>NC_092873.1:3683191-6446032 GCF_028372415.1 Notamacropus eugenii
ATACATGCGGTTGCCTTTCGTTTTAGAAAAGCAGATGAAAGAACCTGTGATAGTAGGACCCCCTGTGCATGTCTGAGTGCTTAGTGATACATTATGATGATGAGGATGTGATCTGCATAAATTAAAGGGAAACTATGGGGCCTTGGAAAATTATCTGTTGTTTTCCAGTTGTGGTGGCTATGATTATGTGGAGCCCTGGGAGTGGGGGCTATTAGAGCCAGTGTTCCATCCTGTATGAGAGGAGTGAAGGTCTTGATATTAAGAATCCAGACCAGAGGAGTGAGAGCTTGGAATGTAGCCCTGGAACTCGAGCAGAAAACTGCCTTCCAAATGACTCAGCAGAAGTGGAGAACATGACCTTGCTGAGGTGAGAAGAATGGGAGCAGAGAGCTGCCTTTATGGAGACCCAGGCAGGAGATGGGAGCAGCTGGTTCCTGCTGGAGGACAAGGAACCCAGGAGGTGGCAGTTCAGCCCTGGGGTAAGATTGGGACTGTGTAGCAAGGTACTGAGTGTGCTTTTTTGCAGCGTTCTCCTGGGGCAGTTTAGGTCTCAGGGTATGGACGTGTCTACAATGTGTGGGGTATAGTGCCCTGTACCCTCAAGGACTCTACCTTGATGGCTTTGTTGCCCAGCCACTCCTGAGGACTTAGAAGTGGGAGCTGGAACATTGTTAGGAGTGGGAGTTGGCTCATTGGAACCTGCACCTGAGAGTACAGGGTGAGGAGGACACTCCGAAGACGACTTTGCTTGGATATTTCTGTATGGGATTGAGGAAGGAGGAGCTGATTGTTCTCTCCTCAGAGAATGATGTTATGTTATGAATATATCTTTGTGTTTGTTTAAAGCCATTTAACCACCCTGGTAATAAGCTGCCATGTTATATACTCAGCAAATGTGAATTATGTTGTATTTACTTAAGAAATGCTAATGCCTATTTGTTCCAGGATCAATCTTCTGTTATCTGCCACCTTTTCTGGAACTTTCAGGAAGTGATACCAACATCAGTCAAATTATAATCATCTTTTTTGGCAACTTTGTGATTTTTGCCAATGCTCTTTTGATCTTGATATTATATTTGTTCATCATCAGGGCCATCCTGCATGTCAAGTTAGTCGGAAGCAGAGCCAAGACCTTCTCCACCTTTGCCTCTCATCTCATAGCTGTGATACTCTTCTGTGGGACCCTCACATTCATGTATATATGCAGCAATTCAAATAAACCACTTGAAGAGGACAAGGTGGTGTCTGTCTTCCATGCAGAGATCATTCCCATGCTGAACCCCTTCATCTACTGTCTGAGGAATAAGGAGGAGAAAGCTGCCTTCAGAAAAGTCATCAATAGAGTCCAGGTCTCCCAGGAGATGTAGTTCCATATGACTCATTATTAATCTTGACTGCTTTCTCCTCCAAATACTAATTGCTGTTATTGTTAAGCTTTTTCAGTTGTGTTAAACAGCCTGTGACCCCAATTGTGGTTTTTTCGGCAAAAGTACTGGAATGGATTGCCTTTCCTTTCTCCATTTTCATAGATGAAGAAACACAGTCAAGGTGATTTCCTCAGGATCACTTAACTAACAAGGATCTTTAGCTGTATTTGAACTTTTGTCCCCTGGATTCCAAGGACAGCACTCTATCCACTGTGCCACCTTTCTGCTGAGATATAAGGATGGCAGACATTTCTGCAATTCTTTTTTTTTACAGATGATCTATTATGATATAGATATAGATCAATTATGATACAGATATATGATATTATGATATGTGATATATGATCCCTCTAATTCTAGAGTATTATCAGAGGGTATCGCAGAGATCATTTGCATATGTCTCATTTCTATATGTAAAATAATTTCAATGAACAAAGTTGTAGTTTATTTTGGAAGAAGTGAAGACAGATAAACATCATATCTTAGCCTGAATGACTACTGAACTAGGAGGCAGGGGACCCAACTGGGCCACTAACTTACTGCGTGACTTGGGAAATGTCACTGATCTTCTCTTGGTCTTAGTTGTCACCTCTATAAAATTGAGAGTTGGTCATGTAGATCCATAAGATCCCTTCCAGCTCTATTATTCAATGACTTTATGTATCCAAATAACTATACTGTAGGATGAAAAGTGATAAGTGTATAAGAGAGGCACATGAAAGCTTCAACTATTGAAGAAGGCAATAGGCAATAGATTGATGATCCATGTACAAAAGGTTGCTAATACTTATTAGGGATAATATTTGAGTGACCCACTTACTGTGTTTTTTAAAGTGTAAATTCTATAAATATGTTATAATAGCAAAAATCATGACAGATTCCATTATAATTGTTTTTATCTAATCTGTCCAAGTTGGTGTTTATTTGGCTCCACTCTGAAAGGCACTGTGGTATAGTGGAAACAATGTGCTGGTACTAGAGATTTTTCCACATGGGGATCCGATCAAAAGCCATATAGAATGTATACCCTTAGGTGGGCAGCAGGTGGGGGAGCAGCTGGCCTTAGTCCATCATCAGGTGGCCCAATTATCAGGTATTTTTAATTTTTCTGATTATGTGCTAAGGATTAGAAAGATTGTCAACCCTCTCAATGTTCGGCACCCTGGACAGAGTTCCTTCCACACCACCCTGGTTACCACTCTAGGAAAGTGCATTGGATTTGAAGTTAGAGGACCTGGCTTCAAATCCTGCCTGTGCTATCTTGTGACCTGTGTGACTATGGAACAGTTATTGCTCTCTGTGACTCATTGTGCAAAGAGGGCTTTGGAGCAGATGGCTTCTCTATTTAAATGCTATGATCCTTCTGAAGACATGAATCATCCTCTTCTATATTATTCACACTATTTCTGATGTTTTCTTTTATAAACACTTCCTTTCTCTTACCACTGCTCTCCTCTTCCACCCATGCAAGCTTCTGCTGTCTACCTTAGGGCCAGGTGGTTCATTATGGAGACTGGCTTGTCTGCAGGGGTATGTAGTTTGGGAAGGAGAGAGAAAACCATGTATTTGTAGCATTCCCAGAAGTAGCTCAGTCAAGGGCTTGGAAGAGCACTAAACTTAAGCATGAGGTGGTGTTTGAGGAGCATAACTTCTGTAATCACCTTCTCACATGACACATTATTAGGGATAGTTGGGAGAAATCTGCCTTTCTGGGAGACACAACCAGTAGATGGAAAGTTGGGACATCTGTGTTGTCCCTATACCATTTTTTGGTCTCTTTCCTATTAACTCCAGCCTTCTTCTTCCATGTCATTTCTGGGACACAAAACTGACAAGATGAAACTAGGCATTTTCGAACCAAACCCCTTTCTTACAGAATAGGCAAGTTTGCTTTGTGTCCCAGAAGCTTGAGAGTCTCTGTGAAGGGGCATCTGTTTGTCAGGTTAGAATATATGGGAAAACAAGTTTAACAAAGAGAGATTTTTAATATCTAGCCATCTTCAGGTAGAACTGTTGGAAGATTGAGAGAGGAGCATGGTCCAGCCCCAGGTCTGGCTCCTGATCCTGGCCCAAGCCCCAGGACAGTTGCAGCCACTGCTGAAGTAGAGGCTGCTTCTGGAGCCTTCCACTTAACAAAGCTCAAAAGTCAAGTAATTGCCTGGGAAAATGAGTAAATGTGGAAAAAGAAACAGACTATAGATTCTTACTTGGTGAAGAAGTATTTTCTTACATAATTGATTCCAAGGAAGATCAAAACATACCATCAGAAGAAGACAACAAAGCCAAAGCTCCTGCATTCAAAGCCTCTAAGAAAAACATAAATTTGTCTCAGGCCATGGAAGAGCTCAAAAAGGATGTTGAAAATTAAGTAAGAGAAGTAGAGGAAAAATTGGGAAGAGAAGTGAGAATGGTGCAAGAAAATCATGAAAAAGAGTCAACAACTTGCTAAAGAAAATCTCCCAAAATGCTGAAGAAAATGCCTTTAAAATTAGATTAACTCAACCAATGAGAAGAAGAATACCTTAAAAAGCAGAATAGGCCAAATGAAAAAAGAGGTCCAAAAGCTCACTGAAGAAAATAGTTATTTAAAAATTAGTATGGAGGGAGGTAGAGTCAAGATGGCAAAGGAGAAAGATGCACATACTCTAGCTTTCCCCTACAGACCATAAAATACCTGTAAAGAAGGACTCTCAACAAATTCTAGAGCAGCAGAAGCCACAAAACGACAGAGTGGAGGAAATTTCCAGCCCAGGGTGACCTGGAAGGCCGACGGGAAAGGTCTGTCTCACTGGATGCGAAGTGGAGTGCAGCTCAGTCTTGACCACGTGGTGTTGGGAAGAGCAGGGCCAGAGCAGGCCTCAGGGGCAGAATCCTCAGCAGCAACAGTGGTTCCCCACAAACACCAGAGGCAGCTTCAAAGATCAATGACAGAGCTTTTTCACCCCTGTGACAAGGGAGCAGGGTCCTCCCTAGCCCTGGCCCCAGGGGGGAAGCTGCGGCCTCAACTTAAAGCCCTTGGGGGAATTGAGCAGCTTATCTGAATCTTAGTATCAAGCCATGCCAGGGAATAAACTCCTCTCCCTTGACTGTGCCACCTTGGAGAAACTGAGAATTTACAGGTCCCCAGAGTGTGCCTTACTCTTGACAAAGGACCCAAAAGTCAAGTAAGTAGTTGGGAAAATGCCAAAAAAAAGGGGGGAAAAAAATAAGAGTATAGAAGGCTACTTTCTTGGTGAACAGGTATTCTCTCCCATCCTTTCGGATGAGGAAGAACAATGTTTTCCATCAGGGGAAGACATAGAAGTCAAAGCTTCTGCATCCAGAACCTCCAGAATAGATATGCAATAGTCCCAGGCCATGGAAGAGCTCAAAAAGGATTTTGAAAATCAAGTAAAAGAGGTGGAGGAAAAATTGAGAAGATACATGAGAGTAATGCAAGAAAATCATGAAAAACAAGTCAACAGCTTGCTAAAGGAGACCCAAAAAATGCACAAGAAAAATAACACCTTTAAAAATAGTCCAACTCAATTGGCAAAAGAGGTTCAAAAAACCAATGAGGAGAAGAATGCTTTAAAAAGCAGAATTAGCCAAATGGAAAAGGAGGTTCAAAAGCTCACTGAAGAAAATGAGAATGGAAGAAGGGAAAAGTGAAGCTTACTCTCTTCACATATGGCTTAAGGAGGGAATAACATGCTCACGAAATTTGGTATGAAAATCTATCTTACACTACAGGAAAGTAGGGGAGAAAGGGACAAATGGGATGAGGGGGATGATAGAAGGGAGGGCAAATGGGAGAAGAGAGTAACTAGAAGCAAACACTTTTGGGAAGGGACAAGGTCAAATGAGAGAATAGAATAAAGGGGGGGGACAGGGTAGGATGGAGGGAAATAGAGTTAGTCTTACACAACATGTCTATTATGGAAGTCTTTCGCAAAATGACGCATATATAGCCTGTATTGAATTGCTTGCCTTCTCAGTGGGGATGGGTGGGGAGCGGGGAAGGGAAAAGTTGGAATTCAAAGTATTAGAAACAAATGTTGAGAATTGCTATTGCATAGAACTGGAAAATAAGAAATACAGGTAATGGGTATAGAAATCCATCTTGCCCTACAAGAAAAGAGAGAAGATGGGATAAAGGGAAGGGGGGTGTGATAGAAGGGAGGGCACATGGAGGGAGGACTAATCAGAATGCAAGATTTTGTGGTGTGGGGGAGGGGAGAGATGGGGAGAAAAATTGGAACTCAAAATTTTGTGGAAATTAATGTCACAATCTAAAAATAAACCAAAAAAGAATGACATCATGGAGGAAAGTTCACTGTAAAGTGATTGTTGTGTTTAAAATGCATAAATGAGACATCTTTTTAAAAGAAAAAAAGAGTAGACCATTAGGCTGAAGCTAGCTTACAGATGGTCATAAATTCCAGGTTAAAGAATTTACACTTAATCTTATAGGCAATGGAAAGCCACTAAAAGCTGTTGCACAGGGGTGTGGCATGGTTAGGCCTGGGCATTAGGAAGGTTACTTGCTGGGTTTCTGAGAGAATGGAGCCAAAGAAATCATTTAGAAAGTTACTGCAATAACCCAAGTGATGATGACCTGAATTAGGCCAATGAAAGTAGAGAGGATAAGAAAGACACAAGAGAGAATTAAAGGAAAATAGTGTGTCTAGTTCTACTCAGCACCAAAGAGTTAGAATATTTCATTAGGGAAAAAATTACTGTTACCTTTAGATGGCATCTACGAACTTAAAAAAATCATTTTGATAAATATTTGAATAAAGTTACTTTCCTTTGTGATCTTATGTATTTTATTCTATGCATCTGAAAACATTTTGAGAAGAGGTCCATAGACTCTTGCAAAGGGATCCGTGCTGTGACATAGCAAAGGTTAAGAGTAATGGAAGAGCAGACAAAAATGTGGACAATTCAATCACACACTTCACATATTAATTTTTTACAAATGTCTTACAAGTATTCAATGAAACACTTCCTTAGGATCCTTTTTTTAAAAAACGGTAAGATATAGGCTGCTGTTCCAGTAAACAACACCAAGTACCATTTGATGAATACTTCCGGTGTCACTGTCGAATTTCTAGGAGTTCAACGAAAATATAACTCTATAATGGATCTGTTGAATGATGGTTATTTCAGTAAGAACTCATAGGACTTTCAAAAATAGCAAATAAATTCTGTACTTATTAATAAATCCATAATTATACAGTTAAAAGTCCTAAAATTCAGAGCACTTCTGGGTTGGAAAGGCCAGATCAAATGGAGAATTTTTAAAGGATTAATAATCTCAATTTCCTTCCATTTCTATGTTCCAGTGTCCACAAATTCTAGAAAACATTAAAAAAAGTAATACTTGCTGAACACATGTAAAAAACAAGTTTTATTCTATTTTGCATAGCTTTTCAAATGTTATTCTCTCCTCTGAAATGATTGATTATAAATGACATGCTTTGGATAAAGTGGTTGAGATGTCCGAAATTCTGTTCAAATGTAGAATCACAATAAAATAATACCATCAGAGCTACCTCTGTAAGCTTCATAGTACAGCACATACTAAAGGTACCCTAACTGGAATTAAAATGGAAGAAACAGGTGTTGTGTGGAACTGGGAATTAGCATTACTTGTGAAAAGGTAAAGGCAGTACATTAATGTAAAACAAAAGGATACTATACCCCTATATTCATTTAGTCATTCACTGATTATCTGCTATGTGTAGGCCCCAATGATAGATGCTGGAGACAGACACAATGATGAAAAAGACCCTGTTCTTGCCCTGAGGACATAGTCATTCATCATTCAGAGGGGTACCAATTCAATGATTCTCAACAGTGTTCAACACACTGTTTAAGGAACTGGGGATACAAAGACAAAAAAAGAAGCAATCTCTGCTTTCAAGGGGTTTCCATCTTTATTCAAAGAAATAAATAGATCATCACATAAAGCTGAAGTACTATCGGGTTGTAGAGTGAGTGATCAGATCAAGGTAATAGGTGTTTTTTAATTTTGAGAAGGTTACCTTTTAAGTTCCAAATTGTCTCCTTCCCTACCTTCCCACCCCACACTGGAGAAGGCCACCATGTGACAAAGAAATATATTTATATGTAAAACCATACTATGCATATTTCTATTTATCGGTTCTTCCTCTGAAAGTGGATAGCATCTTTCTTCAAAGGTCCTTTGTAGTTGTTCTGAAAATTTATAATATTCAGAACAACAGTAATTCACAGTTATTCTTTGAAGAATATTTCTGTTACTGTATACAATATTCTCTTGATTCTGCTCTAGATTTTTTTTAACTAAGCAATTTGCCACCAGTTTGAAAGAGAAATAGTTTTCTTATGCTTTTGAAATAAAAAAGGAATATTGTTGAAAAAAAATGAGAATAGAAGAGCTGGAAGCTAATGACTTTATGAGAAACCAAGAAATTACAAAACAAAACAAAAATAATGAAAAAATGGAAGATAATATGGAATATCTCACTGGAAAAACAACTGACCGGGAAAATAGATTCAGGAGAAACAATTTAAAAATTATGGGACTACCTGAAAGCCATGATAAAAAAAAAAAAAGCCTAGACATCATCTTTCACGAAATTATCAAGGAAAACTGCCCTGATATTCTACAACCAGAGGGCAAAATAAATATTGAAAGAATTCACTGATCATCTCCTCAAAGAGATATTGAAAGAATTCACTGATCATCTCCTCAAAGAGATACAAAAAGAGAAACTCCTAGGAATATTGTAGCTGAATCCAGAGTTCCCAGGTCGAGGAGAAAGTGTTGCAAGTAGCTAGAAAGAAACAATGTGAGTATTGTGGAAATAGAATCAGCGTAACACTAGATCTGGCAGCTTCTAGATTAAGGGATCGAAGGGCTTGGAATATGATATTTAAGAAGTCAAAGGAACTGGGATTAAAACCAAGAATCACCTACCCAGCAAAATTGAGTAGAATACTTCAGGGGAAAAAATGGTCATTCAATGATATAGAGGACTTTCAAGCATTCTTGATGAAAAGACTAGAACTAAATAGAAAATTTGACTTTTAAACACAAGAATCAAGAGAAGCATGAAGGGGTAAACTGGAAAGAGAATTCATAAAGGATTTTCTAAAGTTGAACTGTTTACTTTCCTACATGGAAAGATAATATTTGTAACTCTTGAGACTTTTCTCAGTATTTGAGTAGTTGGAGGGATTATACACAGACACACAGGTGTAGACACACACACACACACAAAGACACACACACACAGGAGTGTACTAGGAGAAAGAGAAAGGGAGAGGTAGAAAGTAGTAAATCATCTCACATAAAAGAGGCAAGAAAGAACTTTTCCAATGGAGGCAAAAATGTCAAGGTGTTAGGGAGTAAGTGAGCCTTCCTTTCACTGGATTTGACTTCAGGAAGGAATCACATACACACTCAATTGAGTATGGAAGTTTATCTTATCCTACAGAAAATCAGGGGGAAAGGGATAAGAGTAGGGGCATGGTAGAAGGGATAGCAGTTTGAGGGATTGGGTATTTGGAAACAAACACTTTGGAGGACAGATCAAAGAAGAGAGTTGAATAAATGGTAGATGGGACAGGATAGATGGAAATGTAGTTAGTCTTTCACAACATAACCATTAGGCAGCTAGGTGGTGCAGTGGATAGACCACAAATGCAGGAGTCATGAGGACCTGAGTTCAGACCTCACCTCAGACACTTGCCACTCAGTAGCTGTGTGACCTTGAGCAAGTCATTTAACCCCAATTTCCTCATCCTGGATCATCTACAGTCATCCTGATGAATATCTGGCCACTGGATTCAGATGGCTCTGGAGGAGAAGGGAGGCTGGTGACCTGCACAGGCCTCCCTCAGTCAAATCAAAGTCAAGTGCAGATCATGCCATTATTTCTCTGATGGCATGGTCTTCTTCTGCAACAAAAGATGTACACACACACACACACACACACACACACACACACACTCATTAGGCAGGTGTTTTGCATAACCACACATGTATAAACCATATTGAATTGCTTGGCTTCTTAATGAGAGTGTGAAGGGAGAGGAGAAGGAAGAGATTGTGGAAATCAAAGATTTAAAAATGAATATTAGAGGTTGCTTTTACATGCCACTACAACATAAGATATATAGGCAATGGGGTATAGAAATCTATCTTAACCCTCCAAGAAAATAAAAAAGTGTAAAAAGGCGGATGATAGAAGGGAGGGCAAATTGGTGGAAAAGGAAATCAGAACACATACTATCTTGTGATAGGGATAGGCGGGAGATGGAGAGAAAATTACAAATTCAGAATGTAGAAGTGAATGTTGAAAAGTGAAAATAAATAAATTTATTATCAAAAATTTTAAAATATTAGTTCTTTCTCTGGAATTTGATAGTATGCCTTATCATTAGTCCTTTGGGATTGTCTTAGATTATTGTTTTGCTGAACATAGCTAAGAAAATAATTAAGTTCTTCATCAAACAATATTGCTGTTACTTTGTAAAACATTCTCCTGGTTGTGTTCCCTTCACTATGCATCAGTTCCTGTAAGTCTTTTCAGGTTTTTTTCAGAAATCATCATGCTTGTCCTTTCTTATAACACAACAATACTCCATTACAATTATATACCACAGTTTGTTTAGCCATTCCCCAACTGATGAACATTCCTTCAATTTAAATTTCTTAGTCATCAAAAGAAGAACTGCCACAAATATTTTTTGTACAAATGGGTCTTTACCCCTTTTTTTAGGTGTTTTTGAGATATTGACCTAGTGGTGATATTACTAGATTTAGGAGTATTGGCAATTTTCTAGTCCTTTGGGCATAGTTTCAAGTTGTTCTTCAGGATGATTGGATCAGTTCACAAGTCTACCAATAGTGCATTAGTGTCTCAGTTTCTCCACATCTTCTCCAACATTTATCATTTTCTATTTTGTCACATTAGCCAATCTTATAGGTAAGCAGTGGTACCTGAGAGTTGCCTAAATGTGCAAAGAGGGGTTTCAAAAAATACTGGCACAATGGAATGAAAGCTCCAGGGTTCTTGTTGAGGCATTATTTTGAAATTGTTTGGAGGGGAATTTGGGAAAGCTCAAGTAAGTCTCTGACTTTACTCCACCACCTTGCCTCTTTCCCCCAACAGTGAAAGAAACATGGAATGCAGTGTCAGAGTGTTGGCATTCAAATTTGGGTTTTGCCGTGTACTACCTGTTTGCCCTTGAATATATCATTTAACCTCTTTCTGGCTCAATTTTTTCAACTGTAAAATAAAAATTTTAAACTGGACATCTAATGATTTATTTTGACACCTCTTACTCTATGAATGAGAGGCATTGTGGTAGGGTAGAAAGAATTTTGGAATTGGAAATGGAAGACATAGTTTTGAAGACTAGGTGTTTCCCTTACTATTGGTGTGATCATTCAAAAGTAATTTTACCTCTCTGATCTTCAGTTTCCTCATGTTTTAAGATGAGGGGCTTAGATCCAGTGACCTTTGGGCTCCTTCCAGTTTTAAATATATTATCTTTGAATTCAGCACTTCTCAGACTGCTACTAAAGCAACCAGTCAAATTCTGAGCTCAGTACCTGGAGCAGTTACATTAGCAAGCTTAGATCAATTCATTTTGGAAGAAGAGGAAATGAATTAAATTAAAGCATGAGAGAGTTGGCTGAGTATGGAGAATGTTACCTTCCCAGAATGGATTTTTAAATATGGTGCTAGAGATGGATGGTTATGGGACTGCCTTCTGTGTTCTTTATGCCTTCAGTGAGCACTTACTGAGGCAATGTGTTTTAATGAAAGAACACTAAATTTTTGTGGGCAAGTTATTCTGAATATGTTTCCTATATCAGAAATGGGGAGAATGCATTTTTAGATGGGGAGATGTGCCTTAGTTTTGCTGCTCAGGTGCTACTTATCCACGACATGCTGTCCTGCTTGTCTTGTTGGCTTTAGCAGGGCAAATTACTGTCTAGTAGGGCGTTGATAGCTCACTTTGTCTCAGGGGTCACAGAGTATCTCAGAGAAGTAACAGCAGGAATATGTTGTCACCAGCTCCCCTGAACCTCATGATTTCCCAAAATATAGTTTCCTTCCTCTCCTGTGGAGAGGAGAAGATAATGAATTCCTTGATGTGTTGTGCCTTGAATATGGGGTTCTCCTGTCTTTCTCTTTAACATTGGGAGTGTATCTGGCGTATTTCTCTGGTATTTAGTAACAAAGGTATGGGCTTCACAGAAATTACTAATAGCCATCATGAGAGGCAACACCCCTTTGGTCTATGTAAAGACAAGTTGTTCCTACCACTCTGACTTTCACCTGGACTTTGGTGGGTTTTATGGACACACACACCTGTTTAATTTAGGGAAGGAGGAATGATCAGTCCTATTAGTTTTTTGACAAACCATTCAGTCAAAGTTGTTTCTGAGTTACCCCACTGACACATCAATAGAAAAAATAACCATCCAATCTAACAACCAGCTCTGACCATCTCAGCCTGTAAACTTGTGGGAGAATTCTTCAGAATCAGGACTTCAGTAATTAAATGAAAAAGGTACAATGAATAGTTACATCTCTTGTGACTTCTACCCCCAACTTCTAATTATGTGACTGATCTCCTTGCACCATTGAGTTATTGAGAAGATCTGAGACATTATATGAGGTGTCTTAAAAGGGGACCATTCCACCTGGTTTCAGCTTGAGAAAGTGCTGTTTCCCAATCCAGGTAATATAAATTCTGCATTGATGCCAGAAGGATCAGAAAATGTGGAGGAGAATCAATAACTGATGTGACTGTGTATTTTTTATATCTTTTTTATGTCTTTGTCTCCTGCTAACCCCAGCCCTTCTCTTCCATGGGCACTTCTGGGACACAAATCTGCAAGAAGTAATCAGGTGTTATTAAACCTAACCCCTTCCCTGCATGCAGGACAGGAAAGTCTGTTTTCTGTCCCAGAAGACTGAAAGTCTCTGTAAACAGCCACCTATAGCTTAGATTGGAGTATAAGGGAAAATAAGTTAAACAAAGAAGGAAGGTTCCAATATCTAGCCATCTTCAGATACCCTTCTTTTAACATTTGATAGTAAGGGAATTTCCTACGCAGTTGGGTGATTGAGTGTGGGTTAGGAGTAGGGCTGTTGGCTTTCCATTAAACACTGAGCCTTTGAGAGAAAGCCCATGTCTTTGCCTTTTTCTATCCCCAATGATTTTCACAGTGCCTAGCCCATGCTAAGTACTTAATAAATGCTTCTTGACTCATCAAATGACTAAGAAGTAGATACTGTGACTGATACAAGTAAGGGAAAAGAGTAGTACCATAGGAGTATGACTTTCTAGCCTCCATTTTTCTTTTTCTTTTCTTTTCTTTTTTTTTTTCATTTTTTAAATTTATTTATTTATTTCACTTTTAACATTCGTTTTCACAGAATTTTTGGGCTCCAAATTTTCTCCCCCCTTATCCCCTCCCCCCACCCCAAAACACCGCGCATTCCAATTGCCCCCATTACCACTCCGCTCTCTCCTCCATCATTCCTCTCTGCCCTTGTCTCCATCCTCTTCTCTGTCCTGTTGGGCCAAATAACTTTCTATACCCCTTTACCTGTATTTCTTATTTCCTAGCGGCAAGAACAGTACTTGACAGTTATTCCTAAAACTTTGAGTTCCAACTTCTTTTCCTCCCTCCCTCCCCACCCCCTCTCTTTGGAAGGCAAGCAATTCAATATAGGCCAAATCTGTGTAGTTTTGCAAATGACTGCCATAATAGTCGTGTTGTATAAGACTAACTATATTTCCCTCCATCCTATCCTGCTTCCAATTACTTCTATTCTCTCTTTTGATCCTGTCCCTCCCTGTGAGTGTCGACCTCAAATTGTACCCTCCTTCCCATGACCTCCCTTCCACCGTCCCCCCCCCCACCCTGTTTATCCCCTTGTCCCCCACCTTCCTGTATTGTAAGATAGGTTTTCATACCAAAATGAGTGTGCATTTTATTCCTTCCTTTAGTGGAATGTGATGAGAGTAAACTTCATGTTTTTCTCTCACCTCCCCTCTTTTTCCCCAAACTAAAAAAATCTTTGGCTTGCCTCTTTTATGAGAGATAATTTGCCCCATTCCATTTCTCCCTTCCTCCTCCCATATATTTCTCTCTCACTGCTTGATTTCATTTTTTTTAAAGATATGATCCCATCCTATTCAATTCACTCTGCGCACTCTGTCTCTATGAGTTTGTGCGTGTGCATGTGTGTGTGTGTGATCCCACCAAGTACCCAGATACTGAAAAGTTTCAAGAGTTACAAATATTGTCTTTCCATGTAGGGATATAAACAGTTCAACTTTTATAAGTCCCTTATGACTTCTCTTTGCTGTTTACCTTTTCATGCTTCTCTTCATTCTTGTGTTTGAAAGTCAAATTGTCTTTTCAGCTCTGGTATTTTCATCAAGAATGCTTGAAAGTCCTCTATTTCATTGAAAGACCAATTTTTCCCCTGAAGTATTATACTCAGTTTTGCTGGGTAGGTGACTCTTGGTTTTAGTCCTAGTTCCTTTGACTTCTGGAATATCCTATTCCATGCCCTTCGATCCCTTAATGTAGAAGCTGCTAGATCTTGTGTTATCCTGATTGTATTTCTACAGTACTTGAATTGTTTCTTTCTAGCTGCTTGCAATATTTTCTCCTTGACCTGGGAATTCTGGAATTTGGCCACAATATTCCTAGGAGTTTCTCTTTTTGGATCTTTTTCAGGTGATGATCGGTGGATTCTTTCAATATTTATTTTGCCCTCTGGTTCTAGAATATCAGGGCAGTTTTCCTTGACAATTTCATGAAAGATAATGTCTAGGCTCTTTTTTTGATCATGGCTTTCAGGTAGGCCCATAATTTTTAAATTGTCTCTCCTGGATCCATTTTCCAGGTCAGTTGTTTTTCCAATGAGATATTTCACATTATCTTCTATTTTTTCATTCTTTTGGTTTTGTTTTGTGATTTCTTGGTTTCTCATCAAGTCATTAGCCTCCATCTGTTCCATTCTAATTTTGAAAGAACTATTTTCTTCAGTGAGATTTTGAACCTCCTTTTCCATTTGAGTAATTCTGCTTTTGAAAGCATTCTTCTCCTCATTGGCTTCTTGAACCTCCTTTGCCAATTGGGTTAGCCTATTTTTCAGGGTGTTATTTTCTTCAGCATTTTTTGGGTCTCCTTTAGCAGGGTGCTGATCTGTTGTTCATACTTTGCTTGCAAGTCTTTTATTGTTCTACCCAGTTTTTTCTCCACCTCTCTAACATAATTTTGAAAATTTTTTGAGCTCTTTATGACCTTTTCCCAGAACTGATCCTATTGAGTGGGCTGGGATATAGAAGCACTGACTTCTGTGTCTTCCCCTGATGGTGAGCATCACTCTTCCTCATCAGAAAGGAGGGGAGGAGAAACCTGCTCACCAAGAAAGTAACCCTCTATAATCTTGGTTTTTTTTCCCTTTTCTGGGCATTTTCTCAGCCAGTGACTTGACCTCTGAATATTCTCCTCACACCCACCTCTCCTCCGGATCCTCCCAGCCAGCACTTGGCGTCTGAGACTCAAATGATGCTTCCCAGGCTCTGGGCTTTGGACTGGGGCGGGGCTGCTATTCAGTGTGAGATTAAGTTCAGGTGCTCAGGTGGGGGCAGGGCCGCCTCATGGGCTCAGTTCCCTCAGGGGGTTTATGCAGAGACCTTCAACAATGGATCAGGGCTCCTGCCTGCTTGGGGAGCCTCGGTCTGCTCCCGCCTCCGCTGTTGCCTCCCGAGGGGGCCTGATTATGGGGGCACCCCTCTCCCCTCTCAACCCACCAAAGAGACCTTCTCACTGACCCCTGTCTCCTGTGGGTGGAAGGACCCGCGCAGCCGCTGGAGATCCCATCCCTGAAGTCCGCTTGGATCTGCACCTCTCAGTGCCAAGCCGGGGCAGGGCTGGGCTGGGCTCCGCGTCCGCAGCACGACGGACCTTTTGCGAGAGGTTTGCAGGTCCCTCTGGAACAGAGACCTTCTCCGCTCTGCTGTTATGTGGCTTCTCCTGCTCCCAAATTTATTGGCAGCTCTTTACTACAGATATTTCATGGGCTGTGGGTTCGGAGCTAGCGTATTTGTGTGTTTCTACTCTGCCACCTTGGCTCGGCCCCCCCCCCGCCCGTAGCCTCCATTTTTCATGAGAATATTTCCTGGAACAATAAAATGTATATGTGGAAGTGGCAGGGCCAATAAAGAGTGTGGCCCATGGTCTTGGTCTCAGCCACAGAACTCTACCACACTGGTTAATTAGCTTAGCAATGGTTGGATATAAAATGGTGGATTTAGATGCCTGAAGTGGGTAGACTGCAACTTTTCACCTCTAAGGGACATGGTCTTCTGACTCAAAATTGTTTGCTTTTTCCATTATATCATGCTGTCATCTTGACTGACAGCAATCTGGGTGTCAAAAATTGAGTTGAGCTTTCTCCTTTGTCAAAACTCACCATTTTTACACCTACCTATTCTTAAGTTAATTGAACAAGGGGTTAGAATTCTGAGTCTGAAACCAAGGCCTTGGTTCCCACTTCTTTTTGGGCCCATGAGTTTTATTCTGTTCTATGGACCATAGATTACTCCCCTTCCCTTAACAGCATGGACCATCTTCCTAATTTCACACGGGACAAACTCAGTCTCAGTAACCTTATGACTCAGCCAATTTTGTTTCCAGCACTTTTCCACCTTTCTCTCACAAAACTTCATCTCTTCTCACCATGAATGCCAAGAATCACCCATTTTGGGATTCTGTTACATTCCTTAGTGTTTAATGTTCTCGATTTGAATTCAGGAAGACCTAGGTTCCAAAACCACCTCTGAATATACTAGCTCTGTGATCCTGGGAAAGTTATTTATTACTCTTTTTGTTTCTTACTCTTTCTGTTTATAAAATAAAGGTGTTGTTACACTAAGCTTTATGGTCTATAAGTTTTCTTTGAGGTCTAAATCCCTAATATTATGATTTGGGCAGAAATGAGAAGTTACTCTTAATCATTTTCAAGACATGTTCACATCCATTTTCAGTTTTGTGTTCAGTTTCCCCAAACATGGCATTCCTTTTGTGTCTTCACTTTCCTTGGACAGAAAAACCCTGTGTCTCTCTCCTTTCCCTCTAACAAAGCCTGCTCTCAGGACACAATCTGCTGTTTGTCATGTCCAATTCAGTAGGAGTTTTAATCACTAGGAATTGTTTCTCTGCTGGATCTAGTTTTTAAAGTCTGTTTTTCTCTCTGGATTATAGAATGTATAATCTGGAGATTTTAGGGATGATCCAAGTGTAATCACTTCCTTTTACAGAGAAAAACGTTGAGATCAAGTGATTTGCCAGAATCCCAAAGATAAATAAGTGGAAGAAGTAGGGCCTAAATCTAGACATTCTGACTTCTAGTTCAATGCCCTGCCCCCTGAACCACACTGCCTCCTTGTCACCTGGCACATAGATTTAGGCATTTGCCTTCACTGAGGTACATAATAGAGCAGGACTGTGTCTGGACCTATGATCTGCCCACACAATATTTGCATTTTAGTTTTGGAGACCAGACAGGGAGCTAATGCCAAGTGCCCAAGGAAAGGTGTTAACAAGAAGGGCTGTGGGATCTCAAGGAAGAGAGGTACTGGCATTTGATCAGTGATGGCTTCTTGGAGGAGTTAAGATCTCAGTGTCTCCTCACTCATTTGGACACCCATTTGGTTTAGCCCAGTGCACCAGTCTCAGTCTCCTTAATAGTAGCGATTACAGGTATATTCCAAACCCACCATAGAAAGGATCTTTGAAGAGGCAACAGGAAAGCACAAGATTTATTCAGGGGATGGTGACCAAAAGTTTGGTATAGGAGTTCTCCCATTTCCTTGCCTTTGCATGGGTTCCTCCCCTGGCCCATGGTTGGTTGTTGTCCTTCATCTTCGAAGAGGACCAAAATGATATGATAAAGTAATGTTTCAGTGTGTTCAACTATGACTGATCAGACCACATATTGCAATATGAACTCAGAATACTTTAGTACAGGTCGGGCGCAGATAGTCTCCATGAATATTTGGGGTGGATACCCCACATTTGCAAATCCTACATTTACTATGTGTTATCTAAATTCTGCTTTGCTTATAGAGTACACCCCTTTTTCTGATGTGTGTACGCCATGCTGGGCAGTCCTGTGCCAGTGTCTCCCATGTTCCACAGTCAAATTGAAAGTTCTTGAGAGACACCTCAAGAGTGTCCTTGTATCCCTTGTTTTGACCACCATGTGATCGCCTTTCCCCTGTGAGTTCTCCAAAAAATTGTCTTTTGGCAGTGTATATTTTGCTTTCAACAACATGGCCAACCGATCAGAATTAAGGACTTCAGTGTCTGGTACCTTATCCTGTTAGGTAATCCTGAGAATTTTCCTAGGACAGTTGAAACGGAAATGATTCAGTTTCCTTGCATGGCACTGGTAGACTGTCCATGTTTCATAGGCATACATCAGTAATGTCAGCACAAAGGCTTTGTGCACCTTCAATTTGGTTGTTAGTCTAATACCTCTTCTCTTGCAAACTTTTCTACAGAGCCTCCCAAATACTGAGCTAGCTCAGGCCATGCATGTATCAACAACATTGTCAATGTGCACATCCCTGGAAAGTACAATACCAACATAAGTGAACTTATCCACAGAATTCAAAACTTCTCGATTTGTTGTAACCAATGGTTCTACATATGAATGGTGTGGTGGTGGCTGATGGAGTACCCGTGTTTTCTTGGTGTTAATCATTAGACCAAAAATAGCACAGGCAACAGAGATTTGATCCATTCTTCATTGCATCTCAACTTCAGAGGCTACATTGAGTGCACAATCATCTCCAAACAGAAGATCATGCACCAATGCTCCCTCCACTGTGGTCTTTGCTTGTAACGTTTTCAAATTGAAGAACTTGCCACCATTATGGCAGTTGACCTTGATGCCACATTCATCCTCATTGAAAGCATTTGACAACATGACTGAAAGTATCATGATAAGCACACAACCCTGTTTCACTTCATTGGTGACTGGGAAGGCACAAGAGCATTGTCCACTATTCAAAACTGGAGCCTACAATGCACTCCTTTCTCACCTTTGCTTCTTAGATTCCCTTGTCTTCTTGCAAACTCAGATTGAGTGCTATCTTCTATATGAGATCTTCTTTCCCTCTTTCTCCATCCACCTGCCCCAGGTCCCAGCTCCCTGTTTCTGCAAATTCTCTTGTATGTACTTTTATCCCACCTATCTATACATATATAGTCTCTTTCACTAAATTGTAAGCTTCATTATGGCAAGACCTCTTTAACCATTGTTCTTGTATCCCTGGTGCCTGGCTCATTAATAATGCTATGGATGGATCAATTGAGTTTAGAAGAGTAGTGAGAAATAAGGGTGAAAATACAGGGTGGAGGTAGATTGAGGAAGGGCTTGGATAGCAGATTTTGTCTCACAACTCTCAGGAACAAGCAGATGTTGTGGGTTTTTTAGTTGGAGTGGATTGTATTATCCAGTCAAGGTGATATTTAAAATCAAAGACCTTAGCAGGCTGAAAACGGATGCACTGGCAGGGCAAGGGCCAGGGGTGGTTTGCGTCAGGCTAGAGAGATAATCACAAATCAGGTAGGGCTATTCTTCAAACACAATAGCATTTGGTCCATATTAAAGAGAAACTTTAACCTGAAACTCCTTTCCAAAGCCTTCTCCTCTCTCATGAGCTAAATGCTAAAAGGATTCACATTGCAACACACAAATATTTCACTTTATTCATCACTTATTCTCTTTTCCTTTTAAAACTTACTGCAGTGCCATATTTCTCTGTAAGAGTATACTGGAGCTAGCACATAGAGCTGATTGTGAAATTTTCAGCATGAGCATCTACACTTCAGAAAATGGCAATTGATTCATATCATGACTTGGTTTATTGTTTTGTCAATTTTCTTAAATTAGCTGATGGAGAAAATATCCACAATATAGATTAAACTTCAAAATGTGTCCTGTGTACTTTTCCCCCTCATTGCGACAGTTGTTAAATATTTAATAGTTCTGTCTTCCTTCTCCTAGAATGAAAACTTCTTGATGCAGGGTCTATATGTAGCATTGGACTAGGCATACTGGGTTGGGCAGGCACTTGGTGTATCTGGGATAGACAGAGTGATAGACAACTGTGATTCTGTCCTATACTCCATGATTCACAGAATATGCAGGGCAAGGAAGCTGTGTGTGATACATAAATCTGGTGTGAGGAACCAGAAGATTTGGTTTCTTGCCTGGACTCCACCACTCACTTGCTCTGTCAGCTGGAGATTATCTCTGCCTACCTTTCTCATGGGTTTGTGTTTAGAACATGAAGTTCTCCGTAGCGAAAAACAACTTAAACAGGAATATCAAGATTGGTTTGTTGGTAGGAAGCCCACCTCTGCTCCCAACTGAGTGATCCAAGATAAGTCATTGGATACCCTTGTAGAGTAACCCTGTGATTGGTGTGGCATGGAAGTCATTTCCCCTTCTGAACTGTTGGTTTCATCACATATAAAATAGAGAAAATCACACCTGCCTTCTGCCTCACAGAGTTGTTAGAGAAAGGAAAGTGCTTAGGAAGCACTTTACAGACCATCAGAGAAATGGGGATTGTTCTCATTGGTACAACCAACCCGAATTACTCGTTAGAATGAATGCTGGACCTCAATGCCATTGTGCCTCGTTCCCATTAGAGGAGGTGATCCATGGCGCTAGGCATGAGACATAAACATTTGTCTAGTGGCTCTGGAGGCATAGATTGGGCACAGGTGTTTCCCTTCCTCATCCAGGGGACAATGAACCCTCTTGGGATCATGAGGACAGCTTCAGGAGGACCTGAAGGCCAGTGAGGTCCACATGCTACTCAACCTCATTTGGGCTTTCCAGATTACAGGTTGTGCTCACACCCTGGAGGCTCTGGAGTTGTCAGGGGGCACAGAGTGAATCCTTCATAAACACAGAACTAAAAACTGGCTTTAGGAAATACTCCTTGTAAATGGGAGGTTAGACCCTGTCCTGAAGGGATGGGACTGGCAGGGCTATAGCATGGGCAATCATGTGTCTGCTAAGCCTGAGCTCCTGCTCAGTGTAAGGGATTTGCTGCCTCAGAGAGCTCCAGCTCAGCCATGACCAAAATAGGGAGAAGGGAGCTGAGGACTCTCACATTGTTACCAGAGCTGGCACAGGCTTTTCCTGAGGAAGATTTAAGAGGGGAGATCCAGAAACTGCATCCAGCAAAAGAGACTATTTTCTAGAGAGAGCAAATTGGGCATAGTGCCAGAGTCCTGAGTAGGGCTTGTTCCTCAGTCTCCTAATAGCAATGATCCTTGACTTCTGGGGCTTCAGGAAAGAACTGAACTGCAGATGTGGGAAGGCATCCTCTGCAGACTGAAGATGACCAAGTCTACACAGAGTGAACCCATCAACAAGCACTGCTCACTGTTGGTCCTTATCCTGGTCTCCTTCCCCTTTTCATTCAATGCTGTCCAATCTCCATGCCAGCTACCTGCCCCTAGTACTACAGACCAGCTTTTTGTTGAGGGGGATGTGCTCATTGGAGCTGTCACCCCCTTACATGCTCAGCCTGTCCAGAAGAAGGTGACCTTTCACCAGCCTCCAGAGCAGCCACCATGCCAACAGTAAGCCTTGTCCTTTATTCCTGGGGAAGGCCTAAGGGAGAGGGGCAAGTATGGTCAAAGTGATAGGGCAGGGGAGCACACATGTGGAGCCAAGCCACGGTCTTTCCATACTCCTTTTCCCCAAGATGTGTCCCTCAAGATTGTATCAGTGTGAATGGGCACAGCCTGACCCTGATTCATCTATTAGGGGTGTGTGTGTGTGTGTGTGTGTGTGTGTGTGTGTGTGTATGTGTGTGCATGTATGTGTGAACGTCTGTATATGTGAACATGTGAATGTGCAGAAAGATATATATACATATAAATGTGTATATATACATTTACATATATATACACATGCAT
This sequence comes from Notamacropus eugenii, assembly GCF_028372415.1. NCBI lineage: Eukaryota > Metazoa > Chordata > Mammalia > Diprotodontia > Macropodidae > Notamacropus > Notamacropus eugenii. Next base: position 3,704,645 of record NC_092873.1, read on the forward strand.
ATGTATATATATCTACATATATATATCTAGAGAGGGAGAGAGCAAAAGAGAGAGAGAGAGAGAGAGAGAGAGAGAGACTGCTTGAGATAGAAACTAAAAGGAATGTGACCATATTGATCTGAATAGAAATGAAATTGTTAGTGAGTGGGTCTGCTATACTAGTCAATTTCACAGTGTCTCAGAAAGGGGAACGCTACTACTACTCTTCGTCAGAGATCACCTAATCCAAGGATGGAATCTTAGAATCATTGGTATATAATGTAATGAGAGTTGGAGGAACCACAATGAGTTATCCTATTCCCCTTCTCCCTACCATAGTCAGCAATCCCTTTTACGATGCTGGTGGTAATCTTTCATTCTTTGCTTGAACACTTCCTGTGATGAGAAAATCACTACCTATCAAGACAGCTAAGTCTATTTTTATACACTTCCAATTGTTAGATATTTCTTTCTCATGTCGTACTAAAATCTGCCTCCCTGTAGCTTCCACCCATCAGGTGCAGTGCTGTCTTTGAGGGGCTAAGCAGAAGAGATTCGAAACCTCTTCTACCTTTTGTCTGTTCAGACATCTGAAGGCAGTTATCTTCTCCCTAGCACGCCCCACCAGCAAACAAAACAAGGAAAAATCCATCCCAAACCCAGGAATTACCTTCTGGCTCTTCCTCTTGCTTTCTTTTCTCCAAGACAAATGTCCTGGCTTCCCTCAGAAGGCATGCCTCCATCTTTCTGTCCAGGCTCAGTGACCTTCCTGGAGTGAGATGCCCAAAATCCTAAAGTTTAATTTAATTCAGTTAGCATTTGTTAAGTCATTTGGAGTTGAAAAGAAGCTGAGTAGATACTGCTTTCAACCTTTTCCCAAATGATCACTCCTATAAAAAACAAGAGGCAGATAGGAAGTTAGAGTTAGGAAGACTGAGTTTAAATCCGGTCTCAGACATTTTCTAGCTGTGGGATCTGGGGTCAGTCACTTAATCTCTGTTCACCTAATCCACTGGAGTAGGAAACAGCAAAGCACTCCAGTAGCTTTGGCAAGGAAACCCTAGTCAAGGTCACAAAGAGTTGGATAGGACTGAACACCAACAGATATGAAGCAATCCTTAGAGGCTGCCTAACCAGCTTTTTATCAAAACTACTTCAGAGAGAGGAAAATCACTACTTTCTGAAGTAGTCCATCCCATTTTCTATTGGGTCTAATTGTTAGGAGTTTTAGATCCCTCCTGCTAAATTTATATCTGCCTTCCCTCTAGCTTCTACTTTTGAGCTCTCCTGGGCCAAGAGTGCTGCTCCAGATGGGTCCTGAGAGTCGCAGAGTAAATCAGGAAGGAAGACCTCCTTTTTTATTGACACAAACATTTCAGTTTTCTCAGTTTCCCTGTCATGTTGTCTGCTCAGTTAGTTCCTCGAGTCAACTCAAACATCAAAATCATTTTCTCTTGAACCCCTTTCTAATTGAGTTTCCTTCATCTTGCTGTCATTATATGGCTTTTATTTACGTGCCCAAAACCTTATCTTTATGCCAACGAAATGGTATCTTACTGTATTTAGCCCATTCTCATGGTCTGTCTGGTTAATGATCTTGAGTCTCTGTCAAGTCACGTATTTGTCTTTGTGTCAGCAGCGAATTTAGGAAATGTTACCCTAATATTTCGATCCTAATAGTTTGTCTAAAGATGCACTGCAACAATGGTAGAACATCATACTTACATTGCTAATGCACTATCTACCTTATTTCCTTTGAGCCTGTATCCTTTCTACTGGTGAAGAAAGTAAGGTTTAGAGAGGAACTGACTCCTTTTGGTTCACACAGTGAGTGTGTGAAGTGGGGTTTGAGTCAAAAACTTCTTCATCCCAAGGCTTACATTCTATCCACTGTGCACATCTCTTAAAGGAACTTTTTAATCACCCAGATGAGATATTCCTAACTTGGGGAATGGGGGTGGGATGTTGTCTAGGAACTTGTATAGGAAGAAAACTCTATCTTTAATTTCACTACCTTTTGGTTTCCTTTGTAATCAATCCTATTTGTTTTGTACATTTGGAACCATTCTTCTGAAAAGGAGTCCAGAGGGAGTCCATGGACTGCCAAAGGGACCTATGACACTGATGTAGTTGAATCTTCTCATTTTAAAGAGGAGGAAACTGAGACCCAGTAAGGGGGAAGGAATGATTGCCATCTAAACAAGAATATATCCAGCCAATGGGGAAGGAGGGAGCTTTCTAAGATTTTGTAATGCTGCTGCCCAAGGCTGTGGCAGCTTTGAGCTGTCTGTGTTTTGTTCCTTCCTTAAGATTCAAAGCTCGTTCTTTCCTGAATGCCCTGGGCATGCTATTTGCTGTTGAAGAAGCAAATGAAGACCCCAGCTTCCTGCCCAATGTCACAGTGGGACTCCAGCTCTATGACTCCTGTGTGTCTGGGTCCCTGGCTCTTGGGAGTGCTCTTGGCCTTCTGTCTGGACAGCTCCTCCCAACACCCAACTTTGATTGTTGCCCCCAGCGCCGACTCCTGGGAATCATAGGTGGGATGTCTTCCCCAGAGTCAGAGGCCATGGCTGAGCTACTTTCAGTTTACCAAGTCCCTCAGGTGAGTAGTGCCCCTTGAGGCAGAGTAGAGAATTTATGCCTAGTCAGAGGTACCGGCTCCAGTGTTTTCTTTTCCTCTCCAAAACTAAAAGCTCTTCTTCGTTCCCAGATATTCTGGCCCCATCACAACCACAGGGAAGCCATGTGCCCTCCAGGGTTCAGTGGATGGGTGGTCACATAAAGTGATTTGAGGAATTCCAGGAAAAGACAGAATAGTTTTGTGCTATGTTTTCCATGATACCTGACATTTTAGTATTTGAACTTCATTCCTTTGGGTTACAAACCATTAAAGTGAAAGTACTCCAAAATAGAATAACACATTGATATACACTTACAAAAAGTTATAATTTCTATATGTCATGCTTTTGAGTTCATCAAGTGTTTTCCTTACAAAACCTTTATGAGCTATGTAAGGCAAGGGAAATTAATCTTATATTTCATGTGTGTAAAGAAGAGACTTAGAATGTTCAAATGATTTTCTCAATGTCACATAAAATAATGGTTCTCTGCACTCCAAGACTGTACTTGTCTTTCTACTTCATCACTAAGATGCCATGGAGCAAGGAAGTCACTTAATGTCTCAGCTTTATTTTCTTCATCTGTGAAATAAGTATAGTGATATTCTACAGTATTCTTGTGAAGATAAAATGAGATAACATGAGCCAGATGATTTATTATCTTGAAGTGCTATATACATTTTAGGTATTTTATGAAGTATATTTAAATAATATCGAATATAATATTATTGTCATTATTGTTAATTAACTTTGTTCTTAATGTTCCCTTCCTTGACAGATAACTGGGAAGTGGTCAAATAGGGGAAGGTCAAGAGGAGAGTTAATTTTAGAGCAAGTAGATCTAGCATGTGAGTCTCTTCATTCTAGGTTCAGCACTACTCTTTATCAGGCTTACATGATTGCCTTAATGAATAGTTACTTTCAATTTAATTTTGCCCCAGAGAATCTTTGAAATGTCTGCAATTACACTCTAGGATGTTGCAGAGACTGTAATTCCCAGAATGCCTATCACTGGAGTGAGCTGGATAGGTTTGGATTGGGAACATGAACCTGGTGAAGGTTGACTGACTCTACAGAGTAGCTTATTCCAAGGATTTCAGAATTACATATAGAAACATGCACTCTTAGGGATAAGAGTCAGGACGGACCTGCGAGGTGATCAGATCCAACTACCTTCTATTTCATAAGAGGACCAGAGTGGTGAAGTAATATGCCCATGGTCACATGGGCAGTATGTAGGATAGTCAAGTTTTGAGCCCAGATGTTGGACTCTAAATCTTGGACCCTTCTCACTGCACCACAATGACTCTCCACTCTGAGTATGGTTAGATTACCTAGAGTCACTCACATACTCAGTGATCTCCATTGACTTCTATATTTCTTCTAGTAATTCATGCTCTTCTATTTACTTTTTAAATCCTTTGACAACCTCAACCCAAAGCACCTTTAAATCTATCAATCAAAAAACATTTATTAAATACCAGCTGGTTCCAAGCAGTGGAGTTGCCAATACAAAGAACGAAAAAAATTCTTATTTTCAGGGGGCAAACATTCTAAAAGTGAGATGAATACACATATGAATATATACAGAAAAAATACAAAGACGACACATAGAAATAAACCAGTTACCTATGTAGAGTAGCCAGGTGTTGCATTGAATAGGCACTAGCCTTGGAGTCAGGAAGATTCATCTTCCTGAGTTCAAATCCAGCCTCAGACACTTGCTAGATATGTGACCTGGACAAGTCATTTCACTCTGTTTACCTCAGTTTCCTCATCTGTAAAATGAATGTAGAAGGAAATAGCAAACACACTCCAGTATCTTTGCCATGAAAACCCATATGGGGACATGGAGAGTTGGACACCAGAAAAGAAGATGAAGATGAATCTGAGACGAAACTTGGTGTAGCACAAGGACACTGCTACTTAGGACCTATGTGACTTTAGGCAAGTCAGTTAATGACTTAGTTTCTCTTTAATGTCCAGCTTAAGTTTTTCACCTCTCAGGAAGCCTTGGTTGATCTCCCACAGTTCTTAGTGGTCTTTCCTCCAAAAATCATTTTCTGTTTATTTTGTTCACTTTCCACATTTACTTATCTGTGCACATGCTGTTTGGCCCAAGTACAAGGTAAGCTTCTTAATTTTTGTTTGTTTATCCCCAGTGCCTACCTCATACATAATAAAATGCTTTTTACACTGAATTTTATTTTATTAAGAAATTGAGTAGCTCATGTAACTTACTTAAAGAAATACAGAATTAAAATGGTGAAGCCAGGTCCCAAATCCTGGTTTCCTGACTCACAATCCTATGTGTTTTCCACTGAATTAGTATAAAAATTCCTAGGTTCATAAGGGTTCATCCTCCACCCCATGCCCATGTTCAGAAGAATGGAATAAAGCATTAATTACAGCACTTCATGTTTTATTAATAAATCAGGAGGGCAGAGACTAGGGTTTATACCCATCCATCACATCATACCACTGCCCATTCTGCCTTAGAGTAAGAGCAGTCATACCTGGAATCAACACTAGTGCCAATGATCATTTTCCCCTGCCAACAATCTCCTGCATGAGACCTTGTCACAAGTCATATTTTGGCCTATGACCTTTTTCCTCAGAGATAAAACCACCTTCAATAAATTGAGCAGAAAGGTGCCCCTGACTTCAAGTCACAATGTAATCTTTCCAAGAGATGGTGAGATCACCACTGACACACACTTCCCTGAATTGGAAAAAGTACCCCTTTACTCTCCCCTCTCCCTATGATAACATATGTTATTGGGAATAATTCTGGTGTATATAGAGCTCTAGGCATGAGAAAGAAAGATCTGGTTTGACGCCTGCCTCAAATACTTATTAGAGGTGTGACTGTAAGCAAGTCATTTCTTCTGTCTGTGGGCATAATAGCCCCTAAATCACAGGTCTGTTGTGAGGATCAAGTGAAACAATATGTCCCTAACCCTAAAGTGCTTTGCAAACCTTAAAACTCTATAGAAAGTTTATCTGTTGTTGTCGTTAATTACTATCATCTAACCATGGTATTATTTTTTTCTCATAGAACTGTATTAGACCCAGTTCAGTTGATGTGATGATACCATGTAAGGCTCAGATAACAGACTAATGAGTTGTTGCTATGTTAAAATAAATGCAAAGACACTTCTCTACCATGTTATTCATTTAAAAAATGGGAACAAGTTTCCCTGATTGAATTAGAAGGTCAATTAGATATTGGCTGATAAAAGATGGGCCATGCCTCTAGTGAGCTTGAAAAATTTAATGCTGGCAGCCTAGGCAGAAGTTGCGACATTCCAGACAGGCAGGAGTTTTGTTGAGTGACCCTTATATCTCTACCAGAGGGGAAGGAGAGGGGATTTGGTCTTCAACCTCTGCTCCATTCATTAGGCATGGCTTCTTGGAACAGTTATTTACCCTATAGGAGACACTACATCCAGTAGGGAGCACAGTGAGACACAGAGACAGAGAGAGATGTGGGAGGGTAGGAAGAATCCAGAAGCAGCTCCAAGGAGTGTAGTCTAATTGACATTCCCTTTCTGTTTATCCCTAGCACTTAGCAGTTGACTTTGATTTGAGTGAGGGCTCTCCTACAGTCATCAGGAAGACTAGAGATGGCCCAGGATGCCTGTTGCATTGTAGACACTTATAAAATGTTTATTGGCTAACTGAGCATAGATTTCAAAGGGAACTCCACCTGGAAATGGTGAGTTGAGCTGCAGAGAGGACCAGAATAAAGCTGTCAGATGACAGGCCCATGTGGTAAATACATTAAGCACAGGGAGGAATGAATGGTAGAAGTACCTAATTAGAAGGGGTAGGACACTGAGACCACATGCTGTATGAGGAAACAGTTTACCCTGGCCACATGTCTTCCTACATGTGTCTTCCACTACCATTGTCCTCTGAGTGTGTGACCAGCCTTTCCACTGGTGCTGTGTGTACTTGTGAGATTGTGATTCAGATTTTTTCTTAGGAATATTTGGCAGCTACTGTTCTTACCATGCCGGCTCAGGAAATGCCTTTCTTTGATCTAACTGCATCTGTTGGATTACTACTGAAGGTGAATTTACTGGTCTGGTGTGTGTGTGTGTGTGTGTGTGTGTGTGTGTGTGTGTGTGCGCACGCGCGTGGATGTGTGCTATAGCTTTGGGAAATCAGACCCATAGTCTGTGGTCCCAACTTACAAACTTGTGAATTTCCAGTGATAGTCCCAGAGTGTGGGTATAAATAACATGAGAGCGTATCCATTGGAGAATTGCTTAAATAATAATGGCTTGTATTTTTATTTAGGTTTATAAAATGTTCTTTTCACAACTCTAGGAGTTAGGTGGTATATATGCTACTACTACTAACGACTACTCTTACTGCTACTGTTACTACTACTACGACTACCTCCAGTACTATTACTACTACAATCATTCATATAGTACTTTGAGGTTCACAAAGCATGTAACACACATTATTACATCACTTAATTCACAAAGATCCTGTGAAGCAGTTGCTATTATTATCCTTCTTTTACAGATGAGGAAACTGAGGATGAGAAAGTTAAGTAACTTGCCCATGATCATGCCAGTGTGTGATTGAAACATGATTTAAACAGAAGGCTTCTGGACTCCAAGTTCAGAACTCTATTATCTCTGCCACCTAGCTCCCTCTGTCTCCAGTTTATGGATGAAAGCTTAGGCCTTTGTGAGTTATATTGATAACTGAGCAAGGTTTTATCTCCAGGCAGCTGCTGGGAGGCCTCAAAAAATATCAAACCAAATATTGTGGTTTTTTGGTCAGGAACATTTGACCCTTTTTCTTCCCCTAGATAAGTCATGGATCTCAACATCCCCAATTTTCTGACCACCACCGGTTCCCCTCCTTCCTTCGCACAGTCCCCAGCAGAGCTCATCAACCTCAGGCCATGGTCAAAATACTTCTCTACTTCAATTGGACTTGGGTGGGCCTGGTGGGCTCAGATAGTGGTGCATTTGAATGGCTGGATCAGGAATTCAGGAAGGAGGTTGGAAAGAATGGAGGCTGTGTGAGCTTCTCAAAGAGGATTGATTACCACATAGCCAATGTGGAAAATGCTGCTGATGCCATCCAAGACTCCACTGCTAAGGTGATCATCTGTGACTGTTACCATGTTCATTTCATTCTCCTTGTCAAGGTCCTTCAAAAGAAGAAAGTGACCCACAGGATCTGGGTCATGTCAACATCTTTTTCACCAGATGACTCAGTGTTGAGCAGCAAAGCCAGAGAGATGCTAAATGAGGGCCTGTTTCTGGGAATACACTCAGGACCAATGCTTGGTCTCAAACACTTTCTGTCTACTCTTCACCCAACAACCAACTGATAAAGTTGTTTTGGCAGGATCTGTTGGGCTGCACGTGGCCTGGGCTAAAGCCTGTGGGCACTGGAGCAGGTCATGTTGCCCCTAACTGCACCGGGCTGGAGCAGCTAACACCCACCCATCTGTCTGTATTGAACCTGGATGACTTGACTGCTACATATCAAGCCTACCTGGCAGCCAAAGCCTTCCTGGTAGCTTATCAGAACCTGAGGGCCTGCTCTACTGGGGAAGGACCATTTACTGGTAGCAATTGTGCCAGGACAGGAAATGCTGGCCCATGGCAGGTGAGACAGAGACAAGGAAAACATGTCTCATTATGCTGGTCTTTCTAGGATGGGATGAGTACTCATGGGCATTGAGTAGAATAACAGAAGCTATGAGCAGGAAGGAAGTGGCAAAGGAGGTTAGGAGGACTTAGAATCCCTTGGCTATATCTCTGAATCTCATTGGCCTTCACTTTACTCATCTATAACATGGATAGGTGGACTAGATTGTCTCTCAGTTCCTTGCTCTGTGTTCTGTGATCTATGATCTTATGAATGAAGGACAAAGGTGAGGTGGGAGAATGTAGGAACAAAAAGTTCAGTCAAAAAGCCAGTCACTGCACCATAACAGGCAAAGTTAGAACAACCCTAGGAATGGGCAGAGACGTACCTCTCCTCCTATGCTCAATCTTCTCAACCAACCAGGGAACCACAAGTGGAAAGTAGCTTTTCACAAGAGATTTCAGTAGAAAGTTCAATTATATGGCAAGCAATGATAGTAGGAAGAACAAAGGCATTCTCAGGCTGGCTAGAGACTCAGTCTTCTGGGGCTTGCAATCTCTCCTGAGTCAGCTTCTTTAATCTTATGATGGAATGAGTGGAGAGGAAGACTCCAAGTATCCTTTATTCTTACTCCCCATATGTACCAAGCTTAAAATGGATTCTCCTTGAAGCAGCTAGGTACAGTGGATAGAGTTTTGGGATCATGGTAGGGAATATCTGAGTTCATATAGACCCTCAGACATTTACTAGCATTGTGATGTATACCAGTAGCTTATCCTCTGTCTGTCTCTATTTTCTTAAATGTAAAATGGAAGTAAAAAGAGTGCTTACCTTCCATGATTGTTGTGATGATCAAATGAAATAATATTTGTAAAACACTTAACACAGTGGCACAGTATGCACTTAATAAATGCTTGTTTCCCATCTTCCTTTTCCCACCCTCACCATTTTCCTAACCTAAGCATGATTGCGTGAAGCCTTCTCTTCTTCCTTATCACACTACTCTGCGAATAATTTCAAGGTAGAATCTGATAATTTTATCCTAAGGTGCTGATATCCATACTCTCTGGAGTCATTATTTACAACGATTTTATCCCCCAAATAACCAATCAAAATTGGACTGACAAATACCTTTGCCTAAAGGGCCCAAGATCTCCCAGTGAGTGCATCCTGGGTCATCTCCAGTCATCCTGATGAATATCTGGTCACTGAAATCAGATGGCTTTGGAGGAGAAGTGAGGCTGGTGACCTGCACAACCCTCCCTCACTCAAAACAAAGTCAAGTGCAAGTCACGTCATCATTTCTCTGATGGCATGGTCTTCTTTGGCAGTGAAGGACAAACATAACAACCTGCCTTTTAATAGAACCATGGAACATTCCAGCTAGAGACAACTTAGAGAGGAAATGGAGATCAAAAGAGATAAGTGATTGTATTGCACAAAGCCCTCTGCTTTCTAAATGATTCATGAAGTATTCTTCTTTCACTTAAGGAACTTCTTATGCCCTAGTAGGGAAAAAAGCTTCAGACCAAGACAGAACTCTATGATAAGTGACATAGTCACGATACAAAGATTAATCCTGGCTCCGGGATCAGTGGATCCAAGATGGGTTCACAGAAGAGGTGACTTTTGATAATAGCTGTTATTTGTATAATTATTTTATATGTGCAAACATTTAATGTCTTTTCTTTGATTTTAGACTCATAGCTGTCCTAAGATTTAGGCATTACTTCCCTCAATTTTCAAGAAGAGGAAACTGGGGCTTAGAGTAGTCAAATGACTTGTCCATAGTCACACATGTAAATAGTAGTATGGAACATTTATATGAAACTTCAGGTTTGGAAATCACTTCATGTATATTATTTTATTTGATCCTCACCACGATATTATGAGGGAGGTGTTATTATCATCACTGCCATTTTGTAGGTGAAGAAACTGAGGTTTAAGTATTAATGGCTAACTTTAATTACCTCAACTTTTTAGGGGCATCTGCATTTCTTAAAAAGCGTCTCAGAGAAATAATACTTTAGTCTATTTCTTCTACAGGTTTCTAAAAAGTCACCAGCACCTTTAATGCTGGAATTAAATTAAAATTTCATACATAAAATTTCATAGCAGATAGATGATGGTAATTATTTTTAGGGATGTATGATCACTTTCATATAATAAAGCCAACTTGCCCATTGATTGTGCATTATAATACAAAACTAGAAGGCATCTTTGAGATCATTTAGTACAAAGAGATCCACCTTTGGGTACCTTCTCGTAGAATGTCTTTAAGAAAAGATTGTTATTTTTCTTATGTTTCCTTCTGCAAAAGGAGTGATCATTAGACTGGGAAAAATAAAATATCCAGTGAATTCAATTCCAAGATAACTGAGGAGATGTTATGAGAGCTCATAGCTTTCCTTAATGAGTTTCAGTCATTAGGTCTGGATTAACTACATCCCTGGGTGCTTAGAGCCCTGGGAGAAATTATTTTTGAAACTACCAATGATTTCTGAAATATTGTGGAATGTGGAGGTAAATGCCATAGACCTCGAAGGAATGCAAATACTTTCAACTTTAAAAAAGACCATGGAAGAATCTAAATACAACAAAACAGTGGTCTTGATTTTTAATATCTGACAACATTCTATACCTTTTCATTAAAAGAACTGTTTGGGACAAATCAGAAAGGGAAAGAGTGATCGCTATGACTCCGTGTAACTATCACAAGTAATTAATATCAACTAACATCATCTCCTTCATCAACAGGGCTATGAGGATGTCAAAGTAGGGGAAGGATGAAGACATGGACTTAAGGGATTTTGGCAGAAAATTTCAGGGTAGTTGGGTAGGGAAGATAGACTAGTTAGATGTGTTATTTGTTAGTAACACAGTTAAATGGACTTAGATGTGGGAGGTCACAATATCTGTGTAGTTTTATCAATTGGTAATGAACAGGTAAAGATAGAACAGATTAGGGCTTCCTGTACAGATTTTGGAGGTTTCATACATATATGAATGCTTAATATTGTATATGTACTCAACATACATTAGGGCCATATATATGTGTCTAAATGTGTGTTCATCCTTCGTTGCTGGAGAAGACCATGCCATCAGACAAATGATGTTGTGACTTGCCCTTGATTTTGTTTTTTGTTTGTTTGAGTGAGGGAGGGCTGTGCAGGTCACCAGCCTCACTTATCCTCCAGAACCATCTGAAAACCAGTGACCAGACATTCATCAGGATGACTGAAGATGACCCAGGATGAGGCAATTTCGGTTAAGTGACTTGCCCAAGGTCACACAGCTAGTGAGTGTCAAGTGTCGAAGTGAGATGTACAGGACACATATACATATATCCTTTCTTTTTATCTTTTATCTTAGTAGACTGAAGATATGTAAGTGACAAGGAGTGATGGAGAGGACAAACTATAGGAAGGAAAAGAGAGGAAATGATAAAAAAAACTGACTTTGGTAAACAGTAGGGCAACCACTTATTCAGAGACTGGTACAATGGAAAAGAGAATGTAAGCCAAAGTGGATAGGAGTGGAGGTGTTGAGTAAGGAGAAGATGGTCTTTACTATCTTAGTGAAATAGGAGGCAGTATATAGGTTGTGATGTGCAAATTTAGAGAATCCTCCCCAAATATTCACATGGACTATTTATGCTCAACCTGTGGTAGAGCATTCTGAGCTCATATTGATCTGATCAGCCAGTCAGATACACTGTAACTTGACTCTAACAAAGTTTGAGAATGAAGGATAACCAACCAACCAACCAACCAACCAACCAACCAGAAGTAGGAGGTGAAATTCATTGCTCTGAGTCAAGGGTTGGGAATGGTGTAGCTGCATTAAGGAGAGAAGAGAAAGTTTAAAAGAATTCCAAATGTGTGTGTGTGTGTGTGTGTGTGTGTCTGTGTGTGTTGACCTGCTCAAGCCAATTATGTAGCTTTCTCTAGGCCTAGATTACTTCAAAGATCCCTTTAAGCTCTCATGATCTCTGAGAATATAATTTTCAATTTCCCCAAGGAGAGTTATTGGACTCTCTCCAGAGGTCCAGTTTCTCTTCAATAAAATTCTCTAAGATGAGGAAACCATTTGTTAGATATGCTTTAGAGGTGATTCTTGTTTGGCTGTGGGCTGGATTTGATGACTTTTGTGGAGGACCCTTCCAATTCTGAATTATCATGATTCTTTGAGTCCCAACCTAGCTACTTACTATCTAGATGACCTTGGGCTAGTAACTGAATTTCTTTAAGCCTCAGTTTCCCTATCTCTATAAAGCTCTCTTGAGCAAGAAGTTTTTAAAGTCCTTTCTTGGCTCTCAATCTATGACTCTCTGATCTTGCAATCTGGGCATCTGAGTATACAAGGTAGAATGAATGGAACAGCCTCAGAGATATCCATTGTGCATAGCCAAAACATGAGAATATTTACTATGAAAGCATTGTAGGTGTCCTTGGATCCTCTCTTTGACTCCTACTCCTCATCTTCGTACTTGTATTTTTCCTCAGCTTTTACAGCATCTAAGGGCTGTCCACTTCACTACTCGAACCGAGGAAGAGATCTTTTTTACCCAGGATGGGGAGATCCCAGCAATTTTTGATGTCATGAACTTATACCTTGCTCCTGACCACACTTTGCAGACTACCAAGGTTGGACACTTAGACTTCAGGGAAGCTCCAGGGAAAGAGTTGGTGATAAATAGCAGCACCATCATTTGGGCTGAGGGTCCTGGGAAGGTGAGAACTGGAAACCATCCCCCTTCTCCTGCTCCCCTTCAATAATAGTGCCAACTAACCAGAGGAAAGAAATAGCTATGGGCCTAGGTGTTCCAATCCTATTCCAATTATGTTCAATTGAAATTTTCTGTGTAGTGAGAACTCAGACAAGTACATATTTGGAGACCAGCTTTCTAAGTGTAAAAAGCTCCTCCTAATGCCTGATTTTATAGATGTAGTTATCTCTCCTCTAAACGTCCCTCTGCTCTCTTTTCTCTGTCTGTCTATGAGTAGCCCCCTCTTTCAGTCTGCAGTAAAACATGTCCTTTGGGAACCCGGAAGTCTCCCATCCAGGGACAACCAAGCTGCTGCTACGAGTGTCTTCACTGTCCCAAAGGAGAAATATCCTATATAGAAGGTAAGCAAGACAGAAGCATGGTGGGACCATTTTGTCCCCAAGCAGTTTGTGGAGTTAGGTTTGGGGTAAGAGCAACTAATTGGAGAAGAAATTTGGTTAGAAATGAGAAGAGTCAGATAGGAGAAATGGAAAAGCACAATATTAGTAACTTCTGATGGGAAGAATATGGAGGACATGAAGATATTAATTCTCAGAATTTCAAAGTTGAAAGGGCCTTAAGGGACATCTGGTTTGCTCCATATTTAATTTTTTTTTATAATGTAACTGAAAAGTCACTATTTAACTGTTTCCAGAATGTTTCCTTCCAACAAGAGTAAAAAATCTAGTTGAAAATGAGCCAAAGAACAATTGGAAGACTTGAATTCAAATCCAGGTTTTCCTTTGAACTATTAAAATGGAAAGTTGGGAACCAGAGCTAAAATATAACATGGTGTGATAACCATCTAAAAAGATTTTAATAAGTTGCAAATGTGGTTGGGAACTGTCAAGTCAAAAAGTATATATAAAGAGTCTATTACGTGCCAAGCCCTGTGCAGAGTTAGCAAGAGAAAGTCCTTTAATAGTAATAGGTAGTAACATTTACATAGTACTTACTATATATTTATATATACACACATATATGTATATTTATGTTCACGCATTTGACTAAATGGGCATTATTGTCATCCTCATTTTACAGATGAGGAAACTGAGGCAAACAGGTTTCTATGGCTTATCCAGGATTACATAGTTTGAAAGGATATGAGGATAGATTTGAACTCAGGTCTTCGTGACTTCAGGCCCACCTCTCTATCCACTGTGCCACCTAGCCATCTCAAGTCCAGAACTGAACAAGTATAGATTAGAAAAGATAATGTAAGAAGGCAGTTCATGTGAAAAAGCCTTAGAAGTTTTACTGGCCCATTATTAAGTGCTTTTTAGATGTCAGGCAATGTGACTATGAGCACAGTGTCACGTGACAGTTAAAGAGCCAATAGGGATCAAGGTTGCTTTAACAGAAATAAGTTTTGATAACAAGTGAAGACGGGGGTAGTTATTAATCCTTGGGATCCCTCCTGCTTGGGAGGTCAAAGCTGGGGGATTGCTTGTGTTCAGAGTTCAGGGCTGTGGTAGGACCAAAGTCAGCACCAATATGGCAAACCATAAAACGTGGAAAACCTTCAGGTTACCTAGGGAGAGAAAAACTAGCCCAGGTTAGAAAAATGGAGCAGGTTAAAGCTTTGATGCTGATTAATATTGGGATTAGGCCAAGAAATAGCATTTGCCCTATCCACCTGAACATTAAAAAAATAAAATTTACTAAAAACACTTAAAGTTTGTGGTGGAGTACAGGTGTGATAATAGCCTGGAGTGTCATTTGGCCACCAACAATATCTGATGGGAATGTATACTGCTTTCATATCAAAATAATGTCAAGAGAAAGGGAAGATCTACTTGACCAAGGAAAAGTTCTCCTAACATGAAAAGTCTTTCATTTCCTTTGTCTGACTCATCACCCCAAATCTCTTTCAGATAGTACCAGTTGCTTGAAGTGCCCAGAGGACCAATGGTCAAACAATGAAAAGGATCAGTGTATCCCCAAGATTCTTGACTTCCTGTCCTACAGGGAGCCCCTGGGAATGGCATTAGCCATCTGTACAACTTTTCTCTTTCTTCTTTCCCTGACCATCCTTGGCATCTTCATATGGCATCACCACACTCCTATAGTCAGAGCCAACAACCAAAGGCTGAGTTACATCCTCCTCTGCTCCTTGGCATTGTGCTTCCTCTGCCCATTCATGTTCATTGGCCACCCAGTACCTATGACCTGTGCCCTGAGGCAAGCAGCCTTTGGGATTATCTTCACAGTCTGTGTGTCTACTACTCTGGCCAAGACCATCACTGTTGTGTCTGCCTTCAGGGTCACCAGGCCAGATGGCAGACTCAGGAAGTGGGCAGGACCAAGTCTCCCCAATGCTATCCTCATTGGCTGCTCATTGGTCCAGGTTGCTTTGTGTATCTTCTGGGTCATAGGCTGGCCTCCAGTGCCCATGAAGTCTACAGAAGCTGGACCCAAAGTCACCATGTTGTGTGGTGCAGGCTCCTCAGAGCTCTTCTATGCAATGCTGAGTTTCTTGGGTGTGCTAGCTCTGGTCAGTTTGGTGGTGGCCTTCTTAGCCTGTCAACTGCCTGACACCTTCAATGAAGCCAAGCATATCACTCTGAGCATGTTGGTGTTCTCCTGTGTTTGGATCTCCTTCATCCCAGCCCACCTGAGTGCTCAGGGCAAGCACACTGTAGCTGTGGAGATCTTTGCCAGTTTAGCATCTGGGACAGGTCTCATGACTTGTTTATTTTTCCCTAAGTGCTACATCATCCTGCTACAGCCTGGCAAGAACACAAGGGATCAGATGATGGGCAAGCGTCATTTCTGAAAATGAAACCAACCCCAGTCCTTCCATTTTCCTCATCATAGGGGAACAAGGCATCTCAGAACTTCCTAGCTCTCTCCAACCTATCTTCAAGCCATGAAAGCGCTACTATCTCATTTAAACTCTTGATACCTGGCTGTCATTCATATAAGCCATGGGTTTTCTCTCCCAGCCTGCAACATTTCCCTTTTAGTTTTATGCCAATCCAAACCTTACCAGTCCTTCAGTGCCAACTTAGATATTCCCTTCAATTATGAAACTTTTGATTACTGTGGTTAAGTCACTTGGTCGTGCCTGACTCTATGTGACCCCTTTTTGTTGATTGGGTTTTCTTGGCAAAGGTACTGGAGTTCTTTGCCATTTCATTCTCTGGTGTATCCTCATTTTACAGACGAAGAAGTGAGGCAAATAGGGGTTAAGTGAATTTCCTGAGGTCACTCAGTAAATATCTGAAGCCACATTTGAACTTAGATCTTCCCAACTCCAGGCCCTGTGCTCTATGCACTGCACCACCTCATGTCTTCCCTGGCCCCTTTAATTTACCGTGATCATTTCCATACCTTTTATTAGCATTAACTATGCTACTGACATATTCTCAAATCATTACATATATACTAGAATTATCTATTGGACTAGCATGTCAACTTCATAAAAGTAGGTACCAAATCTGGTTTCTTCTGTATCCATTACAGTATTTGGTCCAGATGTGGGTATGGAGTAGATGCACAATAAAACCATGTTTGTTGATTGACCTTGGGCACACTCTTCTCATATATGTGGGCACCAGGAAAATTATTCCAGGTTTCTGATATCTTCTGTGTTTTTATCTACCCAAACTCATAGATCACTAACCTGTTGGGATGGCTGTATTTGTACTAGGATAAGCCAGAGATTCCAAAGTGTTCAACACAAAGCTATTTATTTAGTGAAACAGTATAGTAAGAGGTAAACAAATTGAATACTGCTTCCTTAAATTGTGGCACATTCATCCCTAAATGCATATACCATAAAGTTATGGACATACACATGGAGACCATGTGTTGTTAGGGCACCCATTTGAAGGGGCAACCTATAGCTACAATGGCTGTGAATGCCAGCTCCTGGTGATATGTTTATACTGTTTACACAGGGACTGCTCCTCTCTAAGAATGCCATCTAAAATTGTATTGTCATTTCTGAGAACTATAAATCTAGAGTTATAAGGGACTTCATAGGACATCTAGCTGCCTCAGCCCACCCCATTTTATATATAAGGAAACAGATGAATAGATGTTAAGTGATTTGCTCAAGTTCAAGTAAGTGTCAGAGACAAGATTTGAAAAGATGTCTTGCTGACTGCAATTTCAGCATTCTATTTACTATGGCAAGGTGCCTGCTCTTAAAGGGTTAAAGATTCAGGCTTTGGCTTAAATGACACACTGAGATTACAATAGTACTAAACTTTACCAAGATCATTAAAGGATACAAGAATATTAATAATTAATATGAAAAATCTGAACCATAGAAACTTCAGTTGGCCATACTTCCCCTTGTCTTTCTCAGTCCCTGTAAAATAGGATCTTTTGCCTTTTTTGCTTATACTAAGGAATATAATGCCTCTTGAATCATATGATTAGGGAGGATCTTTCCCACCCATTGTTGGGCCTGGAAACACTTTTAGGAAGGTCCACACCTGTTGTTAATGAAGCACTAGTTCTCAAGGGATGAGTTCTCAAGGGACTCTAAAAAGTGTATAAAGCCTCTGAGGGGTAGTTTTACTTGGATCTTTAGTTTTTTGAAGAATTTTTGTGTGCCAGATGACACTCTGGGAAGATCCTAATTAGCCTCCTGCCTTTGAAAACCAATATATTGGTACTTCTTTCTCTGGTTTCTATGTATGTATGTATGTATGTATGTATGTATGTATGTTAATGGTCAGACATTTGGAAGCATTTCTGTTGACTTTTGATTTCTCTGTATCTTCTCAGTAGTTCAGCATGCTGACTTTTCCCCCTGAAGGAACTGAGTGATACATGTGGTTGCCTTTCCTTTTAGAAAAGCAGATGAAGGAGCCTGTAATAGTAAGACCCCCTGTACATGTCTGAGTGTTTAGTGATACATTATGATGACGAGGATGTGATCTGCATAAATTAAAGGGAAACTATGGGGCCTTGGAAAATTATCTGTTGTTTTCCAGTTGTGGTGGCTATGATTATGTGGAGCCCTGGGAGCGGGGGCTATTAGAGCCAGTGTGAGAGGAGTGAAGGTCTTGATATTAAGAATCCAGACCAGAGGAGTGAGAGCTTGGAATGTAGCCCTGGAACTCGAGCAGGAAACTGCCTGCCAAATGACCCAGCAGAAGTGGAGAACATGACCTTGCTGAGGTGAGAAGAATGGGAGCAGAGAGCTGCCTTCATGGAGACCCAGGCAGGAGATGGGAGCAGCTGGTTCCTGCTGGAGGACGAGGAACCCAGGAGGTGGCAGTTCAGCCCTGGGGCAAGATTGGAACTGTGTAGCAAGGCATTGAGTGTGCTTTGTTGCAGCAGTCTCCTGGGCAGTTTAGGACTCAGGGGGTGGACTTGTCTATGATGTGTAGGGGGTAGTGCCCTGTACCCTCAAGGACTCCACCCTGATGGCTTTGTTACCCAGCCACCCCTGAGGACTTGGAAGTGGAACCTGGAGTGTTGTTAGAACTGGGACTTGGCTCCTTGGAGCCTTCACCTTAGAGTGCAGGGTGGGAAGGACACACTCCCAAGAAGATTTTGTTTGGATGTTTCTGTATGGGATTGAGGAAGGAAGATCTGGTTGTTCTCTCCTCAAAGAATGATGTTATGTTATGCATATATCTTTGTGTTTGTTTAAAGGCATTTGACCACCCTGGTAGTAAGTTGCCATGTTATGTATTCTGCAAATGTGAATTATGTTGTATTTACTTAAGAAATGTTAATGCCTATTTGCTACGGGATCCATGGCCATTTAGATTGTAAAGCCAAGGATCCTGGAAGGGTGGAATTTGAGGAAAAGTAAAGTAGGATCTTTTTGCTGTTTTTGTTTATAACAAGAAGTATAATGCTTGTGAATAATGTGATTAAGGAGGATCCTCCCCTCTCATTGATGGACCTGCCCATTGAGGGAAGCTTGATTAGGGGAGCTGTTTTGCAGGAGGGTCCCAAGTACCTTTTTTTTCTCTATTGAGGCACTGAGTCTGAAAAGTGTGTAAATACTCTGAGGTTGAGGTTCTACTTTGGGGCTTAATTTTTTGGAAGAAGGCTTGTGTGCCAGATGAGACTCTGGGAAGCCAGTAAGTAGCCCCCCTGGCTTTGAAAACCCATATGAAGTTGCTTCCCTCTCTGGTAAAATGTCAGGCAGTTTAGAAGTGCTGTCCTTCGATTTTTGATTTCTCCGAAATATTGATTTTGACTTTCTCTGATACCTGTGCTTGATCAAAGACATTGTTATCCCCCCGAAAGTTGCCTTTCCTTTTAGAAAAGCAGATCAAGGAACTTGTGAGAGCAGATGTATGTTGTGGTGTTTACTGTTACACTTGCTTATTTCCTGATTAAGAACTTCTCTCTTTACCCTTACTAGCAATCACTCTTTCCTTCCCTCACCCTGTGACAAGGTTTTGGGTAATCATAGGTACTCATTGACCCTGCCTAGAGTGAGATGAGATAATTACCCTTTCCTTAAAGTGTCCCTTAACTCCTCGTATAGTTTCCTTTAGAATGTGGTTGATTGTCATTGTGTGCCATGTCCAGGATCTTTAATGCCACTCCCTCCCTCACCCAATCAGGCAATAGAGGAGTCAATGTTTGAGCAGAATCATACCGCTATGACAGAGTTCATTCTCATTGGCTTCACTGACCATCCCAAGTTGGGATCTATTGTCTTTTTGATGTTTCTTAGTCTCTATTTCATCACCCTGCTGGACAACATGGGCATTGTCCTCCTGATTCGCTTGGATACTCGTCTTCACACCACCATGCACTTCTTCCTGAGCCACCTCTCCCTCCCAAATGACTGCTAGTCCTCAGTCATTATTCCTCATAACTTGGTCAACCTGGTTATTGGCAGGACAAGTGTGTCTTATAAGTCTTGTGCTACTCAGTTCTTCTTTTTCACAATCTGTGGTGACACTGAGTGTTTCCTGCTAGCAGTGATGGCCTATGAGCATTACATTACCTTTAGCAGTCCTTTCCTGTACTCCTCAGCTATGAAACCAGATACCCATTGGGGCTTAGTGGCAAGGGCCCATTGTGGTGGTTTACCAGGAGCCATCCTCCACACAATCTGCACATTCACGCTTTCCTTCTTTGGTTCCAACCGGATCAACTTCATCTTCTGTTATCTGCCACGTTTGCTGGAACTTTCAGGAAGTGATACCAACATCTGTCAAATTATAATCATCTTTTTTGGCAACTTTGTGATTTTTGCCAATGCTCTTGTGATCTTGATATCATATTTGTTCAACAGGGCAGTCCTGCATGTCAGGTCAGTTGGAGGCAGAGCCAAGACCTTCTCCACATTTGCCTCTCATCTCATAGCTGTGATACTTTTCTTTGGGACCCTCACATTCATGAATGTACACAGTAACTCAAATAAACCACTTGAAGAGGACAAGGTGGTGTCTGTCTTTTATACAATGATCATGATGAACCCTTTCATCTACAGTCTGAGGAACAAGTTGGTGAAAACTGCCTTCAGAAAAGTCATCAATAGACTCCAGGTCTCCCAGGAGATGTAGTTCTGTGTGACTTCTTTTTCATCTTGACTGTTTTCTCCTCCAAATAATAATTGTTGTTATTGTTAAGCTGTTTCAGTTGTGTCAAACTCCCTGTGACCCCAATTGTGGTTTTCTCAACAAAAGTACTGGAGTGGCTGGCCTTTTCTTTCTCCAGCCATTTTTATAGATGAAGAAACAAAGGCAAAGAGGGAAAGTGATTTCACAGCTAATAAGGGTCTTTAGCTGTATTTGAACTTTGGTCCTCTTGATTCCATGATCAGCAATCTATTCACTGTGCCAACTATCTGCTGAGAAATAGGCATGGCAGACATTTCTGAAATTCTATTTCCAGATGATCTATTATGATATAGACATATGATATTATGATATGTAGTATATGATCCCTTCTAATTTTAGACTATTATCAGAAGGGATCATAGGGATCATTTGCATATGTCCCATTTGTACATGTAAAACAAGTTCAGTCAACAAGGTTATAGTTTAGTATGCAAAAAAAGGAGACAGGTAAACACTGTGTCTTAATCTCAATGACCACTGAAGTAGGAGGCAGGAGACCTAACTGTGCCACTAACTTGTTGTGTGACTTGGGAAATGTCACTGCTCTTGTCTTGGCCTTAGTTGTCAGTTCTATAAAATTGAGAGTTGGGCATGGAGATCCATAAGATCCCTTTCAGCTCTATTATTCAATGACTTTAAGTATGCAAATAACTATACTGCAAGATAAAAAGTGATAAGTGCATGAGAGGCACATGAAAGCAACAATTATTCAAGAAGGCAATAAGCAGCATATTAGTCACCCGTGTACAAAAGGTTGCTAATACTTAATGGGGGTAATATTTGAGTCACCCACTTATTGTGTTTTGCAAAGTGTAAATTCTATAAATATGTTACAATAGCAAAAATCGTGACAAATTCCATTATTATTGTTTTCATCTAATCTGTCCAAGTTGGTGTTTATTTGACTCCACTCTGAAAGGCACTGTGGTATAGTGGAAATAGTATGCTGGTGCTAGGGATTTTTCCACATGGGGAACAGAACAAAAGCCATATAGAAAGTGCACCCTTAGGTGGGCAGCAGGTGGGGGAGCAGTTGGCCTTAGTCCATCATCAGGTGGCCCAATTATCAGGTATTTTTAATTATTCTGATTATGTGCTAAGGATTAGAAAGATTGTCAACCCTCTCAATGTTCAGTACCCTGGATAGAGTCTCTTTTATACCACCCTGGTTATCACCAGAGTGATATTCCTAGAGGAAAGTGCATTGGATTTGAAGTTAGAGGACCTGGCTTCAAATCCTGCCTCTGTTACTTATTACCTTGTGACCTGTGTGACTATGGAACAGTTATTATTTTCTGGGACTCATTGTGCAATGAAGGTCTTGGATCAGATGACTTCAGTATTTAAATGGCATGATCCCTCTGAAGAATGCATCTTCTTCTTCTATAATTTTCACACCGTTTCTGATGTTTTATTTCATAAACACTTCCTTTGTCTTACCACTGCTCTCGTCTTCCACCCATGCAAGCTTCTGCTGTCTGCCTTAGGGTCAGGTGGTTCATTATGGAGACTGGCTTATCTGCAGGGGTATGTAGTTTGGGAGGGAGAGAGAAACCATATATTTGTAGCATTCCCAGAAGTAGCTCAGTCAAGGGCTTGGAAGAAAACTAAACTTAAGCATGAAGTGGTGTTTGAGGAGCATGACTTTTGTAATCACTTTCTCACATGCCACATTATTAGGGATAGTTGGGAGAGATCTGTCTTTCTGGGACAGGCAACCACTAGATGGAAGGTTGGGGACATCCATGTTGTCCCTGTACCATTTTTTTGCACTGTTTCCTGTTAACTCCAGCCCTCTTCTTCCATGATCATTTCTGGAATACAAGACTGAGAAGAAGAAATCAGACGTTGTTGAACCAAACCCCTTTCCCACAGAATAGACAATCTTGTTTTCTATCCCAGAATCCTGAGAGTCTCTGTGAAGTAGCATCTGTCAATTAGAGTAGAATGTATGGGAAAACATGTCTTAAAAAGACAGATTTCTAATATCTAGCCATCTTTAGATATCCCTGTTGGAAGACTGGTAGCAGAAGAAATTTCTTACAAAGTTGGGGGATGAGTGTGTGGTAAAAATACAGGTACATGTTGTATTCCCCATTAGATATTGTACCTTTGAGAGAAAACCTATATTTTTGCTCTTTTCCAGGTCTTCTGACTCAAAATAAATTATTCTTCCCATTATTCCATGCTGTCATCTTTACTGACAGATCCATCTGTGGTGAAAAAATTGAATCTAGTCTTTTCCTGTGTCTAAACCCTCAATTTTACACCCACACATTACTAAGTTAATTCAACAAGGGGTTGAATATAGAGTTCTATATCTGAGAACAAAACAAAGAGCCCCACCTCTTTTTTGGCCCATGTATTTTACTCTGTTCTATGGGTCACAGATTACTCTCCTTCCTTCAATCTTTGTCCATCTCTCAAATGTCACAGACTCAGGCCCACCAAACTTGTGATCCAGGAAAAGTTTATTTTCAGCACTTTGTCAACTCTTTCTCACAAAAAAACTTTTACCCTAAGCCATATAAATGCCACAAACTGTCCATTGTGGGCCTTTGCTACTTTCTTTTCCAGGTCATGTTATAATGGACAAACCTCTGGAGATTTGGATTCATGAAGACCTGCGTTTCAAACCTATCTCAGAATTTACTAGCTGTGTGATCCTGGGCAAGTCACTTATTCTCTCTCTTTGTTACTTAATCTTCTTATTTGTAAAATAAAAGTGTTGTTGGACAGGGCTTGATGGTCGTTAAGTTTCCTTCTAACACTAAATCCCTAATTTTCTGTTTTGGGTAGAATTGAGAATTTGTTATTATTAATTTTCATGTCAAGTTCACATCCTTTTCCTGTCCTCTGTCCAGTTTCTCCTACCATGATATGCCTCTTGTGTCTTCATTTTCCTTGGCCAAAAAACCCCTGCATCTCTCTCCATTTCCTCTAACAAAACTTTCTTCTCTCTGAACACAATCTGCTTTCATGTCCAATAGAGTAGGAGTTTTTACCACTAGGATCTGTTTCTCTATTGGATGTAGCTTCTAAAGTCTTATATTTTTCTCTCAATTATAGGATTCAATATCTGGATGACGTTTTAGGAATTATCCAGGTCTAATCTCATTTTACAATGGAGGAACCTGAGATCAAGAGACTTGCCCAATGCCTCAGTGACAATAAGTGGTAGATGTAGGGTTCAAACCTAGGCATTCTGATTCCCAGTTCAGTGTCCTGTCCCCTGAACCACACTGCCCCTTCATCTCCTAGCAGAAAGATTTAGAGTTTTGTATCAGTTGGGCACATGAAAGAGTAGGACCTTTGCCAGATATCAAATCTTCCCATACAGTTCAAATTTTAGTCTGGCTGATCAGACAAAGAGCTAAAGCAACATATGCCAAGTGTCCAAGAAGTGGTGTTGACAGGGAGAGGTGTTGGAGCTCAAGGAAGAGGAGTACTGCCAGCTGGGTAATCAGTGATGTCTTCTCAGAAGGGATGATTTTGAGCTGAGCCCTGATGTAAGAGAAGGATTCAGAGATGGAGATGTGAGAGGATCAGGGCAGGACAGCTCCCTCTTTAAAACTGTCCTCCCTATGTCACCCAGAGTGAAAGTATCATTCACAGGCTTGAATGTACTTCTGAAAAGACCTGATGAGTCTCTGACCTGGACTAGTTCACTCCTATTTAAATAGTTTACTTCATCCTCCCAGAGGCTCACTAAAGGTGTTAGATTTAGTTTGAATATACAACTGGCTTTATTTCAATGAATAAATCAATTTATAGTCATAAGAAAACATGATCTGAATCATATTGATTAAAGAAATGTAAATTTTAAAAACCTTGAGATCTCATTTTACACCTACAAGATTGGCTACAATGATTGAAGAGGAGAGCAACAAATGTTGGAGAGAGGGAAACATTCATTGTTAGTGAAATTGAGAACTGAAACCACCATTTTGGAGAACAATCTCAAATTATGTCCAAAGAGTTATTAAACTGCCCATAGCCTTTGACCCAGCAATACCACTACTTGTTCTATTTCCAAAGATGATTAGGATAAAAAAGAAAAGAACCCATATATTCTAAAATGTCTATAGCTCTCTTTGTGGTGGCAAAGAAGTAGAAATTGTAGGGATGCCCATCCATTGAGGAATGGCTAAAAAAAAATCGTTATATATGATTGTGATGGACTACTACTGTGCTATGAGAAATGGTGAGCTCAATGATCTTAGGAAAAATATGGAAACACTTGCACAAAATATGAAGAATGAAATTATCAAATCCAAGAGAATATTGTATACAACAACACTGCTTTAAAAATGACTTTAAGTAAATAAGTTAATCTGTTACAAATACCCAAATTCACCATAAAGGACAAGTGAAGAAAGAATTTGCATAATAATTTTATTGTATATTTAAAAAAAATAACAAGTTGTGCAGCAGACTTGCAGTTTCACATACAATCAACAGTTCTATTTATGATATTATTGAAATATTTGTTGTTCCATATGTGCTAATATAATAAAAAATTTTGAAAAGAAAATAAAAGCAATATTGGAAATTTCATTGAAAACTGCCTATTTGTTATTAACCATTCATCATTTGGGGAATGACCCATATTCTTATAAATCTGACAAAGTTTCATATATATTTTTGATACATGACTTTGATCTGAGAAATTGTCTATAAGCATTTCCTCAAATTTCCTGCTTTTCTTCTGGTTAATGTAATCAAAATTAACCTTTTTAAACCTAACTTTATTTTCTATCTCTTATATATCATTTTTTTGTCTGTCCATAAATGTACTATGTAATATCTTTCATGTTCTAATTTTTTTGTAACCTCTCTCTCTATATCTAGGTCATGTATCCATTTTGATCTTGGTAAATGGTATTGGTCCATACCCTGTCTCTGCCATATTGTTTTCCAGTTTTCCCAGTTTTTTTTTTTACCAAATAATAAATTTTTCTCCCAAATTCTTAAATCTTTACACTTGTCAAATACAAGGTTATTATGTGTATTTGCTGCCGCAAATTTTATGTCTACTCCGTTCCATTGATCTATTTTTTCTTTTTCTTAGCCCGTGACAGATAATTTTGGAAATTACTTCCATATAATGCAGTTTAAGTTCTAATACTACTAAACCTCCTTCCTTTACAATTTTTGTCATTATTTCCTTTGATAGTCTTGACTTTTTGTTCTTCCAAATGAACTTGATTATTATTTTTTCCAATTCAGTAGATATTTTTTTGCAATTTAATTTGAATGGTGTTGAATATATAAATTAGTTCAGGTAAACTTGTAATTTTTATTATGTTGGTCCTGCCAATCCATGAACAACATTTCTCCAATTATTTAAATCTGCCTTTATTTGTATATATGTATATATATACATATATATACATATGTATATATATGTATATATATACTTATATATATTACAAATAATTTTGTTTATATATTTCCTGTGTTAGTTTTGGCAGGTGTAATCTCAGGTATTGCATATTGTCTAGAATTGTTTTAAATGAGATTTCTCTTACTATCTTCTATTGCATAGTTCTGTTTGTGATATATAGGAATGCTGATGATTTATGTGGATTTACTTTGTATTCTGCTACTTTGACAAAATTAGTTGTTTCAACTAGTTTTTTTGAGTTGAGTCTTTTGGATTTTCTGAGTACATCATTATATCATCTGCAAAAAGTGATACTTTTATTACCGCATTCCCTATTCTGATTCCTCCTATTTCTTTTTCTTCTCTTCCTGCTATTGATAGCATTTCTAATAAAACACTGAATAATATTGGTGATGGTAGGCATCCTTGTTTCACACTTGATCTAACTGGGAAGATTTCTAGTTTATCCTCATTACAAAACTACTTACTGATGGTTATAGAAAAATTATTGTGATCAATTTAAGAAAAAATCCATTTATGCCAATATTTCGAAGTGTTTTTTTTTAATACAAATGAGTGTTGAATTTTTTCAAAAGCTTTTTCTGCATCTTTTGATGTAAGATTTTTAAAAAAAACCTTTTATTGTTGATGTAATCAATTATGTGAATACTTTCTCTTATGTTTAACTATCTCTGCATTCATGGCATAAATCTCACTTGATCATAATGTATAATCTTTGTAACCTAATATGGTCATCTTCTAGGTAGTATTTTGTTTAGCATTTTTCATCCATATTCATTCATGAAATTCATCTATAATTTTTTTTAGTTTTGTTTTTACTCATCCTAATAAAATACTTGTTTCATAAAAGGAGTTTGGAAGAATCCTTCCTTTGCCTATTATTCAGAATAATTAATTTAATATTGGAATTAGTTGATCTTTAAATATTTGATAAAATTCACTTGTAAATCCATCTTGTCCTGGTGCTTTTTTTAAATGGAGCTCATTTATAACCTTTTCAGTTTCTTTTTTTCTAAAATACATTTAATTAAATATTCAATTTCTTCTTCTGGTAACCTAGGCAATTCATATTTTTGTAAATATTTTTCCACTTCACTTAAGTTGTTAAACTTATTAGCATATGATTCTGCAAAATAACTCTTTATAACTGCTTTAGTTTCATCCTTGTGAGTGGTATATTCACCCTTTTCACTTTTGATATTGGTGACTTGGTTTTCCCTCTTTTAGAAATCAAATTAGTAAATCGCTTACTTATTTCATTTGTTTTGCATAAAACCAACTCCTAATTTTATTTATTCAATAGTTTCTTTATTCTCAATTTTGTTAATTTCATCTTTAATTTTTAGGAATTCCGATTTTGTATTCAATCGGGGATTTTTGATTTGTTCTTTTTCTAATTTTTAAAATTACATACTCAATTCATTAGTCTGCTCTTCCTCTATTTTATCGATGTAAGCATTTAGATATATTAACGTTTCTCTAATCACTGCTTTACTTGCATCCCATAGGTTCTGATGTGATGACTCATTATTATCATTCTCTTTAGTTAAATAATTATTTGTGTGTATGATTTGTTCTTTAATCCACTCATTCTTTAAATTATGTTGTTTTAATCTATGTTTACTTGGTCCCTTGTTCAACATAATTTTTTATTATATTATGATCTGAATAGGATAATTTTAATAATATTTCTGCTGTTAACTACGAAATTTTTGCATACCTGTTTATGGACAATCTTTGTAAATATACCATGTACCACTGAGAAAAATATGTATTCCTTTCTATTTCCATTTAATTCTCTCCAAATATCTGTCATACTTAGCTTATTTAAAATTCCATTCACTTGTTTAACTTCGTATTATTTTTGGTTATCTATTTCTGAGAAGGGAAAATTAAAGTCCCCTACTATTGTAGTAATACTATCTATCTCCACCTGTAATTCATTTAAATTTTCTTTTAAAATTTAGATGCTATAAGGTTTGGTGCATATAAGTTCAATATTCATGTTATTTCATTATCTATGGTACCTTTTTTCAAAATATGGTTGCCCTGTTTGTCTCTTCTAATTGAATCTACTTTAAGTATAATTTTGCCCAATATCATACTACCCCTGCTTTTTTATATTAGCTGAATCATAATAAATTCCACTCCAACCCTCTAGTTTAATTCCCTGTGTGTCCCTCATTCTTAAATGTGTTTCTTGTAAATAAAATACTGTTGCAATCTGACTTCTAATCCATTTTGATATCCATTTCTATTTTATGGGTGATTTCATCCTATTCACATTCAATATTATGATTATTATTTGTGAATTTCCCTCTGTCATATTTTTACTCACTATTTTCCTTCTAAGCCTCTTTTTACCCTATTCTTGCAACCCTGGCTTCTACCTATATACTCTTTTGCTTATTTTACCTTCTTTAAAAGGCCCTCCATGTATACACACACACACACACACACACACACACACACACACACACACACACACGCACACACACACACACACATATATATATATATTCTCCCCTCCTAATAGATATGTATATATATTTCAGATTCTCTCCACCATAATGCCCCTCCCCGAAGACTTCTAAACTTCTTTAGATGTATGCTTTGTTTCTTCTTCAACCCAGATGAGAGTAAGGTTCCAACATTACTAACACCTGATCCAACCCTGCATCTTCTGTATTAGGTCTTTTCACACCCCATTTTAGTGAGATAATTACTTATTTTTACCATTTCCTACTCAATTTTGTTTTTTTATAATGACCTCATCACATAAAACTCAGACCCAACATGTCTTTCAAACTACCTTCGTAAGAATGACAGTTCTAAGAATACTGCTTACATTTTTATATATCTTAAGTAAACAGTTTGAACTTAATGAGTGCCTTATAATTTGTCTTTAATTCTTTCCTTCTGTTTCTTCTGGATCTTTTATATTGAATTTTCCACTAAGTTCTGGTGTCTGTTACAAATACCTGAACGTCTTTCAATTTGTCAAATGTCGATTTTTTTTTCATTCAGAATTGTACTCAACTTTGCTGGGTAAGTTGTTCTTTGATGCAACCCCAGCTTCTTTGCTTATCAAAATATAATGTTCCAAGACCTATGATTTTTTTGGTGTAAAGGCTGCTAGGTTTCGTGAAATCCTGACCGTTTCCCCATAGGATTTATTTTTTCTGTTTGCAATATTTTCTCCTTAACCTGGGGATTTCTTTTTATTTATTTATTTTAAGTTTTCAACATCATTTTCACAAAGTTTTGAGTTCCAAATTTTCTACTCATCTCTCCCCTCCCCCACTCCAAAAAGTCAAACTTTCTGATTACCCCTTCCACCAATCTGCCCTCCCTTCTAACACTCCTCCTTTCCCTTATCCCCATCCTCTCTTGTCCGTAGGGCAAGATAAATTTCTGTACCCCATTACCTGTATTTCTTATTTCCCAGCTGTATGCAAAAAGAATTCTGAACATTTGTTCCTAAAATTTTGAGTTTCAACTTCTCTTCTTTCTCCCTTCCCACCCTTCCTCACTGAGAAGGCAAGCAATTTAATACAGGCTATATATGTGTAGTTTTGCAAATGACTTCCATAATCGTCATGTTGTGTAAGACTAACTATATTTCCCTCCATCCTATCCTGCCTCCCCCATTTCTTCTATTCTCTCTTTTGACTTTGTCGCTCCCCAAGAATGTTTACTTCTAATTACTTCCTCTTCCCATTTGATCTCCCTTCCATCAACCCCCACCCTACTTATCCCCTTCTCCCCTACTGTAGTATAAGATAGGTTTCCATACCAAATTGTGTGTACATGTTATTCCTTCCTTGAACCAAACGTGATGAGAGTAAGCTTCACTTTTTCCCTTTCACCTCCACTCTTTTCCCCTCCTTTGAAAATGCCTTTTCTTTTCTCTTTTATGAGAGATAATTTGCCCCATTCAATTTCTCCCTTTCTCCTCCCAATATATTCCTCTCTCACCTTTAATTTTATTTTTTTGGATATGATCCCTTCCTATTCAACTCACAATGTGTTCTCTGTCACTGTCTCTGTCTCTCTCTCCCTGTATGGGTATATGTGTGCATGTGCATGTGTGTGGGTGCATGTGCGTGTATAATCCCTCCAACTACCCAGATACTGAGAAAAGTTTCAATAGTTACAAATATTATCTTTCCATGTAGGCATGTAAACAGTTCAACTTTAGTAAGTCCCTTGTAATTTCTTTCCTGTTTACCTTTTCATGCTTCTCTTGATTCTTGTGTTTGAAAGTCAAATTTTCTTTACAGCTCTAGTCTTTTCATCAACAATGCTTGAAAGTCCTCTATTTCATTGGATGACCATTTTTTCCCCAAAAGTATTATGCTCAGTATTGCTGGGTAGGTGATTCTTGTTTTTAATCCTAGTTCCTTTGACTTCTGGAATATCATATTGCATGCCCTTTGATCCCTTGATGTAGAAGCTGCTAGATCTCGTATTATCCTGATTGTATTTCCACAATACTTGAATTGTTTCTTTCTAGCTAGTTGCAATGTTTTCTCCTTGACCTGGGAACTCTGGAATTTGGGCACAATGTTCCTAGGAGTTTCTCTTTTTGTATCTCTTTCAGGAGGTGATTGGTGGATTCTTTCAATATTTATTTTGCCCTCTGGTTGTAGAATATCAGGGCAGTTTTCCTTAGACAATTTCGTTGAAGATGATGTCTAGGCTCTCTTTTTGATCATGGCTTTCAGGTAGTCCCATAATTTTTAAATTGTCTCTCCTGGATCTATTTTCCAGGTTGGTTATTTTTCCAGTGAAATATTTCACGTTATCTTCCATTTTTTTCATTCTTTTGGTTTTGTTTTGTAATTTCTTTTTTTCTTATAAAGTCATTAATCTCCATATATTACTTTCTAATTTTTAAAGAACTATTTTCTTCAGTGAGCTTTTGAACCTCCTTTTCCATTTGGCTAATTCTGCTTTTGAAAGCATTCTTCTTCTCATTGGCTTTTTGGATCTCTTTTGCCAATTGTGTTAGCCTGTTTTTAAAGGCATTATTTTCTTCAGTATTTTTTGTGGTCTCCTTTAGCAAGCTGTTGACTCACTTTTCATGATTTTCTTGCATCTCCCTTATTTCTCTTCCCAATTTTTCCTCCGCCTCTCTTACTTGATTTTCAAAATCCTTTTAAACCTCTTCCATGGCCCGAGACCATTGTATATTTATTTTGGATGTTTGAGATGCAGAAACGTTGACTTTTATGTGCTCCCTCAATGGTAAGCTTGTTTTTCCTCTTCAGAAAGGATGGGAGAACCAAGAAAGTAACCTTCTACAGTTTTTTCTTTTTCCCTTTTTTGAGCATTTTCCCAACCAGTTACTTGCATTTTGGGTCCTTTGTCAAGAGTAGGGCACACTCTGGGGACCTGTAAGTTCTCAATTCCTCCAAGTTGGCACAATCAAGAGAGAGGAGTTTACTCCTCAATGGCCTCCAGCTTTACCAGATCAGCATGTCTCCTTACCCCGGGACCATTCTCAGGGCTGAGGATTTAGGCAGAGCGTTACCAGGGCCAGGCTGCCACTCAGTGTGAGATTAAGATCAGCTACTCAATTCCTCCATGATCTTTAGGGGGTGGCCAGGGCCGCCACTCATGACTGAGGTTCAGATCAACTGCTTAATTCCCCCAGGGGCTTTAAGCTGAGGGCTCCAAAAATGGACACTGACTGCTGCCTACTGTGGCCATAGCCACCACATCCACTGCTGTTGGCTCCTGCTGCTGCTGCCTCCCTGTCACTGGAAGCCAGGGCTAAGGGAGGACCCTGCTCCCTTCTTGCTCTGGTTGAATAAGCCCTTTCACTGACCTTTGAAGTGTCTTTGTTGCCTGTGGGTTGAGGGATCTGAGAACCTCTGCTACTTCTGGGGATTCTGCCCCCGAGGCCTGCTTTGGGTCCTGCCCCTCCCAGTGCCATGCAGTCAAGACTGGGCTGTGCTTCACTCCGTGTCTGGTGCAACAGGCCTTTCCCGTCAGCCTTCCAGGTCACCATGGGCTGGAAATATCCTCCACTCCGTTTCTGTGTCTTCTGTTGCTCTAGAATTTGTTGAGAGTCATTCCTTACAGGTATTTTATGGGCTGTGGGGGAAGAGCTAGAGTATGTGCGTCTTTCTACTCTGCCATCATAGTTCTGTCCCCTACATAACCTGGGAATTTCCAAACTTGATTATGACATTCATGTAAGTTTTCTTCCTGGGATCTCTTTCAGCTCTTACTGTGTCACATTGTCTGCCTGTTCCCGAAGTCAACTCATGCTACAAAGTCATTTTCACTTGACCCACTTTTTAGTTGTCTCCCTGGTCCTACTCTCATATAGATATTTTTAACAAGTGAAAAATATTACCTTTGTGCCAGCAGAGTGGTATTTTGTTGGATTTATCCCATTCTCATTGTCTGTCTGGTTAATACTTCTGAATCTTCATCCAGTCACATATTCATCTTTTAGCAGCTAATTTAAGAAGTTTTACCCTGCTATCTCCATTCAAGTCATCTGACTAAAGATGCATTGCAACAACAATAACAGCACCTCATATTTCAGTAGCTAATGCACTTCACATACTTCATTTCCTTTTCTACAAAACTAAGTACAAAAATAAGTACTCTTTGCTCTCAGTTCTGTCATTTTGGGCCCAAAGCAATTCTAATTCCTTACATGGCCTAGTTCCTATATTTTACAGGTGAGGGAACTGGAGAAGCCCTGAGATGTTGTGCCTAGGCCCAAAGCAAAAACCAATCTCAGAGATGGAAGAGGCTTTGGAGGCTGTATTTGGTGAATGATCCCATCTACATCTTTTCCTTGAAATGGTCATTCATCCTCTCTTGGAAGACTTACAGTAATGAGGAGTGTGCTGTCACCTGAGAGTATATTCCACTTCAGAAATAACCCAAATGTTAGGAAATTTTAGTTATATGTGTGAATATGTATGCATATATGTATCTAGACTTCTATCCAAACCAGGCTGAACTGTGGTGGGGATGGATATACCTTCAGATTCTAGCTGTAGACCCAGGTAGTTTTTTGTCATTCAATGAATTCACAGTGCACTTTGGAAGGACTGGGGCAAATTGCAACCTCTCCATATGATCTCATCCAGTGTTGTTTTCATATAAGTCTTTCTATAAACAACACATAAAGTATCACCTCTGCAATGGTCAAGAGGACTCCATGCAAGACTTTTAAAATTCCTTGGGTACCAGTATCACAATTGGGTTTTCCATTCATAGCTTCTATCATACAATTATCCTACATTCTTTTAGAAATAGTTACTTTTTACAAACATTGTGAGAATTGTTTCTATAGATTGGCCAAGTGATTACTAATAAGGTCAGTCCTTTCCTTTTAATTTCATTCATGGTCTCTAGTTCTAAGTTCTTCTATTACCCATAAATTTGATAGAAAAATTACTCTATGCTCTATTAATTTGCTTATGATATCACCCTTTATGTACAAATCATGTACCCATTTTGATCTAATCCTCTTATGTGATGTAAAATGTTGGTCTATACCTACTTTGTTCCATAATGTTTTCAGTTTTCCCAGAAGTTTTTGTCAGATAATCAATTTTTGTTCTACAAATTTAAATCTTTGGGTTTGTCATATACTAGATTACTATGGTAATTTAATATAATTTGTCCTGAGTCTATGCCACTGATCCACTTTATTTTGTAGCCAGTATGAGATTGTTTTTGATGATTACTGCCTTATAACACAATTTTGGATCTGATATGGCTAGATCACCTTTCACATTTTTCATTGATTCCCTTGATATCCTTGAGCTTTTGTTCTTCCAGATTAATTTTATTACTTTTCCAACTCTATGAAATGTTTTTTGATAGTTTAATTGGTATGGAACTGAATAGATTAATTTAGATAGAATTGTAATTTTTATTATATTGGCTCAGACTTCCTATGAGCAATTAATACTATTTATGTGAAATGTATTTTATAATTGTGTTCATATAGTTTCTGGGTTTCATATAACTTTCAAGGTTGTTGTGGCAAATAGACTCCCAAATATGTTATATTATCTACATATCTTTTAAATGGAATTTTCTTTGCTACTGGACTTTGTTGGTAATATGTAGAAATGCTGATGATTTATGTAGCTTTATTTTTCATCCTGCCACTTTGCTGAAGTTGTTAATAATTCCAGGTAGTTTTTTTTAGCATAATAGATATTTATCAAACACCTAATATGCCAGGTATTGTGCTACGAATTTTACAGATATTATCTTATTTGGTTTTCACATCAACCTTGATGGGAGACTAAATAAGGTGTATAAGACAGAAAATTAATCAAGCTTTTAAAACATTGTCTTCAGGGCAGACTCACTGAAAACTATCTATTTTCTCCGTTTCTCCACCATACATGCCTCATTGTTAAAAGATACCCCATTAGAAATTAACCAGTGCCAGATAATTTTGAGAATTACTTCAGTATAAAATAGTTTAACATCTGGTACTGCTAAACCTTCTTCCTTTACATTTTTTTCATTATTTCCTTTGATGGTTTTGACTTTTTGTTCTTTCAAATGAATCTCGTTATTTTTTTTCATTCGGTAAAACTTTTTTGGCAACTTAATTGCTATGGCATGGAATATGTAAATTAGTTGAAGTAAAATTGTCATTTTTCTTATATTGGTCCTGCCAACCTAGGAACAATTAATGTTCCTCCAATTATTTAAATCTGACCTTAGTGGTATGAAGAGTTTTTAAAAGTAATTTTGTTTGTATAGTTCTTGGATTAGTTTTAGCAGGTATACTTCCTGGTATTTTACACCGTCTAGAATATTTTTTAAAATGAGGTATCTCTTGCTATATCTTTTTACATAGTTTTGTTTGTAATATATGGGGATCCTGATGATTCATGTGGATTTACTTTATGTCCTTCTCCTTTTCCCAAATTCTTAATTGATTCAACTAATTTTTAAATTGAGTTTTTAGGATTTTTCTGAGTATATCATCATGTCATCTGCAAAAGTGATAATTTTATTGCCTCATTCCCTATTCTGATTCCTTCTATTTCTTTTTCTTTTCTTATTGCAATTAATAGGATTTCCAATAAAATACTGAACAATATTGGTGACAGTGTTTCATGCTTGTTCTTACTGGGGAGTCTTCTAGTTAATCGGCATTACAGTAATGCCTGATGATGGTTATAGATAAAATTTTTTTATGAATTTAAGGAAAATCCTCTTATGCCAATATTTCCAAGTGTTTTTAATGTTGAACTTTTTCAAAAGCTTTTCCTATGTCCATTGATTTGAGTTAGAAAAGCTTTTATTATTGATCTAGTCAATCATGTTAATAGTTTTCCCTATGTTTAACCATCTCTGCATTCCTAGTATGAATTCCACTTGATCATAATATATAATCTTTATGACCTAGTGTTGTAATCTTTTAGCTAGTATTTTACTGAGAGTTTTTGCATCCATATTCATTAACGAAATGAAATTAATCTATAATTTTTATTTTGTTTTTAATTTTCTTAGTTTAAGTATCACTATAATATTTGTTTCATAAATGGAGTTTGGTATTATCCGTTCTTTCCCTGTTATTGTAAATAATTCATTTAATAGTGGAATTAATTGATCTTTAAGTGTTTGATAGAATTCACTTGAAATTCATTCAGTTGTGGTGCTTTTTTCTTAGGGAGCTAATTTATGACCTGTTCATGACCTGCTCAATTTCTTTTTCTAAAATATGTTTAATTAGATATTCTATTTCCTCTTCTGGTAACCTAGGCAATTTATATTTTTGTAAACACTTTTCCATTTCACTTAAATTTATTGGCTATTTATTGGTTAAATTTATTGGCACGTGATTCTGCAAATAATCTCATAAAAACTTTTATTTCATCTTTGTTATTGGTATATTTACCCTTTTCATTTTTGATACTGGCGATTTGGTTTTCTCTTTTTTAAAAATTAAATTATCTAATTGCTTATGTATTTTTTCATAAAACCAACTCCGAGTTTTAGTTATTACTTCAATGGTGTCTTTACTCTAAATTTTATTCATCTCATCTTTAAGTTTTAGGAATTTCAATTTTGTACTTAATTGGGGATTTTTAATTTATTCTTTTTCTAGTTTTAAAAATTAAATTAAATACCCAATTCATTAGTCTGCTCTTCCTCTATTTTCTTGATGTAAGCATTTAGAGATATGAACTTTTCTCTAATCACTATTTTTCCTGCATCACATAGGTTTCAATATGATCTCTCATTATTGTCATTCTCTTTAATTAAAGTGATTGTTTCTATTATTTGATCTTTAACCTACTCATTCCTTAAAACTATATTGTTTAATCTCCAGTTAGTTTTTAATCTATATTTTCTTGGTCCCTTGTTATATGTAATTTTCATTACATTACGATCTGAATATGATACTTTTAATAATATTTTGACTCCTAACTACAAAATTTTTGTGTACTACTATATGGACAATCTTTGTAAATAAGCATGAACTGCTAAAAAAATGTATTCCTTTCTATTTCCATTCACATCTCTCCAAATATCTATCACATTTAGCTTTTCTAAAATTCAATTCACTTCTTCACT
The DNA here is from genome assembly GCF_028372415.1 of Notamacropus eugenii. NCBI lineage: Eukaryota > Metazoa > Chordata > Mammalia > Diprotodontia > Macropodidae > Notamacropus > Notamacropus eugenii. The sequence goes on from NC_092873.1 coordinate 3,741,179, forward strand.
TCTTTCTTATTTATTTTGGCTATCTAGTTCTGAGAAGAGAAGATTAAAGTCTTTTAGTATTATAATAATACTATCTATCTCCACCTGTAATTCATTTAACTTTGAAAATAAATTTAGATGCCATATCATTTGGTGCATATAGGTTCAATATTCATATTGTTTCATTGTCTATGGTACCTTTAATCAAAACGTGATTGTTCTGTTTATCTCTTTCAATTAGATCTATTGTAGCTACAACTTTGAGATCATAATTGCTACTCCTTTTTTATCATCTGAATCATAATATATTTTACTCCAACCCTCCAGTTTAACTCTCTGTGTCTCTTGTTCTTAAATATGTTTCTTGTTCTTTCAAACTGCCTTAGTAATAATGACTGTTCTAAAGATATCGCTAACGTTTTTATGTATCTTAAGTAAACAGTTTGATCTTAATAAGTGCCATATAATTTATCCTTAATGTTTTCCTTCTATTTCTCCTGGACCTTTTATGTTGAATTGTGCATTAAAATCTTTATTATTTCTTTTTTACAATTACCTTGAAGTCTTTCAGTTTGACAAATGTTCATTCCTTTTTTTCCACTTAGGTTTATACTCAACTTTTCTGGGTAAGTTATCCTTTGCTTATCAAAACATAATATTCCAAGACCTATGGTCCTTTGGTATAGAAGTTGATAGGTCTTGTGAAATCCTGACTATTTCCCCATAGCATTTAATTTTTTTATTCTTTGCAATTTTTTCTACTCAACCTCAGAATTTTGAAACTTAGGTATGATATTCCTGTAAGTTTTCTTCCTGGGATCTTTAGAAGTTGACACTGTATCATATAGTCTACTTACATTGTTCCTGGCATCAACTCACATTTCAAAGTCATTTTTACTTGAACCACTTTCTAATTGTATCCATGATCATACTCTCATGAAACATCTTTTTTAAACAAGTACAAAAACCTTACCTCTATGCCAGTTACCTGATGTTTTGTAGGACTTACCCCATTCTTATGTTATGTCTGGTTAATAATTCTGAGTCTTTGTCAAGTCACATTTTAACTTTTCTGTCAGCCACTATCTCCATCCAAGTCATCTATCTAAAGATGCACCACCACAACAATAATAGTATCTCACATTTCAGTTGCGAATGCATTTTATATACCTCATTTCCTTTTCTACAATGAAAAATCTGAGGTTCAGAGAGATGAGCTGATATTTCTTGCATCATAAGAGTGTGAAGTGGGATCTGAACCAAAAGCTTCCCGGTCCCAAGTCTTACATTCTATCCAGTATGCAAAAGTATTAAAGAAAACAGAAACCAATTAGTTCAGATATTTTTTAACCTGAGGATGGGGCTGCTATGTTGTCTACGAATTGGTATAGGAAAAAAATCCATCTTTAATTTCACTAGCATTTGGTTTCTTTTGTAATCCTATCTGTTTTATTCATTACCAGGTTTGTGCTTAAATCACATCTAAGTCTGCATCTTTGAAATAAGTACCTTTTGCTCCCTGTTGTGTCCTTTGGGTCAAAAGCAATTCTAATTTCTTATCCAATTCAATTCCCACATTTTATAGATGAGAAAACTGGAGAAGCCCAGAGATGTTATGCCTTCCCCCAAAGCAAAACCAATCTCAGATATGGAAGAAGCTTTGGAGGCTGGACTTGGTGAATAATCCCACCTACAGTCTTTCTTTGAAATGTTCATTCATCCTCTGCTGGAAGACCTACAGTAATGAGGGGTGGACTATCACCTGAAACAGTGGATTCCACTTCAGAAATGCCCCAGTTGTTAGGTAATCTTTCCTTCTCTGGAGCCAAATGTGCCTCTTTTCCACTTCCACTCCAACCTCACATTGTGAACCCCTTATTCATCTAACAGATACATAGAAAAGTGTGGGCTCTATCCAAACCAGGTTGAGCTGTGGTGGGAATGGATACAACTTCAAAGTCTAGGTGGAGACCCTGGTCTCTGTGATCCTTCAGTGAATTCACAGTGCCCTTTGGAAGCCCTGAGACAGATTGCAGTCTCTTCCTATGATGTCATCCTGTGATATTTTCATCTATGTCTTTCTATAAACCATACTTATTTTTCCAACACAGTTTTGCATATATACTTTATATATTTCATCTCATTTTTTTAGATTTTAAGTTTTCTATGGCTAACATATCCATAATACCAAACACATTGCTTTTTGTTCTCTGTTAATAATAGAATTTGTGAACCCCAGCGAGTCAGTTTCAGGATCTGGGCATTTTACTTGGTTTTTCTGTATTTCCTGTATATAGAGAGTTTCCATTACTTTTACTTATACTAGTTTCAGTAGATTTAGTAGATTTCTTCTTTAGAGTAATTTTGCTTTTCTTCATCAGAGAGTAATAAAATTTTATTAAAATTATTTAATAAAAATTGGAAGCAGTTTGTTTCAAATTCAGTCACTGAAGATATCAAATAAATTTCTGTTGACTGTTCTCTAGTTATTTCATTTTTTTAAAAAAGAGTTGCAGTTTTTAATGGAAAGCAGATGATTTTATTGTACTTAGCAAGATTAATTCTTCTGAGGATCTGCATCATACAGGCATGGAGTGCTAAACTGGGAATCAGGTAGGCCTGAACTTCAATCTTGCTTCAGATATCCACTGGATAATGACCCCAGTCAAGACACTTAACCTTTTTATGCCTTAGTTTCCTTACATGTAAAATGAAGGAGTTGGAATTAATTGGATCCAATGTCTCTCCCAACTTGAAGTCTGTAATATGCTGAGAAATAAATTATATCAATATGATGGCACTTCCATGCAAAAATTGTTCAAATTTAAGCACTTTTTTATATTTTGATTTTTTAAGCATTTTTTATTTAAAGTTTTAAGTTCCAAATTCTACCTCTCCCTCCATCTCTGCCATCCTCCCTTCCTGAGATGGTCAGCAAACAGATATAGATTGTACATGTGCAGTTATGTAAAACATTTCCAAATAAGCCATTTTGAACAAGAAGATGAACAAAAAAATAAAATGAAAAATAGCATGTTTCAGTCTGTATTAAAAAATATCAACTTTTTCTCTGTAAGTGGATAGTATGCTTCATCATTAGTCTTTTGGGATTGTCTTGGACCATTGTATTCTGAGAATAGTTAAGTCATTCACAGTTCTTCATCAAACAATATTGCTGTTACTATGTACAGTGTTCTCCTGATTCTGCTCATTATGCATCAGTTTGTGTAAGTCTTTTCAGGTTTTTCTGAAATCATCCTGCTTGTCATTTCTTATAGCACAATAGTTTTCTGTTACAGTCATATATCACAGCTGGTTTAGCTATTCTCCAATTTGTGCACAAATAGATCTTTCCCCCTTTTTTAGATATCTTTTTGATATAGACCTAGTGGTGGTATTGCTTGATCAAAGGGTATTCACAATTTTATAGCGATTTGGGCATAGTTCCAAATTGTTCTCCAGAATTGTTGGATCAGTTCACAACACTACCAACAGGGCATTAGTGTTCCAGTTTCCCCACATCTTCTCCAACATTTATCATATTCCCTTTTTGTCATAGTAACTAATCTGATAGGTGTGTGGTGGTACCTCAGAGTTATTTTAATTTGCATTTATAAAATCAATAAAGATCAGCAGCATTTTATATGACTATAGATAGCTTTGATTTTTTCATCTGAAAAATACCTCTTCACATTCTTTGACCATTTATTAATTGATGAATGACTTGTATTTTTAGAAATTTGATTCAGTTCTTATGTATTTGAGAACTGAAGCCTTTATCAGAGATACTTGCTGCATTTTCCCCCCAGTTTTCAATTTTCCTTATAAATTTGGGTTACGTCTGTTTTGTGTGTGCAAAACTTTTTAAATTTTATGTAATCTAAATTATATCTTTTACAATTTATAATGCTCTCTGTATTTTCTTTGATTCTAAATTCTTCCACTATCCATACATGTAATAGATAAATTATTCCATGCTCTCTTAATTTTACTTAATTAATGGTATCACCCTTTATGTCTTTATGTGTAAATTGTGCACCCATATTGACCTTATCCTGGTATATTATGTAAGATGTTACACTATACCTAGTTTTTGTCATACTGTTTTTAGTTTTCCCAGCAGTTTTTGTCAGATAATGTCTCAGAAGCTTGGATCTTTTGGGTTTATCAAATACTAGATTACCATGGTCATTTAATATAATTTATGCTGAATCTATTGCACTGATTCATACCTCTATTTCATAGTCAGTATCAGATTGTTTTTGATGATTACTACCTTATAATATAGTTTGACATCTGGTAGTGATAGGTCATTTTTTTTCACATTTTTTCACCGATTCTGTTGATATATTTGAGCTTTTGTTCTTTCAGATTGATTTTGTAAATTTTTAGCTGTATAAAATATTTTTGATAGTTTGGTATAGCACTGAATAAACAGATTAATTTGGGTAAAATTGTCATTTTTTGTTATATTGGCTCGGCCTCTTTAAGAGTAATTAATATTTTCCCAATTGTTTAGATCTGGCTTTATTTGTGTGAAAGTGTTTTACAGTTGTGTTGATAGAGTTCCTGGGCTTGTATTGTCAGGTACACTTTCAAGTATTTTATATTGTCTACAGTTATTTTAAAGGGAATTTCTCTTTCTATCACTTATTGCTGGACTTCCTTGGGAATATATAGAAATCCTGATGATTTATGTGGCTTTATTTTGTATCTTTCCACCTTGCAAAAGTTGTTAATAATTTCAAGTAGGTTTTTCATAGAACAACTATTTATTAAGCACCTACTATATGCCAGCTACTGGGAAAAGCAATTTACAGATATTATCTCATTTGATTCTTGCAATGACCCCAACTGGATTCTAAATAAGGTGTTAAGGGGTCACATAAGATAGTATCTAGTGTATAAAAATAACAGAAATTAATCAAGCCTTTAAAAACATTGCCTTCAGGGGAGATGGTCTGAAAGCTGTCTACTTTCTCCATTACTCCACCATAGATGCCTCATTAATATAAAATTCCTTATTAGAAAATTAGCTCAAGGGGATCTAGTTAGATAATAAGAACTAACATTTATATGGTTATTTAAAGTTTAAAAAATATTTTCCTTAAGGTGACCCTGTGAGGCAGGTAGTGCAGTGGTTACTATACCATTTTGACAGATGAGGAAACTGTGATCCATGGACTTAAGTGAGCTCTGCAAGGTCCCATGTGTAATAAATGGTAACTAAATAATTTTAGCTCAGGTCTTGGATTGAGTGTTAGACTTAGTCAGGTGAACCTCTGTTTGAATCCTGCCTGTGACACTTATTAACTGCAGGATTGGGGAAATTACTAAGCTTCTCTGACTCTCAGTTTTCCTCATCTATAAAATGAAGGTCTTGAACTGAAAATGCAGTGTCAATGGATTTTAGTTCTAATCTGCATTTTGCTAAATACTGCTTGGTCAACCTTGGATATATCATTTAAACTCTTTTTCAATTTCTTCATCTGTAAAATAAAGGAAAGTGAACTAGATGACCCCTGATGATTTATTCTGTTAGCTCTTCTTATCAGATTGAGAGGGATCATGGTACATTAGAAAGAATGGTGGACTTTGAGTTGGGTGACATAGTTTTGAATATCAGGTCTGTCCCTTAATATTTGTGTGAACATAGACATGTAACTTTACATCTCTGAACTTCAGATCAGATGGGAGGCTTAGATCCCTTAACCTCTAGGGCTTCTTCCAGTTTTAAATGTATGATTCTTCCATTGAGCACTTCTCAGACTGTTACTAGAGAAACAAATCAAATTCTGGGCTCGGTACTTGAAGCTGTTACATTTAGAGAGCCTGGGTAGATTAGGTAAGTTTGGAGCAAGAGGAAATGAACTAAACTAAAGCTTGAGAGAGTTCGCTGGGTGTGGAGAATGGTACCTTACCAACATGGGTTTTTAAATACAGTGCTAGAGAAATATGGTTGGAGGACTGCCTCCTGTGCTCTTCATGGCTTTAGTGACCACTTTCTGAGGCGGTGTGTTTTAATGAAAGAACATCGAATGATTGTAGGCAAGTTATTCTGAGCATGTTTCCTTATCTGTGAAATGGAGGTAATACGTTTTTTGCAGGGAAGATGTGCCTTAGCCTCCCTGCCCAGGTATTATTCATCCAGGACATGCTGTCCTGATTGTGTCAGTGGATTCAGTGGTGCAGCCTCCTGTCTATTAAGGTGTTGACAGTTCTCCTTTTCCCAGGGGCCACAGAGCACCTCACAGGAATAACAGCAGGAACATGCTGCCACCAGCTCCCGTGAACCTCATGATTTCCCAAGATATACATTCTTTCCTCTCTTGTGGAGAGAAGGAGATAATGAAATCCTTGATGAGTTGTGCCTTGAATGTGAGGTTCTGCTACATTTCTTCTTAAGACTGGGAGTCTGTCATATTTCTCTGAGATTTAGTAACAAAATTATGGGCCTCAAGGCACTTCTCAACAGCCATCATGAGAGGTAATTTCAATACCCCTTTGGTTTATGCAGTAAGACAAGTTGTTACTATCATTCTGACTTTCACTTGGACTTTGGTGGGTTTCTTGTAGACACACACTTCTTTAATTCAGAGAGGAAAAATCATTCCAATTAGGTATTTTACTAAATCATTCAGCCAAAGTTGTTCATGAGTCACCCCACTGAGGTATCATCTGAAATAATATCCATCTGAACAGCCAGCTCTGTCCATCTCAGTCTGTAAATTTGTGGGAAACCTCTTCAGAATCTGGATTTCAGTAATTAAATGGAAAAGGGGGAATGAATAATTACAGTTCTTGTGACTTCTACCCTCAACTTCTAATTCTCTATGTGACTTACCTCCTCGCACCATTGTGTTATTGAGAAGATCTAGGAAAATATATGAGGTATCTTACAAAGGGACTATTTCACCTGGCAGAATCTTGAGAAGGCGCTGTTTCCCAACACAGGTACTGTAAATCCTGCATTAATGCCAGAGGGATCGGAAAATCTTGGGGAGAGTCAATAACTGAGGTGATTTTGTATATTTGTAGACATTATAGATGTGTACATGAAGACACATTTGGATATACGTGTCTCAAGAGAAGAATGAAAGTTCATTGTGAGTAGAGCCCTATTTCCCCAGGACCTAGCATAGTACTTGGCGTCTAGTAGTCACTAAATAAATACTAGTTGGTTGATTGATAATATAGTAGCTAGAGTTTCTGTAATAGAAAGTAGAAACATATTTCTGAAGAAAATTATTTTAAATATTCTAGTACAGATTTATAATTTCACTGATCTGGGTTATCCCCTGTGGATCTAAGTCACACCTGCTCCCCACCATAGCAATTAATTTTTGTACATTATTATGCCTGAAAGAACTCCGCACCTTCTGGTGAGGAACCTCTTTGTCTAGATTGGTCCTTGAAAAACAGTCTATTGCAAAGCTGTAATGCACACCTCTCACAACTTGGTAGAATCCACCAGAGCCTTTCTTGTCATTCCAAGGTGAAAAATTAGAGTATTTAAAAAATGAATTATTTCCCACAGTTAACTGACTCTTGTATTACTAGAATAACAAAATTATTTTCCAAATTTTTGACCTTGATTTAAATCAGTCAAACCTAAATTAGAAGTGAGATAGAGAGGGCCAATCCTATCATTGGTCCTAATTTGTTGAAGATTAAACTGAAACCCAAACTGTGTGCTTTGACTAAGTTCACATCAAACCAGTAGAGAAAGGAGGAGTACAACTTGTTACCTTGGACTGTTAATGTAACATCATAGGGTGCTTCATACACAGAGATCAGGGCTGGAGTAAAAAGTCAGTGGAATTGGGGTTAGAAGAGATAAGGAGTTTAGCACTGTCCCACAAGGTGCTTGAGCTTCTCCTAAAAACCTGAGGGGATACTTCAGTTAATGTGTGTGTATAGATATGTGTGTACATGTGTTTGAATGTGTGTTTGAACAAGGATGTAACACAGATTAGTTACTCCTCACTTTTGCTTCACAGCTGGGGAAAATGCTCTAATTTTTGTCATAGAGGTAATATTAACCTTCAGGCAGGAAGTGTAAAGACAGAAGGGATGGGGAGAATTTGAAGGTAGAATAAAGTATTAAATTCAATGGCCAGTCGTAATAAATAATAAATACTTACAATACTTATAATAAATACTTATATAAATACATAAGTAATACATACTTATTGAGCACCTACTATATGCCAGTCTGTGCTAAGTGCTGGGAAACAAAGAAAGGCAAGATAAAGTCATTACTCTCAAGTGTCTCAAATAAATAAGCAGGCAGAACAATGAAGCCAACTGGTCTTAGTTGTATGTCTGTCCAGTAATGAAGTCCTCAGTGTCTGCATCCTATCAGAATAATGTAGAATCTCAGAGTTGGAGCGGATTTCAAAAATCATCTGATGCATTTCTTATTTGAACTGGAATCTCCTCTTAGCTTATCTTCCATCATTTGAATAAGAGACCACTAGTGATTGGGCTTTCTCTATTTCTCAAGGCATTTCAGGAGGATCATACTTCTTGGAAACTTTTTTTTTTAATAAGAAAGAATTGAAATCTTATTCTAATTTCTATTCTTTGCTTCTTATTTATTGTCATCTAGAAGAAGATAGATCCCTCCTCTCTCCAAGTTCATGTCCCTTTATACCACACTATCAAACAAATGATCAACTTCTTTAACGTTTTTGGCCTCTTGATTCCTTTCTGACTTTTCAGCCTAAATATCCTACTACTGGACCCAGTTTTCCTATCTTAGCCCTTTAGACTTTTGAACACTAAATATCATTTGGGGGCAGGAGGCTAGAGTACTAGGTCTGCAGTCAGGAAGACCTGAGTTCAAATAGAACTTCAGATGCTAGATGTTTGATTCTGAGGAAGTCATTGAACTTATTTGCTTCAGAATGCTCATCTGTAAAATGAGGACAGTAACAGCATCTATCTCTTATGGCTATTGTCAAGATCAAATGAAATAATTGTAAAGTACTTAGCACAGTATCTGGCACATAGTATGTTGTAATTGTTAGTTGTTACATTCTCATTATCTGGGTTTGGCTTGCTCATCTCCTGATTAAGAACCATTCTCTCTTTACCCTTACTAGCAATCACTCTTGCCTTCCTACACCCTGAGCCAAGGTTTTGGATAATCATAGGTACTCATTGATCCTTCCTAGGGTGAGATGAGATAATTATCCTTTCCTTAAAGTGTCCCTTAATTCCTCATTGAGTTTCCTTTATAGTGTGATTGATTGTCATCGAGTGCCATGTCTAGGATCTTTAATGCCATTCTCTCCTTCACCCAATCAGGCAATAGAGGAGTCAGTGGCTGAGCAGAATCTTACCAGTGTGACAGAGTTCATTCTCATTGGCTTCACTGACCATCCCAAGTTGGGAGTTATTCTTTTCCTGGTATTTCTCAGTTTCTATCTCATCACCCTGCTGGGCAACATGGGCATGGTCCTCCTGATTCGTTTGGATATTCATCTTCACACCTCCATGTACTTCTTTCTGGGCCACCTCTCCCTCTTGGATGCCTGCTACTCCTCAGTCATTATTCCTCAGATCTTGGTCACCCTGGTCATTGGCAGGACAAATGTCTCCTACGAGTCTTGTGCTACTCAGTTCTTCTTTTTCACAATCTGTGCTTCCACTGAGTGTTTCCTGCTAGCAGTGATGGCCTATGATCGTTATGTTGCCATTAGCAGTCCTCTCCTGTACTCCTCAGCCATGACACCAGGCACTCGTTGGGGCTTAGTGGCAGGGGCCTATAGTGGTGGTTTAGCAGGAGCCATTCTCCGCACAGTCTGCACATTCATGCTTTCCTTCTGTGGACCCAATCAGATCAACTTTTTCTTCTGTGATCTGCCACCGTTGCTGGAACTTTCATGCAGTGATACCACCACCAGCCAAATTATAATCATCCTTTATGGCAACTTTGTGATTTTTGCCAATGCTCTTGTGATCTTGGTATCATATTTGTTCATCATCAGGGCCATCTTACATGTCAAATCAGTTGGAGGCAGAGCCAAGACCTTTTCCACATGTGCCTCTCATCTCATATCTGTGATACTCTTCTTTGGGACCCTCACATTCATGTATATACGCAGCAACTCAAATAAATCACTTGAAGAAGACAAGGTGGTGTCTGTCTTCTATACAATAATCATTCCCATGCTGAATCCTTTCATCTACAGTCTGAGGAACAAGGAAGTGAAAGCCGCCTTCAGAAAAGTCATCAATAGACTACCGATCTCCCCAGAGATATAGATCTGGGTGACTCATTATTCCTCTTGACCGCATTCTCCTCCAAATAATGGGGATAATAATAGCTGATATCTATGAAATTCTCTTTTGACTGATGCTTTATTAGAATTTGGGAGACATCATATGTTGTAGAAGTAGAAGGAACCTCATTGGTCAACTAGTCTAGCCCCTTTTGCAAATGTAAGACAAATTTCCTAACCTCAAAGAAATTATAGTTTAGTGTGAAAGATATTAAGACAAGTAAACATGATTTAGCAATCTGTATAACCAATCATCTAGGAAGCTGAAGACCTCAGCTGTGCCACTAACTTGCTGTATGACTTGGGAAATGTCACTTGTATTCGCTTGGCCTTAGTTCCCACCTCTACAAAACTGAGAGTTGAGCATCAGGATTCAGCAATTCCTTACAGCTCTATTGTTAATGACTTTAACTATCCAAAAAACTATACTAGATGATGAGGAGTGGTAAGTGAATGAGAGGCATGTGAAAGGTACAATTAATCAGAACAGCCAGCATCAGGCAGCATATTGGTGGCCTAGGGCCAAAAGATCACTAATTCTCACTGGGGATACTATGTGAATAGCCAAATTCACTGAATTATTGTGGTTTATAAAAATTAAATTCTATCAATATTATAATTGAAAAGCGACAAATTTCGTTATGATTATCTTCATATCTTACTTCAAGTTGGTGCTTATGTGATTCCATTTTGAAAGGTACTGCAGTATAATGAAAAGAGTGTACTAGTATTAGATATTTTTGCACCTGGGGAACACAACACATGCCACAAAGAAGGTGCACCCTTATGTGGGGAGCAATTGGGGGAGTAGTAGTCCTTAGTCCATCATCCAGTGGCCAACTTATTAGGTATTCCTAATTATTGTTATCATGTGCTAAAGATTAGCATACTGTTAGCATCCTACAAGTTCAGCATGTTGGACAGAGCCCCAATCACACTAACCTGGTTATCACTCTAAGAAAGTGCATTGAATTTAGAGTTAGAGGACTTGACTTCAAATCCTGCCTTTACCACTTTTTAACCTTGTTACCTCTGTGGAAATGGGCCAGTCTTTATTCTCTGGGACTCATTGTAGAATGAGATCCTTGGAGCAGCTAGTCTCTATATTTAAATGCTATGATCCCTCTGAAGACACAACACCCTCTTCTGTACTGTTTACACTCTGATGTTTTCTTTTATTTACACTTTGTCTAACAAGACCTCTACTCATTCAATCCTTGAAGTTTCTGCTGCCTGCCTTAGGGACAGGTGGTTCACTCTGGAGACTGGTTTCTCTGTAGGTGTATGTAAATTGAGAGGGAGAGAGAAACCAAAAGTCTATAGCACTCCTAGCAGTAGCTCAGTCAAGGGTTTGAAAGAGAACTAAACTTAGGCATACTATTATGGTGCTATCAGATGATCAGGTAGTGTCTCTCTGATTTGAGTCCCCAAGTGATTGAGGGTTTATTTCAGGAAATCTGACTATTAGCCTTGAATGTGGGACTAATAATATTGTGATCTTGGCTAGTTACTTAAGAGATATTTGTTGCCTGATCACATTGCACTGTTCTCCTCTGCCACCATGAATCTTAAGTGGCTCTCTATGTCCATTTATCTAGATGGATAATCTATAAGTTGCCCTGTTTGACCTTGAAAACCCTTCATAACCTGGCCCCAGCCCATTTTTTTAGACTTATTGTATGTCATTGCCCAAAGTATTATGTAAACTCTTTGAGGCAGGTAGCATCTCATTTTTGTGACCTGAAATAGAGGCTCCCAAGATTGTACTAGTCTGCTCAGCCACAGGCAGACACACTGTACCTTGACACCAACATAGTGATGCCATTTTGGTCCTCTTCGAGAATAAAAGGCTACAACCAACCATATTATTTTTGTACTTGTGCCCAGCACAGTAACTGGCACATAGAAGGCATCCCAAAATATTAGTTGATTGACTGATTGATTAGGTAAAACTGTTTCTTCATCTTTGAAATGGAGATAACAATACCTACAATGTCCTTAGTATGTGGGTGATAAGAAGATATTTTTAGGAGTTTGAGGCAGCTTTTACATATAGAGTCAACCTGCATGTTAATAGAACCCTGAAACATTCCAGCTAGAAGCGAACTTAGAGAGGAAATGGAGATCTAAAGAGATAAGTGTCTGCATTGCATAAAGACCTCTGCCTGCTTAAAGATGCATGAAGCATGCTCCTTTCCCTCAAGGAGCTTATTATGCCCTAGGAGGGAAAACAGCTCCAGACCAAGACAGAATTCTACGCTAAGTGACTTAGTCATGATACAAAGATTAATCCTGACTCCAGGATCAGTGGTTCCAGTCATAGAAGAGGTGACTTTTGATAATAGCTGTTACTTGTATAATTATTTTATATGTACAAACATTTAATGTCTTTTATTTGATTTTAGACTCATAAACTGTCCTAAGATTTAGGCATCACTTCCCTCCATTTTCAAGAAGAGGAAACTGAGGCTCAGAGTAGTTAAATGACTTGTCCATAGTCACACATGTAAATAGTAATAGCTAACATTTATATGAAACTTCAGCTTTGGAAATAACTTCACTTAAGTTATTTCATTTGATCCTCACCATGACACTATGAGGGAGGTGTTATCATCACCCCCATTTTACAGATAAGGAAACTGAGCTTGAAGTATTAATGGCTAACTTTAATTACCTCAAGATTTTAAAGGCATCAGAATTTCTAAAAAAGCTTCTAGGATAAATGATACCTTAGTCTATTTCTTCTAGAGATATCTAAGAAGCCTCCAGCATCTTGAATATTGGAATTTCATGTACTGTTGCAGGTGGGTGATGGTAAGTGCTTTTAGGAATGTGTAAGCATTTGAATATAATAAAGCCAACTTGCCCATTTAGTGAACATTATAGTACTAAACTAGAATGTGTCTTTGAGATCATTTAGCACAAACAGATCCACCTTTCGGTACATTCTCACAGGACTTCTGTTAGAAAAGATTCTTACTTTTCTTATGTTTCCTTGTATAAGGGGAGTGGTCTTTAGACTCAGAAAAATAAAAGATCCAGGCAGTGGAATCCCAAGATAATTGAGATGTTTAGAAAGCCCATAGCTTCACTCAATGGGTTTAAGTCATTAGGCCTGGATAAACTACATCCAAAGGTGCTTAGAGACCTGGGAGAAATGATTTTTGAAACTACCAATGATTTCTGAAATATTGCGAAATGTGGAGGTAAATGCCATAGACATGGAAGGAAGGCAAATGCTGCCAATTTAAAAAAAAGACCATGGAAGAATCTGAATCCAACAAGACAATGGTCTTGATTTTATTTTCTGACAAAATTCTATGCGTTTCTATTAATGGGATTGTTTGGGACAGTTCAGAAAGGGAAGGAGTGATCCCTAAAACTCACAAGTAGTTAATATTGAACTAATCTCATTTCTTTTATCAACAGGGCTATGAGGTTGCCAGAGAAGAAGAAGGATGAAGACACAGACGTAAGGTGTTTTGACTCTGCATTTCAGGATATATGGATAGGGACGATGATAGCACATTTAGATGGACTTAGATGTGGGGGAGCGTCACAAAAGCTGTGCAGTTTTGTCAGTTGGTAATGAATAGCTAAATATAGAACAGATTAGGGTTACATGTATAGATTTTGGAGGTTTTATATATATATAAAATATGAATGTTTAATATACATACAAGTACAGATACACACATGAATCTATGTACATAACAAAAAGTAAGGCCATATATATGTGTGTGTCTAAATTTGCATGTATACACACATATAGAGCCTTTATTTTTATCTTGTATCTTAATAGATTAAAGATAAGTATATGAGAAGGAATGATGGAGAGGGCAAATTGTAGGAGGAAGTGGGAGGGAATGATAAAAAAGCTGACCTTGATAAAGAGTAGGCAATCTCTTATTCAGAGACTGGTACAAAGGAGAAGAGATTGCAAGGCCACATGGAGAGGATTGGAGGTGTTGAGTAAGGAGATGACCTCTACTTTCTTAGGGTGTAGAGTGTGTGTGCAAGTTTAGAGAATCTTCCCCAAATGTTCACATGGACTATTTGTGCTCTATCTGTGGTAGAGCCTTCTGAGCTCATATTCATCTGATCAACCAGTCAGACACAGTGTAACTTGACTTTAGCAAAGTTTGAGAATAAATCATAACCAACCAACCAACCAGAAGTAGGATATGAAGTCCATTGTTGTGAGTTAAGGGCTGGAAATGGTGTAGGTGCATTAAGGAGAGAAGAGAAGGTTTAGAATAATTCTTGAGGGGTCTGTGTGTGTGTGTGTGTGTGTGTGTGTGTGTGTGTGTGATAGGAAGTCACTTGGACAATACTAATTAGAAGTTTGTCATGTAATAGTGAGGGTTCCTTTAAGATTAGATAACAAGTTTGTTGACCTGGTCAAGACAATTGTGTAACTTTCTCTAGGACTAGAATACTTCTAAGGTCTCTTTAAGCTCTCACCATCTCTAAGGATATAATTTTAAACTTCTCTGAGGTGAGTTACTGGACTGTCTCCAGAGTTACTAGGTTTCTCCTTAGTGGAATTCTTTAAGATGAGGAAACCATTTATTAGATATGCTTTAGAGATGATTCTTGTTTGGCTATGGGATGGATTTGATGACTTTTGTGGGAGGCCCTTCCAATTCTGAATTTTCATGATTCTTTGAGTCCCAACCCAGCTACTTACTGTCTGGATGATCTTAGGCTAGTAACTTAATTTCTTTAAGCCTCAGTTTCCCTATCTGTATAAACAAGGGCTCAGAAAAGAAGTTTTTAAATTCCTTTCTTGGCTCTCAATCTATGAGTCTCTGATATTGCACTCTGGGCATCTGAGTATACAAGATAGAATGAACACAGCCTCGGAGAAACCCATTGAGCGCAGCAAAAACATGTGAGAATATTTAACAAGAAGGCAATGTAGGTGTCCTTGGGCCCTCTCTTTGACTCCTCCTCCTCATCTTCATACTTATGTTTTTGCCTCAACTTTAACAGTATCTAAGGACTGTCCACTTCAGTACTCGATCTCAGGAAGAGATGTTCTTTACCCAGGATGGGGAGATCCCAGCAATTTTTGATGTCCCAAGCATACATCTTGCTCCTGACAACACTTTGAAGAGTACCAAGGTTGGACACTTGGATTTCAGGGAGCCTCCAGGGAAAGAGTTGGTGATAAACAGCAGCACCATCATTTGGGCTGAGTATCCTGGGAAGGTGAGAACTGGAAACCATTCCTCTCCTCCTATTCCCCTTCAATAACAGTGCCATCTAATCAGAGGAAAGAAATAACTATGGACCCAGGCATCACAGCCCAATTCCTACCATGTCCAATTGAAATTTCCTTCATTAGTGGGAACTCTGAAAAGTACAGATTTAAAAGCTAACTTTTAAGCGCAAAAAGCTCCTGTTAACGAGTGATTTTACAGATGCTGTTATCTCTCCTCTAACCTTCCCTCAGCACTCTTTTTCTTTTCTTCCTCTTTCTTCCTTCCTTCCTTCCTTCCTTCCTTCCTTCCTTCCTTTCTTCCTTCCTTCCTTCCTTCCTTCCTTCCTTCCTTCCTT
Organism: Notamacropus eugenii; assembly: GCF_028372415.1. Lineage (NCBI taxonomy): Eukaryota > Metazoa > Chordata > Mammalia > Diprotodontia > Macropodidae > Notamacropus > Notamacropus eugenii. The sequence continues at coordinate 3,757,009 of NC_092873.1, forward strand.
CCTTCCTTCCTTCCTTTCTTTCTTTCTTTCTTTCTTTCTTTCTTTCTTTCTTTCTTTCTTTCTTTCTTTCTTTCTTTCTTTCTTTCTTTCTTTCCTTTTTTCTATAAGTAGCCCCCTCTTTCAGTCTGCAGGAAAACATATCCTTTGGGAACTTGTGGAGTTAGGTTTGTGGTAAGAGCAACTAGTTGTAAAGTAAGTGGATTGGAAGTGAGAAGAGTCAGACAGGGGATATGGAAAAGAACAATGCTAGTAACTTCTGATGGGAAAAATATGGAGGACATGAAGATATTAATTCTCAGAATTTCAAAGTTGGAAGGGTCTTGGAGGACTTCTAGTTTGGTCCATACTTAAATTTCTTTTACAATGTAGCTGAAAAGTGATTATTCAGCTGTGTATTGAAGATTTTCTTCCAACAAGAGTACAAAATTTAATTCAAAATGAGCCAAAGAACAATTGGAAGACTTGAATTCAAATCCAGGTTTCAATTTGAACTAGTATAATGGAAAGTTGGGAAACAGAGCTAAAATATGGCATGGTGTGATCAGCATCCAAAAAGATCTTAATAGATTGGAAAGGTGGTTTGTAATTGTCAAGTCAAAAAAGCTTATTTAAAGTACTTACTATGTGCCAGGCCCTGTGCAAAGTTAATAAGGGGAAGTACTTTAAAATAACAATAGACAATAATATTTATATAGTACTTACTATGTATATACATACATATATATACATATATGTGTATTTATGTGTGTTTATGTGTATATGTATACATACACACACAATTTAATTTAGGAACTGGACTAAATGGGTGTTATTATCATCCTCGTTTTACAGATGAGGAAACTGAGACAAACATATTTTTGTGGCTTGTCCACAATCATATAGCTGGAAAGGATCTGAGATCAGATTTGAACTTAGGCCTTCATGACTTCAGGCCCAGCTCTCTATCCACTGTGCCACCTAGCCATCTTAAGTGGAAAATGTGGGTCCAAAAGACCAACTGAACAAGTGTAGTATAGGAAAGATAATGTAAGAAGACAGTTCATATGAAAAAGCCCTAGAATTGTTACTGGACCATTATTAAGTGCTTTGTATGTGTCAAGCCATGTGAGCATGAGCACAGCATCACGTGGTAACTAAAAAGCAAACAGGAATTAAAGTTACTTTAACAGAAATAAGTTTTCATAACAAGTGAAGCTGGGGGTATTTGTGAATCCCTGCAATCCCCGCTGCTTGGGAGGTCAAAGCTAGGGGATTACTTGAGTTCAGGTGATCAGAGCTGAAGTAGGACCAAGGTCAGCACCAGTATGGCAAACCACAAGAAATTGAAGACCTTCAGGTTACGTAGAGAGAGAAAAACCAGCCCAAATTAGAATGGAGCAAATTAAAGCTTTCATGCTGATTAGTATTGGGATTAGGCCAAGAAATAGCTTTTGCACTTTGTTTTTCAAAATTTCAATACATTTTATTATGAATTCAAAAGATAAGTACAAACATTCAAATATATGAATGAGTGTAGTGAGAGAACATGTAAGCTGAGATAAATGATCATTTATGTATCTCAAACTTCTATTACTCAGTGGTCATTTCTCTCCCATCCCAAAGATACTGCATATATTTACTTTGTTACAATAGAGGAGTATAATAGTCATCACTCTCATTTTCATGACCCTTTTAACATTTATCTACTTTGTGTGTAACATGAACTTTTGATAGCATTGCCTTTATTTTTTTAATGTTTATTTATTTATTTCTAGTTTTCAGCATTCATTTCCACAAAATTTTGAGTTCCAAATTTTCTCCCCATCCCTCCCCTCCCCCACCCAAAACACTGTGCATTCTGATGAACACTTCCATCAATCTGCCCTCCCTTCTAACATCCCTTCCTTTCCTTATTCTCATCTTCTCTGTTGTCTTGTAGGGCAAGATTAATTTCTGTACCCCATTACCTGTATTTCTTATTTCTCAGTTGTATGCAAAAACAATTGTCCACATTTGTTCCTAAAGCTTTAAGTTCCTACTTCTCTTCCTTCCTCCCTCCCCACTCATCCTCACTGAGAAGGCAAACAATTCAGTATAGGCTATATATATAAGTAGTTTTGCAAAGGACTTCCATAATAGTGATATTGTGTAAGATCAACTATATTTTCCTCCATACTAATCTGCCTCCCTCATTTATTCTATTCTCTCTTTTGACCTTGTCCCTCCCCAAAAGTGTTTACTTCTAGTTACCCTCCTCCTCTCATTTGTCCTCCTTTCCATCATCCTCCCCAACCTGCTTAATCCCTTCTCCCCTACATTCCTGTAGTGCAAGATTTATTTTCACACCAAATTAAGCGTACATGTTATTCCTTCCATAAGCCAAATGTGATGAGAGTAAACTTCACTTTTTCTCTCTCACCTCTCCGTTTTTCCCCTCCATTGAAAAAGATTTTTCTTGCCTCTTTTATGAGAGATAATTTGCCCCATTCTATTTCTCACTTTCTCCTCCCAATATATTACTCTCTCACCCCTTCCTATTCAACTCACCCTGTGCTCGCTGTCACTGTCACTGTCTCTGTCTCTCTCTTTCTCTCTGTCTCTCTGTTCTCTCTCTCTCTCTCTCTCTCTCTCTCTCTCTCTCTCTCTCTCTCTCTGTATATATATATATATATAAATATAAATATGTATGTATGTATATATATGTGTGTGTTTGTGTTTGTGTGTGTGTGTGTATGTGCGTGTGTAACCTCTCCAACTACCCAAATACTGAGATAAGTTTCAAGAGTTACAAATATTATCTTTCCATGTAGGAATGTAAACAGCTGAACTTTAGTAAGTCCCTTATGATTTCTCTTTTCTGCTTCATGCTTCTCTTGATTCTTGTGTTTGAAAGCCAAATTTTCTATTTATCTCTGGCCTTTTCATCAAGAATGCTTGAAAGTCCTCTCTTTCACTGAGTGACCATTTTTTGCCCTGAAGTATTATACTCAGTTTTGTTGGGTAGGTGATTCTTGGTTTTAATCCTAGTTTCTTTGACTTCTGGATTATCATATTCCAAACCCTTTGATCCCTTAATGTAGAAGTTGCTGATCTTGTGTTATCCTGATTGTACTCCCACAATACTCGAATTGTTTCTTTGGTGCTTGCAATATTTTCTCCTTGACCTGGGAACTCTGGAATTTGGCTACAATATTCCTAAGAGTTTCTCTTTTTGAGTCTCTTTCAGGAGGTGATCAGTGGATTCTTTCAATATTTATTTTGCCCTCTGGTTCTAGAATATCAGGGCAGTTTTCCTTGATAATTTCATGAAAGATGATGTCTAGGTCTTTTTTTTGATCATAGCTTTCAGGCAGTTCCATAATTTTTAAATTGTCTCTCCTGGGTCTATTTTTCAGGTCAGTTATTTCTCCAATGAGATATTTCACGTTATCTTCTATTTTTCACTCTTTTGGTTTTGTTTTGCAATTTCTTCGTTTCTCATAAAGTCATTAGCTTCCATATGTTCCATTCTAATTTTTAAAGAACTATTTTCTTCAGGGAGCTTTTGAACCTCCTTTTCCATTTAGCTAATTCTTCTTTTTAAACCCTTCTTCTCCTCATTGGCTTTTTGGACCTCCTTTGCCAATTGAGTTAGCCTATTTTTTTTTTTCCGGTTCAACAATGTTTTTTCTTTTCTTTTTTTAAATTTATATTTAACACAGTTTATAACAGATAAAGCAATTCAAACTTTTTGTCAGGTGATACATCTTTGTAAAGCATTTACAATATGGACCACAAAAGAATTTTTTTTTTTAAACATAAGCCAGCTGAGACACAGATAATATTTATGTTGCTAACTTTACAATCTCTTGATCTAATTGTCTCCACAGTATTACTAAGAATAAACGGACCCTAACTTAATGTTATTGGTCTAAAGTTCTATGCTTAATAGCTTAATTTTAGACAGCCTCGGATGTTCCTCTACCCATAATCTATAATTGAATAGATCTAGTATTAAGCTTACAAACCTTTTGACTATAGAAAATTTCCACTATGAGTAGGGACATGGCAGGGAAGCAATATCTCCCCAACTTCATATCTGTTCCAGGCAGGAGTAGATTGTCCACTTGTATTCAGTCAGGTTTAAAGTCTGCCAAGTGCCAGTGGGGAAATTGAGTCCGGAGAATCCCACCTCAGCCCATGCTGAACAGCTGCTCTCCCACTCTTCCCTTGAGATCACCTATGCAGTTCATACCAGCATCTCATGAGCATACTGGCATCATGTAATGGAGGCTCGGATAGCCTTTCTTGCTTCCCATACCTGGAGTCAGAAGAACAGTCACTTAGTAGTCCCATAGCACCTAAAAATGGCAAGTTCCTATAACCAGGTTTAAATATGATTATAGTTTCACTTTGACTAAGGAACATCTTTTAGGCAAGTCTTAAGTGGCTTACATGTCTTTCTATACATGTTCTAGTTCCTGATTAAATGGCAATCATAAAATCTAATTTACCATTAAAACCTTGACTTTTTCATCAATGCCAAATTTTATCAGAGGTTACCTTCCTCTTGGAAAATTAGACTGAAATTCTTTTCTCCAAACTAAAGATGTCATTGATTTATTTTCAGTAATTAATTCAGTCTATTGTTTTAATAGTAATTGCTTTTGCCTCACTTTGCAACATGACCAATTTTTCTCCCCATCACCCCCCTCCCCTCACTTCCTAATACCTCGCATTCTGGTTGCTCCTTCCCTCAATGTACCCTCCCCTCGATCACATCCCACCCCTGTCCTATCCCCATCTTCTCTCTTTTCTTGCAGGGCAAGATAAATTTCCATACCCCTATCCCTGTAATTCTTATTTCCAGATTATATGCAGTAAAAATTCTCAACATTCGTTTCTACTACTTTGAATTCTAACTTCTCTCCCTCCCCCCCCCCCAGCCCCACTAAGAAGGGAAGCAATTCAATACAGACTAAACATGTCTTGTTTTGCAGACTTCCATAGTAATCATGTTGTGTAATACTAATTATGTTACCCTCTGACCTACCCTATCTCCCTTATTTCCCCCCCTACAACTGACCTTGTTCCTTCTCGAAAGTGTTTATTTCTAGTGACTCCCTTCTCCCATTTGCCCTCCCTTCTAACATTCCCTTCTCTCCACTTGTTGCCTCCTCTCCAACTTTCCTGTGGTGTGATATAAATTTTCATATCATATTTAGGGAGCATGCTATTCCTTCCTTCAGCCACATGTGGGGAGAGTAGCTTTATTCCCCCTCCCCTTCTCCCTTATCTCCTCTATTGAATAAGATTTTTCTTATCTCTTTTGTGAGTTATAGCCTGCCCCATTTCATTACTCCCTTTCTCTTTCCGGAATTATCCTCCTTCACCCCTTAATTTTTATTTTATTTTATTTTATTTTTTTGTGTGTATGGGGATATCATCTCTTCTGATATAACACACCCTGTACTCTCTATCTATCTATGTGTATGTGTGTGAGTGTGTGTGTACAATCTCTCCAACTACCCAAATACTGAGAAAAAACTCGAGTTAGAAATATTTTCTTTCCATGTAGTAATGTAAAAAGTTCAGCTTTAAAAGGTCTTTTATGATTTTTCTTTTTTCCCCCCCCCCCGTTTACCTTTTCATGCTTCTCTTGATTCTAGTCTTGGGGAGTCAAATTTTTAAATACAGATCTGGTCTTTTCCTCAACATGAAATCTTCAAATTTGTCTCTATCACTGAATGTCCATTTTTTCCTTTGAAGTATTATATTCAGATATGCTGGGTAGGTGATTCTTGGCTTCAATCCCAGTTCCTTTGACTTCTGAAATATCCTACTACAAGCCCTTTGATCGCTTAATGTTGAAGCTGCCAGATCCGGTGTTATCCTGATTGTATTTCCACAGTGCTCAAATTGTTTCTTTCTAGCTGCTTGCAGTATTTTCTCCTTGATCTGGGAGCTCTGAAATTTGGCCATAATATTTCTAGGAGTTTCTCCGTTCGGGTTTCTTTCAGGGGGTGACTGATGAATTTTTTCAATATCCATTTTGCCCTTTGATTCTATAACATCAGGGCAGTTTTCCTTGATAATTTCATGGAAGATAGTGTCTAGGCTCTTTTTTTGATCATGGCTTTCAGGTAGCCCAATAATTTTTAAATTATTTCTCCTGGATCTATTTTCCAGGTCAGCTGCTTTTCCAATGAGTTCTTTCACATCATCTTTTATTTTTTTTAATTTTTGGTTTTGTTTACTAACTTCTTGGTTTAACTCATAGTCATTCTTTTCCCTGGACTCAATTCTCTCTTTCAATGAATTATTTTGTTCAGTAAGCTTTTGAACCTTCTCCTCCATTTGGCTAATTCTGCTTTTTAAAACCTCCTTCTCCTCGCTGCCTTTTTGGACCTCTTTTTCCAATTGAGTTAGCCTCTTTTTAAAGCTACTCTTTTCCTCAGCTTTTTTTTCCAGTTCTCCTTCAGTAAGCTACTAACTTGATTTTTAAGGTCTTCTATTGCCTGAGCCAAGTTTAAGTCCCCTTTGGAGGGAGGGCCTTTGACTTCCTCTGACAGTATGCCTTGTTCTTCCTCATCCAAAGGGATGGGGGGAGACACCTGTTCCCCAAGAAAGTAACCTTCTATGGTCTTATTTTTCCCCCCCTTTTCTGGGCATTTTCCCAACCAGTTACTTGACTTCTGAGTTTCCTCTCCACACCCACCTTGCCTCCAGATCCGCCCAGCTAGCGCTTAGGGGCTAAGATTCAAATACTGCTTCCCAGCCTCAGGGCTTTCGGCAGGGGCAGGGCTTCTATTCAGAGTGGGATTAAGTTCAGGTGCTCAGGTGGGGGCAGGGCCACCACACGAGGCTCAGTTCCCTCAGGGGGTTTATGCAGAGACCTTCAACAATGGATCTGAGCTCCTGCCTGCTTTGGGAGCCCCTGTCTGCTACTGCTTCTGCTGCTGTCTCCCAAAGGAGCCTGAGTCATGGGGACACCCCACTCCCCTCTCGGCTGGCCAAAAAGACCCTCTCACTGACCTTTGGCGCCTGTGGGTGGAGGGACCTGTGCTGCTGCTGGAGATTCTGTCCCTGAAGCCTGCTTGGATCTGCTCCCCTAGGTGCCAGGGAGGGCACCAAGGGGAGTGCGGCCAAGACAGGGCTGGACTCCACCCCGTGTCCAGTGCATGACAGACCTTTGGTGTTGGTTTTTCAGGTCTCTCTGGAACAGAAATCTCCTCCACTCCATTGTTGTGTGGCTTCTGCTGCTCCAGAATTTGTTGGGAGTTCTTCTTTACAGGTATTTTATGGGCTGTGGGTTAGGAGCTAGCATATGTGTGTCTTTCTACTCCACCATCTTGGCTCCTCCCCCGAGTTGGCCTATTTTTAAAGGTGTTATTTTCTTCAGCATTTTTTTGGGTCTCCTTTAGCAAGCTGTTGACTCGCTTTTTATAATTTTCTTGCATCTCTCTCATTTCTCTTCCCAATTTTTTCTCCACCTCTCTTACTTGATTTTCAAAATCCTTTTTGAGCTCTTCTATGATCTGAGACCATTTCATATTTATTTTGTAGGCTTCTGATGGTAAGCATTGTTTTTCTTCATCTGAAAGGATGGAAGAAAATACCTGTTCACCAAGAAAGTAACCTTCTATAGTCTTATTCTTTTTCCCTTTTTTGGGCATTTTCTCAGTCAATTATTTGATTTTTGAGTCCTTTGTCAAGAGACGGGTATATTCTGGGGACCTGTAAGTTCTCAGTTCCTCCAATGTGGCACAATCAAGGGAGAGGAGTTTACTCCTCTCCTGGCCTGTGCTCTGGTCTAGGAGCTACTAAAGCTTTACTGCCCAGGATCTGCTGTTGGGGGTGTAAGCTCAGTTCCATGTGGACAGTCTCGGGCGGGTAAAGGTGAGGACTTCTAAACCTTAGAGTTCTCATGAGGCCCCCCCAGGGAACAGCAGGGAATTGAGGTGTGAGACCGGGCTATCTCGTGCATTTCCGCCTCTTCCCGTGGGAAACGTGCTGGGAGAGAGCATCCCTGCCCTCGAGATTGGCCCGGGGTCTGAGCACACCTATTGTTGTCTAACAGGTACAGTATTCAGGTGCAAACTATGTGGCAGGAGAGCTGAAGTAGGGTCAGGAAAGCCTGAAGGCGCTCTTAGCGCTGAGGGGCCCTTAGAGGACAGAAGGCCCCTCTTCCTTCTCTCCTCTCTTCTTTCTTCCCTCTCCCCTCTCTCCCACTTCCACTTCCGCTTCCATTCTCTTACTGTAAGATCTTTGCCTCCTTGGGAGATTTCTCTCTCCTCAGGAAGAGCTCCCCCTGCACATGTAACCAAGACCCTGAATAAAGCCTAACCCTTGTTCGACTCTGGAAAGTCTCTTCTCTCATACGTTCATCCGGTTTGGCCAGCCGAAGACCTGCGATAGGTAAGGTAAGACTCGGGTAGCCCTTAGGCCTCTAGGCCTGGCAATCTGCAAGTAGAATTCCCTTTCCAGAGGCTCTCTCAGCTCCACCACGTCAGCCAGCACTCTTCCTCACTCCCAGACCACCACTTAGGGCTTAGACCCAGATCAGTAGCTCAGTTCCCCTGGGGGTGTTAGGTCGAGGGCTCCAAAAATGAACACTGCTACTGCTTCCGCCTGGGGCTGGGGCTAGGGGAAAACCCTGTTCCCTTCTCACTGAGGTGAAAAAGCTTTCTCACTGACCTTTGAAGTTGTCTTTAGCATTTGTGGGTTGAAGTATCTGAGAACCACTGCTGCTGATGGGAATTCTGTCCCCAAGGCCTATTCCAGTCCTGTTCTGCTGGTGCCATACATGGCCAAGGCTGAAGTGTGTTCCATGGGTTGTGCTCCACTCCGAGCCCCATGTGATAGACCTTTCCTGTCACCCTTCCAGGCTATCTTAGGCTGGAAATCTCTTTCACTCTGTTGTTTTGTGACTTCTGCTGCTCTAGAATTTATTTAGAGTTATTTTTTGCAGGTATTTTATGGACTGTGTGGGAAGAGCTAGAGTATGTGCGTGTTTCTACTCTGCCGTCTTAGCTCCACCCAGCTTTTGCACTTTCAATCTGGACATTAAAAAGTTTAAATTTCCTAAAAATACTTAAAATTTGTTGGAGACTACAGGTATGATAAAAGCCTGAAGTGTCATATGGCAGCCAACAACATATGAAGAGACTGCATATTGCATAGTTTCAAGAGGAGGAAAATCTACTTGACCAAGGAAAAGTTCTCCCAATGTGAGAAGTCTCTCACTTCCTTTATCTGACTCATCACCCTAAATCTCTTTCAGACAGTACCAGTTGCCTGAAGTGCCAAGAGGACCAATGACCAAACAAAGAAAAGGATCAGTGCAACCCCAAGATTCTTGACTTCCTCTCCTACAAGGAAACCTTGGCCATAACATTAGCAACCTCTACAACCTTTCTCTTTCTTCTTTCCCTGACCATCCTTGGCATCTTCACATGGCATCACCATCCCATAGTCAGAGCCAACAACCAAAAGCTGAGTTTCATCCTCCTCTGCTCCTTGGCATTATGCTTCCTCTGTTCATTCATGTTCATCAGTCACCCAGTACCTGAGACCTGTGCCCTATGCCAGGCAGCCTTTGGGATTATCTTCACAGTCTGTGTGTCTACCACTCTGGGTAAGAAGATCACTGTTGTGTCTGCCTTCAGGGCCACCAGGCCAGATGACAGACTGAGGAAGTAGGCAGGACCAGGTCTCCCCAATGCTATCCTCATTGGTTGTTCATTGGTCCAGGTTGCTTTGTGTATCTTCTGGTGCCCATGAAGTCCACAGAAGCTGGTTCCAAAATCACCATGCTGTGTAGTACAAGTTCCTCAGAGCTCTTCTAGGTGATGCTGAATTTCTTGGGTGTGGTAGCTCTGGTCAGTCTGGTGGTGGCCTTCCTAGCCCATCAACTGCCTGAAACCTTCAATGAAGCCAAGCACATCACTCTGAGCATGTTGGTGTTCTCCTGTGTTTGGATTTCCTTTATCCCAGCCCTTCTGAGTGCTCAGGGCAAGGACACTCTAGCTGTGGAGAGCTTTACCATTTTAGCATCTGGGGCAGGCCTCATGGGCTGTTTATTTTTCCCTAAGTGCTACATCATCCTGCTACAGCCTGACAAGAACACAAGGGATCAGATTATGGGCAAGCATCATTTCAAGGAATGCAACCAATCCCAGTTCTTCTATTTTCCTCATTATAGGGGAACAGGGATTCTCAGCACTTCCTAGCTCTCTCCAAACTATCTTCATGCCATGAAAGGGCAAGTATCTCATTTAAACTCTTGATACCTGTCATTCATATAAGCCATGGGTTTTGTCTCCCAGCCTGGAACATTTCCCTTTTGCTTTTAAGCTAATCCAAACTCTATCAGTCCTTCAGGGCCAACTTAAATGTTCCCTCCAGTTATGAAGCTTTTGATTACTGTGGTTCAGTCGTTTCATCATGTCTGTCTCTATGTGGTCCCTGGTCTTTTGTTGATTGGGTTTTCTTGCAAAGGTACTGTAGTGGTTTGCTATTTCGTTCTCTAGTGTATTCTCATTTTTCAGGTGAAGAACTGAGGCAAATAGGGGTTAAAGAATTTCTTAGTGCCATTCAGTAAATGTCTGAGGCCACATTTGAACTTAAATCTTCCCAACTCTAGGCCCTGTGCTCTAACCACTGCACCACCTGCTATCTTCCCTGGTCACTTAAATTTACAGTGATCATTTCCATACCTTTTATTAGGATCAACTATAGTTCCTGAATCTCAAATCATTACGTACATACATATATGTACATATATGTGTATATATTCTAGAATTATCTGTTGGACTAGCATGTCAACTTTATAAAAGTAGGCACCAAATCTTATTTCTATTACAGTATTTGTTCCAGAGGTGGGTATGGAACAGATGCACAATAAAACTATTTTTGTTGATTGACTGAGTATTTTTCACCTGGGACAAACTCTTATCATACATGTGAACCCCAGAAAAATTATTTCTGGTTTCAGATACCTTCTGTGTTTTCATGTACTCAGAACCAAAGATAATGAACTTCCTGGGATTCCTGTACTTCTACTAGTCATCCAGAGGATTCAACTAGTTCAACACAAAGGCATTTATTTAATGAAACAGTATTATACAAGGAAAACAAATTGAATGCTGTTTCCTAAACTTATGGCACATTCATCCCTAAATATATGTACCATCCTTTTGTGGACATGCACGTGGAGACCATGTGTTGTCAAAACACACGTGAAGGGGCTACCCATGACCACAATGGCTGTGGGGATCTCAATAGCTCTTAGTGATATGTTTGTCCTGTTTATACAGGGCCTCCTCCTTTATAGGAATCACATCTCCAATCACATTGTGATTTCTGAGAGTCTCTTAACTCTGGCATCTGGGCTTCACATCTTTATAGCATCTCTTGGATACTGTGTCTCCTATTTACTGTAGCAACTAAGAAGCCTCTCTTTATAAAGCTGTCAGTTCTTTAGTCATAGCTAAGGCTAGGAACCACAATATCCCACCCAGGGGACCAAGAAGCAGGTACATTTTTCTCTGGATATGATTAATATATTCTTTTACTCACTTCTTCCTACTTGTACAATCATTCTTTCCATCACAAGACCTTTTGTAACTTAGCATTGGAAAGTTCTTGAAACTCCCATGGGCTCCTAGTTGCCAATATGCATCCGTTTTAATGGTACCATTTCCAGTTCCATCTTCTAATAAACCCCAAATCACCATGAGGATCTGAAGTACTGTGGCTTTCTTGGGCTGTCCCCAAACCCTTTGAGTGTGCCAAGCAAATCTATGGATAGGGGAAGACAAAAACCTCAAAGTTTCACACTCCACTGCAAGTCGTTTTTACAATTTTCTGCCTTTCATATATGTGTGTCCAGAAATAAATCTCCCAACCTTTAAACCTCCTTGCACTAGGTTCTCTTGGTTTATTTGTTTAGAAAAAAAAATCCATTTATGTAGCAATTTAAGTTTGCTTTCTTAAGTTTACTCACTTCTTAGGTGAGAAAACAGGTACATTTGAGATTCAAAGTCATTTCTATTGACTCTAAATCAAATGATCTTTCTTTTCTCTCTCTCTCTCCCTTTCCCTCCTTTCTTCTTCCCCCTTTTCCTCCTTCTTTTCCCTTCCCTCTCTCCTTCCTTCCTTTTCCTGTGAATTTCTTTTGAAAATATGTTTTGTGGGAAATACATGGTTTTGCAGGCCAAACGCGTCGGTTAGATGTTTTGTGCCACCACTTAGTTACTTAGTGATTTTCAGCAGATCACTGCTTCTTTGAACTTGTCTCTGTTTGTGAAATGACACAAATCATAATTCTGTTTTCTACCTCCTGGAATGATTATATGTGATATTTACATGATGTAATTATGTGTAACATTTTGTAAAGCTTTAAGTGCTAGATAAATATTCACTAGATCTTCAACTTCATTGGTTCTAGCTCTGTCTCTGCTGCCACACAATAGGGTTCCTTAAGATTTGAAAGACTCTAAGTGGAAGGAAGGCTGCCCCTCAGAGATGAGGAAGGAGTGAGTTCATCTAATAAATCTGAATTCGTAGGACTGTAGGATAGGATTTTAAAGGATATCTAGCTGCCTCATCCCAGCCTATTTTATATGTATGAAAGCTGAGATGAATAGATGTCAATAGAATAGAATAGAAGTTAAGGGTCAGGTCACTAATAACTGCCAGACGCAAGATTTGAAAAGATGTCTTCCTGACTCTAATTTCAACATTCTATTCATTATGGCAAGCTACTACTCCCAAAGGGTTAAAGGTTCAGGTTTTGGCTTAAATGACTAACCAGCTTTACCAAGATCATCAAGGGATTGATTGATAGAATCAGATTGGAACATTGATAATCAATATGATGAAAAATCAGACCCATAGAAGCTTCAGTTGGCCATTGTCTTTCTTGGTCCCTCACAAAGACTCATCCTAGGTACTTACTTATAGTAACAAACTGTATGATTAGTGAGGGTATCCCTAGATCAGAAGAATAACCAATTCCTCCTTGTGCTTGCTTTTATCCTCTAAACTACTTCATGGCATTACACGGGCTTCAGGAGATCAGTAGTCAAAATTGGATGTACATGACGTGGGGCTACATGTCTCTGAATGTTCCCACTCTTCAATTTTATGAGCTTGCTATTTGGGACTATCATTCAAACTTTTTCCATTATCTGGCCTAATTAAGTTATTACTATGACTACTGACTTGGGAATATACTTTCATTCCAGTTCATTGTACAGAAATTAAGACTTTGTAGGGTGGAAAAGTGTGTGTGTGTGTGTGTGTGTGTGTGTGTGTGTGTGTGTGATCAGAGATCACAGCCAGTTCTCCTCATGTGGCCCTGTCTCTTCATCCTCAGGAATGTTTTTGGCAAGACCCTAGGGGCCCAAAGAAAGAAAGACTAGTGATTCAAAGATGACACTGAGTGTTTGTCCTTTATCCAAAGGTACTTCTTAGTGATAGTTTACTGCTGGATCACTGATGGTGGTCCCTCATTTAGTTGAGCCCCAAGGTGCATTTCTTGGAACTATTGAATAAGGTATTAGTCATTGACTAGAGGCAAAATTGTCTTGTGCATAGTGATGTTTAGGTTCCCTTCTCATACCTTGAAGGATGCTTTGGGGAGAGCTAGGGAGTAATTTCTCTACCATTTTTTAGTATTTTATTTTCCCCCAGTTACATGTAAAAACAATTTTTAGCTTTTGTTTTCAACATTTCGAGTTCAAAATTCTTTCTTTTTCTCCCCCCCTACCACACCTCTTTGAGAAGTCTAGCAATTCAATATAGGTTATACATGTGTAGTCATGCAAAACATTTCCATAATAGTCATGTTGTGAAAGAAAGCATAGACCCTCCCTAAAAGCCCCAAGAAAAATAATGTTAGAAAGTATGCTTCAGTCTTTACTCAGACAACATCAAGTGCCAGGCCTAGAGGCCTGAGGGCTACCCAAGTCTTACCTTACCTCTATCGCAGGTCTTCAGTTGGCCAAACCGGATAAACATATGAGAGAAGAGACTTTCCGGAGTCGAACAAGGGTTAAGCTTTTATTCAGGGTCCTGGTTACAAGTGCAGGGGGAATTCTTCCTTAGGAGGGAGCGAGGAATCTCCCAAGGAGGCAAAGATCTTATAATAAGAGATTGGAAGCAGAAGTGTAAGTGGGGAGAGAGGGGGAGGGGAGAGCGAAGAGAGGCAAAACGGAGCCTTCTGTCCTGTAACGACCCCTCCCGAGCTAAGAGAGCCTTCAGGCTTTCCTGATCCTAATTAAGCTCTCCAGCCACATAGTTTGCACCTGAATACCGTGCCTGTTAGATAACAATAGGTGTGCCCAGATCCTGGACAGTCTTGAGGGGGATGCTCCTCCCATCACGTTTCTCACGGGAAGAGGCGGAAATACACGAGATTGCTCGGTCTCACTCCTCGATTCCCTGGTGTTTTATGGGGGGCCTCATGAACTCTAAGATTTAGAAGTTCCCACCTTTACCCGCCCGAGACTGTCCACATGGAATTGAGCTTCTATCCCCAGCAATCAAGTTATTTCTCTGGAGATGGATAGAGTTTTTCATCCTTGGTCCTTCAGAGTTGTCTTGGATCATTGTATTGCTGAGAATAGCTGTCATTTACAACTGATCTTCTTACAATATCACTGTTATTTTGTACACAGCACGTTTCACTTTGCATCAGCTCATGTAAGTCTTTCCAAGTTTTTCGGAGAGCATCTTGCTCATTATTTGTTTTGTAGTACAATAATATTCCATCATAATCACGTATCACAATTTGTTCAGTCATTCTCCAATTGATGGATATTCCCCCAGTTTCCAATTCTTTGCCTCCAGAAAAGAGCTACTATAAACATTTTGTACATGTATGTCCCTTTCTTTTTTTAAATCTCTTTTGGGATACAGACCTAATAGTGATATTGCCAGGTCAAAGAGTATGCATAGTTTTATAGACCTCTTGTCATAGTTCCAAATTACTCTGCAGAATGGTTGAATAAGTTCACAACTCCACCAACTGTGCATTAATGTCTCATTTCCCCATATCCACTCCATCATTTGTCATTTTCCTTTTCTGTCCTATTAGCCAATCTAATAAGTGTGAGGTAGTACCTCAGAATTGTTTTCATTTGCATTTTTCCAATCAATAGTGAGTTAGAGAATTTTCTCATATGACTATAGGTAGCTTAGGGGAGTAATCTCTTGTTGTTAGGTTATTAAAAATCTCATTATGCATTTCGCTCAATTTCATCATGTAGGTGCTAAAGAGAGTCAAAATAATTAAGCTAGAGAATGGTTGTCATAGGGCAGGTGGAGAGATGTCTTGCCTACAAAAGATGGTCTCCAAAAATTCCTCTGACATCTCATCACCCTGTGATCTACTTGGTAATGAAGTTCTGTATCCTTAATAAGAATGGTCCTAGAATGATGGATAGCGTCAATTGTTGGCCCATACTTGGATCCCCTTTCCATCTTGGTGCATTTTGACAGAACTGGTCTTTTGTTAACATATCCGTTAAGAAGGTTGTCAGTACGATGCTTAGAGATATAAGAAAAATATCAGTGGAGAAGTAGAACTCAAGAGACAACTTGGCAAAACCTGGCTGAAATCCAAGGGCAAGAAGTATGATAAAGCACTTAGTAGCTCAAGGAAAATTGCAGAGCTTATTTTTCCCATTCTCTCCCCAACTCTTACTTGGTAGGGCTTGTAAACATTTAAAGGATTGATGACTATGATTAAGGACTGATGATGATCTGTGAACTCAGATGGAATGGAAAATAAAGAGGAAGTATAATGAATGGATATTAATAGCAACTCTTAAGAGGTAAAGAAACAGCAGAATCCAGAAGAAGGAGGACTGATCATAAAATATATGATAAACTCAAGGCTTACTGCCCATGTATGAGAAAGGAGAGCTGTCCTTGAATTGTTTCAGGGAGCTTTTGGGAGTGTGACAAGAGAAGGGCTAGTTGAGATTGTACCTGCATATATAAGAGGAAAAGAAGCTATGAAAAGTCCTATGTGACATCTGAGTGGTTGAATAGGATTCTGAATGTATCAGGAGTCCTCTACTCCTGTGATCAAGCTGAGTTACATGAGATGCTCTTCATCTACATTATTTTGCAACCCTTTTCCCTATAAGAGGTAGAGAAGGAAAGCCAAATCAGTGTGAACTCAAAGGATAAAAATTGGTAACAATAAAACTGTTCTGATTCCAGCTATAGTGGTCTATGATCTAAGTTATCAACAGCACACACAGTTCTGTAGAGTAAGATGTGTCATAAAAAACCTGAGGATATGATTTACAAGATAAGCCACAGAGTGGATAATTGAGAGTTAGTTACATATGGATGCAGGCACATCAGCTCCTTACAGGATGATGCCAAATCTTGAGTCACCAAGGAACTTAGCTCCATGACCTTAAGAAAGACTAAACATACAACTTGTTATAAATAATAAATGATGATTATCCTGCCTTGACCTAACCTAGTGTTTTGAGTAACAAGTCATTCACTCCTCAAAAATGAGCTTGGATACAGGGGCAAGCCACAGGGCTGATAGTTTGGGATAGCATTCAGGTAAATTGTACTGAATGTACCTCCTCCCTCAAACTGCTTCATCCCTGATTAACATTTCCATCCAAGTGAAAGAGGGATAGAACCTCACCAAACTGAACTCACATTCAAGCCCTTTATATTCTACCTTGACCAGCCTTGCTGGCTCCTAGTCATGCTATTTCATCTCTTGCCTCCATGACTTTGCATAGCTTGTCCTCTCGTCATGGAATGTACTGCCCTTTTGCCCTTGTTTCTTTGAAGGGTTAGTTTCCTCCTAGTCTCAGCTCAATTGTCACCTCTTATCAGATGCTTTTTGTGATCTCCTCAGTTGTTTCTGCCCCCCATTGTATTCATTTTTCATCTCTATACATATATCTCTGTGTATATTCTTTTTTATTAGTAGAATATAAGTTCCTTTAGGGAAAGGAATTTTATTTTTTATCTCTGTATCCCTAGTGCCCGAGACATAGTAAGTGCTTAATAAGCTTGTTGAATGACGGAAGTAATGAATGAATTTCTATAATAGTAGGACATACTTTTGTGTGGATAGCACATTGTGTTAGTGTTTATGAAGTGCGTTTATATGCATAGTTCATTAATTTCTCCACAAATCTATGAGGCAGACAAGGAAAGTATTCATTTCCCACCATTTCAAATAAAAGAACAGGATCAAAGAGATGAGATGACTTTCCTAAGATCAAGCAGTCAGGACTCCCATCGAGTCTCCAGATCTAAGTCCAACTCCTTGCCTTTTGATGGTATAGGGATTTATGGGTGGCTATGTATGTTTGAATCTTGACTTTCTTTAGCATCATACTGGGAAGACTCCTCTCCTCTTATTGACTAACCACACACATCACTGCCCTCAATTTCTACCCAATGCCAGATATATAGGCTCTCATAATTAGATACTCAGTTATCTTGGTTTGCCACAGTACCTTAGGGACAACTCTTCTTGGAGAAGACATTTCTTGTGAGTACTCTTCTCAGTGCTCCCTTTACCTCTCTGTTTCTTAAGGTGTAGATCAGGGGGTTGAGAAGAGGAGTACCTAGTGCGTATACCAGTGAAAGCAACTGGTCCTTCTTGGGTGAGTAGCTGGAATTTGGCCGAAGGTACATGAACATGCAACAACCATACTGTAATAGAACCACCATGAGGTGGGAGGAGCAGGTAGAGAAGGCCTGCCGGCGGCCTGATGTTGAGTGGATGCCCAATATGGCAAAAGTAATGAGGGCATAGGATATAGAAATAAAGAGGAAGGGGAGGGCAATGGCCAGTGTGCCTGCCACCAGCACTGAGAGCTCATGGAAGCGGCTGTGGGTACAAGTCAGGCGCATCACAGGGGGCACATCACAGAAGAAGTGCTCGATGTCTCTGGAATGACAAAAAGGCAAGTGGAAGATGAAGGCTACCAGCTGCAGGGATAAGATGAAGCCTATGGCCATGGAGGTCACCACCAGGTTGATACAGAACTTCTGAGTCATGATCAAAGGATACTGTAGGGGACAGCAGATTGCAACGTAGCGGTCATAGGCCATAACAGCCAATAGGAAGCAGTCAGTACTACCAAGCCCAATGAAGAATAGCATCTGGGTGGCACAACCCAGCAATGTGTTGGCCTTATGCCTCTTCATGGTGTTCACCAGAATGTGGGGGACCACTGTTGCAGTGTACCAGATCTCCACAATAGAGAGGCTACCTAGTAGGTAGTACATAGGTGTGTGGAGGCAGGCTTCCATATAAATGGTAGCCACAATAAGGACGTTTCCTGTGAGGATCATGAAGTAGACCAGACTGATCCCCAAGAAAACCAAGACCTGCAGCTCTGAGTATGTAGGATAAGCTAAGAATACAAACTCTGTTGATAATGATTGATTCACCCAAGTCATTGAGGTACTGAGGTCCCCTGTATGGCAAGAGAGAAAAGGATAGAATGAAGAATTAATTTATGAATATACAGAGGTATATTAGCCATCACTGCTTTAGGTCCGTTCTAATCAGAGCTTGAGATTGGGAGAGAGAATGTGGAAAGAGTGTCAGATTTGGATACAGGACTGAGGGCGCAAATTCTGCCTCTACTAGTTTTGTGATCCTAGGTCAATCACTGAGCATCCTTGAGCCTGTTTCTTAATCTGTAAAAGTAGGTTAATAATACATTAACTACCTACATCATAGGACTGTGGTAAAGATCATTAAAGTTCTTTTCAAACTTTAAAGCATGATATATGATTATGGGTGATAGTGATAGGAAATAGAAGAAGAATGAGGCAACTTGGTTCAAGGGGAAAAATCCACTGAATTTGGTGTTAGATGACTGGTAGTTCTGCTACTAATTATTTGTGTTATGTTGGGTGAGTCATTTTCTTTTCCTGTGTCCATTTCGGTGCTCTCTGAGTTAAGAGTCCTTAACCTGGTGTCTGTGAACCTTTTTTTTTTTTTTTTGAAATATTTGATAATGGTATTTAAATATACTGGAATTTCCCCCCAATTCTGGTGCATTTAAACATATTTTGAGGATGCATCTGCAAGCTTTCCCAGACTGTTAATGGAATGCATTACCCAAAGAAGAACCTCTGCATAAATCTAAGGTCTCTTGTCTTTAATTCTTATGATTTTCTGGTTCTGTTTCACCTGGTCCCAGCCATTAATACTGACCATCTGCCCACTTGTTAATGACACCCTGAAAAATGATGGATGAAGTCTTGAAGGAGAATGAAAGATGAGGAAAAGAGGACAGGAAAAGTGGGAGTGATTATGGAAGGAGGCCTTCGATAGTTTTCACCTTCTCAGGTGATGCAGAAGGAAAGAAACACTGCTAGAGAGGTCAGGATGTGATGCAGTCACAGTATTTCTGAATTGGAGGATACCTGAGAGGATATATATTATAACCCTTATCTGAGCTGAATCCCTCTCACATTTCCATGATTTTTCTATTTTCTAGGCTGCACACCTCCATTTTTCTCCAATGACTCTTCACACAGCTAGGTCTCCTTTCTGCTCATCGGCATGGTCCCTATTCTTACCTTGTCCTCGACCTGGTCATTTTCCTCCAGAATACATCATGTCCTGGATATATAATTATCCAAGAGGTTGGGAGACTAGGAGGAAGTTACAAGAGAGCCAAGAGGGCATAGGCATGCTATGAAGTGTTAACAAATATAAGGGAATGCTCTAGTAATAAAGATGCAGGACCCAAGAAGAAAAGGAAGGTCTTTGTTGCCTTACCTGGGGCCTTATCCTCACTCAGTCTCCCCAACAGCCTCAATTTAGAAAACTTGTGGGAACTGTAAGAAGCAGAGCATGATTTCTCATGGGATTCCTCCCTCTAGAAAGAGCACTGGACAAGAAACAAAGAAGCAGGGTTTGAGTCCTTACTCTTTTATCTATTAGATAGGGTTTTCTTCTCTGAGTCTCAGTATATCATCTGAAAAATGAGTACATCTGAGATCAGAATAACCTATTTGACATTTAAAGGCAGTATTACATGGTTGGAAGCAGCTTTGTATAGTAAAAAAAAAAAGGAATGACTCTGGTGTCAGAGAACTGGGATGCACATTCTTCCTGACACTTACTACTTGTGTAGTTGAGGGTCCATCACTTAAACTATCTGGGTCTCAATATGCAGAGCAGGAAGTTGGACTGGCTTGTCTCTGAGGTCCCTTCTTTCTCAGATCTATGGTCCTAGAATTTCACTAATAATCAGGAATAATCTTAATTTCAGCATGACAATGAAGTGCTACTACTTCAAGCATACAAGGGGGCATTCCTTAATTATAACAGAACATTCCCACACTAGGATTCATAGGTTCAAAGTGTAGAAACTGAAAGGAGTCCTTGGAGGTCATTTGGCCAAATACATTGTTTTGGTGATGCAGTTTTGGACCAGGGAAGGGAAGGGAGTTATTCACCATTTCTCAGACTCTGAGTGGCAGAGCTGGGATTTAGACCAAGGTCCTTTGACATAAAATTCAAGGTTCATTGTCTTAGTGATATCTTTGGTATAATAAAACTCCATCTGGAATTTTGTACGTACTCATGGGCATCACCTTTTAGAGAGGCTACCGATAAGAGGGGATGCCTAGAGAAGGTTAACTAGGATAAGAAGACCCAAGATAATATCATAAGATGACTCCTTGTGGAA
This sequence comes from Notamacropus eugenii, assembly GCF_028372415.1. Lineage (NCBI taxonomy): Eukaryota > Metazoa > Chordata > Mammalia > Diprotodontia > Macropodidae > Notamacropus > Notamacropus eugenii. The sequence goes on from NC_092873.1 coordinate 3,777,684, forward strand.
ATCAAGACTGTTTAGTTTGCAGAACAGAAGTCATATTAGCCCAGGGGTGGGAAACCTATAGCCTTGAGGCCACATGCAACCATATAGGTCTTCAAGTGTGGCCCTTTGACCAAATCCAAACTTCACAAAACAAATTCTTGACGTTTGACTAAATCCAAACTTCACAGAACAAATTCTTACCCTCTAGGATCTCAAGTTTGGTCCTTTGAATACAAACTTCACACAACAAATCTTGTTTTGGATTCAATCAAAGGGCAGCACTTCAGGACATAGAGGGACACATGTGGCTTTGAAGCTATACGTTCCCCACCCCAGTGCTATCCATTTGCAAATACATTAAGGACAGTCATTAGACAGAAGGATTAGATTCACTAAGGAAAGCAATCCCAAAAAAGAATGAGATGCATTCAAAGGCAATGAATTTCTTCTTATTGTAGACTTGCAGACAGAGGCCAGATAATTAGTTGTTTCATATGTTCTAAAGGTAATTCTTGAACAGTAAAGAGTTAAATTAGACAGCCTCTGTGCCATAAAAATGGGAGATATTATTACCCCAGTGATCCTGGGACTGAGGTTGGTCAGGGAGGATACCATTTTAAATATGGAGAAACTGAAGTGTAAGTTGGAATGGAACTCTGTCTGGTTTAGAATGATTGTCTAAGACATGGAAGAAGCCAGAAATCCTAACAATTAGCTCCTGACTCACTCCTTCCACCAAGCCTAGGAAATTATGAAACACTCTTGGTAGTTGAAAAAAAATAGAGGTTAGGGAGATGTTAATGAAGAAAAAATCCTAGATGAGCAGAACAGTTAAATGATGAGGGCTTTATTTTTAGTTTCACTACTGATAAGTTATGTGACCTTAGGCAATCGAAATAAATGAATCAGGCTAGATTTGATGATTTGAAATGTTTCTTCCAGCTTTCCCATTCTAAGACCCTATAGCATTTCCTTACCTCAGAAGTGTGTGAGTGCTGTAGCTCTGGGCTCTTTAGTTACATCTGCCTCCTCAGAACCAAGCCTTCAGACCCAATATCTGATGGGGAGTGCTCATAACTTTCCAGGGGACAGATCAATGAGGCATATATAACCTGGAAAGTCTGTTCAACAGGGATGGACATTTATGTAGTCTTCTTAAATAAAACCTCAATTCTTCATGCATTAGTACCCAGGCAGAAATAAATGGAAATGGGTTTTAGGGTCTCGACTCCTCAATCCCATCTCCCAGAGGTGAGCAGTGCAGCAAAATTTAGTCTCCCCTTGAGATGCTGTTGGGAGGTAATTAGCCCACAGTAGATTGTTCTCTCCACTTGGGATCTCTGTGTCTCTGGAAGATGGAGGGGACAACTCTGGAGAAGCAAAAGAAGCTGTTAAACACTTTCATGGCCATGTCATCATGGATTGTGCCAAAGGCTGAGGTTCAAATACATTGAGGGGAAATATTAGAAAGGTCTCCAATGGAGGCAGCTTAACCATCCCCTTCCTTAGTTCTCCACTTCACAATTATATGCCAATAAAATTAATCTGAATATGAAATTCTCAGATTAACAGAAGAAGTCAAAAATTTAAATAACCCAAGCTCAGATGTTTCATAGCACACAATTTGAACTCCTCTTGTGCACTTTTTATGAAATGCTTTATATTATAGTTACCCAGGTTTAAATTTTGTTCCCCATCTAGACTGCAGACTCCATGAGAGAAAAGGGAAAAATGAAAACCTTAACTGTACAAGTGCATCTCTCCTCTTAACTGCTACCTCCTGGGTCTACTCCATTAAACCCAAATCACATCGTTGGGTCATTCAGCTTCTATTTGTTTCTCAGAATCCTGAAAGGCTGGGGATTTCTGATACTATTGTCCATGAGCCCCGACCCGTATGTTTCCCATTGAGTATAAGTTAGCCAGCTAGATTTAAAACAGCTTTTAGAAAAAAAATATTTATAACATGGTATAGCAAGGACATTAGTTATAAAAACGTCCCACTAATTGGGGGTATAATCTTACCTTGCACACAGAACATCCGTGGGAGAAATGATCTCAGACTTAGAAAACTCATATGACCAAGGGTAAATTCATATCTCCTGGTCACTTGAAGTTGTTTTTTTCCTTCTTTTTGAAATCTCATGGAATTCCATGTGACATCTTTCTTTTGGAGGGGTAGTCAATATATATGGTTTGTTTTTGCTATTCTCAAAGTACTGAGACAGATGCTGCCATTAGCCATGGCAGCTTTGGGGAATTCTGCTACTAGGTCTTTGGATACTGATACCAGTGGGATCTCCAGGTTTGACTTATCAAAGTTCACAGTGTCAGAACCATAATTCTTTCTCTAGATATTTGATTGATTTTTCTTGTGAGACCTTCTTTTGGCCATGGCATGTCTCATATTATTCACATCTGGATGCCTTGTCTCCTATTAGTCCAGTCAATAGGCAAAAGGGAAGGGGGAGAGAGAGACAGATTCATGCACGGGCTCATGCACACACACACCCCACCACACACACAGAAAGAGAGAAAGAGAAAGGGAGGGAGGGAGGGAGGGAATGAGAGAGGGAGAGAGACAGAGAAAGTTCTTACAACTACACTTTCCTCTTCTCAAGAGTAATTCCCTTTTAAGCTTGGTTCAAATTGAAATTATCATATCCTGAACTCAAGAATTGGACTGATTCCAAACTGCTTGCTGGTTTTATATGTAGCCTAAGAAGCATTACCATTTCTATTTAAATAATCGCAAGAAGTTTCTTATGCTCTATCATCAGCTACTCATTGAATGATCCAAAGTGTTTAATTTCTCTTAAATTGATTAGGGGATGGATTAGAACTTAGTTTACACATTTGAATCAAACTATCTAAATCAGGTGGGGTATATGAGTGTTCAGGAACGACTTCCACCTCTGGTGTGAGGGGTTGCTGAGCCCTTTTTTGAGCTGGTCATTCACCTTTGGTGTCCACTTTTAATGCAACTCTCACCTGTGGCACTGAGAAGCTGTTGAGTACACAGAAAACACACCTTGATAAACCATCTTGGCAGATGGGCTAAACCAAGTTCAGGGCAACCAATGAACCACAAAGTCATTGGTGAGTTAGGGAGTATCTGATTCAAGAATGTGAAGACTCCTTCCTGTGGAATCGGTGGATAAGAACAATTTATTCCAATGGTCATGAAGACAGATAAGTAGGCATTGTAGTGCACTTAGAGCTTTGCAAAACATCAATGACACTAAGATCACCCACTTCATCCCTGCATCCTAAACTGTTGGCAGTCATCCTTTTGCCTTGCAATTGGACTTAGACGACTGTAGAAGAGAGAGTTAGGATGACAACTTTTTGCAGCTCTGCCTGGCTTAAATTCAATTCACCCATGAATCAAGAGATTACCCTGTGATGTCTTTGGTCCTCTTTGAAAATGAAGAACAAACATAAACAATACCAGATATGTTTATATTAATAGAGCTAGTGGTAAAACCACACTCTATTTTTCTTACATTAGAAATGTTTGGGGCTGCTCCCATGGCTCAGATATTTATACTACTACACTTTAGTTTTATGATTACTGTGGTAGACATCTCAGACTCAATATATCCAAAACCAAGTTCATTATCTATCTATCTATCTATCTATCTATCTATCTATCTATCTATCTATCCATCTTTGTATGTGGTCTCCCTTATTAGATTGTAAAGTCCTTGAGAGAGGGGCTATCTCTTACTTTTTTTTGTATCCCCAGTGCTTAGCAAAGTGCCTGACATAGTGGCAGTTAATAAATGTTCACTGATTGATGAATGCATTTTTAATATGTTAATTCAATGAATTCTTTGGGGATATGTTAAAGAAGCATATAAATTGTTATTCAAATGGATGGAGCTATGAGCCAAATTATTGGAGTATCTATACACCTAATAGGAATGCAGAACCCAAGATGCACCAAGTGGTATACAGAGGTTGAGAAACCTAGCACTTTTGATCCATACACAGTTGGAAGTAGGCTGGCACTGAAAGCTACAAGCTACCTGGTAGCTTCTATAGATGTAACACCTTGAGCAGCTCCTCTAAAGGATATCACTCAAGGCTAATTGAAATGCTGTTCCCTTGAGACCCTAATTATCTCTGTATGGGTCAAAAATATAATAGATCTATAAGGGAGTGTATTTTCCTGTATAATCTGGGAGTTAGTGTACATGTCTGAGAGTGTGTCAGTAAGAGAAGTCAGTTAATAGAATTATTCGTATGCATTTCTAGTCACACACTGGGTAAATGCAAATGAATATTCCTTCCTTTGGGTACCCTAAATGTTCAATGATAAAGTATATATATGAATGCATTTAGATATGAACCTCTGAGTCACTAGCTGATGCAAAGTCTAGCTCTGTGGGACCCATAAGAGTTGGACACTGACGATGACTCTTAGAGATCACAGAGGTGAATGTATATCAAGGTATTTCTGGAGGTAAGCAAGATTTTCCTATAGAGCAATTGAAAGCCCTGGGGCAGAAGCTGTTCTCCAAACTGGCACTATTATCTAACTTACTACAGGGCCGAGGTTATGATATTCTGCAAAGGGAAGAGAAATCTCAATGAGCAGTCAATGGACCCAGAAGCCAAATGAGGTAGAATGTGCATGACTATAGCATACCTGGGTGCATAACATGTATGCTCTATTTCACAGGGCCATATTCATTTAGACTACTTTAATCTTATTATCTTTATTAATAAAAATACACCTTAAGAAGCTTCAATTTCATCATTATGAGTATTCATTCCACTAGTGTAAATTTCAAATCTTCGTAACTTAGTATATTGTCTTCAAGAATTATCCCTGTTAGACCACGCAGATGATGAGTCTTTCCAAACTTAAGTAGACCAATCAATTGATTTGTTTTTACTAAGGACTTGGGTTAGGTACCAGAAATCCTTGAGATCCATTGTATGGATAGAATTCCCTTCAGACAATGGATATCCACCCATCACTAGGCTAATACATGATGTCTTTCCACATTGGTAAAACCTACCAGGATTCCTTTGGTTGTGGCAAGTCATAAAAAATGCAAAATGATCCTTAGTCTAGATCTGTCCTTATTTAATAATAATAGCTAATATTGACATAGCACCTTAAGGTTTGTAAAGCACTTTGCAAATATTATAACATTCCATTCTCACAGCAACCCTGGGAGGCAGGTGTTAATATTATCCTTATTTTATGGACAAGGAAACTGAGACTGAGAGAGCTTCAGTGACTGGTCCCAGGTCACACACTACAACAGATCATGGTCATGATCCATGGCAATGGAATCATTCCTCTCCAGGTGGAAAACTATATCTCCAATATGAGGAAGTGAAAATCTCCACCATCCATGTGAACAAAAGTTTGTGCCATTTTGTATATTTAATCTATCACTTTTCTGTAATGAGGTGGGAAGCATGCTTTATCATTGGTCCTCTGGAACCATTGGAATAATAGTAAGTCATTTCATTGATCAAAATTCTCAAGACAAACTCTGTTGAAAATAGTTTTTTTTCCTCACAATTCATTGCTGTCTTATGAGCAGAGAGAGATAAAAGAATGAGAAGAATCAGTATGTGAATAGATTAGATTTCTGTTGTTATTTTTCAGTCATTTCAGTTGTGACCACTTTGGGGTCTTGGCAAAGATACTGGAGTGGTTTGCCATTACCTTCTCCAGGTCATTTTACAGATGAAGAAACTGAGACAAATGCAGTCAAGTGACTTACCAAGGATCACACATCTAGAAAGTGTTTAAGAGAAAATTTGAACTCAGGAAGATGAGTCTTCCTTAATCCAGGCCTGGCCTTGTATTCACTATGCCACTAGCTGCCCCTACTCTATCCACTGCACTACCCAAATTCCGTAGATTACGCTACTGTATTGGCAGTGGCATTCATCTAGTCTTGGACTAAGATGAGGAAAAGATGAAATATGAGAGCTAGAGGGTGTAATGGAAAGAATATGAGATTTGAAGGTCCTGCATTCAAATTCCAGCTTTTCTCCCTTTACTTGTGTGATCTTGGACAAGTTGCTTCTCTCAGCCTCAATTTCCTCAACATGGGGATTGAACCAGAATACATTGAAGGTCACTTCCATCTCTTGAGGATCTGAGGGTCCTTTGTAAAATAAGGATGGGGACGGGCTGGGCTAAGTGCTCCAAAGGTACTTCCATGTGCCTACCTTCTCTGACACAGGGAAATCTGAGGTCGTGTTTGGGACAAGCCACACAACATCAAACCTCAAATGGGAATTTCTCACAGGGTTGTTGTGTGGCTTGAACATACATAAAGCACTCTGAAAGCTTTAAAGCCCCATCTAATTGCTACCTAATGTTGTATGATTCCTTGGTCCAAGGCTCCCATGGTAGTTTTATCAGGGTTGCTCTCTCACCTGAGTCATAATGCAGTGTGATACAATGGATAGAGCACAAGTTTTGTAATTAGACAACCTGATTTTAAATTCCATCCCATGCATTTACTATCTGTATGACCTTGGGCAAATCATTAACCCATCTGGCTAGTTCAGTTTCCTTAACTATAAAAGAAGGGGATTGGACTAGATAGTTCTAATATCCCTGAGAGTTTGAAAGCCATGGAATAGTGAGGAATTTTTGCAGTCAGTATTTCAGGTAGGGAAGTGACCAATGGGAAGACCATGGTGCCTATTAAGCTTTCCAAAAACTTCGTGGTGAAGAGACAATTGTCACCTGCCACATACTGAAATCATGGTAGATACACAAGAAGCCCTTATGAACTGACAGATATTCTTCTTGGCAGTTGTAGCAAGGACTCAGGAGGCCCAGATTAGGGCCAGAGTGAATATTCAGTTTTCAGCATTGTGGAAAGACGCTGCACTTTTCCATTTCCCCTCTCTAGTTTGTGCTCATGAGAACTCTGGGCTACCAGAGCTATGCTTGGTCATTCTAAAGCCTATGATCATCCTGGCTTCTTTAGTCCTCTTTCCAAGTCTGAGTCAGCTCAAACCAGTGGCTCCTAAACCTTCTTCCAATCATTATACTGCTATTTCCCCAAACACCTGTGACTGATGAGCCTAGTCACAGTTATATCCCCTTTCATCTCTGTCTTCTACCCCCTTCAACTCTGCAACCATGATCAAATTCACTCTACTATTATTTCTGAAGGGAGTGCATCAGTAGATTCTCTTTTTACTTTAGTCACCATCCATGGAACTTTTTAGTTCAAAATGTTCCTTTGTGGATACTAGATGATCCCTCTGTGGGTTTGCAGTTTGTGACAGCAGTAAGAAATACCATTTACCTTTGTATGTTACATCTCATATTAAAATGTAAACTCCTTGAAATTACACACTGCCTTTGCTTTTGTACTTGTATCGCCCAGTGTTTACACAATGTTTATCATATAGTAAGCACTTTATAAACATTCCTTCCTTCCTTCCCACTCAGAAACAAACTGTGAGAACAAAAATCTAGTGGGGATAGCTTGCATTTTTCGAGGAGTAGATTTAAAAGGAGATACTCATAGTCTAAGGGCCCTACTTAATAGAGATGGAAATTTATATAACGTTCTTTAAAAAACTTCCCAGTTTTTCATGTCTTAGAACTCAGGCCATGGGACTTAGGGTCTTGTCTCTTCAGTCCCTCCTCCCAGATGTGAATGGTACAGGAAAGAGATCTGGTTTCTCTTGAGACTCTGTTGGGAAGCAATTAACCCACAGCAGCAATCTTTCTCTCCCCTTGGAATCTCTTTGCCACTGGAATGTATGCGGGCATCTCTTGAGTGGGAAGGGAAACTGTTAAACCTTTGCATGACCACAACATTACTGATCTTGCTTAACATTGAGGTTAAATACTAGAAGGGTAGAGACAAATAAGGTGGAGTGACAGACAAACAGGACACAGGGGTCATAGGATGGGTGTCTAGAGAGCTGAATACTAGTCCTGGCTCAGTCTCTAGTTGTGTGACTTCAGGCAGATTGCTCAGCCCTCTGAATCCTGGCTTCATGTTTGCTGGCTGATGAAGTGGTTCAAGGTCAAGAATACAGGTCCTGGTTCCCTTTGGCAGTCTGAGTAAGCTCATGCAGCACTTCTCAGAACAAGGCTCTTAAATGCATAAAACGATCTACAGAAGATTAAAAAGGGAAGCCAATCATATTGAAATTCAGTTATCAAAATATTGAAAGAAAACCAAGTTCATAGACTCCAGGTTAAGGATCTCTGCTCCGGTTGATTCATTAAATTATTCTTAGCTCTCAAATGCTAGTTATCAGAGCAGAGTCATAAATTTGGGAAGGACTTTGGAATAAAGCTTTGAGGGTAGCTAGGTGGCACAGTGGATAGAGCCTCAGGCCTGGAGTCAGGACGGTTCATCTTCTTCAGTTCAAGTTTGGCCTCAGACACTTACTAGCTATGTGACCCCAGGCAAGTCACTTAACCGTTTGGCTCAGTTTCCAGATCTGTAAAATGGGTTGGATAAGGAAATGGCAAACCATTCCAATATCTTTGCTAAGAAAACCCCAAATGGGGTCAACACATGTCAGACATGACTTAAAGACAAAAAAAAGAATTTTGAATTTGGATTCTGGAATACACAACTTTTTAGCTCTGTACCCACAAACACCACCTCTCTGAGTCTCTGAGTCAGTTTTCTTATCTATAAAGTGGGGATAATGATGTAATTTTTGACATGACAGGGTTGTTCAAAGTCTTTATTCAATACTTACTAGGTAAGGAAAGTTCTTTATAAGGCTGAAATTTCAATAGAAAAGTGAACTTTGAATATCTGGTCCAGTCTTCTGGCCCTGGGTGGTACCTGTTTTATCTCAGTCCCAAAAAAGAAAAGAAACTCCTTTATTTTCAGCAAACTCTCAGGGAAGATCAAGCTTCTCAAGCTGAACAGATGACCTTGTCTTGTCTTCTCATGAAAATAAAAGGACTCTTATCAAGAAAACAACCCTAAGTCAAGAGATAGAAGGCAACTGAGAGGTCATCTGGGGGCAGGGAGAGAAGTGCAAGATTCAGAGTCAGAAAATCTAGATTCAATTCTTTATTTTGCAAAGCATCAGCTGTATGACCTTAGACAAGTCACTTCTCAGGTCCAAGTCTCCTCATTTGCCCAAGGCAGAGGTTGAACTAGATGAAGTCAAGAAACTCTTCTAGCACTAAACCTGATTCCCCTCATTTCATAATAAGGGCTCAGAAAAGGAAGTGCACCCAACATAAAGAATAAATGAGAAAGACAGGCTCATGAGATTTTAGAATCACAGACTTGAAAACGGAAGGGACCCTAGAGGGTAGATGCAGAATGGTAGAAATATAGAAATTAAGATATAAGGAGCCTCAGAAGCTGTCAAGTCTACCCCAAACATGGAAGGCATCTCCATTATAATGTACTCAACAAAGGGTCAGTCAGAGGCAACAAACTGTCAGACCCCCAACAAAGAGAGGTCCAGTTCCCTCATTTTACAGATGAAGGAACTCAGGCACAGAAGTATAGTGCCTTCTGCGAGGTTGCACGGTTAGAAAATATCAGAGTTCGGCTCCCTGACTCCAAATCCAGTGCTTTCCCAACCACACCATAATGTCTTTCTAATAGGTCTTATCAAAGAAGACTTGGGGGTTTTCTTGACCTTGATATTACAGATTTTTTTCTGGATTTATAATTTCATTAAAATTGGAAAGTCCTAGTGAGAAGCTTCCTTTAGGAGGGCAGATCAGCCTCTGCTCTGTAGTTTATGGTCTTTGAGAGTAGTATGGGACTCTTAGAAGCAAAATGACTTGTCCAGAGTTACACAGTCAGTATATGTCAGAGGCAGGCATTCCCAGCTGCAAAGTCAACTCTATTTACTATGCCAATCAGAAGACCTTCACCATATAGCAAATGGAAACTAAACGTGTGACATGTCCAACCTGTTTATTTTATGTTTCCTAGGAATTGGCCAGAGGAAGAAAATATAAGTAGAGGGTAAATTAAGGTAACTATAATTTTAAATCAAGTTTTAATATCAACAAGAATAATACAGTGGTTCTCATGGACATTCCTGGCCGTCAGTGTCCTTGTATGGAGAGGCTCTAAGCCCCCTCCTCAGGATATAGATCCTAAGATGACAAAACTCTTAATTATTTTATTTATTTATTTTTTTAATGTTCTACAATCACTACCACAAAACTATCCCACACCTACTCCCCACCATCCTCCTCCCTGCCCAAGACAGTATCCAATTCTATATAGGATCTACATATACTTTCCTACTGAATACTTTTTCACTATAGTCAAGCAGTGTAGACGAACTAAAATAAATGGAAGAAATCATATAACAAATCAAAACATAATGCGCGCGCGCACACACACACACACACACAAACATGATCTGCTACATTCTGCAAATGAATCCCATAGTTCTTTCTCTGAGTGTAGAAGGCATTTTGCCTTAGAAAACCACTGGGATTTTTTTTTAAGTTCTTGCGTTATTACGAAATTCCAAGTCTACCAGAATAAACTCTCGCACACTGTGTTCGTTGCTGTGCACAAAGTTCTCTTGGTTCTGCTCCTTTCGTTCAGCATCAGATCATATAAGTCCTTCCAGGCCTCTCTGAAGTCTTCTTGTTCATCATTTCTTATGGCACAATAGTACTCCATTACATTCATATACCATAATTTATTCAGCCATTCCCCAATTGATGGGCATCCCCTTGATTTCCAGTTTTTGGCAACTACAAAGAGTGCTGCTATAAATATTTTTGTATGTGTGGGACCCTTTCCCATTTTTATGATCTCTTGGGGATACATTCCTAGTAGCGATATTGCTGGGTCAAAGGGAATGGACATTTTTGTAGCCCTTTGGGCATAGTTCCAAACCGCTCTCCAGAATGGTTGGATAAGAAGATGACAAAACTCTTGAATGTTTTCTATCTATATTCCTCTCAGTGGCATGGGCAAGGTAGTAGATGTTGTTGTTGTTATTCAGTCATGTCTGACTCTTTGTGACCTTATTTGCTTTTTGTTTTCTTTTCCTTTTTTTTTGGTGATGATACTCTAGTGGTTGGCCATTTTCTTCTCCAGTTCATTTTATAGGTGAGGAAATCGAGGCAAACAGGGTCAAGTGACTTGTCCAGGGTCACACAGCTAGTAAATGTCTGAAGCCAGATTTGAATGCAGAAAAATGGGTCTTTCTGAGCCGAGGCTTAGGGCTTTATCCACTGTGCCATCTAGCTATCCAGGATAATGAGAGTTGAATTTAGAGGGCTTGAGTTTAAATTTCACTTTTGTCAGTTACTCCCTGTGTGACCTTGGGAAAGTCACTTAATCTCTATATGTATCAGTTACCCCATCTATAAAATGAGTGGGTTGGACTAGATGACCTTTGGGATTCTAGCTCTAAGCCTGTTAACTTGCCCTATCTGTAGATTCCCTGTATTTCTAAAGAGGGAGCTAAGTTCTTTGGAACAGTTTGTATGTCTGTCCTTTCCTGGGATAGTTTTGTAGTTAACACTTAGTGTTTCAGAGCAGCAGACAACAAATTTAAGAGGTTATGTATGAAGTATGGGAACTATGTTAGAATTGTGCTTTTTAAAGGTTTCACTGTCTTGACAACCATAGGGTTTCTACCTTGTTCCTTCATGGAGTTTCAGAGGCTGCTTTGCTGCTCATGGATTTTTTGAGAGCATCTTTGACATCCTTGTTCCGTAGTGTGTAAATGAGAGGATTAAGCAAGGGGGTAACAAAGGTATAGACCAAGGCAATCTGTCTATCCTCATCCTCTGAGGTGCTGGATCTGGGACGCAAATAAACCAGGCTACAGCATCCATATTGTAACAGGACCACAGTGAGATGGGAGGAACAGGTGGAGAAGGCCCGCTGGCGGCCCTCAGCTGAGCGGATGCTCAAGATGGTGGTGGTGATGAAGATGTAAGAGATGCAAATGAGCAGGAATGGAATGGTCAGTACAAGAATTCCTACCACATAGAGGACAGCCTGGTGAATCTGAGTATCAGCACAGGCCAGGCGTAGGACAGGTGGTACGTCACAAAGGAAGTGGTTGATCTCTCGGCGGTGACCACAGAAGGGCAGGGTGAAGATCAGTGCTGTCAGCTGAAGGGAGAGAAAGAGAGCCAGGCCCAGGGAGCCCACCACCATCTGGGTACACAGCTTCTGTGTCATGATGAGGGTGTAGTGCAAAGCATGACAAATGGCCACATAGCGGTCATATGCCATGACAGCCAATAGGAAACAGTCAGTACTGCCAAGGGTGACAAAAAAGAACATTTGGGCCCCACAACCAGCCAATGGGATGGGTTTCTGGGTTCCAAAGATGTTGGAGAGCATCAGTGGTACCACAGTAGTGGTGTAACAGATCTCTAGGAAGGACAGATTGGAGAGGAAAAAGTACATGGGGGAACGGAGGAAAGTGTGGGTGCACACAACCCAGATGATGGCAGTGTTTCCACAGAGGATCATCAGATAGAGGAGGAGAAAGAGAAGGAAGAGGAAGGCCTGGATCCTAGAGGAAGTAGTGAACATCCGGAATACAAATTCAGTGGGGCCAGACTGGTTGAAATGGATAAAGTTGGGAAGAAACATCTTACCTGCTAAAGAAAAATTAAGTCAGAGTGAGTTACTGACTTATTTAAATAAAATCATCAACCTGATGGTTCATTTTTATTATTGTTCGGCATATGTCACAGTGAAGGCTAAATTGGCTGAGGAGTACTTCCCCCCTCCCTTTAGGGGAGTGATTGGAACTGATTCTCCCTGACTACACCTGTCTCTATCTCCTGAAAACTTCTCAGGACATCATCACTTGAGGTCTCTATACCTACTCCTTATCCCTTTTGTTCCACGAGGGTAGAGAAATCCCAAAGGCTCCTTGTTCAGAGTTAAAGTTAGTTAAGCTAACTAGCTTAACTAGCTAGTTAAGTTTGGTATAAATAACTATGTATCTTCTTGATCTCTACAGAAAAGATGCTAATTCAGAATACAGTGTAATTGTCTTTATCTAGAAAAGCTATCATTAGGATACAAACACATTGGAAAATTAAAAAGAGCAAAGAAACAGTGGTAAACAATGATCCAAGGTGGCATGTGACAAGGCAACAAAAAGAGAAGAAACAGAGAGGATTCAGCAGCATTCTGGAGGCTTCTCTAAGTTGGCATGGTTCTTTCATTCCCTGCTGAGTTATCTTAATAAGATTCTTGGCAAGCCGAGGAAAGGAAACGGTTGGAGCCAATTCAAGGCTTAGAGTCAGCCTCATGAAAGTGTGCTCCATCTTTTGATACCATTTGCTTCTCACTGCTATTGCCCTTTGTCCCACCCTTCCTCACTACCTCTCCCTTACGCCTCCCTCAAAGAGATTTAAAAAAAAAAACTCAACAAAACAAAACAAAACTCTGCCCTTCAATGTCAAGCTCATTAATAGTCTCATCCTTTCACTGTCTGGGAAAACTAGAATTTCCATTGCCATTGGAGAATTAGCACCCATATTAAAGCATTCTTCTGAGTCACTATTACATTAGGATGAGATCACACCATTTCAGACTTCAAGATTCAGTTAAAATCATCTTGGCCAGTCATTTCATCTCTCTGGGTTTAGTTATCCTTATCTATATGAGGAAGGGCTTGGATTAGATAATCCTGTTTTGTTCTAGTTCCGATTGTCTGTCATATTTGCTAAGGTTCCTTTTAGCTCAGCGATTCCAAGTTCAAAGTTTTATGGTTCATTTCAACTTGGATATGAACCATGGTCCCACTCTGCCACTTTATATTCTAAAGTTCTTAGTTCTGAATCCTGTATTCAGAGGTACATCCTAGCTCTGACATTCTATATTTTATGTTCCAAAGTCCTTTCTAGCTCTCACAGTCTACATTATCTCCCTTGGAAAGACAATATTATGTTCTAGAAATGAAAATTAAGTAACTCTTCTCTGGCAGAGGTTTTGCTCTTCCACAATAGCATTATTGTACCTACTACATATAGGTATATAGTTTTAAGTAGATAACTATTCTGTAGACTCCAAAGTTGAAGAAAAACAAAGGAGAGGAAGAGAAAGAGAAAAGTTTGAGGAGGAAAAAGGGGCAGAGGAGAAGAAAGAGCAAGAGGAGCAGGATGAGAAGAAGAAAAAGGAGAAGATCAAGAGGGAGGGAGCAGGAGGAAGAGGAAGAAGAGAAAGAGAAGGAAAAGGAGAAGGAGTAAGTTGATGATGATGACAGGAATTGGCAAGTGGATAATGGCAGGAGACAATGGAAGAGAGGAAAAGAAAAAATAAGAAATAAAAGGAGATAAGAAAAGAGAGGAAAAGAGAAGAAAGATAGTTATTTCAATTAAAATTGACTGTGCACCACCATGCCTGTCACACACACTTTGTTAAGGCTGTGGAGGCCATAAATAAATTGAAAATGTCATATAATTTCAGGGTCAGAAGGGACCTGAGAGATCATTTAATCCTGCTCATATATAACTAAGTTTCCACTCTACATCATACTTACCAAGTGTTCTTAAACCTTATCTAGTAAGGAATGAACCACTACCTCCAGAGCAATCCATTCCTTTTTGGGATAGCTCTAATTCTAAGAAAGGTTTTTTTTTTCAATCTCCTATGCTTATCACAGTGCCTGGCACGTACAATAAATGTTTATTAACTCTTGGGTACTCTATATTTATTTCTCTCCATATATAACCTAAGAATGATGGATAGGAACCTAAACCTGTTAGGAACCTGGCATTTCTCTTGAATGAAGCCAAACACATCTAAACAAGTTGACCCAATTATCTTGGAATAGGATTGTAAATCACACACTGTAGAAATGGAGGCAGTGTTAATATGGGCACAACTCATAAAATTTCTTTTCAATATATAGGCCCGAAGATGCAGAAGAAATGATTGAAAGTGCCCCAATAAGTGTCTTCAAATACTTGAATTGCTGTCATGTGGGAGAGAGATTAAGTTCATTCAGGATGGCCCTTGTGTAAAGAACTAGTCAGTGAAGGAAAACTACAGGAAAACTGATTTGAACATAACAAAAGGAAAATCTTGCTGATAAGTGGAACTGTCCCAGAGTGTAATGGGCTGCTTCCAGAGACTGGAGGGTCTTCATCACTGATCATTTATTAGAAACATGGTAGAGGAGATTCCTGCTCCAACATGGGCTGGACAAGATGACCTCTAAGGCCTCTTCCAATATGAATATGTTGAAATTCTATCAAATAACAATATATCCTTATCTATTGAATAAATTGTAGCACATTCATAAAACCATAGACAGGTCTAGAAAAGTCCTTATAGAGGAAAATGAGACCCAGAAAACTGTAATGACTTGTCTGAGGTCACACAGCTACTGAATAACTTAGTCAAGATCCAAACCCAGCTTTTCTGCCACCCAGTATAGTACTTTCTGCTCCAGAACAGCCCTCACAGTCTCATTATGTAGGAGGGAAAATCAACCTCCCTTATATACATCACATAATAACTGAAAAGATTCACATTCATTTCCATTAACCATATAGAGGAACTGGGATACTCTTAGTAACTGAAAAAGATTCTCTACAGGAATGCTTCTTGGGTATATTATAAATTCATATTATCTAACTTCATCGGGATTTTCACAGAAGCAAGTCTTTTATTCTTCGTTTTCTGTTTCCTTATCTTGTTCCCCAGGAAAGTCTTCCTAAACATCATTCTCTCCCCTCAAATCCCTCACCTACCCTCTCTGCCCACAGTTGAGGACCCTGTGGATTCCTTTTTAAAAAAAATTGAAATAATTCACTGTGAGCTCCTTCTTTTTCATCTCAATACCCCTTCATATTCCCTACTCTCTATTTTCAGTTCTGACAGAGGTAGCCATTCTCTTTGACAAGACCAGTTTTTCTTCATGTCCTCTTGATCTTATCTCCTCTTATCTTTTCCAGTAGATTACAGTCTCAATCATTTCCCCACTAATCTTCAGTCTTTCTCTATTTACTTGCTCCTTCCTCCTGCTTTTTCACTCTATCTCCCATCATATTAAAAAAGTCATTAGATAACCACTTCCCTCCAGCAATTGTCCTATTTACCACCTTCTTTCCTCAGCTATACTCCTAGAATAAACTGTCTGCACTCACTGTTTCAGCTGCCTCTTTTCTCAGTCGCTTCTCATCCTTTGCACTCTGGCTTCCAACCTCATTATTCGGCTGAAACTGCTCTCTACAAAGTTACCAAAGATCACTTAATTGATTTATCTGATGGTCTTTTTTTTTGCAGTTCTCATTCTCAAACTGTCTGAGTAGTTTAAGTCCATTGAACACCCTTTTTTCCTAGATACTTTATACTCTCTGGGGTTTTTTTTTTGACATTACTCTTTCCTACTTCTCTAGTTGCTCCTTTCAAATCTTCTTTGCTTACTCATTATCTTCATCATACTTCCTACTTGGGAGGTGTCACCCGAAACTCTAACCTAGGTCCTTTACTCTTCTTTTTCTGCCCTCTCTCTTGCTGACCTCATCAACTCACATATGTTAGATGCTCATTCTATGCCAGTGATTCTCAGACTGGATATGTAGTTCCAATCTCTCTTCTGACCTTGAGTCTTGTATTACCAACTGCCTATTGGACATTTAAATCGGATGTCAGGAAGGTATCTGAAACTCAATGTGCTTCAAACAGAACTCGTTATCTTTTCCCATAATTCACCCCTCTTCCAGACTTGCTTATATTTGTTGAAATTCTTCCCTCTTTCCATATTCATAATTTTGGTGTCATCCTCTACTCCTTACTCTCCCTCATGTCACATATTCAGTCACTTGCCAAATTTTGCTGTTTCTACCTTCCCAACATCTTTTGTCCCTTCTTTATGCTCACATGGATGCCATAGTTGCTTTAGTATGGGCTCTCATCACAACTAATCCAGATTAGTACAAAACCCTCTTGGCTGGTGTCTCTGTTTTAAGTCTCTCCATACTTCAGTCCACCATCCATGATACTGCAAAAGTAATTTTTCATAAGTACAGAACTGACTGTGTCACTCCCCTACTATACCAACTCCAGTGGCTTCCTATTGGCTCTGAAATAAAGTATACATTCTTCTTTTTAGCTTTTAAAGACCTATTCTGTTGAGATTAGACAAACAATTTCCCCCTATCATGGGCCATAGTTTCCTTGTCTATCAAATAAGAGTGGGTCAGACTCTATTTAAGGATTCTTGTACAAGCTTGTGATTTCATGACCCACAATGCTCCTTCTCTGATTATCAAACATCAGTTTTCTTCAAATTTATGCTGCCTAGTTTATGCATCGTGGCACTAGGCAATGATACTAAGAGTTTGAAAAATGTTTGCTGAATCACACTGAACTTCAAGGAAGTGTTGGTGAGACAAAACTATCTTGTGTATAGGTTAGTTGTGACTTCAAGACAAAGGCAAAGAATTTGGGATGTTTCCCTTCTCTTAAAATGGTTAAACACTCTAGGGATTATAGAGGGATAATGAAACATCTCAGGTGATGCAAAAGAACTCACAAAATGCAAAAAAAACCTAGGACAGAAATTTTTCACCTTTTTTAAAATTGTGGACCATGTTGGCAGTTCAGTGGAGTATATGGGCCCCTTTTCAGAATGTTTTTAAATGAGTAAAATAAAATACTTAGAATGGCAAAAGAAACCACATTTGCTGAATTAAGATTATTTTTCCCACCAAAGTTCATTGGCTCTATGAAATTGCTCCATAGATGCCCTATGGACATCTTGGGGTCTCTGGACCCCAGGTTGGGAACTCCTGACCTAGAGGAAGGCAGCCAGTACATTGAATGACTTCTCTACGGAGAGTTTATGGGAGGTCATGGAGAAGAATGACCAGAATAACATATTAATATCTTATCTCTCCTTCCCAAGGAGGGTATAAGATTCTTGAGGATCTGTACCTGTACAGATGGATATCCATCTGTGAGGTAAAGAGGAAAGAATCCTGGCAACTAGTAGTGAGATGAATAGAATACAGGACTTGGAATCAGAAATACCTGAGTTCAAATTCCACCCCAGATTCTTATGAGCTAGGTAATCCTTGGCAAGTCATTTAATCTCTATTTCAGTTTCCTCTTTGGTAAAATGGGAATAAAAACATCTACTTTATAGAGTTGTCATGAGAATCAAGTGAATTGACAACTAGAAAGTGCTAGAAAGTGCTTTGCAAACATTAAAATGCTTTCTACTACTACTACTACTACTACTACTACTACTACTACTACTACTACTACTACTACTACTACTGCTGCTGCTGCTGCTGCTGCTGCTGCTGCTGCTGCTGCTGCTTCTGCTACTCCTCCTCCCTTCCTACTACTCTTACCACTGACCCTACTCCTGCTCCTACTATCAGAATGCCTGAATTCAAATCACAGCTTTAGAACTGGTTTAGAACATGGTTACCTGAGTAACCATGAGGAAGTTCATTTCTCTGACCCTAGTTTCCTCATGTAATACCAAGAGATTGGACTGGGTAAGCTCTAAGGTCCCTTCCATCTCTAAGTCTATGCTGCTGTGAGATCATAGGTCCATATGATCTAGCCATTTAGCCATTTAGATCAAGAGTTGTTAAATATGGTTTAATTAACTTTCTAAGGATAATATCTTTTCCATGAATTACAGAGATGAAAATGTCCTGCATCCTGTTCTTGAGGGATGCCACGTCATCATTATAGGGTAGAAACTAGAAAGTTATTCTCCTTGGCTTTGGACTCTGAGCTTAGGATGGATTAACCAAGGAGGAATGGTGAGCAGGAAGGATTGGGAGATGTTGTGTCTCCTTTCTCCTTGATGTAATTTAAAACCAGAGCCAGGGGACTTTTATGGTGCTGTGGCATGAAGTCTGTTTGGTTTACTTAATCATTGAACAAACAAACATCCATTGAACATGATTATGTTCCCAATAGTATATATGGAGATTTGAGGGATGCAGAGAAATGGTAGATGTAGGCCCAGCCCTCCAGGAATCAAAGTCATTGAATGTTAGAGCTAGAAGGTGCCTTAAAGAGTGTTAAGTCAACCACCCCTTAAATTTCACAGATGGTAAAACTGAGGTGAATATGTGGCACAGTGGATGGACTTAACAATCAGGAAGACTTGAGTTCAAATCTTGTCTCAGACTTTTATTAGTTGTGTGATTATGGGTAACCTAACTAACCTCTCCAAGCCTCAGTTTCCTCATTTCAAAAAAATGGGGTGGGGTTGGGCCAGATGGTCTCTAAGGGAACTTCAAGTTATAATTAAAGTAGAATGAATTATTGCCCAATATCACATGGTAAGTTAGCAGCAGCATTGCTTTTAGATGCCACATCTCTCCATTCTAGGGTCTTTCCTGTATATCAGTTTATGGTGTACTTTATCGTGAGATAATACTGATACACCTGAGCTGCTAAAGCGTGTTATTGAAGAAGGAGGTCGTGAGAACTGGATCTCATGACAATGAATCCTCTAATATAATATATGAAAGTAGATTCAATTGATCTGTTTTTCCATCTTTAAACATTTTCTTTATTATTGTGAACCTAATAACCGTTGATAACTTACAAATATTGCAACATACAAAAAGAAAGAGGATTGTGTAAGAAACTGTGAATTTCTGTACAAATTAGCTTTTCAGAAGCACGTATATGTACATAAATATACACAAAATTTAATAAGCTTTTATAAAAATTTCTCTGTGTTCTCTTGTACAGTTTTTTTCACTTCTGTGATTTTAATTTCCTTAATGCTCTTTTTTCTTCACATTATCTGTCACTGTCTATTAACCTACTGACTGCAGACTCCCCTTCCCCCAAAAGGAACCTTCCTTTGCTACAAATATGGATAGTCAAGCAAAAGAAATGACCTTATTGGTCATATTTGGGAAAACATATCTCTGTATATGATTGATGTCAAAGATCCCTGATGCCTCTAATAATCTACATAATCTATGCTATAGTCATGTATGAGATGTAAGAAGATAGGCTAGTTTATACAACCTTCAAAGACAACTCCTGAAAAGCTCATTTTAATGAAAAAGGATACTGGATTTGAAGCCAAAACCCATCAGTTGGCTGTATTTTATTGGGAAAGACACTTTCTTTCACCGGGACTCAGTTTTCTTCTTTGTAATATGAGTGGGTCTGGACTGAATTTTCTCTAAGCGACTCTGCCATCTCCAAATCCTGAGATCTCAAGTCATGCAAGTAAATGAAAAGGAAGCAGTGAAATTACCTCTCTTTACACCCTTCCAGTGTCTCTGAATCCGTCAGCCATCTGATGAGAAACTCTGATCAGCAGTCTGCTTTTGTCCTGAGATATTCCTGTGCCAGTCTATGGCAGAGCTTGATTACTCTCTTTCTTACCTGCTCATGTATTGAAATGGAATTAGGTTCCATGACTCTCAAAGGGTACAGTGATTACTAGAAAAAAGACACCTACCTACTGGGTACTCCCTCTTTTTTGACTCTCTGGCTAGATCTCACAGAGCTGAAAGTGGGAACAGACTGTGGTATCCTTGCCTACCTGAGAGTCTTGGAGTGGAGTCAGCTTTAGGGTATAGTGCTCATGTGTACTATGGATACTTTCTAGATTGAGGTTCAGGATGCTTCTGCAACAAGGGCAATCTCTGTTGTCTCGCTTTACAACCTAGTCATAGTCTTCTTTAATCAGGTTATTTGCTGTCCTCTCTAAGGTCTGTCTCAGAGGAGTGGGTCCCTGAAGCAGAGGGGTTGGGGAAAACTTTGCTAATGGAAGGTAACTCAGATAAGGCTAATGACATTCAGATCTCTATGGGATTGTTCAATGGACATCCCAACTGGAGCCTGGAGGCCAGTAGGAGAGAATCTCTCTCTTTGCCACCTCTTTTTTTCTTCCCTCCATCAGGAACTTAAGTTGTCTTCTAGTATATTTCTCCAGGGGGAAATGCTTAAACTATAATTTTATGCCAGCTTATGAAGGGAGGAAAGTTTGAGTTTTCTCAAGTGAAAAAAATAAGTAAAAAAATTCCAATTAAATCAAAATGATTTAAAGTGTTTCCCAAGTACAAAGAACTGAACCAGGTACTGAAGATACAGGGATAAAATGTAACACAATGGCTCCCCTCAAGGAGCATCTACTCTTTGGAGAGTGGGAGAGTAAGAGATTTACCAAGAGAAGTGTGGTACAGGAGGAAATAATTGCAGCAAGAATATCCAGAGAAAATGCTTGAGAAAAATATGAGGAGGGAAAGGTTGTTTCCACCTGAAAGGATCAGGAAAGGCTCCACTGAGTAGGTAGCACATGATATGGGCCTTCGAAAATGCGAGTTAGTAATAACTGGAGTTCATAGTTATATAGCAGTTTAACGTTTGTAAGGCACTGTAATTTGTTGCCTCATTTAAACATATCAACAACCCTGTGAAGTAGTTGTCATTATTATTTCAGTTTTATAAATGAGGAAATTGTGGCAGAAAGAATTAGGTGACTTGTCAAGAGTTACACAGCTAGGAAGTATCTGAGGCTGGATTTGAACTCAGCTCTTCCTGACTCCATGGCCAGTACTCTATTCATTGGACAACCAAGGTGACTTCCCTAGCACACCAGGTGGCTCAACACGTTCAGTGTAGACAGAGAAAATTGGGTTCTGGAACCCAGAACATCTAGATTTTAGACCTGTGGTGACCCTGCCAATGATAGGGGAGACCTTCTGAAATCACAGATAAGTAGGGAAATGTTGGCCTACCAGCACATCCCTTCATTCCCTGGACAGAATGAATTCATTAGGGTACCAACTTTCCCCATCTTTGTGGTTATAAAGAGTCTAGCTAGGGCAAACAATATTTTAACTATAAAAACTGTTCTTAGAGGCAGATAGTAAATCTTATTAAGTTGTCTCAATGTGCAATTATGGTCATGGGCCACCAAGTTTGGCAGAGAACAAGAAAATATCCTGGAAAGAATGATGGGCTTGAAGCTGGACAATATGGATTCAACTTCTAGCTCTTAGTACCTGTGTGACCACTGGAAATTCATTTAACCTTGCTGTGCCCATTTCCTTATTTGTAAAATAAGGGGGTTGGACAAGATCAGCATTTCTCAAAGTGTGGTCCAGGTCCAATTAGGCAGTCCATCACGTCAAAATGATTTTCATGAAAATACTAAGCTGTTTTGATGTCAAATATGCTAAAATAACAACATCCCCTCTCTTCTTTCTTCACATCTATACCCCAAATAAGCCAAAAATCTTTATGGTCCTCAATAATTTTGAAGAGGTTAAGAGGGATTACATGTTTATAGTAACCCTTTTTGTTCTGGCAAATTATTTGAAATTGAGGGGATGTCCATTAGTCACATTTTCATGTGACTAACATGGAAATATGTTTTACATGTTGGCACATATATAAGCTTTATTAAATTGCCTACAATTTTTGGAAGATGGGAGGGGAGGGAAGGAGAAAAATTTGGAATTCAAAATCTTGTAAAAATGAATGCTAAAAATTGTCTTGACTTGTAATTGGGAAAAACGTTTGATAAATGTTGGTCTAGGTGGTTTCTAAGGTACCTTCCAATTCTATTACTTATAAAGACAACCAATAAGGACAAACTAGAGACCAATGTCATTAAAAATATTGATAGAAAATATTAAACAATATTCTGAAAAATTTAGTATAGTATATTGAAAATTATCCAGTTTGATCAGTTGGCAATCATACCATGAAAACAAATATAATTCACCGTTAAACACCTAGAATAACATACCATATAATAATTAATAATAGTTATCATTTAGATAATACTATAAGATTTGAAAAATGTCTTTCAAATATGGTCTCATTTTTTTCCTGAAGAGTTAGAAGATATTATTATCTCTATTTTATAGATGAGGAAACTGAGAAGATTGATATTAAGTGATTTGCCCAGCATGACACAAGAAGTATCTGAGGCTCGATCTAAATTCAGATTTTCCTGACTCCAGGTCTAAAACTCTTTCCACTGTGCCACAAAGCTATGGATATTTACATAAAGAATAATAAAAAAGAATAAAATAAAAGCATAAAAAATAAAATCAAAAGAATATATAAATAATAAAACCAAGAACGATCTTAGGAAATACAATACTCATTTCTCTTTTCAGAAAGAAAAAATTCTAAGGATGAAAAGCATCCATTTGCAATTAGGAAATGACATATAATGGAGAGGGATCAAAATCTTTCCCACTAAAAGCAGGGATAAGGTATGACTCTCTAATATCATAATAAGATTCTCAGAATCACAAAACTTGAAAGATCACCCATTCCAAGTTCTACTCAGAGATTGTAATATAAGGTCTCACAGGTCTCTTCTAGCTCTAACAAGCAGACTTTAAGGTCTTTTTTTTTTTGCCTTAGGAGTGTATAAGCGCTATAGAATTAAAATTTTTATTTAGATAGACATATTCAGAATAAAATCATCAGACTAAAAATCAGGACAAGTACTTGCATTTTTCTACTGGGTAGATCAAGGAGGAAGGAGGACATGTAATTCCAGAACCTTACCAAAAATTGATGCATGTATGTATGAACCTACACACAAATATACATATGTGCACATACACAGGTGTATTGTCTAAACAATACTTAAGAGTCCCATAATGTACATATATGTGCATGTATGCTTGCATATATCATGACAAAAGTGAAATTCATCATGCCTCAGAACTCAGGTCAGAGAAAATGGTAGTGAAACTTAAGATCCTGCCCCTTCACTTTCCTTTCCAAGAAGTCAACTCTGCAATGAACTATTCTCCAAGTCTACTTTGGGTGATAATTAGCCTCTGACCCATAGATGATATGGAGCACATCTAAATGACTCCTAAATCTCTCCATCCACCCCTCCATCTCCCAGCTCCAGGCGTTCTCTCTGTCTCCCATATCTTGAATCCCCTCCCTCTTCTGCTCTGACTATTGACCTCCCTGGCCTTGTTTAAACCCCAACTAAATTCCCATCTTCTACAGGAAGTGTCTCTCAATTCCCTTTAATTTTAGTGTCTTTCCTCTATTAATTATCTCCTACTTATCCTATATAAAGCTTACTTTGTATGTATTTGTTTTCACATTATATCCCCCATTAGACTGTAATCTCTGTGAGAGCAGGGACTGTCTTTTGCCTCATTTTGTAACTCCATGTTTAGCATCGTGCCTGGCACATAGTGAGGACTTAATAAATACTTATTGTTTGGTTATCTTTCTCCTGATTTTCAACTTCAATTCACCACCTCTTGATAAATATTGCTACCTAGATGTCCTTGAGGCATCTCAAAATTAATGAGTCCAATTGTCAGGTTTTGTTCATTATGTCTCCACATTGCTTCTGTTCCCTTTTCTCCACTAAGGTTACCAGCCTAGACCAAGTCCTCATCAATCTTGACTTACACTTTTGCAGTAGTCTGCTAATCAACGTCTTTGCTTTTTAATCTCTCATCTCTTCCCACATTAAAAATAATCTTTCTAAATAATAGATCTGGTATTGTTCCTTATCTCCAGAAGAATATTCAGTGACTCTCAATTGCCTCAATGAAAAATCTCTTCAGCTTGATATTGAAAACCTAGCAAAATTTGGCTGCATGCCAATTCCACACTTATTTTATAGAATTCCCTTTAATGTACTTTACATTCAAGCCAACCTGTCCTACTTAACATTCCCTGATCTCAGTATTCTATATTCCACCCCTGTGTCTTTGCTGAGGTGGTTCCTTATACCTGAAATTCACTCTTCACTAAACTTCCCCTATTAGAATTCATTGCCTTCATCAGCGCTCAGTTCAAATCTCACATTCTAAGGAAATCCTTTTTGGAATCTCTTGGTTTTCAGAGACCAGTTTTCCTGTTGTATTCTCTAGCAGGATGTAGTTGCTTTTTTGAATTAAATTTCACCTAAAATGAAATACTTTTCGTTTGAGTATGTTCTCCATGTTGTAGCATAACACTCCCTAGCTCTATGTTTCTAAAAGCTAGTTACCCAGAAAAGTGCTAGATCCATCAGGAAAACTCCATTTTCTACTTCTGACTCTCTTGGAGCCCACACTAAATTTTCTGTGGATTAAGGGCTTCATTCTAACTAGTGTTCATATCTCTAATGATCCTTAAATAGATGGAAAAAAAGTTATTCAACTTTGGGTATCTATTAGTGAAATATAATTTGAGGAAAACTGAGAATGCAGACAGAGAAAACCAAGCTCTCCATTGATGGAGGAATCCATCAGTGAATATTTGAAATTCTTTTTTCTCCTTTCTAAAATTATCCTTGATTAATTTGTCTTGATCATTTCTTTGCCCAAACCAAAACTCATTTCTCATTATATATGTCTCTGGTCATGCTTTTAGCATCTTAGTACAATATACAAAGCTTACTGAAGGCATGGATTGTCACTAAAATATCAACATTGTTTTTATACTATAGGTAAAACCACTGATACTGAGCTTATAAATATTCCTTATAACAAATAAATAAAAAAAAAACATCACCAAACCACTTCACTTGACATAGAAGTCATTCTATGCTTTTGGAGCTATATATATATATTTTCATATTACATCACTATAATTCACAAAGAGTAGAATTTTGATACTTTTTTAAATGAATGAATGATAGTAAATCAATTTTTTCTGAGTTTTGTATCTGTGTATTCTGTATTTTTATCTTGTAACCACAAGAATAAGCTCTGTGTCTTCCCTAATATTTAAAAATCTCATTTGGTGCCGAACACCAAGCTTTATACCTAGTAAATGCTTAACATATGTTTATTGTATACTTTGAGGTGTCTAGTGCAGGGCTTGGCCATTAGTAAATGTCCAATACTCTTTGAATGAGTGAGAAAATGAATAAATGAATGAAGAGCTCTCAAAAAACATCCTTCAAACATAAGTAGAAAAACCTTTCTCCTTGAAGTGGCCTATTATGGATAATATCTGACATTAATTAGTTTGCTCTCTGGAATTATACTATATTTCTACATTGACCAAACAATTTCTTGTCCATTGTCTCATGTGATCTGTACAAGACCCATGTGAAGAAGGTGGAATAGTTATGATTATCTGCCTGAGTAATGTAAATTAATTCTTTGACTTAGAAGTCTTGCAATTTCTATCCTACAGAATTCAGGAAGTTGCTAAGAGAATCAGACCAACTGGTCAACTAACAACCTCCTGCTGGCCTCAGGCTGATCTCTCTATTTCTGAGAAGGACATAATATTAAATAAAGGCTTTCTCTGATAATCTCAGCATATCCTGAGAGCATCCATATGTTTATATAAGACTGGAGCAAATATGTTTACAGTAACAACATAAATTTCTTACAAAAAAAAAACAAAAACAAAAACACTGGAGATCTTGGTCTGCCAGAAGAAGAATCAAAGGAAAAGCCACCTTGATAATGGATACTATTTATCATTGGGTTGAATTCTGCACTCCTACCTTAACATTCCTTTTATCTTAACATTCCCTTTATTTCCAAGCACATTTATAGTTCAATTAAGTTTGTATGTACATGCATATCAGTGTATATATTTGTGTGTGTGTGCCTGCAATACTGGATCCAACTAGATCCAACTGTGATAAGGTGGTTTGCATTGCTACTTGACTACAGACAATGTGAATATTCCTCCAGTTTGTGATAAAAACTGAAATGATGGATAATAAAGATTGCACAAGACTTGGTACTATTTATTTTGCGAGGGATTTCTGGCAAGGTGAAGGAAGTCTACCTTCACTCCATGAGAAGCACCACAAATAATAATTCTACTTTTGTCTTCTGGATTCACTTTTTGCCTGCATTTGCACTTTGCTAGAATTTCTAATTAGTAGAGCTTTATGCTTGTTAATACTTTTTCAAGTAATCAAAGCAGTGAACCTGTAAAAGGAATTTCAATAGCAATACCTTGAAAATCATCACTCAAGAATGGGCATTATATGGTCTGATGATTCAAAAGTCTGCCTTGCAGTGAGAACTGGAGTGTGGAGGAGGAGGTAGAGACAGAAACAGCGTACTTCATGTGTTAATTATGGGCAGGTCTTAAAACTAAAGGAACTCCACCAAACTTTTTATTTATCTAACCTGGCTTAATGGATAGTTGATTTTGCCATCAGGAATTTGGGTTTTAATTTTGCCTCTGGCATTTACTAGCTCTGTGACATTTACGATTTATGTTTTTAAAGTCAATGGTTGTGCTTGCCATAGACTGGGACACTTGTTTAAAAAAAACAAAACAGCAAAAATAAACCACAAATCTCTTGGCTACCATAAGTAAGTAATCCTAATTTTCCCCTTCCATTCAGGAACTGTTAGAAAATTCCAATGGAATCTAAATTCCTTGAAGATAGGGACTATTAATTTTTTTTTATCCTCAGTGCTTAGTATAGTTTCTGCCACATAATAAGCACATAATAAATGGTTAAAAATTGGTTGATACTGAGTAGATCTGGTTATCTAGTATTTCTCATGATTTTTTTCAGAGCATTTTTGATATCCTTGTTCCGAAGGTTATAAATGAGGGGATTAAGCAGGGGGGTGACAAAGGTATAGATCAAGGCAAGCTGTCGATCCTCCTCCTCCGTCATACTTGATGGAGGACGGAAATAGACCAAACTGCAGCAGCCATATTGTATCAGGACCACAGTGAGATGGGAGGAGCAGGTAGAGAAGGCCCTCTGGCCGCCCTCAGCAGAGCGAATGTGCAAGATGGTGTTAGTGATGAAGACGTAGGTGATGCAGATGAGCACAAATGGGATGGTCAGGAGAATGATGCTCACCATGTAGACGACAGCCTGGGGAATGTGAGTGTCAGCACAGGCCAGGCGTAGGACAGGTGGTACATCACAGAAGAAGTGTTTGATCACCCTGTGGTGCCCACAGAAGGGCAGAGTAAAGACCAATGACGTGAGGTGCAAGGCAAGAAAAATAGCCAGGATCAGGGAGCCAACCACCATCCGGGTACACAGTTTCTGGGTCATGATGAGAGTATAGTGTAAGGGATGGCAGATGGCCACATAGCGGTCATATGCCATGACAGCTAATAGGAAACAGTCAGTCCCACCAAGGGTTACAAAAAAGAACATCTGGATCCCACAGCCAGCCAATGTGATGGGTCTCTGGGCTCCAAAGATGTTGGAAAGCATCAAAGGTACCAGAGTTGTGGTGTAACAGATCTCCAGAAAGGAGAGGTTGGACAGGAAGAAATACATAGGGGTGTGCAGGGAGCTGTGGGTGAAGACAGCGCAGATGATGGCAGTGTTCCCACAGAGAATCATCATATAGAGAAGGAGGAAGAAGCAGAAGAGAAGGGCCTAGATCCTGGGGGAAGTGGTGAACACTTGGAACATAAATTCAGTGGGTCCAGACTGGTTGAGCTGGAAAGTGTATGGAGAAGACATGTCTCACCTGCCAAAGAAAAATAGAAAATTTGGCCCAGTAATTAGATATGATAAAAATTGAATTTATAGCATTGTGAAAGCTCAAGGACTTTTAAGATCACCTTAGGCATATCAGTTTACATTTCTGGGGGTCAATATATTTTACCTGATTCATGAAGAGGCTTTTATTAAATTTCCTCTAAGACCTCTTGAAGTTTTGATCTTTTGTGTTTAGTGTTCTGAGGTCACTTTTAGCTTTGACATTATATGTTGGAAGTTTTTCAAAGAGGAGGAAAAAGACCTATATACACAAATATACTTATAGTAGCTCCTTTTTGTTGTGGCAAAGAATTGAAAACTGAGGGGTTGACCATCAGTTGTGGAATGACTGAACAAATTATGGTATATGATTGTGATAGAATATTATGGTGCTATAAGAAATAATGAAGGGCATAATTTCAGAAAAATCTGGGAAATTCTGTATGAACTAATTAAGAGTGAAGTCAGCAGAATCATGTGAACAATTTATACATAACAACATTATTATAAAGATAAATGACTTTGATAGACTTTAGAATTCTTTTCAAAATTATGATTCCAGAAGACTCCTGATTAAGCATGCTATCTCAGAATGCAGATTGAGACATCTCTCTCTCTCTCTCTCTCTCTCTCTCTCTCTCTCTCTATCTCCCTCTCCCTCTCCCTCTCCCTCTCTCTCTCTCTCTCTCTCTCTCTCTCTCTCTCTCTCTCTCTCTCTCTCTCTCTCTCTCTCTCTCTGTCCTTCTCCCTCTCTCTCTCCCTGCCTTCTTCCTTCCCTCTCTTGGTAATATGTGTGTATATGTGCATACACACAGGCACATATGTTTGGACATGGCCAAAGGAGGAATTTGTTTTGCATGACTATACATGTTTGCAACAAAGATTTTGTTTTTCTTTCTTTCTCTATGAGGGGAGAAGGGAGAAAGTGGGACAAAGAAAAGTTGAATTTTCATTGTTTAAAAAAATTAATAAAAAAGAAGTGGAAAATAGTTGAGAAGGGTAGAAGAAGAGTGCTTATAAATCCAATCTCAACCATAATGCACTGTGATTGAAATGCATTCTCTTTGTGTTGTGGCCCTGTAGGCTTCTGTCCAAATGAGAATATCACATAATTTCAGAGTTTGATGGAACCACAGAAGCCATTAAGTCCTGAACAAGCATGACTCTTACAATGTGTGCAAGTGGCCGTTCAACTTTCATTTATAAGCTTCCACTAACTCCCAAAGCAACCCATTCTACTGTGGGATTGTACTAATTATGAGAAAGTTTTTTCCCTACATGAAGCTGAAATAGCTTCCACCCCACCTGTGTTCTGTTCCCTGGAGGGAAATAGAAAAATTGTAATTCTTTGTTCATATGTCAGCCCATAAAATATTTGATGGTAGCTAACATGTGTTCCTGAAGTTGTTTTTGAAAGATTTTATTTAAATATTTATCTTTTAAACATGATAAAAGCACTTCAACAGGAATTAGAAATCTTAGAGTTTTGGCCTGTCATTTATTAGGAGTTGGAATGTATCACTTTTCTCCCTGGGATTCATTTTTCTCATCAGTAAAATAAGGAACATAGAATCACAGCTGGAAGACTGTGACATTACCTAGACCCATCCCCTTATTTTGGAGATGACGAAATTGAGGCTCGAGCCAATTAAGTGACTTTTCTAAGGTCATATAGGTAGTAAGCATTAAAGGCAGATTTGAACCTGAATTCTCTGCCTGTAGGGTCAGGATTCTCTCCACTGTGCCACAAGAAAGTAAAGGGTATCCATTTACCTCTATTACTCAGAGAGATAGATGTAATGTTAGTTTATAAAAAAAGAGCTCTTCGCAGAAATGTCTCCTTTTTCAACCAGGAAGCAGAAAGCCTAGATTCTTCTCTTTACTGTGCTATTAACTAGCTGTTTAACTTGGGCAAATCATTTCCCCTTCTCTGGGCCTGTCTTTTCATTAGTAAAATAGAGATAGATTGGACATTCTTTAAGGTACCTTTAAAAACTCTGCAAGGGCAGCTAGGTAGTGCAGTGGATAGAGCACCAGTGCAGGAGACAGGAGGATCTGAGTTCAAATCTCAGACACTTGACACTCACTAGCTGTGTGACCTTGAGCAAGTCACTTAAACCCAATTGCCTCATCCTGGGTCATCTCCAGTCATCCTGATGAATATCTGGTCACTGGATTCAGATGGCTCTGGAAGAGAAGTGAGGCTGCTGACCTGCACAGCCCTCCCTCCCTCAAAATAAAGTCAAGTGCAAGTCACGTCATCATTTCTCTGATGGCATGGTCTTTTTTGGCATCGAAGGACAAACACACAAAACTCTGCAACTAATGAGCTTCACTTCTCCTCCTCTGCCTGATAATAGATGAGCAGTTTTACTTGAATCCACTCCCCAATACAAAACTGGTGCTTGATAAACGCTTTTCTTTTTCCTTTTTAAAATTGAACTGAATGTAAGCTTAGGTACTTCAAAGATGACCCATTATAACACAGTATCAAATTCTATACAAGAGGGTCTTGGGATGTTTTCTCTCCCTGGTGGTGGCAAAAGACTTTTGAACTTGGAGATGGGTAACTCAATAGCCTAGACAATGAACTAGTGTCCACAAAATGTAGGAAGACTGAGAGAAAGATTATAGTGTGTTGGAATTCCCAGTTCAAATCTTTTTACTATATATATCACCATGGCGTTACATCAGTTACCATGCATTTGGTGATATAATAGCAGCATCCATGAAACATTTACATTATAGTCTGGAATTAACGTTACTGGGAGAAACATCAATAATGTCAGATACAAAGATGATATCACTCTGATGGAAGAAAGTGAAGAAGAATTAAGAAGCCTCTTGACGAGGGTAAAAGAGATTATTAAAAAAAAAACTAATTTGAAACTTAACATAAAAAAAGCCAAGATTTTGGTAACTTGTTCCATCATTTCCTGGCAAATAGAGGGAAAAGAAATGGAAGCAGTGATCAGTTTTATATTCTTGAGCTTACAGATCACCACAGACAGTGACTGCAGCCATTAAATTAAAAGATACTTGCTCCTAAGAAGGATAGATAGCATACTCAAAAGCAGAGACATCACCCTTGCTGACAAAGGTTCATATAGTTAAAGCTTTAATTTTTCTAGTAGCAATGAATGACTATGATAGCTGGACTATAAGGAAAGTCGAATGTCACAGAATTCTTTGAAATTGTCAAGTGAAGGAAGACTTTTGAGAGTCCCTTGGACAACAAGGAGATCAGATCAGTCAACACTTAAAGAAATTAATTCAGACTGCTCACTGGAAGGTTAAATAATGAAATACTTAAATAAATATCCACATAATGAGAAGATAGGATTCATTGGAAAAGACACTGATGTTGGGAAAGATTGAAGGTGAAAGAAAAAGAACATGACACAAGATGAGAAGGATATACAGTATTGCAGAAGAAATGAACATCAGATTGGACATCTCATTGGTTATTAGATTGGCAGATAAGGGGGGATAGAAGAGCCTTGTGTGTTATGGTCCATGGGGTCATGTGACTGAACAACTGAATAACAACATAACTGGTCAAAAGAACAGGCCAGAAAGGATAGTGTCTGGTTCAATCATTAACCAACTGCTTAAGTATAGGCAAATCACCTTCCTTCTCTGGCTCTAATTCTCCTATAAAATGATGTAGTTGGTGTCATCATCATCATCATCATCATCATCATCATCATCATCATCATCATCAATCTATATAACACTTTAAGATTTGAAAGGCACTTTACAAATAGCATCTCATTTGCTTCTCACAATAATCCTAGTAGCTAAATGCTATTATTATCCTTATTTTATAGATAAGAAAACTGAGGCACAATGATATTAAATGATATTAGTCGGCAAGTTTCTGAAGACAAATTTAAATTTCATCCTGCCTAATGACTGAAAGGACAGTCCAATTAAAAGGCCTTTCTAAGGTGACACCAGATAATTCCGTTTTTTTGGAAAGAACCCTGGATTTTGAGTTATGGGAAGTGTGTTCCAGTACTGTTTCTGATTAAGCAAGTTGAATTCTTTCTCTGTGTCTTAGTTCTTTGTTCTTTAAAGGGGGGAGGCTAGAATAGGTGAAACCTATTTCAGCTCCAAATCCCAAGACCCAAAGCCAAATAGTGAGAACAAAAGGGAGAAGTATGTTATCCCTTTACTACTTTTCATTGCCTTTTAAGTCCATTAATCATCTGAGGAAAATCTCTGATCCATTGTCTACCTTTGCCTTGAGATGCTCCTGGGGTAGATCTTCTAGAGAGATGCCCACATTTTCTTCGCTTCTCTTGACTGTGAATCAAATGGAATGGCCACAACCTTCAATTGGCACATGAACTCCTAAAGAGAAGTGAAAAGAAAAAAAATTGGCTTGTAAGTAGGCTTCCTGCTTCTTCTCTCTGGCTGAACCTCATAGAGTTGAAAGTGAGGAGAGTCTTTGGTACCCTTCACTACAAGGATTTTGGAGAGGAGATGCTTTATTGGTACTCTGTCCAATGTACCGGGGAGTTTTCATATCCCATGCCTCAAAGTATCTCCCTAGGATTAGAAACTCAGCAAAGGTTGTCCTTGGTGTTTCCATTCATAATCTAGTTATGTCTCATTTACTCAGGTTTTGTTATTTAGTGTCATTTCAACAGTATTCCTCAAAAAATGGGTTTCTGAAGCATAGGGGATTGGGAAATTTTTTAGAAAGGAGGACAACAAAGACAAAGTTAATGGGCAGTTAGATGCTCTTGGGTTTTCTAGTTGAAGAGCACATCTGGACTTTGAGGACTAATGGGTGTGAATCTTGTTCTCTTGCCCTTTCTCCCATTGAAGACAAGCATATTTTGGTAAATCATTCCAGTATAAAATGGTAAAGATTTAAGTTAATACCATCTTAATAGTCACAAAAAGGTTGGGATGTACTGAGAAGAACCTTGAACGGAGATTCAGAAGACTTGGGTCCAATCTATGACAGTCTTTTTCTCTCAAAGACACTTCCTGGTATTCAAACTTACCCATAATGAACTTAGCAGGAAAAACATTTCACTAAAATGAACTTGTTTCCACTATCCTCCAAAAACACCAAACCTTATATGACAGCACATGCAATGCAGAATTCTGCATGACTGGTGATTGGCCCATTTTGACTTTTTCTTGAGTGTCAAGTGAAAGGTCTTGCAAATGGTAGGTAGCTAATAAATGCTTGTTGAGTAAATGAATGAATGTTACCTATCACAACTAACTCCCAGACCTGGTATTATCCTTGACTTTTCTCTCTCCCCATATTTGTAAACTGCTGCCAAATTTTGATCTTTCTACCTTTATAAGTTTTTCCCTATAAATTCTCTCATTCCATCACTACCCTGGTCTAGGCCCTCATCCCCATATGTCTGAAGTATTGCAATAGCTTGTTGCTACATTTCACTCCCTCCATTCTATTTCCACTCCTATGCATCCTCCACTCAGCTGCCAAAGTGCAAAAAGTGCTGGTCTAGCGACATCACTACTCTCTTAGTAAATTCCAGTGACTCCCTATTCCTTCAGGACCAAATATAAAACACTCCGATTTTTAAAGCCATTCATACCCTGGCTCCTTAGAATGTTTCCAATCTTCTTACTCTTTACTCCCTTTCACATTTTTTACTGCCCTTCTTGGTGTCCCTCAAACATGACTCTTTATCTCCCAATTCTAAATACAATTCTCATTATGCAGAGGAAGTCATACAAAACATTTTTTTTTACATTAAACATGTTTCAAAAAATAAAGAGAAAGAGAAAAATTATGCTTCCATGTGTACTTTGAGTCAATCTGGAGATCTATCTGGAGGAGGATGGCATTTTTTTATTATGAGTCCTTTGGAATTGTGGGGGATCATTGTATTGATCAGAGTTACTAAGTCTTTCAAGGTTTGTTTTCTTTACAATGTTACTGTTACTGCGTACAATGTTCTAATTCTGCTCACAGCATTTTGCATCAGTTCATAGAAGTTTTCACAGGTTTTTTCTGAACCTCCCCCTACCTGCCCCCTTCATAATTTTTTACTGGACTGGTATTCCATCACATTCATAGACTGTAATTTGTTCAGTAATTCCACAAGGGGATGACTCATTTTCCAATTTTTTGCCAGAACAAAAAGAGATGCTCTAAATATTTTAGAACATGAGTCATTTCATTTTTCCTTTCGTCTCTGGGGCATAGAACTAGTAGGAATATTTATGAGTCAGAAGAAGAATTGTATTCTTGGAGGCAGTCATTGAAATGTGATGGTTATTTCCTTTTTCTCTCATTATATGCACACACAAACACTATACACACCAATGTGCACACACCCATGCACACAAACATACACATGTATACTTTATACCTCAAAATTCTAGTGCAAATTTAAGCTCTTAAGGCTTTTTAAACCTTAAAAATTAATGCTAAAAAATGTTCTAAGCCCATTGGGACATACTGTAGATGAAAGGACACCAATACACCATTTAGAGAAAGAAAGAAACGTTTCCTTTGATAGAGTGTGGGACATGAAAAGGAATCTGTTTAGTTTCTTTAGTTATACAGAGAAACAGTGATATTCTTAGGTTAAAAAAAGACACTTCACAGAACTGGTGCTCCTTTGAATGAGGAAGCAAGAATCTTGGGTTCCAATTGCAACTCTATAACTATCAAATTGTGTCATATTCGACAAGTGACTTCCACTCTCTGAACTCCAGTTTTCTTGAATAAAAATAACAATGAGAAAAACTCACATTTATAGAGTCTTTACTAGATACCAGGCACTGTGTAAAATGTTTTGCAATTATTATTGTGGGAGATAGATGCTATTATTATCCCTATTTTCCAGATGAGGAAACAGAGACAAATTGAGGGTAAGTGATTTGCCCAGGGTCACGCAACAATTAAATCTGAGACTGGATTTGAACTCTGGTTTCCTGACTAGGTCCAGTGCTCAATCTAGTCTGCCAACTAGCTGCCCTGTAAAGTAGGCTCCATGTTCCTTAGAATCCCTGGATTTCCTGACTCAGACTTCTAACTGTCTGATGATAAAACAGCAGGATTTTCTAAGCCTATGATTCCTGGCCTTAGGACAAGCTTGAAGAATGTTTGTTGAACTTAATTGATCTGAGGGAAGCTTCAGTGTAATACAGATGCTCTGAGTCTGAGTGAGCAGTGATTTCAAGGCAAAGAACTCTGAAGACCATGGAATAGTTTACTTCCACACTTAAGTTTCCAACTTTGAAGGCTTATTTAAGGTTAAGAAGACAGTTCAGATAATGTACTTATACCCAGTAAACGTACAAAGATTCTGAGGATAGTTCTCGGCACACTGGGCAGCTTTATGATAGAGGGTTTCTGGGAGGACATGGACAAAAATGATACAAGATGAAAAGGCATGACTGGAATTTCATCTACACCAGTAGAGGTAAGTTTTTCCCTCAGCATGGTGCAAAAAACATTGGGAGTTGAGTTACAGGATCTTGGTTTGAATGCCAACTCTGCTATTAACTCCAGGGGTGACAATGGGCAACCCTCTTTGGCTATCTGAGCCTCAGTTTTCCCATCTTTCCCTGTAACATCTTCCTTCTTCCAAAATTCGCTTTTCCTGTCTGAATCACCCTAGTCCTTTTACTCTCTTAGGTTTCTAATCCCAGAATTACTCTAGACTCTTCAATTTCCCTCATCCCACATGCCCAATTAATGTTTCTACCTTCATAGGAGCTCTTGTTATCTGACCCCTTCTCTTCACTCACATATCTACTGCCTTCCGCAAGCCTTTATTGAGTCTCACTTGGATTATTGTAATAGCCTCCTAGTTGATATTTC
This sequence comes from Notamacropus eugenii, assembly GCF_028372415.1. Lineage (NCBI taxonomy): Eukaryota > Metazoa > Chordata > Mammalia > Diprotodontia > Macropodidae > Notamacropus > Notamacropus eugenii. The sequence continues at coordinate 3,813,862 of NC_092873.1, forward strand.
CACTTTCTTTTGCCCCCTACTCCAGTCCATTCTATATGCTACTGACAAAGTAATTTCCTTAAGCATTGATCTAACCATGTGACTCTCCCAACCCAGTCAATTCCGCTGACTTACTATTGCCCCTGTGATAAAAATAAACTCCTCTGATGAGCTTTTAAAGCTTGTCAACCATGGCACCAAACCCCCTTTTATCTTTATTGACTATTACTCCCTCTTTTTCACACTGTAATGCAACCCAACTGATCTCCTCTCTGTTCCTTACACATAATGCTCCATGTCCATGCTTTTGCACTGGCCGTTTTCAATGCATGGAATGCACTCATTCTTTTACTCTGCCTCAGTGAGTCCCTTTCTTCATTTAAGATGTAGGTCAAGTATCATCTTTTGCAGAAAGCTTATCATAATCCTACCAAGAGCTAGTGCCCTCCCTCCCAACTAATTTGTATTTAGGTACTTTGAATATGTTTATATTTGTGATCATATATTTTTAGAAATGTACATATTTATTTATATGCACTTGTTTCCCCCATTAGAACGTAAGCTCCTTGAGAGTAGGGATCATTTCATTATTTGTACTTGTATCTTCTGTTCCTTGAATAGTATCTACTACAGTGTGAATATCAGATCACAGGACACAGATGGCTCTGGAGAAGAAAGTGAGGCTGGTGACCTTACAGAGATCTCCCTCACTCAAATCAAAGTCAACTGAAAGTCATGTCATCTTGATGTCATGGTACTCTTCAAGAATGAAGGACAAATACAACCTGTGAGTGAGTAGTATCTTCTCTCCTCTTCCTTCCTCTCCTCTCATTTACTTGCACTTGTCTTTGTTTTGAGTGAGGGAGGGCTGTGCAAGGTCACCAGCCTCACTTTCTCCTCTTGAGTCTTCTGGATCCAGTGACCAAGTATTCATCAGGATGATGTTCCCTAAGGATTCAGAGCCCTTAAATGCCTGAGCTGGGAGGGACCTTAGAACCCAGAAAGTCCAGGAAGAAATATGGAGCAGGGCATGTCAGAACTGGAAGATGCCCCAGAAAACAAAATGTCTGAGACAGAAGGAACCATAGAAAAGAGAATTTCAGAGTAAGAAGGCACTTTAGAAGATAAAAATCTCAGAGGTGAAAGAGACTTTTGAACTTAGAAGATGGAACATATCAAAGATGAAATATATCTTAGAGATTATTGAGTTTAATTTCTTCACTTTAGAGATGAGAAAACTGAAGACCAGAAAGGTGACCTGACATACCGAGATCATAAAGTGAATTCCATAGCATTGACTGGATTAGAACCGAAGGCTTTTTTCTTCTACATCACTCTAATAGTATAATCTCTATAAGCATTATTATGTGCATACTATAGACCAGACACAGTATTAGGCACTGGAGATACAAGTATAGAGAATGAAATAAACCCTGCTGATAAAAAAAATTATATTCTAACGGAGGAAATGGCAAGTAGATATGAAGTATGTGTCGCATCAATACAAAGTGAATTAATAAACACAGCTAATAAATACAAAGTCTTTTGGAAAGGCAGGTGCTAATAGTTTTTTCGAGGCATCAGGAATGGCCTCATGCAGAAGATGGCACCAGAGTTGGGTCATAAAGGAAGAGAGGGATTCTATGAGATGGAGTTGAGACGTGAGTCCTTCTCAAGCATGGCCAGTGAAAAGGTGCAGAGATGATAGAAGTGTGAAGAACAGAGAATAGACCAGTTTGACTGGACAACAGAGTCCTGAAGAGAGAATAATATACTATCCTGTACTTTTGGATACAAGGATAACATACTTTCAGCAATTGCAAAGTTGGGTAATAGAAAGAGCAGGTCACTAGACCTGGGACTTAATGAGTCAATGGCCAAAAGGGGACCCTGAACTAGTTCTGAATGTGAGTGGTCTCTTAAGTAAAATGAGGTCTTTCTTGTAGATAACCTTAAAGATCTCTGCTGCCTCTCTTTAAGTCTATGAAATCCCTGAGATCCCTCCTCCCCAAGGGCAAGGAGATGGGACAATTAGCAAAAAGCTGATGATACCAGAAAAGCTTGATCTTAAGGAATGGGTCCTAGATTTGGAGTCAGAGAACTTTAGGTTCAATGTCAAACCTTCTTGAGCAAGTCATTATTTAAATATGAATCTATAGTTGGGAGGTAGCTCCGAGGCCTTCTAGTCCAACCTCTCTCATTTTCAGAAAAGGAAATCAAATCCTAGAGTGTTTAAGTGACCTAGGATTGAGACCTGGAAGAGGCCTCAGAGACTACCTAGCACAAACCCTCTCAATTTACAAATTAAAAATTGACACCCAGGAAGAGAAATGATTTGCTCATAGTTACATAGGTCATAAGTATAGAGAAGGGATTTGAACCAAAGTCCTCTGACCAAAGAGCTTTTTTTGTTCAATTGTCTATAGACCTTAGTTTTATTCTCTGTAAAATAAATGGGTTGGGCTCCACCAGTAGTTATCAAAGTGTGACTTGGTGACCCCTACATTTCCCTAAGATCTTTTAAAGGAATCTTTAAGGTCAAAACAATTTCCATAAAAATGCTAAGATATTTTAATTTTTAATATATTAATAACTATAACTACCATGAATAAAAACTCTTTGGGGTCCTCCATGATTTTGAAGAGTATAAGGTGGGTCCTATGAGAAGCACTGGACTAGCTGATCTCCAAGATGCTTCCAGCTCTGAATCCCAGACTCTTTATTCAGGTAACCTAATGAAAATAAAGAAAAAATAATATTCCCTTACCACCATCCAATGACTCTGAGTCCATCAACCATTTAGGGAAAACCTTGTTTTCCCAGACTGTCTTTGTCTTGAGATGCTCCACGAATAGTGATCATGGAACACTTTATAATTCTCAACTTGTTCTTGTTGAGTTAAATGGATTGAAGATTGACAGGATTTCCCATAAAGGAGAGACTTTTGTTGATGCATGGACTTCCTCTCTCTGCTTTCTGGCTGGATTTCATTTAGCTGCAAATGGGGTGAAATTTCATATCCTTCACAAAGCTAAGAGCCTTCAAGTACAGACGTTTTTGGGGTAATGAACATCATAGAATCTTCTTAGATTGTGATCCAGGTGTGTTCCTTGCGTCAAGTAACACAGCTACCTTACACAGTATCTCTGTGTTCATTGACAGGTTAGACGTTGTCTTCTTATCCAGGTTATTTTGAGTCCTCTTTAGGTTTTCTTTCAGGGGAATGATTCACTGAATCACAGTGGTTTTCCCTGTGGCTATTTTTAAATGTATCTGAGATTTGGGGAAAGCATTTTGAATTGAGGATGACAAAGACAAAGTTAATGGGCAGTTACATACTCTTGGGTTTTCTGTGCGGAGGCCATGGGTGGTGTTTTGGAACTAGAAGGCGAGTTTGCTCTTCTGTCTGCTCCTCCATCAGAGACTTAAGCTGTGTACCAATAATTCTCTCCAGTGGGAAAGAATAAAGATGAAAATTGATGACAACTTAAGATTCATTAAGTTTTAATATTGTGGAAATAGTTCTGGATATGAGATGAGGGGGGAATAGGGCAGGGCTTGAGAGTCAGGAGTCCTGAATGACTGGATGACTAAGGGTACCAAGTTGACCTCTAGGTCTTTTAGATCATTTTTCAATAAATATTGTTACATATTGCATTGATCCTTGTCTAGAAAATCAAATAAACAGAACTTACCTCAAAAATGACTTTGAGGTTCATGTATCCTTGGAACTGTCATTTTATCCAATAATAACCCTTAACAAAGTGTTTACTGAATGAATAAATAAGTTATTATCTCTGTGTTTCACTTCCCTGTAAATCTCTATATCCCATGAAGTCAAAGTGTTCAGAACTTCTCTAAACTTCACATCTCCTCAAGTGTCATCATCACAGAGCTTTAAATAAAATGTACTTTAGGAATAGTGTGTTTTCTAAATCCCTTATGGAGTCTGACAGTACTGCGATTGGACTATTTATAATGGCTTGCTACTTGTTCTGCTTGCCTCAGGTCTCTCCCCATTTCAATAAATCCTCCATTCAGTCACTATAGTGATCTTCCTAAAGCATGCGTCTTATTACAGAATTTTCTGCTTGCCATTCAAAACCTTCCATAACTTAATTGTGTTACCTTTTCAGTCTTCTTACACTTTATTCCTCATTATTTAGTTTTTGATGCCATGACACTGGTCTTCTGATTGTTCCTCTAATAAGATGCTCTGTCTCTTGGCTCCATGTATATTCTGTGGCTGTCCCCAATGTGCAGAATGCTGTCCCTCCTCTGCTCCACCTACTGACCTCTTTACTTTCTTTAAGTCCCACCTAAAATCTCCTCTTTTACTGGAAACCTTCCCCATCTCCACTTAATTCTAGTTCTTTCCTTCTGTTAAAAATTTGCTATTTATCCTATATAAAAACTTGAGTGTATATATTTATTTATCTTATTGTTTTCTCTCCAATTAGATTTTAAGGTCCTTGAGGTCCGGAACTATGTTTTCCCTCCTTTTATATCCTTAATATTTAGCACAGTGCTTAGCACGTAGTAGATGCTTGATAAATCTTTATTTATTGATTGACTAGAGACTTACCCTCAGAAACAGGAATAGTTCTACTTTTGAAACATTCTGTCTGTATTACCCTGGGTAAGTCATTTCCCCTTGTTACTCTAGGAAAAGTAATCCCATCAGTACTTTCATTTCTTCTGTTAAGGGTATTGCAATAATTGATTGACATATAGTTCCATTCAACCATCTTGTGACCTTTGCCTCCCCCCACCCCGGAGAGAACTCTCCTTACCTCAGTATTCATTATGTCCCAGCTCTCTTATTAGTATGTAACATGTGAAGTACTTAAATAGTACAATGATCACTTGAGGGAGAATCAGGAAGATCTGAATTCAAACCTGGCCTCAGATAATCATGAGCTGTGTGATCATGGGCAAGTTACTTACCTTCTTTTTGTCTCTAATAATTCAAGTCTGTATAGAGATTATAATAATATCTACCTACTACGGTAATTTTGAGGATTAAATAAGATAGTGTTTGTAAAGTGCTTTCCAAATATTAAAATTCAAGTTATTATTATTAATTATTATAATTGACTTTTTGGAGGCAAGAGACTACATATCTTTTCTAGTTGTATTCTCAGGGCCTGAGCAAAAGCAGGCTCTGTATAATTTTCCAAGTACCCATCCATTCATCTATCTATTCATCCATTCATGTATTCAGCCTTCCATCCATTCCTCATCTAACTGTCCCAGGCAAATTTCTAAAATTGTAAATTATAGACCAGGTACTAATCAACCTGCCTTGGGAAAAGGAATTTCCTTATTGGACATTTCTATGAATGTCCATGAAATCACAAATTGTGTTAGAAAATCTCTTACTAGGTCTAGAATAGTATTTAATATGTAGTGGTTATAAAATAGATAGTTGATGAATAAATTAATTAACCTATCTAGGAATACCTTCTTTAAAGAAACCTGCAGACATGCCTTCTTTCTGATCCCATTGGTCTTGATGGGCCCTGATCAATGCCATTTTTTGGGAAGCTATCTTTTATTTTTGAACAGTGCTATCACTGATCAGACGTTTTTGTATCCTCTCTCATATGACTCAGAAGAGTTATGTGAAGAAGGCAGGACAGGACATGGTATCCTCAGTTTTGAGATGAGGAAACTGAGGCTAAGATGTTCCATAGCTTGCTGTGTGCTATGCTGTACAATACAAACTGAAGGTAACAGATTTAACCACCTAGTCAATTGAAACCCTCTTAGCAACTTCAGCCTGAGATAACTGCCCCAAGACCAAAGAGTAGGCCATGGAGGGCCCCTCTAGACAGCTCCAGTCCAGTTCAGGCATTCCTGACACTGGTTTGAGTGTTTTCCCAAGAGCAGTGGACCAAGGCTAAGACTGGACTATTTGGATAGAGACAGAAGATGTACAGAAGTCCAATAGGGAGTCTGTTCCCAAGGAAGGAAGAAAAGTGATGAACAACCTTGATAATGTACTGTAAAGTCTTGGTTGATTGGATGAAGAAACTGAAAAAGTACCTCCCCTGCTCAGACTAGGAACCACAGTGCGAAGTCACTCACTTGTACTTCCTGGAGAGGACCCATAGAACATAAAATAAGCTGATGCTCGCTATCTTTTCCATCTCTCATGTGGGATCTGGAGAAAGCTTGGCATTGTGAAAATCTTGATTATTACCTTAAATTTTAAAATCAACTCCAGATGAAGTCTATAATATGAGGAACAAAATACACGCTGGGGAAGGGAATGATGACCAACATGCCCCTTTGGACATTATCCAGAGAGAGAGGCATGGTCTCCAGCGGTATACTGAAGCATTATCCTCTTCTTCATCATAATCATCAATGGTTATTTATATTTGTAGAGTATCTACTATGTGTCAAGCATTCTGCTAAGCACTTTATAAATATCTCATTTGATCTTCAAACAACCTGGGGAGGTAGGTGCTGCTATTTTTTCCCATTTAATTATGGGAGAGGTGGAGTCAAGAAGTCAGAATAAAGGCAGGGATTCACCTGTTTTGAGGTTCAAGTGAGATAATGTATGTTAAATATTTCAAAATCCTTAAAACCCTTTATTCATGGTCACTGTCATTATTATGATCATTCTTTTTCCTCTCCTCATCTTATATTTGATGGGGTGCTGATAGAAATGGTCCTGAGACAAGTTGCTCTCTGTCTGCAATTCTTCTGTGTTTAATATTTGTAGAATAATGTGCGAATCAATAAATGTTATTTTTGGGGTAGGGGGAGGGAAATTGGTTGGATATATTGAGATGTAATCTCATCTTTTGTAGGTTCACTGATCAGATGGCAGGAACAATGTTGTTCCCACATAGTTTTGATTCCTTCTGCTGGATCTACAGATTTCTAGAACTTTTCATTCTACATAGTTGGATTTTGAACATTTGGTAGGGTGACCAATCTTGTCCTAGGTCTCAAGGTTATGATAATGATAATTATACTGACAATAAGATTGGAGCAAGACTCTATACTCTTCCAAAACTGGTTATGTCTCCAGTTTCTAGGTCTTTCTCCAACGTTGCCCATTTTGAGTTCTCATTCCAATGTTTCCAACTGCCAATGATTAGTGCCCCAGATCCATCTAACCAGTTATAAATACACATTTCTACTTCTTCTGGGATGGGTTGAGAAACGGGGTCAGGATTTCCTGGCTTGCCATCTGACTTCTGGCAAATCCCAGTATGATGGATTCCAGGTCCCAGATTTCTGGTAACCCACTCTCCTGAGCTTTCAAAACTCATAAAACAGGGAAGAGTAAATGCAAAGAGGCAAAAAACAGGGGTTTGGATGATAAGTGGAGGTGGGGATGGCCTGAGGCCTCTTTCCATCTATGGACTTACAACACTTTTGTCTCCTCCCATGCTTTTAGGTAGGGAAAAAACACCCAAAAACCCAAACTCACTTCAGTTGGTTGATGCTCTTTGAATGTCCCTGTAACCATTTCCAGGTCCAGAGGCAATCACAAAGAATGCTCTTTGTAATGTGATTAGCAGAATAAAATCACAGATACAGCCTCTAGAGTCTGTTTTTGAGTCTGAGCCATTTCGTAGGTCCCATTGGCAGGCAAACCAAAATCTCAGTGCTCTCCTCTAAGTCTAGTGTTGTGAACCTATCGTCACCCTTTCGAAAGCTCTGTGGAGTAATTTCTTTCTCTTCTGAAACCATTTATATAAAATTTGAAACTACTTATTATATAGCAATTGTTAGTATTTAGAGAAAGATTTGGACAGATTTGAGCTTAGTCAATAAATTGCAGGCCTAGAGTCAAGAAGACCTGAATTCAAATTCTACCTCAGTCATTAGCCGTATGGCTCTGAGCAAGTTTCTTCACTCTGTTTGTCTCAGTTTCCTCATTTGGAAAATGAATTGGAGACAGAAATGGGAAACCGCTCCAGGATCTTTGTCAAGAAAACCTCCAAAGGGGCCATGAAATATTGCACATGACTGAAAAAAGAACTAAATATCAAAAATATAGAGATTTAAGGTTTGGGAAGTGCTTTATATATGTTATTTCACATGTTCTAAAATATTAGTTTTACACATAAAATTTAATATTGTGAATTTCAAAATTATTAATAATTGATAAAATTTCTATTTACTAATGTTAATGTAAATAGTGAGATGGCATAGTGAATAGAGTACTGGGCCTGGAGTCAGGAATACTTAACTTTCCAAGTTCAAATCTGGCCTCAGACACTCCCTAACTATACAACCCTAGGCAAATCACTTAATCTCGTCTGTCTCAGTTTCCTCACCTTGAACATGAGCTGGAGAAGAAAATGGCAAACTACTTCAATATCTTTGCCAAGAAAACCCCAAATAGGGTCATAAAGAGTCAGATAATCCTGGAACAACAATAACAATAATAGTATTATAGTATAGATAAGGATCATAACCTTAAAATCTAGTAACGGACTTGCAGAAAATAAACGTGCTCTGAAAAACCACAAGATTCTACCCAAAGGTAAGATAGTTAAAGTCATAGTCTGTAGGATTGCAAGGGACCTTAGTCATCACTGATTCCAACTACTTCATTTTAAATGTGGGAGAATTAACTGTCAAAGAGCATAAGTGATTTGTCCTAGTTAACACAGGGAATAAAAAAAGAGATAAAATTTTCACTGAGAACCACTGACTCCATATCTGCTGTCCCTTCTACAATATCATTTCTTTCTCATGGAATGGGAGGGGATGTTGAGTACCCCTGTAGTCTCATCCTATATCCTTATAACCTGATATTTCAGATGATTGCCACACAGTTAATGCCAAGTTGTCCTGTATAACAATCAAGATTCCCATTTTATGCTTTTTAGTAGACTAACTAGTTACATCCCCGATAGTGGCAAAATCTATTGGAAGAAAATTAGTTATTTTACATATTATATTTTAATTCAGACTGTTAACTTTATCTGTGTCAGAAATTCTTTCCACTAATACAGTAGGAAGAGACATTTCAGCACTAACTTATTATTTTAGAACTTTCGTGAGTGTTCTACAGTTAGTATGTGTCTGAATGTGTGATATTCTTAAATGGTGATGATGATGATGATGATCAAACAGGCTCTTTTCTATGGGAAAATTATTATGGCTCCTTCCTCAAGAGGCATATTTCACAGTGGCAAATTCCTATTGGGCCCCAAGATGGCAGAAGAGCATGGCTAGATGTCAAGTTTGATCAGTATGAAGTCAGGGAACCTGAGGTTCACACTCAACTCTGCCAGTCTCTAGCTCCATGAGTCATTTCCCTTCTCTTGGCCTCAGCTATGTTACGTGAAGAAAAGGGGTTGGAATATATGATGTCTAAGGTGTCTTTCAGCTTTAATCCATGATCCTATGATGAGTTTTGCTACAATGAAGGATATATAGGAAACGCAGAGTGTTCCTTTAAAAAAGGCTGTCTGTTTATAAAAAAGTTTGTATTTTGATTCACATTAGTTCTCCTGGGTGTAGTCTCAAAAAAAAAAAAAAAAAACAAAAACAGTGGTGATATGGACCTAATCAATCAATCAGTCAGTTGACAAGCATTCATTAAGCACATACTAAGAAGCTGAAAAAACAAAGAAAGTATAACCTGTGGGAAATGATGCATTGGAATTGTGATTTTTAAAGGCCCTATGTTTTAGCAATCATGAGATACCTATCCTCTACCTTCACATATTCTCAGAGGCTGTCTTTTTTGCTCATGACTTTTTTCAGAGCATTTTTGACATCTTTGTTCCTTAACGTATAAATGATGGGGTTGAGGAGGGGAGTGACAAAGGTGTAGACCAAGGCAAGATGCCAATCCTCATCTGCAGGGGTGGTTGAAGGGGGCCGAAAGTACACAAGACTGCCACAGCCATATTGTAGGAAGACCACAGTGAGATGGGAGGAGCAGGTGGAGAAGGCTCTCTGGCGCCCCTCAGCTGATGGGATTTGCAAGATGGTGATGGTAATGAAGACATAGGAAATGCAGATGATCAGGAAGGGGGCAGTCAGTACAATCATGCTTATCACATAGAGGACAGCCTGTGGTACACGAGTGTCAGCACAGGCCAGGTGTAGTACAGGTGGTATATCACAGAAGAAATGGTTGACCTCCAATAAGTGTCCACAGAAGGGCAGGGTAAAGACCAATGATGTGAGTGGCAGGGAAAGGGAGAGAGCAAGGCCCAGGGAACCAGCCACCATTTGAGTACACAGTTTTGGGGTCATGATGAGAGTATACTGCAGGGGATGGCAGATGGCCACATAACGGTCATATGCCATGACAGTCAATAAGAAACAATCAGTGCTGCCAAGGGTGGCAAAAAAGAACAACTGAGTTGCACAACCAGCCAATGTGATGGGTTTCCTGGCCTCAGTGATGTTGGAGAGCATCAGTGGTACTAATGCAGTGGTATAACAGATCTCCAGGAAGGACAGGTTGGACAGGAAGAAGTACATGGAGGTATGCAGGGAGATGTGTGTATACACAACCCAGATAATGGCAGTGTTCCCACAGAGAATCATTATATAGAGAAAAAGGAAAAAGCAGAAGAGGAGGGCCTGGACCTTGGGGGAAGAGGAGAACATTCGAAATATAAACTCAGTGGGGCCAGATTGGTTTAGATGAATAGTATCAGGAGAAGACATGTCACCTATCAAAGAAAAATAGAAAATCAAGCTCTATTAATGTATTTCTTTGATAATATTTGCAACTCTCAATTTTGTTTCTAGAAGCATAGACTGAAAGAATTTTGAACTTTCAACATTTAGTAAGGATCAGTTGGCAGAATTAATTTTATGTCTTTGATCTTCAATTCCATTGGTTTATGGAGGGAGTAAAACTTGATAACCTCTATGGTACTTGATAACCTCTTGCACTCAAATACTGTATGTTATCATTAGAAAACTCTCTTTGCTCTCTCTACCAACGTTTTACTTGGAAAGGCAAGTTGAATCTCCAGAGGTCAGTTCTCCAGCATTCTAGTGGTAACCCTGAATGGTTGTGATTTTAACATCATTACTCATGAACTCCCATTCTGAGGAATATTAGCTAACCAGTGGATATATTTATTTGTGGATATATCTATTTGCTTTCACAAAGGTATATTACTGAGAAGGCTTAGGAAAGACAGAAATTAGAAAAAAACCTCTTTTGAAAGCAAGAGGTACATTTCTCTTTTTTGTAGTGGAATTCTTGAAGAGCACAGACTCAGATTTAAAGTGGTTGATACCAAATGTACCAAGGGCCTGCCCAATCTTATACACTCTCATGCAAGTGCAGATACACACACACACACACACACACACACACACACATACACACAAACATGTACAAGAAAATCTCCAGGGAGAGTCGACTCCAACTTCATTGACCAAGGTACTGAGGAAGTCAATTAGAGGATTGAAGTCATCATGTGGTACATTCTTGGCCTGGACCTTCTGTTCTTTACTGGCCTATTCATCAAGATTACTTCTGGGAGTGACAAGAATCAATGGATTTTGAGTACATTTCCTAGCTTGGTTGGGCCAGTGTCTCTTGTAGGATGAGGTCTATTGGCTGCTGGAGCAACACAATGCTGGCCTGCATCAAGCTAGCCAATTGCTGTTGCTACCAGCTTCAGTATTCTCTGCTACTGTCACCAGTAGATAAGGGCATTTGAGATGGTTCTTCTCACCGTTTGATCAGTTTCTCATCTGATTCATTCTATCTCCAGATTAATATTCACCTAAGAAGACACAATAAAAAACTACAAAAAAGACACCATGCCTTTCATGCCTCAAAGATATCAGGTGAATATTCTAAGGAGGAAAATGTGTGAAAGAAAAATACTTATACACAGACTATGTCCATTTTGTAGAGGAAAAGACTGATCAAAGAGAAGATGTGTTGCTTTGTTCAAAGCCACCTAACTGGAAAATTCTGAAGGCAGGGTTTCAGCCTAGTTCTCTTGACTAAGACCAATATAGTAAACTTCTACCCATAGGGCTAGAATGTTGAAGATGAAAGAAGCAGCAGAAGCAAAATAAAGGAAGAGAAATGTGGAGGGGAGGAAGAAGAAGAAGGATAGTTGTTCTTAGATTCCCCTTGATTTACTATACCTCCCTCTTCCAACTGCCATTCATGCTAGAAGTTTGGGTCCCCAGGGAGGGCCTGACCTCTTCTCTCTTCAAGGTTCTAGGAGTAGCCCTGAGGGGTTATCTTGTAATAATGGTAATTATTACTAGTAATAATTGTGATCTTGCTCATGAACCACCATCAGTTGACATTGATTAGATTTCCCAAAAGGGTATTTACTGGGAAGGTGTAGCAAGAACAGTAGTTCTAAAATAATTTCCTCAAACAAGGGCACATTCTTTCCTTGCAGAGACACATGCCATTGAGGAGAGTCTAAATAAAATAATCATGATAACAATAAAGCTAGTGCCTTAAGGTTTGCAAAGCACTTTATAAATATGATCTCATTTTGTCCTCCCCATACTTTGGGAGGTAGGAACTATTATTATCCCCATTTTACAGATGAAAAAATGAGGCAGGCAGAGGGTAAGTCACTTCACTACGTTAACGCAGCTAATAAGTGTATCTTGTTGGATTTGTAGAGGTCTGCCTGACTCCAGGTTGAGCTCTCTTTCCAGTGTCCCACTCAGTTTTAATTCAAAGGTAACTAAGCACACATATAAAATACACATGAGACTCCCAGGTAACTCTCCCCTCCTGGCCCCAGAGTCCTTTTCTACAATGACAATCCTTCCAGTTCTTGAAGACCCATGTCACATTTCAGCAAAGTCATATGTTTCCAGTATGTGACTAGGAGTCAAAAGACCTGAGTCTTGGATCCTTTTCTATTTCTTACTGGCTGTGTCATATTGGACAAATCACTTCCTAGTACTCAGTCATCTAAGTGAAACGAGGAGGTTGGAATATGTTGTCTATGGTGTCCCTTTTAGTTTTTACCCCTATAATCCTGTGATAGCTGCATTTCTTTGAACCTAGGAAAGAAGGATGGACAGCATTATGTATTAGGAACCAAGCAGATTTCTACTAAATGGTAAGATCTTATCCATGTGACAGAAGAGTTAACATAGGTATTACTATGCAGGGCATAGTAATACTATGGAAGTAATACAGGCTTCCAATTCAGATGTTATCAACTACTCATCTTCCTTCACTCCCCAGATCCAATTATTTGCCATGTCTCATCATTTCTACCTCCCTAACATCTATTTCATATTCCCTTTTTCTTCCTTTGCTACTGCTACCATCCTGTTACAGGCCCCCATCTACATATGCCTAGGCTTCTTCAGTAGCCTGCTAGCTGGAGTCCCTGCCACAAATCTCTCCCCATTTCGACCCATCTTCCACTCAGCTGCCAAAGTTATCTTCCTAAAGTTTAGTTCTAACTACATCATCTGTTCTGTCTTCCTCCACTCATTCAACCTCAGTGGCTGCCAAGTGTCTCCAGAATTATATGTAAAATCATGTTTTTAAAAGCTATTTTTTATTTTTAATCCCTTCTTACTTCCCCAGTCTTCATACACAGTATGCGGTCCCCTTTATCCTGTGATATTTGTCCTCTTTGCTGTTCCTCTCAAATGACACTTCATCTCCCAACTTAAAGAATGTTTTCTGGCTGTCTCCCAAAGCTGTAATGCTTTCCCTCTCCTCACCTCTGCCTTCTGGCTTCTCTGGCTTTAATCATATTAAATAGCACTGAAGAATTTGACAATGAAGCATGGCTTCCATCTCTCACCACCTATCATATACAGTTGGTGTGGAATGTGGCATGTGCTTCCAGACATATACAATTTATTGATTTTTGGGTTGACTAAATTAATTTTAGGAAGCATTCTCTTGTGGTGGTGGGGGAAATCACTGAGAAATGATAGTGATGTATAAAAAAAGAACACAAATTCTTTTTAAAGAAAAGCAGGATTCACTAGATGTAGTGTAGTAGACATAAAAAGGGAACTAACTATTCAGTTACATTAATTGTACAGAGTACTAGTGATATTCTTAGTTTTTAAAAACCTATACTCCAAAGTTTTAAAAAACCTACACTCTTCTGCTCCTTTGATTTAGGAAGGGAACTGGGGAGCAGGGGCAAACTTGCAGCCTCAAGGTCACATGTGGCCCTTTAGGTCTTCAAGTGTGGTCCTTTGTTTGAATCCAAACTTCACAGAACCAATTTCCTTAATAAGAGATTTGTTCTGTAAAGTTTGGATTCAATCAAAAGGCCACATTTGAGGACCTTGAGGGCCACATGTGGCCTTGAGGCCTTTGTTTCCCCTTCATTAATCTAGGATCTAAGTATCCTGGATTAAAATCTCAACTCTGTTACCAGCTAGTTGTATGACTTTAGGTAAATTGCTTCCTCTCTCTGAGTCCCAGTAGTTCTGCCTAGAAATGAAGAATCTGGGCTCCGTACTCCTTAAGGTGTCTTCTAAAATCCTTGAATTTCCTGATCTATATCCCACCTTGTCTTCCTGATGATCAATCTGCAGGTTTATCCAAATCCATGGTGGCTGGCATGTGGGAAGAGCTTGATGAATATTTATTGAACTGAATAGATCTAAAGGAAGCTTCAGTGTAACAAACATTCCCTAAGTCTGTGCAAGTGACTTCAAAAAGCTGTGGAATATGTTGCATATTTCCTTTCTCTACTTAGAGTTCATCAATTTAGGACTTATTGAGTGTTAGAAGATTATTCCATACAAAGATCTTGTCCCCAGGAAATGTGCAAAGACCTGAGGAAGGCCTTCTGTGCATGGGACAGCTCTACTCTGGAAGGCTTATGGACAGATAACCTGACACATGGTGACAAGGCATGTGTGGTATGTGATCTCAACAAGTAGAGGTCAATTCCTTCCTCAACATATTGGCAGAGCAAAGAACTCTGGGTTTGGGGTCAGAGGCAATGGGTTCAATTACCATATCTGCATGAGTTTTCTCATCTATACATGAACGAATTGGACTAGTTCACTTCTAAATTCCCTTCAGAGTTCTAAAGCTGTAATGCTATGATTTTATAAGACCAAAGATCCTTGAATTATCTTCTGGACAATGGACCTGGGACCCTGGTTTTAGACCCTTCTGGGAAGAACCAAGTTTTGAGCAACTTAATGAAACATAAGTGCCCACACCCCTGTCCTGACGGAATCAGCTTCCTCAACAGTAAAGATAGCCTTGACTATTCAGCTTCCTCTGGACAGGTGAACTTGATGTTTACTGGTATCTACATATTTACTGAGTCTACACAAGATTAGCCAGAGGTTGGAGCTTTTAGAGGGGCTGTCTGTTCTGTATGAAGAGCTATACATTGAACCCTTAACTAATACATTTTTTTGCCTACCGCATGACCTTCAACCTATGTGGTCCTGCAGGGGATACAGAGAAGGAGAAGATGTAGGTTCTGACCTGGGGATTGTAAATCATATGATATCTGACCTAGGAGGGGCCCTACAGGATTGTGCTAAAAGGAACACTGAAACACAGAATGTGGAATGCATTAGAGCTGAAGTCAAGTCAGTAAGCATTTATTAAGTGCCTACTATGCACCAAGAACTGCATTGTGTGACCAGTAGCTTGATTTTCCTGTACTTGAAGAGGCAAGATTAGCACACACCAAATAGTTTCAGTATGGCGTAGTTGAAGGAGCTGGGACCCAACTTGGTTATGAACCAGCTCTGTGATTTTAGGCAAGTGACTCAAAGGTTCTGGACCTCAGTGTCCTTTTTTTTTAAATTTTTTTTTATAAAAAGAGAGAATGATTAAAAATGGACTTGAAGATATCCACCACCTCTTAAGTAACAACCACCACCACCACCATGACCAAAACAACTAGCATCCATATACCTTACAGGTTTGCAAAATGATTTAATATTTAAATGAATTTGATTACTATATGATATCTATGAAATCCTTTCTGTACAAGGAATAATCAGAAGCATACAGGATATTTAATGGATCCTTCTAAGGACATGGTGCCAGAAAAGTTTAGTCTAGGGGACAAGACCCTAGATTTATAGTTGGAGGATATTTGTTTCAATCTCATCTTTGCTTGTAAAAGTCACTTCTCCTCTGTAGATCTCAGCTTTCTCCTCATAAAATAAGAGGGTTGGATTAGATCACTAGTTCTTAACTGGAGGGATATGAACTATTTTTTTTCATATTTCAATACTATTATTTCAATATAAGTAGTTCATGATGTATTCTTATTTATTTTATTTGATGCATTTTAATACACTATTTTTGAGGAGTCCATTAGCTTCACCAGGGTGCTAAAGGGATCCATGATACTAAAAAAAGGTTAAGAACCATTGGGCTAGAGGATTTATAGAGCATTCAGTTTTAAAAACTATGATCCTTAGCTAGACAACTAAACAGAAATTAAGAAAGAAGTCATATTCCTTACCAACATCCAATGCTTGGTGACTCCATACTCCACTTAGCAAAAGGTTGGATCCAAGGACTGTCTCTGATATGCAATGCTTTGGCTTCAGTCCTCTCAGAAAACACACCTATTCCCTTCTATCTGTTTGCTTTGAGTTTGATGGAATGAGGGTCCATAGCTTTCCAAGGAAGTAGGGTTCTCTGGAAAGGAGAGACATTGACAAGTGCTTCAGTTCCATGCTTCTGCTTTCTGGCTGGATTTAATTCAGCTGAACATGAGGAAAGACTTGGGTGCCTTTCATTATCCAAGGACTTTAAAGAGTCTAGAACTTTGGTAAACAGTATTACAGTCTTCCTAGATGTAGTTCCAGGTATCACCCAAATTAGGTACTCCGATAACTACAAATTCTCCTATGTCCATTCAAAGTGTTTTCTTGGCTGCTTTGGCATGGTTATTTAGTGTCTTTGAATACTGTCTCAGGGGAATAGTTTGCTGAAGTACAATAGTTTTCCCAATGGATCTCTTTAAGTGAATCACACACAAGATTAATGGGCACTCAGATCCTCTTTGCGATGTGGAATCACAACTGCTATCTAGGGACCTCTAGGAGGGATTCTCACTCTTCTGTCCTCCCCTCCCTTCCATCAGGGACTTCCTAAGGCCATGTTCCATGATAACTTAGTAGTGGGAATGGGTAAAAGCATGGATTTATCCCAACAGTAGCAAGAAGCATGTATTGGGAATCAGGAGACAGGGGCTGAAGTCCCAGATCAGCTACTGAACAAAATGTGTAACCCCAAGCTAAGTTATTACTCTCTTCTGATAGGATGGAGATAGAGTAGGCCCAGGTATAGGCACTCACTTGGCCTTCTTCTTTTCAACCAACATTTATTATAACTTATAATTGGAGAATTAGAGAAAGTAAAGCTCAGATGCTGTCTTCAAGGAATTTATAGTGTGATATCATGCCAGATTATGCTCACTTCTTTTTTGATGGGGGCTGGTTGATTTTCTTTATTAAAAATTCTAACTTTCAAGGGATGTGGTTGGGCCAAAGTAGGGGAACATCACAGACCTACATTGTGTCTCAACTTCTTCATCTGTGAAATGAGGCATTTGGACAAGATGATTCCTAAAGTGCCCTCTAACTCATTTTGAAGATTATTATTATGGTGACAGGATGAGACAATGGGGAAAAAGTAACATTGGATTTAGAGTCAAATGACCTGGGTGCGGATCCTGCCTACTATTTACTTTCTATATTCATCCTCCATTCTGCTATGAGATTGAGCTTCCTAAAGTGCAGGTATGACTATATCGCATCCTAGCCCCATTTAATAAATGCCAACAGCTCCCTGTCATCTCCAGCATCCAATATAAAATCTTCTGTTTGGCTTTCAAAGTCCTTCATCGATTTCCCCTCTCCCCTAATTTTTCCAGTCATCTTACACCTTCTTTATACTCCACCAACTCTTAAGTCCAGTGAAACTTGTCTCATTGTTTTTCACACATGACAATCCTTCTCGCAACTTCAAGCACTTCCATGGGCTATCCCTCATGCCTTCCTCCAATACTCTCCCTCCTCACCTCTACCTTCTGGCTCCCCTGGCTTCCTCCAGGTATCAGCTAAAATCTCATCTTCTGTAAGAAGCCTTTGCCAGACCTCCTTAACCTTAGTGCCTTCCCTTTCACATTGTTCTAGTTCGATGCTATATGTTTCTTATTTGCACATAGTTCTTTGCACACTGTCTTCTCCATTAGACTAAGTGAGTGTGATGCAAAGTGACATGGGAGAGGAACCAAGAAAAGGGACTAAGTCCAATAAGAAAATTTGAGTAGAGAGAGCTCCCTGTCAGTTGAGACAATCTGGGAGGATTTGCTGTAGGAGGTGCCCCTTGATTTAAGCTTTCAAGATCTAGAATTAAACAGTTGGAAAGGATAAGGAGGTGACTTCCAAGCTGGGAAGTATTCTTATGTGAACGAGCAGAGGCAGGGAAGGCAAGGAAATACCAGTCATTCCTCCAATTTGGCTAGGATATCACAAAGTGGGAATACTTTGAAATGGGACCGATAATAATCTAAACCAATTCACAATCCATAAAGAGAGAACCTCTCCTCAGGGTGGAGCAGCTGAAACAGTGAGAATCAATGTGAAATAGTCATCTTTGTTTATTACCTTAAAGTTAATAAAGACTTTGAATGTGTTGTTTCATTTGATTTCCACACAACCTTATAAATTATGAAATTAAAGTATTTTTAAACATTTATTTTTCAAATTAAGCTTTTATATATTTTCACTCTCATCTCCAAATTGAAAAGAAGAATAACAAAATCCTTGTTAACAAACTAACACATATACATATAGACACTCACATACACACACCCATGTTCCTGCATCAGTCATGCCCTAAAATATGTCTCTTTCTACATCTTGAGTCTATCATCTCTCTGTTAGGAAGTAGCTAGGCTGCTTTATCATCATTCTTCTGGAGTTTTGGTTGGTCCACTGCATTTGCTGAAGCTCTAACATCTTTCAAAGTTGTCTTTGTAATGTTCTCCTGCTTCTGCTCATCTTAATTGAAGTATTTTGATCACCGTTTTACATATAAAGAAACTGAGGCTCAGAGGTGAAGTGACTTGCTCAGGTTCAGGTAAGTAATTATAAGTTGTCAAACCAAGTTCTCTCATAACTCTAGGGAAATGGATAATTAATTACCTACAAAATTTAAAAAAAACAATAAATCAATCAAATAATACGTAAGAATTTTAAATAGCTGAATACAAGAAAAAGAGCAAACCAAAAATGAATTTCCATACAGTTAGGGAGCACGGTTCAGATGAATTTAGAAGTGAATTCTATCGAATGTTCAAAGATGGCTCTGACAGGATGCTTTTTGTTACATCAAGCCTATATCAATCAAGCAACATGGATCTGTTAGGAACCTGTTATATACTAGGCACTGGTACTGATGAACACAAAAGATACAAAACACAAAAAAATAACAAAACATGTTCTTTCATTCAAGGAACTTATATTTTATGAGAAGAGATAAGTTGTATATACGCAAAGATATGCAAAATTATTAGGAGACAGTTTGGGTAGGGGCACAATTACAAATGTGCCTTTTATCAATTTCAGCTTACTGGTCCAAATTCTGTCCTTTGAGTCCATGACTGGAAATGTAGGATTTATGGACAGAAGAGGCCTTCTGACTACAATATTATTTTTTAGATGAGGAAACTAAAACACTTAGTAATTTGCCCAAGGTCACACAGAATGTTCTATGACATCCTCAATTGAATCCACAGTTATCCAAAAGAAATCAACTCCATTAATAATAATAATAGTAATAGTAATAACTGTAATGTTAAAATTTACATTTTGGATCAAATTGACATCACCTCAGCAAATAATAGAAAAGACTCACAAAAACAGGCGCCACTGGATTTTCCAAGCATAACCAAACGTCGTTTACTTTTGGATTAGGGAAGCATATTCCTGAGTTCAAATCTGGCTTCTGATATTTACTAGCTGTGTCACCTTGGGTAAGTCACTTGACCCTGTCTGCTTCAGTTCCTCATCCGGAAAATCAACTGGAGAAGCATATGACAAATTACTCCAGTGTCTCTGCAAGGAAGACCCCTAATGGGGTCACAGAGAGTCAGGTACAACTGAACAAAAAAGTCCAAATTCTTCTATACATTGCTGTGTATAAAAATTACCCTTAGAGTAAGGCAATGAAGACTTCTATAACTTGAAAATATAAGAGGGTCTTATAGTTGGAAGGGAATTTTTCAGCTCATATATACTTTAGTAAGAAGAGATTCTACAGCTCATGGGGTCTGGCAGGATCAAGGTGATCTCCCCTAAGTTTCCCTTCAAGGAACTTCAAAACAATGCTTCCAAAATAATTTTGGAGTGACAGACTCAACAAAAGGACAGGCTGAAACAATTTTCTAACATGGGACAATTTCGAAGTTCTGTAGGAAAGGTCTGTCACACCAGGGTGAGTAAGCAACTCCCTGGCAAGTCAGCAACAGGCCTTGTGGGTAAGTGAATCAGCAGCTGTGGCTTCCAGAGCTCTCAGCCCACAGACAGTAAGTGGGTCAACAACTGGTCTGCAAGTCCCTTTGCTAGCACTGGGGTGCAGGTTGAAGTCTTGGGTCACAGACCTAGGGCAGGGGTGTGGGTGGCACTAACATACTTGAGTTAGTGATGGAAGAGAGTGGGGACTTTGGTCACAGTTCCAGGGTGGAAAAGAGTGCTTGTGGTCCCTCACAGACCAGAGTATAGGCCAAGAGAGAAGTAAACACACCTCTCTTAGATCATACCACCTTGCCAGAACTTCATAAAAATCATGGAATCACAGAGGATCATGCAAGATTTAGCACCTTTCTACATTAGAAGATTAGAATTATGATATTACAGAGGACAAAGAAACTAGGATTACAACTAAGCATTCCTGATGAAAGACAAGAGGGAAATGGAAAATTCATCTTTCAAATATAAGACTCAAGGGAAGCGTAAAAAGGTAAACAGGAGAAAGAAAGCATAAGGAATGCAGTAAAGCTAAACTATCCACATTCCTACATAGGAAGGTGATACTTGTAACTCCTAAGAAGTTTGTCATTATTAGGGCAGTTAGGAGTATGCATAGACAGAGGGTATGGATGTGAATAGAATAAGATGGAATGATATCTAAAAAATAGACTTAAGGACTGAGAAAGAGGAATGTCCTGGGAGAAGGGAAAAGTAGAATGGGACATCACATAAAAGAAACAAAAGAGCTTTGACAGTGGAGAGGAAGATGAAATTGGGCTGGGAGTGCTTGAACCTTATTCTCTTTGGAATTGACTAAAAAAGGAAATAACATAAACACTCAGTTGGATATAGTACTCTATCTTACCCTACAGGAAAGTAGGAAGGTAAGGGGTTAAGACAGGGGAAACGGAACTGATGAAAGGGAATGTAGATTAGTGGGGGCAGTAGTTAGAAGAAAAATGCTCTTAAAGATGAAAAGAGAGAGAGAGAGAGAGAGAGAGAGAAAGAGAGAGAGAGAGAGAGAGAGAGAGAGAGAGAGAGAGAGAGAGAGAGAGAGAGAGAGAAAGAGAAAGAGAACAAACAGAGGAAATAGGAGGGAGAGAATACACAGTTGGCAGCAGTAACTGTGAAAAACCTTTTTTTTTTTAAACAGTGAAGACTTCATTTTTCAAATATATAGAAAACTGAGTCAAATATGTAAGAATGCAAGTCCTTATTGAATTGATAAATGGTCAGAGGATATGAACAAATTTCAGATGAAAAAAACAAGGCTATCAGCAGTCACATAAAAAAATGTTCTAAATCACTATTGAAATGCAAATTAAAACAACTCTGAGGTACCACCACAAACGTATTAGACTGATTAAAATGAAACAAAATGAAAATGACAAATGCTGGAGGGGATGTGTGAAAATCGAGACACTAGTTCATTGTTAGTGGAGTTGTGAACTGATAACAGCCGTTAGGAAGAGCAATTTCTAACCATACCTAAAGGGCTATGAAACTGTGCATACCTTTTTAAAGAGGACAAAAAAAAAAAAAAGGAAAACTAGACTTACATTTTAAAGAGAAAAAAGCAAAAACAAAAATGTTCTACACTTGCAAAAATATTTATTGTAGCTGTTTTTGTGGTGGCTAAGAATTGGAAATTGAAGGGATTGCCAGCAATTAGGGAATGACTAAATAAGTTGTAGTATATAATTGTGATGAAATATTATTGTGCTATAAGAAATGACAAGCAGGATGCTCTCAGAAAAATCTGGAAAGACTTATAGGAGCTGATGCAAAGTGAAATGAGCAGAACCAGAATATTATCCATAGTAACAGCAATATTGTATAATGTTCAAACTATTAGCTATTCACAGAAATACAAGGCTCCAAGACAATTCCAAAGTACTTATCATGAAAAATGCTATCCACTTTCAGAAAAAGAACTGATGGAGTCTGAATGCAGGTTGAAAAGACTTTTAAAAACTTTCTTTTTCATTTTGGTCTGTATTTCCTTTCACATTACCAATATGGAAATATGTTTTGCATGACTACATGTATAGCCTTTATCAAATTTCTTGCCTTCTCAGGGGCGGGGGGAGGAGAGAGGAAAAGAATTTAGAACTCAAAATAAAAAAAATGTTCAAAGTTGTTTTTACATGTAATTGGGAAAAATAAAATATTACAAAAATAATAGATTTTATAACATCATAAAATGACTATCCATCCTTTACTTGAATAGAGATGTAAGATTGGAATCCAAGAGGATGGAAGTGTATGAAACAAGATTATTGAGTTCTTATTGAAATATATCTATTTACCTAGATTTAGATACAGAGCCCTGGTACGCAATGAAGGTTGGAAATGATAGGTCTTGTCTGCATATGAATGGACGGAAGTGACCTAATATTGTGAATCTGCAGCAAAATTTAGCGGTTAGCCTTAAAATCTAAACCCCCTAATTCTTGTGGAAACCCTATCTCCCTGAAGGAGGGCAGGAAACTGTTTCATTTATATGTTTTCTTGTTTGTGGGAGTTAGGAATGGGGACTGAAAAGTGAGTGGTTGGTAGCTTTTGGAAGAACCAGTGGCATCTACCTATAAGGAACCTCAATGGGCACACCTTTGGTGGACCAAGACTCCTTTCCCTATGTGGAAGAAGAAATAAGGATTGTGGATATAACCAGCTGTAATCACTGATTACTCAGTTATGTAGCTATTCTCTCTGTGGGGTTGTCTATAGGATTACCTGGTATCTGATTTACATACTTCTTGTGATCTTCAAGCTATGCCTGATGCCAAGATTTCTTTAAACATCAAGTTAAGAGATGGAGAATTTGTGGTTCCTCAGTCACAGTATGTAGCTTCTATAACAAAAGATATCCCAACAAGTCTTGTGCTCACTCTGCATAGGATACTGGATGTAATTCTTAATTTGGACCCTGCAAGACTTGGACTCAAATACTGCCTCTGACTATGTTGTCAAGTGCAAGTCATTCAATAATTCTTTGTCTCGGCTTTCTCATGGTTAAAATAGGAATAATAATACCCAAAGTATCTGTTTTATATAATTGGTATGAAGTTTAAATGAAATAATGAATGAAAAATACTTTAAATTACCATATAGACATATAGAGAATTAGCCATGTGACTCTGAGAAAGCAATTTAACCCTTTCTAACCTCAGTTTCCTCATCTGTAAAATGGGAGAGGGGAGACTGTACTTGATAGTCTCTTAGGTCTCTTGCAGCTCTAAATCTTGATTGTGGGAAATGGTAACATTTTCTAAAGCTGCTACCTAGATGTCAGATATTATTTGGCCTATTAGAGAATGAGAATGGTGTATTCAAAGGTACTTGAGGTCTACTTTCCCTAGGCTGGTACAAGGCTCCAATTCTATCTAATTCAGTATATATCCCCTGAGGCACTATTTCCCTGAGCTGCCCAATTCAGCTTGAAGTGGTCTAGGCGAGGTTGCCCCTCCCAGACCAACTGGCGTGCTCCAAAACCAGAACAAATATTCACACTCCAAATGGAAGTGGGGAGAGAATATTACTATTATCATAGGATTTAGAGCTGAAAGAGGTCTCAGACATCACTTATTGCAAGCCCATCATTTTACATGTGGAGAAACTAGACTCAGAGAGGGAAAGCGATTTATTTAAGTTCATACAAGAAATAAAGAAGAACAACAAGATTGGAACTCAGGTCCTCAGAGTCCAAAGACAAGCATTTTTTACATCATGCCAAGACACCTCTATAAAGGTACTTGCAGGGACATGGTGTATACCTGATTAAGAATGATATAATATACATATAATCATAGTTACATACATTATGATATAATAATATATTAATATAATATACATTATAACCCTACAATTTTGGTTTTGGTATTACAAGGGTACTTACCACAGTGTAAATGTGAATTAAATATAACACGATAGGTAACCTTCTCATTTTGCATATATACACATATACATACAGACATGCATACATATATGCATATACATGCATTCATACACACATACACACACATACCACAACAATTTAAATGGAAAACAAAACAAAATTCAACCAAATGTTTCATAATTATAATGACTAAGCTAGAAGAAACAAGAAACATTATCCCTACATTGTAGAGGTCCCCATTTCACTGAGAACTAGTTAGCATTATTGCCAATCAAGTAGAGAGTTATTAGAGTTAATTAGGACGTTAACTATCACATTTTATTGTTGGCAATAAGGTCATAATAGACTTTCTCCACTCAGACTGCCTTTAAGGAAAGGTGATTACAGCTTCCTTCTCTGGAGGAACATCTTGAAGTGGTAAATATATATCTTCTATTAGACCATGACCTCCAGGATTAAATATAAAATCCTCTCTTCATTAATTTAAAATCCTTCAAAATCTGTTCATTATTTTTGCAGTCTCCTTACACTTTATTCCTTTGCAATGAACTCTATTTTGATTCTGGCTTCTTTGCTGTTCCTTATGCAAGGCATTTCAACTTCCAACAATGCATTTTCACTAGCTGTTCTTCATGTGTAGAATTCTCTTTCTATTCATCTCTGCTTCTTGGTTTCTAAGGTTTCATTCCTAGATAAAGTCCAATCTATTGCAAGAAGCAGTTCCCAAACCCACTTAATGCTAGTGCCTTCCCTCTTGATTATTTTAAATTTACCCTATGTATAGTTTGTTTTACATACTTTCTCTTTCATTAGATTGTGAGATACGTGAGAGCACAAACTGTCTTTTGCCTTTCTTTGTGTCCTTAACGCTTAGCACAGTGCCTGACATATAGTAGACCTTTAATAAGTGCTTGTTGGCTTATTTTTGTACCTCTCTCAGTGGGAACGCCACCATGCATTAAAAAGAGGATTGGATTCAAGTTCCAGCTTGACCTATTATTTTTTATAAGACATTAACCAAGCTCTTTAGAAGCTAGATTAAAGTATTTTTATCTTTAAGTCTGTGATTTGGTTATTCTATGATCCCTGAATGGGCACGTGCTAGAATGAGGATTACATAAGGAGGGTAGTATATCTATAAGAAAAGTCTAGGTATACATAAAACCCCACACAACCTTGACTTAGATGCCATATTTTCTTTTCTGATGATAGTTTTGTGCAATATTAAACAGTGCTAAATAAGTACAAATTGAAGAAATCTACAAAATGTTGAAAACTATGTATTAGACTCATGTTTTGAAAAGAGTTCCACTGCCTTAGCCACCATAAGACATTCACCCTAAACCTTCACAGAGGTTGCTTTGCGGCTCACAGATTTTTTCAGAGCTTCTTTGACATCTTTATTACGTAAGGTATAAATGAGGGGATTAAGTAGAGGTATGACAAAGGTATAAACCAAGGCAAACTGCCGATCCTCATCTTCTGATGTGCTGGACCTGGGACGCAAGTAGACCAAGCTACAGCAGCCATATTGCAGCAGGACAACAGTGAGATGTGAGGAGCAGGTGGAGAAGGCCCGTCGGCGTCCCTCTGCTGAGCGGATATGCAAAATAGTGATAGCAATGAAAATATAGGAGATACAGATGAGTAGGAAGGGGATGACTAACACGAAGATGCCCACCACATATAGGACAGCCTGGTGTATGTGGGTATCCTCACAGGCTAGCCTTAAGACAGGTGGAGCATCACAGAGGAAGTGATTGATCTCTTGGCGATGCCCACAGAAGGGAAGGGAGCAAACCAGTGTTGTGAGTGGCAATGTAAGGAAAATAGCCAGGCACAGAGAGCCAACCACCATCTGGATACACAACTGTTGGGTCATGATGAGGGTATAGTGTAGGGGATGGCAAATGGCCACATAACGGTCATATGCTATGACAGCCAACAGGAAGCAATCAGTACCACCAAAGGTGAGAAAAAATAACATCTGAGCCCCACAGCCAGCCAACGAAATGGACTTCTGAGCTCCAAAGATGTTGGAGAGCATCAGGGGTACAGTAGTAGTGGTGTACAAGATTTCTAGGAAAGACAGATTGGACAGGAAGAAGTACATGGGGGTATGGAGGGAACTATAGGCACACACAACTCCAATGATGGCACTGTTACCACAGAGAATCATTATGTAGAGGAGAAGAAAGAGACAGAAAAGGAGGACCTGGAACTTGGGGGAAGTGGTTATTACTCGGAACACAAACTCAGTGGGGCCAGACTGGTTGAGATGGAGCGTACTGGGGGAAGACATCCCACCTGCCAAAAACAAAACAACAAACAGAAAAGTCTGGTTACTGAATTGCCTCAAAAGTCTTTGAATCATAGAATTTTAGAAGTCTATGGAACTTTAAAGGCCGCTTTAGATAAGTTGTTATCCTCTCTGGTCCTCAATATTTCCAACTAATAGTGTTATAATAATAACTGCGATAGTAGCAGCTAGCATTTATATACATTTAAAGTGTTTGGAAACTGCTTTACATAGGTTATCTCATTTAATCCCTCCTGTGAGGTGGTTGCTATTATTTTCCCCATTTTACAGATGAAGAAACTGAGGCTGAGGAAAGCTAAGTAACATGCCCATAGCTATCTTATAACTAAGTGATGAGACAGGAGTAGCTCTTGATGGACTCAAATTTTCCTTCCAGCTCTTACATATTAGATTCTCTTTCTAAGTCTTCTCCTAATATTGACATTTCATGATATATGATCCAATGCCCTTTCCAGTTCCGACATTCTGTTGGCTCCCAGCTTTAAAATTCCACATTCTGTGTCCACAGTTCCCTTTCTACACTTCCATTTTATGAGTCTGATTCTATCTGATTTTCTCCACGGAGTAGTATGGTAGCATGGCCAGAGACCACTGGATTTGAAGTCAGGGAAAACATGAAGTCATTTTGCCCCACATGTTTAGGAGTTGATCAACTTCATTTTTCTCATCTGTAAAATGAAGGAGTTGAATACAAAAGCTTCCAAGGTCTGTCTCCAGCTTTGAGTCTATGAGTCTAAGATTTAGGACATAATCTTCCATATGGTTATGGAAGTGGGGAACTTTCCAATTAGAAAGCATAAGAATGAATAAACCAGAAAGGATGCGAAATAACATTTTGTGGTGATCTTTAAGAGGAAGGAAGGAAGGAAAAAAGGAAAAAGAGAAGAAAGGAATGAAAAAGAAGGAAAGGAGAAAGGAAATAAAGATTTATTAAATGCTTGCTATATATCACTAAGTGCTTTGTGTTGCAGATACAAGTGCAAGGAAAAAGACATTCCCTACCCTTAAATAATGTCCATTTAAGTGTAGAAAGGGAATTGATTAGTAGGAGTAGGGGGATGAAAGTAGAGGGCATAGTTTTTGGATAGCTAGATATCCATATAGCCAAACCAGGTAAAATATTCCAAGGAAGCAGTTATTATAAAAGACAAATATTCTAATTTTGGGGAATAGAGAACTCTGGAAGTCTTATATCCCTAGTAGTCTAAATCTGAAATCTTTTAAATAAACTTCTTTGTCAGAACTATCAAAATGTTTGTTTTCTTTAACAGAAATTTGTTAGGTTGAGAAAATGTCCGTATAATTAAATTGTTTTCATTTTTATTCATGGTATTTCCATAATTACAATAAAGACTAACAAGAAGGTGACCTTTTAAGGTTTGCAAAGCACTCATCATCTCATTTAAAACTTATTAAAATCATTTTCTAGATGAAATTAAGGCTGAGAAAAGCTGTGACTTGCCCAGGATCATGCACCTAGTAAATGTCTGAGGAAGGATTTGAACTCAGGTCTTCTTGACTCGAATCCAAGACTTTTTGCATATTTTACTGCCTCTATTATTCCATCATTATGTTTCTGAAATTGGTAGGGTGAGAAGACACCCACTAAATTCTCTCACCTTATCTGACTGTTCTAGTTAGGTATTGTCCTATTTCTCTTCTCTCATTCTAAGTTAGGCTCCATTAAAAGTCATTTATATATCTTAGATGCTCTTGCACAGACTGTGAAATTTACCTTGAATTCTCTCTCACAGCCTATCTTCACATGCTCTTGACATCCCTGGTTTCATTCAAGACTCAGCTCAGATGCTATTTTCTGCTGGAAACCTTCCCTCTCTCCCCAGGAACTTGAGGCTTCCCCTCTGAGGTTACCTTCCTTCCACTCTGTATGTATCTCTAATTCCCCCTTAGAATGTGATCTCTTTAGAGGCGTGAATGGTTTTTGTGTTTTTGCCTCCTCCATGGCTTCACCATGTCACAGACACGATCATGATTTCTTAAAGCTATGGCAGTGAAAGGACAGAAAAAAGATTTCAAGACAAAAACAAAAACTTTGGGCACAGTCCTGGTGATGCTTGGTACATTAATTGTCTGATGACCAGCCCAGGTATAAATCAGGTTTTCATTATATTGTTATCAGCCAATTTTCAGGCCCAGCCACTTTATAAGACTCTCTATTGAGGTACACAGAAGGAAAGCTGGTGCTGACCAAATTACACATCCTCGCATTAATGAAGTGTTGACATTTAGAGATGTTTCAGCCTCACATAGACCCAGGCAGACATCCATCCTTCTTGATCTTTTTATGTTAAATGCTCCACCTCTGTCTCATCTTATGAAATCTACCTGTTAGCTCTCAATAGAGAAAGAGTTTAGGACCTTTCCCTGTAAACATATAACTCATTTCCTCTCCAACGTGATCTTCTATTACAGACACAGGAAGGATCTGTGTTTTCATTTATTGTGGTAACATCTATTGCAGACATTCCTTTTACCAACTCAAAGCTTAATCCAACTATCACTCAATAGATGCATCCTAGGGAATTGTCAAAGGTAGTTAACCCAAAATAGGTTCAGTGAAAACTTGGACACAACTGAAATAATTCAGCAACCTACAAGCGACTTGCCTAGGATCACAGAGATAGGAAGCATGATAGGTGCCATTGGAACCCATATGTTCTTAACTCCAAGCCCAGCACACTGTTCATGCAGCCTCTGTATTGAACACTTTAAAATGCCAGCTGTTTCTCATTCTCTAACTTCCTTTCTTGGTGCTAATATCTACTCTATCATGATACGTATTGCTATTTCTCACTGAACAATCTTCACTTTATTTACCTGCATGGTGGGATGCAATGAGTTGTGCATACAGAGTTGAATGACCTGGCTTACAGGTCCAGCTCCGTCATTGGGTGCCCTTGGGCAAGTCACTTTCACTCTCAGTTTAATGTCTTGATTGGTAAAATGAGGAAAATAACACCTACTTACAAGTGTTGTAAGAATCAATACAAGGAATCGATATAAATTGCTCTATAACTTCCGACATCCTATAAACATAAATTATTCTTAGTAATAATTATTAAAATAGCCATTATAAAAAAAACCAAATAATTATAAAACTCAGAGATCTAATTTTCAGGATCTTATAATTATAATGGTTCACATTCTCGTAATGGCAGCAAACACATTACCTGAGACAGTTGTCAACTCTGTTTTGGAATACCTCTGATTGGATAGAAGTTTTTATTTATATAGATGGAATTCAATTTCTTTGCAACTTCTCTTTACTCTTGGATTTATTCTCTGGGACCAAGTAGAATAATCCAAATCCCTTTTGTACATGATAACATTTTGAATACTTGAAGACAACTATCATGCCTTTCCTAGGTCACATTTTAAGTTTTACATACTTGACCGGAAATAAAAAACAAAACGAAACAAAAAACCAGACCCCAACTGGGCCGTGTCCTTGGACTGTTGAACTGTCATTTACTAACTACATTTCATCGGGCATAACACTTCCCTCCTAGGAATCTTTCTGGATTTTAAAAAAGCATGTTGGAGTAGTTGGAGTCTGATGATATAGCTCTGATTCTAGCTCTGATTTCTGTGAATCCCAGGATATACCCACTCCTCACTCTATGAATCATTCAGTCAATAAAACTTTATTTAGCACCTACCATGTGCTAATGATGGATATCACAATTACTCTCCTAATTGGCAACCTAATTGATCTCTTTTCAATGGGACCCCACTTAACAGACCACTTGAGGGTAGGGGAGCAAAGAAGAGAGAGTGAATAAGCATTTATTGAGCACCTACAATGTGCCAGGTGCTGTTAAGCATTTTACAATATTCATTTGATCCTCACAAGAACGCTGTGAGGTAGGTGCTGTTATTATTCCCATTTTTACATTTAAGGAAACTGAGGTCGTGACTTGCTCAAGGTCACACAGCTGGTAAGTGTTTCAGTTCAGGTCTTCCTGACTCCAGGCTCAGTTTTGCGTCTAATACACTATCTAGCTGTCTCTGTAAAGTCCACTGTTTGAGAAGGGGATTGTGAATTAATAGTCAGGAAACACTGACAAATTCTGCCAACTGCTAACATTAACATTTGATTAATAAAGTAACTGGTTTCTGGGTAGGTTTGAAGAGGGAGAAAGGAACATGGTTCCTGTCTTCAAGTATTTTGAAGGTTGCCACATGTTAGGAGAATTAGCATGGTTTTATGATCTATTAGCAGCCTATTGTTGTTAAGGAGTGCAGAAGCCAGTTGTTATCCTCTCTTTCCCTTCTCAACCTTATTTTATTTACACTTGAAGAAGCTGAAGCCTTAGAAGTTGAAGTGATTTGCCCAAAGTCACATAAGTGTCAGATGCAGAATTTTGAACCCAGGTTCTCTGATTGTATAGCTGTGCTTTTCCTACTGATTAGGCTTGTTCTTGCTTCCTCAAGACAGAATGTGAAACAGTGGGGAAGGTGACTGTGGGCATGGAAGGATCAGCCACAAAGTGACTTTCAACTTGTAGGAATGAAAAAAAAAAACCTTCCTAATAATTAGAATATCCTCCAGTTTGGCATGGGCTGCTTCCAGAGTAGGGATTTCCCCATCACTAGAGACCCTTCATCAGACACACTGATGAATATGATTTTTAAGGCCACTCTCCAAACTCCAAGTCTAGTGATCTGTATGTTAGAACAGACTTTGTGGTCCCTTCAGGAGAGAAGAAAAAAAAAAACCCTGGCTCCCTTCTATAGACCACTTGAGAACTGAAATGTTCATTGATTTAGAACTGGAAAGAACCTCAGAAGTCAGTCCTATGGATCAACCCTCTTATTCTATAAATGGGAAAACTGAGACCCAAGAAGGTCAAATGACTTTTCCCAGTTCTCATAGGCTTTAAGTATCACTTGTGAAATTTGAACCCAGATCACCTGATCCCAGAACCCATGTTCTAACTACACTACTCTACTTACTTTAGAAAAGTTATATTCATAATATTCATCATAAAAGGAAATGATAAGCCACAAAACTTATCCACTTTCTTAAAAGTCTTCAGTGTTAGTCCAGAAAGAGAATCGAGATGGGAAGTTTAGTACTAACTATAGTTAGTCTAGTTTAATACTAATTCTAGTACTAACTGTGTGACCTTAGGTAAATTACACGCCCCCTCTTGAACTCAATTTTCTTGCCTATAAAATGAGGAATATTGGCCAGATGATTAGCAAATCCTTTTCTAAATCTCCCCGGTTTTATGACAAATATTCCTTCTGTTATATCTAAGAATTAACAATTAAAAGTGGGAAAAGTAGAGCTAGGCACATCGCAGGTGCATGATAAGTCTTTGAACTGAACTGAATGGACCCATAGGTGTGGCAAAGACTCCCTGTATCCAGAGATCTAATGACTTAATGAAAAGAAAATTCTCTAAGATTATAGATTTTTTTTATTAGTGTCTGAGATTTTCATAGTAGGGAAATCCTTTGGGACTTAGTGAGAGGTTAGAGATGGCCAATTTGAGTGCTACCATAATGCAGGTACAATGTTAGAAAGCTTGGGGATAGTTCTGTAGAATGTTGGGTAGAGCAGAACAAGAAGCAGAATGTTTGAATGGGGGACAATTCACATCTGTACACTACCTATAGAGGTGTGGTGCTCTAGCCAAGAGATCAAGGACCCATAAAAATATCAAAGGAACTTTCAGGTGAAGGACCCTGAGCTCCATGCTTCTGTGAATTAAAGTGATGAACACACCCTATAGGGAACATGCCCTAGGAATTGGAGGCAGGGAATGTCACAGTTAGTTTGAACTAATTTAGAACAGAGAACACAGGATTTCCGAACTGGAAGGGATCACAGGACTGTAGGATTAGAACTGTAAATCAATTTACCCATCATCTACTTCACTCCTCTAATTGTACAGATGAAGAAACTGAGGTCTAGAGAAGTGGCAGAGCTGGGATTTGAACCTTTTGATTCCAAATCAAGTACATATTTTACTGACTCTTACTGAACAGTACCTTAGAGATTGAGTACAATCCCTGCCTTTCACAAGTGGGATTTCAAATCTAGATAAGAAGAGTGGTTTACCCAAGGTCATATAGTAAATTAGCATCAGGGCCAGAATTAGAACCAAGTGTCCTGATTCCAAGTTCAGGACCCTTTTCTCTAAGTCCCTCACTTGGCACATCCTTTTTGTTGTATATGTGATAAGACAAGACTAACATACAGATGGACATTGTAGTATGGTCTAAAGAGCAGGTCAGTTAGCCTGCCCCCAGAGAAAAGATGAAAACATTCATATTCCACCTTTCTTTGAAGAAGGTGGTGATGGGGACCGTAAGAGTGGAGCATTAGGCAGCTACTGTTAGACTTGCTTGATATATTAGTTTTGGTAACCTCCCCCCTCCCCTTTTAAAATATTCTGCGAAAGGATGGCTTATTGAGTAAAGAAGTCATAAAAGATACATTAAAAAATGAAGGTAAGATAAAAATACACATCAGCATTTTTTAAAAGACTAGCTCAATAATTAGGCAACCCTGTAACCATGGGAAAGTCACTTAACTTCTCTGGTCTCAGTTTCCTTATCTGTAAAATGAAGGACATGAACTAAATTACCTCTCAGGAACCTTTTTGTTCTAAAACTATGATTCTGTGATGTGTATGAATATGGTTTAGAAACTACCTCTGTGAAATAAAAAAGTATTAGACTAGAAATGATTTGTAAGTTCTAAAACTTTAGAACTAAATGAAAATAAATAAATGAAATGGCATCCATTTCCAACCTTCCAGTGCTTCAGAAGCCATTAGCCATCTGAGGAAAAGCTCTCCACCACAAGCTGTCTTTGTCCTGAGTTCCTCCTGTCTCAGTGATTCTCCCTCTCTTCATCTGCTTGGATTTAATAGCATGGGGGTCTATGACTTTCAAATGGCACATGGCATCCTAGAAAGGAAGGCCCTAGATGATGAGTGGGCTCTATGCCTCTGCTCTCTGGTTGGACCTCATGTAGCTGAAGAAGGGGAAAGGCTGTGGTCCCTTTTGCTACCTGAGTGCCTTCAAGAGAAGAAATCTTGGAGTGTGTTCAAGGGAACCCCAGGGGTTTCCTAGATCAGAAAGCCTGGTGTCTCCTTAGCCTCAGAAAATTAGCAAGGACAGTTCCTATTATGTCTGCTCATAGTCTAGTGATTTCTGCTTCAGCCAGGTTATTACTGTCCTCCCTGAGTTCTTTCTCAGTGGAATGGATCCCTGGAGCATGGAGATTTTTCTGGTAGCTCCCTCTTACTGGATCTGATGAAATTAGAAAAATGCATAAGTTGAGGATGACAAAGGAAAACTTAATGGGCAACCAAATCCTCTGGGGTTTGATAAATGGAGATCAGAGCTGGTGCTTGGGGACTCATAGGTGAAAATAGACCTCTCTTGTTCTCCCATGATCAGGGACTTTGACTACGTGCCAATAAATCTTAGCAATGAGAAATGGAGAAAATGAGTTTAAAATAATTCAAGATTCTTGAAAGGTCTGTTATATAATGCACAGAGCTCTGGACTGGGAATGAGGAGATCTGGCTTTGAGTCCCAGCTTTGCCACTAACAAGTCATGCGATCCTCTGTTATTTGGGAGGGATTGTGATGGAGTGGGCACATAGTATAGGTATCCCCTTTGACCATTTTCAGTGTAACAAATGGTGTTTTAACACTGAGTAAACAAAGATGAAACAAGGCACAAGTCCTGTCCTATATACCAGTGATTTCAGATGTTCAAGACTTTTAAAATTGCGTGTACTAATAATGTAGCTTAGGTCACCCTGGTCAATACAAAGTGATATCTATGATACATATACCTAATGTGTGCTACACACACACACATATGTATGTATATGTATACATGTGTGTTTATACTAATTAATTTTATATGGTTCTTTAAGGTTTTACAAATATTGTCATGTGATCCTAACAGTGACTCTGGGAGGCAGATGGTAATATTATCCCCATTTTCCAATGAAGAAACTGAAGCAGAGAGAGATTAAGTTATTTGTCCAGGGTCATACAACAAGTAAGTGTCTAAGATGGGTTTTGAACTTGATTCTCCAGCATTCTATCCATCTAGCTGCTTTGCTTGGACTTGGAATCAGGAAAATATGAATTAAAAACTTCCTCTCAGATGCTTACTAGCTGTGTGACTCTGGACAAGTAATTTGACTTCTGTTTACTTCAGGTTCCATATCTGTAAAACAGGGATAATAATAGCACTTTGCTCTAGGCCAAGAATTGTTGTGAGGATAAAATACAGTCATATTTGTAAACTTTTTAGCAAACCATAAAGAACTGTGTAAATGCTAGCAATTTTATGTACAGTAGAAGAGAACCTCCTAGCAGTTCATGTCGTTTCTGAAGATCTATAATTAGTCAGACAGGCAGATTTGGAATTCTTCTCTTACACTCAGCTTAAATGTGTTTGAGTGCAGTCTTTACCCATTTCTCCTTGTTCTTTCTTCTGGGACCAAGAGAAAAAGTGTAATCTTCCTTCCATGTAACTGTCCTTCAAGTACTTGAAGACAACAGCCACGCCTTTGCTCCTCAGTTTCAAATTCCTTTTACTGATCTTCCCATGACATGGTCTTTGGGTTCCTGTGGACTTAGTGTTCTCCTCTGGGCTGGCTCCAGTACTCAATGTCCTTCCTGAAATGTGGTGCTCAGAAGTGAACTGAGTTCTCCTGATGTCTTCTTACCAGAACAGAATGCAAAAGTGCTCTTGCCTCCTTCACTTTGGATAGTGTGTCTCTCCTAAGGTGTCCTAGGATTGTGATAATTTTTTTGGCCACCACATTTGCCTTGGGGTTCACTAACCCTTTTGATATTTTTTAAAATTATTTATTTATTTAACTTTTAACATTCATTTTCACAAAATTTTGGGTTACACATTTTCTCCCCTTTTGTCCCCTCCTCCACCCCCAAACACCGAGCATTCTAATTGCCCCTATCACCAATCTGCTCTCTCTTCTATCATCCCTCTCTGCCCTTGTCTCCATCTTCTCTTTTGTCCTGTAGGGCCAAATAACTTTCTATACCCTTTTACCTGTATTTCTTATTTCCTAGTGGCAAGAACAGTACTCGACAGTTGTTCCTAAAACTCTGAGTTCCAACTTCTTTTCCTCCCTCCCTCCCCACCCCCTCCCTTTGGAAGGCAAGCAATTCAATATAGGCCAAATCTGTGTAGTTTTGCAAATGACTTCCATAATAGTCGTGTTGTATAAGAATAACTATATTTCCCTCCATCCTATCCTGCCCCCCATTCCTTCTATTCTCTCTTTTGATCCTGTCCCTCCCCGTGAGTGTCAACCTCAGATTGCTCCCTCCTCCCCATGCCCTCCCTTCCATCATCCCCCCCACCCTGCTTATCCCCTTATCCCCCACTTTCCTGTATTGTGAGATAGGTTTTCATACCAAAATGAGTGTGCATTTTATTCCTTCCTTTATTGGAATGTGATGAGAGTAAACTTCATGTTTTTCTCTCACCTCCCCTCTTTTCCCCCAAACTAAAAATGTCTTTTGCTTGCCTCTTTTATGAGAGATAATTTTCCCCATTCCATTTCTCCCTTTCTCCTCCCCATATATTTCTCTCTCACTGCTTGATTTCATTTTTTTTTAAGATATGATCCCATCCTCTTCAATTGACTCTGTGCACTCTGTCTCTATGTGTGTGTGCGTGTGCATGTGCATGTGTGTGTGTGTAATCCCACCCAGTACCTAGATACTGAAAAGTTTCAAGAGTTACAAATATTGTCTTTCCATGTAGGAATGTAAACAGTTCCTCTTTTGTCAGTCTCTTATGACTTCTCTTTGCTGTTTACCGTTTAATGCTTCTCTTCATTCTTGTGTTTGAAAGTCAAATTTTCTTTGCAGCTCTGGTCTTTTCATCAAGAATGCTTGAAAGTCCTCTATTTCATTGAAAGACCAATTTTTCCCCTGAAGTATTATATTCAGTTTTGCTGGGTAGGTGATTCTTGGTTTTAGTCCTAGTTCCTTTGACTTCTGGAATATCCTATTCCACCCCCTTCAATCCCTTAATGTAGAAGCTGCTAGATCTTGTGTTATCCTGATTGTACTTCCACAATACTTGAATTGTTTCTTTCTAGCTGCTTGCAATATTTTCTCCTTGACCTGGGAACTCTGAAATTTGGCCACAATGTTCCTAGGAGTTTTTCTTTGGATCTCTTTCAGGCAGTGATCTGTGGATTCCTTGAATTCTTATTTTGCCCTCTGCTTCTAGAATCTCAGGGCAGTTTTCCTTGATAATTTCATGAAAGATGATGTCTAGGCTCTTTTGTTGATCATGGCTTTCAGGTAGTCCCATAATTTTTAAATTGTCTCTCCTAGATCTGTTTTCCAGGTCAGTTGTTTTTCCCATGAGATATTTCACATTATCTTCCATTTTTTCATTCTTTTGGTTTTGTTTTGTGATTTCTTGGTTTCTCATAAAGTCATTAGCCTCCATCTGTTCCATTCTAATTTTGAAAGAACTATTTTCTTCAGTGAGCTTTTGAATCTCCTTTTCTATTTGGCTAATTCTGCTTTTGAAAGCATTCTTCTCCTCATTGGCTTTTTGAACCTCTTTTGCCAATTGAGTTAGCCTATTTTTCAAGGTGTTATTTTCTTCAGCATTTTTTTGGGTCTCCTTTAGCAGGGTGTTTACTTGTTTTTCATGCTTTGCTTGCATGTCTCTCATTTGTCTTCCTAGTTTTTCCTCCACCTCTCTAACTTGATTTTCAAAGTCCTTTTTGAGCTCTTCCATGACCTGAGCCCATTGAGTGGACTGGGATACAGAAGCCTTGACTTCTGTGTCTTTCCCTGATGGTAAGCATTGTTCTTCCTTATCAGAAAGGAAGGGAGGAAATACCTGTTCACCAAGAAAGTAACCTTCTATAGTGTTATTTTTTTTTTCTTTTCTGGGCATTTTGCCAGCCAGTGACTTGACTTGCATATTCTCTTCACACCCACTTTGCCTCCAGATCCTCCCAGCCAGCACTTGGGGTCTGAGATTCCAATGCTGCTTCCCAGCCTCAAGGCTTTGGGCGTTGGTGGGGCTGCTATTCAGTGTGAGATTAAGTTCAGGTGCTCAGGTGGGGGCAGGGCCGCCTCACAGGCTCAGTTCCCTCAGGGGGTTTCTGTGGAGACCTTCAACAATGGATCAGGGCTCCTGCCTGCTTGGGGAGCCCTGGTCTGCTCCTGCCTCCGCTGCTGCCTTCAGAGGGGGCCTGAGTTATGTGGGCATCCCACTCCCCTGTCAACCCACCAAAGAGACCCTCTCCCTGACCCTTGTCACCTGTGGGTGGAGGGACCTGCACAGCTGCTGGAGATCCCAACCCTGAAGTCTGCTCGAATCTGCTCCTCTTGGCACCACACGGCCAAGGCAGGGCTGGGCTCTGGGTCTGCAGCGCTAGGAACTTTTGCGAGAGGTTTTCAGGCTCTCTGGAACAGAAATCTCATCCTCTGCATCATTCTGTGGTTTCTGCTGCTCCAGAATTTGTTGGAAGTTTTTTTTTTTTACAGATATTTTATGTGTGGTGGGTCCGGAGCTAGTGTATGTGTGTCTATCTACTCCACCATCTTGGCTCCACCCCCTTCTAGATTTTTGTTACAAGAACCACTACTCCTTCACCATGACTTTGTGCCATTTGAGTTTTTTCCCAAAAATCTCAAAGGGGGGTATCTATACACAGTGGAGGAGGGATCACCACAAACTTCTTACCTAAGTTTCCTCATCTATGAAATGGATACATTGGATTAGATAATCTTTAAGTTTTCTTCCAGTGCTAGGTCCAATAATCTGTTTCATAAGGGAAAGAGAATAAGCATTTATATAAAGTGCCTATTATACACCAGACTTTTATCAAATGTTATCTCATTTGATCCTTACCTCTCTGGGAAGTAGATGTTATTATTATCCCCATTTGAGGTAATTGAGAAAAAGACAGGCTAAGTGACTTGAATTCAACTCTTCCTATTTTGGGCCCCAAGCTGTGTTCACTGTGACACCTATCAGCTTATACTTAGTGCTGAAAAATACATCCAACACAGGTCCTACAAATTTCTGTTCTGAGATGCTGCAAATATATTAATACAGCAGATACATTAAGTAATATCAGTAGTAATCACCAGCTCATTCTCAATTCATTGAAAGATCTATTCCTGACCTCTACATACCAGAATAGACCTTCATTGGTATCTGAATACCTGGAAGTAATCAATATTCAAAGCCATTTACCCTGTATGTATCAGGAAAGGAAATGATGATCCTGTCCTCTTCTGGAACAAATCAAAATTATTTTGTCTAATATAATCATCTCTGTTCTTTTGTTGTTTTTAGTTAAGAATTCTTATATAATCAACAGCTGTGAATGGTACATGACCTGCTTCTCTTCTGACAGATTTTATGGCATCATCATTAATACACTTATTGAATTTATGTTGGAATATAGTAATAACTACAATAGCTAGCTTTTAAAGTTTATGTGTACATTGTATATATCAAATAATTTGATCCTCACAACAACCCTGTGAAGTAAGTGCTATTGTTAGCCCCATTTTGCAGTTGAAAAAAATACGGCATAGAGAAGTTAAATGATTTATTCTGGGTGACACACATACAGAGGGTCTGAGGCAGGATTTGAACTTAGGTCTTGCTTTCTCTAAGACCTAACTTCTGTCAGATTTTTTCCCCATTTTCTTGGGAGTTATTATTAAAAAAGGGATTCTTGACTAACTAATTTGTGTTTTATGGTTTACTGAGCACAAGGATATTGAGTACCATTATTTTATATTCCCTCATGTCTAACATGTTCCTGTGATCTAGTTTTCTATTTTTTGAAACACCATGAAATGATTTTGAGAAGTGCTACTTACTCACATAGTCTAACATCTGGAAGTTATATTTCCTCCACATTTTTATATGTATTTTTCATTATTTTCCTTGTTATTATAGATATTTTGCTCCTCCAAGTTAACTTTGTTATTATTTATATCTAGCTCAGTAAAATATTCCTTTGGTAATTTTAGTGATATAGAATTAAATTTGTAAGTTTGTTCTGATAACTATCATTTTTATCATATTGCAAATGAAATATCTAATGTTTTATTTTAAGTTTTTCATCCTTTGAACTTCATTTTAATATTTCTTTTAATCTCATGTTGCTATGAACTTCATTTATATTCATTTAAACTTTCAGGAAACATGTTATGTGAGTAGAGTTTTGCATTCTTGAATGCCTCTAGAACTTTCATTTATTTTCTAATTATTGTCTTTTGATTACTCATTACCTTTAAAATGTCACTTTTTATGTCTTAAGAGCTCTTCCTTACTCATCATTCTATGTCTCAATAGATCTATGTTGGATTTGAGATATTATGTTCTTCCTAAGTACATAGAGTTCGATCTTATTCTTCATTGGTTGTTTAACTACATTTTAGAATATGAGCAATACAGTTACTGGGTCACTCTAGTTACTACTCTCATGAAGGTGTAGTGGAGAGGATGGCAAATGGCCATATAGCAGTCATATGTCACGATAGCAAATAGAAAACCTTGCCGTCAAGTGTGGCAAAAAGAACACTTGGACTTTACAGTACCCAATTGGGATGACCTTCTGGGGGCCAAAGATGTTGGAAAGCATTAAAGGTACTATAATTGTGATATGATAGATCTCAGTTAACAGATTGGATAGGAAAAAGTACGTTAGTGCTTGGAGGAAGCTGTGAGTGCATACAAGCTCAATCATGGTATTATTGTCAGTTAATGGATCAGGACTCTGCTTAAGTCATCCTTCAATATCTCCCAATATCATAGAGATGGCCTGGATTTCTCAAAGACTATGCCAGTGGATGAAAAACTCTGAAGGATCTCAACATGATAGAAAAACTTTGAGGGCAAACTCGGTTCGATCATGTGCTTGTCACTTTATGAGTAATTGTAGACTGGTTTATAACCCACTGATGGACTTTTCAGTCATGGCAAATCTAAGGCATTGATTCCAATTTAATTTAGTAGAGCTCAAGGTGAGAAAAAACACATATATTTAAAGTGCTGAAGAAGATACATCTGAGTGTCACATAGACTCAACCAAATTCCCTTTCTTCATCTTTCCCTTCTTCATCTTTTATAATCTGTACTCCTCTTTTTCATCTTCTGAAAAACCTCGGAGGGAAAACACACTCTATGATATTTTCCTGTAAGTGTACTTTTCTTTCCTTCTTTCTCTTGCCCTTCTGATGTGCAAATCACAAATGATCTGTAATTTCCTCAGCTGAGGGAATTCCTGTTGTGGGAGTTACCTTTAAAAAGTTAAATCCCACCCATCTGTGATTTAGTGGATAAGTTCTGGGGAGTAGCTTGAGGCATGGTCCCCTTCCCCAAATGAAAACATTAGGAGGAACTCTCTAGTGAGAGAAGAGGATCAGAAAGCTTTCTTCCAGAATAAGAAGACCTCAGGCATTTAAGGGATTTCTAGGGTGGATTTCTGAGGGATATATGCTCACACAAAAAATTTAGCATTCAGAGGTTTGAGCTGGCTCCAGTACATCCCTGGACTTTTAGACAGAATATAGTGATTGCAAAGGTTTTAGATTCTCTGACTTAGAAGATAACACAGAATCAACCTAGAGTGACCTTCAAATATGGAACATAAAATGTCAGCGTTAGAAGGGACCTTATTGATCACTTAGCTCAAACTCCTCTTAACAGATAATCCATGGGAGTCAAGTCTTGATCCATGTACCTCATGGAGTTGATAGTGGTGCTGGGAACAGAGCCTTGTTCTCCTGACCCTTATTTCAAGTCCCTTTCCTTTACATCAGCCACTGGGCATACATTTGATTTTTGCATACTTGGTGAAAGAAATTTAATACATATAAAACAATTGTTGTGTGTTGCAACAGCAAGTAGGTTAGGAGCCCTGGGGTCTAGCTTTGTCTTTTGTCCAGTGTGTGAGTTTCTGAAAGCCACTTATATGTCCTTCTCCTTTTTCTGTCAAAAAAAGAACTTCAATTAGATGCTCCCTAAGGTCCCTCCCAGATTTTAATCTATCTTAGTGAACTATATGCCTAGTGTGAACTTGGGGACATTGTATTCTTTGTCTAAACATGTTTCTTTCTTTTTAAATTGAGGAGTTTTAATAGATTATCTCTAATATCCTTTACTGCTCTCAAAACTAAAGTCCCAAGCTAGATAACAAAATTAAAAGTGAAATGACATAGTCTTTCCTTCTTCCTATTTTCACTCTATCACCCATTTAGAGAAAAGAGGTGACGCAGAGGTTGTCTTTGCCCTGAGATGCTCTTGGCATACCCCCCCCCCCCATACTCCTGAGAAGTTTCCTTTCTCTTCATTGTGGATTAAATGACATGGTGTTCCATGACCTTCAAAGTAGGTGGGATCTCCTCAAAAGGAGAAGCCCTGGCCGGTTGTGGGCTATTATCTCTTTTCTGTGAATGAACCTCATACAGTTGAAGGTGGAGAAAGATGTTCTACACTGCTGGAGGGCCTTGAAGAACCAGAACTTTGCAGATGTGATAGTGAAAGGAATCACAGAGGTCTCCTATACCAGAATACTGGGTGTCTCCCAAGAATCACTAAAGGAAACAAAATTAATCCCAGGTGTTTCCATGAACAATCTATTCATGTCTACTTCTCTCGTGCTGTAAGAGTCCTGTCTGAATACTCAAGAGAATGGCTCCCAGGAATACGGGACTTTCCCAGTGGTTCCTTCAAACTGAATTTGATGACAGATTTAGAACAGAGGCCTGGAATTATGGGTTTCATGATGACTAGATCTGGGGAGTGAAGACTCTTTCCATCTATACACTTACAGCACTTCTCTCTCCTCTC
Source organism: Notamacropus eugenii (assembly GCF_028372415.1). NCBI lineage: Eukaryota > Metazoa > Chordata > Mammalia > Diprotodontia > Macropodidae > Notamacropus > Notamacropus eugenii. The sequence goes on from NC_092873.1 coordinate 3,856,390, forward strand.
AGTGCTTTCAGATAGGTGAAAAAAAAAAAAACATAAGCACAAACCCTCACTTCAGTTGGTTAGTTCCATTTGAATATCCCTGTCACCATTTCCAGGTCCAAAGGCAATCACAAAGGATGTTTTTTGTAATGTTTAGCAGAATAAAATAACTTACCAGATATAGCCTCTTGACTCATTCTTGGGTTTCAGTCATTTCATATGCTTCATCTGCAGACAAACAAAAATCTCAGTGCTCTCCTCTAAGTCTAGTGTTGTGAACCTGTCACCAGCCTTTCTAATGCTCTGTGGAGTCATTTATTTGTCTTCTAAAACCACTTGTATAAAATTTAAAAGTACTTATTACACAAAAATACTAGTATTTAGAAAAAGATTTCGGCATCTAGGTGGCACAGTCAATAGAGCGCTGGGCTTGGAGGCAGGAAGACCTGAGTTACCTCAGTCACTAGTTGTGTAAGTCTGGGCAAGTCACTTCACCCCTTTTGTCTCAGTTTCCTCATCTGGAAAGTGAGTTGGGGATGGAAATGGCAAACCACTGTAGAATCTGTCAAGTAAACCCCAAAGGGGTCATGAAATGTGGTACATGAGTGAAAAAAAACTAAACAGAAAAAATAAAGATATTTAAGGTTTGGGAAGTGGTTTGTATGTTATGTCACATATTATAAAGTGATGGTATTACAATTAATATCAAAAATTTAAAAATAATTATTAATAATTATATTATGATTTGCTAATATTAATATGAACAGCTACTTGGCACAGTGAATAGAGTGCTGGGCCTGGAAATAGGAAGACTTATCTTCCTGAATTCAAATCTGGCTCCAGGCACTTACTAGCTGTATGACCCTGGGCAAGTGACTTAATCCTGTCTGCCTCATTTGTAAAATGAGATGGAGAAGAAATCACAAAGCCTTTCTGATATCTTTTCCAAGAAAACCACAAATAGGGTCATAAAGAGTCAGACATGTCTGAAACAACAGAACAACAATAATATTAATATAGTAAAGATAATGATCATTACTTTGAAATCTAACACTAGATTGGCAGAAAATAAAAGTTCTCTGAAAAACTACAGGGTTCTACACAAAAGTAAAATAGTTAAAGTCATAGTCTTTAGGACTACAAGGGACCTTAGTCATCACTGAATCCAAATATTTAATTTTAAATGTGGGAAAATGGATTATCAAAGAGCATAAGTGATTTGTCATAGTTAACACAGGGAAAGAAAGAGACAAAATTTCCTACTGAGAATCAATGACTCCATATCTGCTGCCCACTCAACAATATCAAGTCTTTAATTAAGAAATGCGAGGGGATACTGAGTGCCCTTGTACATCTCTTTTTATATCCCTATAAACTGATATTTCAGATGATTGGCACGTATTACATTCAATATTTCCATTTTATACTTTGACTAACTAGATATATCTCTGATAATGGAAAAAATTATTGGACGACAATTAGTTATTTAGCATATTATTATATTTTATTTCAGATTGTTAACTTTATCTGTGTCAGAAAAATAATGTAAATGAATACTTAAGTCATAACTTATTATCTTAGAGATCTTGAGAGATACAGTACATTAAGTGATTTGTTGAGTGTTTTACGGTTAGTAAGTGTTCAAATGTGTGATATTCTTTAATGATGATGATAATGAAGACAATGAAGATGATGACGAAGTAGGCTCCTTTCTATGGGCAAATTATCATGGTTCCTTCCTCAGGAGTTAGATTTCATGGTGGCAAACTAGTATCTGGCCCCAGGATGGAGAATGGCATTGCCAAATGCCAAGTTTGATCAGTAAACAATCAGGGAATCTGAGGTCCACACTCAACTTTGCTACTTTCTAGCTCTATGATGTTAATGAAGTCATTTCCTTTCTGTGGGTCTCAACTCTCTTATACAAGGAAAGGGGATTGGAATACATAACATCTAAGAGGTCTTCCAGCTTCAATCCATGATCGTATTGTGGTATAGATAGTTGCTACAGTGAGGGATATACAAGGACCACAGTGTGTCATGTTAAAAGTGGCTGTCTACAAAAAGTTTGTACTTTAATCCATATTTGATCTCTTCAGTGTAGAGTCTCAAAAAAGCAATAGTAATATGAACCTAATCAATCAATCAGTCAGTTGACAAGCATTTATTGGGCACATACTTGAAGCTGAACAAACTAAGGAAGTATCAATTGTGATTCCTACCCTCCTCCTTCACAGACTGTCAGAGGCTGCCTTTCTGCTCAAGGCTTTTTTCAGAGCATTTTTGACATCTTTGTTCCTTAAGGTATAAATGATGGGGTTGAGAAGGGGAGTGACAAAGGTGTAGACCAAGGCAAGATGCCAATCCTCATCTGCATGAGCGGTTGATGGGGGCTGAAAGTACACAATACTGCCACAGCCATATTGTAGGAGGACCACAGTGAGATGAGAAGAGCAGGTGGAGAAGGCTCTCTGGCGCCCCTCAGCTGAGGGGATTTGCAAGATGGTGATGGTAATGAAGACATAGGAAATGCAGATGATCAGGAAGGGGGCAGTCAGTACAATCATGCTTATCACATAGAGGACAGCCCTTGGCACATGAGTGTCAGCACAGGCTAGTTGCAGTACAGGGGGTACCTCACAGAAGAAATGGTGGATCTCTGATAAGTGTCCACAGAAGGGCAGGGTAAAGACCAATAATGTGAGTGGCAGGGAAAGAAAGAGAGCTAGGCCCAGGGAACCAGCCACCATTTGAGTACACAGTTTTGGTGTCATAATGAGAGTATATTGTAGGGGATGGCAGATGGCCACATAATGGTCATATGCCATAACAGCCAATAGAAAACAGTCAGTGCTGCCAAGAGTGGCAAAAAAGAACATCTGGGTTGCACAACCAGCCAATGGAATGGGTTTCCTGGCCCGAGTGATGTTGGAGAGCATCAGTGGTACCAATGTAGTGGTGTAACAGATCTCCACAAAGGAGAGGCTGGACAGGAATAAATACATAGGTGTATGTAGAGAAGTGTGGGTGTAAGTGGTCCAGATGATGGCAGTGTTACTGTAAAGGATCATTATGTAAAGGAGGAGGAAGAAGCAGAAGAGGAAGGCCTGGATCTTGGGGGATGTGGTGAGCAACCGGAACACAAACTCTGTGGGGCCAGAATGGTTAAGATGAAAAGTGTTGGGAGAAGACATTTCATCTGCCAAAGAGAAGTACAAAGTTAATCTGAATAGCCAGTAACTGAATAACCTAGATAAAAATAAGAAGCTCTGTTTTATTTTTAGAATGGTAGAATCATAGAAATATGGAAACTCAAGGGTCTTTAAAGATGACCTTTGACACATCTCCTTATCTCTATCTCTCTTAATATTCTCAACTAGATAATGATAGGATTGAATTAGATGATGTTTAAAATCTCCTCTAGGACGAACATTCTATATTCTATGTTCTAATTTCTTTTCCAACACCAGTATTTTATATTTTTGATCAAAAGTCAGTCAGTGACATTTATTAAGCATTTATTACTCTATACCAAGTCCTGTGCTAAATGCTGGTGATACAGAGAAAGGCAAAAAATATTTCTGTTCAGAAAGAACTCACAGTCTACAGTGGGAAACAACATGAAAGGAACTATATATAAAGAAGATATATGTGATAAATTGGTGGTAGCTTCAGAAGGAAGGCATAAAATTAAGGGGGACCAGAAAAATCTTCATGTAGAAGGCTGGACTTCAGCTGAGGCTTGAACCAATCCAGGGAAGCTAGGAGGCAGATGAGATGAAGGAGGGAGTTCCAGGCGTCTGGGACAGCCCGTGAAAATGCTCTGAGTCTGGAGATGTGTGTGCAAGAAACAGCAAGGAGGTCATTGTGTCCCCAGGCAGGGAGATTAAACATTAGGCTTTTGCAATAGTCCAGGGGTGAGGTGATAAGGGACTGAACCAAGGTGTGGCAGTATGTGAGAGAAGAGAAGGGGAGATATACTGGAGATATTATAAAGGTAGAAATGGTAGCATTTGACAACTGATTGGATATGAGTGTTCCCTTGCAGCTCTGATATCCTCTGTTTTAAAGTTATTTATATACCTCATAGTATTCATTCTATGTACTTTCTAGTTCTCAGTTTTATATTCAGTATTCTAGAATCTCCTTTGATATTCTATCATGACACATTTTGAAGTCTCAGCTCTGATATTCTTTAAGTGTGACACTATTTAACCCATCATTTCATAATCATCAGTAAAACAGGCTAACCACCATAAGAACATAAATTTGGAGCTGTCCAGGAACTTAGAAGACATTGAGTCTAACACTGATTTTAAAGATGAGAAAACTATGCTTGAGAGAGGTTGTATGGCTTACCTAAGTTTACACAATGCAGTTACTGAAGCAAGACTTGAGCTCAGGTCTTGCCTCCACCCCCAGCAAACTATCTATTGCACCACTCATCTCTGACAGAGTCAACGGGTCCTAAAGAGTTTGTTTAGACATACAGCATTAACTTACATGAGCTTACATAGTTGGTAAGAATTGGAGGCATTAATTGTATCCAAGTCTACCACACCCCCCCACCCCCCACTTTTCATGATGCTTCTCTATTTAATATTTTGAATATATCAGTTTTTTCTTATTCTCTGATATTCTTTCCTGGAGCTTATTATGTGTTCCATCTAAGGAATCTTGCCTGTATTTCTCTTTGAACAATACTCTGTTTTATTTAGCTTTGATGGAAAGGAAAGGTGAGTGACTAGTGAGAGACCCACTCTGTCCCTGGTGATTAGTCAAATTGCTTCTACTCTCAGCTTTGGCTTCCTTATTTGTAGATGACGATAATTAATATTTGTAGCTTGCAGGCTATTATAAAGGCAGCTAAACTGTTCAGTAAGTAGAGTGCAAGTTTTGAAACTTAGATTGAACTGAATTCAAATTCTACCTCAGATGATTAGAAGCTGAGTGATCTTAGGCAAGTCACTTAACTACTCTAGGTTGGTTTCCTGACTGACATGCAAAATAGGGATAATAATAGAGCACCTACCTACCTTCTAACAGTGTTGTTCTAAGAATCAAATGTTATAAAATATGTAATAGCTTTGCAAACCTTAAAAAACTATATTATTATGACCTGTTATTGTTTTGAGGATCAAATGAAATAGTGAATATGTTTTCTGTAACTGTCAAAAATTATACAAATGTAAATTAACATTCTTTGCCAAGAAAATGTTGCAAAGATTTTCATGTGATTGAATTACTGAACTCCAGCAATACTGGCAATAATTTTTCTCAGTGGAAATAATTACCAATAATTTTAACCTAAGAAACAAAATAATTTATCATAAAACATGCTTTTAAACTTAGAAGATATCATCCCTATGAATTTAGCCTAATGATCATTTGCATACATATATAATCCATTCCTCATGTTTGCAAGTGATGTCTGAAACAACGCTGAGAGGTCATCAAAGTGAGTATTATTACCTTGATGTTTTATTTCAAAACATCAAAGGACTCATGACCTCATTCAACAGTGCAGGCCAATCCATCTTTCCTTCTCACTCTGTGTGGCTTTTGTCCATGACCATGACGTATAGAGAATCCACAGAAGGTGTTAGAGTTCTTCTCCTGGATCTTAGAATAGTTTATGTGGCTCTGGTGGGATTTAGGTGATCTATTTGTTACCCTTTGCTCTCACTATGTGACCAATCTGTCTCTTTCCCCATCCCAGTTTTGTTGACAACCAACTTTCCTGCCCTCAAGCTATAATTGTTTTTGTTACTACCTACCAAATGTGTCTATTATCTCGTGAATTACCAATGACTTTGAGGCTTCTGAGACTGACGGATTTTGTGGCTCATAGTCATGTATTGAGAAGTCTGGGTTCAAAATCATGCCAAAGTTTGGGATTATTAAAAACATTGCCAGGTTTTCTAAATTCAAAGAAACTTTGCTTGCTCTCTTTCTTTAACTCAGTTTGGGGAACAGTCACTGTCCATATGCAACAGTTGCTCAAGGCAGAGAGACAGACACAAACAAAGGATTAACAATGAACTGACAATTCAGTTGTCTAGGGTGCACAGTGCAGTCTAAATTTAGGAACAATTTCCTTTCAATGGTGAGATCTTTGGGATATCCTAATAAGTGGCTGACATCATGCTAATTTTTTATGACGTCAAATACTCAATAAAATTTTCTGTGAACTCCAAGGTTATTCAAAAGGTTATCCAGGCTATTAATTTTTCTAGATGAAGAATTAAATTTCAGATATGTAACTCCCCTCCCCAAGGTTGCCTAGCCAATAAGTATTAGAACATACATTTAAACCCAAGTCTTCTATCTCTATGGCTAGTACTATTCCCACTACAACAAATTTTTACTCATAGTACTCAGAGTAGTACACAGAGAATTCAAGTGGTAGTAATTATAATAAAACTCAAGTAATTATAATAAAATTGATAGGGTATGCTACTTGGGCTATTTGCCAAAGGTGTCCTCTTTCCACAAATGCTCTGAGCATTCATTAATGGGAGCACTATTGTCCTGATTTTATGCATCACTACATGAAAGTATCCATGATTTTATCTACCTGGATAATCCTTCCAAAATTATACATCCATATGAACCTGGACCTTCTTATCCTGTCTAACTTTTGTCCATGACCTCTTATGAATCTTTTGTAGATGACCTTCACAATATAATAGAGGTCTTCCTTTGACTTTTATACTTTTCATAGTGACCAGTTTAACATTTGAACCATCTCTATCTGTTGTCCTTTGTTCTTGATATGTGACCAGGTGACTTCTTTTCATACCATGGATTCCTTGGAAAATGCAATTTGGTCCACTTTCTGAACAAAAGATGTCATTGGCTACATGCCACACATATTCAAATTCAAATCTCTAGTTCCATGGATCACTCTCAATTTTAAATTTTTTTTGAAATTCTGAGATTCTATGATTCCCAGACATATGGAGATGGAATGGCAAAATATCAGTGTAAGAAAAGATAGGTTTTTTGACATAGGCAAATCCTTAGTGTGACTGAAGGACCATGTACTTGTCTAAAGGAAATCAATCATATCTGTTCTTTCCCCCTATTCAGTACTATATCCAGCCCAATTTGTTGGTTCTCCTTAATAGCTGTCTAAGGTACACTTACACATTCACACACAGGCACCCATGCATGGATGAGGTCCAAGCCCTATCACTGGCATAGAATGTCCAAATTAAATAGAAGTTCTGCAAAGATAACGAGGTCCTCCAGATCTCCCTATTTGCAGATAACACCATGCAGATTTGATCATGACTCCAACATTACGTGGCCTAGTGAGATCATCTAAAGGAGATCAGTATAACAATCCACATAGAAAAAATAAAGAGATAAGTAGAACCTATTCCCCACACTTTGATCATTTCACAATAGGGAATTTCTTTAAATTTTCTCATTCTCTTTAATATGACAACCCTATTTTCTAATAATGAATGTAGAGGAAACTCTTACGTGGGAATGGTTCTTCTCTAGAACAGTAAAAATACTAACAAAAATGGCAATAATACGTCAAACAACTATATAATTGTAGCTTTTCTAGCTGATATTCAAATTCACACTTGCAATGGTAGCAGTGAGAAGGAAGAATAGGAGAAAGATTATGAGGACAGAGAAGAGGAGGAGGAAGAAGAGGAAGAGTGAAAGAAAGGAAAGGAAAGAGGGGGAAGGGGCAGAAGGAGAGTAGTTAGTATACAGTAGTTACTAATTGTTGAATGAATGTACCTAAAGTTCATATTCTACTTTGTCTCAAAACACTGAATGTCACTCTCAAATTGAAAATATAGAATCTCAGTCCAAAGAGATCTCAGAAGTGTCCAGTCCAACTGAAATTGGAACTAGAATCCCCTCTCTTACATTCCCTACAAGTTGTAATCCAGTCTTTGCTTAAAGACATCTAGTAATGGATAACCACCACCTCCCAAGGCATCTCACTCAACTTGGGCATATTCCTAAATGGGAAGGCATTTTTAATTACAAGGACTTGAAATCAGACTCTTAGTAGCTTCCACTTATTTCTTCGCTCTGGAACCATGTCCAATAAGTCTAATATCTGTTTCACCATAAAGCCTTTTGAGTATTGGGAGAGAGTTACCTTGTTTACCCTTAGCTTATTTTAGTTATGTTAAAACCTAGTTAAAACTTTACAAGTCTAAAGTTATAAATTTGGGTTTTTATAGCTACTATATCACTTACCAGCTCTGCAGTTTCCTTCCCTGTGACTGAATTTTCTCCTCACTAAAGTGAAAGCCTTTTATTATATCAGGTGTCCTTAAATCTGTATTTTTGTCTCTGTTTTTATGTCTGTCTTTGTGTCTCTGTCTCTTTAGAGCCTATTCTTAGAATAAGGTTTTCTAATACGCAGGATTACAAAAGAGGCCAATTGAAATAGTTAACAAAATATTTTTAAAGAAATATGTTCATCTACCCTAGGTTAGGGACTGCAATATTATGTCATACCTGATGTGTCCCCTAACTCTAGTTACTATGATCCTGCCTCATGCCCATTACTTCTATAGAACTTGTAAGGATGCATGGACTCCGTTGGGAGCTAGACAGCTTTCTCTGCAATGGAACCCCACTCTGAACACGTGGTGTTGACTTTCTCAGTTAGGTTTGTGAAATGAGACAAGGAAGATAATGAAACAGTGATAACAAACTGGAATAGTAAGTATTTGATTCTTGCATAGATCCAAAGAGGGGGAAGAAAATACTTAAATGAGGACTAGATAGGAACTTATAAATATTGGAAGGACATTATGGATACATGCAGAAGTTGCATTTGATTTATTCTAATTGTTCCCAGAAATAGAAAAGAAATGAAAGAAAGAAATCTAGACAGTAAATCCCAAGTTAATTGGGCAGCTTCTGGTCATCAAAATTTACCTTCCTTTAGAGAGAAGGAGAGGGAGAGGACCAACTGAGTTATCCAACTGGAGCTGTGGTTTGAGGTAGCTTTGAGTTTGGTGAAAAGGAGAATGTACCTAAAAGAATCATTCCAAAGTGAAATGAACTTTTGTCAGAAGGATTCAAATATCGGCTTGGACTTTATTTTTTCAGATGTTTTGTAGAGTATATTTCTGCTTAAATGTTGATTGGTAAATATGACCTCTGAGAGCCCTTTGATATGCGAGTTTCTGAGATTCTGAAGTAGTGAATTAATTTTCTAATAAGGACATCATAATATGTACATAGAACCACAGACCATATGGAAAGCCTCTAAGAATGAATTTAACCTCTCTCTTTACGGAGGAGAATGATGAGGTGCTCTCTGAGCAATATCTTAAACTCAACATGTCCAAAGATCTTTTCTCTCATCCCCATCCCACTTTAACCCTAGGCTTCCCCTCTTCCTCTCTTCTTTAATACTGTAGAGGGCAACCCCATTCTCCCATTCTCTCAGACTCAAAACCTATGAGTCATGCTGGATTCCTCATTATCATCCCTGATAATCCAAGCTATTTCTAAGGCCTGCTGATTTTACCTTTTGCTCCATCATTCCCACCTGCACCTTTCTCTTCTCTGACATTGCCACTACTGTAGTGCAGGTCCTCACCACCTCCTGCCTTGATTACTGCAATAGCCTTTCAGTGGGTCTGCCTTCCTCAATTCTTGCCCCACTTTAGTCCATTCAGAATTAAGCCACTAAAGTGATTTTCCTAAAATGCAGCTCTGATCATGTCACATTCCATCTCTTGGCATTCTCTTTGGCTTTCCCCAGTGTCTGGGATGCTCTCCCTCCTCTGCTCAGAACACTGGACTCCTTGGCTTTTTTTGTCTTAATTAAAATTCCACTTGATCTCTATTAATTCCAGTGCCTTCCCTCTGTTAATTATTTCCTGTTTACCCTGTATAAAACATGCTTTGTGTATATTTGTTTGCATGTTGACTCCGCCAATAGATTGTGGGCTCCTTAAGGGAGCTTCTTTTTGTATCTCCAATGCTTAGCATTGTGATGGCACACAGTAAGTGCTTAATAAATGTTTATTGAATTGAATCATGCCAGTCATTAGAAGGCCTGCAATGTAGGTGTCGGCATTGACTCCTCGCTTCCCACACACTCCCACTTGTTCAAACATTTGTCAAGTCCCATCAGTCCATCTTCGCAACATCTCTCTTATGCAGTCCTTTTTCTCCTCTGATGCTACCAATATTCTGAGTCAGGCCTTTCTCACCTCATGTCTGGATTATCTCAGTATCGCACTGGTTGGTCTCCCTGCTTCAAATCTCACTTCAGTCCATTTTCCAACCAACTATTTTAGAAAGTATTCTTCATAAAGACCTAGCGTGACTATATTACTCTCCTATTAAATTAATTCTTGTGCTCCCTATTGCATACTGGACCAAATATGAAATCCTACATTTGGCTTTTAAAGCCAATTATTTAACCTGGTCCCTTCCTACCTCTTCAGTATTTAGCTTGGAGAGAATAATTCTTTTTATTTATTTATTTATTCATTCATTCATTTATTTATTTAACTTCTAACATTCGTTCTCACAAAATTTTGGGTTCCAAATTTTCTCCCCTTTTGTCCCCTCCCCCCACCCCAAAACACCGAGCATTCTAATTGCCCCTATCACCAATCTGCTCTCTCTTCTATCATCCCTCTCTGCCCTTGTCACCATCTTCTCTTTTGTCCTGTAGGGCCAAATAATTTTCTATGCCCCTTTACCTGTATTTCTTATTTCCTAGTGGCAAGAACAGTACTCGACAGTTGTTCCTAAAACTCTGAGTTCCAACTTCTTTTCCTCCATCCCTCCCCACCCCCTCCCTTTGGAAGGCAAACAATTCAATATAGGCCAAATCTGTGTAGTTTTGCAAATGACTTCCATAATAGTCGTGTTGTATAAGAATAACTATATTTCCCTCCATCCTATCCTGCCCCCCATTCCTTCTATTCTCTCTTTTGATCCTGTCCCTCCCCGTGAGTGTCAACCTCAGATTGCTCCCTCCTCCCCATGCCCTCCCTTCCATCATCCCCCCCACCCTGCTTATCCCCTTATCCCCCACTTTTCTGTATTGTGAGATAGGTTTTCATACCAAAATGAGTGTGCATTTTATTCCTTCCTTTATTGGAATGTGATGAGAGTAAACTTCATGTTTTTCTCTCACCTCCCCTCTTTTCCCCCAAACTAAAAATGTCTTTTGCTTGCCTCTTTTATGAGAGATAATTTTCCCCATTCCATTTCTCCCTTTCTCCTCCCCATATATTTCTCTCTCACTGCTTGATTTCATTTTTTTTTAAGATATGATCCCATCCTCTTCAATTGACTCTGTGCACTCTGTCTCTATGTGTGTGTGCGTGTGCATGTGCATGTGTGTGTGTGTAATCCCACCCAGTACCTAGATACTGAAAAGTTTCAAGAGTTACAAATATTGTCTTTCCATGTAGGAATGTAAACAGTTCCTCTTTTGTCAGTCTCTTATGACTTCTCTTTGCTGTTTACCGTTTAATGCTTCTCTTCATTCTTGTGTTTGAAAGTCAAATTTTCTTTGCAGCTCTGGTCTTTTCATCAAGAATGCTTGAAAGTCCTCTATTTCATTGAAAGACCAATTTTTCCCCTGAAGTATTATATTCAGTTTTGCTGGGTAGGTGATTCTTGGTTTTAGTCCTAGTTCCTTTGACTTCTGGAATATCCTATTCCACCCCCTTCAATCCCTTAATGTAGAAGCTGCTAGATCTTGTGTTATCCTGATTGTACTTCCACAATACTTGAATTGTTTCTTTCTAGCTGCTTGCAATATTTTCTCCTTGACCTGGGAACTCTGAAATTTGGCCACAATGTTCCTAGGAGTTTTTCTTTGGATCTCTTTCAGGCAGTGATCTGTGGATTCCTTGAATACTTATTTTGCCCTCTGCTTCTAGAATCTCAGGGCAGTTTTCCTTGATAATTTCATGAAAGATGATGTCTAGGCTCTTTTGTTGATCATGGCTTTCAGGTAGTCCCATAATTTTTAAATTGTCTCTCCTAGATCTGTTTTCCAGGTCAGTTGTTTTTCCCATGAGATATTTCACATTATCTTCCATTTTTTCATTCTTTTGGTTTTGTTTTGTGATTTCTTGGTTTCTCATAAAGTCATTAGCCTCCATCTGTTCCATTCTAATTTTGAAAGAACTATTTTCTTCAGTGAGCTTTTGAATCTCCTTTTCCATTTGGCTAATTCTGTTTTTGAAAGCATTCTTCTCCTCATTGGCTTTTTGAACCTCTTTTGCCAATTGAGTTAGCCTATTTTTCAAGGTGTTATTTTCTTCAGCATTTTTTTGGGTCTCCTTTAGCAGGGTGTTTACTTGTTTTTCATGCTTTGCTTGCATGTCTCTCATTTGTCTTCCCAGTTTTTCCTCCACCTCTCTAACTTGATTTTCAAAATCCTTTTTGAGTTCTTCCATGGCCTGAGCCCATTGAGTGGACTGGGATACAGAAGCCTTGACTTCTGTGTCTTTCCCTGATGGTAAGCATTGTTCTTCCTCATCAGAAAGGAAGGGAGGAAATGCCTGTTCACCAAGAAAGCAACCTTCTATAGTCTTATTTTTTTTTCCTTTTCTGGGCATTTTGCCAGCCAGTGACTTGACTTCTGCATATTCTCTTCACACCCACTTTGCCTCCAGATCCTCCCAGCCAGCGCTTGGAGTCTGAGATTCCAATGCTGCTTCCCAGCCTCAGGGCTTTGGGTGGGGGTGGGGCTGCTATTCAGTGTGAGATTAAGTTCAGGTGCTCAGGTGGAGCAAGGCCACCTCACAGGCTCAGTTCCCTCAAGGGGTTTATGTGAAGACCTTCAACAATGGATCAGGGCTCCTGCCTGCTTGGGGAGCCCTGGTCTGCTCCCACCTCCGCTGCTGCCTCCTGAGGGGGTCTGAGTTATGGGGGTACCCCATTCCCCTCTTGGCAAGCCAAGAAGACCCTCTCACCAACCTTTGGGGCCCATGGGTGGAAGGACCCACTTAGCCACTGGAGATTCTGTCCCTGAATCCTGCTCGGATGCACTCCCCTCGGTGCTGCGTGGCCAAGGCAGGCCTGGGCTCTGCTCTGGGTCCGCAGTGCAAAGGACCTTTTGTGAGAGGTTTTCAGGCCCCTCTGGAGCAGAAATCTCATCTGCTCCATTGTTCTGTGGCTTCTGCTGCTCCAGAATTTGTTGGGAGTTCTTTTTTACAGATATTTTATGGGCTGTGTGTTCGGAGCTAGTATATGTGTGTCTTTCTACTTTACCATCTTGGCTCTGCCCCTGGAGAGAATAATTCTATGATCAGCCCAGCATCCTGAGCTATGCATTGCCTTTGCCGCTCTCACATCCTGTCTGTCTCTTCTTACAATAATATAATCTACTAAGTGCCAATGTTTGCTGTGAGGTATATCCATGAAGTTTTATTGCATTTAAGTAAAAGAAAGAAAGCATTGGTGATGGGATTACGAGATGGACAAATCTTTAATAATAAGTGACTGTTTCTGTTGCTATTTCTGATTCCATTCCTCCCAAGGACTCTCTGCCATGTCTGATAGTCCGTGTTTACTCTGACAGTAAAATCATCCAGAATTATAAGCTTATCCTCTTTCAGTACATCAACTATGAGGGTCTTCAGGTCTTCATAAATTTTTTCTTTGACCTAATCAGGGTTCATCCAGGTGAGAGCATATGCACTGATGCTGTTGGTGTGACACTTTCCTGCAACTGGAATCACATTGTCATAAGTCTGTCATTCACTCCTTTTGGTAGGCATACAAGCTTGTCTACTAGATTAGTTTTGATTGCAAACAGAAGTGGAAGGTAAATCCAGTGTTAACAGAAGAATGTAGGAAAGTCCAGACGTAGGAGCCAATGGCCAGATAAGCATATGCCCTTGATTCATGATGTTTATGTAATGTAGGGGCTTACAAATAGCTATGCTGAGATTGTAGGTCATGGAGATGAGGAGGAAATCTTCAACAGTGTCAAAGGTCACAAAAAAGATCAGTACAGCTCAGCAGTTATAGGATGTGACCTTGTTCTGTATGAGGAGCCCAGCTATGTCCTTAGATGTAATAGTAAAGAGTTGGCAAAATCCACCTGAAAGGACCTGCTGAGTTAAAAGTATTTGGAGGTGTTGAGATTCTAGAGTCCCAGGAAGTCAGAGCTACCATCCTCAGGATCTCCATGAGGATGATTTGGTAAATGAGCATAGATATAATAGAGAGAGAAGGATCTGAAGCTCAAGGGCATCCATTAATCCTTATAAAATAAAAATAAGACACATTCACCTCTGAACCTTTGACCCTGGATGCCATCTCTATGGTGAGTTATTCACTACTGATAGGAATTTTTATAAAATACACCAGCAGAATTAGAGAGGCCACATGAGGCCATACAAAGAGCTCTGGCTTTAGCCTCAGAGGACATTTGGAATCTTTGTAACTTCCTACGTGAATGACCTTGAGCAAGTAACTCAATACTTTAGGGGCACATTTTTCTCACCTCTAAAACTAAGGGGTTGATCTAAATGATTTCTGAAGTACCTTCCAGCTTTAAATTGATGATCCTACAATTATGTCAGCACAACAGATGATTTTCATGCATAGTCCATGACTAAAGACATATTCTGTGTGAAGGGAAGAAATTGGGACCCAAAGGACAAAAAGCATCTAGGGAATGATCAAGGTGACTGTTCTACTATTCATTAATTATTTCACTGACTTGGTAGTGACATTAAATTTCTTTGATTCCTGGATACTTCTTGCCTTTTTCCCATTTCGCTGATTCAGCCACTTCTGACTCTTCATGACCCTGTGGACCATAACATCCATGAGGTTTCCTTAGCAAAGATACTGGAGTGCTTTGTCATTTCCTTCTCCAGTGGATTCAAGTAAACAAAGGGGAAGTGGCTCGTCCAGGGTCACACAAGCAGTAAGTATGTGAAGCTTATATGAACTCAGGTCTTCTTGAATCCAGGCCCAGGGCTCTATCCATCCTATGGAGGTAAAATTTCACAGAGTGCTGCATCACAGCTCAGGGCAGACAGATATCTTCTTCTCTGGTGATCATCAGCATAGAGATGAATGTGAGAATGCATAGGGTGGGAGAGATAGCCACTTTCTCATGAAGATAGTTTACTCTGATTTTTAAAAAAGATAAAAAAGGAAATAGGATGAGAATCAAGAAAGGGAAAAGAGAAACAGGAAAGACTGAGAGCCTAATTGGAAACGAGCTTCAAGAAAATAAAACTACTAAATTAAGAATAATTCAAAATGAGAGAAAAGTGTAATAAACAAGAGGAAGAAAGGAAGAAAACCAGTGGATTTAGTGTTGTTTTAAAGTAGAAAAAGTCAAAATAACCAAAGAGTCTATGTATTATGTTTACAGAGAAAGATGGAAAAATCATGAGTTTGAAAAAAATGCCAGTATAGACAAATGGAGGAAATACAAAACTGTTTAGTTAAGTGTGACTGTTGATTGAATGATCCACTGAAATAAAAAAAAAAAATTGATTGCATAAGAAAAACACACAATGTGTTGCTTACAATAAACGCATTTAAAAAATGAAAATACACACAACATTTATCTGTTTTGAATATAGACCTAGTAGAAGAACAGTGGAATCAATGACAAGAGTGGTTTAATAAACTTTTGCTTATAATTCTAAATTCCTTTCCAGAATGGTTGTACATAGGTGCATGAAGGATGCACCAATGTGCCTGTTTTCCCACAGCCTCTTCAATGTTTATCATTTATCTCTTTTGTAATCTCTGCCACTATGATGAATTTAAGGTGGAATCTCAGAACTGTTTTAATTTACATTTCTCTGATTACTAGCAGGGGCAACTAAGATAATTGGATAGAGGGCTGGGCCTCAAGTCAGGAAGAGTGTTCTTCTTGAGTTCGAATCAGGCCTCAGATACTTACCATACTTACCAAGGGTGACCTTGGGCAATTCATTTAACCTTGATTTTCTCAGTTTCATCATCTGTAAAATGAACTGGATAAGGAAATAGTAAAGTTTTCTAGCAGCTTTGCCAAGAAAACATCAGATGAGGTCACAAAGAATTGGACATGATTTAAAAATGATTAAGCAACAATTACTGGAACATTTTTTATTAGGCTATTGATAATTTGGTATTTTCTTGATAACTCCCTCTTCATATTGCTGGACTATCAATTGGGGAATAGCTATTTTTTCTCATAAATTTGAATCTGTTCCTAATATATCTTGGAAATGAGGTCCTTTAAAAAAAATTTGCTGTAGAGATTTCCCCTTATTTAATCATTTCCCTTTCAATCTTAGTTTTATTAGATTTGTTTGTGCAAAATATTTTAATTTTATGTAAATAAAATTATCATTCCTAGTATGATTACTAAGTGTTCTCCTGTTCATAGGAGAGGTGTTTTTTTTGTCATGGAAGTCATAATCTGAGAGGTATTTTCTTCCAAGTTTCTTAATTTGTTTGCAACAAGACTTTTATATCTATGATTACTTTTATGTAAGGCATGAGGTGTTGGTCTAAGTGTAATCTACTCTATATTACTATCTATCACATTTTCCCATAGTTTTTTTTGTCAAATCCTTATCCAAATAGCTGATGAAAGAACTTTATAAACTATGTAATATATTTATCGTTATTACAGCCAGTATCATCATTATGATTACTATCCGTTCATCTTTCCTAATTCCTGGACAGCAACGCAAACCTTGATTTTACCCTGACCAATTCTATAATCAGGGGTACTGCATTGGCTTATCTGTGCACATGTTGTTTACCCCAATAAAATTCAGGCTCCTGGAGAATCTATTTGTTTTGCCATCACATCGTACGGTATTTGGCACTTAATAAATATTTGTTGTTTGAAAAGAGAAAGACAGAGAGAGTGAGTGAGACAGGGAGACAGAATGAAAAGAACAGGGAGTTGAAAGGAGAGTGAGAGAAAAAGAAAGAAAAAATGAGAGAGAGGAAGAAAGAGAGAGACAGAGAAATATATAGAGAGAAACAGAGAGAGAGAGAGAGAGAGAGAGAGAGAGAGAGAGAGAGAGAGAGAGAGAGAGAGAGAGAGAGAGAGGAAGGCTAAACAATACTCTGTTATTTTGTTGATTCAAGAGTTCCATTCAACAATGCTTATGCCAGCCCACTGATGGCTACCTGTTCTGGACAACTCTCATTATTTATGATTTTCCAAATTTTTACCCCAAGGGGTTCATTCCAATATGCTAAAGGATTTCCTTTAATTTCTCCTGACTTGTCAGGGATACCAGTGTGGTACTCTAGCCTTTCATTTATCATCTGTCACTCTCCCTAGATGATGAGACCATCTTATCTTTCTGTCATACAGTCCTTTGATGGAATGCTTTAGTCTTGTTTTTTACAATTCATTGTTGATTCTATGTCCCATTGCCCTCTGTTGGATGCTTATCTTTCTTTCTTTGGAGACAGTATTATTCCAGGTCTGGTGACCATATGGCAGCATTGGTAGAATATTTGAACTGAAAAGATGGGCCTTTGCTCTTATGGGAAGTCTGAAGGCAATACATTTATTATTTCATAGTGTTCTAGCTTCAGATATTTAGAAATGGAAAGGATTACTTAGTTCATTTGGGAACTGGTTAAATTTCTAGACCTTAGGACTTTGAGTTCAATGGAATAAGGACCCATAGCTTTCCAAGGGAGCAAGGTTTTCTGGAGAGGACAGACTTTGGCTGGTGCATCAGTTCTCCATCTTGTTCTAGGAAAACTAGTCCCATAAGTATTCTCATTTCTTCTGGAAAGAGCATTACAATCAGTAATTGGCATATGGTTTCACTCAACAATCTTATGAATGCCCCCCTGCAAGAAAACTCTCTTTCCTCCAGTCCTCTTTATGTCCTATATCTCATATTAGAATGTCCTCATGCAGTCCAATGATCACTTGAGCAGGAGTCAGGAAGATTGGAATTCAAATCTGGCATCAGGTACCCATGAGCTTTATGACCATGGGCAAGTTATTTAATTTCTGTTTGTCTCTGTCAACTCAGCTGTAAAATAGAGATAATGATACTAACATCTACCTCCCAAAGTAGTTGTGAAGATTAAATGAGATAGTATTAGTAAACTGCTTTCCAAAAATTAAGATTTGTTATTGTTATTAATTATTATTGTTGTCTTTTTTGAGGGGAGAGACTATGTTTCTTTTGTACTTTCATTCCCAGACCATGACCAAAAGTAAGTGTCTGTATAACTATCCAAACATCCATCCATTCACCTATCCATCCTTCCAACCATTCAACATCTATTGTCCCAGGTAAATTTATGAGTATAAATTATAGACAAGGAAATAGCTCACCTGCCTTGGGAGAGCTAATTTTCTATTGGACATTCCTAAAGCCATGGAGAAAGACCCTATGCTCACTCTTCCAATCTCCATGCACACCAGCACATTAATTATCCAGAATAAGGTTAGTTATGCCTCTGGGTTCTAGGTCTTTCTCCAGTGTTACCTATTTTGAGCCCTCATTCCAATATGTTTCCAGTTGCCAATGATTAGTTATCCAGGACCATCTAACCAGCTATAAATATGAATCTCTGCTTTTTCTGGGGTGAGTTGAGAAGATGGCTCAGGATTTTTCTGCTTATCATCTGACTTCTAGGAAATCCCAGTATGGTGGACTCCAGGTTCCAGACTTCTGGTGGCTCACTTTCCTGAGCTTTCAAAGCTCACTAAACAGGGAAGAGTAAATGCAAAGAGGCAAAAAATAAGAATCTGGATTTATGAGCTTCATGGTGAGTGGAGGTTGGGAGGGTCTGAAATCTTTTTCCATTTACAGACTTACAGCATTTCTTTCTCCTTCCATGCTTCTAGGTAGGGGAAAAACTCAAGGACAAACCCTCACTTCAGTTGGTTAGTGCTGTTTGAATGTCCTTGTAACCATTTCCAGGTTCAGAGACAATCACAAGGGATGCTTTTGTAATGTGGTAAGCAGAATAAAATCATTTACCAGATACAGCCTCTTGACTCCATTCTTGGGTCTCAGCCATTTTATAGGCTCTATTAGCAAGCAAAACAAAATCTCAGTGCTCTCTAGTGTTGTGAACCTACCACCAGGTTTTCTAATGCTCTGTGAAGTCATTTTTTTTTTTGTCTTCTGAAATCATTGGTATAAAATTTGAAATTACTTCTTACATAACAATTGCTAGTATTTAGAAAAAGATTTAGCCAGCTAGGTGGCCCAGTCAATAGAGTTCTGGGCCTGGAGGCAGGAAGACCTGAGTTCAACTACTACCTCAGTCACTAGATGTGTGACCCTTAACAAGTCACTTCACCCCGTTTGTCTCAGTTTCTTCATTTGGAAAATGTGCTGGAGAAGGAAATAGCAAACCACTTCAGTAACTTTGCAAAGAAAACCCCAAAGGGGTCATGAAATGTAAGACATGACTGAAAAAAATAACTTAACAAGTACATGGAAATTTAAGATTTGGGAAGTGCTTTATATATATTATTTCACTTGTTTTAAAATATTAGTATTAGGCATGAAATTATTATCATGAATTTTAAAATAAGTAATAATAATTTATTATTATTGCTATTTGCCAATGTAGACAGCTAGATGGCACAATGAATGCTAGGGCTGGAGTCAGGAGGACTTATCTTCCCAAGTTCAAATCTGGCATCAGACACTCTCTCGCTCTATTACCCTGGGAAAATCAATTCTGTCTGCCTCAGTTTTCTCATCTTTAAAATGATCTGGAGAAGGAAATGGCAACAACCACTTCAATATCTTTGCCAAGAAACCCCAAATGTGGTCATAAAGGGTCAGACATAACTGCAAAAAGCAATAATAATAGTATTGTATTATAGTTAATTATTAGTATCTTGAAATCTATAACTAGACTGGTAGAAAATAAAAGTTCCCTGAAAAACCATAAGGTTCCACAAAAAGTAAAATAAACTCATAGTCTGTAGGACTTCAAGAGACCTTAGTTATCACTGATTCCAACCAACTCATTTTAAATGTGAAAAAAATGAACTATCAGAGAGTTTGTCTGAGTTCACAGAAAGAATAAAAAAGGGACAAAATTTCCACTGAGAACCACCAACTCCATTTGTTCTGTGCATTTCACAATATTGTATCTTTATCATGGAATGGGAGAGGATAATGGTTGTCCATGTACATTTCCTCCAATATCCTTACAAGCTGATATTTCAGGTGATTACCACACAGTTAATGCCAAGTTGTCCTGTATAACAATCATTATTACCATTTTCTGTTTTTCTGGTAGACTAGATATATACCTGATTATGGCAAGATTTATTGGAAGAAAATTAGTTATTTAACATATTGTTATATTTTAGTTCAGATTGCTAACTTTATCTGTGTGAGAAATTCTTTCCATTAATGTAAACAGACACTTCAACCATAACTTATTATCTTAGAGCTTTCATGGAATACTTTGAAGTTAAGTGACTTGTTGAGTGTTCTACCAATAGTATGTGTCTGAATGTGATATTCTTATATGGTGATGATGATGACAAAAATGATACAGCCAGTTCCTTTTGGTGGGCATATTATTATGGCTTCTTCCTCAGGACACAGATTTCATGATAGCAAACTCTTCTCCTGTCCCAGGATGGCAGAACAGCATGGTCAAATGCCAAGTTTCATAAGCATGAAGTCAGGGAACCTGAAGTCCATACTCAATTCTGCCATTTTCTAGCTTCACGACCTTAGCAAAGTCATTTCCCTTCTCTGAGGTTCTTCTCCATTATGTGAAGAAAGGGGATGTGAAAACATAATGTCTCAGGTGTCTTCCAGCTTTAATCCATGATCTTATCCTGCTACATTCCTAGAGTAGACAATTGCTACAATGAGGGATATACAGGGATCATAGGGTGTCACTTTAAAGGGGGTTAAGTCTGTTTATAAAAAGTTTGTAGTTTGAACCACATTGGTTCTCCTGGGTGTAGAGACTCAAAAAATGGTGATACGGACCTAATCAATCAATTAGTCAGTTGACAAGCATTTATTGAGCACATGCAATGAAATGGAAGAAACTGAATAAGTATAAGTTGTGGGAAATGAGGCAACGGAGAAGTGCCTTCCAAAGGCTATTTTTCTGGATCTTTCCTCCTTCACAGACTCTCAGAGGCTGCCTTTCTGCTCAAGGCTGTTTTCAGAGCATTTTTGACATCTTTGTTCCTTAAGGTATAAATGATGGGGTTGAGGAGGGGAGTGACAAAGGTATAGACTAATGCAAGATACTGATCCTCATCTGCAGGGGTGTTTGAAGGGGGCCGAAAGTAGACCAAACTGCAGCAGCCATATTGTAGTAGGACCACAGTGAGATGGGAAGAGCAGGTGGAGAAGGCTCTTTGGCGTCCCTCAGCTGAAGGGATGTGCAAGATGGTGATAGTAATGAAGACATAGGAAATGGAGATGAGCAGGAAAGGGGTGGTCAATACAATCATGCTTATGACATAAAGGACCGCCTGTGGTACACGAGTGTCAGCACAGGCCAGGTGTAGTACAGGAGGTATATCACAGAAGAAATGATTGATTTCCAGTAAGTGTCCACAGAAGGGCAAGGTAAAGACCAATGATGTGAGTGGCAGGGAAAGGAAGAGAGCCAGGCCCAGGGAACCAGTCACCATTTGAGTACACAGCTGTGGGGTAATGATGAGTGTATATTGTAGGGGATGGCAGATGGCCACATAACGGTCATATGCCATGACAGCCAACAGGAAACAATCAGTGCTGCCAAGGGTAGCAAAAAAGAACATCTGAGTAGCACAACCAGAAAATGAAAGGGGTTTCCTGGCCCCAATGATGTTGGAGAGCATCAGTGGTACCAATGCAGTGGTATAACAGATCTCCAGAAAGGACAAGTTGGACAGGAAGAAATACATGGGGGTATGCAGGGAGATGTGTGTATACACAGCCCAGACAATGGCAGTATTCCCACAGAGAATCATTATATAGAGGAAAAGGAAAAAGCAGAAGAGGAGGGCCTGGACCTTCGGGGAAGAGGAGAACATTCGAAATATAAACTCAGTGGGGCCAGATTGGTTTAGATGAATAGTATCAGGAGAAGACATGTCACCTATCAAAGAAAAATAGAAAATCAAGCTCTATTACTGTATTTCCTTGATAATATCTGCAACTCTCAATTTTGTTTCTAGACTGAAAGAATTTTGAACTTTCAACATTTATTAAGGATCCGTTAGCAGAAGTAATTTTATGCCTTTGGTATTCAATTCCATTGGTTTGTAGAGGGAGTGAGATTTGATGACTTCTAAGGTACCACCTTTCTCTTGCAGTCTCCTAGTGTATATTATCAGTGCACAACCTCTCTGTATTCATTCTCCCAACCCTGCACTTGAAAAGGCAAGTTGAGTCTCCAGAGGCCAGTTCACTAGCATTCTAGCGGTAATCCTGAGTGGTTGTGATTTTAACATCATTGATCATGAGTTCCCATTCCAAGGGACCTTCCCAATATTAATTAACCAGTGGATATTAATTTGCTTTTATATAGGTATATGTACTGAGAAGTTTTATAAAAGATAGAAGTTAGAAAAAACCTCTTCTGAAACCAAGAGGTACATTCTTCCTTCCATGTAATTTGAATCCTTGAAGAGCATAGATTCAAATATACAGTGGTTGGTACAAAATATTCCGCTTCAACCCAGGGGCCTGCCTACCCTTATGCACTCACATGGTTACACACACAGAATATGCATACACATACACAAACATGCACAAGAAAATCCACAGGGAGAGTAGACTTAAACTGCATTGATAAAGGTGCCAAGGAAGTCAAATACTGGACGTAAGTCCTCATGTGGTACCTTCTGGGTCTGGGTATCTTTTTCTGCACTTGTCTATCCATCAAAATTACTTCTGGGAGTGACAGAGTCAATGGATTTTGAGTAAGCTTCCTAGTTTTGTTGGGCCAGCCTCTTGTAGGATGAGATTTAATGACTGCTAGAGCAATTCAATGCTGGTTTGCATCAAGGTAGACAATTACTGCTTCTATCAGCTTTAGTATTCTCTGCTACTGTCACCAGTATATCAGGGCACTTGAGATGGTTCTTCTGATGTTTTGATCAGTTTCTCACCTGATTCATTCAATCTCCAAATTAACATTCACCTAAGATCAGCAAACAAGAAACTATAAAAAAGGCACCATGCCTTTCATGGCTCAAAGGTATCAGGTGAATATTCTAAGGAGGAAAACATGTAAAAGATAAATATCTATACATAGACCATTTCCATTTTGTAGAGGAAAAGACTGAACAAAGAGAAGATGTGGTGCTTTGTTTAAGGTCATCTAACTGGGAAATTCTGGAGTCAGGATTTCAACCTAGTTCACTTAACTCTAAGGCCGATACAGTAAACTTCTATCCATAGGGCTACAAGGGTGAAGATACAGAAGAAGCAAAAGAAAGGAAGAGGAAAAAGGGAAGAGGGGGACAACTATAGAGGGAAGAGGAAGAAGGATAGTTGTTACTAGATTCCCCCCTTGTGTTGGTATACCTCCCTCTTCCAACTGCCATTCATGTTAGAAGTTTGGGTCCCCAGGAAATGGCTGACCTCTTCTCTTCTCAAGGTTCTAGGAGTAGCCCTGAGGGGATGGGGTTTCTATTTATCTTGCTCATGAGCTACCATCAGTTGACACTGATTAGATTTCATAAAAAGTGTGTTTTCTGGGAAGGTATAGCAAGAGCAGTAGTTCTAAAATAATTCCTTCAAACCAGGGGACATTCTTCCCTTGCAAACACATATGCCTTTGAGGAGACTCCAAATTAAACAATCATGATAATAATAAAGCTAGTGCCTTAAGGTTGCAAAGTACTTAATAAATATGATTTCATTTTGTCCTCCCCAAATCATGGGAGGTAGGTGCTATTATTATCCCCATTTTACAGATAAAAAAATGAGGCAGGCAGAGGGTAAGTTACTTCTCTAGGATCACACAGTAAATATGTGTGTCTGTATTTGTATTAAGTTCTTCCTGATTGCAGGTTCAGCTCTCTCTCCAGTGCCACACTCGGTTTTGATTCAAAGGTAGCCAAGCACACATGTAAAAAATACATGAGACTCCCAGGTAACTCTCTCCTCCTGGCCCCAGAGTCCTTTTCTACAACGACAATCCTTCCAGTTCTTGAAGACCAATGTCACATTTCAGCAAAATCATATATTTCCAGCGCTTGACCAAGACTCAAAAGACCTGAGTCTTGGATCCTTTTCTATTCTTACCTGCTGTGTCACATTGGACGAATCAATTTTACTTTCTAATACTCACTTAACTAAAGGAAATAAGGAATGTGGAATATGTTGTTTGCATGGTTGCTTTTACTTTTTAACCCTATGATCCTGTGATAGCAGCATTATTGGGAACCTAGGAAAAGATGGATAGATAGCATCATGTTTTTGGAACCAAGCAGGTTCCTACTAAATGGTGAGACCTCACCCATAGTACAGACTTAGCTATTGCTGTGGAGGGCATTACCATTTTCCTAGTCATCCAAACTTCCAATATAGATGTTATCAACCACTCACTTTCTCTCACTCTCCAGATCCAATTATTCGCCATGTCTCATACTTTCTACCTCCTTAACATCTATTGAATATTCCCTCTTTCTTCCTCTGACACTGCCACCACCCTATTACAGGTCCCAATCTCCATATGCCTAGGCTACTGCAGTAGCCTACCAGCTGGTCTCCCTTTCACAAGTCTCTACTCATTCCAACCCACCCTTCACTTAGCTGCCAAAATTGTCTTCCTAAAGCTTAGTTTTAACTAAATTCTCACCTATTCTGTCTTCCTCCACTCAATCAACTCCTATGTCTGTCAAGTGTCTCCAGAATTAAATATAAAATCCTTTCTTTAAAAGCTATTTTAATTTTTATCCCTTCTTACCTTTCCAGTCTTCATACACAGTATACTGTCCCATTTATTCTGTGATCCAGTGGCATTGTTGTCCTTGCTATTCCTTGCATAAGACATTTAATCTCCTTAGAGTATTTTCTCTGGCTGTCCCCCTAAGCTGGAATGCTATCCTCCTGGCTTCTCTGGTTTTAGTCATATTAAATAATTAGTGAGGGATTGGCTTCCACTTCTCACCACCCATCATATACAGTTAGTGTGAAATGAGGCATGTGCTTCCAGACATATAAAATACACTGATATTTTGCTTGACTGAACTAATTTGTTTCAGGAAGGGTTCTAATGTGGCAGGGGGAAGTCATTGAGAAATGACAGTGATACATTAAAAAAGAAAGAACATCAATCAAATTATTTTGAAGAAAAGGAGGATTTCTTAGATGTAGTGCATGAGACATTAAAAAGAAACTATTCAGTTACATTAATTATACAAAGCAACAGTGATATTCTTAGTTTTTTTTTTAAACTGCACTCCAAACCATTCAGGATTCAGAATTCCTGGGTCAAAATCCCAACTCTGTACTGACTAGCCGTGTGACTTTGGACAAATTAATTCCTCTCTCTGAGCCCCCATATCTCTGCCAAGAAATGTGGGATGTGGGCTCCATGCACTTCAAGGTGTCTTTTAAAACCCTTGGATTTCCTGACCCACATCCAACTTTGTCTTCTTGATGATCAGTCTGCAGGTTTATCCAAATCCATGTTGCCTGGCATTTAGAAAGAGCTTGATGAATATTTATTGAACTGAAACATTCTAAAGGAAATTTCAATGTAGCAAACATTCCCTAAGTCTGTGCAAGTGGTGACTTCAAAAAGCTGTGGAACCTGTAGCATCTTTCCCCTCCACACTTAGAGTTCATCAATTTAGGACTTATTGATTGTTAGGAGGACATGTCAGACAATGAGCTAGTCCACAGGAAATGTAAAAACACCCCAAGGAAGACCCTGTATGCATTGGACAGCTCTACTGTGGAGGGTTTATGGAATGATGTGGGTAAACCTGACACTTGATGATAACGCATGTCTGGCATTTCATCTGGACATGTAGAGGGCAATTCCTTCCTTAAAATGGTGGTAGAGCAAAGAACTCTGGGTTTGGAATCAGAAGCAATGGATTAAATTACCATCTCTGCATGAATCTCTCATTTGTAAATGACGGAGTTGGACTAGTTGACTTCTAAAGTCCCTTCAGAGTTCTAAATCTGTAATTTTATAATTTTATAAGATCAAAATCCTTGAATTTTCTTCTGGACAATGTACTTGGGACTCTGATTTTAGAGCCTTATGAGAAGGACCAAGTTTTGAGAAATTTAATGAGACAAGAGCCCTTAGTACTCTCCTGATGGAATCAATTTCCTCAGCAGTAAGGCTAAGCTTGACTATTCAGCTTGCTAACTTACTGCAGACAGCTGGACTTAATGTTTTCTGGTGTCTACACATCTGCTAAGTCTACACAGGATTACTCAGAGGTTGGAAGTTTTACAGGAACTGTCCTGCCTGAAGAGCTGTCCATTGAACCCTTAACTAATATTTATTGAATTCTTATCACATGCCCTCCAAACTGTATGGTGCTGCATGGGATAGAGAAGGAGAAGATGCAGGTTCTGTCCTAAGAATTGTGAGTCACATAACATCTGAGCTGGGAAGATCTCTAAAGGATAGTGTTGAAAGGAACACTGGAACACAGAATGTGGAATGTGTTAGAACTGAAGTCATCAGCAAGTATTTATAAAGTGCCTACTATGCACCACGTACTGCATTGTGTGAAGAGTAGCTTAGACATTGAGTCCAATTTCCTCATTTTATTGATGAAAAACGTGAGGCATAGAAAGGACAAGTGATATAGCAAGTTGGCAGCACAGATGAGTAGAGAACCGAGGGGCCCTGGAGTCCAGTTAAGAGTTCTTTCTTTTAGAACACTCACTTGGCATACATTAGCACACACCAAACAGTAGCAGTATGATGGTGAGCTGGGACCCTGGTTGGTCATGAGCCAACTCTGTGACTTTAGGCAAGTGACACAGTGGTTCTTGACTTCAGTGCTCTATTTTGTAAAATGTGGAAGTGATCAAGAATGAACATGAAGATATTCACCACCTCTCAAGTAACAACTACTACCACCACAACTAGCATTTGTATAGCTTTTAGGTTTGAAAAATGATTTATATATTTAAATTAATTTGAATAATATATAACACTGATGAAATCCTTCCTGCAAAAGCTTCAAGTAGAAGTATTCAGGATATTTAATGGATCCTTCTAAGTAGAAGATGCCAGAACAGTTTAGTCTGGGGGACAGGACCCCAATTTTGCAGTTGGAGTATATTTGCTTTAATCTCATCCTTGCTCAGAAAAGTCCCCTCTCCTCTATGGACTGCAGGTTTCACCTCATAAAATAAGAGGGTTGGATTACCTCTCTGATTCTTAACCTAAGGGCTATGAACTTTTAAGAATCATATTTCAGTAACATTGCAATATAAGGGGTTTCCAATGTATTTCTATTTATTTGATTCGTTTAAAAATTTGATTTTGAGGAGTCAGAAGTCCGTTAGCTTTACCAGTCTGCCAAATGATACTAAAAAAGGTTAAGAACTCCTGGGCTGGAGGCTCTCTAAAGTCCTATCCAGCTTCAAAAACCATGATTCTTAGCTAGACAACTAAATGAAAATAAAGAAAAAAGTCATATTCCTTACCACCATCCAATGCCTGTGACTCAATGAGCCATCAAGCAAAAGGTTCTATCCAAGGACTATCTTGAATATGCAATGCTTTGGCTTCAATTCTCTCAAAAATACTTCTATTCCTTTCCACTTCTTTTCTTTGAGTTCAAAGGAATGAGGGCCCATGGCTTTCCAAAGGAGCAGGGTTCTCTGGGAAGGAGAATCCTTGGCTGGTGCTTCAGTTCCATGCCTCTGCTTTCTGGCTGGATTTCATTTAGCTGAAGATGAGGAAAGACTTATGTGCCCTTCATTACCTAAGGACTTTAGACAGTCTAGAGCTTTGGTGTATGGAGAGTGGTCAGGGGTATCTCAGTCTTCCTAGACGTAATATGTCCCAAATTAAGTACAACAATAAGTACAAGCTCTCATCTGTCCATTCAAAGTGTTTCCTTGGCTACTTGGCAACGCTACTGAGTGTTTTTAAATACTCTCCCAGAGGAATGGTTTGCTAAAGTATAGGGGTTTCCCCAATGAATCACTTTAAGTAAATCACCGACAAGAATAATGGGCACTCAAATCCTCTTTGTGATATGGAACCACAACTACTATCTAGGGACCTATAGGAGGGCCTCTCACTCTTCTGCCCTCCCCTCCCTTCCCTCAGGTACTTCCTGAAGCCATGTTCCATGATATCTCAGCAGTGGGAAGGGGCAAAAGCATGGGTTTATCCCAGCAGTGTCAAGAGGCCTGTACTGGGAATCAGGAGACCGGGGCTAAAGTCCCAGCTCAGCCACTGAACAAAGTGCGTAACCCAGGCTAAGTCACTAAGCTCTTCTGGTTGCATGGAGATGGAGTACAGGCACTCATTTAACCATCTTCTTTCCAACCAACCTTTATTACTGGAGAGCCAGATAAAATAAAGTTCAGATGTTATCTTCAAGGAGTTTAGTCTGATCTTATGCCAGATGAAGATCATTTCTTTTTTGACAAGGGGATGCTTTATTTTTTTTTTAGTTAAAAAATTCCTAAAGATGATTTCTAAAGTGTCCTTTAGTTTATTAGAAAGTCTATGATCCTATGAATGTGACAGGAGAAGACAGTAAAAAAGAAAAAAAAAAGAAATTGGATTTGGAGTCAGAGGATCTGGGTGCAGATCCTGCCACTATTTACTTTCTACATTCATCCTCCATTCTCCTGTGAGATTGATGTTCCTAAAGTGCAGGTCTGACCATGTCATACCCTTCCCCCATTTAATAAATGCCAACAGCTCCCTATTATCTCCAGGTTCCAATATAAAATCTTCTGTTTTGTTTTCAAAGTCCCTCATCACCTTCCCCTCTCCCTCAACCTTTCCAGTTATCTTACAACTTCTTTCCCTTCTCTATCTACTCTTCAGTCCAATTGTTCTTCACACATGATAGTCCATCTCTCAACTTTCATCACTTTCATGGATTGTGCCCCATGCCTGTTTGGAATGCTCTCCCTTCTCATGTCTGCCTTCTGGCTTCCCTGGCTTTCTTCATGTCCCAGTTAAAGTCCCATCTTCTGCTTCACATTGTCCCAGACTGATCCTGCATGTTACTTATTTGTACATACTTCTTTGTACATTATCTTCTCCATTAGAATATGAGCTCTTTGAGAGCAGGGACTGTGTTTTTGCCTTTCTTTGTATTTCCGGTGTTTAGCACAGTGCCTGAAACATAGCAAGCACTAATAAATACTAATTAACTTCCTAATTTTACTAGAGGACCTTGGGTAAATCCCTTAACTTCTCTTGACCTCAATTTCCTCATCTGTAAAATGAGGGGATAAGACTAGACCAAGTGCACCAAATTGAAATAAAAGTGAGGCAACTAAAATGTCTAAAGGTCTTGGAGTGTTATATCTTGACTTAGAAAACTGCATATTAACATTACCTGTCTTGCATAGTGTTTTAATTTATTTTTCTAAATATATTCCAAATACCTTTATATCTAGTTTAGGCTGTATTCAGGAGTATTGGGCTAGGTGGGCTGTGTGTTTGACTCCTCTGGAGTAAGTAATTTCTTTAGGCTCCCTCCTGGACAGGTAGGGGGCACCAGACCTGGAGTTAGGAAGACCTGAATTCAAATCCAGCCTCAAAAACTTAGCAGCTGTATGACTCTAAGCAAGTCACTTAGCCTTGTTTGCCTCTGTGTCCTCATATGTAAAATGAGCTGGAGAGGAAATGGCAAGCTACTCCAATATCTTTGCCAAACACCTTTCCCCCCAAAAACCAAGTGGGGTCACAAAGTCAGACATGACTGAAGATGACTGAACAGCAAGATCCCTTCTAATTTCAAAATCTGTGATCTAGAGGACTGCTTCACCATTACATCTGATGTTGAAAAAAACACATGCAAATATCTTTCTTAGGTCCCTACATGGTATTAATGATGAAATACTCACATTTCAATATGGCAGACATATTGTGGAGCATCTCTATATAACTAGTCTCATGCAGCTGGTTGAAAGGCTTTCTTCTGCCATTTACATACCAGCTTCAGTAGTGTATGGATATTTGGGTGAACAAATTTCCAGGCCATTTACTCTGAATTCATGAGGCAAGAGGAAGGAAGATGGTATTGGATTCTTCCATAGCTAGAGAAACAGCAGTGTTACTCCTACTTGAGACTGAGAAGGAAAGAAGTCAGTGCTTAAAGTTAGGAGTGCAGGGATCTCCCCTGGGTTTAACACTTTCAACTGTTTGACCCTCAGCAGGTGATTCTACCTGTCTAATTTCAGTTTCTTCATTTATAACTACAAATTTGACTTTCTATATTAATTGTGCCTATTGTGTCTGAGGTACAGGGTTAGTGAATGGGAAACAGACAATTGAAAAAGTGACACAGAGAGCTAATGGCTATGTGAGGATTGGTCATACCACGGACTCAAGTGAGTGTGATGTAAGGTGTCATGTGAGAGGAATCAAGGAAAGGGACTAAGCCCAACAAGAAAATTTGAGTAGAGAGAGTTCCCTATCAGCTGAGACAATCTGGGAGGATTTCCTGTAGGAGACATCCCTTTGATTTAGGCTTTCAAGAAAGAGAATTCAGCAGTTAGTGAGGTTGAGGAATATGACTTCTAGGCTGGAAAGTGGGCTTGTGTGAATGAGCAGAGGCAGCGCAATTCAAGGAAAGATAAGTCATTCCTCCAGTTTGACTAGGATATCACAAAGTGGGGACATTTTGAAATGAGGCTCATAATAGTCTAAACTGATTCCCAATTCATAGGGGCCTCCCCTTAGGGTGAAGCAGCTGAAATAGTGAGAATTGATAGGAAATAGTGACATTTATTTATTACCTTAAGGTTAACAAATACTTTGATCTTTGATTTGATTCATTTGATTTCCACACAACCTTATAAATTGTGAAATTAAAGTATTTTTTAACATTTATTTTTTAAATTAACAAATATTTATATATTTTCACTCCCTCTCATCCTTAAATTGAAAAAAAGAGTAACAAAACCCTTATAGCAATCATGTATTTTTAAGCAAAACATATTACTGCATTGACCTTGTCCAAAAAATGTCTCATTCTGCACGTTGAACTCACTGAGTCTCTGTCAGGAGGTAGATAAGATGCTTCATCATCATTCTTCTGGAGTTATTGTTGATCCATTGCGTTCATTGGAGTTATTAAGCTTTTCAAAGTTTTTTGTCTTTGTAATGCTTTTTTTCTGGTTTTGCTCATATTAATCCAAGTGTTTTGATCACCATTTTACACATAAAGAAACAGACTTAGTACTGAAGTGACTTTTTTAGGGTCAGGTAAGAAGTAATTACGAGTTGTCAAACTGATCTCTTTCATAACTCTAAGGAAATGGATAATTATGTATAAAATTAAAAAATACCAATAAATTAACCAAATAATACATAAGAATTTTAAATTCTTAAAGCTGAATGTTAAGAAAAAGAGCAAATCAAAAATGAATTTCCATAGGGATGGTTGGGGAACAGGATTCAGATGAATTAAGAAGTGAATTTTATTGAATGTTCAATGATGGCTCTGACTGTAAGGATGCTTTTTGTTTTGTCAAACCTATATCAATCAACCAATCAAGGAGCACACATTTATTAGGCACCAGTTATATGCCAGGCACTTTGCTAGATACTGGTGAATACAAAAGATAAAGTAAAACACATTCTTTCAATAAAGGAACTTACATTTTATCAGAAAATATAACACACATTTACACGCAAATATATGCAAAATTAATTAGGACACAGTTTGGGAAGGAGCACAATTAAAGATGTACTTCTTTTCACTTTTAACTCATTGTTCCAAATTCTGCCTTCTGAGACCATGCATAGAAATATAAGATCATAGATTTATGGCTAGAAGGGGCTTTAGAGGCAACTGAATACAATCCATTATTTAACAGATGAGGAAACCGAAATATTCAGTAATTTGCTAATATTCAAAACAAAGCCACTGATGCCAGAAATTGAAGAAATGTCATCTTTAACAGTCTTGACTCATCGATCACTACAGATTACATGAGGAACCTGAAGAAATTATGCAACATATCCCTTCAGGTTGCAGTGCAAAACTTAAGAACCTACTGAACCCAAGAAGATATGATCAGGTGGCCAGATTTATCAGAAGTTTGGCATCTTTGAGGAACTGTTAGGTCGCAAATCTCTATACTGCAAATACAGACCTTAAGCTACATTTGAGAAACCAACAATTCAATTATATTGGAATTGCGGATTATTACTGACCAAACTCTTGCCTACAATTTCCTGGGTTGCTCCATTCACATGAAAAAAGAATGTTTTTAATATAGTCACCATACCAAATTTTAATGACCTCCCAATGATATAGAATGAGGCATTTCTCAGCTATATAATCTAGTGGAAGAAATATTATTCATGTAAGCACAGAGATACATCATATTCCCATCATCTTCTCTGCTACTGGAATTTTCTTGAAGATACTTTCAATGGTCCTGCACAAGTGGATTTATTACAATATTTTTTATCACTTAAGCTCCCCACCCCTTTAATTGCATTTAGTTGTACAATATCCTGAAAACCACTCAGTGTATAACAGTGGTGGGATAGTGACACTACAGCATTATTTTTTATCTGAACTCAGTTGAAAACGTGCTAGAAGATTAAGACCACGTGAGTATACAATTGTAAGTTTTCCTTTTTTTTTTAGACTTGAATACTAAAACAAATACATGATAAAAAGAAACATTATAAACTGAAATATTAAAACAAATATAAAATAAAGAAAAAAACATGTCATATGCGCAGTAAAATGTAAGAGAGCATTATATAGCAATTAATTTCCATTTCAAGAATGTCTACATATTAAATACTACACTTTGTGCTGAAATCTGTCCATCTTTTCTTTGTTTCCTTGTAGATTTTCTTTTGTTTTCTGCTGTACACTTTTTACTTTGTTTTTTTTCCCCTTTCCTCCCCCCTCCAGGCTACAATTAAGCACGAGATATTTATACATAGATATTGATATAAACGTCCATGTATACATTTATATACACACATACATAAACACATATTTTCCCTAAGAGATTGCACTCCTAATCTTTTTTTTATGTTTGTGAATATCGCTTATTTCTTGTCCCTCCTGACTCCTCTACTTCACTTCTACCTGCTATCTTGTTCTCCTGTTACTTAACCTACCCCCCATGATTCCTCCCTTATCCATAAATCTAAACACCTTTTTATATGTCCCTTTGACCTATTCCCTCACCCTCCCCTCTAAAGATCCCTCCCTTATCCTCTCCCCACTCCCTATCCCCTTAGCATTTTAATTCTTTCCAAATTTAGAAGACTTTTGCATTCTTCTAGATATATACGTATTGTTTCCTCTTGAACCCTTTCCAAATGAAAGTAGGTTTCCAGAGCCAACAGCCCTCCTCTCTTATCTAATTCCTCTGTATCAGTTCTTTCTCTTGCACCTCTTTTGCATAAGATAATTATTCTTTTTAGCTTTTCCTGAATAGTGTTTTTTGAAGTCATGTCATGCTAAGGTCTACTCTTATCTTTCTTATGAACTACCCAATTGCTAATAACAATCTTAGATAAACATTTTACATACACAAATAATAAACAGTCTGTGCTTATTGAGTTCCTTGCAATTGGTCTTTGGTTTATACCTTATGCTTTTTTTCTTGGCTCTTGTATGTCAAATTTTCTGTTAAGTTCAGGTTTTTTTTTTTTTTATAAGCAAAGTCCTGAAAGTCTAACAATTAATTAAGTGTCAATTTTTTTTTTTTTTAATTCAAGGTTACGGTTAGCTTTGCTAGATATATTTTCAGCCAGAGTCCCAGAGATTTTCCTCTTTGATATGTAGTGTTCCAAGACTCGCGGTCTTGTGTGATTCTGTTTGGGGCACCAACATATTTAAATTGTTTTTTCTTGTTGCTTGCAATATGTTATCCTTGAACTGAGAGTTTCAGAATTTGACTATAATATTTCTGCAGGTTTTCCTTATAGGAACCCTTTCAGGTAGTGATCAGTGGATTTTTTTCATTTCTTCTTTTCCGTTCTGGTTCTAATGATTCAGGACAACTTTCTTTAATCATTTCTCATATGGTATCAAGTTCTTTTTTTTTTTTTTTTTGGTCGTTACTTTCAGGTAGTCTGATTATTCTTATGTTTTCTCCTCTTGATCTGTTTTCTATATCGGTTGTTTTTCTTATAAGATATTTCACATTCTCTTCTATTTTTTCATTCTTTATATGTTGTTTTATTATTTATTTACCTCATAACTTCTCTGACTTTTCCTTGCCCAATTCTGATTTTTAAAGTTTTTCATTTTTCATTCAGTTTTCATTTTTTTCCTTAAGATTCTGGATCTTCTTTTTTAATTGGTTGACTTTCTTCCATAATCTTATTTTTCTTGGATTGTTCTTATTTTTTAGCTTTCCCTCAATCTCTCTCATTTGATTTTTGAAGTCGTTTTAAAGTTCTTTTATGGATTCTTTTTGAGAAGGTGACCATTTGACATTACTCTGTGGGGTAGAAGAGGTTTTCTTTGTTTCAGTATGCTCTTCTGAAGATCAACCCTGGTCTTCACTATTACCTTAGTAACTTTCTATGGTTGCATTTTTTCTCCTTTCCCTGTGCATTTTTTTTTTTGGTAATAGCCTAATTTTTCTAATCACCTCTAATCCTGGGATATGGGGTGTATTGCCTCTGGCCTCAGATTCTCCTTCAGGTTTCCTCTCTGACCTTGATCTCCAACCAAGACCTCCTGTAGGTGCCCACAGTCAGCAGAGTCCCAGACCTCCTGATTTTTGCACTCATCAGCCTGTGCTGGTTCCTTCTTGCTTATGGCAGCATCTCTGCACACAATTGGGTCTGGGGTTCCTTGTCAGTGGAGGTTCTGTCTATCTTCCTGGGCTCAGATTCCCAACTCCCCTTACTGTCCCAACCAGCTAACCCTAAGACTAGCTGCTTGTTGTTTAACTGGTCCTTAGTCTGGAGGGCTAGGAATTTTTGTCCTAGGAATTTTTTTCAGATCTCTGATTGTCCCAGAAGAACAACTATTCTGCCCCTTCTCATTTATTTTTAACTCTGTATGTTTACTCTCAAGTGCTGTTTTATCTCTTCCGTGGAGGAAAATCTTGAGAACTTGGAATTTTTTGACCTACTGCACCATTTTCCCAGAATCCTTTTTCCCACAACAGTAAATTTTTAAAGCTCTTTAGTGCTTTGATAAACTGTTTACCTATTCTCCTATCTTTAATGAGGAAGATGAAGAGAGGGAAATGGAGGAATAGAAGGTGGAGGAGGATGAGGAAGAGAACGAGGAGGAAGAAAGGAGGAAGAAAATGAGTGAAAAATGGGAAACAGACATAAAAAAGATAGTAATGCTAAACTCTGAAAGCATCTAGGTGGTTCAGTGGATAGAGTGCTGGGCCTGAAATCAGGAAGACTCGTATTCCTGAGGTAAAATCTGGCTTCAGACATTACTAGCTCTGTGACCCTGCATAAGTCATTTAATCCTGTTTGCTTCAGTTCCTTATGTGTAAAATAAGACTGTTGCACTTGTCCTTTGTCCTCAAAGAGGACCATGACATCACGATGATGACATGACTTGCACTTGACTATGATTTGCATGAGAGAGGGCTGTGCAAGGTCACCAACCTTACTTTCTTCTCCTGAGCCATTTGAATCCAATGGCCTGATATCCATCAGGGAGACTGAAGGTGTGCCAGAGTGCAAGTGAGACCCTGGCCCTTTCAGGCTAAGGTCTTATAGCATTCTCATTTTGAGTGAGATACACCCATTCAATGATTAGGCTTCTTTAAGTAGTTGCTCAAAGGATGACCCTTTAAACAAAAAAAAAATCAAAATGGGAGGAGAAGACCCTCAGGGTTCTTAGATAAAAGAGAAACAATTGCTATTTAGTACTGGAGAAGGAAATGATAAATCACTCAAGCATTTCTGCCAATAAAACCCCTAATAGGGTCACAAAGAGTCAAATACAACTGAACAAAAAAGTCAAATTCATCTATACATTGCTGAACATAAAATATATACTTAGAGTAAGGCAATGAAGACTGCTATAACCTAGAAATACAAAAGGGTCTTATCTTTGGAAAGGGATTCTTCAGCTCATACATACATTGGTAAGAATAGATTCTACAGCTCATGAAGGGGACAGAGCTAATATGACAGAGAAAGGCAGGGATTCACCTGTTCTCTACTAAATTCTCCTCAAAAATTTTTATAATAATGCTTCAAAACAAATTCTAGAGTGGCAGAATCAACAAAAGGACAGTAGGAAACAATTTTTTTTTAACTTTCAAGGTCACTAGGAAAGATCTGTTACACCAGGGTAAGAGTAAAGCTCAGCCCAGAGTAGACAGCTCTCTGGTAAGCCAGTAGTAGGCTTCACCTCAGCAAGCAAGCAGTAGGCCTTGGGGGCAACTGAATTGGCAGCAGCAACTTACAGGATTTCACAGACAGTATGGGGGTTTACAACAGGTCAGCAAAAGATTACAGGGTTCCTTTGCTGGTGGGGAGCGCAGGACCCTTTTGCCTTGCTCATATGTACATCCAGGTTGAAGTCCCAGGTCACAGTTCCAGGGCACGGAGGTGAAGTGACCTTGGTCATAGTTCCATGGGAGAAAAGAATGCTTGTAGTCACTCACAGACCAGAGTATAGCCAAGAGAGAACTCCTTTGGATAATACCACCTTGCAAGAACTAAAAATGTAAAGACCTTCAGAAAAATCATGGAACTTCAGTCAGAATCATACAAGATTAAGTATCTTCTACAGTAGATGTTAAGAGGGCTTGGAATATGATATTTCAAAGGCCAAAGAAGCTAGAATTACAACCAAGCATTCATGATGAAAAGACCAGAGCTAAATGGGAAAGTAGACTGTCAAATAGAAGACTCAAGAGTAGCATAAAAACGATAAATAGGAAAGAGAAATCATAGGTTGAACTATTTACATTCCTACAAAGAAAGAGGACTCTTGTAACTCTTAAGAAATTTGTCATTACTAGGGCATTTAAGAGTATACATAGACAAAAGACATGAATGTGAATTGAATAATATGGAATGATTTTTAAAATAAACAAACTTAAGGGCTGAGAAAGAGCAATGTCCTGGGAAAAGGGAGATGCAGAATGAGATAAACTATCTCAAATAAAATAATTTTTACAGTGGAGGGGAAGATGAAGGAGTTGGACTTGGAATGCATGAACCTTACTCTCACTGGAATTGTCTTTAAAAGGAAATAATATATACACTCAGTTGTGTATAGAAATCTATTTTGCCCTACATGAAAGTAGGAGGTTAAGAAGATAAGACAAGGATAAGGGAGAAAGCTGATAAAAAGTAGGGTAGATTAGTTGATGCAATAGTTAGAACCAGAATATTTTTAAGGATGGACATGGTGAAAAAAAAAGAGTAAGAAAGAGAGGAAGGGAAGGAAGGAAGGAAGGAAAGAAGAGAGGAAGGGAGAAAGGGAAGGAGGAAGGGAGAGAGAGAATGTGTGTGAGAGAGAGAACTCATAAACTCTGAATGCCAATTGAAGTCTACTTGTATACTCTGCATATACACATACATAAATATGTAACACAACAATTTAAATGGAAAGCAAAATTAAATTCAATCAAATGCTTTATTACTATAAGGACTAAGCTTGGTCCTGTAGAAGAGATGAGAAATAGTATCTCCATCTCTGCTTTGTAGAGGTCCCCACTTCACTGGGAACTAGTTGGCATTATTGTCAACCAAGTACAAGACTATTAGAGTTAACTAGGACATTAATTATCACACTTTATTGTTAATAATAATGTCATAATAGACTTTGTCCACTCAAACAGCCTTTAAGGAAAGATCATTACAACTTCCTTCTCTGGAGGAAAATCTTGAAGTGGTAAATATTTGTATCTATTAAACCATGACTTCCAGGATTAAATATAAAATCCTCTATTAGGGCATTTAAAAATATTTCAAAACCTGCCCACTGTTTTTTTCAGTCTCCCTACATATTACTCCCTTTCAATGATCTCTGTTTTGATTCTGTTGTGACACTGGCCTCTTTGTTGTCCCTCATGCAAGACAATTCACCTTCTAATAATGCATTTTCACTAGCTGACCCTCATGCCTGGGATTCTCTTTCTGTTCATTTCTGCCTCCTGGTTGCTATGGTTGTGCTTTCCAGATAAAATTCCATCTTCTGCAAGAATCCTCTTCTGATACCACTTAATGCTCTTGCCTTTCCTCTGTTGATTATTTTAATTTGTCCTACATGTAGCTTGTTTGTACATAATTTTTTGCATGTTGTCTCCTCCATCAAACTGTGAGACCCCTGAGACCACAGAATGTCTTTTGCCTTTCTTTGTATCCGTAACACTTAGCACACTATCTGACACATAGTAGACCTTTACTAAATGCTCGTTGACTTGTTTTTTAACCCTTCTCAGTGGGAAAACCCCTGCTCATTAAAAAGAGTATTGGATTCAAATTATAAGTTGGTAAGTTATTACTTATGTGACATAAAACAAAGTTATTTTTCTTTCAGTAATATTTATTATTTTTCAAAATCCTTTTTTATAAAATTTTGAGTTACAAATTTTTTCCCTTCCACCCTCCCACTCTCTTCCTCCCCAAGACAGCAAGCAGTATGATATAGGCTATACATGTACAATCATATTAAACCCATTTCTACGTTAATCATGTTATAAAAGAAGAATTAGAGAAAAATGGGAAAACCATAAGAAAGAAAAAACAAAGAAGAGAGAAAACAGTTTGTTTTGATATGCATTCAGACTACGTAGTTCTTTCCCTGGATATGAATAACATATTCCGTCATGAGTCTGTTCGAATTGCCTTAAATTTTTGTATTACTGAGAAGAGCTAAGTCTGTTAAAGTTGGTTATCATACAATGTTGTTGTTGCAAAATGAAAAGTGAAATGACATCCTCTTCCCACCTCCTATTTTGACTCTAGTGTCCACATAGAGAAAAGTGGTGATACATAAGTCACCTTTGTCCTGAGATGCTCCTGG
Source organism: Notamacropus eugenii (assembly GCF_028372415.1). Taxonomy (NCBI): domain Eukaryota; kingdom Metazoa; phylum Chordata; class Mammalia; order Diprotodontia; family Macropodidae; genus Notamacropus; species Notamacropus eugenii. The sequence goes on from NC_092873.1 coordinate 3,895,466, forward strand.
CACAGTTCTCTCCACCCCCAGTCCCTGAAAAATTTCCTTCCTTTCTCCTTCCTCTTCATTTTGGGTTAAATGATATGGTGTTCCATGATCCTCAAAGTAGGTGGGATCTCCTCAAAAAGAGGAGCCCTGGCTGGTTTGTGGGCTCTTGTCTCTGCTCTCTGGATGAACCTCATTCAGTTGAAGGTGGAGAAAGAGGTTTTCTGTACTGCTTGAGGGCATTGAAGAACCAGCACTTTGCCGAAGGAACCACAGAGGTCTCCTATACCAGGATGTTGGATATCTCCCAAGAATTATTAAAGGCAGCAAGATTAATCCCAGGTGTTTCCATGAACAATCTATTACAAGAGTCCTCTCTGAATACTTGCAAGCAAGTAGCTCCCAGAAATAGAAGGACTTCCCTTCAAATTGGATTTGATGAGAGATATAGAGAAAAGCAATTCTGAGTTAAGGATGACAATGATAACAGATTACCTCAGCCTTTTGAGGTGTAGATCATAGTTAGAGTCTATGACCAGTAGGAGGCAACTATTCTCAATCTTTTCTCCTTTCCTTCATTGATGATTTATATATGCTATATTATGGAAAAATAGCAATGAGAAATGTTGTTTATAGCAATACAAGGGTCTTAGGAGCCTGGAAAGTCAGTATACCTGGATTCTAGCCACTTAACAAGCTTCATGACCCTAAGAAAGTCACACCCTCATTGGGAGGTATGGTCTGTAGTCGACTTTTTTACAACATCTTGACCTGAATTATCAGTAGATATCTTAAACTCAGCATGACCCAAAATGAACTGATTTTCTTTTTCCTAAACTCTTCTCTTCTAACTTCCTTATTGCTATAGACAGCAACACTATTCTTCCAGTCACTCAAATTCACAACATAGGTATCATCCTCTACTCCTCATTATCTCTCATCCCTCTCATATGGCCAATTTGTTGCCAATCTGTCAATTTTTCCTTTGCCACATCTCTCAGATATGCCCTCTTGTCTCCTCTGATATTGCCAACATTAAGAAGTAAACCTTTATCATCCCTCCCCTGGACTACTGAACTACCCAACTGGTAGGTGTCCCTATCTCAAGGCCCTCCTTACTTCAATCCATCCTTCCTTCAGCCACCAAAGTGATTTTACTACAGCACAGATGTGTTTATTTCACCTCCTCCCTCCCTGCCCCACACTTTAATAAACTCCAGTGAATCCCCGTTGCCTACAGGATTAGATACAAAATCCTCTGTTTAGCATTCAAAGGCCTTCATAATCTAGCCCCCTTCTACCTTTCTAGTCTTCTTACACATCACTTCCCTTCAGGTGTTCTTTGATTTAGTGACTCTGGCCTCCTGGTAGTTTCATGATCAAGACATTCCATCTCTGAGCTCCAGGAACTTTCTCTCTCTGTCCACCATGCCTGGAATGCTCTCCTTCCTCAATTCCACCTTCTGGTTTCCTTGGTTTCTTTTAAATTCTAATTAAAATCTCATCTTCTACAGCAGTGGTATCAAACTCCAATGGAAAAGGGGGCCATTAAACCCTACACAAGGATCCCTAAAGGCTGCATACTGACTTAGAAAACCACAAATTCACATTATTTATGTTTTATTGTATTTTGATTTGTTTTGTTGATATTTCCCAATTATATTTAATCTGGTTTAAGGTCACTTGGAAGTGTTCCCTGCCACCTGCCACTTTATGTTGGACACTCCAGTTTTATAGGAAGTTTTCCCAACCCCTCTTAATTCTGATGCCTTCCTTCTTCTAATTATTTCCTATTTGTTCTGTATATTGCTTCCTTGTACCTATTTATTCATTCATTCATTCATTCATGCATTTATTTATTTATTTATTCATTCATTCATTTATTTATTTATTGTCTTTCTTCTAGATTGTGAGCTCTTTGTGGGCAGGGAACACCTTTTGACTTCTTGAGTATTTCCAAAGCTCTCTGCACAGTGCCAGACACATAGTTGATGCCAAATAAATATTTATTGACTAACTGATTAACTATTGACCACTCCATCTTCAATGCAAAGAGCATTTACTAAGCTCTGGGCAATCAAAAATGGATTTTTGATTCGATAAATAACAGATTTATTTTCTTCTCAAATGTCCTTGAAAGATACATTTAAACTTTTGTATATGCTGACTACACAGTTTTGCTCATTGTTTGTTATGTGAAGAGCTCAAAAAAATGGACAAGGGGTAAGTTCAAGGTACTCTGATGGAACTTACATGCATGGAAGTGGGTACAATATATTAGAACAAGGTCAAGAAGCAGGTCTCATATAGATGTTTGAGAGTAAATTCTAGAATCTCAGAGGTTGGGGGTAACTCAAAGAATATTTAATACAGTCCATAGCTGAATAAAAATGACTTTATCTCTAACAAGTGACCATCTGACCTCCCTTCAAGTTCATCAGAGTAAATGATATTATTAGGCATGTACTATTTTAGAATCACAAATTCAAATTGTAGAAAATTACAGTGTGGGAAATTACATGTTGGAATTTATTATTTCCTCTGACTTAATGACTTCTTACGACACATCTTCATGGAATTTTGGAGGCTAATTTGCAGCTCATGGATTTTTTCAGTGCATCTTTGACGTCCTTATTCCGTAGGGTGTAAATGAGGGGGTTGAGCAGAGGTGTGACAAATGTATAAACCAAGGCAAGCTGCCGGTCCTCGTCCTCTGAGGTGCTGGACCTAGGTCGCATGTAGACCAGGGTGCAACAGCCATACTGCAGTAGAACGACAGAGACATGGGATGAGCAGGTGGAGAAGGCACGTCGGCGCCCCTCTGAAGAGCGGATGCATAGAATGGCATTGGCAATGAACATATAGGAAATGAAGATGAGCACAAAGGGGAAGGTCAGCACAAGGATACCCACAACAAAGAGAACAGCTTGATGCATGCGAGTGTCCCCACAGGCCAGGCGTAAGACAGGTGGAGCATCACACAGAAAGTGGTTGATCTCCAGGTGGTGCCCACAAAAGGGGAGGGTGAAGATCAACGCTGTGAGTTGCAGATCAAGGTAAAAAGCCAGGCCCAGGGAAGCAGCCACTAGCTGGATACAACGCTTCTGGGTCATGGTGACGGTGTAGTGCAGGGGATGGCAGATGGCCATGTAGCGGTCATATGCCATGACGGCCAACAAGAAACAGTCAGTACCACCAAGGGTGCAAAACAGGAACATCTGGGCTGCACAACCAGCCAGTGGAATGGGTCTTTGAGCCCCAAAGATGTTGGACAGCATCAGGGGCACCACGGTTGTGGTGTAACAGATCTCTAGGAAGGACAAGGTAGACAGGAAGAAGTACATAGGTGTATGTAGGGAGGTGTGGGTGAACACAGCCCAGATGATGGCAGTATTACCACATATGATCAGTATATAAAGGAGAAGGAAGAAGCAGAAGAGGAGGGCCTGGATCTTGGGGGAAGTGGTGAGCACTCGGAACACAAACTCAGTGGGGCCAGACTGGTTAAAATAGAAAGTATTGGGAGAAGACATTTCATCTGCCAAAGAGAAATACAAAGTTAAGCTGAATAACCAGAAACTGAATAACTTAGATAAAATAAGAAACTCTCTGTTTTATTCTTAGAATGGTAGAATCAAAGAAAAATGGAGAATCAAGGGTCTTTAAAGTTGACCTTTGCCAAGTCTCTTCACCTCTGTATCTCTTTAGTATTCTAATGATAGGATTGAATTAGATAATGTCTAAGATCTCCTCTAGGATTAACATTCTATATTTTATGTTCTAGTTTCTTCTCCAATACCGGTATTCTATATTTTTTTGTTCTAAAGACATTCACTGGCATTTATTAAGCTCCTACTCTATACCAGGTCCTGTACTAAATGCTGGGGATACAGAGAAAAGCAAAAAAAAGTTCTTCTCCCAAAAGAACTCACAGTCTAAAATGAGAGACAACATGAAAGAAACTATATATAAACAACATAAATGTGGGATAAATTAGAGGTAGTCTCGCAGAAGGAAGGTACAAAATTAAGGAGGACCACAAAGTCCTCATGGAGAAGGTAGGACTTTAGTTGAATCTTGAACAAGTTCAGGGAAGCTAGGAGGCAGAGATGAGGAAGGAGGAAATACCAAGCATGTGGGACAGCCCACGAAAATGCTCAGAGATGGACTGTTGTGTGCAACAAACAGCAAGGAGACCAGTGTCATCAGAGATTAATAAGGAAAGATAGGAAGAAGGTAGGCTATGAAGGGCTTTAAAATTCAAACAGGATTTTCTATTTCATCCTGGGTATAATAAAGATCCCCAGAACTTAATTGAATGGGGGTGGAAGGGGTAGGGTCACATATGAATTTTAGAAAGGTCAATTTAACAGTTGAATGGAGGATGAAATGAAGTGGTGGGAGACTCGATGCAGGGAGATTAAGCATAAGGCTTTTGCAATAGTCTAGGATGTTAAAGGGTTTGTTCAGTCATACAGCAATAATTCACATGGGCTCACATAGCTGGTAAGCATTGGAGGCATTGATTATACCCAAGTTTTCTGGTCTACAAACCTACCATGCTCCCTGTTCCATGCTGCTTCTCTGTTTAATATTTTGAACATATCAGTTATTTTCTTATCCTGTGATTTACTTTCCTGGAGCTTATTATATCTTCCATCTAATGATGCTTGCTGCCATTTCTCTGTGAACAACATTCTTTGTTTTATTTAGCTTTGATGGAAAAGGCAGGTGAGTGATTCTATCCCACTCTGTCCCTGGTGATTCTAGTCAAATTCTCAACCTTGACTTCCTAATTTGTGAGATGAGGATAATAATATTTGTAGCTTACAGGATATTATAGAGGCAGTTAAGTGATTCAGTCGGGGAGATCTTAGACAAGTCACTTGACTACTATCACTTGGTTTACTCATACACAGAATGGGGATAATAATAGCACCTACCTCCATATAGCAGCATTGTTCTGAGGATCAAATGAGGTAAAATATGTAAGAGCATTGTAAATCTTGAAGAACAATATAATTATGACCTATTGTTTTGAGGGTCAAATTATATACTGAATACAATATTTTTTGTAACTCAAACATAATGTTAATTTACAGATATAAATTAATATTCTTTGCAAAAAAAGATACAAAAAGTAACTGTGGATGTGATTGAATTACTGAACTACAGCAATATTGGTAGTAATTTTTCTCAGTGGCAATAATTATTCATTACCATCCCTAGGATCTTAGCCTAATGATCACTTGCCTGTGCACAGTACAACCCTCAGATTTTCAAGTGATCTCTTTAAAACAACTCTGAGAGATGACTAGTGGGAGCATTATTTTTTTGATGTTCCATTTCAAAACATCAAAAGACTCATGACCTTCTGCAGTAGTGCAGGCTAATCCATCTTTCCTTCTCATTCTGTGTGATTTTTGTCCATGACCATTTCTTATAGAGGATCCACACAAGGTATTAGAGGTCTTCTCCTGGATCTTTGCATGATTCATAGGACTTGGGTTCTATTTTGGTGACCTGTTTGTTACCACTTTCTCTCACAATGTGTCCAACTCAATTCTATTTCCATCACATTTTCCTTAGATGGCAGTTTTCACATATCTTCCTGCACTCAAGCTATCATTATTTTTATATTACATCCACCATGCATCTCTATTGCCTTTCGAATTATCCATAACTCTAAGGCTTTTTAGATTGTGGGGTTTTTTGATTCATAGACCTGTGGAAATGTGCTAGGAGAATACTTGTTTCAAAACAATGTGAAAAATCCTGAGGTTATTGAAAACATTGCTAGGTTTTCTAAATTCAAACAAACTTTGCTTACTCTATTCCTGTAATTCAATGTGGGGAGCAGTCATTGTCCATATGGACTAGCTGCTCAAGACAGAGGGACAGACATAGACATTGGATTAAAAATGAACTGACAATTCAGTTGTCTAGGATGCCCAGTGAAGAGTCTAAATTTAGGAAGAATTCCCTGTAGATGGTGAGATCTTTGGGATGCTAATTTTTTATGACTCCAAATACTCTATGGATTTTTCTATGACTATCCATAGTTATTCAAAAGGATTAGCTTGATACTCATGGATTAAAAATGAATGAAAATACCTGTTATACAGAATATTAATTTTTACAGATGATGAGTTAAAACTTCAGATAAGTAACTGCCCTGCCAAAAGTTACCTAGATAAGTATTGGAACTCACATTTTAACCCAAGTCTCATATCTTGATAGTCAGTACTATTTCCACTTCAACAAATTTTTACACATAGGACTTGCAGGAGAGAACTGGACTGGACAAGAATCTTTTCCACACATCACTCAAAGCTTTTACCCAAAACCAAAATGCTACTTTCTCTTAAAACTTACCATCTCCTTTGGGAATACAGTATTATGTTCTAGAGACTAAGATTAAATTATCTCTTACCTGGCAGAATCTCCTCTGGAGGACAGAAACAATTTTAGGACAAGTGGAAACAGAAGATCACATGATTATAGAGGAATTTTGTCTTCACAGCTGGTGTATGAACCACATGCCTGAGGAAAGAGGAAGTGGAGGAGGAAACAAAAAAAAAAGATAAGAAAAGAGAAGAGCAGTTGGTAAAAATAATTACCATTAATTAATAGTCACTTTGTACAATAAGTATAATCTTTCCTTTGAGGCTCTGATGACTTATCATCCAACTGAAAATATTATAGAAACTCAGAGTAGGAAGGAAAGGCAGAAGCTATCTAGGCCCACCCATAGTGGAATAAAGTCACATCTGCAGCCTTCTCCAAGTGGGTCCTCTAGCCTTCACTTAAAGCACTCCAGTAGTAAAAAACCTACTACTTCCTGAATCTCTTTTTATTATGGCTCTAATAATAAAAAGAGTTTTGATTACATAGAGATGAGCTCAGTCTTTCTCTAATATCCTCTCATTGCTCCTTTTCTGCCCTCAAACCAAACCAGTCTAATGCTTTTGTTTCCAAAAATAGTCCTTCAAATAATTGAAGAGAGCTATCACATCTCTCCTAAGTCCTTTAAAACATATTGACAGTACTTCTCCAGCATTAAGCACTTGACTTTGGTAGGCTCTCTGCCACTTACCATCTCTGTCACATGGTCAATTCCATCCCTGAGATTCAGTTATCTCCTCAGTAAACTGAAGTTTCATCAGCTCAAACCTAATATTTCTTCTAGTTTTAATTCCTGTCATCCTGTCCATTCTCATTGCCCTTCCCTCTCTATAGAATCTGCAAATGATGGATGGGAAGTTACTCCTATTGAAGACTAGACAATCTTTCTTGAGACCCCACCCACTGGAAAGTATGGACCTGATTCTCAGAACTAGGTTGTGAACCAAAACCCATGAGAAACCAAGATTGTGACAACACATTGGTTACTTAAATATAAGGATAGATGCAAACAAAAAATGACAAAGATAGACTTAAGTGGGGCAAGAGAGAAAGCTTCAAGTATTTGAAGTTCTGTCACATGGAAGATGGATTTGATTTATTCTAGTTTACCCCGGAAGCAGAAGACAGATCTATGGGCTGGAATTGGAGAGGCAGCATTTGAGTTTGGTGAACTTGTTCAGTTGCGTCTTACTATTGTGACCCTACGAACCATAGCACACCAATACTGTCCATGGGATTTTCTTGGCAAAAATACTGGGGTGCTTTTGCCAATTTCTTGTTCAGTGGATTAAGGCAAACAAAGGTTAAGGGACTTGCCCAGGGTCACATAGCTATTAAGTGTCTGACCTAGCTTTGAATGCAGATCTTCCTGACTCCAGACCCAGAGCTCTATCTACTGAGTCATCTAGGCATCTCTGATGAATTTTGTCTAATGGTAGCCATCTCTAGGTTGGGAGAGGGGAATAAAAAAAGGGAAAAAAGAGCTTTACATCATAACTTTGTTGTATATAATTTGAAGGAAATAGCAAATTGTATATGAAAGACTTGCAGCTCGATATGCAATCATTTTTTATTTCACTGTGCTATGCAAATAATTATTTTGTTCTGTGAATTGAAAATAAAATAAATTTTAAAAATTAAATATATTTATTAAAAAATAGTATGGGTGGCTAATGATCTGGACTCAAAGAGGGATAATCATGTTAACAAATCTAGGATCCACTGATATGTGAGAACACACGTATTTCTCTCTTGATGATTTTACATTTGGTGATTTATTGTTAAAGATTTTTCAGTTGTTTCATAGACAGAGGCTCTTTTGTCTCAGCAAAACTTCTCAAATAAACACAATTAATGAATAAATAAATATTTGAAATGCAAAAAAAGAAGTTTGGAACAAAAAAAAAAACCTTCCTAGAAATGAGTCATTCCAAAATCAAATGATATGTAACAGGTTTGGTGACCATTTTTGAGAGATCTTTTTGAAAAGATTTCTACTCACTTGTGTTGGCTAAGAAGATCTTTACATCCCTTTCTACCCAGATTTCTCTGGAATTTTATGAAGTAATTATGTGCTCAAAGAAAAAGAAAAGAAGTAATAGTGTGTTTATTCCCAGTTTGAAGCAGCCTAGATAATTCGTAGAATCATGGACCTGTGGAAAGGCCTGCAACATCATTGGGTTTTACTACTTTACTTCATAGATGAGGACAATGAGGATCACATATGAGTAGTTATTATGTCAAGACCATGGAACTGGTCAGTTTTGCAGTAATGATTCAAACTTAAATCATCTTATGCCCGTCTCAATGTGCTATTTGCAGTTGATTATAATGAATGGCCACTTTGTCTCTTCGTGCAAAGAGTACTGAATAGGGAACCAGGGTTATAACCCCAATTCTATTATTAACTAGCTGTATGAATAAATTTAGACTGTTTCTCTCATTCTCTTTACTTATAAAATAAAGGACAAGGACTAGATAGTTCTTTCAGGCAACAGGGTAAAGTAGGTTTTCTTTCATAAACTACATGAGAAATTTTTTAAAAGCAGGCATTTACTTCCACTAATCAGACACAATTATGTTCTTCAGGATAGGGGAAAACAACATTCCACAGGAAATCCCTCTTTTTTGGGGCTACAATTAGGAATAGAAAGACTGGAACTTTGTTCTTATGTACTCAGAATCATATAATATCAAAGTTAGCCTACCTGCCACATCTAAATTTTTGATACCATGATCCTATGATCCTTGGGACCTTGGAGAATTCCTTCCCTCTCTCTGGAAAACAACTTACCCTGGCAAAATGAGAGGCATTAATAATTGCTGTTATTTCATTAAACCCCACCCCAGACAATTCATCCCAATTTCATTTCACCCCAGACAATTTAAATGAAAAGAGTCAAATCACATATTCTTATCATCTTCCAGTGCATCTGACTCCATCAACTACCTAAGGAAAAGCTCTGATCTGAAGGCTGACTTTTACCTTGAGATTCTCCCTGGAGGGTCCTTCTGGAAAACTCACTTCTTCTCCCCTTCCTCTTTACTTTCAGTTAACTGAAAAGTATGGAGTTCCCCAGAAACAAGAGACCTTGTAGAGTAGACATACTCTTTATCTCTGCTTTCAAGCTGAACCTCATACTGAAGGTGTGATATTCAGGGGTACCACGGAAGCTTCCTAGGCCTGGGTCATGGGTATCTGCTAAGCAACAGGAAATCTAGCAAAGATAGTCTATGACATCTCCATGAATAGTCTAGTCATGCCTATTTCAGTCAGTTTATTAGAGAACTCTATGATATCTCTCTCAGTGGAATAGATCCCTGGAGTAAAGGGTTCTCCCAGTAGCTCCCTCTAATTGGACTTGACTAGAGAATTGGTTGAATTTTTTTGATTTTTGAAAAATAATGACAAGCCAAATGGTTCCACAGATCTTTTCAGCACCACATCATCTCAGATGTGCCTGTAAAGATCAAAGTTCATGTCTGGGTCCAATGGAAGGGAACATTTTTCTTCTGCTCCCATCTAGAAATTGACTTATGTTCCAGAAAAAGTCAGTGGGAAATAATGGAGACATAAGTAAATGGCAAGATAGTATTCATGGCAGACTTTTGATATAGAAAGCAGTGCTGTGAATTGGGAGTCAGGAGACCTGGATTCCACCCTCAGCTCTTCCATGAACAATTTGTGAGACACTACGGAAATCGCTTAACTGTTTTAGTGGAATTTAGCGGCAGAGGCAACGTGGTTTAGATACTGCTTGAAAACAACAAATACAAGAAACATTATTTAAGCTCCAGATGATCAAAGATAAAACAAGATGCTGATCTTGACCACAGGAAGCACACCATCCAATTTTCTCTAGTCTTAGACTCTTAAAATCAATTACATGTGGAGAATGAATTTCATTTTAAATGGATCAATACAGTGGGAGAATTACATGTTTCTGTACATTTTAATATAACTGAGTTTCTCCATCATTTAGTATCCCCTTTCAATATCATGTTGGCTCCACTGTCTACTTCTCCAATTCTAGCATTTATGTTTGAAGCAATGAGGTGGTGCGGTGGATAGAGTGCTGGGTCTGAAGTCACAAAGACCTGAGTTCAAATCAAGTCTCAGACACTTACTGGCTGTATGGTCTTGGACAAGTCATTTAACCTCAGTTTTCTCATCTGTAAAATGAAGATAATAATGACACCTAGCTCCATTATTGTGAGGATAAAATGATATAACTGTAAAGTGTCTGGCACAGAGCAAGCATTATATAAATGTTAGCCATTACTTTTATGTAAGGTCTGGTTGTTGGCTTCCTTTCCTATAATATAAAGGGGACAAACTAGATGATCTCCAAGATATCTTTTAAAAGTCCATAATTTCACTATCTATATTCCTTTTGTCAGGCATGTAATTCCTTTCATATTGAAGGAACTTGATGCAGGTTTGAATTGAAACAAACAGAAGCTTAGTTGTAACAAATTGCTGATTGAGATGGAAGCAAACATTTTAAAATGCCTACTATGTACCAGACACTGTGCTAAGTGCTTTACAAATATTATGTCTCTTGATCCTCACAATAACACCATGATGTAGGTGCTATTCTTGTCCTTATTTTACAAATGAGGAGACTGAGGTGAAGAGAAAGTTAGTGACTTGCCAAAGGGTGTAAAATTAGTAAGTATCTGAGGCTAGATTTGAACTCAGATCTTCCTAACTCCACGTCTAGTGCTTTATCTGTTGTGTCAGTTACTTCAGAAGACTTCTGGATGTCTTTTATGTATTCTTGGGCTGTATGAAAGCATTTACTGTAGTTTGTCTTTGTATTTCTTGTTAAAATTCTTTATTTTTTGTTTTCAACATTCACTTCCATAAGATTTTGAATTTTAAATTTCTCTCCCTCCCTATCCTTGCCCCTCTTCAAGACAGCATGCATTCTAATATGGGTTACATTCATATTAAACATATTTTCACGTTAGTCATGATGTAAAGAAGAATTAGAACCAATCAGAGGAACCGTGGGCAGAAGAAACAAAACAAAACAACAAAAGAAAAAGAGAGCAACTTTTATTCTTCCCTCTCTATTCAGACTTCAAAGTTCTTTCTGTGGAAGTAGGTAGCATTTTTCATTATGAGTTATTTGGAGTTGTCTTAAATCCTTTCATTTCTGGAAAGAGTTAAGTCTCTCAAAGTCAGTCATTGTGCAATGTGACTGTTACTATGTACAATGTTATCCTCATTCTGCCCATTTCATTCAGCATCAGTTCATACAAGTCTTTCCAGGAATTTCTGAAGTCTGCCTGCTCACTATTTCTTATAGTAAAATATAATATGTATTTATAACTTGTTTAACCATTCCCTAATTGATGGACATCCTCTCAATTTCCAATTCCTTGCCACCACAAAAAGAGTTGATATAATTATTTTTGAACCTATGGCTCCTTTTTCCATTTTTATGATCTCTTTGTGATACAGACCTAGAAGTGGTATTGCTGGGTCAAAGTGTATGTACAGTTTTATAGCTCTTTAGGCATAGTTCCAAATTGCTCTCCAGAATGGTTGGAACAGTTTTCAACTTCACCAGCAATGCATTAGTGTTCCAATATCTTTGTATTTCTTGGTATTATTAGATCTGTCACTCTTTTTCTGACTTATCTGGACTTCATGTTTGTGAATAAGATGTTTTTGCGACCAATAGTGCAGCCCTCTTAATGGGAAGTCCTAGACCTCCAATTTAAGGAAGGAAAATGACAATCAGCGAGGTCCAGAAGAGAACCAAGAAGAGATGACTGAAGACCATGATCTATGAAGATCAGTTGAAGAGAATGGAGACAATAAATAAGGAGAAGAAAAATTTAGTCTTGGAGTATGCCTTCTGTTTAGATTTAGAGGAGGAAAAGCTCTAGGTGGGACATATTAATTGATCCCAATTTCATGAAGGACTTTACATAAAAGACTGATGGATTTTTTCCTATTTGAACCCACAGGACAAAAACAGAAGGTGGTGGCATGGTAGATAGAGTAGTACTTCTTCAATTGTGGGTCACAGATCCTTATGGGCTCACATAACTGAATGTGGGGGTTGTGAAAAATTTGGCCGCAGTAAAAGGTTTCTGAATGCGAAATGATCAAAAATTAATTCAAAATCAAATATAATAAATCTAAGGTGTTTCTGGCAGCACCTGCCCATTTTGAATCATGCGAGTTCACTGCAGTCTTGGTTCTGGACACACAACATGCACACTTTGCACTGAGCATGCCATCATGCTGTGCAATAACAAATGCTGTCAGAAACGCCTTGGCTTAGAATTGAGACTATTGTGTATTATAAATTGAAGTGTTTTTTTGACTGTACATGCAAAGTTTCTTGCTCCTGCAGAAATATACTACTTTAATTACAGAAAATAAAGACTTTTAATATTTTCCTGGCTTTATTCTTCAGCATGTAAGTTTCATATTAGTATATCTTTGAATTGTATTATGTTTGATTTTTAAAACTGTTATCTCCTTATTTTACAGAAACATAGGTATTTACTTGCAGCAACTAAAGACAAAAGCCCTTTAATAATATTTCTCCACCATCACCATTGTATGTGTATGTTGGTGTGAACATCAGTTTTTTTAAATTGAACATAAACAAATGTAACTCAATACCCTGAAGTTAATATTTATTTGAGAAATTATTAGCAATATTTATTTATTTATTAGGACAATTTTTTTGTTACTTATAAGTGGCTAAATTTAGACAGAAGAGGTAAAAATATTGATGACAATGCCACAGAGTCTTCACTGCTAAGTTGTAGCCCACACAAATTGATAAGAAAAAGAAAATATGTCAAATCATTTTTGAAATTTGGATTTGCTTCTCATAATGATGATGGTGTAGAGCATTAAACTAGTCAAACTGAAATGACATTTTAATACCAAGCATACACCACACTGCAATAAACCAAAGGAACATTATGAACAACTTTTAAAATCTTCAAAGAAAAACAATTTTTTTTGAGAAATTTGTTACTGTCAACAAAAATTATTTACTTGCATCTTAATGAAGTTTCTTATTTAATTACAAAAACTAAAAAGCCCTATGTGATAGGAGTAGATCTCATGTTACCTGCCACTATTAGAATTTCAAAAATAGTTCATGGGAGCAAATATGGGGATGAAATTAATAAGATTTCTTTATCAAATAATACTGCTGCCAAAAGAATTTCTTAACCTGGTCATAACCAATTCCAGCAGCTTATTACCAGGCTTAAGTACAGCTCAAAGTTTGCAATTCAGCTAAACAAAACAACTGATGTATCTAACACGGCATAGTTTTTACATGTAAGATATGTTTATGAAGGAAACGTATATGAGGAATTGTTGTTTTGTTGCCCTTTGGAAGGGCACACAAGACGGGAAGATATATATGTTAAAGTCAATGAATTTTTCACTAGTGAAGGTATAAAGTGTGAAAATTGCATTAGAATCTGTAAAGATGGTGCTAAGCAGGAGCAATGATGTGTGAGAATGTTGGATTTGTAGCAAAAGTTAAAGCTTGTAGGAATGAACACACTGTACATCTATTGCCCATGTATGGTACCAAAACAAAAGAAATACAGAAAGTGAAGACTGTTCAAAGAAATAACAGTATTGTATATATGCTGTAAAGTATATTTGTTATATATATACATGTAAATAATTAGAATGCATAATCTTGTAATTTAATGCATAATCTTATAATTTAAAATGTGATTTAATCATTCTTCCTGGAAAGAATTCTAAAGGTGGAAGAATGGTGCTTTATGATTCTTACTCTCTCCTTTTATCTTTACTGTTGTGTCAATTATATTGAGTTATTACCTAAAAAAGAAAGTCTCAGTAGCTATTTCTCATATTTATCCTGTGGAGCATCCTTAGAGGAATGACAGGGTTAGTCATAAAGACATTTGAATCCTGCTTCTGGCAATTATGAGCTATCTCACCTTTCAGTTTTTCTTATCTGGAAAATGAGGAAAAAATATATATAATAACAACATTGTCAAGACAACTTTAAAATATTTAGGAATTCTGGTCAGTACACAATTCTAGAGTTCTTATGAAAAAAACATTATTTTGATTCAGAGCACTTGGCTTCAAGTCCTAGTACTGCCACTTACTGCTCATATGATGTTAATCAAATAAAATATCTACTTAGCACCTAAAATGAGTAAGCTTGACAAATGACATTTAAGGTCCATTTTTACTCCAAGTCTATGGTCTTCTAGTGATAACTGAAAGGACAAGTACATGAATGGGAAATATGTAGGAAGGAAATACAATTCTACAGAAGGAGTATGATTAAGCAGTTTTTATTATCACGTGTTCTCTTGGGAAAGGTTCACAACAAACAAAGTAATTATGAACATTTTCGAGTGATGCATACAAACTGCAGAAAACTGCAACTCGTAAAGTGTGAGAAACTACATTTTAGAATAATTTGTCAAAGGTTCCATTATTTTAACAATCATGAAGTTTTTGACCCACACATTTACTGAACTTCAGAAGCTCTTACGCAACTCATGGATTTTTTCAGTGCATCTTTGAAATCCTTGTTCCGTAGGGTATAAATGAGGGGGTTGAGCAGAGGAATGACAAAAGTATAAACCAAAGCAAGCTTCTGATCCTCATCCTCAGAAGTGCTTGACCTTGGACGCATGTACACCAGACTAGAACATCCATATTGAAGCAGTACAACAGAGAGATGTGAAGAGCAGGTTGAAAAAGCACGCTGACGCCCCTCAGCAGACCGGATACGTAGAATAGTGTTGGCAATGAAGATGTAGGAGACGGAGATCAGTAGGAAGGGGACAGTGAGCACCAGGGTACCCACCATAAATAGAATGGCTTGGTGCATTTTGATATCCCCACAGGCCAGGCGTAGGACAGGTGGGGCATCACATAGAAAGTGGTTGATTTCCAGGATGTGCCCACAGAATGGCAGAGTACAGATAAGCACTGTGAGCTGAAGGTCAAGGAGAAGAGCTAAGCACATGGAACCAACCACCAGCTGAGTACATCGCTTTTGGGTCATGATTAGGGTGTAGCTTAAGGGATGGCAGATGGCCACATAGCGGTCATATGCCATGATAGCCAATAGAAAACAATCAGCACCACCAAGAGTAAGAAAAATGAACATCTGAGCTGAACAGCCAGCCAGTGGGATGGGTTTCTGGGTCCCAAAAATGTTGGAAAGCATCAGTGGTACCACAGTAGTGGTGTAACAGATCTCCAGGAAGGATAAGTTAGACAGGAAGAAGTACATAGGGGTGTGCAAGGAGCTGTGGGCACACACAATGCAGATGATGGTAGTGTTGCCACACAAGATCATCACATAGAGGAGAAGGAAGAAACAGAAGAGGAGGGCCTGGATCTTAGGGGACGTGGTGAACACTCGGAACACAAACTCAATGGGCCCAGACTGGTTGAGATGGAGAATGTTGGGAGAAGACATGTCACCTGCTAAAGTCAAGTGTAGTTAATGGATTATCTGGGTGGTTGTTCTTTTTCAAAGACGACCAAAATGACATCACCATGATAAAGTGAAGTTTCAACGTGTCTGATTGTGGCTGATCAGATCAATATGAGCTTGGAAGGCTCTACCACAGGTTGGGCACAGATACGCCACAAGAATTTTTTCCAAATTTGTGCATCCTATATTTACTTTGTGCTGTCTCAATTCTGCTTTGCTCACAGAACACAACACACTTTCTGATGTGGGCATGCCATGCTGAGTAGTCCTGTTGCTGTGTCTCCCATGTTGCACAGTGAAATCCAAAAAAATTATCTCAGTAATACTAGGAATGATATTTTTTTCTATCATGATAGTCTCAAAGTTTAGAGGTCCAATGTCCTTTAAAGATCACCTTGATCAAGTGATTTACATATCTAGGCCTCACTATTCTCATCTATATGAAGAGGGAAGAAGAGTAGATGGTCTCAAAGGTGATTTCTAGTACGTATTTACTGGCCTTCTGTGTATTAAGTCCTCTGATGTATTAAAAACTCTGATGTTTTTGTTCCAAAGTCCCTTCCAACTCTGACATACTATGGTCTATGTTGTAAGGTCCCTTTCAGGTCTGAGATTCTATATATTTTTACTTTGTAGTGCATTATTTTATTAGTGGTTATATGTGTAGCTAGTTTGGGAAATTCCCAAATGGATGGGCCAAAAAAGAATTATAGATTGTGAAATGACATTTCATAAGATCTTTAAGAGAGAGAGGCAGGCCCCTATCCGAATCAGCCACTTTAATTGGTCATCAAGGCAACCCCGAAGTCTGAATCTAAGACCTAACAGATAAGCCTCTCTTCCACTTACCTTTAAAAAATTTTTTGGACATTTTCGTATTAATTAAAATGTCTATGTGATGGAAGGGTTGAACTTATCACCTTTTTCCTAAATTTTTAACCAGAATACCTCTGTATTCTGAAGAATAAGACTCCACTAATGTCCTTCAAGACTTCTTCATGGTGTAAAATTGACATAGACTTCTCACAGGCTATACCATGGAACAAAGGCCTATAATAGACAATATACTATTTGAGTACCAGTCTAATCTGAGTGGGGAGAGTCTCATTATCAGTTAAATTGCATGGTGATGGACTTTTCAGTAAAAGAGCTCTTGTACAATATCTATTAAGAATGGTTGCATTCTGCACCAGGGGCAAGAAGGCACATATTGACAACATTTCTAATTATTAATGAGTAGTCATTCCAGGATCTAAGTGTTTTGCTATCATAGTCACAGCTTAAATTTCTTCCTTCTAGTCCTCTCATGATTTACTCTCACTCTATTTCTTTCTCATCCCAACATATCAAGGTGATATCTCTTACCACCAAAAACACTTTGGGTTCTTTCCTCTTAAGTACACAATTCATTTTTTCTCTGCCTTCTTCTGTTATGACTAATATTATATACAAAACACCTGTTCTTTGTTTAGTTGTGGTCATTCCTACTGTGGGAAATCATTAAGGTTGTCTCAAATCTCCACCCTAGAAGATGAATTCTAGCAAGCTGCCTTAGGCATTAGCAGTAGCTTATCCAAGATCACACAGTTATTAAAAATGACAGACAATTTTTGAACCCAGGTGCTTAGTGCTGTGCTTGGTACATAGTATATGTCCAAGCCAAATAGAAATTTTACAAATATAATGAAATCACCCAGATTTTCCTTCTTGCAGATGATATCATGCAGATTTGCTCATGACCCCAAGATTACATGACCTGCTCAGTGAGATATATGACTCATTTAATAGAGATCAGCCTAACAATCCACTTGGGAAAAAATGAGATGAATAGTAGCTATTCCCCAGCTTTTGATCATTTCACAGTAGGTAATTTCCGTAAATTTTCCCATTTTTTTTGATGTCACAACGCTATTTTCTAATAATGAAGGGTAGAGGGAGTTCTTATCTGGTAAATATTCTTCTCTAGAACAGTAACAAAATAAACAAAAATTGCAATAATAGGTCACATGACTGTATCACGTAGTTTTTCCAGCTGATGTGCAAATTTACCTATAGTGGTAGCAGTGAGAAAGAAGAATAGGGGAAAGAAGATTATTAGGACAGAGAAGATGAAGAAGAGGAAGAGTGAAAATATGAAAGAAAAGAGAAGGAGGGGGCATAAGGAGAGTAGTTAGTATACAACAATTGCTGATTGTTGAACTGATGTATCTATGATTCATATTCTATTCTTTGTCTCAAAGCACCGAAGGTCACTCTCAAATTGAAAATGTCACAGAATCTGTCTAAAGGGTACTCAGAAGGTAACCAGCCCAACTCGAATTGGAACTAGAATCCCCTCTCCTACATTCTCTACAAGTTGTAATTCAGTCTTTGCTTAATGACATCTAGGCATGGACAACCACCACCTTCCAAGGCATATCATTCAAGTTGGGCATATCCCTAAGTGTGAGGATATTTTGTTTTGCTTTTTGAGACCTGAAATCAGATTTTCAGTAATTTCCACCTATTTTTTTCTGTCTGGTACCATGCCAAGTAAGTCTAATACCTATTTCACAGTTAAGCTTTTTTAATATTTGAAGATAGTTACCATGTTTACCCTAAGACGTGTTTTAAGTATGATAAAAGCGCTTAAAGCTAGATTTATAAATTTGATTTTCATATCTTCTATGTCACTTACCAACTCTGTGAGGAAGAATACACTAGTCTCGTTTCCTGGGACTGAGTTTTCTCTTCAGTAACGTGAAGGGATTTGATTATATTAGGTGTTCTCTTCCCCCCCCCCCTTTCTGTCTCTATCTGTCTCTCTGTCTCTCTGTCTCTATCTGTCTCTCTGTCTCTCTGTCTCTCCCTCTCTCTGTCACTGTTTGCCTCTGTCTCTCTGTCTCTGTCCATCTCTGTCTCTGTCTTTGTGTCTCTGTCTCTCTTTTTCTCTCTTCAGAGAGGGTCTGTCTTCTGCTTCTTTTCGCATCTCTTAGTACTTAGTATGATGCCTGGCACACAGTAAATGCTTAATAAATGCTTATTGAATTGAATCATTCCAGTTATTGGGAGGCTTGTAATTTAGGTGTCTTCAATGACTCCTCACTTTCCACTCACCCCCATATATCCCAACATTTATCAATTCCTGTCAGTCTGTCTTTGAAACATCTCTCTTATGCAGTCCCTTTTATCGTCTGATGCTACTACCATCCTGGGGCAGGTCTTTATCACTTCATACCTGGCTTATTTCAGTATCCTGGTTTGTCTCCCTGCCTCAAATTCCACTTTAGTCCATTTTCCAATCATCTATTTCTAAAAGTGTTCTTCCTGTAGACCTGGTCTGATTATATTACTTTTCTATTCAATGAACTCTAGTGCTCCCCATTGAATCCTGGACCAAATATAAAATTCTATGTTTGACTTTTAGAACCCATTATAACCTGGTCCTTTCCTACCTCTCCAGTATTCTTACTACTTACTCCCTTTCACACCTTCCATATACTCTCTCATGTAGTGAGTCTGACTTTCTTATTGCTTCTTACACAAGACCCTCCATGTCTTGACTCCATGCATTCTCATTGACTGGTCCCCATAACTGGAATTTTCTCCGAACTCATCCCTGCCTTTCTGGTTTCCTTCAAGTCTCTGCTGACCTTTTTCATATTCACCAAGTAGCTTTTTTTTCTATCCTGCTTAATATTACTGTCTTCTCTGACATCATCTTCAGTTTATCTGGCATGTATTCTGTTTGTTCAAAGTTGTTCAAAGTAGGCTGAATACTTTTATTCCCACTCCTTATAGTATGGATAACTTTAATGTAGAAATATTTTTTCTTTTTTTGTCCCTAGTGCTTAGCACTGTGCTTACTATATTGTATGTTCTTAATAAATGCTTGTTGACTGCCTGTCTGCTTGGAATATGCAGTTATTTTTTTCACACAGCACCTCAAAATCAGGTCTCCTGACTCCCACAATACAACCAAAATGGACACAAGATAACTAAAGACAAGGTAGTAGAATGGAAGAGGCCACTTTCTAGTTTGGTACAACACCTAAAAAGTGAACTGATTTGCGCAATATCACACAAACTTAATTGGTTAGAGTCAGTCAGAATTGAAAATAATCTTAAAAAATAAAATGTAAGAATTGAAAGAGAGCTTAGAACATAGACTTTATACTGTTTAGAGGAATTAAGGACAGTAGAAATCACTGAATATCCTACCCCTCTTTTTACAAGTGAGAAGTGCAAGGTCCAGATAGTGCAAGTTACTTGTCTAGTCTCATATGGGAATCTACTTTCAGAGCCAGGATGTGAACCGTCAGCTCCCGACTCCAGACTCAGAGATATTTCCTCTGTATCAGTCACCTAAAAGATCCTTGACTCTTGCGCACATGGGGAGATCAGGTTAACACACATAAAATAACTTGAGCATAGGCTATAAGAAAAACCAGATCAGGAGCCCTGGGGCTCAGAGCTGTCAACAGTTGACTTATGACCTTGAACAAGTCACTCAGATCTCTGGCTCTAGTTTCCGTATCTTTCAAATGGAGGATGAGGTCCAGATGACCTCTAGTCTCTTCCCTTTCTAGAGCTATATAGAGCCCTATATCTTGTGGGACTTTGGGCAAGTTATTTCTCCCTTGGCCTGCCTCAGCTTATTCTTTCTGTAAAATAAGGGCAGACTGAAGATTTTCTTTATCATCCATTCTAGGTTTAAATTCTAGAATGCCAGGCCAGACCAATAAATGAAAAGAAACAGGAGAAATGGAATCCTCTTACCACTTTCCAATGTCTCAGTCTCCATCAGCCATCTGGGAAAAAACTTGAATTTACAGATTGCCTTTGCACCAACACCCTCCTAAGACTGGCCATCTGGAAAGTCACAAATTCTGTATTTCCTTTTCTCTTTTAGTTAAATGGAATAGGAATTTAAAACTTTTTAATTCACTATGGTCTCCAAGAAGGAGACACCCTGGCTGGTAGGTAATCCTCTCTCTGCTCTCTGACTAGACTTCTTCCAATTGAAAGTTTGAAAAGATTTTGGTGCCCCAAATTCTGTGAGGGCCTTGGAGAGGTGACATGTTGAGGTTTTTTAGTGAAGGGTACCACAGAAGCTTTCCAAACCAGGATACAATGTTTCAATGTCTCCTAAGCATCATTAAAACCTCCAAGATTATTCCCCGGTGTCTCTATTAACAGTCTAGTCATATCTGCTTCAGGTAGGTTGTTATTGAACTTCCTGAGATCTTTCTAAGGGGAATATGTTTTTGTTTATAGAGGTCTTCCCAGTGTTCTCTCTTCTCCCAGCTTGAGTTGACTACAGATTTGTAAGAGTAAAAAATTTGACTTGAAAACAACAAAAACAAGGGAAATGGGAAGTCAGATTTCAGCTTTGCTACATGGTGATCATTGGTAGTGTCTTATGACCAGTTGGAATTATACTTTCGTGCCCTCTAACCCTCCATCAGGAATTTTCACATACTATGTTCCAAAAAATCTCAGCAGTGGAAAACGGTGAAGATGCATGTTTATACCAATATAATATTCTCAGGAAACCTGTGATTTAATGGGAAGAGACCTGGCTTATCTGTCAGAAGATCTGGGTTCTAGTCACTGTCATTAATACACTCTGGGATCTAGAGCAAGATATTCAACTCTGTTGGTGGAATTCGGTTGAAGTTGGTACCTGATACAGTCAATGTTGATGAATCGACATTGATTAGTGATAAGGACATGACCTTGGAGAGATGGGTTGAATAGTTCTGTAGTGTTCTTAATAGACCATTATAAATCAATGCTGAAACCAGTGACTGTATACCTCAAATTGAAGTCAATCTCTTTTCATTCACATCCAATTTTTGGCCCCATTTGCACTCTTCTTGCCAAAGATACTAGAGCAGTGTACTATTTTTTTCTCCAGCTCATTTTACAGATTAGAAAACTCAGGCAAACAAGGTTAAATGATTTGCCCAGGGTCACATGATTACTAAGAGTCTGAGGCTAGAATTGAACTCAAGGAGATAATTCTCCCTGACTCCAGGACTACCAACCGGTCTATCCATTATGCCACCTAATTGCCCTCTATATTGCTTAACAAATACCAAATTATTTTTAATAATTACTTTTTATTATAGTTTTAGATTTGATCCTGCTTAGCACCTTCAGTTACAATTTCTTTTCCTTACTTATCTTGAGATTCTTGAAATTTTTTCTTTGAAATGACTTTTGTCATTCCCCACCCCCATTCCATAATGTAATCCTTTGTTTATTTAATTGGTATGGTATTAAATAGTTAACTTAATTTAGGTAATTTTGCCTTTAAAAAATGACTTGTCCTATTCAGGAATAATTACAGTTTCCCCAATCACTTAGGTGTGTCTGCAGACAATTAGTGCACAAAGTGACATTAAACTCTGATCTATGGACTCTCAGTGGTGTGACCTTGAACAAATCACTGAACTACTCTTTTTACTCATTCATAAAATGAACAGAATGATTCTTACATGCAATACCGCGAAAGGCTGTGAAGAAGTTCAAATCTGCTCTTGGATGTGAAAAAGTATATGCAACTCAAAGATCCTAACTTTGTTTCTTTTACTAGCTGTGTAACCTTAGATCAGTCACCTAGAATCTTTGATTCTAAGTGTGCACATATTGTTTACAGCAATAAAATTTTAGTTCCTTGAGAGCTATTTGTTTTGCATCATATCATACAGTGCTTGACATGTAGCAAACAAGGACTTAATAAATATTTGTTGTTAGAGACAGAGAGAAAGAGAGAAAGGAAGGGAGGGAGGAGGAGGAGGGGGAGCCTAGATAATACTCTATGATCTTGTTGATTCAAGAGTTCCATTCAACAATGCTTATACCAACCCACTGACGCCTACTTGTTTTGGACAACTCTCATTTATGCTCCCCCAAATTTTTACCCTAGAGGATAATATTTTAGCGGAGTTCCTTGATATCTCCTGACATCTCAAGGATACTGGTGTGGTACTCTAGCCCTTCATTTATTATCTAGTAGTCTTCCCACATGATGAAACTATCTTATCTTTCTGTCATGCAACCCTTTAATGGCATCCTTTACTCTTGTTCTTTATAGTTCTTTGTTGATTTTATGTTTCATTGCCTCTGCTAGATGTTTATCTTTAGCTCTTTGGAGAAAGTAGTATTTCGGGTTTGGTGGTGATATGGCAGCAGTGGTAGAATATTTGAATTGAAGACATAAGTCTTTGTCATTATGGGAAATGTGAAGTCATCTTGTATCATGGTATAGTTATTTCATAATGATCTAACTTCATAGATTTAGAGATGGAATGGATTGCTTAGCTCTCTTGGGAAATGGTTAAATTTCTGGAATTTAGGTTTGGACAATGCCTCAGTTTCATTTTGTGGAATATGATAGTGACTTGTCTTTAGGTCTGTGTTTGTTTATATATATTTTAGTTCTTTGAAAGCAGAAACTGTTCATTAATGTCTTATAGTAATTGTTTTATAAATTCTTTTTGAACTTAATTGGATGAATAGATAATGACTTGAATTAAAGCAGGTTTTATTGAATTTGCTTATCAAATTTTTGGATGATACAAAACCATAAAGGCGAATTAAAATGTTGAGATCCTGAAATAAAATGTTCAGAATCCCCAAAAATACTAGTAAGAAAGAAAATCTGGCTAAATCTAATAAGACACAAATTTAAAACTGAACCAATATGAAACAATATTCATTCTTTTAATGTATAAGATGGAAGAGGCACAGCTTTGTCTTAAAAAAATCTGAGAATTTAGTGAATTGCAAACTACAATCTCAAAATGCATTAATAATGTCAATGTTGTTAACACCACCACCAATAATACCTGTTATTTATAGAGTAATTTAAGGTTTACAAAGTGATTCATATAATAACAGTTTATATGTAGTGCTTTTATACAATGCTTCTGAATAGTATTTATAGTGTTCTAAATTTTGCAAAGTGCTTACAAATCCCTCACTTTACCCTCACACTGAGTCTGGAAAGTAGGTGCCATTATTACTTCCATTTTACATGAAAGGAAACTGAGGCAGACAGAGGTTAAATAGCATGCTACAGGAAGTTCAAGTGTCACATAGTATCAGAAGATGGATTTGGCCTTGGGTGCAACTCCATGTCCAGAATCCTAGCCACTGAGTCACTTAGCTGCCTCATCATTTCATTTGAGTTAAAAGAAATGACATTTTAGACATTTTTCTATGTGTCTCTAGAGTCCTAGGCAATATATTTGACATATACTTATTGACTGTGTTTTCATGTCCTTCAAAATTCTGCTCCAGCACCATCTTCTAATTTGGTTCTTGAAGCATTGTCTGAGAACCCTTAATAGTCCCCAGTATCTTTTCTGGCGGTCTGTAACATCAAAGCTATTTTCACAATGATACTAAGAAGCAATAGCAATACAATACTTAGAGGGGAAAAGGTCTAGCAGAGAATAGTGGGATGACATCTACAGAAGGCATTCATAGTTATGTGGTTTCAGACATGAGAAAATGAATTTTCCTTGGTCATATGTGTTTCTGAGTTTATGCCACTGTCACAATGCTTTCTAGTCATATGTGTTATGCTCCGCAGAACCAATTGTCTCACTAGGAATCTTTGTATTTGTGAGGGAGGGAGTTTCAGAATATGAAAGGAAGATTCTGTTATTTTTATTATGTTATTTTCTCAGATGACTCACTTTAAAATGTGTGGTGTATGATTATAACAATAGACAGAATGGTAGGGCTTATCAGCTATGATATGGAGAGGATTATAACCCTTTTATGTCTACACTTGTAACAGATTCCTTGAGGATCATAGCTGCATGGGTTTTGGATACTTCTATAATAGTATTCCAAATGGGTTTGAGAAATCCAAGGACATTAATAACAAGTCCAATTTACCTAGCACTTTGAAGTTCGCAATTCATTTATGCATATTGCCTCCTTTGATTTTCACAATGGTCCTGGGAATTGGGCAGTAAAGCATCATGATCTTTATTTTACATAAAGATATCAAGGCCTAGAGATAGGAAGAATCTTGTCTAGGACCACATATCTGAAAAGTGTCAAAGTTCATATTCAAATTTCCATCTCCTTTCACTGAAATACAAATAAATGATTCTGGATTCTGGGTAGATGGAAGAGTATATCAGAAAATTCCAGACTCTCCAAATTTCTTCTACAAACAGACAGAACATCACCTAAAATCAATGTAGAATGTCAAAAATAAAGCACTAAAGCAGCTGTCCTCCTCAGACAACTTGAGAAGACCTCAAGAAAGAAAATTTAACCTGAGTGAACTCTAAACACATCTGGGCTAAATGCACTGAATCAACAAAACAGCAGGCCCTAGGGACAGCTCTGTCTGAAGGCATTCTAGGCTTCAATAACCTTCATATCAAGAATTTCCCCTCAGGAACTTTCATTCAATGAACACTATGGGAATCAGATGGCTGAGCAAGGAAAGATTAAGGGAACCCTGCCACCCCCTTACTGCCCCTCCCCTTATCTCCTTATGCTTCTTCCAGAGGCCAACTCTAGCAGTGCTGACCAGATGTGATCCAAGGCGGCTATTGTGGGGTTAGGAAGACTGAGCACACACCTGGGGAATGTGGTACTGCAGGGAGCAAAAACATTTTCTGAAAAGAGTTTCTGAGTGATCCTTAACTGTGGCTTAAGGGAAGTGAGAAATGCCTGAGAGGGAACCAAGACTTGGGACACCATTACCCAGAACTCTGCATTAAAATCTGATTACAATAATAAATTGCTAAAACCAAAACAAAACAAAAAATAAAAATGAGTTAGATAGCAGTTTGTTTGAGAAACACATCTGGGGTCTTTAGTAAACTGCAAGCTTAATATGTGTTACTCACATAACGTAGCAATCAAGAAAGCTGTTGTGATCTTGGGCTGCATTAAGAGTGATCCTGTATCATCCAGGAATAAGATAAGAGTTCCATTAGATTTTGCCAGTGCAATACTGTGATCACTTCTGAATGTCCCACCTTGAACCTCTCAAGACCACATAAGTACGGGAAAATCTGATCCCTTAAAACTTACTAGACAACTAGAAAACAATGATGGGACTCTAAAAGAGAAAGTTGGTCAAGTATTTTGATGTGTGGTTGTTGGGATTGAAATCCCAATGTTAGAATGAAAATATTCCTATTGGAGGAATTGTCTTCTGGTCCCATTAAGTGATCAAAGGTCCATAGATCTTGAATGGTCATCCTTGGCCACTACTCCTTTAGGCATAACAGTAAAGTTAATAACCTTCCTTCTTACTCAGTTCCACAATGAATAATTGGTTGTTGTTCTTTGTCTTTGAAGAGGACCAAAATGGCATCACCATGATAAAGTGAAATTTCAGTGTGTCCAACTGTGACTGATCAGATCAATATGAATTCAGAATGCTCTGCCACAGTTTGGGCACAGATAGTCCACGTGAATATTTCAGGTGGATATCCCAAATTTGGGCATCCTGAATTTACTTTGTGCTATCTGAATTCTGCTTTGCTCAAAGAGCACAGCACCCTTTCTGATGTGGGCATGCCATGCTGAGTCAGTGTCTCCCATGTTGTGCAATCAAATCCAAAGTTCTTGAGAGACGTCTTGAGTGTCCTTGTATCATTTCTTCTGGCCACCATGTGATTGCCTGCTCCGTGCAAGTTCTCCATAAAATAGTCTTCTTATCAAGCATACATTTTGCATTTGAACAACCTGGTCAACACATCGGAATTGTGCTCTCTGAAATATAGTTTGACTACTTGGCAGTTCAGCTCGAGCAAGGACTTCAGTGTCTGGTACCTTATCCTGCCAGGTGATCTTCAGAATCTTCCTAAGACAGTTCAAATGGAAGAGATTCGGTTTCCTGACATGGAAGACTATCCATGTTTCACAAGCATATAACAATGAGGTCAGCACAAAGGCTCTGTAGACCTTCAGTTTGGTAGTCAGTCTAATACTTCTTCTCTCCCCAACTTTTCTTTGGAGACTCTCAACACTGAGCTAGCTCTGGCAATGCATGCATCAACCTCATTGCCAATGTGTACATCCCTTGAAAGTACACTACCAAGTGACCTTATCCACAGCATTCAAAACTTCTTCATTTGTTGTAACCAGTGGTTTCACATGTGGATGGTATGGTGGTGGCTGATGGAGCATCTGTTGGTGTGGGAGTGTTGGCGCATGATTTTTTGTTTGCAGATGATTGTGCACTCAATGCAGCCTCTGAAGCTGAGATGCAAAAAAGTATGGACCATGAATGACAGAATTCAGATGAATGAATAAGTGGGTTTCTGCAACCACTTGGGTTCTATGTGAGTAGGCTCTAAGAGAATAATATTCAGATGTTTGTAGCTCAGGATCAAGGGCTTAATCCAGACTTTGGAATACAGTATCCTAAAAGCCACTGTGTTTCCTTGAAGATACATGGCAGCTCCGTAGCCAACTTATTAGCATAATAAGGCATTAAACATTGTTCTGGAACCAAATCTGATTGCCCAGTGGAACCATTTCTTCATTTTCCATTTCAACCTTAATTCATTGTTAGTATAGTGGAATACATAGCACCTTTGGACATCGGAATCAGAAAACATGCTTTAGCTCATTGTTAGTGAGGTGGAGTAGAGAATATCTTGGATATAAGAATCAGAATACAGGATTTCTAACTTTGATTCAATCATTTCCTAATTTCCTGACTTGGGCAAGCCACTCAATTTCTCCAATCCTCAGAATATTTCTCAGTCAAATAGAAATAATAATATCGTCTCTGTATAGGTTGATGAGTTGATATGAGAATCAAATGTGTTACTAAATATGGAAAACATAGGGTGTTGTCTCTCATTAACTATGTGACTTGAAAGAAGAGACATTACCTGTCTGAAAGTGAGTTTTCTCATCTATATAATGGTGTTAATACATATCCCTTACATACTTAATGAGGTTATTGGGAGCCAAATGTTTTATGAATCCATAAATATGTGAGATAATGTGCTTTTAATGATTAATAAACTTATTATCCTTTTAGTCTACCCAGAAATCTATTTAGTGGAATTATCCTATTCATTCATTTTTACCATATTCCCTTTAGTGGACATTTTCCTGAATGATCTCTATATAGAGAGCTCTACTAGGTTATAGATTCTGGAATATAATAGATTACAAACACACACCTTCTTTTAGCAAAATATTTGCCAGAGTAAAAAAGATGGGAAAAAATTAGGATGAATGACAGCACAGTTGGGGTAATTCAGATCTGATTGAATATACATATATAGGATCTGTCACTGATGAGTAGATAATATTTGGGTGATAGAATCAAAATGAGTGCCCTAGTTAGATCTCCTTGAGGTTGTACGGTATAAGAATTTTCTCAATTAATTATATGTCTAAATGACAAAATCAAATTTTCAGATGACACAAATCTAGGAGGCATGGCTAGGAAGTTGGATAGTATTCATGTGGCACAATGGATAGAGCACTGGTCTTAGAGTTAGAAAGACCTCCAAAGCCTCCGGATTAATAAATAATAATAATAATAATAATAATAATAATAATAATAATAATAATAATAATAATAGCATTTATGTAGTGATTTACAGCAGCCATGGGAGGTATGTGTTATTATTACCCCCTAGTTGAGAAAACTGCAGCAAATAGGTAAAGTGACTTGCCTAGGGTAACATAACTAGTAAGTGTCTGAGACAGAATTTGAACCCCAGTTTTCCTAACTTTAACTTCTGTTCTCCATCTACCATGTCACCTTTCTGTCTACGACTTGACTTGACTAACTTGTGACTCTGGACACATCAAGTTCCACATTTCTTTCTGCATCAAATTTTTCATCTGTAAAATGAGAGTAACACAAATAAGATGGATGTGAGATAATATCAGAAAAATAGTTGTCAAATGTGAAGTGGTTCATAAATACTAAATATTATTAGACCTGGGGCAACTAGGTAGTGCAACGAATAGAGAATGTAATCTGGAGTCAGAAAGACCTGAGTTCATATCCAGCCTCAGACACTTGTTAGCTGTGTGACCCCAGACAAATAACTTAACTGTTTGCTTCAGTTTGTTCATCTGTAAAAACAAACAAACAAACAAACAAAAGGCTGGAAAAGGAAATAACAAATTCCTGCAGTATCTTTTCCAAGAAAACCCCAAATTGGATCACATAGAGTTGGATATTACTGAAATGATTGAACAGGAACAAAACTCATTGGATCTTAACAGATTTTGACAGGCTAGAATGTTGGCAGAGGTCTCATTATATGAAATTATATTCAAGAAATAAAAAAGTGTATCTCCTTGTTTTTAGTATAAGAGAAATAAGTACATGATAGAGAAATAGGCATTTAGCAAGTAATTTGCAAAAATGATATGGAATTTGTGGACTTCAAGTTCAATATATGATTACTATATTATGATATATTCATCGATAGTAACATTAGTAGCTGGTGCTAATATGGTGCTATTAGGTTTGTAAAGGACAGACTTAAGTGTAACTTGAGTCATGAACTGTTCTCCTGAGTTAGACTTCATTAAGAGAGACTAATAACAGGTGAAGCCAAGATGTTGAATTAGAGGCAGCAACCCAGCTAAATTCTCTCACCATTCCCTTCCAAACAGCTTTTAAAAAATACGTTGAGTCAAATTTTGGAGCAACAGGGTCAACCAAGTGTCAAAATGAGACATTTTTTTCCAGCCTAAGAAAATTTAAAAGATCTATAGAAGAGCCCTGTAACATCTGCGTGGCATAGAGTATAGTAAGAGCACCACTGTGGACTTTGGAGGTAGCCATGAGAGTAACAGCAATACTAGCAGTAGCAACTTCTGGAGGTATTAGCTTAGAAACAGTAGGGGTGTTGGTCAAGTAGTCAGAAAGAGATTATAAGGGGCTATTTACTGTCACTGGGTACAGCTGGCACTAACTGATGACTCCATATGCAGTTCTAGGTTTCAGTTCCAGGGTGGAGAGGAGTACTTGTGTTTGCTCACAAGGGAGCAGGAGTTCTGAACACAGTTTGAGGACTAAGAAGAGAATTAGCACTTACAAGAATAGGGGAACAGAGGATCCGGTTACAGTTACAAGGCAAAGAGACTACTAGTGCTTGCAGATGAAAGATACCCTGAGTAAAGATCAGAGTGCAGACCAGATCACTGACCATATCTCTTTCAGAATCACACCATATTGGAAGCATAAAAAACTTGCAGACTGTCAGAATATGTTCTGAAAACAGCAGCATAAAACCCTGAAACATAGGACAGTGCCTCCCCATCCCCAGATATGCAGAGCCCAGCTTTAACACTAAGTTAAAAGGAAATACATAGGCTAGAAAAATGAGAAAACAACAACAAAGAATAACTTGACCATAAAAAGCTTTTGTGGTGGCAGGGAAAACCAATAAATAAACAGAAGAAAATAACACTGTGAAAACAGCTACAAACAAAGTCTCAAAGAAAAATGCTAATTGAACCTAAACCCAACAAGAATTCCTGGAAAGTTAAAGAGTGAAACATCAGGAAACAACAAAACAAAGGCAAAAGAAGGAAAAAATATAAAAGGAAATGTGAAATATCTCATCAGATAAAAACAATTGACCTAGGAAATAGACCCAGGAGACATAATTCAAGAATTATTGGACTATCTGAAAGCTAGGATCAAAAAAGAGGTTAGACATCATATTTCAAGAAGTTATCAAGGAAAACTATTGCAATACCTTAGATCCAGAGGGTAAAATAGAACTTGAAAGAATTTACTGATCACCTTCTGAAAGAGATCCCAAAATGAAAACTCCCAGGAATATTATAGTCAAATTACAGAGCTTCCAGGTCAAAGAAAAAATACAAACAACCAGAAACAAACCATTGAAATATCATGGATCCACAGTTAGAATCACATAAGATTTAACGTTAAAGGAGTGGAGGTCTTGGAATATGATATTCTGGAAGGCAAAGCAGTTGAAATTACAACCAATAAAGTTTTTGGAGTATAATTCTTTGGGAGGTGGGGAGAGAAATGGGTATTCAATAAAATAGAGGACTTTCAAGCATTTCTGGTAAAAAGACCAAAGCTGAATTGAAAATTTGACAATCAAACACAAGACTCAAGAAAAGTATATAAAGAACTCACTAAAGTTAAACTATTTACATTTACTTGTAACTCCTAAGAACTTTATCATTATTAAAGTAGTTAAAAGGAGTTTGCATAAACAGAGGGCATAGATGTGAGTCAATTATATTGTCAAGATCTCCAAAAAAAGTGAAGAGCTGAGAAAGAAGGATGCATTGAGAGAAAGGAGAAGGAGAGGCAGAGTGGGGAAAATTTTGTCACACAAAAGAGGCATTCAAGGGAGAACTTTTACAGTAGTGGGAAATATGGGGGAAGTGGGAGACAATGCTTGTGCCTCATTCTTACTGAAATTGTTTCACAGAGGGAACTATGTGTGTGTGTGTGTGTGTGTGTGTGTGTGTACATATATGTATGTATATATATATATATAAATATATACATACACAAACTGACACAGACACAGACACACACACACATGCACACACTGAGGTTTGTATAGAAATCTAACTTACCCAATAGGGAAACAGGAGGGGGAGGATCCCCATCTGACCTGGGAGTTCAAACCATAGTGACCTTGGAGTCTAATTTCCAGGTGAGATAGCATATCTGCTAGCTATTCCAATAGTGAAGCCTAGAGAAACCAGGGTGCCTGGGACTGGAGCCGAAGCAGGGTTTTATACTTGGAACTTGGGACTCAGTGTATAGAAACTAAGTTAAGCTGTGAACCTAATACCTCTTCACCCCTAGAGTACAAGTTGGTGAAAGGGGTGAGAATTGTGCTTCCCATGTTTTAGAGAAGTACATTTATATTTTGTGACCACACATTTTAAAGGAAATATTCTTTTGTGAAAGCTAATATGTTGGTGGCTAAACAGAACTAGAGTGTAGGAATTAAACTGTAGATTACCCTAGAAGGAAGACAATCAATGAGGGATATACCCATTTGCAGAGAGCCTTGACACCCCTAACCCCCCTTAATTGTACTGAAGAACACCTGAGAGAGACTGGAATGTGATATGCCTGACCTTCTATGCAGTCAGAGCCAGGAGTGTTACAAGTGTTAACGTATAGCCTAGAGAAAACTCAGTGAGACAATAACAGCTGTTATCTGGTATTTGAAAGTCTATCACATGAAAGAGTGCTTAGACTAATTTTGTTTTTATTTTTGTTGAATTCTTTTTTAAATTAATTAATTAATTTGTTTTCAGTTTTCTTTTTTTTTAAATTTATTTATTTAATGTTTAACATTCATTTTCACAAAATTTTGGGTTCCAGTTTTTCTCCCCATTTTCCCCTCCCCTGTCCCCAAACACCAAGCATTCTAATTGCCCCTATCACCCATCTACCCTCTCTTCTATCATCCCTCCCTTCCCTTATCCCCATCTTCTCTTTTGTTCTGTAGGGCCAGATAACTTTCTATACCCCATTACCTGTATTTCTTATTTCCTAGTGGCAAGAACAGTACTCGACAGTTGTTCCTAAAACTTTTACTTCCAACTTCTCTTCATCCCTCCCTCCCCACCCATTCCCTTTGGGAAGGCAAGCAATTCAATATAGGCCATATCTGTGTAGTTTTGCAAATGACTTCCATAATAGTCGTGTTGTGTAAGACTAACTACATTTCCCTCCATCCTATCCTGCCCCCTATTGCTTCTATTTTGTCTCTTGATCCTGTCCCTCCCCAAGAGTGTTGACTTCAAATTGCTCCCTCCCCCCATTGTCCTCCCTTGCATCATCCCTTGCCACCCTGCTTATCTCCTTCTCCCCCACTTTCCTGTATTGTAAGACAGGTTTTCATACCAAGATGAGCATGCATTTTATTCCTTCCTTTAGTCGAATGTGATGAGAGTAAGCTTCATTGTTTTTCTCTCACCTCCTCCCTTTTTCCCTTCACTGAAAGTCTTTTATTTGTCTCTTTTATGAGAGATAATTTGCCCCCTTCCATTTCTCCCTTTCTCCTCCCAATATATTCCTCTCTCACCCCTTAATATCATTTTTAAAAAAAAAATTATTTATTTAACTTTTAGCATTAATTTTCACAAAACTTTGGGTTCCAAATTTTCTCCCCATTTGTCCCCTCCCCCACCACAAAACACCGAGCATTCTGATTGCCCCTATCACCAATCTGTCCTGTCTTCTATCATCCCTCCCTTCCCTTGTCCCCATCTTCTCTTTTGTCCTGTAGGGCCAGATAACTTTCTATACCCCATTACCTGTATTTCTTATTTCCTAGTGGCAAGAACAGTACTCGACAGTTGTTCCTAAAACTTTTACTTCCAACTTCTCTTCATCCCTCCCTCTCCACCCATTCCCTTTGGGAAGGCAAGCAATTCAATATAGGCCATATCTGTGTAGTTTTGAAATGACTTACTTAATAGTCGTGTTGTATAAGACTAACTATATTTCCCTCCATCCTATCCTGGCCCCCATTGCTTCTATTCTCTCTTTTGATCCTGTCCGTCCCCAAGAGTGTTGACTTCAAATTGCTCCCTCCCCCCATTGTCCTCCCTTGCATCATCCCCCCCCCACCCTGCTTATCCCCTTCTCCCCCACTTTCCTGTATTGTAAGATAGGTTTTCATACCAAAATGAACACGCATTTTATTCCTTCCTTTAGTCAAATGTGATGAGAGTAAACTTCATGATTTTCTCTCACCTCCCCTCTTTTCCCCTCCACTGAAAAGTCTTTTGCTTGCCTCTTTTAAGAGAGATAATTTGCTCCCTTCCATTTCTCCCTTTCTCCTACCAATATATTTCTCTCTCACCTCTTAATCTCATTTTTTTAAGATGTGATCCCATCCTATTCAATCCACTCTGTGCTGTGTGTGTGTGTGTGTGTGTGTGTGTGTGTGTAATCCCACCAACTACGCAGATGCCTGAAAGTTTCAAGAGTTGAAAATATTGTCTTTCCATATAGGAATGTAAACAGTTCAACTTTAGTAAGTCCCTTATGACTTCTCTTTTCTGTTTACCTTTTCATGCTTCTCTTCATTCTTGTGTTTGAAAATCAAATTTTCTTTTCAGCTCTGGTCTTTTCATCAAGAATGCTTGAAAATCCTCAATTTTGTTGAAAGACTATTTTTTCCCCTGAAGTATTGTAGTCAGTTTTGCTGGGTAGGTGATTCTTGGTTTTAGTCCTAGTTCCTTTGACTTCTGGAATATGATATCCCATGCCCTTCGATCCCTTAATGTAGAAGCTGCTAGCTCTTGTGTTATCCTGATTGTATTTCCACAATACTTGAATTGTTTCTTTCTAGCTGCTTGCAATATTTTCTCCTTGACCTGGGAACTCTGAAATTTGGCCACAATGTTCCTAGGAGTTTTTCTTTGGATCTCTTTCAGGCAGTGATCTGTGGATTCCTTGAATACTTATTTTGCCCTCTGGTTCTAGAATCTCAGGGCAGTTTTCCTTGATAATTTCATGAAAGATGATGTCTAGGCTCTTGTTTGGATCATGGCTTTCAGGTAGGCCCATAATTTTTAAATTTTCTCTCCTGGATGTATTTTCCAGGTCAGTTGTTTTTCCAGTGAGATATTTCACATTATCTTCAATTTTTTTCATTCTTTTGGTTTTGTTTTGCGATTTCTTGGTTTCTCATAAAGTCATTAGCCTCCATCTGTTCCATTCTAATTTTGAAAGAACTATTTTCTTCAGTGAGCTTTTGGATCTCCTTTTCCATTTGGCTAATTCTGCTTTTGAAAGCATTCTTCTCCTCATTGGCTTTTTGAAGCTCTTTTGCCAGTTGAGTTAGCCTATTTTTCAAGGTGTTATTTTCTTCAGCATTTTTTTGGGTCTCCTTTAGCAAGGTGTTGACCTGCTTTTCATGCTTTTCTTGCAGCTCTCTCATTTCTCTTCCCAGTTTTTCCTCCAGCTTTCTAACTTGATTTTCAAAATCCTTTTTGAGATCTTCCATGGCCTGAGCCCATTGAATATTTATTTTGGATGTTTGGGATACAGAAGCCTTAATTTCTATGTCTTTCCCTGATGGTAAGCATTGTTTTTCCTCATCTGAGAGGGTGGGAGGAGATATCTATTCACCAAGAAAGTAGCCTTCTCTGGTCTTATTCCCCCCCCCCCCTTTTCTGGGCATTTTCCCAGCCAGTTACTTGACTTCTGCGTGTCCTCTCCACACCCACCTCGCCTCCAGATACACCCAGCTAGTGCTTGGGGTCTGAGATTCAAATGCTGCTCCCCAACCTCAGGGGTTTAGGCGGGGGCAGGGCTGCTATTCAGTGTGAGATTAAGTTCAGGTGCTCAGGTGGGGGCAGGGCTGCCTCATGGGGCTCAGTTCCCTCAGGGGGTTTATGCAGAGACCTTCAACAATGGATCCGAGCTCCTGCCTGCTTTGGGAGCCCCTGTCTGCTGCCGTCTCCGCTGCTGCCTCCCGAGTGGGCCTGAGTTATGGGGAAACCCTGCTCCCCTCTCAGCTAGCCAAAAAGTCTCTCTCACTGACCTTTGCCACCAGGGGGTGCAGGGACTTGGGTGGCTGCTGGAGATTCTGTCCCTGAAGTTTGCTCAGATCTGCTCCCCTGGGTGCTGCTCTGCTTCGGGGCCGGTGCACGACGGACCTTTTGTGTCAGTTTTTCAGGTCTCTCTGGAACAGAAATGTCCTCCACTCCATTTTTCTGTGGCTTCTGCTGGTCCAGAATTTGTTGGGTGTTCTTCTGTACAGGTATTTTATGGGTTGTAGGTTAGGAGCTAGCATATATATATATCTTTCTATTCCTCCATCTTGGCTCCTCCCCTCTTCACTTTTCAATAATCACTTTTGTAAATCTTAAATTTTCTCCCCCTCCATTTCCCCTCCCTCCCCAAAATGGAACGCAATCTTATACAGGTTCTATTCATACATTCTTGTTGAACACATTTTACCACTAGTCATGCTGCATAGAACAATTAAAAGGAATGGGAGGAACCATGGGAAAAATCAAACCAAAATAAAACATAATACAAGAAAAAAATGCTTCATTCTACATTCTGATTTCACAGTTCTTTTCTCTGAATGTGGATGGCACTTTGCCTCCAGGATCCCTTGGGAATGTTTTAAGTCCTTGTATTGCTGGAAAGGGCTTAGTCTATCAGAAACAGTCCTCCCACACGGTGGCTGTTACTGTGTATAATGTTCTCCTGGTTTTGCTCATTTCACTCTGCATCAATTCATATACATCTTTCCAGGTTTTTCTGAAGTTGACTGTTATTTCTCATAGCAGAATAGTATTCTATTACATTCGCACACCACAACTTGCTCAGCCATTCCCCAGTTGATGGGCATTTCCTCTGTTTCCAGTTTTGGGCCACCACAGAAAGAGCACAAACAAACCCAATGCAACCAAGATTAGGAGGCAAGCAGAAAACTGGGAAAGAATTTTTGCAACTAATGTCTATGATAAAGGCCTCATTTCTAAAATATATAGAGAACTGAGTCAAATTTACAAGAATACAAGTCATTCCCCAATTGATAATTGGTCAAAGGATATGAACAGGCAGCTTTCAGTAGAAGAAATTAAAACTATCTTTAGTCTTATGAAAAAATGCTCTAAATCACTCTTGGTTAGAGAGATGCAAATCAAAACAACTCTGAGATACCACATCACACCTATCAGATTGGCTAACACGACAAAACAGGAAGATGATAAATGTTGGCAAAGATGTAGGAGAGTTAGAACACTAATTCATTGTTAGTGGGGCTGTGAGCTGATCCAGTCATTCTGGAGAGTAATTTGGAGCTACGCTCAAAGAGCTACAGAAATGGGCATACCTTTTGACCCAGCAAAATTGCTTCTAGGGCTGTATCCCAAAGAGATCATACAGGAAAAGATCCCACATGTACAAAAATATTTTAGACTGATTCTGTTGAGTTCTGGGATGCAAAATGAATATTAATGAAGAGATATTCCAGAGAGGGAGATTTAAGCTGAGTGTGCAGAACAATTTCTTAACAATCAGGGCTTTCCCTAGGTGGAAGGGACTGCTAATGAGCTCCCCCCCATCACTGAAGGACTTCATAAAAAATATGGATGACCACATAAGTCAACAATTATTTCATCAATCAATCACTCAATAAGTAATTAAATCCCTTCTATGTGCTGGGCACTAGGGTTACAAAATTAAAACAAAACAAAACAATTCTTGCCTTCCTGGAGTTTACATTCTGTTGGGGGCAAATGATATACATATATATAATTAGAATCCAAATGTACATAATGAAAATGTAAAGTGATTTCAATAGAAGGAGGTCTTAGCATGTGAGTGAATTAGGAAAGGCTTCACTTTGAGGGAGGTCATGCTTCATCTACAGTTTGAAAGAAGTTAGAAATTCTGAGAGACGGATGTTAAGAGAGTATATTCAGGCACAGGGCCAGCCTGTTCTGAAATGGAGGAGTGTCTGAACACAATGAAGGTTGTGTGTGGGGAGCACGAAGTAGACCAGTTTCCCAGACCATAGTGTGAAGCAGGAAGAGTAGCAATGCAAAATACATTCTCAGAGCTCATCTAGAACTTGGTTGTGATGACCTTTAAATGCCGGGCCAAACAAGTGAGTTTCTATCTGATCCTAATGGCAAAAGGAGATAATTGGAGCTGAGACAAAGCATTAAGAAAGAATATTCAGATAGTGTTTTCCCCAACTAAAATATAAACCTATGAAAGTCTTTGTCCCCAGGTAGCTTTCTTGAAAGCACTCTTGACTTCTTTGTTCCTCAAGCTGTAGATCAGAGGATTTAGCATGGGAATAACCATGGTGTAAAACACTGATGCCATTTTGTCTGAATCCATAGAATGATTAGAGCTGGGTTGTAAGTACATGAAGATTGTTGACGCATAGAATATGGACACAGCTGTGAGATGGGAAGCACAGGTGGAGAAGGTTTTCTGTCGACCCTACAAAGAGCGGATTCTCAGGATAGTGACAAAAATAAGTGAGTAGGAGATCAAGATAACCAGGATGGCAAAAAAGGCGGTGAATCCCCCTACAATAAAGAGTACCCATTCTACGGTGTGGCTATCAGAGCAAGAGAGATCCAAGAGTGAGGGAATGTCACAGAAGAAATGATGGATCACATTAGAATTACAGAAGGAGAGGCTAAAGGTGTTTCCTGTGTGAATGACAGAATTCAGAAAACCCCAGCTGTAGGAAGCAATGATCAGACCAGCACATACACTTGTTGTCATGATTGTTGTATAGTGAAGAGGCCTACACACAGCTGCATGGCGATCATAAGCCATGGTTGCTAGGAGACAATTTTCAGTGGAGGTAAAAGCCAAGAAGAAGAACATTTGTGCAACACATCCATTGTAAGAGATGACCTTATTGTCTGTGAGACACCCAACTATCACCTTGGGTGTAATGGCTGAAGAGTAACCAAAATCCACTAGATAGAGGTTACCGAGGAAAAAATACATAGGAGTGTGGAGATGGGAATCCAAGGAGATCAGGGCTACCACGCCCAGGTTTTCCACAATGGTGATGAAGTAGATGATGGTGAACAGCAAAAAGAGGGGCTTCTGAAGTTCTCGGTCATCTGTTAACCCCAAAAGGATGAATTCATTCACCTGCGTCCTGTTCTCCATAGATGGCATTTGGGAGTGATGTCATTGACCTACAACAGAGAAAAATCATTAGAAGAATTAACTACCTGCTATGAATTATGACAAAACAAATTATGGCAAATAGTATAAATATTGAGGACTACATTGAAGTACAAAATTCAGTGATTGGAGAGAGTCATTTAACTTCTATTTCTTGTCTTCTTCAATCTTTCACTAAGCTATTCAAAACTTAGTGAGTTTACAGAGTTTCAAAAGTGATACCCTCCTTCAGGGTCAGCATACGGCGATGTCTATGGGGAAGGAGCTCAACCCTTTCTCAGAAATGTTTCAGTCTGATGAGCAATTTTTGGATTGCACTGGAAAGAGAGAAGAGGCATAGGGAGAGTGGGGAGAAAGAGGAGACACGGTTCAAGAGGAAAAGCACATGAATAGAATTGAGAAAAAAGATGACTATCGTCCTAGAGTCAGGAGACCTGAGTTCATATCTGGCCTCAGACATTTACTAACTGTGTGACCCTGGATGTGTCACTTAACCCCAATTATCTGTGCACTTCCCACTCCCACCCCCCCCCCAAAAGGAAAAAAGATCTAGTGAGTATCCTTATTTTCCCAGAACCAATGCCATAATGTGGCTCTTTCTGTGAATCAAATTCAATAAAACTTAAGTTTTTTTAAGTGCCTAGGATGTGAAAAGTACCATGTTAGACGATGGGGACCCTAATAAAAATAAAATAATCAACACGTACATAGATAAGTGTACACAGAATATATACACACACACACACATCTATATATATATATATAATAAGTAATTTTAATTTTAAGTGTGTGTATGTTCATCCTTCGTTGCCAAAGAAGACCATGCCATCAGAGACATAATGACAGGACTTTCACTTGACTTTGTTTTGAGTGAGGGAGGGCTGTGCAAGTCACCAGTCTCACTTCTCCTCCAGAGCCATCTCAATCCAGTGACCAGATATTCATCAGAATGACTGAAGATGACCCAGGATGAGGCAACTGAGGTTAAGTGACTTGCCCAAGGTCACACCGCCAGTGAGTGTCAAGTGTTGGAGGTGAGATTTGGACTCAGGTCCTCCTGACTCCTGCACTAATGCTTTATCCTCTGCACCACCTAGCTGCCTTTAATCTTAAGAAAGATTTTTAATAGTTGTATTTGTTGGGTAATGCTGTAATTGAGAGTCCTAGAATTTTTTCTTCTGGGGGAGGTTTAGGCTTGGGAAACCCTTGAGTTTAGTAGTTCTTAGCGGCAGTAGGTCTAATTCTTACCAGCAACTTGTTAGACCCAGTATGAATAGGGTGAATCCCTAAGAGCAGTGGCTGCCATGTGGAGCAGATTCTGTCTGTTTAGTACCCCATTTCCTTCTCCTCTGGGCTAACTCTTCCTTGATGTGTACTTTTACGTATGGTATGTTTGGTGTGGTAATATATTAAATTGCAACAGAATCCTGGGTACACATTCTTCCTGAATTCTCCATCTCTGAGCTGTCTGTTTCTTGGGCTTGAGGCAAAGGTGCTTTGTCCCAGTACTATAAATCTACTGACTCATTTTAATGCACCCACATTCCTGAAGTAGCAGAGGTACTGAAGCAATAAAATATTGAAATGTTTCAATATTTCTTATCCTGGGAGCACTTGGATACCAGTTTTGCTAGTTACTAGCTCTGTAATCTTAAGCAAATCACTGCGACATTCTGTGTGTCAATTTCCTTACTTGTAAAATAAGGATCAGGATACCTCTGGTATTTACTTCCCAGAGCTTCTGTGAAGATGAAAGACCAATACTGCTAGAGTTGTTGCTGATGTCACATCTTTGGTAAGTCAGTCAATAAGCAAGAATTTATTAAATGCTTGCTATGTGTTAAGGACTAAGGTTACAAAGACATAATCCCTGTCCTCCAGGAACTTACAGTCTAATAGTGTGAACACAGGCGGACAAATAAGGATCAATAACATCACAGGATGATGTCTTGATTTGTGCATCAACTGAATGTAAATGAAACAGAGTTGCAGAAAGTCATCAGTCTCACTCTTACAGAGTCATCAAAACCCAGTGACAAAAGTCAGGACAATTGACGATGACAAAGTATGGAATGGATGATCTTGTGGTTTGATCATATTTATTAAGGAGAACTGATATCTTGTCCCAACACATTTATGAAATACTGTGAGGTACCATCACCTCCTCATCAGGTTCTGTCAAACTAATTGCAAAAAAAGGACTTTTCTGCTTTTTCTTTAATGAATACTGAAATAAATTTTAAAGAATTTTAAACTTCTATTTACCTATAGCACCTATAGTAACTTCATCAAAAATTCCCCTGTGGGCACAGTTAAGACAGACTCATTTATAATTAATTAATGGAGTCCTACCTCTCACATATATTGCTTGAATGATTCCTAGCAATTAAGCTCTCTGTGGTCCAGAAAACTCCTGAAGACAACAAAGTCAAGGGAAGGTGTCTATTTACATCAATGATTCCCAGGATTTTTAATATATAAATCTGAGACCGTATTACTTATGTAGACTTAGAAATGCTTACTTTTGACTCCACACCATCAATCCGTCATTTTTTCAGGAGTACCAATATTGTTCTTCTTTCTAGGTACACATATTTCAGAGACTTTTATTTTTAACTCATCCTTAACCTCTGTCATACCTTTACAAAAGTGACCTGTAATTTTAATTTTATATCATGAGTATTTCTCCGCAACTCTTGGTTAGTAGTAATAATAATATTAACAGATAACATCTCCATCTCTCTGTCTCTCTCTCTCTCTCTGTCTTTCTCTCTGTCTCTGTCTGTCTCTCTCTGTGTCTCTCTGTCTCTGTCTCTCTGTCTCTGTCTCTGTCTGTCTCTCTGTCTGTTTGTCTGTCTGTCTGTCTCTCTCTCTCTCTCTCTCTCTCTCTCTCTCTCTCTCACACACACACACACACACACACACACACACACACACACACACACACTATCTTCAAAATTTGCAACACTCCTGACACAAAGTATCTCATTTGGACCTCATAATAATTCTGGAAGGGAGGTGCTAATAGTATCGCTATTTAACACAAGCAGAAATTGAGGCTGAGAGAAAATGTCACTTGTCCATAACCCCATAACTAATACGTGTCTGAAGAAGGATTCACACTTAGGTTTCCCTGACTCCAGGTCCAAGATTCTATCCTCTGTTATGAACAATCTACCTCTGTGTCCTCTAACTGTGTAACAACCGAAAGATTTCAGCCTGGACTAATCTGTTATTTGGCCTATGACTGAACAAGAGACTGTGTGTTAGACACTAAGGTCTCATGTCCTTGCAGCATAGATGAAAGAGACTTTTCCTTCTCTTCAGAAATGACTGGGTGTTGGATACAACTATATTGTAAAGAAACCTGACGAAGACCTGAGTTCTGATCCTTTCTTTGGAACTTATTTAATTTGCTTTGAAAAAAAAATAATAAGAAGAATACCATCATTTTATGGTGCTTTATGGAATGCAAATAATTTTACCAGTGTTATCTCATATGATCCCCATAACAGCTGTGAAAAGTTTAGGTCACTTTCCCAGGGTTACCCAACTAGTAAGTGTCTAACACGGGATTTAAATTCTGCATATTTTTTCAATCTCAGTTTGTGAGTATCCATAGGGCCCAGACTGTTATGTATCTTCAGAACTTAGCATAGTACTTGACATATAGTATGTTAATTACATTAATATATGTCACCTGACTGACTAAATAGAATCTTCTTGGTCTCTGTTTTATCTATGAGATGGAAATATTAACAAATGTAACAAACATGACCTGAGTCATAGATTTGTGTGTGTGTGTGTGTGTGTATGTGTGTTCGTCCTTTGTTGTTGAAGAAGACCATGCCATCAGAGAAATAATGACATGACTTACACTTGACTTTGTTTTGAGTGAAGGAGCACTGTGCAGGTCACCAGCCTCACTTCTTCTCCAGAGCCATCCAATCCAGTGACCAGATATTCATCAGGATGAGGCAATTGGGATTAAATGACTTGCCCAAGGTCACATAGCTAGTGAGTGTCAGGTGTCTGAGGTGATTTGAACTCAGGTCCTCCTGATTCCTGCACTGGTGCTGTATCCACTACACCACCTAGCTGCACTTAATACCTTCACAATCTCCAAAATACTTAGAAATGGGAGCTATAATTAGCTACACAGGCTGTATATGTGACAATGGATCAAAAAATGTTCTAAAGAGCATATGATTACAGGGATAAGAGGACAGAACAATTATTAGGTTGTAAAGTCCTTTAGAGAAGAGGGAGTGGTGGATAAATGGCTAGGCTGAAAGTCAAGCAAACCTGGTTCTGATCCTTAACTCTATGGCCCTGGATATGTTATTTAAACTCCTGCAGCCTCAGTTTTGTCATTTATTAAATGGGTATAATAATCATTAGGAGCAGACAGGTGGTGGATAAAGCAGCAGTGCAGGGTTCAGGAGGATGTGAGTTCAAATCTCATCTCAGACACTTGACACTCACTAGCTGTATGACCTTGGTCAAGTCACTTAACCCCATTTGCCTCATCCTAGATCATCTCCAGTCATCCTGATGAACATCTGGTCACTGGATTCAGATGACTCTGGAGAAGTGAGGCTGGTGACTTGCACAGTCCTCCCTCACTCAAAACAAAGTCAAGTGCAAGTCATGTCATCATTTCTCTGATGGCATGGTCTTCTTTGGCAACTAAGGATGAACACACATAATAATCATTATGGTACTCACTTCAATTGCTTTTTAGGATACTAAAAAGAGAAAATGTATGAAAAGGTCCCTGAAAATATGGCTTATT
The DNA here is from genome assembly GCF_028372415.1 of Notamacropus eugenii. Taxonomy (NCBI): domain Eukaryota; kingdom Metazoa; phylum Chordata; class Mammalia; order Diprotodontia; family Macropodidae; genus Notamacropus; species Notamacropus eugenii. Next base: position 3,938,790 of record NC_092873.1, read on the forward strand.
CCTGTGGACAGGAACCATATCCTATATAAATTTTGTATTTTTCCTCCCAACCCCCAATTCCACCTCCAAGTTTAACATGAGTCTTTCCTTCATCAAGGCTTTTAAACAAATTCCTTTTTATTAAGTTCCATCTGAATAAGGGTTACTATTCTTACCAATTCTCTTATCTTTTAAAATGTTCTTTTAGCTAATTTCATGACAATAACTTTAAAAATTACAGCAGAGTAGATAATAATTGGCATTATATTATTAACATTTTACAAAGCACTTTCCATAGACATTATTAGTCTCATTTATTGAGGTAGAAACAGAGACTCAGATGATGTTAGGGACTTGCCCATATCAACACAGCTAATAAATGTCAGAGACAGAATTTGATCCCAGGTCTCCCTGTATGAATCCATCAGTCAATCCATTAGAGATTGCAATAGAGTTAGTGACCTCTTCCACTCATAGATAAATAATAGAAATCAGATGAATAAGTGGGTGGCAGAGTTCTTGCCTTCAGATCTATCTCACCTCTAGGCATGTCACAAGCCAATGAGGATTATATTTGGATGTTGATGGTAAAAGACAGTGTAGTGTCTCCAATTAGCTAAATAACCTAAAAGAAATGACATTACTGTCTGAATTTCAGTTTCCTTGGCAAACAGGTGATATTTCACTGGGCTAGTCAGTCAAAAAAAGTGTTTTGTAACTTATAACAAGACATCATTTTTTGAGTTGTTATACTTTGAATAATTACTCCTATTATTCTTTGAGTCTACTCTGAAGTCTGTCCAGCAAGTGCCACATTCATCCATGTTACCTTAGTAACTGACTGGATCTTGTCTTGAAGGTCATATAAACAAATATATTGGCCTGACTGGCCAATTTGGTTAGTGCCATAGATTTCATTCATTTATATTTTAATAAAACATTTCAAAGCTTAAACATGAAAAAATGAGACTCCGGTTAGGTGAATTCAGCCCTGATTGAATAGCTAAATTCAAAGATCATGGGTTGATTGCACCTAAAAGGTGGAATCCAGGACAGTGACCCTGGGAGCTATTCTCAGGGCTATAATGGAAACATAGTAGAAAATTAGCATTTATGAATCTCTTAAAGTTTACAAAATACTTTGCATATTTTATTTCAACTTCATAACACCCCCTATGAGGAAGGTACTATAGACATTATTAACTTCCATTTTATTAATGTGAAAATTGAATCTCTGAGAATATAAGGGATTTGCCCCTGTTTACAGTTAGTGCCAATGGTAAAATTTGAAACCATGTTGTCCTGTCTCTTGGGCACCAAGGTGACCCAGTGGAGAGAGTGCCGGGCCTGGAGTCAGGAAGAGTTCAAATCTAGCCTTGGACAATAACTATGTAACCCTAGGCAAGTCACTTAACTCTGCCTCAGTTTCTCATCTCTAAAATGATCTGGTGGAGGAAATGGCAAAGCACTGGATCTTTGCCAAGAAAACCCCAATTGTAGTCACAGAGAGGCAGATAGGACTGAAATGACTGAACAACAACCACCACAACAACAATTTTATGTCTCTAAGTCTTTTATTATTTATTATTATTATTTATTATTACTTATTAGATCAAACTCTCCTTTCCATCACCATTCTGATAAAAACTGGATTCTAGGATTTTATTTCTCAGAACCTACCTGATTTCAAGAGAAAGTTTCCAAAAGATGATGCTCCAAAAGAAAAAGGTGTTCAAGTACCGTGAAAGGTGGGTTTCAGGACCAAAATCTTAATGCCAGGTAACAAATATTCCATTGGAATAACTGTTTTTTAGTCCCTGGGACTAAGTGGTCAAAGGTCCCTATATCCTGACAGATAACCCCTAGTTACTGCTTCAGTAGGGTTGGCAATAGAGTTGACCTTCTCTCCAACTCAGTTTTAAGATGAAAAATAGATACATGAGTGACTCCGGGGAGTCCATCCTACAGACGGGTCCTAATGACTTCTAAAAAAAGCACATTTGGATGTTTGTGACTGAAGATAGTGATTAGGGAGGGGTTTACATCGACTTTGCAGTATATTCCTTGGAGATATTGGGCAGTGCTGAACATGACAGTCATTAAACTCCCAAACATAACAGGTCATTAAACTGCTTTGACCATAGGGACCAAATATGGTTGCTTGGGGAGATGATTTTCTTTTTTTCCATTTTCACCCTTGCAATTCTTAGCTCACTCTTAGTGAATTGGAGTGGAGAATGCCTTGGCAAGAGGAATCAGAATTGGCTTTGTAGTTTAGATGAAACCACTTACTAACTGTTCAACTTTGGCAAGTCAGTTTCTCCAAACCTCAGTTTACTCATTTGTAAAATAGACAATAATCACTTCTCTATATATCTTTAATGGGTGTTGTATAAACCCAATATAATACTAGATAATGAAAAAAATGTTTTTTTTGTTGTTGAGTCGTTTCAGTTGTGCCTGAGTCTCTGTGACCCCATTGGGTGTTTTCTTGGAAAAGAAACTGGAATGATTTGTCATTTCCTTCCCTAACTTATTTTATACATGAGGAAACTCAGTCAAATAGGGTTAAATGACTTGCCGAGGGTCATACAACTAATAAGTGTCTAAAGCCAGATTTGAATGCAGCAAAATGAGTTTTTCTGATGTAAGGCCCAGGACTCTATCCACTGTACTACCTAGCTGCTCATCTTATAAGGAATCCAGATGTTCAGAGTAGACTGCTTAAACCAGACACTGTCTAGTAGGAAAGGATCTGAGAATAGTCTTTGAAGTATAGTATTTATTTCAAGTATTTGTTTTATTGCTCCACAATGTCTACTGCTTGTAAGTGATAAGAGGGTGAGGAAAAACAACCTTATCTCTGGATTTGGGGTACGTTGTTGAGTTAAGGCTTAGGTAGATAGAATTCCATTCTCGTTAAAAATGTAGTCAATATAGCCAACATGAAAGAAGGTGTTTTTTTTTAAAATTCCCTTCCAAGGGCTGATGTGGTAGCCTTTACGTTAGTATGGGCAAGAAGTTTGGCCACCCTGTACCCTGTATAAGTATTTGCTGCTGTCAAAATAGAGCATAGGCCTCAGTATTATGGAGGAGCACCTATGATCTACTTACTAAATTCAATTCAGCAAACATTTATTAAGCTCCTGCTATGCATCAGGCACTGTGCTAAGATTGGGGACACAAAAAGGAAAATCAGAGTCCCTGCCTTCAAGGAGATTACAATGTATCAGTATCTGGCCAGATGTATGCACTGAGGACCTTCCCTTGGGTCTTCTTTGTACATGGTGATGAAGTTGGCAGGATGTGTAATTAGCCTTCACTTTCTTGGCTTTCTCTTATGTGAGATGGAAACTTCTCTGGTAGGTCCAGTCCTGCATAATATATTCATCTTCATGGATAGTTTAGGCATGGATCTGTTGTATTACTGAGAAAATTTGTCAGGTACTGGCTTGAACAACCATGTCATTCCATTTGGATTTCTTGGGGAAGAGTTTCTTTTCAGTAGGCAGATACATTAGTAGCATACCCTTGTCAGTTTTTCAATTTTTTTTGCTATAAGGGGTACCTATACTGGGCCTATAGGCCCAGAAGGATTCTTCTATATTTCCCTAACTGCATATTGAGTTGGGATTGATTTTCCAATTAGATTTTTTTCCCAACTAGACTTTTGTTATTTAGACAAGACATGATGGCTACACCAATGCCCAAAGCTTAAGCATTAATATAAGTATGTATCTCCTTTTGAATGCTCAATTTGAGATTGAGGAGTATTGATTATAACTGTCCATTGGGTCAAGTGCTGATATCAGTGATGTGAACCTTAGTTTGACATGTTCACAATGTCACCAAGTTACTCGATAACTGCTCTATTCCACTGGACTTAACCATTTTTAACGTGAAGGTTTCAGTTATCAACTAGAGCTCTGTATCTTCTGGGAAGTTGGACACATGAGGGCACCAAATCACTAGGGGTATATTCAATGGATTAGTTTTAGGTGTATCCTCTGGGTAGCTTTGTCACCAACTTATTAAGTTTGCTCATCGATCTGGGTCCATTTTACAATTGATGTTTCTAGTTCTGCACCTACGTTTACAAGACTTATTTTGGGTCAGAACCTATTGGAGTAACTCAGTAACTCAGGAACTCAGGTCTCAATATGATGTGAATGTACCCAGTCAATTTTTCTGTCTCTACCAGGACCCAGAGCAGGTTAAAAAATGTTCCTCAATAGAAATGTAATTGCTGATTGCCTCTGTAATCATGTGGATCCATAACCTTAGAATTCTCCAGTTCCCAGCGGAATACTTTTACCATAGGCTAGGGTTAGTGGAAAAGCTGTTATGTGGAGTTCTATGGCATTGTTTGGAAGAGGGGTCTAAATGAAAGAAAGTGTTGGACAGTCTAATGGGTAGCTTGTAGTGCAGCTTGTTGTGGTTTTCACACACTGGGTGGAGTATGTTGAGCCATATAGAGTGGACTCATCATAATTCCTAAATGTGAAATATTCACCATCAGTCAAATAGCCTAATCAAGACCTGAGCCTCTTTCTTGGTTGTTGGGTCAGGAGCTTATTTCTAACCTTCTATGGAATGTCCCTCTGAGCCCTTGAACCTCAGACTCCCAGGAGCTTAATCTGTTAGAGCACTCATTGCATCATATGTTGGTTAATTACCCAACCATCTTGTTCTAATTGGGTCCTTGGGGAAGTTAGAGTAGTGGACACTTTTGCTTTATATTTCAATACTATAATAAGAGCAGTGAAATGAATATGCATATGTGAGGTCATTCACATGGGAGACCCTGCAGCTTTTAATGTTCCAGGTTACGTTCATATGATCAGGGGAGTCATAGCCATTTAGCTTATCATAAAGTCACTACATGACTGCCTTTTGTTTCAGGATAGAAATTGCTTCTGTGGGGTTGTCCACTGCCCGTTCAGAGCCATTGGGAAATCTACCTTACATGGCATACATTTGTTTGGTGGCCACATAATGCATTTTAATACAGCAGCTTGTTGTCCCTATTTAGCCCTCTGAGTAGCCACTGCATTAATTAGTTACACGCTTAGTCAAGACTAAAGCAATCTAAGAATCTTCCATAATAAAAATTCTGGTGTGGCTCTCAAACTGTTCTTTCTTCTAAAGATTTTAAGGATTTAGCTGTTATCTCAAATGCTAGCAGTTCACTTTCCCTACACAACTGGACTTCTGGTGAGAGTCATTCATTTTCCAAATAGCTCCTAGCAGTTAGTGAGCAGTGTCAGGCCATTTGTGCTATTTTGGAGCATGTCTTCCCTTTCCAAGACCTTCCTCTCCTGAGGCAGAGTTTTATCATTTGCTCAGCAGCCAGGATGTAGAAGCCTTTGGTCCCTTGAGATTAATCTCCTATTCCTAAGACATGCATTACTTGAGACCCATGGATTTGGGAGGTCAAGAACAAGCTCTCTTTGCCGTTGAAAACCTTTTAAACTTGTCTCCTAGAAGGCTGGCAACTGGAGAAGATTCGGATTGGCTGTTACTTCCTTTCTGCCTCCTTCCTCTTTCATTCTCCAGGAAAAAAAATAACATTCTGTAATGTACATTGGACCCCTCCCCCCCCAGATTGCCTTTGAAGGAAGATCAAATACAGTGACCCCTCATCCAGGTTGTCCTTTAAAAGCATTATTCCTACTCATAAGGGTGGGAGAGGTGATGGCAGAGAGTCTCTGGGTGGACTTCTGTTCCAACAGTGGGAATCACATGGTGGCACTGGAGAGAAGGAACATAGAGATGCAAACCATGCTCCAGTTGAAAGTTCTGAGCCTTTTCAGGGGCTCAAACATACATATTGTTTCAGACAAGAAACCATTATGATACCATTGGGATACTGTCTTGTTACCTACAGGATCAGTAAAGAAAAAGTGTTTTCTAATTTGCTTAATGAGAAATGAAGAATGAGAAGCAGAAAAGAAGAAATGAGAAGGAAAGAAGTAGGAAATTTAACCTTAAAGTATGATTCCAGGGAGAGGCTGAAAAAACAGTTTGAAGTCAAAATGATTTTCACAGGCTGTCCCTTATTTTCTTTCACCTCCTTCAACATTGGCTAGTTTACTTTTTATCTTCTTTGTCAATCTGATTGGTATGAAGTGGAACTTAAATGTTGCTTTGATTTGTATTTTTGTCAAATTGTTGGTGAAAATTCACACCATTACATCATTTGCTTAATTATTGGGACCATTTTTTCCTGAGGATACTGCTATCTTGGATTTAATTCCTTCAAAACTGCCTAATTATGGAGGCAGAGCCACGGTGATAGAGTAGAAGCAGGGACCTGCTACAGCTTTCCCCCAAACCCCTAAAAAAACCTGTAAAAATGACTCTAAAGAAATTCTAGAGCAGCAGAAGCTGTAAAATAACAGATGGAAGAAAATTTCCACCCAATACAATCTGGAAAGTTGAAGGGAAGGGTCTGTTGCACCACGCTGGGAGCAGACAGTTCAACATAGGCCATGCTAGTACAGACTGAGCTGGAGTGCCCTTTAGGGGAATGAATTGCTGGCAGTTGCTGTAGATTCCAGACTTCTCGACCCACAAACACTAAAGACAACATCAAAGGTCAGTGGGAAGCATCACTTTCCTGACTGAGAGGGGAACTTGGTCTGGCTCCAGCCCTACTCCCAACCTAGACCCTTGCCCCAAACACAGGGAGGCTGCAGCCACTGCTGAAGCAGATGCTGCTTCTGGAGTCCTCCAGTTAGCAAACCTGAAAAGTTAAGCAATTGTTTGGGAAAATGAACAAATGGGGGGAAAGAAATAGACTGTAGATTCTTATTCTCTGGATGAAGAGGTATTTTCTTATGTCATTGATGATGAGGAAGATTAAAACATACAGCTAGAAGAAGACAACAAACCAAAGCTCCTGCATACAAAGCCTCTACGAAAAAAATGAATTGGTCTCAGGCCATGGAAGAGCTCAAGAAGGATTTTGAAAATCAAGTAAGATGAGGCAGAACCAAGATGGTGGAGATCTATAGAAGCTCCCCTATACAGCCCATAAAATACCTGTAAAAATTAACTCTGAACAAATTCTAGAGCAACAGAAGCCACAAAACAATAGAGTGAAAGAGATTTCCAGTCCAAGACAGCCTGGAAGGCTGACAGGAAAGGTCTATCTCCCCAGGTGTGGAGTGCAGCCCAGGTTGGGCCACAGAAGGGACAGGACCCAGAACAGACTTCAGGGAGCCACTGGCAGCAGCAGTTCCCAGACTGCTGAACCCACAAATGCCAAAGGTAGCTTCAAAGGTCAATGAGAAATCTCCTTTACCCAGGAGAAGGGAATGCGGTCTGGAACACCGGCAGCAGCCACTGCAGTCATAGTCGTCCATTTTTGGAGCCCTCCACCTAAAGACCCTGGGGGAATTGAGTGGCTGATCTAAATCTCAGCCCTGAGTGGCAGCCCTGGGGTGAGGAGGAGTGTTGGAGTGGTGGAGCTGGGGGTGGTTGTGGAGAGGGAATTCTACTCACAAATTCTGGGCAGAAAAGTTTTTGGTTTCTCCCAGACCAGTGCACAGGCCAGGAGAGGAATAAACCCCTCTCCCTTGATTGTGCCACCTTGGAGGAACTGAGAACTTACAGGTCCCAAGAGTATAACCTCTTCTTGGCAAAGGACTCAAAAGTCAAGGCTGGGAAAATGCCCCCAAAAGGGGAAAACATAAGACTATAGAAGATTGCTTTCTTGGTGAACAGGTATTTTCTTCCCTCCTTTTGGATAAGGAACAACAATGCTTCTCATCAGAAGAAGTCAAGGCTTCTGCATCCAAAACCTCCAAAATAAATATGCAATGGTCTTAGATCGTGGAAGAGATCATACACCATCTCATACTGTTCATTTATACCCAGCTTGTACAACTCTAAAAGACCCAGATAATTTTTTTCTATTTAATATTTAATTTTCCCCAATTACATGTAAAAACAATTTTAACATTTTAAAAATTTTGAGTTCTAAATCCTCTCTCTTCTTCCCTCCATGTCCCCTCATTGAGAAGGCAAACAATTTGATAAATATTATGTATGTTTAGTCATGTAAAACATTTCCATATTTGTCACTTGGTGAAAGAAAACACAAACAAAAGTACCAAGAAAAATGAAGACAAGTTTCTAGGGAAGGATAAGGTCTAAGGTTAGACGGTAAAGGGCTAAGAAGAGAATGGGAGTAGAAAAAGAGGAGATACCTGTCATAGCCAGCCTTTATGAAGCATTTATCTCCAAAAGGCAGGAGAGACATAGGATAATAGTTAAGAAGATGAAAGGATTAAGGGAAGGTTTTGTAAAAAGGGGGAAATCCAATATTCTTATGTTCAGTCTCACATATAGATTTCACAGAAAGGGCTCTTCTTTCCCATATAATCATTAAATACATATTGGGCACAGGATAGCCTTTGTTTTTCTTTCACACCAAAGAAAACATAACCATGTAGAGGACACAGGGGCCCTAAATAGAGGGAACACTATGAAGTAGATGGAATGTTAGACTTAGAATTGTATCCAGATGGTGGCTTCAGCTTATTAGCTTCATGAACTTGGACAAGTCACTTAATCTTCTTAAATTTCCATTTCCTGGTCTGTAAAATGAGGTGGTTAGAATTAATGAGATTTAAAGTGAATCTATGATCCCACAAAAGGACTCAAAGAGGTCATCACCTTCCCTATATTGAAATTGAATTTAGGATTGTCCTGGATAAATTCCTTTTGCTGATATCATTTATTGGCAATCCCTTCTGGACTTGTAGTCCCAATCTGTGGTCTAGTCTTCTTCCAGAAGATAAACATATTTGGGGTGGGGAGAGGTGGGCTGCTGAGCAACTATTCTCATTCAACATGTACTTTCTTTCAAACTCCTTTGATTTCACCCTCAGGCAGGAAATTGCTCAGGTAATATGAAAAATGATTATTTTCCTTCTTCAACAACTATGTGACTTTGATCTGTGAAAATGAGCCTATGCAAAAACCATAGTGTCTATAATTCTAATATTTTGTGACTCCATTTCTAGTTCTTTTTACTATACCACATTATCCCTGGCAAAAACAGGAGAAGGAGCAGCTGGGGAAAAGTGAATGGAGCACTGGCTCTGGAGTCAGGAGGATCTGAGTTCAAATATGATCTCAGAGAGGACACTTGCTAGCTGTTGTGACTCTGGGCATGTCATTTACCCTAATTGCCTCATTAAAAAAAGAAAGAAAAAATAGGAGAGAGCACTTCTGGACTTTAGGACATATTTGAAAATAAAGTCAAGAATTTTAAGAAAAAAGGTTCCAATAGTGATTTGTCCCTTAAAAAAGTACAAATCTAAGAAATTCATTGGGCCCATGTAGCTTTCCTGAAAGCACTCTTAACATCTTTGTTTCTCAAGCTATACACCAGAGGGTTGAGCATAGGAATGGCCATGGTGTAGAACACTGACACAATTTTGTCTGTGTTCATGGAATGACTGGAGCTGAGTTTGAAGTAAATGAAGCTGATTGTTCCATACAATAGACACACTACTGACAGGTGAGAGGCACAAGTCGAGAAGGCTTTCTGCCGACCCTTGACAGAGTGGATCCTCAGGATGGTTGTAAAGATGAACAGGTAGGACATCAGTATGACTAGGATGGAACAAAAGGCAGTGATTCCTCCTAATAAAAAGACTACCCATTGAGTGGTGTGGGTATCAGAGCAGGAGAGAACCAGGAGGACAGGAATATCACAGAAGAAGTCATGGATCACATTGGACTCACAAAAGAACAGGCTGAAGGTGAAATATGTGTGGATGGTAGAATCCAGAAAGCCACAGACATAGGAAGCAATGACCAGAGCAACACACACATTAGATGTCATGGTAGTGGTGTAATGGAGGGGCCTACACACAGCTGCCTGGCGATCATAAGCCATAGCAACCAGGAGATAATTTTCAATGTTTGCAAAGGCTACAAAAAAGAACATTTGTGTAGCACATCCATTGTAAGAGATAACCTTATTCCCTGTGAGAAACCCATCCATGACTTTGGGTGTAATAACTGAGGAGTAAGCAAAATCCACCAGAGAGAGATTGCTGAGGAAAAAGTACATGGGAGTGTGGAGGTGGGAGTCCCAGGAGATCAAGGCTACCATTCCCAGGTTCCCCACCAGAGTGATGAGGTAGATGAGGGTGAACAGAATGAACAGGGGCACCTGATGCTCTGGGGCATCTGTTAATCCCAAAAGGATAAACTCTTTCACATGGGTACTGTTCTCCATAGAATTCATTTAGGAGCTAAGTCATTGACCTATAAAACAGGAAAAACATTAGAATTAATTCCCCGAAATTAATCATCGTCCAAGACTTCTCTAGTAGCAGGAGTTGTGATAGAGAGCTTCTGGAGGCATCTCAGTGATGCCATGCTGAATATTTTGGAGCAGCAGATGAAATGATCACAACTTCCTTTGGGGAAAAGGACCCTTGCCTACCATTTTTCAGTAGTTCCAGTTAGGTGCCAGAGAGGATAGAGGAGTAGGCCTTATCTCAGGAAGTCCTTAGACACTTGTATCTGTGTGATCTTGGGTATGTCATTTAAACTCTCCCTGCATCAATTTTCTTAGCTGTGAAACAGAAATAATAATTCATCTACTCTACATTGTTCCTGAGGCTAAGGTGGGATATTTACAAAGTGTTTATAATCTTCATATTACACACTCACACATATATGTGCATATATCTATATGCATGTATACACATACATACATATGTATGAAAATACAAATACGTACCTAAGTATATTCTATATAAAATATACGTATTTCAATATTCATATATATGTATATGCTATATTCTTAATAATATGCTTATCTATACATCTTATCTGTTCATCTGTATTTGTGTATGTGCACATAATATACACAGACTTTGGTTACAAATACACACATAAACAAACATATATTTTTATGTATATATGCACAAACATGTATATACAAAAACAAATCAATTGGGTTTGGCTATTAACACAGATACAAACACATGTAAGCATACACAAAGGCACAGAAACCAACAGACCTATTGAATTGGCCTCAAGAAAGTCCTTACGCAAGAGGTCTAATTTGAACAATGATGGTGAAGGTGAAGAGGGTGGGTATTTTTGATATCAAGGCTCATGTTTGTGTGGAGTGTCCTGTATGAGAAAAGGACTGCTCATGTTGATAATAGTGTTGAACATGTGAAGGGGAGTGACATGACATACGAGAAGAATGCCATACTGGGGCCAGATTTGGGACATCTTTGAATGGCACACTGAGAAATTGATTGTTCCTGACTCTGTTCTCCATTCACTGCACCACCCAGCTGCCCCTAAATTAGAACTTCTACATTGCAAGGTCACATTCCTTAAGATAGAATTGGAAGGGAGAAGAGAGGTCATTGAATTAGGGCTACACTGCACAGCAATTTAATTAAGGGCCCTCTGTGAGTCCTAATTTTAAAATGAGAGATAACCTACTTGCCCAATGCACTTCTATTTCTTCATTTATCAATAAAGTCCTTGCCAAGTCAAGAAATATGTCCATATTTTGACAAGGGAAAGGAAAGGACCCATGTTCAGATTTTGAGTGCCATGATGTGATTTATTACATGAATGAAATTTCTACCACTTGCAACCTTGATAAGGGGATGGTAGGGGATGTTGCGGCCTCCAAGGCAGTATCTACATTTGGTAATGATGGGAGATGGGACAACTGCAGAGGTGGGTACATAGTCTTTCCTTTTGTTATAGAAAATGTCTCAGTTTCCTCATCTGTAAAATGAAAATACTAATAGCAACTACTTACCAGGCTTGTTGTGACGATCAAATGAGACAATGTTCTTTGAGTATATAGTTGACAGATTCATTAATTACTGTTAACTAATATAGTCCTGCCTCTGATCATGCAGGTTTAATGACCCTGAGCAAGTTACTTAAATTCTTAGTGTCACAGGCAACTTTTTAAGACAGGAAACTTTTTAAGACTACAAGGTGAAGGGAAAGTGCCCATCTGCATTGACTACTGTCAATATTTTAAACATGAGAATCTGAGACCATATCATATATGTAGGCTCGCGCTCTAAAAAACTGCTTCTGCCATGACCTTCTGCCATAAACATATCTTTCATTAAGAGGAACTAGTGCTCTGTGTCTCTCTTGTTAAATATATTTTTGCTAGTCTAATTACCTTTAACTCATCCCCAGCCTATGCCATGCCTTTCTTTCCTTTTTTTTACTTTCTTTTCTCACATTTTCACATTGGTTATGTTGTATATAAGAATTAAAATGAATGGAAGAAACCATGAGAAAAACCCTAACAAAACAAAACAACACAAGAGAAAATATTCTGCTTCTTTCTGGGATCCAACTCCATAGTTTTTTCTCTGGATGTGGAAGGCATTTTGCCTCTAGAGTCCATTGGAAATGTTTTAGATCTTTGAATTGTTGTGACCGGCTAAGTCTACCAGAGAAATTCTACGCCATACCTTTCTGAGACTCATCTGGAACTTTACTTCATGAATGTTGCTTTATAACTCTTAGTTTTAATATTTGCAACAGCTAACATTTAATAGTACTGAAAATGTGCAAAGCCCTTTATATGGAGTGCTAGTCTTAGACTCAGGAATACTTCTCTGAGTTAAAATCTGACTCCAGATAATTACAAGCTGTGGGACCCTGGGCAAATCATTTAACCCTGTGTTCCTCAGTTTCCTCATTTGTAAAATGAACCGGAGAAGAAATAGCAAGTTAATCTAGTATCTTTGAGAAGAAAACCTCAAACAACGTCACTAAGAACGGACACAACTGAAAAAAGTTTGAACAACAAAATTGCACATCTTATTTGATCCTCACAACAGCCTTGTAAGGGAGATGATTATTTTGCCCTCGTTTTACGGATGAGCAGCACAAGGCTATAAAGGCTGAGTCACTTGCCCAGGGTCACACAGTAATATTTCAATCTTACAGGTTGTCTCCTCTAATGAGCAATGAAGTGCTTACATCATAGAGCATTAAAATCTTCTTGTATCCCCAGAACTCAATGTAGCACCAAGCAGGTGTTTAATAAATACCAGGTTGACTGAGTGTAAATCTTATTGATTTCTATCTCATTTTGTGGAATGGAGATAGTAACACCTGCATGAACTCTGTCACAATTTTTTTGTTTGTTTTCTTTTGGATGAGAAAAAACTTTGCACCCCTGAAGTGCTTAGACATGAGAGTTTCAATTAACTCTATAGGCTGTGGGGCTTAGATACGATAACAGATATAAAGGGTTCTGAGAATCATACAGTCACCGAGAGAAAAAGACAGATAATATCCTAGACCATAAGGTATTTGAGATAGTAAGGATTAATGGATAAAGGTCTAGACTTGGAGTCAGGAAGACCTGGTTTTGAATCCCACCTCTGACATTTATTAGCTGTAGGACCCTGGGTAGTCACTTAAACTTTCAGCCCTACTCATCTCATTTACAAAATAGTGGTAATACTAATTATGACATTTACTTCAAAGATTTGTTGTGTTTTCTTTTTGAGTTAATACATGAAAAACCTCCTTAAAATGTGATTTATCACTTTGATCAAGAACCGTGTCCTATCTAATTTTGTATCATTCTCCTTCCCATCAGTGTTCCTCTCCTACATTAACCTGAAGCTCTGTATGTATTTTAAAAATATTCACTTTTAAAGGTTCCATCTGCATTAAAATAATGGCTCTGAATCATTCTTGGATACCTTAAAATAGACCTTGAATCATTACGGAAAACTCAGATTGAAAATCTGCAATATTGTAGATAACAATTATGAGAATTTACACAACCTTTAGGGTTTACACTGAATTTTGCATACTTTATTTTATGTGAAAGTACTATGGTCATTATTGGCTTCCATTTTAGTAATAATGACACTGTATCTCAGAAAGTTACTAAGTACTTGCCTATGGTCACATTGCTATTAAGTGTCACGGGCAGGAGCTGGACCCAGGTGTCTCTGTCTGTAAGTACATCCCTCAATCCAGTATCACACATACCCCTCCCTTCTATGTATTCTGGAGTCTAGAATTTGATGTCTTAGAACCTACCTGATATTAAGAAAGAAACTGAAGATGCTCTAGAAGAATTCAGTCAAGAATCCAATCATGTGAGTATTACTATTGAATAACAAATATCAGATCAATGAATTAGTGACTTTGAGGAGTTCTGCCTACACACCAGGAGACCCTAAAAGAGTCACATTTGGTTGTCAATGGCAGAAGATAGTGATTAGTTGGGGCTTTATACAGACCTTGGAGGCCAGTCTCCTAAGGACTGTTATTTATTCTCCCTTGGGGACACTGCACAGCTTCAGAGCCAACTTATGCATATAATGAGTCCTCAAAGTTTACTCTGACCATGAGGACACAAGCTGAGTGCTCAGGGAGTTAATTTTCTCATTTTCTATTTCTACTTTAATTCATTATTAGTGTAGTTAAGTAGAGAGCACCTCGGACATGGTGATTCTGAAGACTCAGGTTTAATATTTATTTGACCACACCCCTACTGATTTTAGCAAGTCACTGAACTCTCCCAATTTCTTGGTTCCCAATGATTAAATTTCTCATTTTACTTACCTGTAAAGTAGAGATAATAATCTCTTCTCTGTATACTTTGAAGAACTAGAATCAAATGTAATACTAAATGTGGAAAAGATGATGTGGTGTCTCTAATAATTGATACAATCTTAGAGAAGTCACATTTTCTGTCTGAATCACAGTTTCCTGCTCTGAAAAATGATCATTCCATTCTCCCTCCCTGATTTCCATGGATAATGTGAGAAAAGTGCTTTAGAAAGCTATAAATACACTAGTTGTTATGTTTTCATTACTATTACTCTTTCAGTCTACCATGTCGTCTAGTCAATGAGACTGTGCCCCATGTATTCATTTTGTGTAGTTTTCCTTGACTTAGTGAATTTATTTCTGAAGGACACATGTAAATAGAGCTGCAGTATGCTGATAGGTCTGGGCAATCTTGTAAGTTTCATTTATCTTTCTTTTACCAAAATATTTGCCAAAGTCTAAAAGATGGGGGTAAATGTAGGTTGGGTGCTAGGATAGTAAAAATAATTCAGATCTGGTTGAATATCTAACTTCAAGGGCAATTCACTGATGGAGAGATGACACTTAGAAAATAAAACCTAGAGTGCCCCAGAGAGTTTTTGTGAATGACTTGGATGTATGCTTACATGGCAAAGTTGTCAGATGAACCAATATGTTAGTCAGAGCCACCTATTTGGAAGGTATTCAGGTGGTACCCTGCTTAGAGCGCTGGACTTGAATTCAGGAAATTCAGATTTCTAAGCCAACCTCAAATACTTACTAGTGTGAATCTGGGTATTATTCAATCTCTGGGTGCCTCAGTTTTCTTATCTCTGCAATGTGAATAATGATAGTCTGTCTACTGAGACTGGTTTAAGGATAAAAGGATATATTTGTAAAGTGCTTTGCAAACTTAAAGGACTATATTATTAGATGTTGATAGAGAACAATGACAGTCTAAATATGATCATATGAAATTTAATAGGACAAATACAAAATGTTACTATTTTATTTGTTTATTTTAAGGTTTTAGTATTCATCTCCACAAAATTTTGAGTTTCAAATTTTCTCCCCATCTTTCCTCTTCCCCACAACAAAACGCCTTACATTCTAATTACCCCTTCCACCAATGTGCCCTCCCTTCTAACACCCCTTTCTTCCCTTATCCCCATCTTCTCTTTTCTCCTGCAGGGCTAGAAAAATTTCTATACCCCATTACCTGTATTTCTGATTTCCCAGTTGTACATAAAAACAGTTCTCAACATTTGTTCCTAAAACTTTGAGTTCC
The DNA here is from genome assembly GCF_028372415.1 of Notamacropus eugenii. Taxonomy (NCBI): domain Eukaryota; kingdom Metazoa; phylum Chordata; class Mammalia; order Diprotodontia; family Macropodidae; genus Notamacropus; species Notamacropus eugenii. The sequence goes on from NC_092873.1 coordinate 3,954,643, forward strand.
AACTTCTCTTCCTTCCTCCCTCCCCACCCATCCCCACTGAGAAGGCACACAATTCAACAAAGGCTATAGAAGTGCAGTGTTGCAAATGACTTCCATAATAGTCATGTTGTGTAAGACTAACTATATTTCCCTCCATCCTATGCTGCCCCCCATTTCTTCTATTCTCTCTTTTGACCTTGTACCTCACCAAGAGTGTTTACTTCTAATTACTGCCGCCTCTTATTTGCCCTCCCTTCCATCATCTCCCCCACTCTGCTTATTCCTTTCTCCCCTACTTTCCTGTAGTATAAGATAGATTTTCATACCAAATTGAGTGTGCGTGTTATTCCTTCCTTGAGCCAATGTAATGAGAGTTAGCTTCACTTTTTCCCTCTCCCCTCTCCCCTTTCACCCTCCATTGGAAAAGCTTTTTTTTTGCCTCTTCTATGAGAACTAATTTGCCCCATTCCATTTCTCCCTTTCTCTTCCCAATATATTCCTCTCTCACCACTTAATTTTATTTTTTTAGATATGATCCCTTTCTATTCTACTTACCCTGTGCATGCTCTCTCTCTCTCTCTCTCTCTCTCTCTCTCTCTCTCTCTCGCTCTCTCCATATATGTATGTGTGTGTGTATGTGTATAATCCCTCCAACTACCCAGATACTGATAAAAGTTTCAAGAGTTACAAATATTGTCTTTCCATGTAGGAATGTAAACAGTTCAACTCGTAAGTGCCTTGTGATTTCTCTTTCCTGTTTACCTTTTCATACTTCTCTTGATTCGTGTTCAAAAGTCAAATTTTCTTTTCAACTCTGGTCTTTTCATGAGGAAAATTTGAAAATTCTCTATTTCATTGAATGACCATTTTCCCCTAAATTACTACACTCAATTTTTCTGGGTAGGCAATTCTTGGTTTTCATCCTAGTTCCTTTGACTTCTGGAATATCATATTTCATGCCCTTTGATCCCTTAATGTAAAAACTGTTAGATCTTATGTTATCCTGATTGTATTTCCACAAGACTCAAATTTTTCTTTTGAGCTGCTTGCAATATTTTCTCCTTGACCTGGGAACTCTGGAATTTGCTACAATATTCCTGGGATTTTCTCTTTTTGGATCTCTTTCAGGAGGCGATTGATGGATTCTGTCAATTTATATTTTGTCCTCTGGTTCTAGAATATGAGGGCAGTTTTCCTTGATAATTTAATGAAAGATAATATCTAGGCTCTTTTTTTTCATGATGGCTTTCAGGTAGCCCCATAATTTTTAAATTTTCTCTCCTGGATCTATTTTCCAGGTTAGTTGTCTTTTTCAATAAGATATTTCATGATATCTTTTATTTTTCATTCTTTTGGTCTTGTTTTGTAATTTTTTGGTTTCTCATAAAGTCATTAGCTTCCATCTGCTCCATTCTAATTTAGGAGTCCAGTGGAACTGGGAGAGAGAGAGAGAGAACCATAAAACCCCAGGTAACAGCAAAAAACGCTGCTGAGACTACCAGCTGCAGATTAAATGTCTTTCAGTCACCTACTTGATCTTCCGGGAGCCAAGATGGCAGAGTAATCAGTAAATGATATACCCCTCCTGTTGTTGACCTTGAAAAATCCAGAAAATATTTCCCCAGTAAAAATCCTGAAACACTAGGATCAGCCAAAGGGGTAAACAGTTTCTTAGCACTTGAGGCCAAGAACATTGCAAAGGAAAATCCTTCTTGCTCTATCTGAACGAGACCCCACTTCAGCAAACCTAGAGGAGATACTGATGCCCAGGGGCATGGAACCCTTAATCACCAATACCAGGACCTCAGGCATGCCTCCATACTGCCAGGGGGAATGTGGAAGACACTAGCACAGACGGGATTCACCAAGCTCTGAGTTTACCTATGCTCTAGTTCAGGAGATCAGACCTCCTGCATCCAGAACGCCCCTCCCCCACACTTAATGCAGCTAGTTCCAGGGTAACTCTAGGGAAACCCAAGAAATACTTCACCTGGGCTATGTTTTGGCACACCATCCAGCTCAGTAACAGGTAAGATGCAGCATTTTAGGTTCTAGCTTGAAAGAACCAAAGGCTACAATAAACAAGGCCTCAAGTTCTAAGCACAAGAACAATGGGACAGAGGCCCCTGTGCCCCAGAAGCAGAGGTTCACTTCAAAGGCCAGGAAAAGGGTAGTCACCATGAGCAAGAAGCAAACCAGAAAGGAAAAGACCACAGAATCTTTCTTTGGGGATGAGGACCAAATCACAAATACAGAACAGGTCAGCATTGAGAATGCATTCCCATCTGAAGCTTTAGAAGGGAATATGAACTGTTCTCTAACACAAAGAACATTCTTGGAAGAGCTCAAGAAGAATTTTAAAAGCCAAATTAGAGAAGTAGAAGGAAAACTGTCCAATGATGTTAAAAATATGACAAAAGAAATCACAGAAGAATTTAAAAGAAAAATTGGAGAAATGGAAAAGGAAGTACAAAAACTAACTGGAGAAAGTAACTCCTTAAAAATAACAATTAGACAAATGGAAAAGATGATGCAAAAGTTAACTGAAGAAAACAATGAATTAAATATTAGAATTGGGCAAGCAGAAGCTAATGAGTCTGTGAGACATCAAGAATCAGTCAAATAGAATCAAAAGAATGAAAAGATGGAAGAAAATGTAAAATATCTCGTTGGAAAAGCAAGTGACTTGGACAATAGATCCAGGAGAAAAAATTTAAGAATTATTGGGCTACCAGAAAGCCATGATGAAAAAAATGACCTGGACAATATCTTCCAAGAAATCATCAAAGAAAATTGCCTAGAGGTCCTAGATCCAGAAGGCAAGATAGTCATCTAAAGAATCCACCATTCACTTCCCGAAAGGGATACTAAACTGAAAACACGAAGGAATACTATTGTCAAATTCCAGAACTATCTAGTGGAGGAGAAAATACTGCAGGCAGTCAGAAAGAAACAATTCAAATGTCAAGGAGCTACAGTTCAGATCACATATGACCTTTCAGCTTCTGCATTAGAAGATTGGAGAGATTGGAATATGATGCTCCATAAGGCAAAGGAGCTGGGACTACAACCAAGGATCTCTTACTTAGAAAAATTGGGCATAATATTTCAGGCAAGGAGATGAACATTCAATAAATTAAGAGATTTTCAAAACTTCCTGATGAAAATTCCAGAGCTCAATAGAAAATCTGATCTTCAAGCACAAGTCTCAAGGGAAGCATAAAAAAATGATAGGGGAAAAAAACCTTGTTACTCAATATTGGCAACCTGATTACATCCCTATAAGGGAAGATGATATTTGTTAATCTTGAGAATTGTATATTTAATATGATATTTAAAAGAAATATACATAGAGAGAGTGGTATAAATTAAATGATGTGATGATAAATATGTGATTTATGAGTAAGAAGGGATTGTAATGGGAGATGTTAAAAGGAGAATGCAGAAAAGGTAAATAACATTACAGGAAGAAGCACAAAAATCAAAGTAGAGGGAAAGAAGGGAGGGAGATGAGCATTGTTTGAGATTTACTCTCATCTGATTGGGCTCAAGGAGGGAATAACAAACTCAGTTAGGTATAAAAATACAACTAACTCTTTAGGAAGTGAGAGCAGAAAGAGGAAATAAAAGGGAGGGGAGGCTAAAAGGGAGGGAAGAAGTACTAAGGAAGAAAGGAAATAAAAGAGAGGGAAGCTAAAAGAAGGGAAGGAAGACTGAGGGAGGTGGAGGTTAAAAATTAAAACTATTGTGGAGAGGAAGGAAGAAAGGAGAACTAAAAGCATAAATATGGGGAAAGAGGAAGGAGGGGAAACACAGATTGTAATCATAACTGTGAATGTGAATGCGATGAACTCTCCCATACAACGGAGACAGATAGCAGAATAGATTAAAAACCACAGTCCTACAATATACTGTTTACAAGAAACACATATGAAACAAGGGGATACACATAAGGTAAAGGAAAAATGTTGGAATAGAATATATTATACTTTAACTGATGAAAATAAGCAGGGATAGCAATCCTAATCTCAGACAAAGAAAAAGCAGAAATAGATCTAATCAAAAGAGATAAGGAAGGAAACTATATCCTGCTAAAAGACACCATAGACCAAGAAGAAATATCATTACTAAACATACATATGCAGCAGGCATCAGGGCTGGGGAATCCCAGTGGCAGCTGTGGTTCCCAGATTCCTCAATCCACAAATGCCGTAGACAGCTTCAAAGATCAATGAGAAAACTCTTTCACCTAGGTGAGAAAGGGACAGGGTCCTACCCTAGCTCCGACCCCAGGTGGCTGCAGCATCCAGTTTTGGATCCCTCAGCCTAAAGACCCTGGGGGAATCAAAGAGCGGATCTGAATCTTGACCCTGAGTGGTAGCCCTGGGGTAAAGAGGAGCACTGGCATGGTGGAACTGGAGGTGGAAGTGGAGAGAGTACCATACTGGTAGATCCTGGGCAGAAGAGTGCTTGTGGTTGCTCCCAGATAAGAGCTCAGGCCAGGAGAGAAGTAAACTCCTTTCCTTTGATTGTGGCACCTTGGAGGAACTGAGAACTTATAGGTCCCTAGAGTATATGCTCCACTTGACACAACTATCAAAAGTCAAGAAACTGGCTGAGAAAATGCCTCAAAAAGGGGAAAAATGAGACTATAGAAGGCTACGTTCTTGGTGAACAGGTATTTTCCTCCATCCTTTCAGATGAGGAAGACCAAAGCATACCATTAGAAGAAGACATCAAAGTCAAGGCCTCTTCATCCAAAACCTACAAAATAATTTTGCAGTGGTCTCAGACCATGGAAGAGCTCAAAATAAATTTTGAAAATAAAGTAAGAGATGTGGAGGAAAAATTGAGAAGAGAAATGAAAACAATATGAGAAAATCATGTGAGTCAACAGCTTGTTAAAGGAGACCCAAAAAGAGCTGAAGAAAATAACACCTTTAGACATAGACTAACCCAAGTGGCAAAAGAGGTCCAAAAAGCCAATGAGGAGAAAAGTGCTTTAGCAAGCAGAATTAGTCAAATGGAAAAGGAGGTTCAAAAGCTCACTGAAGAAAATAGTTCTTTAAAAATTAGAATGGAGCAGATGGAAGCTAATGACTTTATGAGAAACCAAAAAATTACAAAACAAAGCCAAAAGAATGAAAACATTCAAGACAATGTGAAATATCTCATTGGAATAACAACTGACCTGGAAAATAGACTCAGGAAAGACAACTGAAAAATCATGGGACGACCTGAAAGTTATGAAAAAAAGAGCTTAGATATCATCTTTCATGGAATTGTCAAGGAAAACTGCCCTGATATTCTAGAAGCAGAGACCATAAGAAATATTGAAGGAATCTATAGATCACCTACTGAGAGAGATTCGAAAAGAGAGACTCCTAGGAATATTATAGCCAGATACCAGAGTTCCTAGGTCAAGGAGAAAATATTTCAAGCAGCCAGAAAGAAACAGTTTGAGTATTGTGGAAATACAATCAGGATAACAGAAGATCTAGCAGCTTCTACGTTAAGGTATTGAAGGACTTGGAATATGATATTCCAGAAATCAAGGGAACAAAGAATTACCTACCAAGAAAAACTGAGTATAATACTACAGTCAAAAATATGGTCATTCAATGAAATAGAGGACTTTCAATTATTCTTGCTGAAAAGATCAGAGCTGAATAGAAAATCTGACTTTCAAACACAAGAATCAAGAAAAGCATGAAAAGGTAAACAGGAAAGAGAAATCATAAAGGACTTACTAAAGTTGCACTGTTTACATTCCTATATGGAAAGAATACTTGTAACTCTTGAGACTTTTCTCAGTATTTTGGTAGTTGGATGGATTATATACATATAGACAGAGGACACAGAGATGATATCTAAACAAATAAAATTAAGGAGTGAGAGAGGAATATATTGAGAGGAGAAAAGGAGAAATGGAATGAGACAAATTATCTCTCATAAAAGAGGAAAGAAAAATTTTTTTCTTTTTTTAATGAAAAACATTTATTAAAATATTTACTCTGTGCAAAACACTGGTCTAAGTGCTGGAGGTACAAATGGAAATCCCTGATATCAAGGAACTCACTTTCCAGTTGGGTAGACAACGTATACAAAAGGTTTCAGTTTCAAGTCAGCTGAACATTTGCCAAAAGTGCAGCAGTCAAGCAGATAGTAACATATTTTCTTCAATGTCATTTCTATTTATAACACCATATCAGTTTCTGATGTGGAGCCATTTCACAATATTAAGGACCAGGAGGAGAGAACTCACTCTCACCCTGCCCTGCCCCTCCATATATTAAGTAACTGTGTCAGCTGAGGAGATGGAGATGGAGACCACCAATGCTTAGTGGGTGGCAGTTGATTTTGGGTGGTTGGTGAGGATGCCACGCTCTTCTTCATGAGTAGTTCCCTTTAGTAATGGTTTTGGGGTAGGGTGGGAGAACTGGAAGCAGGACAGGTGGTTTGGAAGCTAATGGAACCCCCAAGTTTCTTTGCTTTTCTTCTTTTTCTTTTGATCTAGGCCGTCTTCATCAGAGTCTAAGGTGTAGTGATGGTGGTTTGTACTTCTTGGAATATCCTGTCTCCTATCTCTCAGAATGCTCTGATACTTCAGTCATGCTGGCTTGTCTTCTTCCATGATTTAGGCAGTTAAATGAATGAGTAAATGAATGAAGTATTCATTATGGGACTTTGTGGCCAAACTAATGTGGTCAGTGGAAAAGTTATCATAAATTCAGTCAGTGGGCACCAAACATAAAAGTGCAGCTATCATCATCATCATCATCATCATCATCATCATCATCATCATCATCATCATCATCATCACTTTTGCACTAAAATGATATGTTTTGTAATTAATGTGATATTCCTCTAACTTCATCTAGTACCTAGATTCTTCCCAGAGTGGATCTAGGCTTCCATTTCCTGTTACACAGCTCATCACAGAGCTCTAAGTGAACTCCTCCAGTGACTTTCCTATGTGGAGCACAGGATAAAACAAAAATCAGTTTCTAGAAATCAAGTTGTCAAATGTGAGGCATCCATCAGAAATAAGGTAAGGTCAGAGGAGGAATTTATTCTCAGATATCCTCCCCCTGAAATATTCCATAATAAGCCTTAGCTGGCTCTGTGCCAGACCTGGAATCAGAAAAACCCGAGCTCAAATGCAGCCTCAGATGTCCACGAGCTGTAATGACCTCTGACAAGTTATAGAACCTTCCTTTGCCTCAGTTTCTTCAACTGTAAAATCGGAGCAATAAGACCACCTAACTTCCAAAGTTGTTATGGGAATAAATTAAGATAATATTTGTAAGTGCTTTCCAAACCTTTAAACACTAAAGAAATGTCAGCAATTGTTAGCCTTAGGTAAGGGCTATTCAACTCAAACTTAAATGCCTCTTTTTATTATATGGCATATACATTTCTTGGAGTTATATGCCAAATAAACCTTGTTGCCGAGGTAGGATCAATGATGCTAAGAATTAAATGCTCAAAATAGAGAGAGTAGGTCTCTGAAGTTGAAGGACGTGTCAAGAAAAAGATTTTTCAATGGATGGGAAAAGGAGGGAGGTGAGAGGGAGAAAGTGAAGCTTACTCTCATCACATTTGGATTAAGGAGGGAATAACACACCTTAAGAGAACATTGGAAATTATTTAAGTCCTTGCATTGAAATGCGATACTAGGTCTACCAGAAAAATTCCTCACACACTGTGTACAAAGTTCTTCTGGTTCTGCTCCTTTCACTCAGCATCAGTTCATATTTACCTTTATAGGCCTCACTGAAGTCTTCCTGTTACTCATTTCACATAGCACAATAGTATTCCATTGCATTCATGCACCACAATTTATCCAGCCATTCCTCAATTGATGAGCATCCCCTTGCTTTCCAGCTTTTGGCTATCACAAAGAGAGCTGCTGTAAATATTTTTGTACATGTGGGACCCTTTCCAATCTTTATGATTTCTTGGGGATATAGTCCTAGAAGCAGTATTGCTGGGTCAAAAGTATGCATATTTTTGTAGCCCTTTGAGCATGGTTCCAGATTGCTCTCCAGAATGGTTGGAACAGCTCACAGCTCCAACAACAATGAATTAGTGTTCCAACTCTCCCACATCTTCTTTAACATTTATCACCTTCCTGTTTTGTCATGTTAGCCTATCTGATAGGTGTGATGTGGTATCTTAGAGTTCTTCTGATTTGCATCTCTCTAATCAATAGAGATTTAGAGTATTTTTCATATGACTACAGATAGCTTTAATTTCTTCCTCTGTAAACTGCCTGTTCATATCCTTTGACCATTTTTCACTTGGGGAATGACTTGTATTCTTGTACATTTGACTCAGTGGTCTATATGTTTTACAAATGACGCCTTTATCACAGACGCTAGTTGCAAAAATTCTTTTCCAATTTTCTGCCTCCCTCCTAATCTTGGTTGCACTGGGTTTGGTTATGCAAAAACTTTCCAATTTAATGTAGTCTAAATTATTCATCTTGCACTTTTTCAAGCTTTCTATCTCTTGTTTAGTCAAAAATTCTTCCCTTTTCCGTAAATCTCATAAATACACCATTCCTTGCTCCACTAATTTGTTTATAGTAGCAATCTTTATACCTAGATCATGTACCCATTTGGACTTTATTCTTGTGTATGGTGTCAGGCACTGGCCTATGCCTAGTTTTTGCCACAGTGTTATCCAGTTTGCGCAGCAATTTTTGTCAGTGAGTTCTTATGCCAGAAGTTGGGGATCTTGGGTTTATCAAATCGTGCATTGCTATATTCATTGATTACTGTGTCTTGGGTACCTAACATATTCCACTGGTCTACCCTTCTGTTTCTTAGTCAGTACCAAGTGATTTTGATAATTGCTGCTTTATGATACAATTTGAGATCAAATAGAGCTAGGCCACCTACCCTAGCATTTCTTTTCATTAGTTCCCTTGATATTCTGGACCTTGTGTTCTTCCAGATGAATTTTAATATTATTTTTTCTAGCTCTAGAAAATAATTATCTGATAATTTGATTGGTATGACATTGATTGAGTAAATAAATTTAGGTAGAGTTGTCATTTTTATTATATTAGCTCAGCCTATCCATGAGCAACTGATGTTTTTCCACTTACTTAGATCTGCATTTATTTGTATGAAAAGTGTTTTGTAATTTCCCTGGATTTATATATGTATATAAAATATAAAAATATTTTGTAGTGTCTACCTTTAAATGGGATTTCTCTATCTCTTGCTGTGGTGCTTTGTTAGCAATATATAGGAATGCAGGTGATTTGTGTGAGTTTATTTTGTAACATGCAACTTTGCCAAAGTTGTTTATTTCAAATACTTCTTTACTTGAAACTCTGAGATTCTCTAAGTATATCATTATATCATCTGCAAAGAGCTACAGTTTAATTTCTTCTTTGCCTATTCTAATTCCTTCAATTTCTTCTCTTATTACTAGAGCTAACATTTCTAGTACCATATTGAATAATAGTGGTGATAATGGACATTCTTATTTCATCCCCGATCTTATTGGCAATGCATCTAGTTTGTCCCCATTGCATATAATACTTGCTGATGGTTTCAGGTAGATACTACTTGTTGTTTTATAGAAAGTTCCATTTATTCCTGTGCTTTCCAGTGTTTTCAATAGGAATGGGTCTTGTATTTTGTCAAAAGCTTTTTCTGCATCTATTGAGATGATCGTGTCATTTATGTTAGTTTTGTTGTTGATATGATCCATAATGCTAATATTTTTCCTAATATTGAACCAGTCCTGCATTGTTGGTATAAATCCTACCTGATCACAATGTATTAGTCTCTTGATAAGTTGCTGTATTCTTTTTGCTAAAATTTAATTTAAAATTTTTGCATCTTTATCATTAGAGTAAAAGGTGTGTTGGAAAATTTCTTCAGTCAAGTTTTAGAGTGTTGCTGGAAACAGGGGTGTAAATTGAAGAAACTGTCAGACAATCTACTGGGTACCTTCCAGTGCAACTTGTTGTGGTTTTCACACACTCTATGCAGCATGTTGAGCCATATGGAACGGAGTCTTCATAATTCCTAAATGTAAGACATTCACTACTAGTCAAACAGCCCAATCAAGATCTGAGACACTTTATTGGTTGTTGTACCAGTTTATTTTGACCCTTCTAAGGGATGTCCTTCTGAACTCTTGAGCCTTGCACCCCCAGGACGCTGATCTGTTAGAGTATTTATTTTATCATATGCTGGTTAATTGCTCAACTATCTTGTTCTATCTAATTGAGTACTTGGGGGCGTCAGAAGAGTGGACACTTTTGCTTCATCTTCCACTACTATAACATGACCAGTGAAATGGATATGTACATGTGAGGTCATTCGTATCAGGTGCCACACAACTTTTCATACATTAAACTGTATTCAAGGTTATGCTACCATCATCAGGGTATTCAAAGCCATTTAACTTATCATAAAGTCACTGTGGGCCTGCCTTCTGTTTCAGGATAGAAATTGCTTCAGTGGGATTGTCCACTGTCTGTTGGGAGCTATTAAGAAATCTCCCTTAAATAGGACGCATTTGTTTGATGGCCCCATAACCCATTCTAATACAGCAGCTTGTTGTTCCTATTATGCCCACTGAGTAGACACTGTATTAATTAGTTATCCACTTAGTCAAGACATAGACCCCCTAAAGCAATCCAACCATCTTCCAAAATGAGAATTATTCTAGTGTGTCTATCAATGGTGCAAACTCTTGTTGCTTCTAGGGATTCCCCATGATTTAGCTCGTGCCTGTCTCAAATGCTAGCAAGTTTACTTTTCCTATACATTTGCACTTTTGTTGAGAGCATTCATTTTCTAAATATTTATCTAGTGTTTAGTGATCAGTGTCAGGCCATTTGTGCTGTTTTGGAGCATGTGTCTTCCCTGTTCAAGTCCTCCTTCTCCTGAGGCACAGTTTTATCATTTGATCAGCAGCCAAGAAATTAGAATTCTTGGGTTCCTTAAGGTTAATTTCCTTTACCCAAGCCACTTATTACTTTAGATTCATATATTTGAGGGGCCAGGAACAAGTTGACTCTGCCACTGAAAACTTTTAAAACTTGTCTCCTGGAAGACTGGCAACTGGGGAAGATTCAAAATTTCTGGCACTCCCTTTTCTCCTCCTCACTCTTGCATTTTCCTTTGAGAATGAAAATTCTCAAAGAGAAAAAATTGGGAAGAGAAATGAGAGTGATGCAAGTAAATCATGAAAAAAGGATTCAACAGCTTGTAAAAGAAACCTTCCTCCAAATGCTGAAGAAAAATAACACCTTCTATATTAGACCAACCCCAAAACAAAAGACAATGAGGGGAAGAAAGCCTTAAAAAGTAGAAAGAAACAAATGAAAAAGAGGTCCAAAAGCTCACTGAAGAAAATAATTCTTTAAAATTAAAATGAAGTAAGTGGAAGCTAACGATTTTATGAGAAATCAAGAAAGTATAAAACAAAATGAAAAGAATAAAAAAAATAGAATACAAGGTGAAGTATCTCAGTGGAAAAACAACTGACTTGGAAAATGGATCCAGGAGTAATAATTTGAAAAATTTTGAACTATCTGAAAGCCATGTTCAAAAATAGAACCTAGACATTATCTTTCAAGAAATTATCAAGAAAATGTGCCCTCATATTCTAGAACCAGAGGGTAAAATAGAAATGGAACGAATCCACCAATCCCCTTCTGAAAGATATCCCAAAAGGAAAACCTCTAGGAATACTATAGCCAAATTCCAGAGTGCTGGGGACAAGGAGAAAATATTACAAGCAGCCAGAAAGAAACAATTTAAAGATTGTGGAAACACAATCAGGATAACATAGGAATTAGTAGCTTCTATACTAAGGGATCACAGACTCTGTAATATGATATTCCACACGTTAAAGGGTAGGATTAAAACAAAGAATCATCTACCCAGCAAAACTGAGTATAATACCTCAGGGAAAAAAGGGAACGTCACTGAAAAAGAAGACTTCCAAGCATTCTTGTTGAAAAGACTAGAGCTAAATAGAAAATTTGACTTCCAAATCTAAGAATGAAGAGAAGCATGACAAGATTCCTTGGTGGGTGTAGTAATTGGCCTCATTTTTGCTTATGTTTACTACAGACAGAGCTATCCTACTTTGGCTAACACAGTTTGTCATAAACCTCATGTCAATCTTCAAATTCCAATCTTCCTGAAGAAACAGAAGAGATCTACTACAGAAAATGCTTCTAGGATGCCACTTAAGGAAATAAAAGAAGTACCAGTATGATGAGCCCACAGGCACATTGAGACATTTTAGCTCTGGTCACTTTCGCTATCTTTCCCCTGTTATAACATCATAGAAAAGATTTCTTTTTTTAAATTAGATTATTTTTTAAATTAAATTATTTTATTTGTTTTCAGTGTTCTGCAATCACTTCCATATATTTTAGATTTTTTCCCTCCCTCCCCCTCCTTCCCCACACCCTCTCTGAGATGGCATACAATTTTATATAAGCTCTACACATCCATTTCTATTAAACATATTTTCACCTTAGTCATATTGTATAAAAGAATTAAAATGAATGGGAGAAATCATAAAACAAAACAAAACATGATACAAAATAAAATGTTCTGCTTCATTCTGGGATTGGTTTCCAGAAATCTTTCTCCGGATGTAGAAGCAATTTTACCTCAAGAGTCCAACGGGAATTTTTTAAGTCCTTGCATTGCAATGAAGTACTAAGTCTACCAGAAAAATTCATTGCACACTGTGGTTGTTGCTGTGTACAAAGTTCTCCTGGTTGTTCTCTTCTCCCTCAGGATCAGTTCACACAAGTCCTTCTAGATCTCTCTGAAGTCTTCCTGTTCATCATTTCTTATAGCACAATAGTATTCCATTCCATTCATATACCACAAATTGCTCAGTCATTCCCGAACTGATAGGCATCCCTTTGATTTCCAGTTTTTGGCCACCACAAAGATATAAATATAAATATTTTTGTACATGTGGTACCCTTTCCTATTTCTATTATCTCTTTGGGATACAGTCTCAGAAGCAATATTGCTGAGTGAAAGGGTTTGTACATTTTAGTAGCCCATTGAGCATATCTCTAAATTGCTCTCCACAATGATTGGATCAGCTCACAGCTCCACTAACAATGCATTAGTGTTTCAACTCTCCATTGCATGGGGCTGGAGAAGCACACAGCATACAGCACACAAGTTGAACCAGTAAGGTCCTGCTGCGGAAAGATCAAGCAGGAAACCCTGCGTGGTCTGAAGCAGCAGTTTCACTGTGGGATCTTGGGCACATCAGCCCAAGATGAGAGTTCAGCAGAACTGGTATATGCAGCAACAGATCTTAAGACTATCAGGCAACAGATTAAATATCTGCAATGTCACCTACTTGAACTTCCAAGAGCCAAAGTGGTGAAGTGATTGGTAAATGCTCTTCCCCTCTCCTTGTCGACCTTGAAAGACTCATAAAATATTTACCCAGAAAAATCCTGGAGTGGGATCAGTAGAAAGGGCAAACAGTCTCTTAGCACACTTGGCTAGGAAAATCACAAAGGGGGGGGTCCCTCTTGCTGTGGCTGAAAGGGACCAGTGCAAGACTACAGCTGTCCCAGACACCCCCAGCTCAGCAAACAGGGAGGAAATCTTGAGCCACAGGGGGGTGGAACCCTGTAACCACCAACACCAGGACCCCAGGCGTGCCTCAGCACCCCAGAGGAATCAGGAAGACACTAGTGCAGACAAGATCACCAACCTCTGAGCTTGCCTATGCTCTAGGCCAGCAGAGGAGACCTCCTGTGGCCAGACCACCCCTCCCCCACACTTAATGCAACTGCTTCCAGGGTAACACTGGGGAATCCCAGAAAGACTTCACCTGGCCTCTGCTTTCTCACACCAGTGAGCTCATCACCTAGTTAGCTGCAGCATTTTAGCTTCCAGCAGAAGGAACCAGAGGCCACAACATATAAAGTTGCAAATTCAAGGCACAAGAACTGTGGGACAGAGCCCCTTATGCCCTAGTATCAGAGATCTACTTTAAAAGCTAAGAAATGGGTGATCATTATCATCATGAGTAAGAAGAAAGCAGAAAAGAAAAGACCATAGAATATTTTGATGGGGACAAGGACCAAAACAAGAATACCAAAGAGACTGCGTTGAGACTGTACTCCCATCTGAAACTTCAGAAGGGGTTATGAACTGGTGTCAAGCATCAAGATCACTCTTGGAAGAGCTGAAGAAGGATTTTAAAAGCCAAATTAGAGAAATAGAAGAAAAATGGCTAATGAGTTTAAAAATATGAAAAAAGAATTCACTGAAGAGAACAACTCCTTAAAAAGGAAAATTGGACAAATGGAAAAGGAATCATAATAACTAAGTGGAGAAAATAACTCCTTAAAAGGAACAAGTGAACAGATGGAAAAGGAAATGCAAAAGTTAACTGAAGAAGACAATTTGACAAAAATTAAAATTGGACAAGTAGAAGCTAATGACTCTATGAGACATCAAGAATCAGTCAAATAGAATCAAAAGAATGAAAATATAGAAGAAAATGCAAAATATCTAATTGGAAAAACAACTGACCTAGAAAATAGATCCAGGAGAGAAAATCTAAGAATTTTTGGTCTACCAGAAAATCATGATGAAGAAAGTGGCCTGGACAGTATCATCCAAGAAATCATCAAAGAAAACTACCAGAGGTCCTAGATCTAGAGCTCTAAATAGTCATAGAAAAAATTCAGAGTTCACCTCTCAAAAGGGATCTCAAACATAATATTTCAGGCAAGAAGATGGACATTTGATGAAATAAGGGATTTCCAGAGCTTCCTGATGAAAAGGCCAGAGTTCAATAGAAAATTTGATCTTCAAACACAAGTCTCAAGAGAGGCATTAAAGGAAAAGAAGGGAAAAAAACTTGTTTTTTAATATGGGCATACTGTTTACATCCCTATAAGGGAAAATGTTACTTGTTAATGTTTAGAATAGTATATTTATCATGATATACAAAAGGGATATACAGATAGAGGGAGCAAGTATAAAGTAAATGATGTGATGAAAAAAATGTGATCTAAGAGTACAAAAGGATTGTAACAGGAGATGTGAAAAGTAGGAGGCAGAAAATAGTAAGTTATGTCACAGGAAGAGGCACGAAATTATATTACAGTAGAGGGAAAAGGGGGAGAGATATGATCATTGATATTTACTCTTATCTGATTTGGTTCAAGGAAGGAACAACAAATTCAGTTAAATATAGAAATCTAACTAGTTCAATAGGCAGTAGAAGGAAGGGGGAAAGAAAAGGGAGGGGAGGCTAAAAGGGAAGAAGTAATAAGGGTAAAGGGGAGTAAAAGGGAGGCGGACTGAAAGAAGAAAGGGAAGACTCAGGGGGGTGGTGGTCAAAATTAAAACTCTTTTGTGGAAGGGAAGGGAGAAGGGAAAACTAAAAGCACAAATGAAGGGAGAGGATGGAGGGAAAGATAGAGGTAGTAATCATAACTGTGAATGTGAATGGGATGAACTCTCCTATAAAATAGAGACGGATAGCAGAATGGTTTAAAAATCATAATCCCACATTATGTTGTTTACAAGAAACACATTTGAAACGGGGAGATACACATAGGGTAAAGGTAAAACGTTGAAGAAGAATATATTGTGCTTCATTTGATGTAAAAAAATCAGGGGTAGCAATCCTAATCTCAGACAAATCAAAAACAGAACAGATTTAATCGAAAGAGATAAGGAAGTAAACTATATACTACTAAAAGACACCATAGACAAGGAAGCAATATCATTACTAATCATATATCCTCCAAGTGTTATATAGCATCCAAATTCTTAGAGGAGATTTTAAAGGAGTTACAGGAAGAAATACACAGCAAAACTATACTAGTTGGGGACCTCAGCCTCCCCGTCTCTGAAATTGATACATCTAATCTCAAAATAAAAAAGAAAGACGTTAAAGAGGTGAATAAGACTCTGAATAAAGTAGATGTGATAGATCTCTGGATAAAATTGAATGGGAAAAGAAAAGAATATACCTTTTCCTCAGTGGTACATTGCACATACACAAAAATTGACCGTGTACTAGGGCATAAAAACCTCATAATCCAGTGCAGAAAGGCAGAGATAGTCAATGCACCCTTCTCAGATCATAATGCAATAAAATTATATGCAATAAAAGACCATGGAAAGATAAACCAAAAATTAATTGGTAAGTAAATAATTTAATGCTGAAGAATGAGTGGGTTAAACAACAAGTCATAGAAACAATCAACAACTTCATTCAAGAGTGGCAATAATGAGACAACCCATCAAATCTTATGGGATACTGCAAAAGCAATTCTTAGGGGAAGTTTTATATCTTTGAATGCCTACATAAATAAAATAGAGAAAAAGGAGACTAATGAATTTGGCATGCAGTTGAAAAAGCTCAAAAAAGAACAAATTGAAAATGCCCAAGTAAATACCAAATTAGGAATACTGAAAACCAAAGGAAAAATTAATGAAATTGCAATTAAGAAAACTATTAAACTAATGAATAAAACTAATTGTTGGTTTTTTGAAAAACCAATAGAATTGATAAACCTTTGGTCAATTTGATTTTAAAAAAGAAGGAAGAAAACCAAATTACCAATATCAAAAATGAAAAGAGTGAACTCACTTCCAACGAGGAAGAAATTAAAACAATAATTAGAAATTACTTTGCCCAACTGTATGCCCATAAATTCGACAATTTAAATGAGATAGATGCATGATTATTTTAAAAATACAAATTGTCCAGATAAACTGAAGAGGAAGTTGAATACTTAAATAATCCCATCTCAGAAACGAAAACTGAACAAGCCATCAATGAACTCCCTAGGGAAAGATCTCCAAGGCTGGATGGATTTATAAGTGAATTCTATCAAACATGTAAAGAACAGTTAATTTATTTTTATGAAACTAAATATGGTTCTGATACCTAAACCAGGAAGAGCCAAAACAGAGAATGAAAATTATAGACCAATTTCTCTAAAGAATATGGAAAAGCTTTCTTACATTATGTTTTTCATCAGTTGTTTTCTAAATTTGAGTGAACAACATTCAATTTTAGTTCAATGTAAGTGATCTTCTTTTTTCTTCCTTTTGGCATTTGAAGTCTAAGCTTTTAGTTTCAGTTAGTTTGAGATGATTTTTAGTTAGTTTGAGATATCTATTTTCATTTTAAGTGAGGTGGCAAAGAAAAAAAGTTTTCTTTTTTTAAGGAAGGAAAAACAAGCGAGCAAAAAAAAAAAACTAGTGCAGGTGTTAACGAAAGCATCCTAGAATGACTGCTTGTCAGCTTCACTTGGCCAACTCCTTTCTCTAAAATGCTAGATATAATGGCAATATTCTTGTGTTTTCATGCTTGTAAAATGATAAAATCTCTGCCCCCCAAAAGAAAACTGCCTATTAATATTCTTTGACTATTTTTTCTGTTGGGATAGAGATCATGGCCTTATAACTCTAAAACAATTATAGTATTAATCCATTTAGATTTATAAGAACAAGAGACATATCACATCTGTGTATATGTATATATATATAGATATATATATAGATATAGATATACATATAGATATACACACATATACGCACGCACATATATGTATGTGCATGTATACACTCTTATGAGAAGTGACATCTTTATCAGAGAGACTTTCAAAGATTTTTTCATGTTATTTTCCTTTTCATTTGTTTGTGCAAAAAAAATTTCTATTATTTAACATAAGTAAAATTATAAATTTGGTCTTCCATGATTCCCTTTATTCCTTTCATTCATCATGAGCTTTTATACTCCCACAGAGCTGAAAGTAAGTTTTTCCTTGCTCCTCTAATTTACATATGAAGATTTTTTTTCTAAGCCATGTATTAAATGGAAGTTTATTTTGGAATGTTGTGTAAGTTATTGGTCTATACAACATTTCTGATGGCGTGATTTCTGGTTTCTTCCATAAGTTTGTAATCAAAGAGGGAGTGTCTTGATACCAAGACATTTTGGTTTACCTGACACTATGCTATGTTCATTTGTTTTACTGTTTTGTTCAACATATCGATGCCGCTGATCAATCTCGCTGTATTTTCAAATGAAAACACAGTTATGTGGAGGATTTTTACTTTTTATTAAAATCTGAGACTTAGTGATGCTCACCATCTTCCTCGATTTTCTACATTATTTCATCTGAGATTCTTGATCTTCTGTACCTCCAGAAGAATTCCAATATTGCTATTTTTCCTAGCTCTAACTTAATCACCTGCTAGCTTACTTGTGGCCCTAGATATTTTTTCTTTTTTAAATATTGAAATTTATTTATTTTTAGTTTTTAATATTTATTTCCACAAGATTTTGAGTTCTAAATTTCCTCCCCATCTCTCTCCTCTGCCCACCCCAAGACAACGTGCATTACAATTACCACTTCTTCTAAACTGCTCTGCAGTTTATCACACCCCTCCCTTCTCTTATTCCCAACTCCTCTGTTTTCTTGGAGGATAAGATAGATTCCTATCCCACACTGCCTGTATATCTTATTTCCCAGTTGCATGTAAAAACGGTTTTTAACATTCGTTTTAAAAATGTTGAGTTCCAACTTCTCTCCTTTCCTTCCTCTCTTCCCATCCCCACTGAGGAGGCAAACAATTTGATATACGTTATACACATGTAGCTATGTAAAAGACTTCCATACAACTCTTGTGGAAGAGTAACTATATTTTCCTCCATCTTATCCTGCCCCCCCTTTTATTCTATTCTCTCTTTTAACCCTATCCTTCCTCAAAAGTATTTTCTTCTAATTACACCCTTCTCCTGTTTGCCCTCCTTTTTATCATCCTCACACCCCCCGCTTATCTCCTTCTCCCCTACTTTCCTGCAGTGTAAGAGAGAGTTTCATAGCCAATTCAGTATGCATGTTATTCCCTCTTCAAGCCAAATGTTATGAGAGTAAGGTTCACTTTCCCCCCTCACCTCCTTTCTCTTCGCTTCCAGCTTTTTTTTTGCCTCTTTTATGTGAGAGATAATTTGATCCATTATTTTTTCCCCTTTCTATTTCCACTATATTCCTCTCTCACCCATTAATTTTATTTTTTAGATATCATCCCTTCCTATTCAACTCACCCTGTGCCCTCTATTATACTCCTCCAACTACCGTAGTACTGAGAAAAGTGTCGAGCTATAAATATTATCTTTTCATGTAGGAATGTAAACAGTCCAAATTTAATAAGGTTGTTATGATTTCTTTTTCCTGTTTGCTTTTTTATGCTTCTCTTGATCTTGTGTGTGAAAATCAAAATTTCTATTCATCTCTGATCTTTTCATCAGGAATCCTTGAAAGTTCTCTATTTCATTGAATGTCCATTTCCCCCCCTGAGGTATTATTAGTTAGATGATTTTTGGTTTTAATCCCACTTCCTTTGACTTCTGGAATATCATATTCCAAGCCCTGTGATCCCTTAATGTAGAAGCTGCTAGATTTTTTTTTATCCTGATTGTATTTCTACAATTATCAAATTGTTTCTTTCTGGCTGCTTGAAATATTTTCTCCTTGACCTGGAAGCTCTGGAATTTGGCTACAATATTCCTAGGAGTTTTCTTTTTAGGATATCTTTCAGGAGGCGGCCAGTGGATTCTTTCAGTATTTCTTTTACCCTCTGGTTCTAGAACAGCAGGGCAGTATTCCTTGATAATTTCTTGAAAGATGATGTCTAGGCTCTTTTCTTGATCATAGCTTTCAGGTAGCCTCACACTTTTTAAATTGTCTCTCCTGGATCTATTTTCCAGGTCAGTTGTTTCTCCAATGAGATATTTTACATTGTCTTCTATTTTATCATTCTTTTGGTTTTGTTTATAATTTCCTGATTTTTTCATAAAATCATTAGCTTCCATCTACTCTATTCTAATCTTTAAGAATTATTTTCTTCAGTGAACTTTTGAACCTCCTTTTCCATTTGAGTAATTCTGCTTGTTAAAGCATTTTTCTCTTCATTTGCTTTTTGATTAGTCTATTTTTAAAGGTGTTACTTTTTTCTGCATTTTTGGGTCTCCTTTAGCAAGCTGTTGACTAGCTTTTCACGATTTTATTGCATCACTCTCATTTCTCTTCCCAATTTTTGCTCTACTTCTCTTACTTATTTTTCAAAATCCTTTTTGAGCTCTTCCGTGGCTTGAGACCAATTCTTATTTTTCCTGGAGGCTTTGGATGGAGGAGCTTTGACTTTGTTGTCTTTTGTTTGCATATTTTGGCGTTCCTTGTCACAAAAGTAATTTATAGTCTAAATCTTTTTTTGGTTTTTGCTCATTTCCCCAGTCATCTACTTGACTTTTGAGCTCTTTGTCAAGGTAGCTCTCTGCTTCAAGTGGGGTTGGGGGATTTACTGTCAGTTGCTCAATCACCCCACAATTTGTGGGCCTAGAGCTCCAGAAACAGTTGCTGTCTCTGACCCTGCTGCTTCTGTGATTGCTGCAGGTTCCTCGGTCCCCTTCTCCCTCCGCTGCCCTGGGACTAGAACCAGGAAACCTCCAGTCTCCCACACTGGTCCCACAGGTTTTTATCACTGATATTCTGATTTATACTTGGCATTTGGGGCTCCTGAAGTCTGGAAACTGCCATAGCTGTGAGAGATTCACTCTCCTTAAAACCTGATCGCATTCTTTCTATCCCAACATTACCCACACTGGACTGCGTCCTGGCCCCTGTGTGGCAGGATAGATATTTCTCTGCGACCTTCCAGGATGTCTTCGACTGGAAATTTACTTCACTCCATCATTTTGAGGGTTTTTCAGCTCCAGAATTTGTTTAGAGCTATTTTTTTACAGCTATTTGACTGGGTTTGGGGGCAGTGCTCAGTGGTGCTGTTACTCCATGATCTTCACTAGACATTTTTGGAAACAGAATTGATATGATGCTACAATATCCTGAGAAATATTTGGAAATTATTTAGAGAGGATAGATTGAAGGTAAACTTGAGACAGAGTTCAATGAGGCAATTTTAACATTCTACCTGAAATGTAATGGTGGTCCAAGCAAAAGTGACTGCCTATGTGAGAATGAAGAGAAGGGGATATTAGAGATTTGATTCTTGTCTTTCATTTCTCTATCTTTGTGTCTCTTACAATTTTTTGTTCATTAGAGATTGCAATGTTGTTGGTTCACATCAAAATAGCATTGACAGGAGAATATTGGCACTTCCAAAAATGAGTCTGTGTGTATGTGTATATTAAGGAGCAGCTTGGATCACTGAAAGGGTTTCAAAATTTTCCAAATATAATCCTACAGACTTTAATTTTTCTCTCCAGTGATGGTGTGGACTCATTAATAGACAATGCTTTCCACAGTTAGCTCAATGGACTATTTATCCTACTCCATATCATGATTTCATCAATACTCAGTCTTCATTTTTTTCTTTTGTATATTATTAAACTGAACTCCTTCTAACGGTCATGAATTTCACTGAGACAACTAATTCTAGAGACCACGTCTTAATAGAGTACTCAAATTTTCTTTGGTAATACTTTAGTATTATTACCTCCCTCATTTTGAATATTATGTTCCCCTCAATAAATCCTAGTCATTAATATTAGACATATGTCATCTCACACTGTTCATTCATACCAAGATTTTAGAACTTTAAAAGACACAGATGGGTTTTTATTTAATATTTCATTTTCTCCAATTACATGTAAAAACACTTCTAACATTCATTTTTTCAATTTTGAGTTCCAAATACTCTCTCTTCTTCCCTCCATCCTCTCTCCTTGAGAAGACAAGCAATTTGATAAAGGTTGTACATGTACATGTGCAGTCTTGCAAAATATTTCCATATTAGCCATGTTGTGAAAGAAAACCAAACAAAAACCACAAGAAAATTAAAGACAAGTGTCTGTGGAAGGATAAGACTTTAGGCTAGATTATAAAGAGTTAAGAAGAGACTGGGAGTATAAAAAGAGGAGGCACCTATAATAGACAGCTTTTTGAAGAGTTTAGCTACTAATGACAAGTGGGATATAGGACAATATTTAGAGAGATGGAAGGATTAAGGGAGAGTTTACTAAAAGGGGAGGCAGTTTAATATTCTTATGTTAAATCTCACATGTAGATTTCACATAAAGCGTTCTCTTTTCCCAGATAATCACTGAATACGTATTGGCACAAGATACCCTCTGTTTCCCCTTCATACCAAAGAAAATGTAACTATGAAGAGGACACAAGGGCCCTGAACAGAGGAAGCATTATACAGTAGATGGAATGTTGTACTTAGAATTGGATTCATGTACTGTGGCTTCAACTTACTAGTTGCATGTCCTTAGAGAAGTCACTTTATCTTCCTAAATTTCAATTTCCTTGTTTGTAAAATGAGGTTAAAATTAATGAACTTTAAAGTCAATCTATGTTCGACTCAAAGAAGTCATCAGCTTCCCTATATGAAAATTGAATTTAGGGTTACTATGGGGAAAATCTTTTGGCTGATATCCCTTATGGTTTTGTAGTACCAATCTGTGGTCTAGTCTTCTTCCAGTACGTGGAGGGCTGCTGAGCAACTCTTCCCATCCAACTTGTATTTTGCTCCAACTCCCATGCTTTCATGCTCATGTAGGAAATAGGAAAATGATCATTTTCCTTCTCCAAAAACTGTGGATTTGATATTTGAAAATGACCTTATGCAAAACCCTAGTGCCTACAATTCTAATGTTTGCTTACTTGAGTTCCAGTTCTTTTTACTATACCATATTATGCCTGGCAAATGTAGGAGAAGGGGCAGTTATGGGGCAAAGTGGATAGAGCAATGGCTCTGGGATAAGAAGAGCCTGAGTTTAAACCTGATCTTAGACAGGATACTGGCTAGCTGTTGTGACTCTGGCCATGTCATTTATCCCAGTTGCCTGAGGGAAAAAAGAAAGAAAGAAAAGAAAAAGTAGGAGAGAACACTTTTAGAGTTTAGGATTTATTTGAAAGTAGGGTCTAGAATCTTAAGAAAAAAGGTTCAGATAGTATTTTGTCCCTTAAAATATACAAATCTAAGAAAGTCTCTGCCCCCAGGTAGCTTTCCTGAGAGCACTCTTGACATCTTTTTTTCTCAAGCTGTACACTACAGGGTTCAGCATGGGAATGACCATGGTGTATAACACTGACATAACTTTGTCTGTGTCCATGGAATGAATGGAGCTTGGTTTGAAGTAAACAAAACTGACTGTCCCATACAATAGACAAACTATTGACAGGTGAGAGGCACAGGTAGAGAAAGCTTTCTGCCGACCCTTGGCAGAGTGGATCCTCAGGATGGATATAAAGATGAAAAGGTAAGACTTCAAGATAACTAGGATGGAGCAAAAGGCAGTGAATCCTCCTAATAAAAAGACTACCCATTGAGTGGTATGGGTATCAGAGCAGGAGAGAAACAGGAGGACAGGAATATCACAGAAGAAGTGATGGACCACATTGGAGCTACAAAAGGACAGGCTGAAGGTGAAAAATGTGTGGATAGTAGAATCCAGAAAGCCACAGACATAAGAAGCAATGGCCAGAGCAACACACACGTTAGATGTCATGATAGTGGTGTAATGGAGGGGCCTATACACAGCTTCCTGGCGATCATAGGCCATAGCAACTAGGAGATAATTTTCCATGTTTGCAAAGGCTACACAAAAGAATATTTGTGTAGCACATCCATTGTAAGAGATGACCTTGTTCCCTGTGAGAAATCCACTCATGACTTTGGGTGTAATAACTGAGGAGTAAGCAAAGTCCACCAGGGAGAGGTTACTGAGGAAAAAGTACATGGGAGTGTGGAGGTGGGAGTCCCAGGAGATCAAGGCTACCATTCCCAGGTTTCCCACCATGGTGATAAAGTAGATGAGGGTGAACAGAATGAAGAATGGCACCTGAAGCTCTGGGGCATCTGTTAATCCCAAAAGGATGAACTCTTTCACACGGGTCCTGTTCTCCATAGCTGTCATTTGGGAGCTAAGTCATTGACCTGTAAAACAGAAAAAGCATTAGAACTAACTCCTTGCAATTTATCATTGTCAAATACTTTTCTAGTAGCAGGGTTGGTGAGAGGGACGTTCTGGAAGCATCTCAATGATGCCATGTTGAACATTTAGGACAAGCAGATTGAATGACCCCAAATTCCTTTGGGGAAAGATGCCCTTACCTACAATTTTTCCACAACTTCAGCTAGGTACCAGAGGAGATAGAGGACCTTCTCTCAGGAAGTCCTGTGACATTTGTACCTGTGTGACCTGGGGTATGTCATTTAAACTCTTTCTGCCTCAATTTCCTTAGCTGTGAAATTGTGATAATAATTTCATCTACTCTACAGGGTTGCTGATGCTAAAGTGGGATTTTTGTAAAGTGTTTATAATCATCATGTCATACCACCATACACAGGTATGCATGTATGTATAAGCATGTATTCAGTTACACATATATGCACATAAAATATAAATATGTACACATGTGTGTTATATTTAAAATATGTGTTATAATATTCATATACATGTAGTTATATAATATACGCATTTATGTTTATGATTATCTCAATATATTATCTATTTATGCATATGTGTGTATGTACACATAATATGTACAGACCAGTTGGGTTTGGGTACAAGCACCTATATATAGATACATACATATTCTTATATATGTGTATATATATATACATATATATATATATATATATGCACTTGCATTTATATATAAATGCAAACCAATTGGCTTTGTTTATTAACACACATACACACACATGTCTACATAACCACAGATGCAGAAGCAAATAAATCAATTGAATTGGCCTCAAGAAAGGCCTTACACAAGATCTCTAATTTGGACAACGATGGTGGAAATCAGGAGGGAGGATGTTTTTGATATTGAAGTCCTTGTTTTTGTAGAGTGTCCTGAATGAGGAAAAGGCTGCTAGCTCAAGTTGACCATAATGTTGAACACATGAAGGGGAGTAACATGACATAAAAAAGGAATGACACACAGAAACCAGATTTGGAAGGTCTTTCAATGGCACACTGAGGAATCTGTGCTCTGTCCTGGGGACAGAAGAGAAGCACTGAAAACCTTTGAGCGTGCAACAGACATATTCAGATGATCTATGTTTCCTAGAAATGGAAATCAATCAAAAGAAAAAGGAAGCATGACACACTGAAGAGAGAATTGGATCTGGTGCCACAAGACCTGTTTTCAGATCTTGCCTCCATACTTACTCCCTGTCTGACTTTGGGTTAATCACAATTTCCTCCACTGTGCAAAAAAGAGGGTGGACTCAAAAGCCTTTTAGATCTTTTCCATAAATTTATTGTCCTGTGGTCTGATTTTTCATTCAATGTTTCTCAGAACCATCTGGCAAACTTGGCAGTACCCTGTCATCACCATTATGAAATTCAAAGAGTGCTACTCAAAAGACTGAGAGACATAGTTAATCTTTTGGTCCCTTTCATGTATTGCCACAACTAAAGCAAATTCACCTGGTAGTCAGATATCCTGTAGTTAGCCTCTTTACAGAACAATGGTCACTCCATTCACAGGCTGTTCTAGAATGCTTTTCAGTTGGGGAGGCCTTGCCGGCCATTGCCCTTCACTAACCTAATTTTAGGGGACCTATAGTTCTATCCACACCATTGGAATAGGATTTCAGTGGAAAATACAAGTAGGCTGCCACATTTGATAAATTACAACTTTTTGGAGGCAGTAGGGGTTAAATGATTTGCATAGGGTTTCAGTGTTAAATGTCTGAGGTCAGATTTGAACTCAGGTCCTCCTGACTCTGGGCCTGTGCTCCATTCTCTGAACCACCTAGTTGCCCCTAAAGTACAACTTCTACATTGCAAAAAAACATTCCTTAAGAGAAAATTACAGAATCTCAAAGTAGGAAGGGAGAAGAACGGCCATTTAAATAAGGGTATATAGTACAGCTATTAAATAAAGGTGCTCTGTGTGAATGTCAGTTTTAAAATGAGAGATGACCTGTTTGACCAATGCATTTCAATTTCTATATTCATTAGCAAAGACCTTGCCAAATCAAAAAATATGTCCATACTATGAAAGGGGAAAAGGAGAGAGACCCATGTTCAAATTTTGAGTGTCATGATGTGATTTATTACAGGAAAGTATTCCCTGCCACCTGCAACCTTGGTAAAAGGACAGTGGAGGTTTTCAGTCCCCCAAGGCAGTAGCCACATTTGTTGATGATGGGGAATGGAACAGCTCCAGAGATGGGTGCATAGCTTTTCCCTTGGGTATAGTAAATATCCCACCTCTGACATGTATGAGAGTTATTCCCTTATTGTCCAGAGATTCCTGGGTGGTTATTCACGAGGAGATGAAATGTGATTCATTGTCTTTCCTTTGAAATCTACACTTTGGGAATTTTGCACATTGTTACTGGTTGTAGTAAAAATGGGGTGTAGTTAAAAAAGAAGAAAATTTGGGAGACAGACTCATTTCACGATCTATTTACAAGGAGATGAGGCCTTGATCTTCTTTCCCTTGTTTAGACTTTTGAAAAACTCTCCTCTGTACTGGTGATCATGTGCTCATTGAAAGAATTAACTGCCTGAATTTATTCATGATCTAAATTCTGATTTAACTCTGTTCTCTTTTACCAGGTTCCAGTTTCTAAGGTCAGCAGAAAGGGTAATACATTGTTACACCTTTGCAGTGAAAATTATATGCAATAGTTCACACATTGGGCTATCTCATATCTATGAGGTATGTTTCCATTCCTCATCATGAAGCACTCCGGAATTTCTGGAAGCTCACTCCATCTCTGGCATTCACATATTGAAGATACCTTCTAGCCATGCAACTTCTTCCTCCAAATGGATTTCTACGCCAAGAACCTCCTTCAAGAAGGTCATACAGGCCAGTCACATCTCATCTCCATGCTGCACTCTGATTTTCTCTTCCAAGTCCTCATTCTGAGTACAACCAACCTTCTCTCAATTTCCTTTTATGCTTTGAGTGTTAGAATTGGTGAGTAGATTGTAAAGTTCCTGAAGGCAGACTGTCTTTCTTTCTACTCGTATTTGTATTTGTAGTGCTTAGCATAGTACCAAAACAGAGATGTTTAGTAAATGTTATGGATTAATTAACTGGATAACTGTCAGGCAATTATTCAGAGCTGGTTTGGGGCTAAATACAATAATCTGGTCTGTTCTCACTCACAAAGACAGGCCCCCAGACAAGGTTACCTCGCAGTCAAAATACTCTATGAGTCCACCATCTGGGGCAGGGAGCAGAGCACAATCTGGTGTGGGCCATACCAGCCCAGGAAGGCTGAGAAGGCCTTAGGGGACTTAATAGTTGGCCACTGTGTCAGTTTCCAACCTTCTCAACCCAAAGGCACCAAAAAAAGTCAGTGGGAAAATGTTATGGGATCTGGGTGAAAGAAGAACGTGCCATCTGGCCAGGTGCAGCCCAGAGGTAGTGAGCATGGTGGCAGTGGTGGACGCAGGTAGTGGCAGTGACCAAGTTTGCTTTCAAGCTCTGGGCACATAGAGGGTAGGGGATTGATCAGCTGATACAAAATACCTTAAGACTGGGAGAGTAGATCCACTCCCACCCCCCACCCACCCCCAATTCTGGAAACAGATTCCTATATTGACAAAGAGTTAGAAAGTGAAGTGTTTGGCTGGAAAGATGAGTAAACATCCTAAAAGAACTCAGACTATGGGATATTACTTTGATGACAAGAAAGATGAGGGCAAACACCCACAGGAAAATAGCAGAGTCAATACCACATCAAAAGTCTGCAAGAAGATGAATTGGTTGCAGGTCTTGGGGGAACTCAAAAAGCATTTTGAAAATCAAGTAAGAGAAATGGAGGAAAAATTGGGAAATGAGGGTGATGCAAAAAAAAATCATGATAATGGAGTCAAAAGCAAGCTGTTGGAAACAAAAGCAAGCTAAAGGAGTCCCTCAGTATCCTGAAGAAAATGACACCTTGAAAACAGGTGAACACAAATGGCAAACCAATGAGGAGAAGAATGCCTTAAGAAACTGACTTGGGCCAAATAGAAAAGGAGGTCCAAAAGTTCACTGAAGAAAATAATTCCTTCAGAATTGGAATAGAGCAAATGAAAACTAATGACTTTATGAAAAATCTAGAAATTATAAAACAGAAGCAAAAGAATGAAAAAGAAATCGAAGACAATGCAAAATATCTCACTGGGAAAAGAACTCACCTGGAAAATCAATTCAGGAGAGGTAATTTCAGAATTATTGGACCACATAAGAGCCATGATCAAAAAAAGAGCCTAGACATAATCTTTCAAGAAATTATCAAGGAAAACTGTCCCGATATTCTAGAACCAGAAGGTTAAACAGAAATTGAAAGAATTGCCTCTGGAAAAAGATCCTAAAATGAAAACTCCTTGGAATATTGTGGCCAAATTCCACAGTTCATATGTAAAGGAGAAAATATTGCCAGTAGCCAGAAGAAACAATTCAAGTATTGTGGAAATATAATCAAGGTGACACAAAATAGAGCAACTTCTACATTAAGGGATGAATTTAGAAAGTGATATTCCAGAAGTCAGAGGAGCTAGGACCAAAACCAAGAAAAACATACCTAACAAAACTGAGTATAATATTTCAGGTGAAAAAACATTCAATGAAATAGCTTACTTCCATGCATTCTTGATGAAAAGACCAGAGTGGAATAGAAAGTTTGACTTTCTAATGTAAAAATCAAGCGAAGTGTGAAAACATAAACTGGAAAGAGGAATCATAAGGGACTTATTAAGGTTTAACTTTTTACATTCCTACATGCAAAGATGATATTTGTAACTCATGAGAACTTTCTCAGTATTAGGATAGTTTTAGGACATAGATAGATAGATAGATAGATAGATAGATAGATAGATAGATAGATAGATAGATAGATAGATAGATAGATAGATAGAAGTCGCAGGGTGAGTTGAATATGAAGGAAGGATATCTAAAAATAAAATTAAGGGGTAAGAGAGGAATATATTGAGGGAAGGAGATAGGGAGAGACAAAGTAGGGTAAATTATCTCAAATAAAAGAGGCAAGAGAAAGGTTTTACAACGGAGTGAAAGAAGGGACTGGTGAGAAGGTGTGAGTGAACCTTACTTTCATTGAATTTGGCTTAAGGAGGGAATAACATATACAATCAATTGGGTATCTTACCCTACAGGAAAGTAGGAGAGAAGAGTACAAGGGGTAGAATGATAGAAGGGAGTGCAGATTTGGGGAGTGTGTAGTCAGAAGCAAACACTTTTGAAAAGTGATAGAGTCAAAGGAGAAAATAGAATAATTGGGGGGGAGTAGGACAGGATGAAGGGAAATATAGTTAGTCTTTAATAACGTGACTCCTATGGTGGTGTTTTGCATAACTACACATGTGTAACCTATAGTGAATTGCTTGCCTTCTCAATAGGGGTGGGTGGGGAGAGAAGAATGGAGAGAATTTGGAACTCAGAATTTTAAAAACAAATGTTAAAAAATTGTTTTTACATGCAACTGGGAAATAAAATGTTCAGGCAAAGGGGTATAGAAATCTATCTTTCCCTTCAAGAAAGTAAAGGAGAAGAGGACAAGAGGTTTGGATGATAAAAGGAAAGATAGACTGAGGGAAGAGGTAATGAGAATTCATGCCACCTCAGGGTGGGGGGGGAGGGGAAAGGTGGGGAGAAACATTGGAACCCAAAATCTTGTGGAAATGAATGTTGAAAACTAAATATAAATAAGTTTACATCTTAAAAAATATTTTTCACATAAACTGGGTCTACATCCTCCAACAAATACACTCGATTAGTGGAAAGAATGGATACTTGTGTGTTCGTCCTTCGTTGCCAAAGACACCCATGCCATCAGAGAAATAATGACATGACTTGCACTTGACTTTGTTTTGAGTGAGGGAGGGCTGTGCAAGGTCACCAGCCTCACTTCTTCTCCAGAGCCATCTGAATCCAGTGACCAGATATTCATCAGGATGACTGGA
This sequence comes from Notamacropus eugenii, assembly GCF_028372415.1. Taxonomy (NCBI): domain Eukaryota; kingdom Metazoa; phylum Chordata; class Mammalia; order Diprotodontia; family Macropodidae; genus Notamacropus; species Notamacropus eugenii. The sequence goes on from NC_092873.1 coordinate 3,984,592, forward strand.
GATGACCCAGGATGAGGCAATTGGGGTTAAGTGACTTGCTGAAGGTCACACAGCTGGTGAATGTCAAGTGCCTGAGGTGAGATTTGAACTCAGGTCCTCTTGACTCTTGCACTGGTGCTCTATTCATTGCACTACCTAGCTGCTCTGGACACATGGAGGACCTGTTCACAGAAAAGTAGTCACATAAGTGACACTTCGTGCCAGAGAATACTTGTAGAGTGGCAACCTTCCTTCCTTCTCCTCCCTTAACCCTGAGACAGAAAGCAATATGATATATGTAATACATGTGCAATTATGTAAAACATTTCCATATTAGTCATTTTGTGCAAGAAGAATGAATAAAAGAAAAAAAGAAAGTCAAATAAAACATGCTCCAGTCTGTATTCACATAATGTCAGTTCTTTGGATGCATATAATAAGCTTTGTCATTAGACTTTTGAGGTTTTCTTGGGTTACTGTATTGTTCAGAATAGCTATCATTCACAGTTTTTCATTGAACAATATTGTTGTTGCTGTGATCTGTGCGTCAGCCCAGGTGAGTCTTTCCAGATTTTTCTGAAATCATCCTGCTTGTCATTTGTTATAGCACAAAAATATTCCATTTCAATCATATACCATAGCTGGTTTAGCCACTTCTAAACTGATGGGCAAACTAGATGGCTAAGCTCCTTTAGGAGCTTTTTATTAATTGTATCCCAAGCACTTACCACAGTACCTGGCACATAGTAGGTGCTTAATAAATATTTATTGCATTGAGTACTGAATAATTTTAAAAATACTTTCTTTATATTTACCAATGGAGCCCATATTAGAAAATTCCCTCACTGTATAGTAGATGGATTCATTGATTATTATTAATATACTCCTGCCTCTGCTCTTGTAGGTTTAATAATACTGAACAAGTTACTTACTCTCTCAGTGCTTCAGGCAACTTTTGAAGACTATTAGGTGAAGGGAAGGTGACTATCTCTATTGATTACTATCAGTATGTTGAACATGAATATCTGAACTCATATAATACATGTAAGCTCTAAGTATCTGCTTCTTCCAGAACCTCTTGCCATAAAAACATCTCTCATTAAGGAGAACTAGCACTTTTTCACTCTATGATTTTATATGTTTTTGCCAGTCTAAGTACCTTTAGCCCATTCCTAAACTTTCTGAAAGTCATCTGTAACTTTACTTACTGAGTGTTTAATAATTTGAACAATAATTATTATTTATAAAATATTATTTGATAATTAATAATTAAATATTTTAATAATTAAAAGTTAACACTTAATAGCACTGGAAATTTGCAAAGCCCTTTACATAGAGTGGAGGGCATGGAGTAAGGAAGACTCAAATTCCAGAATTCAAATGTAGCTTCAGGCAATTGCAAGCTGTGTCATCGTAGGGAAGTGATTTAACCTCGCTGGCCTGTTTCCTCATCTGTAAAATGAGCTAGATAAGGAAACAGCAAGCCATTCCAGTACTTTGCCAAAAAACTTAAATAAGCTCAGTAAGAATGGACACTAATGAAAAAAGCTAAAAAATAAAATTACATATTTCATTTGATCCTCACAAGAACTTTGTAAAGGAGATGCTTTTTTTTAACCCTCATTTTACAGATGAGCAATCCAAAGCTGAAAACGACTAGGTGACTTTCCAGGGTCACATAATTAGTGTTCTGAAGCAGTATTTAAATCTTACAGGTTGTCTCCTCTATTGAGCAATGAAGCCCCTGAAAGCACAGAGCATATGAATCTTTGTATCCCCAGAACTCAATGTGGTATCTAGCACATGCATAATAAATACCAGCTGACTGAGTGAGAATTAAATTTTATTGATTTCTGTCTCATTTTTTGAAATGGAGATATTATTACCTACATGAACTATGTCACAAGGTTTTTTGCTTATTTGTTTTAGTTTGGATGAGAGAAAACTTTATACCCCTTAAGGTGGTTAGATATGAGAGTTCCAACTATCTAGGCAGTAGTGATTAAATATGATAACAGATATAAAGGGTTTTGAGGATCATATAGCCCCTGGGAGAAAAGGACAGAAAGTATACTAGACCACAAAATGTCCTAGGAGTAATGCATAGAGGTCTAGACTTGGAGTCAGGAAGACCTGGGTTTGAATCCCACCTCAGATGCTTAGGACCTGTGGGACCCTGGGGAAGTCACTTGAAGTCTCAGTCCTAACTTCTCCTTTACAAAATAGTCATAATACTCATTATAACATTTACTTCAAAGATTCTCCATGTTTGTTTTTTGAGTTAACCTGTGAAAAATTCCCTACAATATGATTTATCACTGTAGTCAAGAACTATGTCATATCTAATTTTGTATTATCCTCTCTCTCATCAATGTTCCTCCCCTACATTAACCTGGTACTCTATATGTATTTTAAATATATTCATTTTTGTTAAGGTTCCAACTGTATTAAAGTCACAGCTCTGATTCTTTCTCAGATACATGAAAATAATCCTTGAAACCTTACAGAAAACACAGATTGAAAACACGCAGCATTTTAGATAGCAGTTATTAGAACTTATACTCCCTTTAGAGTTTACAAAGTACTCACATACTTCATTTTATGGGAAAGTACTACAGTCCTTATTAGCTTCCATTTTACTAATGAGGCCACTTAATCTCAGAAAGTTTTTAAGTACTTGCCTATGGTCACATTGCTCTTAAGTGTCAGGGGCAGGAGAAGGACCCAGGTATCTCTATTTGTAAGTACATCCCTCAATTCAGTATCACACATGCCCCTTCCATCTATGCATACTGTGATCTAGAATTTGATTTCTCAGAACCTACCTGATCTTCAGAAAAAGACTGATGGTGCTCCAGAAGAGGTCAGTCAAGGATCTAGTCATGGGAGTATTAGGATGAATAGCAAATATAAGATCAACGAATGAGTTACTCTGAGCGATACTGCCTACATGGTAGGGAACCCTAAAAGAGTCATATTTGCTTCTCAATGACTGAAGACAGTGATTAGTAGGGCCTTTATACAGGTCTTGGAAGCCAGTCTCCTAAAGACTATTATTTATTCTCTCTTGGGGACACTGCTCAGGTTCAGAGCTAACTCATGAATATAATGAGTCCTTAAACTTTGCTCTAACCACGAGGGTCAAACTTGATTGCTCAGGGAGTTCATTTTCTCATTTTTTATTTCTACTTTAAGTTATTATTAATGTGGTGAAGTAGAGAGCACCTTGGATGTGCTAATTCAGAAGACCCAGCCTTTAATATTTGTTTGACCTCATCCCTACTGATTTTAGCAAGTCATTCAACTCTCAATTATTCAGTTCCCCATGACCAAATTTCTTATTTTACTTATCCGTAAAATAGGGATAATGATCTCTTCTATGTATACCTTGAAGGGATAGAATCCAATGTAATACTAGATGTGGAAAAGATCATGTGCTGTCTCTAATTATTGATACAATCACATTGCCTGTTTAAATCTCAGTTTCCGACTTAAAAAAATGATGCTTGTATTCTCCCTCCCTGCGTTCCATGGATAACGTGAGAAAAGTGATTTGTAAAGTTATAAATACATGTGTTATTATGTTTTTATTACTATTACTATTTTAGTCTTTTCTGAAGTTTAGTCAATGGAACTGTGTCCCATATATTCATCTTGTACTGTTTTCCTTTGCTTAACGGATTTATTCCTGAAGGACACATGCACATAGAGATTCAGTTTAGTGATATGTCTTGGCAATCTTGTAAATTTCAGTTATTTTGCTTTTCCCAAAATATTTGCCAAAGTCTAAAAGATGAAGGGAAATGTAGGCTGTATGATAGAATGGTTAAGTTAGTTCAGATCTGATTTGAAAAATCCAACTTCAAGGCAAGTCACTGATGGAGAGATGACACTTAGAAAATAAAATCTAGATTGTCCCAGATAGTTTTCCTTGGAGTTGTGTTGTTTCAGAATTTTTTTGATGACTTGAGTGCAGGCCTAGATGGCAAAGTTATCAGGTGAACAACTATGGTAGGCAAAGCTACCTATTTGAAAAGCATTAAGTGATTCTGTGCCTAGAGCATTCAACTTGGATTCAGGCATATTTGAATTCTAAACCAGTCTCAAAAATTTAGCAGTATGAGTCTGGGTATCACTTGATCTCTGAGTGCCTCAGTTTCTTTATCTTTAAAATGTAAATAATCATGGCCTATGTCCACTGAGCTAGAGATAAAAGAAAATATTTGTAAAGTGTTTTGCAAACTTAAAGAATTACTCCTTTTTAAATGAGATCCACAAGTACATGACAGAGGAGAATTGAATTGATAGTAGTTGGCCTGGGAAAAAAATGGAAATATTTGTTGGCTGTAAACAACCTGTGATTAACATGCTGTGGTTTATCCTCCAGTAGTAATATTAATAGCTGGTGGATATGTGGTCCTCTAAGATTTGTAAATTACATACTTAATAGCATTTGGTCTATACAACCTCCTATTGATCTAAACTTCCTTTACAATGATGTAATGCAGAGAATGAAAGGGGTAATAATTTTCACTGTCTACTGCCCTGGTCAAGCTGCAGTCAGACAATTGTGTTCAGGCCACAGTACTCTATGTAGGATAGGTCAGAAATCATCTAAAGGAGGTTATCCCAGATAAACTGGGGCTGAATATTATGGCATATACAAATTGTTTGAAGGAATCTGGCATATATAATCTAGAAAGAGAAAACTCAATGGAATCATGATGGCTATCTTTAGGTACTGGAAGGTCTGTCATGTTAAAAAGAGATTAGACTGTTTTGTTTAGCAAAAGAGGGGGAAAAACTGTGAAAAATGAACAAAGAAATAGATTTAAGCTTGATGTGATGAAAATTATTCACAAATGGAAATATTTAAATGTGACATGGACTGCTTTCAGAAGTATTGAGTTCATCCTCACAGGAGGATTTAATGATAACAATGGATGACTACACTAAGCAATAATTGATTCATTCAATCAATTAAACAGTAAATATGTAACAGTAGCTGCTAAATGTCCCTTGTACTAGCTAGTGTGCCAGACCCAGTCTAGGGGGAGAAAGATGAAAACAAAACAATTTCTGCTCTTACAATGTTGACATTATATTAGGGACATGATATGAACACATACAACTAGATACCAAATAAACATAAAGAAAATGTAAAGTAATTTCATCAATAGGAGACCTCATCATCAAGGGAAATCAGAAGAGGCCTCATTTAGGAGGTGACAATGCTTCATCTAAGATTTGAAAGAATTAGGGATTTTTGAGCAGACATGAGGAGAGACTACTTTCAGTCATGGGGACAGCCTATTAAGACAGGGAGGTGAAATTTATAAGGTTGTGTGAAAGAAATGTAAGTACCACTCTGTGGGACCATAGCTTAAAGGAAGTAGAGTCATAAAATAAATTGCGATGGGTTTTAAATACAAGAGTAAGCAGAAAAGCTTATGGTTGATCCAAGAGGCAAGGGGCAGCCACTGGAGTTGAAGGTTTTTCTTTTTTTTAAATCAATTAATCAATTAATTTTTTATTTAACTTTAACATTCATTTTCACAAAATTTTGGGTTCCAAATCTTCTCCCCTTTTGTCTCCCCCACCTCAAAACACCGAGCATTCTAATTTCCCTATCACCAATCTGCCCTTGTCTCCAAATAACTTTCTATACCCCTTTACCTGTATTTCTTGTTTCCTAGTAGCAAGAATAGTACTCAACAGTTGTTCCTAAAACTTTGAGTTCCAACTTCTCTTCCTCCCTCCCTCCCCACCCCTTTCCTTTGGAAGTCAAGCAATTTAATATAGGCCATGTCTGTGTAGTTTTGCAAATGACTTCCATAATAGTCGTGTTGCATAAGACTAACTATATTTCCCTCCATCCTATCCTGTCCCCCATTACTTCTATTCTCTCTTTTGATCCTTTCCCTCCCCATGAATGTTGACCTCAAATTGCTCCCTCCTCCCATTGCCCTCCCTTCCATCATCCACCCCCCACCCTGCCTATCCCCTTATCCCCCATTTTCCTGTATTGTAAGATAGGTTTTCATACCAAAATGAGTGTACATTTTATTCCTTCCTTTATCGGAATGTGATGAGAGTAAACTTCATGTTTTTCTCTCACCTCCCCTCTTTTTTCCTCCACTAAAATGTCCTTTGTTTGTCTCTTTTATGAGAGATAATTTGCCCCATTCCATTTCTCCCTTTCTCCTCCCAATATATTTCTCTCTCACTGCTTGACTTCATTTTTCTAAAATATGATCCCATCCTCTTCAATTCACTCTGTGCACTTTGTCTCTATGTGTGTGTGCATGTGCGTGTGTGTGTGTGTGTGTGTGTGTGTGTGTGTGTAATCCCACCCAGTACCCAGATACTGAAAAGTTTCAAGAGTTACAAATATTGTCTTTCCATGTAGGAATGTAAACAGTTCAACTTTAGTAAGTCCCTTATGACTTCTCTTTGCTGTTTACCTTTTCATACTTCTCTTCATTCTTGTGTTTGAAAGTCAAATTTTCTTTTCAGCTCTGGTCTTTTCATCAAGAATGCTTGAAAGTCCTCTATTTCATTGAAAGACCAATTTTTCCCCTGAAGTATTATACTCAGTTTTGCTGGGTAGGTGATTTTTGGTTTTAGTCCTAGTTCCTTTGACTCCTTGAATATCCTATTCCACCCCCTTCAATCCCTTAATGTAGAAGCTGCTAGATCTTGTGTTATCCTGATTGTGTTTCCACAATACTTGAATTGTTTCTTTCTAGCTGCTTGCAATATTTTCTCCTTGACCAGGGAACTCTGAAATTTGTCCACAATGTTCCTAGGAGTTTCTCTTTTTGGATCTCTTTCAGGCGGTGATCTGAGGATTCCTTGAATACTTATTTTGCCCTCTGGTTCTAGAATCTCAGGGCAGTTTTCCTTGATAATTTCATGCAAGATGATGTCTGGGCTCTTTTGTTGATCATGGCTTTCAGGTAGGCCCATAATTTTTAAATTGTCTCTCCTGGATGTATTTTCCAGGTCAGTTGTTTTTCCAGGGAGATATTTCACATTATCTTCCATTTTTTCATTCTTTTGGTTTTGTTTTGTGATTTGTTGGTTTTTCATAAAGTTATTGGCCTCCATCTGTTCCATTCTAATTTTGAAAGAACTATTTTCTTCAGTGATCTTTTGAACCTCCTTTTCCATCTGGCTAATTCTGTTTTTGAAAGCATTCTTCTCCTCACTGGCTTTTTGAAGCTCTTTTCCCCAGTTGAGTTAGCCTATTTTTCAAGGTGTTATTTTCTTCAGTATTTTTTTGGGTCTCCTTTAGCAGGGTGTTGACCTGCTTTTCATGCTTTACTTCCAACTCTCTCATTTCTCTTCCCAGTTTTTCCTCCACCTCTCTAACTTGATTTTCAAAATCCTTTTTGAGCTCTTCCATGGCCTGAGCCCATTGGGTGGGCTGGGATACAGAAGCCTTGACTTCTGTGTCTTTCCCTGATGGTAAGCATTGTTCTTCCTCATCAGAAAGGAAGGGAGGAAATACCTGTTCACCAAGAAAGTAACCTTCTATAGTCTTATTTTTTTCCCCTTTTCTGAGCATTTTCCCAACCAGTTACTTGACTTCTGAGTTTCCTTTCCCCACCCACCTCTCCACCAGATCCACCTAGCTAGAGCTTGGGGGCTGAAAATCAAATGCTGCTCCCCACCCTCAGGGCTTTTGGAGGGGGCGGGGCTGCTATTCAGTGTGAGATCAAGTTCAGGTGTTCAGGTGGGGGCTGGGCCGCCTCACGGGGGGCACAGTTCCATCAGGGGGTTTATGCAGAGACCTTCAACAATGGATCAGAACTCCTGCCTGCTTGGGGAGCCCCTGTCTGCTGCCACCTCCACTGCTGCCTCCCGAGGGGGCCTGAGTTATGGGGGCAACCCACTCCCCTCTCGGCAAGCTAAGAAGACCCTCTCACTAACCTTTGGGACCCGTGGGTGGAGGGACCTGCACGGCCACTGGAGATTCCATCCCTGAAGCCTGCTGGGTTCTGCTTCTCTCGGTGCTGTGTGGCCGAGGCAGGGCTGGGCTCGGCTCCGGGTCCGGGATGCAACGGACCTTTTGCGAGAGTTTTTCAGGGCTCTCTGGAACAGAAATCTTGTCTGATCCGTTGTTCTCTGGCAGAGCTAGTGTATATGTGTCTTTCTACTTCGCCATCTTGGCTCCACACTGGGTTGAAGGTTTTTCAAGAAAAATTAACCAGTTTTTTTTCTCCCTCTCATTTCCTAGCCCATCCTACTCACAAATGGAACCATAAAGTGAGTAGGTAGGCAGGAAGGAAGGTAAGAACAAATGGAAGGCAAAAATCTTTGAAAAAATAAGCAAAAATAATAAGATAATCTGAAACATCTCTTTAGAAAAACAACTGAAGAGAAAAAAGGATAGATAATATAAGAATTGTGGACTATATGAAACTTATGATAAAAAAGACTTTGAACACAATATTTCAAGAAATTATTACGAAAATTGACCTGAACTTCTAGAACAAGAGTTAAAGTAGAAGTAGAAGAAAAAGAATCTATCATTCAAGACCTGAAAGAAATCTCCACAGGAATACTTACAGAAATGTCACTGCGAAATTTCAAAACTTTCAGGTTAAGGAAAAATTATTGGAAAAATCAAGAAAAAAACAATTTATATATTGTAGAGACACAATCAAGTTTTCACAAGTACTATAAAAGAATGTAGGTCTTGGAACATTATAATCTGAAGGAAAAAGAATTTGCGTTGTGACCAAGAATAGCTTACCCAGCAAAGATCAGTATAATTCTAAATAATAAAAAGATAAAGGGCATTTAATGACCTGAAGAACTTTTAGCTATTTGTAACAAAAAGACCAGGAAAAAATGGAAGAATTGATTTGTAAGATCCAGAAGAATTATAAGGAAAACAATAATGACTAATTGTGAGGGACTCATTAAGATCAAGGTGTTAACTTCTTAGGTATGAAAATGTTATCAGTGTCTTTATACTGTTTTCGTAATCTAACTGTCCTCCAATCTGGATTGAAGAAGGAACACTATATACATATATATGCACATACACACACACATATATATGACATGCATACATATCTGTATACACACAAAGACACATATATACACATACATACACACACATACATATATATATTTGTGTGGGTGTATATATATATATATATATATATATGACTAAAAGTCTTCTAAAATTATAAAGAAATAAGAGGACTAGGGAGTGGCTCTTATGATAGTAGATAGAATAAAGAATAGGAGGGTAAGGGGAGAGGATAAGATATTAAGCATAGGATAAAAAGAGAGGCTGATGAGGACAATGATGTGGACGAATATTCAAAAATGGCAATTATGGGTTTGAATGTAAATGGGATGAACTCACTCAAAAACAGAAAGGGACAGAAGAATGGATTAAAAATCAGAATACTGGCTTTCCTGCTCAGATTCAACTACTTATTAATTGTTCTACTTTGGCAAATCAATCAGCTTCTCCAAACCTCAGTTTACCCATCTGTAAAATACGGATAATAATTACTTCTCCATATATCTTTAAAAAGTGTTGTGTAAATCCAATATAATACTAGGTAAGGAAAAAATAATTTTTTGCTGTTGTTGCATATTTGCAGTAGTGTCTGAGTCCCTGTGACCACATTTGATGTTTTCTTGAAAAAGAAACTGGAGTGATTTGCCATTTCCTTTTCCATCTCATTTTACAGATGAAGAAATGAGTCAAAGAAGGTTAAATGACTTGTCCAGGGACATACAGGTAGTAATTGTTTGAAGGTAGATTTGAATCCAGGAAAATGAGTTTTTCTGATGTAAGGCCCAGTACTCTATCCACTGAACCACCTACCTGCTTAAGTCAAACAGTCTGTCTAGCAAGAAAGAAAATGACTCCAGTCTTTGGAGTACAGTATTTATTTCAGGTATTTGTTATATTGCTCCACAATATCTACTGCTTGTGAGTTGTAATAGGTGAGAAAAATCAATCTTACATTTGGATTTGGGGTACATTTTTGAGTCAAGACTTAGGGAAATAGAATTTCATTCTCATTAGAAATGCAGTCAGGATAGCCAACATGAAGGAAGGTTTTTTTTTTTAATCCCCTCCCAAGAGTTTATGTGGTAGCTGGGCAAGACGTTTGGCCACCCTGTACCCTGTATAGGTATCTGCTGCTATCAAAATAGAACATAGGCCCCAGTATCATGGAGGAGGGCCTATGTTCTACTTACTAAATTCAATTCAATAAACATTTATTAAACTCGTACTGTGCACCAGGCAATGTGCTAAGATTGGGGATTCAAAAAGAGGCAGATGAAAGTCCCTGCCCTCAAGGAGTATACAGTGTAGGACCACATGTATTCACTGAGGACCTTCCCTTGGGTCTCCTTTGTAGATGGTGATGGAGTTGGCAGGATGTGTAATTAGCTTTCACTTTCTTGTCTTCCTCTTGTGTGAGATGGAAACTTCTCTCGTAGGTCTAGTCCTGTATAATATATTAATTTTCATGGCTGGTTTAGGCATGAATCTATTGTATTACTGAGAAAATTTGTCAGGTACTGGCTTGAACAACCATGCCATTCCAGTTGGATTTCTTGGGGAAGAGTTGCCTTTCAGTAGGCAGATACATAAGCAACATATACTTGTTAGGTTTCCAATTTGGTTGTTAGATGGGGTAACCATACTGGTCCTGTAGGCCCAAAGGGATCCCTCTCTATAATCCCCACTGTATAGTTTGACTTGATTTTCAATTAGATTTTTGTTATTTAAACAAGATATGGTGGCTACATTAATGCCTATAACTTGAATCAACATAAGTAAATATCTTCCTTTGAGTGCCCAATTTGAGACTGAAGAGTATTGATCATAGTTCTGTACAGTGGGCTGACTGTTGATAGGAGTGATGTGAACATCACTTTGACATGTTCACAATGTCAGTATGTTACTTGATAATTGCTCCATTCCACTGGACTTAAACATTTTTAATGTGAGAGTTTAAATCATCAACTAGAGCTCTGAGTGTTCTGGGAAGTTGGACACGTGAAGACACCAAATCTCTAGGGTCATAGTAAATGGATTGGTTTTAGGTGTATCTTCAGAGTGGCTTGATCACCAGCTTATAAAGTTTACTCATCCCTATGGGTCCATTTTAGAATTGATGCCTCTAGTTCTCCACCTATCTTTACAATACTTCTTCTGGGTCAGAACCTGTTGAAACATGAGAGACTCAGGTTTCAATATGATGGAAATGTTCTAAGTCAGTTTTTCTGTCTCAGTCGTGACTCAGGAATAGGCTAATAAATGTTCCTCAGAAGAAATGTGATTGACCATTACCCCTATAATTATGTGAATCTAGAAAGTGAGAATTCTCCAGGTCCCAGGTGAATCCTTTTACCATAGACTAGGACTATTTGAGAAGTTGTTATGTGAAGTTTTATGGCATTGGTTGGAAGAGGGGTCTGAATGGAAGAAACTGTTGGACAATCTACTGTGTAGCTTCCAATGCAGCTTGCTGTGGTTTTCCCACACTCTATGCACCATGATGAGCCACGTAGACTGGACTCATGATAATTTCTAAGCGTGAGACATTCATTGCTTCCCAAATAGCCCAATCAAAACCTGAGCCTCTTTCCTGGATGTAGGGTCAGTAGTTTATTTATTTTGTTTTTCTTATAATTTTAATTTTATTTGCTTTCAATGTTCTCCAATCAATTTCATATATCTTAGATTATTCCCCTCCCTCCCCCTCCTTCTGCCCTACCTCCCCACTCACTCCATGAGATGGTATACAATTTTGTATAGGTTCTGCACATATATTCCTATTAAATACATTTTCACCTTAGTCATGTTGCATAGAAGAATTAAAATGAATGGGAGAAATCATAAAATAAACCAAAGCATAATTCAAAAGAAAATGATCTGCTCATTCTGCTATTGAATTTCATTGTTCTTTCTCTGGATGTGGAAGACAATTTGCCTTAAGAGTTTATTGGGATTTTTTTTAAGTCCTTGCATTGCAATGAAGTTCTAAGTCTACCAGAAAAATTCCTCACACACTGTGGTTGTTGTGGTGTACAAAGTTCTCCTGGTTCTCCTCATTTCACTCAGTATCAATACATACAAGTCTTTCCAGGCCTCTCTGAAGTCTTCCTGTTCATCATTTCTTATAACACAATAGTATTCCATTGCATTCATATACCACAATTTATTGAACTATTCCCCAACTGATGGACATCCCCTTGATTTCCAGTTTTTGGCCACCACAAAGAGAACTGCTATAAAAAATTTTCTACATGTGGGACCCTTTCCCATTTTTATGATTTCTTGTGGATGCAGTCCTAGAAGTAGTATTGCTAGGTCAAAAGGTATGCACATTTTTGTAGCCCTTTGAGCATCGTTCCAGATTGCTCTCCAGAATGGTTGGAACAGCTCACAGCTCCAACAACAATGAATTAGAGCCCCAACTCTCCCACATCTTCTCCAACATTTATCATCTTCCTGTTTTGTCATGTTAAGCCATTCTAATAGGTGTGATGTGGTATCTCAGAGTTGTTTTGATTTGCATCTCTAATCAGCAGTGATTTAGAGCATTTTTTCATATGACTTTATATATGCTTAATTTCTCCCTCTGAAAACTGTCTCTTCATATCCTTTGACAATTTATCAATTGGGGAATGACTTGTATATTTGTACATTTGACTTTGTTCTCTATATATTTTAGAAATGAGACCTTTATCACAGACACTAGTTGCAAAAATTCTTTCCTAGGTTTCTGCTTTCCTTATAATCTTGGTTGCATTGGGTTTGTTTGTGCAAAAATTTTTCAATTTGTTGTAATCAAAATTATCCATTTTGTACTTCATAATGTTTTCTATCTATTGTTTCCTCAAAAATTCTTCCCTTCTCCACAAATCTGATAAATGCACCATTCCTTTCTCCACTAATTTGTTTATAGTATCAATTTTTATACCTAGATCATGTACCCATTTGAACTTTATTCTTGTGTATGATGTCAAGCATTGGTCTATGCCTAGCTTTTGCCACACTGTTATCAAGTTTTCCCAGTAATTTTTGTCAAACCGTGAGTTCTTATCCTAGAAGATGGGCTCCTTGGGTTTATCAAACAGTACATTGCTATATTCATTGCCTACTGTGTCTTGAGTACCTAGCATATTCCACTGGTCTACCTTTCTGTTTCCTAGCCAGTATCAAGTGCTTTTGATAATGGTTGCTTTATACTGCAATTTGAGAACTGATAGAGCGAAGTCACCTTCTTTAGCATTTCTTTTCCCTAATTCCCTTGATATTCTGGACATTTTTTTTCTTTCAGATGAATTTTGATTTTATTTTTTTCTACCTCTAGAAAATAATTATCTGATAGTTTGATTGGTATGACACTGAATAAGTAAATGAATTTAGGTAGAATTGTCATTTTTATTATAGTGGCTTGTCCTACCCATGAGCAACTGATGTTTTTCCATTTACTTAGATCTGACTTTATTTATTTATTTGACCACTTCATAGTCCCTTCTGAAGTTTTAGATGGCAGCACAGTCTCAATGCTGACCTCTTTGGTATTTGTGTTTTGGTCCTTGTCCTCACAGAAGGATTCTATGGTCTTTTCTTTCCTGCTTTTCTTCTTGCTCATCATGATGATAATCATCCTTTTCCTGGATTTTAAAGTAGCTCTCTGCTTCTGGGGCACGAGGAGCTCTGTCCCATAGTTCTTATGCCTTGAACTTGAGGCTTTGTGTCTTGTGGCCTCTGGTTCTTTCACCTAGAAGCTAAAGTGTTGCAGTTTACCTGGTGGTGAGCTGATTCGTGTGAGAAATCATAGGCCAGATTAAGTCTTTCTGGGTTTCCCCAGATTTACCCTGGAGCTAGCTTGTTAAGTGCAGGAGAGGGGATGGTCTGGCCACAAAAGGTCGCCTTTGCTGAGCTAGAGCATAGGTAAGCTCAGTGATTGGAGATTCTAGCTGCTCTAGTATCTTCCCAATTCCCCTGGGGTGCTGAGACATGCCTGGTGTCCTGGTGTTGGTAGTTGAAGAGCTTCACCCCCCTGAGGCTTTTCATATCCTCCCTGTTTGAGGAGGTGGGGCTGTCTGGGACAGTTTTTGTCCTGCACTGATCTTCTTCAGCCACAGCAAGAGGAATCCTCCTTACTGATTTTCCTAGATTCATGTGTTAAGAGACTGTTTGCCCCTTCTGCTGATCCCATTGTTCTACAATTTTTCTGGGGACATATTTTATGGTTCTTTCAATGTCAACAAGGGAAGGAGGAGAGAGCATTTACAGATCACTCCACCATTTTGGCTCAGGGAAGTTCAAGTAGGTCCAGGGGTTTATTTCTAACCTGCTAAAGGATGTCCCTCTGAGTCCTTGAACCTTGGACCCCCAGCAGCTTGATCTGTTACAGTATTTGTTTATCATATGCTGGTTCTTGTTCTAATTGATTCCTTGGGGGACGTCAGTGTAGTAACCACTTTGACATCATCCTCCACTAATGAAGTGGAGGATTGGACTGTCAGAACGGTTGGAGCTCCACCATTCTCATTTTACACGATGTTGGCACATGGATAGGGCCATTGATAAGTCCTTTGGCAGTACAATAAAGTTGTAGTCTTTGGGCTGTCATTTTTTGGTTGTATCCTGCTCTCCGTGTACCCATTCGAGGTTTCCTTGGCAAAGAAACTTTTGTGCTTTGCCATTTCCTTCTCGAGATCACTTTACAGATGAGGAAACTGAGGTAAAGAGGGCTAAGTGATTTTTCTCAGGGTCCTTCAGTTAATAAGTGTCTGAGACCAGATTTGAATTTAGGAAAATGTCTTCCTGATTCCAGGCCCAACAATCTATTTACTGCAACACCTAGCTTCCCAAAATGGTCTCTGTTCCCTCCCAATGAAAGCAACCTGAACTTGGTCATCCTCTGTGAGGGAAATAGAAAAAGGGAACTAGCCAGAACTATAACAGCATGCAATTCATTGTGTGGCTACTAGAGTTTCAATCACAGTCACCTCTGACCATGAGGAAATTGTCTGCAACTGGATTTAGCCTCCAATAGTCTCCATTCTGGTTATCCTCATTTGATTAATGTCAGATCAGTATAGTGGCCAGATGTCAAGGCAGTGTATTCTTTCCCTACCTTTGCTAAAGGTGGAGAAAGCTGTGTTGGGGATGGGA
This sequence comes from Notamacropus eugenii, assembly GCF_028372415.1. Classification (NCBI taxonomy): domain Eukaryota; kingdom Metazoa; phylum Chordata; class Mammalia; order Diprotodontia; family Macropodidae; genus Notamacropus; species Notamacropus eugenii. The sequence continues at coordinate 3,999,755 of NC_092873.1, forward strand.
GTTTTAAACTATTGGAGTAGAAACCTGCCAACCTAGCTTGTCTTCCAATCTTCCTCTTCCTTCTAGGAACTGGAAATTCCCTTTTGATATATTTTAAACACGACTTCTCTCCACCAGCGCCCCATTGTGAGTCATCCTTTTCATGGTTTAAACTATTTTTCCTGCCTGATCTGTGGAATCATCTTCCTCTAGTTTCTCCTATTTGGATAATGCCAACTTATCTCTATTTCTGCTACCTCCACATCTCCATATTTCTACTATGGGAAGGTATTAGCAATCTGATTTATATGTCCCCAGGATACTCAGTAATCTAGAAACCAGCACCATATCACCTTTCTGTATTGAAATCTGTCTCTCTCTCTCAGATCCCTTTTCCCCACTCCCCCACTTCTCACAAGCATAGTTGTCTCTCATATGAAGCCCACCCCTTACCTTAACTATTTTCTGTTTGGTTCTCTTGTTTATTAACAAAACATCACTGGTTCTCTACCACAGTAAATTGGTGAAAGAAATTTCATAGATAGATGCCCAGATGGACAGTGTTTGTAATGTGGATGTAAGAGGAACATATATGAGATCATTCATAGGGGGACTCTGTAGCTTTTAATTTCCACCTTATTCCGAGTTATGTTCACCTCAGGGGAGTCATAGCCATTTTGCTTAACCTAAAGTCACTGCATGACTGCCTTCTTTTTTGGGATAAAAATTGTTTTTGTGGGGATTGTCCACTGTCTATTGGGAGTCACTGGGAAATCTCCCTGAAATGGGACATATTTGTTTGATGGCCACATAGCCATTTTAATCCAGCAGTTTGTTGCCCTACTCTTCCCTTTGAGTAGCCACTGTATTAATTAGTTATCCACTTGTTGTTCTTGTGTTTCTTCATTCTGGAAGAGAACCATCACAGTAACATGATGACTTGACTTTCATTTGAGTGAAGGAGGGCTGTGCAACCTCACTTTCTTCTCCTGAGCCATCTGATTCCAGTGGCCTGATATTCATCAGGAAAGCTGGAGAGGGCTCAGGATGCAAAGAGAGACCCTGGCCCTTTCAGCCTAAGATGTCATCACATTCTCACTTTGAGTGATATACATCCGTTCAATGAATAAATAGACTTCGTTAAGTAGTTACTCAAGGGATAGACAGTTTAATGAAAAAAAAAAAAACTCAAACCGAGAAGGGAAGACCCTCAGGGTTCCTGGATAAAAGAGTCAAGTCATAAGCTCCTTAAAGTAATCCAATCATCTTCCATAATGGGAATCATTGTGGTGTGTCTATCAATGATGCTAACTCTTCTTGCTTCTAGGCATTCCCCAGGATTTAGCTGGTGCCTGTCTCCAATGAGAGCAAATTCACTTTCCCTATACATTTGCACTTCTATTGAGAGTCATTCATTTTCCAAATAGTTTGTAGTGGTTAATGAGTAGAGTGAGGCTCTTTTTGATCTTTTGGAGCACAGAGTCTTCCCATTCTAAGCCCTTCCTCTCCTGAGGCAAAGTTTTATCATTTATTTAGCAGCCAGGATGTAGAATCCTTGGTTCCCTTGAGGTTAATTTCCTTTTCCCAAGACACTCGTTATTTGAGATTCATAGATTTTGGGGGGTCCAAAACAAGCTCTTTCTGCCACTGAAAACCTTTTAAAGTTGTCTGCTAGAAGGCTGGCAATGGGAAAGGATTCCTATCTGCTGGAACTTCCTTTCCTCCTCCTCTCATTCTCAAAAAAATATAATATTCTGTAATATACATTGAATCCCCATCAGCAGCCCCCAGATTCCCTTTGAAGGAAGATCAGATACAGCGACCCCTCACTCAGGTTGTCCTTTAAAGCATTACTCTTACTCAAAAGCATGGCACAGAAAAGGGGCTGGCAGAGAGTCTCTGGGTGGGTCTCTGTTCCAGATTTGGGAATCACATGGTGGCACTAGAGGGAAGGAGATGAGAGGTGCAAAGCATGCTCCATTTGAAAGATCTGAGACTCTTAAGGGGTTCACACAAATATAATTTCAAAAAGAAGGAGCCCTATGATGCCAGTGGGATACTACCTTGTTACCTACAGGACCAGTAAAGGAAACTATTTTGTAATTTTCTTAATGAGGAGTGAAGAATGACAAATAGAAAAGTAGAAATGAGGAGGAAGGTAGCCCTAAAGTACCATTCCAGCAAAGGCTGAAAAAAGGGATTGAAGTCAAAGTGATTTTCACAGTCTGTCACCTATTATCTTGCTGCCCCTTCAACACTGGCTAGTTTTCTTTTTATCATCTTTGTCAGTCTGATTGATGTAATTCAGAACTTCATTCTTGCTTTGATTTACATCATATGTCTAATTGTTGGTGATAATTTACATCATAATTTACTTCATTACATCATTTTTCTAATTATTGGGAGCATTTTCCCCCTGGATACTGCTAGCCAGTATTTAATTTTTGAAAAACTGTGTTATTGTGTCCTTGAACAATTTTTCTATTGATATAGAGGTTTTGGCCATATAAATCTGAATCACAGTATTAACCCATTATAACAAGTGAAATACGATATCTGTGTATGCATATATATACATATAAATTCACACACATATGAATTTAGCTCTATATACATATAGTGTATAAAAACAAAAACTATATACACATACACATATACATGGAAATTATACATATATGTATGGATACATATATGTATATATTTGTGTGTACATGCATTTCATACATGAGACATTTATCAGAGACTCAAAAAGATTTTTTCAAGTTAATTATTACCCCTTTTATTGTTTATGCAAAAAAAATCTTTTTTGATTTAACATAATTAAAATTGTCCATTTGATCTTCCAAGATACCGCTTATCCCTTCCTCCATCATGACATTTTATGCTCTCCATAGAGCTGAAAGTAAGTTTTTTCTTGCTTCTCTAATTTCCATATGATTTCTTTTGTCCAAGTCATGTATCAAATGGATTTTTTTTGGAAGATTTTGTAAGTTATTGATCCATACAACATTTCTGACAGATTGCTTTCTGTTTTTTCCAGAAGTTTTTAATCAAAGAGAGTGTGTCCTGGTACGAAAATCTTTGGGTTTATTTGACACTATGCCATTATGTTCATTTGCCTTAATATTTTGTTCATCAAATCAGTGCCACTGATCAATCTCTCTGTATATTCAAATGAAAAACAACTATTTGGATGATTTTTACTTATTAATATTTGAAATTTGCTGCTGTTACGCATCCTTTTGCTCAATTTTTCTACATTATTTCCTCTCAGCTTCTTGATCTTATATTTCTCCCGAAAAATTCCAATATTACATTTGCAATAATAGAATGTAATCATCTGATAGTTTATTTATGGCTCCAGAGATTTTTGAAGATGGAAGTGATATGATGAAACATTTTCCTGAGAAATATTTTGCAATTATATGGAGAGGATAGATTCGAGGTAGAATTGGGACAGAGTTCAAATAGGCAATTTTAGTATTCTTCCCGAGATGTAATGGTGATCCAAGCAAGAGCGATGGCCTATATGAGAATGAAAAGAAGGGAATATTAGAGATTGAAGTTTTGACTTTCATCTTTCTTTTTATCTTTGTGTCTCTTACAGTTTTTATTCATTAGAGATTGCAATGTTGTTGGTTCACTACTATATAGTATTGCCAGAATATTGGTGCTTCCAAAAATGTTTCTGTGTGTTAGGGAGCAACTTGAATCACTGAAACAGTTTCAAAATATCCCAAAAGCAGTCCTATAAACTTTAATTTTCCTCTCCAGTGATGTCCTCGACTCATCCATCTGCTCTGTTTTCCCTTGGTTAGCTCAATGGATTGCCCACCCTATTTCATACAATGATTTGATCAAAATTAAGTCTTCATCCTATATTTTTTCACAAGGTCATGGATTTCACTGAGGCAACTAATTCAAGAGTTCAGGTCTCAGAAAAATGCTCACATTTTCTTTGCTAATGGCAGAATACTTTAATTTTATTACTACCCTCCTTTTGAACATTATTTGTCCCTCAGTAAATCCTAGTCATTAACATTAGACATGCCATCTCACACTATTCATTCATACCCAGCTAGTAGAACTCTAAAAGACCCAGATCATTTTTTCACTGTTTAGAATTTTATTTTATCCAATTACATATAAAACAACTTTAACATCCATTTTTTTTTAAAGTTTGGCTACGAAATTCTCTCCCTCATTCCCTCCATCACCTTCCTTGAGAATGCAAGCAATGTGGTATAGGTTATACGTGTACAGTCAAGCAAAACATTTCCATATTAGTCATGTTGTGAAAGAAAACACAAACAAAAAGAAACCCAAAGAAGTAAAAAGGAGTTTCTATTGAAGGATAATGTCTGAGGTTAGATTATAAAGAGATGAGAAGGAAGTGGGAATAGAAAACAAGGAGGTACTCATCATAGACAACATTTTTGAAGAATTTACATACAAAAATTAGGAGCTAACAATAGTTAGGGAGATACAAGAACTAAGGGAGGGTTTTGTAGAAGGAGGAAAATTCAATATTCTTATTTTAAATCTCACTTGTAGATTTCACAGAAATGGCTCCCCTTTTGCATGCAATCATTGAATATGTATTGGGCACAGGATAGCAATTGTTTCATCTTCATACTAATGAAAATATAACCATGGAGAGGACACAAGAGTCCTAGATAGAGGATGCAGTGGATATAATATTAGACTTAGAATCAGGAAAACTTAGGTTCAGATGCTGAATTTGACTTATTTATGGCATAATCTAGGACAAGTCACTTAGTCTACTTAAATTTCCATTTCCTTGTCTGGAAAATGAGGTGTATGGAATCAATGAACTTTAAAGTGAATCTATGATCCCACAAAAGGTCTCAAAGAGATCCTCAACTTCCATAAAGGGAAATTGAATTTAGGTCTGTCCTGGGGAAATTCCTTTTGCCGATATCATTTATTGGCAATCTTTCTGCTTTTGTAGTCTCAATCTGTGGTCTAGTCTTCTTCCAGAAGGAAAAATTACTTGACGGGTTGCTGAGCAACTCTTTCCATCCTACCTGCACTTTACCTCTAACTCCCTTGGTTTCATCCACAGGTAAGAAATATGAAAATGATTATTTTTATATTCCAACAACTGTGGCTTTGATCTTTGAAAACGACCCTACGCAAAATCCATAGTGTTCACAACACTAATATTTCCTGACTTCAATTCCAGTCCTGTTTTACCATACCACGTTATGCCTAGCAAATGTAGGAGAAGGGGCAGCTATGGGGCAAAGTGGATAGAGCAATGGCTCTGGGATCAGGAGAGCCTGAATTCAAATCTGACCTCAGAGAATATACTTCTTAGCTGTTGTGACTGGGTAAGTCACTTATCCTGACTGCCTAAGGAAAACAAGGGAAGAAAAGAAAAATTGGGAGAGAGCACTTATGAACTTTAAGAGATATCTGAAAATAGGGTCTGCAACATTGAGAAAAAAAAGTTGAGATAGTATTTTATTGCTTAAAAAAGTACAAAGCTAAGAAAATCTTTGCCCCCAAGTAGCTTTCCTGAAATCACTCTTTACGTCTTTGTTCCTCAAGCTATAGACCAGAGGGTTTAGCATGGGAATGGCCATAGTGTAGAACACTGACACAACTTTGTCTCTGTTCATGGAGTGACTGGAGTTGGGTATGAAATAAATGAAACTGGCTGTCCCATACAATAGACAGACTACGGCCAGATGAGAGGCACAGGTAGAAAATCCTTTCTTCTGACTCTCAGCAGAGTTTATCCTCAGGATGGTTATAAAGATGAACAGGTAGGACTTCAAGATGAGTAGGATGGCACAGAAGGCACTGAACCCTCCAAATAAAAAGACCACCCATTGAGTGGTGTGGGTATCAGAGTAGGAGAGAGACAAAAGGATAGGAATATCACAGAAGAAGTGATGGATCACATTGGACCTACAAAAGGACAGGTTGAAGGTGAAATATGTGTGGGTCATAGAATCCAGAAAGCCACAGACATAGGAACCAACTTCCAGAGCAGCACAAACATTTGATGGCTTGGTGGTGTTGTAATGCAGGGGTCTACACACAGCCGCCTGGTGATCATAGGCCGTAGCAGCGAGGAGATAATTTTCAATGCATGCAAACGCCACAAAAAAGAACACTTGTGTAGCACATCCATTGTAAGAGATGACCTTATTCCCTGTGAGAAATCCAGTCATGACTTTGGGTGTAATAACTGAGGAGTAACCAAAATCCACCAGGGAGAGGTTACTGAGGAAAAAGTACATGGGAGTGTGGAGATGAGAATCCCAGGAGATCAAGGCTACCATCCCCAGGTTCCCCACCATGGTGATGAGGTAGATGAGGGTGAACAGAATGAAAAATGGCACCTGAAGCTCTGGGGCATCTGCTAATCCCAAAAGGATGAACTCTTTCACGCGTGTCCTCTTCCCCATAGATGTCATTTGGGAGCTAGATCACTGACTTGTAAAACAGAAAAAAAAATTAGAATAAACTCCCTGTAATTAATCATCTTCAAAGACTCCTCTAGTAGCAGAGGTGGTGATTGGGAGGGTCTAGAAGCATCTCAATGATGTCATGCTGAATATTTAGGAGCAGCAGATGAGATGATCACAAATTCCTTTGGGGGAAAGGGTCCTTGCCTACCATTTTTCTGTAGCTGTAGCTACAGTGGGGATAAAGGAAATCCTGAGACACTTACATCTGTCTGACCTTAGACATGTCACTTAAATTTTCTTTCTGCCTCAATTTCCTTAGCTGTGAAATAGGGCTAATAATTCCATCTACTCCACAGAGTTGCTGGAGCAAAAATGGAATATTTGTAAAGTGTTTATAATCTTCACATTGCATAGACATACATATGTGTGTATATATCTTTATGCATGTATACACATACACACACACATAAAATTAGGAACATGTACATACGTATATTATATATAAAATATGCGTGTTACAATATTGACATATATAGGTATATTATATAAGACTACATATGCTTATTTACATATACTATCTATTTTTAACTATGTTTACATATACAAATTACATGCACAGACCAATTGAGTTTGGGTAGAAACACATCCATGTGAATGCATGCATATTCTTATGCATGCATTCACATACATTTGTATATAAACACAAACCAATGAGTTTGGGGCATGAACACACATACACACGTATGTGCACACAAAGGCACAAAAACTAAGAAACCAATTGGATTAACCTCATGAAATGTCTTACACAAAAGCTCTATTTTGAAGAATGATTCTGGAGGTAATATTTTGATATCAAATTCCAGGTTTTCCTGGCCTGTCCTGAGTGAGGAAAAGTTTGCTAGCTCACCTTGACCATAATGTTGAATATGTGAAGAGAGTAACATGACATAGCAAAAGAATGTCACATGGGAGCTAGATTTGGGAGATCTTTGAATGGCACACTGAGGAATTTGTATTCTGTCCTGGAGACAGTAGAGAATCACTGAAACCTTTGAACATAGGACTTCTGTGTTCAGATGATCTAAATTTCATAGCTTTGGAAATCAATCAAAAGAAAGAATAAGCATGACAGAGTAAAGAGAGATCTGGATCTGGTGCCTCAAGACCCAGTTTCAGATCTTGCCTCCATGCTTACTTCCTGAGTGACCTTGGGTTAATCACTTACTGTCCCTTTCATCATTTTCCTCCACTGCAAAAGGGGGTGGACTCAACAACCTTTTAGGTCCTTTCCAGAAATCTATGATCCTACGGTCTTATTTCTCATTTGATGCTTCTTAGAACTATCTGGAAAGCTTGGGAGTACCCTGTCTTCTCCACTATGAAATCCAAAGAGGCCTACGCAGAAGGCAGAGAGTCATTTTTTTTTCTTTTGGTCCCATTCATGAATTGCCACAATGAAAGCAAATGATTATGTGACAGTCAGACTTCCCGTTGTCTCTAATGCTGCAAGAGTTGATGTCATTAATACTGCTCCTGCTGGACCTCCTTCTCACTTGCTTTGCCTGACATATGTTACTTCCTGGGCACTTCATTTCTTTACTCCCTATTAGTCTCATGGCTGCTCCATCAGCTCTTATGGTCACTTCCATTTGTTACCGAGAGACCAGAAAGTTATCTCTTTGAACTAAAATCTCCAATGAATTCTCTACTATCTCTCTTTTAGAAAGTGCAAGCCCCAGTGCACCAAGTCTTAAGAATAGGAGGAAGGGAAAAAACAATAGCAGAAGTAGCGATAACATTAAGAAACTTTGTTTAGAAAAAAGAAAATATTTTGAAGCTCTTCTTCCTTAAAAACTTGTTCTGCTTCTTTCATTGAGATAGGGATACAAATGGTACCCTAAGGGTTAGAAAGAATATTTAGGGATGCTTTTCCAATACTTTGTGAAGTCCTTCCTGAGAGGGTTTGGGGCACATTCTGTAGCTCTTAAGTATTTCCTAAAGTCCTTTTACCCTTATCTTGAAATACCACAAAACTTCTTGTACCAAAAGAATTGTTTTTGTCTCCCTTATCCTGTGAACCCCTGTCCTTCTTATTCCATCAACCATCTCCTTCATCCTGTGTCATAAAACTCTTTCTAATTCTGTCTTTAACCACTACAAAACCCTAAAAGTACCTCATCATCCTAAACATCTACTGGCTTTATAGCTTTCCCTCTACAGAAGCGTGATCTTTCTTCCCCAATATGAGGGCCTTTTCATTAGCTGCCTGCTAAAATATTCCATATACTTTCATGTAATCAAGCTCCCCTTGGCTACAGAGAATGGCTAAGTGAATTCTTTCACACTCAGACCACTCTCTTGAATCTGACATCAACAATACCATTGGACAAAACTGACTTTCCTTTCCAGAAGGAGAGCCTTTTCCCTGGGCCCATGTCTTTGGCACATGGGTCAAAGTACCTTTCAGGCAACTAGTTAGAATTTATAGTTTAATTCTGCTTTTTAAAACTATATCTCCTACTCACTGAGATCTATGTCTCTGTCATGGGTCTTCTTAGAATTTAATTACAATAGATCAGTTGAATTTGCTGCTAATTTTTGGCATGCTAAACTATGCTCAGTTGGATTTTGATTTAGGTTTTTACTTGCATGAACTGCCATAGGATCTTCATGCATGTAGTGTCTCATTTTTCAGTTCTAAAACGTTTTTTTCTCTTATTGAAAAAGCTGGTGGAGGAAACAGAACAGAGGGAAACCTACCCCAAGGTCAAGATCTTTGTTTCCCTCCAACCTAGAAACATTACTGGATTTTCATATGTTTAATTATCAGAAAATCCTGTTTAGGCTTAGAGCCCACCTAGTACAAACAAAAAAATCTAGAACTGGAAAGTGAGGGAGGGATAACCCTGGAGGTGCCTCTTAACAATTAAAATGACAAGACACATTCTTCCAGTATGTTGGATGGACCTGTGCACTATAGGATTTACTGGAAAGCTTCCACGAAAATCTGCTGCCTAGAGGCAGTTACATAGCATACTGTATAGAGCCCTGACAAAGTTACAGACACCTGAGTTCAAATCTAGCCTCAGACATTTACTAGTTATGTGACCCTAGGCAAGTCACTTTGTCTATTTCCCCCTCAGTTTCCTCATATGTAAAATGGAAATAATCATGAAGATCAAATGAGACCATGTTCTTTTAGTGTATAGTTGACAGATCCATTAATTATTATTAATTAACATAGTCCTGCCTCTGATCATGCAAGTTTAATGTCCCTGAGAAAGTTACTTAACCTCTTGTTGCCACAGGCAACTTTTGAGGACTACAAGGTGAAGGGAAGGTGCCTATCAACATTGATTACTGTCAGTCTTTTAAACGTGAGAATCTGAGACCCATCATACATGTAGGCTCTCAGTACATGCTTCTGCCATGACTCTGCCATAAACACATCTTTCATTAAGGAGAACTGGTACTCTGTCTCTCTCTTGTAAAATATATTTCTACTAGTCTCATTCCCTTTAGCTCATCCCTAGCCTATGCCATGTGATTCTGAAAGTCACCTACAACTTTACCTCATGAATTTTGCTCTATGACTCTTGGTTTTAATAATTACAACAGCTAACAATAATAGCACTGAAAATTTGCAAAGCCCATTATGTAGAATGGTGGTCCTAGAGTCAGGAAGCCTCCTCTAGCTGAGCTGACATCTGACCCCAGATAATTACTAGTCTGGACAAATCATTTAACCCTTCTTGCCTCAGTTTTCTCATTGGTAAAATGAGGTAGAGAAGAAATTGCAAGTTAGTCCAGTGTCTTTGCCAATAAAACCTCAAATGAAGTCTCAAAGAATGGACACAACTAAAAAAGTGTGAACAACAAAATAACATATCTCATTTAATCCTCCCATGAACTTTGTAAAGGAGATGCTTTTTTAACCTTCAGTTTACAGATGAGCAACCCAAGACTGAAAAACTAGGTTACTTTCCAAGGGTCACAGTTAGTAAATGTTCTGAAGCAGTATTTGAATCTTGCAGGTTGTCTCCTTTATTGAGCAATGAGGTCCTTGAAAACATAGAGCATTTGAATGTTTTTGTATACCCAGAATTCAGTGTAGTACCTATCACATGCATAATAAATACCAATTGACTGAGTGACAATTATTTCTTATCGATTTCTTTCTCATTCTGAAATGGAGGTTTTGTTACCCACGTGAACTATGTCCCGAGGTTTTGTGTTTGTGTTCTTTTGGATGAGAGAAAACTTTGAAATATCTAAAGTGTTTAGACATGAGAGTTTCAATTAACTCTATAAGCTATGAGGTTTAAATATGACAACAGATGTAAAGGGTTCTGAGGGACGTACAGTCACTGGAAGAAAAGGACAGAAAATAGTCTACAACATAAGGTCTTTGAGATAGTAAGGAGTCATGGATAAAGGTCTAGATTTGGAGTCAGGAAGACCTGGGTTTGAATCCCACTTCAGACACTTAATAGCTGTAGGACCCTGAAAGCCTCAACCCTAATCTTCTCATTTACAGAATAGTGGCAATATTAATTATGGCATTTACTTCAAAGATTTGCAGTGTTTGTTTTTTTGAGCTAATGCATGAAAAATCTCCTTAAAATGTGATTTATTACTGTGGTCAAGAACCATGTCGTATATAATTTTGTATTATTCTCCCTCTCATCAGTGTTCCTTCCCTACATTAACCTAGTGCTCCTTATGTATTTTTAAAAATATTCTTTTTTTTTTTGGCTAAAGATGTATCTGTGTAAAAGCCACAGCTCTGACTCATTCTTGGATGCTTTTGATTTATTACAGAAAACTCAGATTAAAAACCTGTAGCATTGTAGACAACATTTATGAGAATTTATACACCCTTTAGAGTTTGCCAAGTACTTTGCGTACTTTATTTTATGGGAAAGTACTATTGTCATTATTAGCTTCCATTTTCCCAATGAGGACACTAGGTCTCAGAAAGTTTTCAAGTACTTGCCTATGGTCACATTGCTACTAAGTGCCAGGGGCAGCTGGCATCCTTATCTGTAAGTACATCCCTCAATCCAATGTCACAAATACTTCTCCTTTCTTTGCATTCTGGAATCTAGAATGTGATATCTGAGAACCAACCTGATATTAAGAAAAAGACCGATGCTGCTCCAGAAGGGAAGGTCAATCAAGGCTCTAGTCATATGAGTGTTAGGATGAATAGCAAATATCAGATGAATGAATGAGTGACTCTGAGAGGTTCTGCCTACATGCCAACGAACCCACAAAGAATCATATTTGTTTGTCAGTGGCTGAAGACAGTGATCAGTATGGGCTTTATACAGACTCTGGTGGCTAATCTCCTAAGGACTCTTATTCTCCCTTGGGGACACTGCATAGCTTTTGAAGCAACTCATGAAAATAATGAGTCCTTAAACTTTGCTCTAACCATAGGACCAAACTTGATTGCTTAGGGAGTTCCTTTTCTTCTTTTCCATTTTCACTCTAACTCATTATCAGTGTGGTGAAGTAGAGAGCATCTCGGATTTGGTAGTTCAGAAGCCTCAGCTCTTAATATTTATTTGGTCATTTCCTTACTGATTGTAGCAAGTTAGTCAACTCTCCCAGTTTCTCAGTTCCCAACGAGCAAATTTTTCAGTTTGCTTCCCTGTAAAACAGGGATAATGACCTCTTCTCTGTATACCTTGAAGGGCTAGAATTAAATATAATATTAGATGTGAAAAATTAGGGACACTAATTATTGATACAATCTTAGGGAAGTCACAGTTTTCGGTTCTGCAAAATAAGATGATTCTATTCTCTCTCCCTGCCTTCCATGGATAATGTGAGAAAAGTGCTTTCTAAAACTATAAATACACGAGCTATTATGTTTTCATTACTATTCCTCTTTCAGTCTTGCCTGAAGTCTAGCCATTGGGAGTGTGTCCCATGTATTCATCTTGTACTGTTTTCCTCTGCTTAGTGGATTTATTCCTGAAGGACACATGTATGTAGAGCTACAGTATAGTGATAGGTCTGGGCAACCTTGTAAGTTTCATTTATCTTTTTTTATCAAAAAATTTACCAAAGTCTAAAAGATGGGGAGGGGCAATGTAGGCTGCATGATAGGATAATAAAGTTAATTCAGACCTGGTAGAATATCTAATTTCAAAGGCAAGTCATTGATGTAGTGATGATACTTAGAAAAGAAAACCTATATTGACCCAGAGAGTTTTCCTTGGAGTTGTGTTGTTTCATAGTTTTATCAATGACTTGGATGTAGGCCTAGATGAAAAAGTTGTCAGATGAACAAATAGGGCAGCAAAGCTTCCTATTTGAATGGCATTCAGGTGGTAATGTGCTTAGAGCACTGGACTTGGATTCAGGAAGAGCTGAGGTGTAACCCAATCTCAAATACTTGTGTGTTCATCCTTCATTGCCGAGGAAGACCATGCCATCAGAGAAAAGATGACATGACTTTCACTTGACTTTGTTTTTTTAAGTGAAGGAGGGCTATGCAGGTCACCAGCCGCACTACTCCTCGAGAGCCATCTGAATCCAGTGACCAGATGTTCATCAGGATTACTGGAGATGACCCAGGATGAGGCAATTGTGGTTAAGTGACTTGCCCAAGGTCACACAACTAGTGTCTGAGTGTCTGAGGTGAGATTTGAACTCAGGTCCTCCTGATTCCTGCACTGGGGCTGAATATTATATGGGCAGCTAGGTGGTGCAGTGGACAGAGAACCAGTGCAGGAGTCAGGAGGACCTGAGTGACAAAAAGACAATGACTAAATGGAAAATTTTATATGTAAGGTCCAGTGGAAACATAAGGAAAAAATAAAAGGCTACTTATAAGGGACTCATTAAGATCAAACTGTTTAGTTCTTAGATCAAACTGTTTACTTCTTAGATATGGAAATGTTATCAGTATCTTATACTGTTATCATAACCTGATTTTCATCAGTTCTTGGTTAAAGAAGGAACAAGAGATATACATACATTTCTATGCTTAATAATAAGTGTGAGATAAAAAGAGAGGCTGAGGGCAATAGATTGTAAAAATGGGATGAAGGGAAATTCCAAAGTAGCAGATTTAATTTTGAATGTGGATAGGATAAATTCACTCATAAAAGAGAAAGGGATAGAAGAATGGATTAAACATCAGAATACTGACTTTCTAGTTCAGATTCAATCACTTACTAACTTGGCAAATCCGTCAGCTTCTCCAAACCTCATTTTACTCATCTGCAAAGTACAGATAATTATCACTTCTCCATACATCTTTAAAGGGGTGTTGTATGAACCCAAGGTAATACTAGATAAGGAAAAATAATTTTTCTTTGTTGTTGAGTCCATTCTGTTGTGTCTGAGTCTCTGTGATTCCATTTTGAATATTCTTGGAAAAGTTACTTGCTATTTCCTTCTCCAACTCATTTTGCAGATGGGGAAACTGAGTCAAACAGTAAATGAGTTGCTCAGGGTCATACAGCTAGTTAAGTGTCTGAAGTCATATTTGAATTCAAGAAAATGAGATTTTCTGATGTAAGGCTCAGTACTCTATTCACTCTACCACCTCCCTGCTTAAGCCAGACAGTCTCTCTAACAGGAAAGAATCCGACAATATTTTTTGGACTATAGTATTTATTTCAAGTATTTGTTTTTATTGCTCCACAATCTCTACCACTTGTGAGGAGTAAGAGGGTGAAGAAAATCAATCTTACATCTGGATTGGGGGTACACTGTTGAGTCAAGACTTAGGTGAGTAGAATTCGACTCTTATTAGAAATGTAGTCAGGATAGCCAACATAAAGGGAGGTTTAAAAAATATTTTCCCTTCCCAAGGGCTGATGTGGTAGCTTTTGCATCACTATGGACAAGAAGTTTGACCACGTTATGCCCTGTATAGGGATATCTGCTGCTATCATAATAGAATACAGGCCCCAGTATCTTGGAGGAGGGCCTATGTTCTGCTTCTTAAATTTAATTCAATGGACATTTATTAAGCTCCTACTATGTGCCAGGCACTGTGCTAAGATTGGGTACACAAAAAGAGGCGAAAGAGAGTCCCCGTCCTCAAGGAGCATATAGTGTATGGCCAGATGTATGCAATGAGGACCTTCTCTTGGGTCTCCTTTGCACATGGTGATGGAGTTGGCAGGATGTGTAACTAGCCTTCACGTTCTTGGCTTCCTCTTATGTGAGGTGAAAACTTCTAGGGTAGGTCCAGTACTGCATAATACATTCATTTTCATGGCTAGTTTAGGCATGGATCAATTGTATTACTGATGCAACTTGTCAGGTACTGGCTTGAAAAACCGTGTCATTCCACTTGGATTCCTTGGGGAAGGTTTCCCTTTCAGTAGTCAGATAAGTAACATATATTTATCAAGTTTTCAATTTGGTTGCTATACAGGCTCACATATACATATACACGTATATGTGTGTGTATATGCATATGTGTATGTATTTATATGCATATACATATATGTCTATATGCATGAGATCTTTAGATTTTTATTAGACTCACAAAGATTTTTCATGTTGATTAATTCTCTTTTTATTGTTTATGAATTCTCTTTGATTTAACATAATTAAAATTATTCTTTTGATCTTCCATGATCCCCTTTATTCCTTCCTTTCTCATGAACTTTTATGCTTTCCATAGTGTTGAAAATAAGTTTTTCCTTGCTCCTCCAATTTACATATGATCTCTTTTATCTAAGACATGTATCAAAAGGGAGTTTGTCTCCAAGAGTTTTGTTGGTCCATACATTTCTGACAGACTGCTTTCTGCTTTTTCCAGAAGTTTTTAATCGAAGAGGGAGTGTACGAAAGATATTTGGGTTTTTTTGACACTATGCTATCACATTCATCTGAATTACTATTTCATTCATCAAATCAGTGCCACTGATCAATCTCTCTATATTTGCAAATGAAAATCCCATTATTTGGATGATGCTTACTGATGAAAATTTGAGATCTGATGCTGTTGTGCCTCTTTTCCCTCCATATTTCTGCATTATTGCCTCTGAGCTTATTGACCTTATGTTTCTCCAGACAATTCCAACATTACTCTTCTAACTCTAGAATGTAATCATATAGTAATCAATGTAGTTTATTTATGGCTCTAGAGATTTTTGAAGATTGAAGTGATATCATGAAACATTTTCAGGAGAAATATTTTGTAATTATATGGTGAAGACAGACTGAAGGTAGAATTCAGACAAAGTTCAATTAGGCAATTTTAATATTCTGCCTGAGATGTAATGGTGGCTCAACCAAGAGTTGTGGCCTATGTGAGAATGAGTAGAAGGAGATATTACAGATTGAAATTTTTTCCTTCATCTCTCTATTTGTCTTTGTATTGCTTACAGTTTTTACTCATTAGAGGTTGCAATGTTGCTGGTTCTCACCCATATAGCCTTGCTCAAAGAATATTGGTGCTTCCAACAATGCTTCTGCGTATATGTCTGTGTTAGGGGACAAGTGGCATTGCAGAAAAGGTTGCATAATTTCCCAGATGCAATCCTACAAACTTTAATTTTCCTCTCCAGTGATCCCCTGGACTCATCCATCGTCACTGTTTTTCCATAGCTAGCTCAATGGACTGTCCATCCTATTCTATATAATGATTTGATCAATATTTGGTCTTCATCCTTTATTTGTGCAAATGGTCATGGATTTAACTGAGGCAACTAATTCAACAGATCAGGTCTTAATCAGATACTCATATTTGCTTTGCTAATAGCAGAATACTTTACTTTCATTACTTCACTCATTTTGAACAATATGCATTCCTCAAACAAACCCTAGTCATTAACATTAGACATATGCCATCTCCAAATATTCATTCATACCCAGATTGTAGAAAGAGACTCAGATCATGTTTTCTGTTTAGTATTTTATTTTTCCCAATTACGTGTAAAACAATTTTAACATTCGTTTTTTTTTTAAATTTTGAGTTCAAAATTCTCTCCCTTCTTCCCTCTATCAACCCCTACTTGAGAAGGCGTGCAGTTTGATATAAGTTACACTTGTGCAGTCATGTAAACATCTCCTTATTAGTCATGATGTGAAAGAAAATACAAACGAAAAGAACCCAAAGAAAAATTAAGACAAGTTTTTTATGGAAGAATAAGGTCTGAGGCTAGATTGTAAAGGATTAAGAGGAGAGTAGGAGTAGAAAAAGAGGAGGTAAATATCATAGATAGCCTTTTTGAAGAGTTTCCCTACAAAAGGCAGGAGAGGACAATAGTTAGGGAGATAAAGGGATTAAGGGAGGCTTTTGTAAAAGAATGAAAATTCAATATTCTCATGCTAAATAACACATGTAGATTTCACAGAAATGGCTCACCTTTTGCACGTAATCATTGAATATGTATTGAACTTTGTTTTATCTTCATACCAAAGAAGATGTAACCATGTAAAGAACACAAGGGTCCTAGACAGAGGATGCAGTGGATACAATATTGGACTTCAAATTAGGAAAACTTGGGTTCAGATACTTGTTTTGATTTATTTGTAGCATAATCTTGGATAAGTCACTTAGTTTACTAAAATTTCCATTTTCTTTTCTAGAAAAGGAGGGGATTGGAATTAATGAAATTTAAATTTAAATGAAATTTAACTTAAAGAGAATCTATGATCCCACAAAAAGACTCAAAGAAATCGTCATCTTCCCTAAATGGAAATTGAATTTTGGGTTGTCCTAGAGAAATTCCTCTTCTTGGTATCTTTTATTGGTAATCCCTTCTGGATTTGTAGTCCCATTCTGTGGTCTAGTGTTTTTCAAGAAGGAAAAATTACTTGGTGGGCTGCTGAGCAAGTCTTCCCATGCAACTTGTACTTCTCTCTAACTCCCTTCCTTTCATTCTCAGGTAAGAAATATGAAAATGATCATTTTTCTTCTCCAACAGCTGTGACTTTGATCTTTGAAAATGATCCTAGGCAAAAAACTATAGTATATATAATCTTAGTATTACCTAACTCTAATTCCAGTTATTTTTACTATATTATATTATGCCTAGCAAATGTAGAATTAGGGGCTGCTAGGGAGCAAAGTGAATAGACCACTGGCTCTGGGGTCAGGAGAGCCTGAGTTCAAATCTAATCTCTGATATCACACTTACTAACTGATGTGACTCTTGGCAAATCATTTATCCTAACTGCTTCAGGAAAAAAAGAAAGAAAAGAAAAAAGTAGGAGAGAGAAATTTTACACTTTAGGACATATCTGAAAATGAGAAAAAAAAGTTGAGATACTGTTTTGTCACTTAATAAAGTACAAACCTAAGAAAATCTTTGCCTCCAGGTAGCTTTCCTGAAAGCACTCTTGACATCTTTGTTCCTCAAGCTATAGACCAGAGGGTTCAGCATGGGAATGACCATGGTGTAGAATACTGACATGACTTTGTTTGTGTCCAAGGAATTTCTGGAGCTGGGTTTGAAGTAAACGAAACTGGCTGTCCCGTACAAGAGACAGACTACTGACAGATGAGAGGCACAGGTAGAGAAGGCTTTTTGCTGACCCTCAGCAGAGTGCATCCTCAGGATGGTTATAAAGATGAACAGGTAGGACTTTAAGATGACTAGGATGGCACAGAAAGCACTGAGCCCTCCAAATAAAAAGACTACCCATTGAGTGGTGTGGGTATCAGAACAGGAGAGAGCTAGGAGGACAGGAATATCACAGAAGAAGTGGTGGATCACATTGGACCTACAAAAGGACAGACTGAAAGTGAAAAATGTATTGATGGCAGAATACAGAAAGCCACAGATATAGGAACCAACTGCCAGAGCCGCACAAACATTTGATGTCATGGTGGTGGTGTAATAGAGGGGCCTACACACAGCTGCTTGGCGATCATAGGCCATAGCAGCCAGGAGATAATTTTCAGTGGATGCAAAGACTACAAAAAAGAACATTTGTGTAGCACATCCATTGTAAGAGATGACCTTATTCCTTGTGAGAAATCCAGCCATGACTTTGGGTGTAATAACTGAGGAGTAACCAAAATCTACCAGAGAGAGATTACTGAGGAAAAAGTACATGGGCGTGTGGAGGTGGGTGTCCCAGGAGATCAACCATCCCCAGGTTCCCCACCATGGTGATAAGGTAGATGAGGGTGAACAGAATGAAGAATGGCACCTGAAGCTCTGGGTCATCTGTTAATCCCAAAAGGATGAACTCTTTCATACGTGTCATGTTCCCCATAGATGTCATTTGGGAGCTAGGTCATTGACCTGTAAAACAGAAAAATCATTAGAACTAACTCCTTGCAATTAATCATTGTCAAAGACTTTTCTAGTAGCAGGGGTGGTGATAGGGTGGGTTTGGAAGTAACATAATGATTCCATGCTGAATATTTGGGTTCAACAGATTGGATGATCCCAAGTTTCTTTGGGGAAAGGGGCCTTCACTTACCATTTTTCAGTAGCTGCAGCTAGGTGCCAGTGGGGATAGAAGACTCAGACTTCTCTCAGGAAGTCCTGAGACACTTGTACCTGTGTGATCTTGGACATGTCACTTAAACTCTGTCTGCTTTAATTTCCTTTGCTGTGAAACAGGGATAATAATTGTATGTAATCCACAGGGTTGCTAAGGTTGAAATGGTGTATTTGTAAAGTCTTTATAATCTTCATATTACACACACATAAATATGTGTTCATACACATAAACAAAAATGCAAATATGTTCATACATACATTATATGTAATATATGTGTATTACAGTATTCATATAAATATAGTTATATAATACATGCCTCTCTATTGGCTTAGCTATACATCCTATCTATGCATTTATTTATAGGTGTGTTTTTACACAAAATATGCACAAACCAATTGAGTATTCATCCAAACACACATATAGATGCACATTTATTCTTAGACATATATGGACATATATGTGTACATAAGCACAAACCAATTGGGTTTTGGTATTAACACAAATACACACATGAATACATGCACAAAGGTCCAGAAACTAACAAACCAATTGGATTGACCTCAGGAAAGTCCCTATAGAAGAACTCCAACTTGAACAATGGCCATGGTGAGTAAGGAGGATGTTTTTGATATCAAGTTTCATGTTTGTGTGAAGTGTCCTGAATGAAGAAAAGTCTACTCGCCCAGGTTGACCATAATGTTGAACGTATGAAGGGGGGTAACGTGACATACAAAAAAGAATGGCACAAGGGGACTACATTTGGGGGATCTTTGAATGTCACACTCTACTGTCCCAAAGACAGTACAGAAGCACTGAAAACCTTTGAGCATGCGAGTGGCCTGTTCAGATGATCTACGTTTCATAATTGCAAAAATCAATGAAAAGAAAGAGGAAGCATGACACAGTAAAGAGAGAACTGGATCTGATGCCGCAGGACCTGGTTTTAGATCTTGCTTCCATATTTAATACTCCTGTCTGATCTTGGGTTAATCACAATTTCCTGCACTGTGCAAAAAGGGGTTGGACTCAATAGGCTTTTAGATCTTTTCCAGAAATCTATTATCTTATGTACTGATTTCTCGTTCATTGTTACTTAGCACCATCTCACAAACTTGGCAATACCCTGTCATCACCACTATATCATCAAAAGACTGAGAGCCATTTTTAATCTTTTTTATCTTTTCATGAATTGCCACGACTAAAGCAAATCCACTTGGAAGTCAGACTTCCTGTAGTGAGCTTCTCTACACATAGGCTAGTCTTAGGATATCAGAATAATGGTCACTCCATCCACAGGCTGTTCTAAAGGGTTTTTCAGTTAGGGAGGCCCTGCTGGAGGTCACACTTCACTACTCTTGTTTTAGGGAATCTATAGTTCTCTCTACACCATAATGAGGCATTGGAATAGGGTTTTAGTGGAAAATGCAAGAAACCTGCCATATTTCATAAATTACAACTTTTTTCTGCAAGGCAATCAGGGTTAAGTGACCTGCATAGAGTTACAGGGTCAAGTGCCTGAGGCCAGATTTGAACTCAGATCCTCCCTACTCTGGTCCTTTGCTCCATTCACTTCACCACCTAGCTGCCTCTTAATTATAACTTTTACATTGCAAAGAAACTTTCCTTAAGATAGAATTTCAGAATCTCAAAGTAGGGAGGGAATAGAGAGGTCATTAAATTTGGGGTATACGGTACAACAGTTTAAAGGAGGACCCTCTGTGTGAGTCCTAGTTTTAAAATGAGAGATGCCCTGTTTGTCCAAGGTACTTCAATTAATTCATTACAAAGGCCCTGCCAAATTAGAAAATACACACATGATATGAAAGCGGAAAGAACAAGGGACCCATGTTAAGATTTTGAGTGTCATAGTGTGATTTATGACATAAAAGTATCCTCTACCAACTGAATCTTTGATAAGAGGACAGTGGGGGATTTTGCAGTCTTCCAAGGCAGTGTCTATATTTGGTGGTGATAGGAGATGGGACAGCTCCAGAGGTGGGTGCATAACATTTCCCTTTGGTATGGCAAATATTCCGTCTCTGACATGTGTGACAGCAATTCCCTTATTGTGCAGAGGTTCCTGGGTGGTTATTCATGAGGAGATGAAATGTGATTCACTGTCTTTTCTCTGAAATCTACACTTTGGAAATTTTGAGCAGTGTTCCTGGTTGTGGTAAGAGTGGGGTGCAATTTAAAAAAAAGAAAACTTGGGAGAGAGTCAATCTCATTTCATGGACTGTTTACAAGGAGATGAGGACTTGATCATCCATTCCTTGCTTAGGCTTCTGAAAAACTCTCCCCTGTACTGGTGGTCATATGTTCGTTCCAAGAATGAACTGTTTGAATTTATTTTTGATCTAAATTATGATTTAGCTCTATTCTCTTGTACCAGGTTCCAGTTTCTAAGGCCAGCACAAAGGGTACTAAATTGATTCACCTTTCCAGTGAAAGTTTTATGCAATAGTTCATACATTGGGTTATTTTGTATCTATGAAATGTATTTCCATTCCCCATCATGCAGCACTCTTGAATTTCTGGAAACTCTTTTCAGCCCTGGAATTCACATATTTCAGGACCTTCTAGTCCTTCAGCCTCTTCTTCCAAATGGATTTCTACTCCAAGAACCTCCTTTGAGAAGGTCATACAGACCAGTCACTTCTCATCTCTATGCTGCACTCTAGAATTTCTCTTCCAAGTCCTCATGATAAGTACATTCACCCTTCTTCTATCAATATTCTTTTATGCTTTCAGTGTTGGAATCCACCATTAGATTACAAAATTTCTGAAGTCAGACTGTCTTTGTTTTGCTAGCATTTATATTCCTAGCAGTCAGCATTATACCAATACAGAGATATTCAATAAATGCTATTGATTATTTACCTGGGTAACTGGCAGGCAATTATTTAGATATAATTTGGGGCTAACTACAATAATCTTATCTGTTCTTATTCAAAGATGGTCCCCTAGACAATCCCTCAGTCCACGTACTCTATGAATCTACATCCACTCAAAATCATCACTCATACACCTCTGCCAATGTACTTAACTTTTTAACTTAGGGATTAAAATTAGTTCAAAACAAAGAAATTTCATGAAATAGGAAAAAGTATAAAAGGAGTAATAAAGTATTTTTCATAGGAATAAAAATAGCAGAGTAAAAGCAGGGACTTTCCTGAACCCTCTGCCAAATCCCTCCAAATACTTGCAAAAGTATGACTCTAAACAAATCCTTGAGGTATAGAACCAATAGGATGTCAGTGAAACACATCCCCACCCCAAGAAAACCTGGAAAGTCATTAGGAAGGGTCTATCGCATAGGGCAGGGAGCAGAGCACAGTCTGGCACGGGCCATACAAGTTCAGGCTGGGCTGAGCAGACCTCAGGGGACTGAATAGTTGGCAGCTGTGTCAGTTTGCAGACTTCTTAACATACAGGTGCCATAAAGGTCAATGCAAAAATGCTACTAGATCTAGGTGAAAGAGGAGAGCACCATCTGACCAGGACCAGCCCTTGGGTAACAGGGGTGGTGACAGTATTGTCTGCAGACAATGGCAGCAGGAGCAGCAACAGTGACAGCAGCAGTGGCAGAAGATGCTTCCAGACCTCTGGGGCCACAGAGGGTGGGAAATTGATCAGTTGATAAAAAATCCCAGAAGACTGGGACAGTAGTCCCACATCCACCCAACCTCTACCCCAACTAGAAGGAGAGTCCTACATTGATAAAGAGTTAGAAAATCAGTTGTTTGGCTTGGAAAATGAGTATACATCATAAAAGAACACAGACTATAGAATGATACCTTGGTGACAAGCAAGATCAAGAGATACAATAACAGGAAGACAGCAAAGTCAATGCTCCTACATCAAAAGCCTCCAAGAGAAAGATAAATTGACTGCAGGCCAAGAAGAAGCTCAAAAAGGATTTTGAATATCAAGTAAAAGAAGTGGAGGAAAAATTGGGATAAAAATGAGACTGATTCAAGAAAGATATGAAATCTAGTCAACAGCAAGCTGTTGGAGACAACAGAAAACTAAAGAAGACCCTCCAAAATACTGAAGAAAATAACACCTTAAAAAACAGACTAACTCAAATGGCAAAAGAATTAGTAAAAGCCAATGAGAAGAATGTCTTATAAAGCTGAATGGGACCAAATAGAAAAGGAGGTCCAAATGCTCACTGAAGAAAAGAAATTCCTTCAAAATGGGAATAAAGCAAATGGAAGTTAGTGACTTTTTGAACAATCAAGAAATTTATGAAACAGAACCAAATGAATGAAAAAGAAATAGAAGACAATGTGAAATATCTCATTGGAAAAACAACTGACCTGGAAAATAGATCCAGGAGAGAGAATTTCAAAATTATTCGACCACCTGAAAGCCATCATCTAAAAAGGAGCCTAGACATCATCTTTTAAGAAAATATCAAGGGAAACTGCCCTGCTATTCTAGAACCAGAGGGTAAAATGGAAAGAATCCACTGATTGTCTCTGGAAAGAGATCCTAAAAGGAAAACTCCCATGATTATTGTAGCCAAATTTCAAAGTTCAAAGCTAAAGGAGAAAATATTTCAAGTAGCCAGAAAGAAACAATTGCAGAAACATAATCAGCGTAACACAAATTCTAGAAACTTCTCCATTAAAGGATTGAAGATTTTGGAATATGATACTGCAGAGGACAGAGGAGTCAGGATTAAAACCAGGAATCACTTACCCAGAAAAATTTATTATAAGCCTTCAGGGGAAAAATGAATACTCAGTGAAATAGAGGACTTTCGAGCATTCTTAATGAAAAGACCAGAGGTGAATGAAAAATATGACTTTCAAATACAAGAATCAAGAGAAGAATGAAAAGGTAAACAGGAAAGAGATATCATAAGAAATTTATTAAAGTTGAACTGTTTACATTGCTCCACAGAAAGATGATATTTCATGAGAACTTTCTCAGCATATTATGGTGGAAATAGATGATAGACAGATAGATAGATAGATAGATAGATAGATAGATAGATAGATAGATAGATAGAGAAAGAGAGAGAGAGAGATATGATAAAGAGATACTTATATAGATAGAGGGCACAGACTGAGTTGAATATGAAGGGATGACATCTAAAAATAAAAATTAAGGGGTTAGAGAGGAATATATTGGGAGAAGGAGAAAGGGAGATATAAAATGGGGAAAGAAAAAGGTTTCACAAAGAGGGGAAGAAGGGACTGGTAAGAAGATATGAGTGAACCTTGTTCTCATCGGATTTGGCATAAGGAGGGAATGACATACACTCTCAATTGGGAAACTTACCCTATAGGTAAGTAGGAAGGAAGAGGAAGAAAAGGATATGGGGTAGAATGATAGAAGGGAAGGCAGTGTGGGGAGTGGGTAGTCAGAAGCAGACACTTTAGAAAAGAGGATCAAGGGAGAAAATGGAATAATTGAGGAGGAATGGGATAGGATGGAGGGAAATATAGTTGGTCTTTTGCAACATAACTATTAGAGAGGTGTTTTGCATAACTACACATATATGATTTTTATTCAATTGCTTGCATTTTCAGTGGGGTTGGGTGCAGAAGGAGGAAGGGAGAAAATTTGGAACTCAGGGTTTTAAAAGGTGTTAAAAAACTGTTTTCATGTGCAACTGGGAAATAAGATATACAGGCAATGGGGTATAGAAATCTATCTTTCTCTTCAAAAAGTAAAGGGGAAGAGGATAAGAGGGTAGAAATGATAAAAGGGAAGGTAGACAGAGATAAGAGGTAATGAGAATGCATGCCATCTCAGGGCGGGGGGAAGGGAAAGACAGGGAGAAAAAAATGGAACTCAAAATCTTGTGGAAATGCTGTTGAAAATTAAAAAATAAATAA
The DNA here is from genome assembly GCF_028372415.1 of Notamacropus eugenii. Taxonomy (NCBI): domain Eukaryota; kingdom Metazoa; phylum Chordata; class Mammalia; order Diprotodontia; family Macropodidae; genus Notamacropus; species Notamacropus eugenii. The sequence continues at coordinate 4,024,467 of NC_092873.1, forward strand.
ATTTGAATCTTAAAAGGTGTTTTTCACTTAAACTTGGGCTACATCCTCCAACAAATATACCCCATTGGCTGGAAGATTAGATACATGTAAGACCTGTTAATGGAATAGTAGTCACATAGGGGAACCACTCTGCCAGAGATTACTTGTGGAGTGTGTCCAGCTGTGGCTGATCATAGCAATGCAAACTCAGAATGCTCTACCATAGGTTGGACACAAATGGTCCTTGTGAATATTTCGGGGTATATTCTCTAAATTTTCCCATCTCATGTTTCCTTTGGGCTACCTCAATTCTACTGTGGTCATAGAGTACAGCACCTTCTCTGATGGGAGTACACCATACTAAGTGGTCCTGTGCCACACAATCAATTCCAAAGTTCTTAAGAGAGACTTTGAGAATGCTATGTATCACTTCTTCTGACCATTTTGTGAGCACTAGCCCTGTGTGAGTTCTCCATAATATATTCTTTTTGCAACCACAGTTGGCATTTGAACCATATGGCCAGCCCATTACTGTTGTGCTCCTTGTGGTAGAGTTTGAATGCTTGGGAGTTTAGCTTAGAAAGGACCTCAGTGTCTGATAACTTATCCTGTCAGGTGATTTTCAGAATCTTCCTAAGACAATTCAAATGGAAGTGATTCAGTTGCCTGCCATGACTCTGGTAGACTATCTGTTTCACAGGCATACAAGAAAGAGATTAACACAACATCTGCATATGCACATATATATGTATATACATATATGCATATGATATGTACTCATCATCAACTTCTATCTTAATCTTTAAAAATGATGAATTAAGGACAATTTTAATATTTCAAAATCAAATTAAAAGTTAATTTTTGGGACTTCCCCACTTTTCTTTAAGTGGATATGGAATTGCTGGTTTCAAACATACAAACACACTCCAAATAGACTGCCCCTCCCAGAAGAAGTTCATCACTTCTATACCTTCAAGCTCCCAACTCAAGACTTAATTGACACTATGTCTGTCAGCTTCCTGTCCCCTCTGATTTGAGGACTGAAGGGCAGTGTTCGAGACTTTTGGTCAAGTCTTTCCTTATATGGGGCAGATACTGGACTTGCCTGTTTTCATGTCTATGGAAAAAGATGACCCATATGCCAGGTATCCCCTGGTCTCCCCATTTCACTTTCTTGTCTCCTTTGTGTATCATTCTCCCCTCTTTTAAACATTTTCCATAGATTTATTAAGCATTAATCTTTATATACATTTAATGTGATATGTGGAATTTCTAGCTATTTCATTGATCTCTCCTTTTCACATGTTAGCTGTTACTATTTTACATCTTTATTTAAAGATTTTGAGTTCCAAATTCTGTATTCCCTCCCTCTCCTCCTTCCTCCCTGAGAGAGGAAGCAATATGATATAGGTGATACATGTGCAATTATGTAAAATATTTCGATATTAGACATTTTGTACAAGAAGATGAATAAAAGAAAATAAGAAAGGGAAATAAACATGTTCCAGTCTCTATTCATATAATATCAGTTCTTTAGAGGGAGATAATTTGTTTTGTCATTAGACCTTTGGGATAGTCTTGGATTATTGTATTCTTGATAATAGCTGTCATACACCATTTTTCATTGAACAATATTGCTGTTGCTGTGAACAGAGTTCTCCTGGTTCTGTTCACTTCATTATGCATTAGTCCATGTAAGTATTTCCAGATTTTTCTGAAATCATCCTGCTTGTCATTTGTTATCGCACAATATTACTCCATTTCAATCATACATCATAGCTTGTTTAGCCATATCTCAACTGATGGGAAAACTGGATGGCTAAGCTCCTTCAGTGGCTGTTCTTTTTATTAATTGTACCCCAAGCACTTACCACAGTACTTAGTACATAGCAGATGCTTAATCAATATTTATTGGATTGGGTACTGAATAGTTTTTAAAATATTTCCTTTGTATTTACTGATGGGACCCATACTAGAAAATTCTCTCACTGTATAGTAGATGGATTCATTGATTATTATTAATGTAGTCCTGCCTATGATTATGTAGGTTTAATGATACTGACCAAGTTACTTAACCTCTCAGTGGCTTCAGGCAACTTTTGAAGACTACTAGGTGAAGTGAAGGTGACTATCTGCATTGATTACTATCAGTATTTTTAACATGAGAATCTGAGCTCATATCCTACATGTAGGCAGAATCCTGGCCATAAAAACATCTCTTGTTAAGGAGAACTGTACCTTTTCACTCTACAGTTTTATATATTTTTGCTAATATAGGTACCTTTAGCTCATCCCCAGGCTAGTCACCTATAACTTTAGCATCTGAATGTTTAATAATTTGAACAACAATTAATATTTATAAAATATTATCCAGTGATTTATAATAATTAAACATTTTAATAATTAAAACAACTAACACTTAATAGCAGGGAAAATTTGCAAAGCCCTTTACATGGAGTGGGTGGCATGGAGTAAGGAAGACTCATCTTCCTGTGTTCAAATGTAGTTTCAGACAATTACTAACTGTGTGATTGTAGGTATGTGATTTCATCCTGTTTGCCTAAGTTTCCTCATCTGTAAAATGAGCTGGGAAAGGGAATGGAGAGCCACTCCAGTATCTTTGCCAAGAAGACCTCAAATAGGCTAATTAACAATGGACACAAAAAACCTGAAGAACAAGATTACATATTTCCTTTCGTCGTCACAACAACTTTGTAAGGGAGAAGCTTTTTTTAACCCTCATTTTACAGATGAATAATCCAAAGCTGATAAAGGCTATGTGACTTTACCAGGGTCAAATACTTAGTAAGTGTTCTGAAGCAGTATTCCTTGAAGGTTTTCTCCTCTATTGAGCAATGAGGTCTTTGAATGCATAGAGTATTTGAATCTTTTTGTATCCCCAGAATTCAGTGTGGTTCCTAGCACAGACATAATAAGTACCAGTTGATTGAGTGACAATTAGATCTTATGGATTCTTCTGCCTCATATTTTGAAATTGACATATTATTACCCACATGAACTATGTCATGAGGTTTTTGGTTTATTTCTTTTATTTTGGATTAGAAAAAAAACTGTGTATCCCCTAAGGTGCTTAGATATGAGAGTTTCAACTAACTCTGCAGGTTATGGGGCTTAAATATCACAACAAATGAAAAACGTTTTCAGGATCATACGGTCACCGGGAGAAAAGGACAGATAATATTCTAGATCAGAAAATATCTTAGGAGTAATGGATAGAGGTCTAGACTTGGAGTCAGGAAGACCTGGGCTTGAATCCCACCTCAGACATTTATGAACTGTAGGACCCTGAGGAAGTCACTTGAAGTCTCAGACCTAATCTTCTCATTTACAAAACAGTGGTAATACTCATTATGATATTTACTTCAAAGATTTGTCATGTTTTTTTTTTTTTTTTGAGTTAATGTGTGAAAAATTCTCTAAAATATAATTGATCAATGTGGTCAAGAACCATGTCATATCTAATTTTGTATCATCCTCTCTCTCATCTATGTTCCTCCCCTACACTAACCTGGTGCTCTTCATGTATTTTAAATATATTCATTTTTGCTAAGGTTCCATCTGTATGAAAGTCACAGCTCTGACTCATTCTCAGATACATGAAAATAACCTTTGAATCCATAGAGAAAACACAGGTTGAAAAGCTGCAGCCTTTTAGTTAACAGTTATTAGAATTTATATGCCCTTTAGAGTTTACAAAGGACTTTGCATACATTATTTTATGTGAAAATACTGCAGTCATTATTGGCTTCCATTTTACTAATGAGGCCACTGAATCTCAGAAATTTTTTAAGTACTTGCTATTAAGTGTCGGGGGAGGAGCTTGACCCAGGTATCTCTGTAAGTACATCCCTCCGTTCAGTATCACACATACTCCTCCCATCTATGCATACTGTGATTGAGAATTTGATGTCTCAGAACCTACCTGATGTTCAGAAATAGACTGATGGTGCTCCAGAAGAAGTCAGTCAAGGATCTAGTCATGGGAGTATTAGGATGAACAGGAAATATCAGATAAATGAATGAGTGACTCTGAGGGATTCTGCCTACATGCTAGGGAACCCTAAAAGAGTCAAATTTGGTTGTCAATGGCAGAAGACAGTGATCAGTAGGGTTTTTTATACAGGCCTTGGAGGCCAGTCTCCTAAGGACTGTTATTTATTCTCTCTTGGGGACACTGCTCAGATTCAGACGCAACTCATGAATATAATGAGTCATTAAACTTTGCTCTAAATGCTTGGGACAAACTTGTTTGCTCAGGGAGTTCATTTTCTATTTCTACTTTATGTTATTATTAATGGGGTGAAGTAGAGAGCACCTTGGACGTGGTCATTCAGAAGACCTAGCTTTTAATATTTATTTGACCACATCCCTACTGATTTTTAGCAAGTCACTCAACTCTCAATTTTTCAGTTCTCAATGACCAAATTTCTTATTTTACTTACCTGTAAAATAGGGATAATAATCTCTTCTACATATACTTTGAAGGGATAGAATCCAATGTAATAGTAGGTGTGGAAAAGATCATGTGCCATCTCTAATTATTGATACAATCTTAGAGACGTCGCATTACCTGTCTGAATCTCAGCTTCTGACAAAAAAGTGATGATTCTGTTCTTCCTACCCACTTTCCATGGAAAATGTGAGAAAACTGCTTTGTAAAGCTATAACTATATGTGCTATCACGTCTTTATTACTATTACTCTTTCAGTCTTCCCTGAAGTCTAGCAAGTGGGACTGTGTCCCAAATATTCATTTTATACTGTTTTCCTCTGCTTAGTGGATTTATTCCTGATGGACACATGTACATAGAGCTGCAGTGTAGTGATAGTTCTGGGCAATCTTGTAAGTTTCATTTATCTTTCTTTTTCCAAAATATTTGCCAAAGTCTAAAAGATGGGGGGAAATGTAGGTTGCATGACAGAATAGTAAATTTAGTTCAGTCCTGATTGAATATCTAACTTCAAGGTCAAGTCACTGATGGAGAGATGACACTTAGAAAATAAAACCCAGATTTCCCCAGATAGTTTTCCTTGCAGTTGTGTTGTTTCAGAGTTTTATTGATGACTTGGATTCAGGCACTCAGAAGAATCTTGTCTCATCTGACCCTGCTTATCTTGCAAGGCATGATCTTAGAGAAAGTAGTGGGCTAATGGATAGAGCTTAATTACAGGCTTGGGTTGTGTCAGATGAACAAATATGGCAGACAAAGCTACCTAATTGAATGGCATTCAGGTGGTACTGTGCTTAGAACACTCTCTTTGGATTCAGGAATATCTGAATTCTAAATCAACCTCAAAAAATTGCTAGCTGTGTGAATCTGGGTATCACTTAATCTCTGGGTGCCTCAGTTTCCTTATCTTCCAAATATGAATAATACCAGCTTATGTCTACTGAGACTATTCTTTTTTTTTAACATGAAAGTTTTCTTTTTATTAATAGGCAAACTCATTAAAATCTTACAGGAATTACTTTTGAAACTGAGGTGGAATGTACCTGGGAGTTACATGGGCTATGTGCAGCCTATAGAACATATGTTCAATACATCTGCTTTAGTAGGCAGTCATGGATTGGTGGGACCACCCAATGATCAACTCCTGGGATAAATCCTTTCAAAATTAATTTGGCTGATCCTGAAGTTTATTCTCTCAGCTCGTAATAGACATCTTTTCACCCTGGTAAGATTCACCAGGTTATGTGTTACATTGGCATTATCTTTGAGAATCCAAAGGCATCTGCATTCCATGATGAGACAGTGGAGTAGCATGTTGATGAATAGTGCGTATCTATATCATATCAAAATTCTGAATACTAGTTATTCACCTTACTGGAATAAATTTTTATGTGTTATTTAGGTTGTTGTACATGCCATACATAGATAGGAAATTCTAAGTTGTCTATGAAAAAATCAGGAATACAGCTACTTTTTGTATTGTCACAAATAGAGAAGTCAGAAATTTCAAAACAATAATCTACATTAACCATAACTCAACCATGTTACACGTACATTATAATGAATAAAATTTAACAATATGAAGTGTACAATAAAATGCCACACATTAATATTTTATATACACTTAATCAAACTTCAGCTACACCAAGAAAATAAATTTGCCTTCTTTTGCTTGGAATATTTCTATTAGAAAGCACAATATTGGATTTGTATCATATTGCTTCGTTTATCATAGAAAGTGTTTAGTTCTTTAGTGGAGATAAACTAATTGAATATTTAGTAAGAAATAATCAATTGCTATTAATTTCTTTGATATTCCTATAATAATGGAGTCTACATAAGAATGAAGCATTATTACTATTATTATATTTTTAAGTGCCAACATTGGTTTTTTAAAAAAAATCTGCAGTGACTTTCAATGAATGAAACTGTTGATTCTGCTTCCACTGCTGGTGTTTTTTTATTTTAAATGTTTATTTATTAATGTTTAGTTTTCAACACCATTTCCACAGAATTTTGAGTTCCAAATTTTCTCCCCATCTCCCCCTTCCCCACCCCATATCTTTATTCTAAAAAGAAAAGGAGATAATATTTGTACAGTGCTTTGCAAACTTAAAGAATTACTCTTTTTTTAAAAAATGAGATCCACAAGACATGGCAGAGGAGATTTGAATAGGTAGCAGTTTGTCTGGAAACAAAATATGGAAATATTTGTAACATGCTGTGGTTTATCTTCCAATAATAATATTAATAACTGGTGTGTATATGGTACTCTAAGATTTGTAAATTATGTTCTTAATAGCACTTGGTCTATAAAACTTGCTATTAATTTAAATTTTCTTTACAGTGATATAATGAAGAGATTGAAAGGGATAATAATTGCCATTGTTTACTGCCCTGGTCAGGCTGCAGTCAGACAGTTGTGTTCTGGTCTTGGTACTTAACCTAGGATAGGTTATAAATTGTCCAAAAGAGATTATCCCAGATAAACTGGGGCTGCATATTATGGCATATGCAAATTGGTTGGAGGAATCTGGCATATATATCCTCGAAAGAGAAAATTCAATAGGATCATGATGGCTATCTTCAAGTACTGGAAGGTCTGTCCTATTAAAAAGGGATTAGACTGTTTTGTTTGGCCAAACAGGGGGAAAACTAGGAAAAATGAAAAAAGAAATAGATTTAAGCTTAATGTGATGAAAATTAGTCACAAATGGACCTATTTAAAAGTGGAATGGACTGCTTTCTGAAGTATTGAGTTCTACCTCACAAGAGAATTTAATGATAACAATGGATGACTACATTAAGCAATCATGGATTCATTCAATCAATAAACAGTGAATATGTAACAGTAGCTGTTAAATGTCTCTTGTACCTGGTAGTGTTCCAGACCTAATCTAGGATGAGAAAGATGAAAACAAAACAATTTCTGCTCTCACAATGTTGACATTCCATTAGGGACATGATATGAACACATACAGTTAGATACCAAATAAACATAAAGTAAATGGAAAGTAATTTCATCAATAGGAGACCTCATCATCAAGGGAAATCAGAAAAGGTCTCATTTAGGAGGCAATAATGCTTCATCTAAGATTAGAAAGAACTAGGGTCTATTCAGACAGGGAGGTGAAAGCTGTAAGTCTGTGTGAAAGAAATGTAAGTTCCACTTTGCTGGATCATAGTTTAGAGGAAGAAGAGTCATAAAATATATTGTTTAGGTGAGACTGGAGCTTCATTGTGATGGGTTTTAAATACAAGAGTAAATAGAAAAATTTATAGTTGATCCAAGAGGCAAGGAGTAAACATTGGAGTTGAGGGTTTTTCAAGAAAAATTAACAAATATATTTTTTTCTTCCTCTCATTTCCTATCCCACTGCACTCACAAATGGAACCATAAAATGAGTAGATAGGTAGGTAGGAAGGAAGAAACAAATGGAAGGCAAAAACCTTGAAAAATATGCAAAAATGTAATATAATCTGAAACATCTCATTAGAAAAACAACTAAACCGAAAGAGGAGAGATAATATAAGATTGTAGACTCTCTGAAACTTATGATATAAAAAAACTCTGGACACAGTATTTCAAGAAATTATTAGGGAAAATTGTTCTCAAGTTCTAGAACAAGGGGGCAAAGTAGAAATAGAAAAAAAGAATCTACTCTTCATCACCTTAAAGAAATCCCAATAGGAAAACTTACAGCAATGTCACAGCCAAGTTTCAAAACTTCCAGGTTAAGGAAAAAATATTGGAAACATCAAGAAAACAATTTAAGTATTGTGGAGACAGAATTAAGATTTCACAAGGTTTAGCTGCTTGTACTCTAAAAGAATGTAGGTCTTGGACACTGTAATTTGAAGGAGAAAGAACTTGCCTTGTGACCAAGAATAACTTACCCAGCACAGATCAGTATAATCCTGAAAAAGAAAAAGAAAAAGGACAATTAATGACCTGAAAAACTTTCAACTATTTGTGTCAAAAAGACCTGGAATAAATGGAAAAATTTATGTGTAAGATCCAGAAGAATTATAAGAAAAACATTAATGACTAATTATAAGGAACTCATTAAGATCAACATGTTAACTTCTTAGATATGAAAATGTTATCAGTATCTTAATACTGTCATCATAACCTAACTTTCACCAGTTCTGAATTGAAGAAGGAACACTATATACATACATTTATATATATATATATATATATATATATATAAAACATATACATATCTGTACACACACATACACACATTTTTATATATGTGTGTTTATATGGCTAAAGGTCTTCTAAAATTATAAAGAAATAAGATGACTAGACAACAATTCTTATGACAGTAGATAGAATACAGAACAAGAGGGTAAGGGCACAGAATAAGGTATTAAGTATAGGATAAAAAGAGAGGCTGAGATGAACAATGTTGTGGAGGAAAATTCAAAAATAATAGTTATAGGTTTGAATATAAGTTGGATGAACTCACTCATAAAAAGAAAAGGGTAGAAGAATGGATTAAAAATCAGAATACTGGCTTTTGTATTCAGATTCAACCACTTACTAATTGTTCAACTTTGGCAAATCAGTCAGCTTTTCCAAACCTCAGTTTACCCATCTGTAAAATACAGATAATAATCACATGTACCTTTAAGAGGTGTGTAAATCCAATATAATACTAGATAAGGAAAAAATATTTTTTTTGGTTACTGTTCTATCCTTTCAGTTGTGTTCAAGTCTCTGTGACCACATTTATGTTCTCTTGGAAAAGAAACTGAAGTGATTTGCCATTTTCTTCACCATTTCATTTTATGAGATGAGCAAATTGAGTCAAACAGGGTTAAGTGACTTGTCCAGGGTCATAAAGCTATTAATTGTTTGACAGTAGATTTGAATCCAGGAAAATGAGTTTTTTTCTGATTTAAGGCCTATAACTCTATCCACTGTACCACCTATCTGCTTAAGTCAAACAGTCTGTCTAACAGAAAAGAAACTGACAATAGTCTTTGTAGTATAGTATTTATTTCAAGTATTTGCTATATAACTTCACAAAATCTACTGCTTCTGAGTGGTAAGAGGTGAGGAAAATCAATCTTATATCTGGATTTGGAGTACATTTTTGAGTCAAGACTTAGGTAAATAGAATTCCATTCCAATTAGGAATGCAATCAGGATAGCCAACATGAAGGAAGTTGTTTTTTTTTTAAATCCTCTCTCAAGGGCTGATGTATGGGCAGGAAGTTTGGCCACCCTAAACCATGTATAGGTATCTGCTGCTTTCAAAATAGGGCATAGGCTCAAGTATCATGGAGGAGGGCCTATGTTCAATTCAATTCAATAAACATTAAACTCGTACTATGTGCCAAGCACTGTGCTAAAATTAGAGATACAAAGGGAGGCAAATGAGAGTCCCTGCCCTCAAGGACCATATGGTGTATGGCTAGACGTATGCACTAAGGACCTTCCCTTGGGTCTCCTTTGCCCATGGTGATAGAGTTGGCAGGATGTGAAACTAGCCTTCACTTTTTTGTCTTCCTCTTATGTGAGATGGAAACTTCTCTGATAGGTTTAGTCCTGTATGTTCATTTTCATGGATGATTTAGACATTTTACTACTGAGGAAATTTGTCAGGTACTGGCTTCAACAACCATGTCATTCCATTTGGATTTCTCAGGGATAAGTTGCCTTTCAGTAAACAGATACATAAGTAACATATACTTATCAGGTTTTCAATTTGGTTGTTAAATGTGTTACCCATACGGGGCCTGTAGGCCCAGAGGGATCCCTCTCTATAAACTCTACTGCATATTGAGTTGGATTTGATTTTCAATTAGAATTTTGGTACTTAGACAAGATATGATGGCTACACCAATGCCTAAAGCTTGAGTCAACATAAGTAAATATCTTCTTTTGAGTGCCCAATTTGAGACTGAGGAGTATTGATCATCCATTGGGACAACTATTGATATGAGTGATATGAACATCACTTTGATGTGTTCATGATGCCACTATGTTCCTTCTCTATTAACTTCTCTATTCCACTGGACCTAACCATTTTTAATGTGAGAATTTAAATCATCGACTACAGCTCTGAATCATCTGGGAAGTTGGACACATGAGGGCACTAAATCATTAGGGTCATAGTCAATGTGTTGATTTTAGGTATATATTCAGGATGACTTGATCACCAACTTATAAAGCTTACTAATCCCTCTGGGTACATTTTACAAGTGATGCCTCTAGCTCTCCACCTGTTTTTAAAAAACTTTTTCTGGGTCAGAACCTAATGGAGCATAGGGGCCCAGGTCTCAATATGATAGGAATGTTCCCAATCAGTTTTTCTGTCTCAGTCAGGACCCAGGAATAGGCTAATAAATGTTCCTCAAAAGAAATATAATTGGCAATTACCCCTATAATTATGTGGATCTAGAACCTGAGGGTTCTCCAGGTCCCAGCTGAATCCTTTTACCATAAGCTAGGGCTATTGGAGAAGTTGTTATGTGGAGTTCTATGGTATTGGTGGGAACATAGATCCAAATGGAAGAAACTGTTGGACAAACTACTGGGTAGCTTCCAGTGCAGCTTGCTGTGGTTTTCCCCCACTCTATGCAGGATGTTGAGACATGTAGAGTGGACTCATCATAATTTCTAAATTTGAGACATTCACCACTAGCCAAATAGCCCAATCAAGACCTGAGTCTCTTACTTAATTGTGGGCCAAGGGTTTATTTCTAACCTTCGAAGCCATGTCTCTCTGAACTTTTGAACTTTGGACCCCCAGGAGTTTGATCTGTTACAGCATTCATTGTATCATATGCTGGTTCTTGTTTTATTTGGTTCCTTGGTGAAGTCAGAGTAGTGACCAGTTTTTCATCATCTTACAATACAGCAATATGACTGATGAAGTGGAGGACTGGACTGTCAGAATGGTTGGAGCTTCACCACTCTCATTCTTTGTAATGGTGGCAGATGGGTAGGGTTATTGATAAATCCTTTGGCAGTACAATAAAGCTATCACCTTTGATCAGTCACTTTTTGGTTATGTTCTTCTCTTTATGTGCCCATTTGAGGTTTTCTTGGCAAAGAAACTGGAGCGGTTTGCCATTTCCTTCTTCAGATCACTTTACAAATGAGAAAACTGAGGCAAAAAGAGTTGTGATTTTTTTCAGGGTCACACAGTTAGTAAGTGTCTGAGACCAGATTTGAATTCAGGAAAATATTTTTCTGATTCCAGGTCCAACACTGTATCCAATGCATCACCTAGCTGCCTAGGATGTTCTCTATTCCCTTCCAATGAAAGCATCCTGGACTTGATTATCCTCTGTGAGGGAAATAGATAGAAAGAACTAGCCAGAACTATAAAAGCACTCAATTCTTTGTGTGGCTAGTTGAGTTTCAATCACAGTCACCTCTGAAAGAGAGGAAATTCTCGACAACTGCATTTATCCTCCAATAGTTTATAAATGCCTAACTACAAAGTATCTGCCTTCTTTACTGGCAATACTATGTTATTGAATTGTGAGATAGTCCAAGGTAGATGTCAGAGCAGTTAGGTGGTATAGTGAAGGCAACTAGGTGACTCAGTGGGAATAGTTAGGTGGTCTATCAGGTTGGAAGTCAGGGGGATTCATCTTCCTGAGTTCAAACCTACCTCCAAAACTTACTAGCTCTGTGATCCAGGGAAAGTCACTTAACCCTATTTGCCTCAGTTTCCTCATTAGTAAATTGAGATGGAGAAGGAAGTGGAAAACCCCTCCAATATCTTTACCAAAAAGTCCCCTAAAAAGGGTGACAAACAGTTGGACATTACTGAAAAACAACTAATCAAAAAGCACAGAATAACTTCAACACTCAATAGTTTTTTGTATGAGAGCAGTAATCTTACCCTCTTTCAATTTCTAGAATTATGTATTGCTTGAGTGAGACTACCCTGTATGAGGAAAGCAACCAAGGGGTCATAAACTACTACCTACTCTAGGGTTAGTAGGAGAAGACTATCGCGAGTGGATGATCACAGCAAGATGGCATGTTATTCTGTTCCAGCAAGGCAAACCCACAGGTCTATGGCTAGGATACATTCTTTTTCCATGGGAGTTGCCATTATAGTATATTTGATGGGCTGGAGTAGTCCTCCTACCATGGTAGCAATCATCTGGGTAACCTACAAAGTGGAACCTGGGTTGAAGTGACTAAAAGGACTTCTCTTGCTCCTCCAATATCTTCCATACGCCCCAAAATGACTAGTTTCCTGATTTGTCCATTTGATACTTAATGAGGCATGTGACCTGTGATTCCTTGGGATAGAACTTTTACCTGGAGATCATAACCTGCCCCATTCTGGGTTTTCTGGTTTGATTATTGTGAGATATGGCCAGATATCTGGGCTGAGTATTCTTTTCCTACCTCGGAGAAAGCTGGAGACAGCAGTGTTGGGGAATAGAGTTTTGATCCATTGGAGCAGATCCCTGCAAACCTAGTATCTTTTCCATTCTTCCTCTTCCTCCTAGGTGTTTGAAGTTCCCTTGTGATACCTTCTAAACATGACTTCCCTCTCCCTGGCCCCTACTGTGAATCATTCTTGCCATGAGCTTCTGGTTCAAACGCTTTTCCTTGCCTGATCTGTGGAATCATTCTCCTCTGGTTCCTCCTATTTGGATACTGTCAAACCGCTCCCTATTTCCCCTACCTCCACATCTCCATATTTTGACTATAGGAAGGTGCTAACAGTCTAATATATGTGTCCCCAGGATACTCAGTAATCTAGAAACCAGCACTATATTACCTGTCTGTATTGAAATCTCCCTCCCTCCCTCTCTCTCTCTCTCTCTCATATCCCTTTCCCCCACTCTCCCACTTCTCATAAGCAGAGTTATCTCTCTTATGAAGCCCACCTCTTACCTCAACTATTTTCTGTTTGGTTCTCTTGTTTATTAACAAAACATCACTGGTTCTCAACCATGGTAAATTGATGAAAGAAGCCTCATAGATAGATTCCCAGATGGACAGTGGTTGTAATGTGGATATAAGAGGAGCATATATGAGGTCATTCATAGGGGAACTCTGCAACTTTTGGTGTCCTCCTTATCTCAGGAGAGTCATAGCCATTTGTCTTAACGTAAAGTCACTGCATGACTGCCTTCTTTTTTGGGATAGAAATTGTTTCTGTGGGTGTTGTCCACTGTCTTTTGGGAGTCACTGCGAAATCTCCCTTAAATGGGATACATTTGTTTGATGGCCTTATAACCCGTTCTAATACCGCAAGTTGTTGTCCTACTCTGCCCACTGATTAGCCACTGCATTAATTAGTTATCCACTTGTTATTCTTGTGTTTGCCATTTGTTCTCAAAGAGGACCATAACATCAAGATGGTGACATGACTTGCACTTGACTTTGATTTGAGTGTGGGAGGGCTGTGCAACCTCACCTTCTTCTACTGAGCCATCTGAGTCCAGTGGCCATCAGGACAACTGGAGATGGCCCAGGATGCAATGGGAGATCCTGGCCTTTCAGGCTAAGGTCTTATCACATTCTCACTTTGAGTGATATACATCTATTCAATGAATAAGTAGGCTTCTTTATTTAGTTAACTCAAGGGATGGCCTCTTCAATAAAAAAAAAAAAAATCAAACTGGGAGGGAAGACCCTCAGGTTTCCTGGGTAAAAGAGTCAAGCCATAAGCCCCATAAAGCAATGTCATTATCTTCCATAATGAGAATCATTCTAGTGTGTCTATCAATGTTGCTAACTCTTCTTGCTTCTAGGGATTCCCCAGGATTTAGTTAATGCCTGTCTTAAAAGCTAGCAAGTTCACTTTCACTATACATCTGCACTTCTGTTGAGAGTCATTCATTTTCCAAGTAGTTCCTGGTGGTTAGTGAGCAGTACCAGGGCATTTGTGCTGTTCTGAAGCATGACTCTTTCCTACCCAAGCCCTCCTCCTTCTGAGGTGGAGTTTTATCATTTGTCAGCAGCCATGATATTAGGATCCTTGGGTCCCTTGAGGTTAATTTCCTTTTCTCAAGCCATGCATTACTTGAGATCCATGGATTTGAGGGTCAGAAATGAGCTCTCTCTGCTACTGAAAACCTTTTTAACTTGTCTCTGAAAGCTTCGCAACTGGAGAAGATTCAGATGTGCTGGCACTTCCTTTCCTCTTCCTCCCTCATTCATTCTAAAAAAAAAGAAAAAAAGCATTCTGTCAAGTACATTGGATCTCCAATAGCGGCCCCCGGATTGCCTTTTAAGGAAAATCAAATAGAGTAACAACCCGCTCCCCCCCCCCAGGTTATCTTTTAAAAGCATGACTCCTATTCATGAGGGTGGCAGAGAAGATGTCTGGGCAGAGAGTCTCTGGGTGGGACTCTCTTCCATCAGTGAGAATCATATGGTGGGACTGGAGGGAAGGAACTTGGAGGTGCAAACTATGCTCCAGTTGAAAACTCTGAGCCTTTTATGGGGCTCAAGCAAACATATTGTTTCAAACAAGGAACCGTATGTTACCATTGGGATATTGCCTTGTTACTTAAAGGACCAGTAAAGAAAAAGTATTTTCTAATTCACTTAACCAGGAATGAAGAACGACAAGCAGAAAAGTAGAAATGAGGAGAAAGAAAGTGGGAAATTTAACCCTAAAGTATAATTCCAGTAAGAGGCTGAAAAAAAGTTTGAAGTCAAAGTGATTTTCATAGACTGTCACCTATTTTCCTGCATCCCCTCCAACATTGTCTGGTTTTCTTCGTATTATCTTTACCAATCTGATTGATGTGAGGCAGAAAAACTTCAGTCTTACTTTAATTAACATCATTTGACTAATTGTTGGTGATAATTTACATCATAATTTCTTCATTACATCATTTTCCCAATTATTGACAGCATTTTTACTCTAGGTACTGCTAGCTTGTATTTAACTTTTTGAAAACTGCTCTGTCATATTTGGCAATTTTTCTATTGACATAGAGGTTTTGGCCTTATAAATCTGAATCAGTTATAGTATTAACCCATTTAGATTTATAAGAACAAGAGACATATGTATGATACATACACATGTATGTATATATACACACATGCATGCATACATATGTATTTAATGGTACGGATATATAGTGTATAAGAACAAAATCTATACACACGTGTGTGTGTGTGTGTGTGTGTGTGTGTGTATGTGTGTGTGTGTGTGTGCATGCATTTGGGAAATGAAGCTTTAATCTGAGAGACTCAGAAAGATTATTTTATCTTTCCCTTTTTATTTTTTGTGCAAAAATTCTTTGATTTAATATAATTAAAATTGTCCATTTGATCCTTCACGATCCCCTTTATCCCTTCCTTCTTCATGAATTTTTGTGCTCTCCATAAAGTTGAAAGCTTTTCCTCGTTTCTCTAATTTACATATGATCTCTTTTGTGAAAGCCATGTATCAAATGGAAGTTTATTTCAGATACTGTGTAAGTTATTGATCCATGCAACATTTCTGACACACTGTTTTCTGGTTTTTCTAGAAGGTTTTACTCAGAGGGAGTGTCTTGATACTAAGATTTTTGGGTTTATGTGACGGGATTCTATGCTCATTTGCTTTACTATTTTGCTTATCAAATCCATGCCGCTAATCAATCTCTCTATATTTTCAAATGAAAACCTAATTATTTGAATCATTTTTACTTATTAACATTTGAGACTTGGTGCTGCTATGCATCATTCATTTTTCTCAATTTTTTACATTGTTTGTTCTTAGCTTCTTGACCTTTTGTTTCTCCAGAAAAATTCCAACATGACTTTTCTAACTCTAGAATGTGATCATGTCATAGTTTATTTGTAGCTCTAGAGATTTTTGAAGATGCAAGTGATATGAGGAAACATTTTCCTGAGAAATACTTTGCAATTACATGGAAAGGATAGATTCGAGGTAGAACTGAGACAGAGTTCAATTAGGTAATTTTAATATTCTGCCTGAGATGTAATGGTGGCCTAAGCAAGAGTGGTGGCCTATGTGAGAATGAAGAGAAGAGGATATTAGAGACTGTACTTTTGTCTTTCACCTCTCTATTTATCTTTGTGTTTCTTACAGTTTTTAACTCATCAAAGGTTGTAATGTTGTTGTTTTCGCATTGCTAGAAGAATATTGGCACTTCCCAAATGCTTCTATGTGTACGTGTGAGTTAGGGAGCAGCTTGAATCCATTCTATGGCCTAGATTCATCCCTCTCCATTGTTTCTCCATAGTTACTTCAATAGACTGTCAATCATATTCCTTATAATGATTTGATCAATATTCAGTCTTCATCCTATATTTTTTCAAATGTCATGGATTTTACTGAAGCAACTAATTCAAGACAGCAGGTCTTAAAGAACACTCACATTTGCTTTGCTAATGGTAGAATACCTTAATTTTGCTACTTCCCTCCTTTTGAACATTATGTACCACTCAATAAATTCCAGTCATTAACATTAGACATGTGTCATCTCACACTACTCATTCATACCCAGCTTGTAGAGCTCTAAAAGACGCAGATCATTTTTTTGTGTTTAGTATTTTATTTTTCCAATTACATATAAAACAATTGTAGCATTCTTTTTTAAAACATTGTGTAAGAAATTCTCTCCCTCCTTCCCTCCATCACCCTCCTTGAGAAAGCAAGCAATTTTATATAGATTGTATATGTGCAGTCATGCAAAACATTTCCACATTGCTCATTACCTGTGAAAGAAAACACAAACAATCCCTGCCCCAAATGAAGACAAGTTTCTATGGAAGTATAACCTCTGAGGACAGATTGAAAAGAATTAAGAAGGGAGTGAGAATAGAAAAAAGAGGAGGCACCCATAATAGATACCCTTTTTGAAGAGTTTAGGCGCCAAAGTTAGGGGAAGACAGTAGTTAGAGAGATAAGAGAATTAAGGTAGGATTTTGTAAAAGGAGGAAAATTCAATATTCTTGTGTTAAATCTCATATGAAGATTTCACAGAAATGGCTCCCCTTTTGCATATAATCATTGAATACATATTGGGCACACAATAACCTTTGTTTTCCCTTCATATCAAAGAAAATATAACCATGAAGATGATACAATGGCCCTAGGCAGAAGATGCAGTGGATAGAATATTATACTTAGGAAAACTTAGGTTCAGATACTGGGTTTGATTTACTTGCATCATAATTTTGGGCAAGTCACTTAGTCTACTTCCATTTCCTTGTCTGGAAAATGAGGTGGTTGGAAAGAATGAACTTGAAAGTGAATCTATGATCCCACAAAAGGACTCAAAGAGATCCTCAGCTTCCATAAATGGAAATTGAATTTAGGGTTTTTCCTGGGAAAATACCTTTTGCCTATACCATTTACTGGGAATCCCTTCTGTATTTGTAGTCCCAATATGTGTTCTAGTGTTCTTCCAGAAGGTAAATGTACTTGGAAGGCTGCTGAGCAACGCTTTCCATCCAATTTGTGCTTTTCCTCTATCTTTCTTACTTTCATGCTCAGGTAAGAAATATGAAAATGACTATTTTCCTTCTCCAGAAGCTCTGACTTTGATCTTTTAAAAGGACCCTATGCAAAAGCCATGGTGTCTATACTCCTAATATTTCCTTTCTCCAATTCCAGTTCTTTTTTATGATACCATATTATGCCTAGCAAATGTAGAAGAAGGGGCAGCTAGGTGGCAAACTGGATAGATCACTGGTTCTGGGGTCAAGAGGCCCTGAGTTCAAATCTGATCTCTACTTACTACACTTACTAACTAGTTTTTTTCTGGGCAAGTAACTTAACCTAATTGCCTCAGGAAAAATAAAAGAAAGAAAGTAAAGAAAAAAAGTAGGAGAGAACACTTCTGAATTTTGTGACATTTCCAAAAATAGGGTCTACAATATTGAGAAAAAAGTTGAGATAAGTTTAAGTTTTGTCCCTTAAAAATGTGCACATCTAAGAAAGTCTTTGCCCCCAGGTAGCTTTCCTGAAAGCATTCTTGACATCTTTGTTCCTCAAACTATAGACCAGAGGGTTCAGCATGGGAATGGTCATGGTGTAGAACACTGACACAAATTTATTTGTGTCCATGGAATTACTGGAACTGGGTTTTAAGTAAATGAAACAGTCTGTCCCATACAATAGGCAGACTGCAGACAGGTGGGAGCCACAGGTAGAGATGGCTTTCTGCCGACCCTTGGCAGAGTGCATCCTCAGGATGGCTATAAAGATGAACAGGTAGGACTTCAAGATGAGTAGGATGGCACAAAAGGCACTGAATCCTCCTAACAGAAAGACCAGCAATTGAGTGGTGTGGGTATCAGAGCAGGAGAGAGACAGAAAGACAGGAATATCACAGAAGAAGTGATGGATCACATTGGACCTACAAAAGGACAGGCTGAAGGTGAAAAATGTGTGGACAGTAGAATCCACAAAGCCACAGACACAGGAAGCAACTGCCAGAGCAGCACACACATTCCATGTCATGGTGGTGTTGTAATGGAAGGGTCTACACATCGCTGCTTGGCGATCATAGGCCATAGCAGCCAGGAGATAATTTTCAATGGGTGCAAGGCTACAAAAAAAGAACATTTGTGTAGCACATCCATTGTAAGAGATGCCCTTGTTGCCTGTGATAAATCCAGCCATGACTTTGGGTGTAATAACTGAGGAGTAACCAAAATGCACCAGGGAGAGGTTACTGAGGAAAAAGTACATGGGAGTGTGGAGGTGGGAATCCCAGGAGATTAAGGTTACCATCCCCAGGTTCCCCACCACAGTCATGAGGTAGATGAGGGTGAACAGAATGAAGAATGGCACCTGAAGCTCTGGGGCATCTGTTAATCCCAAAAGGATGAACTCTGTCACACGTGTTGTGTTCTCCATAGATGTCATTTAGGAGCTAGATCATTGACCTGTAAAAGAGAAAAACCATTAGAATTACCTCCCTGCAAGTAATCATTGTCAAAGACTTCTCTAGTAGCAGGAGCTGTGATAGGGAGCTTCTGGAAGCATCTCAATGATGCCTTGCTGAATATTTATAACCTGCAGATGAGATGATCACAACTTCCCTTGGGGAAGGGGATCCTTACCTATCATTTTTCAGTAGCTGTAGTTAGGTACCAGAGAAGCTGGAGGACTAGGCCTTCTCTCACGATGTCCTGAGACACTTGTCTCTATGTCCTTGGACATGTCACTTAAACTGTGTCTACCTCAATTTCCTTAACTGTGAAACAGGAATAATAATTGCGTTTCCTCCACAGGTTTGCTCAGGTTAAAAAGTGATATTTTTAAAGTGTTTATAACCTTAATATAACACATATATAAATGTGTGCATATATCTACACATGTATTCACATACATATATACACAAAAAGATACAAATAAATACATAGGTATATTATATAAAAATATGTGTATTACTATATTCATATACTTATAGGAATGTAGTGTATACCAATATATGCTTACCTATATGTTTCTCTTTATCTTTATGTGATTATGTATATATTATATGCATACACCAATTGGGTATGTGTACAAACACAGATCTATAAATGCACACATATTCTTAAACATATATGTTTCTACACATATTTGTGTATATCAATACAAACCAACTGGTTTTGGGTATTAACAGAGATATACTCACATGTATACATACACAAAGGCACAGAAACAAACAAGCCAATTAGACTAGCCTCAGAAAGGCTTTACACAAAAGCTCTAATTTGAAAAATCATGGAGGTGAGGAGGAAGGGTGTTTTTGATATCAAGATCCATGTATGCCTGGACTATCCTGAATGAGGAAAAGTCTGCTAGCTCAGGTTGACCATAATGTTGAACGTGTGAATGGGAGTAACATGACTTTTAAATGAATGGCACATGGTGGCCAGATTAGTGAAGTCATTGAATGGCACACTGAGGAATGTGTATTCTGTCCTGGAGACAGTAGAGAAGCACTGAAAACTCTGAGTATGGAAATGGCATGTTCAGATCTAGTATTAATAGCTATGAAAATCAATGAAAAGGAAGAGGAAGCATGGCACAGTGAAGAGAGAACTGGATCTAGTGCCACAAGACCTGGTTCCAGATTTACCTCCTATGCTTACTCCTTGTCTGTCTTTGTGTTAATCACTATGCTTTTCAGTAATTTCTTTGACTGTTCAATAAGAGGGCTGACTAAATAGCCTTTTAGATCCTTTTCATACATCTGTTATCTTATGGACTGATTTCTCATTTGTTGCTTCTTAGAACCATCTGGCAAACTTGTCAGTACCCTACCATCACCACTATGAAATACAAAATGGGTCATCCGGAAGACTGAGAGCCATTTTTTTTCTTTTAGTCCTATTCATGAATTCCCAAAACTAAAGCAAATCATCCCTTCACAGTCAGACTTCCAGTAGTGAGCCTTTCTACACAAAGCTATGCTAGTGTTAGCATATCAGAACGATGGTCACTTCATTCACAGGCTGCTCTAGAAGACTTAAGGTGGGAAGGTCCTACCAGAGGTTGCCTTTCACTACCCTTATTTTAGGGAACCTATATTTCTCTCCACATCTTAAAAAGGCATTGGAATAGGGTTTAGAAAATGAAGGAGCCTGACATATTTGTTAAATTGCAATTTCTCTGAGAGGCAATCAGGGTTGAGTGACTTGCTTAGGATCACAGGGTCAAGTGTCTGAGGCCAGATTTGAATTCTGGTCCTCCTGACTCTGGGCCTGTGCTCCATTCACTGTGCCACGTAGCTGCCTATAAGATACAACTTCGACATTGGAAAGACACATTCCTTAAGATAAAATTGCAGAATCTCAAAGTAGGAAGGGAGGAGTGGCCATTAAATTAGGGGTATACAACACAACAATTTAAATCAGAGGCTCCTGTTTGAGTTCAAGTTTTAAAATGAGAGATGACTATTTGCCCAAAGGACTTTAATTTCTGCATTTATTAGCAAAGTCCTTGCCAAATCAGAAAATATGTGATGTTTCAATGTCTGTAGCATAAAAGTGGTAATTTAGGGGAACCATTTTCAGGTTTTTGAGTATCCTGATGTGATTTATTACATGAAAGTATCCACTACCAACTGCAACTTTGGTAAGGGGATTCTGCCTCCAAGGCAACATCTACATTTGGAGGAGATGGGACAGCTCGAGAGCTGGGTCCACAGCATTTCACTTTGGTATAGAAATGTCTCAGTTTCCTCATATGTAAAATGAAAATCATGACATCTTCTTACCAGACTTGTTGTGAGGGTCAAATGAGACAAAGCTCTTTTCGTGTATAGTTGATAGATTCATTAATTATTACTGACTAATATAATCCTGCCTCTGATCATGCTGATTTAATGACCCTGAGCAAGTTATTTAACCTCTTGGTGCCACAGGCAACTTTTGAAGACTACAAGGTGAAGGCAAGATGCCTATCTATACTGACTGCTATCAATGTTTTAAACATGAGAAAGTGAGACCCTACCATACTTATAGGCTCTAAGTACATGCTTTTGCCATGACCCCCTGTAATAAACACATCTTTCATTAAGGAGAACTGGTATTCTGTCAGTCCATTGTTAAATGTATTTCTGCTAGTCTAATTATCTTTAGCTCATCCCCAGCCTGTTCCACACCATTCTGAAAGTCACCTGCAACCTTACTTTATGAATGTTGCTTTCTAATTCTTGGCTTTAATAATTACCACAGCTAACACTTAATAGCACTGAAAATTTGCAAAGTCCTTTATATGGAGTGTTGGTCCTGGAGTCAGGAACATTCCTCTATCTGAGTTCAAATCTGGTCCCAGATAACTACTAGCTATGTTAGGCGGGGCATATCATTTAACCCTGCCTGCCTCAGATTCCTCATTGATAACATGAAGTGGAGAAGAAATCTCAAGTTACTCCAGTATCTTTGCCAAGAAAACCTCAAATGAGGTCACTAACGACAGATACAACTGAAAAAACTCTGAACAACAAAATTACATATCTCATTTGATCCTCACAACAACCTTGTAAAGAAGATGCTTTTTTTTACCCTCATTTTACAGGTGAGAAACCCAAGGTTGACAAAGGCTAGATGACTTGACCAGGGTCGCACAGTTAGTAAGTGTTCTGAATTAGTATTTCAATCTTGCAGACTGTCTATATTGCAATAAGGTCTTTGAAAGCATAGAGCATTTGAACGATTTTGTATCCCAAGAATTCAATGCAACACCTAGCACGTGCTTAAAAATGCCTTTTGACTGAGTGACAATTAAATCTTTTTGATTTCTGTCTCATTTTCTATTACCCATGTGAACTATGTCACAGGGTCTTTTGTTTTATTTTGAATGAGAAAAAACTTTGCACTCCCTAAAGTGCTTAAACATGAGAGTTTCTAGTAACTACATAGGCTGTAGGGATTAAATATGACAACAGATGTAAAAGCGTTCTGAGAAGATTACAGTCCCTGGGAGAAAAAGGCAGAATATATCCTAAACTATAAGGTCTTTGAGACAATAAAGAATAATGAATAAGGTTCTAGACTTGGAGTCAGGAAGGTGTTTTGAATCCCATTTCAGAAACTTATTAGCTGTAGGACTCTGGGGAAGACACTTAAAGTCTCAGCCCTAACCTTCTTATTTACATATAGTAGTAAAACCCATTGCGATATTTACTTCGAAGATGTACTGTGTTTGGTTTTTTGAGTTAATGCATGAAAATCTCCCTAAAATGTGATTTATCACTGTGGTCAAGAACCATGTCCTATCTCATTTTGTATCATCCTCCCTCTCATCAATGTTCCTCCCTACTTTAACCTGGTGCTCTGTACGTCTTTTAAAAATATTCATTTTTTTTGGTAAGGTTTTATCTGCACTAAAGCCACAGTTTTGACTCATTCTCCGATACCTGAAAATAACTCTTGAATCAATACAGAAAACTCATGTTGAAAACCTATAGCATTGTAGATAACAATTACTAGAATCTATTCACCCTTAAAATTTAATAGGTACTGTGCATACTTTAATTTATGGGAAAGTACTACAATCATTATTCACTTCCATTTTCCTAATGAGGTCACTGAATCTCAGAAAGTTTTCAAGTAGTTACCCATGGTCACATTGGTATTAAGTGTCAGGGACAGGAGTTGGACCCAGATGTCTCTGTCTGTAAGTACATCCTTCAATCTCATATCACACATATCCCGCCCATCTATGCATTCTAAAATCTAGAATTTGATATTTTAGAACCAACCTGGTGTTAAGAAAAAGACTGATGGTGCTCCAGAAGAGGTCAGTCAAGGATGTAGTCATGTTAGTATTAAGATTAGCAACAAATATCAAATAAATAAATGAGTGACTCTAAGGGGTTCAACCTACATGCCAGGGAAGCCTAAGAGTGTCATATTTGGTTGTCAGTGACTGAAAGCAGTAATCACTTGGGGTTTTATACAGACCTTGGAGTCCAGTCTCCTAAGGACTATTTATTCTCCCTTGGGAAACCTGCACAGCTTCAGAGCCAACTCTTGAACATAATGAATCCTTAAACTTTGCTCTAACCATGAGGACAAAACCTGATTGCTCAGAGAGTTCAATCTCTCATTTTCCTTTTCTACTTTAACTCATTATTAGTGTGGTGAAGTAGAGGACACCTTGGACATGGCAATATAGAAGACTCAGCTTTTCATGTTTATTAACCACATCCTGAGTTATTTTAGCAAGTCACTCAACTCTCCCAATTTCTCAGTTCCCAATGAGTAAATTTCTCATTTTACTTGTCTGTAAAATAGGGATAGTAATCTATTCTCTGTATACTTTGAAGGGCTAGAATCAAATGTCATTCTAGATGGAGAAAAAATCATGTGGTTCCTGTAATTATTGATACAGTCTAAGAGACGTCACATTGACAGTCTGAATCTCAGTTTTTCACTCTTCAAAAATCATGATTCTTTTCTGCCTCCCTCCCTTTCTTGGATAATGTGAGAAATGTGTTTATAAAGCTATAAATATATAAGCTATTATGTTTTCATTACTATTCATCTTTCAGTTTTTCCTGAAGTCTAGTCAATGGGACTGTGTCCCATGTATTCATCTTGTACTGTTTTCCTCTGCTTAGTGGATTTATTCCTGAAGGACACATGTACATAGAGCTGCACTATAGTGATAGGTCTGGGGAATCTTGTAAGTTTCATTTATCTTTCTTTTCCCAAAATATTTGCCAAAATCTAAAAGATGTGGGGAAATGTAGACTGCATGACCGAATAGCTAACATCAATGACAAGTCACTGATGGAGAGATGACGCTTAGAAAATAAAATCTAGTCTGCCTCAGATAGTTTTCCTTAGAGTTGTGTTGTTTCATAGTTTTATCAATGACTAGATGGCAAAGTCATCAGATGAACAAATATGGTTGGCAAAGCTACCTATTTGGATGACATTCAGGTGGTACAGTGCTTAGAGCACTGGACTTGGGTTCAGGAAGATTTGAATTCCATCCTAACCTCAAATACTTACTAGGTGTGTAAGTCTGGTATCACATAATCTCTGGTTGCTTCAGTTTCCTTATCTCTAAAATGTGAATAATGATAGCCTCTGTCTACTGAGATTGGTTGAAAGATAAAAGGAAATAATATTTCTAAAGTGCTTTGCAACCTTAAGGAACTATATAAATATATTATTAGCAGCTATTGTTAGATCTTGATAGAGTAGAATGTTGGTCTAAATATGATGATACGTAATTTTATAGGACTTTTTTCTGAAATCCACATGTGCATTACATTGGAGAATTGAGTAGGTAGCAATTTGTCTGGAAAAAAATACGGAAAAATTTATGGGATGCAAACAACATGTGATTAATGTGCTATGTTGTATGCACCAGTAGTAATGTTAATAACTTGTGTATATATAGTGCTCTAAGATTTGTAAATTCTATACTTAATCACATTTGGTCTATAAAACTTCCCATAATTTAGACTGCATTTGCAGAGATGTAATGAAGAGAATGAAAGGGTAATAACTCCCATTGTCTACTGTGCTAGTCAGGCTACAGTTAAATAATTGTGTTCAGGTCTCTGTACTCCATCTGGGATAGTCCAGAAATTTTTTAAACGAGTTTATCTCAGATAAGTTGGGGTTGTATATTATGGCATATGCAACTTAGCTGGAGGAATCTGGCAGACATCCTAGAAAGAGAAAACTCAACAGTATCAGGATGGCTATTTTCAAGTAATGGAAGGTCTGTCATGTTAAAAAGGGATTAGACTGTTTTGTTTGGCAAAAGAGGGGGAAAAACGTATGAATAATGAACTAAGAAATATATTTAATCTTCTTGTGATGAAAATTTATTCACAAATGGACAGATTTAAAATGGAATGGACTAATTTCAAAAGGACTGAGTCTCACCTTACAGGAGAATTTAATGGTATAAGTGGGTGACTATATTAAGCAATTAATGTTTTATTCAATCAATAGCAATAGACATTTAACAGTAGCTACTAAATGTCTCTTGTGGAAGGTACTGTGCTAGGCCCCATCTAGGGTGACAAAGATGGAAACAAAACAATTTCTGCTCTTACAAAGTTGACATTCTATTAGGGATGTGATATGAGTACATACAAATAGATACCAAACATACATAAAATGAATGTGAAGTAATTTCATCAATAGGAGACTCACCATCTAGGAGAATCAGAAAAATCCTAGTTTAAGAGAAGAAAATGTTTCATCTAAAATCTGAAAGAACTAAGGATCTAAGAGTCAGAGATGAGGAGAGATTACACTCAGGCATGGGGTGAGCCTGAGATAGATAGAGAGGTGAAATGTGTAAGGTTGAGTTAAAGAGACATAAGTATCGCTTTGCTGGACCATATTTTAAAGGAAGAAGAGTCATATAAAATAAATTGTTAAATTAAGTCTTAATTTATTAAGGCTGGTGTGATGCACTTTAAACTCAAGAATAAATAGAAAAGTTAATAGTTGATCCAAGAGGCAAGGGGTAGTGATTGGAGTTGAGGGTCTTTAAAGCAAAATTAACCAATATTTATTTTTTCTCCCTCTCATTTCCTATCCCACCCTACTCATAAAGAGAACCATAAAAATGAGTAGGTAGGCAGAAAGTAAGTAAGGAAGGAACCAAAGCAAGGTAAGAACCTTGGAAAGAAATATGAAAAAAAAATAGAAGTGAACCTGAAGCATCTCATTAAAAAAACAACTGATGTGGAGAACGGAAGGAAGAGGCATAATATGAGAACTGGAACTTTCTGAAACGTGTTAAAACAAAAAAACTCGGGAATAAATATTTCAAGAAATTATTAAAGAGAATTGTCCTGACATTCTAGAACAAGAGGGTAAAGTAGAAACAGTGGAAAAAAATCTACCATTTACCACCTGAAAGAAATGAAAACTTACAGGAATGTCACAGCCAAGTTTGAAATTTTTCAGCTTAAGGAAAAATTATTGGAGACAACAAGAAAAAAAAACAATTTAAATACTATGGAGCTGAAATCAGGATTTCAAAAGGCTTAAGCTGCTGGAATAACATAAAAACTGTCCTAGTGACCAAGAATAAAAGTAAATTCAGGATAAAATCCTAAATTAAAAAAAAGACATTTAATGAACTGAAAAACTTTCAGCTATTTGTGACAAAAGACAAGGACTAAATGGAAAATTTGATATGTAAGATCCAGGAGTAATATAAGGAAAACATTAAAGACTAACTAACTATAAGGGACTCATTAAGATCTAAATGTTTACTTTTTAGTTATGAAAAAGTTATCAGAATGTTAATACTGTCATCATAATATAGCTTTCATCAGATCTGGATTAAAGAAAGAAATATATATACACACACATGTACACACACATATATACATATACATGTATATACACATATACATATATACATGCATACATATATACACATATGTATATACATACATATACAGATATACATACACATATATATGAATGTATGTATGTATATATGTGTGTGTATGTATATATGTGTGTGTGTATGTGTGTGTATATATATATATTATATATATATATATATATATACTGTGTGGGATAGCATGACACCCCTGCCCCTTACTCAAATTGACTGCTCTGAGGCTTTTCAAAGTAAAAACAGAAAAATCTCCTTTATTCGGTTCTCGTGAGAAGGCAGTCCCTTCACCAGTAAAGCTGGAGTGAGATGCACCTTACAGAAGCAGAATGGCAATTTATATAGACCCTGATGTGGAAATCCCCCTCCCACCGCTGACCATTATTCTCATTGGTCGAGAAGCATGGTCTAGGAGCGAAATCTAAATAATCCCTTTTGAAACCCGGTTCAAATTTCCCCCTCCTGAACATTACAAAGCATCATTGTATGCAAATTAGGCATTGGAAGCATATGCAAATGAAGCATTGATGACTCATGCAAATTGGGCATTGAGAACTTATGCAAATCAGGTGGACCAGAGTGAGGGCTGCAGACTGCCTGTGCATATGCAAATTAGATATTGAGGAGTTAGTGAACCATAGCTAATCATTGATCCTAATGAACTGTATAGCCTTATATGGAAATAACCTGACCCTGGTGGAAATGAAACCTGGGCCTAAGGTCTTTTCTACTCTAGAGAGGAGTGTCATACCCCTGAAAAGTCTTCACTAAATCTGCTCCTATTTAATACCGATACCTACTCATATATACATATGCAAATATATATGTATATATATCCATGCATGTGATTGTATATATGTATGTATGTATGTATATGTGACTAAAAGTCTTCTTAACTTATGAAGAAATAAGAGGACTAGGTGACAAGATAAGGGAATGACCCATTTGATGGTGGATAGGGAAAAGAATAGGAGGGCAAGGTGAGAGAATTAAGTAATAAGTACAGAACAAAAAGACGGGCCTGAGAAGGGCAATGGTGACGAGAAAAATTCAAAAATAGTAACTATAACTTTGAATGTGAATGGGAAAAACTCACTCAAAAAAGAAAGGGATAGAATAATGGATTAAAAATCAAAATAATGGCTTTCTAGTTCAGATTCAACCACTTACTAACTGTTCAGTTTTGGCAAATCAGCTTCTCCAAACCTCAGTGTACTCATCTGTAAAATACAGATAATAATCACTTCTCTCTATATATTTAAGGGGTGTTGTATCAATCCAATGAAATACTAGAAAAGGAAAAAAGTAATTTTTTTTTGTGGTTGTGTCCTTTCAGTTGTGTCCGAGTCCCTGTGACCACATTTAATGTTGTCCTGGAAAAGAAATTGGAGAGATTTGCCATTTCCTTCCACAACTCATTTTTCAGATGCAGAAATGAGTCAAACAGGGTTAAATGATTTGCCCAGGGTCATACAGCTAGTAAGTGTCTGAAGCCGGATTTGAATTCAGGAAAATGAGATTTTCTGATGTAAGACTCAGTAGTCTATTCACTGTACCACCTTTCTGCTTAAGTCAGACATCTGTCTAGCAGAAAAAGAACTGACAATAATCTTTGGAGTACAGTATCTATTTCAAGTATTTGTTTTATCGCTCCACAATGTCTACAACTTGTTAGTGGTTAAAGGGTGAGGAAGATCAATCTTATTTCTGGATTTAGGGTACATCCTTGAGTCAACACTTAGGTAAATAAAATTTCATTCTTATTAGAAATGTAGTCAGGATACCCAGCATGAAGGGAGGTTTAAATTTTTTTTTCCTTTCCCAAGGGCGGATGTGGTATCCTTTATATTAGGATGGGAAGAAGTTTGGCAACCCTGTACCATGTATAAGTATGTGCTGCTGTCAAAATAGAACACCAGCCCCACTATCACAGAGGAGGGCTTATGTTCTACTTATTAAATTCAATTAAATAAACATTAAGCACCTACTATGTGCCAGGCACTGTGAGAAGATTGGATAGAGAAAAAGAGGAAAAATGATAGTCCCTGACCTCAAGGAGCTTACAATGTATCATGCAGTGTATGGCTAGATGGAAGACCTTCCCTTGGGTCTCTTTTGCACATGGTGATGGAGTTGGCAGGATGTGTAATTAGCCTTCACTTTCTTGGCTTCCTCTTATTTGAGGGAAAAACTTCTCTGGTAGTTCCAGTTCTGTATAAGACATTCATTTTCTTGGCTATTTTAGGCATGGGTCAATTGTATTATTGAGACAATTATATAGTGGTCAGATGTTTGGACTGTGTATTCTTTCTTGGAGAAAGCAGTGTTGGGGAAGAGACTTTTGATCTGTTGGAGCAGAAACCCGAAAACCTTGCATGTCTTCCAATTTTCCTCTTCCTCCTAAGTGTTTGAGGTTCCATTGTAATACCTTCTAAACATGGCCTCCCTCTCCCATCCCCACTATGGGTCCTCCTCTTCGTGAGCTCCTTGTTCAAACTACTTTTCCAACCTGATCAGTGGGATCATCCTTCTCTATTTCCTCCTATTTGGATACTGCCAAACCTCTCTCTATTTCCCCTCCCTCTACACATGTATATTTCAAATGTGGGAAGGTATTAGGAATTCAATGTATATGTGCCCAAAATACTCAGTAATCTAGAAGCCACCACTGTATAACCTTTCTGTATTGAAGTCTCTCTCTCTCTCTCTCTCTCTCTCTCTCTCTCTCTCTCTCTCTCTCTCTCTCTCTCTCTCTCTCTCTCATCCCCTTTCTTGAGAATTGTCACAAGCAGAGGTATTTCTGGTTTGAGCCCCAACCTTCACCTTAGCTATTTTTTCTTGTTTTTCTTGTTTATCAACAAAACATCATTTGTTCCTTCCCCTAGTAAATTGGTGAAAGAACTTTCCTAAATAGATTTCCAGATGAATAGTGGTTATAATATGGATATAAGAGGAGCATATATGAGGTCATTCACATGGGGACCCCATAGCTTTTAATGTATCCAGAGTTACAGGTTATATTCCCATCATCAGGGCAGTCATAGCTATCTGACTTATCATGAAGTCACTATGTGACTGCTTTCTGTTTTAGGAAAAAAATTGCTTCTCTGGGGGTTGTCCACTGCCTGTTGGCAGCCACTGGGAAATCTCCCTTAATTGGGTATATTTGTTTGATGGTCACGTAAGGAGTTCTAATACAGCAAATTGTTGTCCTACTCTGCCATTGAGTAGCCACTGTATCAATTAGTTATCCACTTAGTCAAGCCATAAGCCCCCTAAAGCAATACAATCATCTTCCATAATGGGAATCATTCTAGTGTGTCTATCAATACTGCAAACTCTTCTTGTTTGTGAGGATTCCCCAGTTGGTGTCCGTCTCAAAAGCTAACAAGTTCACTTTCCCTATACATCTGCACTTCTGTTGAGTCATTTATTTTCCAAATAGTTCCTGGTGGTTAGTGAGCAGTGTCAGGCCATTTGTGGTGATTTGGAGCATGAGTCTTCCCTTTCCAAGCCCTCTCTCACCTGAGGCAGAGTTTTATCATTTGCTCAGCAGCCGAGAGGTTAGAATCCTTGAGTCCCTTAAGGTTAATTTCCTCTTCCCAAGACACTCATTACTTGAGATTCATGGATTTGGGGGATCAGGAGCAAGCTCTCACTGCCACTGAAAGCCTTTTAAATCTGTCTCCTAGAAGGTTGGCAACTGGAGAAGATTCGAATCCACCAGCACTTCCTTGACTGCTACTCCCTCTTTCATTATCAAAGAAAGTAATATTCTGTAATGAGGAATGAAAATGAGAAGAAGAAAATTAGAAATGAGGAGGAAGGAAGTGGGAAATTTAACCCTAAAGTACCACTCCAGGGAGAGACTGAAAAAAGGGTTTGAAGTCAAAGTGATTTTCACAGACTGTCACCTATTTTCCTGCAGCCCCTCCAACAATGACTTGTTTTCTTCTTATTTTCTATACCAATGTGATTGGTGTGAGGCAGAACTTCAATCTTGCTTTGATTTACATCATTTTTCTAATTGTCAGTGATAATGTACATCACAATTTACTTCATTACACCATTTTTATAATTATTGGGAATATTTTTCCTGTGGGTACTGCTAGTTGTATTTAATTTTTTGAAACCTACTTTATCATATCATTTGACAATTTTTCTGTTGAGATAGAAGTTTTGGCCTTATAAATCTGAATAAACTGTAGTATTAACTCATTTACATTTACAAGAACAAATGACAGATCACATCTGTGTGTGTATATATATAAACACATACATATATATTTATATACACAGATAGGGACACACATAGATATTAACCAATATGATATATAGTTTATAAGAACAGGAACCATATACATACACATATGTACATATATATATAAATACTTATATATATGTATATATTTATGTGTCTATACATACATATGGGAAATATGACCTTTATCAAAGAGACTCACAAAAATTTTTTCGTATTGATTTTTTCCCTTTTTATTGTTTATGCAAAAAATCCACTTTGACCTAACCTAATTAAAATTGTCCATCTGATCTTCCATGATTCCCATCATCCCCTCCTTCATCATGAACTTTTGTGCTCTCCATAGAGCTGAAAGTAAGTTTTTTATTGCTCCTCTAATTTACCTATGATACCTTTTGTCTCTGCTATATATCAAATGGAACTTTATTTGAGAATGTTGTGTAAGTTCTTAGTCCATACAACATTCCAACAGACTGCTTTCTGGTTTTTCCTGAAATTTTTAACCAAAGAGGGAGTGTACTGACACCAAGATCTTTGAGTTTATCAGACACTATGCCATTATGTTCATTTGCTTTACAGTTTTGTTTATCAAATCAGTGCCACTGATCAATCTTTCTATATTCTCAAAGGAAAATCCAATTAGTTGGACGATTTTTACTTATTCTAATTTGAAATTTGGTGCATTTACACGTTTTATTCCTCAATTTTTTTCATTGTTTTCTCTGAGCTTCTTGACCTCACGTTTCTCCAGAAAAATTCCAATAAAACTTTTCTTTCTAACACTAGAATGTAATCATCTGATAGTTTATTTATGGCTCTAGAGATTTTTGAAGATGGAAGTGATATGATGAAATATTTTCCTGAGAAATATTTTGCAATTGCAAGGAGAGGATAGACTGAAGATAGACTTCAAACAGAGTTCAATTAAGCAATTTTAATATTCTACCTGAGATGAAAGGTTGGCTCAAGCAAAGGTGGTGGCCTATGTGAGAATGAAGAGAAGGGGATATTAGAGACTGAAGTTTTGTCTTTCATGTCTCAATTTATCATTGTGTTTCTTACAGTTTTTATTCTTTAGAGGTTGCAATGTTATTGGTTCACACTCTTAGAACATTGACAGAAAAGATATTGCTGCTTCCAAAATGCTTCTGTGTGCATGTGTGTGTTAGGGAGCAGCTTGGATCACTGAAAAGGTGCATAACTTCCCAGATGCCATCCTTCAAACTTTAATTTTTCTCTCCAGTGATGGACTGTACTCATCCATTTGCAGTGTTCTTCCATGATTAGCTCTGTTGTGGTTAGACTGTCCATCCTATTTCATACAATGATTTGATCAGTATTCAATCTTCATCCTTAATTATTTCAAATATTCATGGATTTCACTGAGGAAACTAACTCAAGAGATCTGTTCTTAATAGAATACTTATATTTGGTTTGGTAATGGCAGAATACTCTAGTTTTATTACCCCTTTCATTTTGAACATTGTATCCCTCAATGACTCCTAGTCATTAACATTAGATATATGCCATCTCACCCTATTCATTCATACCCATCTTGAAGAACTCTTAAAGACTGAGATAATTTTTTTCTGTTTAGTATTTTATTTTTCCCAATTACTTGTAAAGGTATTTTAACATTCACTTTTTTAATCTTTGAGGTTAAAATTCTCTCTCTCCTTCCCTCCATCACCCTCCTTGAGGAGGTAAAAAATTTGATATAGGTTATAAATGTATAGTCATGCAATACATTTTCAAATTAGTCATGTTGTGAAAGAAAACACAAGCACAAAAATCCAAGAAAAATAAAGGCAAGTTTCTATGGAAAGATAAAGTCTGAGGCTAGACTGTAAAGGGTTAAGAAGAGAGTGAGAGAGAGTAGAAAAAGAGGAGGTACCTATCATAGAGAGTCTTTGTGAAGAGTTTAGCCATTAATGGCAGGAGAGGACAATAGTTAGGAGATTGAAAGATTAAGGGAGGCTTTTCTAAATGGAGGAAAATCCAATATTTTTATGCTAAATCTCATGTCTTAATTTCTCAGTAAGAGCTCCCTTTTGGCATATAATCATTAAATATATATTGTTCACAAGACAGCCTTTGTTGCATCTTCATCCCAAAGAAAATATAACCATGTAAAGGACATAAGGGTCCAGGACAGAGAATGTAATGGATAGAATGTTGGACTTAGAATCAGGAAAACTTAGATGCTGGCTTTGACTTACTATTTGCATAATCTTAGACAAGTCACTTAGTCTACTTAAATTTCCATTTCCTTGTCTGAAAAATGAAGTGGTTGGAATGAATGAACTTTAAAGTGAATCTAGGATCCCAGGAAGTACTCAAACAGGTCCTCAGCTTCCTTAAATGGAAATTGAATTTGGGGTTATTTGGGGAAATGCCTTTTGCCAATACCATTTTTTGGCAATCCCTTCTGGACTTATATTACCAGTCTGGGGTCTAGTCTTCTTTCAGAAAGTAAATGTATTTGGAGAGCTGCTAAGGAACTCTTCCCATCCAATTTCTACTTTCCCTCTAACTCCCTTGCTTTCATCTTTGAGTAAGAAATATGTAAATTATTATTTTCCTTCTCCAAAAACTGTGGCTTTGATCTTTTAAAAGGATCCTATGCAAAAACCATAGTGTCTATGCTCCTAATATTTCCTGACTCAAATTACAGTTCTTTTTTAAGATACCATAATATGACTAGCAAATATAGGAGAAGGGGCAGCTAGGTGGTAAAGTGGATAGATCACTGGTTCTAGGGTCAGGAGTCACTGAGTTCTAATCTGATCTCAGACAGGACACTTACTAGCTGGTGTTTTGCTGGAAAAGTCACTTACCATAATTGCCTCAGGACTGCCTCTTGTTTCAGGATAGAAATTGTTTCTGTGGGGTTTGTCCATTGCCTGTTGTGAACCACTGGGAAATCTCCATTAAATGGGATACATTTATATGATATCCACATAACACGTTCTAATACAGCAGCTTCTTGTTCCTATGATGATAAAGATCAAAACATACAGCCAGAAGAAGACAACAAAGCCAAAGCTCTTGCATCATATGCCTCTATTAAAAATATGAATTTACACTATGGAAGAGCTCAAAAATAATTCTGAAAATCACATAAGAGAAGTAGAGGAAAAATTGGGAAGAGAAATAATAGTGATGCAAGAAAATCATGAAAAACAAGTCAACATTTTGCTATAGGAAACTCCCCATAAATGCTGCAGAAAATAACACTTTTAAAATTACATTAATCCAAATAGCAAACAACGTCCAAAAAGCCAGTGAGGAGAAGATTGCCTTAAAAAGGAGAATGAACCAAATGGAAAAAGAGGTCCCAAAGATCACGGAAGAAAATCATTCTTTAAAAATCAGAAAGGAGGAAATGGAACCTAATGACTTAATGAGAAATAGAGAAATTGTACAATAAAACCAAAGGAATGAAAAAAATAGAAGACAATGTGAAGTATCACATTGGAAAAACAACTGACCTGGAAAATAGATCTAGGAGAGATAATTTAAAAATTAGTGGACTATCATAAAGTCATGATCAAAAAAACAACCTAGACATCATCTTTCAAGAAATTATCAGGTAATACTGCCCTGATATTATAGAATCAGAAGACAAAATAGAGATAGAAAGAATACACTGATCAGTGTCTGAAGGAGATCCCAAAACAGAACTCCTAGGAATATTGTAGTCAAATTCCAGAGTTTCCAGGTCAAGGAGAAAATAATACAGGCAGACTTGAAGAAACAATTTAAGTATTATGGAAATAAATTCAGGATAACACACGAATTTTTAGCTTCTACCCTAAGGGATCAAAGGACTTGGAATATAATATTCCAGAGGTCAAAGGAGCTAGGATTAAAACCAAGCACACCTACTCAGCAAAAATGAGTATAATACTTCAGGAGATAAATTGAATTTCAATGGCTTTCTTGTTTCTTCAAGGAATTTTTAATCAAAGAGGGAGTGTCCTGCTACCAAGATCTTTGGGTTTCACTGACACTATTCTACTATGTTCATTATTATTTTGTTCATCAAATCACTGCTACTGATAACTCTATCTTTTTAGATTAATGCTCAGTTATTTGGATGATTTTTACTTTTTATTAAAATTTGAGATTCGGTGCTCCTAAGCATCTTCTTCCTCATTTTTCCTACATTGTTTCCTCTGAGATTCTGGACCTTATGCTTCTCTGGCTATAGCATGTAATCATCTGATAGCTTATTTATGGCACTAGAGATTTTTGAAGACAGAAGAGACATGATGCAACATTTTCCTGAGAAATATTTGGCAATTATTTGAAGAGGCTAGATTGGAGGTCCACTTGAAACAGAGCACAATTAAACAATTTTAATATTCTACCTGTGACGTAGTGGTGCTCCAAGCATGAGTGGTTCCCTATATGAGAATTAAGAGAAAGGGAAATTACAGATTAGATTTTTGTCTTTCATCTCTCTATTTATCTTTGTGTCTCTTACAATTTTTATTCATTAGAGACTGCAATATTGTTGGTTCACAACAATATAACATTGTGAGAAGAATATCGGTGCTTGCAAAAATTATTCTGTGTCTATGTGCGTGTTAGGGAGCAGTTTGGATCACTGAAAGGGTTCCAAAATTTCCCAAATGCAATCCGACAAACTTTAATTTTATTCATCAGTAATGGCCCGGTCTTATCCATCTACACTATTTTTCACAGTTAGCTCATTAGATTGTCCATCCTATTCCATATCATGGTTTTATCAACATTCAGTCTTTATTCCTTATTTTTCCTAGTATATATTATCAAACTAACTTCTTTCCAATGGTCACAGATTTCACTGAGACAAGTAATTCAAGAGACCAGGTCTTAATAGAATACTCAAATTTGCTTTAGTACTAGTTTAGTTTTTTTACCTCCCTCATTTTGAATATTATATTCCCCTCAATAAATCCTACTCATTAACATTATACATATGCAATGTCACAGTCTTCATTCACATACAGCTTGTAGAACTCTAAAAGATCCAGATTTTTTTTTAATTTATTTTTTCACTTCCCCTAATTACATGTGAAAACAGCTTAACAAAGGCCTCCGTAAATTACAAAATGTATTCATACTATGAAAAAGGAAATGATAGGGGGAATCATAATCAGATTTTGAGTGTCAGGTTGCTATGTATTTCATGAAGTATCCCTTACCAGCTGCAACTTTGGTATGAGGAGAGTGGGAAATTTTGCAGTCCTCAAAGGCAGTATCTACATATGGTGGTGATGGGAAATGGGGAAGCTACAGAGGTGGGTGCATAGCATTTGCCTTTGGTATAGCAAATATCCAATCTCTGATGTGTGGAAGAGATATTCCCTCATTGTCCAGGGATTCCTGGGAGATTATTCATGAGGAGGTGAAATGTGATTCACTCTCTTTTCTTTGAAATCTACACTTTGGGAATTATGAACGTTATTCCTGATTGTAGTAAGAGTGGGGTGTGATTAAAGAAGAAAATTTGGGAGACAGTAAGACTCATTTCATGGCCTTTTTATATGGATATGAGACGTTGGTCTTCCTTGCCTTGCTTAGGTTTCTGAAAATCTCTCCCCTGTACTGGTGGTCTTGCACTCATTCAAAGAATGAACTATCTGAAATTATTCATGAACTAAATTCTGATTTAACTCTATTCCCTTTTACCAGGTTCCAGTTTCTAAGGCCAGCAGAAAGGTTAATATATTGTTTCACCTTTGCAATGGACGTTTTTTGCAATAGTTCACATATTGGGATATCTTGTATCTATGAGGTATATTTCCATTCCTTATCATGAAGCACTCTGAACTTTCTGGAAGCTTACTCCAGTCCTGGCATTCACATATTGCAGGTACCTTTTATCCCTGCAGCCTCTTCTTTCAAATGGACTTCTGCTCCAAGAACCTCCTTTAAGAATGTCATACAGGAGCATGGTGGATTACAAAGATGCACATACTCTAGTTCTTCCCCCACAGCCCATAAAACACCTGCAAAAATGACTCTAAACAAATTCTAGAGCAGCAGAAGCCACAAAATGACAGAATGAAAGAGATTTCCATGCCAAGGTAGCCTGGAAGGCCAAAAAGAAAGGTCAATCAAATGGGGCACAAAGCTAAGCACAGCCCACAGAGCCCAGCCAGGCCTTGGCCTCCCAGCATCAGCAGGAATGTGATTGAAACAGGTCTAGAAGGCGGAATCCATATCAGCAGCTGTGGTTCTCAGATCCCTCAATCTGCAAACGTCCAAAACAGTTTCAAAGGTCATTGAGAAACCTTTTTTACCTGGGTGATAAAGTTGCAGGGTCCTTCCCCATCCCCATCCCAAGGCAGCACCAGTGGTAGTAGCAGTGGCAGCAGCTTCCATTTTTGGAACCCTCCACTTAAAACCCCTGGAGGAACTGAGCTGCTGATCTTGGTCTCAGCCCTGAGTGTGGCCATGGGGTAAAGAAGAGTGATGGCTGGTGTAATGGCATTGGTGGAGGCTCTGGAAAGGGAATTCTACTTGAAGATCCTGGGCAGAAAAGCTTTGGTAGCTGCCAGACCAGAGCACAGGCCAGGAGAGGAGTAAACTATTCTCTCTTGATTGTGCCACCTTGGAGGAACTAAGAACTTACAGATTCCCAGAGTATACCTCACTCCTGACAAAGGACTCAAAAGTCAAGTAACTGGCTGGTAAAATGTTCAAAATAGGGAAAAATAGACTATGGAGGGTTACTTTCTTGTTAAACAGGCATTTTCTTCCATCCTTTCTGATGAATAAGAAAAATGCTCACCATCAGAGGAAGACATAAAGGCACCGCTTCTGCATCCAAAACCTCCAAAACAAATATGCAATGGTCTCAGGTCATGGAAGAGTTTAAAAAGGATTTTGAAAATCAAGTAAGAGAGATGGAGGAAAAGTTGAGAAGAGAAATGAGAGCAATGCATGAAAATCATGAAAAGAGAGTCAACAGCTTGCTAAAGGAGACCCAAAAAATGCTGAAGAAAATAACAACTTTAAAAATAGGCTAACTCAAATTGCAAAAGAGGTTCAAAAAGCCAATAAGGGGAAGAATGCTTTAAAAAGCATAATCAGTCAGATGGAAAAGGAGGTTCAAAGGCTCACTGAAGAAAATTGTTCTTTAAAAATTAGAATGAGGCAGATGGAAGCTAATGACTTTATGAGAAACCATGAAATTACAAAACAAAACCAAAAGAATGAAAAAATAGAAGATACTGTGAAACATCTCATTGCAAAAACAACTGACCTGGAAAATAGATCCAGGAGAGACAATTTAAAAATTATGGTACTGCCTGAAAGCCATGATTAGAAAAAAGATCCTAGACATGATCTTACATGAAATTATCAAAGAAAACTGCCTCTGATATTCTAGAACCAGGCAGTAAAACAAATATTGAAAGAATCCTTCTATCACCTCTGGAAAGAGATCCAAGAAAGGAAACTCCTAGGAATATTGCAGCCAAATTTCAGAATTCCCAGGTCAAGGAGAAAATATTGCAAGCAGCTAGAAAGAAACAATTCGAGTAATGTGTAAATACTATCAGGGAAACACAGGATTTGGCAGCTTCTTCATTAAGGCATCAAATGGCTTTGATTTTGATCTTGTACTTTCATGAACTACCACAGGATCTCAAGGTTTATGGTGTCTCATTTCTCAGTTCTAAAGCTCTTTTTTCTCTTATTCAGAAAAGCTGGTAGAGGAAACAGAATGGAAGAAAACCTAGCCCAGCGTCAAGTCCATTGTTTCCCTCCAACCTAGAGATATTACTGGATTTTCATATGTTTATTCATCAGAAAATCCTTTCTGGGCTTAGAGCCCACCCAATACAAACAAGAAAACCCATGCCTGGAAAATGAGGGAGGAACAGCCCTGGAGGTGCCTCTAAACAGTTAAAGGGACAAGATGCATTCTTCTGGTATATGGATGGACTTATGTACTATGGATAAGTGTTAATGGAAAACTTGCACAAAAATATGCTGCCTAGAGGTAGAACATTGAATCGAGCCCTTACAAAGTTATGGAGAACTGAATTCAAATCTGACCTCAGGCATTTATTAGTTTGTGGCCCTGGGCAACTCACTTTGTCTCTTTCCTCCTCAGTTTCCTCATCTGTAAAATGGAAATAATAATAGGACCAACTTACCGGGCTTGTTGTGAGGATCAAATGAGACAATGTTTGTAAAGTGCTTAGAACAGTGCTTGACACATAGACATTAATAAGTATTTCTTA
This sequence comes from Notamacropus eugenii, assembly GCF_028372415.1. NCBI lineage: Eukaryota > Metazoa > Chordata > Mammalia > Diprotodontia > Macropodidae > Notamacropus > Notamacropus eugenii. The sequence goes on from NC_092873.1 coordinate 4,064,214, forward strand.
TGAAAAAAATCAGAAGATTAAAGGGGGGACAGAGAAGGTTGAATATCCACACTGAGGTGAGAACAGAGGTATAAATAAGGTAACAAACTACTGGGAATATTTAAACCCTGCCTCTGTTATGGGCTATGTGTCCTCAGGCAAATCCTTTGATCCTCAGAGTTGTAGGAAACCTTTGCAGTAGGGGAATGACATGGTGAGAGCATCAGTTCAGTAAAATCACTTTGGCAGATGAGTGGAGGATGAATTGGAGTTTGGAAAGATGCTGATAGGGAACAGAAAGAAGGTTATTGCAATAATTCTGGATTAACACATTCAGAGTCTGCACAGGGTGTTGATTATTTTGGTGAAGAGCAGGAAATATATGTGAGAAAAACTAGGAAAATTTGAAACTGGCTTTGGCAAGCCTCTAAACACTCTGAGATTCATTTTCTTCTTTTGTAAATTAATGTGTTCCACTGTGGCTGATCAGACCAATACAAGCTCAGAATGCTCTACCATAGTAGGTGCATATATCTTTATGGGGTGTTGTATGAACCAATGTAATAGTAGGTGAGGAAAAATATTTTTTTGTTGTTGAGTCCATTCAGTTGTGTCTAAATCTCTGTGATCCCATTTTGTGTATTCTCAGAAAAGGAAGTCATTTACCATTTCCTTCTCTAGTCCATTTTACAGATGAGGAAACTGAGTCAAACAGGGTTAAGTGAATTGCCCAGGTTCATACAGCTAGTAAGTGTCTGAAGCCAGATTTAAATTCAAGAAAACAAGTTTTTCTGATGTAAGGCCCAGTACTCTATCCACTGTACCATCTATCTGCTTAAACCAGACAGTCTGTCTAACAGGAAAGTATGAGTATAGTATTTATTTCAAGTATTTGTTTTTATTGCTCCACAATGTCTACTGCTTATAAGGAGTAAGAGGGTGAGGAAAATCAATCTTACAGCTGGATTGGGAGTACATTGTTGAGTCAAGACTTAGGTAAATAGAATTCAACTCTTATTAGAAATGTAGTCAGGATAGCCAACATAAAGGGAGGCTTAAAAAATGTTTCCCTTCCCAAGGGCTATTGTGGTAACCTTTGCTTCACTATGAGCAAGAAGTTAAGCCACCCTAAACCCTGTATAGGTATCTGCTGCTGTCAAAATAGGACATAGGCCCCATTATCATGGAGGAGGGCCTACGTTTTACTTGTTAAATTCAATTCAATAAGCATTTATTGCGCTCCTACTATGCCCCAGGAACTGTATTAAGACTGCAGATGCAAAAAGAGGCAAATGAGAGTCCCTGCCTTCAAGGTCCATACAGTGTATGCCCAGATGTATGCACTGAGAAACTTCCCTTGGGTCTCCTTTGCATATGGTGATGGAGTTGGCAGAATGTATAACTAACCTTCACTTTCATGGCCTCCTCTTATGTGAGGTGGAAACTTCTTTGGTAGGTCCAATACTGCATAATACATTCATTTTCCTGGCTAGTTTAGGCATGGATCCATTGTTTTACTGAGGCAATTTGTCAGGTACTGGTTTGAACAACCATGTCATTCCACTTAGATTCCGTAGGGAAGGGTTCTCTTTCAGTAGGCAGATACATAAGTAATGTATGCTTGTCAGGTTTTCAATTTGGTTGTTGTACAGGTCCATATGGATACACACACATGTATGTACATGTATATTTGTACACATGTATGTACGTACATATATATGAGACCTTTATCAGAGAGACTCACAAAGATTTTTCATGTCAATGATTTCCCTATTAATAGTTTATGACTCTTCTTTGATTTAACATAATTAAAACTCTTTATCCCTTCATTCACTATGAACTTTTGTGCTTTCCACAGTTCTGAAAGTAAGTTTTTCCCTGCTTCTCTAATTTACATATGATCTCTTTTGTGTAAGACGTATCCAATCGAAGTTTATCTTGGAACACTATATGAATTATTGATCCATACAACATTTCTGACAGACTGCTTTCTGGTTTTTCCAAAACCTTTTAATCGAAGAGGGAGTGTCCTGATATCAAGATCTTTGAGTCTATCTGACACTATGCTATTATGTTCATTTACTTTACTATTTTGTTCAACAAATCAGTGCCACTGATCAATCTCTCTATTTTCAAATGAAAATCCAATTATTTGGGTGATTTTTACTATTTAAAATTTGAGATTTGGTTCTGTCATGCATCTTTTCCCTCAGTATTTCTGCATCATTGCCTCTGAGTTTCTTGACCTTATGTTTCTCCAGAAACTCCAATATTACTTTTCTTCTCTAACTTTAGCATGTAATCATGTAGTCAACATTGCAGTTTTTTATGACTCTAGAGATCTTTGAAGATGGAAGTGATATGATGAAACATTTTCCTGAGAAATACCTTGCAATTATATGGAGAGGATAGATTGAAGGTAGAATTGAGACACAGTTGAATTAAGCAAATTTAATATTCTGCCTTAGATGCAATGGTGGCCCAAGCAAGAGTGGTGACCTATGTCAGAATGAATAGAAGGGGATATTAGAGATTGAACTTTTGTCTTTCATCTCTCTATTCATTTCTGTGTTTCTTACAGGTTTTATTCATTAGAGGTTGCAATGTTATTGGTTCACACTCTTAGAACGTTGCCAGAAGAATATTGGTACTTCCAAAAATGCTTCTGTGTGTATGGCTGTGTTAAGGAGCAGTTGAAACTCAGAAGGGGGTGCAAAATCTCCCAGATGCAGTCCTCAAAACTTCAATTTTCCTCCCCAGTGATGGCCTGGACTCATCCATCTGCATCATACTTAGCTCAATTTGATCAATATTCAATTTTCATCCTTTATTTTTTCAAATGGTCATGGATTTCACTGAGGCAACTAATTCAAGAAAGTAGGTCAAAATAAAATGCTCACAATTGCTTTACGAATGTATTACTTTTATTACTTCCCTCATTTTGAACACTATGTGTCCCTCAATAAATCCTAGTCATTAATATTAGACATTTGCCATTTCACACTACTTATTTATACCCAGCTTGTGGAACTCTAAAAGAACCAGATCTTTTTTTGTTTAGTATTTTATTTTTCCCAATTACTTCTGAAAAAATTTTAACATTGTTTTTTTTAAACTTTGAGTTCTAAATTCTCTCCCTTCTTCTCTCTATCACTCCTACTCTTCAAGGAATGCAGTTTGATACAGGTTATACATGTGCAATCAGGTAAAACATTTCCATATTAGTCATCTTGTGAAAGAAAACACAGACAAAAAGAACCCCAAGAAAAAAAAGGACAAGTTTTTATGGAAGGATAAGGTCTGAGGCTATATTAAAAAGTGTTAAGGGGGGGAGGAGCCAAGATGATGAAGCAGAAAGATACACATATGCTAGCTTCAAACCCAAAGCCCATAAAATACCTGTAAAGAAGAACTCCCAACAAATTCTGGAGCAGCAGAAGCCACAGAACAATGGAGTGGAGGAGATTTCTGTTCCAGAGAGACCTGAAAAACTGACACAAAAGGTCCATCACACACTGGACTGGAGCAGAGCTCAGCCCTGCCTTGGTCCTGCGGCACTGAGAAGAGCAGATTCAAGCAGGCTTCAGGGGCAGAATCTCCAGCATCAGCGCAGGTCCCCCCACCCACAGGTGCTGAAGGTCAGTGAGAGGGTCTTTTCAGCTCGCTGAGACGGGAGCTGGGTGTCTCCATATCTCAGGCCTCCTCGGGAGGCAGCAGTGGAGGCAGCAGCAGACAGGGGCTCCGAAAGCTGGCAGGAGCTCTGATCCATTGTTGAAGGTCTCCACATAAACCCCCTGAGGGAGCCTTGTGTGGCAGCCCTGCCCCTACCTGAGCACCTGAACTTAATCTCACATTGAATAGCAGCCCTGCCCCCGCCTAAAGCCCTGAGGCTGGGAAGCAGCTTTTGAATCTCAGCCTCCAAGCACTAGCTGGGCAGATCTGGAGGCGAGGTGAGTGTGGAGAGGAAACTCAGAAGTCAAGTAACTGGTTGGGAAAATGCCCAGAAAAGGGGAAAAAAATAAGACCATAGAAGGTTGCTTTCTTGGGGAACAGATATCTCCTCCCATCCTTTCAGATGAGGAAGAACAATGCTTACTATCAGGGAAAGACTTAGAAGTCAAGGCTTCTGTATCCCAAACATCCAAAAGAAATATTCAATGGGCTCAGGCCATGGAAAAGCTCAAAAAGGATTTTGAAAATCAAGTTAGAGAGGTGGAGGAAAAAGTGGGAAGAGAAATGAGAGACATGCAAGAAAAGCATGAAAAGCAGGTCAACACCTTGCTAAAGGAGACCCAAAAAAATGCTGAAGAAAATAACACCTTGAAAAATAGGCTAACTCAACTGGCAAAAGAGGTTCAAAAAAGCCAATGAGGAGAAGAATGCTTTCAAAAGCAGAATTAGCCAAATGGAAAAGGAGGTTCAAAAGCTCACTGAAGAAAATAATTCTTTCAAAATTAGAATGGAACAGATGGAGGCTAATGACTTTATGAGAAACCAAGAAACCACAAAACAAAACCAAAAGAATGAAAAAATGGAAGATAGTGTGAAATATTTCATTGGAAAAACAACTGACCTGGAAAATAGATCCAGGAGAGACAATTTAAAAATTATGGGACTACGTGAAAGCCATGATCAAAAAAAGAGCCTAGACATCATCTTTCATGAAATTATCAAGGAAAAGTGCCCTGATATTTTAGAACCAGAGGGCAAAATAAGTATTCAAGAAATCCACCAATCACCACCTGAAAGAGATCCAAAAAGAGAAGCTCCTAGGAACATTGTGGACAAATTCCAGAGTTCCCTGGTCAAGGAGAAAATATTGCAAGCAGCTAGAAAAAAACAATTCAAGTATTGTGGAAATACAGTCAGAATAACACAAGATCTACCAGCTTCCACATTAAGGGATTGAAGGGCGTGGGATATGATATTCCAAAAGTCAAAGGAACTAGGACTTAAACCAAGAATCACCTACCCAGCAAAACTGAGTATAATATTTCAGAGGAAAAAATGGATTTTCGATGAAGTAGAGGACTTTCAAGCATTCTTGATGAAAAGACCAGAGCTGAAAAGAAAATTTGACTTTCAAACACAAGAATGAAGAGAAGCATGTAAAGGCAAACAGCAAAGAGAAGTCATAAGGACTTAGTAAAGTTGAACTGTTTACATTCCTGCATGGAAAGACAATATTTGTAACTCTTGAAACTTTTCAGTATCTGGGTACTTGGTGGGATTACACACACACACATGCACATGCACATGCACACACACACATACACACACGCACGCACACACACAAAGACAGAGAGCACAGAGTGAATTGAATAGGATGGGATCATATCTTTAAAAAATGAAATTAAACGATAAGAGAGAAATATATTGGGAGGAGAAAGGGAGAAATGGAATGGGGCAAATTATCTCTCATAAAAGAGGCAAACATAAGACTTTTTAGTGAAGGGAAAAAGAAGGGAGATGAGAGAAAAACATGAAATTTTCTTTCATAACTGCCAAGCCTAGAGGCCTGTATTGGGCTACCGAGTCTTTCCTACCTGTCCCAGGTCTTTGGCTGGCCACGCCGGATGCACGTATGAGAGAAAGGACGTTCCAGAGTCGAACAGGGGTTGAGCTTTATTCCAGGGAATCGGTTACAAGTGCAGGGAGAAGTCTTCCTTAGGAGGAAGAGGGGGAGATTTCCTAAGGAGGCTAAGCTTAAGGGATTGGAAGTAGAAGTACAAGCGGGGAGAGAGGGGGAGGGGAGAGAGGAAAGAAAAGAAGCGGAGCCCTACTTTTCTCTTTGGCTCCACACGTGCTAAGAGAGCTTTCTGGCTTCCTTAGTCCTACTTAATCTTCAGCCACACAGTTTGCATCTCAATACCATGCTGTTAGGTAACTAGGTGTGCTCCAATCCGGGACGACCTCGAGGGCAGGGAGACTCCACCCATCAGGTATCTCCGGGGGAGAGGCGGAAATACCCGAGCTAGCTGAGCTAGCTCAGTCTGACCTTTTCGAACCCCCGCTGTTCATGGAGGGCCTCGTAAGACTCTAAGATTTAGAAGTCCCACTTTTATCTGCCCGAGACTGTCCACACGGAATTGAGCTTCCAGTCCCAACACATAACATTCGACTAAAGGAAGGAATAAAATGCACACTCTTTTTGGTATGAAAACCTATCTTACAATACTGGAAAGTGGGGAAGAATGGGATAAGCAGGGTGGGGGGCATGATGGAATGGACGGCAATGGGAGGAGTGAGCAATCTGAAGTCAACACTCTTGGGGAGGGACAGGATCAAAAGAGTGAATAGAAGCAATGGGGGGCAGGATAGGATGGAGGGAAATACAGTTAGTCTTACACAACACGAGTATTATGGAAGTCATTTGCAAAACTACACAGATATGGCCTGTATTTAATTGCTTGCCTTCCCAAAGGGAATGGGGGAGGACTGAGGGGTGAAGAGAAGTTGGAAGTCAAAGTTTTAGGAACAACTGTTGAGTACTGTTCTTGCTTCTAGGAAATAAGAAATACAGGTAATGGGGTATAGAAAGTTATCTGGCCCTACAGGACAAAAGAGAAGTTGGGGACAAGGGAAGGGAGGGATGATAGAAGAGAGGGCAGATAGGTGATAGGGGCAATTAGAATGCTCGGTGTTCCGGGGTGGGGGGAGGGGACAAATGGGGAGAAAATTTGGAACCCAAAATTTTGTGAAAATGAATGTTAGAAGTTAAATAAATTAACATATAAGTAAAAAAATTAAATCAAATTTAAAAAAAGAAGGGTATAGACAACCAAAAAAAAAGGGTTAAGAAGAGAGTTGGAGTAGAAAAAGAGGAAGTACCTATCATAGACAGGCTTTGCAAGAATTTAGTTACAAAAGGCAGGAGAGGACAACAGTTAGGGAAATAGAAGGACTAAGAGAGGCTTTTGTAAAAGGAGGAAAATCCAATATTCTTATGTTAAATCTCACACATAGATTTCACAAAAATAGCTCCCCTTTTGCATATAGTCATTGAATACACATTGGGCACAGAATAGATTTTGTTTCGTCTTTATATCAAAGAAAATATAACCATGGAGAGGAAACAAGGGAAACACAGAAGATGTAGTAGACAGAATATTGGACTTAGAAAACTTAGGTTCAGATAATGACTGATTTATTTGTAGCATAATCTTGGACATGTCACTTAGTCTGCTTAAATTTCCACTTCTTTTTATGGAAAACGAAGTGGTTAGAATGTACGAACTTTACAGTGAATCTATGATTCCACAAAAGCAGTCAAAGAGGTCCTCATCTTCCCTAAATGGAAATTGAATTTAGGGTTGTACTGGGGAAATTCTTCCTGCTGATATCATTTATTGGCAACCCCTTCTGAATTTGTAGTCCCATTTTATGGTCTAATCTTCTTCCAGAACATAAACGTATTTGGGGGGGGGGGTTGATGAACAAGTCTTCCTATCCAATCTGTACTTTTTCTCTAACTCCCTTTCTTTCAGCTTCTGGGGGAAATATGAATGTGATTATTTTCCTTCCCCAACAACTGTGGTTTGATCTTTGAAAATTTCCCTCATGAAAAACTATTGTGTCCGTAATCCTAATATTTCTTGAATCTAATTCCAGTTCTTTTTACTATATCATATTATGCCTAGCAAGTACAGAAGAAAGGGCAGCTAGGGGGCAAAGTGGATAGAGAGAGCACTAGCTCTGGGGTCAGGAAAGCTTGAGTTCAAATCTTATTTCAGACACCACAGTTACTAGGTGTGACTGGCCAAATCATTTACCTCAAGACAATAAAGAAAAGAAAACAGTAGGAGAGAGCATTTCAAAATTTTAGGACATACCTGAAAATAGGCAAAACGTTCAGATAGATATTGTCCCTTAAAAAGCACAAATCTAAGAAAATCTCTGCCTAGAGGCAGCTTTCCTGAAAGCACTCTGGACATCTTTGTTCCTCAAGCTATAAATCAGAGGGTTCAGCATGGGAATGGCTATGGTATAAAACACTGCCACGACTTTGTCTGTGTCCATGGAATGACTGGAGCTGGGTTTTAAGTAAATGAAACTTTCTGTGACATACAATAGACAGACTACTGATAGGTGGGAGGCACAGGTGGAGAAGGCTTTCTGCCTACCCTCAGCAGAGTGCATCCTCAGGATGGTTATAAAGATGAACAGATAGGACTTCAAGATGACTAGCATGGCACAAAAGGCAGTAAATCCTCCTAATAAAAAGACCACCCATTGAGTGGTGTGAGTATCAGAGCAGGAGAGAGACAGAAGGACGGGAATATCACAGAAGAAGTGATGGATCACATTGGACCTACAAAAGGACAGGCTGAAGGTGAAAAACGTATGGATGCCAGAGTACAGAAAGCCACAGACATAGGAGCCAACTGCTAGAGCGGTACATACACTTGAAGTCAGGGTGGTGGTGTAATGGAGGGGCCTACACACAGCTGCCTGGCGATCATAGGCCATAACAGCCAGGAGATAATTTTCAATGGATGCAAACGCTAAAAAAAAGAACATTTGTGTAGCACATCCATTGTAAGTGATGACCTTATTCCCTGTGAGAAACCCAGCCATGACTCTGGGTGTAATAACTGAGGAGTAACCAAAATCCACCAGAGAGAGGTTGCTGAGGAAAAAGTACATGGGGTTGTGGAGGTGGGAGTCCCAGGAGATCAAGGCTACCATCCCCAGGTTCCCCACCACAGTGATGAGGTAGAGGAGGGTGAGGAGAATGAACAGGACCACCTGAAGTTCTGGGGCATCTGTTAATCCCCAAAGAATGAACTCTTTCACAAGTGTTCTGTTCTCCATACAAGTCATTTGGGATCATTGACCTGTAAAACAGAAAAATCATTAAAATTACCTCCCTGTAGTTAGTCATTGTCTGCAACTTTTCTAGTAGTGGTAGGGAAAGTCTGAAAGCATCTTAATGATGCCATGCTGAATATTTAGGAGCAGCAGATTGCAGTTAGGTGCCAGAGGAGATAGAGGAGTAGGCTTTCTCTCAAGAAATCCTGAGACATTTGTATCTATGTTATTTTGGGCATGTCACTTAAACTCTGTCTACCTCAATTTCCTTAGCTGTAGAACAAGGGATAATAATTGCATCTACTCCCCAGGGTTGCTGGGGCTTAAATGGAATATTTGCTAATTGTTTATAATCTTAATATTACACACACATATGTATGTGTGCATATACCCCTACACATTTATGCACTTGCACATATACATAAAAATGTAAATATGTACATATGTATATCATATATAAATATGTGTATTACAATACTCATATTCACGTAGGTGTATCATATATGCCTCTATATTTACTTACCTATACATCTTATCTATATGTTATTCTATATGTCTGTACGAACACAAAATATGCACAGACCAGTTGAGTATGCATACAAACACACTTATAAATGCAAATTTATTCTTAAACCTATAAGAACATATATGTGTATATAAACATAAACCAATTGGCCTTTTGTATTCATATAGATACACACACGCATACCTGCACAAAGACCCAGAAACAAACAAACCAATTCGAATGGCCTCAGGAAAGGCCGTACACAAGAGCTCTGATTTGAAAAATGATGGTGATGGTGAGGAAGGATGGAGTTTTCGATATCAAGGTCCAGGTTTTTGCGCAGTGTCCTGAATAAGAAAAAGGCTGCCAACTCAGGCTGACCATATATGAAGGGGAGTAGCATGACATACAAAAAGAATGGCACACTGGGGCCAGATTTGGAACGTCTTTGAATGGCACACTGAGGAATTTGTATTCTGTTCTGGAAACAGTAGAGAAGCACTGAAGACCTCTGAATATGGGACTGGAATGTTCAGATCTAATTTTCCTAGCTATGGAAATCAATCAAAAGAAAGAGGAAGTATGACATAGTGCCACAAAGCCTTGTTGGAGATCTTGCCTGCAGTGCTTACTCCCTGTCTGACCTTAAATCACTTACTATCCCTTTCAACAATTTCCTCCATCGTACGACAACTGGGTGGACTCCAAAGCCTTTTAGGTCCTTTCCAGAAATCTATTATTTTATGGACTGATTTCTGACTAGATGCTTCTCAGTACCATCTGACAAACTTAACAGCACGCTGTCTTCTCCAATATGAAATCCAAAGGAGTCACCCTTTGACGGGGAGCGAATTTTTTTTCATTTGGTTGCATTCATGAGTTGCCACAACTAAAGCAAATCATTATTTGGTAGTCAGACTTCCGGTGGTGTAGCTCTCTACACAAAGTTAGGCTAGACTTAGAATATAAGAACGGTCACTCCATCCACAGGTTGTTCTAGAAGACTTTTAAGTTATGGAAGTCCTGCCCTACTTTGCCCTTCCCTACCCTCAGTTTAAGGAAATATAGCTGTCTCCACACCATAGTAAGGCATTGGAACAGAGTTTTGGAGGAAACTAAAGAAGCCTGTCATATTTGATAAATTACAACTTTTTTGGGGAGGCAAACAGGGTCAGGTGACTTGCATAGGGTCATGGGACCAAGTGCCTGTGGCAAGATTTGAACTCATATTTCCTGACTCTGGACCTGTGTTAGATTCACTATGCCACTTAGCTGTACCTACATTACAACTTCTACATGGAAAAGACATTCCTTTAGATAGAATTACACAATCTCAAAACAAGGAGAAGCAAGATCATTAAATTAGTGGTATGCAGTACAGCAATTTAAATGAGGGCTCTCTGTGTGAGTCCTAGTTTTAAGATGAGAGAAGACCTATTTAATTATTACATTTATTAGCAAAGGTAACCAAATCCAAAAATATGTTCATAATATGAAAGGGAAATAGCGGGGAAACTCATGTTCAGGTTTCGGTGTTATGATGTGATTTATTACATGTAAGTATTCCCTACCAACTTCAGCCTTGGTAACCTGACAGTAGGGGACTTTGCAGCCTCCAAGGCAGTATCTACATTTGGTGGTGGTGGGAGATGGGGCCATTCCAGAGATGGGTGCATAGCCTTTCCTTTTGTTATGGGATATGTCCCAGTTCCCTCATCTCTAAAATGGAAATAATAATAGCACCTACTTACCAGGTTTGTGAGGATCAAGTGAGACAATGCTCTTTTAGTATATAGTTGACAGATTTATCAATTATAATTTACTAATATAGTCCTGCCTCTGATCATGCAGGTTTAATAACCCTGAGGAAGTTACTTAACCTTGTAGTGCCATAGGCAACTTTTGAAGACTACAAGGTGAAGGGAAAGTGCCTACCTGCACTGATTAATATCAATATTTTAAACATGAGAATCTGAGACCATATCATACATATAGGCTGTAAATACCTGCTTCTGCCATGATCCCCTGTCATTAACACATCTTTCATTAAGGACAGCTGGTACTCTGTCTCTCTCTTCTTAAATGTATTTCTGCTAGTCTCATTGCCTTTAGTTCATGCCCAGCCTATGAAATAACTTTCTGAAAGTCACCTGCAACTTTACCTCATGACTATTGCTTTATAATGCTTAGTTTTAATAATTACAACAGCTAACCATTAATAGCACTGAAAATTTGCAAAGTCCTTCATACAGAAACCTATATAGGCCCTAGAGTCACAAAGACAGCTCTCGAGAAGTTCAAATGTGGCCCCAGATAATTACTAGCCATGTGACCCTGGGAAAATCATTTAATCTTGCATGCCTCAGTTTCCTCATTAGTAAAATGAGCTGGAGAAGAAATCACAAGTTACTCCAGTATCTTTGCCAAGAAAACCTCAAATGACTTCACGAAGAATGGACATAACTGAAAAAAGTCTGAACAACAAAATTTCATATCTCATTTGATCCTCACAACATACTTGTAAGGGAGATACTTTTCTTACCCTCATTTTACAAATGACCGCTGTAAGGCTGAAAAAGACTGGGTGACTTACCCAGGGTCAAATAGTTAGTAAGTCTCCTGAAGGAGTATTTCACTCTTGCAAGTGAAGTCTCCTCTATTTAGCAATGAAGCCCTCGAAAGCACAGAACAGTTTAATCTTTTTGTATCCCCAGAACTCAATGTAGCACTGAGCAGGTGCTTAATGAATACCAGTTGACTGAGTGAAAAACTTATTGATTCTGGTCTCCTTTTGTGAAATAAAGATATTATTACCCACAGGAATTACATCACAAGGATTTTTGTTCGTTTGTTTTAGTTTGAATGTGAGAAAACTTGCCCCTTTCCCCAAAGTGCTTAGACATTACAGTTTCAATTATCTCTATAGGCTGTGAGGTTTAAATATGAAAACACATGTAAAGGATTATGAGGAGCATACAATCACCAGGAGAAAAGGAAAGAAAATATCCTAGGCCATAAGGTCTTTGAGACAGTAAGGAGTCATGGATAAAGTCAAGACTCGGAGTCAGGAAGACCTGTATTTGAATCCCACCTCAGACACTTATTAGCTGTTGGACCCTGGTGAAGACACTTAAAGCCTCAGCCCTAATTTTCTTATTTACATATAGTGGTAATGTTCATTATGGCATTTATTTCAAAGATCTGCCCTATTTGTTTTTAGAGTTAATGTATGAAATACTCCCTGAAATGTGACTTATCATTGTAGTCAAGAACCATGTCCTATAGAGTTTTGTATCATTCTCCCTCCCATCTATGTTCCTCCCCAACATTAATCTGATACTCTGTGTGTATTCTAAAAAATATTCATTTTTTGTTAAGGTTTCATCTGCATTAAAGTCACAGCTCTGGCTCATTCTCAGACACCTGAATACAACCCTTGAATTATTATAGAAAACTCGCATTGATAACCTACAGCATTGTAGAAAGCAATTATTAGAATTCATACACTCTTTAGAGTTTATATAATACAGTCATTACTAGCTTCCATTTTACTAATGAGGACACTGAGTTTCAGAAAGCTTTTAAGTACTTACTTATGGTCACATTGCTATTAAGTGGGCAGGAACTGGACCCAGGTGTCTCTGTCTGTAAGTACATCCCTCAATCCAGTATCACACATACCTCTCTCATCTATGTATTCTAAGATCCGGAATTTGATGTCTTAGAACTTACCTGATGTTAAGAAAAACACTGATGATGCTCCAGAAGGGGACAGTCAAAGCTCTAGTCATATGAGTATTGGAATGAATAACAAATATCAGATCAATGCATGAGTGAGTGACTCTGAGGGGTTCTGCCTACACACCAGTGAACTGTAATAGTGTCACATTTGGTTGTCATTGGCTGAAGACAGTGATCCGTAGGGGCTTTATACAGATCTTAGAGGCCAGTCTCCTAAGGACAGTTATTGATTCTCCCTTGGGGACACTGCAGAGCTACTTAATCATCTCATGAATATAACGAGTCCTTAAGCTTTGCTCTAACCATGAGGACTAAACCTGATTGCTCAGGGAGTTCATTTTGTCATTTTTCATTTCTGCTTTACCTCATTATTAGTGTAGTGAAGTAGAGAGCACCTTGGACATGGTAATTCAGATGACTCAGGTTTAATATTTATTTGATCACATCCCCACAGAGTTTAGCAAGTCACTCAATTCTCCCAATTTCTCAGTTCCAATTGAGTAAATTTCTCAATTTGCTTCTCTGTAAAACAGAGATAACAATCACTTTTCTCTGTATACCTTGAAGGGCTAGAATCAAATGTAATACTAGATGTGGAAAAAGATCATGAGGTGTCTCTAATTATTGCTACAATCTTAGAGAAGTCACATTGTCTGTCTGAATCTCAGTTTTCCACTCTGCAAATATGATGATTCTAATTTCCCTCCCTGCCTTCCATGAATAATGTGAGAAAAGTGCTTTGAAAAGCTATGAATACAGTACTTATTTTGTTTTCATTCCTATAACTCTTTTAGCCTTCCCTGAAGTCTAGCTAATGGGACTGTGTCCCATGTTTTCATCTTGTACTATTTTCCTCTGCTTAGTGGATTTATTTCTGAAGGACGCATATACATAGAGCTGCACTATAGTGATAGGTCTGGGGAATCTTGTAAGTGTCATTTATTGTTCGGCCTAGAGGCTGATGGACTACCCGAGCCTTCTTACCTGTTGTCCAGGTCTTCGGTGATCAGCCGGATTTACGTGTTGAGAGAAGAGACTTTCCAGAGTCGAACAAGGGTTAGGCTTTATTCAGGGTCTTAGTTACATGTGCAGGGTGAATTCTTCCTCAGGAGAGAGGAATCCTCCTCCTCCCAAGGGGCAAGGATCACACAGCAAGAGGATGGGAGCGGAAGAGGGGGAGGGACCCTTTTCCCTCTAAGGGCCCCTCAGTGCAAAGAATGCCTTCAGGCTTTCCTGTCCCTACTTAAGCTCTCCCAGCCGCATAGTTTGTCCGTGAATACCATGCCTGCTCTCAGCCCCTAGCTAGTCAACAACAGGTGTGCTCAGACCACAGGCCAATCTCAAGGGTGGGATGCTCTTCCCAGCAAGTTTCCAACTAAGAAGAGGTGGAAATACACAAGATAGCCTGTGTTTCTCGCCTCAGTCCCCAGCTGTTCCCTGGGGGGCCTCATGAGAACTCTAAGATTTAGAGGTCCTCACTTTTGCCTGCCCGAGACTGTCCTCATGAAACTGAGCTTACACCCCTAACAATTTATCTTTCTTTTACCAGAATATTTGCCAAAGTCTAAAAGGTGGGGGAAATATAGGCTGCATGATAGTATAATAAAAGTAGCTCAGACCTGGTAAAATACTAACTTAAAAGGCAAGTCACTGACGGAGAGATGACACTTAGAAAATAAATTCTAGAGGACCCCAGAGATTTTTCCTTAGAGTCGTGTTGTTTCAGAGTTTTATCAAAGACTTGAATATAAGCCTAGATATTAAAGTGGTCACATTAACAAATTTGTAGGCAAAACCAATTATTTGGATGGCATTCAGGGTGCACAGTGCTTAGAGCACTTGACTTGGATTCAGGAAAATCTGAATTCTTACCCAACCTCAAATACTTACTAGTTGTGTGAGACTGGGTATCACTTAATCCTTGGCTGCCTTAGTTTCCATGTATCTAAAATGTGAATGACTATAGCCTCTGTATACTGAGATTGCTCTAAGAACAAAAGAAGATATTTATAAAATACTTTGCAAACATAACGAACTATATAAATACATTATTAGCAGCTATTATTAGTTCTTGATAGAGTACAATGTTAGTCTAAATATGATCATGTGAAAATTAACAGGACAAATTTAAAGGGTAACTGTTATTTTTAAAAATGAAATCCACAAGTAAATTTCAGAGGAGAATTGAGAAAGTAACAGTTTGTATGGAAAAAAATGGGAATTTTTGTGGACTGCAAACAAGCATGTGATTAAATGCTGTAGCATATCCACCAATAGTAATATTAATAGCTGGTCAATACATGGTACTATACAATTTATAAATTACATACTTAATAGCATTTGGTCTATAAAACCTCCTATTAATTTAGAGTGTATTTACAGTGATATAATGAAAAGATAAAAGGGGCAATAATTCACACTGTCTATTGCCTTGGTCAAATTTGGTGCTCCATCTAGGATGCATCAGAAATTGTCTAAAGGAGGTTATCCCAGATAAATTATGGCTACATATTATGGTACATGCAAATTAGTTGGAGGACTCTGGCATGCATATTCTAAAAAGAAAAAACTCAATAGAATCGTGATGGCTGTCTTCAAGAACTGGAAGGTCTGTCAAATTAAAAAGGTATTGCACTGTTTTGTTTGGCAAAAGAGGGAAAAAAAACTATGAATAATAAACAAAGAAATACATTCAAGCTTGATGTGGTGAAAATGTCTGCAGAAATGGATTTATTTAGAAGTGGAATGGACTGCTTTCAGAAGTACTGAGTTCTACCTCAAAAAAGGCTTTAGTGATAATAATAGATAAGTATATTAATCATGCAATCAATAAATGATAAATATGCAACAATAAACAGCAAAAAGCTACTAAATGTCTGTTGTGCCAGGAACTGTGTTAGGTCTCATTTAAGGTGACAGATATGAAAACAAAACAATTTCTACTCTCATACGAGTGACATTTTAATAGGGATGTGATGTGAACACATACAGTTAGATATCAAATACACATAAAGTAAGTGTAAAGTAATTTCATTAGTATGAGACCTCTTCATCTTAGGGGAATCAGAAAAGGCCTC
Organism: Notamacropus eugenii; assembly: GCF_028372415.1. NCBI lineage: Eukaryota > Metazoa > Chordata > Mammalia > Diprotodontia > Macropodidae > Notamacropus > Notamacropus eugenii. Next base: position 4,080,327 of record NC_092873.1, read on the forward strand.
ATATAGCAGGAGATAATGCTTCATGTAAGATCTGAAAGAAGTGGGGACCTATGAGGCAGAGACTACATTTAGGAATGGGAAAAGTCTATTCAGATAGAGAGGTGAGTTTGTGTAAGTTTGTGTGAAAAAAATATAAGTATCATTTTGCTGACCATACTTTGAAGAAAGAACAGTCATATCAAAAAATTGTTTAAGTAAGGCTGGAGCTTCATTGTAATGGACTTTAAATTCAAGAGTAAATAAAAAAGTTTGTAGTTGTTTCAAGAGGCAAAAGTGAGCCAGTGAAGTTGAGGGTTTTTAAAGAAAAATTAACCCATATTTATTTTTTTCTCCCTCTCATTTCCTATCCCACACTACTCACAAATGGAACCATAAAATGAGTAAGAAGGCAGGAAGGAAAGGAGGGGAAAAAAAGGAAGTTATAAACTTTGGAAATAAATATGCGAAAAATAGAAGAGAATCTGAAAAATCTCATCAGAAAAATAACTGATATGGAGAACAGAAGGAGAAGGGACTATATAAAAATTGTGAACTATCTGAAACTTATTATAAAAAAGAATCTTGATGCAGTATTTCTTTTTTAATATATAATTTAATTATTTTTAAGTTCTCAACATTCACTTTCACAAGAATTTGAATTCAAAATTTTCTCATCATCTCTCTCCACCCCATGTCAGGACAACATGCACCCCATACACCCCTTCCGCCTTTCTTTCCTCCCTCCTACTGCTCTTCTTCCATCCCCCTCCACTCTATTTTCCGATAGGTCAAAATAGATTTCTATATCCCCTTGCCTATTTTCCTATTTCATGCTAAAACAATTTCTAACATTCATTATTAAAGCTTTGAGTTCCATATTCTCTCCCTTCCTCCTTCCCCACTCACTCTCATTGAGAAAACAAGCAATTCAATATAGATCATACATGTGTAACAATGTAAAACACTTCCATAATAGTTATGTTGTGAAAGACTAATCACATTTATCTCTGTCCTATCCTGCTCCTCATTTATTTCATTCTCTCCCTTGACCTATCCTTACACAGTAGTGTTTGCTTCTGATTATTTCTTTCCCGAATTTGCTGTCTCTTCTATTATCTTCCCTCTCCTTTTCCCTTTCCCTCTTTTTTCCTGCAGGGAAAATAGATGTCAATGTTCACTTGAGTGTGTGTTATTCCCTCTTTGAGCCCAATTCCATGAGGGTAAGGCTCACTTATTTCCTTTCATCTCCCCCATCTTACCCTCCTTTGTAAAAACTCTTTCTTGCCTCTTTTATGTGAGATGATTTGCTACATTCTACCTCTCCCTTCCTTTTACTACTAGTACATTCCATTCAGCAGCACATTTTACTTTTTAGGTATTCTCCCTTCATATTCAGCTCACCCTGTGCCCTCTGTCTATGTATGTATGTATATGTGTGTTTATATACATACATATACATACATACACACATATTTGTATGTATATACATATGCATACACACATACACATCTATGCATAAACACATATACTCATGAACATGTAATATGTGCACATATATAATATACACATACATACATGCCCATACATACCTACATATGCACATATATGTATATATGTATGTATTTGTATATGTATATATTCCCTCTAACTACCCTAATAATAAAAAAAGGTCTCATGAGCTACAAATAACAGCTTTCCATGTAGGAATGCAAACAGTTCAACTTTAATGAGTTCCTTAAGGCTTCTCTTTCCTGTTTACCTTTTCACTTTTCTCTTGATCATTATATTTAAAAATTAGATTTTCTATTCATTTCTGGTCTTTTCAACAACAACGCTTGGAAGACTTCTAGTTCATTAGAATTCCATTTTTTCTCCTGAAATATTATCTTCAGTTTTGCTGGGTAAGGGATTCATGGTTTTAATCCAATCTCCTTTGACCTCTGGAATGTCATATTTTAAGCCCTTCAATCCCTTAGTACAGAAACTGCTAAATCCTGTCTTATCCTGATTGTATTTCCACAACTTGAATTACTTCCTTCTGGTTACTTGTAACGTTTTCTTCTTGATCTGGGAATTTTGGAATTTGGCAGCAATATTCCTAAGAGTTTTTCTTTTGGGATCTCTTTCAGGAGGTGGTAGTTGAATGCTTTCCATTTTTATTTTATCCTCTATTTCTAGAATATTAGGGTAGTTTCCCTTTATAATTTCTTGGAAGATAATTTCTAGACTCTTTTTATGACCATGGTTTTCAGGAAAGCAAATAATTTTACATTTGTCTCTCCTGGAACTATTTTCCAGGTCAGTTGTTTTCCCAGTGAGATATTTCACATTATCTTCTATCTTTTCATTCTTTTAGTTTTGTTTTATAATTTCTTGGTTTTTCATGAAGTCCTTAGCTTTCATCTGCTCCATTTTACTTTTTAAAAAACTGTTTTCTTTTTCAGTGAGATTTTAAATGTCCTCTTCCATTTGGACAATTCTGCTTTTTAAAGAATTCTCCTCTGGCTTTTTTTGACCTCTTTTACCATTTGGGTTAATCTATTTTTAAAGTTGTTATTTTTTCAACCATTTTGAGATCTCTTTTAACAAGCTGTTGACTTGCTTTTCACGACTTTCTTGTATCACTCTCATTTCTTTTCCCAATTTTTCCTCCACTTATTTTACTTGATTTTCAAAATTCTTTTTGAGCTCTTCCACTGCCTGAGACCATTGCATATCCTTTGGAAGTTTTGGATGTAGAAACCTTGACCTTGCCCTCTTCCTCTGATGGCATGTTTTGCTTTTCCTTATTGGGAAGAATGTAGGAAAATACCTTTTCACCAAGAAAGCAACCTTCTATGTCTTATGTTTTCCCCTTTGGGGGCATTTTCCCAGCCAGTTACTTGACTTTGAGTCCTTTGTCAAGTGAAAGATATAGTATCCCATAGGTGTCAGAGGTTTTGTGCACTTGTTCTCTGAGATATCTCTATGGACCTGTAAGTTCTCAGTTCCTCCAAAGTGACATAAGCAAGAGAGAAGAGTTTATTCCTCTTCTCACCCGTGCTCTTGTCTGTGAACAACCACAAGTATTCTTTTTTATTCTGGAACTACGAGTAGGATTCTTTCTTCACAGTTGCCACCAGCTCCACCACGCCAATGCTCTTCTTCACCCAGGACCTCCACTCAGCCCTGAGAGCCAGATCATGTGTTGCATTCCCCCAGGGTCTTTTCACCAAAAGTCCCAAAATTGGATGCTGCTGCTGCAAGTGAATTTTGCTATCCTTGGGCCAAGACTTGGACTGGACCTTGCTCCCCTCTCACCCAGGTGAAAAAGCTTTTCTACTCAGTCTTTGTTGTTTGTGGGTTGAGAGATCTCAGAATGGCAGCAGCTACCTGTGATTCAGCTCCCTGAAGCGTTCTCCAGTCCTTTCTGTGTCACACAGCCCAGGCTGGACTCAGCTGCACTCTGATAGACCTTTCATGTCAGCCTTTCAGGCTGTTTTGGGCTGGAAATGTTTCAATTTGTCATTTTGTGACTTCTGCTCTAGAATTTTCTTAGAGTCATTTAACAGGTATTTTGTGGACTAAAGGGGGAGAGCTAGAGAAGGTCTGACTTCTAATCCACCATCTTGGCTCTGTCCTCTTGATACAGTACTTCAAGGAATTATTAATGAGGGTAGAGCCAAGATGGAGGACTAACAGCATGGATTTGCTACCACTCTCCCCCCAAATCCAGCCAAATACCTGTTAAAGATGACTGCAAACAAATTCTAGAGCTGCAGAACCCACAGAATGATGAAGTGAAACAAAGCTCCAGCCCAAGACAGTATGTAAGGTCACAGGAAATGGTCTATAGTGTTCTCCTGGGATCAGAATACAGTCCAAGTGTGGGTCACACTGGCACAGACAGCACCCAAGTTGACCTGGAGGGGACTGAATCTCAGGCACCTGTGGTGGTTTCTAGACTCTATGACCCCAAAATTCCAGTGAGAAACTGGAAGGTCAGTGGCAAAAATTGTGGGACCTGTGTGAGAGAGTCTAGTGTAGTGGAGGGGATGGAGGAGCCTGTGGCAGCAGCAGTAGCAGCAGGGGCAGTCTGTTTGTGGAGCTGTAGGCCTACATATTGTGGGGGGATGGTGTGACTGACAAGACACCCCCAACCACACTGGAAGCAGAGAACTACCTTGACAAAGAGCTCAAAAGTCAAGTAAATAGCTGGAAAAATGAGAAAAAAATCAGGAAAAAAAGAGTCAAATAATCTTACTTTGGTGATAAGGAAGACCAAATAGAAGACAACAAAGTCAATGCTCCTCCATACAAAGCCTCCAAGAAAAATATGAATTGATCTCAGGCCATGGAAGAGTTCAGAAAGGATTTTGAATATCAATCAAGGAAAGTAGAACAAAAGGTTGGAAAACAAAGGAGAGTAATGCAAGAAAATCATGAGAAACACGTAAATGGATTGCTAAAGGAGACCCCAAAAAATGTTGAAGAAAGTGACATTTTAAAAAATAAACTAACCCAAATGACAAAAGAGATGCAAAAACGCCAATGAAGAGAAGAATGTCCTAAAATGAAGAACTGGCCATATGAAAAAGGAAGTCCAAAAGCTCACGGAAGAAAATTATTCCTTAAAGATTGGAATGGAGAAGATGGCAGTTAACGACTTTATGAAAAATCATGAAATTGTAACATGAAGCCAAAAAAATGAAAAAAAATAGCAGACAATGTGAAGTATCTCATTGGAAAATAGATCCAGGAGAGACAACTTAAAAGCTATTGGACTACCTGAAAGTCATGATCACAAAAAGAGCTTAGATATCATCTTCCACGTATTACCAAGGGAAGCTTCCCTGAAATTCTAGAATCAGAGGGTAAAATAGATATTGAAAGAATGTACCAATCACCTCCTGAAAGAGATACCAGAAAGAACACTCTTTGGAATATTTTAGCCAAATTCCAGAGATCTCAGGTGAAGAAGAAAATATTGCAAGCAGCCAGAAAGTAACTTTTCAAGTTTTGTGAAAATACAATCAGGATAACACAAGATCTAGCAGCTCCTATATTAAGGCATCACAGAACTTGGAATATGATATTCCAGAGGTAAAAAAAAAAAAGATAGTATTAAAACCATGAACTACCTACCCAGCAAAACTGAGTTTAATACTTCAAGGGAAAAAAAGTGATCATTCAATGAAATAGAGGTTTTTCAAGCATTGTAATTGAAATAACCAGAGTTGAATGGAAAATTTGACTTTCAAACACAAGAATCAAGAGAAGTATAGAAAGGTAAACAGGAAAGAGAAATTATAAGAGGTTTACTAAAGTTGAACTGTTTACATTCCTTGATGGAAAGATCATATTTGTAACTCTTGAGACTTTTCTCAGTGTTAAGGTAATTAGTGGGGTTATATACATACAGACAGAGGGCACATGGTGAGTTGAATATGTAGGGATCATATTTAGAGAAAACGTGAAGGGGTGAAAGATGAATTTATTGGACAGAGAAAGAGAAAAAGAGAATGGGACAAGATATCTCACATAAAAGAGGCAAGAAAAAGCTTTTTCAATGAAGGGAAAGAGAGGGGAGGTGAGAGGGAAGGAGTGAACTTTACTCTCATCACATTTGGTTTCAGGAGGGAATAACACACTCATTCACTGTGGTATGAAAATCTGTCTTATACTACAGGAAAATAGGGAAGTAGTAGTGTGGTGATGGTGGAGATGATATAAGGCAAGATAAATGGGAGGAGGAGTAATTAGTAGTAAACAATTCTGAGGAGTGATAGGGTCAAAAGAGAGAGTAGAATAAATGTGAGGGCAAGATAGGATGGAGGGAAATATAGTTAGTCTTTCACAATATGACTATTATGGAAGTCTTTTGCCTAACTGCACATGTACACCCTATGTTGAATTGTTTGCCTTGTCAGCTGGGATAGGTGGGAAGGGAGGAAGGGAGAGTAGTTGAAACTCAAAGTTTCATGAATGAATGTCAAAAATTGTTTTTATATGCAACTGGAAAATGAGATATATAGGCAATGGAGTACAGAAATCTATCTTGCTCTACAAGAAAATAGAGGGGACGCAGGTAAGAGAAAGAGGGATGTGATAGAAAGTCAGGCAGATTGGAAGAAGTGGTAATCAGGATTCATACTGTCTTGGGGTGGGTGGAGGGGAGAAATGGACAGAAAATTTACAACTCAAAATCTTTCGCAAGTGTCTGTTGAAAACTTAAAATAAATAAATATATTTTAAGAAAAGAAATTATTGACAAAAATTGTCCTGCAGTTCTAGAATAAGAGAACAAAATAGAAATAAAAAAACAATCTACCATTCACTACCTGAAAGAAATCTCCATAGGAAAATTTACAGAAATGTCATAGCCAAGTTTCAAAACTTCCAGGTTAAGGAAAATTTTTGGAAATGAGAAGGAAAAAACAATTTAAATATTGTGGAGATACAGTCAGGATTTTGCAAGGCTTAGCTGCTTGTACTCTGAAAGGCTATAGGTCTTGGAATATTATATCTTGAAGAAAAAAAGAACTGGCCTTGTGACCAAGCATAAGTTACCTAGCAAATTACAGTATAATCCTGAATACAGAAAAGAATATTTAATGAATTGAAATGCTTTCAGTTATTTGTGAAAAAAAGACCAGGACTAAATTGAAAATTTGATATGTAAGATCCAGGAGAAATATAAAGAAAAGATTAAAGACAAATGATAACGGACTCATTAAGATTAAACTGCTAACTTCTTAGAAATGAAAATGTTATTAGTATCTTAATAATGGTATCGTAACCGAACTTTCATCACATCTGGATTAAAGAAGGAGCAAAATATATACATACATATGTGTTTATATGTACATACACACAGATGTATATATATGTATATATATATGCATTTATCCACAATATATGTGTTTATACACACATATATATGCATTTATACATATACACACATTATATATGGATTATATATGGATACATATGGATTAGAGTCTTCTCAACATAAAGAAATAAGAGGACTGGGGGACAAGTTAAGGAAATGGCTGTTAGGAGGATCGATAGAATAAATAATAGGAGGGTAAGGGGAAAGGATAAGTTAATAAGTATAGGATAAAAAGAGAGACTGAAAAGGACAATGATGAGGAGGGAAATTCAAAACTGGTAATTATAACTTTGAATGTGAATGGGATAAACTCATTCATAAAAAAGAAAAGGATAGAAGATTGAAAATCAGAATACTAGTGTTCTAGTTCAGATTACTAACTGTTCAACTTTGGCAAATCAGTCATCTCCTCCAAACCTCAGTTTGATCATCTGTAAAATACAGATAATAATCACCTCTCCATATATCTTTAAAGGATGTTTTATAAACTCAGTGCAAATCTAGATAAAGAAAATAAATTGTTATTGCATCCTTTCAGTTGTGTTAGTCTCTATGACCCCATTTAGTATTTTCTTGGACAAGAAATTAGAGTGATTTGTCTTTTCCTTCTCCAGCTCATTTAACAGATGAAGAAACAGAGTCAAACAAGGTTAAGTGACTTGCCCATGGTCATACAGCTAGTAAGTGTCTGAAGCCAAATTTGAATTCAGAAAAATGAGTCCCAGTACTCTATCCACTGTACAAGCTTTCTGTTTAAGTCAGACAATCTAACAGGAAAGGAACTGGCAATAGTCTTTGGAGTACAGTATTTATTTCAAGTATTTGTTTTATCACTACACAATGTCTACTACTTGTGAGTGGTAAGAAGGTGAGGAAAATACATCTCATGTCTCGATTTGGGGTACATTGTTGAGTCAAGACTTAGGTAAATAGAATTCCATTCTCATTACAAATGTTGTCCAAGTGCTGACCCTTTCATCAGTGTGGGCAAGAAGCTTGGCCATCCTTACCCTGTATAACTAACTGCTGCTGTCAAAATAGATCACAGGCCCCAGTATCATGGAGGAGGGCCTATGTTCTTCTTATTAAATTCTATTCAATAGCCATTTATTAAACTCTTATTATGTGCCAGGCACTGTGCTAAGACTGGGGATGCAAAATGAAGCAAACTAGAGTCCCTGTCCTCAAGGGGCTTACAGCCTATCATACAATGTATGGTCAGATGTATGCACTGAGGACCTTCCCTTGTGCTTCTTTTGCACATGGTGAGGGGGTTGGCAGGATGTGTAACTAGCCTTTACTTTCTTTACTTCCTCTTATGTGACTGGTAGGTCTAGTCCTGTATAATGCATTCATTTTCATGGCTAGTTTAGGCATGGTATTACTGAGGCAATTTATCAGGTACTGGCTTAAACAATCATGTTATTCCATTTGGATTCCTTAGGGAAAGGTTCCCTTTCAGCAGGCAAATATATAGGTAACATATACTTGTCAGGTTTTCAGTGGTTGTTATATAGACCAAGAGAGATGCCTCTCTGTTTACCCCTGAATATTTAGTTGGACTTGATCTCCAATTAGATTTTTTTGTTATTTAAACAAGACATGATGACAATTCCCAAAGTTTGAATCAATATAAGTAAATATATTCTTTTGAGTGCCCAATTTGAGTGAAGAGTATTGATTATAGCTCTCTGTCCATTGGGCTGACTACTGATATGAGTGATGTGAATGAGGTGTTCATCATTACATCATTACTTTGAAGTGTTCATGGTATCTCCACATTACTTGACAACTGCTCTATTCCACTGGACTTAACCATTTTTAACGTGAGAGTTTCAATCATCACCTATAGCTCTGTACCTTCTAGGAAGTTGGACACATGAGAACACCGAATCTCCAGGGGCATAGACAGTGGATTAGTTTTGGGTGTATCTTCTGAATGGTTTGGTCAACAACTTGTAAAACTTACTCTTCCCTGTGGGTCCATTTTCCAGTTGATGCCTCTAGTTCTCCAACTTCTTTTTCAGGACTTATTCTGGGACAGAAGTGGAGCATGAGGAACTCAGGTCAGTTTTTCTGTTTCAATCAGGACCCAGGAACAGGCTAATTATGGTCAGATGTCTGAACTGTGTATTCTTTCCCTATCTTGGAGAAAGGTGGAGAAAGCAGTGTTAGGGGAGAGAGTTTTGATCTATTGGAGAAGAAACCTGTCAACCTAGCATTTCTTCCAATTCTTACTCTTCCACCTAGGTGCTGGAAGTTGCCTTGTGATACATTGACCTCCACCCCCCTGGTCCCCACTGTGGGTCCTCCTCTTTTTGAGCTTTTGGTTTAAATGACTTTTCCTGACTGATCAGTGGGATCATCTTCCTTTGGTTCCTCCTATTTTGATACTGCCAAACTTCTCTCTATTTCCCCTCCCTCCACATCTGTATATTTCAAGTATGGGAAAGTATTAGGAATCTATTGCACATTTCCCCAGGATATTCAGTAATCTAAAAACCACTACTGTATAACCTTTTTGTATTGAAGTCTCTGTCAGATCCCTTTTTTCCTGACTTCTCACAAGCAGAGTTATCTCTTAAACGATCCCCACCCCTTATCTCAACTATTTTCTTGTTGGTTCTCTTGTTTATTAACAAAACATCCCTGGTTCTTTACCATAGTAAATTGGTGAAAGAAGTTTTCGAGATAGATCCACAGACATACAGTGGTTGTAATGTGAATATAAGAGGAGGACATATGAGGACATTCATAAGAGTACTCTGTGTCTTTTAATGAATCTACCTTATTCCAGGTTATGTTCACATCAGGGAAGTCATAACCACTTGCCTTATCATAAAGTTTCTTTGTGACTGCCTTCAGTTTCAGGAGAGAAATTGCTTCTTTGGTAGTTGTCAATCGCCTCTTGGGAGCCACTGGGAAATCTGCCTTAATTGGGATACATTTGTTTGATGCCCACATAAGGTGTTCTAATACAGTAGCATCTTGTCCTACTCTGCCCACTGAGTAGCCACTGTATTAATTAGTTATCCACTTAGAAAAGTCATAAGCCTCCTAAAGCAATCCAATCATCTTCCACAACGAGAATCTTTCTGGTGTGTCTATCAATGGTGCCAACTCTTCTTGATTCTAGGGATTCCCCAGGATTTAGCTCCTACTTATCTCAAGAGCTAGTAAGTTCACTTTCCCTATGTATTTGCACTTCCTTTAGAGTCATTCATTTTCCAAATAGTTCACGGTGGTTAGTGAGCAGTGTCAGGCCATTTGTGCTATTTTGGAACATAAGTCTTTCCTTTTCAAGCTCTCTCTCTCCTGAGGCAGTTTTATCATTTGCTCAGTAGCCAAGATCTTTGGGTCCCTTGAGGTTATTTTCTTGTTCCCTGGAAACTCATTACTTGTGAGTCATAGATTTAGGGGGTCAGAAACAAACTCTCTCTGCCACTGAAAACATTTTAAATTTGTCTCCTAGAAGGCTGGCAACTGGAGAAGATTCAGATCTGCTGGCACTTCATTTCCTCCTCCTCCCTCTTTCATTCTCCAAAAAAAAAAAAAAAATAGTATTGTGTAATGTACCCTGGATACACTACAGAGGCCTCCAGATTCCCTTTTAAAGAAGATCAAATACAGTGGCCCCTTTCCTCCAATTTATCTTTTGAAAGCATGACTCCTACTTATAAGGGCAGCAGAGGTGTGGGCAGAGAGTCTCAGGGTGGGCCTCTGTTCCAGCAGTGGAAACCACATGATGGGACCGGAGGAAAGAAACTTAGAGGTGCAAACCACGTTCCAGTTGAAAACTGACACTCTTAAGGCATTCAAACAAATATATTGTTTCAGACAAGGAGCCTTATAATACCATTGGGATAGTGGCTTGTTTCTCAAAGGACCATTAAAGGAAAAGTATTTTCTAATTAACTTAATAAGGACTGAAGAATGGCAAGCAGAAAAGTAGAAATGAGGAGGAAGGAAGTGGGAAATTTAACCCTAAAGTACAATTCCAGTAAGAGGCTGAAAAAAGGGTTTGAAGTCCAACTGATTTTCATAAGCTGTCACTTGTATTCTTGCAACCTCTTTAACATTGGGTGATTTTCTTTTTATCATCATTGCCAGTCTAATTGGTATTGTTTTGATTTACATCACTCACCTAATAATTGGTTTTCATTTATATCATTTGCCTTATTATTGGGGGCATTTATCCTGTGCATATTGCTTGCTTGGATGCAGTTCTTTGAAAACGGCCAAGTCATATCATTTGATCACATTTCTGTTGAGATAGTGGCCTTGGTTTTATAAATTTTAATCAGTTATAGAATTAACCAACTTAGATTTGTAAGAACAAGAGACATATCCTATCTCTGTGTATGCATGAATGCACATATATGCACACACACTGTAACAGTAAGAACCTCGACATAGACAGGTTCTTTGATCTGATTCTCTAAAAGGAAAGGCAACTTTTGAGGGGTTACCAATCACTTTAATCAATCATATGTATCTTTCAGTTAGTTCAGGGGAAAATGTTAGCACCCTTAACTTAAGAGAAAATACAGAGAAATAAAGATCAACAGACAGGGCTTTCAACTGTCTAACCATAAGCAATGCATACATCACAAATGAACAAAGAGATCCAACTGTCTGATCATATTTACCTGAAAGGGAAGCACCAACATCTAAGTTTTCAAAGTCAAGCGGCTACTTAGTGGCTTCCCAGAGTCTCATCTGGCCACACAACCTTTCTTTCAAAAACTAAGCCCCAAAGTAAAACCTCATCTTGAATTTTTATAGACTTTTTAGAACCAGAGGGCATCACAACCCTTGAGAATCAGTGACTCATTAACAAAGTATGTGGGCCTTCCTATAAATCTTCCCAGGCCCATCACTAGGTAGAGAAGATCTTCTTGGATGACATTCAAATAGAGTCATTAGACTTCCTGATTGTATTAAAATAAAAACAGCAAAATATTCTACTTTGCTTGCCTTGACACACATGTATTAAAATATGTGTATATATAATTTATAAGAATAAGAACCAAATACACACATATGTGTACACACATATGGGAAATGAGTCCTTTATCAGAGAGACTTGCAAAGATTTTTTTTTTGTTTATGATTTTCCTAAGTGTTTATGCAAAAAATCCTGTTTTATTTACCATAATTATTTACCATAATTAAACTTGTCCATTTGATCTTCCATGATCCCTTTTATCCTTTCCTCACGTGAACTTTTATGCTCTCTATGGAGCTGAAGGTCAGTTTTTCCTTTCTCTTAATTTACATGTTAATGATATCTCTTTTGCCTAAGACATATAGCAAAAGGAAGTTTAATCTTGGAATGATGTGTAAGTTATTGTTCTATACAATATTTATGACAGATCGCTTTCTAGATTTTTCCAAAAGAGAGGAACTGTACTGACACCAAGATCTTGGGTTTATCTGACATCATGCTATTATGTTCATTTCTTTTTCTCTTTTGTTCATCAGAACAGTGCCACTGATCAATCTCTAAATATTTTCAAATGAAAACAGTTATTTGGATGATTTTTATTTCTTATTAAAATTTGAGATTTGGTACTGCTGCACATGTACTTCTTCAATTATTCTACATTATTTCCTCTGAGATTCTTGGTCTTATGCTTCTCTAGAAAAATGCCATTATTACTTGTTTTTCCTAGCTCTAGCATGTGATTATCTGGTCGTTTATTAATGGTGTCAGAGATTTTTGAAGGTGGAAGTCATATGATGAAATATTTTCTTGAGAAATATTTTGCAATTATTTGGAGAGGATAGATTGAAGGCAGACCTGAGATAGAGTTCAATTAGATCATTTGAATATTCTGCCTGAAACGTAGTGGGGACCCAAGTAAGTATGAGGACCTGTGTGAGAATGAAAAGAAATTATTAAAGATTGAATTTGTCTTTCATCTATTTTTGTGTCTCCTAAAGTTTTTATTCACCAGAGGTTGCAGTGTTGTTGGTTCAAACTTATATCGCATTGCCAGAAGAATATTGGTGCTTCCTGAAATGTTTCTCTGTGTATGTGTGTGTTGGGGAGCAGCTTGGATCACAGAAAAGGTTGCATAACTTCCCAGATGCAATTTGGTAAATCTTAATTTTCTTCTTCAGTTATAGCCTGGACTCATCCATCTGCACTATTTTTCTATGTTTAGTTCAATGGACCATCCATTCTATTCCATATAATTATTGGCTCAATATTCAGTACTGATCATTTATTTTTTCGAATGGATGTGAATTTCATTCAGTCAACTAAATCAAGATATCAGGTCTTCATAGAATACTCATATTTGCTTTGGCAATGGCAGAACACTTTAGTTTTATTACCTCCCTCATTTTGAACACTATATTTCCCTCAGTAAATTCTAATTATTAATATTAGGAATATGCCATCTCACACTGTTCATTCATACCCAGCTTGTAGAATTCTAAAAGACCCAGATGATTAGTTTTTCTGTTTAGTATTTTATTTTTTCCAATTACATGTAAAAATAATTTTAACATGCATTTTTTTAAACTTTGAGTTTGAAATTCTCTCCCTCCTTTCCTCTATCACCTGTTCTTGAGAAGGTAAGCAGTTTGATATAGGTTATACATGTGCAGTCCTGCAAAACATTTCCATAAGAGTCATGTGAAAAAAAGTACCAACAAAAATGAAAAATAAAAACAAGTTTCTATGGAAAGATAAAGTAAGATGCTAGATTGTAAAGGGTTAAGGAGAGAATGGGAGTAGAAAAAGAAGAGGAACCTAACATAGACAGCTTTTTCGAAGAGCTTAGCTACAAAAGGCAGGAGAGGATAATAGTTGGAAATGAAAGGATTAAGGGGGAGGTTTGTAAAAAGGAGGAAAATCCAATATTCTTATGTTGAAACTCACATTTAGATTTCATGGAAAAGATTTGCCTTTGGCATATAATCATTGAGTACATACTGGCCACAGGATAGACGTTGTTTCGCCTTCATCACTAATAAAATATTACCATATAAGGAACACAAGGGTCCTACAAAAGAGGATATAGAGGATAGAATATTGGACATAGAAACAGGAAAACGAGGGTTCAAATGCTGGCTTTGACTTATTTGTTGTGTAATCTTAGACAAGTCTCTTAATCTATTAAAATTTTGATTTCCTTGTCTGGCAAATGAGGTGGTTAGTATTAATTAACATTAAAGGAAATCTGTGATCCCTCAAAACTTCTCAGGTCCACAGCTTGCCTAAATGGAAATTGAATTTAGGGTTGTCCCACAGAAATTCCTTTTGCCGTTATCATATATTGGTAATCCTTTCTGGATTTGTAGTCCCAATCTGTAATCTAGTTTTCCTTAAGAAGGGAAACATTTGGAGGGCTGCTGAGCAAATTTTCACATCTAACTTGTACTTTCCCTCTAACTCCTTTGCTTTCATCCTCAGGTAGGAAATATGAAAATGATAATTTTCCTTCTCCAACAACTATGGCTTTGATCTTTGAAATGACCCTATTCAAAAACCATAGTGTCTATAATTCAAATATTTCCTGACTACAACTCCAGTTCTTTTTATTATACCATATTATGCCTGGCAAATGTAGGAGAAAGGGGAGCTATGGGGCAAAGTGGATAGAGCACTAGCTCTGAGGTCAGGAGAGCCTGAGTTCAAATTTAATCTCAGAGAACACACTTAATAGTTGTGACTCTGGGAAGTCACTTGTCCTAATTACCTCAGGGGAAAAAGAAGGAAGAAAAGAAAAAGTAGGAGTGAGCACTTTTGAACTTTAGGACATAGTTGAAAATAGGGTCAGGAATCTTAAGAAAAAGGTTCATAGAGTGTTTTGTTCCTTAGAAAAAAAATCTAAGAAAGTCATTGCCCACATACAGCTTTCCTGAAAGCATGCTTGGCATTTTTGTTTCTCAAGCTATACACCAGAGGGTTCAGCATGGGAATGGCCATGGTGTAGAACACTAACACAATTTTGTCCGTGTCCATGGAATGACTGGAACTTGGCTTTAAGTAGATGAAACTGATTGTTCCATACAAGAGACAGACTACTGACAGGTGAAAGGCACAGGTGGAGAAGGCTTTCTGCCTACCCTTGGCAGAGTGCATACTCAGGATGGTTATAAAAATGAACAGATAGGACTTCAAGATGACTAGCATGGCACAAAAGGCAGTAAATCCTCCTAACAAAAAGACCACCCATTGAGTGGTGTGAGTATCAGAGCAGGAGAGAGACAGAAGGACGGGAATATCACAGAAGAAGTGATGGATCACACTGGACCTACAAAAGGACAGGCTGAAGGTGAAAAACGTATGGATGCCAGAGTACAGAAAGCCACAGACATAGGAACCAATTGCTAGAGAAGTACACACACTTGAAGTCATAGTGGTGGTGTAATGGAGGGACTTACACGCAGCTTCCTGGCGATCATAGGCCATAGCAGCCAAGAGATAATTTTCAATGGATGCAAAGGCTACAAAAAAGAACATTTGTGTAGCACATCCAATGTAAGTAATGACCTTATTCCCTGTGAGAAACCCAGCCATGACTTTGGGTGTAATAACTGAGGAGTAATCAAAATCCACCAGAGAGAGGTTACTGAGGAAAAAGTACATGGAAGTGTGGAGGTGGGAGTCCCAGGAGATCAAGGCTATAATGCCCAGGTTCCCCACTACAGTCATGAAGTAGATGAGGGTGAACAGAATGAAGAATGGCACCTGAAGCTCTGGGGCATCTGTTAATCCCAAAAGAATGAACTATTTTTTTCTTTAGATTTTTTAAAAATTTATTTAACTTTTAACATTCATTTTCCAAATTTTCTCCCCTTTTGTCCCCTCCTCCCACCCCAAAACACCAAGCATTCTAATTGCCCCTATCAGCAATCTGCTCTCTCTTCTATCATCCCTCTCTGCCCTTGTCTCCATCTTCTCTTTTGTCCTGTAGGGCCAAATAACTTTCTTTACCTGTATTTCTTATTCCTAGTAGCAAGAACAGTACTCGAAAGTTGTTCCTAAAACTTTGAGTTCCAACTTCTCTTCCTCCCTCCCTCCCCACCCCTTCCCTTTGGAAGGCAAGCAATTCAATATAGGCCATATCTGTATAGTTTTGCAAATGAATTCCATAATAGTCGTGTTGTATAAGACTAACTATATTTCCCTCCATCCTATCCTGTCCCCCATTACTTCTATTCTCTCTTTTGATCCTGTCCCTCCCCATGAGTGTCGACCTCAAATTGCTCCCTCCTCCCCATGCCCTCCCTCCCATCATCCCCCCCACCCTGGTTATCCCCTTCTCCCTCATTTTCCTGTATTGTAAGATAGGTTTTCATACCAAAATGAGGGTGCATTTTATTCCTTCCTTTAGTGGAATTTGATGAGAGTAAACTTCATGTTTTTCTCTCACCTCCCCTCTTTTTCTCTCCACTAAAAAGTCTTTTGCTTGCCTCTTTTATGAGAGATCATTTGCCCCATTCCATTTCTCCCTTTCTCCTCCCAATATATTTCTCTCTCACTGCTTGATTTCATTTTTTTAAGATATGATCCGATCCTCTTCAATTCACTCTGTGCACTCTGTCTCTATGTGTGTGTGTGCATGTGCATGTGCATGTGTGTGTGTGTAATCCCACCCAGTACCCAGACACTGAAAAGTTTCAAGAGTTACAAATATTTTCTTTCCATGTAGGAATGTAAACAGTGCAACTTTAGTAAGTCCCTTATGACTTCTCTTTGCTGTTTACCTTTTCATGCTTCTCTTCATTCTTGTGTTTGAAAGTCAAATTTTCTTTTCAGCTCTGGTCTTTTCATCAAGAATGCTTGAAAGTCCTCTATTTCATTGAAAGACCAATTTTTCCCCTGAAGTATTATACTCAGTTTTGCTGGATAGGTGATTCTTGGTTTTAGTCCTAGTTCCTTTGACTTCTGGAATATGATATTCCATGCCCTTCGATCCCTGAATGTAGAAGCTGCTAGATCTTCTGTTATCCTGATTGTATTTCCACAATACTTGAATTGTTTCTTTCTAGCTGCTTGTAATATTTTTTCCTTGACCTGGGAACTCTGGAATTTGGCCACAGTGTTCCTAGGAGTTTCTCTTTTTGGATCTCTTTCAGGCGGTGTTCTGTGGATTCCTTGAATACTTATTTTGCCCTCTGGTTCTAGAATCTCAAGGAAGTTTTCCTTGATAATTTCATGAAAGATGATGTCTAGGCTCTTGTTTCGATCATGGCTTTCAGGTAGTCCCATAATTTTTAAATTGTCTCTCCTGGATCTATTTTCCAGGTCAGTTGTTATTCCAATGAGATATTTCACATTATCTTCCATTTTTTCATTCTTATGATTTTGTTTTGTGATTTCTTGGTTTCACATAAAGTCATTAGCCTCCATCTGTTCCATTCTAATTTTGAAAGAACTATTTTCTTCGGTGAACTTTTGAACCTCCTTTTCCATTTGGCTAATTCTGCTTTTGAAAGCATTCTTCTCCTCATTGGCTTTTTGAACCTCTTTTGCCAATTGAGTTAGCCTATTTTTCAAGGTGTTATTTTCTTCAGCATTTTTTTGGGTCTCCTTTACTAGGGTGTTGACCTGCTTTTCATGCTTCTCTTTCATCCCTCTCATTTCTCTTCCCAGTTTTTCCTCCACCTCTCTAACTTGATTTTCAAAATCCTTTTTGAGCTCTTCCATGGCCTGAACCCATTGAGTGGGCTGGGATACAGAAGCCTTGACTTCTGTGTCTTTTCCTGATGGTAAGCATTGTTCTTCCTCACCAGAAAGGAAGGGTGGAAATACTTGTTCACCAAGAAAGTAACCTTCTATAGTCTTATTTTTTCCCCCTTTTTTGGGCATTTTGCCAGCCAGTGACTTGACTTCTGAATATTCTCTTCACACCCACTTTGCCTCCAGATCCTCCCAGCCAGTGCTTGGGGTCTGAGGTTCAAATGCTGCTTCCCAGCCTCAGGGCTTTGGGCGGGGGTAGGGCTACTATTTAGTGTGAGATTAAGTTCAGGTGCTCAGGTGGGGGCAGGGCCACCTCACGGAGCTCAGTTCCCTCAGGGGGTTTATGCAGAGACCTTCAACAATGGATCAGGGCTCCTACCTGCTCTGGGAGCCCTTGTCTGCTCCCGCCTCTGCTGCTGCCTCCTGAGGGTGCCTGAGTTATGGGAGAACCCTACTCCCATCTCGACAAGCCAAGAAGACCCTCTCACTAACCTTTGGGGCCCGTGGGTGGAGGGACCCGCGCAGCAGCTGGAGATTCTGTCCCTGAAGCCAGCTCGGATCTGCTCCTCTCAGTGCTGCACAGTCAAGGCAGGGCTGGGCTCCATTCTGGGTCTGGGGCACGACACACCTTTTGGGTCTAGTTTTCAGGGCTCTCTGGAACAGAAATCTCATCTGCTCCCTTGTTCTGTGGCTTCTGCTGCTCCAGAATTTGTTGGGAGTTCTTTTTTACAGATATTTTATGGGCTGTGGGTTCAGAGCTAGTGTATGTGTGTCTTTCTACTCCACCATCTTGGCTCCGCCCCCGAGATTCAAGAATGGACTCTTTCACCCGTGTCCTGTTCTCCCCAGATGCCATTCTGGAGTTAGGTCACTGACCTGTAAAACAGGAAAACCATTAGAATTAACTGCCTGCAATTAATCATTGTCAAAGACTTCTCTAGTAGCAGGGGTGGTGATTAGGCGGGTCTGAAAACATGTTGGTGATGCCATGCTGAATACTTCGGACCAGCAGATTGGATGATCTCAAGCTCCTTTGGGGAAAGGGGCCCTTGTCTACCCTTATTCTGTAGGTGCTGCTAGCTGCCAGAAAGGATAGAGAACTAGAACTTCTCTCAGGAAATTCTGAGACACTTGTATCTGTATGACCTTGGGCATGTCGTTTAAACTCTGTCTGCCTCAATTTCCTTAGCTGTGAATCAGGGATAATAATTGCATCTACTCCACAGTGTTGCTGAGGCTGAGATAGGATATTTGTTAAATATTTGTAATCTTAATATTGCACACATATACATATGTGTGCACATATCTGCATGTATGCACATACAAATAAAATTCAAATATGTACATACATATGTTCTATAGAAAATATGTGTATTACAATATTCATATATATAGGTATATAATATATGCCTCTTTATTTGTTTACGTATACATCTTATCTAAGTACTTACCTATATGTGTGTATGTAAACAAAATACGCACAGATCAATTAAGGATGCATATAAATACACATAAATACATACATATTCTTAAACATATATGGGCATACATGTATATATAAAGTCAAACCAATTGGGTTTTGGTATTAACACAGATACACACATGTATACATGCACAAAGCCCAAGAAACCAACAAACCAATTGGATTAACCTCAGGAAAGGCTCTACACAAGAGCTCTAATTAGAGCAATGATGGTGATGGTGAGGAAGGAGGGTGTTTTTGATGTGTTGAATATGTGAAGGGCAGTAACATGACATACAAAAAGAATGACAGAAGGGAACTACATTTGGGAGATCTTTGAATGGTACACTGAGGAATTCGTATTCTGTCCTGGAGACAATAGAGAGGAAGTGAAAACCTTTGAGTATGGGACTGTCATGTTCATATCTAATTTTCCTAGTTATGAAAATGAATGAAGAGAAAGACCAAGCCTGACATAGTGAAGAGACAACCAGCTCTAGTGCCACAAGACCTGGTCTCAGACCTTGTCTCTATGCTTACTCCCTGTCTGATCTTGGGCTAATCACTTGCTATCCCTTCCAGCAGTTTCCTCCTCTGTAACAAAAAGGGAATGGACTCAATAGTCTTTTAGATCCTTTCCAGAATTCTATTGCTGTATGGACTGATTTCTCATTTGATGCCTCTTAAAACCATTTGTCAAACTCTGCAATACCCTGCCATTATCAGTTAAAAATCCAAAGAAGACCACCAAGAAGATTGGGAGCCAATTTTTTTTATTTGGTTGCATTCATGACTTGCCACAACTAAAGCAAACCATTACTTGGCAGTCAGACTTCAGTAGTGAGGCTCTCTACACAAAGCTAAAGTAGTCTTAAGATATAAAAACAATATTCACTGCATCAAAAGGCTGTTCTAGAAGACTTTTAATTTGGGGAGGTACTGCCAGACTTTGCGCTTCCCTATCCTCATTTTAGGTAACTATAGTTATCTCCACAATTTTGGAATAGAGTTTTAAAGGAACCTATCATATTTGATTTTTTTTTTTTTGCATGGAATGTGGTGACTTTATTGGTGGTACACAATACTGGACTCTAGGCTTCTCCCCCCTACTATAACGGTGTATTGGGACAAGGATGTGAATGGGACATGGTATCCCCAGTACATGAACATAAGTTAGGAATATAAGCTCCCCAATGGTGGAACTCCTTTTTTGACTGGGAATAAAGATCCATGGCTTTCCACTTTACTCCTTGGAGGCCATGTAGACCATGAGGTCCACTACACGGTTGCTGTAACCATACTCATTGTCATACCAAGAAATGAGCTTGACAAAGTGGTCATTGAGGGCAATACCAGAGGCAGCATCAAAGGTTGAAGAGTGGGTGTTGCTGTTAAAGTCACAGGATACAACCTGGTCCTCTGTGTAGCCCAAGCTGCCCTTCAAGGGTCCCTCTGATGCCTGCTTCACCACTTTCTTGATATCGTTTTATTTGACAGGTTTCTCTAGGAGACAGTTCAGGTCCACAACAGATACCTTGGGAGTAGGAACACGGAAAGCCATGCCTGTGAGCTTCCCATTCAGCTCAGGTGTGACCTTGCCTACAGCCTTACCAGCACCAGTGGAAACAGGGATGATGTTTTAGGCATCACCACGCCCATCATGCCACAGCTTACCAGAGGGGCCATCTATTGCCTTCTGGGTAGCAGTAATGGCATGGACTATAGTCATGAGTCCTTCCACAATGCCAAAGTTGTCATGAATGACCTTGGCAAGGGGGTCCAAGCAGTTGGTAGTGCAGGAAGCATAACTGACAATCTTAAGGAAATTATCATATTTCTCATGGTTCACTCCCATCACGAACATTGGGGCATCAGCAGAAGGGGCAGAGATGATGACCCTCTTGGCTCCACACTTCAAGTGAGCCCCAGCCTTTTCCATGTGGTAAAGACTCCAGTGGACTCTACAACATACTCGGCTCCAGTACCTCCCCATTTGATATTGGTGGGATTCCTCTCCTGGAAGACAGTAATGCCTTTTCCATTGATCACCAGCTTCCCATTCTCAGCTTTGACAGTGCCCTTGAACTTGCCATGGGTGAAGTCATATTGAAACATATAAACCATGGAGTTGAGGTCAATGAAGGGGTAATTGATGGCCACAATGTCTAGTCCACCTGAGATGAATGCAGCCCTGGTCACCAGGTGCCCAATATGGCCAAATCTGTTGACTCTAACCTTCACCATCTTGTTTCTGGGATGTGACTGAAGTAGCAGATCCTGGCACCGAGCTTGGGAGAATAGCTGAAAGCCATCATATTTGATTAATAACATTTTTTTTGTGAGGCAATTAGGGTTAAGTGACTTGTGTAAGGTCACAGGATTGAATCTATGAGGCTAGATTTGAACTCAGGTCCTCCTGACTCTGGTCCTGTGTTACATTCACTGTGCCACCTACCTGCCCCTACATTACAACTTTTCCATGGAAAAGACACATTTTTTAAGATAGAATTACAGAATCTCAAAGTAAGAAGGGAGAAGAGAGGCCATTCAATTAGGGGTATACAGTACAGCAATTTACATGAGGGTCTTCTGTGTGAGAACTAGTTTTCAGATGAGAGATGAAGTATTTGTGCAGTGTACTTCAATTACTACATTTATTAGCAAAGGTCTCCAAATAAGAAAATATGTCCATACCCATGTTCAGGTTTCAGTGTTATGATGTGATTTATTACATGAAAGTTTCCCTTACCAACTTCAGCCTTGGTAACCTGACAGTAGGGGACTTTGCAGCCTCCAAGGCAGTATCTACATTTGGTGGTGGTGGGAGATGGGGCAGCTCCAGAGGTGGGTGCATAGCTTTTCCTTTTGTTATAGGCAATGTCCCAGTTCCCTCGTCTCTGAAATGGAAACAATAATAGCACCTACTTACTAGGCTTGTGAGGATCAAGTGAGACAATGCTCTTTTAGTATATAGTTGACAGATTCATTAATTATTATTAACTAATAGAGTCCTGCTCTGATCATGCAGGTTTAATAACTCTGAGCAAGTTGCTTAACCTCGTGGTGCAACAGGCAACTTTTGAAGACTACAAGGTGAAGGGAAAGTGCCTACCTGCACTGATTAATATCAATATTTTAAGCATGAGAATCTGAGACCATATCATACATATAGGCTGTAAATACCTGCTTCTGCCATGAACCCCTGCCATTAACACATTTTTCATTAAGGACAGCTGGTACTCTGTCTCTCTCTTGTTAAATGTATTTCCGCTAGTCTCATTGCCTTTAGTTCAAGCCCAACCTATGACGTAACTTTCTGAAAGTCACTTGCAACTTTACCTCATGACTGTTGCTTTATAACTCTTGGTACTAATAATTACAAAAGCTAACAATTAGCAACACTGAAAATTTTCAAAGTCCTTTATATACAGTTCTATATAGGTCCCAGAGTTACACTCCTCCAGCTGAGTTCACATGTGGTCCCAGATAATTACTAGCTGAGTGACCCTGGGCAAATCATTTAACCCTGCTTGTCTCAGTTACCTCATTAGTAAAATGAGCTGGAGAAAAAAATAACAAGTTACTCCTCTATCTTTGCCAAGAAAACCTCAATGAGGTCATGAAGAATGGACACAAGTGAAAAAAGTCTGAACAACAAAATTACATATTTAATTTGATCCTCACAACATACTTGTTAGGCAGATGCTTTTTTTACCCTCATTTTACAGATGAGCAACCCAAGGCTGAAAAAGACCAGGTGACTTGCCCAGAATCAAATAGTAAGTCTTCCGAAGGAGTATTGCTCTCTTGCAGTTTGTCTCCTCTATTGAGCAATGAGGTCCTTGAAATCATAGAGTATTTTAATCTTTTTTATATCCCCAGAACTCAATGTAGCACTGAGCAGGTGCTTAATGAATACCAGTTGACCAAGTGAAAAACTTATTGATTTCAGTCTCCTTTTGTGAAATGGAGATATTATTACCCACAGGAACTGTGTCATAAGGTTTTTTGTTTGCTTTGTTTTGGAGGAGAGAAAGCTTCGCACCCCCTAAAGTGCTTAGACATTGCAGTTTGAATTATCTCTATAGACTACGGGGTTTAAATATGAAAATACATGTAAAAGATTATGAGGAGCATACAGCCACCAGGAGAAAAAGAAAGAAAATATCCTAGACCATAAGGTTTTTGAGACAGTAAGGAATCATAGATAAATGTCTAGACTAGGAGTCAGGAAGACCTGAGTTTGAATCCCACCTCAGACACTGATTAGCTGTAGGACCCTGGAGGAGACACTTAAAGTCTTGGCCCTAATCTCATTTACATATAGTGGTAATACTCATTAGGGCATTTATTTCAAAGATTTGCCCTACTTGTTTTTGGAGTTAACTCATGAAAAACTCTCTAAAATGTGACTTATCACTGTAGTCAAGAACCATGTCTTATTGAATTTTGTATCATCCTCCCTTCCATCTCTGTTCCTCCCTAACATTATCCTGGTGCTCTGTATGTATTTTACAACTATTCATTTTCTGTTGTTGTTAAGGTCCCATCTGCATTAAAGTCACAGCTCTGACTCATTCTCAGATACCTGAAAATAATCCTTGAATTATCAGAAAACTCACATTGAAAACCTGCAGCACTGTAGATAACAATTATTAGAATTAATACACCCTTTAGAGTTTACAAAGTATTGTGCATACTTTATTTCACTGGAAAGAACTAGAGTCATTATTAGCTTCCATTTTACTAATGAGTACACTGAGTCTCAGAAAGTTTTTGAGTACTTGACTATGGTCACACTGCTATTAAGTGTCAGGGGCAGGAGCAGGACCCAGATGTCTCTGTCTATAAGTATATCCCTCAATCCAGTATCACATATACCCCTGTCATCCATGCATTCTGGAATCTAGAATTTGATGTCTTAGATCCTACCTGATGTTAAGAAAAACACTGATGGTACTCCAGAAGAGGTCAGTCAAGGATCTAGTCATGTGAGTATTAAGATGAGTAACAAATATCAAATAAATAAATGAATGACTCTGAGGGGTTCTGCCTACACCCAGGGAGCCCTAAGAGAGTCACATTTGGTTTTCAGTGGCTGAAGACTATGATCAATAGTAGGGGCTTTATTCAGGCCTGGGAGACCAATCTCCTAAGGATAGTTATTTATTCTCTCTTGGGGACACAGCACAGCTTCAGAGACAAATCATGAGTATAATGAGTCCTTAAACTTTGCTCTAACCCTGAGGACCTAACCTGATTGTTCAGGGAGTTCATTTTCTCATTTTCCATTTCTACTTTAACTCATTATTACCTCATTATTGGATGTGGTAGTTCAGAAGACTCAGCTTTTAATATTTATTTGATCACATCCCTACTGATTTCATCAAATCACACAATTCTCCCCATTTCTCATTTCCCAAAGAGTAAATTTCTCATTTTACTTATCTGTAAAGTAGGAATAATAATCTCTTTTCTGTATACCTTAAAGGGCTAGAATCAAATGGAAAAGATCATGCGGAGTCTCTAATGATTGATACAATCTTAGAGAAGTCACATTGTCTGAATCTCAGTTTCCCACTCTGTAAAAATGATGATTCTTTTCTCCCTCCCTCCCTTCCATGGATAAAGTGAGAAAAGTGCTTTGTTAAGCTATAAATGCATGTGCTGTTGTGCTTTCGTTATTATTACTCTTTCAGTCTTCCCTGAAGTCTGACTAATGGGACTGCATCCCATGTATTCACCTTGCACTGTTTTCCTCTGCTTAGTGGATTTATTCTTGAAGGACACATGTGTATATAGAGCTGCACTGTAATAATAGATCTGGGAAATTCTATAAGTTTCATTTGTCTTTCTTTTACTAAAATATTTGAAAAATCCTAAATGATGGGGGGAAAATGTAGGCTGGATGCTATTATAATGAAGTTAGTTCAGGACGGGTTGAATCATTAACTTCAAAGTCAAGTCACTGATGGAGAGATGACACTTAGAAAACAAAACCTAGATTGCCCCAGAGAGTTTTCCTTGGAGTGGTGGTGCTTTATTAATGACCTGAATGTAGGTCTAGATGTTAAAGTTATCGGATGAACAAATATGGTAGGTAAAGCTAACTATTTGGATGGCATTCAATTAGTACAGTGCTTAGAGTACTGGACTTGGATTCAGGAAGATCTGAATTCTTACCCAACCTCAAATACTTACTAGCACTTTGAGTCTGGGTATCACTTATTCTCTACATGCCTCAGTTTTGCTATCTCTAAAATGTGAATAACAATAGCCTCTGTCTACAAGATTGTTCTAAGGATAAAAGGAGATAATATTCATACAGTGCTTTGCAAACTTAAAGAACTATATGAACATGTTAATAGCAGCTATTACTAGATTTTGATAGAGTAGAATGTTAGTCTAAATACAATTACATCAAATTTAATAAGATTAATATAAAAGTTTACTCTTTTTAAAAAAGAGATCCACAAGTACATGACAGAGGAGAATTGAGTAGGTAGCAGTTTGTTTGGGAAAAAAATGGAAATATTTGTGGGCTACAAACAACATGTCATGAAAATGCTGTGGTGTATCCACCAGTAGTAATATTAATAACTGGTGTATATATGGTGCTCTAAGATTTGTAAATGGCATACTTAATACTATTTGATCTACAAAACCTCCTATTAATTTAGACTGCATTTGAAGTGATGTAATGAAGAGAATGAAAGGGTAATGATTTCCATTGGTCTACTGCCCTGGTCAGATCTTAGAACTTCTAGGATGGGTGAGAAATTTACTAAAGGAGGCTATCCCAGATAAATTGAGGCTGCTTATTATGGCATAGGCAACTTAGTTGGAGAAATCTGGCATATATAGCCTAGACAGAGAAAACTCAACAGGATAATGATGGCTATCTTGAAGTACTGGATGATCTGACATGTTTAGAAGGGATTAGGCAAAAGAAGGGGGAAAACTATGAATAATGAAGAAAGAAATAGATTTAAGCTTGATGTGATGAAAATTTCTTCAAAAATGAACCTATTTAATACTGGATTGTACTGCTTTCAGAAATATTGGAAGTTTTAATGATAAGAATGGAGGACTATATCAATCAATCACTGATTCATTCAATCAATAAACAGTAAACATTTATAAGTAGCTGTTAAATGTCTCTTGTGCCAGGTACTGTACTAGGCCCTGTCTAGAGTACAAAGATAAAACAAAACAATTTCTGATCTTACCAAAGTTAAATTCTTTTGGGGATATGATATGAACACAAAGAGTTACATACAAAATGTACACAAAATAAATGTAATTTCATCAGTGAGAGACCTCCTCATCTAGGGGAATCAGAAATGTCCTCATTTAGGAGGAGATAGTGCTTCATCTAAGATTTGAAAGAAATTAGAATCTAAGAGGCACAAGTGAGGAGAGACTACATTCAGACATGGGGATAACCTATTCAGACAGTGAAGGGAAATGTGTGATGTTGTGTGAAAGAAATATAAGTACCACTTTACTGGACCACAGTTTAAAGGAAGAAGTGTCATATAAATAAATTAAGTTAGACTGGGGCTTCATTGTGATAGGCTTTAAATTCAAGAGTAAATTGAAAAGTTTATGGTAATTCAAGAGGCAAGAGGGAACCATTGGAGATGAAAGTTTTTAAAGAAAAATTAACCAATATTTATTTTTTTCTCCATCTCATTTCCTATCCCACCCTACCTCCAAATGAACCATAAAATGAGTAGCTAGACAGAAAGGAACGATGAAAAAAAGGAACATGGAAATAAATATGCAAAAAATAGAAGAGAATATGAAATATCTCATTAGAAAAACAGCTGATATAGAGAACAGAATATGGAGTATGTAAGAATTGTGGAATATCTAAAAATTATAATAATAAAGAATCTTGATACAATATTTCAAGAAATTATTAAGGAAAATTGTCCTGGAGTTCTAGAAAAAGAGGGAAAAGTAGAAATAGAAAAAAAAATCTACCATTTACTACCTGAAAGAAATCCTCATGGGAAAACTTATAGGAATGCCACAGTCAAGTTTTAAAACTTCCAAGTTACGGAAAAATTTTTGGAAACAACAACAAAAAAAAATTTAAATATCGAAGAGATACAGTCAATATTTCACAAGGCTTAGGTGTGTGTACTCTAAATGACTGTAGGTCTTAGAATATTATATTTTGAAGAACAAAAGAAATGGACTTGTGATCAAGAATCACTTACCGAGTAAAGTTCAGTATAATCCTGAATAAAAAGAAAAAGGACATTTAATGAACTGAAAGATTTTCAGGTATTTGTGAGAAAAAGACCTAGGCCAAATAAAAAATTTGATAGGTAAGGTCCAAAGGACATATTGTGAAAACAATTAAGACTAATTATAAGAGATTCATTCATATCAAACTGTTTACTTCTTACATATTAAAATGTTATCAGTATCAATACTGCCGTTGTAATATAATTGCCATCAGATATGGGTTAAAGAAGGCACAACACCAATACACACATACATAAATGCATACATACATACTTATATACACACTATCTATACCTATCTTTCTATATGTACATACACATATGACTAAAAGTCTTCTAAATTTATAAAAAAATTAAAGGGGACAAGATAAGAGAATGGCCCTTAAGAAGGTGGATAGAATAAAGAATAGGAGGGTAAGGGAAGAGGATATGGTAATAAGTACAAGATAAAAAGAGAAGCTGAGAAGGACAATGGTGAATAAAAATAGGTTGGATGAAAATTCAAAAATAATAACTATAACTTTGAAGGTGAATGGGATTAACTCAATTATAAAAGAGAAAGGGGTTAGAATGGATTAAAAGTCAGAATCCAACTTGTTTATAGAAACACATGTAAAAGTGAGAGACACACAAAGTTCAAATGGAGGGCTGGAGTACAATTTGTTATTCTTCATTTGATGTGAAAAAGGCCAGATCAAGCTGATCTTGGACAAAGTTAAGATTTAATTTAATTATTTAATAATTTAAATTATGTAATTTAATTTAAATTATTATTTAAATTTAATTATTTAATTAAAAGAGATACAGCAGATAACTACATCTGGATAAAAGATACCATAGACAATGAAGCAATATCGGTACTGAATCTGTGCCAAATACTATAACATCTAAAATTTTAAAAAGCAGTTAAATAAATTACAGATGGAGATAGATAGTTGTAATGTAATAGTGAGGTATTTTAATCTTCCTCTATCAGAACTAGATAAATTTAACCAAAGCATAAATAAGAAGGAAGTTGAGGAAGTGAATAGAATTTTAGATATGACAGATATCTGGAGAGAATTGAATGGAAATAGAAAAGAATGCGCCTTTTTCTCATCAGTTCATGGTACCTTGATATCTTTCCAAAAATTAACTATATGTCAGGACATAAAATTTATATGTATGTATATATACACATATATGTATGTATGTGTATGTGTGCATGTGTGTGTATGTGTGTGTAAGAGTTTAAAAGTCTTGTAAATTCAGAAAGAAATTAGTGCAAGAGGAGAGGATAAAGGAGGGACTCTTGGAGCAATAGGTAGGTTAAGGAATAGGAGGGCGAGGTAGGGGTTAGAAGTAAAGTAGAGAAGTAAGGAGGGATAGGAATAGAGTGAAAACTATTGTAAGGAATAATAACTTATAGTGTGAATGGGTTGGATTTGCCCATAAAATGGAAACTGATATCAGATTGAAAATTTGAATTCAACAATATGCTGTTTTCAGGAAATGCTATAAAAATGAGAGATACACACAATGATAAAATAAAGGTCAGGTGTAGAATTTATTATGCACAAAACAAGTTTAGTAATCATAATCTCAGACAAAGTTAAAGCTAAATTAGATTTAATCAAAAGAGAAAAATAGGGAAACTATACTATGTGTCAGCAATATTATTGAATATTATTTCAGACCATTTAAAATAGCTAAAGAATATAAAATTCTTGAGAGTATATTTGCCGAAACAGACAAGGAACTATTTGAGCATGAATATAAAACACTTTTTTATACAAATAAAGTCAGATCTAAATAATTAAAGTAATATTTATTATTCATGGGTAGGTTTATTTAGAAAAAACATGGAAAGACTTGGACTTATGAAGATGCTATCTACTTTCAGAGAAATCGATGACAGGAGGAAATAAACACAGCATGGTCTTGCATACATGTGTATGAGTGTCTGTATTTATATGTTTGCATAGACATACATATATGTTTACAAATATATATGTATATGTATACAAGCATATCCACTCTTAATAATAGTCTTCTTTAAGGTGGGGAGGGAGCATGGAAGGGAAAAATATGGTAAACAAATATACAGCATAAAACAAAAGAAAACCTACAGGGAGACAAAGAAAAGCTGGGCAATATCAAGAACAATGTGTAGTATTTGTTATATAGGCTTTCTTAATATGGAAATGTATTGTTTTATATCAAATCCTCTCTTCTGTTGTGTATATGGCAATGTTTTTTTCCTCCTTTTGTATTTAAATTTAAAATATATTTTAAAAATTAGCAAAAAAAATTATAAATAGTTGCTCTTACAATGCTTTAAGTGTAGAAATTATCTTCCTGGTCTGACCAACTTTCCTCTTCATCAATTCATTCAGGTCTTTGCAGTTCTTGTATAATGACTCATTTTATTATTTTTTATTATTCCATTATATTCACATACTGTTCTATCTGTCTGTCTGTCTGTCTGTCTATCTATCTATCTATCTATCTATCTATCTATCTATCTATCTATCTATCTTTCTATTATATATTGTTTTTCTCTTTCTTTCATCTGTTTGAATTATAATACTAGTGCTGATATTGTGTCAAATGGGATGTACAATTTAGTGACATTGTGGACATAGTTTGGACATAGTTGGAATTGTAATTAGCATTTTTGTGTGAAAGAGATAAGGGCAGGGGAGGAGTGTTAGTTGATAAGCCCAATATGTGTCTATGGAGTGATATGGCAACCAGCAATCGCTGAACTTTAGATAGTATGTTAATATTTAAGGTTGCCAAATACATCACCACATGCCACATTCCAGTTTCTTTGATTCCACCAGTTATCTGAGAAAATCTATATTCCATAAGTTACCTTTACCCTGCGATGTCCCTGAGAAAATCATTTCAGAAATTTCAACTCTCCCTCTTCATCTTTTTGGTTTAGCTGGAATAAGGCTTTATGGCCTTGTCAACACTGAAAATATAAACAACCAAAGAGTCACAGAGGTCATACACTAACTATTAATTCTGAAAATGTCAAAGAGCTCACAGAGATCATACATCAACTGTTAACTCTGAAAAACAAAATGAAATAAAATACCAAAGAGTTTGTTATAGATAAAAAACAAAACAAAATCCCTAATTTATTCTGTTGGAGGAAAGTACATAGGTGTGTTTCTCTAAGGACAAAATTGCATCATGAAGTCTTCTTTTCTCTCCAAAAAGTCTGCCTCCTGACTATGAAAATTTGGAACTCTTGAACCTGAATTGGAAGGATGACCACATGTCTGCTTCTTTCTTGCCTGTGCATAGAAATTTCCCCAGTGCCTCAGATGCTATCCAGCCCTGGGGCCAAGGTGGAGGATAATTACGTCATTCATTCAAGGTTTGTGCACTTCAAAGGAAACACAAAAGCAGAAAGTCACTGAGAATTTGAAGTACAGGAAGTCACCTTGGAGAAGCCTGAGTTCATGGAGCCATGTGGTTTTATGGCAAATTACCATTAACTCTTATTGGTGGGTAAGGATAGCTCGGTGGGCATATATGGGAATAGATTTCCGAGAGAGAGAGAGAGAGAGAGAGAGAGAGAGAGAGAGAGAGAGAGAGAGAGAGAGAGAGAGAGAGAGAGAGAGACAGAGAGAGAGAAAGAGAGAGAGAGAGAGAGAGAGAGAGAGAGAGAGAGAGAGAGAGAGAGAGAGAGAGAGAGAGAGAGAACTTTGTTTTGTAGATTTGTTGGGGAGGCAACAGGACCTCTAATACCATGAATTTCACACCAGTTGTTTTTCTGTGTTGGTAGGGATTTTCTCATTGAGCATTCCCTATACCAGTGAAGTTAAATCTCTGCGTCAAAAAACAAAAGTGGCAGGCAGAAGTGGGTGTGATTGGACCAACTTTGTCACAGCTTCAAGCCCACAATACCTCACTCCCACAGTGCCATTATCAAACTTGATCATCATGTCCTCTGCTGAAAGAAACAGGACCATCTATCTGTCTCATGTCCCCATAAACGAACACTGGAGACTTTTTGAGCATCACGAATATTGAACTATAGTAGTCAATATTAAATTCCAGGGCTCTCTGACTCTAAGGGCACTTTTTACTCCAGAATACAATGTTACTTCTGAAAAGGAAGAACTGAAGTGCAGAACTTAGGAAAATAGATTGACTTCGAGCCTAGAATCCTGAGAAGAAAGATTTTGATTGCATTTTCTCCCTAGAAATTGGTTCAATGAAATCTTCTCCAGCAGGTTGCTTTTCTGAAAGCACTCTTGACCTCTGTGTTCCTCAGGCTGTAGACCAGAGGGTTCAACGTGGGAATGACCATGGCATAGAAAACAGATGCCATTTTGTCTGCGTCCATGGAATGACTAGAACTAGGTTGTAAGTACATGAATATGATTGTTCCAAAGAATATGAACACTGCTGTAAGATGGGAAGCACAAGTGGAGAAGGCTTTCTGGCGGCTTTTAGCTGAGCGCATTCTCAGGATGGCAATGTAAATAAATAGGTAGGAAGTCAAGATGACGACAAGGATAAAAAAAATAGTGAGCCCACCTAAGATAAAGATTACCAACTCATTAAAATGGATAGAAGAGCAGGAGAGAGCCAGGAGAGGAGGGATATCACAGAAAAAGTGATGGATCACATTGGAACTACAGAAGGAAAGGCTAAATGTGCAGCTTGTGTGGATGCAAGACTGCAGGAAGCCACAGACATAGGAGCCTATGACAAGAACAGCACATATACTTGATGTCATGGTGGTGGTATAATGGAGGGGTTTACACACAGTTTCATAGCGATCATAGGCCATTACAGCCAGGAGGTAGCTTTCTGCTGAAGCAAAAGTCATGAAGAAGAACATCTGTGCAGCACACCCATTGTAGGAGATGACCTTGTCCCCTGTGAGGAGCCTAGCCATCACCTTGGGAGTCACAGTTGAGCAATAGCCAAAACCTACTAGAGAGAGATTACTTAAAAAAAAGTACATAGGAGTGTGGCGATGAGGGTCCCAGGAGATTAGAGCTACCATTCCCAGGTTCCCCACTAGAGTGGTAAGATAGATGATGATGAACATTATGAAGAGAGGGATCTGAAGCTCCCAAGCATCTGTTAATCCTCCAAGGATAAACTCATTCACCTCTGAGCTATTCTCCATCCATGCCACTTCATTTTCTCATCAACCACCTGCAGTAAGAGAGAAATTAGCAGAAGAATTAATTCACCATAATGAAGGACTCCAATGCACCAACTATGGTCAGAAACAAGTCTAGTGTGAAGAGTAGATGTGGGTCTGAAGGACTAAGAAGTCTATGTGGTCATTTTGGAGATTGCTCTAGGGCTCACAAATTCAATGATCCCTCATCTCTCTTGGATGGATGGCCTTCATCTACCAATGAAATAATTGACGACTTAAAGGAACTTGGGTTCTATAGGGGGAACATGATGTAAAAAGATTAGTAAAGTAAACATAGATGACAAAAAACATCATTCTAAGTAATTTCAAGACTGTGAGAGCTTTAACAGCTCAGAAGACTTTAACAACTTCAGTGGCACATGCTACTTGAATTGTGTGTGTTCGTCCATCGTTGCCAAAGAAGACCATGCCATCAGAAAAATGATGACATAACCTGCACTTGACTTTATTTTGAGCGAGGGAAGGCTGTGCAGGTCACCAGCCTCACTTTTCTTCCAGAGCCATTTGAATCCAGTGACCAGATATTCATCAGGATGACTGGAGATGATGCGGGATGAGGCAATTGGGGTTAAATGACTTCCCCAAAGTCACACAGCTAGTGAGTTGTCAAGTGTCTGGGGTGAGATTTGAACTCACATCCTCCTGACTCCTACACTGGTGCTCTATCCACTCACCTAGCTGCCCACTTGAATAGTGTATGGAAGGAAGGTAGAGATTCCAAGAAGACACTTACAGATTATCAAAACAGAAAGGGCCATCTGGTCTAATCTATGCCTAACCAGAAACTGTACACCATTCCCGTTGTTAGCCTTTAATATACTTCTCAACTTGCACTATGAGTACCCAGTGCAGTTAACTCAGATATAAGGTCATCTGTCAATATTTATCTATCTATTCAAAATTGTAGCTCATGAGACCCCACTGATGTGTCTGGCTTTTTAAGTAAGCTAGAGAACACAATTTAATTCCTGACAAAGTCGTTTAATAAAATAGCAAAGTAAGAAACTTGACAATAAAATAGTTCCTTCATAAATCATTAGCATAATCTTCTACAAATATACACTATCAATGAGAATGATGAACAATTATAGGGAACATACATGGAGAGGTACATATATGGAGAAAATTTTCTCAGGATACATGTATAGAGGGGCACATAGGTTTGGGACACACGTGGTTGGGTCTCTCTTGTAGAAAGACAACTCTGGCCTTCCACTGTGTGTAGATATCAATGTCTTCTAGTGTAGCCACTGTAAAGCCTGCTTTCTACCAGTTTCAACTAGCAGGCGATATCCTTTGAGCATGTAGACGCAACTAAATATGATTGTCCTTGCTTAATGATGTTTTCACATGTTTATTGCTCAGGTTTTCTCCACTAGTCATTGCTGTTTAATGCCACATACAGCTCCATAGGCCATACAGTGGGATAGGATGACCTCAAAGGTCAGCATAGACTGAATAACCTAAGGTCCCAGGGACATTGGGACTTGCCCATTGTCACTCAAGTAATACGGCTCATTGGAAGTATTTGAAACCAGATCCCCTAACGTGGAAATTAGTTTTCTTTCCTCTACACCATATTACTTATGAACTCAGCTCTTTCCGATTTCAGGTCCAGTTTTCTAACTACTATGTCACCCTGCCCCTAGGAAAAAATAGAAGAAAAACACATTAGGGTCTTAGAATTTGTTCTATATCTCACAATTCTTTGCCAATAAGTGTCTGTGTGACTTAATACTTAATCAGACTCACTGAAATGACAGAGATTTCCCAAAAGTTACAGGGGAAACTCACAGGCAATTTTTAGCCTTTGTTCTTCTATTATATGGGGTGTCCTAAAAGTCTAAGTGCATTTTAAAGTCATTAAGGCTCATATGTTCTTTGGGGATTGTACTGTAGTTTTTTTCTGGGAGTGAAAAGAGACTACATCATTGTTAATTGAGGACCTTGTAACCTGTATTTAGTCAAACAGATATAAACTACCTAAGTTTTATTTTGGAGGCTTTTCTTGGTTAAATTTAACTTTATTTTGACTTAAGACAAAAGCTTTACATTAAGCCTTAACTCTACTAACCTCCTTACACACATAAAGAAGATGGGGGCAACTAGGAAGAGAAAGAGGGCACGATATCTTAGTCTCAGACATTCAGCACTGAAACCCCACTCCAGGGCCATATATTACACAAAAATATTCTCTGTTTTCTAATCTGTGCATGTGTTGCTTGCCTTAAGTAGGATGTAAGCTCTCTGAGAGCAGAAATAATTTCATCCTTATCTCTGTGTCCTTAGGGTTTGGCACTGTCCCAAGAACGTGGTAGGAGCTTAGTAAATACTTATCCCATTGGACTGTTTTGTTGAATTTGGGACAAGTCAATTAAGTTTTCTGGGGCCCTTTCTCCTCATATGAAAAGTGGGCATAAGGATACTGACATTACCTAAATCATAATGTTTAGAGGAATAAAGATTTTCGAAAGTTCCAAGCTAGTAGAAATGAAGTTATAAAGAGCCATAAAGGGTGAAGGGTTTGTATGTGATGATGGCAGAGAAGATACTCTGAAAAGGAAAGACACAGAAGAAAGAGGACAGGAGATCCTAGATTATAAATTAATTGAGGCAGCATGATATGCAATAACAATAACTGACATTAATGTAGCCCTCTATGGTTTGCAAAAATGTTTATGTGTGTTAAATAATTTTATCCTTACATCTTACATATATTATCTCCCTATTAAATATGTGTAAACTGATGATGAGAGTTTGACTTACATGGCTAAGTAAAGCTAGGGGGCACCAATTGTACTCAAATCTTCCTGTTTCCAGATGGAATATTGGATTTGAAATCAGGAAGATTTGGGTAGAATTCTATCTTAGATATTTATTGACTTTGTGACCCAGGACATGCCAGATAAATTCAGTCAATTTCTGTTTGATTCTCTATAGAATGAATAGAGCAACAACTACATCATTTATTCGTGAAGCTCAAATGAAGTAATGTAAGATAACCATATAAGTATGAGCTATTTCCCTTAAGGATAAAAACCTTATCTCATGCAAAATTCCTATTTCCCTCACTGTTTAACTCTGTATGAAATATGCCTTCAGTCAGTGTTTGTCAGGTTTTTTTTTTTAAAAGTTATTGTCACTGGATGACTCTCTCCCCTCTCTAACAACTCAAAATGCTCCTGCTCCTGCAGGATTATTTTAAGTCACGCCAAACTCCGTCAGCCTAGCAATTAAAAATCGGGGTTAAAATGCAAGGAGGCATCCATGGAACATAAAATTTGATAATGACCTTACTAATAACAAAATATGTAAAGGATGAAACTTCTAAGATTAAACAGATAGGAATTCATTCCTTTAAAGCTGGTAGACTACGTTATCTTATTTGGGTCACTAAACATCTTTGTCAAAAAGATTTAGGTTATATTATTTCCATGTTGGAAATGAATGTAGGTAGGCCCAGTGGGCAAAGACCTGGGGCATGAAGTCATAAACACTCATCTTTTTGACTTCAAATTTGGTCTCCGACACCAGCTGTGTGGCCCTGGGCAAGTCACTTAACCCTGTTTGCCTCAGTTTCCTCCCCAGTAAAATGAGTTAGAGAAGGAAATGGCAAACTACTCCAAGTATCTTTCCCAATAAAAACCCAAATAGGTAACAAAGAATTGAACATGACTGAAAAATGATTGAATACCAAAATATCTAGGCTAAGAGTTAAAATAACTTACCTATGAGTGGTTACATGACTAATAAGTATAAGAGAGAAATAGTATTTGAAAATGGTTCTTACCAGTTCCAAGTCCAGCCTCTATCCACTATACCATTGATGAATTCTGGAGTCTTCGAATGGACTTCCTAGAATCTACCTTACTCCCAAGAAAGGTTGACGGGTTCCAGAGGAGACTGAAAGCCAAGTAATTTTGCACAAGGGTTTTGGAGTTAAAGTCTTAACCTTAACTAATTAATTAACTAGCCAAGCAAAAAACTGTTC
The DNA here is from genome assembly GCF_028372415.1 of Notamacropus eugenii. NCBI lineage: Eukaryota > Metazoa > Chordata > Mammalia > Diprotodontia > Macropodidae > Notamacropus > Notamacropus eugenii. Next base: position 4,116,769 of record NC_092873.1, read on the forward strand.
CCTATTGTCTGGTGCTGAAAGTCCAAAGCTTTGTAGATAAAGATAAGTCACTTCTTGGCTACTGCTGCTGCAGAGGTTTCAGCAGTGACAGGAATCTTTCCTTCTGATTAAGTTCAAGATGAACACTTAAAACCAAATGAAGAAGTCAGTAATTCCAAGGATTCCTGCCCTGGGTTGTTCCCATAGGAAAAAGTTCTTAACAGAGGCTCACTTGGATTTCATTGGCTGAGGATGGGAAAAAGAGATAGGTTTTACACAGACCAGAGATCACAGAAGCTCTTAAGTGCATCTGGCAATTTAACAATTGACACATGAACAAAACAGCCTGTTAAATTCTAGTCTGACCATGGGGACCAAATTCTGATTTCTCAGGGAGATGATTATTCTGTGATTGTCTTTGTTAACCTGAACTCATTATTAGAAAGACTTAACTAACTTTTTTTAAAGCCAGGGCTTGAGAGTAAGAGGACCTGCCTGGCTTCTAGTTCTGACTTTAGTACCTCCTACTGGGACTATCCTGGGAATGTTATCAAACCAATTCAAGTGTCAGTGTATCAACTTATAATTTCACCTTGAAGTATATTGAGTTGCTCTTTTATAAAAGGGAGATTATGATTATTATCCCCCAAACTGAATAAGATCCTTGTAAGGAAGCTGTTTTTTAAACTACAGACAACTATGTACACATGAATTAATGTTCTTATCATTACTATTACTAATGTTTAATGTCTAGCTAATTGTCCTAAACCTTATCCTTTTCCTATCCGAGACTATTCAGTGTGCATATTCCTTAAGGACACAGAAAGATGTAAAGCTAATGATTGGTAGTACAAGAGAATGGCTTATACAGAATTTATGAAGCTTTTGGCAAAGCTTTTGATCAAGTCTTCTTGTATTTGAGACAAGACAAAGAGAAACCACAGAACAGTTTGAGTGAACTCAGGGCTAACTAAATAGACAAAATCAAAAAAAATGTCTTTATTGATGACAATTTGGAAAATGGTTTCCACTGGAGTGCCTGATGATTCTGTATATTTTTGGTAATATTTAACATTTTAAAACTTGCTTTGAGAGCAGGTATAGTTTTTATTTCTTTCTTTGTATCAAGATTGTCTGGCACATTACTTTAGCCATAACCTATCTTTGAGAAATACTTTTAAAATTTAATTTAATTGAATGGAATAGAATGAAATTTAATTAAATGGAATAGATATATTGTTGAAATGTATCCTTGGACAGTATCAGAGATGGCACATATCAAATATATCATATAACATATATCACATACCATAAAGTTAAAAGAGGTATTGAGAGGTTAAGTGAAAGGATTTTTAAAAAAACTTCAAAAACATCCTCAGTAGGCTGGAATGATAGGATGTATCTACTATGATGTTATTTTCAAGGGATAAATGTAAAATTTTCACTTGGCTAAAAATAATCTACTTTATGTACAAAACATCAGTAAAGGATTTCCAGATAACCACCTGAAAAATGTCTGGGATTTAATGGACCACAAGCTCAATGATAGTCAAAAATGTGATATGGTCACCAAAGAATAATAGTAATTATGATAATGTGACATTTATATACTACTTTCTAACAGCTTTACAAAGTAATTTGCACACATTAAGTCATTTGAGTAAACAAAGGTAATGCTCTCTAAAATTGCAGTAAATGATCAGAACCTACCTTACACAGTTCTAAGCCAGGGAAACTGAATTTCACATAAATAATTATCTGCAAAAATGCACAGTATTCTCTGTGATTTCATTTGTCTTCTTATGCTTCTCTAAATCTTTCATATTCATAATTTTCTTTTAAAATACAACTTTATTTTAAGCTCTGAATTCTCTTCCTCCCACCTCCATGTCTTAAGAAACAAGAAAAGCAAAAGCCATTATAAACATGTATAGTTAAACGAAACAAGTTGCTACGTTAGAGAGTATTTTCTTTTGCAATGTCGTCACCACTAATACTTTTATTCATGTACCATTATTTGGTTAGAGGCAACCAGGTGACATAGTAGATGGGATAGTGTACTTAGAATCAGGAAGACCTAATCAAATATGGCTTTTGACACTCTCTTATCTCGTACCTATTACTCTCTCCCTTCCCCAACAAATTGCCCTGTTTGATTTGTATGTACTTTCATAAGTACATGCTGTTTCTTCTATGTATTTGCTCCTCAAAAATAGGTACTGCTTGACTTATATTTGTCTTTGAAGTGACTAGAATACTGTTTGGTACATAGTAAATACTTAAGAAATAATTTTGATTAATGATTGTTTGGAACAACTCCCAGTTATACCTGTAATGTATGCTTATCTTCCTCTAGCATCACTAATGTTGATAATTTCAATCTTTCGCCTCGTTTGCCAATTTTCTACATGTGAGATAAGACTTCAGAATTACTTTTTATTAGAATTTCTCTTGTTGGTGATTTGGAACCATCTCTCATAAGGTAGGCATAAGTTTTTAATTCATTTAAAAGTATATGGTCATTCCTCTTGACAACTTACTGGTAAATGATTCTTGCTATTATTTGTTTATGTTAATGAACCATTCATCTTGAGTAGAAAATAATTATCAGAAAAGCTTGAAGCAAATATTTTTCTGAGTTACATGTGAATTTTATTCTGCCTGCATTGATTTTGGTTGGGCAAAATATGTTCAGTTTTTTTTCAGGTTTATTTATTTATTTTTAGACTTCGACATTCATTTCCGCAAAATTTTGAGTTCCAATTTTTCTCACCATCTTTCCCCTCCCCCTACCTCATAACACCTTGTATTCTGACCACCTCTTCCCTCATGTGCCCTCCCTTCTATCACACCCCACCCTTCCCTTATCCACATCTTCTCTCTTTTCTTGTAGGGCAAGATGGATTTCTATACCCATTACGTGCATTTCTTATTTCCCAGTTATATGCATAACAATTCTCAACATTAATTTCGAATACTTGAATTTCAGCTTCTTTCCCTTCCTACCTCCCCACCCATCCTCACTGAGAAGACAAGCAATTCAACACAGGCTATATATGTGTCATTTTGCAAAAGACTTCCATCACAGTCCTGTTGTGTAAGACTATATTTCCCTCCATCCTACCCTGTCCTCCATTTATTCTATTCTCTCATTTGACCTTGTCCCTTTCCAAAAGTGCTTACTTCTAAATACTTCCTTTTCCCATTTGCTTTCCTTTCTATCATCTCCCTCACCCCACTTGTCCACTTCTCCCCTACTTTTCTGTAGTGTAAGCTAGATTTTCATAAGAAATTGAATGAGCATGTTATTCCTTTCTTAAGCCACATGTGAAGAGAGTAAGCTTCACTTTTCCCCTCTCACCTCCTCCCTTTTCTCTTCCATTGAAAAAGATTTTTCTTATCTCTTTTATGAGTGATAATTTATCCCATTCCATTTCTCCCTTTCTCCTCCCAATATATTCCTCTCATCCCTTAATTTTATTTTTTATAGATATCATCCCTTCTTATTAAACTCAATCTCTGCTCTTAGTCTGTGTGTGTGTGTGTGTGTGTGTGTGTGTGTGTGTGTATAATCCCTACACCTACCCAAATACTGACAAAAGTCTCAAGAGTTACAAATAGAATCTTTCCATGTAGGAATGTTAACAGTTCAACTTTAGAAAGTATTTTATAATTTCTCTTTCCTGTTTACCTTCTTATATTTTCTCTTGATTCTTGTGTTTAAAAGTCAAATTTTCTCTTCAGTTCTGGTCTTTTCATCATGAATCCTTGAAAGTCCTCTATATCATTGAATGACCATTTTTTCCCCTGAAGTATTATACTAAGTTTTGCTGGGTAGGTGATTTTTGGTTTTAATCTCAGTTCCTTTGACTTCTGGAATGTCCTATTCCAAGCCGTTTGATCCCTTAATGTAGCAGCTGCCAGATCCTGTGTTATCCTGATTGTATTTCCACAATATTTGAATTGTTTCTTTCTAGATGCTTACAGTATTTTCTCCTTGGCCTGGGAACTCTGAAATCTGGCCATAATATTCCTAGGAGTTTCTCTTTTTGGGTTTCTTTCAGGAGGTGATCAGTGAATTCTTTCAATATTTATTTTTCCATCTGGTTCTAGAACATCAAAGCAGTTTTCCTTGATAATTTCATGAAAAATAATGTCTCTGCTCTTTTTCTGATCATGGCTTTCAGGTAGCCCTATAATTTTTAAATTGTCTCTCCTGATTCTATCTTGCAGGTCAGTTGTTTTTCCAATGAAGTATTTCACATTACCTTTCATTTTTTCATCCCTTTGATTTTGTTTTGTAACTTCTTGGTTTATCATATAGTCATTAGATTTCCCGAATTCCACTCTCATTTTTAAAGACCTGTTTTCTTTAGTGTGCTTTTGAACCTCCTTTTCCACTTGGCTAATTCTGCTTTTTAAAGTCTTCTTCTCTTCATTGACTTTTTGGACCTCTTTTGACAATTGAGTTAGTCTATTTTTAAGGTTTCATTTTCATCAGCAATTTTTGGGTCTTCTTTGGCAAGCGGATGAGTCACTTTTCAAGCTCTTCCATGGCCTGAGCCCATTTCATATTCATTTTGGGGGTACTGGATGCAAAAGCTTTGACTTCCTCTGAGAGTATGCTTTACTTTTCCTCATCTGAAAGGATGGAAGGAAATACCTGTTCATCAAGAAAGTAACCTTCCATGGTCTTATTTTTTCCCCCACTTTTTGTGCATTTTCCCAGTCAGTTACTTGATTTCTGAATTATTTGTCAAGATGGGGGTCCTAATGTTTTTTCTTCCCCCTGGACTGTACTCAGGGATGACTTTCAGATGAGCTGCTCAATTCCCCCAGGGGCTTTAGGCTGAGTGCTTCAAGAATGGATGCCCACTGCAGCAGCCACCCCTGGCAGCTACCTCTGCTGCAGGTTGGGTTCAGTGCTGCTCCCTTGTCTCCTGCTCCCCTCTCGTCCAGTTGGGAGAGCCCCCTTACTGACCTGTGAAGCTTTCTTTAACACTTTTAGGTTGAAGGATCTGAGACCCTCCATGCTGGGAAGGCCTCAGAAGCCTGTTCCAGTCCTGCTCCTCCCTGTGCCATGTGGCCAGAGTTGGGCTCCACTCTGCTCAGCGTCCCATGGGATAGACCTTTCCTATCAGCCTTTCAGGTTACTTTGGCTGGAAATCTCTTTCACTCTGTCGTGCTATGGCTTCTGCTCCTCTAGAATTTGTTAAGAGTCATTTTTACAGGTGTTTTATGGGCTGTGGGGGAAGAGCTAGAATATGTGTGTCTTTCTACTCCACCATCTTGGCTTTGATCCCTGTTCAATTTCTTGTAACTGAAATGATCTCTTTTGTACTTATTTCCACCCCTTGTTTGATTAATAATTCTTCCACAAGATGATAAAGAACAACTAATGATCACATTACACAAATTATTCTCAAAAAATGAGAATTAACTCTATCAAACTCTTTCTATATGCTCAAAGGAATAATCAAGTAAAGGAAAAGAAGAGAAAAATTTCTGGGAAAATTGGATAAGTGTGGCAGAAACTGGAGGTACATCAATGCCTGAAAACGTACAAAAGAATAAAGTCCAATTGGGTACATGATCGAGGTATAAAGATTGACATTATAAACAAATTCATGGAGGAAGGAATAGGTTATTTGTCAGATTTATAGCGAATAGAAGAATTTTTGACTAAACAAGCAATAGAAAACATTATAGAGTGCAAAATGGATACTTTTGATTACATTAAATTGAAAAGATTTTGCACAAATCCAATGAAAACAAGATTAGGAGGGAAGCAGAAAACTGGGAAAGAATTTTGGCGACTAGTAGCTCTGAAAAAGGCCTCATTTTAAAATATATAGAGAAATGAGTCAAATGTACAAGAATACAAGTTGTTCTCCAATTGATAAATGGTTAAAAGATATGAATAGGCAGTTTTCAGAGGAAAAAAATTAAAACTATCTGTAGTCATATAAAAAAATGCTCTACATTACTGTTGATTAGAGAGATGCAAATCAAAACAATTCTGAGATACCACATCACACCTATCAGATTGACTAACATGACAAAACAGGAATACGATAGATGTTGCAGAAGATGTGGGAGAATTGGAACACTAATTCATTGTTAGTGGAGCTGTGAGCTGATGGAACCATTCTGGAGAGCAATTTGGAACTATGCCCAAAGGGCTACAAAATTGTACATACCCTTTGACCCAGCAATACTGCTTCTAGGACTGTATCCTCAAGAGATTATAAAAATGAGAAAGGGTCCCACACGTACAAAAATATTTATACCAGCACTCTTTGTGGTGGCCAAAAACTGGAAATCAAGGGGATGCCCATCAATTGGGGAATGGCTGAGTAAATTGTGGGTATATGAATGTAATGGAATACTATTGTGCTATAAGAAATGATGAAGACTTCAGAGAGGCCTGGAAAGACTTATATGAGCTGATGCTGATTGAAAGGAGCAGAACCAGGAGAACTTTGTACACAGCAACAACCACAGTGTGTGAGGAATTTTTCTGGTAGACTTACTACTTGCAATGTAAGGACTTAAAGAATTCCCACTTATCTCTTAAGGCAAAATGCCTTCCATATCCAGAGAAACAACTAAGAAATTTGATCAAAGAATGATGCAGATAATTTTCCTTTGTATTATGTTTTGTTCTGTTTTATGATTTCTCCCATTCATTTTAATTCTTCTATGCCACATGACTAAGGTGAAAATGTATTTAATAGGAATGCATGTGTAGAACCTATATAAAATTGTTTGCCATCTCAGGGAGGGACTGGGGAAATAAGGGTGCAGGAGGGAGAGGGCGGGGAAAAAGTCTAAGATATATGAAAGTGATTGTAGAACACTGAAAACAAATAAAATAATAATAAAAAAAAAATATTAGAATTCCAAAAAAAGAAAGAAAAGATAAGCTAATAGCACTATTGAATGTAGATTCAAAACTTTAGTAATATGTTCCAGAAACTATCCACCATGGTCAAATTAGATTTATATTAATGATAATTCTATGTTAGGAAAAAATAACATAATTTCTCATATATGTTTTAAAAAATCAACTTAGAGTAGAGACACTTAGAGGTGTCAGACAAAAGGCTTGCAGACTGCATGTGGCCTAGAACCTTCCTGAGTGCTTTCCCATCCAGATTAAAATTTAATTAGGAAATATTTCTTAAAATAAAAAAATTAATGAATACGTATGATATATATGCATATGTATGCATGTGTGTACACATGTGCATGCATAGAAAAACATACATACATTTATGTGTATATATATATATATATATATATACTTATATGTGTGTGTGTGTGTGTGTGTGTGTGGTGTCCAAGTCATTATGTAGCTTATAGGGATTTTTAATGCATGGTTTAGTGGTCTCTGTTTATATGTCACTTAGACACCATTATCTTAGACTAGCTTGTAGAGAAAGAACAAAACTCCATCATTTCATTTTCAGAGGAATTTTACTAGGCAGTGGCCAGGAGAGCAGGAGCGTGTGGAAGTCACATGAGAAAAACGAAAGAAAAAAAATTTCATCAGGTGAAAGCACTGTGCTAAGCACTAGCGATACAAAAAAGAGGCAAAGGCCAGCCCCTGCCCTCAGGGAGCTTACAGTCTAAGTAAAGAGACAACAAACAAAGAAATATGTACAAGTAAGCTATGTGCTTGAGAAATAGAAAACAATGAACCAATGAAAGGGGATTGAAAGGCTTCTTGTAGAAAACAGGATTGGAAATAAACCTGGGAAGCCAGTAGGAGATGGGGAAGAAGAGCAGTTCTTGAATGGAGTACAATCAGAACAAAATGCCTGGAGTCAAGAGATGGAGTGTCTTGTTTGTGGAGCAATGAGCAGACTAGTGTTCATTACATGGAAGAGTACAGGAGTTCTTCTCTGGGAGTAAGGTAGAAGATGTCTGTAAAGGTAGGAGAGGGCAAGGTTATGATGGGCTTTGAATGTCAAACAGTGGATTTTGTATTTGATCCTGGAGATCATTCATTAGTCATTAGAGTTTATGGTGAATAGATGTAACATGGTAGTACCTGTATTTTAGGAAAATGACTCAGTTGGCTGAGTGGGGAATGCATCAGAGTGGGGAGGAAGGCACATCCACCAGCAGCTACTACAATAATTCAGGTGTTAGGTAACAAGACTTCACAGCAGAACAGTGATAGTGTCAGAGGAGAGAAGGGGCTTATTTGAGAGATTCTTCAGAGGAGACATTAATAGTCCTTAGTAATGATTGGATATTGTGGGTGAGAGATTGTCAAGTGTCCAGGATGACTCCTAGCTTGTGAACTTGCAGGACTCTGAGAATGGTGTTGCCCTCTAAAGTAGTAGGGAAGGTAAGAGGTGGGGAATGTTTAAGGGAAAAAATAATGGATTCAGTTTCAGACATGTTGATTTTAAGATGTCTATTAGATTCAGTTTAAAAGGTCTGAAAGATAGTTGAAAATGTGAAATTGAAGGTCAGCAGAGAGGTTAGGACAGGATATTGAGATCTGAGAATCTTTAGCATAGGGATGGTAATTAAATCCATGGGAACTGATGAGATCAATGTAAGGGAAATAGTATAGAGGAAGAAGAGAAGAGGGCCCAGGACAGAATCCTAAGGAATACCTATGGTTAGAGGGCAAAATTGACTGAGAAGGAGCAGTACCGTAGGTGGGAGCAGAACTAGGAGAGAGTGACATCTTGAAAACCTCCAGAAAATATAATATTAAGCAGAAGAGAGTGATTAAAAGTTTCAGAGGCTACAAAAAATCCAGGAGAATGCAGATTGGAAAAAATGGTATTAGATTCAACAACTAAGAGATCATAAGTAAATCTGGAGAAAGCAGGTATGGTGGAATGATGAAGGTGGAAGCTTGAATATAAGTGCTTAAGAAGAAAGTGAGAAAGTAGAAAGTGGAGGAACCTACTGTAAATGACTTTTTCAAATAATGTAGCCCCAAAGGGCAGAAGGGATATGTCTTTAGTTAGTGGAAGCACAACAGGGTTTGTAGTGAAGAACAAATGAGATAACACATACAAAGTGTTTTGCAAACCTTAAAGTCCTATATAAATGCTAGCTACTATGATTATTTTTTTAAGATCTTGGCCAGTTTTCTATAATACAGAGAAATTAATTTTATCGAGATAGTCAATTTTTAAGTCTACTCACTTCCTCTACTCCTGCTTCTCTTAGAAGAAAGTTCAGAAGTTCACAAAATTCAACACTGCTTCCAACTAAATTTTGACTCATAACATCCAAAGGATCAGTCACAAGGTGAAGGGTTCAGGCACTCATGATCTGGGATTCAACTTCCTGCTTATAAAAAGAAGTGCCTATTGTCTGTGATTTTCTATTTAGTGTTCTGTTCTTGACAGGAACCTTCAGCTGCATCATGTTATAGCTAATTCATCACTCCTGAAGAAGGAAATTGTAACCAAAGGTACATTCCTACAAGGAAAGTCTGCCACCACTATGAGCTGACATGTCTGACTTTCGTTCCAGTTTCAAATCACTGAGAGTTATGTTAGAAGTTCTTTTGTCTCTTCACCTTCATTGGCTTCTCAGTTTTATGAAAAGGGATGAATTAAAGTACCGATGTATTGTAGCTTCCTGGATGTGGAAGTCAGATCAGTCAAAAAGATCATTTGAGCATCATTTGACAAAATGTTTTTTTCTCTAATTTGAATCTTCTTAGCACCATCTGTCCATTTTTTTTCCATTTCCTGCCACTACCACTGTGAAATCAGGAGTCACTACAAAGGACTATTGGTCATTTTGAATTTTTCCCCTATTTTGAGCTGATTTAGCCCAAAGAAATCATGCCTTGGTGATCAGTCTTCTTGTGGTGAATCTCACTGCATTAATCAAGGCAGATATGTAAGCTAAACAGTCACATATTCCATTGTAAAACTTCTCTAGAAGTCTTCACAGCTTAGAAAAAGCTACGTGAGTTTACTCTTGCCTAACATTGTCTTAGACAACCCAGAGTCAACTTAACATAACTGCGTTCTTGGACTTTAATACTACATAGAAGTAGACTATTGTTCTCTGCCAACATGCTCTGAAGAAAGGACACTGGAATAGAACTGGCTTCTTATCTTGGTTTGTCATTAATTTCCCAAGTGCTTTGGAGTCCTTCATTTAAATCATTTAGATTCCTTCTCATCAATGAAATGAAGATAATAATACAGATACCACCAAAGTCCCAAAGTTTGAAGGAGAAAAGTGATTTGGAAACCTATGGAAATATAATATAAAGTTTACTGCAAAGGCTGAGTGTTCTTATGTGATAGTGGATGAGAATGTGTCCTGAATATAAAGACATAGAGAAAAAGAAAACAAAGGAGCTAGGAGAGTATACACTTGGCTGGGCTGAGACAGTGGGAGGCAGGAAGAGCTTGGTTGGAATCTCTCCTCAGATCCTTCAGAGATGTATGTTGTTGGTCAAGTAACTTAATCTTCCTTATTCTCAGTTTCTTTATTTATAAAATGGGGATAATAATAACTGTAACAATTGTCTTACAGGGGCTTTGTGAGGCTTAAATGATATAATGAATGTAAAATTATTTGCAATAAAACAAATAATTATTTTGTTACTATTGTTGTTGTGGTTGCTACCTAAGGCCTGATGTTGTCTCAACTGTGTATTGCAACCATTTTAAATTACATTACATTATATTATATCATATCATTTTATATATCTTATTATATTACTGCATCATATATTATGTTATGTTGCATATTTTATTGTATTATATTAATAATCTAAACTTAATATGAGCTCAATCAACATTTGATAGTTTGTTATTAAGACTTCTTTAGCATTAGACAGTTCTATTCAGTTTGTCAACCCTTCCATGTTCCATTAATTATTGAAGGAAACATAAACTGAATAAATGCAAGTCTCATATAGAATAATGACTGCCATTCATACAGCCTGGCAATTTTGCAAAGCACTTATAACACGCCATATCCTTTAAACTTTCTAATAAACATATGGTTAAGGCAACATTTTTTCAGTTCCAAAGATTAAAAAAATGCTTAGAAGAGGAGTACCTGTGATTAGCCTGGTATAAATATGACTTCATTTGATGTTCATAAGTATTTTGGAAGATAAATGTTGTTATCATCTCCACTTTACAGAAAAATAAACTGAAGCAGATGGACATTAAGTGATTTGCCCAAGGAAACAGTTAATAAATATGAGGCAGGATTTGAGCTTAAGTCTTTCTGACTCTGAAACCAAGGTAGCTATGCCACCTAGTAGGGTCTTTCTGACTTTAAATTGAGTGTTTTAACCAATATGTTGTGTTGTGTTCAGATAAGTGGCCAAGCATGGAGATGGATTTCTAATAACCCAACTGGCTATTGGAGATGGGACTGTGTTGGGGAGAGATGACCCACATTTTCATATGGATGTGTTGGGTTTGAAGTGCCAAGAATAGGAAGGAAATGACACTATTGGAGAAACTTGTCCCTGGTGCTGTGTTTAAATGTTCTTAGATCTGAAGATATCAGCCCTGGCCACCACTCCTGTATGGGTAGCAGTAGAGTTTTTGATCTTCTCTCTTGTTCAGTCACAAAGTGAAAACATTGGGAACCAGATGAATGAATGAGTGATTCAAGAAAATCCTGCTCCAGATTGGTCCTAAGGAAATGGAACCTCATAGAGATAGTTTTGTATAGCAGCGCCTGAAGGTGAGATCAGGAAAGGGATTTATACAAATGTAGAAGTATAGCATCTATGTTGACCATGGGGATTGAAATCTGATTGCCTAGGGAAATCATTTTTTTTTTTGGTTGCATTGGCTGTTCCTTTGTCGTTATCAAGTTTCAATGGAAAGAGCATTGGATATTGGTGTCAGAAGGGTTGACTTCAAGCCCTTTCTCTACCTCTTAGTTGTATGACCTCGGATAAGCCATTGATCTAATCCAAGCTTCAGTGGATTCATAAGTATTTTAAGAATAATTATGTTCTATTTGATTACCTTGAAATATTTTGAATATGTAATATTATATTTGATGTGAGATAGTTGTAGTGTACGTAAAGGAAAACAAAATTTGGAGTCATGCTATGTGGGTTGGATATGGGGCAGCAAGACCATGCACTGAATACTGAGCCTAGAGTCAGGAAGACCTGAATTCAAGTCTAGCCTCAGAGACTTTGTCACTGTTTGACCCTGTCAGCTTCAAGTATCTTTATTGCAAAATGGGGATAACAATGACATCTACCTCACAGGGTTATTTTGAGGATTAGATATTTGAAAATGATTAGTAAAATATTGGAGGATAGTGCCTGATACATAGTAGGAACTTAGTAAATACTTGTTTCCTCTCACCTTCATAGTGGCAACTAGCCTTATTAGTTATGAGAATTTCATCAAATCATATAGCTTCTCTGAGTCTCAGTTTCTAAATTTGACCAAGATTTTAACAAAGCATTTGACAAGGTTGTTCATGGTGTTTTTTTTGCACAAGAGGGAGAAATGGAGCCCAGATCTGGATCTGGTTGAATTAATATCTATTGAGTGGCACCACCTAACTTGATGTCATCTTGATAGATGATATTTAGCAGAATGTCTCAAAGAACTCTTTTTGATCATATACCTTATACCATATTATCAGCTCATTGGAGGAATCAGCTCTTTTCTTGTCTCTATCTCCCTTTGTATAGCACCTTGCTGAAAGGAAGTACTTCAAATGCTTCTTCAATTGAATTATCAGTAGCTTAAGGAAAAATGGTGTGCTCATAAAATTGGCAGATAATACAGAGTGTTATGGGATGGCCAGCATTTTAGGTGATGGAATGAGGAACAAATACGATTTCAATGTTACTCCACATAAATCAAACTTTAAAAAATGAAAATATTGTTTTATATATGGGTTCAAAAAAACCCACTTCAAAAGTACAAGGTGGAGGGGAGAAAGAAGACCAGGATAGACAGTAGATGGTCTGAAAAAGGATCTTGGGGGTTTAGTGTACTACAATATCAAAATAAATCAAAAGTACGATGTAGTAGACAAGAGTAATAATATTAACGACTGACATTCATAGAGAACTTTAAAGTTTGCAGTTTGTTTCATATATTACATCACTTGAACAAAAAAAAGACTAATGTTTTGTTAGATTGCATCAAAAAAGTTATAATTCTGAAAACGAGTATAGTAGAAATTTTACTGTTGTTTGCCTGGGCCAGACTATACATCTGTAGAGCTAGGCTGAGTTTGGGGAACCAAATTTCGGAAGGACATGGATAAGCTGAAGTACACCTAGAGAATGATTGTAATGGTAAATAAATATCAGCGTAAGAGATTAGGGATCTTTATGCTGGAGATATGTGGGGGATATATTCATTATCTTCAATAATTTGAAGGATTACCAAATGGAAGAGAGATTAGATGTATCTTGTTTGGTTCCAGGAGTAAGAACATGGGAGCAGTCAATGACTGGGAGGCACAAAGTAGCAAATTAAGACTGGATATATTTGAAAAAAAGTTTCTCACAGGACTGTTTCAAAGGGAAATGAACGGTTAGAGGATGTAAATTTCTTCCATTCAAATTATTTCAGTGGAGGCTAAATAAGAAAGTGTAACCATGACTTTGATATCTTCCCTTCCTTCAGATACTTTATACATAGGATATCTTCAAAGCTTTCACAATTTTATTGCCTCCAGCATGAATCTCCTCTCTCTCTCTCTCTCTCTCTCTCTCTCTCTCTCTCTCTCTCTCTCTCTCTCACTCACTCTCTCTCTCTCCCCCCCCAAATGTGTGTATATGCAAGTATTATACACACACACACACACACACACACACACACACTTATGTAAGTGTGTATTCAACCCAATTATGAATCCTGTGTTTGATATCTTTAGTACCATCTTAATTTTTCTATAAGCATATTCCAGACTGTGATTTTGGATACAAGTATGATAGTTCCACTGCCTTTAATAGAGAAAAGTTTGTTTTGGGGTTTGTTTTGCAAATTTGTTCAATTTTTTTTCCTATTTGCTGTTCTTCCATTTTGATCTTTGAATAGCCTTGGGATAACTTTACTTAATTGGATATCTTGCCAAGATTTCTTTAAATGGTGTTTCTTTTCCAGTGTTTCTCTCTACTTTGTTAGAAAATACACCGCTTAAGATGCTCACTATCTTTCTTGGAAAGATTTTATGAAAGAGCTTCTATTCCAATCCAGTGTGGCCTTTGGAAGCCATCTTTTTAAGATTTTATGTAAGCCAGATGTTTGCTGAATGACATACTTTCTGATCTATTTGGTCTCTTTGTTGTAGCAATTAATTTGTATTAGTTAAAATCCTTGTAACTTATACAATCTCTTCATAATTTTTGTTCTTCATTTTCTATTTTTAGTTTCAATTTCTTTTTCAAGTAATTACACTTTAATTTAAATATGAGTTATTTCATTATTGCTACTTCTTCTTGTTTTGTACTAATTTTGATCTTAGCTCTAATGACTCAATGATATCTGACTCTATACAGAAAGCTATCTGACTCACAGATAACTCCCACGTCAATAACAAATCTGTTAAAGCATAGCCCATTTCATTCTTTATGGTGCTATCTGGTGTTTTGCATAGTTATTACCCACCAATTCTTCTTTTCAAAGAAAGTATTCGTATTCATAATTCTATTCCAATGACTCACAGTAGTGGTGACCCTGGATTCTTGCAGGCTATGCCAATAAAGCGAAAGGTCTGGCTGATTCTATTATATTGCAAATGCTTTGAGTATGGTCCTGCTAATAGCCTCAGTTTGCTTTCCAAATATCCATGAAGTTATTCTGTATAGGAATATCATCAATAGACTGGCCATTTGGTGGTGATTTTAAAAAAATATTCACATTTTGGCAGCTTTGACAATCCATGAACAAGAGAAAAAAAAAAACTTTGGTCTTTCAAGGCCTCTTATGCTTCTGCAGTAATCGTAGAAGCAGTCTGGGAAAGGGAACAGAAGATGGGAAAAATCACGTGCTTCTAACCACCCATGAATTTTAGTTGGACCATTTATGAGCTATATATCATATCCTTGTCTAATGAGCAATAAGTGGACATATAGCTCTATGAACTAGGAATTGAGTCATCTCAATCTTAATATTTTCGCTGTAAATGAAACCATAAGAAAAAAAGATGACAGTTAAATAGAAGAACGGACAATAGATGTTTGTTTCTTGGAGACTCAAAGGAATAAGTTGGCAAATAAATTTTATCATCTGCTCAGAGATAACAAAAAGCTATTTCATGGAATATATGGTTATTATATATTTTAATATCAATAATGGACCAAAAGATGATCATAAAAGTCACTGGAGCATGTGCCCAACATCAGTTTCTGAGGATGAAGTGGTAGAAATATTCCTTGAGTTACTCTATAAGACACTCCAAATTAAATCAACATAAAATCTGATATATGGTTACTTCATTGTAAAGATGGGAAGAAACTATATGGAAAATCTACTTAAGAAGTAAATGATAAAGAAAGCCAAAGACATGTTGATAATATAGAGTCCATATGCCTTTCTATGATGAACTTTTTCTTAAAAAAATAAAACAGCATAATTAGCTCCTCATATTAATAAAATGAAAGAGTTCATCTAGTTTAGAGTCTAGCCCAATGCAAAGTTCCCTCAGTTTAGAGACAAAGCACCTTAGTTTAAGCTGAGAATCTGCTAATACTCTTTTGGACAAGTCGCTTTCCCTTTCTTTGTCTAAGGATCCTCATCTGTTATATAAGGAGATTTGTCTAGATAATCTCAAGTATCATTTTCAACTCTAAGTATGAATCCTCAGAAAGAAAAATAAATGAAGAGGAAAAGGTAAAGTGTCTGGAGACATCCCTTTCCCAAATCTCACTGTCTCTGACTCCACCAGTCACAGATAAGCTATGATCTATGAACTGCCTTCAATTCCTCACCATTGGCTGAAATTGAGCACGAATCTCTTAAAAATCCAAGATCATTTTCAGATAAACTATATACCAGTATTTTCCCCTTCATATACCTATGAAGATGATTTTTTGAACCCAGATACAAAATTTTAGTTACTTTCTTTCATTTCCTTAGATTTGGGTCAGTTCTCTAGCCTGTTAAATCCTTTTTGAATTCAGATTGTCAAACCAAGTTGTTGGCTCTCCTGCATAAGTTTGTCATCTTCAACTTTAAGAAGTCCACCATTTATGTCTTTATCCATGTCATTGTTGATTCAATTTATGAAGCATTTAGCAGGCATATAGAATGAATAAGTTTCTGTGGAAGGTGCTGGGAACAGAAATACAGAAATGAAATCTGGACAGTACCTTCAAGGAGCTAGGAAATGGTAATTAGTACAAAATCATGAATAGGTTCCAGAGGCACTCCAAAGAGGGACCACCTTCCAACAAGACATTGAGTCATTAAAGATGTCTACTCAGGTCTGATTATTCAATCACTTCTGAATTCACTGTACTGTAGGATAAATCTCTCTGTCTTGTACATGAGAATCGCCCTAGGGACCTTCTCCAATTGTAGTAAGCTTTTATCTCCAGGATGCTTTTAATCTAGTCGTTGACTCGATCTTAATTTGCTTGTGTCCTGGCAGTTAGGTGGTGCAGTGGATAGAGTACCAGTGCAGGAGTCAGGAGGACCTGAGTTCATATCTCACCTCAGACACTTGACACTCACTAGCTGTGTGACCTTGGGCAAGTCACTTAACCCCAGTTGCCTCATCCTGGGTCATCTCCAGCCATCCTGATGAGTACCTGGTCACTGGATTCAGATGACTTTGGAGAATTGAGGCTGGTGACCTGCACAGTCTTCCCTCACTCAAAACAAAGTCAAGTGCAAGTCATGTCATAATTTCTTTGATGGCATGATCTTCATCAGCAAAGAAGAATGAACACACACTTGTGTCCTGCAGGAACCCATTCACTAATCTTAATAGACTAAGGTCATATGTAAATTAAAGAGACAAGTAGTTAAACTTTAGGTTTAAATGTAGGAATTAGTTGAAAAAAAACGAGTTATCACAAAATGGAATGAGATGATGGAGAAATGAGGATATGAATTACTAAGCTGGATGGCTACATGTCAAGTGTATTAAAGTAATGATTTTGTATATATGTGTATATATATACATATATATATAGTTTTCCATAGCTACACATGTATGTATGACTTGTGTTGAATTGCTTGCTTTCAATTTTTTTCCATTTTATTATTTTATTTGTTTTCAGTGTTCTCCAATCACTTCCATAAAACAGATTTTCCCCCATCTCCCTCTCCTTCTCCATCCCTCCCCCCTCCCTCCATGACACAGCATACAATTTTATATAGGTTCTACACATACATTTCTATTAAATACATTTTCACCTTATTCATGTTGCACAGAAGAAAAAAATGAACGGGAAAAATCATAAAACAAACCAAAACATAAAACAAAAGAAAATGATCTGCTGTATTCTGTGATTAAATTCCATAATTCTTTCTCTGAATGTGGAAGGCATTTTTCCTTAAGAGACCACTGAGAATTTTTTAGGTCCTTGCATTGCAAAGAAATTCTAAGTCTACCAGAAAAAATCCTCATACACTGTGGTTGTTGGTGTGTATATGTGTATAAAGTTCTCCTGGTTCTGTTCCTTTCGGTCATCATCAGTTCATAAAAGTCTTTCCAGGCCTCTCTGAAGTCTTCCATTACATTCATATACCACGATTTATTCAGCCATTCCCCCAATTGATGGGCATCCCTTTGATTTCCAGTTTTTGGCCACCACAAAGAGTGTTGCTATAAATATTTTTGTACATGTGGGACACTTTCCCATTTTTATGATCTCTTGGAGATACAGTCCTAGAAGAGATATTGCATGTGCATTTGTGTAGCCCTTTGGGCATAGTGTCAAATTGTTCTCCAGAATGGTTGGACCAGCTCACAGCTCCACCAACAATGATTTGGTGTTACAACTCTGCCATATCTTCTCTAACTTTTATCATCTTCCTGTTTTGTCATGGTACCCAACCTGATATATGTGATGTGATATCTCATAGTTGTTTTGATTTGAATCTCTCTAACCAATAGTGATTTAAAGCATTTTTCATATGACTATAGACAGCTTTGATTTCTTCCTCTGAAAACCACCTGTTCATATCCTTTGACCATTTATCAATTGGGTAATGACTTGCATTCTTGTACATTTGTTTCAGTTTTCTATATATTTTAGAAATGAGGCCTTTATCACAGACACTAGTTGCAAAAATTCTTTCCCAGTTTTCTGCTTCCCTTCTAATCTTGGTTGCATTGGGTTTGTTGCAAAAACTTTTCAATTCAATGTAATCAAAATTATCCATTTTGCACTACACAGTGTTTTCTATCTCTAGTCAAAAAATTTTCCCTTCTCCAATAATCTGATAAATACACTATTCCTTGCTCCACTAATTTGTTTATACCTAGATCTTTATACCTAGATCATGTACCCATTTGGACTTTATTCTTGTATATGGTGTCAGGCATTGGTCTATTCCTAGTTTCCGCCACACCGTTATCCAGTTTTCCCAGCAATTTTTGTTGAACAGTGAGTTTTCATCCCAGAACTGGGTTCCTTGTGTTTATCAAACAGTAGATTGCTATAATCATTGACTACTGTGTCTTTAGTACTTAACATATTCCACTGATCTACCCTTCTGTTTCTCAGCCAGTATCAAGTGGTTTTTCATAATTGCTGCTTTGTAATACAATTTGAGATCTGGTAGAACCAGGCTACCTTCCCTAGCATTTCTTTTCTTTAGTTTCCTTGATATTCTGGATCTTTCGTTCTTCCAGATGAATTTTGATATTATTTTCTCTAGCTCTACAAATAATTATCTGATAGTGTACTGATTAGATATTGACTGTGGGTTGAATTACATGACAATTGATGTTCCTGCTCCCAACTCTCAAATTCTTTTAGTCTCACTGTAAACATCCAGAGGAGGGCAACCAAAGTCCATTCTTTTAAGTGATAAATATTTCCTCTTTGAGTTCCTGGTAGGTAACTACTGCCAAATACCTCACCACAATGCAGAAATTATAGAGGTTAAAAACTGATTTTTATGCTTAAGCAAAGCTTCACACTTCAGGAAAAAAAAAACTAAATGAAGATTAGCATTTTAAAGGTGCTTTAATAGAAAAAATTATGCCACAATCATTTTGAAATCCTGTAAAGTTTTTAAGCTTTGGATGGTTGTTTCTGTTCAGTCACTTTTAGTCATGTCCTACTTTTTGTGACCCCATTTTGGGTTTGCTTGGCAAAGATACTGGAGCTATTTGTTCTGTCATTCTCCAGATCATTTTACAGATGAGGAAATGAGACAAACAAAATTAAGTCACTCACCCAGGATCACATGGCTAGTAAGTGTCTGAGGTCACATTTGAATTTAGGAAGATGAGTTCCATAACTTCAGGTCCACTCTATCCATTGTGCCACTTAAATGTCCTCTTTTAAGCTATAGAAGTTTAGAGAGATTCGAAATCTCATGCTTTCTTCATTAAAATAAAAGTTGAACAAATATAGCTAAGCAGAGTTATAATCTCATACATCCTCTAAGGAAACAAACCTAATTAAACAGACTCTATAGGTAAACTAAATCAGATTATAGATTAAACATTTAGTTTGCAAAATCCTACAATATTACATTACTATATTTCATAAGTCATGATGGGTTAAGTGAGAAGAGAGTATTGACATGTCATGAAGACAGCATGAGGGAAATTTTCCCACAAATAAAATTTTTTGGGAAGGTTTTAAAGATTCTATATTCAATGCAACCAAGATTAGAAAGAAAGGAGAAAACTGGGGAAAAAATTTTACAGGAAGTATCTCTGATAAAGTTGTCATTCCTCAAATACAATAGAGCCTTGGTTTACCAATTCAGTTTGTTCCAAGTTTCTGTTCGCCATGCGATTTATTCATATAGCAAAGTGAATTTTTCCATAGGAAATAAAGGAAAGTCGGGTAATTGGCACCACATTCCTAAAATATTTATATAAAATTATTTATAATTTTAAGTAAATTTTTGTCCCTAATGTCCCCCAAATACAAGAGAAATGATTAGTACACAGTACAATAAATAAAATGAAATAATCTTCACTTTACCTTTGAGAAGAGTCGTGGCTGGTGTGAGGGAGATGAGAGTGGGGAGGAGGAGGAAGGGTTATTGCTTGGAAGGAGAATCTTCTTCCATGAGAACATCTGGGATTTCAATGTCGGGAGTGTTCTCTCTTATGTTATTAAAAATACAATTCTAACATTATTAGACACCAAGAAATAGTAAAACTATAAAACATAGAGGAGAATCTGAAACATCTTATTTTGAAAACAACTGATCTAGAGAACAGACTGAGGAGAGACAATAAAATAATTATTGGACTACCTAAAAGTTATGATTTAAAAAAGAATCTGCATACATTATTACAAGAAATTATTGAGTTAAATTGCCCTGAAATTCTAGAACAAGAGGGTAAAGTAGAAATAGAAAAAGAATATCATTCACCACTTGAAAGAGATTCCAGGAGGAAACTTTATAGGAATATCATAGTCAAGTTTCAAAACTCCCAGGTGGAGGGAAAAAAACTGCAAGCAATAAGAAAAATAAATAAATGCAGCAGAAAAACAGTCAGAATTTCACAAGACATGGCAGCTTCTATTTTAAAAGGTCATAAGTCTTGGAACATTGCATTTGGAAGAGCAAAAGATCTGGAGTTTTGTTCAAGAATAACTTACACAGCAAAGTTGAGTATAACTCTGAATGAAAAAATGGATATTTGATGAATTGAACGTCTTTCAGGTAGTGTTAACAAGAAGACAAGAATTCATTGGAAAATCTGATATAAAAGATCTAGAAGAAATATAAGGAACATTAAAGATTAACATTATTTATAAGGCACTCATTAAGCTCAAAGTATTTATGTATATATGTATAATATATACATATACACACATACACACATATACATTTATACGTATACATATGCACATATATACACATAGACACACACATATATCTCTGTCTCTCTCTCTGTCTCTCTGTCTTTGTCTCTCTGTTTGTCTCTCTATATATAAACATGAAAATACATATGTGAAATGTTATCCACATTCTTAAAACTGTCTTCATTACTAAGGTAGTTTTAAAGAGAGGTTGTGACTGAGTTTTGAATGATAGGGTGATTTTAAAAAAGAAATGAGTCAAAAAAGATGAAAGGGAGAAATTATATCATAAATTGGATCATAAAGGAAGAGCTAATACAGAGAAAGAAGGGAATGGAGGGCCAGTAATATTGGAATCTTACTCTCATCTGGGATGAAGAGAAGCAATGTGTATATCTGCAAGGCTATAGAAGTCTTCTGAACACGTAAAGAGGTGAAAAATTGGGGAAAGACTCAGAGGGGTCTGTAGATTGGGAAGGTGGGGGAGAGAACGGGGGAGGGACTCTTGGAGGATCACAGGGAGAGACTGGGAGAAGACTCTTGGAGAGGTGGATGAGATGTGCAGTGGGAGGGTGGGGAAGAAAATAAGGTAACAGGGATAGAGTAGAAAGAGAAGCTGAGAAAGAAAATAGTGAGTAGAAATAAAAACAAAATTTACAAATGATTACTATAACTTCGAATGTGAATGACATCTTTATAGCAACTTACTTTGTGGTGGAAAAGAATGGGAAATTGCAGAGATACCTAGCAATGACTGTACAAATTGTGGTATACGGCTATGATAGAATAATGTTGTACGAGTTCAATGATCTTAGAAAGGCATGGGAAGAGTGAAGAACAAAGTGAACAGAATCAAGAGAACGTCATATATAGTAACAGAAATACTATTTTAAGAATGACTTTGAGTAACTAAGTAATTTTTACTATTATAAATAAACATATTAAAAATGCAGCACAAATGAAGGAAGATGCTATCTACATCCAGAGAAACAACAGACAATTACAAGTTTGTATAGAATAATTTTACAGATAAATACTTGTACGTATAGACGTATTATGTATGTATGCATGTATATGTATTTATACACATAGCTGTGTGTCTAATTGTGGCCATCTATAGGGCACAGAGGAGTGGGGAAGGAAAAATATGATAATTTATTATGCATTTAAAATATATGCATACAATTGTATGTAATAAATTTGCAATTTCATGTGCAATTTTTTTATTATACAATGTTATGGAAGGACGTGTTTATGCCATAAACTAAAAATAAAAGAAATAAGTAAACAAAGGTGTTTATGGCAACTCTTTTTGTCATGGCAAACAATTAGAAACGAGGGCATGCCCGTCATTTGGAGAATGGCTGAACAGTTTGTGGCATATGATTGTAAAGGAATGGTACTTTTCAGAAAAACCTGAAAAGACTTACATGAACCGATGCATAGTAGAGCAAGAACAAATAGGACAAAATTGAGCATGGTAACAGCAATATTGTACTTGAACAACTCTGACTGACTTAACTACTCTTGGTGATATAATGATCCCAGACACTCCCAAAGGACTTTCATGAAGAAAAATTCTATCTACAGAGAAAAATTGATGAATGCACATCATGGCATTCTATTTTCCTTCCTTCCTTCCTTTCTTCCTTTCTTTCTCCCTCCCTCCCTCCCTCCGTCCCTTTATTTCCTTATTTCTTTCTCACTTTCTTCTTTCTTTCTTCTTTCCTTCCTTCCTTTCTTCCCTTCCTCCTTATCTCCCTCCCTCCCTCCTCCCTTCCTTTTTTCTTTCTTTCTTTCTTCTTTCCCTTCCTTCTTTCCTCCCTTTGTTTGACAAAGTGACTAATATGGAAATATGTATTACATGACTGCAATTTATAACTTTATCAGATTGTTTACTCTTCCAGAAAGGGAGAGAATTTTTAACTTAAAAATTTAAAATTTATTAAACATTATTTTTACGTGTAACTGCAGAAAAATAAAATATTATTTAGACAAAATGATGCTGTATTCCTTTTTTCCCTTTCATTTGGTAGATGAGAATATGAGGAATGTAAAAAAAAACTCCTGTAGCATTATAATTCCATGAAATAGTCAGATGAGATTAATATTAAGAGAAGGCAGGCTTTCAGTTAAACAAAAACTACAGGTGAAATGTCCCTGCATCTCAATAAGAAGCAATAAAGGAAAATTTCAAAATCCTCATAAGAGTTTATAGAATTCTCATAACAATCCCAAAAGGAAGATCAATTGAAGGAATGAATATTTACCCTGGATAATGAGCAGGCTAGGGAGGAGCAGTGAATGGATGGTAAAACTGATACAAGTACTAGTGTAAGAGACATTTTAGATTTGTTTTGTTTCCTGATTGTGGGGAAAAAAGTATCTCTCAATCTTTCCTATTCTTCCCTCCCTTTACTGCTTGTATTTAATTGGTTAAGGAAACAGTGTGATAGAGTAGAATTAATAACAATGCATAGAAGATATAAAGACACAATTAAAGGAATGCATTACTGCAGTGGATAGAGTGCTTGGTTTGGATCCAAGAACTGGCCTAAACCCTGCCTCAGAATGTAATCCTGGGGACATCTCTTCACATCTCTTAATTTAGGTTTCCTTACCTGTAAAATAGGACAATTGGACTGTATGATCTCTAAGGTCTCTTCCAGCTACAAATTTATGATCCTATAATGTAAGTAAGGTAAACATTCTACGTTGAAGTAATATCACTATACTAGACTGCAAAGTCCTTGAAGATCAGTCTTAATCAAATATTTCTGTTTCTACCAGTGCCTAACAACAAAGCAGTTTGAAAGTGTTTGTTGAATTTCATGCAACAAATTGCAAGCTGAGCTCTGACATGTTTATTCTGAATGGAGAAAAGTAGTGGCTTCTCCACAATTTACCCAGTTTAGGACCCTGGGATTCTCTTCCTTCTTACTAATAGCTATGGTTTTTTTTTTTCATAGTAGGTAAACTCTTTTGGATTCTGTGGGTTGGTTAATCAAGTGCTGTATTAATGCCAATATAAATATCAGATAAACTCAGGGAAGGTCCCCAGGGTATTGTGTACTTGTAGTGCAGAGAGTATATAAAAGTGCATAAGCATGAACAGGAAAGGGTAAGAAGGTTAGGATGGCTGGTCACTGGTACCTATAGGAGGGAGATCCCCCACATATGAGGTCAATAGATCTGGTTTGTTTTGTATTTTTTTTTTAAATCATGTAACTATTTAGGAAATGGTCTGCAGAACTTAGTTTTAATAACCTCAAAAGGGAACTAAGTTTTCAGAAAATGAAAAAAAAAGAAAAAGAAATCTCCCTGAACTATCTGCCTTGAGGGAAATAACTTCTTCATTACAACTCATGATCATAAACTTGACTATTTCCTCAAACAAAAAAACAGAATCACTGGTGCCTGATGACTGCTGTGCCTTGGACTCTAAAACTCCACACACTTAATTACAGAATGAGGAAGGAACAGGGACCATGGGAATATATTCTTTTTACTTCCTTGGTATCTGATGAAAGCGACAGACAGAGATGGGAGATTAGTCTTGGACTGTCTCCAGCAATTTTTCTAGGTTCAACCTAAGATTTCCATTGTAATGAACAACAAGTATTTGATGTATACCTACTGTGTATTTACCAGTGAGTGGGATTCTAAGAGAGATACTGAGAGATTATGGGCTCAATAGTTAAATAATAATTACAGAATGTTAAAGTTAGATGACGTCTTGGAGATTTGATCTTTGGACTTACCTCATGAAATTAATTTCTCTTTCTTAGGCTCATTATTGTTCTATAAAAAGAACTTGCCAAATATTTCGTATTTACCTTGGGTCTTTGTTTTGGCAAAGATTCTAACAGGGTCTGCTACTTCCTTACAAGAACTCTAAGGGACAATAGTATCAGATATCACAAAACTTTTCTTTCCCCTATTCTATTAAAAACATAGTACATGAAGACTCATTGGCTCTCATTAGTAAATGAAAATTCCTCAAGGAACCCACAATAGCCCACACACCGTCAGTATAATACTGCCCATTTCTGTTTTCATGTTTTTGTTGTTGTTTCAGTCATGTCCTACACACAAGGAGGGAAGTTTTGGGATTAGTTTATTGTTCTGTCCTCCAATTAGAGCACAAAGGAAACTGAAGGTATTAGAGGACAAAGGAAAGTGAAGGAGTTGAGAAAATGCTGATTATGAAAAACTGAGTCAGTCTGCATGGTTATGAGATTTCAGGTGACAGAGGATGTTCCGTGGAGTTAAAGCCAAAGCAACAGCTTCAGAGATCTTGTCCATAAAGTCTCTTTTCTGACAGAGTATGAGCAAAAGTAGTTCCCATTAGCTACTGTTCAAAGGTAGCATGACTGTCTCTCTGGAGTAGGGATCTGCTGCACATTAATGAAATTCTTGGTTACCTGCTTAACTGTTTGGAGTCTCCTCTGAAGTAAAATGGAAGGTGGAAGATACATCTCCCAAAAGAGTCATAATGAACCATTCTGTCTACCCCCAGAAAGAATGATGGTTTCTAAATATAGACTCAAGCACACTATCTTTCTTTATTTGTTTCTTCCTTTATTTCTTTCCTTTGATTCTTTTTATTATTTGAGTCTTCTTATACAAAATGACTTATATGGAATTGGTTTACAAGATTGCATATGTATAACCTATATCACATTGCATACTATCTCAGGGAGGGGGCAGGGAAAGGAGAGAGGGATAGAATTTGGAAATCAAAACTTAAAGCTAAAATTTTGTTTTAACATTTAATTAGGGAAAAATCAAATATTATATAAAACAGAATCTCCCCTTAACCTCAAAGAACTAATAATGACTATAAACTTGCTTGCACTGCCAATATGAAGGAGAGTCTTGCTTAAAGAGTACATCTTTCCAAGAGTTTGACCCCACTAGTTCATCTTGGAACAATTCTAGTTGCAAAGACTTAGCCAGGATTTGGTTGTGTTTTGTCCTCTAAACTATGGGTCAATGAAACTCAATAGGGAGAGAGTTACTCACAGAACTCCCACACTAGACTCTCCATCCTGTAAGCTCCTCAAGTTGATTAGGAAACACCTCTGACAAACCTCTTCCATCTATAAATGAAGGGGTTGGTCTAAAAGATCTTAATGATATCTGCCAACTTCAACTTTCTATGAAATCTATGAGATCACTTCTGCCCCATGCTAAGGATAGAGACTATTTGGTAGATGTTTCTGAAGTAATGTCATGACTATGGGAAAGGGCTCTGGATTATGAGGTAGATGAAATTAAATTGAATACTGGCTTTTATTTTATTACTTGAGTGATCTTGGGCAACTCATTTGTGTTTGATTTCTGGGCCTTGGGTTTCTTCTCCATATAATGTGGAGATTAAGATGCAAATACATAGAATCTCAATGAGACAATTAATGAAGAGGAAATGGTATAATGGCTGTAGATTTCTTATTACCTTGAAGCATCCCCTACTTCTTCAATCATCTAGGAAAGAACTCTGATATGAAGCCTACATTTGCATTGGGATACCATTGGGACAGTTAGGTGATGCAGTGGATGGAGCACTAGGCCTGGACTCAAGAAGACTCATCTTTCTCAGTTCAAATCTAGTGTCAGACACTTAATATCTGTATGACCCTGGGCAAGTCACTTAACCCATTTTGTCTCATTTGTAAAATGGGCTGGAAACAGCAAACTACTCCAATATCTTTGCCAAGAAAATCCCAAATGGGATCACAAAGAATTGGACATGACTGAAAATGAGAAAAAAATGCAACAAACCACTGTATCAGGCCTCCTGGAAAGTTCTTCAATTTCCTCCCTTGTCTTAACTTTGTATTACACACAATGAGGATCCATGATCTTCAAAGTTTGCATGATTTCCTAGGAAGGAAAGACACTGGGTGATGTATAAGCTCTCTGAATAGACTTCATATAAGTGATGGATAAAGAGTTTGGTGTATGAGGGATTTGGAGAAGAGAAATATTTTGAAGTGGTAGGCATATTATAGAGGCTTCTTATATTGTTTTGAGTGTCTTGTAGCAACAGTAAACCCAGAAAGGACAGTTTCTCCCTTCTCCATTCATAGATTAGTTAACTCTGATTGTCCCTGCCCTACTCATCAACGATTGCTAGTGTTCTTCTCTTGGAAATTATTTTGCATATATTCTATGCTTAATTTTATATATGCATGTTGTCCTCTATCCCAATAAAATGTAAACTCCTTGAGGGAAGGGCCTCTTGTTTTTGTATTTAAATCACTTGCACCTAGTGCCTAATACATAATTAGTACTTCATAAATTTAAAAAATTCTGTCCAATTATTGAAATTTCTATTGTTATTGATCACTAGTTTCATTATTTATGACTCTTCCTGACTCCATTTGGAGTTTTCTTGGCAAAGCTAATGGAATGTATTACCATTCCTTTTTCTAGTTCATTTTACAGATGAGGAAACTGAGGCAAATATGATTAAGCAACTTGTCCAAGGTCACACTGCTAGTAAGTGTCTGAGGACAGATTTGAACTTATATCTTCTTGAATATTCTAAAGTCTGAAGTCTAATGCCAAGATGAAAATTCTGACTGAAAGAACTATTGCCCTTACAGAAAAAAGAGATGCTAAAAAACCATAGGATTACTATTAGATGTAGAAAGTATATTAGATAATTCTTGTGATATTAGAATGCCAATTGTGTTCCAAATATATGAACAAGTATAAGCCAAGACATGACCCCATAAGGAATAACTGAGATCAAAGTTTGCATAAAACAGCAGAAACACAATACCTAAGGTTACCTTAAATTTATGCTGTATGTATCATGTTTGTATATATTCTGTGTACATTGTCTTTCTCATTAGACTCTAAATTCCTTGAAGACTAGGATAGATACCACTTTTCTGAGGAGAGGAGAGCAGTGCAGCATTAAGGGCCCAATTACCTACTCCCCAGCAGGCAGAAGTCAAAGCCTCTTTTGGAGAGGGGTGGACAATATTCCAAAGATATTTATTCATGCTTCCTTGTGAATCTCATATAGACAAACCCATGTGGACATATCTATAACCTATATGAGCAACACACGTATCTTAGAGTTTTATTAATAACTCATAATTCGCATATAGAAACATTTTTTATTGGGGAAATATATGACAAAGCATAGATTCAATAGTGCCTGAGTACTTGTGATGCTTGGAATATAGTAACCGTTTAATAAATGCTTGTTGACTGAATATTGGCCAAAGTTCAAGTCATTTACTCTGCAAACAAAGGGAAAATCAGAGGAGGAGAATGCTGGAACCTGATGTACTTCACTGGGATGCCACATTGCTGATTCCTGAGATCCAAATAAAAAGAAATCTGGTCAGAAGGTTTTGAAACTCCAACACTTACTAAATGTGTCAACAAGAGAAAGTCATTTAAGGCCTCCAGATCTCAGTTTTCTTATTTAAAATTCAGCAATTTCCAGTTCAATATTCATAACCAAGTAGACTGTGCAGTGAATAGGTCATTGGACACCTAAAGTTAAGAAAAACTGAGTTAACATCTGGCCTTACACACATATGAGCTTGTTGTACTGAAAGGGTCACTTAATAACTGCCTGCCTCATTTTCCTCATCTGTAAAATGAAGATAATAATAGCACTTACTTCTCAGGGTTCCTGTGAGGATAAAATCAGAAAAAAAACACTTTTTGAAATTTTTTTCTTTATTTATTTTAAGCTTTTAACATTTATTTCCACAAAATTTTGAGTTCCAAATTTCCTCCCCATCCCTCCCCTCCCTCCCAAAAAACATCCTGCATTCTGATTGCCCCTGCCACCAATGTGGTCTCCCTTCTAACACCCTTCCTTTCCGTTATTGCCATCTTCTCTCTTTTCTTGTAGGACAAGATAAATTTCTTTACCCCACTACCTGTATTTCTTATCTCCCAGTTGTACACAAAAACAATTCTCAACATTTGTTCCTAAAACTTTGAGTTCCAACTTCTCTTCCTTCCTCCCTCCCCACCCATCCCCACTGAGAAGGGAAGCAATTCAGTATAGGCTACATATGTGGAGTTTTGCAAATGACTTCCATAACAGTCATGTTGTTTAAGACTAACTATATTTTCCTCCATTCTATTCTGCCCCCCATTTCATCTGTTCTCTCTTTTGACCTTATCCTTCCCCAAGAGCGTTTACTTCTAATTGCTCCCTCCTCCCATTTGACCTCCATTCCATCATCCCCCCCAACCCTGCTTATCCCCTTCTTCCCTACTTTCCTGTAGTGTAAGATAGATTTTTCATACCAGATTGAGTGTGCATGTTATTCCTTCCTTGAGCCAAATGTGATGACAATAAGCTTCACTTTTTCCCTCTCACCTCCTTCCTTTTCCTTTCCATTGGAAAAGCTTTTTCTTCCCTCTTCTATGAGAGATAATTTGCCCCATTCCATTTGTCCCTTTCTCTTCCCAATGTATTCCTCTCTCACTCCTTAATTTTATTTTTTTGGATAAGATCCCTTCCTATTCAACTTACCCTATGTTCTCTCTCTGTCTCTCTCTGTCTCTGTCTCTCTCTATATATGTATTTATGTGTGTGTGTGTGTGTGTGTGTGTGTGTGTAATCCCTGCAACTACTCAGATACTGAGAAAATTTTCAAGAGTTACAAATATTATCTTTCCATGTAAGAATGTAAACAGTTCGACTTCAGTAAGTTCCTTGTGATTTTTCTTTCCTGTTTACCTTTTCATGCTTCTCTTGATTCTTGTGGTTGAAATTTTCTATTCAGCACTGTTCTTTCCATCAAGAATGCTTGAAACTCCTCTAATTAATTGAATGACCATTTTTCCCCGGAAGAATTATACTCAGTTTTGCTGGGTAGGTGATTCTTGATTTTCTCCCTAGTTCCTTTGACTTCTGGAATATCATATTCCAAACCCTTTGATCCCTTAATGTAGAGCCTGCTAGATATTGTGTCATCCTGATTGTATTTCCACAACACTCGAATTGTTTCTATCTTGATGCAATATTTTCTCCTTGACATAGGAACTCTGGAATTTGGCTGCAATACTCCTAGGAGTTTCTCTTTTTGGATCTCTTTCACGAGGTGATCAAGGGATTCTTTCAATATTTATTTTGCCCTGGGCTGGAAATCCCCTCCAGTCCATTGTTTTGTGGCTTCTGCTGCTCTAGAATTTGTTGAGACTCTTTCTTTACAAGTATTTTATGGGCTGTGGGGGAAGAGTTAATATATGTGCATCTTTCTACTCTGCCATCTTGGCTCTGCCCCTCATAAAACAACAATTTCTAGAGAATTTTGCAAACCTTAAAGAGTTATATAAATGGTAGCTATGTCAGCAGTGTATTGGAATAACCAGTTGGCTTGAACAAACTCTCAAGCATGGATTGTTAAAGTTTCATATGAGTATTTATACATCAGAAACCAGCAAATGCTTCAGATCAGAGCTTCATTTATGGTTTTGTTGACTTCTAGATTTAAGAAGTTGATGGAGAAAATGTTAATAATGCATATTAAACTTCAAAGTTGTGTCATGTATTTTGAGAGAGCTGTTTCTTAATCATTTAATTGCTCCCCCTTGTTTTCCTCCTTCTCTTTTTCCAAATTCCCCCTCTCTCTCCTCCTACTCCTCTTCAGTCTCCTTTTTCTTCTTCTTCATCATCATCATCATCATTTCTTCTTCTTCTTCTTCTTCTTCTTCTTCTTCTTCTTCTTCTTCTTTTTTCATAGAATATATGCGAGGTACAATGCCAGAAATTGGAGATTAAAAAAGGCTTGATTCTTGCCTTTGTGGAGGTTATTCTCTACTTGGTTGGAGTATTCAGTATATGTACAGCTGAGTATGCTTTCCAGTAGACTATGATAGGAGTAAAAGACATATCCAGATAAAATTATCTAAGAAAAAGTGAGTAGGAAAAAATGACATTCAAGCAAAGGATCAGTTTCATGGAAAGCCTGAAACTTGATCTTAGCCTTGAAGAAAAAAGACATTTCAAGAGAAGACAATGAGGAAAGAGAGCATCCCAGGCATAGAGAATGCTCTCTGTAGATGAATGGAAAGAGGAGGGCAGGATCAGATCAGCTATTAGCTCAACTTTTTTGTTATATTCCAAAAATGGAACATTTTCATGCATGGCCAACAATGTAGGGTGACCAAAGAAATAGCATGTGGTTTTTATTTTTTTGGTTTTTTGCTTTAGGGAAGTAGGGCAAAGGGTCATTAGACTGTTTGAGTCTTATTCAACTAGCCTCACCATTGTCATTTACATAGAACAAAGGAGCACTGAGAGGGCCAGGTTAAACTCAATTTCATTCCCTCAATTATACTCAATTTATTTTATTTTTAGTAGAAATTTTCTTTATATTATTAACTTGAATATGAAGATTTAAATTGACAAAATATCAGGAAAGAGGTTTATATATGAAGTTATGACCTTTATTACACAGTTTTGACTGTTTTCTTTAGATGAGTGTGCATGCCTGCATGCATGTGTGTGTGTGGTTG
The DNA here is from genome assembly GCF_028372415.1 of Notamacropus eugenii. NCBI lineage: Eukaryota > Metazoa > Chordata > Mammalia > Diprotodontia > Macropodidae > Notamacropus > Notamacropus eugenii. Next base: position 4,148,210 of record NC_092873.1, read on the forward strand.
TATGTGCGTACGTGCTTGCATGCATGTGAGTCTTCATCTCAGTGGAGGACTATAGCTAAAATCTACTGACAAGCTGAAAAGCTGAAAGGAAAAGGTAGAGGAGAGATTTAAAATCTACAATATCCCTAGTGAGCACTGTATCAGATACAGTACCACAACTAAAAAGATATAGGTTGCTTCATATGAGGAGCTGAGATGCAAAGGAAAATCAAAGATGTAATACACAGAAGGCAAAAAAAGGAAAAATGATACTTTGTCAATAAAATAAAGTGCCAAAAGTGTGAACTGTCCTTCCATAATACATCTTGAACTCATTTATATACTATGCCGACTTTCACTATTTAGGTAAAATTTTTGCATGAGTATTGTGGTTGTTTGAACTTAGGTTATGAGGAAAAGATTTTCTTCTTATTTTAGTTATCAAAACATTTCATGAACTACCTTTATTTTAATATGAGTATATTACAATGAATAGTGACTTAAGTATCAAAAATCTGGGAAAATTTATGTGGGCCTCAATGCAGGAGGGTTTGGGTACAACAATCATATTTTAATTCTGTCACTAACTCATAAAGGAGTTACCCTAGGATTAGGAGTAAGATTAGAGGAAAGAAAGGAAAATCAATAATTCCTACTTATACAGTATTTTAATGTTCATAAGCATTTTATATCTATTGTCTCAGTGAAATTTTACAGTATCTTCATGAATTATAAAGTATATGTATCCATTTTACAGAAAAAGAACTCCAGCTCAGAGAAATGAAGTGACTTCCTCAGTCACATGTCTAGGAAGTGTCAGAATCATTATTCATATCTGCATCTGTGGCTATCTCCAGTCTTCTTGACCTATGTCTTGCCACTGGATTCAAATGACATTGGAGCAGAGAATAAGGATGATGATTTTGCTTAGCTCTGCCTCAAATTCAACTTCAAATTCATCCAAATTCAAATCCAACTCACTTACAAATCAAGACTTCACCTTCCTGATTTCATCGGTTCTATTTGAGAATGAAGGACAAATAGCAATAATGAACTGAAAAGAGTATAATAAGAGAATTTGGGGAAAACTCAGATATGAGTGATGGTTCTGATACTTCTAAGATGAAGCGATGGTGAAGTTATATACTGATTCAATCATTCTGGAGAGCAATTTGGTACTTCACCCAAAAGGCTATAAAACCTTGCATACCCTTTGAGCAAACAATACTACTACTAGGTCTATATCCCAATGAGATCAAAAAAGAGACACAACCCTGGCCTTTTCATCAGGAATGTCTGAAAGTCTTGTATTTCATTGAACATCCATTTCTTTCCCCTGAAGATTTTTTGCAAGGTAGATGATTCTTGGTTGTAAAATAGCTCTTTCGTCCTCTGTGATATTGTACTCCAACTACTCTGGTTCTTTAACACAGAAGCTTCTAAATCTTGCATTATCCTGACTGTGCTTTCACAATATTTAAATTGTTTGTTTTTGTGTGCTTGCAATATTTTCTTCTTGATCTAAGAGTTCCAGGGAATACCCCTTTGGGGTCTCTTTCAAGAGGTTATCGGTAGATTCTTTCAATTTCTATTTTACCTTCTAATTTTAGAATATAATGGCAATTTTCCTTTGTCAGTCTTTGAAAGATAATGTCTAAGTTTGGGTAGTCTAATAATGCTTAAATTATCTCTTCTGAATCTTTTCCCAGGTCAGTTGTTTTCCAAAGAGATATTCCGTATATTCTTCTATCTTTTCATTCTTTTAATCTTGTTTGACTTTCTTGATGTCTTATAAAGTCATTAGCTTCCACTTGCCCAATTTTAACATTTAAGGAATATTTTCTTCAATGAGCTTTTGTACCATCTTTTCCACTTGGCCAATTCTACTTTTTAAGGAGTTCTCTGCAGTGAATTTTTGTTTATCTTTTTCCATTTGGACAATTCTGCTTCTCAAGGCTTTCTTCTCTTCATTGGATTTTTGTGCCTCTTTTGTCATTTGGCCTATTCTGTTTTTTTTAAGATGTTATTTTCTTCAGCATTTTTGTGTCCCCTTTACCTAGCTTTTGACTCTTGGTTTTTGTGATTTTCATGCATTACTCTCATATCTCTTCCTGATTTTTTTCCTCTACCTCTCTTTCTTGATTTTTAAAATCCTTTCTGAGCTCTTCTGTGACCTGAGACCAATTCACATTTTTCCTTAAGGCTTTGAATGTAGGACTCATGACTTTGTTATCTTCTTTGGAGTGTGTATTTTGATATTCCTTGTCACCAAAATAACTTCATATGGTCAGATTTTTTCTGTTGCTTGCTCATTTTCTAGCATATTTCTTGACCTCTAATTCTTGATAAACTGAGGCTCTGCTTTCCACGTGGAAGGGGCACTGTCTTAAGCTTCAGGTTTTTGTCCGGTTGTATTCAGATGTAATTTTATAAATTTTTGATTCTTTCAAGGTGGTATGATCTAGAAAGAGGTGTGGGTACTCCTCCTGTACTGTGCATTGATTTGTGAGTGACCATAGGCACTCTTTTCAACCCTGGAACTTTGACCAAGGTCCTTATTTTCCTGTGACCACAAGCTCTGCTGTACTAGTGCTCCTCCTCTCATTGGCATCAAGATCCAGAACTGCAACCCAGATCTAAATGTAAGCAATGCAGCAGAATTCTGTCCTTGGAGCCAAAAAAGGGACCCCTACAAATCTCCTTCTGACTCATTTTCAAATTCCCTTACTGTGAGGTTCGGAAACTGCCACTGTTGCCATTGATTGAGTCATGATGAGACTTGCTCCTGCCTTGCTGGAGACCAGTCAGTGCTGTCATGGACTGCTCCTCTCTCATCCTGATACAATAGACTTTTTTCTGCTGAACTTCTAAGTTGTCTTGGGATAGAAAATTGTTTAATTCCATCTTTTAGTGGATTTTCGCTGCTCTAGAATTTGTTTAGAGTCATTATTTAAACAATTTGGAGGGGGTTGGTGGAGAAATCAAATGAGTCCCTCTCTTTATCTTCTTGACTCCACCTCAACTGTCTCAGTTTTTAAAAAAATGCTAGAACAAGTAAGTAGTGAAGAAAAAAATATCTAACCCCCAAACCCCAAGGTAAGTTTGCATTTTGATAAGATCAACTTGAGTTTGATAAAATATTTGGAATTGGTGACTAGAGTTCACAGAAGCTGTATCTGAATTATCCCTCCTTCTTAACTATCGTTGTTCAATTATTCAGCCAAGTCTGACTCTTCATGAGTTTATGGACTTGTCCATGGGTTTTTCTTGGTAAGGTATTAGCCCACTCTACTATTTATTTCTCCAGTGCTTCCTAATTTTATAGATGAGGAACTGAGGCAAAAAAGAAGTTGTGACTTTCCCAGGATCATATAGTTAATAAGTGCCTGAGGCCAGATTTGAACTCAGATATTCCTAATTTCAGGCTTAGTGTTCTATCCATTGCACCACCTAGTTGCCTCTCTCCTTTCTTAGAATAAGGCTAACAGTTCTAATAGATTTTCTGAAAGCATTCTTGACATCTTTGTTTCTCAGACTATAGACCAATGGGTTTAGCATGGGAATGATCATAGTATAGAATACAGAGGCCATTTTATCTGTATCCATGGAATGAGCTGATGAGGGTTGTAGATACATGAAGATGGTTGCTCCATAGAATAAGGACACTGCAAATATGTGAGAAGCACAAGTGAAGAAGGCTTTCTGGCGACCCTCATTAGAGCGGATTCTCAGGATAGCAATGAAAATTGAGAGATAGGAGGTCACAATGACCAGAAGAGCAAAAGTCATATTAAATGCCCCTAGAATACAGACCAATAACTCAGTGTAGTGTATATTTGAGCAGGAGAGAGTCAAGATTGGAGGAACATCACAGAAAAAGTGATTCACAATATTAGAACCACAGAAAGAGAGGCTGAATGTACAGCCAATGTGGATGGAAGAGTTCAATGAACCACAGACATAAGAACTAATGGTTAGACCAATGCACATCTTTGATGACATGATGGTAGTGTAATGTAGGGGCTTACACACAGCCACATGGCGATCATAGGCCATGGAGGCCAATAGATAATTTTCAGTAGTGGCAAAGGTTACAAAAAAGAACATTTGCATGGCACAATCATTGTAGGAGATGGTCTTGTCCCCTGTGAGGACCCCAGCAATCACTTTGGGAATAATAGCTGAAGAAGAGCCTAAATCCACCAGAGAGAGACTAGTGAGGAAGAAGTACATGGGAGTGTGGAGAGTGGATTCCTTCCAAATCAAGGATATCAAGCCCAGGTTTCCTACTAAGGTGATGAGGTAGATAAGGGTCAGTATTAGGAAGAGCAGAACTTGAAGCTCTGGAATATTTGTTAATCCTATAAGAATGAAACCATTCACTTCTGTGCTGTTATCCAGAAATGCCATTGGGGAGCAGGATCATTGATCTACAATCAGAGGAAAAATAATTATTTCTGCACAATGGCAAAAAAGTCAAAACTCTGTCCATAGATATATCTTTTGCAAATGGTGGAAATAATGACTTGAATGAACAAGAAAACCTAGATGATCATCATGGCAGCTATTCCATAACTTTTCATTGAAATTATTCCAGATTACTCTTTCAAAAATAATTTCATGGATAATTTGTTATATCATAGGGCATCTAAGTGCATGGAGTGCTAGGCCTGAAATCAGAAAGATTTCTCTTCCTGAGTTCAGATCTGATCTCAGACATTGAATAGCTGTGTGACTCATCTGTAAAATGAGATGGAGAAGGAAATCATAAACTACTGCTTTATCTTTGCCAAGAAAACCCCCAAAGGGATCATGAATTATCAGACTTGATTGAAAAATGACTGAACAGCAACTTTTATATCACATTCAATCCCAATATGTCCCTTCTTATCCAACTGATTCTACCTCTATGAATCTTCCCTTGGAACAACAATTTTAAGATAAAAAAAACAGTTAAGTAAAACCTATCAATAAACATATGCTCTCTAACAATATATAGCCATACTCAAGGTCCCTCATCTCTATATTGAAAGTAGTGAACTTTTTTTTTCTCAGATCGTCTCTACAGGTAAATTTTATTTCAATTACATACCATTCATTTTTATTTTATTTTTTTCTACATTTTGAATGTGAATGTTGTTTTCCTCATTCTTATTTCTCTCTGCATCCATTAGTGTTTCCATAATGATTTTCCAAATTCTTTACATTCATAATTTCTTAAGGAATATTTATATTCAATATTATTCTTATACCAAAATTTATTCGACATGTTTCTAACCAATGTACACTTACTTTCTTTTTTTCAGTTCTTGGTTATTAGGAAAATACTACTATGAATATTTTGGCCCTCCCTCATTCTCTCTCCCTCCTTCACCCTTTCTTATTTCTTTGCTTCCTTTCTTCTCTTCTTTTCCTTCCTTCCTCCTTCTCTTTTATATGCTTTATCTCAAGTTTGCTAAATTTACTTAAGATGTTAATATGCCTTTACATTTTTTTGATTTAGTTTCCACTATACTTTAGATCTTTCTTTTCCTCTGTGCAACTAAGCATGCTTTTTATAATCTTTCACCATTCCTACCATCCCTAACCTCTTAGTTTAAGTAATATTATTTTATGATCTTCTCTTCCAGTAAACTTTTCTTGACTTTGTCCCTCTTCCTTATTTCTTTCTACACCCCTTTAAACTTTATTCCTGAATCCCGCTTGCCAATTCCTAGTTTATTTACTGCCTCACTTGTTTCTCTTTAGTCTATGTCCTTCATGATGGTAGAGATTTCAGAATATCAGATTTAAACTCCCTCCTACACCTCATGTTTACATTTTTCTATTTGTAGATATTATCACCTAATATATTTTACTGTATACTTCACTCTTAGAGTTGTTATTTCATAAAGGAAGCAACCTGAATTGCAAGAAATACCATGTAAAAGAAATTTCTCTGAGTCATTTCTACCCTCCCATCACCACTCTGGGAGCTGTCTTCTCTTGGGGATACACATTCTATCTCATGGAGTTTGTAGAAGTACAACCATTTCTCGTCATATAATGGAATCTATTAATTTGCCACTGAGGCCCTAGACAAAGCAAAATATAAGACCTTGTCTCTTGTCTCAGATATGTGTCTCCTTCCACAATAAGAAATGGGCTTTAATGAATTTCCTCTTCCTCTTTAAGTGCAAGATTTTACCTTTAACCTTCTCCTCCACCCATTTGAGTTACTGCCTATGTTCCATTGCTTTTAAACTGTTCTCCCACAGCTCCCACTGCTTTTAGGATATAAAGAAAATAAGACAGACATGTGTAAAACTTCTGTACCCCCTTCTCAATTTATATGTGTGTGTGTGTGTGTGTGTGTGTGTGTGTGTGTGTGTGTGTGTGTGTGTGTGTGTGTGTATATATATATATATATATATATATATATATATATAGAGAGAGAGAGAGAGAGAGAGAGAGAGAGAGAGAGAGAGAGAGAGAGAGAGAGAGATTATATATCTTTATATATCTAGGTAATAAGACAGATAGATAGATAGACCTCAGGAAGCTAGATGGCACAGTAAATGGAGTGCTGGACGCAGAATCAAAAAGATCTTAATACAAATCCTGCCTCAGCTACTAATTGGATGATAGTAACTTAAGTGAGATAGTAACTTAACAACTCTGTGTTTGATTCCTCACTTATAAAATGGGGACAATAACAGCATCTACTCTACTGCGTTGTTGTGAGGATCAAATGAGATAATATATAATATTCTGCTCCCAATTTTTTATTTGTTGATTTCACTTTTAAAGGTCCAATTTTTATAGTTGATCATTAGATTCAGATTTGATAGCAGTGTTATTTTGGGGTTGATGTTCAACTCCCCCTTTTTTTGGAATATCCTATTACACTCTTTTCTTTAATTTCTTATGACCATCAATTAATTCAAGTTTATAACTAGTATTTTTTTTATAACTGAAAGTGTCTTTAATGACTGCTTGCAAAATGCATTGTGTTTTTTAATTGAAATTGTAAGGTTTACTCAACTCAAGCCTTGGATTTTTAAGCATATATTTATTAGTGATCTTTGAAAGATTATGGAAAATAGGGAAAACAACTACTGAAGGATTGCAGGGAAGGGGGAAGTAAATCCAGTCTACAGAATAAAAACAAAATTTTTATTAGAAGCATATTTTAGATCATATTCTAGAGATCATTAATGAATATCTAAAAAAGAAAGCAGTCATGACAAGGCTGTAAAATGGCTTCATCAAGAATAGTTCGTATCAGACTAAATGAATTTCTTTTTTTTTTAAAACAACGCTAGTGAACAGAAAGGTTAGAGGAAGGCTGCATATAGTATTTGCCTAGATTTGAAAAAAAATCTGTTTTGCCATTCTTGTAGGAAAGATGCAGAGATGTAGATAAGTTAATTGTGGTATTTGGAGGAGACAGAAATGTTTGAATAACAGTAGTCATTAATGATTTGATAGAAACTCAGGAGCTCCTCAGTGGAGTTAGTCAAGTGTCCATATCTGGCCTCATAAAAATTTAAGAATTTCATTAATGACTACTTAATAGAATTGCAAATGGCACAACGTTTGTGATCATAATTAACTCAAGGCATTGCAGTTTTATATTAAAAAAATATGGCAAGCTAGACCATTGGAAAGTCTTTCACTTGAAATGAAAAAGATAAAATTTTTGAAGTTCAAAATTAGGGAGACATGGTTATACAGACGTTTATCTGAAGAGAGTCTAATGATTTTAGTGGATTGCAATTACAATCCATATCAAAGGAATGCCGTACAAATCAGGAAAGATAATGCAATCACAGCTTGCTTGTAGTGAGGCAAAGAATCTAGAAATTAGGAGAAGTTGATCTCCCTGTACTTGGCATCTAGAGCATTTATTTAGATATGACCTTCACATTTTAGGAAGCAGGTCCATAAGCATTAGTAAGGTGTCATAAAACTTTTTTTGCATGTGTCATAGAACATTTAGAAAATTCGGATGAACTCTTCTCAGAAAAAAGGATTTTAAATGCATAAAGCATAAAAAATTATGAAGGAAATACCAAATGCATCAAGATAAAGATGTATTTTTCATAATTCCAAGTTCATAGATCCTTCTGAAATCTATCCATGTGTTATCCATGTCTGAAAATTCCAGGTAAAGGATTACTGATCTATATCGGGAAAAGGGCACCCAACATGGAGAAGGTCTTCAAAATGATGTGATGTGAGTACTGGTAATAATAGCTAACCTGTACATATCACTTTAAGGTTTACAAAGTGCTTTAAAGATATTATTTTATGCTTATGATATCCCTGAGAGGTAAATGCTATTATTATCTCTATAGAGGAAACTGAAACTGAGAAGGGTTAAGTGATTTGCCCAAGGTCATGTAAAGTTAGGGATTTGAACCTAGGTCACAGTGGTTCCAAGTCTACAACCAATCTATTCAGTGCAGCATGCTGACTCCCACTCTAAGATAAGCGCGGCATTCTTGAACTGGATCTCCCAAGACCTACCTGAGTCATTAAGAAATGTCAATGAAGTTCCAAAGAAATGTCAGGCACTTTCACAGGATTGGGGTTAAAGTTCCAAGCTTAGGAAACAAGTGATATTTTTAGAGAAACTGTTCCATGGAACCAGGTGCTAAGTGTTGAAAGGTGCTTAGATCAAGAAAAGTCATCTCTAGCTACTGCTACTACAGTGATGGCAGTAGTCTTAGGGACATTCTGTTCAGTCATAAGATGAATGAAAGAGTCAGATAAATGAGTGAGTCTCAGATAACTTCTGACCCATGTTGGTTTCACTTCAATGAATCATCATAGAGCCCTGTTTGCATTTGAATGATTAGAAGTAGATATCAGGGGGAGACTTAATAGAGATCTGAGAACACACTGACTCTTAGGAGACCATGTCCCCTTGAAAACACCTGGAAAATCTCCTGACATCTGTAAACAAAAAAAAGTCATTAAATTTTTTAATGACTCCAGAGATCAAATCCTGATTGCCTAGGGAGATGATTTCTTGAGTATGTCTTGGTCTTTCTTGGCTCATTTTTAGTGAAGTGAAATGGAAAGAGCTCAGGACTTGAGAATAAGAAGACCCCATTCTGTATTTTAGTTCTGGCTCTACTGTCTCCTGGTAATGTGGTCTTGGTCAAGTCACTGACTTGCTCCAAGCCTCAAGTAACTTATAGGTAAAAAGGTCATAATAATATCTGTCAAATTGAATTCAAAGGGTTGTTTTGAAGAACAGATATGTCACTTGATGTGAAAAATGAAGTGTGGGATAAGAAAAAGACAACTAAACTTTGTGATAAGAAAATCAGTCAAAGCTCTGACTCTTTACCTATGTAACCTTAGACAAATTACTTAACTTGCCTGAATTACAGTTTCCTCTTCTATAAAATGGGGATTTCATGATTGAAATCATAGGACTATTGTGGGAAAAGGACCTCATAAAATATGAAATGTTATTTCTACATTATTATAAATATTGCTATTTTACTTCATGGATTTCCAGCCTGATTTTGCTGGCTAAATCCCAGACTTCAATTTTATTCTCAAGCCACTCTGATGAGTGTGTTTCTTCCTAAAGGTTATATACACCCCAAATATATTATAGATTATAAGAATGAATTCAATGTGGTTTTCTTTTATAGTGAATTGCCTGGTGCCCATCCTTGGAAAAGATAGAGAATTATAGTATAGACAAAAGTAAAGGTGGTCCAAAAACTGGTTGAATTGCCACACCCAAGAAGTGGTCATTAGGGGCTCATTGTAAAGACATCTAGTTCGGTGGCCAGAAATGTATTTATGGCCCTCTTATATTTTAACATAGGTTGTGTTTTCATATCTTTATATCCAAGTGACTAGTGTACTATCTTATTTATGCGAAGTACTTAATATTTATAATTAATGGAATTGATGACAACTTATAGAAATAGAAATCAAAGTTATCTTAAAATTTAAACATTTTATTATGAACTCAATTGTCAACAAGCAAATGTTCAAACAAGCAAAAAGCAACTAAAATGAGTGTTGTAAAAGAAACTGTGAGCTTTTGTTATATATTTTAAGTGATATTAAATTTAACAAGATAGGACCAAAATCATTGAATTTCTTCCACCTCTTTGCTTTCTCTTGTATACCTTTATATTCATTATTTTTGCATTGATCACTTCCTAATAATTCATCCAACCCATTGTAACAGTTAAGTATACTCAAGCAAAATAAATTGCAACCTTGGCTATGTTTGAAAATATCTCTCATTTACCTCTTTTAAGAATTAAAAAGAATATGTCACCATCCATCTTTTGAAGCAATAATTGCTTCATTTCATTCATTAGAATTCTACAACTTTTCATTTGTTTCTTTACCTAGTTCTTGTCTCTTTCTTAATTATTCCTTCTATTGGTTAAATTGGTTTTTAAAATCATTTTAGCTCCTTCTTTAACTCTCCTGAGAATTTTTGTTGGCTTTGCCTCCAATCTACATCTTTTTCTGGTACTATGCCTGATGCTTTGGCAGATAATTTTCAAACTATTATTTTAATCATAGTAACTCTTTAGTTCATTCATTTTGTTTGTTTTTTTGCTCGTTCTTCCAGAAACTTTGACTTTCTTAGTACTGGTCTCTAGTAATTTTGGGGGGACTATATATTTATGACTTGAGCTTCTGTCCTTTTATGTCGTTCTGATGCTTTTGCAGTTTAATATGGGGATCCCAAGAGTTTTAAATGCTTCCAAAGTGGTGTGATGCAGGAAGACATCTAGTTCCTGTCGTCCTGGTCTGAGCTCTTCAAATTGGCTGGTGTATAGGACTAATACTCAAAGAAAGAAAATTCAGTTTGTGCTTTATTTCTAATCAAAAGGAGAAGCTTAATGAAGATTATCCTTCAGAAGCTTTCCTGGAAGCACCTTGATCTCTTTGTTCTCAAACAATAGATGAGGAGGTTCAACATGGGAATGACCATGGTGTATAAAACAGATGAGACTTTGTCCATATCCATGGTGTGATTAGAAATGAGTTGGAAGCACATGAAAACTATTGTCCCATAGAATGTCAACATTACAAAAATGTGGGAAGCACAAGTGGTGAAGGCTTTCTGTCATCCCTCAATTGAGCGGATCCTGATGATGGTGATGAACAGGTAGGTAGTAAAGATGACCAAGAGTATGTAAGTGGCATTTAATTCTCCTGTGATAAAGATTAGTACACACATATGTGAGTGTGTGTGTATATGTCCATGCTCGTGTGTGTGTGTGTACAGACACATATATGCACATTAGAGAGAGAGAGAGAGAGAGAGAGAGAGAGAGAGAGAGAGAGAGAGTCAAGAGTGAGAGAATATCACAGAAAATGTGATGGACCATATTTGAACTAAAGAAAGAGAGGCAGAAGGTACAGCTAATGTAGACAGAAGAATTCAGAAGACCATAAACAAATGATCCACTGACCATGGCAAACACTTAGTTTCATGGCAGTAGAGTAATGTAAGGGCTTACATATAGTCATGTGATGATCATAGGACATGGAGGCCAAAAGACAATTTAAAACAGTGGCAAAAGTTATGAAGAGAAATATGTGTGTAGAATATCCACTGTAGGAGAAGACCTTGTCCTCCATAAGGAACCCAGTCATCAGTTTAGGGCTAATAGATGAGGAGTAACCAAACTCATCCAGAGAGAGGTTACTGAGGGCGGGGGGGAACGCATTGAAAAGTGGAAATGAGAGTCTCAGAAGAGCAAAACTACTATTCCCAGGCTCCCTATCATGATGATGAGGTAGACAAGGGTAAACAATATGAAGAGGAAGATCTGAGTCTCTGGAGCATTTATTAATTTGTTACCTTAAATGCTATCCAAGTTTACTTTCCTTAGTTGGCTTTCTTGTCAAGCTTTTAAAAAGTAACTTTTACTCCCCCCTTTTCTCTCTTATTTATTCAAATTCACCCATCATTCTTCCTCAGAAAGTGTCATGGGTGAGTTTACACTTAAATTTAGATTTCTTTTGCTTGTCATCTTTCATTCTCAAATCCTTCTCTGCTTACAGACTTGCTCAGCCTATGATACAGAAAATCACAACAGTGAAAACAGGATGAAATTACATGTGTTTACTAAAACAAGATTCATAGATTGTTTGTACTATAGCACTGAGGTGCCTAGACTAGAAATCAGAACATCTAGATTTTTAGTTTAATTCTGCTATTAAAAAGCTATGTGACCCTGAGCAAATCAACCATCTGTTTGAGTGGAATTAGATGATATCTTGTTAGAGAAGTCAAATAACAGAGCTATCCCCTGAACTTAGCACAGTGATGTCCATCTTGTAGGTGCTCAAGAAGTGCTTGTTGACTAGACCTGTTATTTTGTTTTAAAAGTCAGAGGACCTATGGTGAAATCCCATCTCTGAAACATACTACTTATGTGATCTTGGGTTAACCTCTCTAAATTTCAGTTTTCTCAGCTATAAAATGAAGGAGGTAAACTGGTGCCTCTGTATTCCTTGCATTTTTAAACCTATGAGTCTATGGGGGCAAGGAACTTGCAGCCTTTATGCCAAATGTAACCCTCTAGGTCCTCAAACCGAGCTCTTTGACTGAATGTAAGTTTCATTGCACAAATCCCTATAATAAAAGGATTTGCTCTGTAAAACTTCAACTCAGTCAAAAGACCACAACCAAGGACCTAGAAAACCACATGTGGCCTCAAGGCCACAGGTACACCAAACATGTAGTCACTCAATAATTTTCAATACCCCCACGAAACAATTACTGACAACAGGATCCCCAACCATAAATAAAGGCAGTCACTCACCAATTTTCAATGCCCCCATCAAACAATTACCAGACCATGAAGAATCAAAGATAATGATGATGAAGATGATGATGATAACCTCAGGAAGCATAGAGTAAACTTATTAATACATATATATTATATATGTATGTGTATATACATATATACACATATATACATACACATGTGTATGTATAAATACACCTATATGTGGGTATATTATAAATTTTTAATATATCTTGGATTGCTGTTCAGTTATTTCCAACTTTTTTTTTAACTTTTAACATTTGTTTTCACAAAATTTTGGGTTACAAATTTTCTCCCCTTTTATCCCCTACCCCCCCCCCCAAACCCAAGCATTCTAATTGCCCCTGTGACCAATCTGCTCTCTCCTCTATCCTCCCTCTCTGCCCTTGTCTCCGTCTTCTCTTTTGTCCTGTAGGGCCAGATAGCTTTCTTTACCCCTTAACCTGTATTTCTTATTTCCGAGTGGTAAGAACATTACAGTTGATCCTAACACTTTGAGTTCCAACTTCTTTAGCTCCCTCCCTCTCCACCCCTTCCCTTTGGAAGACAAGCAATTCAATATAGGCCAAATCTGTCTAGTTTTGCAAATGATTTCCATACTAGTTGTGTTGTATAGGACTAACTATATTTCCCTCCATCCTATCCTGTCCCCCATTACTTCTATTCTCTTATGATCCTTTCCCTCCCCATGAGTGTCAACCTCGGATTGCATTCTCCTCCCCATGCCCTCCCCTCTATCCTCCCCCCACACCCTGCTTGTGCCCTTGTCCCCCACTCTCCTGTATTGTGAGATAGGTTTTCCTATCAAAATGAGTGTGCATTTTATTCTTTCCTTTAGTGGAATGTGATGAGAGTAGACCTCATGTTTTTCTCTCGCCTCCCCTCTTTATCCCTCCACTAATAAGTCTTTTGCTTGCCTCTTTTATGAGAGATAATTTGCCCCATTCAATTTCTCCCTTTCTCCTCCCAATATTTCTCTCTCACTGCTTGATTTCATTTTTTTTTAAAGATATGATCCCATCCTCTTCAATTCATTCTGTGCACTCTGTCTCTATGTATGTGTGCATGTGTGCATGTGTGCATGTGTGTGTGTGTACTCCCACCCACTACCCAGATACTGAAATGTTTCAAGAGTTACAAATATTGTCTTTCCATGTAGGAATGTAAACAGTTAAACTTTCGTAAGTCCTTTATGACTTCTCTTTGCTGTTCACCTTTTCGTGGTTCTCTTCATTCTTGTGTTTGAAAGTCAAATTTTCTTTTCAGCTCTGGTCTTTTCATCAAGAAAATTTGAAAATCCTCTATTTCATTGAAAGACCATTTTTTCTCCTGAAGTATTATACTCAGTTTTGCTGGGTAGGTGATTCTTGGTTTTAGTCCTAGTTCCTTTGACTTCTGGAATATCCTATTCCATTCCCTTCGATCCCTTAATGTAGAGGGTGCTAGATCTTGTGTTATCCTGATTGTATTTCCACAATACTTGAATTGTTTCTTTCTTGCTGCTTGCAATATTTTCTCTTTCACCTGGGAATTTTGGAATTTGGCCACAATGTTCCTAGGAGTTTCTCTTTTTGGATCTCTTTCATGCGGTGTTCTGTGGATTCCTTGAATATTTATTTTGCCCTCTGGTTCTAGAATCTCAGGGCAGTTTTCCCTGATAATTTCATGGAAGATGATGTCTAGGCTCTTCTTTTGATCATGGTTTTCAGGTAGTCCCAGAATTTTTACATTGTCTCTCCTGAATCTATTTGCCAGGTCAGTTGTTTTTCCAATAAGATATTTCACATTATCTTCCATTTTTCCAATCTTCTCGCTATGTTTTGTGATATCTGGCTTTCTCAGAAAGTCCTTAGCATCCATCTGTGTCATTCTAGTTTTGAAAGAACTATTTTCTTCAGTGAGCTTTTGAATCTCCTTTTCCATTTGGCTAATTCTGCTTTTGAAAGCATTCTTCTCCTCATTGGCTTTTTGAACCTCTTTTGCCAATTCAGTTAGGCTAGTTTTCAAGGTGTTAATTTCTTCAACATTTTTTTGGTTCTCCTTTAGCAGGGAGCTGATCTGCTTTTCATGCTTCTCTTTCATCCCTCTCATTTCTCTTCCCAGTTTTTCCTCCACCTCTCTAACTTGATTTTCAAAATTCTTTTTGAGCTCTTCCATGGCCTGAGCCCATTGGGTGGGCTGGGACACAGAATCCTTGATTTCTGTGTCTTTGCCTGATGGTAAGCATTGTTCTTCCTCATCAGAAAGAAAGGGAGGAAATGTCTGTTCTCCAAGAAAGTAGCCTTCAATAGTTTTATTTCTTTTCCCTTTTTTGGGCATTCTCCCCAGCCAGTGAATTGACCTCTGAATATTCTCCTCACACCCACCTCGCCTCCTGGTCCTCCCAGCCAGCATTTGGGGTCTGAGATTCAAATGCTGCTTCCCACCTTAGGACTTTTGGCGGGGGCAGGGCTGCTATTCAGTGTGAGAATTAAGTTCAGGTGGTCAGGTTGGGGCAGGGCTGCCTCTCAGGCTCAGTTCCCTCAGGGGGTTTATGTACAGACCTTCCACAATGGATCCAGGCTCCCGCCCACTTGGGGAGCCCCTGTCTGCCGCCACCTCTCAGCTTCTATCTCCTGGGGGGGCCAAGCCATGGGTGCACCCCACTCCCCTCTCTACCCGCCAAAGAGACTCTCTCACCGATCCCCGTCACCTGTGGGTGGAGGGGCTTGTGCTGCTGCTGGAGATCCCGTCCCTGAAGCCTGCTCGGATCTGTACCTCTAGGAGCCGTGGCCGCCGCAGGTCTAGGCTGGGCTCCACGTCTGCAGCACGACGGACCTTTTGCAAGAGGTTTGCAGGTCCCTCTGTGGGTGGAGGGACCCGCGTGGCCACTGGAGATCCCGTCCCCGTAGCCTGCTCGGATCTTTTCCTCCTGGTGTCATGGCCGCTGCAGGGCTGCCCTCTGCTCCCAGTCCCGGCGCCCAGTCCGCAGCGCGAAGGACCCCCGCGAGAGGTTCGCAGGTCTCTCTGGAACAGAAATCTCCCTCGCTCCAATATTCCGTGGCCTCTGGGTGCAAAATTCACTGTGAGTTGGTCCCCTCTAGCTGTTCTGTGGGTTGTGGGTTCGGAGCTATGCGTATGTGCGTCTTTCTACTCCGCCATCTTGGCTCCGCCCTCTATTTCCAACTTTTAGTAATACCATTTGGGATATTCTTGGCAAAGATAATGGAGTAGTTTGCTATTTCCTTCTCCAGCTCATTTTACAAATTAATAACTGAGGCAGATCGAAGGAACTTTCCCAGTGTAGATACAAGGCTGTATAAATACTCAATAGCTTCAGTAAAACGTTTCAAATATCTTTAGTATCATCTATACAGGATTTGTGTTTTCATCTAGTTCTTAGAAAGGCTACAAGTTAGCACCATAAAAAGGTACAAAAAATTTAAACTGTTCACATAGGAAGATGTGATTAATGTTATAAGCACTAGCATGATCAATGGAATTGTGTCACTCATATCATATTAATAGGAAGACAAGGACCATTTATTAAATATAATTTCAAATTCTTAAAGTATTTCTATCATAAGAGTACAAGTGAAGAAATGAATGAATAAGATATAAAATAACTTGTTCAGGGAGAGAAAGCAGGAAAAGGTCGAAAAGAACATTACCGTCTGATCTCTCCTGATTCCAAGTACAACACTGCACAATGCTTCCTCTGGAAAAGATCAAACCAACGGTTCTTTACTGCAGAAGTTAATCAAATTTAAAGATGTAGTGTAGTGATAGGAAATTCTTACTGGGATTATTCCCCAGTTAATATTGATGAAGTATAACGTCAAATTCTAAATGTCCTTTACAATTTTTTTATGTCTAGTGAATATTTTCTCCCAATAGCTTTCGTGAAAGCGTTCTTGACTTCCTTGTTTCTCAAGCTGTAGACCAGAGGATTTAGCATGGGAATGACCATGGTGTAGAACACTGATGCCATTTTGTCTGTGTCCATGGAATGACTTGAGTTGGGTTGGAAATACATAAAGATGATTGTTCCATAGAAAATGGACACAACTGTGAGGTGGGAAGCACAGGTAGAGAAGGCTTTATGCCTGCCCTTAGAAGAGTGAATTCTTAGAATGGCCATGAAGATGAATATGTAGGAGATCACAATTATCAAAAGGGCAAAAGAGACATTAAATCCTGCTAAAATAAAGACCACCACCTCACTGATATAAATATCAGAGTAGGAGAGAGCCAAGAGAGGAGGAATATCACAGAAAAAGTGATGGATCACATTGGAACTACAAAAAGAGAGTTCAAATGTACACCCAATATTAATGGATGACTGAAGGAAGCCACATATATAAACCCCAATAGCCAGGCGAATACACACACTCAATGTCATGGTGGTGCTATAATGTAGGGGCTTACATACTGCTGCATGGCGATCATATGCCATCACAGCTAGCAGGAAACAGTCCACACTGACAAAGGCCACGAAGAAGAACATTTGTGCAGCACATCCATTATAAGAGATGACTTTGTCCCCTGTGAGGAATCCAGCTATTACCTTTGGAGTAATAGCTGAAGAATAACTAAAATCCACCAAGGACAGATTACTGAGAAAAAAATACATTGGGTTGTGAAGATGGGAGTCCCAGGAGATCAGCACTACCATGCCAAGGTTCCCCACCAGAGTGATCAAATAAATAAGGGTAAAAATTATGAAGCGGGAGATCTGAAGTTCTGGGTCATCTGTTAACCCCAGAAGAATGAATTCATTCACCTCTGAGTGATTTTCCATATATGACATTTCAGGGTAGGGTCAATCACCTGTGACAAGGGAAAAACCAACAATTAACTCAGTATAGTTAATTCTGAAGCATAAATGATGATCAGAGACATATTTCATACGATAAAGGGGAATAGGAGCAAGAAGGGAAATCACTCTAGTTACTACTGCAACTATATGTAAACACTTAACTAGTGATTCCAACTTTTTTTCAATCTACCACAGCCTTAATAATTTAAAAGGTAGAAAAGTAAACCTCATTGTCAGGGAAGGTGCCTTTCTTCTGGTGAAAAATCATCATTAAGTGAATATGATGAGTAGGTGAATACAGCAGAAAAACTTTTCTCAAGAGTTTGGTCTACTCTGAAGAAGAAAGAAGAGAAAGAAAATGGAGACAGTAGACAGAAATAAAGAGAGAAGACAATTACAAAAGGGAAGAGAAGTAATGATGGCCAGGGGTCAAGTGGGTATTTTTAGGATCAGTCCAAATACTGGTTGGACATGTTTGCAGTGGGAGTTAAATTATTACTCTTCCACTCAACCCTTGAATATTTATGGATGTCAAGCTTTTGAAAATGAATACCCAGCTAACATTTAAGTATAAATATTTTATTGCAAACTAAATTTTGTTAACACTATCTTGCTCCCTTTTCAGTGCTCTAACATGCGTTGAAACAGATTGTGTCCTCTTGTATATTTCTTGGTTTGTCAAAGAAATTTTCCACTAAAGGACAACTTTCTACTACCTTTTGTTTGACTTTGGACAAGATCTAGTCCAATACCTGGTTTCACTTAAAGCCTTCCTTAAGTAGAAGGACCAGTTAAAATATTATCCTACTCTAATAATCTTTTAAAACCTAGCTTCATCATTCTTTCACACTGAGATTTTAGTGGAGGATATTAGTGAAGCAGCTGCATGTTAGCCCAGACTGCATGAACTACGAAATAACTAAGCCATTTTTGAAGACACAATATTAAAGCAAGGAGGGACCACAAGTGTGACTCATATCTGACTGATAATTGCCTCTACAACATCCTCCAATGAGTATGTGAAAGACTAAAAGAAAATAAGTGAGGTTGATTAAGTTAAAATAATAAAGACCAATAAATGAACCATTCTATTGAGATTTTGGTGCCCTCTAGTAATATAGCTAACAAGTAAGATAACTTAGAAATACCAATATAAAGGGATATATTTGTCCTCAATGATATCACTGAGACTTTGTGGGGTGATAAATGCCTACAACACAGACTTTGAAAAATCTACATTATTCAAAGTAAACATAATTGGTAGAAACAAGTTTTGGAGAAACATTATATAGTAAGAAAATATATAGCAGAATAAATTCTGGAACCAGAAAGGTAATGTGTGATGAAAAGTATTTGGATAAAGATCAGTGGAGTAATGATCAGGAATAGCAAGGTTATCAGAGTTGACTAGGAATAATCTGAAGAAGAAGAGAAAATGATTGAACAATTTGGGAAACATCACAAGCCTGGGGAAAGTGAATCATCATTATGTTTTTTTAATCTTCTTTTTGAAGAAAAGCCCATTTTAACAATTCACTCTGGGTTTGATTTGGGAGTTTCACTTTACATCATAGCAAATACATCAAAGAGATGATTGCCAGCTTGGTAATCAGACACAGTTGTATCAGTCACAAACATGGTACTTTCATACTCACCTAATAGGTATAATGACTTAGCCAATTACATGTAGACATATTCTTAAAAAACCTCCTTGATGTATTTAAGAGTAGATGGTTTTGAATTCACATAGAGTCTTTATGGGCAAACAGAAGAAAAAAAGGTTTTTCTTTTTTAAAATATTAGTAGTTCTTATTTATATTGCCCTTAAAGTTTGGTAAAATACTGCACACATTTATCTCCTTTTTTACTCACAACAATCATGAGAGGCAGGTGCTATTATTATCCTTACTTTATAGATGAGAAAACCATCGCAAGGAAATCTTGCTCTGTGGTATACAACAGTTATAAGAGTTTTAATGTAGATTTAAGATCAGGTCTTTTTGACTCAAAATCCAAAGGTCTATTTATGGGATGACTTCACTAATAAGCCACGGGATAATGATATATTATAAAAATTATTGGACTAGTAGCCCAGAGGATTCGGATCTAAATTCTACCTCAGACATTTTACTAGATGTATAACCCTGAGAAAGTCCCCCTAACTTTTCTTATTTTCTCTTTGGTCAGGTGTAAAGTTAGGATATAAATAATTATTGCACCTTTCTCATAGAGTTATGAGATTAAAATGAGTCACTGGATGCCACCCACTATCAAAGGTGAGCTGAGATGATTGAGAGAAGGAACCATATCTTATATAAAATTTGTATCACCCTCAAAGTATAACACAGTGTTTTGCAAAAGCTATGTCCTTAACAATGTTTGTCAATAAGTTTTTAAGGTTGCATTAACATTAAGCAACTCTGACATGCTATGCTGTTGTTCAGTGATTTTTAATCATGCATGACTATTCATGACTCCATTTGAGATTTTGTTGGCAAAGATTCTGGAATAGTTTGGCTTTTCTTCTTCAGCTCATTTCACAGATTAGAAAACTAAGGCAAATAGTATTAAATGACTTGCCCAACCATAAACTGCTAATAAATATTTGAGGCTACATTTGAACTCAAGAAAATGTGTCTTCATGACTCCAGGTATGGCACACTAACCACTATACTTTTTAGCTGCTCAGTATACTCTGTGCCCTCTCAAAATGCCCTTTCAATTAGACAAAAATAATAACTACATTTTAAAGCTTGAAAATACCGCATTTCTTTAAAGCAATTATTACAGGTATTCTTATTCATAGTATTACAGCAGCAGAAAATGAGTCTAAAATTCCTTCACTAAGGCCACACACACATTTTCTGTCAGTTGTGCTAGTTGTTTTTAGCTCCAATGCATTATGCCATATTATCCTTCAGATAAACCCTGGGATTGTGGGTTGAGCTTTTTAGAACCTACCTAACTGGAGATGGTAGAGAAAAATAAGCACCTTCACACGTGTTTCTTGAGTCTGAAGTCCTAATTCTAGGAAAGAAGTTATTCTGTTGAAGAAACTCCTCCCTTGTCCCTAATCCCCTGCTAAGTGGTCCCTATTTCAAGAGAAATCATCATTGATCACTGCTGCTTTCCATGGCAGTAGAGTTAGTGAATTTCTCTTCTCCAGCTTCTCAAGACGACTGAATGATTCAGAAGACTCCCGTCTCCAGGTTGATCCTATAGTAATTAAGCCTAATGGGGCATTGTTTAGATGTCAGTGGTTGAAGGTAGGAATCAAGGAGCACTTTATATAGACCTAGGCATAAAGCAGCTCTTAGGAGAACCATGGCACCTTGGGAAAACCTGGCAGTGCTTCACCTGGCTCCTGAACTAAACAAACCATTTCCTTCTACTGTGATAATGGGGACCAAATCTTGATTGTCCAAAGAGACAATGTTCTCATAGGTAACTTTGTCGTTCTTAGTTCACTGCAAGTTAATTATTCTTAATTCTTGCAAAGAAGAAGCCCTAGAGGAGCAGATCTTAAGGCATAAGTACAAATCATATACCTTTCATAAGCATGAATAGGGAATGATTTATTGCTCAAGGAAAAGATATATATTACTTAAAAAGAAAATAATATAATTTGGATTGCACGATTTTTTTAAAAAAAGCCTTTGCATAAACAAAATTAAGGTAGCTAAGGTAAGAAGACAAGAAACTGATTGGTAGAAAAAAGTTGTATCAAACATTTCTGGAGAGAGAGTGATATCCAAAATATAACACAGAAATGTAAAACACCAAAAGTCATTCCCCAATAGAGAAGTAGTCTAAGATAAAACATGATGAACTTAATCTGGGAGAGGCATTTTGTTCCATGAATTTGCAACCAGGAAGAGCAGCAGGCACAGAATAGAGCACTCTCCAGAAGAGTGTTTCTCCTCTACCATAAATATTCCAAGTTTCTTCATTTGATTCTCAGATGAGCACTTCCTGATTTCACTCTTCTGCGCATGCTCCAGGTGTCACTTGTATTCAGAACTTCAAGACAATCCTCCAGATATGGTTTGCGGCAAAACAAGATTGTTGCCACCTTCTTGGTACATATTATATCTGTTAAAATAGGCTAGGATTATGTTGGCGTATTGGCTCTCATGACACAATATTTATTCTTATTAAGTATGCAATGTAGTCAAACTCTTAATCCTTATCACACAAAGCATGAGTCATTTCTACTCTGACAAAGTGCCAGCTGATTTTGAAGTGCAATAAATTTTTATAGCACTAAGAAAAACTCAGAAATATGACCAGCTTACTCCAAACTCCTAGAAAGGCCTATTTTTGTCCAACTGATTAACAGAGAAGAGGTTTTTTGTTGCTTGTTTTAATATCTGATTCTGTACTTCGCAATGGTACAAGTCATTTGCCCTACATGCAATAGAAAGGAGAGGAAAGGAAAACAAAACATTTTTCTAACTGATGGGCTGATGTATTTTCTTTCTCATTCTTGAAGTTCAAATGGAAAGATCTATCAATTTGTACACTTGAGATCTGTCCTCAAACCCCAGTTTCAAAACCTACCAGCTATGGGATAAGTGTGTCTGAATTTCAATTTTCTTGTTTATCATTGAATCAACAAATTTCAGTTTAGCACTTTTTAAATATCTGTTTTGCTCAAGTCAATATACTAGCCTCTAAACACACAGATTGCAAGTGGAAGAGACCTGCTCTAGACATTACAGTTGAGTTCAAAAAAACATATACGCACAGGGGGCAGAGCCAAGATGGCGGAGTAGAAAGACGCACATACGCTACCTCCGAACCCACTGCCCATAAAATATCTGTAAAAAAAGAACCACTGGCGAATTCTGGAGCAGCAGAAGCCACAGAACAATGGAGCAGAGGAGATTTCTGCTCCAGAGAGCCTGAAAACCTCTCACAAAAGGTCCCTCGCACCCCAGACCCGGAGCAGAGCTCAGCACTGCCTCAGCGGCGCAGCGTGGAAAGGAGCAGATCCGAGCAGGCTTCAGGGACAGAATCTCCAGCGGCCGCGCAGGTCCCCCACCCACAGGTGACAAGGGTGGTGAGAAGGTCTCTTCGGGGGGTTGAAAGGGTTGTGGGGTGCCCCCATAACTCAGGCCTCCTCGGGAGGCAGCAGCAGAGGTAAGAGCAGACCTGGGCTCCCCAAGCAGGCAGGAGCCCTGATCCATTGTTGAAGGTCTCTGCATAAACCCCCTGAGGGAACTGAGCCCATGAGGCGGCCCTGCCCTGACCTGAGCACCTGAACTTAATCTCACACTGAATAGCAGCCCTGCCCCCGCCCCAAGCCCTGAGGCTGGGAAGCAGCATTTGAATCTCAGACCCCAAGTGCTGGGTGGGAGGATCAGGAGGTGAGGTAGGGGTGGAGAGGACACTCAGAAGTCAAGTCACTGGCTGGGAAAATGCCTAGAAAAGGGAAAAAAATAAGACGATAGGAGGTTACTTTCTTGGTGAACAGGCATTTCCTCCCTTCCTTTCTGATGAGGAAAAACAACGCTTACCATCAGGGAAAGGCACAGAAATCAAGGCTTCTGTATCCCAGACCACTCAATGGGTTCAGGCCATGGAAGAGCTCAAAAAGGATTTTGAAAATCAAGTTAGAGAGGTGAAGGAAAATCTGGGAAGAGAAATGAGTGACATGCAAGCAAAGCATGAAAAACAAGTAAACACCCTGCTAAAGGAGACCCAAAAAAATGCTGAAGAAAATAACAGCTTGAAAAATAGGCTAACTAAATTGGCAAAAGAGGTTCAAAAAGCCAATGAGGAGAAGAATGCTTTCAAAAGCAGAATTAGCCAAATAGAAAAGGAGGTTCAAAAGTTCACCGAAGAAAATAGTTCTTTCAAAATTAGAATGGAACAGATGGAGGCTAATGACTTTATGAGAAACCAAGAAATCACAAAACAAAACCAAAAGAATGAAAAAATGGAAGAGAATGTGAAATATGTCATTGGAAAAACAACTGACCTGGAGAATAGATCCAGGAGAAACAATTTAAAAATTATGGGACTACCTGAAAGCCATCATCCAAAAAGAGCCTAGACATCATCTTTCATGAAATTATCAAGGAAAACTGCCCTGAGATTCTAGAACCAGAGGGCAAAATAAGTATTCAAGGAATCTACAGATCACCATCTGAAAAAGATCCAAAAAGAGAAACTCCTAGGAACATTGTGGCCAAATTCCAGAGTTCCCAGGTCAAGGAGAAAATATTGCAAGCAGCTAGAAAGAAACAATTCAAGTACTGTGGAAATACAATCAGGATAACACAAGATCTAGCAGCTTCTACATTCAGGGATCGAAGGGCATGGAATAGGATATTCCAGAAGTCAAAGGAACTAGGACTAAAACCAACAATCACCTACCCAGCAAAACTGAGTATAATACTTCAGGGGAAAAATTGGTCTTTCAATGAAATAGAGGACTTTCAAGCATTCTTGATGAAAAGACCAGAGCTGAAAAGAAAATTTGACTTTCAAACACAAGAATGAAGAGAAGCATGAAAAAGTAAATAGCAAAGAGAAGTCATAAGGGACTTTACTAAAGTTGAACTGTTTACATTCCTATATGGAAAGACAATATTTGTAACTCTTGAAACTATTCAGTATCTGGGTACTGGGTGGGATTACACACACACACATGCACATGCACATGCACACACATATAGAGACAGAGTTCACAAAGTGAATTGAAGAGGATGGGATCATATCTTAAAAAAATGAAATCAAGCAGTGAGAGAGAAATATATTGGGAGGAGAAGGGGAGAAATGGAATGGGGCAAATTATCTCTCATAAAAGAGGCAAGCAAAAGACTTATTAGTGGAGGGAAAAAGAGGGGAGGTGAGAGAAAAACATGAAGTTTACTCTCATCACATTCCACTAAAGGAAGGAATAAAATGCACACTCATTTTGGTATGAAAACCTATCTTACAATACAGGAAAGAGGATAAGCAGGGTGGGGGGGATGATGGAAGGGAGGGCAGTGGGAGGAGGGAACAATTAGAAGTCAACACTCTTGGGAAGGAATAGGACCAAAAGAGAGAATAGAAGGAATGGGGGACAGGATAGGATGGAGGGAAATGTAATTAGTTCTTACACAACACTACTATTATGGAAGTCATTTGCAAAACTACACAGATTTGGCCTATATTGAATTGCTTGCCTTCCAAAGGGAAGGGGTGGGGAGGGAGGGAGGAACAGAAGTTGGGACTCAAATTTTAGGAACAACTGTCGAGTACTGTTCTTGACACTAGGAAATAAGAAATACAGGCAAAGAGGTATAGGATGGAGACAAGGGCAGAGAGGGATGATAGAAGAGAGGGCAGATTAGCAGACAGGGGCAATTAGAACGCTCGATGTTTTGGGGTGGGGGGAGGAGACAAAAGGGGAGAAAATTTGGAACCCAAAATTTTGTGAAAATGAGTGTTAAAAGTTAAATAAATAAATAAAGAGGGGAAAAAAATTAAAAAAAAAAATAAAAACAGTGTTCCACTCCCCCCCCCCAAAACATATACGCAGATAAGTCTAATGTGAAATACAGTGTGACAAGAGTGAGCAAGAGATATAAGCAAAAGAAAATTAAGGGAAATATGGAGGGTAGGGGAACAACCAATGAATCAGGAAAGAGGATTTGTGGAAGGTGTGCAGTGGAGCCTGGGTCATGGAGAAAGAGAAGACTTCAACTTCAGGTGATGAGGATGAAGTTTATATCAGGCGTGATGAACATTTTGTGTGAATACTAAGAATCAGTTGGGGGAAGGACTAATCTAGCCATTAGACCATTTTAACTGGAACATCCTGAACTAGGGGTGTTTTAAAATAGATACAATTATGTACAAACTTTATTAAAGACTATGTTGAAAGAAGTGAGAGAAAAGTCACTAATCTTTCTAACGTCTTGCAGTCAGCCTAGCCTTCATGAATTACATAGAACAGAGGAGCCTAATATGGGAGACTAACAGCAATTAACAAACCACATTTTCATTCAATTTTGTTCATTTTGAGGAAGTATAAATGCAGGCATATATTAATAAGCCAGTTAAGAACTATAAGGATTATAGAAGGAGCTTCTTATCACAAGTCAAATGAGCGTCGAGCCAAGGAACTCATAGGAGTAAGTAAAAGATGGGGGAGTTCAAGGAAAAGATGATCTTACAAGGATAATTGCTATGTTCTGTGACAAATCAAGATATGGAAATGTTACTCCTTATTTTATTGAAATATTGCTGAGAGGTTTATTAACCATAATAATTACAGTGAATGGAGGGCAATATTTGGTAGCCTTGAAAAGAGAACTCTGCTTCAGTGGGGTCCAATTAGAGTCGGAAGAGATGACTGCAATCCTCAGACAAGGGAGGGGCTTACTACCTATATAGTACTCTGACTTGATATTGTACCAGGTATTAGGTGATTCTGAAGATAAGTGTTTAGGTCAAGACCAGCTGGAATGAGATATATGTTGCACAGTAGGGAGAAGTACAGATGTGATACCCAGCATGGAGGAGCTGATGCTTTTCCTGCAAGCATTTTTGATGTCCTTTTTCCTCAAGCTGTAGACCAGTGGGCTCAGCATTGGAATAATCATAATATAGAGTATATATGATGTTTTGTCTATGTCCATGGTATGATTAACACTGTGTTGTAGGAACATCAAGATTATTGTCCCATATACACTGTCCTATAGACACACTAATACTTTTATGAGTTGGGAGGCACAGGAGGAGAAGACTTTCTTCTGACCCTCAGCAGAATGGATTCTCAGAATGACATTAAGGATAAACATATAAGAGGTGAAAATGTACATGAGGGTAAAAGAGATATTGAATCCCCCCTAATATAAAGAACACCTACTCATCAATGTGGATATTAGAGCAGGAGAGACACAGGAGAGGGGAATATATATTAGGTGATTCTGAAGATAACTGTTCAGGTCAAGACTAGCTGGAGTGAGATATATGTTGCTCAGCAGGGAGAAGTATAGATGTGATGCCCAGCATAGAGGAGCTGATGCTATAACATAGAGGCTTGCAAACAGCCACATGATGTTCATAGACCATGGGAGCCAAGAAGAAATTTTCAACAGTGGTAAATGTTGCAAAGGATAACAACAGCATAGCAGATCAATTGTAGGAGATGAACTTTTCCCATGTGAAAAGTTCAGCCATCACCTTGGAAGTAACAGGTGAGGCATAGCCTATATCCACCACAGACAGGTTACTGAAGAAAAAGTATATTGGAGTGAGTAGATGGGAGTCCCAAAATATCAGGACTACCATGCCCAGGGTTTCCACCAGTTTGATGATGTAGGTGAGGGTGAGTAACATAAAGAGGGGCATCTTCAGCTCTGGGGCATCTTAGTTCTAGAAAAATGAACTCACTAACCTCTGATCCATTCTTCCTAGATACTACTGAGATGTTAGGTCATTTACCTGTAAGAAGGAAGTCAGCGTCATAAGAATGAACTTAGACCTATGAATGACTCAGTCATAAAATAAGACCACAGATACCTGTTTATATATGTATGTACGTACGTATATAGTATACATATATATGTGTAATGAATTGTATCTATATTTAATACATATTATGAATTATATATATGTATTATGTGTGTATATATGTGTGTGTATGTGTATACATATATATGCATATATATGTATATACACACACACAGACATATATATTGTGGATGGTGGAAATAGAGGCATGAATGAGAAGGAAGGCTTAAAAGATTTTCATGGAAACTGATCCAGCATCTATCATCTCACTGATTTCAGATTCCTCTTTGGAGAGATGCCCTTGAGACTAGATTGCTATTTTTCTTTTCAGTCTCTGAGATCTAGGTTTCTCATACCTATTGCCACTTAGGTAGACTAAAGCCTTTGTGTTCTTCTGGAGAGTTAAAGAGGACTTTATTGTAGAGAGAAGCAGAGCTAGGGTCTTCTTAAAGAATATGCTCAACTCTGATAAACAGGAGAGAAAAATAATATGAGAGAAGAGAGAAAAGAAGAGAGGGCCTAAGAAACAAATGGCACAAGTGAATCAAGATGCCAGTGAGACTTTGAACAGCCACAGATAAATGCATGTGAGGCTTACAACAACAAATGGGGCCCATGTAGGGGAATGAAGTGATCAGTCCCTGGGTAGGACCACCTACCAACCAGGTCCAGTTAGATAGTTATGGAAATTGAGTCAATCTAAATGATTACAGAATTATTTGACAACAAAATCATTGTTTCTAAGTTGAATATTCTTTACATTCTATCTTCTCAATATTTTATTACCAAAACCATGGAAGCAGATGGGGCCCTCATATAGGACTGATGGTCATTTTGTCCTGTTATTCACTTAAATTGATGCCAGTATACCAAATATCCATACCAATCTACTTTCCTACAAACATGTACACATACACACAAACACACACATTATGTAAAGATATATACATATATGTATATATATATACACATAGAGAGAGAGAGAGTTGTAGATAATGAAGACATGTCTCATATAGACATAGATAGAGATGCATATATTAATCCAAATTCAGTTACAGATATCTCTTAGAGGTCAGGCTTCTCTCTCCCCTAAGTCAGGATGACCATTAGGAACAAGACTTGTAGTCCATCACAAACCCACTCTTATTCTTTACAACTTGGACAGACCTTACAGGTTCTGCTTCCTAGAGAACCTAGGAGTAATCTCTGTATATAATGAGGTACTAGACTTGAGGAAGGCCCAAGTGGAAGACATTGGTAGACAGTCTCATGGAATCCATGTGAATTGTCACTATGAAACAGTCATTAAAGAAGACACAATCCCATGATTTTATAGCAGAGGATATTCAGTTTCTCCTAAATTTAATATATGAAAAAAATCACTTCAGTTGAAAACATCTCCAGCAAAGGTACATATAATTGGAAACTAAAAAGGGAGGAATGATAGCCAATAGATGGAAAATTTTAGTGTTATATTGAAGCCCCTCAATGGTGATGTGAGGAGCTAAATTTCACTTTATATCTATTACTGGGACTTGGACGGATGAGATATACCTGGAACATGCTTCTGGGAGGTTGTACAGTAAATGAACTAGCACCCATAAGATTGCCAAAGTTAGCAAAAAAGGCAAATGACAAATGTTGGAGGAACTTCAGGAAAACAGGCATAAAAAAGGTCCTTGGGTAGAGCAGTGGAACAGTCTGGTCATTATGGCAAGCACAAGAGAATGATAGCTCTACTTAACCTGTAAGGTGATGAGAACAAAGAAAGAGAAAGAGGACATCAAATGCATAAAAATATTCCAAGTTGGACTTACTGTAGTGCAAATGATTGGAAAATGAGGTCTTTATCAGTGTCTAATTTAATAAATTATTGTATATGAATATAACAAAATACAGTTGTATTATAAGAAATTATGAAAGAAATGATTTCAGAGAAACCTAGGAAGCAGTCTAATAACTAATAAAGCCAAAGGAGTAGAATAGGATTTGCTAATTTTCGGTTGTTGACTTTTCATGACTTCATTTAGTACTTTCTTGGAAAAGATACCAGAGTGGTTTGCCATTTCATTCTCCAGCTCCATTTACAGTTGAGGAAACTGAAGCAAGCAAGGAAAAATGATTTTCCCAAGGTCACACAGCTAGTAAGTGTCTGAGGCCATATTCAAACTTGTGAAGATGAATCTTTCAGACTCCAGGGTTCGCACTCTATCTACTGCATCACCTAGCTGCCATAGAGCCAGGAAAACAAGTGTACAATACAGTACTGTAAAAAGTGAACAGTTTTTATGACTTCGATCCCTGACCCATTCAATGATGGAGAAATATTCTGGATGACATTGATGAAGCATAACATGATGTAGCATCCCTATTGAGGTATCACATACTGAACTACAAAATGAAACATACATTTTTTATGAGGTAAGTGTACAAATTTATTTTGTCTTACTATGCATATTGGTTTCTTTATCAAAATGGAACAGAAAGGGGGAAGTGGGAAAGAGAAGAAAATGTGTATTAATTGAACAAAAAAGCAAAGTTCACCAGTTTTCTATATGAAGAAGAAATGCTCATGGGACCATATCCAATAATAGAAGAGACAAACATGGTGGAAATCATGTAGATGAAGTATTTGGAGATTTGATTGCAGACATAAAAGGACTATTGTCATAAGAATAGATTCTTGATCACTTGAGGTAGAATAGGAAATATGAGGCTTTTGGGAAAGGGCTCAAAGGCTCATCATGCAACAGATTCAGCAGCAACAGCAAAAGCAGTAACAACAACAGCAACAGCAAGAGCATCAGTAGCAACAGCAACAACAGTAACACCAACAGCAGCAGCAGCTGCAACAGGAAGATCAGCAGCAGCAACAGCAGCAACAGCCACCAAAACTGGAACAGCAAAAGCAGTAGTAACAACAGCAAGAGCAGCAGCATCAATAGCAGCGGCAACAGCCAAGAGCAGTGGTAGCAAGAGAAACAGCAACAGAAATAGGAACAGCGGCAACAACAGCAACAGCAGCAACAGCAAGAGCAGCAACAGCAAGAGCAGCAGTAGCCAGAGAAGCAGCAACAACAAGACCATCATCAGCAACATGAACAGCAACACCAGCAATAGCAGCAGCAGCAGCAGCAACAGCCACCACAACC
The DNA here is from genome assembly GCF_028372415.1 of Notamacropus eugenii. NCBI lineage: Eukaryota > Metazoa > Chordata > Mammalia > Diprotodontia > Macropodidae > Notamacropus > Notamacropus eugenii. The sequence continues at coordinate 4,178,467 of NC_092873.1, forward strand.
AAAACGGTAAAAGCAGTAACAACAACAGCACCAATAACAGCAGCAGCAGCAGCAGTAGCAGCAACACCAAGAACACCAGCAGCAGCAACAGCAAGAGCAGCAAAAGCAAGAGCTGCAGTAGTGAGAGCAGCAGCAATAGGAATGTATGCGTACAATGTATATGTATGTGTATAAAATTGTATGCCATCTCAGGGAGGCAAGGGGGAAGGCGGGTGATAGGAGGGGCAGAGTGGGGGGAAAATATAAGTGATAGCGTAGTGATTGTGGAACAATGAAAAAAGTAAAATAATTTAAGAAAAGGAATAGAGAATACTAAATTACCTAAATGTTGGAAGAATATGTGATTCAATCCATTTCAAATGCAAAGAACATGCCAAACTAATCAGTAGTAATATCTTTCTAATGTTAGTAGTAGAGAGATTGGGCCTCAATCAATGTAAAACCTTTTACATACTGACAATCAGAAGGGCTCCCCATGGTTCCTGGAGACATATAGTGGAAAGTCTCTCAGTTTCTAAAAGTGATTCTGAGAGACAACAACAAATATTAACCAACCTCAAAGGCCAAAGCTCCACAATATAGATATATAAAAATAAAGCTAAAAGTCAATCAAAAAGAAAAAGAAAAAAAAAGAAAAAGTGCTGGGTTAGTCGTCCAGAAGATTTGGGTCTAAATTCTACCTCAGACATTTTACTACCTGTAAAGCTCTGAGAATGTCCCTGAACTTTTCTTATTCTCTATTTAGTCAACTGAAAAAATGAGGATATAAATAACTATTGAACCTATCTCATAGAGTTGTGAGATTAAAGTGAATCATTTGATGTAAACCACTATTAGAGGTGAGCTGAGAAGATTGAGAGAAGGGACGAAGTCTTATTTAAACTTCATAGTTCCCTCAGAGTACAACCCAGTGCTTTGCAAAAGATATGTCCTTAAATAATGTTTGTGAATAAGTTTTTAAGGTTTCATTAACATTAAGCAACTCTGACATACTATGCTGTTGTTCAGTTATTTTCAATCTTGTCTGACCATTCATGACTCCATTTATATTTTCTTGGCAAAGATACTGGAATGGTTGGTCATTTCCTTCTCGAGTTACTTTTGAAGATGAAGAAACTAAGACAAACAGTATTAGGTAATTTTCCAAGGCATATTCAATTTGTAAATGTCTGAGACTAGATTTGAACTCAAGAAGGTGAATCTTCCTGAAGTGCATCTCTATCCGTTGTACCATCTACTTGCTCAATATACTTTGTGCCCTTTCAAAATGCACTTTCATTCAGTGGCAAATAATAATTGGCATTTTAAAATTATTTTAAAATTTGAAAATACCACATTTCTTGAATGCTGTTGTTCAGGAACTCTGATCATAATATTACAGGTGAAGAAAATGAGGCTAAAATAACTTGACCAAGGTCACACAGACAGTGTCAAAGTGAAAGCACTTGAACACAGTTGTTTCAATTTCCAACGAACTATGCCATATTATCCTTCAGATAAACCCTGGAATTGTGGGTTAGTCTTTTTAGAACCTAACTATCTGGAAATGGTAGAGACAGAGAGGCACCTTCATATGTGGGCCTTGAGTCCTAATACTAGTCCTAATACTAGGAAAGAAGTTATTCTGTTGAAGAATCTGCTCCCTTGTCCGTAATCTTCTATCTAGTGGTCCCTATTTCAAGAGAAATAATCCTTTGTCACTGCTGCATTGGGTGACAATAGAAGTAGTGAATTTCTCTTCTCCAGCTTCTCATTGATTGAATGATTGAGAAGATACCTGGCTCCAGGTTGATCCTGTTGCTATTAACTCTAATAGGGAGTCATTTAGATATGAGTGGCTGAATGTGGGCATCAAGGAGGGCTTTATATAGACATTGGCATAAAGCAACTTTTAGGAGAACCATGGCACCTTGGGAAACTTGACAGTTCTTCACCTGGCTCCTGAGCTAAAGAAATGGTTAATTCTGCTGTGACCACTGGGACTAAGTCTTGCTCGTCCAAAGAGACCGTGTTCTTATAGGTAGCTTTATCGTTTTCAGTTCATCGTAAGTTAATTATTCTTAATTCATACAAAGAAGCCCTAGAGGAGGGAATCTAAAGGCATAAGTACTGATCATATACCTTTCCTAGGCATGTATAGGGAATAAATTATTGATCATAGAAAAGACAAACACTACTTAGAAAGAAAATAATATAATTTGAATTGCATAAAATTAAAAATAAACTTTTGCAAAAACAAAAACAATATAGCTAAAGTAAGAAGGCAAGCAATTGACTTCTGAAAAATAATTGTATCAAATATCTCTGGGAAGAATGATGTACAAAATATAACACAGAAATGTATAAGACCAACGGCCATTCCCCAATAGAGAATTGGTCTAAGATTAGAATGAATTTCATCTGGGAGAGGCATCTTTTTCCGTGAATTTTCAATCAGGCAAAGCAGCAGGTCCAGAGTGGGGAACTTTCCAGAAGAGTTTTTCTCCTCTACTACAAATATTCCAAGTTTCTTCAACTGCTTCTTATACGAGCACCTCCTGGTTTTACTCCTCTGGGCGTACTCCAAGTATCAGTTGTATTCAAGACAATCCTCCAAATCTGGTGTGAGGCAGAGCAGGATCATTCATAGTTCATACTGTATCTCTGTTACATAAATAGGGTAGGATTACGTTGAGGTGCTGGCTATCATGACACAATATTTATTTCTATTATACTTTCTCTCCAGTCAAACTCCTAAATCTTTTCACAGAAAGCATGAGTCACTCACACTCCAGCATAGTGCCAGCTGATTTTCAATTACGATAAATTTTAGTAGCACTAAGAAAAGCCCCCTAATATTACCAGCTTACCCCATACTCATGGAAAGTCCTATTTTCGTACCACCGAATGTCAGAGAAGAGGGTTTTTTGTTGTGTGTTTATTTTAATATCTGACGCTGTACTTGGCCAGGGTACAAAATCATTTACCCTACATGCAATAGAAAGGACAGCAAAGGAAAACAAAACATTTTTCTACCTGTATTGAATTTTTCATTCTTGAGACCCAAAAGGAAAGATGCTTGTATACTTGAGATCTGCACTCAAACCTTAGCTCCAAAACCTAGTAGCTATGGGACAAATAAATCTAAATTTCACTTTTCTCATTTCTCATGGGCTCAACAAAGTCCAATTTAACGTCTTTTAAATATCTGTTTTCCCCAAATTAATATGCTGTTGTACCCAGTATTAGGTGATTGTGAAGGTAACTGTTTAGGTTAAGACCAGTTGGAATGAGATATATGTTGCCCAGTGGGGAGAAGGAGAGTTGTGATGCCCAGGAAGGAGAAGCTGATACTTTTCCTGAAGGCATTGTTGACTTCCTTGTTCATCAAGCTGTAGACCAGAGCGTTCAGAATTGGAATAACATAGTATTGAATATAGATGACATTTTGTCTGTGACCATGGAGTGACTAGAGCTGGGTTGCAGTTACATGAAAATGATTGTCCCATAGAACATGGATGCTGCTTTGAGGTGAGAAGCACAAGTGGAGAAGACTTTCGTCTGGTCTTCAGCATACTGAATTCTCATAATGGTAAAAAGGAGAAACAGGTAAGAGGTGAAAATTATTATAAGGGCAAAAGAGATATCAAATCCCCCTAATATATAGAGAACCCACTCATTAATGTAGATATCAGAGCAGGAAAGAGACAGGAGAGGGGGAATGTCACAAAAAAGTGGTGAACTATATTGGAACCACAGAAGAAATGACTAAAGTTATCTCCTGCAGTCACAGCAGAGGTCAGAAAGCCACAGATGTAGCAACCAACAGCTAGACATGAACACACACTGATGTCATTGTTATGGTATAGTGTAGAAGCTTGCAAAAAGTCACATGATTATCATAGGGCATGGAAGCCAGGAAGAAACTGTCAACTGTGGTAAATGTTGCAAAGAAGAACAACTCTTTAGCACATCAATTGCAGGAAATGATCTTGTCCCCTGTGAAGAACCCAGCCGTAATCTTGGGAGTAGCAGTTGAGGAGTAGCCAAAATTCACCACATACAGGTTACTGAGGAAAAAGTCCATAGAACTGTGTAGATGGGATTCCCAAAAGGTCAGGTCTACCATACCTAGGTTGCCGCGTATATGATGATGTATATTAGAATGAATAGGATAAAGAGGGTATCTGAAACTCTAGGACTTCTCTTAGTAACAGAACATTGAACTCGTTAATCTCTGAGTCATTCACAGATACTCCTGGGAAGTTAGGTAACAAGAAAGAAAACATCAGAAGAATGATCTCAGACCTATAAATGACTCAGTTATAAAATACGACCACAGACAAATATCTATTGTGAATGGTGGAAACATAGGCATGAGGGAGAAGGAAGGTTTAAATTATTTTCATGGAGACTGATCCAGGATGTATCATCTCAATAATCTCAGATTCCTCTTAGAAGAGAAGCCCTTGAAACTGGCTCACCATTTTCCTTTTCAGTCTCTGAGGTATAATCTTCTCATACCTGTTGCCACTCAGGGAAAGGGAAGACTTTATATTCTTCTGGTGAGTTAAAGAGGGGTGTGTTGTAGAGAGTAGGAGAGCTAGGTTATTGTTAAAGAATATACTTCCCTCTGATAAGCAAGAGAGAAAAATAGAATAATAGAGAAGAGAGAGCCTGAGAAACAAATGCACAAGAGGATCAAGGAGACAGATTCCAGGGGAACTTTGACTAGGCCACAGAAAAATGTAATTGAGGCCCACAAGAACAAATGGGGCCTATGCAGGGGAATGAAGTCATCAGCTACTGAGAAGGAACACCCACCAATAAAGTCTAGTTGCATAGTTGTGAAAGTCAAGTCATTCAAAATGATCACAGGATTATTTGACAACAAATTAATTGTTTCTAAGTTGAATTTTCTTAACATTATATCCCCATATATTCTCAATATTTTGTTACCAAAACCATGGAAACAGATAAGGCCATATAATGGGAGTTAAAAATCTTCCCTGCGCATTCATAGGCCTCAGGTGGGGCTATTGAGGGAGGCTTTATTGGGGGAGGCTTGTTTTGTATGGGGACTCTCCAGCTCTGAAAAGAATATATATGGTCCAAGCTGAGGTTTTGCCATGGGGTTTAGTTTTTGGAAGAAGTTTTGTGTGCTAGATGAGACTGTGGGCGGCTGTTTTAAGAAGTCCCTCTACTCCCAACTTTGAAAACCCTGATGTTGGTGCTTCTCTCTCAGGTAATGATGTATATATTGCCTATAGTCAGACAGTTGGAAGCCCTGTATGTTTGTCCTTCTTGTATTTTCTCTGTTGGTATATCTGTCTGATTAAAGTGATTGTTGACCCCTCAGAAGTTGCTTTCCTGTTAGAAAAGCAGATCTAAGAACTTGTGCAGCAAGTACTCCTGTGTATGTCGGTGTGCTTAGTGCTACAGGTCCTCACATAGGACTGATGGTCATTTTGTACTTTTCTTCATTTAAAAGGATGCCAGCATACCAAATTTCCATACCTATCTACCTATATATGTACACACAAGCACACACGTATTATGAATAGATAAACACACACATACATATATGCACATATGCATATTTATATAAACAAATAGAGTTGTAGATAATAGTGATGTCACATATACACAAAGATAGAGATACAGATACTGATACAGATTCAGATATAAGTATCCCTTAGAGGTCAGGCTTCTGGAGATGAGCCTCTCCCATAAGTCAGGATGGTATTTAGGAACTAGACTTCTAGTCTATCACAAACCCCTACTCTCAGCCTTTGCAGCTTGGAAGGACCTGACAGGTTCTGCTTCTATTATCTATTAGACACTATTATCCTAGAGAATCCAGGGTTTACCTCTGCACTAAAATAAAACACTTGACTAGATGAAGTCTTGAATGGAAGTCATTGCAGGAAGTCTCATGAAATCCATGTGAATTAGCATCATGAGATAGCCATCAATGAAGAAAATCATGTGATTTCATGGCAGAGAACATTGAGTTTCCATAAATTTAATAAATGAAAAATAGAATCACTTAGACTGAAAATATCACCAACAACAGCACATATATTTGGAAACTGAAAAGTGAGGCATGATAATATATGGATAATTTTAGTGGCATGTAGGTGCCCTTCAATTGTGAAATGAAGAGATAAATTTCACTTTATCACTGAGACTTGGAAGGAGGATATATAACTTGAATATGCTTCTGGGACCAGATTGCCAAAGTTAACAAAAAAAGGCAAATGACAAATGTTGGAGGAACTACAGGAAAACAGGAACAGAAAAGAGCCTTGGGGAGAGCAATGAAATTGTCCAGCCATTAGGGGAGGCAGAAGTGAATGATACTTCTACTTAGCCTGTACAGTAATGAGGACAAAGAAAGGAGAAGAGGACATCAAATGCATAAAAAATATTTATAACTGAACTTTTTGTAGTGGCAAAAGACTAAAAACTGAGGAAGTCTTCATCTATTGGTGTCTAGTCTAACCAATTTTAGCATATGACCATAATCAAATACTGTTATATTATAAGAAATGATGAAAGAAATGGTTTCAGAGAAACCTAGGAAGAGGTCTATTAACTGATAGAGTCAAAAGCGTAGAACAAGATTTGTTAATGTTCATTGTTAATTTTCCATAACCCCATTTAGTGTTTTCTTGGCAAAGATACTAGAGTGGTTTGCCATTTCCTTCTCCAGCTCCATTTAAAGATGAGGAAACTTAACCAAACGAGGTTAAATGACTTGCCCAAGGTTACACCATTAATAAGTATTTGAGGCCATATTTGACTCCAGAGATGGCACTTTATCTACTGCATCCCCTAGCTTCCTGATAATCAGGAAAATAATTTTGTGGTACAGCACTGTAAACATGGAACAGTTTTTATGACTTTAGATCTCTGACCAATTCAGTAACAAACCAATGTTCCAGAGGATGGTGATGAAGCATGCTGTCTACCTTTTGAGAGGTCATACGTTCAACTGCAGAATGAAGTATACATTTTTGTATGAAGCCAATATACAAATTTATTTTCCTTTACTATGCATATGTTTTCTTTATCATTTGGGAGCAGAGAGAGGGAAGTGGGAGGAAGGGGAAAATGTGTGTTAACTGAACAAAAAAGAAAACAAATTCACCAGCATTGGATATCAAGATGGAATGCTCATGTGATAAGATCGAACAATATAAGAAGTAAACATGATGGAAATCATTTGGATAAAGCATTTAGAGATTTGTTGACAGAAATAAAAGGAGTATTGCTGCACGAATAGGTTATTTACCACTTGAAGTAGAATAGGAAATATGAGGAATTTGGGGAAAGATCACAGGTTCATCATGAAGTCATGATTATATTTTCATCATATGGTATTTAGTATAAATGTAATATATTGTTATGGAAGTCTGACATCAATTATTTGAAAATCTACCGGATCTCGCTCTCTTTTTCTCCCCCTCACCTATCTCTCTTTCTCTTCATCTCCTTCTCCTCCATCCTCCTCCTCCTCCTCTTCCTCCAGTGATTTCTTGATTTAAGTATAGCTTCCTTCTTCAAAGAAACCAGCATAGATAAATTCTGTTGTGTATCTGCTTATCAACTTGGAAGAATTTGGTAACAAAAAGAAATAACAGGAACTACAACCGTTTAGGGATGAACTCACTTTGGGGTTTCAGAGGTAGCAGCATTGAATCCTTTTTTTCATTCAATGAAGATATTATTAAAATGGTCGATCAGGTGAATGTTATTGACAAAGTTTACCTAAATGATTTTTTTGATAATTCAATAAAGTCTTTCATGAAACTCTTTTGAGAAAGATATAAAGAAAAAAAGAAAGATATGAAGAGGTTTGCTAGATAATAGAAAAAATAGGAAGATTCAACAGTAATTAAATTACAGCACACAATCTTCCAAGATGAATTGACTTGCAAGATATTCTCCAGTGAATTAAGCCCAGGTAATTGTAATAAAAGTTAACATTTCTATACCATCTTAAGATTTGTGATGTGTTTTGCTTGTTTTGTCCTTTGATTCTTGCTATGATCCTGTGAGATAGATACTATTGTTACCCAATATTTTACAGATGGGAAAGGTGAAACAGAAAAAGATTACATGACTTGCCTAGCATCCTTTAATTAACAAGTGCCTGGGGCATGATTTAAACTCAGGTCTCCATAACTCCAAGATTAATTGTCTATTCATGGTTTAATATCATTTTATAAGAGGCTCTCCAGTGGTGTACCCCAGGTAATTACAGTTGTTGAGGTGTCATTTAAAAAATCAGTAACTTGCCCAAAGTCATAAATGACAGGACTATCAAGTTTGCAAAAGGAAAACCTGGAAGTTGAGAAACAAAGCCATGATGTAAAATACTTAGAGGGCAGCCAGCAAGATGGATAGAATACCAGGACCGGAGTCAGGAGACTCATCTTTCAAAATTTAAGTCTAACCTCAGATACTTACTAGGTGTGTGAACCTTGCCAAGTCATTTAACAATATTTGCTTTGGTTTTCTTATATGTAAAATGAGATGGAGAAGGAAATGGTACCCCAGGATTGCCAATAAAACCCCAAATGTGATCATAAAGAGTCATATGTGACTGAAACGACCAAATGACACAAAATCCAGAATTGGAGGTAAGTTAGCAAAGCCCCTGTGGTTAGATGTACAGATCTTGGAATCACCTGAGTAGAGATGATAATGAAATTAGTAAAACATTTGAGATTGGAGGGTGTAGAAAGAGAAATGAAGAGGACAGTTTTTGGGGATAAGCACACATAGAAGACATATTGTAATCTTACAAAGGAAACTGAAAAGGAGTCATTGCAACCTGTAAAGATTCTAGTCAGAAAAAGCCAGTGGACAGAAAATACCTGGGCAGAGAGGGAAGCCAATAGTTTCAAATGCTGCAGAAAAGTCGAGATGAGAGAACTGATTTTAGAAGTTAAATTCTCATTTGTAACCATAGAGGGCAGTATCAGAGATAAGTCTGAGTGGATTTTCAGATCAAATAAAAGTTTTTTTGGAACAGCCAGGTGGCACAATAGATAGAGTGCCAAGGGTAGTGTTGGGGAAACTCATCTTACTGAGTTCAAATCTGGCCTTAGATCTCTACTTAGCTATGCGATCCTGGGCAAGTCACTTCAGCCTGTTTGCCTCAATTTTCATCTGCAAAATGAGCTGAAGAAGGAAATGACAAACAACTCTAATATCTTTTCCAAGAGAACTCCAAAAGGAGTCCCAGGGAGTTTGATACAACTGAAGTGATCAAACCACACCAATTTTCCCCAATAGCTACAATGAGTAACATTTACCAAGTGCTTTAAGTTGTGAAAGCCACTTTACAAATACTATCTCATATTCTCACAACCAAGTTAGGTGGTAGGTAATATTATTATCTCGATTTTCTAGATGAGGAAACTAAGGTAAAGAGAGGTTAAGTTACTTGCCCACGGTCAAGCAGTAAATGTCTGAGATTAGATTTGGACTTGTCTTCCTATATCAGTGTTCAGCATTCCATCCACTGTGCCATTTAGCAATCTCTATGGTTATTAGTCTTAAAATAAGGTCTGTTGGATATTTCAAATCAGTTTAAAAAGAGGAAAACAAACTATCTATAATGGAACTAGCAAAGAAAAAAACATCCTTATCCACATAGATTTACAAGAAAATTCTGTGAAGAGCTTAAAGTACAATTAGTATATATAAAATAATTTTTATTGATGATAATTACGATTGGTAACACTTAAATAGCATTACAAGACGTGCAAAGTGCTTTACCTATACTATGTTTTGAGAAGTATAAATATATAGTGAAAAGAGGAAAGACAGAAAGCATGAATGTTCCTTCAGGACAGAATCTTTTGTTTAAAAATACTGTTTCCAAGAATTTAAGAAACTTATCTAGAAATGACAGGCATTTATTCCATGTTTGTTGATGGATTGTTAAGTTGCTCTGATTTATTCACTACCCCTCCCCAAATATCTGTCTAGTAACTTGCTGGAAAATCAACTGTATGGTTTGCACAAAATAATTATTGTCTTTCATTCATTCAGTTGTGCTGAACTTTTCATGACCCAAGAAACACAGCATGCCAGGCCCTTTTTTGCTCTTCTATCAATTGAAGTCTGTTCAAGTTCATGCTTGTTACTTCCATGACACTATCTATCTCATCTTCTGTCATCCCCTTCTCCTTTCACTTTCAGTTTGTCATATCTGGGCCTTTTCCAATGAGTTCTGTCTTGTCATCAGGTGGCAAAAGTATTTGAGCTTCAGTATTTGTCTTTTGAATGAACAGTCTGAATCAGTTTCTTTAAGTGTTGCCTGATTTTATCTACCTGTCATCCAACCTGCTCTCAAAAGTCTTGCCAGCAACACATTTGAACGTATAGACTCTACAGCACTTAGCTTTCGTTATAGTCCAACTCGTACGGCTGTACAATGCTCCTGGGAAAGCCATGGCATTGACAACAGGGACTTCTGTCAGCAAGGTGATGTCCCTGATTTTTAGCATACTGTCTAAATTTGCCATAGCTTTCCTTCCAAGGAGAAAGAGTCTTTTAATTTAATGGCTGTAGTTGCCATCTGCAGTAATCTTTGATCCCAAGAATATAAAATGGAAAATTGCTTCCATTTCTTCTCCCTCTACTTGCTAGGAAGTGATACAACTAGTTGCCAGGATCTTTGGGATTTTTATCTTCACCTTCAGGCCAGCTTTTATAGCCTTCTCTTTCACCCTCATTAAGAGCATTCTCAATTCTGCTTAACCTTCTGCCATTACAGTGGTATTTTATGTGTATCTGAGTTTGCTGATATTTTTCTTGACCACTTAAATTCCAGCTTTTGATTCCTCCAACCTGGCATTTTGCATGTGGTATACTATATTTAAGTAAATAAGGTGACAATATGCAATCTTAAATGCACAGTCAGTTGTACTATATTTGGCTCTACCTGTTGCTTTTAAACCCACATACAGATTCCTCAGGAGACAAAATGATCTGATACACCCATCTCTTTGAAGACTTGCAAGATTTTATTATGATCCACATGATCAGATGATTTAGTGTAGTCAATGTAGCAAAAGTATGTTTTGCTTTTTTTTTTTTTTTTTTTGTAACTCCCTTGCTTTCCGTATAATCAAGTGAATAATCCAGTTGACATTTTGGTCTACAATAATAATAATAATGATGATGATGATATAATTTACAGAGTATATTAAAGATTGTTAATGTTGTTAAATGCATTATTTCATTTAATCCATTTAGCAACTCTTTTAGAAATGTATTAAAGGTATTATTATTCCATTTTATAGATGTCTGAAAAAAGGTTGAGGAAGCTCTAAAGGGGAAAATGGACAAGGTAGTTTTGAATATTGATCTTGAGTTAGAAGTCTTATTCCTAAGAATCAAATGACCTACTTAGAGACAATTTTCCTTGTCTCCTGTCATTAATTGTTCAAAGTCCCCTGGATGTTGAAAGGTAGCTATTGGCTACTGTTGTTGCAGGAAAAGCAGTAGACTCAGTGCCCTTCCATCTTATTGAGTCTCAGGATGGATAAATGGGTTTCTCAAGTGACTCCTTGTTCCAGCTTGGCCCCACAACAGTGAGTCCTCATAGAATCATATCTAGATGTCAGTGGATTAAATAGAGGTCACAGAGTAGTTTTGATAAAGCTCAGGGACCTCCAAAGCATTTAGGAGACCATTGTACCTTCGCAACACTTGAGAGCTGTTCAAGCAACTCCTGAATAAAGCGAATCATTAGCTTTGCACTGCTTATAGGGACCAAATTCTGATTGCCCAAAGGAGACCATTTTCTCCTGGATACCTTTGTTAATATTATTTTTTTGTCAATGAGGCAGAACACAAACAATCTTGATCATAGAGATAATAATATTTTTAGAACTCCCTCTACCATGTTGTGGTTGTGAGACTTCAATGAAAGTGATGAACTGCTGCATGCCTCAGTTAATCCACCTGTAAAAGGAAGATAATTATTTCTGCCCTGCTTAACAAAATGGACTATTGTGTTCCTAGATCCAATGTGGCACTGCATCTCAAAAAAACAAAACAAAACAAAACAAACCATGTGGTGGAATGAGTAAAATACTGTATTGGGACTTAGAAAATCTGGGCTGGAAGCCAACTTTGTTCTTATTAGCTGTGTAACATTATGCAAGCTTAATAAATACTCTGAGCCTCATTTGTAGGATGAGGTTTTCAATTCGAAGAACTACCTTACTTATAAGACTCTTGTAAAAAAGAGCTTTGCAAAACTGAAAAAAAAACCAGTCATATTAATTATCACTAATATTGTATTATTAAAAATTTATGCTTATCTCTAATTTGATTGACAGTGTCCCAAGCCTTACCCTGACTCACTCTTTCTATTATGTGTCTTCTTGAAGGACATATACAGATTAATATAAAAAGGAGTACAGTAGATCTAATTTTCCTTGGTTTAAGCAAAGTCTTGGACAAGGTCCCCATGCAATTTCTGTGGAGAAGATGCAAAGCAGTAGCCCAGAAAGTAGTCGCAGATTGCATTCATAACCACTTGAACTGGCATACACAAGAAGAAGTGATTAGTGACTCAATGTCAACTGATCTTTAATGGAGCAATCCAGGAATATATGTTAGTCCCTGCACTATTTCATATTTTATCATTGCCTAGGAGGCAGGGGCTATTTTTAGAAAAAAAAATATTTATAACTTTCCCCCAAAATTAATAAGTTGTGATTTCTTATATCTTTTGCATAACTCACTGAGATACTTTGTAATTCAATCCCCCATTACCCTCATAATTGTAGCATTGCAAGTATAAATATTTTCTGTGTATAAGTGGTTAAATTTAAACTGCTTTTCCTATCTATATTTTCTTTCATATCTTTCTACTTTCCGTATAAATATATCAAGATCTATGATATTAGGACCCAAATTTGATGGCTTTACTTTCTTTGATAATAAAAAAAATTATAATTCTTGCCCATTCTATTTCTTGGCTTCCTATTTTTATCCATAACTATTACCCCAGTTTACTTTGCTTAGTTGGCTTTCTTGTCAAGCTTTTAAAGCTATTTTTATTCCCCCCTTTTTGTTTTTCTCTGCTTCATTCAGAATTACCCATCATTCTCCTTCAGAAAGTTCCATGGGTGAGTTTATATTTAAACTGATGTTTCTTTTGGCTGTCATCTTTTACTCTCAAATCTTCCTCTTCTTTGAGACTTACTTAGGCTATGTTCCAGTAAACCATGACGTGAGAAATGACGTAATTACACTTGTTTACTAACATAAGATTCATAGAGTACTTGTACTGTAGCAATGAGATGCTTAGATGGGAAATCAGGCAATTTAGATTTTACTTTTTGTTCTGGTGTTAACATGCTGTGTGACCCTGAGCAAATCAATCATCTCTTTAAGTGCAATTGTAAGATATCTTGCTAGAGAGGATCGTATGGCAGAGCTAGGCCCAGAAATTAGCACAATGACATGCATCTTATAGGTGTTCAAGAAGAACTTATTGAACTCTTGACTTGTTTTGGAAGTCACAGGACCTATGTTGAAATCCCATCTGTGAAATGTACTACTTATGTGATCTGGGTTAACCTCTCTATACCTTAGTTTCTTCAGTTGTAAAATGAGGGAGATAAATTGGGTGGCCTCTGTGTTCCCTTTCAGTTTTAAGTCTATGAGATTATGATAAAGTCAGCCACTCAGTCACTTCCTAAACTCTCTACCCCCAACAATTACTAAGCCATGGAGAATCAAACATAATAAAACACATATACCTTAAGCTTAGGAAGCATACAATAAACTTACTAATAGATATAGATATACACACATACATACTTAAACATGTAAATATACCTTTATGTATACATATATCTATATATAATACATTCATGTATGTGTATACACATACATATGTGTGTACGTCTTAAATATTTAACATATCTTGGACTATTGTTTAGCTATTTTAGTCATTTCCAACTCTGTGACACCATTTGGGGTATTCTTGGCAAATACACTGGAGTAGTTTGCTATTTCCTTACCCAGAGCCTTTCGCAAGTGAAGAACTGAGGTGATTGTCCAGGATAAAATAGTAAGTGTCTGAGATCAGATTTGACCTCAGGAAGATGAGTCTTCTTAACTTTAGGCCTGGTCCTTTGTCCACTGCATTACCTACATGTTCTCTGTGAGTTAATGTATGGTAATTTTTTTTTTAAAGTTTCATGTGGTGTGTTGCTTTAAGTAGTAAAAAAAAAATTAATATTTAAAATATAACATTACCCCAAAGTTTAGCTGGTGATATGATAACATAAAAATCTAAAGTCCTGTGTTTCATGTGGTATATTCACCTGGCAAGATAAAACAAAGGCAATAGTGTTTTTAAATGATGATTGGGAGAAAAATATAATATTGAAATTACCCTGTGAATAATTATAAAATGTTATAATTTCATATCAAGGTATTAATATATAAAACATGAAATATGGAATCCTTATTTGGACATTTATATGTTCACAGTGACACTATAAATGCACCCACACACCTCATCTCTCAAATCCCAGAAACAAGAGAGAAGGAAGATAAGAACTATGAAATTAAAAAAAAAATAGTAGATATGAGGGTGCATAAATAATCAACAGCTGTATAGAAATGGTTCTAATACACTTGGCATCATCTGCTTCAGACCTGTGTCTTCATGTAGTTCCTAGAAAGACCAGAAGTTAGTACCATAAAAGCTAAAAAAAAACTAAAATGGCTCAAATAGGAAGAGGTCACTACTATTATAAGCACTAGCATGATCACTGGAATCAAGTGTGACTCATACCATATTAATGGGAAGAAAAGAACCATTTACTAAGTGTAACTTCTCATTCTTAATGGATTCCTACCATAAGAGTATAAATGAAGGATGGAAGAGAGTAAATGACTTGTTCTGGGACACAAAACAGGGAAATGTCCTAATAAACTTTACCATCTGATCTTTTCTGATTTCAAGTACAGTACTGCAAAATGCTTCTTCTGGAAAAAAATAAAATCAAGATCTCTTTACTTCAGAAATTAATCTGAACTCAGAGCTAAAGTTCAGATTCATAAAGGGGTTTCTCAATAATGAATTTTAATTTCTAAGTCTAAAATTAACTTCAAAATTTCTTATAAACCTAGTGGATATTTGTTCCCTGCAGCTTTTCTGAAAGCTTTCTTGATTTCCCTATTCCTCAAGCTGTAGACTATAGGATTTAGCATGGGAATGACCATGGTGTAGAATACTGATGCCATTTTGTCTGTGTCCATTGAATGGCTTGAGTTCGGCTGGAAATACATGAAGATGATTGTCCCATAGAAAATGGACACAGCTGTGAGGTGGGAAGCACACGTAGAGAAGGCTTTATGCCTACCCTCAGAAGAGTGAATTCTTAGAATGGCCATGAAGATGAATATATAGGAGGTCACAATTATGAAGAGGGTAAAAGATACATTAAATCCTGCTAAAATGAAGATTACCACCTCATTGATATAGATATCAGAGCAGGAGAGAGCCAAGAGTGGGGGGATGTCACAGAAAAAGTGATGAACCACATTGGAACTACAAAAAGAGAGGTGAAAGATACATCCAATGTTAACAGATGACTCAAGGAAGCCACACATATAAACCCCAATAACCATGCGAATACACAAACTCAGTGTCATGGTGGTGCTATAATGTAGGGGCTTACATATTGCTGCATGGCGATCATATGCCATCACAGCTAGCAGGAAACAGTCCACACTGGCAAAGGCCATGAAGAAGAACATTTGTGCAGCACATCCACTATAAGAGATGACTTTGTCCCCTGTGAGGAATTCAACTATTACCTTTGGAGTAATAGCTGAAGAATAACCAAAATCCACCAAGGAAAGGTTACTGAGAAAAAAATACATTGGGTTGTGAAGATGGGAGTCCCAGGAGATCAGCACTACCATGCCAAGGTTCCCCACCAGAGTGATCAAATAAATAAGAGTAAAAATTCTGAAGAGGGGAATCTGAAGCTCAGGCATATCTGTTAATCCCACAAGAATGAATTCATCCACCTCTGAGTGATTTTGTATAGATGACATTTCCCCTGTGAAAAGAGAGAAACCAACAGAAGTAAATCAGCAAAATTATTTCTGAAGCAAAAACGATGATCAGAGACACGTTTATGTAACAAGAGGGAATAGGAGTGTGAGGCAGCAGGGAAATCTAGGTGATCATCATAGTAGTTACTGCTGTAACTACATATAACCTGTTGATTAATGTTTCCAACTATTTTTCAATATACCACAGGCTTAATAATTTCAAAGGTGTAATAGTAAATCTCATTGTCAGGGAAGATGTCTTTGTTCTGATGAAAATCATCATGGGAAGTGATGAGCAGGTAAATAGAGCAATAAAATTTTTCTCATGAGTTCGATCTGTTCTGATGAAGAAGAAAGAAGAAAAAGACAATGGAGACAGTAGAGAGAAATAAGGAGAGAGGAAAGATTTGATGACAAAAGGGAAGAGCAGTAATGATGGCCAAGGATGATGTGACAATTTTTAGGACAGGTCCAAATGATGATAGGATGCCTTTGCAGTGGGAGTTAAATTATTACTCTCTCACTCCTTAAATATTTGTGGAACTCAAGCTTAAAAAAAAGAATACTCAGCTATCCCTTATGGATTAACATTTTATTTCTAAATTAAAATTCTTCCTCCCTTTTCAGTGCTCTAACAGGCCTTGAAGGACATTGTGTCCTCATGCCTATTTTTTGATTTGCCAAAGAAATTGTCCATTGAAGAAAAACTTTGTACTATCTTTTGCTTTAGACAAGATCTAGTCAAACACTGAGCTTTACTTAAATTTTGCTTTGATTAGAAGGACAATATAAACCTATGTCTACTCTAATAATCTTTTAAAACCTATTTTCAGCACTCTTTCACACTAGATGTCGGTGGAGGAAATTAGTGAAGGACTAAAGTAAGCTTCTGTATGTTAGCCAAGACAGCTTGCACTGTGAAGAAATCAAACTATTATTGAAGATACAATCTCAAAGCAAAAAGGGGTCAAAATAAATGTGACTCATATCTAACTGATAGTTGCCTCTACAACATCTCTCAGTTGGTGTGTGGAAGATTAAACAAAAGAAAGTGAGGTTTAGTTAAAGCAATAATAACCATTAGATGAGTAGTTCTATTGAGATTTTGGTGCCTTCTAGTTTTATAGCTAACAAGCATGATGACTTAGAAATTCTAATGTAAGAGGATATACTTATCTTCAATGATATCACTGAGGCTTTGTGTGGTGATAAATATATTACTGAAATACAGACTGTGAAAAATATACATTATTCAAAATAAACAGGATTGGACAATAATTATATACTAAAAGTATACATAGCAGAAGAAGTTCTGGAACAAGAAAGGAAATGTGTGATGAAAGGCATTTTGATAAAGATCAGTGGAGGCAGAAACAGGAGTAGTAATGTCATCAGAGTTGACTAGGAATAATATGAAGAAGAAAGGAAAACAAGTGAAGAATTTGGGAAACATCACAAGCCTGGGTAAAAGGAATCATCCACATGTTATTTCATCATATTTTTGAAGAAGAGAATAAGAAAGCCCATTTTTAAAATTCACTCTGAGTTTGATCTGGTAGCTTCAATTCACATCATAGGAAATACTTCAAAGAGACTATTGCTAGCTTGGTGCTCAGTTATCTCAATTCCATACATGCTACTTTCACACTCACCTGATAGATACAATAACTTTTACAATAATTAATTAGATTTAGCATCATAGCGTTTAAAATGGTCTTCCTGATTTGCTTAAAAGTAGGTGGTTTTGAGTTTCCATAGATAAGAGTTCTTATGAGCAAAGTGATGACACAAAGGATTTTTATTTTTGGTAATATTAATAGTTCATTTTTATATTGCACTTAGAGGTTTACAAAATACTTTGCACATTTTTTCTCATTTTGTACTCACAAGAATCCTGGGAAGTTGATCCCTACTTTGAAGAAGAGAAAACCAAGTCAGAAGGAGGGCTTGTTATGGCATAGCCAATTGTTGCATTTGATGCTAGACTTAAACTCACATCTTCTTAACTCCAAATCCAAAGTTCTGTCTGCTGGGTGACTTCATTAATAAGACACTGAATAATCATATGTTAAAAATTGTACAGTTTGGGTCTAAATTTTGCCTCGGACATTTGACTACCTGTATAGCCTGAGAAAGTCCCTTAACTTTTCTTATTTTCTGCTTGGTCACCTGTATAATGGGGATAAAAATAAATTATTGTACTTTTCTCATAGAGTTGTGGAATTAAAATGAGTCATTGAATCCAAATCATTATTAAAGATCAACTATGCTGATTGAGAGTCACTTGCCCAGGATCACACAGGTAGCAAATGTCTCAGGCTAGATTTGAACTCAAGATGATGAGATTTCTTTACTCCAGTCCTGATTCACTATCCACTGTGCAATCTTGCTCCTCAGTATTCTCTGTGCCCTCTCAAAATGCCTTTTCAGTTCATGGCAAATAATAATTGCCCTTTTAATAACATTTTGAATGTGAAAATATGACTTTTTTTCTAAAAATTAATTAATTAATTTTTACTTTTCAAGATTCTCTTGCACAAGATTTTGAGTTCCTCCCCCACTCTTCACTTCACCCACCCCAAGACATCATGTATTGTTATTACCCCTTCCTCCAATCTGCCCTTTCTTCTCTGGAACCTCTCTCTTCTCTCATCTCCTTCCTCACAGTCTTCTTTTAGGGCAAGATAGATTTCTATATCCCATTGCCTCTATATCTTATTTCCCAGTTGCATGTAGAAACAATTTTTAATATTCATTTTCAAAACTTTGAGTTTCAACTTCTCTTCCTTCCTCCCTCCCCACCCATCCACATTGAGAAGGCATGCAATGGGATATAGAACACTACTTTATTTAAAGTAGTTATTGCAAGTATTATGATCATAATATTGCAGCTGAGGAAAATGAGGCTAAAATGACATGACTAAGGCCACACACACAGTTAATGTCAAAGATAAAGCGAATTGAATCCAGTTGTTCCTAGCTCCAATGAGCTATGCCATATTCCTTCATATAAACCCTGGAATTGTGGGTTGGGCTTCTTCGAACCTACCTAACTAGATATGGTAGAGAGAGACAAGCACCTTCACATATAGGCCTTGAGTTTGAAGTCCTACTCATAAGAAGGAAGTTATTCTTTTGAAGAAACTCCTCCTTTGTCCCTTACACTATGTTTAGTCGCTACATCAGGAGAAATCATACTTGGTCACTGCTACTTTGTATGGTAGTAGAAGTAGTGAATTTCTCTTCTCTAGCTTCTCAAGACTAATAATGTTTGAATGATGGAGAAGACTCTTGCCTCAAAGTTGTCACCATAGTCATTAAATCTAATGGAGCATCATTTAGATTTGAGTTGCTGAAGGTGGGCATCAAGGAGGGTTTTATACAGACCTAGGCATAAAGTAATTCTTAGGAGAACCAGTGCACCTTGGGAAAACTCAACAGTTCTTCACACAGCTCCTGAGCTAAGCAAATCATTAACTCTGACATGACCATGGGGACTATGTCTTGATCATCCAAAGAGACCATGTACTCAGAGGTAATTTTGTCATTCTTAGTTCATTGGAAATTAGTTATTTTTAACTCATGGAAGAAAGAAGCCGGAGAGGAGGGGATCACAAGGCATAATTGCTGATCATATACATTTGATATGCATAAATAGGGAATGAATTATTGATCAAAGAAAGGATAAATGCTATTTTAAAAGAAATATAATTTGGGCTACATAATTAAAAAAAACTTTTGCATGAACAAAATTAATGTAAAATAAGAAGGCAAGCAGTAGATTGGTGAAAAATAGTTGTACCAAATGTCTCTGGAAAGAATCTGATATCCAAAATATAACACAGAAATGTATAAGACCGAAAACAATTCACCAATAGAGAAGTGGTCTAAGATTAGAGGTGATGAATTTAATCTGGGAAAGGAATCTTGATCCCTGAATTTGCAAACGAGTCAGAGCAGTAGGTAAGATTGGAACATTCTTCATAAGAGTTTTTCTCCTCTAGTATAAATATTCCAAGTCCCTCCAACTGATTCTTATGTGAGCACTTCCTGATTTCACTCCTCTGGGCATGCTGTGGGTATCAACTGTATTCAGAATTGTCTAGACAATCAGAATGTCTAGACAATCTAGACAATCTCCAGGTGTGGTGTGAGACAGAGCAGGATCATTGCCACCTTCGTGGTGCATACTATATCTCTATTAAATAGGCTACGGTTTTTTTGTTCATTGGCTATTATGACACAATATTTATTCCTATTAAGCTTGCAATCTAGTCAAACTCTTAAATGTTTACACGGAATGCATGAGTCACTCACACTCTGACATGGTGCTAGCTGATTTTTAAGTAAAATAAATTTTATTGGCACTAAGAAAAACTCAGAAATGTCACTAGTGTCTGCTCAGCTTTTGGAAATGCCTATTTCTGTTCACTGATTGTCAGAGAACCTTTTGCTGTTGTTTTCTTTTATTATGCAGCTCTGTATTTAGCTGTGGTAAAGTCATTTACTCTGTGTACAATAGAAAGGAGAGACAAAGGAAACAAAGCATTTTTGTAATTGAAGGACTGATGTATTGTATTGCTCATCTTAAAGCCCAAATGAAAAGATCTATGGACTTGTATACCTGAGATTTACACTCAAACCCCATCTCAAAAACCTACCAGCTATGGGACAAGTGTGTCTAAATTTCAGTTTTTGCTCAACAAAATCTGATTTAGCATTTTTAAAATATCTGTATTCCCTGAGTCAGTGTGATAGTCTCTGTAAATGCAGAGAATACAAGTGGAAGAGACCTCCTCTAGACATGACTGTTTCTTAGGGTGACAAGAAAAAATATGCACAGATAAGCATAATGCAAAACAGAGTGTGAAAAAAGGCAGATGTAAGCAAGGGATTTAAGGGCAATATGAGGAGGGAGATCAAGTGAGTGAATTAGACACGAGGCTTTATGGAAGATATGCAGTGGGGTCAGAATTCTGAAGAAAAAGACTACAACTTCAGGTGATTAAGAGGATGAAATTTATTTCAAGGTTGATGAACATTTTATGTGAAGACATACAATCAACAGGGAGGTAGGAGAAGACTGGCCATTACACCATTTCGTTTGGAACATCCTAAACTAGAAGTATTTCAAAAGAGATACAATTATGTAGAAAGCTTGGAGAATGACACGGTTGAAAGAAATAAGAGAAAATTGAAAGGCCTGGAATATGATATTCCAGAATTCAAAGGAACTAGGATTAAAACCAAGAATTACCTACCCAGCCAAACTGAATATAATACTTCAGGGGAAAAACTGTTTATTCAATGAAATAGAGGACTATCAAGCACTCTTGATGAAAAGACCAGAGCTGAATAGAAAATTTGACTTTCAAACACAAGAATCAAGAGAAGTATGAAAAAATAAACAGGAAAGAAAAATCACAAGGAACTTACTAAAGTTGAACTGTTTGCATTACTACATGGAAAGATAATATTTGTAACTCTTGGTACTTTTCTCAGTATTTGAGTAGTTTGAGGGATTATGTACATATAGACATAGGGCACAGGGTGAGTTGGATAGGAAGGGATGATATTTTAAAAATAAAATGGAGTGATAGAGGAAAATATTGAGAGGAGAAAGGGAGAAATGGAATGGGGCAAACTATCTATAAAAGAAGTAAGAAAAAGCTTTTACAAAGGAGAGGAAAAGGGGGGAAGAGACAGGGAAAAAGTGAAGTTTACTGTCATCACATTTGGGTTAAGGAGGGAATAACATGCACACTCAATTTGGTATGAAAATCTATCTTACACCACAGGAAAGTAGGGGAGAAGGAGATAAGTGGGGTGTAGGCAGGATAATAGAAGGGAGGGCAAATGGGAGTAGGGAGCAATTAGTAATAAACATTTTTGGAGAGGGACTAGGTCAAAAGAGAGAATAGAATAAATGGGGACAGGATCAGATGGAGGGAAGTACAGTTAGTATTTCACAACATGACTGTTATGGAAGTCTATTACATAACTACACATATGTGGCCTATATTGAATTGCTTGCCTTTACAGTGGGGATTTGTGGGGAGGGAGGAAAGGAAAGAAGTTAGAACCCAAAGTTTTAGGAACTAATGTTGAGAATTGTTTTGCATGCAACTGGGAAATAAGAGATATGGGTAATGGGTTATAGAAATCCATCTTTCCCTACAAGAAAAGAGAGAAAATGGGGATAAGGGAAGGGAAAGGTGTGATAGAAGGAAGAGCAGATTGTGGGAAGGGGTATTCAGAATGCATGATGTTTTGGGGTGGGGGGAGGGAAAAGATAGGGAAAAAATTTGGAACTCAAAGTTGTGTGGAAATGAAAGTTAAAAACTAATGTAAATAAATTAAAAAAAATACATGGAATAGGCTTCTAGGAGGAAGTGAAGAGAGAGGAAGAGAAGGCTGGATGGCTACTAGAATAAGAAATTATCCTAATTCTGGTGAAGTTTAAAAAAACCCAAAAACTAAGCACTAAAAGATGAAAGATTATCTTCTTTTTGAAAATATTTACATTCAATTTTTTCTAATCACATGTAATAAAAATTTTTAAATTTTTTTTGAGATCCAAATTCTCTCACTTCCACCTTTCACCCCTCTTTGAGAGGACAATGAATTTGATATAGATTATTCTTGTTCATTCCATGTTAGACATGTTACAAAAGAGAGTGAAGACCAAAAAAACCCAAGAAAAATAAAGAAAATTTTTAAAATAAAACAAAAACAAGTTTCTATGGTCTTTTTAAAAATTATTTTACTTGTTTTCAGTGTTCTACAATCACTTCCAAATAATTTAGATTTTTTCCCCTCCTTCCCCCTCTTACCCCGCCTTCCTCCTCCCTCCCTGAGATGGCATACAATTTTATATAGGTTCCACACATATATTCCTATTAAATATATTTTCAACTTAGTCATGTTGCATAGAAAAATTAAAATGAATGAAAGAAATCATAAAACAAACCAAAATGTAATATAAAAGAAAATGATCTGCTACATTCTGTGATCCAATTCCATAGTTCTTTCTCTGGATGTGGAAGGCATCTTGCCTTAAGAGACCATTGGGAATTTTTTAAGTCCTTGCATTGCAATGAAGTACTAAGTCTACCCAAAAAAAAATCCTCGCACACTGTGGTTGCTGCTGTGTATAAAGTTCTCCTGATTCTGCTCCTTTTGCTCAGCATCAGTTCATAAAAGTCTTTCCAGGTCTCTCTGAAGTCTTCCTGTTCATTTCTTACAGCACAGTAGTATTTCATTATATTCATATACCACAATTTATTCAACCATTCCCCAGTTGATGGGCATCCTCTTGATTTCCAATTTTTGGCCACCACAAAGAGAGCTGCTATTAATATTTTTGTACGTGTGGGATCCTTTCCCATTTTTATGATCTCTTGGGGATACTATCCTAGATGCGATATTGCTAGGTCCAAGAGTATGCATATTTTTGTAGTCCTTTGGGCATACTTCCAAATTGCTCTCGAGAATCATTGGATCAGCTTTCAGGTCCACCAACAATGAATTAGTGTTCCAACTCTCCCACATCTCCAACATTTTATCATCATCGTGTTTTGCCATGTTAGACAATCTGATAGACATGATGCAATATCTCAGAGTTGTTTTCATTTGCGTCTCTCTAATCAATAGTGGTTTAGAGCGTTTTTTTCTTTTGAGTATAGATAACTTTAATTTCTTCATCTGAAAACTGTTTATATCCTTTGATCATTTATCAGTTGGGGACCTATGGTCTTTTATTTTCTGGTTTGCTTCTTGTTCATAATGATCACCCTTTTCCTGACTTGTAAAGTGGATCTTTGCCTGGAGCTTGCTGCATTTAGTATGGTGGTGGGTTGGTCTGGCTTTAGGAGGTGACCTCTCCTGAGTTAGAGTATAGGCAAGCTCAGTAGTTAGTGAACCCTGTCTGCACTTGTGTCTTCCCAATCTCCCTGGCTGTGCTGAGACAAGTCTATGGTTCAATTCACTGAGGTGGGGCTGTCTGGGACAGCTCTGGTCCTACACTGGTCACCTTCAGCAAGAGGGAACCCCCTTTGCTATTTTCTTACCCTCACAGGCTAAGAGACTGTTCACTCCTTGGGCTGTTTCCAGTATATATATTCCAGTATTCCAGGATTTTTCCTGGGGAAATATTCTCTGGGTTTTTCAAGGTCAATGAGGGGAGGTGTAGAGCCATCTTGGCTCCCAGAAGTTCAAGTAGATGGCTTACAGATACTTAACCTGCGAGGCTTACAGTTTCAGGAGCAGTTGTTTCTATTACCTGGTGTGCTGCCCTTCTCTCTCCCTCAGTTCCACTGGACTCCCATTACGGGCTGATATGTTTGAGAATACTCAGTGCTACTGTTGCTTCACACCACGTAGGGCTTCCTGCTTACCTTTGCTATGGAGCGATCTGAGCTGGTACAGCCTATGCGCACTGTGCTCCTCCAGCCCCATGCAATGGATCCTGCCCGTAGACCTTTCAAGCTCTCCTGGGTTGGGAATCTGCCACACTCTGTCTCCTAATGTATTCTGCCACTCTAAAATTTGTTCAGATTCTCTTTTTAGAGGTATCTGAAGGAGTTTGTCTTAGAGTTTACATGAGTCCTTGCTCTTACTATGATATCTTGGATCTGCCCCCCAGGCATTACATTTAAGAGAAAAATATTCATTTCACACATTTCTAACTCCTTCTCATAACTGCTTTATGAAGGGCCTAGAAAGAGCACAAGACTAAGACATGAATAAGAAATCTGAGGAAAAATCAAAGTCATTCATTTATGCAACCCAAGTATTCATAAGTAAACAGGTTTATGTCTCTAGGCACAAGGATAAGGTGGTAACCAGAGAGGTTCCACATAGTTTTAAAGGTTGAGGGCTAGCCTGGGCCTCGTGGATGGCTACTAGAATAAGAAATTATCCTAAACCCAGGATGGATGAGTCTGATGTAGCACAGGAAGGAGGAACAGGAGACAAATGTTAGTTCTCTTGTTAGTATCCAAGTGCAAGGTGCTAAACACAGTATGAATTAAGGAGCTTGCCAAAACTAGGAGATACTGACTACAGTAAGGAAAAGAATGGACAAAGGCCCAAGTCTGTGTCTTGAGTTCTACTGCTTATGGCTCTGTCCTTAGAGCAGAGTGTCAGATTCAGCTCCAAGCCTGGTCAGGAGCCTATAGCTGAGTAACCAGGCCAAGGAGCTCAGCCCAATGGTGAACATGCAATTCTGTCTGTCTGAACCTAGAGAGATTGAAAGCTAACTAACAGGGATATGGGGCCAGCAGCTGTCTGCTGGAGCTCCAGATAGGGGCAAGCTTACAGTTGTATTGATATTTCTGCTAGGGTTTGCTCTTTGTAATACATTTAGAGTTTTCTTGGCAAAGATACTGGTGTGGATTGCCATTTCTTTCTCTGGTTGCACTAACCAGACACCAACTGTGCACAGCAACTTGGTGAGCTTAGACTTGGGGAAAGGTGATCAGACTTCATCCTTACATAAAACAATGTTAAGTATGCTGAAAGAATATAGAACTCTCACTGAGGTATTTCTGTGATCCTTGAAGAACAAAGGGCTAAATGCCCTAGAAAAGCAGAAGAAGGACCCCAGAAAACAAAAATTTAGCCTCAAAATGTCCAGGCTTTCCTGACAATAGGGTGGAAATTCTGGCTTCACAAATGATGTTTCTAAGGACTTACAATCTAGATTTTATAGTTGAGGCAAACAAGTGTCCCTTCTCTGCCTGAGACATCTATATATACATATATACATCCATATATGCATATATGTGTGCCCACATGTGTGTATGAAATTTCCAGCTAACCCCTGGCTTACTCCAGAGCAACTGATCTTAATATCACACTGAATAGCGGCCCTGCCCCCACCTAAAGCTCCTGGGAGATTGGAGCAGCTCATCTGAATCTCAGCCCCCAGTGCTGACTTGGCGGAACTGGAGGCGTGGTAGTTGTAGAGAGGAAACTCAGAAATCAAGTAACTGGCTGGGAAAATGCCCCAAAAAAGGGAAAAAATAAGACCATAGAAGGTTACTTTCTTGGTGAACAGGTGTCTCCTCCCATCCTTTCAAATGAGGAAGAGCCAGGCATACTGTCAGAGGAAGTCAAGGCCCCTATCTCCAGAGCCTCCAAAGGGAACTTAACCTGAGTTCAGGCAATAGAAGAGCTTGAAAAGCGATTTAGCAGCTTACTAAAAGAGAACCAAAAAATGTTGAGGAAAATAACACCTTTAAAAAGAGGCTAACTCAATTGGAAAAGGAAGTCCAAAAGGCCAATGGGGAGAAGGAGGCTTTAAAAAGCAGAATTAGCCAAATGGAGGAGAAGATTCAGAAGTTCACTGAACAAAACAGTTCGTGGAAAGAGAGAATTGAGTTCAGGGAAATGAATGACTATGAGATTAACCAAGTAGTTAAAAAACAAAAGCAAAAGTGTGAAAAAAAATAGAAGACAATGTGAAACATCTCATTGGAAAAACAACTGACCTGGAAAATAGATCCAGGAGAAATAATTTAAAAATTATGGGACTACCTGAAAGCCCTGATCAAGAAAAGAACCTGGACATTATCTTCCATGAAATTATCACGGAAAATTGCCCTGATATTCTAGAACCAGAGAGTAAAATAAATATTGAAAGAATCCACTGATCACCTCCTGAAAGAGACATGAATAGAGAAACTCCTAGGAATACTGTGACCAAATTTCAGAGTTCCCAGATCAAGGAGAAGATACTGCAAGCAACTAGAAAGAAACACTTTGAATATTGTGGAAATACAATCAGGATAACACAGGATCTGGCAGCTTCAACATTAAGGGATTGAAGGAATTGGAACAGGATATTTCAGAAGTCGAAGGAACTGGGATTAAAACCAAGAATCACCTACCCAGTAAAACTGAGTATAATATTTCAAGGGAATAAATGGTCATTCAATGATATAGAGGACTTTGAAGGATTCATACTTATATAAAGACCAGAACTGTATAGAAAATTTGACTTTCCAACACAAGAATCAAGAGATGCATGAAAAGGTAAACAGGAAAGAGAAATCGTAAAAGGCTTTCTAAAGCTGAATTGTTTACATTTCTACATGGAAAAAATATTTATAACTCTTGAATATTTTCTCAGTATTTGGGTAGGTGGAAGGATTGTACATACACACACATATACATATATAGAGAAAGAGTACAGGTTGTAATTAATCAGAAGAGATGATATCCACACACACACAAAAAAAAATAAAAATTAAGAGGTGAGGGAGGAAAATGCTAGGAGGAGAAAGGGAGAAATGGAATGGGGCAGGCTATAACTCACAAAAGAGATAAGAAAAATCTTGTTCAATGGAGGAGAAAAGGGAGAAGAGTAGAGGGGAAAAGTGAAGCTACTCTCTCTACATATGACTGGAGGAGGGAATAACATACTCACTAAAGTTGACATGAAAATCTATCTTACACTACAGAAAAGTAGGGGAGGGGGTGACAAATAGAGAGAGGGAAATGATAGAAGGGAGGGCAAATGTGAGAAGGGAGTAACTAGAAACAAACTCTCTGGGAAGGGACAAGGTCAAATGAAGGAACAAAAAAAGTAAGGGGGGATAGAGTAGGATAGAGGCAATATACTTAGTATTATACAACATGATTACTATGGAAGCCTTTTGCAAAGCAACATATATTTAGTTTGTATTGATTGGCTTGTCTTCTCAGTGGGGATGGGTAGGGAGGGAGAGAAGTTGGAATTCAATGTATTAGTAGCGAATGTTGAGAATTTTTATTGCATATAATCGGGAAATAAGAAATGCAGGGAATGGGATATAGACATTTATCTTGCCCTACAAGAAAAGAGATAAGATGGGTATAAGAGAAGGGTGGGGGGGTGATAGAAGGGAGGATACATTGAGGGAAGAAGTAATCAGAATGCAAGGTATTAAAAAGCAGTGGGAAGGAAGTGATGGGAAGAAAAATTGGACATGTTACAAAGTGATGTAAAAGCAATTAGTATTAAAACAATTGACTTAACTAATTACTGAGAATAAATCAAAGACATTTTTAGTATGGGGGAAAGAATTTTAGTCTAAATTTCCTAGACACAGGTAACCTCTGGTAAAATTTGGCATTGATAGAAAAGTTAAGGTTTTAATGGTAAATTTGATTTTATGATTGCTATTTAATCAGGAACTAAAACATATATAGTATGGCATGTAAGCCACTTAAGACTTTCCTCAAAAGATCTTCCTTAGCCAAATTAAAATCATAGTCATATTTGAAACCCAGTTATTGGAATTTGCTATTTTAAGATGCTATGGGACCTTTAAGTGGCTGTTCTTCTGAGTCTAACTCCAGGTATGGATAGCAAGAAAGACGGTCTGAGCCTCCAATCCATGACGCCAGTAAGCCTGTGAGATGCTGGTATGAACTGCAAAAGATGATCTCATGGAAAGGGTGGGAGAGTGGGTGTTCAGCCTGGGCTGAGGTAGGACCCTCCTGACTCAATTTCTCCACTGACACCTGGCAGACTTTAAGTCTGACTGAATGCAAGTTGACAATCTACTCCTACCTGGAACTGACATGAAGTTGGGGAGGTATTGGGTCCCTGTAATGTCCCTACTATTAGTGGCAGTTTCCTATAGCCAAAAGGTTTGTAAGCTTAATACCAGATCTATTAAATTATACATTGTTGGTAGGGGAACATCCGAGGTTAACTCTAAAATTAAGCTATTAGGCTTAGGACTTTAGACCAACAACAATAAGTTAGGGTCCTTTAATTCTTAGTAATACTGTGGAGACAATTAGCTCAAGAGCTTGTGAAGTTAGCATACATAAATATTATTTGTGTCTCAGTTGGTTAAGGTTTAAAAAAATTCTTTTGTAGTCTATATTGTAAATGCTTTAAAAAGAAACATCACCTGACCAAAAGATGAAATTGTTTTATGTGATATGAACTGTGGTAAAAATGAAAAATAAAAAAATAATTCTTTCTCTGAAAACTGCCTATTCAAATCTTTTGACCATTTATCAACTAAGGAATGACTTATATTTTTGTACATATGACTCAGTTCTCTATATATTTTAGAAATGAGACCTTTATCACAGATGCCAGTTGAAAATTTTTTCCCCAGTTTGCTGCTTCCCTCCTAATTTTGGTTGCCCTTGGCTTTATATGTGCAGTACTTTGCAATTTAATGTTATCAAAATTATCTATTTCACATTTCATAATTTTGTTATCTCTTGTTTGGTCATAAATTTCTCCATTCTCCATGAATCTGAGAGATATACTATCGCTTGCCCTCCTAATTCGTTTGTAGTATCCTCCTTTATACTTAGATACTGTACCCTTTTCAACTTTATTCTTGTGTCCAGTGTCAGGAATTTGGTGATGCTCAGTTCCCTCCACACTATTATCCAGTTTTTCTAGCAGTTTTTGTCAAACAGTGAGTTCTTATCTCAAAAGCTAGTGTCCTTGGGTTTATCACAGAGTACACTGCTATATTCACTAACTATATCATTTTGATATTCTATTTATTTATCTTTATCAGTATCTTGAGGATGCACTCAACTGAGGGCCAGCAGAAAGGCTTTTCCACCTGTGCTTCTCACCTCACAGCTCTATCCATTTGCTGTGTATCCGTCATCTTCATGTACAGCTCTAGTCATTCCATGGAAAGAGATAAAATTGTATCAGTTTTCTAAACTATGGTAACCCCATGTTAAATCCTTTGATCTATAGCATGAGGAACAAAGAAGTCAAAAGTGTTTTTAAGAAAGTTATAGATTGAAGTGGAACCAAGATGGTGGAATGAGAGCAGGGGCTCACCTCAGGCCTTCATACACCTCTACAAAGAGAATCTCAACAAATTTTAGAGTGGCAGAATCTACTAGAACACAGAATGTAACAGATTTCCAGTCCAGAACAGCCTGGAAGTTCGACAGGAAGAATCTGTTGCATGGGGGAGCACAGAGTGCATAGGCTGCACCAGTACAGACCTCACCACAGTAGAGTGGAGCAGGAGCTGCCAGTGTGGACTGAAGCAGAAGCATCAGTGTGGATTCTCAAACATATCAGCCCAAGACAGGAGTCCAAGGGAACTGAGAGAAAAAAGCTCTGGATCCCCAAATAAAAGCAGCAGCCACTCTTGAGACTATCAGCCCACAGAGTAAAAGTTTGAAAGTCACCTACTTGAACTCCTGGGAGCCAAGGTGGTGGAGTAAATTGCAAGTGCTGTCACCCTCTCCTTGTTGACCTTGAAAAACCTAGAGAATATTTCCCCAGGAAAATCCAGGAACAGTGGGATCAGCCAAAGGGGTGAGCAATCTCTCAGCTTGGGAGGGTAGAGAGATTACCAAGGAGAGTCCCTCTTGCTGTGTTTGAAGGGCACCAGTGTAGAATCAGAGCTGTCCCAGACAACCGTCCTCAATGAACCAGAAGAAGCCCCAGTAGGCTGGACCTAGTAAGCACCACCACCAGGACCCCAGGCATGCCTTAACACAGCCAGGGAAATCAGGCAGAAACAAGTGTAAACGGGGTACACCAGCTACTGAGACAAACCTCAGTCTTGGAGCACTTCCCATTCTCTGCCTTCTCTTCCACACATATGAACTAAGATGGAGAAAAATTATGCAACCTTTCTGATTGAGTCTACTACAGATTTAAGTTACTCAGCCTCACAGCTGCTAAGCAATCATCCTCCTCATTCCCTATCACAGAGATGCCTTCTGTGACGATTTCAGTCTTCACCACCATCCCATGATGATCAAGTGGCTTCACACTTTACTAACTCTTTTACTTATTCAAGTGATCCTATGCCATCCCATGCCTTTCAATAGATTGCCCCCTCTTTCACGCCCATTTTTCTTTGCAATATCTTTCTATCATCTGGATCATTCCTACTACTTACAAACATACTTATATCTTCCCAATTCTAAAAAAAACAACCCTCACTTTATCATTTCATCCCCCCATCATCCTATATCTCTTCTTCCCTTTTTAGTTAAACTCATTAAAAAAACCCTTCTACAATAGGTGCCTCTACTTTCTCTCCTCTCATTCAATTCTTAACTTCTTCCAGTCTGATTTCTGACATCATTCCATTGAAACTGCTCCCTGCAAAGTTACTCAATGAGAGACAGGAGCGGTAGAAAGGTTGGAGGAGGAAAGAGAGAAGGAGAGGGAGGGGAGGAAAGGGAAGGAGAGACAGATGAAGAGGGAACAGTTACTTCACTTCTACTGACCAAAGGAAGGGACAGTACCTGTGAGGAGACAAGCCTCAACCAGCCAATCATTGGGAGACATTATGAATCCTTGTAATTCAAAGAGTAAGAGATTTTAATTTTATATCTATATATCTTTATAAAGATATAAATGTACATTGCTATGTACAGCAGGCTCCATATTAATATTTCTTTGTAGATTGATTGGTCCTACAAGGTACTCCTGTTAACCTATTTTGTCCTTCACCATTACTATAAAAATCACTAATTTTGAGCTGGAAAAGACTGAGAAGTTCATTTGGTCCAGTCCTTTCACTACGCAGAGAAAGAAATTAAAGCCCATAAAACTTTTCTGACTTGTCTCAACTCACACATAAGGTAAGAAGTGGGATTTGCACTCAAGTGCTTTCACCTCTGCACTATAATATACTAATGAATAACATTTGTCACAGGTCACTACAAATCCAAGGTACAGGTTTTCTTAAGGTCCCAAGGTTTGTAGGTGTTAAAATCAGCATCCAAATCCATTTCTCTCCCCACTCTAAGGACAATCCTTTTTCTACTCTATCACAGTGTATCTAGAAAAGGTATATCTGAACTTAAGAATGCTTAAGAAAAGATCATGACTGAGTCTTGTAATAGTTAGCATTTAGACATACACGGAAAGTGATGGAGGGGGCTGTTATCACAGGTTCTTAGATCTGCATTCATAAAAGGAAAGGCAACTTTTGAGGGGTTACAAATCACTTTAATGAAGCACATATATCATTCCTTTAATGAAGCACATATATCATTCACCTAGTTCAAGGGAGTCAGCACCTTGAACTTCAAAGAAAATACAGAGAAATCAAAGATCAACAGACAAGACTTACTCAACTGATCATAATTCAACAGACAATCCCAACAGTCTAACCACATTTGCCAGACACTGAAGCACTGACATCTGGGAAGAGAGAGAGATGAAAAGGGATCATTTACTTCACCTTTGCTGGCCAAAGGAAAGGGTAGTACCTGTGAGGAGACAAGCCTCAACCAGCAGTCATTGGGAGACATTATGAGCCTTTGTAATTCAAAGAGTAGTAGACTTTCATTTTATTTTTTTGTAATCTCATTGCCTAGTACACAACAGGCTCTAAATTAATGTTTCTTTGTAGATTGTAGATTGATTGGTTCTACAAGGTAATCCTGTTAACCTATTTTGTCCTTCACCATTATTATAAAAATCACTAATTTTGCACTAGAAAATACTGAGAAGTTCATTTGGTCCAATCCTTTCATTATGCAGAGAAGGAAATTAAAGTCCATAAAAGTTTTCTCATTTGTCTAAATTCACACAGAGTGAACATCAGAAGTGGGATTTGCATTCAGGTGCTGTCACCTCTACATTGCAATGTATTAAAGAAAAATAACACTTACAGGTTCCTACAAATAAATGGTACTGGCTTTTTCAAGGTCCCAGGGCAAGTAAATGTTATTATGAGCATCCAAATCTATTTTTTCCTCACACTAAGGATAATTCTTTTTCCATTATATCACACTGTATCTAGAAAAGGTAGATATGAGCTTAAGAAAGTTTAAGAAAAGATCATGACGCAAGGTATAGAGTCAAGAAAAAGAAGGTTCAAATTCTTTTTCTTCAGAAAAATTCTAAGTGTATTGAAGTCTTTGCTTCCACATAGCTTTCCTGAAAGCAACACGGACCTCTTTATTCCTCAGAGTATAGACTAAAGGATTCATCATGGGAATGGCCATGGTGTAGAATACAGAGGTTACTTTGTCTGAGTCCACAGAATGACTAGAGCTGGGTTGTAAGTACATAAAGATTATTGTCCCATAAAATATGGACACCACAGAGAGGTGAGAAGCACAGGTAGAGAAGGCTTTCTGGCGGCCCTCAGTAGATTGTATTCTCAGAATAGCAATAAAGATGAGCAGGTAGGAGATGCAGATAAACAGAAGTCCAAAAGTGACAGCGAACCCTCCTAAGATAAATATGACCACTTTGTTGATGTATACATCAGAACAGGAGAGAGCCAGCAGAGGAGGAATATCACAGAAGAAGTGATGGACTACATTGGAACTACAGAAGGACAGACTAAAGGTCTGTCCAGTTACAATAGCAGAGTTAAAAAATCCACAGAAATGTGCAATAAAGGTCAGAGAAGTGCACACATTCAGTGTCATGGTAGTGGTATAATGTAGAGGCTTACACACTGCTGTATGTCGATCATATGCCATAATAGACAGGAGATAAATTTCAGTAGTGACAAAAGTTGAAAAGAAGAACATTTGTGCAGCACATCCGTTGTAGGATATGACCTTGTCCCCTGTGAGCAACCCAGCCATAACCTTGGGTGTGACAGCTGAGGAATAACCAAAATCTACCAGAGAGAGGTTACTGAGAAAAAAGTACATTGGA
Organism: Notamacropus eugenii; assembly: GCF_028372415.1. Taxonomy (NCBI): domain Eukaryota; kingdom Metazoa; phylum Chordata; class Mammalia; order Diprotodontia; family Macropodidae; genus Notamacropus; species Notamacropus eugenii. The sequence goes on from NC_092873.1 coordinate 4,212,191, forward strand.
GTATGCAGGCAGGAGTCCCAGGAGATAAGAGCTACTATCCCCAAGTTCCCCACGAGGATGATGAAGTAGATAATGGTGAACATTACGAACAGGGGAAACTGAAACTCTGGAGTATCTGTTATTCCTGTGAGAATGAACTCACTAATCTCCGTTCTATTCTTCAGAGATGCCATTTGGGACATTGCTTATTCTCAAAAAAGGAAATTGACTTGACATTCTAGAACAAGACAATAAAGTATAAATTGAAAAAATTGACCAATCACCTACTGAGGCCTCCTAGCAAGAAAACTGACAGAGATATCATAACCAAGTGCAACTTTCTAGATGTAGTTGAGGGAACCAGAGGCCACAATACACAATGTCTCGTGTTCTCAGCCCAAGAACCATGGGACAGAGCCTCCTGTGCACCAGAAGTAGAGATCCACTTTAAAAGGTGGGAAAAAGACAATTTTCATGAGCAGGAAGCAAACCAGAAAAGACCACAGAATCTTACTATGGGAACAAATACCAAAATACAAATACAGAAGAGGTCAGCACTGAGACTGTACTCCCATCTGAAATTTCAGAATGGAATATGAACTCGTCTCAACCCCAAAGAGCTTGGAAAAGCTCAAGAAGGATTTTAAAAGCCAAATTAGAGAGGTAGAAGAAAAGTTGGCCAATTATTGTAAAAATATGAAAAAGGAATTCATGAAAGGATTTTAAAATAAAATTGAAAAAATTAATAAACAGATACAAAACCTAACTGGAACAGTTAGACAAATGGAAAAGGAGATGGAAAAGTTAACCGGAGAAAACAATCTATTAAAAATTAAAATTGTAGAAGAAGAAGCTAATGACGCTATGACCCATTAAGAATCCGTCAAACAGAATCTAAGGAATGAAGAAGTATAAGAAATTGTAAAACATCTCATAGGAAAAGCAACTAACCTGGAAAATTGATCCAGGAGAGAAAAAGCTGACAAGTATTGGTCTACCAGAAAGCCATGATGGAAGAAAGATCCTGGGTAATATTTTCCAAGAAATCATCAAGGGAAACTGCCATGAGGTTCTAGATCCAGAGAGCAAAATAGTCTTCGAAAGAATCCACCTATCACCTCCTGAAAAAGATCCCAAACCAAAAACACCCAGCAATATTGTTGCCAAATTCCAGAACTATCAAATTAAGGAGAAAATACTGCAAGTAGCCAGAAAGAAACAATTCAAATATTGAGAAGCTGCAGTTTGCATCACACAGGACTTTGCAGCTTCTACAATAAAAGTTTGGAGGGATTGGAATATGATACTTTCTAAGGCAAAGGAGCTTGGAATACAAACGATCAATTACCCAGCAAAACTGAGCGTAAAGTTTCAGGCAAGGAGAAGCACGTTCAGTGAAATAAAGAATTTCCAGACCTTGCAGATGAAAAGGCCAGAGCTCACTAGAAAATTTAATCTTCAAATAAAAGTCTCAAGAGAGGCATAAAAAGGGAAACAGGGAAAAAATAACTTGTTATTCAATATGGGCAAACTGTTTACATCCTTTTAAGGGAATACTTGTTAATCTTGAGAACTGTATATTTATTATTAAACTTATAAGGAATACACATAGATAGAGGGAATGAGTATAAATTAAATGATGTGATGATTAAAAATGTGGTTTAAGTGTGCGAAAGGATTGTAACGGGAGATGTGAAAAAAGGAGGCAGAAAAAGATGAATTAAGTAACAGAAAGTGGCACAAAAACATATTGCAGTAGAAGAAAGGAGGGGAGGGAGATGAGCATCACTTGCGATTTACTCTCATTTGATTTGTATCAAGGAGGAAACAACAAACTCAGTTAAGTATGGAAATAAAACTTGCTCTATAGGCAGTAGGAAGGGAAAGAAAAGGGAGGGGAGGCTAAAAGGGAGGGAGGAGGTAGTAAGCTAAAAGGGGAATGGAAAGGTGGGGTTGATATAAGGTTGGGAAGACTGAGGGATGTAATGTTCAAAAATTAAAACTGTTGTGTAGTGCAAGGGAGAAGGGGGGAACTAAAAGCATAAATAGTGGAAAATAGGATGCAGGGAAAGACACAGATTGTAATCGTAACTGTGCATGTGAATGGGATGAATTCTCTCATAAAATGGAGGTGGATAGTAGCATGAATTAAAAACCCAGAAACCAATAACAGGTTGTTTACAAGAACCACATTTGAAACAGGGGGACACAGGCAACGTAAAAGTAAAAGGCTAGAGCAGAATATATTGTGCATGAGTTGATGGAGAAAAAGAAAAGAGGTGTAGCAATGCTGATCTCAGACAAAGCAAAAGCAGAAACAGATCTAATCAAAAGAGATAAGGAAGGAAACTATATCCTGCTAAAAGACACCATCGTCAGTGAAGTAATGTCATTACTGCACACACACACACACACATATGTGTGTGTGTATATATATATATATATATATACCATGTGGTATACCATCCACTTTCTTAGAGGAGAAGTTAAAGGAGTTAAGGAAGAAATAGACAACAAAACTATACAAGTGGGGGACCTCAACCTCCCCCTCTCTGAACTTGATAAATCTAGCCTCAAAATAAATAAGAAAGAAGTTAAGGAGGTAAATAGATCTCTGAATAAGGTAGATAAGATATATCTCTGGACAAAATGGAATGGGGACAAAAAAGAATGTACCTTTCTCTCAGTGGTACATAGCATATGTACAAAAATTGACCACGTGCCAGGGCATAAATACCTCACAGAGTGCATAAAGGCAGAGGTAGTCAATGCATTCTTCTCAGATGATAAGACCATGGAAAGACAGACCACAAATTAATTGGAAAACAATAAATCTTAGAAACAATCAATAACTTCGTCCAAGAAGATGACAATAATGAGATAATCTACCAAAATTTATGAGGTGTTGCAAAAGTAGTTCTTAGGGGAAGTTTTATATCATACAATGCCTATATGAATAAAACAAAGAAGAAGAAGATCAGTGAACTGGGTATGCAGCTGAAAAGGCAGAAAAAGAAAAAAATGACAATATTCAAGTAAATACCAAATTAGAAATACTGAAAATCAAAGGAGAGATTAATAAAATTGAAATTAAGAAAACTATTGAACTAATAAATAAAACTAAAAGTTGGTTTTATGAAAAACCCAGTACAGTTGATTAACTTTTGGTCAATTTGATTTAAAAAAAGAAAGAAGAAAACCAAATTACCAATATCAAAAATGAATTCACCTCCAACGACTAGGAAATTAAAAGAATAATTCGAAATTACTTTGTCCAACTGTATGCTCCACAATTCGACAATCTGAAATGGATGAATATATATATATATATATATATATATGTATATGAATTGCCCAGATGAGAAGAAGAGGAAGTTGAATGCTTAAATAACTACATCCCAGAAAAAGAAATTAGACAAGCCGTCAATGAACTCCCTAGCAAAAAAATCTCCAGGGCCAGATGGAATTACAAGTGAATTCTATCAAACATGTAAAGAACAGTTAATTTCAGCACGTTATAGACTATTTGGGAAAACTAGGGAAGAAGGAGTCCTATTAAATTCTTTTTATGATACAAATAATGGTTCTGATACCTAAACCAGGAAGAGCCAAAACAAAGAAAATTATAGACCAATTTCAGTAATGTACACTTATGCAAAAAATTTTAAATACACTATTAGCAAAAAGAATGCAACAACTTATCATGAGAATCATACATTATGTTCTGATAGGATTTATAACAAGAATGCAGGGCTGCTTCAGTATTAGGAAAGCTACCAGAATTGTTGATCATATCAACAACAAAACTAACAGAAAATCTCAGTAGATACAGAAAACGGTTTCTACGAAATGCAACACCCACTCCTATTGAAAACACTGGAGAGGATAGGAATAAATGGAGCTTTCCTTAAAATAATATACAGTATCTACTTAAAACCATCAGCAAGCATTATATGTAATGGGCATAAGCTAGATGCATTTCCAATAAGATCAGGGGAGTAACAAGGATGTCCATTATCACCACTGTTACTCAATAGGGTACTAGAAATGTTAACTTTACCAACAGGAGAAGCAAAAGAAATGGAAGGAATTAGAATAGGCAAAGAAGAAAGTAAGTTATCACTCTTCCTAAACGATATGGTAGTGTACCTAGAGAATCCTAGAGAATGAAGTAAAAAACTGCTTAAAATAATACATAAATTTGGCAAAGCTGCAGGTTACAAAATAAACCCACATAAATTGTCTGCATTTCTATATATTACTACTAAAGCCCAACAAATAGAGATATAAATAGGAATCCCACTTGAAGGTATGGTTATACATTATAAAATATCTAGGAGTTTACCTGTCACAACAAACCCAGTGACTCTGTGAACACACTTTTTGCACAAATAAAATCAGATCTAAGTAAGTGGAAAAACATCAGCTGCGCGTAGGTAGTCAAGCTAATATAATAGAAAGGAAAATTCTATCTCAACTAATTTGATTATTCACTGCTGTACCAATCTAACTACTGGAAAATTATTTTCTAGAGTTAGAACAAATAATGCCCAAATTCATCTGGAAGAACAAAAGATTCAGAATATCAAGTGAATTAATGAAAAAAAAAAATGCTAGGGAATGTGACCTAGCCCTACCAGGTCTCAAATTGTATTATAAAGCTGCAATCATAGACCAGTGGAATATATTGGGTACTAAAGACACAATAGTCAATGAATATGATGATGTACTGTTTGACAAATCCAAGGACTCCAGCTTCTGGTATAAGAACTCACTATTTGACAATAACTGCTGGGAAAACTGGATAATAGTGTGATAGAAACTGAGCATAGACCAGTGCCTGACACCATACACAAGAATAAAGTGGAATAGTGTATTTGTCAGGTTTATGGAGAATGGAGAAATTTATAACAAAATGAGACAGAGAACATTATGAAGTTCAAAATGGATAATTATGATTACATTAAGTTGAAAAGTTTTTGCACAGACAAACCCAATTCAACCAAGTTTAGGAGGGAAGCAGAAAAGTGGGAATTAATTTTTGAAACTAGTGTCTGTGATCAAGGTATCATTTCTAAAATACATAGAGAACTGATTCAAACTGACAGGAGGACAATTCATTCCCTGATTGATAAATAGTCAAAGGATATGAACATGCAGTTTGCAGAGGAAGAAATTAAAGCTATCTACAATCATATGAAAAAAAAATGCTCTAAGTAACTGTTGATTAGAGAGATGCAAATCAAAACAACTCTGAGGTACCACATCACTCCTATCAGATTGACAATCATGAAAGAACAGGAAGATGATAAAGGTTGGAGAAGATGTGGTAGAGTTGGAACACTAATTCATTGTTGCTGGAGCTGTGATCTGACCCAACCAATTCTGGAGAGCAATTTCGAACTATGCCCCAAGGGCTATAAAAATGTGCATACCCTTTGACCCAGCAATATTACTTCTAGGATTGTATCCCAAAGAGATCATAAAAATGAGAAAATGTCCCACCTGTACAAAAATATTTCTAGCAGCCTTTTGTGTAGTGACCAAGAACTGGAAATCAAAGGGATGTGAATCAATTTTTGGAGTGTCTGAACTGGTGGTGGTATATGAATGTAATGGAATACTATTTTGCTATGAGAAATGATGAACAGGAAGACTTTAGAGGGCCTCGAAGGACTTACATGAACTGATGCTGAGTGAAAGGAGCAGAACCAGGAGGACATTGTACACAGTAACAACAACAGTATGCAAGGAATTTTTGTGGTAGACTTAGGTCTTCACATCAGTGCAAGGACCTAACAAAACACTCCCAAAGAACTCGAGGTCAAATTCCATCCACATCTGGAGAAAGAATTATGGAATAGGAACACAGAATTAAGAAGAATATTTTCTCTTTTGTTATGTTTTTGTTTTGGTTTTTCTCATGGTTTCTCCCATTCACTTCAATTCCTCTATGCAACATGACTAATGTGAAAATATGTTTATTAAAATGTATATTTAGAACCCATATAAAATTGCATCCCTTTTTGTGGAGGCAGAAAATCTAAGTATTATGGAAATGATTGTAGAAATGGAAAGAGAATGAATAAAAAAGAAAAACAGAGTAAGTGGGAATGAGGGAAAAATAGAAGGAAAAACTGTTCAAGAAAATGAGAAAAAGAAATTTAACCAATTTAAAAAAAAAGAATTGTGAAGTTATAAGGAAGAATACTTCTTTAAAGTATAGTTGGGCAAGTGGAATGAAATGACATTATAAGATACCCAGATATAATAAAACCAGACAATGTAGGGGAGAATCTGAAACATCACATTAGAAAAACAAAACTTGAGAACAGATCAAGGAGAAGCAATTTAAGACCAAAAAAGGAATCTGGATACAAATACAGTAAATTATAAAAGAAAATTAACCCAAATTTCTAGAGCAAGAAAATAAAGTATAAATTGAAGGACTCAACCAGTCACCCCCTGAAAGAGATCCTAGCAGAAAACTAACAGGGATGTCATAGCCAAGTTCCCTAATACCCTGTTTAAAGGAAAAATGCTGCAAACAAGAAAATAAATAAACGCTGCAGAAAACTAGCTAAAATTTCTTAAAACTTAGCATCTTCTACGGTAAAAGACTATAGGTTTTGTAACATCAAATTCATGTAGAAGTCAAAATATCACTTGTGATGTCATTGGTCCTCTTTAAAAGTAAAGGTTTATTTAACAACTACATACATATACATACATACATACATACATACATACATACATACATACATACATACATATATACGTGTGGGTATGTAAATTTGAATTTGACATTTCTTACCTCGATGCACCATCCCTTTTCCAAGCTATATCATGAATTAAGGCATCTTTACATAGGACTGCAATGCCTATTGACTTTTTGTCCATTTCTTGATTTGCAATCACCCAAAGTACCTCAAATGATCCCTTGGCAGCCAGCCACTGGTGATGAACATTACTCCTTTCATATGGGATGCTTCTGGATGACAGAAATATCACTAGAAAGTGCTAGAACCATTTTGATCTTTTGAGGTCCCTTACAATGATTGCTCCTCTGCAATAATCTTAGAGAATTCACGATCATAACTACATCACAAACGAGGACTGAGCATGGGACTTATTTCACAGATATAATTGAGCAACTTCATTTGGTCAAAGCAAAGATCTCTCAAGAAACAAAACGATCATGACTACAGAATCACAGATACTAAACACAATAAAGAATATCTGTGGCCATCTGATCATTTCCCTCTTGGAATCTTTCCAACAATCTTGTAATAGGAAAGAACTGCAGGTCACATTTCCCCTCTTTCAATTCATGTAGTAAATATAGCAGACAAAGCTACCACAGATTGAAGGCAATATTTGAGTTCATATGTACTTGAGACTATAGTTTGTATGTCTTATTAATTATTTTTTTAAAAACATGCTAAGGACAGAATCAGGTAAAACAAAGGTATTTGATGAAATCCCAAAATGAGTCGGACTTGGATAGACATTGGATCTGAGGTTTATTTTTTTCATAAAGCCTTTCTAATGAGGAAATTCTCTCTAGTGACGGAGCTTGGCACCTTCTCTCTAATTTATATCTAGAATTTCCTGGGGCTCTAAGAGGTTAAATGATTTGCCTTCAGTCACATAGCTGTGAGGTGTCAAAAGTGAGACTTGAATACATCTGTTTCTGACCCCAAAGGTTGTTTTCCCTTTACCTTTCCATGGTAAAGTAACTAAAGTATCAATCAAACACTTCCTCCTTTTAACCTGGAGCACAGTTTCCTATAAAGAGACAATATTAATGGGCACATGTAGTAGGAAATTATCATGGAAACTATTGTTGAACCAATGTCCATGGTGCTTGCATGGAGAAATACTCCTTAGGGATGCAATTCATTCAAGAATGGAGAACTTGATGACAGATGGAGAATGCTGCTGGTTCACTGGAACTCTTAGATATATAAATGATTAAAGCAAAATCTTTCTTCATGTGGATTGATTTAATGCTTCCTGGAGGATTTGTGACAAACAAAGGACAAAAACAGATAACATTAGAAGACATGAACATGTTTCACTGTATATTAATGGAGAAAAGAAAAACATGTCAGGGAAAAGAGTTACCCCAGCAACAAAATACTGGTTTCTTTAATAAGATCTCATGTCACTTGTGGGGGGGGCATAATTCCTACATGAGTGAACAAATAGTCATTAGTTTGTCTTAATGGAATTTCTCTGAAGTGGATAACAGGAACCCCAGGATGAGGATAAAACATCCTCAAACTTTATTCAGAACCAATTGAAAGAGGAGTGAAGAATATTTGAACAATTCTATTTGGCTTATAAATTTCTCTGCAAAGCCTGACAAAATAACACAAATGTATGTCCATACACTTGGGCTGGGGTATGAATTAGTATTTCAAAGGATCATATATCTTGGGCTACTTAAAGGTCATCTCTTTCAACTTTCTCGTTTGACTCCCCATCCCTCCCTTTTCCACTTCTTTTTATGTGTTGTATTTCCCAATTAGATGGTAAGAGCCTTGGAATCTGGAATTTCTTCTTTTGTATTTGCATCCCCAGCACTTAGCACAGTGCCTGCCACTTAGTAGGCATTTCATATATGCTTACTACCTGATTTGGGTACAAGGGGCTTAAGTAACTCTTAAAATCAAATAGGGAGAAATAGGCAGTCTACAAATACTCTGTATCTCCCTGATGGAACGGAAATTGAAACTGAATAGAGGGTACAGACAGGTGTGGGGAGAGACAGGTGGGAGACAGTCGTTTCACAAGAAACACCTAAACATATTTAAGAAACAAAGCCATTTCTCCTCACTTCTGTCTAATTCTTTCGACCTGTTTGCAAGCAGAACAGCTTAGTGTCAAGATTCATGACCTATCTACTCTTTTAATGAACTTGTTTATAATTCTGGTGAATTAAAGCTTATAGACAGAGTTTGCGAGACTTCTGATGTACTCAAAACAATTTGACTTTGAATCTTCATATCTATGATCCTTCTGGAAACTCTCAAGATCACAAAAGGATTTTCTTTCATTTATAAATTCTAGGGAATTTAAAAATTCTTTTTGGGACAATAACAATACTGCACAAGAAGACAGAATATGTGAGTTCTAATCCTGATTGAGGGGGAGCTAGTGGGTCTGAATGAAGGAAGACATGAGTTCAAATCTAACCTCAGACACTTGCTGCCTGTGTGACCCTATGCATGTCACTTAACTCTGTTTATCTCAGTTTACTCATCTGTAAAATATGCTGGAGAAGGAAATGGAAAACCACTTCAGCATCTTTGCCACAGAAACCTCCACACCAAAAAAAGGGGTGGGATTTGAAGAATTAATCTCAATGAAAATAACTAAACAACTCTCTTAACTTGACAACTAATTGTCTGTGTAAGTGCCACTCCCTGGACGTTCTAGAATGACAGAGGGCCATTACTATAGCAAGTTCAAGTTCAGTTACATTGGGAAAGTAGAACTCATGTTTCTGTGGTTATTTTCTCGTTTTCTGTGCATGTTCTTTAGACCTCATTCATTTTGTTCAGAGAGAAATAAAGACTGTGTGCCTACTGGAGTTGGGGAAATCTCCATTTGGGGAAATCTAGGCATGATGTCAGCTTTACATGAACTTAAAATGAAAAGGCATTATGAACTTTCCTAGATTAAATCTAGCTTATGCCAATGAGCAAAAAAATAGAAAAGGATATGTTGTGACAGGCCTCAAGTATTCATCTTAGTCTCTCTGAAACCCATAGCCTTATTGAAGTGGAGTGGGGGAGAGAGCCCAGAGACTTTTTTTTACTATATGCTTTTTTAAAAATTGTACCTTTGATTTCATTAGCAAAAGGAATTTCCAATGAGGAAACCTGTACCAAAACACATCAGTACCTTCTCTAGAATATTACAGTCTTACAGAGTTTCCTGGGGAGACAATGTATATAAAGTGGCTTGTCCAAGGACAGTCTGCCAATACACATCAGAGGCAGTACTTGAACTAAGGTTTGCCTGATTCTGAGACTAATTTTCTAACCACTATACCTTTCTCTCTGAATTGTAGGTGTATTTTTCTCCTTATGGAATGTAAATTTTAATTACGGAAACATCTCAAGATATCTTGGGGCTTATAGACTAGATTTCTTTCTTAAGACTGTGTCTTAAACCCAAATCCCTCTGACTCTCATGGATTGGCCAACAACGGGTCCCATCCCAAGTGTCACTTGGTCATTGTGTGGATTTTGATGGTTCATAATGAGAGTAAATAGCAAGTGTTTTTGTTTTAGTCACAAAACCTGAGGGTCTTCCCCTCCCAGATTGATTATTTTTCAATTAGGTAAAAGAGACCATTTCTTTCCTTGTTTTTACCAAGCCTTAATCACTGACTGAGTGTTGCCTCTGACAAACTGAGATTTTGGGAAAGACCTTAGTTTAAAAAGGCAAATGTCTCCCATCAGGAGCTGTATCTAGTCATCCTGATCTATATCTTGCCATGGCACCCCTATGGCTCCAGAGGAGAGAGTGAAGCTGGTAACTTTCCATACCCCTCCCTCAATTAAATCCAGTTCACTTGGTAGTCAAAATATCAGCTTTCTGATACTATTGGTCCTCTTACAACAGCAACAATAAGTTTCTTTTTCTTTGTTCTTATCTAGGTACATTTTTTATTCTTAAAGTTAGACATAAATTCCTTGAGGGCACATTTGACTTGTATTCTTTTTTTTTTCTGTTATTAATTTATTTAACTTTTAACATTCATTTTCACAAAATTTTGGGTTCCACATTTTCTCCCCTTTTGTCCCCTCCCCCCACCCCAAAACACCGAGCATTCTAATTGCCCCTGTCTGCCAATCTGCCCTCCCTCCCTCCCCACCCCTTCCCTTTGGAAGGCAAGCAATTCAATATAGGCCAAATCTGTGTAGTTTTGCAAATGACTTCCATAATAGTAGTGTTGTGTAAGAACTAATTATATTTCCCTCCATCCTATCCTGTCCCCCATTACTTCTGTTCTCTCTTTTGATTCTGTCCCTCCCCATGAGTGTTGACCTCAAATTGCTCCCTTCTCCCCGTGCCCTCCCTTCCATCATCCCCCCCACCCTGGTTATCCCCTTATCCCCCACTTTCCTGTATTGTAAGATAGGTTTTCATACCAAAATGACTGTGCATTTTATTCCTTCCTTTAGTGGAATGTGATGAGAGTAAACTTCATGTTTTTCTCTCACCTCCCCTCTTTTTCCCTTCACTAAAAAGTCTTTTGCTTGCCTCTTTTATGAGAGATAATTTGCCCCATTCCATTTCTCCCTTTCTCCTCCCAATATATTTCTCTCTCACTTCTTGATTTCATTTTTTTTAAGATATGATCCCCTCCTCTTCAGTTCCCTCTGTGCACTCTGTCTCTATGTGTGTGTGCGTGTGCGTGTGCATGTGTGTGTGTGTGGGTTATCCCACCCTGTACCCAGATACTGAATAGTTTCAAGAGTTACAAATATTGTCTTTCCATGTAGGAATGTAAACAGTTCAACTTGTGCAAAGTCCCTTATGACTTCTCTTTGCTGTTTACCTTTTCATGCTTCTCTTCATTCTTGTGTTTGAAAGTCAAATTTTCTTTTCAGCTCTGGTCTTTTCAACAAGAATGCTTGAAAGTCCTCTATTTCATTGAAAGACCAATTTTCCCCCTGAAGTATTATATTCAGTTTTGCTGGGTAGGTGATTCTTGGTTTTAGTCCTAGTTCCTTTGACTTCTGGAATATCCTATTCCATGCCCTTCGATCCCTTAATGTGGAAGCTGCTAGATCTTGTGTTATCCTGATCGTATTTCCACAATACTTGAATTGTTTCTTTCTAGCTGCTTACAATGTTTTCTCCTTGACTGGGAACTCTGGAATTTGGCCACAATGTTCCTAGGAGCTTCTCTTTTTGGATCTCTTTCAGGCGGTGATCTGTGGATTCCTTGAATACTTATTTTGCCCTCTGGTTCTAGAATCTCAGGGCAGTTTTCCTTGATAATTTCATGAAAGATGATGTCTAGGCTCTTTTTTTGATCATGGCTTTCAGGTAGGCCCATAATTTTTAAATTGTCTCTCCTGGATCTATTGTTCAGGTCAGTTGTTTTTCCAATGAGATATTTCACAATATCTTCCATTTTTTCATTCTTTTGGTTTTGTTTTGTGATTTCTTGGTTTCTCATAAAGTCATTAGCCTCCATCTGTTCCATTCTAATTTTGAAAGAACTATTTTCTTCAGTGAGCTTTTGAACCTCCTTTTCCATGTGGCTAATTCTGCTTTTGAAAGCATTCTTCTCCTCATTGGCTTCTTGAACCTCCTTTGCCAATTGAGTTAGCCTATTTTTCAGGGTATTATTTTCTTCCGCATTTTTTTGGGTCACCTTTAGCAGGGTGCTGATTTGTTGTTCAAACTTTGCTTGCAAGTCTTTTATTACTCTTCCCAGTTTTTCCTCCACCTCTCTATCATGATTTTGAAAATTGTTTGGGCTCTTTTAGAGCTTTTCCCAGAAGAGATCCCATTGAGTGGGCTGGGACTTAGAAGCACTGACTTCCCTGTCTTCCCCTGATGGTGAGCACCCCTCTTCCTCATCAGAAGGGAGGGTTGGAGAAACCTGCTCACCAGGAAAGTAACCCTCAATAGTCTTGGTTTTTTTCCCTTTTCTGGGCATTTTCCCAGCCAGTGACTTGAGCTCTGAATATTCTCATCACACCCACTTCGCCTCCTGATCCTCCCAGCCCACGCTTGGGGTCTGAGAATCAAATGCTGCTCCCAGCCTTGGGGCTTCGGCAGGGGCAGGGCTGCTATTCAGTGTGAGATCAAGTTCAGTTGCCCAGGTTCGGGGCAGGGCCGCCTCACGGGCTCAGTTCCCTCAGCGGGTTTATGCAGAGACCTTCAACAATGGATCCGGGCTCCTGACTGCTTGGGGAGCTCCACTATGCTCCCGCCTCCGCTGTTGCCTTCTGAGGGGGCCTGAGTATGGGGGCATCCCACTCCCCTCTCGACCCACCAAAGAGACCTTCTTACCCACCCCGTCACCTGTGGGTGGAGGGACCCGCGTGTCCGCTGGAGATCCCATCCCTGAAGCCTGCTCGGATAATTTTCCTCTTGGTGCAGCGGCCATGGCAGGGCTGTACTCAGCTCCCAGTCCCAGCTCCCAGTCCCGGCGCCCAGTCCGCAGTGTGAAGGACCTGTTGCGAGAGGTTTGCAGGTCTCTCTGGAACAGAAATCTCCCTCGCTCCAATTTTCTGTGGCCTCTGGGTGCAGAATTCGCCGTGAGTTACTTCCCTGTAGCAGTTCTATGGGTTGTGGGTTTGGAGCTATGTGTATGTGTGTCTTTCTACTCCGCCATCTTGGCTCCGCCCCCTTTACTTGTATTCTTAGCATCTCTCCAAGTGAATGGAATGTAGTAGGCATATGGTGAATTAAATTGAATTATATTGTTAAATATCTCTGTCTATAAGAGGATAATAACATTTATATTATGTAAGCCAAAAAGTGTTTATAAAGAGAGTCTAAAATTCAAAGGGTTATAAATCTAGGAGTTATAATTTCCTTTAAAGTCTTTGGTATCTATATGTGATTATGATGAGGTATTTCTCTCTAAAGCATATAAGGCTTTGTTGAAGCAGTTAGGTTTCACGGATAGAGCTGAGGACTTAGATTTGGGGAAGACTTGGAAAAGAATCCTACCTCAGATACTTATTAGTTATGTGAGTCTAAACAATTCACATAAATTCTCCCATTCTCAGTTTTCCCATCTGGAAAATGAAGATAATGACAACTGTAGCACTTACCTTTCAGGATCATTTTGCATTTCAAATGAGATCATTGTTTTAAAGCATTTTCAAAGCTCTAAAACAAAATATAAATTAAAGATATTAGTACTGGGGCTTGAAACTATGTCTTTCCTGATTTTAAATCTGTCCCAAACTTTAACACCATAATCTGTACACGATACATCCTTATTAGTATTCACTGATTTCTTGTTAAATGTTTGTTATCACCAGACGGAATCCTCTCAGTTTGCTCCTTTGCTTCAAGCAAGATGATAGGTGGCACAGACTGGCGCATGGTCCAAAATAATGACTAATATTTCTAAGGACCTTAAAGTTTGCAAAACATCCCCTGTATTTTATCCTATTTTAGTCTCACAATTAGCTTTATAAGGAAGATATTATACATGTTATCATCTTGATTTTATAGTTGATACTAAGACTCAGAGAGATGAAATGATTTGTCCATGGTTTCACAGGTAATAATTTTTAGAAATAAGATCTGAAACTAATAAATGTATCACATGTAAAACCCTACAGAATTATGTCTTATTGTTCCCCAGATGAGTTTGGGAATCTTAAATTGAATTTTTCAGAACCTAACTGGCTCATGGAGGAAGGCCAATGGATCTCTCTAGGGGAAAGATGACCAGGCAACTTCACAGGGGGTCTAGGATTTGAAATCTAAGACTGAGGAAAATAATGAAGAAAGTTTTCCCTAGTACCTGGTATTAAGTGTTCAGAAGTCCTTCAATTTGGAGAGATCAAACTTGGCTGTTGCTGCTACGTGGAAGGCAGAAGATTTTGTGATCTTTCCTGCTGTTGAATTTCAGAATGAACAATGGAAACCAGATGAATGGGTGACTGAAATAACTCCTTTTCAGGGTTGGTCTCACAGCATTGTGCCTTGAAAGAGACACATTTGGATGACTGCGGATGAAAATAGGGATTAAGGAGGAGCTAGGAGACTGTGTCCCCTTGAAGATAATTAGCTCTACTGCCAACTAATATAAAAAACCAACCATTAAATTCTTCTCTGACTACGGGGAGTAAACACTGATTGTCCATGGGGATCATTTTCCTCTGGCTACCTTTGTCTTTCTTATTTCATTGTTAGGGATGTAAATCAGAAAGAGGCTTGGTTAATGGAGTCCTGGCCTTGAGCTTCTAGCAATGGGACCTTGAGCCAGGCTCTTTACTAGTATCTTTTCAGCACACTCATCTGTCAAATAAAACCATTACTCAAAATACTCACAACTAATAATAAGCTAATGTTCAAAATGGCATAGCTTACCAGATTGTTATGAGATTCAAATATCATACTGAAATATGAAAGAAACAATGTACTAGTGGGCAAAATGTATTGAAATCTAGATTTCAGAGAGTCAATTGGAATCCAAATCTTCATCTTATTTATTAACTTAATCATATCACTCTGTGTAACTCAGTTTCCTGATCTGTAAAAGTTGAATAACTATAACTGTCAAAGTCTTCTTAGGTGTTATGTTCCTTAAGGACTGTTGCATATGAAGTCTAGTAGAATAATGAATCAAAGGCATACTATAGATACAGTTTAATGAGTTTTAAGCAAATTAATTTGCAAAGTTTCTCATTTTATGCTGGGGACAAGATAGAGGTATGGTAGACATGAGTATACTTAGGGAAAATCAGAACTGGTTGTGTTGCCAGACCAAGGAGTAACCAATGGCTTACTTCAACTTGGGAATTAGACTAACAGAGTCCAAGAATCTGTCTTTGGTCCTAACATTTTTGATCATCATTGTAATAATAAAGTGACAAAAATAATAAATAATACTACTATTGTAGGTTTCTCTAAAAGGTAATCTAAATGACTCTCCATTTCATACACAATCATCCATGGTACCAAGACAATATTGAGAAATCCTTTTCTCACCCTAGAAAAAAAAAATCAAAATATGTAATAAAAAGAAAATCTCACAAGAACCATTAAACAAATGCAGAAACATATAAACCCAAATAACTGATTAGTTAAAACAGAATTGAAATTGGGACTGTCCTCAGGGTACTATGCTGATATCCTATTGTAATTCATTTCCTCCATAAGGTTATACAGAAACCCTTCCAGGTTCTGAGGGCCACGTTATGATTTATATTCCTTCTTTTTTGTGTGCCTACATTGGGTGCTGCTGAATAAGCAATATCCTTCCCATTAAATCTGTACTATCCAAGCAACTTACTGGTTTTACTCTCAAAATATGAGGCTGTGTAGGGAGTAAATCATTGATCCTCTTTCTCAAATGATGTTGATGATTTATAGTGATGGTGATAATGGCATTGATTATCAACTAACATTTACATAGTACTTTAAGGTTTGCAAAATACTTTTTGTATTATCTCCTTTATTCCTCACCACAACTATGGGAGGCTAGCATTATTGACATTTTTATGCATGCTCATAGATGATTCATAGAATTCAAAGAATCTCAGATCCACCCAGAGTTACAGAACTAATAATTGTCTGAGAAAGGATTTGAACTGAGGTGTTCCTGACTTCAGGGCCTGTGCTCTCTCTACTATATTGCTTTGTTCACTTCCCCACCCCTATACAAGTAATGCCTGATTTTACTCTCCTAGTAGGACAGTGAGCATGAACTATCTTCATGACCCTTTTCCTCCAAAGATGCATCAAGAAACCCTTCTTCCTTTAGAAGCTTCTGTGACCAAATGAAAATCCCAGAATGTAGGCCATGGATTTCTATAGCAAATGCTCTATGTGCTTTGACTGCTACCATCTCAGGTACTAGGGAAGCCAATTGCCAGATAGGTATCTGACCTGTGCTCAGACTATGAAGAGAAAGGCAAAAATGTCCAGAAACTTGGACTCCCCTTTTCAGTTTCTAGTTAAGTGCATGTGACTCACTATGTCCCTCTACCAAAAGTTGTCATTTTTGTTCCTGGAGTGACTTCAAAAGATAATACACATTTGCACAGAATTCAGGTCTGTGCTGCTATGCTATGGCATGGAGAGAGGGTGGGATGGAGAGGGAGAGACACAGATACAGACACAAAGAGACAGACACAAGGAGAAAGGCAAAGGAGGCAGTCAGAGAGGGAGAGATAGCAAGAGTGATGAAGAGACAGAGAGAAGCAGATATAGAGACAGAAACTGAGATATGCAGAGCCAGCGATAGATAAATACAGAGAGAAACAAACAAAAGAGGGAGAGAAGTAGGGAGAGGAAGGTGAAAGGAAGGTAGGAAATGAGGGACAGAGACAGTGAAAGACAGAAAGAGATGGATACAGAGATACACACAGACAGAAAGCAAAAGACACACAGACACAGAAAAGAGAGATAAATTGGGGGAGAGGGAGAGAGACAGCGAGAGGAAAAGAGACAGAGGGATGGACAGAGATACAGACACAAAAAGAAGAGACAGAGAAAGGAAGGAAGTCAGAGAGAGAGAGAGAGTGAGTGATGAAGAGACAGAGAAAGGCAGATACAGAGAAAGAGACTGAAACAAAGACATGCTCAGACCTACAGAGATAAAGAAAAATGTAGAGAGACAAAAACAACAAAGGGAGAGAAAGGAAGGGATGAAGTCAGGGACAGATAGAAATAGAAATAGACAGAGACGGATACAGAGATACACACAGACAGAGATAGAGAAACAATAGAAGAGGGGGAGAGACAGACAGAGAGAAAGACAGAGATTGCAACTCCTCTTCTATACTATCAGTAAGAGTTGTTCCTCTGATGAAAATCTATCCCCTGAGATTGTCATCAATTCATGTGAAGGCAGACTCAGTCGATAAAACTTAGATCATCAAGGGACAGCGAATATATCTACAATTTGGTGATCTTATTAGCAATTTCAACATTCTGCCTGGTGCTGGCACAAACTTTAATATTTTTCAAAAGACTGATTTCTGAATTCCTTTCCAGATGAGACCTATGATTCTATCCAGCTAATCTCCTAAGGTAAAAGAAATAAAATACCAGAAATATTTGCATGTAGAAGATTTCACTGCCAATTATTTCACATATTTCATCATATTTTATTTTCACAAGAAAACAAGAAGGTAGTTAATCCAATTATTTTCTCCATTTACAGACAAGTGAACTGTGTCTCAGAAGTGCAAAGATTTGCCCAGATTTGCTCTGTGTGATTACATAGGCAGAAAGTGTGAGTGTCAGTATTCAAATCTAGATTTCCCTTCCTTTCAAGTCCAGAGTTACTTCTGTGATGCATGGAGATACTTTCATGACATGATACTCTCTCTAGAAAAAATGCAACTAAACTCCTGAGTGTATAAGAAAAATCAGCAGAATTTAAGGTTGGATCCAAGAGAAGGAAGGTTCAGATTGTACTTTGTCTCTATGAAAAAATATGGTCTAATTGAAATCTTTGCCCTCTGGCAGCTTTCTGGAAAGCACTCTTGACCTCTTTGTTTCTCAAACTATAGACCAGGGGGTTCAACATGGGAACGATCATGGTGTAGAAAACGGATGCCATTTTGTCTGTGTCCATTGAATGATTTGAACTAGGTTGGAAGTACATGAAGATGATTGTTCCAAAGGATATAGACACTGCTGTGAGATGGGAAGCACAAGTGGAGAAGGCTTTCTGGCGGCCTTCAGCAGAATGGATCTTCAAGATGGCAATGAAGATGAACAGGTAGGAAGTCAAGATAACCAGAAGGGGAAAAACTACAGTGAATATTCCTAAGATAAATATTACCATCTCAATGCTGTGAATATCAGAGCAAGTTATAACTAGGAGAGGGGGAACATCACAAAAGAAGTGATGGACCACATTGGACCTACAGAAGGAGAGGCTAAAAGTGTTTCCTGTAACTATGGAGGAATTTAAAAAGCCACAGATGTAAGCAGCACTGGCCAGATGTGCACATAGAGTTGATGTCATGGTGGTGGTGTAATGTAGGGGCTTACACACAGCTGCATGACGATCACAGGACATGGAAGCCAAGAGGAAACTTTCTACTGTGGCAAAGGCCACAAAGAAGAAAATCTGTGCCGCACATGAATTATAGGAGATGACCTTGTCACCTGTCAGGAGCTCAACCATCACCTTGGGAGTAACAGCTGAGGAGTAGCCAAAATCCACCAGAGACAAGTTACTGAGGAAGAAGTACATAGGAGTGTGAAGTCTAGAATTCCAGGAGATGAGAGCTACTATCCCCAAGTTGCCTACCAGGGTAGTGAGGTAGATAAAGGTGAACATGATGAATAGAGGAACCTGAAGATCTGGGGCATCTGTTAATCCTACGAGAATGAACTCATTCACTTCTGATCTGTTCTCCATACACATGATTTGAGATTGTTGTCATTCACCTGCAATAAAAGCGTAAATATCAGGAAAATGCACTCTGAATGATGAATGACTTTAAGACTTGGCCTTATTGGCTCATTTATTTAAGTGGCAACCCTTCTTTATGAGAAAGCTAAGGTAGTCTTTGGGCTTCAGGCAAATACATAGTCCATCCCAAGACTCCATCATAAGCCTTTACAGCTAGGAAGGACCTACCACAGTGATGTTTTGCTAATTTGGAGTACTTCATTTCATCTCCACCACCATGAGACATTAGAAAAGAGTTTTCATGGAAGTTATAAGTAGGCTGCTACATGTTATCTATAACAAGATGTATCTTGGGAAAAAAAGCATAGCAAACGGAATCAGAGAATCTCAAGTCATTATGGTTCCTCAGAGATCACCCACCTCAGTTTACATCTGACCAGGAGTCACTTCTACAAAAGCCTATCAAAAGGAATGTAAAGTTGGAAAAGGAGTAGAGCTGATTAGGTAGGAAGAGTGAAAGAGGCGCAATAGCTCTGGTAGCCTTCGGGGGTCCTCAAGGAATTATATGCCTGACAAGCAGGATGAACTAGAATCTCTAACACAAGATATAAGATCTAGATAATAAGGTCACATTTAGACTTGAAGGAAGACACTCGTAACTGTAATGTGATTCTAGAAAAGTTTCTCCCTTATTTGAATGAAGTGAGATAGGTAACAGCAGGCTATTCTTTAAAAACAAACAAAACAAAGCAAAACAAAAAGAAAAAACAAATTATACACTCATAGGATGAAATCCAGGAGCCAGAATAGAGAAATATGGCAGAGAGCACTTATACTGATAGTAGTATAATAGCATAGTGCTATAAATGACAATTAATTGGGAGAGGAAATGGATTGTGAATTTGGTAAGTATGAAATTGGCATGAAGGAATGATACACTACCAATGATACATTTCAATTTTCTGGACATATCCTACAATTTTCTGTGTCATTCTGTCTTGCTGTTTCTTTCTCTCTCTGTCTCCCTGTCTCTATCTCTGTATATATCTGCATCTTTGTCTCTGTCTCATTTTCTCTACCTCTGTTCCCTTTTTCTGTTTACCTGTTTATCTCTCTATGTCTTTATCTATCTATCTCTCTCTTATTATCTATCTACCTTTGTATCTATCTTTCTGTCTTCAAAGGACAGCAATTGTTTTTTTGATGACTGATAGTTTTATCCATCAAAAGTGAAAGAACCTATATGAGGAAACTATTTTGCATTTTATTCTCAGAAAGGATTAAGAATTGTTAAGCAAGTAGGATCAAAATATGGAAATGTGACCAGAATCAGAGGAAAGTAAGTAAATTATCTTTAAGTTTTAAGTAAGTAAAGAAAGGAAAACTAGCAATTAGGTTTGGGGTGGGTTAATTCCAGGCATTCCAAAGGAAGGGTGAAGTAGGAGCCTTCAGAGAATTCAAACCTGAAGGGATAGAAAGATCTCAAGAATAAAATTTTAAAAATAGAAGAAGAAAAATTGTCAAGTAAGTAGACTCAGATATGAAAAAAAAATCTGCAGTAAGAAGAAAAAAAGAGAGGTAACCAAGGATGAATGTGAAAACATGCCCTATCATAATAATAGAGCTAGAAAAGTGTCAGAGCTCAAGGTGAGCTGAAGGAAGTACAGAAAGCCAAAGACTACAAAAAGATGTTGAGTTTTTTTTTTTTAATTGAAAAATTGGCCGTTTAGGTAAGCAAAAACTAATCAAATGAGGAATTAGACTGATTCTCTAAGTTGATAAGACAAGTATGATGAATGATTAGCCAAAGCAGAGCTTCTCAGTGTATATTTTGCTTTTCTTTTCATTGACAAGGGGATTGATCTTTGGACAAAACAACCAGCTAATAAAGAGTTGATACTAAATAGGAATTAGCACTAATATTACTGAGGGGAAGAAGCATTTATACAGCATCTACTATGTGTCAGGCACTGTGTATATGATCTCATTTGATTCTCACAACTCCGCAATGCAGGTGCTGTTATTATCCCCATTTTGAGGAAACTGAGGCAAATAAGAGTTCAGTGACTTGCCCAGGGTATCACCATGTCTGAGATTGTATTTGAATTCAGTACTTCTGACTCCAGTGATAGTACTGTATCTACTGTGTCCGAACTGCCTCTTTCCAATTTTCCAAGTTATTTAAATACATTGAATCATATGATCTCCCAAACAGTTTTTGACATATATGGCTAACAAGAAAACCAATGTGACCTTACACTGAACGGACAGCACAGCATCCAGGTGTACAGAGGTGGGCATCTCCATTCTGCATTTGGAGCCACATGTTCAACTGTGCATTCTCCACTTTAGGAAGGATATTGATAGACTACCAATTCTCCAGAGGAGTACAGTCAGGATGGAGAAAAGACTTTGAAATCTTGTCATATTGGAATCAGGGGAAGAAACTGGTGTAAAGAATTGTTCGGGGACTGCTTTGACATATATTGTATTTCCCTTGTTTTACACACATATACACACTGCATATATATATGTGTGTGTATATATATGTACATATATATACACACACATATATGTGTGTGTGTGTGTGTGTGTGTGTAAAATAGAAACCAGGGAGAGACAAAGACAGAAAAGGTTTATTTCCCGTTTTGTGGGAAAGTTTGGTGCCTAGCTCTCCTTGCTGCTGTGATCATGGACAAATCATCAGGCTTCAACCTCACTTCATTCATATGTTAAAAAGGGATAAAATTCATGGCATTTATATCATAGGGCTTATCTGACTATAGAAGTAGATAATTCTACACATTGCTTTGAAAACCTTAAAACGTTACATAAGTGTTTTCTACTGTTACCATTTAATTACTAGCAGTACTGCTACTACCTGTGTTGTCTATCAGAAATCCCCTTGATGTTTTTTATTCCTAGGATATTATGGATCTCATTTGCTCATCAATAAAGGAAATATATTAGACTAGATTGTCTCTGAGATTATTTTAACTCTGAACTGATCTTTGGACAAAACCTATGATGATCCCATGATTTTTTTAACTTACATTAATTTTAAAGATTTTCATTAGTCTTCATAACACCACAGTAAAAGAATGTTTTCCTAATGTGGGTAATTTTAGACTTATAATTAAGGGCAAAGTAAATAATTAAACCTTTATCTCATTAACCATTAGAAGTGTAGAAAATTTCCATTGTACAACTAATACAACTGAGATTTTATTTTATCATAACAGGAACAATATTAAATAGAATACAAGCAACCAATTTGGAGTCAACATTTATATTAACGTAGGTCTCATATATGCTGGTCTTAAACCATTTTAATAATCAATTCTATTGAATCAAATTTATGTAGACAGTCTATCACAATCCTTTTCACTGATGTGCTCAAGATTAGGTCCTCTTCAATCCTTGTGTCTACAGAAAGATCTTCTTGGTCACCAGGGCAGATAAGGTGAGTTGTTTTCTACTCAGAAATGCCCAGGTGTTGGTAAATAGTACTATTTGGAAAGAGCACTTGATTGAGAATCTGATGACTCAGATTCTAATGTTACTTGTATATGCAATAATTTCTTCTGTGATTTAGCAAAAGTTAATGCTTCTGGGCCTCTGTCTCCTCACTTAAAAAATGAGAATAATATTTCTTTCAATATGGAGGCAACACAGTTGTGAGGAAAATGTTTGACAATAATCAAATGCTATAGATATGAGATTTCTCGTCATCAGCATAATTAATTAGGCTTATACATGATCATGTATAAGTGGATGATACGGCAAACACAAAGACATAGAGAAAAAAATATACAGAGGTACTTCTCCAAAGTTCCAGTACATCAGTGTGGTATAGTGCAGAGGGCTTTGATCTCTCACTAGAGAAGATGTGGATTTTAATCCTACCTCAGACCTCTATATCTGTATAACTTTTGACACATCACTTATGTCACTCAGTCTCAAGTTACTTATCCGTAAAAGGGCAATAAAAATAATTATATTAATATCATACAGTTTTGAGAAGATTAAAATGAGAAAATTTATATAAAGTACGTTGCAAGTTTTAAGCGATTATTTTTGTTTTAGTTTCAGTGTAGTCAAACACTTAGTGACCCCATTTGTACATAAATGGGAGCTATCATTTAGGGCAAGGATTAGATCTCACCTATAACAGTGCCCTACATGCAGTATCCCCTTTATCAACAGTATTTAACCAAGTGTCCAGTAGGACTGCAGGGACATCAGTCCCTCAAATTGCGTCTCCACTTATTTAAAGGATAAAGACCTTGAAGAGCAGAAAAGCAAAAGACAATAGCTGGTGTTTATAGAGCACTTTAAAATACAATTTACATATATCTCTGAACACAATTTATGCACATGAAATCATTTGAGCCCCTACATAACCATATGAGATAAGTACTGATTAATTATGCGCAGTTTATGGATTTTAAAAAAGATATGAAGCTAAGTGACTTACCCATGGGGAAATAGTGAGTTAGAGTCTGAAATAGAGAAGGTTTGTATCCAAGTCTTCCGTCCTCCAGGTCTAGCAACATTTCCACGATACCATGTTGCTGTCTATATGAAAACTGCAATCTTATATTGGATATTCTAGCACATAATTGGCTTGATATAGAGAAAGATGACCAGAACTCCAAAGAGGAGAGTTAGTTAAGAATTTTAAATTCAAGATTTGGCTTGAAGTACAAGACTTAGGAAGCATGTGATCCTAATGAAAAACAAACAAACAAACAAAAACCAACTCTTCATTAGTCACTGAGGCAAATAACTTAAAGGTGGCAGAGATGTCACTTTTTGTCATTACTGCTTCATGGATGGCAGTCGAGTTAATAATGACCACTCTTACCCTCCATTCAGCTCAGCACTAAGAAACAAAAAAAGAACTGGATGAATAAGTGAATGACTTGGGGAATTTGACTCAAAAGCTGGTACCACAGCATTAAGTTCTAAAATGAAATAATTCAATGTCAGTAGCAAGAGCCCAGGAAGTGGCTGGGACTTTATGCAGACCTGGGACCCCTGGAGATGGTGCTCCCTCAGAGACAACTGACAATTCTGGTGCCAACTTATGAAAAGAACAAGCTATTAAATTCTGCTCTGACCATGAGCAAAGAAATATTCTCTAATGGGCACTTTGTCCTTCTTAGCTTTTTGTTAGCAAAGTGAAGTAGAAAGGGGCCTGGAGAGGGCAATTGATAAAAACTGGATGCCAGTCCTGCTTCTACCACCTCCTAGCTATGTGACATTGGCCAAGTAACCACATATCTTCAAGTCTCAAGGTATTCATTTTTCAAATGAGTATACTGATGCAAGACTTCAAAACAATCAAAAAGTTTTGGTGAAGATCAAATGTGATGCTCAACATGAAAGCTATGTGGGGTAGTGAAAAAATCTCCATGATCTCCAAAAATGACTTAAGTTGGTATTAGATTTGTTATGGAATTGCTGGACATTGAGAAACTTTAGCTAAATTAGTTCTCCTTAATGAACTTTGATTTCCTCATTTGTAAAATGTAAACAAGCATAGTTTCATGATCTAATTCTCAGGACTATTGTGAGAACAGAAATTTGTAAAATATAAAGGAAATTCTTATTATCAATATTATTGCTCTTTTAAAAAAATACTCAGAACACCCAAATGACCTATCTCCCCAAACTGCATCTTGTACTATCTCACTCTGTTTCATAGCTCTGGTCCCTGAGAACTCATGCCCCAAAGTTCTAGTTAAATAGTAACTAACAAGAGTACTGTAGTAATCATTCATCATGGTTTAACCTTTTGACGAGTTCCCTGCTATTGTTCTTCAACATAAGATGCAGAAAAAGACAGTCAAGATGTGAGTGTGATAGATTCAGAATTTGTTGAATCCTGAGAACTGAACAAGATGCAATAATGACTCCTTGCCCACTTGGAAAGCCACCTATCCTAATAACCCTGCTTGCTACCATTGCTCCTAACTGAAAAATAATTTTGAATTTACTACTTTATGTTGTATGTTCACTTACATGTGTATATGTGGTGTCACTCAATAAAATTTGGCATCTAATGGACAGACTATATTTTGTCTTAATATACCCATAACTTACCCTGGGGTCTGGTGAGTTTGATGTAATATTTTCACAAATTGACAAATTGTGTACGTGGTCATGTCAGTTTCAAATTGCTGCAACAATAAGCCATAAACGCTTCAAACATGTGCATGCTTGTTGCCAAAGACAAAGAGATTTGTAACAAAACTGAGTAATTATTTATTGCTTCTGGAACCAATAAAATTTGATTAGCTCCAATTCCTTGGATTATAGTTATGAACTCCTAGAGAGGTTCAGAATGACTAAATAAGAAACAGCACACTAAATCATTTTAGCTCTACTCTTTCAAACTATTCTGGCTTCTAGTTCAGTCTTTAACATAATAGGCCCTTCATAGACATTTGTTGAATTTCTTGAAAAAAGTGAATGGAATTCAACTCTGACCCAAATGCACCATGTGTGCTTAGTAGTGATGTCTACAGAATGAACATTCTTCAAAACATTTAGGTTGTTCCCTGGTAATAATGAGTGTGATTTTTCTGTTAGGTAAAGCCTACTGCATTTTACTGAAGCAAATCATATGACCTTCCATGTGTGATGTCTTGGAAACTACAAAATGTAATAATGAACAAATGAATGAAACAAAAGTTTTTATTCCATGCAAAATATGGTGCCAAGTGCTGGGAATACATATTGAAAGCAAAACAGCCTCTGCTCTCAAGTGCTTACATTCTAAACAGGGACATGACACTTGTAGGTCGTTTCAGACGTGTGTGTCATATATAGGAACAGGCTGAAACAACAAAGCATTTTTCTGTTTGCAAACACATCACTTTTAACAAGGATTACTGTCCTTTGTAATATCTGCAATATTACTATTATTAATTATTTCATACATTTCTTTTGCAACAACAGAGCAGGAGATGCAATTCCACGGTGGAAAACGGCAAGGGTAGATTTGACCTGGAGTTGAAACTGTGTAGGTGCATCCTCAGAGGGCTTTCAGTGTGTCAGGGGAGCTAAGCTACTCTGTTCTGAACTTCCAAGAACATGCAGTTTCATCTACACGCCTGTCATTTTCTCCCTTTTCTTCCCTGCCGCTGCTTCTACTTCTGCTATTACCCCAACCTAATAAATGCAGGCACACACAAACACCCACTCTTCTTTCAATCTTCTTTTTTCTTTCTTTTTAAAATAAGGACACATAAAGACAATTTGTAACATTCATTTAAAAAAATACATTTGAATTCCAAATTTTCACCCTTTCTCCCTCCTCTTCACTCCTAAGATGGTAAGAATTTTAAAAGTTACATATGTGCAATCACATTAAACATATTTCCATATTAACCATACTGTGAAAGAAGAAACAAAAGAAAAGGAAAAGAAACCATGAGAATGATAAAGTGAAAATAATATGCTTCGATGTACAATCAGTTCTTTCCCTGGATGTGGATAGCATTTCCCATCATGAGTGCTTTGGAATTGTCTTAAATCAAGCTAAGTTATTTAAAATAGCTCATGACACAATATTGCTCTTACTGTGTACAATGTTCTCCTGGTTCTGCTCACTTCACTTTGCATTAATTTATGCAAATCTTTCTAGGTTTTTCTGAAGTTTGCCTACACATTATTTCTTACAGCATAATAGTATAACATTGCATTCATAAATCACAACTCTTCAGTCATTCCCCAATAAATGAGCATCCTATCCATCCCCAATTCTTTGCCACCACATAAAAAGCTGCTATAAATATCTTTATACTTGATGATCTTTTCCCCTTTTTTTTATGATATATGTGGGATACAGACCTAGTAGTGGTAATTGCTGGATCAAAAAGTGCATTTTGATTGACCTTTGCACGTAATTCCAAATTGCTCCCCACAATGGCTTTCTTTGTATATATATTTTTTGTATATATTTCATATATATTATAATAATCATATGATTTCTGTTGGTTTTGTTACTGATATGGTCAATTATGCTGATAGTTTTCCTAATATTCAAACAGCCTTGCATTCCTGCTATGAAGCCTACATGGTCATAGTGTATAATCCGGGAGACATATTGCTTCAATCTCCTTGCTACTCTTTTATCTAAAATGTCTGCATCCACATTCATTAAGGAAATTTTTCTAAAGTTTTCTTTCTCTCCTTTGGCTCTTCCTGGTTTAGGTGTCAGCAGCATATTTGTGTCATAAAAAGAATTTGGTAGGAATCTTCCTTTACCTATTTTTACAAATAGTTTATGTAGTATTGGAACTAATTGTTCTTTAAATGTTTGGTAGAATTCACAGGCAAATCTGTTTGGTCCTGGAGATTTTTTGTAGGCAGCTCACTAACGTTTTATTCAATTTCTTTTTCTAAAATGAAGTTATGTATACTATTTTCTCTTCTTTTAATCAGGACAATTTATATTATCATAAATATTCATCCATGACACTTAGATTGTAAGATTTATTGGCAAACTGGTGAGAAAAATATTTTTTAGCATTTGCTTTAATTCCTTCTTTATTGATGGTGAATTAACCCTTTTTTGTTTTTGATTCTGATAACTTGGCTTTCTTAATGTTTAAAATCAAATTGAGTAAAGGTCTATCTATATCATTATTTCCCCTCATAAAACCAGCTCTTAGTTTTTTTTTTTTTTTAATGATTATTTCAATGGCTACCTTCCTTTCCATTTAGTGAATCATTCCTTTGATTTTCAGCAATTCCAATTGGGTATTTACTTGAGGATTTCTAATTTGTTTTTATTTTTATCTGTTCTTTGTCTAGTTTATTGATGTAAGTGTTTAGAGATATAAATTTTGCCCTTAATAATGTTTTGACTGAGTCCCATATGTTTTGGTATATTATCTTATTGCTGTCATTCTCTTTGGTGAAATTATTGATTGTTTATAAGATTTATTGTCTGATCCACTCTTTTATTCCTTTAAATTCAATATTTTATTATTCTCAATTACATGTAAAAACAATTTTAACACTTTTTTTTCAAGTTTTGAATTCCAAATTCTTTCTCACCTTCCCCTCTTCCTCTCATTGAGAAGGCAATTAATTTCACGTAGGTTTTACATGGGTAGTCAAGAAAAACACATTTCCATGTAATCATACTGTGAAAGAAAACACAGACAAAAACTCCCAAGAAAAATAATGTAAAGAAAAAGTATCTTCAGTCTGCATTCAGTTTCTCCCAGTTTTTTCTTTCGAGAATGATAGCACTTTTCATTATAAGTCCTTCAGATTTGTCTTGGATCATTGTATTGCTGAGAATAGCTAATTTATTCAAAGTAGATATTCATAAAGTATTGTTGTTACCGTGTATAATCTTCTTCTGGTTCAGCTTATTTCATTTTTTTCTGAGAGCATCCTGCTTATCATTTCTTATAGCACTGTTGAGGGCCACGATGGAGTGCTGTTGGCAAAGTTCGGGATAGACCTTCGGGGAAACTGTTCTTTGAGACTGTACTCATTTTCATCCAGAATGGCTCTCCAGCCCCTCTCCCCCTGCCCATGTTGTTGTCTCCTTTAAGTAAACAAAAGAACTATAGAATACAAGGATATGTAAAATAGATGCCCTAGAAGCTAACAGTCTTTAGGACAATAAGACTGGCCTAATTACTAGGATTGGAGAGGAGTAGAATGTCACAAGGACTTGCAGTTTCTGTCCATAAATACCCTGACCCTCAGATCAATAAACGCAGTTGCCCTATCTTCTCTCACCTGCCCGTGTCTTTCTTTTTCACCACTGTCACCGAACCTTGTGGTGACCCCTGCCAGCCGCCACATAGCACAATGGAATTCTATCACAATCATATATATGAAATTGCTTAGCTGTTTCCCAGTTGATGGACATCCCGTCAATTTCTAATTCTTTGCCACCACTAAAAGAGTTGTTATAAATATTGATGCTTGAGGCCTCACTGGTAGCCCACTTAGCATCTGACCCATTGAGTCACAATCAAGGGGCCTCAGTTGCTTATAAAGTCAGCTTCTTGCTGGGTTGTCCCAATGGCTCCTGCATTGGGTTTCAGTCCCCTTTTACTCAAGTAAGACAGATCTTTCTTGTTTTCATTCTAAGTTATCTTGGACTGGAAAATTGTTTCATCATATCTTTTGTGAGTTCTGTTGCTCCAGAATTTGCTCTGAGGCATGATCTTTGAGGCAAGTTCTTCCATGGGAAACTTGGGAGAAATCAAGTAAGTTCTTGCCTCTGCCCCATCTTCTTAAAACCTTTTAATCAGATCACCACCACTACTGCCTTTGAAAAAGCAATGGATAGCTCTATTATTACACTCATTACATCTGAGACCTCCCAGTACCCTTCAAAGTGCTTTGCACCCCCTACAATTAGATTCAAATTTCACTTTTATGTTTCTGAAGCATTTTATACATGCCACCTCTTTAATCTGAACAACAGCCATATAAGATAGATGCCATAGTTATTATCATTTTGCAGATAAAGGAATTGAAGCTGAGAAAGGTTAATTGATTTGGCCAAGCTCGCACAGCTACTGAATCACTATTGTAGCATTAAACCTTGGTTCTCTTGATTTCAGTTTGAGATCTCTGTCCTCTAAATGACTGAAATGTTTATTGAATCATAAACTCTTTGAAGGCAGGAAATGTCTTGCTCTTGTATTTGTTTTACTACTTAACAAGCTGAGTACTTGGCACTAAAACACTTAATCGTTATGACTTTATTAATCTTCTATGAAAGTAACACGGAAAGGGCTGGGAAATCAGAACCAAAAACCCATAGACTCTGTCCTGCATGGAGGTTATAAAGAAATAAACACTAAGAAATAAATTGTTCTCATTAGATTAATGCAGAAGGATATTAATATTTTAAAATATGCCTGAATATCCTAATCATTTCACATTCCATTTCTAACTTGTTGAGGCAGTGGTGTAGTGATTGACGTTTTATGTTTTGCAGTTCATATTCATCGTGATGTGTAAGGATTTGGAGAAATGAAGAAAGAAGTTTGCTGTCCCACTAAGGCCCCATGTATCTGAAAGAAGTGATATTATGTAAATAGTACATCAGGCATCAAAGGTCCAGCTGGAATCTTGAGAGGGAGAGAGTAAAAGAATCACAGAATCTCAGAGCCAGAGTGATCCCAGTGATCATTAAATCTAATCCATACATGGAAATGGCATGCAGTAAGTATTTACCCTTCATGAAAGCCTATAGTGCAGGAGAATTCTGCCAATTTTGAATAACATCATTTGTTTGGAAAACTTTTCCTTACATTGAGTCTAAATTTACCTCTGAAAATTACAGCCATTTGTCCCTGTCCTGCTTTCCAGGACCAAGCAGAATATGTCTAACCATTCTTCCACAAGATACATCTTCAAGTACTTCATCCACACACACTTAAATTTTCATTCTCCAAGATGAATATGCTCAACTCTTTAACTGTTCCTCATATAGAATAGGATCAAGTTACTATTCTCTATCCAAATTGTGACCCCCTATGTATGTATACATACATAAACACATTATGCATATATACGTATATACATATTCATACTTACATATATTTGTATATGATGTGTGTATGTGCACATGTGTGTGTGTGTGTGTAGCCTTGACAGCTAGACCCCAGAGTGGGGAAACTACAGATTCAATTTTCTCTCTCAGAATAAAGATAATCCAATTGAAGTTGTTGTCCCCTCACAGCTTTCCTGAAAGCATTCTTGACATCTTTATTCCTCAGAGTATAGACCAGAGGGTTCAACATGGGGATGATCATAGTGTAGAACACTGATAACGTTTTGTCTGAGTCCACTGAATGCACTGAACTGGGTTGTAAATACATGAAGATGATTGTACCATAAAATATGGACACTGCTGTGATATGGGAAGCACAGGTGGAGAAGGCTTTCCAGCGGCCTTCAGCAGAATGGATCTTCAGAATGGTGATGAAGATGAATAAGTATGAAGTAAAAATGACAAGAAATGGGAAAAAGACAGTGAATGACCCTATTATAAAGATTACTGATTGAATGAGGTGAATATCAGAGCAAGAGAGAACTAGAAGGGGGAGAATATCACAGAAAAAATGATGGACCACATTGGATTTACAGAAGGAAAGGCTAAAAGTGTTTCCTATGAGTATGGAGGATATTAGAAAGCCACAAATATGAGCACTACCGGCCATATACACAGATACTGTTGAAGTCATGACAGTGGTATAATATAGAGGCTTGCACACAGCTGCATGGCGATCATAGGCCATGAAGGCTAAGAGGAAACTTTCAGTAGTAGCAAAGGCCCCAACAAAGAATAACTGTGTAGCACATCCATTGTAGGAAATAATTTTGTTGTCTGTGAGGAGCCCAGATATCACCTTGGGAGTAACAGTTGAGGAGTATCCAAAGTCCACCAGAGACAGGTTGCTGAGGAAAAAGTACATGGGGGTGTGGAGGTGGGAATCCCAGGAGATCAGAGCTACTATCCCCAGGTTACCCACCAGGGTGATGAGGTAGATGAAGGTGAACATGATCAAGAGAGGAACCTGAAGTTCTGGAACATCTGTTAATCCTATGAGGATAAAGTCATTCACTTCAGATCTGTTCTCCTTAGATGCCATTTGAGAGTGCTGCCATTCACCTGCAACAAAAGAGGAACCATAAGAAAATTCCGCTCTGCATGATGAATGACTCCAAGACATAAAACATGGTCAGAGACATCATATTTAAGGGCAGAAATAAGTAATTAAGGAACTAAAATCTTAAATGTAGTTGACATTGCAGTTACTCTAGCTGTCCCAAATCCATTGATCCAGTTTTTCATAGAGTCTTTCTGTATTAATTCCCCACCCTGTTTTCTATTACAATCTTGATAGTCTCCAAAATGGCACTTAAGACTTCGGAAAAAGAAACAAACAAACAAACAATTGCCTTCTTATATGGAAAAATTCACTTTAAGAAGGGAAGGTAATGTTGTTTAGAGTTGGAGAACTAATTTTTTTTCTTATGAATATTCTTCACTCTGATAATGACAGAAAAGAGGAATAAAGCACAAGAGCCAGGAATGAAATAAAAGGAAAGTTAAAAGAGAGAAGAGAGGAAAAGATAAAAATATTGGCTGAGATTTTCTGAGATTTGACTTAGTCTGGGTTTCATTGTGTCTATTCAATTGACTAAAGTCACCTGTTTCTGAGGAAGAACACCTGCCAGTTAACACCAGTTACATATTTGTGGGAGTCACTTGTCCAAAAGACCATTTGTGAATGTATGATTTCTAAATCTGTTTTCTTCACACAGCCTGCCTCTTTTCAGTTCTCTACCATTGCCACAATGGAAGTAAAAGGTGACCACAAACAGGAACACTTTGTCGTTTTGTTCACTACACGAGTTTTGGGTCCCAGAGAAATCATTGATTTTTGATTTAGACTCTTTTAATATTGTGCTAAAATCCGACTTGCAGGACACTTTTCTGATCCACTTCAATTCCACGGCCTTCTTTCTTTGATTACCTCCTGTTTCTTCCTTGATATAATTTGTTTATACATAATTATTTGTATGTTGTCTAGAGATGGGAAGAGAAGAGATTCCATTTTTACTTTTCTTTCTATTCTCAGTGCTTAGTATGGTGCTGAGCATGTAGTAGGCACTTAATAAATGTTCAAGGGCTCACTGATTATCCAGTAGTAACCATCCCTGTCTGAACTAAGCCAAGGTGGCCTTTGAGTATCACACAAATACATAGTCCATCCCCATACACCACCATAAGCCTTTACAGTTTGGAAGGACCTGACAAAGTTATGTTTCATTAATCTAGACTTATTTTCATCTCTAGCACCATGAGACATTAGAAAAAATGAAGTTATAAGTAGACTGCCATATGCTTTCTATAGCAAGTTGTATCTCAAAAAACAAACCCATAGAAGACAACACCAGAGAATCTTGATTCATGATGGTTCTTCAGAAGTCACCTACTCCAACTCAAATCTCACCAAGATTAACCTCTACAAAAAATTGCTATAAGGCATGTGGGACTGAAAAAAAGGGAAGAAATTTTGAAGGAGGAAGAATGAAATATAAGAGTTGTGTAACTCTAGTAGCCTATTGGGGTCCAAGTAATTATGCCTAACAAGCAAGATGGACTAGAATCTCTATTACAAGAAAACAAATCTCGTTGGTAAATTAACATTCAGACTAGAGGGATGGGACTCGTAGTGAAAACAGGGTTCTGGATTGTTTCTCCATTATTTGAATGAAAAGAGATAGGTATCTGCAAGCTGTTCTATTTTTAAAGAATGGTCCATATTAGGGAATCCAGAAATCAGCATGAGGTAACATCATGGAAAGCATTTTCATTGTTATTAGCATAAAAAATTACTTTAATATACAACATTTGTATGGGAAGAGGAAATAGATCTACAAGTTGGTATGAACTTCACTTGGCATGAAGAAATTACATATTAGTGTTGGAGAACTTTACTTATTTGTGTATTTGATAGAATATTCTGTCTCATTCTGTGACTGTAATTATCTCTCTTTGTATTTTTCTTTTCCTTTCTCTGTCTCTTCTTGTTTGTGTCTGCTTTTCTCTTTGTCTCTGTCTTCTTTTTTCTCTCTTTCTATTAACCTATCTGTCTAATCTATTTTCAGCTATTTAAATACCTAAATAACTCTATCTCATCAAAAAACACCCATAGAATTCTTGAATGAAAATGATATTTTTTTTCCATCAAAAGTTCAAAAGCGAAAGAACCAAAATAAGGGTTTGATTTTCATAAAAACGAAGAAATTTTAAGATAAAATAAATAGCATTGTTACAGGAGTTAGAAGAAACTAACTGAAGCATCTTAAAGCTTGAGATAATTTTTTTTAAAAAAAAGGAAAAGTAGTATTTTTCAAACATGCACATTAGGTTCGAGTAGGGTCAATTCCAGATATTCTAGAGGAAGGATAAAATAGCATCCTATGGGTTAATTCCACATTAAGTTCAAAATTAAAATATAGAGAGATCTTAAGAATGTAGTTTTAAAGACAGAAATTGTCAATTATGTAGATTTAGATATGAAAAACTCCAAAAAAGGGAAAAGGAGAGAAAATCAAAGATGAATGTCAAACAAAACTTATCTTATAGTAATAGAGTCAGAGGAATGACAGGGCAAAGGATGAACTGAAGGGAACACAGAAATTAAAAACTATCAGATGCTGGATTTTTTGAGAAAATTAGCTATTTGATGGGGATCAAATGATAATGAAATAAGCAATTGGACCAGTTCTCAAGATGAACAGGACAAGTACAATGAATAAGGAAAGACAAAGATGTTCAATTTATATTTTGCTTCTATATTCTGTGACAAGGAGACTGTTCCTTGGATTTAGAAGTGGACAAATATCGTTTAGAGGGTTTGACACTACAGATAATAGAAATTTTCATTGATAGTAGGGAAGGGAAGGAAAGATGCCTTTGTACAGTGTTTATTAAGTACCAAGGACGGTGGAAAGTGTGTACTTTATTAATATCTTCTCATTTGATTCTCAGTATAACCTTGCAATGTAGAAGTTTTATCATCTCCATTTTAAAGTTGATGGACCTGAGGCAAACAATACTTGATTAACTCTCTCAGAGTCAGATCCTAAGTATCCGAGGCTAGATTGGAACTTAGGACTTCCTGACTCCAGTCCCAGAGCTCTGTATCATGTACCACAGCTGCTTCTCTAAATTTTGCTAAGTACTTTAAATACGTAGAATAATTTTGCCCCCGCAACAATTTTGTGACATACATGGCTAACAAGGAAACTAATTTAACTTTATACTGAATGGTATTTAGTGTAAAGAAGATAAACAATGGGTGTCAGTGCTGGGGTTTGAAATTGTTATCTTCAGGTATTTGCAGGTCTGTCAAAAGGAGGTAAGAATTGACTTGTTCTATTTGTACCCAAAGGGAACAAGCAGAAGCAAAGTGCAGAAGATAAGTAGAAAGAAACAAGTTTAATGTAAGGAAAATATTCCAGAAACACTGCTGATCAGAAAAGGAGGGGGCTGGGAGGTGGAGCCAAGATGGCGGAGTAGAAAGACGCACATACACATAGCTCCGAACCCACAACCCATAGAACATCTGTAAAAAGAAACTCACGGAGAATTCTGGAGCAGTAGAGGCCACAGAATAGTGGAGTGAAGGAGATTTCTGTTCCAGAGGGACCTGGAAACTTCTCGCAAAAGGTCCTTCGCGCTGCGGATTGGGCACCAGGACTTGGAGCCAAACATAGCCCTGCTGCACCCACAGCACCGAGAGGAATGGATCCGAGCGGGCTTCAGGGACCGGATCTCCAGCAGCCGTGCGGGTCCCTTCACCCAAAGGTGATGGGGGTCGGTGAGAGGGTCTCTTTGGCGGGTGGAGAGGGGAGAGGGGTGCCCCCATAACTCAGGCCCCCTCGGGAGGCAGCAGCTGAGGCAGCAGCAGACCAGGGCTCCCCAAGCAGGCAGGAGCCTGAATCCATTGTTGAAGGTCTCTGCATAAAACCCCTGAGGGAACTGAGCCCGTGAGGCGGCCCTGCCCCCACCTGAGCACCTGAACTTAATCTCACACTGAATAGCAGCCCCGCCCCCGCCAAAAGCCCTGAGGCTGGGAAGCAGAATTTGAATCTCAGACCCCAAGCTCTGGCTGGGAGGATCAGGAGGTGAGGTGGGTGTGAGGAGAATATTCAGAGGTCAAGTCACTGGCTGGGAAAATGCCCAGAAGAGGGAAAAGAAACAAGACTATAGAAGGTTACTTTCTTCGTGAACAGGCATTTCCTCCCTTCCTTTCTGATGAGGAAGAACAGTGCTTACCATCAGGCAAAGACACAGAAATCAAGGCTTCTGTGTCTCAGCCCACTCAATGGGCTCAGGCCATGGAAGAGCTCAAAAAGAATTTTGAAAATCAAGTTAGAGAGGTGGAGGAAAAACTGGGAAGAGAAATGAGAGAGATGAAGGAAAAGCATGAAAAGCAGATCAGCTCCCTGCTAAAGGAGACCCAAAAAAATGTTGAAGAAATTAACACCTTGAAAACTAGCCTAAATCAATTGGCAAAAGAGGTTCAAAAAGCCAATGAGGAGAAGAATGCTTTCAAAAGCAGAATTAGCCAAATAGAAAAGGAGGTTCAAAAGTTCACCGAAGAAAATAGTTCTTTCAAAATTAGAATGGAACAGATGGAGGCTAATGACTTTATGAGAAACCAAGAAATCACAAAACAAAACCAAAAGAATGAAAAAATGGAAGATCATGTGAAATATCTCATGGGAAAAACAACTGACCTGGAAAATAGATCCAGGAGAGACAATTTAAAAATTACGGGACTACCTGAAAGCCATGATCAAAAGAAGAGCCTAGACATCATCTTTCATGAAATTATCAAGGAAAACTGCCCTGAGATTCTAGAACCAGAAGGCAAAATAAGTATTCAAGGAATCCACAGATCACCACCTGAAAGAGATCCAAAAAGAGAAACTCCTAGGACCATTGTGGCCAAATTCCAGAGTTCCCTGGTCAAGGAGAAAATATTGCAAGCAGCTAAAAAGAAACAATTCAAGTATTGTGGAAATAGAATCAGGATAACACAATATCTAGCAGCTTCTACATTAAGGGATCAAAGGGCGTGGAATATCATATTCCAGAAGTCAAAGGAACTAGGACTAAAACCAAGAATCACCTACCCAACAAAACTGAGTATGATACTTCAGGGGAAAAAGTGGTCTTTCAATGAAATAGAGGACTTTCAAGCATTCTTGATGAAAAGACCAGAGCTGAAAAGAAAATTTGACTTTCAAACACAAGAATGAAGAGAAGCATGAAAAGGTAAACAGCAAAGAGAAGTCATAAGGGACTTACTAAAGTTGAACTCTTTACATTCCTACATGGAAAGACAATATTTGTAACTCTTGAAACTTTTCAGTATCTGGATAGTTGCTGGGATTACACACACACACACATGCACACACACACACACACACACACACACACACATAGAGACAGAGTGCACAGAGTGAATTGAAGAGGATGGGATCATATCTTTAAAAAATGACATTAAGGGGTGAGAGAGAAATATATTGGGAGGAGAAAGGGAGAAATGGAATGGGGCAAATTATCTCTCATAAAAGAGGCAAGCAAAAGACTTATTAGTGGAGGGATAAAGAGGGGAGGTGAGAGAAAAACATGAAGTTTACTCTCATCACATTCCACTAAAGGAGGGAATAAAATGCACACTCATTTTGGTATGAAAACCTATCTTACAATTCAGGAAAGTGGAGGATGAGGGGATAAGCAGGGTGGGGGGAATGATGGAAGGGAGGGCATGGGAAGGAGGGAGCAATTTGAGGTCGACACTCATGGGGAGGGACAGGATCAAAAGAGAATAGAAGTAATGGTGGGCAGGATAGGATGGAGGGAAATATAGTTAGTCTTATACAACACAACTATTATGGAAGTCATTTGCAAAACTACACAGATTTGGCCTATATTGAATTGCTTGCCTTCCAAAGGGAAGGGGTGGGGAGGGTGGGAGGTAAAGAAGTTGGAACTCAAAGTGTTAGGAACAACTGTCAAGTAATGTTCTTGCCACTAGGAAATAAGAAATACAGGTAAAGGGGTATAGAAACTTATCTGGCCCTACAGGACAAAAGAGAAGATGGAGACAAGGGCAGAGAGGAATGATAGAAGAGAGCGCAGATTGGTCATAGGGGCAATCAGAATGCTTGGTGTTTGGGAGGGAGGGGACAAAAGGGGAGAAAATTTGGAACCCAAAATTTTGTTAAAATGAATGTCAAATAAAGAAAGAAAGAAACAAAGAAACAAAGAAACAAACAAATAAATGAATGAATGAATGAATGAATAAATGAATGAATGAATAAACAGATAAATAGATAAATAAATAAAAAAGAAAAGGAGGGGGCTACCCTAATAAATACTGGATTTCCTCTCACTTGAAGTTTTGATGGAAGGGCTAGTTAACGACTTTTTCAATATAAATCATATGTATTTGTACATATATATGGGATATAGGTATATATACGCACATATGTGTGCATGTTTATATATGTGTATGTGTCCAACATCTATGAAAGAGAGGAGACTGAAGCAGAGACAGAAAGGATCTATTTCTCATTTTCTGGGAAATGTGATACCTAGCTCTTCTTTCTTGTCACTGTGACCATGGAAAAATCAACTCACCTTTGAGCTAAATTTTACTCATATCTCAAAAGACAGTAAATTCCATGGTCCATACATCATAGGGTTCTTCTGATCATATGAGATAATTCTGTAAATTGCTTTGAAAATTTTAAAGCTTTTTATAAGTTATTTTGCATTTTTTAAAAAGTTACTAGGGGGCGGAGCCAAGATGGCAGAGTGAAAGCAACGACTCACCTAAGCTCCTGGAAAAACTCCTCTGGATATATCTGGGGGGAGAGTCTGACCAGACTTTGGAGGTGTAAAATCCAGTGGGTGACGGACTTTGACAGATTCGAGCCCAGGCTGGACCGGAGGGTCCACGGGAGGGATCTGTTCCGCGGGGGTAAGACCCCAGCGCACAGCGCAGCGTGGTCAGCGCGGCAGGGCGGAGGGGACCAGAGGAGCCCGAGAGTGGCGGGTGAGACCAGAGGAGCACGAGATAAGCCAGGCCGAGCCGGTGAGAGCCGCTGAGTGCCAGACATCAGCGCAGCAGTCCTTGAAATCTTCAGCCTGAAGACGGACTTCGGTGGGTCACTACTTGAACTTCCAGGAACTGGGATGGCAGAGTGATCAGTAAGTGCTCTCTCCTCCCCCCTGATGACCCTGAGGGAACCATAAAATTCTTCCCCAGATTAATCCTGGATCAGCGGGAACAGCAGAAGGGGGCGGGTGGTCTCATAACACCAGAGGCTGGAAAAGTGGCAAAGGGGGATTCTTGCTACTGTGGTGGAGGCGATCTGGAGGGACAGACGACCCAGGGCAGAGAAAATTCGCACTGAGACCCAGGCAAGCCTCAGAGCCGGGAGACGAGCCCCAGGAGGGGCGGGAACACGCGTTAGCTTCTAGGCGTGCCCCAGCCCTCCAGGGGAAAAGGGAAGACAATAGGGAAGCTGGGATTACCATCCCCTGACCTTGCCTTTGCCTCAAGTCAGCTGAGGAGATAGCCTGAGACCAGACCACACCTCCCACACACCTAACAAGCTAACCCCAGGGTTGATCGGGGAAACAAAAAACAAAAGCCTGCTTTTAGCCTAGACACACATCAGCTCAACTTAAAGATCTGTACCTTCTGACTGAAAGAACCAAAAGCTGCAACACTCAGCCAACATCATGTATCGGAAAAAGCAGACGAAAAGTGAAAAAACCATAAAATCTTTCTATGGGGATAAGGACCAAAACACAAACACCAAAGAGGTTAGAGCTGAGACTGTACTTCCATCTGAAACCTCAGATGGGACTATGAATTTCTCGCAAGCACAACTAGATTACCTGGAACGTCTGAAGAAGGATATAAAAGAAAAACTGGCCAATGATTTTAAAACTATAAAAAAAGAATTCACTGATGAGAACATCACCCTGAAAAAGAAAATTGAAGAAATGGAAAAGGAAGTTCAAAAATTAACTGGAGAGAATAATTCCCTAAAAGGAAGAGCTAATCAAATGGAAAAGGAAACCCAAAACCTAATTGGGAAAATTGATCAGATGGAAAAGGAAACCCAAAACCTAACTGGGAAAATTGGTCGATTGGAAAAAGAAGTACAAAAATTAAATGGAGAAAATAGCTCCTTAAAGGGAAAAATTGGTCAGATGGAAAAGGAGATGGAAAAGCTAACTGAAGAAAACACTACCATGAAGATTAGAATTGGGCAAGTAGAAACTAATGACTCAATGAGGCAACAAGAATCAGTCAAACAAAATCTAAAGAATGAAAAGATAGAAGAAAATGTAAAATATTTAATTGGAAAAACAACTGACCTGGAAAACAGATCCAGGAGAGAAAATCTAAGCATTATTGGCCTGCCAGAAACCCATGATGAAGAAAAGAGTCTGGACAATATCTTCCAGGAAATCATCAAGGAAAACTGTCCAGAAGTACTAGACTCAGAGGGCAAAATAGTCATCGAAAGAATCCACCGTTCCCCTCCCGAAAGGGATCCCAAACTCAAAACCCCAAGAAATATAGTTGCCAAATTCCAGAGCTATCAAGTGAAGGAGAAAATACTACAAGCAGCCAGAAAGAAACAATTCAAATATCAAGGACACACAGTCAGGATCACACAGGACCTTGCAGCTTCTACATTAAAAGATCGAAAGAATTGGAACCCAATATTCCGTAAGGCAAAGGAGTTGGGACTTCAACCAAGGACCAACTACCCAGCAAAGTTCAGCATAACATTTCAGGCAAGGAGAAAGTCATTCAACGAAATAAGGGATTTCCAGAGCTTCCTGACCAAAACACCAGAACTCAATAGACAATTTGATCTTCAAATGCAGGTCTCCAGAGAATCATAAAAAGGTAAACAGAGGGGAAAAAACAAAAACAAAAACTTGCTACTCAATTAGGGCAAACTGTTTACCTCCCTATAAGGGAAGATGATACCTGTTAATCTTGAGAACTGTGCAGCTATTATGATAAAAGGGATATATGTAGAGGGAACGGGCATAAAGTAAATGATGTCATGTCAAAAATATGATTTAAGTATGAGAAGGGAATGTAATAGGAGGTGTGGAAAGGGGGAAGCAGAAAATGGCAAATTATATCACAGGAAGAAGTACAAAACTATAGTAGAGGGAAGGAGGGGAGGGAGATGAGCATTGTTTGAGAGGTACTCTCATCTGATTTGTTCAAAGGAGGGAACAATAATCTTAAGTAGATAAGCCTAACTAGCTCTATAGGTAGTAGGAGGGGAAGGGGGAAGAAAGGGGAGGGTGGCTAAAAGGGAGGAAAGAAGCAATAAGAGTAAAGGGAACTAAAAGGGAGGGGGGTCAAAAGAAGGAGGGGAAGGCTGCAGGAGGAGGGGGAGAAAAGTGAATACTATTGAGGAGGGGAAGGGAGACGGGAGAGCTAAAAGCACAAATGGTGGGAAAGAGGTTGGAGGGAAATACACAGATTGTAATCATAACTGTGAATGTGAATGGAATGAACTCTCCCATAAAACGGAGACGGATAGCAGAATGGATTAAAAGCCATAATCCAACAATATGCTGCTTACAAGAAACACATTTGAAATGGGGGGAAACACATAGGATAAAGGTCAAAGGATGGAGCAGAATATATTGTGCTTCAGCTCATGTAAGAAAGGCAGGAGTAGCAATCCTAATCTCAGACAAAGCAAAAGCAGAAATAGATCTAATCAAAAAGGGATAAGGATGGAAAGTATATCCTGCTAAAAGGCACCATAGACAATGAAGCAATATCATTACTAAACATGTATGCTCCAAGTGGTATAGCATCCAGATTCTTAGAGGAGAGGTTGGGGGAGTTGAAGGAAGAAATTGATAGCAAAACTATACTAGTGGGGGACCTCAACCTCCCCCTCTCTGAACTCGATAAATCCAACCTCAAAATAAACAAGAAAGAGGTTAAGGAGGTAAATAAAACTCTGGATAAGGTAGATATGATAGATCTTTGGAGAAAATTAAATGGGAATAGAAAGGAATATACTTTTTTCTCAGCGGTACATGGAACATTTACAAAAATTGACCATGTACTAGGACATAAAAATCTCATAATCCAGTGCAGAAAGGTAGAGATAATCAATGCATCCTTTTCAGATCATAATGCATTAAAAATTACATGTAATAAAAGGCCATGGAAAGAGAAACCAAAAATCAATTGGAAACTAAATAATCTAATTCTAAAGAAGGGTTGGGTTAAAGAAGAAATCATAGAAACAATCAACAATTTCATTCGAGAGAATGACAATAGTGAGACAACATACCAAAACTTATGGGATACTGCAAAAGCAGTTATTAGGGGAAGTTTTATATCTCTGAATGCTTACATAAATAAAATAGAGAAAGAGGAGATCAATGACTTAGGCTTGCAGTTGAAAAAGCTAGAAAAAGAACAAATTGAAAATCCCCTAGTAAATACCAAATTAGAAATACTGAAAACCAAAGGAGAGATTAATAAAATTGAAATTAAGAAAACTATTGAATTAATAAATAAAACCAATAGTTGGTTTTATGAAAAAACTAATAAAATTGATAAACCTTTGGTCAATCTGATTAAAAAAAAGAAAGAAGAAAACCAAATTACTAATATTAAAAATGAAAGGGGTGAACTCACCTCCAATGAGGAGGAAATTAAAACAATAATTAGAAACTACTTTGCCCAACTTTGTGCCCACAAATTCGATAATCTAAACGAGATGGATGAATATTTTAAAAAATACAAATTGCCCAGATTAACAGAAGAGGAAGTTGAATACTTAAACAACCCCATCTCAGAAAAAGAAATTGAACAAGCCATCAATGAACTCCCTAGGAAAAAATCTCCAGGGCCAGATGGATTCACAAGTGAATTCTATCAAACATTTAAAGAACAGTTAATTCCAATACTACATACACTATTCTTGAAAATTGGGGAAGAAGGAGTCCTCCCAAATTCTTTCTATGATACAAATATGGTTTTGATACCCAAACCAGGAATAGACAAAACAGAGAAAGAAAATTATAGACCAATTTCCCTAATGAATATAGATGCAAAAATTTTAAATAAGATTCTAGCAAAACGAATACAGCATCTTATCACGAGATTAATACATTATGATCAGGTAGGATTCATACCAGGACTACAGGGCTGGTTCAATATTAGGAAAACTATTAACATTATCGATCACATCAACAACAAAGCTAACAAAAACCACATGATTATCTCAATAGATGCAGAAAAAGCTTTTGACAAAATACAACATCCATTCCTACTAAAAACA
Organism: Notamacropus eugenii; assembly: GCF_028372415.1. Classification (NCBI taxonomy): domain Eukaryota; kingdom Metazoa; phylum Chordata; class Mammalia; order Diprotodontia; family Macropodidae; genus Notamacropus; species Notamacropus eugenii. The sequence goes on from NC_092873.1 coordinate 4,255,209, forward strand.
TCGGAGAATGTAGGAATAAAGGGAACTTTCCATAAAATAATAAGCAGTATCTATCTAAAACCTTCAGCAAGCATTATATGCAATGGGGATAAGCTAGATGCATTCCCAATAAGATCAGGGGTGAAACAAGGTTGTCCATTATCACCACTATTATTTAATATGGTACTAGAAATGTTAGCTGTAGCAATTAGACAAGATAAAGATATCCAAGGAATTAAAATAGCCAAAGAAGAAACTAAGTTATCACTCTTTGCAGATGATATGATGATTTACCTAGAGAATCGCAGAGATTCAAGTAAAAAATTACTAGAATTAATAAACAACTTTGGCAAAGTTGCAGGGTACAAAATAAACCCACACAAACCTTCTGCATTCCTATATATTAGCAACAAAGTCCAACAGCAAGAGATAGAAAGAGAAATCCCATTTAAAGTTAGGGTAGACAGTATAAAATACTTAGGAGTCTACCTGCCAAAACAAACCCAGGGATTATATGAACACAATTACAAGACACTTTTTGCACAAATAAAGTCAGATTTAAGTAAGTGGAAAAACATTAGTTGCTCATGGGTAGGCCGGACTAATATAATAAAAATGACAATTCTACCCAAATTAATATACTTATTTAGTGCCATACCAATTAAACTATCAGACAATTACTTTCTAGAGCTGGACAAAATAATATCAAAATTCATTTGGAAAAACAAAAGGCCCAGAATATCAAAGGGACTAATGAAAAGAAATGCTTGGGAAGGTGGCCTAGCGCTACCAGACCTCAAACTGTACTATAAAGCAGCAATTATCAAAACCACTTGGTATTGGCTAAGAAACAGAGAGGTAGACAAGTGGAATAGACTTGGCACTCAAGATGCAGTAGGCAAGGAATATAGCAACCTTCTGTTTGATAAACCCAAGGACCCCAGCTTCTGGGATAAGAACTCATTGTTTGACAAAAATTGCTGGGAAAACTGGATAACAGTGTGGCGGAAATTAGGCATAGACCCATACCTGACTCCGTACACAAGAATAAAGTCCAAATGGGTACATGATTTAGGTATAAAGATTGATACCATGAATAAACTGGAGAAGCAAGGAATAGTGTATTTATCAGATCTATGGAGAAGGGAAGAATTCTTTACTAAAGGAGAGATAGAATGCATTATGAAATGCAAAATGGATAACTTTGATTACATTAAACTGAGAAGTTTTTGCACAACCAAACCCAATGCAACCAAAATCCGGAGGGATGTAGTAAATTGGGAAAGAATTTTTACAGCTAAGCTCGGGGATAAAGGCCTCATTTCTAGAATATATAGAGAACTGATCCAAATGTATAATCATACAAGTCATTCCCCAATTGATAAATGGTCAAAGGATATGAACAGGCAATTTTCAGAGGAAGAAATTAAAGCTATCTATAATCATATGAAAAAATGCTCTAAATCACTATTGGTTAGAGAGATGCAAATCAAAACAACTCTGAGGTACCACATCACACCTATAAGATTGGCAAACATGACAGAACAAGAAAATGATAAATGCTGGAGAGGATGTGGGAAAGTTGGAACACTAATTCATTGTTGGTGGAGCTGTGAGCGCATCCAACCATTCTGGAGAGCAATTTGGAACTATGCCCAAAGGGCTACAAAAATGTGCATACCCTTTGACCCAGCAATATCGCTACTAGGACTATATCCCCAAGAGATCATAAAAATGGGAAAGGGTCCCACATGTACAAAAATATTTATAGCAGCACTCTATGTAGTTGCCAAAAACTGGAAGTCAAGGGGATGTCCATCAATTGGGGAATGGCTGAATAAATTATGGTATATGAATGTAATGGAGTACTATTGTGCCATAAGAAATGATGAACAAGAAGACTTCAGAGAGGCCTGGAAGGACTTATATGACCTGATGCTGAGTGAAAGGAGCAGAACCAGGAGAACTTTATGCACAGCAACAACCACAGTGTGTGAGAGTTTTTTCTGGTAGACTTAGATTTTTGTAATAACACAAGAACTTCTTACCAAAAAAAAAAAAAAAAAAAAATACCAATGGAGGATCTCAAGGCAAAATGCCTGCCACACTCAGAGAGAGAAATATGGAAGTCACTCATATATTGTAGCAGATCATGTTTGTGTATGTGTATGTGTTTGTGTATCATGTTCTGATTTGTTATACGATTTCTTTCATTTATCTTAGTCTGACTACATAGCATGACTATAGTGAAAATATACTCAATAGGAAAGTATATGTAGAATCTATACAGAATCGTATGCAGTCGGGGGGAGGGAGGGGGGGAGTAGGGGGTAGGTGGGGGAGATAAAATCACAATTGTATGGCAGTGATTGTTAAACATTACAAAATAAAAAAAAAAGAGAAAAAAAAAGTTACTAACACTATTGCTATTTCCTGTATTATGTCAGAAATCCCCTTGAGGTTTTTTACTCTTACAATTCTATGGACTTCAGTTTGCTCATCAATAAAGAAAACATATTAGACTAGATTACCTCTGAGTTCCTTTCCAGTTTTGGATAGATGATCTAATGATACTTTCAACCTCTATGGATTTTAAAGTTTTTCATTAGTCTTCATAATACCACAATAAATTAACCTTTTTTTTTCTAATGTAGTTTATTTGGGACTTCTAGGTAAGGACAAAATGATTAAACTTTATACCATGGACTGTTAGAGACATAGAAATAAAGTCTCTTTTTGCAACTAACAACAATGAAGACTTTCTTTTAACATATCAGGAATTATACTAAATAGAGTACACACAATTAACATAGAGTCAAGATTTATAGTAAAGTTGGTCTCACACATGGTAATCATGAACCCTTTTGGCAGTCAATATAACTGAATCAAACATGTGTAGACATAGTGTATGTCTCTGATAATCCTTTATACTGAGGTACTCAATGTTAGTTCATCTTTATTTTCCATGTCTAGAGAGAGTCATCATCATCATCATCATCATCATCATCATCATCATCATCATCATCATCATCATCATGGCAGACAATGTGATTTGTTTTCTATACAAAAATACCTAGGTAGATAGCTCTGCTTTTGGAAAGAGCCCCTTATTAAGATATTGAAGCCTTGGGCTCTTATGTTGCTTGGATTTGAGCTAATTTTCTTCATGATTTCACAAAAGCCTATCAGCCCTTCTGGGTCACTGTTTCCTCATTTGTAAAATGGAATTAATATTTCTTTGGATGTAATGCTTACATGTAGTGAATGTAAGAGGAATTTTTGCAAAGAATCAAGTACTATAGTCGTGAGAGTGACCATGATCACCACAGGTTATTGGACTGATACATGAGCATGTACTCTGAGAAACACAAAGACAAGAGAAAAGAGGAAAGAGAAGCTGCTGTAATGCAAAGTACTAGTGAGAGAATATGGTGTAATGGAGAGGGCTTGGATCTTTGAGGTAAAAAAGATGTGGATTTAAATCCCACCTGCGGTCCTTATTAATTGTGTATGTTTAGACAAGTCACTTAACTCATTAAGCCTCAAGTTACTTACCTGTAAAAGAGGAATAATAACAATTGTATGTATGCCACAGTTTTGGGGAGATTAAAATAAGAAAATTGACCTAAAGCTCTTTCCAGATGTATTAGTCCTATAAAAATATGAATTATTATCCTTGAGGACAAGGACTATATCACATCTAAATTTTGTTTTCCATGCCCTCTCTCAGGAATTTAATGCAGTGCTCTGCACACAATATCCCCTTAATCAATATTATTTAATAAAGTGTTCATTAGAACTACACAGTTGCCCATCTCTCAAATTGTTTCTTTAGTTATTGAAAGATGATGAACAATAAAAGCTTCAAATAGAAAATAATCGCTGGTTTTTAAAGAGCACTTCTTTGTTTAAACACATTTGAGCCTCAAGACATCTCTGTGAGAGACGTACCACAAGTGTAATTATACATATTTAATGGATAAGGAAAGAGAAGAAGCAAAGTGACTTACCCATGGGAAAACAGTGAGATAGTATCTGACACGTAGAAAGTTTTTATTCAATTCTTCCTGCCTCAGTGGTACACAGGTATTTCCACTGCAGTCTTAGACCGGATATCCTAAAACCTATCTGACTTGATATGGATAAATATGGTCAAAATTCCAAAGTGGAGAGTTAGTCAAGAACTTTATATTTAAGGTTTCACCTTGAAGTCCCAAGCCTAGGAAGCATGTGGTCTTATTGGGGACCAAAAAAAATCTCTTCATTAGTCTCTTGGAGGAAGAGTTCAAAGGTTCCTAGAAGCAGAGGTGTCACTTCTGGCTATTACTGCTTCATGGATGACAGTAGAGTTAATAAAGCCCTCCCTTACTCTCTATTCAGCCCAGCCCTAGGAAACAGAAAAGGAAATCGATGGATGAGTAAATGATTCAGGGGATTTGACGCACAAGCTTGTATCACAGCGTTGAGCCCTATGATGAGATATTTCAACTTCAGTAGCCAGAGTCAGGGAAGAGACTTTATGCATACCTGAGAGCCTTGAAGCTCTTGGGAGATGGTGCTTCCTCAGAGACATCTGGCAGCTTTTCTGCCAATTCATGAACAAAAGAAGACCTTAAATTACGCTCTGACCATGAGAAAAGAACTAGTCTCTCATGGGCATTTTGGCCTTCTTAGTTTTTTTTTTTTTTTATTTTTAGTAAAGTGAGGCAGAAAGGGGTCAGGACAGGGCAATTGACAAAAGCTCAATGCTAGTCTTCCTTCTATCACCTCTTACCTATGTGACATTGGATAAGTCACTGAACAGACTCTCCAAGCCTCAGTTTCTTCATCTTTTACTTGGATATGGTAATCTCAGACCTGAATATAATCAAAATATTTCATGAGATCAAATATGATGCTTAACATAGAAGAGAGATCCATCTAGTGGTGAAAAGATCTCTCTGATGTGAGGAAGTAAAAAGATCACTAAAAGTGATATTCAAAGATTGGTTATGGAATTTCTGATCATTGTGAAATTTTAGGTAAGTCACTTATCATGAATGAAGTTTGATTTCTTCATTTATAAAATTCAAATAAGCATATTTTCACATTCTAATTCTCAAGACCATTGTGAAAATAGTAATTTGTAAATTATAAAGAACATTCTTCTCATGAAAATCATTGTTCTTTTTTTGAAACTACTCAGAACCCCCAAATAATCTATTTCCCCAAACTGGATCTTGTCCTCTCTGACTCTGCTTCATACTTGTGGTCCCTGTGTACCCATGTCCTCAGTGTTCTAGTTAAATGGTAGCTGACAGGAATACTGTAGTAATCATTGCAATGGTTTAACTGTATTTTTCAATTTATTAATTTATTCATTTTTAGTTGTCAACATTCACTTCCATAAGTTTTGAATTTTCTCTCTCCTTCCCTCATCCCTCTCCAAGACAACATGCAATCTTATGTGTACTCTACACACACATTCCTTTCAAACACATTTTCACATTAGTCGTGTTACATAGAAGTATAGCGAATGAAGAGACCATAAGAAAGAAAAGACAGAACGAACCAAAAAGGAGAGTAATCTGCTTCACTCTTCATTCTGACTCCACTGTTCTTTTTCTGGACTTGGATGGAATTTTCCATCATGAGTCTTGTGGAATCATTATAAGATTGCTGAGAAGGGCCAAGTCTATCAAAAGTAGTCATCACACACTGTGGCTATTACTGTGTACAACGAGTTCTTGGTTCTGCTCACACTACTCAGCATTAGTTCATATGTTTTTCTAGGTTTTTCTGAAGTCTGCCTGTTCATCATTTTTTTATAACACTGTATTCCATGACTTTTATATGCATCCCCTTGTTCAGCCATTCCCCAACTGATGGACATCTCCTCAATTCCCAGTACTTGTCCACCACAGAAGAGCTGATGTTTTTATTTTTGTACATGGGGGCTCTTTTCCAATTTTTATTATCTCTTTGGGATACAGCCCTAATAGCAATATTGCTGGGTCAAGTGGTATGAATATTTTTGTAGCACTTTGGGCATAGTTCCAAATTGCTCTCTAGTATGGTTGAATCAGTTCACATTTCCACCAACAATAAATTAGTGTTCCAACTTTCCCATATCTTCTACTACATTTATCATATTCCTGTTTTGTCATGTTAGCCAATTCGATAAGTGTGATGTGGTACCTCAGAGTTGTTTTGATTTGTATCTCTCTAATCAATAGTAAGATTTAGAGCACTTCTTCGAATGACTATAGATAACTGTAATTTCTTCTTCTAAAAACTGCTTGTTCATATATTTGATCATTTATCAATTGGGGAATGACTCATATTCTTGTATATTTTACTCACTTCTCAATATATTTTAGAAATAAGGCCTTTCTCATAGACACTAGTTATAAACATTCTTTCCCTGTTTTCTGCTTCCCTCCTAATCTTGGTTGCATTGGCTTAGTTTATGCAAAAACTTTTCTATATAATGTCAACAAAATTATCCATTTTGCATCTTACAATGTTCTCTGTTTCTTGTTTGGTCATAAATTTCTCCATTCTCCATAAATGTGACAGACACACTATTTTTTGCTCCCCTAATTTGTTTATAGTATCAGCCTTTACACCTACATTGTGCCCTCATTTGGACTTTATTTTGGTATATGAAGTCAGACTATGCCTAGTTTCTACCATAGCATTTTCCAGTTTTCGAAGTAGTTTTTGTCAAATAGTGAGCTAGGGTCTTTGGGTTTAATAAATAGTAGATTGTTACAATCATTGACTACTGTATCTTGTGTACCTAATATATTCCACTAGTCTACTCCTCTATTTCTTAGCTATTACCAAGTAGTTTTGATGATTGCTGCTTCATAATACAATTTAAGATCTGGTATGGTTAGGCCACCTTCACTAGCATTTCTTTTCATTAATTCCCTTGATATTCTCTAACTTTTATTGTTCCTGATGAATTTTGATATTATTTTCCTAGCTCTATATAATAATTTACTGCATAAGAAATTAATTTAGATAGATTTGTCATTTTGATATATTAGCTTGGCCTACTCACAAGCAGTTGATGTTTTTTCAGTTATTTAGATCAGACTTTATTTATGTGAAAAGTGTTTTATAATTGTGTTCCTATAGTTCCTAGGTTTGTTGTGGCAGGTAGACTTCCAAATATTTTATAATGTCTAAATAAAATTTCTCTTTCTATCTCTTGCTGCTTCACTTTGTTCATAATATATGAAAATGCTGATGATTTCTGTGGGTTTATTTTATATTCTGCAACTTTGCTAAAGTTTTTTATTATTTCTAGTAGTTTTTGACTTGATCTCTAAGATTCTCTAAGTATATCATCATATCATCTACAAAGAATGATAACTTAGTTTCTCCTTTGCCTGTTATAATTTCTTCGATTTCTTTTTCTTCTTTTAATAGTTTAAACTTTTGATAAGCTCCCTCCTACTGTTCTTCAGTGTAAGATACAGGAAAAGACAGTAAAGAACAGTGTAATAAATTTAGGATTTGTTGAATCCTGAGAACTGAAATGGAGACAATAATGGCTCCTTGACCACTTTGAAGTCCACCTGTCCTAATCCCCTGCCTGCTAGTATTGCAGACACTGAAAAATAATTTTGCTTTTAATATTTAATATTTTATCTTCCCTTACAAGTATATATGTAGTTTCACCCAATAAAATTTGAGTCTTGATAGACATACTACTTTCTTTGTGTCTTAGAATACACAGAACTTACACTGGGCCTAGTGAATTTGATGTAATATTTTCACAAACTCCTAAATTGTGTACGTGATCATATTAGTTACAAATTGCTACATAAACAAGCCCAAAATGCTTCAAACATGTGCATGCTTGTGGTCACCAAAGATAAAAAGATTTGTAATAAAGTTGAGCAATTATTTTATTGCTCTGGCCTCAATTAAATTTTTTAAGCTCTAACTCCTTGCATTATAGTTGTGAACTCATAGAGACATTAAGAATGACTAAAGGGGAAACAACACACTAAATCATTTTAGCTTTACCCTTTGGAACTATTCTGGTTCCTAGTACATTGTTTAACAAAAGAGGTGCTTCATAGACATGTTTTGAATTTCCTGAACAAAGTGAATGGAAGCTCAACTCTGACCCAAATACCATGTATGGGCTGTAGTGGTATCTACAGTATGTACATTCGTCAAAACATTTAGAGTATCCCCTGACAATAATCGCTCTGATTTTCCTATTAGGTAAACGCCTATTGTGCTTACTGAAGGGAATCATGTGGTCTACCATGTATGCTGTACTGGCAACTATAAAATGTTTTAATGAATAAATGAATGATGAAGAAGAATTTATTCCATTCAAAGTGTTCTGTAAAGTGCCAGGAATACATACTGAAAGCAAAACAGCACCTGCTCTCAAGGACTTACATTGTAAACAGGGACAAGACACATATAGGTCGTTTCAGATGTATTTGTCATATATACAACCAAGCTGCATCAACAAAGCATTTTTCCATAGGGGTTACAGTCCTTGATAATATCTGAAAAATTACAATTATCAATTATTTCCTACATTAGTTTTGCAACAACAATATGAGTAGTAGCAGTTTCAGAGCAGAAAACAGCAAGGGTGAATTTGGAGTGGAGTAGAAAATTTGCGTCGGTGCATTCTCAGTGTCTTCTGTACGTCTGGAGTATATCTGTTCTGAATTTCCAAGAACTTATAGCCTGATCTGTCCTTTTCTGCCCTACCACTCCTTGTACTTCTGCTATTACCCCAACTTAATAAATGCCTGCACACACAAGCAAACAATAATCTTTTTTCAACATTTTTTCCTTTTTTCAAAGTATTTCATTTTTTCCAGTTACACTCAAGAAAATTTGTAACATTCAGTTTTTAAAACACTTGAGTTGCAAATTTTCTCCCCCTCTCCCTCTTCTTCCACACTCTCTAAGAAGGTAGGAATATTAACTAAGTTATATATGTGCAATCACATAAATATATTTTCATATTAATCACGTTGTGAAAGGAGGAACAGAACAAAGGGAAAGAAAAACATGAAAAAGATAAAGAAAGTGAAAATAAACTGCTTCAATGTACATTCAGACTCCATCATTTCTTTCTCTGGATGTGGATAGCATTTTCCCTCATGAGTTCTTCGAAATTGTCTTAGATCGTTGCTCAGAAGAGCTAGCTAAGTTGTTTAAAGTAGATCATCACACAATATTGCTTTTACTGTGGTACAGTATTCTCCTGGTGATGCGTCGAGCCACACACTTCTCTACCCTCCCCTTCTCTGTCTCCTCTGCTCTGCCGGCAACTCTTCAGGTTTGCCCCTCACTCTCTGAGAATGTACACCTGCACCAAGTTTATCTCTACCTCTGCCTTTGTGAGAAGCAGCTCTCAGCTGCTGAGTAGATCATTATCTGCAGTGGTGCTAAAACGGTCAGAGTTTCTGACAGATGAGAACCTCAGCATTTTGGCAGCATCAGGCCCCTTGACCTCACTTGTCTCCAGATGTGAATTACAAACTAGCGCTGTCTCAAGGAACATTGACACAGCAACCAAGTTCATTGTGGTTGGGGCTGCCACTGTGGGGATGGCTGGCTCTGGAGCTGGTACTGGGACTATGTTTGGAAGTATCATTGGTTATACCAGGAATCGTTCCTTGAGGCAGCATCTCTTTTTGTACGCCATCCTGGGCTTTGCACTGTCTGAGGTCATAGGGCTTTTTTACCTGATGATGGCTTCCCTCATCCTCTTCACCATGTGATGGAGCCATTTCTATCCCCCAGTGTTTCCGAATGCCTTCTTGTCCTCCTGGTCCTTCCACTTCTCTTGCAGTCTGTGAATACCACCCCACTCTCTTATCAGGTAGCCCTAGGTAAAGTCACAGGCTCAGGGTTTGACAGAGGGAAGATGAATAGATACTGTATTCATAAGCTATTTAAAAATATTCTCCTGGTTCTGCTCATTTCACTGTGCATTCATTTATATAACTCTTCTCAGGTTTTTCTGAAGTCTGTCTGCTCATCTTTTCTTACTGCACAAGCGTATTCCATTACATTCATATATCACAACTGTTCAGTCATTCCCCAATATACAGGCATCCCTTCAATCTCCAGTTCCTTGTAATGGCAAAAAAGAGCTGCTGTAAATATTTTTGTACATGTGGTTAATTTTCTCTTTTTATGATTCCTTTATGATAGAGATCTAGTAATGATATTATTGGATCAAAAAGTATATACAGTTTGATTGCCTTTTAGACATAATTCCCACTTGCCCTCTAGAGTGTTTTTTTCTGCATCGATTATAATAATCATATGATTTCTGTTGCTTTTGTTACTAATGTGGTCAATTATGTTGATAGTTTTCCTAGTATTGAACCAGTCCTGCATTTGTGGTATGAATCCTATCTGCTCACAGTGCATGATCCTGGTGACCTATTGTTGTAATCTCCTTGAGACTATTTTATTTAAAATTTCTGCATCCACTTTCATTAGGGAAAACATTCTAATTTGCCTTTCTCTCCTTTGATTCTTCCTAGTTTAGGTATCAGCAGCATATTTGTTTCATAAAAGGAATTTCTTAAGACTTGAAATAATTTATATATATTATTGGAATTAATTATTTGAATGTTTAGTAGAATTCACTGGACATTGAGATTTTTGTAAGGAGCTCACTAATGCCTTGTTTGATTTTTTTCTAAGTGGCGTTATTTAAGTATTGTATTTTCTCTTCTGTTAACCATCACATTTTATATGTCCATTTCATCTAGATTGTCAAATGCATTGTCCATTTTTGTCCATTTCATTTAGATTGCCAAATTTATTGGCATTTACTTGGGAAAAAAGTTTTTAAGTATTGATTTAATTTCTTCTTCATTGATAGTGAATTCACCCTTTTCATTTTTGATACTGATAATTTTGTTTTCTTGCCTTTTTAAATCAAATTAATAAGTGGCTTATCTATTCTATTGATTTTTTTTCATAAAACTAGTTCTTAGTTTTATTTATTAGTTTAATGATTTTCTTGCTTTCAATTTGTGAATCATTTCTTTGATATGCAGTATTTTCTACTTAGTGTTAAATTGGGAATTTTTAATTTGCTCTTTTTCTAGCTTTTTTTGGTTGAAGACCCAATTAATTGAACTGTTCTTTCTCCATTTTATTGATTTAAGTGTTTAGAGATATAACATTTCCCCGAAGTAATGCTTCGGATAATTCCCATACATTTGACATGCTATCTCATTGTTGTCATGCTCTTTGATGCAATTTTTGATTGCTTCTGTGATTTGTTGTTTTACCCACTTATTCGGTTTTTACTTTAAGTTATTTTCCCCAATTACATGCACAATTAGTCCTAACATTTGTCTTTCAAATTTTGAGTTCCAAATTCTTTGTCACATTCCCCTCCTCCCCTCATTGAGAAGGCAATTAATGTGACATAGGTCATACATGTTTCATCATGCCAAATATATTTCCATGTAAGTCATGTTGTGAAAGGAAACACAGACAAAAAATCCAAAGAAAAACAAAGAAAGCAAAGAAAAAGTATCTTCACTCTGCATTCAGTCTCCACCAGTTCTTTCTCTGGAGATTGACAACATCTTTCACGATAAGTCCTTCACAATTGTCTTGGATTCTTATATGACTGAGAATAGCTAAATTATTCAAAGTAGATATTCATACAAGAGTGCTGTTTCTGTGCACAGTCTTCTCCTGGTTCTGCCCATTTCATTTTATATCTCTTCATGTAAGTCTTCTAAATTTTTCTGAGAGCATACTCTTCATCATTTCTTACAGCACAATAGTACTCCATCACAATCACATGCACCAAATTGTTCAAACATTCTCAAGTTGATGGACATCCTCTCAATTTCCAATTCTTTGCTACCACTAAAAGAGCTGCTATAAATATTGAGGCTAGAGGCCTTATTTGTGGCCCACTGAGCAGCTGGCCTGCTGAGCCACAACCATGGGACCTTAGCTGCTAATCTGTGCTGATGTACAGGCCTCTGGCTGGGTTGCACCAATACCTTCTGCACTGGGCTACCCTTTTCTTTTACTCAAATCAGACAGATCTTTCCTGCAGTCCTTCTAAGTTATCTTGGACTGGAAAACTGTTTCACCCCACTGTTTGTGGTTTCTGTTGCTCCAGAATTTGTGTTGAGGCATGATTTGACGTTCTTTCAGGGGAAACTTGGGAAAGCTCCGGCAAGTTCCTGCCTATTCTCCACCATCCTGGCTCCATCCCGTGTTCTTCTAACCTTCTAATGTGATCATCACCACTACTGCCTTTGAAAAAGCAATGGATAGCCCTATATAAGATCAAGCACTCTAGCACGTTCAGGATGACCTGCTAGCACAGATTCTTGGACTGGCTTGTCTCAAGGAAAGCAATTTTAAAGGGGTCAACAATCTTATTTAATTGCATTCAATAGTTCAGGGGAAAAGTCAGCACCCTGGACGTCAGAGAAAATACAGAGAAAAAAAGGAGATAAATTAACATAAAATCCAAAAGATAGTGTTCTGTCTGCCTGATTCAATGCAACATTACTGTACACTTTACATACACAACTAGATCTAGAGAGTTTTTATATCTGAGCAGTTGGACTGTCCTAAACATAAGGCTTCTCAGAGGCTCAATGAGGAAATCAAAGGGTCTTTCTCATAAGTGAACCCTCAAAGCAAAATACGAACTCATAGTACATTATATATATACATAGGCATCACAACCCTAGTGATTCAGTGCCTAATCAACTTAGTACCTAAAGGTGTGGAAGCCTTTATAAACAAGCCTCTCTCTAAGCAAGCTCCTCCTTAGTCAATTCCCTCCCCCTATAGCACCAATGCAAGATTCACAGCACCTACTGTCATCATGAATATCCCAGTGCAATTCTGAATCACAAAATACCAGACTCTCCACGTGGAAGGCAGAACCAAAACATTTATTCAGACAACAGAAAGCCAAATCTCCATCATAACAAAAATCTTTACACAATAACAATGCAGAGAACAACATCATCCCCAAGCCTTTCACCCAATAAGTTTCCCACAAACCAAGTCCATAAACAAATCACAAGCCAGTTTCCCTTAAGCAAAATCATTCATGCTACCTAGGAGTCTGCACACTTCTTAGCTGACTGCTCTCAAGACTAACTTCCTCTCAGCTCTGCTACAGTTCTGCCTCTTTCTGCTCCACCCATTCAGCAAACTCCTCCCACCACAGACTCCACATGACCCTGGCAGTCCACATGGCCCTATTAATGAATATGGAAGATCTCTCCAATTAATTTAAGACTACACCCCCATTGGGATCCATATTAGACCTCTTAATGGGCAGGGAAGATCTTATTAATATTATTATTATTATCAACATTAATATTACACCCTATATTTCCACTCATTATTTCTATAGCCTCCCAGAACAGATTATTCTTCTCTGGTCACCACACCCCTCAAAGTGTTTTCTCCCTGCCACAATTATACTCAAATTGCACCCTTATATTTCTGAAGCAATTTACATTTGCCTCCTCATTAGATCTGAACAGCAACAAATAAGATGAATGGTATTATTTTCCTTATTTTAAGCATGAAAAGCACTAAAGCTGAGTGAGGTTAAATGACTTGACCAGGGTCACATAGCTACTTAATGACTATTGAAGGATGCAAAAGTGGATATCCTTGACTTCAGTTACAGATGTCTATCCTCTGTATGACCAAGCTGCTTATTGAATCATAAAGTTTTTGAAGACAGAGATTGTCTTGTTTTTGTGTTTATTTTCTTACTGCTTATATGTATATTTCCCTTTTGGGACTTTTGAGTCCTTTGTCAAGTGGAGGGTGTACTCTAAGGACCTGTAAGTTCTCAGTTCCTCCAAGGTGGCATGCTCAAGGAAGAGTTTACCCATCTCCTGGACTGTACTCTGGTCTGGGAGCAACCACAAGCTTTTCTGCCCATGATCTGTGAGTGGGAATAGCTCTCCAGAGCCTCCACCAACTCCACCTCACCAGTGCTCCTCTTCACCCCAGGACTACCACTCAGGACTGAGACCCACATCAGCTCCTCAATTCTCCCAGGGTCTTTGCGCCGAGGACTCCAAAAATGGACACTGCAGCTACAGTGGTGTCACAGCGCTGGAAATGGGACTGGGGCTAGACCTCACTCCCTTCTCACCCAAGTGAAAGAGCTTTCTCGCTGACCTTTGAAACTATATTTGGTGTTTGTGGGTTGAGAAATCTGGGAACCACAGTTGCTATCTGTGATTCTATACCCTGAAACCTGATCCACTCCTGTCTGTGCTACTAGACCAAGAATGGGTAGGCTCCTCTCCAAGCCTAGTGAAATACATCTTTCTTGTCAGCCTTCCAGGTGGTCTTGGGCTGGAAATTTCTTTCACTCTGTCATTTCATGGCTTCTGCTGATCTAGAGTTTGTTTAGAGTCGTTTTTTACAGGTATTTTATGGGCTGTGGAGGGAGAGCTACATCAGGTCCATCTTTCTACTCCACCATCTTGGCTCCACCCCCTCATGGAGGTTATAAAGTGATTAAACACTACGAAATAAGTTGATCTCATTTAATTAATGCAGAAAGATATTAATATTTTAAATATACCTGAATATCCTGATAATTTCATATTACATTTAAAACTTGTTGGGGCAGTGGTGGGGTGCTTGACTTTTTTATGTTTTGCATTCCACATTCCTGATGACATGTGAGGATTTAGACTAACGAAGGAAAACGTTTGCTACATTCCAATAGGGCCCCAGTTATCTGGAAGCAATAGTATTATGTAAACATCAGGCCAGAATCACAGAATTTTAGATTCAGAGAGCTCCCAGGGGTCATTAAATCTAATCCATGCTTGAAAGTTACATGCAATAAGTATTTATATGTTGGGACTGGAAGCTCAAATCCTTGTGGACAGTCTCGGGCAGGTAAAAGTGGGACTTCTAAATCTTAGAGTCTTACGAGGCCCTCCATGAACAGCGGGGGTTCGAGAAGGTCAGACCGAGCTAGCTCGGCTAGCTCGGGTATTTCCGCCTCTCCCCCGGAGATACCTGATGGGTGGAGTCTCCCTGCCCTCGAGGTCGTCCCGGATTGGAGCACACCTAGTTACCTAACAGCACGGTATTGAGATGCAAACTGTGTGGCTGAAGATTAAGTAGGATTGAGGAAGCCTAAAAGCTCTCTTAGCACGTGTGGAGCCAAAGAGAAAAGTAGGGCTCCGCTTCTTTTCTTTTCTCTCTCCCCTCCCCCTCTCTCCCCGCTTGTACTTCTACTTCCAATCCCTTAAGCTTAGCCTCCTTAGGAAATCTCCCCCTCTTCGTCCTAAGAAAGAAGATCCCCCTGCACTTGTAACCGAAACCCTGTAATAAAGCTCAACCCCTGTTTGACTCTGGAACATCCTTTCTCTCATACGTGCATCCGGCGTGGCCAGCCGAAGACCTCGGGAGGTGAGGTAAGGAAGACTCGGGTAGCCCAATACAGGCCTCTAGGCTTGGCATTTATATCTCATAAAGACCCAAAGAACAAGAAAATTCTTCTGCTAAGTTTAAACAGGATCATTTGTTTGGAAAATTTTTCCTTGCATTGAGTCTAAATTTAACTCTGAAGATTCCAGTCTTTACTCCCTGTTCTCCCTTCTAGAGCTAAGCAGAATGTTTCTAATCCTTCTTCCACAAGGTATATCTTCAAGTACTTCACCCACCAACACTTAAATTTTCATTCTCCAAGATGAATATACTCAGTTCTTTAACTGTTCATCATGCAGAATGGTATCCAAAATATGAGCCCCTGAGGACAGAATAAAATATTCAATTATATTCTGAAAAGGATAGCAATATAATCACCTCCCTCATTTGGGGCAAAACATTTATCAATCTGTTCATGTATGGCATTAATATTTTTGATTTCGAGTACCCCTATTGATTAGGATTATACTAATAACCCATTAATATCAACTGACCAGTTTTTCAGATGAAACATGCCTTCTTAATAGCAACCTAAGACAAGTTGATTTGACTTCAAAACAATTAAAAGCCCAAAGGGAGAAGGTATGGAGTTGGGGAAGGAGTACCAAATACTTACAAGAGCCCTTCATGCCCCACTCTGGACTCAAATGAACCAAGTTAAATCCTAAAAATTGATTTGCACAAAATTATTTATTTCTCTCTTATTAGCTTATTATTGCCACAAAAAAATCTACAATAAAGAGAAAATGAGACCCAAAGATTTGAACACAATAAGTTTATTAGCAAAGCCAGTAACAGTAAATAAAAGGAGTGTAAGAATGGTCATTAGCCAAGTATTTATGTGACTGTCAAAGAAACTCCTTTAAATAGTTGGTTACATAAGGTACCAGATGCAGTCCAGTTATGGAGACCTAACTAAGACTGCTATTGGTCAGGCAAAGATTAATGATGAGTTTTGCTTAACTCAACTGAGAGCAGGAAGATCCATAATCCATAGGGAAAACAACATTGACTATCATCCCCTGGAAAATCTGGTGGTTGGCAAGAAGACTATAATCAGATTGATTAATCTACCTGGAAGGTCAATAAAAGTTCACAGATTTGAGTCTTTGTGGATGGACTTTAGGTCATACGACCAGGAAAATGAGAATCTCGCATTTTTTTTTTAATACAAATTAGGGCTCCACAATTAAGTCTAAATTTTTACAAACTAGGGTTTCATAACTAAGTCTAAATTTCACACACATGAATTGATTCTAGTTATTAGATTCAATTCTCAATAAATAATTTATAAATAATATTAAATAAAGTGGGGTATCAAGGGCTATACAAATGAAAACATCTGAGATAATATTTAAGTTCATGTCTCTCCTTAATTCACTTCTATGACATTTTCTCCCATGTGATGCTCCCTCCAAAAACGTTTGAATTACACTTCTCTGTGCATAAGTAAAATACAATGACTTGACGGCTGGAACCCAGAGTGGAGAAAGTACATACTTGATTTTCTCTCTAAGAAAAAAGATGATCTAATTGAGGTGGTTTTCCTCTCACAGCTTTCCTGAAAGCATTCTTGACATCGTTGTTCCTCAAACTATATACTAGAGGGTTCAACATGGGGATAACCATGGTGTAGAAGACTGACACCATTTTATCCGAGTCCATTGAATGGCTTGCACTAGGTTGAAAATACATGAAGATGATTGTCCCATAAAATATGGACACTGCTGTGAGATGGGAAGCACAGGTGGAGAAGGCTTTCTGGCGGCCTTCAGTAGAATTAATCTTCAGGATGGTGATGAAGATTAAGAAGTAGGAAGCAAAGATGATAAGAAATGGGAAAAAGGCAGTGAATGATGCTATGATAAAGACTACTGACTGAATGAAGTGAATATCAGAGCAAGAGAGAACCAGGAGAGGGAGAATATCACAGAAAAAATGGTGGACTACATTAGATTTACAGAAGGAAAGGCTAAAAGTGTTTCCTATGACTATGGAGGAGGCTAGAAAGCCACATATATGAGCAGTACTGGTGAGATACACACATATTGTTGGAGTTATGGTAGTGGTGTAATGCAGGGGCTTACACACAGCTGCATGGCGATCATAGGCCATGGAGGCTAAAAGAAAACTTTCAGTAGAAGCAAAGGCCCCAACAAAAAACAACTGTGTAGCACATCCTTTGTAAGAAATAATTTTGTCCCCTGTGAGGAACCCAGCCATTACTTTGGGAGTAACAGCAGAGGAGTAGCCAAAATCCACCAAAGACAGGTTACTGAGGAAAAAATACATGGGAGTGTGGAGGTGGGGATTCCAGGAGATCAGAGTTATTATTCCCAGATTTCCTACAAGGGTGATGAGGTAGATGAGGGTGAACATGATGAAGAGAGGAACCTGAAGCTCTGGGACATCTGTTAATCCGATAAGGATGAATTCATTCACTTCAGATCTATTCTCCATATATGTCATTTGAGAGTGATATCATTCACCTGCAACAAAAGCGGAACCATTAGAAAAATCTATTCTACATTATGGATGACTCCAAGACATAAAATATGAGCAGAGACATAACTTATGTGAGGGGCAGAAATAAGGGATTATTGAACCAAAAGAATAAAAAAGAGTTGTCACTGTAGTGACTCAATTTCCTCAATATCCATTGATCCAGTTTCTCCTAGAATCCTTTGTGTATTAATTTCCCCTTATTTTCTGTCTATTACAAACTTAATAGTCTCTAAAATAGTATTTCTGACTTCAGGAAAAAAAGATGCTTTCTTATCTATCAAAAATCTGCATAAGAAGGTGACTTAGGATTGGAGAACTAGCAGTTATGAATATCCTTCACTCTGTTAATAAGCATAAAGACTAATAAAGGGCAAAAGGGAGCAATAAGATAAGAGGAAAGTTAAAAGACAAAGAGAAGAGAGGAAAAGATCAAAGAAAGTTGGCTTAGATTTCCTGGAATTCCACTAAGTCTGGGTTTCATTGTGGCTGTACGGTCTATATGGTGGACTGAAGTTACATGTTCCTGAAGTAGAACAGTTACTGATTAACACCAGTTGAAAAGTTGTGGGAATCACTTGCCCAAAAGGCCATTGGTGGATCACTCAAAAATATGTGTGATTTCTAAATCTGTTTCCTTCACACAGCTTATTCCCTTTTCAATTCTCCACCACTGCCACCATGGAAGCAAAAGGTGACCACAAACAGGGACACTTTGTCCTTTCATTCACTATGTGATTTTCTGGGTCCCAGAGAAATTGTTGATCTTTGGTTTTGACTCTTTAAAGGCTGACTTAAAACCTCACCTACAGGATGCCTTTCCTGATCCATATCAACTACAGGGCCTTTCCTCTTTTGATTACCTCTAATTTATTCCTTGATATAATTTGTTTATACATAGTTATTTGAATGCTGTCTAGTGATGTTGAGCACCTTGAATGCAGGGATTCCGTTTTTACTTTTCTTTCTATTCTTAATACTTACTATGGTGCTGGGCATATAATAGGCATTTAATACATGTTCAAGTGCTCGCTGATTATCCACTAGTAACCCTCCCTGTCTTAAATAAGCCAAGATGACCTTTGGGCATCTGACAAATGCACAGTCCCTCAAAACATACCACCACAAGCCCTTACACCTTGAAAGGACCTGCCACAGTTATGTTTCATTAATCTAGATTTAGAATACTTAATTTCATCTCTACCACCATGAGACTTGAGAAGAAAGAAATACAGCCTAATTTCACTCATGTGTCAAAAGATAGTAAAATTCATAACACCTACATAATAGTGGTCTTTCGATAATAGGACATAAGTCTGTAAATTGCTCTGAAATTTCTTTTCTACATTTATAAGTAGGCTACCATATGTTTTCTGTAGTAAGTTGTATCTCAAAAAAAGAAACAAACCTGTAGAAAACAACACCAGAGAATCTGAATTCATGATGGTTCTTCAGAGGTCACCTTCCTCAACTCACATTTGACCAGAAGTCACTTCTACAAGTCTCTCATGTCATGTTAGATTGGAAAAAGAGAAGAACATTTTAAGGAGGAATGAAAGGCAAGAGTTGTGTAAGTCTAGTAACCTATTTGAGTCTCCCATGAATTATGTCTAATAAACAAGATGAACTAGAATCTCTCATACAAAAAAAAACACATCAAGTTGGCAAATTAACATTTAGACTAGAGGCATGGGACTCAGGGAAAACAGAATTCTGGATAGGTTTCTCCCTTATTTGAATGAAAAGAGATAGGTAAAAGAAGGTTGTTCTAGTTTTAAAGAATGACCTCTATGAGGAATGTGTTATATGTATGAATGAAAAGGAGGGGAGAGTCCTAACTAGAGACAAAATGGATCTAATTCTCATTTTATGGGAAATTTGACACCTAGCTCTTCTTTATTTTCACTGTGACCATGGGAAAATCTCTTCACCTCTGAGCCTAATTTCACGCATGTGTCAAAAGACAGTAAAATTCATAACACCTACATAACAGTGGTCTTTCGATAATAGGACATAATTCTGTAAATTGCTCTGAAAACCTTAAAGCTCTTTATAAGTTGTTTTACTATTGTTGTTTTAATTACTAATTCTACTGCTACTGCCAGTATTCTTTGTCAGAAATCCCTTTGAGGTCTTTTACTCATAGAATGCCATGGACTTCAGTTGCTCATCAATAAAGAAAAGATATTAGACTAGATTACTTCTGAGATACTTTCTAGTTCTAAATATAATTTTAACCTGTATTGATTTTAAAGTTATTCATTAGTCTTCATAACACTACAATAAAAGAATCCTTTTTTTCCAATACAGTTTATTTGGGACTTCTAGGTAAGAACAAAATGAATAATTACAACTTTACATCATGGACTATTAGAGAAGTAGAAATAAAATCTATTGTTTCGACTAACAACAATGAAGACTTTCTTTTAACCTAACAGGCGTTATACCAAATAGAATACAAGCAACCAAATTCTCTCTGTCTCTCTCTCTCTCTCTGTCTCTCTCTGTCTCTCTGTCTCTCTGTCTCTCTGTCTCTCTGTCTCTCTCTCTCTCTCTCTCTCTCTCTCTCTCTCTCTCTCTCTCTATATATATATATATATATATATATATATATATATATATATTAATGTTAGTCTCACACATGGTAATCATGAGCCATTTTGACAGTCAGTACTATTGAATACTTGTAGATATATTCTATGTCTCTGATAATCCTTCTTACTGATGTGTTCCTTGTTGAATCCTCCTGATGTTCCATGTCTAAAGAGAGTCTTTATGATAATCAGGGCAGACAAGTGATTTTGGTTCTATTCAGAAAAGCCTAAGTGTTGCTAGAGGGTACTATTTTGGAAAGAACACTTGATTAGGAGACTGAAGACTTGGGCTCTTATGTTGCTTGAATTTGAATTAATTTTCTCTGTGATTTCAAAAAGTCAATTAATCCTCCTGGGTCACTGTCTCATTTGAAAAATGAAGTATTTGGGCATAATGCTTACACATAGTGAATGTAAGGGAAATGTTTGCCAAGAATCAAGCGATAGATATGTGAGAGTTACCATGATTGGCACAGATTATTGAACTTGTTCATGAAAATGGGTGAGTGGATGCTCTGAGAAACAAGATATAGAGAAAAGAGGACAGAGGTGTTACCATAATACAAAGTACTAATGTGGCAACGTGGTGTAGTGGAAAGGGCTTGGATCTTTGAGTCAAAAAGATGTAGATTTAAATCCCATCTCAGATCCTTATCAGTTCTATATGTCTAGACAAGATACTTAAGTAATTTAGCCTCAAATTACTTACCTGTAAAATAACGTTAGTAATATTTATGTCATGGAGTTCTTTGGAGATTAAAGGAAGAAAATTGATGTAAAGCTCTTTGCAAATGTTTCAGTCCCATATGAGCTATTATCACTGAGGACAAGGACTATATCTCATCTAAATTTTGTTTTCAATGCTCTCAAGAATTTAATTCAGTGCTCTTTACACAATATGCCATTAATTAATATTATTTAATTAAAGTGTTTATTAGAACGATACACTCGTCCGTCCCTCTTACGAGTTATTAAGTTACTGAAGGACGGAAAGTTCCAAGTAGAAAAAAATAACTGATGTTTAAAGATCACTTGCATATTTCAACACATTTTCGGTACATGACAACTCTGTGAGAGAAATACCACAAGTTTAATTATACACATTTGATGAAGAAATCAAGTGACTTACCCATGGAGAAACAGTGAGTTGGTGACTGACACAGAGAAAGTTTTTCTCCAAGTCTTCCTGCCTCCAGGTCCTGAGATGTTTCCACTGAAGGCTTGTACTGGGTATCCTAGAATCTAGCTGACTTGATTGACATGGAGAAAGGTGGTCAAGATTCCAAAGGGGAAAGTTAGTCAAGAACTTAAGATTCAAGATTTGACCTTGAAGTCCCAAGTCTAGGAACCAAGAGATGCTATTGGAAGAACTCTTTATTCATCACTGGGACAAGGAGTTCAGACGTTCCTAGTAGTAGAGATATAGCTTCTGGCCATTACTGCTTTATGGATAACAGTAGACTTTATAATGCCAACCTTTGCCCTCTATTTAGCTCAGCACCACGAAATAGGAAAGGAACTGGATAAACAAATGAATGACTCAGGGAATTTGACCCACAAGCTAGTTACCCAGCATTGAGGCCTATAATGAAATGCTTTGATATCAGTAGTCAGAGCCAGGGAAAAGGCTGGGACTTTATGCAGACCTGGGAGCCCTGCAGCTCTTGGGAGATGCTGTTCCCTTAGAGACACCTGGCAGCTCTGCTGCCAACTCATGAGCAAAGCAAGCCATTAAAATCTGCTCTGATTATGAGAAAAGAACGATTTCCTCATAGGTACTTTGGATTTCTTAGCTTTTTGTTAGCAAAGTAAGGAATAAATGGGTCAGGACAGGGCAACTGACAAAAACTGGATGCTAGTCTTGCTTCTATCACCTTTTAGCTATGTGACATTGGACAATTAATTGAACCTCTCCAAGTTTCAGTTTATTCATTTTGTACATGGGTATAGTAACCTCATTTCTGAATATAATCAAAAAGTTTTCATGAATATCAAATATGATTCTACACATGAGAGATAAGGTACTGATCTTTATGATGTGGAGTAGTGAAAAGATCTCTGAAGATAGTGTTGGAAAATTGTTATGGAATTGTTAGTCATTGTGAAACTTTAGGCAAATCACTAATCCTGTACAACTTTGATTTACTCATTTTAAAATTGCAAATAAATATATTTTCATGCTCCAATTCTCAGGACCATTGTGAAAATAGTAATTTGTAAGTTATAAAGGATGCCCTTATCGTAAATATTACTGTTTCTTTAAACTACTTAGAACTGCCAAATGACCTGTCTCCCTAAACAAAATCTTGTCCTGTCTCACTCTGCTTCTTAGTTGTGGTCCCTGAGGATCCATGACCTACATATTATAGTTAAATGGTGACTGGTGAGAATACAGTGATAATCTTTTGTCATGGTTAAACCTTTTGACAAGTTACTTCCTACTATTTTTCAATGTAAGACACAGAAAGAGAGTCAAGAGCACAGTGTGATAAATTCAGAATTTGTTGAATTCTGAGAACTGAGAGGGTTATAATAATGACTCCCTGTCCACTTGGAACCCTGACTGTGATCAGTGCCCCAAAACTGAAAAACAATTTTGCATTACTCTTAATATTTTGTATATTCATTTACATGTGTATATATAGTTTCACCAAATAAAAATTGGCTCCCAATGGATGCACAACATTTTTGTCTCAGTATGGCCAGAACTTGCAGTGGAGCACTGGGTCTAATAGGTTTGATGTAATATTTTCACAAATTCACAAATTGTGTACATAGTCACGTCAGTTTCAAATTGCTGCAGAAACAATTCTAAAATGCTTCAAACATATGTATGCTTTTGGTCACCAAGGACAAAGAGATTTTCATCGAAACTGAGTAATTATTTATTGCTTCTGGCACCAATAAAATTTGGCAAGCTCCAACTTGTTTGATTATAATTGTGAACCACAGCAGAAGTTGAGAACCACTAAATGGAAAATGGCACACTACATCATTTTAGCTTGGATCTTTGGAACTATTTTGACTTCTAATCCAGTTTTTAAGAAAATAGGTACTCCATTGACATTTGTTGAATGATTTGAAAAAAAATGAATGGAAGCTCAACTGTGAACCAAATGCTCCATGTATGGGTTGTAGTGATGGCTACAGAATGTACCTTCTTCAAAACATTTAGATTGTCTCCTGATAATAATGACTGTGGTTTTCCTGTTAGTAAAAGCCTATTGTGTTTAACCGAAGGCAATTTTTTGGCCTACCATGTATGGGGTACTGGCAACTATAAAATATCATAATGAACAGATCAATGAAGTAAAATCTTTTATTCCATGGGAAGTATGATGCAAAGTGCTGGAAATACTTATTGAAATCAAAACAGCCTCTGCTCTCAAGTTCTTACATTCTAAACAAGGACATGACACACATAAGTCATTTCAGATGTGTCGTATAAAGGACCAGGTTTCAACGAGAAAACATTTTTCTGTTTGGGAACACATCATTTTCCACAGGAGTTACACTCCTTGATAACATCTACAACATTACTACTATTAATTATTTCATAAATTTGTTTTGCAACAACAGAGCAGAAGCTATTTCAGAGCAGAAAATGGCAAAAGTGTATTTGACCTGGATTAGAAACTGTGTAGGTGCATTCTCAGAGAGCTTTCAGTGTGTCAGGGTAACTAAGCTACTCTGTTCCAACTTCCAGGAACATGCAGCCTCATCTACACCTCTGTCATTTTCTCCCTTTTCTACCCTGCCACTACTTCTACTTCTGCTATTGCCCCAACCTCATAAATGCATGCATGCATAAACACCCAATCTTCTTTCAACCATCATTTTCACTTTTTAAAATAATATTATATTTTTTCCAGTTCAATGTAAAGACAGTTTGTAACGGTCATTTAAAAAATTGAGTTCCAAATTTTCTCCCTTTCTCCCTCCCCTTCAACCCTAAGAAGTTAAGAATTAAAAACAAATTATATATGTCTAATCACATAAAACATATTTCCATATTAACCACGTTGCAAAAGAAGAAGCAGAACAAAAGAAAAAAGCATGAGAAAGATAAAGAAAATGAAAATAATATGTTCCAATGTACATTCAGTTCTTTCTCTGGGTGTGGGTAGCATTTTCCATCATGAGTGCTTTGGAATAGTCTTTAATCATTGCTTAGAAATGTTAGCTAAGTTATTTAAAGTACATCATGACACAATATTGCTGCTACTTGGTATAGTGTTCTCATGGTTCTGCTCACTACACTTTGCATCAGTTTGTGTAAGTCCAGGTTTTTCTGAAATTTGCCTACATATCATTTCTTACAGCACAAATTCCATTACATTCATATATCACAACTGTTCAATAATTCCCCAATAAATGGGCTTCACCTCAATCTCCAATACTTTGCCACCAAAAAGAAGAAAAGAGCTGCTATTTTTGTATATGTGGGTCACTTTCTCTTTTTGTGATCTCTTTATGATACAGACCTAGTAGTTGAATTGTTGGATCAAATGCTATGCACGGTTTGATTGACCTTTGGGCATAATTTGGCATAATTCCAAATTGCTCTCCAGAATGGCTTTTTCTGCATCTATTGAAATAATCATATAATTTCTGTTGATTTTGTTACCGATGTGGTCAATTTATGTTGATAGTTATCCTAATATTGAACCTTCTCTGCATTGCTGGTATGAATCCTAACACTGAACCAGCTCTGCATTCCTGATATGAATCCTAACAGGTCGTAGTGTATGATTCTAGTGACATATTGCTGCAATCTCCTTGCTACTACTTTATTTAAAATTTATTTAAAATTATTTATTAATTATTAAATAAATTATTTAAATTAAATACTTAAATATTAATTATTATATATCAATGTAACATGCCATATGATATATAATTAATTAATATGATATTCATAAAAGTAATAATTTCATAAGGGAAATTATTATGAAGTTTTCTTTCTCTCCTTTGGCTCTTGATGGTTTAGGTGACAACAGCATATTTATGTCAAAAAGAAATTTGATAGGACTCCTTCTTCACCTATTTTTTAAAATAGTTTTTATACTACTGGAATTAACTATTCTTTAAATGTTTGGCAGAATTCACTTGTGAATCCATCTGGCCACGGAAATTTTTTGTAGGCAACTCATTAATGGCTTATTCAATTTCTTTTTCTAAAATGGGGTTACGTATTCTGTTTTCTCTTTTGTTATTTGGGAAATTTATATTGTAAATATTCATCTATGTCACTTAGATTGTCAGATTTATTGTCAAATTGTTGCGAAACATCCTTTTAAATTATTTCTGTAATTTCTTCTTCGTTGGTGGTGAATTCACCCTTTTAATTTTTGATACTGATAATTTATTTTTTTTTACTTTTTTAAATCAAATGGATCAATGGTTTATCTATTTTATTGATTTTTCATAAAACCAGCTGTTTGTTTTATTTATTATTTCAATAATTTTCTTAGTTTCAACTTTGTGAATCATTCCTTTGATTTTCAGTATTTCCAATTTTGCTTTTAAATGAGGATTTTTAGTTCATTCTTTTTCTGGCTTTTTTGGTTGAAAGCTCAATTCATAGATCTATTCTTTCTCAAGTTTATTGATGTGTTTCTGGATAGAAACTTTCCCCCAAAGACTATTTTGGCTGATTCTCATATATTTTGGTGTATTTTCTCATTGTTGTCATTATCTTTCATGAAATTAGTGATTTTTTTAAATTTGTTGCTTGACCCAGTTATTCCTTTTTTTTTGCTTTAAATGAAATATTTTATTTTTCCCAATTACATGTAAAAACAATTTTATTTTTTATCAAATTTTGAGTTCCACATTCTTTCTCACCTTCTCCTCCTTCTCTCATAGAGAAGGCAATTAATTTTACATAAGTTATACCAGTATAGTCATTCAGAACCCATTTCCATGCAATCATACTGTGAAAGAAAACACAAAGAACCCCATGAAATATAAATAAAATAGAGAAAAAAGTACCTTCAGTTTACATTTAGGCTTCACCAGTTTTTTTCTGTAGAAATGGATAGAACTTGTCATGATAAGTCTTTCAGAATTGTCTTGGATTATTGTATTGCTGAGAGCAACTAAGTTATTCAAAGAAGAACATCATGTTGTTGTTACCATTTAAAATTTTCTGCTTGTTCCTCGTTTCACTTTATGCCAGTTCATGTAAGCCTTTACAGATTTTTCTGAGAGCACCCTGCTCATCATTTCTTTTAGGACAAGAGTATTCCATCACAATCATATATGACAACTTGTTCAGCTATTCCCTAATCTATGAACATCCACTTAACTTCCAATTCTTGCCAGTACTAAAAGAGATGCCATAAATATTGAGGTTAGAGGTCTCACTGCTGGCCCAGTGAACAGTTGACCTGCTGAGCCACAAATGTGGGGCTTCAGTTGCTAATCTGTGCTGGGTACTGGCCTCCTGCTGGGTTGCTCCAACACCTCCAGCACTGGACTACATTGTCCTTTTACCCAAGTGAGACAGATCTTTCCTCTAGTCCTTCTAAATTATCTTGTGTTGGAAAATTGTTTCATGCCATCTTTTGTGGGTCCTATTGTTCCAGAATTGGTTTTGATTTAAAAATCTTCCAGGGCAAATTTTGGGGAGCTCAGTCAAGTTCCTGCCTGTTCTTCAGCATCTTTTCTTCTGCCCCATCTTTTTCCAACCTTTTATTCAGTTAATCACCATTACTGTCTTTGGAAAAGCAATGGATAGCTCTATTATTCTACTCGTTATATCTAGGATCTTCCAGAATAAATCATTCTTTTCTGGCCACCACATCCCTCCAAGTGTTTTCTCCCCCCTACAATTACACTCAAATTGCACTTTCATGTTTCTGAAGCACTTTATATATACCATCTGATTAGATCTAAAAAATGACCATATAAGACAGATGCTATAATTACTTTAATTTTTCAGATGAAGAAGCTGAAGTTGAGAAAGTTCAAGTGACTTGACCAGGATCACACAGTTACTGAATAAGTATTTTAGCATTCAAGCTTTGGCATCTTTGACTGCAATTCCTAATCTCTTTCCTCTATATGACCTAGCTGCTTATTGAATCATAAATTCTTTCAAGCCGGGGAGTGTCTTGCTTTTGTATTTATTTTCCTACTGCTAAGCATAGTGCTTGGCATTTAAGAAATAGTTAACCAATGTACCTTTATTCATTCATCAACTGTGAAGCAAGCATGGTAAGGGCTGGGAAATCAGAAGGAAAAGTCCATAGACTCCACTCTTCATGGAGGGTATAAAGAAATAACACTGAGAAATTAATTGATTTCATTAGATTAATATACAAGGTTATTAATATTGAAAATATATCTGAATATCCTAATCATTTCACATTCCATTTCAAACTTGCTGAGGTAGAGTGCTTTACTTTTTTATCTTTTGTAACCCATACTCATAATTGTGTGTGAGTATTTAGACAAATGAAGCAAAAAGTTTTCTGTGTTCAAATAGAGCCCCATGTATGTGGAAACGATAGTATCATGTAAAGACAAGGTCAGCCACCAAAAGCTCAGGGGGAAATCTTGAGAGTGATAGAGTAAAGAAATCACAGAATTTTAGAGCTATAGAGGCTTCTCGGTGGTCATTATATCTTATCCAGGCCTAAACCTTACATGCAATAAGTATTTACTTCATATGAAGACCTACAGTGAAGGAGAATTCTTCTGCCAATTTTTAATAGCATCGTTTGTTTGGAAAACTTTTTCTTACATTGAGCCAAAGTCTATTTCTGAAAATTCCAACTATTACTACCTGTTTTTTCTTCTAGGGCCAAACAGAATAAGTCAAATCATTCTTCCATAAGATACATCATCAAGTGCTTCATCCACATACACTTAAATTTTCATTCTCCAAAGTGAATATATCCAATTACTTAACTGTTTTTCATGTACAATAATATCCAGTACACATTCTTTGTCCAAAATGTAACCCCCCTCTCTCAGTACTGAATAAAATGCTCCTATGTACTCTGAAACATATAGCAATATCATTACCTACGTCATTTCCATCTATATATATATGACATACATATATGTATATGTGTGCGCATATATATGTAAGTATATACATATATATGGTCATGGATGGCATTACTATTTTTGCTTCCAAGTCATACTACTGACTGGTATTATGCTAGTAGTCCACTTATGTTAATTGAAGTTTTTTTTTCAGATAAATCATGTCTTTTTAGTAGTAACCCACGGCAAGCTGATTTAAGTTCAAAATAATTCAAATCTGAAAGGGAGATAAAATGGAGTGGGGAAAGAAATGCCAAAGACATACTAAAGATCTTCATGCCCCATTAAGACTTCTAAGCTTACATGGACCAAATTTAATCCTAAAAATTGATCTGCACAGTACAATTTCTTTCTCTCTTATTAACTCATTACTATCACAATAAAAATGGCACAAAATTTTGAACACAATACATTTATTGACAAGGCTTACAAAAATAAATGAAAGGTATGCAAAAAATAATCATTACGCAACGATTCATCTGACAGAGAAGCTCTTTTATATGGTTTGTTACATACGATACCAGATGCAGTCTAGTAACTCAGACTAAACTAAGACTGTTATGGGTCACGCAGATTAATGATGGGTGTTACTTAACTTGGCTGAGAGGAGGAAGATCCATAACCCAGGCAACAGGGAAACCAATATTGACTAACATCCACTGGATAGTCTGGTGTTTGGGAAGCATCCTATGACCATGTTGACTAATCTACCTTAGAGGTGAGTAAAAATTCACAGATTTGAGTCTTTGTGGCTGGATGCCATAGGAATATGGAAATTAAAATTAAAATCTTACAAAGTTTTTATAAACTAGGGTTACACAATTAAGTCTACATTTGATATGCAGATATTGATTTTGGTTAATAGATGCAGTTCTCAATTAATATAGTATAAATAATACAAAATAAAGGGGGGATATCAATTTTCCATTCCACTTTACCCTTAAAAAGAACTGTTCCTAGAAAATTAGCTTACTTCTTACTAGTGTAGTATGTTGCTAAGGAATGAAGATGGCCCCTCCAGCTCCTATAATTCAGATTAACAAATAACAGAGAACCTTTATTTCATCCCAGAGAAAAATCACAAACTTCTTTAAAAATTCTCACAAAAGCTCTCTATACATACACACATAACTAAAGCATCCAATAACCTGTTAACTAGAATGCAATTGATGTTAAGGTGAACATCAGAATACTACATTAATGTTGCAGTAAAATACTTCTTTCCTACATTATCAGAGTTCTTTCCAGGCTCTAAGAACCACACTGGTTTGTATTCCTTCCTAAAGGCAGACATTCTACAATTATGTTCTGGAGCCATCTCCAAGTGGCTCACAAAGAGATCATTGTATTTTAAGTGGGAATATTTAGACCATATAAATCAGTAAATTCTATAAATCAGCAGTTATTTTATTGTTTTGTTGATGATCTAGATTTTAGGGAGTGATGGAGAAAATAATAAGGCAGGTTACATTTCAAAGTATGTCATGGCTACATTTTTTTCCCAG
This sequence comes from Notamacropus eugenii, assembly GCF_028372415.1. Lineage (NCBI taxonomy): Eukaryota > Metazoa > Chordata > Mammalia > Diprotodontia > Macropodidae > Notamacropus > Notamacropus eugenii. The sequence goes on from NC_092873.1 coordinate 4,285,306, forward strand.
TCAGCTTGCTCTTAAACATTTAATAACACACCTCTCATTTAGGGGATGCTAAATAAGCGATGATCATTAATATCAAAGTTACACCTTCTAAAAAAACTCAGTGGATTTTCTCTCCAAGTACTAAGTTGTTAAAAAAAAAAGATGGAACTGATCTTCCTCTTTCTAGAAGGGTATCAGCGAGCATCACAACATTGCACTTAGATGTACGTGTGTTGACCTAAATACTTATCATTAATTCCACATAGCAATCTTATAAGATAAGGGATAACATTAAGACACTTTAAACATGAGGAAACAGGCTGAGACTTTAAGTGATTTACCAAAGGTTATATAAACAAAAATAACTGAGAAAGAATTTATATTCATGTCACTCCTAATTTCAAATCTATGACACTTCTGCTTTGCCATGTTCTCTCTGAAAAAGGTTTGAATTACACTTTGAATTACATAAGAAAAATATTCTGACTTGGCGGCTGGATGCAAGAGTGGGGAAAGTACAATTTAATTGTCTCTGTAAGAAAAAAGATGATCTAATTGAGATCTTTGTCCCCTCACAGCTTTCCTGAAAGCATTCTTAACATCTTTGTTCCTCAGACTGTAGACGATAGAGTTCAACATGGGGATGACCTTGGTGTAGAACACTGACACTATTTTGTCTGAGTCCATTGAATGACTTGAGTTGGGTTGAAAGTACATGAAGATGATTGTCCCATAAAATATGGACACTGCTGTGAGATGGGAAGCACAAGTGGAGAAGGCTTTCTGGAGGCCCTCACCAGAACGGATCTTGAGAATGGTGATGAAGATGAATAAGTAAGATGCAAAGATGACAAGAAATGGGAAAAAGACAGTGAACGATCCTATTATAAAGACTACTGACTGAATGAGATGAATATCAGAGCAAGAGAGAATGAAGAGAGGGAGAATATCACAGAAAAAATGGTGGACCACATTGGATTTACAGAAGGAAAGGTTAAAAGTGTTTCCTATGACTATGGAAGAGGTTAGAAAGCCACAGACATGAGCACCACTGGCCAGATGTGCACATACAGTTGATGTCATGGTACTGGTGTAATGTAGGGGCTTTCACACAGCTGCGTGGCGATCATAGGTCATGGAGGCTAAGAGAAAACTTTCAGTGGTAACAAAGGTCCCAACAAAGAACAATTGTGTAGCACACCCATTGCAGGAAATAATTTTATCCCCTGTGAGGAGCCCAGCCATTATTTTGGGAGTAACAGCTGAGGAGTAGCTAAAATCCACCACAGACAGGTTACTGAGGAAAAAGTACATGGAGGTGTGTAGGTGGGAATCCCAGGAGATCAGAACTACTATCCCCAAGTTTCCTATCAGCGTGATGAGGTAGATGAGGGTGAACATGATGAAGAGAGGAACCTGAAGCTCTGGGGCATCTGTTAACCCTGTAAGGATGAACTCATTCACTTCAGATCTGTTCTCCATAGTTGTGAGGTCATTCACCTGCAACAAGAGGAACCATCAAAAAAATCCACCCTACATGATTAATGTCTCCAAGACAAAAAAATATGTTCAGAGATTTATCTTATGTGACGTGCAGAAATAAGGAATTAAGGAATCAGAAGCATAAAAGTAGTTGTCATTACAATTACTCTAGTTCCCCAAAATCCATTGATCCATTTGTTCATAGAGTTCCTTGTGATTTAATTCCCCACTATTTTTTGTCTACTAAAACCTTAACAGCCTTCAAAATAGCATTTCCCTCTTTAGGAAAAAACAAATAATTACCTTCTTATCTGGAAAATTTCAGCACAAGATTGGGGGTTGTGACTGTTGCTTAAAGTTGGAGAGCTAACTCTTTCCTTATGAATACCCTTCACTATGATAGTGAGAGAAAAAGGAATAAAGGAGATGAGGGAGGAAAGTTTAAAGACAGAGAGGAGAGAGGAAAAGATCAAAGATAGTTGGCTGAGATTTCCTGGGATGCAACTTAGTCTGGGTTTCGTTGCAGCTGTAAGGTCTATGCAACGGACTGAAGTCAATTGTTATTGAAGAAGAGCAGATGCCAGTTAAGACCAGTCGCATATTTGTGGGAGCCTTTTGTCCAAAAGGCCTTTGGTAGATCACATAACAATATGTGTGATTTCTTAATCTTTTTCCTTTACACAGCTTTCCCCTGTTCAATTCTCCCCCACTGCCACCATGGAATCAAATGTGACCACAAACAGGGATCCTTTGTTCTTTCATTCACTACATGGTTTTCTGGGTCCCAGAGAAATCATTGATCTTTGATTTAGACTCTTTCACGGTTCAGCTAAAATTCCACCTACAGGATGCCTTTCCTGATCCATCTCATTTCCACAGATTCCCTCTTTGAGTCATATTCTTATTAATTCTATGTGCCCAGACAAGTTACTTAGTTCATTTAGCCTCGAGCTACTTATCTGTAAAAAGGGAATAATATTAGTAGTATTCATTTCATGGAGTTGTTGGAAGACTAAAGAAGAAAATTGATTAAAGCTCTTTGTAAATGTATCGGTCCTATTAAAATGTGGATTTTATATCTCATCTAAATTTTTTCTTCAATGCACTTTCAGAAATTTATTACTGTGTTCTACACACATTATCCCCTAAATAAACATTATTTACTTAAGTGTTCAATAGAACTATGCAGTTACCCATCCCTCCTCCAGTTACTAAAGGATAATGAGCATGAAAAGCTCCAAATAGAAAACAACAACTGATGTTTAAAGAGCACTTCTTTGATTGAAAACAATTTCCAGACATCATCTCATCTGAACCAAAGACAACATTCTGAGAGACATACCAGACATGTAATTATACACATTTGATGGATAACGAAAGAGAAGAACTCAAGAGACTTACCCATGGGGAAATGGCAAATTAGTGTAGGACAGAGAAAAAAATTTCCATCCAAGTCTTCCTCTGTATAGGTCCAGAGATGTTTTCACTGAAGTCTTGGACTGAATATGCTAGAAGCTAGCTGGCTTAAAGTGGAGAAAGGTGGTCAAGATTCCAAAGTGGAGTTAGGAACTTTATATTCAAGGTTTGGCTTTGAAGTCCAAAGCTTAGGAAACATGTGATCCTGTTAGAAAACTTCTTCATTAGTCACTGGGGCAAAATCTTCAAGGGTTCATAGAGGTAGAGATGTCACTTTTGGCCATTACTGCTTAATGGATGGCAGTAGAGTTAACAGTGCCCCACCCTTATCCTCCATTTAGCTCAACCCCAGGAAGTAGGAAAGGAACTGAATGAATGAATGACTTGGGGAATTTGACCCACAAGCTTGTTCCCCAGCACTGAGATCTATAATGAAATGTTTCAATGTCAGTAGCCACAGTCAGGGAAGAGGCTGGGACTTTATGCAAACCTGGAAGACATGCAGCTCTTGGGAGATGCTGTTCCCTCAGAGACACCTGGCAGTTCTGCGGCCAACTCATGAACAGAACAAGACATGAAGTTCTGCTCCGACCACTAGAAAAAATCCTTTTCTCATGGGCACTTTGTCCTTCTTAACTTTTTGTTAGCAAAATGAAGCAGAAAGGGGCCAGGAAAGGGAAATTGACAAAAGCTAGATAACTAGTCTTGCTTCTATCACCTACTAGCTATGTGACACTGACCAAGTCATTGAACCTCTCCAAGTCTCAGTTTATTCATCTTTTAAATGCATATAATTATCTCAGACCTGAATATAATCTTTAGGTTTTGTGAAGATCAGATATGATACTAAACGTGAAAGAGAGACCAAGAACTGAAAAGATCTCCTTGATGTAGGGTTGTGAAAAGTTCACTGAAGTTGGTGTAAGAAAATTTCTTATGGAATTGTTGGTCATTGTGAAACTAGGCAAATGTCTTATCCTGAATGAACGTTGATTTCCTGATTTGTAAAATACAAATGAGCTTTTTTTCACGTCCTAATTCTCAGGACCACTGTGAGAATAGTAATTTGTAATTTAGCTGATATTCTTATCATGAATATTATTGCTCTTATTTTAAAATTCTTAGAACTTCAAAGAACCTATCTTCCCAAACTGAATCTTGTCCTATCTCACTGCACTTCATAGTTCTGGTCCCTGAGGACGCATACCCTTAATGTTCTACTTAAATATTAACTGACAGGAATACTGTAGTAATCCTTTGTCATGTTTAATCTTTTTATCCAATTAATTAATTTATTTATTTTTAATCTTCAACATTCACTTCCATAAGTTTTGAATTTTCTCCGTCTCCCGCCCACCACCCCTCCCAAAGACAGCATGTAATCTGACGTGGGCACTATATGTACATTTCTACTGATACATTTTTATTAGTCCTATTGCAGAGAAGAATAACAAATGGGAGAGATCATGAGAAACAAAACAAAACAACCAAAAACTAGTCTGCTTTCTCTACATTCCGACTCCATAGTTCTTTCTCTGGATGGAATCGCATTTTCTATCATGAGTCCTTTGGAATTGTTTTAGATTCTTGAATTGCTGAGAAGAGCCAAGTTTATCAAAATCAGTCTTCTCACACTGTAGCTGTTAATGTGTACAATGATCTCCTGCATCTGCTCACTCCACTCAGCATCAGTTCATTTAAGTCTTTCCAGATTTTCTGAAGTCTACTTGTTCATCATTTCTTATAGCACAGTAGCATTCCATTACTATTCATATGCCACAACTTGTTCGGCCATTTCCCTATTGCTGGGCAGATGTCCTCAATTTCCAGTTCATGGCCACCACAAAAAGAGCTGCTATTAATTTAGGTAGAACTCTTTTTTATTATATTAGCTCAGTCTACCTATAAGCAGCTGAGGTTTTCTCGATTACTTGGATCTGACTGTATGTGTGTGAAAAGTGTTTTGTGTTGATATAGTTCCTGGGTTTGTTTTCGCAGGTAGACTCCCAAACGTTTTATAAGGTCTACAGTAACTTTAAATGGACTTTCTACTTCTATCTCTTGCTGTTGGTCTTTGTTGATGATATATAGAAATGTTGATGATTTACGTGGATTTTATGTCCTGCAACTTGCTAATGTTTTTTAAGTAGTTTTTTTTCTTGATTCTCTAAATATATCATCATATAATTTGCAAAGAGTGAAAACTTAATTTCTTTGTCTATTTTAATTTCTTCATTTTTTTTCTTTTTTTAATGGTTTAACCTTCCGACAAGCTCCATCCTACTATTCTTCAATATAAGATGCAGAGAAACACTATAAAGATCAAAGTGTAATAGATTCAGAATTTGTTGACTTCTGGGAACTGAGAGGGCTTCAATAATATCTCCTTGCCCAGTTGGGATGCCTCCTGTCCTAATCTTCTGCCTGCAAGCTTCGCGTGACACTGAAAAATAATTTTGCATTTACCATTTATGTAATTTATGTCCACTTACAAGTGTATATGTGATTTCAATGGGGACAGAACCACCATCCAGAGTAAAAGCAGGGACCTGCTAGAGCTCTCCCCCCAAACCCTTTAAAAAAACCTCTAAAAATAACTCTAAACAAATTCTAGAGCAGCCTAGCTCTCAAAATGAGAGAATGAAGCAAATTTCCAGCCCAGGACACTCTGGAAGGTCAACAGAAAGGATCTAACACACTGGTCTGGTAGTGGAGCTCAGTTAGGAGTGGGCCATGCCAGGCAAGAACAGAGTTGGAGCAGACCTTATGGGACTGAACTGTTATTGGCTGCTGGGGTTTTCAGACTTCTCAACCCACAAATGCCAAAGACAGCTTTGAATGTCGTTTGGAAAGGTCTCTTATCTAGCTGAAAGGAAGTGTGGCCCAGTCCCAGCTCAGGCCTGCCCATCCCTGGCCCCGGCCCCAGGGTGGTGGCAGCCACTGCCACAGCTGTCCAGCTTCTGGAGCCCTCCACTTAACAAAGAACTCAAAAATCAAGTAATTGATTCAGAAAATGAGAGAACAAGGGGAAAAGAAACAGATTATAGATTCTTTCTAGAGGAAGAGGTATTTACTTAAGTCGCTGATGACTAGCATACAATCAAAAGAAGACAAAAAAGCAAAAGCTCCTTCATCCAAGGACTCCAAGAAAAGTATGAATTGATCTTTGACCATGGCAAAGATCAAAAATATTTTTTTAAAATCAAGGAAGAGAAGTAGAGAAAAAAATGGGAATAGAAATGAGAGTGATGCAAGGAAATCATGACAAGTCAATAGTTTGCTAAACTCACCAAAATGCTGCAAAAAATAACACCTTTAAAATTAGACTAACCTAAGTTGTAAAAGAAGTCTAAAAAAGAGAAGAATGCCTTAAAAAGCAGAATGAACCAAATGGAAAAAGAATTCTAGAAGGTTGCTGTATATGTAGTTTCACTCAATAAAATTTAGCTCCTAATGGACACACTATTTCCTTTTTTTCTTAGAACTGGGCCTCGTGAGTTTGATGTTATATTTTCACAAACTCCTAAATTGTGTACATGATCATGTAGTTACAGAAACAAATAGAAAATGCTTTAAACATGTGCATGCTTGGGGTCACCACTGAAAAAGAGATTTGTGACAAAATTGAGTAGTTATTTATTGCTTCTGGTACCAATAAAAATCCAACTCCTTGTATTACAATTGTGAACCCCTAGAGAGTTTGTGAATGACTAAATGGGAAGCAGTGCACTAAATCATTTTCGCTCTACTCTTTGGAACTCTGCTGGCTCTGGCTCTGGCTCCTAGTCCAGTTTTTTACAAAGTAGATGCTTCCTGGACACTTGCTGAACTTCTTGAAAAAAAAATGAATGGAAGCTCAACTCTGACCCAAATGCCCCATGTGTGGGTAGTAGTGATGTCTCCAGAATGTATATTCTTCAAAACATTTGGATTGTCTCCTGATAATAATGATTGTGATTTTCCTTGTAGGTAAAAGCTTATTTTCTTTACTGAAAGCCTATCATGTATGCTGTACTGGCACATATAAAATGTAGTAATGAGAAAAGAAATGAAGAAAAACGCATTTATTTCATGCAAAATATGGGGCCAAGTGCGGGAAATACATATCGAAAGCAAAACGTCCCCTATTTTGAAAGGCTTACATTCTAAACAGGGACATGACAAATTACGTCATTTCAAATATGTGTATCTTGTGAAGTACCAGGCAACATCTCCAAAGCATTTTTTCCCATCTGGGAACATATCTTTTCCACAGGAGTTTCACTCCTGGATAATATCTTAAAAACTACTATTATTAATTATTCATAAATTAGTTTTGCAACAACAGCAGTGGTAGAAGCAGTTTCAGGACAGAAAATATCAAGGGTGAATTCAGACTGAATTCAGGTGTGTGTAGGTGCATCCTTATACAGTTTTTAGTATGTCAGGGTGAGCTAAACTACTCTGTTCTGAACTTCCAAGAACATTCAGCCTCATCTTCTCCCCTGTCATTTTTCTCCCTTACCACTGAAGCTACTTCTGCTATTGCCCCAACCTAATAAATTCATGTACACACAAACCCCTGATTACCTTCCTTCAATCTTCTTATTTTTTTCTTTTTTTCTAGTAATTTATTTTTCCAGTTACGTGTGAAGGCAATTTGTAACACTGATTTAAAAAAATCTGAGCTACAAAATTTTCTCCCTCTTCTTCCCGGCTAAGAAAGTAAGAATTTTAAATAAGTTATGTGTGTGCAATAACATAAAATATATTTCCAGATTAACCAGGTTGTGAAAGGAGAAACAGAAGAAAAGGAAAAAAAAACATGAAAATTATAAAGAAAGTTAAAATAACATAGTTCAATGGACATTCTGACTCAATCATTTCTTTCTCTGGATGTGGATAGCATTTTCCATCATACATGCTTTGGAATTGTCTTGGACAATTGCTCAGAAGAGCTAGCTAAGTTATTTAAAGTACATCATCACATAATATTGCTGTTACTGTGTACAATATTCTCCTTGTTCTGTTCATTTCACTTTGCGTCAATTTATGTAACTCTTTCCAGGTTTTTCTAAAATCTGCCTGCTCATCCCTTCTTTTTTGCGCAAGAGCATCCATGACATTCATATATCACAACTGTTCAGTCATTCCCAAATAGACAGGCGTACCCTCAGTCTCCAGTTCTTTGCCACCACAAAGTAAAGCTCTGCTATATTTTTGTACTTGTGGGTGCTTTTCCTTTTTTTATGACCTCTTTGGGATACAGACCTAGTGGTGATATATATATTTTAATTGATTTACTTAACTTTTAACATTCAGTTCCACAAAGTTTGGGGTTCCAAATTTTCTCCCCATTTCTCCCCTCCGCCCACCCCAAAACGCCAAGCATTCTAATTGCCGCTATCACCAATCTGCCCTCTCTTCTAACATCTCTCCCTTCCCTTATCCCCATCTTCTCTTTTGTGGGGCAAGTAGGGCAAGATAACTTTCTATACCCCACTACCTGTATTTCTTATTTCCTAGTAGCATGAACAGTACTCGATAGTTGTTCCTAAAACTTTGAGTTCCAACTTCTCTTCACCCCTCCCTCCTTACCCATTCCCTTTGGGAAGGCAAGCAGTTCAACATAGGCCATATCTGTGTAATTTTGCAAATGACTTCCATGATAGTCGTGTTGTGTAAGATTAATTATATTTCCCTCCATCTTATCCTGCCCTTCATTGCATCTATTCTCTTTTTTGATCCTGTCTCTCCCCAAGAGTGTTGACTTCAAATTGCTCCCTCCTCCCATTGCCCTCCCTTCAATTATCCCCCCCACCCTGTTTATCCCCTTCTCCCCCACTTTCCTGTATTGTAAGATAGGTTTTCATACCAAAAAGAGTGTGCATTTTATTCCTTCCTTTAGTCGAATGTGATGAGAGTAAACTTCATGTTTTTCTCTCACCTCCCCTCTTTTTCCCTCCACTAAAAAGTCTTTTGCCTGCCTCTTTTATGAGAGATAATTTGCCCCATTCCATTTCTCCCTTTCTCCTCCCAATGTACTTCTCTTTCACCGCTTAATTTCATTTTTTTAAGATATGATCTCATCCTATTCAATTCACTCTGTGCTCTCTGTCTCTGTGTGTGTGCGTGCGTGTGTGTGTGTGTATGTAATCCCACCAACTATCCAGATACTGAAAAGTTTCAAGAGTTACAAATGTTGTCTTTCCATGTAGGAATGTAAACAGTTCAACTTTAGTAAGTCCCTTATGACTTCTCTTTGGTATTTACCTTCTCATGCTTCTCTTCATTCTTGTGTTTGAAAGTCAAATTTTATTTTCAGCTCTGGTCTTTTCATCAAGAATGCTTGAAAGTCCTCTATTTCATTGAAAGACCATTTTTTCCCCTGAAGTATTATACTCACTTTTGCTGGGTAGGTGATTCTTGGTTTTAGTCCTAGTTCCTTTGACTTCTGGAATATCATATTCCACACCCTTTGATCCCTTAATGTAGAAGCTGCTAGATCTTGTGTTATCCTGATTGTATTTCCACAATACTTGAATTGTTTCTTTCTAGCTGCTTGCAATATTTTCTCCTTGACCTGGGAACTCTGGAATTTGGCCACAATGTTCCTAGGAGTTTCTCTTTTTGGATCTCTTTCAGGAGGTGATCTGTGGATTCCTTGAATACATATTTTGCCCTCTGGTTCTAGAATCTCAGGGCAGTATTCCTTGATAACTTCATGAAAGATGATGTCTAGGCTCCTTTTTTGATCATAGCTTTCAGGTAGTCCCATAATTTTTAAATTGTCTCTCCTGGGTCTATTATCCAGGTCAGTTGTTTTTCCAATGAGATATTTCACATTCTCTTCCATTTTTTTCGTTCTTTTGGTTTTGTTTTGTGATTTCTTGGTTTCTCATCGAGTCATTAGCCTCCATCTGTTCCATTCTAATTTTGAAAGAACTATTTTCTTCAGTGAGCTTTTGAACCTCCTTTTCCATTTGGCTAACTCTGCTTTTGAAAGCATTCTTCTCCTCATTGGCTTTTTGAACCTCTTTTGCCAATTGAGTTAGCCTATTTTTCAAAGTGTTATTTTCTTCAGCATTTTTTAGGTGTCCTTTAGCAAGGTGTTGACCTGCTTTTCATGCTTTTCTTTCATCTCTCTCATTTCTCTTCCCAGTTTTTCCTCCACCTCTCTAACTTGATTTTCAAAATCCTTTTTGAGCTCTTCCATGGCCTGAGCCCACTGAATATTTATTTTGGATGTTTGGGATATAGAAGCCTTGAATTCTATGTCTTTCCCTGATGTTAAGCATTGTTTTTCCTCACCAGAAAGGATGGGAGGAGATATCTGTTCACCAAGAAAGTAACCTTCTGTGGTCTTATTTTTTTCCCTTTTCTGGGCATTTTGCCAGCCAGTGACTTGACTTCTGAGTGTCCTCTCCACACACCTCGCCTCCAGACCTGCCCAGCCAGAACTTGGGGTCTGAGATTCAAATGCTGCTCCCTAGCCTCAATGTTTTCGGAGCGGACAGGGCTGCTATTCAGTGTGAGATTAAATTTAGATGCTCAGGTGGGCTCAGGGCCGCCACATGGGGCTCAGTTCCCTCAGGGTGTTTATGTGGAGACCTTCAACAATGGATCTGAGCTCCTGCCTGCTTTGGTAGCCCTTGTCTGCTGCCGCCTCTGCTGCTGCCTCCCGAGGGGGCCTGAGTCGTTGGGACACCCCACTCCCCTCTCAGCCAACCCAAAAGATCCTCTCACTGACCTTTGGCACCTGTGGGTGGAAGGAACTGCGTGGCTGCTGGAGATTCTGTTCCTGGAGCCTGCTCAGATCTCCTCTCCTCGGTGCCACGTGGCCAAGGCAGGACTGGTCTCTGCTCCGGATCCAGTGCACAACTTACCTTTCAGGTCAGTTTTTCAGGTCTCTCTGGAACAGAAATCTCCTCTGCTCCATTGTTCTGCGGCTTCTGCTGGTCCATGATTTGTTAGAAGTTCTTCTTTACAGCCATTTTATGGGCTGTGGGTAAGGAGCTAGCATATGTGTATCTTTCTATTCTGCCATCTTGGCTCCTCTCCCCCCGAGTAGTGATATTGTTGTATCAAAATGTATGTATAGTTTAATTGTCCTTTCGACATAATTCCAAATTGCTCTCCAGAATGGCTTCGGCGTCTATTAAAATAATCATATCATTTCTGATGGTCAGTTATGTTGATAGTTTTCCTGATATTTAACTGACCCTTCATTCCTAATATGAATCCCACCTGGTCATAGTGTATGATCCTGGTAACATATTGTGGCAATCTCCTTGTTATTTTTTTATTTTAAATCTCTGCATCCACTTTCATTAGGGAAATTATTCTAAAATTTTCTTTCTCTCCTTTGACTCTTCCTGGTTTAGGTGCCAGCAGCACATGTGTATCATAAAAGTAATTTGGTAAGACTCTTTCACCTATTTTTCCAAATTGTTTGTATGTATTGGAATCCCATATTCTTTGAATATTCAGTAGAATTCACTTGTGAATCCATCTGGCCCTAGAGATTTTCTGTAGGCAACTCACTGATGGCTTATTCATTTCTTTTTCCTAAAATGGTGTTATTTAAGTATTCTGTTTTCTGTTAATCAGGGAAGTTTATATTGTTGTAAACATTCATCCATTTCACTTAGATTGTGAGGTTTATTAGTATAAAGTTGGGAAATAGTTTTTAATTATTGATTTAATTTCTTCCTTACTGGTGGTTAATTCACCCTTTGTATTTTTGATACTGATAATTTTGTTTTCTTTCTTTTTTAAACCAAATTAATCAGTGGTTTATATATTTTATAGATGTTTTTTTTTTTCAAAAAACCAGCTCTTAATTTTATTTATTAATTCAATTGTTACTTTCACTTTTGTGAATCATTCCTTAAATTTTCAGTATTTCCAATTTGGGCTTTAATTGGGTATTTTTAATCTCTTCTTTTTCTGGTTTTTTGGTTGAAGGCCCAATATAATGATCTGCTCTTTATCCACTTTCTTGATGTAAATGCTTACAGTTACAAATTTTCCCCTAAGAAATGCTTTGCCTAAATCCTATCTCTTTGCATTTAGTGACTCACTGTTGTCATGCTCTTTGATGAAATTTTTTATTTTTTCTATGACTTGTTGTTTGACTCACTTACCCTTTTGTTTTTACTTTAAGTTAAATATGTTATTTTTCCCAATTAAATGTATAAACAATTCTACAATTTTTTTTCAAATTTTGAGTACGAAATTCTTTCTCACATTCCCTTTCTGCAAAACTCCTTTTCATGTAGCTCATGCTGTGAAAGAAAATACAAATAAAAAACCAAACAAGAAAAATAAAGAAATATAAGAAAAGTATCTTCAATCTGCATTCAAGCTCCACCAATTCTTTCTCTGGAGATGAATAGTACCTTTCATAATAAGTCCTTCGTAATTGTCTTGGATCATTGTATTGCTGAAGATAGCTAAATTATTCAAAGTAGATATTTATACAATATGACTGCTTCTGTGTACAATCTTCCACTTCTGCTAATTTCATTTTATATGAATTCATGTAAGTCTTTCCAGATTTTTCTGACAACATCCTGCTTATCATTTCTTGTAGCACAATAGTATTCCATCACAATCATATACCACAACTTGTTCACCCATTCCCAAGTTGATTGGCCTTCCCTCAATTTTCAATTCCATTGTCACCACTTCAAGGGACAAACTATCTGGCTTAGAGGCCTCACTTTTAATCACTGAGCAATTGGCTTGCTGAGCCACACCAATGAGTCTCACATACTAATCTGTGCTGGGAGACAGGCCTCCTATTGGGTTGCCTCAATAATTCCTGCACTGGGCTGCACTCCCCTTTTCCCAAGTGAGATAAACTCAAGTAAACTTGGGCTTGAAAATTGTTTCACACCATCTTTTGTGGGTGCTGTTGCTCTAGAATTTGTTTTGAGACATGACTTAAAATGCTCTTTCAGGGGAAACTTGGGAGAGCTCAGGCTCCTTCCTGCCTGTTCTCCACCATCTTGGCTCTACCCCATCTTCTTCCCAACTTCTAGTCAGATCATCACTACTACTGTCTTTGAAAAAGCTTTGGATAACTCTATTTTTCCACTCATTATACCTACGATCTCCAGAAGAAACCATTCTTTTCTGGCCACCAGACCCCTCAAACTGTTTTCCCCCCACAATTACACTCAAATTGCACTGTTACGTATTTGCAGCAATTTACATATGCCATCTCATTAGATCTGAACAATAACTGTGTAAGATGGAAGCTATTAAACTCATTTTACAGATGGAGAAACTGAAGATGAGCGAGGTTAAGTGACTTAACCACGGTAACAGAGTTATTCAATAACTATTGTAGCATTCAAAGTCTCCTTGACTACAATTTGAGATCTCTACCCTCTACATGACCATGCTACTTAGTGAATCATAAACTCTTTGAAGACATGGACTGTCTTGCTTTTGGGTTTGTTTGTTTATTTATTTTACTGCTAAGCAGAGTGCTTGATACTTGAGAAATAATTAATATGTTATACATTCTTTTTTTTGAAGCAAACATGGAAAAGAGTGGGAAATCAGAAACAAAAATTCGTAGAACCTGCCCTTCATGGAGGTCTTGAAGAGATAGACACTAAGAATAAGAAATAAAGAAATAAGTTTGTCTCATTAGATTAATCCATAAGGATATTTATATTTTTAAATATCCTAACTATTTCACATTTCGTTTCAAACTTGTTGAGACAGAGTGCTTTACTTTTTATGTTTTGCAATCCATATTCATAATGACAAATGAGGATTTAGACAAATGAATCAAAGAGTTTACTATGTCCCAATAGGGACCCAGATATGTGGAAGCAGTAGTACTATGTAAACACAAGGCCAGGCACTAAAAGTCCAGAGGGAAATCTTGGAGGGGTAGAGTGACAGAATCACTGAATCTTAGAGTCTGAAAGCTCCCAGTAGTCATTAAATCTAATCCATGCCTGCAAATAGAATGTAAAAAGTATTTACTCCTCATGAAGACCTGCAGCGAATGAAAATTCTGCCAATTTTAGATAGCATCATTTGATTGAAAAAGTTTCCTTGCATGGAATCAAAATTTATGTGCGATAATTCCAGCCATTGCTCATTGTTTTGCCTTCTAGGGCTAAATAGAATATGTCTAATCATTCTTCCACCCATCTTCAAGTATTCCATCGACCGATACTTAAATTTTCATTCTCCAAGGTATATTCAATTCCTTAACTGTTCTTCATATAGAATAGTAAACATTCTCTATCAAAAATGTGACACCCCGCCAGGATTGAATAAGATGCTCAGATCTACACTGAACGGGATAGCAATATAATTATCTACCTCTTTTAGGGCAATATATTTATCAGTGTGGACATATATGGCAGTATTATTATTCCTTTTGAGTACCACTATTGACTGGCATTATACCAGTAGCCCTCTAATATTAATGAACTTCTTTCAGATGAAAAGTAAAAGTAACCTAGGGCCAGTTGATTTGAATACAAAGCAATTCAGATCCCAAAGGGAGATGGTATGGAGTAGGGGAAGGAATACCAAATACATACCAAAGTCCTTCAACCCCCAACAGGCCTTCTGGGCTCACAAGGACCAAGTTTAATACTAAAAAATGATCTTCGCAACATGATTTCTTTCTTTCTTATAAGCTCATTACTCTCACAATAAAAATCTGCAGTAAAGAGAAAATGAAGCGCAAAGGTCTGAGAACAACAAATTTATTAGCAAGCTCAGCAACAGTATATAGAAGGCATGTGAGAATCCTCATTAGCCAAGGATTCATCTGACAGTCAGAGAAGCTCTTTTATATGGTTGGTTACATAAGATACCAGATGCGGTGCAGTAATTCAGACTAAACTAAGACTGTTATTTGTCACGCAAAGATTAATGATGGCTTTCTCTTGGCTTGGCTGAGCTGAGGCACATCCAAAGCAGAAAAAACATCTTTGACTAACGTCTTCTGGAAAGTGGTCGTTGGCCAGCATCCCATGACCCTGTTGACTAATGTACCTACAACGTCAGTAAAAGTTCACAGATTTTGAGTATTTGTGGTTGGACTTTAGATCATAGGAATAGGGAAATTAAAATCTTACAAATTTTTACAAATTAGTGATTCACAATTAAGTCTAAATTCGTTATACATATATTGATGCCAGTAGTTTTCAATCAGTAATTTATAAATACTACAAAATAATGAGGGTATCAATTTTCAATTCCACTTTACCTTCAAAGAGAGTTGTTCCTAGAAAATTAACTTACTTGTTGAAAGTATAGTGTGTTGCCAAGTTTCTCCTAGTATGTTCAGGATGGCTCTCCAGCTCCTATAATTCAATTTAGCAAATATTAAATAGCCTTTAGTTCATCCCACAGAAAGATCAAAAGATTCTTTTAAAAACTCTCACAGAATCCTTATTTAGACACACAAACACATAAAGAACCCAAGGACCTGTTAACTACAGTGCAATTGATATTGAGGTGAATATCAGGATGCTATGCAAATATAACAGTACAATAACTCCACAGTATCAAAGTTCTCTCCAAGTTTGAAGGACCACACTGGTTTATACTCCTTCCTAAAGGCAGCCATCCTGAAGTAGTGTGTTGGGGCCACTACCAAGTGGCTCACAAAGAGATCATTGTATTTTAAGGAGGAATATTTAGACCATATAAATCAGTAAATTGAAAAATCAGGCGTAATTCAGCAATGTTGGAACTGATCTTCCTCTTATGATATTGCACGTGTGTGTGCATGCCTGTGTGGGTGTGTAGACATAAATACTTACATAGCAAACTTATGAGATAGGCAATATTCTTAAGGCCCTTTAAACATGAGGAAAGAGGCTGAGACTTTAAGTGATTTACCAAAGGTTGTACAAATGACAGTATCTGAGACAGAATTTAAATTCATGTCTATCCTAACTTCAAGTCCATGAAACTTTTTAATATGTGGTGTTGCCTCTGAAAACGATTTAATTATACTTCTCTGTGCGTAATAAAATGTACTGATTTATGGGTTCAATTGAAGAGTGAGGAAGGTAGAGATTCAATTTTCTAAACTAAAAATGATCTAATTGAGGTGGTTTTCCTCTCACAGCTTTCCTGAAAGCATTATTGACATCTTTGTTCCTCAGACTACATACTAGAGGGTTCAACATGGGGATAACCATGGTGTAGAACACTGATACCATTTTGTCTGAGTCCATTGAATGGATTGAACTGGGTTGGAAGTACATGAAGATGATTATTCCATAAAATATGGACACTGCTGTCAGATGGGAAGCACAGGTGGAGAAGGCTTTCCGGCAGCCTTCAGCAGAATGGATCTTCAAGATAGTGATGAAGATTAACAAGTATGAAACAAATATGACAAGAAATGGGGGAAAAGCTGTGAATGATGCTACGATAAATATTACTGACTGAATGAGATGAATATCAGAGCAAGAGAGAACTAGGAGAGGGGGAACATCACAAAAAAAGTGACGAACCACATTGGAGTTACAGAAGGAAAGGCTAAATGTGTTACCTATGACTATGGAGGAGATTAGAAAGCCACAGATATGAGAAACACCGGCCAGATGTACACATGCAGTTGATGTCATGATAGTGGTGTAATGTAGGGGCTTGCAGATAGCTGTGTGGCGATCAAAGGCCATGGACGCTAAGAGAAAACTTTCAGTAGTAGCAAAGGCTCCAAAGAAGAACAATTGTGTAGCACATCCATTGTAAGAAATAACTTTGTTGCCTGTGAGAAGCCCAGACATCACCTTGGGAGTAATAGCTGAGGAGCAGCCAAAATCCACCAGAGAGAGGTTACTGAGGAAAAAGTACATGGGGGTGTGGAGGTTGAAATCCCAGGATATCAGAGCTACCATAGCCAGGTTCCCTACCAAGGTGATGAGGTAGATGAGGGTGAACATTATGAAAAGAGGAACCTGAAGTTCTGGAACATCTGTTAATCCTTTGAGGATGAAGTCATTCACTTCAGATCTGTTCTCTATAGATGTTATTTGAGAGTGTTGCCTGTCGTTTACCTGAAATAAAAGAGGAAACATCAGAAAAATTCACTCTATATGATGAATGAGTCCAAGTCAAAAAACTTGGTATGTGAGGGGCAGAAAAAGGAATTAAGGGACCAAAAGAATAAAGCCAGTTGTCATTGCAGTTACCCTAGCTCCCCAAAATCCATGGATTCAGTTTCTCAGAGTTCTTTGTGAATTAATTCCCCAGTATTTTCTGTTTATTACAGTCTTAACAGTCTGCAAAGTGGAATTTCCCACTTCAGGAAATAAATCCCTTCTTGTTTGCCAAAAATGGGAATAAGAGGGGGAAAAGCCAAGACGGCAGAGCAGAAGGACAGATCTGCTGTACCTCTCTAACCATAGCTCATAAAATACCTGTAAAAATGACTCTAAACAAATTATAGAGCAGCAGAAGCCACAAAACTACAGAATGAAAGAGATTTCCAGCCCAAGGCAGCCTCGATGGCTTATAGGAAAGGTCGATCTAAGCTGAGTGCAGCCCACTGAACGCAGTCTAGCCTTGCCCACACTGCGCAGCATGGACAGGACCAGAGCAGGACTCAGTGCTCAGAATCACGGGCAGCAACTGTGGTTCCCAGATTTCTCAACCCACAAACATCAACGACAGCTTCAAAGGTCAATGAGAAACCTCTCTTACCTGGGTGAAAAGGGAGCAGGGTCCTGCCCTATGCCCAGCCTCAGGTGGCCCCAGGTAGTGACAGCATCCATTTTTGGAGCCCTAGCCCTAAGGTTTCTGCGGAAATTGAGCTGCTGAGATTGATCTCTGTCCTGAGTGGTGGTCCTGCAGTGACAAGGAGCACTGACTGGTGGAGCTGGTGGATGTTTGAGAGAGGAAATTCTACTTGCAGGAGAGGAGTAAACACCTCTACCTTGATTGTGCCATGGTCGAGGAATTGCGAATACATAGGTCCTCAGAGTATACCCTCCATTTGACAAGCAACCCAAAAGTCAAGTAACTGACTGGAAAAATTCCCCAAAATGGAAAAAAATAAAACTACAGAAGACTACGTTCTTGGTGAACAGGTATTTTCTTCCATCATTTTTGATGAGGAAGAACAATGCATATAATCAGAGAAAGACATAAACGTAAGGCTTCTGCATCCAAAACCTCCAAAATAAAAATATAATGGTCTCAGGTTATGGAAAAGGTCAAAAAGGATTTTGAAAATCAAGGAAGAGAGGTGCAGGAAAAACTGGGAAGAGAAATGAGAGTGATGCAAGAAAATCATGAAAAGCAAGTCAACAGCCTGCTTAAGGAGACCCTAAAAATGATGAAGAACCTAACACCTTTAAAAACAGACTAACTCAAATAGCAAAAGAGATCCAAAAAGCTAATGAGGAGAAGAATGCTTTAAAAATCAGAATTAGCCAAATGCAAAAGGAAGTTCAAAAACTCACTGAAAAAAGTAGTTCTTTGAAAATTAGAATAGAGCAGAAGGAAGCTAATGACTTTATGAGAAACCAAGAAATCACAAAACAAAACCAAAAGAATGAAAAAAAAATGGAAGAGAATGTGAAATATCTCATTGGAAAAACAACTGACCTGGAAAATAGATACAGGAGAGACAATTTAAAAATTATGGGACCACCTTAAAGCCACGATCAACAAAAGAGCCTAGACACCATCTTTCATGAAATTACCAAGGAAAACGGCCCTGTTTTCTAGAACCAGAGCATAAAATAAATATTGAAAGAATTCACCCATCATCTCCTGAAAGAGATGCCAAAAGAAAAACTCCTAGGAATATTGTAGCCAAGTTCCAGAGTTCTCAGGTGAAGGAAAAAATATTGCAAGCAGCCAGAAAGAAACAATTTGAGTATTGTGGAAATACAATCAGGATAACACAATATCTAGCAACTTCCTCATAAAGGGATCAAAGAGCTTGATTATGGTAGTCCAGAAGTCAAAGAAACTAGGATTCAGACCAAGAATCACCTATCTAGCAAAACTGAGTACAGTATACTTCAGGTCATTCAATGAAATAGAGGACTTTCAAGTATTTTTGATGAACATAACAGAGTTAAATAAAAAAAGTTGACTTTGAAACATAGGAATCAAGAGAAGCATGAAAAGGTGAACAGGAAAGAGAAATGATAAGGGATTTACTGAAATTCAACTATTTATGTTCCTACATGAAAGATAATATTTGTAACTCTTGAAATTTTTCTCAGTGTTTGGTTAGTTGGAGGGATTACATACATACAAACAGACAGAAGGCACAGGTTAAGTTGAATAGGAAGAGATGACATCTGAAAAAGTAAAATTAAGGGGTGGGAGAGGAATATATTGAGAAGAGAAAGAGAGAAATGAAATAGGGCAAATTATCTCTCATAAAAGAGACAAGAAAAAGAAGGGAAAAGGGTGGGAAGAGAGAGGGAAAAAACATCACATTTGGCTTAAGGAAGGAATAACATGCACACTCAATTTGGAATGAAAATCTATCTTACACTACAGGAAAGTAGGAGAGATGGTGATAAATGAGGTGAGGAGAGGTGATAGAAGGTAGGGCAAATGGGAGGAAGGAGTAATTAGAAGTATATACTTTTGGGAGGGACAAAGTCAAAAGAGAGAATAAAATAAATAATGGGGGGCAGAATAGAATGGAAGGAAATATAGTTATTCTTTCACAAAATGACTATTATGAAAGTCTTTTTCATGGCTATACATGCATGGCCTATGTTGAATTGCTTGCCTTCTCAGTGGGGATAGGAGGGAGTAAGGAAGAGAAGATGGAACTCAAAGTTTTAGGAACAAATGTTGAGAATTGTTTTTGCATGCAACTTCGAAATAAGAAATATAGATACTGGGGTATAGAAATCCATCTTACCCTAAAAAAAAGAGAAAAGATGGGGATAAGGGAAGGGAAGGGCGTGAAAGAAGGAAGGGCAGATTGGGGGAAGGGATAATCAGATTGCATGGTGTCTTGGCGCGGGAGTCGGGGAGAGATGGGGAGAAAATTCTGAACTCAAAATCTTGTGGAAACGAATGTTCAAAACTAAAAATAAATAAAGTTTAAAAAAAAATCCACATAAGAAGGGGGCTTATTGTTGCTTTGGTTTGGAGAACCATCATTTTCTCATGAATATCCTTTATTCTGATAATTAGAGAGAAGAAGAAGAAAGGACAAGAAGGAAAAATAAAATAAGAGGAAAGTTAAAAGAAAGAGAGAAGAGAGGAAAGTATCAAAGAAAGTTGGCTGAGATTTCCTCGGATTCTCTTAGGTTGAGTTTCATTGTTGTGGTAAGGTCTATACAATTTACTGAAGTTACCAGTTCCTGAAGAAGTACAGCTTCCAGTTAAAACCAGTTGCATGGTTGTGGGAGTCATTATTCAGTAAGGCCATTGGTGGATCACATTACAATATACATGATATCTAAATCTGTTTTCTTCTTATAGTTTGCCCTCTTTTTAATTCTCTCCCATTCCCAGCATTAAAACAAAAGTTGACCATAAACAGGGACACTTTGTCCTATTCACATGCTTTCTGGGTCCCAGAGAAATCTTTGATTTTTGGTTTAGATTCTTTCAAAGCTCAGATAAAATCCCACCTACAGAATGCCTTTCCCGTTCTTTCTCCTTTCTTAGGCCTTGCATCTTTTGATTAACTCCAGTGTACTTCTGGATATAATTTGCATGTTGTCTAGAGATGGTGAACACCTTGAACATAGGGATTCTATTCTGATCATTCTTTCTCTTCTCGGTGCTCAGTATGGTGCTGGACATATAGCAGGCATCTAATAAATGTTTATGGGCTCACTGATTAGTCAATTGTAAACTTTCCTTTCTGAACTAAGCCAAGGTACTTAGATGTGAAAAAATACTGCAGTAAGGGAAAAAGGAGAGATAACCAATGATGAATGCTAAAGCAGAACTGAACTTAAAATAATAGAGTCAGAAGAGTGCCAGGGCTCAGGATGAGTTAAGGGAAGTCCAGACAGCTAAAGATTATCAGATACTGGGGTTTTTGAAATTGCCAATTTGGGGATTAAAAGATAATCAAATAGGAACTGGACTAATTTTCCAGATGGACAGGACTAATACAATACATATGGAGAAAAGGCAAAGATGTTAAATTTGTATTTGCTTCTATTTTTTGTGAGAAGGAGAATGTTTTTTTTGGATTTAGAAGTGATCAACTGTGATTTGGAGGGAGTTGATACTATAGATAATAGGAACTGGCACTGATATTAGTAAAAAAGAAGGGAAAAAGCATTTATATAGTGTCTGTTAAATGTCAGTCTATGAAACATGGACAGTCTACCAGCGCCACACCAGGAAACTGAATCGCTTCAATTTGAACTGTCTTAGGAAGATCTGAGGATCACCTGGCAGGATAAGGTATCAGACACTGAAGTCCTTGCTCGAGCTGAACTACCAAGCATTCAAACTATGCTTCAGAGAGTGCAACTCCCATGGGCTGGCCAAGTTGCTCCAATGCAAAATGTGGGCTTGCCAAAAAGACTATTTTACATAGAACTCTCATAGGGCAGGCGATCACATGGTGGTCAGTAGAAGAGATACAAGGACACTCTCTAGGTCTCTCTCAAGAACTTTGGATTGACTGTGCAACATGGGAGACACTGGCACAGGACCACTCAACATGACATGCCCACGTCAGACAGACAGGAGGAGCAAAGCAGAATTGAGACAGCACAAAGTAAATGTTTGGTGCCCAAATTTGGAGTACCTACCCCCAAAATTCATACGGACTATTTGTGCCCAACCTGAACTCGTGTTGGTCTGATCAGCCACAGGTGGACACACTGAAACTTCACTTTATCATGGTGATGTCATTTTGGTCCTCTTCGAAAACGAAGGACAACAACAAACCAACTATTAAATGTCAAGGACTGTTCTAAGCATGCCCCTTAATAACATTATCTCATCCAATTATTACTACAACCTTCCAATGTAGGTGTTTTAGTTATTTCCATTTTAAAGCTGATGGACCTGAGTTAAACACGGCTTGAATGACTTGATTAGCGTCACACCCTAAGTATCTGAGGCTAAATTGGAACTCAGGACTTTGTGCCTCCAGTGCTGTATCTCCTGTACCTGAGGTGCCTCTTCAAAGTTTGTCAAGTACTTTAAAATACTTTGAATCCCACAATCCCCACAACAATTTTGTGACATACATGGCTCATAAGAAAACGGATCTGACCTTATACTGAACAAAAGGCACAACATCCAGTCATATAGAGATAGTCCACTGTGCTGTGCATTTGAAGCAACATGTTCAGTTGTCACTTCCACTCTTCAGAATGGATATTGATAGACTAGAGATTTTCCACAGGAATTCAGCCAGGATGGAAAACGACTTGGAAATCTTGTCATATTGGATTGGTGGAAAGAACTGAAGGTATTTAGTTAGAATTAGTTAGAAAAAAAGTTAGAATTAGTTAACTTCAAGTATCTGCTGGGCTGTCACAAGGAGGAAGATTTTCAATTTTTCTATTTGTACCAAAAGGAAGAACCAAAAGCAAAGTGCAGAGGTTAAGTAGGAACAAATTTAGGTTTAATGTAAGGAATTTTTTCCTTATATTGCTATTCAGAAGAGCAAGGGGCTGCCCTAATATGTACTGGATTTCCCATCACTTAAAGTCTTGATGGAAGGGCCACTTGACCATTTAAAAATATATATAATTTGTATTTACACATATGTTACATATGTACACCTACACATTTGCACATATGCGCACAAGTGTGCATGCATTTGTACATACATGAATATACATAGATTCATACATGCATTCATACATACACACATATACATATGCACAATGCACACACATATAAACATGTACATACAAACATATACACATATGTGTATGTGGGTGTTTGTATATATTTGTGCATACACATATACGTAGATGCATGAATAATATACATATAACATATATACATGCACACATTATATGCATATGCACACATACATGCAATGCACGTGTATACACATATGTGTGTATACGTACATGCATGCATACATATGCATATATTCACACATATCCATGCATCTATCTATATCTTTATGTTATTTCCATATCTACCTATCTCTATCAGTATTTCTCTCTTTCCCTTTCTCTCTCTCTCTAAATTACAGAAAATAGAGATACTGAACAAGAGACAAAAATGTCTATTTCTCATTTTAACAGAAATTTGAAATCTAGCTCTTCTTTATTGTCACTGTGACCATGGAAAATCACCGTACCTCTGAGCCTAATTTCACTCACATGAGAAAAGACAGTAAAATTCATGGCACCTACATAATCGGGCTGTTCTGATCATAGGAGATAATTCTGTAAATTGCTTTGAAATTCTTAAAGCTCTTTATAAGTCATTTTCTTATTATTATTTTAATTAACAACACTAGTGCACCTATATTATCTATCCAAAATCTCCTTGAGGTCTTTTACTCATAGGATACTAAGAACTTCAGTTTACTCATCAGTAAAGAAAATATTTTAGACTAGATTACCTCTGATATCCTTTCTAGTTCTAGATAAATGATGTAGTGATATTTTTAACCTGCATTGATTTTAAAGCTTTTTATTTGCCTTCATAACTCCAAAATAAAAGAATCTTTTTGTCTAGTGTAGTTTATTTGTGAATATTAGGTATGAACAAAATAAATAATTAAAGCTTTAAATTATGGACTAGAGAATTAGAAATAAAATCTATTTTTCCAACTAGCAACAATGAAGACTTGCCTTTAACATAGCAGGAATTATACTAAATAGAATACAAACAAACAACTTTGAGTCAAGACTCACACATGGTAATCATAAGCTATTTTTTTCACTCAATACTATCAAATCAAATATTTGTAGACATAGACTATGTCTGTGATAATTCTTCTTCGTGATGTGCTCAATGTTGAGGCCACTTGATCTTCCATTTCTAGAGAAAACCCTTGTCATCATCTGGCCAGAAAAAAAGTAATTTGGTTTCTATTAAGAAAATACTCAGGTGTTAATAGGCAGTACTATTTTTGAAAGAGCATTTGATTAGCATACTGAAAACTTGGGTTCTTATGTTGCTTGGATTTGAACTGATTTTCTCTGTGATTTCAAAAAGTCAATCAGTCCTTCTGGGTTATTCTCTCCTTATTTGAAAAATGAAATTAATATTTATTTTGGCAAAATGCTTACACATAGTTGATGTAAGGGTTTTCCAAGAGTCAAGTGATATAGATGTGAGAGTTACCTTAATTAGCATAGGTTATTGGACTGGTACATGATCATGGATGAGTGGGTGCTCTGAGAAACACAAAAACATACAGAAAAGAGGAATGACGTGCTACTAAAATGGGGATGTGATGTAGTGGAGAGGATTTAGATCTTTGAGTCAAAAAGATGTGGATTTAAATCCCACCACACATCCTTATGAATTCTATATGTCTAGATAAGTCACTTAGGTCATTTAGCCTTAAGTTATGTACCTGTAAAAGGGGAATGATATTAATAGTATTTATGTCACAGAGTTGTTGAGAGAATAAAAGAACAAAATTGATGTAAAGTTCTTTCCAAATGTTTCAGTCCTATAAAAAAAATACGAGCTATTATCATTGTGCCCTGTCCCAAGAATTTAGTACAGGGCTCTGAACCCAATATCCGCTTAATCAACATTAATTAAATATTCATTAGAACTATATAGTTGCCCATCCCTGAAAATGCTCCTTCAGTTACTGAAGGATGATGAGCAAGAAAAACTCCAAGTAGAAAATAACTGATATTTAAAGAGCACTTGTATGTTTGAACACAATTTCCATACATGATCTCATTTGAGCCCCAAGACATCTCTGTGAAAGAAGTGCCACGAGTGCAACTGTACACATTTGATGGATAAGGAAAAGGAAGACGTCAAGTGACTTCTCCATGGGGAAAGAGTGAGTTGGTGACTGACACAGAGAAAGCATCTATCCAAGTATTTCTACCTCCAGGACCAGAAATGTTTCCATCCAGTCTCAGACTGGATCTACTACAATCTAGTTGAATTGATATGGAGAAAGGTGATCAAGACTCCAAAGGGGAGAGTTAATCAAGAACTTTGCATTCAGGGTTTTTCTATGAAGGCCCAAGCCTAGGAAGCATGTGATCATGTTGGGGAAAAAAACTCATTAGAAACTGGGGCAAAGAGTTCAAAGATTCCTAGTGACAGAGAGATCACTACTTACCATTGATGTGGCACAGATGGCAGCAGTCTTAGCAATACCTACCCCTACCCTCCATCAATCAGCCTCAGGAAACAGAAAAAGAACTGAATGAATGAGTCAATGACTCTGTTAATTTGACCCACAAGCTGGTTCCTCAGCACTGAGACTGTAGTGGAATCTTTCAGTATCAGTAGTTGGAGTCAGAGATGAGGCAGGGACTTATGCAGACCTGGGAGCCCTGCAGCTCTTGGGAGATGATGCTCCCCTAGAGATCCTAGAAGCTCTGTTGCCAACTCATGAACAAAATGAACCATTAAATTCTTCTCTGACTATGGGGAAAGAACCATTTTCTCATGAGCATTTAGTCAATCTTAGCTTTTTGTTAGCAAAGTGAGGAAGAAAGTCACTTGGACAAGGCCACTTACAAAAGTTGAATACTAGTCCTTTCACTGTTTCTTAGCTATGTGACATTTACCAAGTCCCTGAACATCTACAAGTCTCAGTTTATTGATCTTTCAAATAAGCATACTAATCTCATCCCAATCGACAGATTTTGGTGAAGATCAAATGTGACAGCTAACATGAAATAGATAGGGCTCTGTGACAAAATCTCCACAAAGTGGGGTATTCAAAAGATCCCTAAACTTGATGTTAGAAGATCTAAAATGGAATTAGAGGTTGCTGTGAAACTCTAGTCAAGTAACTTATCCTGGATGAACTTTGATCTCATATCTAAAATTCAGATAAGTATATTTGCATGCTGTAATTCTCAGGACCACTGTGAGAATAGTAATTTATAAATCATAAATGATATGCTTATTATAAATATTAATGCTGTTCTTAAGAAAAGAAAAAAAGCTACTCAGAGTTCTCAAGTGACCTGTCTCCACAAACTACATCTTGTCCTGTCCTGCTCTGCTTGGTAGCTCTGGTCCTTGAGCACACATCCTCTAAAGGTTCTGTTTCAATAATAACTGGGGAGGAATACTGTAGTAATCATCTGTCATGATTTAACCTTTTGACAAACTCCTTCTCAGTATTCTTCAATATAACATGCAGAGAAAGACAGTAAAGAACACTATGATAGATTCAGTATCGATTGAATACTTAGACCCAAGAAGGATTTAACAATGCTTGATTGCTAACTTCAAAGATGGTCTCTCTTAATCCCCTGCCTATGTTTATCTCCCCCACAGTGAAAACTCTTTTAGCATATACTATTTATATAGTTTATGTTCATTTATATATACATATATATGTATATGTATATATATGTATATATAGATATATATATATATATATACCTATAGTGTGTGTGTGTGTGCGTGTGTGTGTGTGTATAATTTGTCTCCTAATGCACACACTATATCCTTTTTGTCTTTTTATACCTAAAATTTGCGCTGGGTCTAGTGAGTTTGATGCAATATGTCCACATACCCGCAAATTCTTGCGTACATGATCATGTCAGTTTCAAATTGCTGCAGAAAAAGATCCTCAATGCTTCCTTCGTGTGCATGCTTGTAGTCACAGAGGAAAAAGAGATTTGTGATGTAATTGAGTAATTTGGTGCTTGTGGTATCAATAAAATTTGTTGAGTTCTAATTCCTTGACTTATCATTTTGAAACCCAAAGAGTCTGTGAACTGTTAAATGAGAGGCACTACCTCTGCTCTTTAGAACTGTTCTGGTTACTACTTCAGCCTCTACCAAAGTAAATCCTTAGTAGATATTGGCTGAATTTCTTGAAAAATAATGAATAGAGATTAAACCCTGGCCCAAATACTCAATATATAGGGTAGTAATGATGTCTAACAAATATATATTCTTCAGAAACTTCAGATTCTCCCCTGACAATAATGACTGTGATTTTCCTCTTAGATAAATCCCATTATGTTATTGAATGGAATCTTGTGGCTTATCCTTGTATAGTGCACTGGCAACCATAAAATCTAATAATGAATAGAGGGATGATGAAAAAGCATCAGTTACAATCAAAGTACTGTGCAGGGTGCTGGGGATACATAATGAAAAACAAACCAGTCCTTGCTCTTGAGGATTTATTTCTGATCAGGGAGATAACACGGATAAGTAATTTCAAATATAAGTATCAGGTGAAGGACTACCATTCGTTTACAGACCATTTTCCCATTTGGGAATACATCTTCTCCACAGGGATTATATTTATGGATAATGACTGCATAATCCATAATACAAATATTATAAATATTTATAATTATTATTTTACTAATTATTTCTTAAATTAATTTTGGGGCAACAGCAACCATAGAAGCAGAGTCAGGGCTTAAAATTCCAGTTAATTTGAGTAGAAAATAATTCAAATCTCAAAGAAAGAAGTTGTGGAGTCAAAGTAGGGGAGGGAGGCACCAAAAACTTGCCAACGTCCCTTATGCCTCACGAAGACTTTTGGTCTTACATGGACCATGTTTAATACTAGAAAATGACTTACAAAAAGGTTTTTCTCTTTCATGTTAGCTCATTATTGTCACAATGAAAATCTGTGATAAAGAGAAACTGAAGCAGAATGGTCTGATCACAATTTATTAGTAAGGCTAGCAATTGGCAGTAAAAGGGATCCAAGGCCAAGCATGAATCTGACAGATTTTATAGAAGTTTTTATAGAAGTTGACATATAATGTACCTTTTATAGAAGTTTTATAGAAGTGATTCAAACTAAACTGAGAGTGACTGGCCACACAGAGATGAAGATTAGACTTTTCTTGGCTTGACGCAGAGTAACAATTTCCATAACCCAGGGCAAGAGGAAAAATAGTTGACTAGCATCCCTTGAAAAGTCTCATGGTAAACAAACATCTTGTGTCCAGGATCACTCATCTCCCCACATGGTAAGCAAAAACTTAGAGATTTGAGTCTTTGTTGTTTGATGTTAGACTACAGCAATAGGGAAGTTAAACTCTTATAAATTTTGCCGATGGGATCTATACCATTATGTCAATATTTGATGCACATACATTAATACCAGGGATAAGATATAATTCTCAAACAATAATTAATAAATAATACAAAATAAAATGAGGGATCAATTTTCAGTTTTTGTTCTTACAAAATCAACGTGTTCCTAAGTTTCTTCCAACATGGTCAAGATGGGTCTCCAGCTCATATACGGTAATTTACATTACCAAATATCAAATAGCTTTTGTTTCAACCCACAGAAAAATCAAAATATGCAAAAAAATTAAAGCAACCTCTTTTTAGACACAGAAACACATAAAACATCTAAAGAACCTATTAGATGGAAGGGAATTGATATTGAGGTATTACAGTGAAATCCAACTTTCCTACAGGATCATTTAAAGTTTCTTCCATGTCATTAGGACAACCCTATGGTTTATATCCTTCCTGAAGACAGTCATACTCCATTTTTATGCTGGGTGCAGCTCCCAATGGGCCACAAAAGGATTGTTAAATTTTGATTATGAGTATTTAGACCATAGAAATCAGTGAATGATGCAAATCACGACTTAATTTATTGTTTTGGTGATGATCTGGAGTTCAGAAAGTGATAGAGAAAATAATAATTATATTAAATTTTAATGTGTCTCATGGATCTTTTTTCCCCAAAAAAGCTGGTCCATAAGCACTTAACATCACACCTACTGTTTAAGTTATCCTGAAAAGGTAATGTCAATAACATTAAAGCTATACTTTCCAAACAACTCGGTAGCTTTGCTTTTCCAGTATGATACTCTGTAAAATGATGTAAATGGTCTTTCTCTTTCTGGAAGGATAATAGTCAGATTTGTTATATCATACTTGTGTGTGTTTGTGTGTGTGTGTACACATACATCATTCATTCAACACAACATTCTTATAATACAGGAAATAAAATTAAATCTCTTAAATATGAGAAAACAGGCTGAGACTTTAAGTGACTTTCCTATGGTAACACCATATGAAAATATATGAGACAGAGTTGAAATTCAGGTCACTTGTAACTTCAAGTCTTTTCTACAACATACTGCTACCTATGAAAAAGTTTCTTTCCCACTTCTCTATGCAAAAGAAAAATAGCCTGAATTGGGGATTAGATTCCAGCATGGGGAAGGTACATATTGGATTTTCTTTCTAAGGAAAATGGTGATCTAATTGAAGCTGTTTTCCTTTCACAGTTTTTCTAAAAGCATTCTTAACATCTTTGTTCCTTAAGCTATAGACCAAAGGGTTCAACATGGGGATGACTGTGCTGTAAAACACTGACACCATTTTGTCTGAGTCCATTGAATGGCTTGAACTGGGTTGGAAGTACATGAAGGTGATCGTCCCATAAAATATGGACACTGCTGTGAGATGGGAAGCACAGGTGGAGAAGGCTTTCTGGAGGCCTTCAGCAGAATGGATCTTCAGGATGGTGATGAAGATTAAGAAGTAAGAAGCAAAGATGACAAGAAATGGAAAAAAAACAGTGAATGACCCTATGATAAAGAATACCAACTCGATGATGTGAGTATCAGAGCAAGAGAGAACTAGGAGAGGAGGAACATCACAGAAAAAGTGATGAATTACATTGGATTTGCAAAATGAAAGAGTAAATGTGTTTCCTGTGACTATGGAGGAGGTCAGAAAGCCACATATGTGACCCCCACTGGCTAGAAGTGCGCATGCTGTTGAAGTCATGGTAGTGGTGTAGTATAGGGGCTTACACACAGCTGCATGGCGATCATAGGACATGGAAGCCAAGAGGAAACTTTCAACTGTGGCAAAGTCCACAAAGAAGAAAATCTGTGTAGCACATCCATTATAGGAGATGACCTTGTCACCTGTGAGAAGTCCAACCATCACCTTAGGAGTAACAGCTGAGGAGTAGCCAAAATCCACGAGAGAGAGGTTACTGAGGAAAAAGTACATGGGAGTGTGGAGGTGAGACTTCCAGAAGATCAGAGCTACTATGCCCAAATTCCCTACCAGAGTAGCGAGGTAGATGAAGGTAAACATGATGAAGAGAGGAACCTGAAACTCTGGGGCATCTGTTAATCCTATAAGGATGAACTCATTCACTTCAGATCTGTTCTCCACAGATATCATTTAAAAGTGAGGTCATTCACCTGCAATAAAAGAGGAACCATCAGAAAAAAAATATTTTGCATGTTGAATGACTGCAAAACATAAAAGAGGGCCAGAGACACATCTTATGTGGCTAGAAATAAGGAATCAAGGGAACAAGAATATCTACGTAGTTATCATAACAATTACACTAGGTCTCCAAAATTCAATGATTCATTTTCTCATAGAGAGTCCTCATCATTTTTCAATCTACTAAAAATTTATCAATTATCAAAGTGACATTTCCTTCTTTAGGAAAAGTAAGTGTCTTATTCTCTGGCAAAAATCAGCATTAAAAGTGGGATTGTTGTTCGTCTGAGTTGGAGTTGGAGAACTATGAATATGCTGAACTCTGATGAAGAAGAGTGAAAAGAGGAATAAAAGAGAAGAAAGAGGAAACAAGATGAAAGTTAAGCCTGAGAGAAGGGATCAAATAAAGTTGGCTAAAATTTCACCAAGCTCCATCTTTGTCCTGGAATCCCTGTAGCCACAAATTGTACTCTACACAATAGACTGGAGTGATTATTTCCTGAGGAGGAACAGTTGGATACCACTTGTAAAGCTGTGGGAGTTATCTGTGGCAAAGACCACTGGTGGATCATGGAACAGTAAATGTATGATTTCTAAATTTATGTCCCTACCACAGCCTTTCCCTTTTTCAATTTTCCAGCACTGCCATTGTGGATACAGAAAGCGGCCACAAACAAGGACATTTTGTCTTTTCATTCACATTTCTGGGTCTCAAAGAAATTGCCAATCTTTGATTTTGACTACTTCAAGTTTGAGCTACAATCCAACCTCTGGGAAGTCTTTGCTGATCCATCTCAGTTACAGTGAATTCCCTCTTTTGATTATTTACGATTTATCCTGGATATTTCTATTTGTATAGTTATTTTCATGTTGTCTAGAGATTGTGAGTTCTTTGAGGGCAGGGATTATATTTTACCTTTCTTTGTGTTCTCAGTGCTTAGTGTGGTGCTGGGCACACAGTAGACATTTAAATGTTTATTGGGCCATTTATTAAAGTGGCAACCCTTTCTTTATGAACAAAACTAAGGTGTACTTTGGGCTTCAGTTAAATACATAGTCCATCCACAGACTCCACTATAAGGTTTTACAATTTGGAAGACTTGCCACAGTTATGTTTCAGTAGCTTGGAGTTTAGTTTGGAGTTAGTTCCATCTTTAACAAAATGAAACATTGGAAGAAAACTTTCAAAAAGAAGTTACAAGTAGAATGCTATAAGTTATCTATATTATCTATGATATGTTGAAAAATTATAGCAAATGTAATTAGATAATTTATATGTGTATATATATATATATATATAGTTATAGTTATAGTTATAGAACAATATAGTTCCTCAGAGGTCACTACCTCAGCTCACCTCTGACCAGAAGTCACCGACAAAAGTCTGCCAAAAGTCATAGAAGGTTGGAAAAGGAATCGAGCTGGTTAGGTAAGAAGAGTGAAATATAAATATAAATAAATAGATATTTTTTAAAAAGACTCTAATAACTTTTTGAGTCTCCAAGAAATTATGCCTAATAAGCAAAGTGAACCAAAATTTCTAACACAAGAAATCAAATCTATCTAACAAGGTAATATCTAGCCATGAGCAAAGAGACTCATAACTGGACTGTATATAGTTAGGAGAAAAGTTGTTCCCTTATTTGAATGAAATGGGATAGGAAACAACAAACTTTTCTATTTTTTTTTCACAGACTATATATTCATATGAGGAAATCCAGGAACCAGAGGGAGGAAATATGATGGAAAGCATTTATACTAATGTTACCATAAAATATACTGTTACAAATAGCTATTGGAAGAGAAAATGAATCAAGAATTACTAAACATTTAAAACATTGGCAAGATGGAATGGTATTTTAGTGGTGGGGGACTTCAGTTATCTGGGCATCTGCCTGAATGTTCATTCTCATATTCTCTCTCTGTCTCTTTCTCTGTCTCTCCATATATAAGTATATATATATATATATATATATACACACACACATATATATATATACACACATATATATATATGTACACACACATATATATACATAAGTACACACATATACATACATGCATATATATATATATATTGTCTTTGTATCCATCTGCAGACTTGCTGTCTGTCTTTTCTGTTTTCCCCTTTATATCTGTCTGCCTGTTATTTTCTGGCAATCCGCCTCTCTCAGTCAACCTGTTATCTATCTACTATCATTTGCCTATCTACTTTATGTGTTTCTCTATCTCTCTCCTCAAAGAATAACTACTGATTTCATGATGACAAAGACATTTTCATACATCAAAATTTCAAAAGTGAAGGAACAAGCATGAGGAAATTCTAACTTGTTTTTTTTTTTTTAAGGCATGATGAATTGTTAGTTAAGATAAGAATAAATGAGTATATTATAAGAATAAAGGAAAAGTAATTAAATCAGACTTAGTTTTGAAATAGATAAAGGAAAACTAGCAACTATCAGACATGCATATTAGGCTTGGGAAGAATCAGTTCCAGGCATTCCAAAGGAAGGATAAAGTAGCCTCTTAGGGATTAATTCTTTAGGAAGTTTAAACTTGAAAGGATAGAAGGATTTGAAGAATGAAAGTTTGAAGATACAAGAATAAAAATTGACAATCCAAAAAACCGGAATATGAAAAAAAATCTGCTGGAAAAAATGAGAGGTAACCAAAGATACATGCCAAAGAAAATCTTTTCTTACAGTAATAGAGTTAGAGGAGTGCCAGAACTCAGGATAAGGGAAGCCCAGAAAGCTTAAATCTACGAAGAGATGTGATCTTTTAAAGTGGTCATTTAGCGAAACAAAGGATAATCAAATAAGGAATTCCACTGATTCTTAATGTTGATAAAACAAGTACAATGAATTATAAGTGAAGGCAGAGATGCTCAATTTGATTTTTCTTTACATTTTCCCTGACAAAGAGAATGACTTTTGAGATTAGAATAGCACAATTTTAAGAGAGAGTTAATACTACAGATAAAATGTGCCAATACCTCTATTAGTGGAGAGAAGTGAAGAAGCATTTATGTAGTATGTATTATTTGCCAGTCTATGTGCTAAGCACTATATTATCGTATTTTATTTTTACAATGACTACGTAACATAGATTTTTAAATTTCTCATTTTAAATTGAGGATATTGAGGTTAAGTGACTTGCTCAGGATCACCCTGTAAGTATATGAGGCGGGATTTGAACTCAGGACTTCCTGACTCCCATCTCTGTGCTCTATGCACTCTACAAAAACTGCATCTTTAATATTTGTTAAGTACTTTGAAAGTGTTGATTCATTTCATCCCGACAACAACTTTGTGACATAAATGTCTAACAAGAAAACCAATTACATCTTACAAAGAATGGAGATGAACAATATCCAGTCATACAAAGGAGGTCCTCTATACTCAGCATTTGGAGCAACATGTGGGTTTCGCACTTTATGAAGGACATTGATAGGCTAGAAAGTTTCCAGAGAAGTTCAGTCAGGATGGAGAAGGACTTTGAAATCTTGCCATGTTGGGACTGGTGTAAGAAACTGAGGATATGTAGCCTAGAGAAGATGAAAATAGGTGTCAAGGCAAGGCTTGGGATTAAATTAATCTTCAAGTATCTGAAGGTATGACATATGGAAGAAGAATCTGGTTTGTTTTATTTATACCTAAGGGGAAGAACCCAGAGGAAAGGTGAGAACGTTAAATGACTCAAACTGAGGTTCAACATAACGAAAATTTTCTAAAATAATGTTAAACAGATGTGGAAGGCACTGATTTGATATATGTTGCATTTCCCCTTGCGTGAAATCTTGAAGGAAGGGATAGTGGTCCACTTGTTATGTATATATCGCCAAAAATTAAGTGTTATGAACATAAGGATTACCATATTCAGCAGAGGTTATTGGTTTGTACATGATATGCGCACATACATACATACATACATATATATACATATTTTGTGTACACACACACATATATATATGTGTGTACATATGTGTATATATTATAGAGGGGAGGAGAGACAGAGAACAAGAAGATTTATGTCTCATTTTATTGGAAATTTGGACTCCTAGCTCTTCTTATTGTCACTGTAACCATGTACAAGTCACCTCACCTCAGCGCCTCTGTTTACTCATAAATCAAAAGATAAAATGAATGGCATCTACATAGTAGGATTTTTCTGAGCAAAGGAGTTGATTCTGGGAAGTGCTTTGCAAACCTTAAAGCTCTAGTTAAATATTCTCTACTGGTGTTCTTTTTGTTAGTAAAACTACTGCCAGTGCTGCTATTCTCTTTCACAAATCCCTTAAAGTCTTTTACTCCTAGGATACTATGGACCTCCATTTGCGCATCAATAAAAAAAAGATATTAGAATAGATGACCTCTGAGATTCTCTCCACCTCCAAAGTGATGATCCTATAATATTTTTAACATGTATAATTTGAAGATACTTTGATCTCTTCATAATATTACAGTAAAAAGAATATTTTTCTAATGTGATTATTGTGGAACTTATAAATAAGGACAATGTAAATAATTAAGACTTTATGTCATAGATTTTTAGAAGACAAAAACATTTATTTTTACAATGAATTACATCACGAATTTTCCTCTAAGTGAATAGGAATAACATTAAATTGAATACAACCAGTCCTCTTAGTCAAGATTTATAGCATATTTGTCTCATCCATGATGCTTTTGAACCATTTTGGTAATTAGTACCATTGAATTAAATCTGTGTAGACATAGTCTATGACAATCTTTCAAATCGATGAACTCGAGTTTGGTTATTCTTATATTCCCAAGACTAGAGAGAACACACAGGGTGGATGAGAGAAAAGTGGTTGCCTAGAATAAAGTGCTATAGACATGAGAGTTACTGTCATCAGCATCGATTATTGAGCTTTTACATGATCGTGGATGAATAGGTACTATGAAAAACATAAAGAAATGGAGAAAACAACAAAGAGGTACTACTCCACTCCAAAGTACTGGTGTGACAATGTGGTTTAATGGAGTGGAATTTGATCTTTGACTCAAGAATTTGTGGATTTAAATAATTGTGTTATGTCTGGAGAAGTCACAGAAGTCACTCAGCCTCCAATTACTTAACCTGTAAAAGGAGGCAATAATAATGGTATGCATCTCACACAATCTGGGGGAGATTCAAATGAGAACATTTTCATGAAGAATTTTGAAAATGCTGAAGAACTATATTTTTATTATTCAGTAGTATCCAACACTTTATGATCACATTTGTATCTAAATGGGGGCGAAAATGTACCATACTCAATTAAACTTTGTTTTCAATCCGCTCCCTCAAGAATTTAATAGTGTCCTGCACATAGTATATCCTTAATCAATATTTTGTAAGTAAGTGTTCATTAGTATCACAGTTGCCCATACCTTGAACTGCTGCTTCAATTACTGAACACTGATAAGCTTGAATGTTTATAGAACACTTGGATGTTTGAATGCAGCTTCCATACATTATCTTATTTGACTCTGAAGACTACCCTAAGAGAGCAGTACCATAAGTGTATTCTGCACAGTTTGGGGATAACATAATGAAAGTCAAGTAACTTACCCATGAGGAAACTGAGTTAGCATCTGAGATAGAGAAGGTTTTTATGCAGTTCTTCCTGCCTCCTGGTCCAGCAATGTTTCATTATGCCAAGTTACTGTCTATATGAGCACTACAGTCTTGAATTGGACGTTCTACAACCTAGCTGGCTTGATATGGAGAAAGGTGGCCAGGTCACCAAAGAGGAGAATGAGCCAAGAACTTTACATTCAAGGTTTGGCTTTGAAGTCCCAAGCCTAGGAAGCATGTGATGCTATTGAAAAATCTCTTCACTAGTATCTAGGGCAAAGAGTTCAAAGAATCCTAGAGGCAACGTGATCACTCCTGACCATTGCTGTTGCATGAATGGGAGTACAGCTAGCAATACTCACTTTACCCTCCATTCAGCTCAGCCTCAGCAAACAGAAAAGGAATTGCATGGATGAGGGAATGACTCACTGGATTTGATGCCCACAAGATGGTACCACAGCACTATACCCTAGAATGGAATGTTTCAAAGTCTGTAACTGGAATCAGGGAAGAGGCTGGAACTTTATGCAGACCTGAGACCATTGCATCTCTTGGGAGATGCTACTCCCTCAGAGACACCTGGCAGCTCTGCTGCCAAATCATGAACAAAACAAGCCATTAAATTTGGCTTTGACCATGGAGAAAAAACATTTTCTCATGTATACTTTGTCGATCTTAGCTTGTTTTTAACAAAGCGAGGTAAAAAGGGTCCTGATAAGTCCATTGAAAAAACTGGATGTTAGTCCTGCTTCTACCATCTCCTACCTCGGTGAAATGGACCAAGACACTGAGCATCTCCAAGTCTCATTGAATTCATTTTTCAAGCGGCTGTAATAATGTCAGACCTGAATACAATCAAAAGGTTTCGGTGAAGATCAAATGTGAGACTGAACTGAAAGAGAGATAGGATAGTGAAAGATCCCTGAATTTGGTGTTAGAAAATCTGGGATTGAATTGGAAGTCACTGTGAAAATTGAGGCAAGTCATTTATCCTGGTTGAACCTTGATTTCTTTATTTGTAAAATGTGAATTTTTGCATTTAGAGTATTTGCATACTCTATCAAAATCCATCAAGATTGTAATTTGTGAATTATACATGATCCTATTATTGTAAATATCGCTGCCCTTTTTAAAAAAAAAAATTACTCAGAGCTTTCAATTTACATATTTCCTCAAATTCCATATGATCCTGTCCCACTCTGCTTTGTAGATCGGGTCCTTGAGGACCCGTACCCTTAAAATTCTAGTGCAATGGTAATCAGGGGAATATCATATACCTATTTTTGTATGTATGTGTATACAGATGTATGTATGTATATAGACACATAAACATATATGTGCATATGCACACATATATGAATGTATACACATATGCATATATATGCATGTACACACTATATATACAATTGTATATGTACATATATACATATATGTGTGTACACACACACACACACACACACACACACACACACACTATGGATTCCTTTACTAAGTTGCTATTCTTTCCTCGGTCAAAGGTTATGCACATTTTTGTAGCCCTTTGGGCATTGTTCCAAATTGCTCTCCAGAATGGTTGGATCAGCTCACAGCTCCACCAACAATGAATTAGTCTTCCAACTCTCCCACATTTTCTCCAACATGTATGATTTCCTGATTTCTTATGTTATCCAACTGATAGGTGTGATGTGCTACCTCTGAGCTGTTTTGATTCGCGTCTCTCTTATCAATAGTCATTTAGGGTACTTTTATCATATGGCGATAGATGGTTTTAATTTCTCCCTCTAAAAGTCAGTTATGATATTATTTATATTCTTTATACATTTTATATATGTTTATATTCTTTGACCTTTTATCAATTGGGGAATGGCATGCACTGTTGTAAATTTGAGTCAGTTCTCTATATATTTTAGAAATGAGGCTTTTGTCACAGACACTAGTTGCAAAAATTCTTTACCAGATTTCTGTTTCCCTCCTTATCTTGGTTACATTGGGTGTGTTTGTGCAAAACCTTTTCAATTTAATTTAGTCTTTCAAGTTGTTGATGAGCCATTGAATCCTTCTTGATTCTAAGATTTTAAAATTCTGAAACTGCCACACTGGGCTCTTTATGGTCTTTCTCTGGATCTTGTCCTCAAGAATAGCAGTAAGGAACTGGTCACAGGCTCTACTTAAATGTTGACAAATAATTACTACAACCTACCCATATGTACATTAAACCAAAATTTTAATAGTATATTAGCAAAAAAGATTACAGCAAATTATCACTAGAGAAATATGTTTGGATCAGGTAAGATTTATACCAGGAATGCAGGGCTGGTTCAATACTAGGAAAACTATCAGATTAGTTGATCATATCAAGGACAAAACAAACAGAAACCGCATGATTATTTCAATAGATGCAGAAAAAACTTTTAACAAAACACAACCCCCATTCCTATTGAAAACTTTGGAGAGTATAGGAATAAATTGAGCCTCTCTATAAAATAATAAGCAACACAAACATATATATTTATATATATGTATATATATCATATTATATATTTATATATAAACTAATCTTCCTAGGGAATTTCTTCAGATATTACTCTGTTCTCTTAAAGGCAACTTATTTGCACAGTGGATAGAGCACTGGGCTCATTGTATGACCCTGGGCAAGTCATTGAACCTTCTGCTTCAATTTTTTCCACTGTAAAATGGAAATACTAATAGCACCTTTCTCCCAGGGTTGTTATATGGGTCAAATGTGATGGTATTTGTAAAGCACTTAGTCAAGTCCCTGGTATATGATAAGTATTATATAATTGCTAGCTATCATTGATATCATCATCATCATAATCCTAGTACTAGTGCACTAGCTATACCTCCAGAGAACCTCTATTGAATTCCTGGCCATTGTTACAACCCAAGTCATCTGAGAATTTTCCAAGTTAAGGACTAATCACATATGTAGAGCACAAGTTGAAATTGGAAAATTTCAGCCTTAATACTGAATAACAGGCAACACAAGCTTAGCTTGGGCAGAAGTCTTCTAATGGTCCATGATGGTTTCAAGAAGCTTGGAATGAGCATGCCAGTAAACCTGTTTTCCAAGTCTCCTGATGATTTGCCTTTAATAACACAACTGTTGATATCATCTTTGTAATGTAACACCATGCCAATTCACAGCTAATTATATAGTCTTTCATGGTAACAGTAAGAAACAATGGAGCTACTCTGGGACATTGAGCAGAATGAAAAGTAGGGAATTCACTTATGGGTGCAAAATCCATTGAGAATCAGTTTGCATTTGAATATAAGACCTTTGTGATATTTTGGAAACAATTTGAGAAATTGAAAAACTGAAAGAAGCCCTCACACTTATGAGAAGCCTAAGAGTTGGATGTAACATTTACATATGCCCTCAAACTATGCACATGATCATGAAAGTTTCAAATTGCACAGAAGCAAGCCTAAAATGCTTCAGATATGTGCTTGCTTGTCACAGAGGAAAAAGAGATTTGTAACATAAATGAGTAATTATTTACTGTTTGTAGCATCAATAAAATATGATTAGCTCCCATTCCCTGGAATATTATTGTGAACCCCCAAGGGTTTGTGAGCCACTGAAAGGAAAACAGGGCACTAAACCATTCTACCTGTAATCTGTAGAACGATTCTGACTTCTAGACCAGTCTTTCACAGAGTAAGTCCTTAGAAAGTATTTATTGAATTTCATTTTTCAAAAAAAAGTGAATGGAAGTGCAATTCAGACCCCAGAGTCCCATGTGTGATGATATCTACAGAATGTAAATTCTTCAAAATGTTGATATTCTCCCCTGACAATAATGACCATGATTTTCTGGGTTGGTCAAGTCTTGTTTATTGAAGGGAGACATGTGATTTACCTTACATTAAATACTGGCAAAACATAGTAGAAATGTACTACATTGCATTTTAAAATGTAGTAATGAGAAGGGGCGGGGTCAAGATGGCAGCTTAACAGCATACACTTGCTA
Organism: Notamacropus eugenii; assembly: GCF_028372415.1. Classification (NCBI taxonomy): domain Eukaryota; kingdom Metazoa; phylum Chordata; class Mammalia; order Diprotodontia; family Macropodidae; genus Notamacropus; species Notamacropus eugenii. Next base: position 4,325,067 of record NC_092873.1, read on the forward strand.
GGGCTCTACCCCCAAATCCAGCCAAATATCTGTAAAAAGTGACTCTCAGTAAATTCTGGAGCTGCAGAACCCACAGAATGACTAAGTGAAGCAAATCTCCAGCACAAGACAACCTGGAAAATCAATGGGAAGTGTCTATCACTCTGTGATGGAAATAGAACACAATCCAGTTTGGGCCGCACAAGTACAGTCTGGACTTGAGCAGGCCTCAGTGAGACTGAGTCTCAGGGACCTGTGAGGGTTTCAAAACTTCACAATCCCAAAATGCCAGTGACAGATTGGAAGGTCAGTGGAGAAAACCTGTGAAACCTATGTAAGAGAACAGAGTGGTCCAGTCCCAGGCCTAGGGTGGCAGAGGGGGCTAGGGAGCCTACAGCAGCCTCAGCAGCAGCAGGGGAAGAGAGAGTGACTGTTTCTGGAGCTCTAGTCCTGTAGATTGCTGGGGGATGTAGCAGCTGACAGTATACCCCCACCCCCACTGGAAGCAGAGAACTACCTTGACAAAGAGCTCAAAAGTAAATATTTGGGGAAATGAGCAAAAATCAGAAAAAGAATCAGACTATAGAATCTTATTTTGGTGATAGGAAGAGCAAAACATACAAACAGAAGGAGACAACAAAGTCAAAGCTCCTACATCCAAAGCCTCCAAGAAAAATATGAACTGGCCTCAGGCTATAGATAAGCTCAAAAAAGATTTTGAAAATCAAGTAAGAGAAGCAGTGCAAACATTGGGAAGAGAAATGAGAGCAATGAAAGAAAATTATGAAAAATGAGTCAACTGCTTGCTAAAGGAGACAGAAAAATGCTGAAGAAAATAGAGCAACTTTAAAAAATAGACTGACCCAAATGACAAAATAGATCCAAAAAACCAATGAAGAGAAGAATGTTCCAAAAAGCAGAATTGGCCAGTTAGAAAAGGAGGTCCAAAAGATCATTGAAGAAAATAATTCCTTAAAGATTCCAAAGGAACAGATGGAAGCTAATGACTTTATGGAAAATCAAGAAATTATAAAACAAAACCAAAGGAATGAAAAAATAGCAGACACTGTGAAATATCTCGTTGGAAAAACAACTGACCTGGAAAATAGATCCAAGAGAGACAATTTAAAAACTATGGGACTACCTGAAATCCATGATAAAAAAGAGCCTAGACATCATCTTTCAAGAAAGTATCATGGAAAACTACCCTGATATTGTAGAATCAGAGAGAAGTTGTAACTCAAAGTTTTAAAAATTATTGTTAAAGTTGTTTTTACATGCAACTGGGAAATAAGATATTCAAGCAATGAGATATAGAAATCTATCTTGCTCTACAAGAAAATTAAAGGGATGAAGATGAGAGAAGGAAGGGGTGTGACAGAAGGGAAGGCAGATTGTGGGAAATGTTAATCAGAATGCACGCTGTTTTGGGGTGGGAGGAAGGGAAAGATAGGGAGTAAATTTGGAACTGAAAATATTGTGAAAGTGAATGTCGAGAACTAAAAATAAATAAATAAATTTAAAATATAAAAACAAAAAAATGTAGTAATGAATGAGTGAATGATGAAAAAAGTACATTTATTCAGTGCCTATTATGTGTTAATTAATTTGTTGTGGATACACAATGAAAAATAAAACAGCCCCTGCTCTCAAGAACACACATTCTAATCAGGATGATGATACATATAAGCCATTTCAGATGCATGTGTCTCATAAAGGAACAGGCTGCTTTAATAAAGCAAATAAGAATGCATTATCCTTCATATCATTTCCATTGATATTATTTTCCATTTGTATTTTCATTGATAAAAACTATATAAATGTCTAATGACATTGCCAATTGTCTAAAGACATTTGATGTTGCCAGTATCTGTGGTGGCAAGAATATTTCCCCCTTGGTCTTCAGTAGCATTGGCTTCAGAAAAAGCAGGGAATGACAAATTGGAGAAACAGTTGCAAGATTACATCTTTACGCGAGCTCTTTCCCTGGATGACAGCTTCAGTGAATGTGCTAGAAGCAGAGTGGATAGTCTCAGAATTTCCACTATTGCCAGGACCTTTAGCTTAACTGTCTTTTAATGGCAATTATTTAGTGATTGGTGTTAGGAATGAGGGAGATAGCAGTCTTCCTACCTCCCAGGTAGGATATACCTTCTAGGATTGTTATGAGAATAAAATGAAATAAATTTATAAAGCACTTTACACAATGCCTAGCATGTAGTAGGTGCTATGTAAAAGTTATCTAATATTATTTTTTAGTCAGAGCAGTTGTTGTTGAAGGTAGTAGCAATCCTGTTCTCCGCACAAGTATCTTCTATCAATTATGAATGGTAGGCAAAGGCTTGATACTGGACTCTAGTTCATTGACTGTTTCCACCAGGTTCTGGGGGTGAGGGGTGTTCAGGATGGTGATAATGGGGGTTTGACTTACTTGGTACCTTTGCTCTCCTCCTCAGGTGGCCTTCTTGCTTCTAGACACCTGGTTACCAGTTTGTTTTCAGGGTGATAATAGAGAGGTTATAACTCTATAGGAGTTATACTCCCAAATAAGTGCTGTGGAAGCTGGACTGGTAGTCTAGGGAATACTTCTTGAAGTAGGTTTCTAATACATTAGATTGTTGTTGTTCAATTGTTTTAGTTATGCCTGACTCTTCCTGATTCCATTTGTAGTTTTCTTCATAAGAGTCATTGAGAGGTTTGCCATTCCTTCTCCAATTCATGTTACAGCTGAGAAACAGAGAGGCAAATAGGGTTAAGTGACTTGCCCAGAGTCACACAGCTAATAAATATCTGAGTCTGGATTTAAACTCAGGTATTCCTGACTTCAGGCCCAGCACTCTATCTGCTGTGTCACCTAGTTGATCTCATCATTGTTATGCATTGGAAATGAGATTTCAACCCATGTCTCCTAGTCAAGTATCCTATGCACACTACCACACAGCCCCATTTTATATATGATGGAATTGAGACTCAGAAGTTAGTGACTTGTTTATACTCATGAAGAAAAAGCAAGAGATGAGATTTACATTAACATCTAGTGATACTGAGCTCAGTCCTACAAACTGAGTCTTCTTTCTTGATAGATAATTAATTGCCTTCATTTTGTGTTAAGCAAAAGCTGACTGAAACTTGTACAATGATTCTTGTTCATGCAAGCATTGTTCTAAATGAATTTTAACGTCCCTTTCAATTTTGAGATTCTGTGATTCTTTTTGTGAGCCACCACATTTTTTTGTTTAGTCTATTTTAGTCTATTAGTCATGTATGACTCTTTGTGACCCTGTTTAGGATTTTCTTGGCAAAGATACTGGGGTAGTCTACCATTTCCTTATGTAGTTCACTTTACATATGTGGAAACTGAGACAAACAGGATTTGATCAAGATGACAGCTAGTCAGTGTCTGAGGCTAGACTTAAACTCCTCAAGATGAATCTGCCTGATCCCAAGCTTGGTGTTCTGTCTATTGTGCCACTTAGCTATCCCACCAATAAATTATTTAACTCCTAATATGGAAGGTTAATGGCAGAAATTGAACAAAATTTTACAGGATGAGAAGGCATGAGTGTGTTCCTATCTGTATTTATAGAGAGGGGATTCTCAAGTTATGAAAAAAATCAAAGTAATTTTTTAGATGAGGATATGGTAAACCAATTCAGCATCTTTGCCAAGAAAACCTCGTGAACGATGTCCTTAGAGTCACACAAAGTTGGACACAATTGAATTACTAGAAAACAATAAAAACTCTGAAAAGGGCAGAGGATAGCAGTACTATCATCCCCTTCATTTGGGACAAATGGTTTCTCAGTGTGATCATATATGGCATTAACATTTTTGCTTCCAAGCATACTATTAGCTGAAATTATCCTACTGGTTCACTAATAGTTATGTACTTTTGCAGATGAACCATACTTTCTTCACAGTGATCTAGTGCCAGTTGATTTGAGCCCCCTAAATTGCAATTCACAGATGGAGAATGGGTAGTGTTAAAGGGCAGAAAAAATACCAAAGACCTACCACATATTTGAGTCTCAGTTGCCTTGTATGTGAAATCTACAATTGCTTTCAATTTCAAATTCAGCTATAATCCATTTCAAAGTCGATCATTATACACCAAGATTTTTGGGTTCACTTGGACTGTGCTTAATCCTGGGAAATTACATACAAAGAAGATTGTGTGCTCTCTGTCTCTCTCTGTCTCTATCTCTGTGTGTGTGTGTGTGTGTGTGTGTCTCATTTATCATACCTGAATAGAGCTGTCACTGAAAAAATCAGCTTACATGCTGTTTGTGTAGTATGTTCCTAAGTTTGTCCTAATGAGGTCAAGATGGGTCTCCAGATCTTATGATCTAATTTCATTTACCAAATGTTGACCAGCATTGATTTCATCCAACAGAAAATCAAAAGACTTTTTTTAAAAAGTTCAGAGACCCTTATTCAGACACAGAAATATATATATATATATATATATATATATATATATATATATATATATATATATATATATATATATATATATATCAATCTATCTATATATATGTATATGGAGAGAGAGAGAGAGAGAGAGAGAGAGAGAGAGAGAGAGAGAGAGAGAGAGAAGAAAGAAATAGATATAGATAAAAATAGTACCAAAATAATCTATTAGCTTGAATTGAATTGATATTGAAGTTGGCATCAGGATATTGCACTGAGATTGCAATGAAATATGTCTCTCCCACAGGATCAAAGGTCTTTCCAGGCCATTAGGACCATCCTATGGTTTATATTCCTTCCTAAAGGCAGCCATATTGTCGTGGTAGTCTGGAGCCAACTCCAAGCAGCTCATAAACAGATAATACATTTTGAATCTGAGCACCTGGGCTGTAGAAATCAGGACTTGATTTAATATTTTGTTGGTGATTCATATTCCTGAAAGTGATGGAGAATATAACCTAGATTAAATTTTGAACTTTGTCAGGTACACATTGTTTTTTCCCTGAAAGACTGGTTCTTAAGCATCTCTCATTTAAGGGCTACTGAATAAACAATGCCATCAGTATGAAAGTGATACCTTCCAGCAACTCAGTGATTTTGCTCTTGATGTACTAAATTGTTAAAAAAAAAAATATGTAGCTGATCTTCCTCTTTCTAAAACAGTTGCTACAATTGTTTTATTGCCCTTAGGTGTGTGTGTGTGTGTGTGTGTGTGTGTGTGTGTCTGTGTGTGTGTGTGCATACATGTCTGTGAGAGCATCTAGATGGTGAAGGGGAAAGAGCACTGAGCTTGGAATCAGGAGGAGTCACCTTCATGAGTTCAAATAGAACCTCAGTCACTTGCTAGTTTTGTGACTCTGGGTAAGTCTCTTAACCCTGGTTGCCTAGTTTCCTCATCTCTGCAATGATCTGGAAAAGACAATAGGAAACTACTCCAGTATCATTACAAAAGAAACCCAAAATGAGATGATAAAGAGTCAGACACAATTGAACAACAACAAGAAGATGACACACATATTATTCATTCCATATAACAGTCTTATAAGAGAAGGGATACTGTATCTTTTAGTGGTAATTAATGGTAATTAACTATGAGGAAACTGAAATTGGGATTTTCAAAGGGCTTTGCAAAATGAAAGTGTCTAAGAGAATATAAATTCTGGTCTCTCCTACACCAAGTATATGGCACTTTTTACTAGAAAATGTTTTCTTGGGAAAGGTTTGAATTATATTTCTGTGTGCATAAGAAAAATAACTTGACGTAGGGGTTAGATCCCAGAATGTGGAAGGTGCAGATTGGATGTTCTCTCTAAGAAAAAAAGATGACCTAACTAAAGTCGTTGTCCCCTCACTATTTTCCTGAAAGCATTTTTGACCTCTTTGTTCCTAAGACTGTACACTAGAGCGTTCAACGTAGGGATGATCATGGTGTAGAAAACTGACACCACTTTGTCTGAGGCCATTGAACTGCTTGAGCTGGATTTGAAGTACATAAACATGATTGTCCCATAAAATACGAACACTGCTGTAAGATGGGAAGCACAGGTGGAGAAGGCTTTCTGGCAGGCTTCTACAGAATGGATCTTCAGGATGGTGATGAAGATTAACAAGTAAGAAGTAAAGATGACAAGAAATGAGAAAAAAGACAGAGAATGACTCTAAGATAAAAAATATACTGACTCACTGATGTGAATATCAGAGCAGGAGAGAACTAAGACAGAGGGAACCTCACAGAAGAAGTAATGGATCACATTGGACCTACAGAAGGAAAGGCTAAAAGTATTTCGTATGATTATGGAAAAGATCAGAAAGTTACGAATGTGAGCACCACTGGTCAAAAATGTACATACTGTTGACGTCATGGTAATGGTGTAACATAGGGGCTAGCAGACAGCTGCATGGCGTTCATACGCCATGGAGGCTAAGAGGAAACTTTCAGTACCACTAAGGCTTCAGAGAAGAACAACTGTGTAGCACATCCATGGTAGGACAAAATTTTGTCTCCTTTGAGGAGCCCAGCCATCACCTTGGGAGAAAACAGCTGAGGAGTAGCCAAAATCCACTAGAGAGAGGTTACTCAGAAAAAAGTACATGGGTATGTGGAGGTGGGAATTCCGGGAGATAACTATCACTATCCCCAGGTTCCCAACCAGAGTGATGAGGTAGATGAGGGAACATTATGGAAAGGAACCTGAAACTCTGGAACATGTGTTAATCCTAGAAAGATGAACTCATTCTCTTCAGATCTGCTATCCATAGATACAACTTGGGACGGGGCAAGGACAGGGAGATTCACCTGTGACAAAAGAATAAAGAAAGATATAAAGAAAGAAATAATAAAAAGGTTAACTCATTGTAATGAATTAATTGAAGTAATTACAATGAAGTAATTCATTGTAATGAACTACTCTCAAAAAATAAATATTTGTGCCTCACTACCAAAAACTGTGGGACTTCCTACAAGTCTTTCCTAATCAAATTCCCCTTAATGATCAGGCCCATTAATGGGTGGGGAAGATTTTTAATCACATTAACAATATAAATATACATACTCTTTCTGGTTAAAGAAAGTCTTTTAAAAAGAAACACTTGTTTCTGTACTTTACTCCTAGTAAAGATTCTTATTTGATAAAGGCAAGATTCAATCAGAGACGTTTAATTATACTAAAACAAAAGCAGCAAAAGATTCTACTTCGCTTGTCCTTACAATGTCACAAAAAATCTAACACAACTGAAAAACAACAAGAAGACAACACACACATATTATTTATTTCACATAACAATCTTATAGGATAGATGATACTATTCAGATCTCTTAATCATAAGGAAACTGAATTTGGGAGTTACCTCCATCTGTGACATGAAAGTGCCCAAGGCAATATAAATTCAGATCTCTCCTAACACCTAATCTATGATAGTTTCTACAATATATTGCCTTCAATAAAATTTTTTATTATACTTCTATATGTATAAGAAAAAATAACCTGATTTGGGGGCTGGATCATAGAGTTGGGGAAGTGCACATTTTATTTTCTCTCTAAGGAAGAAGATGATGTAATTGAAGTCGTATTCCCCTCACAGCATTTCGAAAAGCATTCTTGACCTCTTTGTTCCTAAGACTATAGACAAAAGGGTTCAACATAGCGATGATTACGGTGTACAAAACTGATACCATTTTGTCTGAGGTCACTGAATAGCTTGAGCTCGGTTGGAAGCACATGAATATGATTGTCTCATAAAATATGGGGTCTACTGGGAGATGGGAAGCACAAATGGAGAAAGCTTTCTGGAGCCTTCAGCAGAACGAATCTTCAGGATAGTGATGAAGATTAACAAGTAAGAGGTAAAGATGACAAGAAATTGGAAAAAGACAGTGAATGACCCTAACATAAAGATTAGTTTCTCAGTGATGTGAATATCAGAGCAGGAGAGAATGAGGGGAGAAGGAATATCGCAGAAAAAACGATGGATGATGCTGGACCTACAATAGGAAAAGCTAAACATGTTTCCTATGACTATGGAGGAGGTCAGGAAGCTACAGATGTAAGCACCACTACTGAGATATACACATACAGTTGATGTCATGATGGCGGTATAATGTAGTGGCTTACAGATAACTGCATGGTGATCATAGGCCATGTAGGCCAATAGGAGACTTTCATTAGTAACAAAATCCACAAAGAAGAACAACTGAGTAGCAATCCATTATAGGAGATAACCTTGTCCCCTGTGAGGAGCCCAGCTATCACCTTGGGCGTCACAGCTGAGGAGTAGCCAAAATCCACCAGAGAAAAGTTACTGAGGACAAAGTATATGGGGGTGTGGAGGCGAGAATCCCAGGAGATCAGAGCTAATATCCCCAGGTTCCCCACCAGTGTGATGAGGTAGATGTAAGCCAACATTACGAAGAGAGGAACCAAGCCCAGTTAATCCTGTAAGGATAAACTCATTCACTTCAGATTCATTCTCTGTAGATGTCATTTGAGAGTGATGTCTTTGAGCTATAATAAAAGAGTAACCACAAGAAAAGTCCACTTTCCATGATGAAAGACCACATTTCATAAAACATAGTGAGTGATCTATCTTTTCTGAGCGCTAGAAATAAACATTTAAGATATTAAAAACATCTAGATAGCTGTTATAGCAGTTACACTAGGTGCCCAAAACTCACTAATCAATTTTCTCATAAAGAGAGAGGATCCCTCAGATATTACTTCTCCCTTTGTTCAATCTACTACAAATTTATAAGTCCCCAAAGTGTTATTTCTCACTTCGGGAAAGAGACATGACTTACTCTCTGGTAAAAATCAACATAATAGGCAGGATTGCTGTTGGTCAGCTTTGGAGAGCTAGATATTTTCTTATTAATTGTTTCTATTTTTGCTTGTTGTTAATATAATTTTGTTTCTTAATGGGAAGATCTTCTCCACCCATCAATGGGCCTGACCATTAAAGGGAGTTTGATTAGGGAAGATTTGTAGGAAGACCCACACCTTTTGTTAATTTTCTAATGAGGCACTAGTTCTCAAGAGTTATGATGCCTTCTGCCTCTGAAAAATATATAAGTAGTCTGAGTTCAGATTTTACTTTGGGCTTACTGATTCAAAGTTTTTGTTTGGCCAGATGAGACTCTGGGCAGCCACTAAGGACGTCCCCTGGCTTTTAAAACCCAGATTATGGTGCTTCTCTCTCTGGTAACTGCATATGTATGTAATGGTCAGAGAGGTGGATCTGACTGTTGATCTATCATGCATGTATTGCTTATGTCAGACAGTTTGAAGCATGTTTATTGGTTTTGATTTCTCTGAACTAAGTGAATGATACAAGTGCTTGATTAAAGCGATTGTTGACTCTCTCAAAGTTGCCTTTCCTTTTAGAAAAGCAGATCAAAGAAACTGTGATAGCAGGCCCTCCTCTGTTATGTCAGGGCCCTTGCTTTTACATTAGTATGCTACATTATGATGAAGAAGAGAGAAAAGAGGAACAAAGGAAAAGAGGGAGGAACCAAATAAGTTACTAATGGACATCAGTTGCATAGTTGTGGGAATCATCTGTCCAAAATACCACTGATGAATCATTTAAAAATAAATATAAGATTTCTAAATTTGTTTCCACTACAAAGTCTTTCCCTTTGTCAATTCTCCTCCACTGTCACTGTGGAAACAGAAGGCAGTCACAAATAAGGGATGTTTCTATTTCTTTAAGGGATAGCTTTCTATTCACTATATGGTTTTTTGGGTCCCAGAAAGATCACCAATTTTGTCGCCAACCTCCTTCAAGTTTGAGATAAAATCTCACCTAAACGAAGTTTTCTTGATCCGTTGGTCTCAATTTCAGTGCCTTCCTTATTTTGATTATCTCTAATATGTTTAAACTGACAATTATATATATATATATGTGTGTGTGTGTGTGTGTGTGTGTGTGTGTGTGTATACACTAATATAAAGAAATTCAGGAACTACAGTGGAAAAATGTGGTGGAAAGCATTTACATTGTTGTCAGTATATTACTGATGGGTATCTTCAAGTATCTGGGCATCTGCCAGAATGTTCTCTTTCATTCTGTTGTTCTGTCTCTCAATGCTTTTCTCTGTCCTTGTCTCTCTGTTTCTGTTTTTATATCTCTAGAAATTTGGCTCACTCTCTCTCTCTTACTGTCTCAGATTTCCCCTTTTTCTTTCCCTTTCTGCTTCTCCCTGTTTTTCTCTTTCTATCTGCATCTCTCTCTACCTAGCTAGTTACTTAACTAAATCAGTCTCTTTCCTCAAGGAACAGTTGTTAATTTTTTGATGAAAACTATATTTGTCTATGTCAAAAGTGCCAAATGAAGGAACAAATAGGGGAAAATTCTGTACTGCATTTGATGCTCATGAAACATGAGGAATTTCTAGTTAGGATCAAAACAAATGGGAATATGACAGTAGAGGAAAAGGAATTGAATCATCCTAAAGTTTGAGATAGACAATGAAAAGAAAGCTAGCAATTATCAGTAATGCACATCAGGCTTAGGAGAGTTATTTTTTCTCTGTTAAAGGGGCCATTCTTTGAATCACTTCTTAAAGGGCATTCCCTCACTCAGAGTAAGAACCTGAAAACTCCTTAGCCTAAAAGGGCTAGAATCTCCAATTGTTTCCTGGGCCATCTCCAGTAATCCTGATGAATATCTTGCCCCTGGACCCAGATGGCTCTGGAGGAGAAAGTGAGGCTGGTGACTTTGCACAATCCTCCCTCCCTTAAATCAAAGCTTACTGCAAGTAATGTCATTATCGTCCTGACGTCACAGAGCTCTTCAAGAACTAAGGACAAACACAATCTTAAACCTCTCTTTACTCACTGATAAAGAAAAGGTATTAAAATAGATAACCTTCATGGTCCTTTCATTCTCTGAATTCATACTACGATATTTTCTTAACTTGTGTTAATTTTAAAGATATTCATTTCTCTTCATAACGCTACAGTAGAAGAACTTTTTTTTCTCATGTGTTTAATATGAAAATCACAGGTAAGGAGAAAGCAAATAAATAAACCTCTATGTCATATACTATTAGAGGAGCAGAAAAAAATCTATTTTTATAACTGGTCACAGTGATGAATTTTCCTTGGACATTGTAGGAACTATATTAATCAGAAAGCAAACAATCAACTTTTGAGTCAAGATTAATAGTAATGATTGTCTCAGATATGTCGTGTGCCATTTTTATCATTCACCCCAATGAATTAAATATATATGACCTTCGAAAATTCTTTTTACTGGCTAAATAAGAATTAGAAAACATTATGAAGTGTAAAATGGATAATCTTCATTACATTAAATTGAAAAGGTTTGTACGACCAAACCCAATGCAAAGAAGATTAGAAGGGTAGCAGAAAACTGGAAAAGAATTTTTGCAAGTAGTGTCTGTGATAAAGGTCTAGTTTCTAAAATATATAGGAAACTGAGTCATATGTGCAAGAATACCAGTCATTCTCCAATTGATAGATAGTCAAAGGACACAAACAGGCAGTTTTCAGAGGCAAAAATTAAAGCTATTTATAATCATATAAAAACATACTTTATCTCCCACAGCTGTTGGGAGATTCTAATGAGAAATTCAATATAAAGTTCTTTCCAAATGTTATATAAATTTAAGCTATTACCCTTCTGGGCAAGGACTCTATCTCACCTAACTTTTCTTATCAACCCCCTCTCTAAAGTTTTTAATATGTTGCCTTCGTCACAGCATATTCGTATATTCTTAATCAACATTATTAAATTAAGTGTTTGTTAGGACTACACAATCACCCCTCCCTCAAATGACTCTTTCAGTTACTGAAAGATGATGAGCTTAAAAAGCTGCAAGGAGTGAATAATAATATATGTCTATAGATCCCTTTGATGTTTGAACACAATTTCTATCCATGATCTCATTTGAGCCCTAAGAAAACCCTATGAAACAAGTACCACAAACATAATTATGCATAGTTTATGGATAAGAAGTGGAAGTGAAGGGACTTACCCCTGAGAGAAGTTAGCGACTGTCTGAGATACACAAGGTTTATATTCAGGCCTTTCTGTCTCCATATTCAGCAATGTTTCCATTATACCTTTTAGGTGTCCATATAAGGACAATCCTGGGACTTGGATGTCCTAGAACCTAGCTGGTTTGATTATGGAGAAAGTTGTCCAAGACTCCAAAAAGGAGATTCAAGGTTTGGCCTTGAAATCCCAAGCCTAGGAAACATAATCCTATTGGAGACGTTCTTCACTAGTTACTGGGACAAAGAGTTCAAAGGTTACTAGCGGCAGAGTGGTCACTCCATGCCATTGTTGTGGCATGGATGGCAGTAAAGTTAGTGATGCCAATTGCTACTTTACATTTAGTTCAGCATCACGAATCAAGAAATAACCTAGATGAGTGAGTGAATGACTCTGGAAATTTGACCCAACAACTTGATACCCAGCACTGAAACATAAAGTGGAATGCTTTGATGCCAGTAGCTGAAGTCATTTGAGGGGCAGGGACTTTATGCAAACTTGGAAGTTTTGCAGCTCTTGGGAGATGATGACACCTAGGAGATACTGAGCAGCCCTGCTGCCAACTCATGAACAAAACAAACCATTAAAATGTACTCTAACGGAGAGGAAAATCATTTTCTGATGGCACTTTGCTATTCTTAGCTTCTTGTTATCAAAGTGAGGTAGAAAGAGACCTGGGCAAGGCTATTGACAAAAGCTGGCTTCTAGTCCTGCTTGAACTATCTCTTATCTAGGTGTAATTGGCCAAGTCATTGCATCTCCAAGTTTCAATTTATTCTTCTTTGAAAGGGGTGTAGTAATCTCAGAGATGAAAACAATCGGAAGGTTTTCGTGAAGATTAAATGTTACAATGAACATGAAAGAGATGTGGATTATTGAAAGATCTCCACAAAATGAAGTAGTGAAAAAAAGCTCTGAATATGGTGTTAGAAGATCTGAAATGGAATTGGAGGTCACTATGAAACGTTAGGCAATTCACTTATTCTGGATCAAACTTGATTTCCTCATTTGTAACATGCAAATAAGCATATTTTCATGCTCTGATTCTCATGATCATTACCAAGATACAATTTGTAAATTATAAATGATGTCTCTACTTTGCTGAATATTATTGGCATTCTTTCTTGAAAATCTACTCAGAGCTCCTTATTTATCTATTATCCTAAACTGTATCTCATCTTACGTTCTAGTTCAATGGTAACAAAGGGGATGCTGTAGCAATTATTTGTCAAAGTTTAAGTAGACCCTTTGACACGTTGTCTCCTGCTATTCTTGAAGATAAGTTTCAAAAAAAAGACAGTAAAGAGCACAATGTGACAGAGTGATAATTTTTTGAATATTTACATTCATGAAAGATTCAATAATGGCTCATCATCAACTTGTAAGCTGGTTTATCCCAAGCCTTTGCATGTTGTATCTCCTTCACAATGCAAAATCAGCTTTAATTTGCCATTTATATACTTCACGTTCACTTACATGTGTACATTTATTTTCTCCCAATACATTTTTTTTTCTGCTTGGACAGACAATATTTTGTTTTAGTCTTGGTATACCCAGAACCTACATAACACCTTAATTAAAATAGTAGCCTAGTAAATTATTTTGAATTCAATTGATTTATCACTTGCTTGGATAAACCAATATTGACATCCTCATCAAATTCCCAAATGTCAAGAATTTAGGAGGGCAGCTATCCCACTGAATGATTTATTCACGATTCAAAAATAACTTAGGAGGCCAGAATATTCAATTAAATCTAAGAAGACGAAAATTTGTAAGGAAATGTGCAAAATTGTAAACTTTTGTTGCTTGCTGCCCAATGCCCTCCCTCCCAGAAATTACACCTCATGTTCTAACTCACTCAGCTAGGTTCAAGATAAGTATATAAAGATGTGTTTGTGCAGTCAGTTTGTGCATCTTTCAATTATTCTAATAACTATTAATGATAAACTTTGGCCAAAAGCTCATAACAAAATGCATATTATTCAATTATGCTAATAAAATTAATATTTTTGTTTTACCTATAATTCTAAGTAAAATTCTAAATAAACATTTACAGTATTTCAATAAATTTTTACAAATATGTTATGTGGCATATTCTGGAAGCATTAGAAGAAGTAATCCCAGAAGCAATCAAATAATTACTTTTATCTGTCAGATTTCATGATAAATTTCTTCCTTGTCTTAATTTTATTGTACTTAGATAACATTTTAACTCATCAAGTAACAAATTAAGAGTAACTTATTGTGATTATTTCTATGTCTAGCTATATGTATCTATCTCTACCTCCCTATTTTTTATACATACATATTTGTGCGTATGTTGTTAAGGGCTCATTAAGAATACACAGTTTCTCACCCCTCAGGTTTCCTTTTCAGTTACTGAAGGGCAGTTTAGATAACTACAAACAGAGAATAACTGGTTTTCATACAGCACCTTCATGTGTGCAAAGCACTTGGTGTAAATTATGTCACTTAATTCTGAGGGCAAGCCTATGAGATAAGTACACAGGTGTTATGCTCATTTTCTGGAGGAGGAAGCTAGGTTTCAGAGAGATGAGATGACTTACCCATGGAGAAACTAAGTTTCAGAGCTAAAGATATTTGTCAAAAAGTATTTATTATTCACTTACTGGATGACAGGCATGATGCTAAGTGTTCAGGATACAAAAGCAGCAAAAACAAGGGTTCTGCCTTCCAGAAACTCATCTTCTAGATGGGAGATAAACAAATAACCATGTGCACACAAACTTTATAGAGTATCAATGGAAGATAATCTCCAAAGCAATGGTTTTATTAAGTTTTAAATTTATGGAATGAAATAAGCATTTCCATAACATAGTATAATAATAATAATAATTAATAATAATAATGGTAAAAGTTGCTTGCTGTTGAAATTACAAATCTATAATATAAACCTTGCTAGTCCTTTTAAATACACCGTAAAGTTATCCTGAAAATTTTTTCTCTCCCCTCAAGAGGTGGCATTTCTTAGATATATGTGTGACTACATAGAAAATTATTCTATATATGTTTTTATCAGTTATGCCTCTGGATGCTGATAGTATTTTTCTTCATATGTCCTTTTTAGTCAATTTGGGTATTTGTAGCAGTGAATGTAACTTATTTCCTCATTGACTCTTAAAACAATATTGCTATTACTGTACACAGTGTTCCCCTGGTTCTGCACATTTCACTCTTCATTATTTTGTATGTTATATTTTCCATTCTTGTCTAAGATCATTGAGTTCATCATTTCTTATAGCACAGTAGTATTCCATCACAATCATACATCATAAGTTGTTCAGATAAAGTTTTCATCTAGCTCTTTCTGACGACAGGTTCATCACTTTTCCCACTTTACTATAATGTTCTCCACGTGAACCCCTTAGCTTTACATTACACTTCTCAGAACCTACCTGACATGTAGACATAGGTACATGGGAAGGGAAAGGGGAGATTTGGCAAGTACCTTCACATGAATATCTTGGGTTTGAAGCCCCATCCTTACTATGTACTCAACGCTTTTCAAGAACCTCTTCCTTAGTCACTGCTGCTAGCTGTTCCAAAGGACTTAAATGATGAGGGGTTATCCCTGGTCATTGCTGCTGCAAGGATAGAGGAAGAGTGAATGACCTTCCTTAAACATCTTTCTCAGGAAGAGCAGTGGAAAGCAGATGAATGAGTCACACTACATATTGTTGTCTCCAGGGTGGTTCCATGCCAATGAGTCTTAGTAGTGAAATACTTGAAAGTCAATAGCTTAAGTCCCAAATGAAGCTGGATTCTTATACAAACCTTAGAGTACGACAGCTTTTAAGTTTATAAATATATATTATATATACATATAAATTTATTTGTTTTCAATTTTCTACAATCACTTTCATAAGTCTTAGATTTTGCTCCCTTTCCTCCTACCTCCCTCCCCGAAACAGCAGGCCATCTTATGTGGTTTCTATACGTATATTCTTACTATGCACATTTTCACATTAGTGATGTTGCTTAGAGGAGTTAAAATGAATAGGAGAAACCATGAGAAAAAAAACAAAACAAAACAAAACATAACACAAGAGATAATATTCTGCTTCGTTCTGTATTCCAGTTCCATAGTTCTTTCTCTGGGTGTGGATGGCATTTTTCCTCAAGAGTCCTTTGGGAATATTTTAGGTCCTTGTATTGCTGTGAAGGGCTAAGTCTACCAGAAAAACTCCTTGCACACTGTGGTTGTTACTGTATACAATGTTCTCCTGGTCATGCTTCTTTCACTCAGCATCATTTCATATAAGGTCTTCCAACCCTCTCTGAAGTCTTCCTGTTCATCATTTCTTATAGCTAAAAAGTATTCCATTACATTCATATACCACAACTTGTTCGGTCATTTCTCAATTGATGGGCATCCCCGCCATTTCCAGTTCTAGGCCACCACAAAGAGAGCTGCTGTAAATATTTTTGCACATGTGAGAACTTTTCCCATTTTTATGATCACTTTAGGATACAGTCCTAGAAGCGATATTGCTGGATCAAAGGGTATGCATATTTATAGCCCCTTGGGTATAGTTTCAAGTTGCTCTCCACAATGTTTGGATCAGCTCACAGCTCTACTAGCAATAAATTAGTGATCCAACTCTCCCACATTTTCTCCAACATTTATCAATCTTCCTGTTTTGTCATGTTAGCCAATCTAATAAGTATGATGTGGTAACTCAGACTTGTTTTGATTTGCATCTATCTAATCAACAGCTATTTAGAGCATGTTTTCATATAACTATAGATGACTTTAATTTCTTCCTCTGAAACCTGCCTGTTCATGTCCTTTGAACATTTATCAATTGAGGAATGACTTGTATTCTTGTACATTTGACTCAGTTCTCTATATATTTTAGAAATGAGATCTTTATCACAGACACTACTTGAGAAAATTCTTTCCCAGTTTTATGCTTTCCTCCCACAATAGCTTTTAGGAGATAATTTTCCCTTAGAGACAACTGCCTGCTGTACAGTCACCATATAGAAAGCATGCCATTAAACTCTACTCTGACCATAGGGACCAAACTCAAGTCTTCCAGGAAACCATTTTCTTGGCTGTATTTCTTTGTTAATATGTCTCATTGTTAGCAGTATTAGAAACAGTTCTTGACATGAAAGTCAAGGCCTAGTTTCTAGTCATGGTGTTTCCTCATTGTGAATCCTCAGAAAAGACCTTGAACTTTTCAAAGTTTTAGTCTATTCATCTATGAAATAAGAATAAAAATCCTAACTGTATATCTTGAGGGGATATTGTGAGGATCAGTTTTTCATTGGACTAGAAAGATGTAGTGTGGTGTAGGGGAAAACTTATTAGACTTCAGATAGAAATACACATTTGGAATTCTTGCTCTGTCCCTTTTTAGTAGGTACAAAATGCACATTGATAAAATTGAATTGAATCAAACCATTAATAATATGGACAAAGGTGTCAGGTTTATCACATCTTCAGATCACTCATGCCCAGGAAAGCTAGCTAACATTAGAGGAGTATAATTCTTAATGCTTTACAATTCACATTCATGATGGCATGTGATTATTTAGACCAAGAAATCAGCAGATATATATATATATATGTGTATATATATATATATATATATATATATATATATATATATATATATATATATATACACATATATATATATATATATATATATACACATATATATATATATATTTGATATGGCCCAATAGTGTTACAGGTATGTGAATGCAGTGATATTATGTGAACAAAAGGCCAAGCACCAAAATCTAGAGGGAATTATTTTTTGGGCAGTGGGTGTGAGAAGGCAATCAGGGTTATATGACTTTTCCAGGTTCACAGAGCTAGTAAGGGTGTGTCTGGATTGTAAATCAGGTCTTCCTGAGTCCATGAATGATGCTTTATCCACTGCACCACTTAATTGAACCAATAGGGGGAATTCTTGAGAGGTATAGAGAGAGGGAATAACAAAATCTTAAAGTCAGAGACCTCTCAGAGATAAACAAATTTAATATATAATTGAAAAGAAATATTCTCTATAGTACACTCCATAAATGGAAAACTCACATGAAAACTTCCATTGAAGAATTATTCAAGATAGGCTGTCAGTTGTGAATTCGTTAGTAAAACTTTTACTTGCTTGATGTCAAAATGTGCCTGTGAACATTCTAGCCATTTGCCTCTAGGTTCTTCCCTCCATGGCCCAGCAGAATGGGTCTAATCTCTCTTCCACAAGACATATCTTCAAATACTTCATCCAGCCACAATGAAATTTTCATTCATCAAGATAAATGTACCAATTACTTAATTGTTTTTATAGAGAATCATCTCCAGTAAATCTCACCTTTCTATGACCCGGGTATCATTGTCTTTCCTAAAATGTGACAATCAGGACTGAAGAAAATACTCATGTGTACTCTGAAAGGGGACAATTAGATGTTACAGTGGATAAAGCACTGGACCTGGAGTCAAGAAGATCTGAGTTCAAATCCAATCTCAGACATTTTCTAACTGTGTAAACCTGGGCAATTCACTTAGCCTTTATTTGCCTTAGCTTCCCATTTGTAAAATGGAAAGACACTGGAGAAGGAAAAGTTCAACCAGATCAGCATCTTTGCCAAAAAATTCTCAAGAGCAATGTCCATGGTGTTGCTTAGAATAGGATACATTCGAACAACTGAACAACGAAAACTCTAGAGAGTACAGAGTTTCATTACCTCCCTCATTTGGGACAAATGGTATCTCAATGTGGTCATGCATGGCATTATCATTTTTGCCTCCACTTATAACATTCACTGACATTATACTAGTAGCAGAGTAGTATCCTCTGTATTTTTGCAGATGAACCGTGACTTCATTATAGTTGCCTAGTACCAGTTGATTTCAACATCCCTCAATTCAGTTCACAAATGGAGAATGAATAGTGTCACACTTTTGGAAGAAACACCAAAGACCAACTACATAAGTGGGCCCCAGTTTCTTCCTCTGTGAAATCCATGACTGCTTTCAACTTGAAGTCCAACTGTAAGTAATTTCAAGGTCCTTCTCTCCCCATGAAGACTTCTGGGCACACATAGCCTTGTTTAATTTTGGATAGTGACTTCCAAAATGATTGCTCTCTCTATTGTTAGCTTATAAACCCTGAATAATGTTATTCCTGAAAAAAGAATGAACTTACATGCTGACAATATGACATGTTCCTAAGTTTCTGCCAATTAGGTCAAGATAAGTCTCCAGCTTTTACAAAATAATTCATGTTCCTAAATCCTGGCCAGCCTTTATTTCATCTGACTGGAAAATCAGGAGTTAAAAAAAGTCCCTCACAGGAACCCCTATCCAAATCTAGAAGCACATAAAGCACCAAAAGAAGCTCTTACCTTGAATGGAAGTGATATTGAAGTTCCCATAGGGATATTGCACTGATGTTACAAAGGTAACAAAAACACAGGAACAGAAGTCTTTCCATACCTTTAGGACCGTTTTGTGGTTTATATTCCTTCTGAAAGTTAACCATACTGCAGTGGTGTTCTGGAGCCAACTCTAAGTGACTCACAAAGAGAATATTACATTTTGAGTGAGAGGACTCAGACTGTAGAAGAAGAAATGCTGCAAATGAGGGCTTGATTTTTTGTTTTGTTGATGAACTAGTTTTATGAAAGTGATGGAGAAAATCATAACATAAGTGAAATTCAAAATGTGTCACAAATATAGGTTTGTTTTTTTCTTCTGGAGAGCTCGTTCTTAAGTATTTGCCAGCTCTTCTCTGTTTTAGAGGTTGCTGAATAAGCAATACCATTGACATCAAAGTTATATCTTCAGGGACTTTCCCTTTGAAACTGTTAAAAAATTATGTATCCGATCTTCCCCTTTCTTGGAATATTGCTACAATTGATATATAGCACTGAAATGTGTTTGTGGGAAGGGATCTACGTAGCACAGGGAAAAGAGCACTGGACTTGGAAACAAGAGGAGTCATCTTTGTGACTCAAGTAGTGCCTCAGTAACTTACTAGCTGTGTGACTCTGGACAAGTCTCGTACCCCAGTTTACTCAACTCTGAAATGAACTAGAGAAGGAAATAGGAAACCATTCCAGTACCTTTGCCAAGAAAACCCAAAAATGAGGTCATGAAGAATCAGAAATAACTGAACAACAAGACAAGACACACATATCATTCATTCCACTTAACAATCATATAAGGTAGAGAATGTTATTAAGGCCTTTTAATCATAAGGAAACTGAAATTGGTACTTACTTTGTTCTCTACAACATGGAAATGTCTAAGAAAATACAAACTCAGGTCTTTCCTAACTCCAAATCTATAACATTCTCTACAACATAACATTGCCTTTAAAAACGTTTGGATTACACTACCGTATGTATAAGAAAAATATTCTAATTTTGGGACTGGATCCAAGATTATATTTTCTGTTTAAGGAAAAAGATGATCTAATTGAAATTGCTTCCTTTTCACAACTTTTATGAAAGCATTCTTAATATCTTTGTTTCTAAGACTATAGATTAGAGGGTTCAACATAGGGATGACCATAGTGTAGAACACTGAAGCAATTTTGTCTGTGTCCATGGAATGGCTTGAGCTAGGTTGGAAGTACATGAAGATTACTGTCCCATAGAATATGGACACTGCTGTCAGATGGGAAGCACAGGTGGAGAAGGCTTTCTGGCGGCCTTCTGCAGAATGGATCTTCAGAACAGTGATGAAGATTAACAAGTAAGAGGTAAAGATGACAAGAAAGGGGAAAAAAGTATTGAGGGACCCTAAGATAAAGACTAGTGACTCAGTGATGTGAATATCAGTGCAAGAGAGAACTAGGAGAGGGGGAATATCACAGAAAAAGTGATGGACCACATTGGACTTACAAAAGGAAAGACTAAACATGTTTCCTATGACTATGGAGGAGGTCAGAAAGCCACGGATTTAAGCACCACTGACCAGATATGCACATACAGTTGATGTCATGGTAGTGGTGTAATGTAGGGGCTTACAAATAGCTGCATGGCGATCATAGGCCATGGAGGTAAAGAGGAAACTTTCAGTAATAACAAAGGCTCCAAAGAAAAATAACTGTGTAGTACATGAATTATAGGAAATGATCTTGTCTCCTGTGAGGAGACCAGCCATCACCTTGGGAGTAATAGATGAGGAGTAGCCAAAATCCACCAATGAGAGGTTACTGAGGAAAAAGTATATGGGGGTATGGAGGCAGGATTCACTGTAGATCAGAGCTACTATTCCCAGATTCCCTACCAGTGTGATGACGTAGATGAGGGTAAACATTATGAAGAGAGGAACTTAAAGCTCTGGGACATTGGTTAGTCCTGTAAGGATGAACTCATTCACCTCAGATCTGTTCCCCGTAGATGTCATTTGAGGGTGTTTTTATTCACCTGCAACAAAAGAGAAAGAAAACTCCACTTTACATGATGAACACATTTCATAAAACATGGTCATTGACCTATCTTCTGTTAGGTCTAAAAATAAAGAATTAAGGCACCAAGAGCATTTATATAATTGTAACAGCAGTTACTCAAGGTGCCCAAAATTCACTCATCCATTTTCTCACAAAGGGAGAGAATCCCTCAGGTATTACTTCTTACTTTGTTTAATGTATTATAAATCCCCAAATTGACATTCCCCACTTCAGGAAAGGGAAGTACCTTATTCTCTGGCAAAAGTCAGCATATGAGGGTGGATTTCTGTTGGTCAGGATTGGCAACCAAGATCTTTTCTTATTCATATGCTTCATTCTGATAAATAAGAGAGAATAGAATAATAAAGGAGAAGAGCAAGAGACCAAGTCAGAAAAAAGTTGAAAATCTGAGAGAAGGGAGGAGACAATCAAAGAAAGTTGTCCATGAGTTTGCTGGAATCCTGCTTAGTCGTGAAATCTTTGGAGTTTTAAGGGTTATGAAATATACTGAAAACACCAGTTGACGTATAGGAAAGTTGTCAATGAACACTAGTTGCATACTTGTGAGACTCATCTGTACAATAACCACTGGTGGATCACTCAAAAATAAATATACGATTTCCAAATTTGTTTCCTTCCCAAAGGCTGACCCTTTCCGAACTCTCCCCCATTGCCACTATGGAAACAGAAGATGGCCAAAAATAGGAATATTTGTCCTTCTAGTCCCTATACGATTTTTTGGGTCCCAGAGAGATCACCAATTTTGGACCTACCTTCCTTCATGTTTGAGATAAAATCTCACCTACAAGGAGTTTTCTTGATCTATTCATCTAAATTTCAGTACCTTCACTATTTTGATCATCTCTAATGTATCCTGGAAACAGTTTATTTGTAAATTGATATTTCCATGTTATTTTTACAGAGATTGTGGACTCCTTGATGGCATGGTCTCTACTTAACCTTTCTTTGTATTCACATTGCTCAACATGGTGTTGGACACAGAGTAGGTACTTAATACATGTCTATTAACTCACCGATTGGACGGTAGCAAACTTCAATGTCCAAACTAAGCTAAGTTAGTCTTTAGGAATCAGACAATTACATAGTGCTTTCCCAGGTTCCACTTTAAGGCTTTAGATCCTGAAAGAACCTACCACAGTTCTGTATCACTCACTTAGTCTTAGAGTGTTTTTTTTTTCATTTCCCCCACATGAGATACTAAAAGTTTTCATAGAATTTATAATTAGGCTGCCACATGCTGTCTATAATATTTTGTATCTTTAGAAGTATACATAGTAAACATAAGCAGAAAATCTCAAGTCAGCATGCATCCTAAGAAGTCATCTGATTCACATCTGATCAGTAGTCTCCTCTCTGAAAGTGTGCCAGAAAAAACACAACAGCTGGTTGAGGAAGAATGAGTGATAAGAGATACATAGGTCTGGTAGCACATTGGAATCCCAGAGGAATGATGACTCACATGCATGATGAATTAGTATTTCTAATCCAGGAAAATAAATCTGCTTGCCAAGGTACCATTTAGATTTTAGGGATGCATTTCATAACTGGAATATAGTTCAGGAAAAGTTTTCCCCTTATTTGAATGAAATATCATAGGTTATTGTAAGTTATTACAATTTTAAGGTGAAAAAATAGTCATTAAAGAAATCCAGGAACCACAGGGGGAAAATGTGGTGGAAAGCACTTGTATTATTATCAGCATGTTAATGATGGGTGTCTTCACGTATCTGGGCATCTGCCAAAATGTTCTCTCTTATTCTTTCTCTCTGTGTCTCAGTGCTTCTCTCTTTCTCTGTCTCTCTGTGTCTACCTATGTATCTCTGGAAATTTATCTTTACCTCTTCCTGTCTCTGTTTTTCCCTTTTACTTTCTCTGCCACTTTTTCCTTTGTGTCTCTTTCTATCTTCACATCTGTCTACCTAGCTGCCTACTTACTTCTGTCTCTCTCCTCAAAGAATAGCTATTGGTTTCTTGATGAAAATATTTTTCTACATCAAAAGTGCCAAATGAAGGAATAAATATGAGAAAATTCTGCATTTGATTCTTATGAACCATAAGCACTTATTACATAGGATCAAAATAAGTGGGAATGTTACAAGAGTAGGGGAAAATTAATTGAATCATCCTAAAGTGTGAGATAGATATAGAAAACTAGAAATTATTAGATATGTGAGTTAGTTTTAGGGAAAGTCAATTCCAGATATTTTAGAGGAAGTATAAGGTAGAATCCTATGGATTGATGCTGTAGGAAATTCAAAGATGAAGGAATAGGATGATCTCAAGAATAAAATTTTGAAGATCCAAGAAGATAAATTAACAACCAGTCAGAGAGACATAAAATAATTGCAGAAAAGAGAAAAAAATAGAAAAATAACCGTTGTGGATGCAAAATCAGCTCGTATTTCATAGTAATAGATTCATGGAATGTCAGGCCTCAACGTGAGCTGAAGGAAGTACAGAAAGCTAAGATTACAAAAAGACGTGGTTTTTTAATTGAAAAAATGTATTTTTTTGGGAAACAAAGAATAATCAAATTAGGAACTGGGATGATTCTCAAGGGTGATGAGAAGCAAAAGGAATGTTAAGGAAAGGTAGAATTGCTCAGTTTGAATTTTATTTTCATTTTCTCTGAAGAATAGACTGATGTTTGGATATAGAATAACAGGAAAACTAAGAGTTGATACAAAGATAATAGAAACTGAAACCCATGTTAGTGGAGAGAAGGGAAGAAGTATTGTTATAGCATCTATTATATGCCAGACACTGTGCTACACCTCATCAATACTAGCTTATTTTATTCTCACAATAACACTGTGAACTAGATGCTTTTATTATCCACATTTTAAAGCTGAAGAAACTGAGGAAAACAGAGGGTTCGTGATTTACCCAGGGTAATATATTAAGTGTCTGTGATGGATTGAACTCAAGTCTTTCTGAGTCAAGTCCCAATGGTCTATCCACTTTACCAGAGTTCTTTCTTTAAAATTTGCAAAGTCTTTTAAATACTGTGCATCATTTGATTATCACAATAACTTTGAGATGTATGTGGCAAAAAACAAGCAAACAAACAAACAAACAAAAAAAACCTTGACCTTACACTAGATGGAGAGGCATAGTATCCAGGTATATAGAGCTGGTTCTCTCTAGTCTACATTTGGAGCAACATATTTACTTGTGGGTTCCACAGTTTGGAAGGACATCCATAAGCTGGAGATGCTCGAGAGGAATTCAGCCAAAACGTAGAAGGAGCTTGAAATCTTGCCATACTGGGATTGGTGGAAGAAACTGAAGGTGTAGAAAAAGATGAAAAATGGGTGTGTGTGATGGGGTTGGGATTAGTTATCTGCAAGTAGTCTCAAGACTGACATATGGAGGAAGGATTTGGTTTATTGTATTTGTATAAAAAGAGAGGAACCAGGAGGAAAGATTAGAAGGTAAGAAGAAACAAATTTGGATTTAATGCAATGAAACTATTCCAAAAATGTTTCTATTCAAAAGCAGAAGAGACAGTTTTAACTGGATGTAATGGATTTCCTCTCACTTAAAATCTTGAGGGAATAACTAGTTGACCTCTTGTTCCAAACAGCACAGACACACAGGGATGCATATAGATTCATACAGAGGCACACAGAGACAAAGATATACCTAGACAGATAGATATCTATATGCATATAGATATTTCAGTCCAGGAATTGCTGATCCTATGACACTTTTTGACTAATATCAATTTTAAAGATATTCATTAGTCTTCATAACACTACACTGAAAGAACTTTTTTCTAATATGGCTAATGTGAGACTTACAGATAAGGACAAAGTAAATAAATAAAACTTTATCTCATGGACTGACGAGTAGAAAAAATCTATCTTTACGGCCAATGACAATGAAAGATTTTTCTTGAACCTAATAGCAACTGTATTAATTGGAAAGCAAACAACCAGCATTAGAGTCAATATTTATAGTAATGTTTGTCTCAGACACAGCATGCGTTCCTTTTTCATCATTGATACTATGGAATCAAATATGTATAAACATAGCCTATGGAAATCTTTTTCACTGATATACTCAAGATTGAGTCCTCTTGAGTTCCCATGTCTAGAGAGAGCCCTTCTCAGTCACGAGGCCTGACAACGTCATTTGTTTTCTACTCCAAAATACCCAGGTGTTAGTGAACAGCACTTTATTAGAAAGACTATTGAGTAGAACTCTGAAGACTTGGGCTATAATACTGCTTGGACACTCATTAATTTCTTCTGTAGTTTCATGGAAGTTAACCAATCTTTCTGTTCTTCTGCCTGCTCATTTGAAAATGGGAATAATATTTCTTAAAGTATGAAGGTAGTCGCACAGTTATTTTGAGAAAAGTTTCAAGAATCAAATGCCACAGGGATGAGACTTAGCATGGTCAGTGAAGGTTATTGGACTTTTACATGATAACGAATGACCAGGGGGTCTGAGAAACACAAAGACATAGAGAAAAGAGGACAGAGGTGCTACTATACTACAAATGGTAAGGTGGCATTGTGGTGTAGTAGAAAGGGCTTTGATCATTGAATAAAGAAAATGAGGATTTAAATTCCACCTCAGACTCTTATTAATTGTACTTGTTTGGATAAATCACTTAAGTCAATCAACCTTAGGCTATTAATCTGTAAAGGGCGGAAGGACATAACAACAGTGATATTTATCTTAGACAGCTGTTAGGAGATTTAAATGAGAAAATCAATACAAAGTTTTTTCCAAATGTTATATGAGTATGAGCAATCACCATTCTGGGCAAGGACTCTATACCACCTAAATTTTCCTATCAAACTACTCCCTGATTTTTTTTTTTTACTGCAGTGCTTTGCAGACAGTATATCCTTAACCAACATTATCAAATTAAGTGTTTATTTGGACTACTCAATCAACTATCACTCAAATGGCTCCTTCAATTACTGAAGGATGATAGGTTTGAAAAGTTGCAAGCAGTGGATAATAACAGGTGTATATAGTGGCCTTGGATGCCTGAACAAAATTTCCATAAATTATCTCATTTTGACCCTAAGATGGCCCTAAGAAATAAGTACCACAACTACAATTATTCACTATTTATGGATAAGGAAATGGAAGTGAAATGACTTACCCCTGGGGAAAGTGAGTATCAGAGATACAGAAGGTTTTGGGGTAGAACTTCCTGCCTCCATGTCAAGCAATGTTTCCACTATACCATTCTGTTGTCTACATAAGGGCTGCCATCTTGTGGTTTCAAATCCTAGAACTTAACTGGCTTCATTATGGAGAAAAGTGTCCAAGACTTCAAAAAGTAGAGTTATCCATGAACTTGAAGTGCCAAGCAGAGGAAACATATAATTCTATTGGAGAAACTCTTCACTGGTGACTGGGTGAAAGAGTTCAAAAGTTCCTAGTTCCAGAGTAGTCACTCCTGGCCACTGCTATGGCATGGATGGTAGTAGAGCTAGTGATATCAATCACTACCCTGCATTCAGCTCAGCCTGAGGAAGCAGAAAAGGAATGAGAGAAATTAATGAATGGCTCAGGGAATTTGACCCACCAGCTCATTATCCAGCACTGAGCCCTATAAGTAGCTGAAGTAATGAATGAGACATGGACTTTATTCAGACCTAGAAGTCCTGCAACTCTTGGGACATGGTGCTCCCTTGAAGATACTAGGCAGCTCTACTGCCAACTCATGAAAAAAGCAAGCCATTTATTTCTGCTCTGACCATGGGGCAAACCATTTTCTCATGGGTATTTTGTTGTTCTTATCTTGTTGTTAGCCTGGACAATGTCCTTGACAAAAATTGGCTTCTAGCTACACTTCTGCCATGTCCTTGCTAAGTAACATGGTCCAAGTTATTGAACATTTCCAAGTTTCAGCTTATTCTTCTTTGAAATGGGAGTAATAATCTCAGACTTGAAAACAGTCAAAAGGTTTGAGTGAAGAACAAAGTAATGCTCAATATGAAAGAGAAGTAGATTATTGAAAATATATTCAAAGGGGGCAGAGCCAAGATGATGGAGTAGAAAGATGCACATATGCTGCCTCTGAACCCACTGCCCATAAAATATCTGTAAAAAAAGAACCACTGCCGAATTCTGGAGCACCAAAAGTCACAGAACAACGGAGAAGAGGAGATTTCTGCTCCAGAGAGCCTGAAAATCTCTCCCAAAAGGTCCTTTGAGCCGTGGAACCGGAGTAGAGCCCAGACCTGCCTCAGCAGCTCAGCGTCAAAAGAGCGGATCCAAGCAGGCTTCAGGGACTGAATCTCCAGCGGCCGCATGGGTCCCCCCACTCACAGGTGACAAGGGTTGGTGAGAGGGTCTCTTCGGGGGGTCGAGAGAGGTGTGGGGTGCTCCCATAACTCAGGCCCCCTCGGGAGGCAGAAACGGAGATGGGAGCAGACCAGGGCTCCCCAAGCAGGTAGGAGCCCTGATCCATTGCTGAAGGTCTTTGCATAAACCCCCTGAGGGAACTGAGCCCGTGAGGCGGACCTGCCCCCACCTGAGCACCTGAACTTAATCTCACACTGAATAGCAGCCCTGCCCCCGCCCAAAACCCTGAGGCTGGGAAGCAGCATTTGAATCTCAGACCCCAAGCTCTGGCTGGTAGGATCTGGAGGTGAGGTGGGAGTGAAGTGAATATTCAGAAGTCAAGTCACTGGCTGGGAAAATGCCTAGAAAAGGGGAAAAAAAATAAGACTGTAGGTTACTTTCTTGGTGAACAGGTATTTCCTCCCTTCCTTTCTGATGAGGAAGAACAATGCTTACCATCAAGGAAAAACACAGAACTCAAGGCTTCTGTATCCCAGCCCACTCAATGGGCTCAGGCCACGGAACAGCTCAAAAAGTATTTTGAAAACCAAGTTAGAAAGGTGAAGGAAAAACTGGGAAGAGAAATGAGTGACATGCAAGCAAAGCATGAAAAACAAGTAAACACCCTGGTAAAGGAGACCCCCCAAAATGCTGAAGAAAATAACACCTTGAAAAACAGGCTAACTCAATTGGCAAAAGAGGTTCAAAAAGCCAATGAGGAGAAAAATGCTTTCAAAAGCACAATTAGCCAAATGGAAAAGGAGGTTCAAAAGCTCACTGAAGAAAATAGTTCTTTCAAAATTAGAATGGAACAGATGGAGGCTAATGACTCGATGAGAAACCAAGAAATCACAAAACAAAACCAAAAGAATGAAAAAATGGAAGATCATGCGAAATATCTCATTGGAAAAACAACTGACTTGGAAAATAGATCCAGGAGAGACAATTTAAAAATTATGGGACTACCTGAAAGCTATGATCAAAAAAAGAGCCTAGACATCATCTTTCATGAAATTATCAAGGAAAACTGCCCTGAGATTCTAGAACCAGAGGGCAAAATGAGTATTCAAGGAATCCACAGAACACTGCCTGAAAGAGATCCAAAAAGAGAAACTCCTAGGAACATTGTGGCCAAATTCCAGAGTTCCCAGGACAAGGAGAAAATATTGCAAGCAGCTAGAAAGAAACAATTCAAGTATTGTAGAAATATAATCAGGATAACACAAGATCTAGCAGCTTCTACATTAAGGGATCGAAGGGCGTGGAATATCATATTCCAGAAGTCAAAGGAACTAGGACTAAAACCAAGAATCACCTACCCAGCAAAACTGAGTATAATGTTTCAGGGTAAAAATTGGTCTTTCAATGAAATAGAGGACTTTCAAGCATTCTTGATGAAAAAACCAGAGCTGAAAAGAAAATTTGACTTTCAAACACAAGAATGAAGAGAAGCATGAAAAGGTAAATAGCAAAGAGAATTCATAAGGGACTTTACTAAAGTTGAACTGTATACATTCCTACATGGAAAGTCAATATTTGTAACTCTTGAAACTATTCAGTATCTGGGTACTGGGTGGGATTACACACACACACACATGCACACACACACACATAGAGACAGAGTGCACAGAGTGAATTAAAGAGGATGGGATCATATCTTAAAAATGAATTCAAGCAGTGATAGAGAAATATATTGGGAGGAGAAAGGGAGAAATGGAATGGGGAAAATTATCTCTCATAAAAGAGGCAAGCAAAAGACTTTTTAGTGGAGGGGAAAAGAAGGGAGGTGAGAGAAAAACATGAAGTTCACTCTCATCTCATTCCACTAAAGGAAGGAATAAAATGCACAGTCATTTTGGTATGAAATCCTATCTTACAATACAGGAAAGTGGGGGATAAGGGGATAAGCAGGGTGGGAGGGATGATGGAAGGGAGGGCATGGGGAGGAGGGAGCAATTTGAGGTCGACACTCATGGGGAGGGACAGGATCAAAAGAGAGAACAGAAGTAACGGGGGACAGGATAGGATGGAGGGTAATATAATTAGTTCTTACACAACACTACTATTATGGAAGTCATTTGCAAAACTACACAGATTTGGCCTATATTGAATTGCTTGCCTTCCAAAGGGAAGGGGTGGGGAGGGAGGGAGGAACAGAAGTTGGAACTCAAAGTTTTAGGAACAACTGTCGAGTACTGTTCTTGCCTCTAGGAAATAAGAAATACAGGCAAAGGGATATAGGATGGAGACAAGGGGATAGAAGAGAGGGCAGATTGGCAGATAGGGGCAATTAGAATGCTTGGTGTTTTGGGGTGGGGGAAGGGGACAAAAGGGGAGAAATTTTGGAACCCAAAATTTTGTGAAAATGAATGTTTAAAGTTAAATAAAGAAATAAAGAAGGAAACACACACACAGACACACACACACACATATATATCCAGAGAATGAGGCAGTGGGATGGAATTGGGGGTCACTAATAAAGCTTTAGGAAAATCCCAGATGAGCCTTGATTTCCTCTTTCTTCTCCTGAAAATAAACATATTGTCTGCTCTGATTCTTAAGATCATTGTCAGGATCATAATTTATAAATTATAATCATTAATTGTAAGAAATATTCTTCTTGTCCTGAATATTATTGCAATTCTCATTAGAAATTTACTATTGTTTCCGAATTTGCCTATTTACCTCAACTCAGTCTTATCCTGTCCCTCTCTGCTACGTAGCTATGAGTACACATGTTTTTAAGATTCTGATTTGATGGTAACTAGGGGAATATTGTAGTAATCATTTCCCAAAGTTTAAGCTGAGTATTCAACAAGCTCCCTCCCACTATTCTTGAGGTGGAGAGAAAGGCAGATACAGAATTTTTTGAATACTTTGATTCATGAAAGAAAATAATATCTAATTATCAACTGTATCTCCCCCACAATGCAAAACCAAGTTTTATTTGCTGTTTGTATATTTTATATTCATTTACATGTGTATATTTATTTTGGCCCAATAAATTTGGTTCCACATGGACAGATACTACATGCTTGTTTTTTTGATATACCCAGAATCTACACTAGGCATTAATTAAAATAGTGGCAGATTGCATCATTGTGAATTTCAAACTAAATAAAACTGGCAGTAGATGGCAGAGTAGAATTACGGGCCTACTTTAGCTCTCCTCTCATAGCCCATAAAATATCGTAAAATTGACTCTAAACAAATTCTAGAGCAGAAGAAGCCACAAAACAAAAGAGGGAAAGAGATTTCCAGTCCAAGAAGGCCTGAAAGACCAACAGGAAAGGTCTATGGCATCAGACTCAGAGTGGAGCATGGCCCAACCTTACTTCGCGGCATGGCAAGGACAAGACTTCAGCATGCGTCAATGTGCAGAATCATGGGCAGCAGCTGAGATTCACAGATTTCTCAACCCACAAACCCCAAAGAAAAATTCAAAATGAAGAAAAACAGAGGATATACTAGAAAGATACATAAAAGTCAAGACCCCTACATCCAAAATCTCCAAAAAAATATTCAGTGGTCTCATGCCATGTAAGAGCTCTAAAAGGATTTTGAAAATCAAGAAAGAGAGATGGAGGAAACATTGGAAAGAGAAATGAGAATGATGCAAGAAAATCATGAAAAGCAAGTCAATAGCTTGCTAAAGGAGATCCAAAAAAATGCTGAAGAAAATAAAATCTTTAAAAATAGATTAACCCAAATAACAAAAGAAGTCCAAAAAGCCAATGAGGAGAAGAATGCTTTGAAAAACAGAACTGGCCAAATGGAAAAGGAGGTTCAAAAGCTCACTGAAGGAAATAGTTCTTTGAAAATTAGAATGGAGCAGATGGATACTAATGACTTTATGAGAAAACAGAAATTATAAAACAAAACCAAAAGAATAAAAAAGATAGATAATGGGAAGCATCTCATTGGAAATAAACAACTGACCTGGAAAATAGATCCAGGAAAGATAACTTAAAAATTATTAGTCTACCTGAAAATCATGATCAAAGAAAGAATCTAGACATCATCTTTCAATAAATTATCAAGGAAAACTGTCCTAATATTCGAGAACTAGAGGGTAAAATATAAATAGAAAGAATTCACCTATCGCTTCCTGAAAGAGATTCCCAAAGGAAAATTCCTAGGAATATTTTTATTTACTTATTTATTTAACTTTTAACATTCATTTTCACAAAATTTTCTCCCCATTTCTCCCCTCCCCCACCCAAAAACACCGAGCATTCTAATTGCCCCTGTCACCAATCTGCCCTGTGTTCTATCATCCCACCCTTCCCTTGTCCCCATCTTCTCTTTTGTCCTATAGGGCCAGATAACTTTCTATACCCCTTTACCTGTATTTCTTATTTCCTAGTAGCAAGAACAGTACCCGACAGTTATTCCTAAAACTTTGAGTTCCAACTTCTCTTCATCCCTCCCTCCCGTCCTTCCCTTTGGAAGGCAAGCAATTCAATATAGGCCATATCCGTGTAGTTTTGCAAATGACTTCCATAATAGTCGTGTTGTGTAAGACTAACTATATTTCCCTTCATCCTATCCTGCCCCCCATAGCTTCTATTCTCTATTTTAATCCTGTCCCTCCCCATGAGCGTAGACTTCAAATTGCTCCTTCCTCCCCATGCCCTCCCTTCCATCATCCCCTCCACCCTGCTTATCCCCTTCTCCCCACTTTTCTGTATTGTAAGATAGGTTTTCATACCAAAATCAGTGTGCATTTTATTCCTTCCTTTAGTAGGATATGATGAGAGTAAACTTCATGTTTTTCTCTCACCTCCCTTCTTTTCCCCTCCACTAAAAAGTCTTTTGCTTGCCTCTTTTATGAGAGATAATTTGCCCCATTCCATTTCTCCCTTTCTCCTGCCAATATATTTCTCTCTCACCGCTTAATTTCATTTTTTAAAGATACAATCCCATCCTATTCAATTCACTCTGTGCTCTGTGTGTGTGTGTGTGTGTGTGTGTGTGTGTGTGTAATCCCACCTACTACCCAGATACTGAAAAGTTTCAAGAGTTACAAGTATTGTCTTTCCATGTAGGAATGTAAACACTTCAACTTTAATAAGTCTTTTATGACTTCTCTTTGCTGTTTACCTTTACATGTTTCTCTTCATTCTTGTGTTTGAAAGTCAAATTTTTTTTTCAGCTCTGGTCTTTTCATCAAGAATGCTTGAAATTCCCCAATTTCATTGAAAGATCATTTTTTATCCTGAAGTATTATACTCAGTTTTGCTGGGTAGGTGATTCTTGGTTTTAGTCCTAGTTCCTTTGACTTCTAGAATATCGTATTCCATGTTCTTCGATCCCTTAATGTAGAAGCTGCTAGATCTTGTGTTATCCTGATTGTATTTCCACGGTACTTGAATTGTTTCTTTCTGGCTGCTTGCAATATTTTCTCCTTGACCTGTGAACTCTGGAGTTTGGACACAATGTTCCTAGGAGTTTCTCTTTTTGGATTTCTTTCAGGTGGTGATCTGTGGATTCCTTGAAGACTTATTTTGCCCTCTGGTTCTAGAATCTCAGGGCAGTTTTCCTTGATAATTTCATGAAAGATGATGTCTGGGCTCTTTTTTGATCATGGTTTTCAGGTAGTCCCATAATTTTTAAATTGTCTCTCCTGGATCTATTTTCCAAGTCAGTTGTTTTTCCAATGAGATATTTCACATTCTCTTCCATTGTTTCATTCTTTTAGTTTTGTTTTGTGATTTCTTGGTTTCTCATCAAGTCATTAGCCTCCATCTGTTCCATTCTAATTTTGAAAGAACTATTTTCTTCAGCGAGCTTTTGAACCTCCTTTTCCATTTGGCTGATTGTGCTTTTGAAAGCATTTTTCTCCTCATTGGCTTTTTGAACCTCTTTTGCCAATTGAGTTAGCCTGTTTTTCAAGGTGTTATTTTCTTCAGCATTTTGGGGGGTCTCCTTTAGCAGGGTGTGAACCTGCTTTTCATGCTTTACTTGCATCTCTCTCATTTCTCTTCCCAGTTTTTCCTCCACCTTTCTAACTTGATTTTCAAAATCCTTTTCGAGCTCTTCCATGGCCTGAGCCCATTGGATGGGCTAGGATACAGAAGCCTTGAATTCTGTGTCTTTCCCTGATGGTAAGCATTGTTCTTCCTCATCAGAAAGGAAGGGAGGAAATACCTGTTCACCAAGAAAGTAACCTTCTATTAGTCTTATTTTTTTTCCCTTTTCTGGGCATTTTCCCGGTCAATGACTTGACTTCTGAGTGTCCTTTCCACACCCACTTTGCCTCCAGATCCTCCCAGCCAGAGTTTGGGGTCTGAGATTCAAATGCTGCTTCCTAGCCTCAAGGCTTTGGGCGGGGGCAGGACTGCTATTCAGTGTGAGATTAAGTTCAGGTGCTCAGGTAAGGGGCAGGGCCACCTCACGGGCTCAGTTTCCTCAGGGAGTTTATGCAGAGACCTTCAACAATGAATCCAAGCTCCTGCCTGCTTGAGGAGCCCCATCTGCTCCTGCCTCCACTGCCACCTCTCGAGGGGGCCTGAGTTATGGGAGCACCCCACTCCCTTCCCGGCACCCGAGAAGACCCTCTCACCAACCTTTGGGGCTCGTGGGTGGAGGGACCCCCACAGCCACTGGAGATTCCGTACCTGAAGCCCACTTGGACCCACTCCTCTCAGTGCTACATGGCCAAGGCAGGGCTGGGCTCAGCTCCAGGTCTAGGGCATGATGGGCCTTTTGTAAGAGGTTTTCTGTGCTCTCTGGAACACAAATTTCCTCTGCTCTGCTGTTCTGTGGCTTCTGCTGCTCCTGAGTTTGTTGGGAGTTCTTTTTTACAGATATTTTATGGGCTGTGTGTTTGGAGCTAGAGTATTTATGTCTTTCTACTCCACCATCTCGGCTCCACTCTGCTTAAATAGTTTTTAAAAATATAAGTCCTTTTCCTTTTTCTTTGACCTTTATGAGTTTTAGATGTAGTTGTGCGTTTGCTGGATAAAAAAGTTATGAATAATTTTACACTTTTGGGAACATAGTTTCAACTTGCTCTTAAGTATTGTTGGACAAGCTCCTAATTCAACCAACAGTGTATTTATTTTCCCACATTTCCTGCAGCACTTGCCACTTTCTTTTTATGTAATGTTAGTCAATGGTTTCTTACAATTGTTTTAATATACTTTTTTTTTCAAATTATTAGTGTTTTGGAGCACTTTTTCATATAACTATAACTAACTTTGACTTCTTTCTCTGAAAACAATCCCTTGACTGGCTCAGTTCCTATGTATTTGAGAAATGAAATATTTCTAAGGAAAACTGACTAAATAGTTTTCTACTTTCCTTCTTTTCTTTTCTTTTTTCTGCCATTGATATTATTTGTGTAAAAACTTCCAAATTCTGTGTAATCAAAATTATCAATTTTAACCTCCCGTGAACTTCTCTGTCTCTTGTATTACCTTGAGCTTTTCACCTATCTTAGATCTGACAAGTACTTTCATTCATGCTCAGTTAATTTACTTATGGTATAATCTTTTAAGTCTGAATCATGTACCCATTTTGAGTTAATCTTAACATACGGGTGTTAGAAGCTGTTTATGCCTACTTTCTGTCTATGTTTTGCTTTTGTTAGCAATTTTCCTATATAGCCTATTTTTGTAAAATTTTGGTCATATAATTTTTTTCTTTCTTCCTTATATTTTCATATTTATCTAGGTCTGAAAGGCATACATTGAGGTTTATAACTATTATAGTTTTAATGTCTTTCTCCCTGGGTAATCATTTGTCTTTGCTTTTTATTACTTAGAGACAATGTCATTTGATTCAGATGGATGATAAATAGAGAAATAGATGGATACATAAATGTACAGAGACGGGTGGATGGATAGATGATAGAGAAACTACGTATACTGAAAAGTATTAGATAATGATTATTGTCCTTCATTCATGACATCACAGTGCCAGAGTCAAGTCCCAATGTACCTGACTGTGATTGATCAGATAAACAAAAGCTCGGAATGCTCTACCACAGTAAGGGCACAAATAGTCCCTGTGAACATTTGCAATGGATACACCAAATCTGAGCACCCTGCAATCTCTTTGACCTGTCTCAATTCTGCTTTGCTCATAGAGCATAGTACCTTCTGTAATGTGGGCATTTCATGCCACATTCATCAGTTCTGTTCTGGTGTCTTCCACTTCATACAATCAATTCCAAAGGTCTTAAGAGACACCTCAAGAGTGTCCCTGCATCACTTCTTATTACCACCATGTGAATGCTTGCCCTGTGTGAATTCCGCATAAAATAGTCTTTTGGGCAAATATATTTTGTATTTGAATCGTGTGGCCAACCCATCAGAGTTGCACTCTCAAGGAAATTTTGAATGCTTGACAGTTTAGTTTGAGCAAGTGTCTGGTACCTTACCCTGCAAGGTGATGTTCAAAATATGAATTGTTTTAGGAAGATTCTGAAAATACTATAGGTAATAATGTGTATACATCTATATCTACCTATACAGATAGATAGATATGTGTATATGATACAAATAGATAAATGACCAATACAACATGCTATATCACCTCTGAAATTACAGAATGTTATTTACTTTCACAACTATAACTACTGTAATAAGAAGTTTTTATGCCCATTTCTCTATTATTATGTAAATTCAATACAGACCCCTTTCCTTGTGTGCACAGTTATGTAGCTATCTGAGGCTTTCCTTATGGCTTGCTTAACTAGCTGAGATCCTCAGTCATTTTTAACTGCAATAAGAATTCAAATGAGGGTAAAGAAATTCATGATGCTTACCAGTTGTTTATAAATATCAGACGTCATCTTCTCTGTGTTTATTGATAAGACTGAAACTGATGTTATACCTGATTCTCTTCTTCAGGTATGTATCTTTTTGCATGTAAACCTCCTTCCTTTTAGTTAGCCTGCAATAGACCTTACAAGTAAGTCTTTGAAATGCAAATTTCACAAGTGTATTTGAAATGATTATCTACATAGCTTTCCACAGTATGACCATAACTCTTTGCTAAACCGAAATCAGTAGAATTCACCTGACGATAAAGTTCATCAAAAAACAAAAACAAAAGCATGAAGCATCAAAAGAATCAAGGAAATAAGTCTATAAACATTTATTAAACAATGATTGCTTGTCAACCACTGTGCTGTGAGTAAGAGAAATTAATATATACAACTTCAGGACTATATGGCATTTTCAAAATTGTATTTTTAAATTTTGGGGTAAACAAGCATTTCCATAATCAAGTACAAGAAGTAAAGAAGATTGTGTACGAAATTGCAAATACCTTATGCACAAATTGCTATTCTTTTCAAATAAGCAATACAATAGTCATGTAAGTTTCTTTTTTCTTCTCTTCTCTCAACCTCCTCCCCACTCTAGAGATGGCTACCATTAGACGCAAATAAGTATATGTATGTGCGTATACACACATATATGAATCTATGTACATATACGAGTGTATATGTATATATATATATATAAATACATGTGTGTTTATAATATGTCTACAAATGCTTCTTTCTCTGAATTCAGATAGCACCTTGGTTCATAAGACCTCGATATTTAATTTAGGTGTTTACAACAGTCAAAATAGCATTCATTCAAAGTCTTATTAAAACGATATTGCTGTTACTGTGTGCAATGTTCTCCTGGTTTTACCCATTTTGCTCTTTATTGTTTCATGCTTTTTGAATAAAAATTTGTAGACATTTCTGGGGAACAGGAAAGACTGAAATTAGGTATAAAATGTTGATCTCTCATACGTAAGGTGAGAAGAGGCTGGTGGCTCACTTTTATTTAATATGTCTGGTAAAATAGGCCCCAAAATAGAAAGGTATTGCAAAACAAACTCCACAGAGGGCTGAACACAACTGTTCATTTCTGGGTTTCACAGTGTAACAAACAATTTGATAAATTGAAAATCATGCAAAAGAAGTTAAATAGGATTGTGAAGACCCTCTAGTCCATTTGTAATAAAATCTTTTTTAAAAGGTAACATTTTAAAAAATGAGAGTAGAATCCTCAGGGGGGAAAGATGGTCATTGATTTTAAGGATTTGAGAAGCAATTAAGTATAGAATAAATTCTCATTTTGTTGTTTGAGCCCAGATTTAAGAACTAGAAATAATGGAGGAAAGAAATGAAGTGGCAAATTACGTTTTGATATCACGAAAATTTCTATTAATGATTTAAAAAAGTAGAATGAGTGACCTTGAGAGTCAGCAAAACTTCAGGCCCTTCTATTATCTGCTATCTCCCAAAATCTGTCCAAGCTCGTGATCATACCCTCCATGACATTACATATCTATTCATTCCATCCTCCCCTGTTCCTTTTTTCCCTTACCTTCAGTCTTTCTCAACATCAGGGTTTTTTCCAATGAGTTTTGTCTTCTCATTGTGTGGCTAAAGTATTTAAGGTTCAAGGTCATAAATATGGTGTAATTAAAAAAAAAAAACAAAGTGGATGAGCAAAGTCATTGAAAGGTTTTCTGCTGAATAAGGGGAACCTGAGTGATTATTTTCTCCCATCCATAAGTTTCTTAAAAGCACTTTTGACTTCTCTGTTCCTCAGGCTATAGACCAGAGGATTTAACATGGGAATGATCATAGTGTAAAACACTGATGCAATTTTATCTGTGTCCATGGAATGACTAGGGCTGGGTTGCAAGTACATGAAGATTCCTGATCCATATAAGATAGATACAGTTGTGAGATGAGAAGCACAGGTGGAAAAGGCTTTCTGCCTGCCCTCAGTTGAGTGCATCCTCAAGACGGCTATGAAGATGCATAAATAGGATGTCAAAATGATGAAAATGGCTGAAAAGGCAGTAAGTGATATAAAAAAGAAGACGACCATTTCATTAATGTCTATGTCAGAGCAGGAGAGAGCCATGACTGGTGGAATATCACAGAAAAAGTGATGGATCACATTAGATGTGCAAAAATGGAGAGTGAAAACATTTCCTGTGTGAATGGAAGAAGTAAGAAAACCACATAGATAGCAACCAAAGACTAAACGAGCAGTTAGACTATATGTCATGATGGTGGGATAATGGAGGGGCTTACACACAGCTATGTAACGATCGTAGGCCATTGCAGCTAGGAGATAACTTTCAACAATGATTAAGCCTATAGTGAAGAATAACTGTGCAGCACATCCATTGTAGGAAATAATTTTGTCTCCTGGTAGGAACCCAGCCATTACCTTTGGAGTAACAGCTGAGGAGTAGCCAAAATCTACCAGAGAGAGATTACTGAGGAAAAAGTACATGGAGGTGTGAAGACGAGGATCCCAAGAGATCAGAGCTATCATCCCCAAGTTGCCCACTAGAGTAATGAGGTAGATGATGGTGAAAACTGTGAAGAGGGGCACCTGAAACTCAGAGACATCTGTTAGCCCCATGAGGATGAACTTCTTCACCTCTGATCCATTTTTCATGAAGGACTTTAACGATTTGGGTGATTCACCTGGGAAAAGAAAGAAAATCAATTCTTCTCTTAGTTCATATCTTCTCTTGGTCATGGAATCATATATATTATTAAAATGTGAAATAATGAAATATGGTATGACAATTTTTATGTTGATTAAATTTAACACAGTAATACCAGGTTTCCAATTACGACTTTTTCAAAACATGTCACAATAAGGAACAGTCGCTCCCACACTTTTAAACTCATTAATGAACTTGTTATTGAACCTCAGCATCCTCAATTGCTGTGACCTCCATGTTGTTTCTACCTTATCCACACAGGATTGCTATATACTTGATTAGACCTTTACTCATAATGGTTCCACCTCCATGATTCAGAACTCTGAAATTCTTCTTTTTAATAACCATGTCCTTTCTTATCATCATATATTCTGCCTCACCCTTTCTCAAAACAAACTGACTGCTTACCCTAAACA
The DNA here is from genome assembly GCF_028372415.1 of Notamacropus eugenii. Taxonomy (NCBI): domain Eukaryota; kingdom Metazoa; phylum Chordata; class Mammalia; order Diprotodontia; family Macropodidae; genus Notamacropus; species Notamacropus eugenii. The sequence goes on from NC_092873.1 coordinate 4,364,707, forward strand.
CAAGTTCCTACATCCCTCACTTTTTGCAAGTTTATCAATGTTACTCTAATCTGTCTCCTTTACTTTCATAGTCCTGTGGTTGGCTGGTATGACAAAGATCTAATGGTTGTATTAGTATGTATGACACTTTATACTTTCACTAGTCATTCCAACTCTAGGTTATGCCTACCAAACATATTTTCTGGTTCTATAAATGTGCTACTGAACAATCCCCATTACCTTGTTAACTAAACTCCCTACAAATTCATGTTATCTTCTCTAACTTGAGTCCTCATATACCTAAAGCAATCCACTTATTTATTTCCTACTAACTCCCAATGCTGCCTTCCAAAATATAGTATTCTCAAATATTTTTTCTGCCTTCTAAGTCTTCCTATGCTACTTTCTTCATCCTTAATCTTAGCAGAGAAAGATGTCTTCTTCTTGAATTCTCTCTTTCCCCTATTCCACACATTGATGCTGTCTTCATGAATACATATTCTCTTCATTTACTTTAGTTTAGGGGAAGAAATGGATCTTCTCCTTGCCAATGTTAACTTCTTCATTTCTGTTCCCCATTAAATATCCTCTTCTTTCCTTCGATAATCATTTTGTTGTGCTTGTCCACTCACTTTTCATTCATATCTGGCCCTAACCCTACATGAATCTATTTGGGGTTTTCTTGGCAGAGGTTCTTCAGTGGTTTTCAATTTCCTTCTCCAGTCCATTTTACATATGAGAGCACTGACGCAAATGTGATTAAACGAGTTTCCCAGGGTCACAAAGCTAGTAATTATCTAAAGTCAGATTTGAAATCAGTCTTGCTGACCCTAGATCTGGTGATCTATCCATTGCACCACCTAGCTGCCCGGCCAAACTAAAGCAATAATCATTATGGTTATGTTTCCAAATAATGTTTTATGTAGTAGCTAATTTTATCCCCATGCTAATGCTGGGAGGTAGACACTGTTATTATATCCATTTTGCAAAGGATGAAATGAAGTAGACAAAATTTGAGGGACTTACCCATCATCACATACTAAATAAATTTCTGAAACCCAGTTTGAAGTCTGTTTCCCTGAAAACACTTGTAGCACACAATGCACTGGAAGACCTGAGTGTCTCCAGGAATATGTCCACCAATTATTTCCAAAATGTGATTTTTATTTTCTACTTTTCCACTTCCTCTTTCTCTACCACCTATGGTTTTGCCTTGACTTTCATCTGTTTTTAAAAAGAATCTTCCTTAAGAAAATGCATTTGCAATGTAACTACCTTTTATTCCCAGGGCACAGATCTACCTTGTCATTATAATGCCACAGGACCTACACCTTCACTGGATGCACACTGGAGTGTTTGTGTGTATATGCGTGTGTGTGGCAGTCCAAGCCTTTTAACATTTCTCTCTACTTTATCTTTCTAGATGGATTTCACATTTTTTCACTCATGCATTCCAAAATCCAGGCACACTATTCTCATATATACTGCTACCCAGGTTCTCCCACCTTCAAACTTTGGGCCTTGGGGCAAACTGTCTCCGTGGTCTTGAATGTTATAATTCTTTGATATGTTCTCTGAGAATCCATGATGGCCTTAAATATTCAACTGAAGCACCAAGTCCTAAATTCAAATCTTTCCTGTACTTCATTGGGTTAGTGCCTCCTATTGAATGATTTATATTGCTTTGGAAAAGATTTATTGACTTATTTGTGCAAAGTTTTCTCCCAGCGGGATGTAAGCTTTTTCATGGCAGGATTTTTTTTGTGTTGGCTTATACATTTATGTGTCAACAGAGGCTAACACAATGCCTGGCACGTAATGAGCATCTAATAAATACTCATTGAACTGAATTATTTGAATAAATTGAATGGAATACATAAAAGGCATAGTACATGAAGCTCTGGAAAACAATAATGAAGATGAAGAATGAAGCCTGAAAGTTCTCAGAAGATCTTAGATATAGAGCTGGAAGTTTTAGAATTCATCTTATCCAGGGGTGGGAACCTGTGTCCCTCTAGTTCTTCAAGTGTGTCCCTTTGAATCCAAATATCACAGAACAAATCTTTTTAGTAAAGAGATTTATTTTGTGACATTTGGATTCAGTTGAAGGGCCACATATGAGGATATAGAGAGTCGTGTATGATTTCAAGGCCACAGGTTCCCCATCCCTGATTCTAGTCTAATCATTTCATTTTACAAATAAAGTAACTAAAGCACAGGAAGGCTAAGAGATTTGTCTAAGGTCTAATGGTAGAACCAGGGTTTGAATTCCAGTATTCTAGTTCCAAATTCTACGCCTTAAGTAAGTCTAGCATTGTGAAAAGGCTAGTGGGTGTTGAGTTGGGAGAGCCTGGTTATAACCTTGCCATCATCAATAACTTACTGTCTTATTGTAGGCAAGTCCCTTTCTCACTTTCTCATAGATTTCATTACTTCAGCAGAAAAATTGATAGCTGATAGATTCTTTTCTGAATCAGTCTTATATTCTACTGTCTTTCAGGTGGTTTGTTTGACCATTGTCAGAGAGTAGCATGATACCATAAAGGAAAAAGTAAACAGTGTGAAATCTAAAAGAATTGGGTTCAAACGCTGTCCCAGGTACTTATTATCTGTATGATCTTACATTACACTCAGTCTCTCTCTACAAATCTACAGCATTTGGATGATAATAAACTTTATCTCACAAAGGTTGTGGTAAAGATTAAAATATTTTTTAAATGTCAATTATTTTGTTAAGCTTAAATTGCTAAATAATTACTACCTAAATAATTAAAACGGACAAACCAGAAAACGATGTCTCCCAACTGTCCTCACTTTGAACACAATGACATTTTTTTACTTTTATATGGAATTAATATTGTAAATGTGAGTATGGTCTGTCACTAGAGTTCTAGTATCTAAGACCTCCCTGTTGACAAGACCCCACATAGGAGAACTGACTTAGTAACTTCACGAAATGTCTTCAGTTACAAGTCTAACACATAGAAGAAATAAGAGAAAAATAATAGGAGAAAAATTTCCCACTATCTAAAGGTAAATATTCAAAGTTTGAGGAAGCTTCTGAACACATTGGAGAAAATCTTTAACTTATCTCTTCTGACTTTGTTGTGATAGATGGGTGAATTTTGACACCATTTAGCTCAAGGTGGTTTCTAATCAAATGAAGTGGCAATGTAGTCATGACAAAGTCTTCATTTCATTTCTCCTTTGAACTAAAGAGAAAAAGGAACGATATTTGTCTTCCCTGTTTGAATCTTTAAAGTGTAACCTCATAGTCCATTTGTTTCCTGTGGATCAATGTAGCAGAATGCTTCCCCTTTTACCCAGAAAATGGGAGATAATTTTCTTTTTTGTCTTTCAACATTTTATTATGTGATCTACATTTTTTTAGTAATTTAAAGAAGCTAGATATTTTCTCAAAATTTCAGCATTCCTTTGAGGATAATTTTTGAAATTCATTTTATAAATATTAAAACAAATCATTTGAACTATATATAAATTGATTCTTTTATTTTGCATTTGTATGTAACTTAAATTGTAAATCTGAGTAAGATATGATATTATAATTGTAATCTAGCTGGGTCTTTCAGGATGAGTGAAAAAATTCCAAAGGGATAGCAGTAGCAGAGCACCTTCACTTACCCATGTTCAATTCGAAGCCTTATTCAGGGAACAGTCAATAGGCCCCACTGAAGAAACTCCTCTCCAGTTCATGGTGTTTCAAGATCAGAGTACTTCACCAAAATTACTTACCTGCAACCATCACTTTTTTAATGTATTTTGTGCAAGCAAAGTCAATAGTTGGAATGTGGCATGGGGAAAATGATTTCAGGCAGACAAAATTGTGCTTTTGTTTCATTGAAATTAATCCAAATGAACTCATATTAGGGTTTCCATATCAAGAGAACTGAGAATTGACCGTTCAAAACATGAATATATATATATAGGTCCTCTTCAGGGGAAATCACTCCTCTGAGAACGCCCACACCACTTCAAAGCAGTTGAATTCAGAAAATATAATTAGTTCTCTAGTGTATAGAGACACAGTCCAAATTTCTGAGGATTTCACTTTTTGCTTTCAAAACTTTTCTCTGGCTCATAGAACAAGGTAAAGCTCAGGAGAGTCAAGAAATAAAGGACATGAGCCTCAGTAGGCAATAATCTGTTGTAGCCAACAGACAGGCAAAAGAAACACATTCAGGGGGAAAGAGAAGTCATGTTGGGCCAGCACACTGGGGACCCCAATGATACAATTAGATTTCATTGGTGCCTTTGAAAAGAAATGTTCCTCTGCATGCCTTCATGGAATCAACTAACGTCAGTGTCAAGTGGAAGATTAAATAATAGAAATACTTCCTTTTTCCAGCACAGTATATTTATCTCAAAGTCATTTTCATAATTCAGTCAATGAAACTTTAGAGAGATTCTTTTCCCGTCTTTATAGTAGAACTAAAAACAAAAGTGAACATTATGTGTGGATTACTCCTAAATCAAATGCCTGCTCACTCTGACAGCTCAGTTTGGATTGTAAGAAAAATGAAGGATCATTATTCATTCTACCAAGATCTCTAAAATTGGTTTCTTTCACTTTTTCTTTTTTCAGATTTACCTATTGATTTGTTTTCGATTTTCAACAATCACTTCCAGAAATTTTAAATTTTCTTGCCTTCCCTCCACCTTCCCCCCGCAAGTGAACATATAACCTTATATGGGTTCTACATATACATTCTTAATTAACACATTTTCGCATTGGTCATGTTGCATAAAAGAATCAAAACATGGGTGAAATCATGAGTAAAACTAAATGTAACAAAAAGAGAAAATAGTCTGATTCATTCTCCATTCTGGCTCTATAGTTCTTTCTTGGGTATGAATAGCATGTTGCATCATTATTTCTTTGTAAATGTTTTAGGTCCTTGCATTGCTGTGAAGGACTAAATTTATCAAAAACAATCCTTGCATAATGTGACTTTTACTGTGTATAATGTTCACCTGTTTCTGCTCATTTCACTTAGCAACAGATCATATAAGTCTATCTAAGTATTTCTGAAGTTCTCCTGTTCATCATTTCTTATAGCACAATAGTATTACATTAAATTCATATACCACAAGTTGCTCAGCCGTTCTCCAATCAATGGGCATTCCCTCCTTTTCCAGTTCTGAGCTACCACAAAAAGAGTTGTTATAAATATTTTTGTATATGTGGATACTTTTCTCATTTTTATTGTCTCTTTGGAATATAACCTTAAGAGCAATATTCTTAGGGTAAAAGGTAAGCACATTATTATAACCCTTTTGGCATAATTCCAAATTACTCTTCAAAATAATCGGGTAAACTCACAACTCCACCAGCAATGAATTAGTGTTCCAACTCTCCCACATCTTCTCCAAAATTTATCGTTTTCCTGCTTTGTCATGTTAGCCAATCTGATTGATATGATGTGATACCTCAGAGTTATTTTGATTTGCGTCTTTCTAATCACTAGCGATTTAGAGCATTTTTTTCACATGACTATAGATAGCTGTAATTTCTTCCTCTGAAAACTTCCTGTTCATATCCTTTGACCATTTATCAATTGGGGAAATGACTTGTATTCTTGTAATTTGATTCAGTTTCTCTCTCTCTCTCTCTCTCTCTCTCTCTCTCTCTCTCTCTCTCTCTCTCTCTCTCTCTCTCAAAACCTTAATCCAATTCACTAGTTGTAAAAATTCTTTCTGTTGTCTGCTCCATTCCTAATCTTGGTTGCATTTGCTTTATTTGCACAAAACTTTTCAATTTAAGGTAATCAAAATTATCCGCTTTGCATTTCAAATTGTTCTCTATCTCTTTTTTGGTCATAAATTCCTTCATTATCCATAAAACTGATAAATAAACTATTCCTTTCTCTCCTAATTTGTTTATACTATCAGTCTTTATACCTAGATTATGTACTCAGTTGGCTTTTATTCTGGTATACGGTGTCAGGCATTCATCAATGCACAGTTTCTGCCACACTCTTTTCCATTTCTCCCCACAGTTTTTGTCTAACAGTAAGTCCTTATCCTGGGAGCTTGAGTCCCTGGGTTTATTAAACAGTACACTGCCATAATCATTGAGTACTCTGTCATGTATACCCAAACTCTTCCACTGATATACCCCTCTATTTCTTAACCAGTACCAAATGGCTTTGATGATTGCTGCTTTATAATCCAATTTAAGATCTGTTATGGCTAAGCCACATTCCCTAGCATTTCTTTTCATTAATTCTCTTGATATTCTGTACTTTTTGTTTTTCCAAATGAATTTTGGTATTTTTTCTAGCTCTATAAAATACTATTTTGATAGTTTTATTGGTATGCTACTGCATAGATAGATTAATTTAGGTAGAATTGTCATTTCTTAATATTAGTTCAGCCTACCTACAAGCAATTGATGTTTTTTCAATTACTTACGTCTGACTTTATTGGTGTGGAAAGTGTTGTGTTCATATTGCCCCTGGGTTTGTTTTGGCATGTAGACTCATAAAATTTATTGTGTCTACAGTAGCTTTAAATGGGATTTCTCTGTCCATCTCTTGCGGTTGGACTTTGTTAGTAATATATAGAATCACAGATTATTTATGTAGGTTTATTTTGTATTCTGCAACTTTCCTAAAGTTGTTTATTATTTCAAGTAGTTTCTTTTACTTTGTTCTCTAGAATTCTCTAAGTATTCATCATGTTGTCTGCAAAGAGCAAAAACTTAGTTTTTTCTTTACCTGTTATAATTCCTTCTATTTCTTTTTCTTCTTTTATTGTTCAAGCTAATATTTACAGTACCATTTTGAATACCAGTGGTGATAATAAGCATCCTTGTTTCACCCCTGATCTTATAGGAAATGCATCTAGCTTATTCCCATTACATAAAATATTTGCTTATGATTTTAGGTGCAACCTGTTTATTTTTTTTTAAGGCAAGTTTAATATATTCCTATGCTCACAAATGTTTTCAAAAGGAATAGGTGTTGGAGGTGGAGCCAAGATGGCCTTATGGAAGGACAGAACTTCTCTAGTCCCCCTGCTCATAATCCATAAAATGCCTGTAAAATAACTCTAAACAAATTCAAGAGCAGACAATGACTCAAAGTGACAGAGTGAAACAGATTTCCAGTCCAAGACAGACTGGAAGGCTGACAGGAAAGGTCTATCACACTGGGCTCAGAGCAGAGCTTGGCCTATCCTGGCCTGGCCACATAGACAGGACTGGAGCAGTCCTCAGGGTGCGAAATCATGGACAGCTGCTGTGGTTCCCAGACTTCTCAACCCACAAACCCCAGAGATCGCTTCAAATGTCAATAAGAATGCTCTTTCACTTGGGGTGAGGGGAGCATGGTCAGGCCCCAAAACTGGCCCCAGGTCAGTGGCAGCAACCCCTGTGGTGGCAGCATCTGTCCACTTTGGGATCCCTTAGCCTACAGACCCGGGGAGAATTCAGCAAATGATCTAGGTCTTAGTCCAGAGTGGTGATCCTGGGGTGAGGAGAAGTGCTGGAGTAGCAGAGCTGGTGGCAGCTGTGGAGAGGGAACCCTATTCACAGTTCGCTTTTCATTGCTCACAGACCAGAACACAAGTCCAAAGAGGAGTAAACTCCTCCCTCTTGATTGTGCCACCTTGGAGGAACTGAGAATTTACAGGCCCCTAGAGATGTCTCAGAGAAGAGCAGCACAAAACCACTGAATTCTAGGGTATTATACTCTCTGCTTGACAAAGGGCTCAAAAATCTAGTAACTGGCTGGGAAAATGCCCCAAAAAGGGAAAAAAATAAGACTGCAGAAGGTTGCTTTCTTAATAAAAAGGTATTTTCTTCCATTCTTCAGCATGAGGAAGAATAAAGCATATCATCAGAGAAAGCCAGGAAGGTCAAAGCTTCTAAATCCAAAGCCTCCAAAAAATATGTAATGATCTCAGGCCAGGGAAGAGCTCCAAAAAAATTTTGAACATCAAGTAAGAAAGGTGGACGATAAATTGGAAAGAGAAATCAGAGTGATGCAATAAAATCATGAAATAGAGCCAACAGCTTGCTAAAGGAGACTCAAAAATGCTGAAGAAAATAACATATTAAAAAATAGACTAACCCAAACGGCAAAAGAGGTACAAAAAAAAACCGATGAGAAGATGCCCTAAAAAGCAGAATGGACCAAATAGAAAAGGAAGTTCAAAATCCCACTGAAGAAAATAGTTCTTTAAAAATTAGAATGGAGTAGATGGAAACTAATAATTTTGTGAGAAACCAAGAAATTATAAAATAACCAAAAAAATGAAAAACTAGAAGACAATGTGAAATATCTCATTTTAAAAAACTGACCTGGAAAATAGATCCAGGAGAAATAATTTAAAAATTATGGGTGTACCTGAAAACCATGACAACAAAAACCAACATAGGATCTTCCAAGAAATTATCAAGGAACACTGCATTTTTCTTCATATGTTCTTTTTAGTCGATTTGGGTTTTTACAATAGTGAATGTAACTTATTTTCTCACTCACTCTTAAAACAATATTGCAATTACTATATACTATATATTACTATATCTGGTTCTGATCATTTCATTTTTCATTATTTTGTGTAAGTCTTTTCATTCTTTTCTTAGATTATTGAGCTCATCATTTCTTATAGCACAGTCGTATTCCATTACAATCATATATCACCCCGCATTCTGGCAAGATGTTTATCCAAATCATTGTGACTTCTGGTCCTTCACTTTTCCCACTTTGCTATGCTTCTCTCTACATGAGTTCTTTAGTCTTACATTATGGTTCCCAGACGCTTCATGGCATATGAACATAGGTAGATTGGAATGCAAATGGGAGATTTGAGCAAGGTATTTTGAGGATTTTCAGACCATCCATTGGTTTATATTGCTTCCTATAGGTAGCCATTCAGCAGTGATATTCTGGAGTCAGCTCCAAGTGACTCTGAGATAATTATATTTTGTGTCGGAGTATCTGGATTGTAGAAATCAAGAAATGCTACAAATCATGACTTAATTGATTGTTTTGCTGATGAACTAGGTTTCAGAGAATGATAGAGAAAATCATAATATAGGTTAAATTTCAGGGTGTCACAAATACAGGTTGTTGTTGTTTTCTGGATAGCTAGTTCTTAAGCATTTGCCAGTTCATTTCTGCTTTAGGGGCTGAAGAATAAGCAGTACCATCAGCAACATAGATTTATCTTCAAGTAACTCAGGTACTTTCCTCTCGAAACTGTTCAAAACTTATGCAGCTTGTCTTCCCCTTTCAAGGAATACTGCTGCAGTTGCTATATTACACTTAAATGTGTGAGATGGACGTTGTATAAGTGGCACAATGGATAGAGCACTGGGGTTGTAATCAAGAGGAGTCATCTTCATAACTGAAACACAGCCTCAGTCGCTTACTAGCTATGTGTCAAGTATAGGCAAGTCTCCTAATCCTGTTTTCTCACTTTTCTCAACTTCAAAAGAGCTACAGAAGGAAATGGAAAATGATTCCAGTGTATTTGCTAAGAAAATCACAAAATGAGGTCATAAAATAATCAGACACAACTGAACAACAACAAGACAACATATATATATATATGTATATATATATATATTATTTATTCCATACACTAATCTTATAGGATACAGGATGCAGTTAAGGACCCATAATTACGAGAAAACTGAGTTTGGGACTTACCTCAACCTATATGACATGAAAGTGTCTAAGGCAATATAAACTCAGATCTCTCCTAACCTCAGATTTATGATACTTTCTGCAATATAAAACTACTCTTGAAAAAAAAATCGCATTACACTTCTTTATGTATTAGAGAAATAACCTGATTTGGGGGCTAGATCTTAGAGTTGGGAAAGTACAGATTGTATTTTCTCTCCAAGGAAAAAGATGATCTAATTGATGTTATTGTCCTCTCATTGCTTTTCTAAAAGCAATCTTTACCTCTTTGTTCCTAAGACTATAGACCAGAGGGTTCAACATAGGGATGACCATGGTGTAGAACACTGAAGCAATTTTGTCTGTGTCCATAGAGTGACTTGAGCTGGGTTGTAAATACATGTAGATTACTGTCCCATAGAATATGGACACTGATGTGAGATGGGAAGCACAAGTGGAGAAAGCTTTCTGGCGGCCTTCTGAAGAATGGATTCTCAGGATGGTGATGAAGATTAACAAGTAAGAGGTAAAGATGACAAGAAATGGGAAAAACGTATTGAGTGATGCTAAGATAAAGACTAGTGATTCAGTGATGTGAATATCAGAGCAAGAGAGATCTAGGAGAGGGAGAATATCACAGAAAAAATGATGGATGATATTGGACCTACAAAAGGAAAGGCTAAACATGCTTCCTATGACAATGCAGGAGGTCAGGAAGCTATAGATGTAAGCACCACTAGCCAGAAAGGCACAAACGGTTGATGTCATAGTAGTGGCATAATGTAGTGGCTTACGGATAGCTGCATGGCGATCATAGGCCATGGAGGCTAAGAGGAAACTTTCAGTCGTAACAAAAGCCACAAAGAAAAAAAATTGTGCAGCACATCCGTCATAGGAGATAACCTTGTCCCCTGTGAGAAGCCCAGCCATCACCTTGGGAGTCACAGCTGAGGAGTAGCCAAAATCCACCAGAGAAAGGTTACTGAGAAAAAAGTACATGGGAGTGTGGAGGCGAGAATCCCAGAAGATCAGAGCTACTATGCCCAAGTTCCCTACCAGGGTGATGAGGTAGATGAAGGTGAACATGACGAAGAGAGGTGCCTGAAGCTCTCTGACATCTGTTAATCCTATAAGGATGAACTCATTCACTTCAGATCTGTTCTCCATAGATGTCGTTCACCTGCAACAAAAGCTTAATCAGAAAAATCCACTCTGCGTGATGAAGGACCCCATTTCATAAAACATGATCAGCAACCTATCTTCTGTGAGGGCTAGAAATAAGCACTTAAGGCACCAAGAACATTTACATCATTGTTATAGCAGTTACTCTAGCTCCCTGAAATTCAACCAAAAATTTTCTGATCGAGACCCTCATGTATAACTTCTCACTTTGTTTAATCTACTAAAAATTTAACCACCCCCAAAGTGACATTTTCACTTCAGGAAACTGAAGTTTATTTTTTTTACCTCTGGCAAAAATCTGGATAGGAGCAAGGCTTACTGTTGCCCAGAATTAGAGAATTACATCTATTCTGATTAAGATACTTTATTCTTATGAAGAGAGAAAAGACGAAAAAAGGAGACAAGGGAGGAACCAAATGAGAGGAAGGTTAAAAAATTGAGAGAAGGGAGGAGAGGATCAAATAAGTTGGCCATATGGTTTCTGGGATCTTGCTTAGTCCTGAATCTTTGTAGCTCCAAGGGTTATGGAATGGATTAAACTCACCACTTCAGGTGTAGGAAGAGTTGCCAACAGACACCAGTTGCGTAGTTGCGAGAATCATACATCCAAAACACCACTGGTGGATCACTTAACAATAAATAGAGGATTTCTAAATTTGTTTCCTTCACCAAGCCTGTCCCTTTTCCAATTCTCCACCACTGCCACTGTGTAAACAGAAGGCGATCACAAATAGGGGCATTTGTCCTCCTATTAATGATATGGTTTTTGAGTCTCAGAGAGATCATCAATTCTGGGGCTACACTCCTTCAAGTTTCAGATAAAATCTCACCGACAAGGAGGTTTCTTGATCCATTGATCTGAGTTTCAACGCCTTCCCCATTTTGATTATCTCTAATTTGTCCTGGATACAGCGTATTTGTAAACTGATATTTGCATGTTATTTGCCTAGAGATTACGGACTCCTTGATGACAGGAACTGTATTTTACCTTTCTTTGTATTCTCATTGATTACATATAGTAAGCACTTCACGAATGACTATTTACTCACTTACTGGCCAGTAGTAACCTTCAATTTCCCAAACTATGCTAAGCTGGCCTTTAGGAATCAGAAAACTACATAGTCCATTCTCAGGTACCTCGTTAAGTCTTTAGATCGTGAAAGAACCTGTCACTCTTATACATCATTCACGCAGTCTTTAGTACTTTGTTTCATTTCTCCCATATGAATTACTAGAAGTTTTCATGAAACGTAAAAGTAGACCGCCATATTCTATCAATAATAATTTGTATCTTTAGAAATATATATATACACACACACAATATATATATATGTATATATATACACACATACAAACATGAATACATACATACACACATATAAGTAAAAGGAAGCAAAAATCTCAGATCACCATGAATTCTCAGAGGTCATCTACCTCAACTCACATCTGACAAGTAGTGTCCTCTAACAAAAGTCATGAAAGAGTGGGAAAGGATAAGATTTGGTTAAGGAGGAAGAGTGAAAGGAACTAGATTTATAGATCTCGTAGTATGTTGGGATCCCCAAGGATATATGCAAGGTGAATTAGTATCTCTAATTCATGAAAACAAATCTGCCTTCTCAGGTACCATTTAGACTTTAGGAATGGGATGCATAGATGGAATACAGTTCTGGAAAGTTATCATTATAGTATTTTTAACTTGGAAAAATGTAAAGAAATCCAGGAACCACAGTGGGAAAACATGGTGGAAAGCATTTATATTTTCATCAGTATGTTACTGAAGGGTATCATCAAGTATGTGGGCATTTGTCAGAATGTTCTTTCTTATTCTGTCTCTCTGGCTCTCGATGCCTTTCTCTGTCTTTGTCTCTATCGCTGTATCTCTGAAAATTTCTCAGTCTCTTCCTGTATCTGTTTTTCCCTTTTTCTTTCTCTGCCTCTTTCCACCTGTTCGTCTCTTTCTATCTGCATATCTTTCTACCTAACTAGCTACCTAACTACCTCTGTCTTTCTCCTCACAGAACATTTATTTGTTTCTTGATGAAAATGATGTTTTCCTACCTCAAAAGCGCTAAATGAAGGAACAAATATGAGAAAATTTTATCCTGCATTTGATTCTCATGAAGCATGAGGAATTGCTAGCTAGGATCAAAAGAAATGGAAATGTTACAAGAGTACGGGAAAAGTAATTGTCACCCTATAGTTTAAGATAGGCAAAGAAAAGCCACCAGAAATGATCAGTAATGCACATTAGGCTTGGGGAGAGTCAATTCCAGACATTTTGGAGGAAGGATAAAGTATGATCCTATGGATTCATTCTATCAGAAATTTAGACTTGAGGGATTAGGAAGATCTCAAGAATAAAATTTTGAAGATATAAGATGAAAAATGGAAAAATTAGGCAGAATTATATATGAAAAAATTGCAGTAAGGAAAAGTGGAAAGGTAACAATTATGAATGCAAAATCTGATCGTATATCATAGTAATTGATTTCAGGGGTGCCAGGCCTCAAGGTTAGTTGAAGTAAGTACAGAAAGCTGAAGACTACGACAAGGTGTGTTTTTGAATTAAAAAAAATGATTATTTGAGGAAACAAAGCGGAATCAAATTATGAAGTGGACTGATTCACAAGACTGATGAGAAGTACAAAGAATGACAGGGAAAGGTAATACTGCTCTGTTTGCATTTTCTTTTTCTTTTCTCTGAAGATCTTTGGATTTAGAAAACCAAAAAAACTAAGAGATGATAACAAAGACAATAAGAACTAAAACCCGTATTAGTCGAGAGAAGGGAAGAAGCATTTTACAGTATCTATTATGTGCCAGACGCTGTGCTGCACTTCATAAATAGTATTTTATTCTCACAACAACTCTGTGAGTTACGGACTACTATTACCCCCATTTTAAAGCTGGGGAACCTAGGGTGAACAGAGGGTGAGTGATTTGCCAAGGGTTAGGTCTTAAGTGTCTGTGATGGATTTAAACTCAGGATTTCCTGAGTCCAGTCCCAGTGGTCTATCATTTCTACCAGAGTTGCTGCTTTAAAATTTGTGAAGTATTTAAATACACTGGAACATTTGAAAACCCAAACAACCTTGTGAAGTACATGGCAAAGGAGAAAATCACCTTGACCTTATACTTAAAGGAGAAGTACAGTATCCAGACATAGAGAGGAGGTCCTCCCTATTGTACATTTGGAGTCACATGTTCATTTTTTTTCTTTCCACGCTTTAGGAAAGACATTGATAAACTAGTAATGCTCCACAGGAATTTAGGTAGGATGGAGAAAGACTTTGAAATCTTGCTGTATTTGGATTGGTGGAAAGAACTCAGGGTGTTTGGTATAAAAAAGGTAAAGGATGGTTGTGGGGAAAGAGTTTGAGATTAAATTTATCCCCAAGTATCTGTTGGATTGACATATGGAGGAAGAATTTGTATTGTTTTGTTTTGTTTGTGCCTAAAGGGAAGAACTAGGAGGAAAGATTAGAAGGTAAGATGAAACAAACTTAGGTTTAATGTAATGTAAAATATTCCAAAAATATTTCTGTTTAGAAGGTGAAGAGGCTGTCTTAAAATGTACTGAATTTCCTCTTACTTAAAGTTTTGAGGAGAGGGCTAGGTTACCTCTTATTCAACAGAGCACAGACACAGAGGGGTCCATACAAAAACACACAGGCCAAGACATATATAGACATAGATATATACAGATTTACCTTTAGATATAATTATATTTGTATATACACATTTGAGGCATGAAGACAGAAACAGAAAAAGGTTATTTCTCATTTTATTGAAAAAATTGTTTACTAACCCTTCTTTTTGTGACTTTGATCATGGACAAGTCACCTCATCCTAGAGCCCCAGTTTGCTCATAAGTCAAAAAAGGATAAAAATAATGCAACCTACATCACAGGGCTATTTTGAGCATGAAGGGAGATAATTCTGTACTTGAAAACTTTAAAGCTCAACAAGAGTTGTCTATTTTTATTTTAATTAATACTACTGTTACTATGTTTATTATCTTTCACAAATCCCTTAATTCTTTTAATCTTAAGATATCATAGACCTCAGTTTGCTCACTAAAAAAAAATAAAAGATTTTAACTAGATGACCTCCACCGTCTTTTCCATCTCTGAGTTCATATTCTTATGAAAATGTTTAACCTGTATTAATTTTAAATATATCCATTGGTGTTCATAATACTATAATGAAAGAACTTTTTTTTAAATATGGCTAATGTGGTACCGACAGATATGGACAAAATAAATAAATAAAACTTTATCTCATAGACTACTAGAGGAGTAGGGAAAGTTCTATTACTACAACTAACAACGATGAAGGATGTTCCTTGAACTTAACAAGAACTATATTAATTGGACAGCAAACAACCAATTTTGGAGTCAATATTTGTAATAATATTTGTCTAAGACTTGGGATGTGTTCCTTTTCATCATTGAGATGATTGAATCAAATATGTATAAACATAAACTATGGCAATCTTTTTCACTGATTTACACAAGGTTAGATTCTCTTGAGTTCCCATGTCTAGAGAGAGACCTTGTCAGTCACCATGCCTGACAAAGTGATTTGTTTTCCACTCTGAAATGCTCAGGTGTTAGTAAAGAGCACTCTCTTTGAAAGATTACTGAGTTGAAATCTGAAGATTTGGGCTGTAATATTGCCTGAATACTCACTATTGTTTTCTGTGATTTCATGAAAGTTAATCAATCCTTCTGCACCTCTGTCTGATCATTCAAAAATGGGAATAATAATTCTTGAGACATGAAGGTCAAACAATGTGAGAAAAGTATCAATAATCAAATGCCTTAGAGATGGGACATACCATGATCAGTGCAGGTTATCGGGCTTTTACATGTCAATGGGTGATCAGGTGCTCTGAGAAACACATAAACATATAGAAAAGAGGATAGAGTTGCTACTACACTACAAAGCACCAGTGTAGTAACACATTGTGGTAGAGAGAACTTTGATCTTTGGGTCAAATGGATGTGGACTTAAATCCCATCTCAGATCCTTATTAATTGTATATGTTTGGAAAAATCACTTAAGTCAATCAGATTCAGGTTACTTATCTGTAAAAAAAGGGAAGTACATAACACAACAACCATGGTATTTATCTCAAACAGTTTTTCGTTGAGTTCAAGTGAGAAAATCAATATAAAGCTTTCTACAAAGGTAAAAAAATACAAATTTTCATAAATAGGAGCTATACCAGCCTAGGGTAGGGTTCTATCTCACTTAAATTTTCTTATCCAACCCTTACAGAAGTACTTTTGATTTTCTTTGTTTTTTTTTATTGCAATGCCTTGCATACAGTATATCCTTATTCAACATTCCTAAATTACATGTTCATTTGGACAACACAATCCTCTTTCCTTCAAATAGCTCCTTCAGTTACTGAAGGATGATGAGCTTGAAAAACTGTAAGTAGTGTACTAAAAAAAGTGGTTTATAGAGGCCTGGGAAGTTTGAACACAGTTTCCATAATTTGTCTCACTTGATACCTAAGATAACCCTATGAAGTAAATGCTACAGATATAATTAAGCACAGTTTATGGGTGAGGAAATAGAAGTGAAATGACTTACCCCTGAGGAAAGTGAGTCACCATCTCAAATACGGAAGGTTTTTATGCAAGACTTCCTGCCTCCACAACCAAAAATGTTTTCATTATACCATTTTGGTGTCTACACTGCATTGCAGTCTTGGAATTGGAAACACTATAACCCAGCTAGCTTCATTATGAAGGAAGATAGCCAAGACTTCAAAAAGAAGACTTAGGAAAGAATTTTATATTCCCAATTTGGCATTGAAGTCCCAAGCCTAAGAAACAAAGGGTTGTATTTGACAACCTCTTAATTAGTCACTGGGATAAAGAGTTCAAAAGTTCTTCGTGGCAGAGAGGACACCTCAGGCCATTACTGTAGCATGAATGGCGGTAGAGTTAGTTATGCCCACCTCTACCGTCCATTCAACTCAGCCTCTGGAAACAGAAAAGGAACTGGGTGAATGAATGAATGACTGAGGGAATTTCACTTTTCAACTCATTCTCCAGCACTCAGCCCTATTGTTGAATGTTTCAATGCCAATAGCTAAAGTCATCTAAGAGGCAGAGATTCATACAAATATGGAAAATTAGCAGAGATGGTGCTTGAGAGATGGTGCCACCTTGGAGATACCTAGCAGCCCTGCTGACAACTCATGAACAAAACAAACCATTAAATTCTGTTCTGACCATGGGGAAAATCATTTTTCTCTTGGGTACTTTGCCATTCTTAGCTTGTTAGGAAAATGAAATGGAAAGGGACCTGGATAAGACCCTTGACAAAAGATTGCTTCTAATCCTGCTTCTATCATCTCCTTGCTAAGTGAAATTGGCCATGTCACTGAATGTCTCCACATCTCAATTTGTTTTTCCTTGTAATGGATGTAATAATCTCAGACCCAAAAACGAAGAAAAAGTTCTGGTGAAGAGAAATATAATACTGAACATGAAGGAAATGTGGTTTATTGAAAAGATCTCCACAAAATGAATCAGTGGGATGGAATTGGGCAAACACTATTGTGGAAGGACAGATCAAGGGAGAGAATGGAATAAATGGAGGGTAGGATAGGCCAGAGGGAACTGTGGTTAGTTTTTCAAAACATAAGTATGATGTAAGCAGAAGAAAAGAAAAAGAAAAAGAAAAGTTAATAGAATCTTTCTGTGGGGACAAGGACCAAAACACAAATACCAAAGAGGTAAGCATTGAGATTGTATTCCCATCTGAAACTTCAGAAGGCAATATGAATTGCTCTGAAGCATAGAGAGACTTCTTGGAAGAGCTCTGGAAGGTTTTTAAAATGTAAATAAGAGAAATAAAAGAAAAACTGGTCAAAGATTTTAAGAGCATGAAAAAAGAATTCACTGAAGAGAACAGCTCTTGAAAAGGAAAATTGAACAAATGAAAAATGAAGTACAAAATCTAACTGGTGAAAATAAGTCCTTAAAAAGAACAATTGGACAGATGGAAAACGATATGCAAAAGTTAACTGAAGAAAACAATTTGTTAAAAAATAGAATCAGGCAAGTAGAAGCTAATGAATCTATAAGACATCAAGAAGAAGTCAAACAGAATCTAAAGAAAGAAATAGTAGAGGAAAATATAAGACATCTAATTGGAAAAACAACTGATCTGGAAAGCAGATCCAAGAGAGAAAACCTAAGAATCATTGGTCTAGCAGAAAGCCATGATGAAAAAAAGATCCTGGACAACATCATCCAAGAAATCATCAAGGAAAATTGCCCAGACGTCTTAGACCCAAAGGGCAAAATAGTCATCAGAAGAATACACCGTTCACCTCCCGAAAGGGAACCCAAACGAAAAACACCAAGGAATTTCATTACCAAATTCCAGAACTATCAAGTGAAGGAGAAAATACTGCAGGCAGCAAGAATGAAACCACTAAGTATCAAGAAGCTACAGTCAGGATCACACAGGACCTTGTAGATTTTACATTAAAAGATCTAAGGAATTGGAGAACGATATTCCATAAGGCAAAGGAGCTGGGACTACACTGAAGGATCAGCAAAGTTGAGCATAACATTTCAGGCAAGGAGATGGACATTCAATGAAATAAAGGGTTTCCAGGCCTTGCTTATGAAAAGGCCAGACCTTAATAGAAAATTTGACCTTCAAATGCAGGGCTCAAGAGAGGCATAAAAAAGTAAACAGGGGGAAAAATCTTCTTACACAATATGGGCCAAGTGTTTACATCCCTATAAGGGAAGATGATACTTGTTATTCTTGAGAATTGTATATTTATTATGAAATGTAAAAGGGATATACATAGATACCAGAAGTGGGTATAAATTAAAAGATGTGATGATAAAAAATATGATTTAAGGATGTGAAGGGATTGTAATGGGAGACGTGAAAAGGAGGAGGCAGTAAAAAATAAATTCCACTACAGGAAGAGGCAGAAAAATACATTACAGCAGAGAGAAAAAGGGGAGGGAGATGATTATTGTTTGAGTGGTACTCTCATTTGATTGGATTCAAGGCCGGAAAAACAAAATCAGTTAAGTATAGAAATAAGACTAGCTTTATAGGGAGACGGAGTGGAAGGGGGAAAGAAAAGGGAGGGGAGGCTAAAAGGGAGAGAAGAAGTAGTAAGGGAGGGGCAATGAAAGAAGAGAGGGAAGACTGAGGGAGTTGTGGACAAAATGAAAACTCTAATGGGCAGGGGAAGGGAGAAAGGAGAACTGAAAGGACAAACAAGGGAAAAGAGGATGAAGAAAAAGGCACAGATAGTATACACAACTGTGAATGTGAACGGGATGAACTCTTCTATAAAATGGACACAGCAGAATAGGTTAAAAACCATAATCCAACAACATGTTGTTTACAAGAAACACATAAAAAACAGGGAGAGTTACATAGGGTAAAGGTTAACGGACCTCAGAGATAAGGAAGGAGACTATATCATGCTAAAAGTCACCATAGACAACAAAGCAATTGCACTACTAAACATATATGCTCCAAGTAGTATAGCATCCAGATTCTTAGAGGAGAAGTTAGGGGAGTTACAGGAAGAAATAGACAGCAAAACTATACTAATGGGGGACTTCAACCTCCCCCTCTCTGAACTTGATAAATCTAAGCTCAAAATAAACAAGAAAGAAGTTGAGGAGGTGAGTAGAACTCTGGATAAAGTAGATATGATAGCTCTCTGGAGGAAATTGAATGGGGATAGAAAGGAATATTCTCAGTGGTACCTGGCACACATACAAAAATTAACCATGTACTAGGCCATAAAAACCTCACAATCCAGTGCAGAAAGGCAAAGATAGTTAAAGAATCCTTCCCAGATGACAATGCAATAAAAGTTATATGTAATCAAAGCCATGTAAACATAAACCAAAAACTAACTGGAAACTAAACAATCTAATCCTAAGAAATGAGTGGTATAAACAACAAATTATGCAATGAACAACGTCATTCAAAAGAATGGCAATAATAAAACAACCTACCAAATTTTATGGGATACTGCAAAAGCAGTTCTTAGAGGAAGTTTTATATCTTTGAGTGTGTATATAAATAAAATAGAGAAAGAGGAGATCAATAAATTGGGCGTGCAGCAGAACAAGCTCAAAAAAGAACAAATTGAACATTCCCAAGAAAATACCACATTAGAAATACTGAAAACCAAAGAAGACACTAATAAAATTGAAATTAAGAAAACCACTGAACAAATAAATAAAACTAGGAGTTGCTTTTATAAAAAAACCAATGAAATTCAAGAACCTTTGGTAAATTTGATTTAAAAAATAAAGAGGAAAATCAAATTTGCAATATCAAAAATGAAAAGGGTGAACTCACCTCCAATGAGGAGGAAATTAAAACAATAATAAGAAATTACTTTGCCCAGGAGGATCCAAGATGGTGGAGTAAAATGATGCACATACTCTAGCTCTTCCTTCACAGCCCATTAAATACCTGTAAAAAATGACTCTCAACAAATTCTAAAGCAGCAGAAGCCACAGAATGAGAGAGTTGAAGAGACTTCCAGCCCAAGGTAACCTGGAAGGTCAACAGGAAACACCTATTGCACCTGACACAGAGTGGAGTACAGCCCAGCCTTGGCCACTTGGAGGAACGGGACCAAAACAAGTATTGGGGGCATAATCTCCAGCAGTAACAGCGGTTCTTGGATCCCTGAACCCACAAACGCCAGAGACAGGTTCAAAGGCCACTGGGAGGGCTCCTTCACTCATGAGGAGAGAGTGTTGTCTGGATCGCTGGCAACAGCCATTGCAGCGTCAGAGGCAGCCTTCAACATGAAGTCCCTGGGGGAATTGAGCCACTGATCTAGGTCTTGGACCTGAGTGATGGCCCTGATCTCTGCCTATAGCCCCTGGGGAAATTGAGTTGCTGATCTGAATCTCAGCAGCCAGCCCAGCTTGGGAGTGAGGAAGAGAATTAGCATGACAGAATTGGAGGTGGTTGTGGGGAGGGACTTCTACAAGCCAATTCTGGGCACAAAAATTTTTGTTTGCTCCCAGAACAGTGCGCAGCCCAGGAGAGGAGGAAACTTCTCTCCCCTGATCATGGCACCATGGAGGAACTGAGAACATACAGGTCACCAGAGTATACCCTGCTCTTAACAAAGGACTCGAAAATCATATAAGAAGCTGGAAAAATGTACCAAAAAAAGGCAAAAAAAATAAGACTATAGAAGGTTACTTTCTTGGTGAACTAGTATTTCCTTCCATTCATTCGGATGAAGAAGAACAATGCTTACCATCAGAGGTCTCCAAAATAAATATGCAAAGGTCTCAGGTCATGGAAGAGCACAAAAAGGATTTTGAAAATCAAGTAAGAAAGATGGAGGAAAAATTGGGAAGAGAAATGAGAGCGATGCAAGAAAATCATGAAAAACCACTGAACAGCTTGCTAAAGGAGACACAAAATAATGATGAAGAAAATAAGACCTTTAAAAATAGGCTAACTCAATTGGCAAAAGAGTTCCAAAAAGCGAATCAGGAGAAGTAGGCTTTCAAATAGAGAATTAGTCAAATGGAAAAGGAAGTTCAAAAGCTCACTGAATAAAAGAGTTCTTTAAAAATTAGAATGGACTAGATGGAATTTAATGACTTTATGAGAAACCAAGAAATTACAAAACAAAACCAAAAGAATGAACAAAATAGAAGATAATGTGAAATATCTCATTAGAAAAACAAATGACCTAGAAAAAAGATGCAGGAGAGACAATTTAAAAACTATGGGACTGCCTAAAAGCCATGCTCAAAAAAAGAGTCTAAGCTTCATCTTTCATGAAATTATCAAAGAAAACTGCCCTGACACTCTAGAATCAGAGGGCAAAATAAATATTGAAAAATTCACCAAACACCTTGTGAAAGAGATCCCAAAAGAGAAACTCCTAGGATTGTTAGAGCCGAATTCCAGAGTTCCCTGGTCAAGGAGAAAATGTTGCAGGCAGCGAGAAAGAAACAATTCGAATATTGTGGAAATACAATCAGGATAACAAAAAATCTAACATCTTCTACATTAAAGGATTGAAGGGTATGGGATATGATATTCTAGAAATCAAAGGAACTAGGATTAAAACCAAGAATCGCCTATCCAGCAAAACTGAGTATAATACTTTAGGGGGGAAAATGGCAATCCAATGAAACAGAAGACTTTCAAGCATTCTTGATGGAAAGAACAGAGCTGAAAATATAATTTGACTTTCAAACAAAAGAATTAAGAGAAGCATGAAGAGGTAAAGAAGAAAGAGAAATCATGAGGGACTTACTAAAGTTGAGCTGTTTACACTCCTACATGGAAAGATAATATTTGTAACTCTTGAGACTTTTGTCAGTATTTGGGTAGTTGGAGGGATTTTACACACACACACACACACACACACACACACACACACACACACACACACATACATACATACATACATATATACATATATATAGACAGAGAGCACAGAGTGAGTTGAATAGGGTGCAATCATATCTAAAACATAAAATTAAGGGGTGAGAGAGGAATATATTGGAAGGAGAAAGGAAGAAATGGAATAGGGCAAATTATCTCTCGTAAGAGAGGGAGGAAAAAACTTTATCAGTGGAGGGGAAAAGGGGGAGTTGAGAAGGTAAAAGTGAAGCTTACTCTCATCACATTTGGCTCAAGGCAGGAATATCATGCATGCTCAATTTGGTATGAAAACCTATCTTACACTACAAGGAATTAGGGGAGAAGGGGATAAGCAGGATGGGGCGGGGGAGATGCTGGAAGAGAGGACAAATAGAAGGAAGGAGCAATTAGAAGTATACACTCTTGGGGAGGGACAAGGTCCAAAGACAGAATAGAAGAAATGGGGGGCCAGATAGAATGGTAGTAAATATCCTTAATATTACACAACATGACTATTATGGAAGTCATTTGCAAAACTACACATATATACCTTATATTGAATTTCTTCTCTTTTCAGTGGGGATGGTTGGGGAGGGAGGAAAGAAGAGAAGTTGGAACTCAAAGTTTTAAGAAAAAAATGTTGAGAATTGTTTTTGCATACAAGTGCGAAATAAGAAATAAAGGTAATGGGGTATAGAAATTTATTTTGCCCTACAAGACAAGAGAGAAGATGGGGATAAGGGAAGGGAGGGGTGTTAGAAGGGAGGGCAGACTGGTGGAAGGGATAATCAGAATGCTTGGCGTTGTGGGGTGGGGGGAGGGGAGAAATGGGTAAAAAATTTGGAACTCAAAATTCTGTGGAAAAGAAAGTTGAAAACTAAATATAAATAAATCAACATTAAAAAAGAAATTACTTTGCCCAACTGTATGCCCCCAAAATGAGGTGAATGATTGTTTTAAAAGACATAAATTGCCCAGACTAACAGAAGTGAAAATTGAATTCTTAAATAACCTCATCTCAGAAAAATAAATTGAACAAGCTATCACTGAATTCCCTAGGAAAAAAATCTCCAGGGCCAGATGCATTCACAAGCGATTTCTATCTAACATTTAAAGAATAATTACTTCCAATACTATATAGATGATTTGGGAAAACTGGGGAAGAAGGAGCCCTCCAAAATTCTTTTTATGATACAACTATGGTTTTAATACCTAAATCAGGAAGAGCCAAAACAGAGAAAGAAAATTATAGACCAATTTCTCTAATGAATATAGATGTAAAATTTTTAAATAAGATTGTAGCAAAAAGAATATAGCAACTTATCACGAAAATAATATATTATTATTAAGTAGAATTTACACCACGGATGCAGAACTAGTTCAATATTAGGAAAACTTTTAATATCATTGATCATATCAGCAAGAAACTAATAGAAAATAAATGATTATCTCAACTGATATAGGAAAAGCTTTTGACAAAATACAACACCCATTCCTATTGAAAGCACTGGAGAAAATAGGAATAAATGGAACTTCCCATAAAATTATTAGCAGTGCCTACCTAAAACCTTCAGGAAGCATTTATGCAATGGTGATAAGCTAGACACATTTCCAATAAGATCAGGGGTGAAACAAGGATGTCCATTATCACCACAGTTATTCAATATGGTACTAGAAATGTTAGCTATAGTAATTAGACAAGACAAAGAAACTGAAGGAATCAGAATAGGCAAAGAAGAAACTAAGTCATCACTCTTTGCAGATGATATGATTATATACGTAGAAAATCCCTGAGATTCAAGTAAAAAACTACTTGAAATAGTAAATAACTTTGAGAAAGTTGCAGGTTACAAAATAAACCCACATAAATCTTCTGCATTTCTATATATTAGTAACAAAGCCCAACAGCAAGAGATAGAAAGAGAAATCCCATTGAAAACTAGGAAGACACTATAAAATATTGGGGAATTTACGTGCCAAAACAAACCTGCGGACTATATGAACACAACTACAAGACGCTTTTCACACAAATAAAGTCAGATCTAAGTAAGTGGAAAAACATCAGTTGCTCATGCGTGGGCTGAGCCAATATAACAAAATGAAAATTCTACCTAAATTAGTTTACTTATTCAGTGCCATATCAATCAAACTGTCAGATAATTATTTTCTAGAGCTAGAAAAAATAATATCAAAAGTCATCTGGAAAAACAAAAGGTCCAGAATGTCAAGGGCAGTAATGAAAAGAAATGCTAGCCCTGCCAGATCTCAAATTGTATTATAAATAAGCAATTACCAAAGCCACTTGGTACTGACTAAGAAACAGAAGGGTAGATCAGGGGAATAGATTAGGTACCCAAGACACAGTAGTCAATGAATATAGCAATCTACTGTTTGATAAACCCAAGGACCCCAGCTTCTAGGATAAGAAGTCACTGTTCGGCAAGAATTGCTGGGAAAACTGGATAACAGTGTGGCGGACGCTACACTTAGAACAATGCCTGATACCATATACAAGAACAAAATCCAAAAGAGCACACGATCTAAGTATAAAGACTGATTCTATAAATGAATTAGTGGAGCAAAGAATAGTCTGTATCAGACTTAAGGAGAAGGGAAGAATTTTTAACAAACAAGAGATAGAAAAAATTATGAAGCATAAAATGGAAAATTTTGATTACATTAAATTGAAAAGTTTTTGCACAACCAAACCCAATACAACTAGGATTAGGAGGGAAACAGAAAACTGGGAAAGAATTTGTGCAACCACAGTCTGTGATAAGTCTCATTTCTAAAATATATAGAGAATTGTGTCAAATGTAAAAAGAATAAAAGTCATTCCCCAATTAATAAATGGTCAAAGGATATGAACAGGCAGTTTTCAGAGGAAGAAATTAAAGCTATATACAGTCACATAAAAATGCTCTAATCACTATTTCTTAGAGAGATGCAAATCAAAACAACTCTGAGATACCACATCACACCTATCAGATTAGCTAACATGACAAAACAAGAAGTTGATAAATGTTGGAGATGTGAGAGACTTGAAACACAGTGTTGGTGAGCTGTGAGCTGATCCACCTATTCTGGAGAGCAGTTTGGAATTATGCCCAAAGGGCTATAAAAATGTGCATACTCTTTGACCCAGCAATAGTGTTTCAAGGACTATATCCCAAGACAGCAAAAAAATGGGAAAGGGTTCCACATGTACAAAAATGTTTATAGCAGCACTTTCTGTAGAGGCCAAAAACTGGAATTCAAGGGGATGCCCAACAATTGGAGAATGGCTGAATAAACTGGTATGTGATTGTAATGGAGTACTACTGTACTATAAAAAACGATGAACAGAAAGACTTTTAGAGAGGCCTGGAAAGACTTACATGAACTGATGCTGAGCGAAAGGAGCAGAACCATGAGTACTTTGTACACAGCAACAACACATTATGTGAGGATTTTTTTCTGGTAGATTTAGAATTTCATTGCCATACAAGGACTTGAAAAATTCCCAATGGTCTCTTAAGGAAAAATGCCTTCCATATCCACAGAAGGAACTATGGAATTAGATCACAGTATGTAGCAGATGATTTTCTTTTGTATTACGTTTTGGTTTGTTTAATATTTCTCCCATTCATTTTAATTCCTCTATGCAACATGACTAAAGTGAAAATATATTTAATAGGAATGTATGTGTAGGACCTCTATAAAATTGTATGCCGTCTCAGGGAGGGAGGGAGGAGGGAGGGGGAAAGGATATGAAGAAAGGGGAAAAAAATCAAAGTTATATGGAAATAATTGTAGAACACTGAAAACAAATAAAATAATAAAAAAAATAGAACCAAAAAAACCAATAAATGTTAAAATTGTTTTTGTGTGCAACTGGGAAATAAGATGAACAGGCCCTGGGGTACAGTAATCTATTTTACCTAAAATGGAGAGGAAGGAGGAGGGAAGAAGGCATGAGTAATAGAAGGGACGACAGAATGAAGAAGGAGTGGATGAGGTGCATGCTGTTCTGGGGGGGGAGTTGGGGAGAGATGGGGAGAAAATTTCGAATTCACATTACTATGGAAGTGAATGTTGGAAACTGAAAATAAATAAATTATATATATTTTAAAAATGAAACATACTGTGTACATAATATAGAAACATTGTAAGATGATCAGATATGAATGACTTAGTTACTCTCAGCAATACAATGATTCAAGACAACTCTGAATTACAGATGATGAACAAAGAGAAAGAAATGAAGCTGTTTGAATACAGATTGGAGCTGTTTTTTTTTTATTTTTTCTGGATTTTTTATGTCTATATTTGCTTTCACAATACGACTCTTATGGAAATGTGTTGCATGACTGCACACATATAACCTATAACACATTGTTTGCCTTCTCAATGAGATTGGGGTGTGGGGAGGGAAGAAGGGAGAGAATTTGGAACTAATTCTTTTATAAATAAATATTAATTTTTTACATGTAACTGCGGAAATATTAAAGAAAAATACTTTTAAATTTAATTAATTTATTTTTTTCCATTTTCATCAATCACTTTTATAAGTATGAAGTTTTCTCTCTCTCCCTCAACACCCTTTTCCCAAGACAGCATGCAATCTTATATGGGTACTGCACTTGCTTTCCTATTAAACACATATGCACATTAGTCATGTTGCTTAAAAGAATGTAAACGAATGGAAGAAACCATGAGAAAACTAAACCAAACCAAAACAAAAGAGAAAATAGACTGTTTCATTCTGTGTTGTGATTTTATAGATCTTTCTCTGAATGTGGATGGCATTTTACCTCAAGAGTCCTTTGGGAATGATTTAGGGCCTTGCTGTGCTGTGAAGGGTTATTGTATTTATTTATTTACTTTTAGATTACGACATTCACTTACACAAAATTTTGAGTTCCAATTTTTCTTCCCATCTCTCCCCTCCCTCCACTCTTAAAACTTTGCATCCTGATTACCCCTTCCCTCATTGTACCTTCCCTTCCATCACATCCCACCCTTCTATTATACCCATTTTCTCTCTTTTCTTGTAGGGCAAGATAAATTTCTATACCCCAATCCCTGTGTTTCTTACTTCCCAGTTATATGCAATAATAATTCTCAAAATTCGTTTCTAGTACTTTGAATTCAAACTTCTCTCCCTCCCTCCATCCCTATCCATCCCCACTGATAAGGCAAGCAATTGAATACAGGTTATATATGTGTCATTTTGGAGAATGCTTCCATAATAATCATGTTGTGCAACAGTACCTATATTGTGCTCTATCCTATCCTGTCCACCCCTTCTTTTATTCTCTCATTTGACCTTGTCCCTTCCCAAAAGTGTTTACTTCTAGTTACTCCCTTCTCCCATTTGCCCTCCCTTTTATCATCCCCCTCACTCCACTTGTCCCCTCATTCTCTACTTTTCTGTAGTGTAAGATAGATTTTCATATCAAATTTAGTGAGCATGTTATTCCTTCCTTTAGCCATATGTGAAAAGGGTGAGCTTCACTTTTTCCCTCTTACCTTCCCCCTTTTCTCCTCCATTGAACAAGATTTTTCTTATCTCTTTTATGAGTTATAGCCTGCCCCATTTCATTTCTCCCTTTCTCCTCCCAGGATTTTCCTCCCTCATCCCTTAATTTTTATTTTACATTTTTTTATGGATATCATCTCTTCTGATTCAATTCAACCTCTACTCTCTATGTGTGTGTGCGTTTCTGTGAGTGAGTGAGTGAGTGTGTTTGTGCGTAATCCCTCCACCTACCCAAATACTGAGAAAAGTCTCAAGAGTTACAAATATTATCTTTCCAAGTAAGAATGTAAACAGTCCAGCTTTAGAAAGTCCTTTATGATTTATCTTTCCTGTTTACCCTTTCATGCTTCTCTTAATTCTTGTATTTTAAAGTCAAATTTTCTATTCAGTTCTGGTCTATTCATGAAGAATGCTTGAAAGGGAATGGGGCAAATTATCTCTCATAAAAGAGGCAAGCAAAAGACTTATTAGTGGAGGGATAAAGAGGGAAGGTGAGAGAAAAACATGAAGTTTACTCTCATCACCTTCCACTAAAGGAAGGAATAAAATGCACACTCATTTTGGTATGAAAACCTATCTTACAATACAGGAAAGTGGGGGGGATGATGGAAGGGAGAGCATGGGGAGGAGGGAGCAATTTGAGGTCAACACTCATGGGGAGGGACAGGATCAAAAGAGAGAATAGAAGTAGTGGGGGACAGGATAGGATGGAGGGAAATATAATTAGTTCTTACACAACACTACTATTATGGAAGTCATTTTCAAAACTACACAGATTTGGCCTATATTGAATTGCTTGCCTTCCAAAGGGAAGGGGTGGGGAGGGAGGGAGGGCAGATTAGCAGACAGGAGCAATTAGAATGCTCGATGTTTTGGGGTGGGGGGAGGGGCCAAAGGGGGAGAAAATTTGGAACCCAAAATTTTGTGAAAATGAATGTTAAAAGTTAAATAAATTAATTAATTAAAAAAAAAATAAAGAATGCTTGAAAGTCCTCTATCTCATTGAATGAGCATTTATTCCCTTGAAGTATTATACTCAGTTTTGCTGAGTAGGTGATTCTTGGTTTTAACCCCAGTTCCTTTGACTTCTGGAATATACTTTTCCTTGCATTTTGATCCCTTAATGTTGAAGCTGCCAGATTCTATGTTATACTGATTGTATTTCCACAATACTTGAATTATTTCTTTCTAGCTGCTTGCAATATTTTCCCCTTGACCTGGGAACTCTGAAATTTGCCCAAAATATTCCTAGGAGTTTCTCTCTTCAGATCTCTTTCAGGAAGGGATCAATGGATTCTTTCAATATTTATTTTTTTTTCCCTCTGGTTCTACTATATCAAGCAGTTTTTCTTGATAATTTCATGAAAGGCAGTGGCTAGGCTTTCAGTTAGTCCCATAATTTTTAAATTGTCCTCCTGGATCTATTTTCCAGGTCAGTTGTTTTTCCAATGAGATGTTTCACATTATCTTCTACTTTTTTCAAACTTTTGGATTTGTTTTCTAACTTCTTGGTTTATCTCATAGTCATTAGCTCCCCTAAACTAGATTCTCTCTTTTAAAGAACTATTTTGTTCAGTGAGCTTTTGAACCTTCTTTTCCATTTGTCTGATTCTGCTTTTTAAAGCCTCCTTCTCCTCATTGACTTTCTGGACTTCTTTTTCCAATTGAGTTAGCCTCTTTTTAAAGGTGCTATTTTCCTCAGCATTTTTTTTGTTTCTCCTTTAACAGGATGCTGACACGCTTTTCAAGCTCTTTTATGGCCTGAATCCATTTCATATTCATTTTGGAGGTACTGGAGGCAGAGACCTTGACTTCCTCTGACGTTAAGCAGTTATTCGTAAGTGATAGGCATTCCCTCGATTTCTACTATTTGGCCACCACACAAAGAGCTGCTAAAATATATATTTGTACCTGTGGGACCTTTCCCCATTTTTATTATCTCTTTGGGATAGAGCACTAGAAGTGATATTACTGGGTCAAAGGGTATGTACAGGTTTTAACCCTCTGGACATAGTTTCAATTTGCTCTCCACAACGGTTGGATTGGCTTACAGCTCCACCAACAAAGAATTATTTTTATAGCTCTCTCACATCTTCTCCAACATTTATCATCTTCCTGGTTTGTCATGTTAGCCAATCTGAGAGGTGTGATGTGGTACCTCAGAGCTGTTTTGATTTTCATCTTTCTAATCAATAGTGATTTAGAGCATTTTTTCATATGACTATGGAAAGCTTTACTTTTTGTCTCTGAAAGCTGCCTTTTTCTAACCTTTGACATTTGTAAATTGGGTAATGACTTGTTTTCTTGTAAATGTCACTCAGTTCTTTAAATACTTTAGTAATGAGGCCTTTATCACAGACACTAGTTGAAAAATTCTTTTCCAGTTTTCTGCTTCTCTTGGTTGCTTTGGTTTTGTTTGTGTAAAAACTTCAATTTAAAGTAAAAAAAAAATTATCTATTTTTCTCTTCACATTGTTCTCTGTCTCTTCTTTGGTCATAACTCTATCCATTCTCCATAAATCTGACAAATGCACTATTTCTTGTTCCCCTGATTTGTTTATAGTATCAGCCCGTATACCTATATCGTGTACACATTTGGACTTTATTCTGCTATATGATGTTAGGCTTTGGTTTATGCCCAGCTTCTGTCACACTGTTATCCAGTTTTTGCAGAAATTTTTATGGAACAGGGAGTTCTTATCCCTGAAGCCCCAGCTTCTCGGGTTTATCAAACAGGAGACTGTTTTATTCATTGACTACTGCATCTTAAGTACCTAATCTATTCCACTGATCTACCCTTCTATTTCTTAGCCAGTACTAAATAGTTTCGATGATTGCTGCTTTATAATACAATTTGAGATCTGATATGATTAGGCCCGTTCCTAGCATTTCCTTTCATTAATTCCCTTGATATTCTTTTTTTTCCCCTTTTTTTCTTCCAGATGAATTTTGATATTATTTTTTTCTGGCTCTAGAAAATAGTTTTCTGGTAGTTCCATTCATATGGCATTGAAGAAGTAAATTAATTTAGGTAAGATTGGCCCTTTTATTATATTAGCTTGGCCTACCCATGGGCAATTGATGTTTTTCCAATTACTTAGGTATGATTTTATTTGTGCGAAAATGTTTTGTAATTCTGTTTACATAGTCCCTGACTTTGTTTTGGCAAATAGACTGCCAAATATTTTTTAGTGTCTCCAGCAACTTTAAATGCTATTTGTCCTTCTTTCTCTTGCTGTTGGGCTTTGTCAGTAATATATACAAAAGCAGATGATTTATACACTTTTATTTTGTAACCTGTAACTTTGCCAAAGTGGTTTATTATTTCAAGTAGGTTCTTTTTTCACTTGATTCTCTAGGATTCTCTAAGTATATCTTCATATCATCAGTATGAAGCAATTATTTAGTTTCTCTTTTGCCTATTCTAAATCTTTTTTTTCTTCTCCTATTGCTAAAGCTAACATTACTGGTACCATATTGAATTGCATTGGTGATAATGGACATCCTTTTTTCAACCCTGATCTTATTGGAAATGTATCTCGTTTATTCCCATTACATATAATGCTTGCTGATGGTTTCAGGTAGATACTACTTATTATTTTAAGGAAGACTCCATTTATTCCTATGCTCTCCAGTGTTTTCAATAGGAGTGGGTGTAGTATTTTGTAAAAAAAAAAAAAAAAAAAAAAAAAAAAAAAGCTTTTTTCTGCATCTATTGATATAATCATATTGTTTCTGTTATTTTTGTTATTATGATCAATAATGCTGATACTTTTCCTAATATTGAAGCAACCCTGCATTCCTGGCATAAATCCTACCTGATCATAATGCATTATTCTCATGATAAGTTGCTGTAATATTTTTCCTAATATCTTACTTCATTTTTTGCATCTATATTCATATGGGAAATTGGTCTACAATTTTCCTTCTCTGTTTTGGCTTTTCCAGGTTTAGGTATGAGGACCATATTTGCATCATAAAAATAATTTGGTAAGACTATTTCTTTGTCAGTTTTTCCAAATAGTCTATATAGTATTGGAATACAAAAAAAATTTTTTTAAGATTTTTATTAGTTTTCATTATGCTATAGTAAAAGTATTGTTGTTTTAATAGGGTTAATGTGGGACTTGTAGGTTAGGACAAAACAAACAATTGGAACTTTATCTCAAAAACTGTTAAGGGTGTAGAAAAAAATCTGCTTTTACAACTTAAGACACTGAAGGATTTTCCTTTAACATAATAGAGATACATTACGTGGAATACAAACAACCAAAAGCCAGAATTTATTGTTGTTCTCTTCAAAAACTTTTTCTCTTGATTCTCTTGAGTCATTTTGGTAATCAATACTATTGTATCAAATTGATGTAGATATAGACTATGACAATCTCACTTCGGTACTAAAGATTATATCCTCTTCTGTTCCCATGTCTAGAGAGTGCACTTCTTGGTTGCCAGGGCAGATTAGGTGATTTGTGTTCTACTCAGAAATATTGACGTGTTTGTAGATAGTAGTATTTTGGAAATAGCGCTTGGTTAGGAGTCTGAAGACTTATGCTCTAATCTTGCTGGGATTTGTGCTGATTTCTTCTGTGATTTCACAGGAGTTAATCAATCCTCCTGGATCACTTTCTCCTGGTTTGGAAAATGGGAATTATACTTTTAAAGTATGGAGATCACATAGTGATTTTGAAGAAAGTGTATGCCAAGAATCAAGGAGTATAGAGAGTTGCCAAGAGCAGCAAAAAGTTATTTGGCTTCTGCATAATAATGGATGAGTGAGTGCTCTGAGAAATTCATAGGCAAAGGGAAAGGAGGATAGAATACTATTACACTATGATGTACTGCTGTGGCAAGTTGGTGTGGTGGAGAGAGCTTTGTTTACTCTTTATGTAAAGAAGATGTTGATTTAAATCTTACCTCAGAATTTTATTTAGTTCTATATGTCTGAACAAGTCATTTAAATAAATCAGAAAAGGGAAGAAGTGAAGTGACTTACCTATGGAGAGACAACAAAGGAGGATTGTATCCTGGTCTTCCTGCCTCCAGGTCCAGTGATGTTTTACCATACCATTTTGCTATATACATAAGCAATGCATCATTGAATTGGATGTTCTACATCTTAGCTGACTCAATATGCAGAAAGGTCGCCATGACTCCAAAGAGGAGAGTTAGCAAATACTTTATATTCAAAGTTTGACCTTGAAGTCCCAAGTCTAGGAAGCATGTGATCCTACTGGAGAAACTTCAGAAGCCACTGGGGCAAAGATTTCAAGGCTCTCATTGCACAGTGTTCACTCCTGGTCATCACTGTGGCAAAATGAATATAGAGTTAGCAATGCTCATGCCTATCCTCCATTCAGTTCATTCTCTGGAAACTCAAAAGAAACTCGGTGATTGAATAAATGACTCAGAGAATTTGACCCACAAGCTGACATCGCAGTCCTGAGCCCTCTAGTGGAACGTTTCAATGTCGGTAGCTGAAGTCAGTAATGAGGCAGGGACTTCATGCAAATCTGGGAGTCCTGCAGCTCTTGAGAGATGCTACTCCCTCAGAGACAACTGGGAGATCTACTGCCACCTCATGAACAAAACAATCCGTTAAATTCTGCTCTGAATATGGGAGAAAACCATGATTATCTTCAGACACCATTTCCTCATGGGGACTTTGTAATACTTACTTGCTACCAAAGCGAAATAGAAAAGTACCTGGACAAAGACTTTTGTCAAAACTGTATTCTGGTTCTCCCAGCTATGAAACATTGGCTAAGTTACTAAACATGTCCAAGTCTCTGTTTATTCACCTTTGAAGTATATATAATAATCTCACAACTCAATGTTATCAAGATGTTTTGGTGAAGATCAAATATCATGGTAAACGTGAAAGAGATATGAGATAGTGAAAATCTATCCACACAATGGGGAAGTGAAAACGTCCCTGAACTGTGTTTGAAAGATCTGAGATGGAATTAGAGATCACTGTGAAATTATATGCAAGTCATTTATCCTGGATTATCCTTGATTGCTTATTTGTAACATGTAAATAAGCATATTTGCATGCTCTGATTCTCAGGATTATTGTGAGGAGAGTAATTTATAAATTATAGCAGATGTTCTCATTATTCTGAATATTGCTTCTATTCTTTAAAAAAATCTACTCAAACCTCCCAATTGATCTGTCTCCCCAAATTCCATCTTATTCTGTTCAACTCTGCTTGGTAGCTCTGGTTCTCAAGGACACACGTCTTTAAACTGTGTTCACAGACCCTTATTTCCTTCTATCACCAAACCTTCCTATACTTTGGTTTCAAGAATACAAAAATTGATAACACCGTCATAACGTGATATCACAAAGCTTCCTAACCAATGAGGTACAATTACATGGTGATAGAAGGAAATAAGGGAGTTTCTCTGGGGCAGTGAATATATTGTAAATTAAGGAATGCAACCGTGCTACCATCCACTGAAAATAAGATTACATTCAAATGTGGAACCCTTGTGGAAGTACGGAAATAATCGGGAAAGTTGAAAAACTGATAGTTTCATATTTACTTGAAAAAATCTCTCTAAGACCTTGATGTAATATTTGCATATAACCCAAAATTCTTTTGCATGTGGTTATGGCAGTTTTAAATTGCTACGGAAAGCCTAAAATGTGTCAAATGTGCATGCTTGTGGTCACAGAGGGAAAAGAAACTTGTAATTGAAAAATTATTTATTGCTTAAGACACTAACTAAATGTGGTTAGTTCTAACTCTTGTTTTATCATTGCAAATACCCAGAGTGTCTGAACAATTAAACTGGAAAACTACACTAACTAAACCATTTTACCTCTAATATGTGGGACTCTTGTGTCTCCTCCAACCTTTCACAAAGCAGATACTAATGGATATTTGGTTGAATTTCATTTTAAAAAGTGAATGGAAGTTCAGCTCTGACCTGAATACTCCATGGGTAGTGTATTAGTGATGACTATAGAACGTATGCCTTCAAAATCACCAATTCTCCCCTTACAATAATGACTGATTTTCTTGATCAAAAAAGTCTATTGTATTTACTAAAGGGAGTTATGTGTCTACCTTGTATGCCGTACTGGCAACAATAAAATGTAGCAAGGAAAAATGAAGGTTGAAAAAAGCATTTCTTAAATGTCTACTATGTGCACACTACTGTGCCGAGTCCTGAGGGTACATGCTGAAAAAACAAAAACAAAAACAAGACCCCTTCTCTTAAAAACTCACATAATAATCTGGAAGAAATCATTTCACATGCAAATATCCTATAAAAGAACAAGATACATTGACAGGGCAAACAGGAAAACATCTTCCTTAATATCACTTCCACTCATATTACTATCCATTTGTCATTTTTTTGGTTAAAAATCATATCAATGTCTAATGGTTAACCATGTGACAATGCCAGTATGTTTGGTGGCAACGAAACCCCACCCCAGATCTTCAGTAGCACTGGCTTCAGAGAGGGCAGAGAATGAAGCATTCAAAAAACAGTTGCCAGATTGGGAATGTGCTCCTGGAAGCAGGGTGGATTATCTCGGAGTTTCCACTATTACCAGCAACTTTAGATTCACTTGCCTTTAATTGGAATTATTTACTGATAGTTGCTGGTGGTGAGGGACAAAGTACGCTCCCAGACTCTCAGGTAGCATGCATTTTCTAGAGTTGCAGTGTCCATAAAAGAGTTCAAAAAGGACTTTGAAAATCAAACAAGAGAAGTAGAGCAAAAATTGGAAAGAGAAATGAAAGTGATGCAAGAAAATCATGAGGAATGAGTCAACTGTTTGCTAAAGGAGCCCCCAAAATGATGAAGGTAGTTCTCTGCTTCTAGTTGGGATGGGACGTGTAACTGTCAGTCACTTCATCCCTCCACAATCTGTGGGCCTAGAGTTCCAGAAACACCCACTGCCGTTGCCTCTGGTGCTGTTGTCGCTACTTCAGGCTCCTCCACTCCCTTCCCCATCCTGAGGCTGTAGTCAGACCACTCTACTCTCTCACACAGTTTCCACTGGGTTTTTACACTGACCTTCCATTTTGTCATCCTTATATTGAGGTGGTGAAGTCTGGAAACACCCACAGATGTCATAGTTTTAGTCCCCTGAGGTTTGCTCAGGTTCCATCTGTCCTGGCAAGGTCCATGCTCCCAGTCTGGCACGATAGATATTTCCAGTCGAATTTCCAGTCTGTTTTGGGCTGGAAATTTGCTCAACTCCGTCATTCGGTGGGTTCTTCAGCTTCAGAATTTGTTTAGAGTCATTTTTACAGGTATTTGTCTAGGTTTGGGGGGAGAGCTCTAGAAAGTGCCTGTTTTTACTCCGCCATCTTGGCTCTTCCCCCGAAATAGAGGGCTTTCAAGCATTCTTAATGAAAACCAGAGCTGAATAGAAAATTTGACTTTCAAACACTAGAATCAAGAGAAGCATGAAAAAGTAAATAGGAAAGAGAAATTGTGGGAGACTAAAGTCAAACTGTTTACATTCCTACATGGAAAGATAATATTCGTGACTCAAAACTTTTCTCAGTATTAGGGTAGTTGGAGTGATTATATACATATAGAGAGAGGCACAGGGTGAGTTGTATATGAAGGGATGGCATCTAAAAATAAAATAAAATTAGAAGGTGAAAGAGGAATATATTGGGAGAAAGATGAAGGGAGAAATAGGAAAGGGTAAATTATTTGTCACACCAAAGAAGCAAGAAAAAGTTATTTTCAAATGAATTGGAAGAAGGGTGTGGTAAGAGGGAAAGAGTGAACCTTACTCTCATCTCATTCAGCTTAAGGATGGAATAACGTGCACACACAGTTTTGTATGAAAATCTATCTTACACTACAGGAAAGTAGGGGGGAATTAGATAAGTGGGGAGTGGGAAGATGATAGAAGGGAGGGAAAATGGAAAGAGGGGGTAATTGCATGTAAACACTTTTGAGGAGAGACAAGGTCAAAAGAGAGAATAGAATCAATGGGGGACAGGATAGGATGGAAGGTAATATATAGTTAGTTTTTCACATCTTGACTGTTATAGAAGTGCTTTGCATGACTGCATATGTATAACCCATATTGAATTGCTTGGGTTCTCAGTGGTGATGACTGAGAAAGGAAAAAGGGAGAGAAGTTGGAACTCAAAGTTTTAAAAAGGAATATAAAAAAAATTTTTACATGCAACTTGGATATAAGACATACAAGCAACGTTGTATGGACATCAAACTTGCTCTACAAGAAAATAGAGAGGAAGGGAATGAGAGAAGGGAGAGATTTGATAGAAGGTAGGGCAGATTGGGGCAAGGGGTAATCTGAATGCAGGATATCTTGGGGTGAGTGGAGGGGAGAGTTGGGTAGAAAATTTGAAACTCAAAATCTTAGAGAAATGAATGTTAAAAACTAAAAATAAATAAATTAAAATTTTTTTAAAGTTCTGCTCTCACCCTTGGGGAACAGTATTTTCTCATGGGTATTTTGTCATTCTTAGCTTGTTGTTGGCAAAATGATGTAGAAAGTGACCTAGAAAAGGCCATTGTCAAAAGCATCTCTTCTTGCTTCTACTACCTCTTAGCTATGTGACACTGGTCAAGTCACTGAACATCTCTAAGTTTCAATTTACTCATCTTTTAAATGGGTTTAATTATCTGAAAAGGTTTTGATGAAGAACAAATATGATACTAAACTTGAAAGAGAGATAGGAGAGTGAAAAGAGCTTGCGGATCTGGGGTAGTGAAAAGAGCACTGAAGTTGGTCTCAGATTTGTTATTGAAGTGATGGCCCTTTCAAAACTCTAGACAAGTTGCTTTTTCTAGATGAACCTTGATTTCCACATTTGTAACATGCAGATAAGTATATATGCTGTAATTCGCAGCACCATTATGAGGAGACTTCTTAATATTCTGAATACCATTGCTATTTTTTAAAAATCTCCTGAGAACTCCCGATTTACCTCACCAACTTCCATCTGGTCCTGTCTCACTCTGCTTTGTAACTCAGGTCCTTGAAGACACATGACCTTAAGGTTTTAGCTCAGTCATACTTGAAGAGAATGTCATAGTAATAATATTTCAGTGGTTAAGTATAGCTCTTGACAAGCTCCCCCTTAATATTCTTGAGTTCAAGATGCAAAGAAAGCCAGAAAAGAACATAGTATAGCAGATTCAGATTTTTTTTTTTTTGCGTATACTCAAGAATGAGTCAATAGTGGCTCATTGTCACCTTGGAAGGTAGTCTTTTCTAAGTCCTTGCCTCCTAGCCAATCATATGGATGTCCTCGTCCTATTCAAGAATGAAGGACAAACACAACCTGTGAAGGAGTAGCAGTGCCTCTCCTCTCCTCTCTCCTTCTTATTTCCCCTCCCCTCCTCTCCTCTTCTCTCCTGAGATGTTCTACCCAGGGGAAGGTACACTTCCATGGCCACAGGACGCCTTTTTTCCTTTGGGTTTACTGGCTAGATTTCATGCTCCAAGACGGAGCCTTAAACTCAATTCACTCTGGAGCTCATAGACTGGACAACAGGTCCCCATCCACCCAGAACAGAGTGAATGTAAATACTGAATAGTAACTATTTCTGTTTTCCTCAAGAAATCTGAGGGTCTTCTCCTCCCAGTTTGATTTTTTTTTTTTTTTATTACAGGAGCCATCCCCTGAGTAACTACTTAGAGAAGCCTATTTATTCATTGAATGGGTGTATCTCACTCAAAGTGAGAATGTGATAAGACTGTAGCCTAAAAGGGCCAGAGTCTCACATTCTATCTTAGGCCATCTTCTGTCATCCCAGATGGTTCTGGAAAAGAAAATGAGGTTGGTGACCTTGCACAGCCCTCTCTCACTCAAATCAAAGTCAACTTCAAGTCACGCCATCATATTGATGTCATGGTTTTCTTGGAGAGTATAGGAAAAATACAGATCTCCTAGTAGCTCCCCACACTATAAAATCAACTTTGGTTTACTGTTTATATATTTCATATTTGCTTTTATGCGTGTACTTATTTTCACCCCATTAAAAGTTGGTTTATCATGAAAACGCACTAAATATCTTTTGTCTTAATATACACACAACCTGCACTAGGCCTTAATTAAAGTAATAGCCTAATGAATTTTGTCAGTTACTTGGACAAATCAGCATTCACATTCTTATCATATTCCCAGATAGAAAAAATCCAGGATGGAAAGCTAACACAGAGTGATTTATTCATGATTCTGAAATATCTCAGCAGGCAAAAACTTTCATTTGAATCTAACAATGAAATTGTGAAAGAAAACATGCGAAATCCTATACTTCTGTTACTGTCCAATCCATATCCTCCAAGAAATTGCAAGTACTGTACTCAGATGACGTGGTTCAGTATATGTATGTATGTATGTATGTGTGTGTATGTATGTATGTGTGTGTATTTGTGAGTGTGTGCATATGTATATGTTCTTTCATAAGTACACTGATAACTTTTGTCCCAAATTTCATAAATAGATTTATAAGTATTAAATTCAAAATTTTATTCTACCTATTTTTCTAAATGAAACTCTAAATGAAAAATTATAAAACTGCAATTAAAATGCAAATATATTATGTGGCACATTCTGGAAGCATTAAAAAATAATTTAGGAAGAACCCAAATGCTTACTGTCAGATTTCCTGAAAAAATGTCTTTATTCTACGTTT
Organism: Notamacropus eugenii; assembly: GCF_028372415.1. Lineage (NCBI taxonomy): Eukaryota > Metazoa > Chordata > Mammalia > Diprotodontia > Macropodidae > Notamacropus > Notamacropus eugenii. Next base: position 4,404,127 of record NC_092873.1, read on the forward strand.
TGTCGGATAAAAAATTACATTTTAATAACTTCACTGCACATAGTAATATGTTCAACATTATGTGGCATATATGGGCATTTATACATCTATATAATTAAAATTCAGTTCTAGAATTTTAATTTGAAGAAAAGATTATAATATTTGTCTGAACACCTGACAGTCTTAAATCTGATTGCACAAGTGGTTTGTGTCTGAATTTTGAATGAAACAAGAATGAAATAAATATGCGTCTTCACATAAATAAGAGGTGGAAAATGGTAGGGACATTTTATGAATTTATTTCGTGAAATTAGGTGTCTATCAATGACTGACAATAACTAAATATGAAATGAAATATTTCCTTTTCTACTTGCCAAAAAACAGCATCACTTAATATTTACTAAATGCCTGCAAGGTGCCAGACACTGTTCCAAGGGATGGAAATATAAAAAGAGGCAAAAGACAGTGCTTGCACTTAAGAACAGGAATAAGAAATAATAAATTAACTTGAAGTTCAAATATATACATATATATATATGCACACACACACATTTGTATATATATACACATATATATCTATATATGTATATGTATATATATAGTTTTTTTGTAAAACCATATTTAAATATATTGACTAATCTTATTAAGGAAATAATTTTTTCAGATATTACATTGTTCTCTTAAAGACTGCTTGTTGGCACAATGGAGAAAATATTGGTACTGAAGTCAGTAATATTTGAGTTCAAATCCACCCTGAAACACAAGCTTTGTGACCTTGCCTATGTCATGAAATGTTACTTGCTTCAGTTTCCTCAATTGTGAAATGGGGATAATAATACCACCAATCTCACAGGATTGTTGTGAGGATCAAATGCAGTACTTTTTGTGAAGCACTTAGTCCAATGCCTCACATATAAGGTAGATGCTACATTAACTGCTAGTTTTCATCACCATCATCAACACCAAAACCATTACCATCATCATCGTCGTCATCATCCTTATCCTCATAATCATTATACTAGTGTTGGTATACTGGCTGTACTCTCACAAAAACTCTATTGAGTTACTGACCAATGTAGTTGTGGGGCAACTGAGGAGATTCTCCCTAGCCCCTTGCTTGACTGTTACGTGAGCTGATACAAGGAATGTAACTTAAAGCTTATATGCATAACTGGAAATGACATAGGAAGCAACACATAAATATAGAAAGAATTTATGAATCTTATAATTAGAGGGAAGAGATCCTTATCTTAAGAATCATAAAACTCCCTAAGGAAGGAGGTGTCTGTGTTCATGGATTTGGGCAGTCCTTGGACACATTCATAAAAGCAGAGAACTGGAACTTCAGCCAAGGTTCCTTCTTTGATCTCTCTGCTCTAACAGTTCTCTTTTTCCTGAAGTTACATGTTTAAAGTGAATGAGTGGAAGAAATATTTTTTGAGGTCTTTGCTTCAGAAATGGGGACACCTGCTTCTGTTGATTCTCCCTCCTAGGGCCATTTGCTGACTGCTCCCCCTCCCTGGTCGCCAAAGTGATCATGCTCAGCCTTGACTGGTAATGTATACTTTCTCTTTTTTCTATTCTGTCTTAACTATTGTCTATTAGGTTATCTGTATTCACTTCCTAATTTTCACTATTTCTATTGTTAAATAAACTTAGTTGCCTATTAAACTTGTTTGAATTCGTTGTATTGTATTCATTGTATCTTAAGATCTGAAGTGAAAGTACTGTGCAGTCCGTAATCCCTTTCGATTAGAATTGGTGTCAAGAACATTATCTTGAGGTACAATGCCGCATTTTAGGAAAAGTTAGGAAAATGTCAGTAGAGAAAATGATATCCCAGGCTAGGAAGACCCTCCTTATTCTTCTCTCACAAAAGAATGGGCAAAAAGTGCAGGACCCAGCGAAGAATGGGGGAATTGGCTCAAACCATCTGAGCCACTAGAGGTCTCGCATTACTTAGAATCTATCTCTAGGAAGATTTGTCTAGGAAAACAAGCCCTTAACCTCCGGTGATGGGGCTGGGCTTTTTTGACAGGGTATAGGAAAATGTGTGAACAAAGGGATAAAGGGATACAAGAGAAAGTTACCTGTGAAGAAGAATTAGCCAAATTACAAAGCAAACTATCCATGCTACAATGTCAAAAATTTTTTTGGAAGATCAAGTAAGAAATTATCAGATAGTGGCAGAAAAGGCAGAGATAAGTGTTGCCCAGTACAAATGCCATAAAGCTAAAGGAAAATTAATAAGCATAAAGTTTGTGCTGTAATTGCAACCGTAACAGCAGGATAAGAGCCTCATAATTGGGATGGAGATATTTGGGATGACTCTGAGGATGATGAGACCTTAGATAAGAAGGAATGGGAAGAGCATGAGGGCAAATATCCGTCTGTAGGTACTGAGGTGAGACCTATCACCCATAAAAAAGTGGATGATCAGGGATTAAACAAGGAGTTTAAGAACATTACTGAAGATTTTACACAGCAGGGGTGACAAATATTTTGAGCAGATTTACCCAAAATCTGGATGAGCCCCTGAATTCCTGAATGGTGGGAATTAGTGACCTAGAAGCTGGAGGGATTTGGTTGGACAATACAGACTGCATGAAGTTTGTAGAGATTACCATTAATTCTTTGGTACAGCCAGCTATATGGGAACATGACTTGTTGGGAAGTGCTGCAGGCCCAAATACTAACTCACTGGCCTTGATAGCAGAGAGTTGCAACAAATAATATTGCAACAAACAATACCCTGCAGACTCGATGTGGTCCTGATCAGATAGACCTAAGGGTTGGGATATAGAAATTGAAAGAAGTTATGAAAACAGCTGTTATGGTGGGGGATGTGGACCATTACCATCTAACCTCTGTAGGAGCGCCCCACACAAACATACTTGTTCAGAAAGCACCCCCATTTACAAACTTCTGATTATGACTCTATTATGTGAAGCTCAGAAACCTTTAAATGATGCACTGGAAAAAAAATAATTCGCAACTAAGGGAAACAGGAGAATTGGGAGGGCAAAAGAAAGAATGAGTGATGGAACAATCAAAGTGAGGAAGAGGAAAGAAGATTTGAGAATAGGACTGCCTGAATGGTCTTGTTTGCTGCCCTGATAAGAGCAGGAGTAGACAAAACCAAAATTGACCCTGCATTTGTAGGTCCTGCAAATGAGTTATATCATATGTACCAAGAGAAACGGTTGGGAGGAAAGGAGGTTAGAGAGATAAGAACTGAACAATTAGCTCCTCCCTAGGGTCCCCCTAGTCTACCCAAATTTAAGTCATCGGAAGTGAGATAAGGACGAAGGCCAAATCCTGGTGGAAGTTCACACAGTAAGACAAAGAGACTATAGACCACATATCCTTATTACTATACAGTGGAAAAATGGGTCTACCACAACGACTAAAGCTCTGTTGGACACCTGGACAAAGTCCACACTAATATATGGAAATTTGGCTGTTTGCACGTGGGTGTCCTATAACCATCACCTGGTTAGGAGGAAATGAAACAGTAGGTAAACAAGTCACTTTATTTATGAAAATTGGACAACTCTCCCATAGAGAATATTCAACAGCAATAGTTACCATTCCTGAATACATAATTGGAATTGACATTCTCAGATGTATGACATTATGATTGGCAAAAGGCAGATACCAATTTGAAGTACTGTGCTTCTCAATTAGGACAGTGCTCGTAGGAAAGTTTAAAATGTCCCCTTATTTTTGTCCCTCCCTACTAAGTTTATTACCTTAAAGGAATATCGCTTATCAGGAGTGCAGGAGGAAATAATCAATGCTATAAAGGAATATGTAGAGGCGATGGTTCTGGTACCTGTAACCACAGAATGGAATAATACAGTGTGGCCCATTCACAGATCATATGATTCATGGAGAATGTCAGATTATAGACAATTAAAGTTACTGCACCTTTGTGTGCTACTGTACCTCATACCACAACCCTGATATAGCAGGTGCAGACATGCTTAGGACACTGGTATGCAGTGACAGATTTTGCTAATGCTTTCTTTAGCATTCCAAAAGACCCAGCTCAGTGGGACCAATTTTGATTTTACTTGGCAAGGTAGACAATAAACTTTTACCTGCCTCCCACACGAATACCTCCATAGCCTGACTATATGCCATAGGATAGTAGAACATCTAGATGATTTTAAACACTCACAAGTTTAAATTATACATTATATAGATGGTATTATAATAGAGGGGGAGGAGAAAACTCAAGTGCGACAAGTATTACATGACTTGGTGGAACATTTAACAGAAAAGGGGTGAGAGATTAATCTATGAAGTCACAGGGTCCCTTTCAAATTGTTAAATTTTTAGGGATTCATTGGAACCAAAGGCACAGAGAAATACTTCCCAAAGTGAGACACAAAATATTAGATTATCTCCCTCCCACTAATAAAAAGGAGGCTCAGAAAAATATAGGTTTATTTGGGTACTGGAGAACACATATACTGCATTTGGGACAAATACTATGCCCCTTACACAAAGTGACCGGAAAAAAGCATGAATTTTCTTGGGGTTCAGATGAGGAAAAAGCCTTTGAAGAGGCTAAAGCAGCAATTCAAACTGCATTAGATTTATGGTCTATGTAGGAAGGACCCATAGAACTACAAGTGTCCACACAGGAGAGTTATGCTGACTGGAGGCTGTGGCAAAAATAATAGAGAAAAATTGTTCCTTTAGGATTTTGATCCTGAAAAAGAAGTGCTGCAGGAATAAATTATTCCCCCTTTGAGAAATAATTTTGGAAGCTTACTGGGCTCTTTGGAAACAGAATAGCTCACAGTAGGGCATGATGTCATACTGTGACCCAAGATTCCTATAATGCAATAAATTATGAGTGCTCCAGCTTCCCATGAAATAGGCCATGAACAGGAAGCTACAATTATTAAATGGAAATGGTATATTCAAAATACAGCCAAAACCAGTATATCACAATTACATGGAAAAATGTTTAACAGATCAGAACATCAGATTGATATTAACCCTTCCACCCCAGTACAGGCTTCTCTAGTTAGATGAGAACAAGTATATAGTACTTTAAGTTCAGAAAGTAAGAAACATGCTTGGTTTACATATGGGTCTGCTACATATGTAGGAACAAGTGAGGTACTGGAAAGCAGTGGCTTATAACCTGAATACAGGAGTGACACTTAAGAGTTCAGGGCAAGGAGGAAGCAGCCAAATTGCTGAGTTGGTAGCAGTTCATTTGACTATAAATACAGAGCAAGGAAAGGAATATCACAATTCACTGACTCTTGAGCTGTTGATAATGGTCTCTCAACCTGGATGCTAACATGGCACAGAAATAATTGGCAGATGCAGGGCAAGGATGTATGGGGAAGAGAATTGTGGAAAGATACTTGGGAATGTTCACATCAAACTGATCTCTCAGTTTTTCAAGTAGATGTCCATGCTTCAGTGAACATTCTGGAACATGAATATAAAGCCCATGTTGTTCATCTAGCTAAGACAGGCAGACTTCCAAACAAACAGGACACTGAAGAGGACGATTCTCTAGCACAATGGATGCACCAACACTCAGGACATTTAGAACCAGAAGCCTTCCACAGTGGGGCAATGGATAGGGGAATCTGTCTGCCTGTCTGTCTGTCTGTCTCTCTCAGCAAGTTCAATCAGAGTGCAGTATTTGTCAAACTGAAAAGGAGAGGTTGATTCCCTGTGCCGTTAAAGGTGAAAAAACCCGTGGTCAGATAACTGCTCAGACTTGGAACTTGATTATTTAGTTCCCTGCAAATAGACAGAGGGTGTGCTACATCTGTACATGTGTGGACAAGTTTTCTGAAGTTCTAGTGGCCTGCCCTTACAAAAATGCAACTCTAAAAAATATAATTCGACCTTTAGATATTATTGAGTTACATTATGGCACCCACATTCAAATTCAAAGTGATATTGGGACTCATTTTAAAGGAAAAGAAATAAATTCCTACTGTGCCTATCATAATATTAAATGGATGTATCATACTCCCAACTATCTTCAAGCTGCAGATGTAATAGAATAAATGAATGGGTTATTAAAGGAAAAATTCTGAATTTGAGGAATAACAGCTATGAGTACTGGAAGGATAATTTGTTTGAAGCTTTAAAATAATTGAACAATAGACCCTTAAAAAATGATTTCACTCCTTTAAGGATGATTAGGTTGACGACCTCTAATTACAAATTAGGGCCCAGAGGCCCATATATGTTACTTTGAAGTGGTGGGTTGTGAATCCACAAGCCCAGTTCCATTTAGGGAAACAGCAGGCTCACCTGAATATGATTTACATACTCTCACACCTTTGGATTTGCCCCTAGGGAAAGTAGTCACAACCTCTATGGCCATAAACTACCTGATTTTTGTTTAATTCTAAAAGGAATATATTCAGAGGTGTTGTTGTCTCAGATTACATAGGGAAATTAAAGTTACAACGCAAAACTTATGACTAGAGCCTGTGATGTGCTCTATAAATTCCAGAATCGCCCAGATGTCTGTGACTAAATGTTTGGTGGGAGGTGTAGAACAAATGTCTAAAGCATCCCCTATTGTCATAAAGTATAGTGGCTTTGGAGACACTAATTTTGCAAAGGGGGCTAAGGTATGTGTGAAACAACATCCTACTGACATTCTCAAGGGAGCAGAGATTATTGTTGAGGGAGATAATACCGTTATAGTGTCCTTCCCTAGGGATGATTAAATGTATATCCATTAATCCAGTTGTTTTTACCTGAATGCCATTGTATAGGGATCTTGTCATTCCCTGTCATAATGACTTCTGGCCAGTGACATCAAAATTCCCTACTATGACTGGGACAAGCAGTGGCAGATATTGAATCACAGGAATGCTGGGGTTGCCAGATTCATCCTCAGGTGCGAGAAAGACCACCACAGTGCAAAAGACCAGCAGATGAGTCCAACATACCCCTAACATATCCTTCTATGAGATATATGACACCTTTGTTTCAAGTACAACCAAAGAAAGATACTTTTTCTCTTTTTGTTGTTTTATTTTTTAATTGATTGGTTTATTTTTAGTTTTCTTTTTTTTTATTTAACTTTTAACATTCATTTTCACAAAATTTTGGGTTACAAATTTTCTCCCCTTTTATCCCCTCCCCCCCAAACACCAAGCGTTCTAATTGCCCCTATGACCAATCTGCTCTCTCTTCTATCATCCCTCTCTGCCCTTGTCTCCGTCTTCTCTTTTGTCCTGTAGGGCCAGATAGCTTTCTATACCCCTTTACCTGTATTTCTTATTTCCTAGTGGCAAGAACATTACTCGACAGTTGATCCTAACACTTTGAGTTCCAACTTCTTTACCTCCCTCCCTCTCCACCCCTTCCCTTTGGAAGGCAAGCAATTCAATATAGGCCAAATCTGCGTAGTTTTGCAAATGACTTTCATAATAGTTGTGTTGTATAGGACTAACTATATTTCCCTCCATCCTATCCTGTCCCCCATTACTTCTATTCTCTTTTGATCCTATCCCTCCCCATGAGTGTCGACCTCAAATTGCACTCTCCTCCCCATGCCCTCCCTTCTATCATCCCCCCCACCCTGCTTATTCCCTTATCCCCCACTTTCCTGTATTGTAAGATAGGTTTTCCTACCAAAATGAGTGTGCATTTTATTCTTTCCTTTAGTGGAATGTGATGAGAGTAGACTTCATGTTTTTCTCTCACCTCCCCTCTTTATCCCTCCACTAATGAGTCTTTTGCTTGCCTCTTTTATGAGAGATAATTTGCCCCATTCAATTTCTCCCTTTCTCCTCCCAATATCTTTCTCTCTCACTGCTTGATTTCATTTTTTTTAAGATATGATCCCATCCTCTTCAATTCACTCTGTGCACTCTGTCTCTATGTATGTGTGCGTGTGTGCATGTGTGTGTGTGTAATCCCACCCAGTACCCAGATACTGAAATGTTTCAAGAGTTACAAACACTGTCTTTCCATGTAGGAATGTAAACAGTTCAACTTTAATAAGTCCCTTATGACTTCTCCTTGCTGTTCACCTTTTCATGGTTCTCTTCATTCTTGTGTTTGAAAGTCAAATTTTCTTTTCAGCTCTGGTCTTTTCATCAAGAATGCTTGAAAATCCTCTATTTCATTGAAACACCAATTTTTCCCCTGAAGTATTATACTCAGTTTTGCTGGGTAGGTGATTCTTGGTTTTAGTCCTAGTTCCTTTGACTTCTGGAATATCCTATTCCATGCCCTTCGATCCCTTAATGTAGAAGCTGCTAGATCTTCTATTATCCTGATTGTGGTTCCACAACACTAGAATTGTTTCTTTCTAGCTGCTTGCAAGATTTTCTCCTTGACCTGGGAAATCTGGAATTTGGCTACAATATTACTAGGAGTTTCTCTCTTTGGATCTTTTGGAGGAGGTGATAAGTGGATTCTTTCAATATTTGTTTCACCCTCTGGTTCTAGAATATCAGGTCAGTGTTCCTTGATAATTTAGTGAAAGATGATGTGTAGGCTCTTTTCTTGATCATGGCTTTCAGGTAGTCCCATAATTTTTAAATTGTCTCTCCTGGATCTATTTTTCACGTCAGCTGTTTTGACAATGAGATATTTCATATTGTCTTCTATTTTTTCATTCTTTTGGTTTTGTTTTTTAATTTCTTGGTTTCTCATAAAGTTGTTAGCTTCCATCTGCTCCATTCTAATTTTTAAAGAACTCTTTTCTTCAGTCAACTTTTGAATCTCCTTTTTCATTTGGTTAATTCTGCTTTTTAAAGCCTTCTTCTCCTCATTGGCTTTTTGGACCTCTTTTTCCAATTGAGTTAGCCTCTTTTTAAAGCTGTTATTTTCCTCAGCATTCATTTGGTTCTCCTTTAGTAAGCTGCTAACTTGTTTAAGGTCTTCTATTGCCTGAGCCCATTTTAAGTTCCCTTTGGAAGCAGAAGCCTTGACTTCCTCTGACTGTATGCCATGTTCTTCCTCATCCGAAAGGATGGGGGGAGACACCTGTTCCCCAGGAAAGTAACCTTCTATGGTCTTATGTTTTTCCCCTTTTTTGGGGCATTTTCCCAGCCAGTTACTTGACTTCTGAGTTTCCTCTCCAAAACCACCTTGACTCCAGTTCTGTCAAGCCAGTGCGTGGGGGCTGCGATTCAAATGATCTGCTCCCAGGCCTTAGGGGTTTTCGGTGGGGGTGGTGTGATTCAAATGATCTGCTCCCAAGCCTTAGGGGTTTTCGGTGGGGGTGGGGCTGTTATTCAGTGTGAGAGTAAGTTAAGCTGCTCAGGTGGGGGCAGGGCTGCCTTATGGGGCTCAGTTCCCTCAGGGTGCTTATGAGGAGACCTTCAACAATGGATGCGAGCTACTGCCCGTTTTGGGAGCCCCTGTCTGCTGATGCCTCTGCTGCTGCCTCCTGAGGGGGCCTGAGTTATGTGGACACCCCACTCCCCTCTCGGTCAGCCAAAAAGACCCTCTCACTGACATTTAGTGCCTGTGGGTTGAGGGACCTGCACTGCTGCTGGAGATTCCGTCCCTGAAGCCTGCTCAGATCTACTTTTCTCGAAGCCCCGTGGCCAAGGTAGAGCTGGGCTCTGCTCTGGGTGCAGTGCACGACAGATCTTTCCAGTCAGTTTTTTGGGTCTCTCTGGAACAAAAATCTCCTCCACTCCATTGTTCTGTGGCTTTTGCTGTTCTAGAATTTGTTGACAGTTCTTCTTTACAGATATTTTATGGGCTGTGGGGTAAGAGCTAAGCGTATGTGTGTCCCGCCATCTTGGCTCCTCCTTCTTTATTATGTTGAAGAAGGCTGCATTTATTCCTGTGCTTACCAGTGTTTTCAAAAGGAATGGGTTTTGTATTTTGTAAAAAGATTTTTCTCTGTGTATTCAGATAATCATATGCTTTTTGTTAATTATATTGTTGAAATAATCAATATTGCTGATACTTTTTCTAATTTTGAACCAACTCTGAATGAATAAATATTGTATGATCAAAGTATATAATTCTCATGATAGATTGGTGTAAATTTTTGCTAGTATTTAAAAGTTTTGCCTCTATAGTCATTAGGGAAATTGATCTATAGTTCTCTTTCTCTGTTTTGGCTCTTCTTATTTCAGGTATCAGAGCTATATTTGTATCATTAAAAATAATTTGGTCGGATTCTTTATTTACCAATTTTTCCAAATAGTTTATGTAATATTGGAATTAACTGGTCTTTGAATATTTTATTTATTTATTTAACTTTTAACATTCATTTTCAAAAAATTTTGGGTTCCAAATTTTCTCCCGTTTTGTCCCCTCCTTTCACTCCAAAACACCAAGCATTCTAACTGCCCCTATCACCAATCTGCTCTCTCTTCTATCATCCCTCTCTCCCCTTGTTTCCATCTTCTCTTTTGTCCTGTAGGGCCAAATAACTTTTTATACCCCTTTACCTGTATTTCTTATTTCCTAGTGGCAAGAATAGTACTCGACAGTTGTTCCTAAAACTTTGAGTTCCAACTTCTGTTCCTCCCTCCCTCCCCACCCCTTCCCTTTGGAAGGCAAGCAATTCAATATAGGCCAAATCTGTGTAGTTTTGCAAATGACTTCCATAATAATCGTGTTGTATAAGACTAACTATATTTCCCTCCATCCTATCCTGCCCCCCATTACTTCTATTCTTTCTTTTGATCTTGTCCCTCCCCATGAGTGTCGACCTCAAATTGCTCCCTCCTCCCCATGCCCTCCCTTCCATCATCCCCCCAACCCTGCTTATCCCCTTATCCCCCACTTTCCTGTATTGTAAGATAGGTTTTCATACCAAAATGAGTATGCACTTTATTCCTTCCTTTAGTGGAATGTGATGAGAGTAAACTTCATGTTTTTCTCTCACCTCCCTTCTTTTCCCCTCCACTAATAAGTCTTTTGCTTGCCTCTTTTATGAGAGATAATTTGCCCCATTCCATTTCTCCCTTTCTCCTCCCAATATATTTCTCTCTCACTGCTTGATTTCATTTTTTTTAAGATATGATCCCATCCTCTCAATTCCCTCTGTGCACTCTGTCTCTCTCTCTGTGTGTGTGTGTGTGTGTGTGTGATCCCACCCAGTACCCAGATACTGAAAAGTTTAAAGAGTTACAAATATGTAGGAATGTAAACAGTTCAACTTTTATAAGTCCCTTATGACTTCTCTTTGCTGTTTACCTTTTCATGCTTCTCTTCATTTTTGTGTTTGAAAGTCAAATGTTCTTTTCAGCTCTGGTCTTTTCATCAAGAATGCTTGAAAATCCCCTATTTCATTGAAAGACCAATTTTTCCCCTAAAGTATTATACTCAGTTTTGCTGGGTAGGTGATTCTTGATTTTAGTCCTAGTTCCTTTGACTTATGGAATATCCTGTTCCACGCCCTTTGATCCCTTAATGTAGAAGCTGCTAGATCTTGTGTTATCCTGATTTTATTTCCACAATACTTGAATTGTTTCTTTCTAGCTGCTTGCAATATTTTCTCCTTGAGCAGAGAACTCTTGAATTTGGCCACAATGTTCCTAGGAGTTTCTCTTTTTGGATCTCTTTCAGGAGGTGATCTGTGGATTCCTTGAAGCCTTATTTTGCCCTCTGGTTCTAGAATCTCAGGGCAGTTTTCCTTGATAATTTCATGAAAGGTGATGTCTAGGCTCATTTGCTCATCATGGCTTTCAGGCAAGCCCATAATTTTTAAATTGTCTCTCCTGGATCTATTTTCCAGGTCAGTTGTTTTTCCAGTGAGATATTTCACATGATCTTCCATTTTTTCATTCTTTTGGTTTTGTTTTGTGATTTCTTGGTTTCTCATCGAGTCATTAGCCTCCATCTGTTCTATTCTAATTTTGAAAGAACTATTTTCTTCAGTGAGCTTTTGAACCTCCTTTTCCATTTGGCTAATTCTGCTTTTGAAAGCATTCTTCTCCTCATTGGCTTTTTGAACCTCTTTTGCCAATTGAGTTAGCCTATTTTTCAAGGTGTTATTTTCTTCAGCATTTTGGGGGGTCTCCTTTAGCAGGGTGTTTACTTGCTTTTCATGCTTTCCTTGCATGTCTCTCATTGCTCTTCACAGTTTTTTCTCCACCTTTCTAAGTTGATTTTCAAAATCCTTTTTGAGCTCTTCCATGGCCTGAGCCCATTGAGTGGGCTGGGATACAGAAGCTTTGCCTTCTGTGTCTTTCCCTGATGGTAAGCATTGTTCTTCCTCATCAGAAAGGAAGGGAGGAAATAACTGTTCACCAAGAAAGTAACCTTCTATCGTCTTATTTTTTTTCCCCTTTTCTGGGCATTTTCCCAGCCAGTAACTTCACTTCTGAGTGTCCTTTCCACACCCACTTTTCCTCCAGATCCACCCAGCCAGAGCTTGGGGTCTCAGATTCAAATGCTGCTTCCCAGCCTCAGGGCTTTGGGCGGGGGCAGGGCTGCTATTCAGTGTGAGATTAGGTTCAGCTGCTCAGGTGGGGGCAGGGCCGCCTCATGGGCTCAGTTCCCTCAGGGGCTTTATGCAGAGACTTTTAACAATGGATCTGGGCTCCTGCTGGCTTGGGGAGCCCTCGTCTGCTTCCGCCTCTGCTGCTGCCTCCCGAGGGGGCCTGAGTTATGGGGGCACCCCACTCCCCTCTTGACCCGCCAAAGAGACCCTCTCACCAACCCTTGTCACCTGTGGGTGGAGGGACCTGCACGGCTGCTGGAGATTCAGTCCCTGAAGCCTGCTCTGATCTGCTCCTGTCAGTATTGCATGGCCAAAGCAGGGCTGGGCTCGGCTCTGGGTCTGCAGCGTGAAAGACCTTTTGCGAGAGGTTTTCTGGGCTCTCTGGAACAGAAATCTCGTCCCCTCCATTGTTCTGTGGCTTCTGCTGCTGCAGAATTTTTTGGGAGTTCTTTTTTATAGATATTTTATGGCCTGTGGGTTTGGAGCTAGTGTATGTGTGTCTTTCTACTTTGCCAGCTTGGCTCCACCCCGCTCCCGATCTTTTAATGAAGAAGTTGCAAGATCCTCTGTGATCCTGACTATAATTCTTCAATATTTTAATTGTGCTTGGCTGAAAACTATGGAGCACTTCAAGAATTTGTGTGTCATCCTTGTGCAGGGATTATGCTAATCTTCTCTATATTGTTCCAGTTTTACTACATGTGCTGCCAAACCAAGTAGAGGAAATCCTTTCTTTTATTATTATTACTATTATTATTATTTTTTTTTCAGCATTCTACAGTCACTTCCATATAACTTAGATTTTTCCTCCTCCCTCTTCTTGCCTCCCTCCCTTCCCCTCCCTGAGTCAGCATGCAATTTTGTATAGGTTCTACATATATATTCCTATTAAATACATTTTTACCTTAGTCATGTTGCACAGAAGAACTAAAATGATTGGGAGAAATCACAAAAGCAACCAAAACATAATACAAAAGAAAATGATTTGCTACATTCTGTGATCGGATTCCATACTTCTTTCTCTGGATGTGGAAGGCATTTTGCTTTAACAAACCATTGGGAATTTTATAAGCCATTGCATTACAATGAAGTTCTAAGTCTACCAGAAAAAAAATCCTCTCACACTGTGGTTGTTGCTGTGTATAAAGTTCTCCCGGTTCTGTTCCTTTCACTCAGCATCAGCTCATATGAGTCTTTCCAGGTCTATCTGAAGTCTTCCTGTTCATCATTTCTTATGGCATAATAGTATTCCATTATATTCATATACCACAATTTATTTAACCATTCTCCAGTTGAAGATCAAATCCCCTTGATTTCCAGTTTTGGGCCACCAGAAAGAATGCTGCTATAAATATTTTTGTACATGTGGGACCCGTGGCCATTTTTATGATATGTTGGGGATACAGTCCTAGAAGCAACATTGCTGGGTCAAAGAATATGAACATTTTTGTAGCCCTTTGGCCATAGTTGCAAATTGTTCTCCAGAATGGCTGGATCAACTCACAGCTCCACAGACGATGAATTAGTGTTCCAACTCTCCCACATATTCTCCAACATTTATCTTCCTGTTTTCTCATGTTAGCCAATCTGATATGTGTAATGTGGTACCTCAGAGTTCTTTTGATTTGCATCTCTAATCAAAAGTGATTTAGAGCATTTTTTCATATGACTGTAGATATCTTTAACTTCTTCCTCTGAAAACTGCCTCTTCATATCTTTTGATCATTTGTCAATTGGGGAATGACTTGTATTCTTGTATATTTGACTCAGTTTTGTATATATTTTAGAGAACAGACCTTTATCACAGACACTTGTTGCAAAACTTCTTTCCCAGTTTTCTGCTTCCCTTCTAATCTTGATTGCATTAAGTTTAGTTGTGCAAAAACTCTTCAGTTTAATGTAATCAAAATTAACCATTTTGCATTTCATAATGATTTTTATCTCTTGTTTAGTTAAAAATTTTCCTTTCTGCACAAATCTGATAAATACACTATTCTTTGCTCCACTAATTTGTTTAAAGTATCAGACTTTATAACTAGATCATGAACCCATTTGGACTTTATTTTTGTGTACGATGGCAGGCATTCCTCTATATCTAGTTTCCACCATACTGTTATCCAGGTTTCTCAGCAATTTTTGTCCCAGAAGCTGAGGTCCATGGGCTTATCAAAGAGTAGATCGCTATATTCATTGACTACTGTGTCTTGGGTACGTAACCCTTTCCACTGGACTACCCTTCTGTTTCTTAGCCAGTACCAAGTGGTTTTGATAATTGTTGCTTTGTAATATAATTTGACATCTGGTAGAGCTAGGCCACCTTCCCTAGCATTTCTTTTCATTAGTTCCCTTGCTATTCTGGACCTTTTGTTCTTCCAGATGAATTTTGAAATTATTTTTTCTAGCTCTACACAGTAATTATCTGATTATTTAATTGCTGTGGCATGGAATAAGTAAATTAATTCAGGTAGAATTGTCATTTTTATTAAATTGACTCTGTCCACCCACAAGCAACTGATGTTTTTCCGCTTAGTTAGGTCTGACTTTATTTGTGTGAAAAGTATTTTGTAATTGTGTTCACATAGTCCCTGGGTTTGTTGTGGCAGGTAGGCTCTCAAATATTTTATAGTACAGTGGCTTTAAATGAGATTTCTCTTTCTATCTGTTGTTGTTTTGCTTTGTTAGTGATATATAGAAATGAAGAAGATTTGTGTGGGTTTATTTTGTAACCTGCAACTTTGCCAAAGTTGGTTTTTTTTTTAATTTCATATAGTATTTTACTTGATTCTCTAGGAATCTGTAAATATATCATCATATCATCTGCAAAGAGTGATAACTTAGTTTCTTTTTTGCCTATTCTAATTTCTTCAATGTCTTTTGATCTTCTTTTTGCTACAGTTAATTATTACTCAAGCTTAGGAACACAAAGATATAAAACTTCCCCTAAGAATTGCTTTTGCAGAATCCCATAAAATTTAGTACTTTGTCTGGTTATTGTCATTCTCTTGAATGAACTTGTTGATTGTTTCTATAATTTCTTCTTTTCTTTCTATGGGGACAAGGACCAAAACACAAATACCCAAGGGGCCAGCATTGAGTGCTCCCATTTGAAACTTCACAAGGGAATATGAATTGGTAGGAAGCACAAAGGGCCTTCTTGGAAGATCTCTGGAAGGATTTTAAAACCCAAATTAGAGAAATAGGAGGAAAACTGCCCAATCACTTCAAAAATATGAAAAAAAAAAAAGAATTCACTGACCAGAACAGCTTCTTAAAAAGGAAAATTGAACAAATGGAAAAGGAAGGACAAAATCTAACTGGTGAAAATAATTCCTGAAAAGGAACAATTGGATAGATGGAAAAGGAGATACAAAAGTTAACTAAAGAGAACAATTTGATAAAAAATAGAATCTGGCAAGTAGAAGCTAATGAATCTTTGAGACATCAGGAATCAGTCAAACATAATCTAAAGAATGAAAAGATAGAAGAAAATGTAAAATATCTAATTGGAAAAACGAATGACCTGAAAAATTGTATCCAGGAAAGAAAATCTAAGGACTATTGGTCTACCAGGAAGCCATGATGAAAAAAATAGCCTGGACAATATCATCCAAGAGATCATCAAGGAAAATTGCCCAGAAGTCCTAGATCCAGAGGGCAAAATAGTCATTGAAAGAATCCATTGTTGACCTTCTGGAAGAGACCACAAACTCAAAACACCAAGAAATATCGTTGCAAAATTCCAGAACTATCAAGAGAAGGAGAAAATACTGCAGGCAGCCAGAAAGAAACAATTCAAATATTGAGGAGCTACAGGCAGGATCACACAGGACCTTGCAACTTCTACATTAAAAGATCGAAGGAATTGAAAAATGATATTCCATAAGGTAAAGGACTAGAACCAAGGATTAATTACCCAGCAAAGTTGAGCATAATATTTCGGGCAGGGAGATGGACATTCAATGAAATAAGAGATTTCTAGACCTTCCTGATGAAAAGGCCAGAATAAAATAGAAAATTTTATCTTCAAATGCAGGTCTCAAGTGAGGCATAAAAAGGTAAACAGGGGGGAAAAAACTTGTTGCACAATATGAGCAAATTGTGTACATCCCTATAAAGGAAGATGACACTTGTTAAGCTTGAGAATTACACACACACGCACACACACACACACACACACACACACATACTCACACGTGGAAGAGGCACAAAAATATATTACACTAGAGAGAAGGAGAGAAGGGATGAGTATTGTTTGAGAGATACTTTCATGTGAATGGATTTAAGGAGGGTACAACAAACTCAGTTAAGCATAGAAATACAACTAGCTCTATAGGCAATAGGAGGGGAAGAGGGAAGGAAAAGGGAGGGGAGGCCAAAAGGCAGGTAAGAAGTAGTGAGGGAAAAGGAAATTAAAAGGGAGGGAGGTTGAAAGAAGGGAAGGAGAACTGAAAGAGGCCATGGACAAAACATAAAACTCTATTGGGGAGGGGAAGGAAAAAGGGAGAAATGAAAGCATAAACAAAGGGAAAGGGGACTGAGGGAAAGACACAAATAGTAATCATAACTGTGGGATTCCTCCTTGGGTAGAGGGTCTTGACCAGCAAGACCCTATGTTGTTCTCAGGAGGCAATGTAAGGCAACTCAGTTTATTCAACTGAGGGTCAGGGTATTTAAGGGCTGTAACCACAATCACGTGCAGGCTGAGCTCAACCCATTACTTCACCATCTCATGACATTGCTTCACCATCCCATGACTTACCCACGTCCTTATACCCAAAGAAAGTAATGAAGCTTACCTTGCTCCTGAAGCTAGTTCCTGAGTTCCCAGACCCAATTGCAACTTTTCTTCAAAGAATATGAATATATGCAGGAACATCAGGTTCCAGGGTCATGGAGAGCTTTTGCCAGGGTTGGAGTAAGCACAAGTCCTACAAGAACAGGCTTTGCCTCATCTATGGCCTTGATAATGGGACTCGCACTCCCCTTAGCCCTCTACGCAGAACTATGAAAGTGAATGGGATGAACTCTCCCATAAAAGCAAGACAGATAGCAGAATGTATTAAAAAACATAATCTAACAATATCTTTTTACTCATGATGATAACCCTTTTCCTGGCTTTTAAGGTAGATCTGTGAGTTTGTGGCACAGGAAATTCTGTCCCACAGCTCTTATGCTTAAACCTTGAGGCTTTGTGTGTTGTGCTCTGATTCCTTCAGCTAGAAATTAAATGCTGCAGCTTATCTGGTGTTGAGCTGCCTGGCGTTTGAAAGCAGAGGCTGGTTAGGTCTTTTTGAGTTTCCCCACAATTACCCTGGAACTAGCTCGTTAAGTGCTGAGAAGGGATGGTCTGGAACCTGGAGGTTCCTCTGTTGAGCTAGAGCATAGGCAAACTCAGATTTCTGCGCTAGGGTCTTCCTGATTCCACTGGGGTGCTGAGGCACGCCTGTGATCCTGAAGCCAGTTGGTAGTTGCTGGCTTCACCCCCCTGGGGTTCAGGATCTTCTCCAGGTTTGTTGAGGTGGGACTTTCTGGGACAGCTCTGATCCTGCACTGGTCACCTGTGGTCACAGCAAGAGGAACCCTGCTTAGCTATCTTTCTAGCCTCCCGTGCGGAGAATCTGTTTACCTTTCTGTTTCTCCCACTCTTCCAGGTTTTTTTCTGGGGAGATAATCTCTGCACTGGTCAAGGTAAACAAGGGGAGGGAGATAGTACTTACTGATCACTCTGCCATCTTGGCTCCTGGAACCAGAAAATGAGGAAACCTTTTCTTGCTAGTCATAACTTGCCTCTGAATATTGCAGTCATTACTCCCTGTTTTTCTTTCTAGGGCCAAGCAGAATATGTCTAATCTCTGTTCAGTAAGTCGTATCTTCAAGTCCTATCCACCAAAAATTAAATTTTCATTCTCCAAAAATATGATAATTAATTCCTTAACTGTTTTTCCTATGAAATAAACACAAATAAACCTCCTCCATGCATGCTCCAGCAATCAAGAGTTTTCCTAAAGTGTAACACCCAGGAAAAATGAAATAATCAGCTATCCTCTGAAAATGACAGGGGCGAGAAGTACTATAATCTTCATCATCTGGGATAAAAGATTTCATAATATTGACAGATATTATATTAGTTGTTTACTAATAGAAATTGAACTTTTGTGAAGTAATCTTTGCTTTTCTATAGGGAACTCTGCCAATTTGAATCCCAAATAATTTAAATAGCAAAGGGAAAACATACAGATTCAAAGTATGAAATGGGACACTAAATAACTACCAAAGTCCCTCATATTTAACAAAGATTTCTGGGCTCATATGGACCTTGTTTAATCCTGGAAAATGACTTGCAAATTTTTTTTCTCTGTCTTATTAGCTCATTACTATTGAAAAAAATTGATAAAGAGAAACTGAGACACAAATGTCTGATATCAGTCAATTTACTAGCAAGGCTAGCAATTGTCAACACAAAGGCTCCTCAGTAGCCCAGGATGCACCAACAGTCAGAGCAACTGTTTAATACAGTTAGGCTACATAAGGTAATGGAAGAAATCCAGTCATTCAAATTACATAAGCTTGTGATTGATCACACAGAGAGGAAAGGTGGACTTTTTTTTGTCTTGTCTCAGATAGCATATTTCCCTAACCCTGGGGAAAAAAGAAAATGCAGAGTTGATTCACATCTGAAAAATCTTATGTTGGGCACGTATCCTATGACCAGGTTGCCTCATTTCTGCCAATGGTCAGCAAAACTAAAAGATTTGATTCTGTGGTTGGACTTAAGCCTAGAGGAACAAGGAAGTAAAACTTTAAATTTTTTGCCAATGAGGCTTATACAATAAAATCTATGGTAAATTCACAAATATTGATTCCAGTGATTAGACACAATTGTCAATCAATCAATAATCAACAATACAAAATTAAAATGGGTCATCAGTTTTCAATTTTACATTACCTTCTGAATGGAAGTCTTCTGGAAAATCAGCTTACATACTGATAGTATACTATATTCCTAAGTTTTTCCAAGTATGGTCAAGATGGGTCTCCAGGTCCTAATAAACAATTTAAGTTACCAAATGCTGAACAGTTTTCATTTCATCCTACAGAAAAAAACAATTTAAAAAAATGTAAAGAACCCAGTAGAGGAACACTTATTTAGTAGAGAAACAAATAAAGCACCACAAAATAAAACGCTTAGCTAGAAAGGAAATTATGTTGAAGTTAACATCAAGATAGTACACTGACATTAGTTACAGTGACATTCTCTCTCAACTGAGCAAAGTTCTTTCCACGTCCTTAGGACCACACTGTGGCTTGTATTCCTTCAAAATACGCAGCCATACTGCAAGGGTGCTTGGGAATTGGCACAAAGGGGATCACAAAGAAATTCTCACAAAGAATTTCAAGTGCGAACATTTAGATAGAAGAATTAAGTAAATGCTAAAAATTTGAACTTAATTGTTTTCTAGATGATTTAGATTTCACACAATTAGAGAAAAAATAATATTGTGGATTAAATTTGAAGTATATAAAAGATATATTTCCCCAGAGAACTGGTTCTTAAGCATTTCTCAGCACACCTCTGGTTAGGAGCTAGGAATAAGAAATGTTATTAACATGGAAGCTACATTTTTCAAACACCTCAGTGGTTTTGCTCTCCAAGTACTATAGTGTTCAGAAATTATGGAGTTGATTTTCCTCTTTCCAAAATGTTAATAACTGGAATTGGTTTAGCAGCATCTCTCTCTCTCTCTCTCTCTCTCTCTCTCTCTCTCTCTCTCTCTCTCTCTCTCTCTCTCTCTCTCTCTCTCTTCTCTCTCTCTCTCTCTCTTTCTTCTCTCTCTCTCTTCTCTCTCTCTTTCTCTCTCTCTCTCTCTCTTCTCTCTCTCTCTTCTCTCTCTCTTTCTCTCTCTCTCTCTCTCTCTCTCTCTCTCTCTCTCTCTCTCTCTCCGTGTGTGTGTGTATGTGTACCCATATCATTCATTACACAAAAGAATCTTATAAGATAAGGCATACTATTAAGGTTCTTTAAATACAAAGAATCTGAGAGTGAAATTTTAAAATTAATTGTCAAAGGACAAACATGATAAAACGTATCTAAGACAGAATTTAAATTCAGGACTCTCTTAACTCCAAGTCTATTAAACTCTCTACTAAGTCATGCTTCCTCTGAAAAATAAAAATTGGATTACCTTCTGTGTGCATAGGAAAAGTAGCCTGACTGAGGAGCTAGATTCCAGTATGGGGAATAAAAAGATGAATTTTCTCTTTAAGAAAAATAGATCATATTATTGACGTTGTTATCTGCTCAGAACCTTCCTGAAAGCATTCATGACCTCTTTGTTCCTCAGATCATAGACCAGAGGGTTCAAAATAGGAATAACCATAGTGTAGAACACTGACACCATTTTGTCTATCTCCACTGAATGGCTTGAACTGGGTTGAAGGTACATGTCCCGTAAAATATAGATATTTCTGTGAGATGGGAAGCTCAGGCGAAGGCTTTCTGATGGCCTTCAGCACAATGGATTTTCATAATGGTGATGAAGATTAGCAAGTATGAAGCAAAGATGAGAAGAAATGGGAAAAAGACAGCGAATTTCCCTTAGATAAAGAAAACTGATTCGATGATGTGAATATAAGAGCAAAAGAGAACTAAGAGAGGGGTAATATCACAGAAAAAGTGATGATCTTACACTGAAGATAGGGCACAGTATCTAGATGTACAGAGGTGGTCATCTCTATTCTGAATTTTGAGAAACATGTTCAGTTGTGGGTTCCAAATTTTAGGAAGGACATTAATAGAATAGAGGTTTTCCAGAGGAGTTCATCCAGAAAGAGAAGGACTTAGAAATATTGTATTGAGACTGGTAGAAGAAAATGAGTGTTTTTGAAAAAAAAGATAAAAGATTGGTGTAAAGTCAGGTGTTGGGATCAGTTGTCTTTAGGAATATGCTGGACTGAAACATGGAAGAAGGATTTGGATGGTTTCATTTGTACCTAAAATGAAGAACCAGGAGTAAAGTGTAGAAGTTAAGAAGAAACAAACTTAGATTTGAAGTAAAGAAAATATTGTAAAAGTACTATTATTCAAATATGGAAGGGAGTGCTTTGACATATACAGGATTTCCCCTCAAAGAAATTTTTGAGGAAAGCTCTAGTGGAATACCCATTAAATGTTTTTATACAGGTATACACATACAAATGTATGTTTATGTATGTATATGCTAATACACATATGTATATACATATGTATATATGTCTATGTGTGTATATACTAATAAGCATAAATACTATAGACACACACACATGCATGTAAGGTGTGTGTGTGTGTGTGTGTGTGTGTGTGTGTGTGTATAATAGTGAGAAGAAAAGGGATAATCACTTCAGTAAAGAGTTTAAGATTCCTATTGTCAGAAAGTTCACTGCTGGTCACTGAAGGTCATCATTGTGGCACGAATGGCCATAGAGTTAGCAATGCCCATCGTTACCCTCCATTCAGTTTCACCTCAGGAAACAAAAAAGAAAATCAATGAATGAGTCAATGACTCAGGGAATTTGACCCAAAAGCTGGCACCACAACACTGAGTCCTTCAGTAAAATGTATCAATCTCAATAGCTGAATTCAAGGATGAGGCAGGGACTTTATGCAGACCTGGGAACCCTGAAGCTCTAAGGAGATGGTGCTCCCTCAGAGACACTTGGCAGCTTTGCTGCCAAATGATGATCAAAACAAACCATTATTTGTTCATGAGGGAAAACATGAGGGAACATAAGGGAAAACCATTAGTATCCACAGAGAACTTGGGTAAACATGGCCTCATGAAATTGATATACAATATTGATGACCTTCTCTGGGCAACTAAATTTTGACATACTTTTCCATAAGCACTCATGACTAACAGTGTCAAAGGCCTTGGTCAGATCTTGGTCAGATTCCATTTCATACTTGTGTGGAGACTGGCAGAGTGATGTATTTTTTCATGGTTTGAAATCTACATTCATGATGGTGTGAAGTCTTGGAGAGATAAAGTAAACTTATATATTTTCCTGTCCCAACATGCCCCAGGTATCTGGGAGCGATAGTATTATGTGAACCCCAGGGCAGACTCTAGAGATCCACAAAGTTCTTGAGAAGGATAGAATGAGGGAATTATGGAATTTTAGAGTTAGAGAGCTCCCAGAAGTCATCAAATCTAATCCGTGCCTACAAAGGAATATTCTTTCTAACACATCCAGTAAGCGGATATCCCTATTGAAGTCCTACATTAAAAACATATTCTTCTATCGATTAAGAATTGCTTCATTTTGGAGAAACTTTTCCTTGTATCGGGTCAAATTTTGCCTTTGAACATTGCAGCCATGGAATGTTCCTGTTCTGCCCACTAAGACGAATCTGTCTAATTTCTTTTCCACAAGATATGCCTTCAAACTATTCCCTCCACACCATATATACTTAAATTTTCCTTCTCCAAGATAAATATACTCAATTCCTTATCTATTCTTCATGTGGAATAGTCTTCAGTATACCTCCTGTGTACATGCTCCAGGTATCAGTGTTTTTTTGCTCTAAAATGTGACTGCGAACACTGAATAAAATATGCAGATGTATTCTAGAAAGGGCAAAAGAGAGTCATACAAACGCCTTTCTCATTTCGGGCAAATGTGGTCATGTATGTCATTCGCATTTATCCTTCCAAGACCTACTGGTATTATACTAGATGAAAAAAAACCCTCTGAACTATTTCGGATGAATCATGTCTTCTTTATAGTGAACCATTGCTAATTGATTTGAGTCATAAATCATTTAGATTTCAAAGGGAGAAGGTGTAGAGTCAAAGTAGTAGAAGAAATAACAAAGATCTGCCAAAGTCCTTTGCACTCAACCAAGATTTCTTGGCTCACGAGGAGCACGTATAATCATGGAAAATGACTTAACAAAATAACTCTCTCTTTATTATCATCATAAAAATCTAGATAAAGAGAAACTGAGACAGAAAGATCAGAGAACAATGAATTTATTAGCAAGCCTAGCAATTACCAATAAAAGGGGAAGCAAACTAAACTAAGACAGTGATTGGTCACACATACAGAGGTATGATAGGCTTTGCTTGGCTTGACTACAAGCAAGAATGTCCATAACCCAGGAAAGCAGAGAAAATAGTTAATTAATTATCACCCCATTGAAAGTGCAATGGTGGGCAAACATCCTATGACAAGGGAGTCTCATGTCTGTTAATAGTAAAGCTCAGAGACGTGCCTTTGTGGCAGCATTTAAGCCCATACAAATATGAAAATTAAACTCTTACAAATTTTACTAATGAGGCCAAACAAGTCTACATTTGATCCACAAATATTAATTCCAGTGACTAGATAGAATTATATATCAACAATTAATTAATAGTCCAAAATAAAGTGGAGTATCAATTTTCAATTTTATATTACTCTCAGAATGGAGTTGCTTCTGAAAAATCAGTTTCTGTGCTGATAGTATAACACGTTCCTAAGTCTCTCCCAGTATGACAAATTCAATATACAAAATATTTCTATTTAACAAATATTACCCAGTTTTTATTTCATCACTCAGAAAATTCAAAATATTTTTAAATCACATGAACCCCTATTCAGACACAGAAACACATAACTCACTTAAAGTGCCTTTTATCTAGAATGAAACTGATTGGCCTCAGGATACTATACTTACAGTATATTGAAATATCTCTTTCCTACAGGATCATTCAAAGGTCTTCCCAGGCCCTTATGACTGCCCAGTGGTCTATACTCCTTCCTAAAGGTTGCGATACTGTAGTAGTGTGCTGGAGCCAGCTCCAAGTGACTTGAAAAGAGATAACTGAAGTTTGAATGCGAGCATTTAATATGTAGAAGTCAGTAAATGTGACAAATCAAGCCTTAATTTCTTGTATTGTTGATAATCTATAAAATAATAAGGATTAAATTTTAAAGTATGTCACAGACCAAGTTTTTCGTTTATTTTTTGCCAGAGAGATGGTTCTTAAGCATTTATGAACATGCCTCTGGATTAGGGGCTGTTGAATAAGGGATGCCAGTACCTTGAAAGATACAATTTCCAAGCAATTCAGTGACTTTGCTTGCCTAGAATTACATTGGCTAAAATTTGTGGAGCTGATCTTCCTCTTTGTAGTAGGATAATTGTTATAGTCTCTGTATGGTGTGAGTGGGTGTGTATGTGTGTATGTATAAATCATTCCACACAGAAATCTTATAAGATAGGGGATACTATTAAGGCCCTTAATACATGAGTAAACTGGGGATGAAATTTTAAGTGACTGGTCTGAAGGTAAAAAAAAATAAAATTGTCTGAGACAGAATTTATAATTCAGGGCTTTCTTAATTCCAAGTATATCACATTCTCTACTAAGTGATGTTGCCTCTAAAACAGTTTAGATTACACTTCTATGTGCATAAGAAAAATAGCATGACTTGGGTGTTACATCCCAGGGTGGGGAAGATGCAGATTGGATTTTCTTTCTTTTGAAAATAAATGCCTTTTCTTTCAGAGACTAATTTTATTTTTTCTAATTACATGCAAAGATAGTTTTTAATGTTCATTTTTTATAGAATAAAATAAACATGTATTTTCTCTCTTAAAAAAAAAGATGATCTAATTGAAGCTTCTGTCCTCTCAGAACTTTCCTGAAAGCATTCTTGACCTCTTTGTTCCTCAGACTATAGACCATAGGGTTCAACATGGGGATGACCATGGCATAGAATACAGACACCATTTTGTCTATGTCCATTGAATGACTGGAGCTGGGTTGAAGGTACATGAAGATGATTGTCCCATAAAATATGGACACTGCTGTGAGATGGGAAGCACAGGTGGAGAAGGCTTTCTGGCGGCCTTCAGCAGAATGCATCTTCAGTATAGTGATGAAGATTAAAAAGTATGAAGCAAAGATGACAAGAAATGGGAAGAAGACAGTGAAGGAACCTAAGATAAAGAGTACTAACTCAGTGATGTGAATATTAGAGCAAGAGAGAACTAGGAGAGGGGGGATATCACAGAAAAAGTGATGGACTATGTTGCACCTACAGAAGGAAAGGCTAAAAGTGCTTCCTATTATTATAGAAGAAGTCATAAAGCCACAGATGTGAGAACCACTGACCAGATAGGCACAAATCATTGAAGTAATGGTAGTGGTATAATGCAGGGGCTTACACACAGCTGCGTGGCGATCGTAGGCCATGGAGGCTAAGAGAAAACTTTCAGTAGTAGCAAAGGCCCCAAAGAAGAACAACTGTGTAGCACATCCATTATGGGAGATGACTTTATTCCCTGTGAGGAGCCCAAATATCACCTTGGGTGTTACAGCTGAGGAGTAGCCAAAATCCACCAAAGAGAAATTACTGAGAAAAAAGTACATGGGAGAGTGAAGGTGGGAATCCCAGAAGATCAGAGCTACCATTCCCAGGCTCCCTACAAAGGTGATGAGGTAGATAAAGATGAACATTATAAAGAGAGGAATCTGAAGATCTGGATCATCTGTTATTCCTGTAAGGATGAACTCATCAACTTTAGATCTGTTCTCCATAGAAGTCACTTCAGACTAATGTCATTCACCTGCAACAAAAGAGTAACCATCAGAAAAATCCTTTCTGTATGAATAATAAAGTCCAAGATACAAAAAATGGTCGAGACTTATTTTATGTGAAGGGTAGAAAGAAGGAATTAAGGGGCCAAGAGCCTCTATATAGTTGTCATTTTGATCCGGTTTCTCACAGAGTCCTTCATCCATACTTCTCGCTTTTTTTCATCTTACTATTTATTTATCAATTTTCAAAATGACATTTCCCACTTCAGAAACGGGAAGTAACTTATTCTCTAGCAAAACAAACAGTGTAGAAAAAGGGACTATTTTTTGTCAGCGTTTTAAAACGAGATCTTTTTCTATAAATATAAGTCACGCTGATGAAGAAGCAAAAAAAAAAGAGGAATAAAGGAGAATAGATGTGAATAAAACATGAGAAAAGTAAAAAGACTGAAGAGGAAGAAGAGGATAAAAACAAGTTAGCTGAGATTTTGCTGGGATCATGCTTAGTCCTAGAAGCATAGTGTCTATAAGGTCTTTGCAATGGACTGAAGTCACCAGTTAAGTTCATAAGGAGGAACAACTGCCAGTGTACACCAGTTCCATATTTGTGGGAGTCGTCAGAGATGCCAATGGTAGATCATATGAAAATAAATGTATGCTTTCTAAATTTGTTTCCCTCCTACAAACTCCTTTTTCAATTCTACACTAACTATCACTAGGAATGCAGAAAGTGGTCAAAAACGAGAATTTTTTGTCTTTTTACATTCCATACACTTTTCTGGGTCCCAGAGAAATCACCAATCTATGGTTAAGCTAAAATCTCACCTATAGGAAGACCTTCTATCCATCTCAATTCAGGGTCTCCACTCTTTTGATTGTGTCTAATTTATCTTATATATATCTTGTTTGTACCCAGTCATTTGTATATTATCTAGAGATTATGCACTCCTTGAGAGCAGGGACTGTATTTAACCTTTCCTTTTATTCTCAGTCCTTACCATCATCCTTGGTGCATAGTAGACATTAGTAAATGTTTATAGACTCACAGCTTGGGCAATGGTAATCCTCCCCGTCTGAACTAAGCTAAGGTGAACTTTGGGCATCAGAAAAATGCATAGTCCATTCCCAGGCACCATGATAAGCTTTTAAATTTGGGAAGAACCTACCACAGTTGTGAATCACTCACTCTTAAAGTGCTTAGTTTCATCTCCAGCACGATGAAACATTAGAAAAACAAAAGATTTCAAAGAAGTCATAAGTAGACTGTCATATGTGATCTATTGTATGTTGTATATGTTTACATATGTATAAGCACACATATACATATGCATATGTATGTATATGTTAAACAGAAGGAGAGAATCTCAAGTCAAGATAGTTCCTCAGAGGTCATCCATCTCAATTTAATCTAACCAGAACTCACCTCTAGAAAAGCTTGCCAAAATGGATATAAGATTGGAAGAATTGAAAAACTGATAAAGTAGGAAGAATGAAAGATAATAATATAGCTCTAATAGTCTTTTTGGGGTCCCCACGGAATTAACACTAACAAGCAAGATGAATTAGAATCTCTAACGCAAGAAAACAAATCTGCCTGTCAAGGTAACATTTAGACTTGAAGGATAGTAATCATAACTGGAATATGGTTCTGGAAAGGTTCCTCTTTATTTCAGTGACAAGGGGTAGGTTACAGGAGACTGCTATAAGTTTTCTAAAGTAAGAAAATATATTCATATGAAGAAATACAGGAAACAGACTGGGGAAACACAGCTGAAAGTATTTAAATTGTTATCAGTATATTACTTATTGGAGTGTTCAATTATCTAGGCATTTGTTAGAACGTTATCTCATATTTTGTCTCTCTAATTCTGTCTATCAATGTCTTTCTGTGCCTCTCTGCATCTTTGCAAGTTTTTCTCTGCCTGTCTCTTCTTGTCTCCATTTCCCCCCTTTTTTGTCTGATTAGATCTCTGTGAGTGTCTCTTCACCTCTATATATCTATGTATCTCTCTCCTCAAAGAAAAGCTGTTCATTCCTTGATGAAAATGATATTTTTGCCCATCAAATATGAAAATGTGAAGGAGAAAATATGAACAAATTCTATTCTGCTTTGGATTCTCATAAAGGATGAGGAATTATTAGGTAGGATCAAAATAAATGAGAATGTTACAAAAATAGAAAAAGCAATTCAATTATTCTAAAGTTTGAGATAGATCAAAAAGGAAAACTAGCAATAATGTCACACATGTGTATTAGACTTGGGGAGAGCGAACTCCAAGCATTTCAGTGGAAGGATAAATTAAGATAATATTGATTAATTCCAGAGGAAGGTCAAACTTGAAAGGAGAGAAAGTTCTGAAGAATAAAAAAAAATAAAGATGTAGAAAGAACTGGCAATCAGTTGGCAAAAAAGCAGAAGTAACCAAGGATGAAGGTGAAAGCAGATACCATCTTATAGTAATAGAGTAAAAGCAGTGTCAGGGCTCAATTTTGAACTGAGGGAAGCCCAGAAAGCTAAAGACTACAATAAGATGGACTCTTTTTTATTGAAAAAGCAGGCATTTATAAAAACAAAGTATAACCAAATAAGGAACTTGACTGATTTTCAAGACAGATGAGACAAGTACAATGAATGACAATCGAAGGCAGAGCTCTCAAGTTTCTAGTTTGCTTCTGTTTTCTCTGATGAGGAGAATGGTCTTTGGATTTAGAAGAACAGAAAAACTATAGCTAATGGAGAGTTGATACCAAAGCTAATAAGAACTAACACTGATATCAGTGGAGACAAGGGAAGAAACACTTATATGGCATCTATTATGGGCTAAGAACATAGGTACATTTCATAGATATTATCTTTTTTGAATCTCACAACAAACTTGCAATGTGGGTGCTGGTATTACCCCCTTCTGTAAATTGAGGATTCTGAGGCACAGGTTTAATGTGACTTGCCCCAAATCACTGCTTAGGTATCTAAAGCTGTATTTGAACTCGACTTCCTGATGCCACTCCAAGGGCTTTGTCCAGTCTACCAGAGCTGCCTCTTTAAAGTTTGCAAACTAATTTAAGTACATTGGATCATTAAATGTCACAGTAACTTCGTGATACACATGGCCAACAAGCAAACCAATTTGACCTTACATTGCATGGAGAGGCACAATATTCAAGCACATAGAGGAGATCCTATGTACTCTCCATTTGGAGCAATGTATTCGGCTGTGGATTCTACCATTAGGTAGGATAGAGATAGACTACAGATTTGCCACAGGACTTCAATCAGCATGGAGAAGGACTTTAAAATCTTACCATATTGGGAATGATGGAAGGAACTTAGAGTATTTAGCCTAGAGAACATAAAATATAGGTGTCAGGACCAAGGATGGAATTAAAGTTATCTTCAGGTATCTCCAGGACTTACATAGGGAGGAAGGATTTATTTATTTTTTCACCAAAAGGGAAAAGCCAGAAAGATGTGGTAGAAGTTAAGAAGGAAGAAACTTATGTGTGATATAATGAAAACATTCTAAAAATGTTCCTATTCAGAAGCGGAAGGGTATATCTTAACATACATTAGATTTTTCCCTCAATTGAAATTTTTATTGAAGGATTAGTTGTCCTCTTGTTTCACATATTGCATACACATATGAACATATATGCACATATTATGTTGTAATAATACGTTATATTTACAAATAAACATTCATATATATGCATATATGTACCTGTATTTGTGTATATTATGTGTGTTTATATGTGTATGTATATGTACATGTATGTGTGTATGTATGTATATATACCCACCCACACGTATAGATGTGTACATATATACATATACGCATATATGTGTGTATATATGCATATATACATACATATGTATATATATAATATGGAGACAGGGGGGCTTATTACTCATTTTATGGGAAGATTTGCCTCCAAGTTCTTCTTATTGTCCCTGTGAAAATGGAGAAGCCAGGGTAGACAGTATAAAATACTTAGGAGTCTACCTGCCAAAACAAACCCAGGGACTATATGAACACAATTACAAGACACTTTTTGCACAAATAAAGTCAGATTTAAGTAAGTGGAAAAACATTAGTTGCTCATGGGTAGGCCGGGCTAATATAATAAAAATGACAATTCTACCCAAATTAATATACTTATTTAGTGCCATACCAATTAAACTATCAGACAATTACTTTCTAGAGCTGGATAAAATAATATTAAAATTCATTTGGAAAAACAAAAGGTCCAGAATATCAAAGGGACTAATGAAAAGAAATGCTTGGGAAGGTGGCCTAGCGCTACCAGACCTCAAACTGTACTATAAAGCAGCAATTATCAAAACCACTTGGTATTGGCTAAGAAACAGAGAGGTAGACAAGTGGAATAGACTTGGCACTCAAGATGCAGTAGGCAAGGAATATAGCAACCTTCTGTTTGATAAACCCAAGGACCCCAGCTTCTGGGATAAGAACTCATTGTTTGACAAAAATTGCTGGGAAAACTGGATAACAGTGTGGCGGAAATTAGGCATAGACCCATACCTGACACCGTACACAAGAATAAAGTCCAAATGGGTACATGATTTAGGTATAAAGATTGATACCATGAATAAACTGGAGAAGCAAGGAATAGTGTATTTATCAGATCTATGGAGAAGGGAAGAATTCTTTACTAAAGGAGAGATAGAATGCATTATGAAATGCAAAATGGATAACTTTGAGTACATTAAACTGAGAAGTTTTTGCACAACCAAACCCAATGCAACCAAAATCCGGAGGGATGTAGTAAATTGGGAAAGAATTTTTACAGCTAAGCTCGGGGATAAAGGCCTCATTTCTAGAATATATAGAGAACTGACCCAAATGTATAATCATACAAGTCATTCCCCAATTGATAAATGGTCAAAGGATATGAATAGGCAATTTTCAGAGGAAGAAATTAAAGCTATCTATAATCATATGAAAAAATGCTCTAAATCACTATTGGTTAGAGAGATGCAAATCAAAACAACTCTGAGGTACCACATCACACCTATAAGATTGGAAAACATGACAGAACAAGAAAATGATAAATGCTGGAGAGGATGTGGGAGAGTTGGAACACTAATTCATTGTTGGTGGAGCTGTGAGCGCATCCAACCATTCTGGAGAGCAATTTGGAACTATGCCCAAAGGGCTACAAAAATGTGCATACCCTTTGACCCAGCAATATCGCTACTAGGACTATATCCCCAAGAGATCATAAAAATGGGAAAGGGTCCCACATGTACAAAAATATTTATAGCAGCACTCTATGTAGTTGCCAAAAACTGGAAGTCAAGGGGATGTCCATCAATTGGGGAATGGCTGAATAAATTATGGTATATGAATGTAATGGAGTACTATTGTGCCATAAGAAATGATGAACAAGAAGACTTCAGAGAGGCCTGGAAGGACTTATATGACCTGATGCTGAGTGAAAGGAGCAGAACCAGGAGAACTTTATGCACAGCAACAACCACAGTGTGTGAGAGTTTTTTCTGGTAGACTTAGATTTTTGTAATAACACAAGAACTTCTGGAAAAAAAAAATCCCAATGGTGGACCTCAAGGCAAAATGCCTTCCACACTCAGAGAGAGAAATATGGAAGTCACTCACATAATGTAGCAGATCATGTTTGTGTATGTGTATCTGTTTGTGTATCATGTTCTGATTTGTAATACGGATTCTTTCATTTATCTTAGTCTGACTACATAGCATGACTATAGTGAAAATATACTCAATAGGAAAGTATATGTAGAATCTATACAGAATTGTATGCAGTCGTGGGGAGGGAGGGAGGTAGTGGGGGGTGGGTGGGGAGGGATAAAATCGCAATTGTATGGCAGTGATTGTTAAACATTAAAAAAATAAAAAAATTAAAAAAAATAAATAAAAAAAAAGAAAAAAAAAGAAAAAAAAAAGAAAATGGAGAAGCCTCTTCAACTCAGAACCTCATTTCATTCATATATCAAAAGAGGATTGGAGCCTGCATTACAGAACTGCTCTGAGTGCAGAAGTGGATTTTTCTTTGAAGTGCTTTACGAACTTTAAAGCTCTAGTTAAGTTCTATCTACTGTTGTTCTTAGTTACTGACACTACTGTCGTTATCATTGTTATCTTTCAAAAGTCCTGTAAGATTTCATATTCCCAGGATATTGTGGAACTCTGTTCATCAATAAGGAAAAGATATTTGACGAGATGACTTCTGAGATCCTTTCTAGTGGTAAATTCTTGGTCCTATGACACCTTTATCTTTAATTAATTTAAAGATGCTCAATAGTCTTCATAGCCCTGTAGTAATATAACTTTTTTTCTAATGTGGTCCAAGTGGGATTTATGGGCAATTACAAAATAAATAATTAAAATTTATCTCATCAGCTAGTATAGGTGTAGAAAAATCTATCTTTACTACTACTACAATGAAGGATTTTCCTTTAACATAATATAAATTTTATTAAGTAGAATACGATAGAATACGAACAAACAACTTAGAGTCAAGATATTTAATAGTGTTGATCTTACTTACGGTACCAGAGCCATTTTGGTAATCAGTACAATTGAATCAAATATGTGTAGACACAGACAATCCTTCTCATTGATGTTCTCAAGGTTGAATCCTTTTGAATTGCCATGTCTTTAGAGAGCCCTTCTTGGTCACCAGGGCTTAAAAGGTAATTTGTTTTCTGCTCAGAAATGCCTAGGTTTTCAAGGATAGCACTAATTTGGAAAAAAAGCACTTGATTAGGAGCATGAAAGCTTGCGTTCTAATCTTGGTTTGATAAGCACTAATTTGTTCTGTGAATTCACAGAAATTAATCAAGGTTTCTGTATTTCTCTCTGATCATCTGGAAAATGGAAATAATATTTCTTCAGCTATGGAAATGAAGTGTTTCGTAAGGATCAAGTGCTGTAGATATGAGAATTACCGTGTTCAGCATAAGTTATTGGGCTAGTACATGATCCTGAATGAATGGGTGCTCTGTGAAACACTAAGATGCAGAGAAAAGATGAGAGATGTGATACTACACTGGGTGTATCAGGGTGGCAATGTGCAGTAGTGAAGAGAGCTTTGATTCAAGGAAATAGACTTAAATCACACCATAGACACTTATTAATTGTATATGTCTGGATAAGCCACTCAAAACACTCAGGCTCAGGTTACTTATCTGCAAAAGGAGGAGGTAATAATAATGGTATTTGTCTCACACAGTTTGGGGAAGATTAACAAAGAAAATTGATACAAGCCACTTTGAAAATTTTGAAGTACTATATTTTTGTTACGTTTTTACATTCACATCCAGTCCTTTCTGACCCCAACTTGTACATAAATGAGAACTATTATCATTGTAGGCATGAACTACACTCATCTCAACACAGTTATAAATCCCCTCCCTCAGGAATTAATATACCCTTAATCAACATCTTTTAAATATTCATTAGTACTGGGTAGTTGCCCATCCCTCGCATTGCTAATTCGGTTAGTGAAAGGATAAAGACTTTGAAAAGCTACAAGTAGTGTGCATGGAGCCCTTGGATGTTTGAATACAATTTCCACACTTGATTTCACTTGAATCTGGAGACAAATGTATGAGATAAATATCACAAGTGCAAATAATACACAGTTTATGGATAAGGAAATGGAAGTCAAGTGACTCACCCATGGCAAGAGAGAGTTAGTGCCAGAGACACTGAAAGATTTTATTCATTTCTGCCTGTCTGCAAGTCCAGTGATTTTCCCTTTATTCCATGTTGCTGTTAACATGAGTACTAAAGTCTTGGATTGAACATCCTAGAACTCAGCTGGTTTGATTTTGGACAAGGTGGATAGGACTCCAAAGAAGAAACGTAGCCAAGAACTTTACATACAAGTGTTGACCTTGAAGTCTCAAGCCTAGGAAACACGAGATCCTATTGGGGAAGTTTTTCTCTAGTTACTGGAGGAAAGAGCTGAAAGGTTCTTAGTGGCAGAGTAGTCACTCCTATTCATTGCTGTTCCATGGATGGCAGTAGAGCTAGAAGTTTGCACTCCAACGCTCCAGTTAGCTCAGCCTCAGCAAACAGTAAAGGAGCCAGATGAATAAATGAATGACTCAGGGAATTTGACCTACATACTGGTACCAGAGCACCGAGCCTTATAATGGAATATTATGAGGTCAGTAGCAGAAGTCAGGTATTGACTTTATGAAGACCTGGAAGTCCTACAGCTCTTGGGAGATGGTGCTCCCTTGGAGATAATTGGCAGTTCTGCTGCCAAGTAATGAACAAAAGAAGCCATTGTGGGGATAACTATTTTCTCATGGGTATTTTGTCTTTTTTTCTTGCTGTTGGCAAATTGATGTAGAATGCTTCTAACACTCCTTAGCTTTGTGACACTGGCCAAGTCACCGAACATCTCCAAGTCTCAGTTTATTCATCTTTCAATTGTGTTTAATAATCTCATACCTGAATACTATGAAAAGGTTTTTGTGAAGATAAAATATGATCCTGAACTTGAGAGAGAAATAGGGGAGCGAAAAGATGTTCTTGATGTGGGGTAGTAAAAAAATCACTGTAGTTGATGTTAAAAGATTTGTTATGGAATTGGTGGCCCTTTTGACATTTTAGGGAATTCATTTGTCATGGATGAAGCTTGATTTCCTCATTTATAACATGCAAATAAATATATTTTCATGATCTAACTCAATAACATTATGAGGAGAATTCTTAATATCCTGAATATTAGCGCTATTCTTTTTTTAAAAATCTTCTCAGAGCTCCCATTTTACCTCCTAAACTTCCATCTGGTGCTGTCTCAATCTTCTTTGTACCTCTGATCCTTGAAGACACATGTCCTTAAGGTTCTTGCTCAATCTTGAAGGGAATGCCATAGTAATCATATTTTGAAGTTCAAGTAGAGCCTTTGACATGCTCCCTTTTAATATCCTCAACTTCAAGATGCAAAAAAAGACAGAAAAGAACACAGCATAAAAAATTCAGATTTTTTTGCATATACACAAGAATGATTCAATAGTGGCTCATTGTCAACTTGAAAGGTGATCTTTCCTTTGTCCTTGCTTTCTAGTAGCCACCCATACCGAAAAATCAGCTTTCATTCACTGTGTATATATGTTCTATTTCCTTTATATGTACATTTATTCTCATTCAATAAAATATGATTTCTCATGGACACACACACAAAATTCATTTCGTCTTATTATATTCATAACCTACCGTAGACCTTAATGAAAGTAGTGGCCTAACGAATTATTGTGGAATTCAACTGATTTGTCACTTACTTGGTAAAATCAGCATTGACATCCTTATCATATTCCCAGATGGAAATAATCCAGGAGGGAAAACTAACACACCGGGTGAGCTAATCAAGATTCAAAAATACCCCAGTGGGTCAGAATTTTTAGCTGAATCTAAAAAGATTAAATTTTGAAAGAAACATGCAAAATCCTACACTTTGGTTACTTGCTGTCCAATGCACACCCTCCCAGAAATTGCATGTTCTGTACTCAGATGATCAGGTTCAGGATATGTGGGTATGTTTGTGTGTTTGTGAGTGTGTGCATGTATATTTTATTTTATAACTACAGTCATAACTGCTGCCCCAAAATCCCATAATAAAAATGCATATTATTCAATTATGATTGTAAAATTCCAATTTTATTCTACCTACAATTCTTCATAAAATTATAAGTGCAAATTTATAAAACTTTAATTGATTCTTACAAATACTTTTAATGTGGCAAATTCTGGAAGCATTTTTTTAAAAAAGTAATGTAGGAAGAACTCAAATTTTTTCTCTTATCTATAAGATTTCGTGACAAATTTCTTTTCTCTCTACATTTTGTTGAATAAAAATTACATTTTAATAAATTACGTAACAAATAGTAGTATTTTCAACATTATATGGCATACATGCGCATTTGTGCATCTATGTAATTAACATTCAGTGCCAGACTTTTTAATGTGAAGAAAAGATTACAGTATTTACCTGAATATCTGACATGGTCTTAAACTTGATTCTGTATCAAATTTATGCCTGCTTTTTGATAAAAAAGAATAAAATAAAAATGCTTGCTCACATAAATATGAGATGTAATATGGTAGGAAAATTTTATAATTCAATTTTGTGAAGGAACTTTAAAAAAAAAATTAGCCACATAGCAATGACTGAAAATAACTAGTTATGACACGGACTATTTACTTTCCTACTTACTAAAAACCGGTAAGTCAATAAATATGTATTAAATACCCACTAGGTGCCAGACACTGTACTAAATAGTGGGAATACAAAAAGGACAAAAGACAGTGCCTGCCTTTAAGGACAAGAATAATGAATAAAAAATGAACTTGAAATTCAATTGTATATATTGCCTTTTTTAAAAACAAAATTTGAGTATATAGATTAACCTTATGAAGGAAATAATTTCTTCAGATATTACTTTGTTCTCTTAAAAGCTGCTTATTGGCGCAGTGGAGAATGTGAGTTCAAATGTACACAGACACACTAGTTATGTGACCTTGGGCAAGTCATTGAACCTTTGTTTGCTTCAGTTTCCTCAATTGTGAAAATAGGATAATAATAACACCTGTCTCCCAAACTTGTTGTGAGGATTCAATGTAAAGCTTTATGTAGAGCTTATATGTATAGCATTAGCTCAATTCCTGGAATACGGTAAAAGCAATATAACTGCGAGGTATCCTCCTCCTCATCATCATTGTTACCAACACCACTACCACCATCATTCTCATCATCATCCTTATCATAATTATACTAGTACTGTTACACTGGCTACACTCTCACAGAAACTCTATCGAATTTCTGACCAGTGTTACCAACCAAGTCATTTGAAAATTCACCAAATAGAAAAGTGTCATACGGAGAAAAATAGATTAAGTTGGCAAATTGCAACCTTAATACTGCAATGAGAGGCAATATAAGGTTTCTTTCTTTTTAAATTTTATATTGTTAGTCCCCCAATTACATAAAAAACCATTTTAACACTCCTTATTTTTTTTTTTTGAGTTGCAAATTCTGTCCCTTCGTTACTACACTCCTTCCCCACATTGAGAAAGCAAGCAATTTGATATAACTTATACGTGTTCAGTCATGGAAAACATATTCCCATGTTAGTCATGTGAAAAAATGCAGGTAAAAGAACAACAAAAATAAAGTAAAGAACAAGTATGTTTAGATCTGCATTCAGACTTCATCAATACTTTCTCTGGAGACGGATAACATTTTTCATCATAAACCATTCAGAACTATCTTGCATCATTGTATTGCTGAGAATGACTAAGCCAATCACAATTGATCATCTCACAATGTTGTTGTTACTGTTTACAATGGTCTCTAGGTTCTACTCTTTGCATCAGTTTTTGTCAGATATTCTAGGTTTTCCTAAGAGCATCCTGATTGACAATTCTTATAGCACAACCCTATCCCATTGCAGTTATGGACATCTCTTCAATTTCAAATTAATTAAGACCACTAAAAATGGCTATAAATATTTTTGAGTGTAAATGCCATATGTCTTTTTGGCATCTTTGGCATGCAGACCTCATAGTAGTACTGCTTGGTCAAAAAGCATCAAAGAATATACATAGTTTGTCCTTTTGACAGTTCCAAATTGCTCTTTGGAATGGCTGACTCAGTACACTACTTCACTAAGAAAGCACTAGTGCCTCCATTTTCCCACATGCCCTCCAACACTTAACATTTTCCTCTTCTCTCATGATAACCACACTAATAGGTGTGAGAAGGTAGTTCAGAGTTGTTTTCATGTGCAATTCTTTAATCAATAGGAATTTACAGCATTTTTTCATATGACTAATACATAACTTTTATTTCTTCTCTTGAAAACTGCTTGTTCATATCTTTTGATTATTTATCAATTGATGAATTATTCTAATTTCCATAGATTTCATTCAGTTCACTATATACTTCAGAAATGAGATCTTTATCAGAGAAACATGCTGTCAACTTTTTCCATGGTTATGATGGCTATATATTTTCCTCCATGCTACTTTTCCTCTGTTCATCCTACTCTCCCTCTCCCTCCGCCCATTATCAAAAGTGTTTTGCATATGGCATTAACCTCCCCTAGTCTTCTCTCCCTTCTGTCAGCACTCCCTTTTCTTATTGCCTTTGTCTCATATATTCTGGTATAGAAAGAAAGATTTCTATACTCAGCTGTGTGAGTTTGACATTATTCTCTTTTGAGCCAGTTCTGATGAGAATATGGTTCACATGACCCAGGGCTTCAACAGAAGTTCAAATATATGCAATGCAACTGAGTCCTGACTCTGCTGTCAGTAAAGGGACCTCTGCAATCTTCTTCTTTAAAAAATATATAACTTATTTATTTTTCAGTTCTAAACATTGCTTTCCACAAGAATTTGAATTCAAAATTTCCTCCCCATCTCTCCCCACCCCAAGAAGCCATGCACGCCATCCACGCCTTCATCCAGTCTGTCCTTCTTTCTATTAACTACCCTTCTTCCATCCACATTCCCCTCTATTTTCCTGTAGGGTAAAATAGATTTCTATGTCCATTGCTTTTATATCTTAATTGCCAGTTGCATGTTAAAACAATTTGTAACATATATTATTAAAGTTTTGAGTTCCGTATTCTCTCCCTCTCTCCCCACCCATCCTCCCTGAGAAAAACAAGCAATTAAGTATAGATCATACATGTGTAACAATACAAAGGATTTCCATAAAAATTATGTTGGAAAAGACTAACAACATTTCCCTCTGTCCTATCCGCCTACAATTTATTTCATTCTCTTTCTTGACTTTTTCTCCCACAGTATGTGCTTCTGACTATCTCTTTCCACAATTTGCTATTCCTTCTACTATCTTCCCTCTTTGATCCCCTTCTCCCTTGCCTTTTTGCCTGGTAAAATACATTTCCATATCCAATTGAGTATATTATTCCTCCTAAAGCCAAATCCCCTCCATTGTAAAAGTTCTTTCTTCTCTCTTTTATGTGAGATGATTTGCTACATTCTACCTCTCCCATTCTCATACTCCAAGTACATTCCATTCAACAGTAAATTTTATTTTTTTATTCTCCCTTCACGTTCATCTCACCCTGTGGCCTCTAAGTGTACACACACACACACACACACACACACACACACACACGTACACATACATGCACACATATGTATATTTATACGTGTATATATACATGCAAACATACAACCAAGTGCATATACATACCGACACATATGTGATGTGCACATGCATACATATCCATACACACTTACATATGCACCTACACATACATATGCATAGGCATATACATATGCATATACGTACATACATATATAGTACATATATGCATACATACATATACATATGAGCACATATATATGTGTGTATATTTTTAATATATACATATATATGTATATATATATATATATATATATATATATATATATGCTCTGTAACTGCACCAATACCGAGCAATGTCTCATGAGTTACAATTAACATATTTCCATGTAGGAATGTAAACAGTTGAACTTTAATGAGTTCCTTAAAGCTTCTCTTTTCTGTTTA
Organism: Notamacropus eugenii; assembly: GCF_028372415.1. NCBI lineage: Eukaryota > Metazoa > Chordata > Mammalia > Diprotodontia > Macropodidae > Notamacropus > Notamacropus eugenii. The sequence goes on from NC_092873.1 coordinate 4,443,676, forward strand.
CTTTTATATATTTCTCTTGATTCTTATATTTGAAAGCCAAATTTTCTATTCAGCTCTAGTCTTTTCAACAAGAATGCCTGCAAATCCTTATCTCATTGAAATTCCATTTTCTCCCCTAAAGTATTATACTCAGTTTTTCTGGGCAGGTGATTCTTGATTGTAATCCTATCTCCTTTGACCTCTGGAATATCATACTGCAAGCCCTTAGATCCCTTAGAGTAGAAGCTGCTAAATCCTGTGTTATCCTAATTGTATTTCCCCAAAACTTGAATTGTTTCTTTCTGGCTGCTTGTAATATTTTCTCCTTGACCTCGGAACTCTGGGATTTGGCTACAATATTCCTAGCAGTTTTCCTTTTGGGATCTCTTTCAGGAAGTGATTGGTGAATTCTTTGCATTTTTATTTAACCCTCTGACTCTAGAATATCAGGACAGTTTTCCTAGATAATTTCTTGGAACATGATGTCAAGGCTCTTTTCTTGATCATGGTTTTCAGGTAGATCAATAATTTTTAAATTATTTCTCCTGGTTGTATTTCCCAGGCCAATTGTTTTTCCAATGAGATATTTCACATTGTCTTCTATTGTTTTCATTCTTTTGGTTTTATTTTATTATTTCTTGGTTTCTCATTAAGTCATTAGCTTCCATCTGTTCCATTCTAATTTTTAAAGAATTATTTTCTTCAGTTTGCTTTCAAATCTTCATTTCCATTTGGCCATTTCTGCATTTTAAAGCATTCTTCTCCACATGGACTTTTGGACCTCTTTTGCTATTTGGGTTACTCTGTTTTTAAAGGTGTTATTTTCTTCTGCATCTCTTTGAGTCTCCTTTAGCATGTGTTGACTTGCTTTTCGTGATTTTCTTTCATCGTTTTCATTTCTCTTTCCAATTTTTTTTTCCATCTCTTTTACTTGATTTTTAAAATTCCTTTTGAGCTCTTCCTACCTGAGACCATTGAGTGCATTTTTTGGAGGTTTTGGATGTAGAAGTCTTGACTTTTATGTCTTCCTCTGATGGTATACTTTGTTCTTCCTCATCTGAAAGGATGGAAAAAAATATACTTTCACAAATAAGGTAACATTTCATAGTCTTTTTATTCTCCTTTTTGGGCATTTTCTCAGTCAGTTGCTTGAATTTTGAGTCCTTTGTTAAGTAGAGGGTGTACTACCCTAGGCTTCAGAGTTTCTGTACAGCTGTTCTCGAAGATATCTCTAGGGACCTGTAAGTTCTCAGTTCCTGAAAAGTGGAATAATCAAGAGAGAGAGAGAAGTTTCCTACTGTCCTGGCCTGTGCTCTGGTCTGTGAGCGCCCACAAGCACTCTTTACTGCCCTGGAACTGTGAATAGGGATCCTTCTTCACAGCCACCACCAGTTCCACCAAGCCAGTTTTCCTACTCACCCTATGACTGCCACTCAAGTCTGAGACCCAGATCAACCACTCAATTTTCCCAAGGTCTTTAGGTCGAGGGCTCCAAATGTAGACAAAGTTGCCAGAGTGGCTACTGTCACCTTGGGGCCTTAGTTGGGGCTGGACCCAAGCTCCCTTCTCACCCAGGTGAGATAGCTTTCTTACTGACCTTTGAAGCTGTCTTTGGAGTTTTGGGGTTGAGAAATCTGGGAACTGAAACTGCTACCCATGATTCCGAGCCCTGAAGCCTGCTCTAGTCCTGTCTTTTCTGTGTGGCCCAGGCTGGACTTCACTCTGCTCCTAACACAGTGAGATAGACCCTTCCTGTAGGCCTTGCAGGTTGTCTCGGGCTGAAAACATACTTTTCTGTTGCTCTAGAATTTGTTTAGAGACATTTTTGCAAGTATTTTATGGGTTATGTGGGGAGAGCTAGAGCAGGTCTGTCCTTTTATTTTGCCATCTTGGCTCCACCTTCTGCAATCTCTTTTTTACCACTTGTTTGATCCTTTATTGTCTGTGGCCTCAGAGGTCCAGAAACCACCACTGCAGTCACTAATTGAATCACCCTCAAGACCTGCAGCATAGCCTGTGGTGGAATGCCCTTGACTCTTACCTTGGTGTTAAAAATCTTTTCTGTGTACCTTCTAAATTGTCTTTGGCTGGAAAATTGTTTCACTCCATCCCTCTGTGTGTTCTGCCACTGCAGAGGAAGTAAGAAAACCACAGATATAGCACCCAATTATCAAATGAGCACATATGCTGGATGTCATTAGGGTGGAGTAATGGAGGGGTTTACATACAATTACGTAGCGATCATAGGCCATTACAGCTAGAAGATATTTTTCAACAATGACTAAGCCCAGAAAGAACAACTGTGCAACACATTCGTTGTAGGAAATAATTTTGCAACCTGGGAGGAAACCAGCCATCACCTTTGGAGTAACAGCTGAGGAGTAGCCAAAATCTACCAGAGAGAGAGATTACTGAGGAAAAAGTACATGGTGTTGTGGAGATGAGTAGATGAGTATCCCAAGAGATCAGAGCTATCATCCCTAGGTTACCCACAAGTGTAATGAGGTAGATGATGGTGAAAACTATGAAAAGGGGCACCTGAAATTCAGAGACATCTGTTAGCCCAACAAGGAGGAACTCCTTCACCTCTGATCCATTTCTCATGGAGGATTTTAAGGATTTGGATGGTTCTCCTGGAAGAAAAAACAGTAGATGTAATCAATAATTTCCCTAGGTCATGGCAGCATGTATTTTACCAAATATGAAACTGTGAGTTTCTACTATGACAGTTTTACATTGATGAATTTAACACAATAATACCAGTTTTCCAATTATGAAATTTTTTAACACATGTTACAATAAGGAGCAGCCTCTTCCCCACTTTTAAATTCATTAATGAGCTTAGAGATGTTTATATACTTGATTGGGCCATTAGTCATAACTGTTTTACCCCCATGAATCAGAACTCTGAAATTCCTCTCTTTAATACCAATGTCTTGCTTTACATCACACTTTCTACCTCACCCCTCCTCAAAATAAACTGACTGCTTAGCCTCAATAAAGTTCTTACATCCCTCACTGTTTTGTAAGTCCATCAATGTTACTCTAATCTGTCTCCTTTACTTTCATAGTGTTGACCCCGTGTTTGGCTGATACAAAAATATTCTAATGACTGTATTAATATCCATGACACTTTGTGCTTTCATCAATCATTCCAACTCTAGATTATACCTACAATCCACATTTTCTGATCCTATTAATTTGCTACTGAGCAATCCCCATTACCCCGTTAACTGAGTTCACTATGAATTCATGTTATCTTTTCTCACTTGAGTCCTCATATGCCTACAGCAACCCACTTACTGATCTCCAACTAACTCCCAATGTTACCTTTCAAAATATAGTTTCTTCATGTATATTTCTGTCTTCTAAGTCTTCCTATGCTACTTCCTTCATCCTCCATCTTAGCAGAGCAAGATGCCTTCATTTGCATTCTCTCACATTAACTATTCCACACACTGATGTCACCTTCATAAATACGTATTCTCTCCTTTTACTTTATTTTCGGGGAAGAAATGGATCTTCTCCTTGCCATAGTTAACTTCACTTTTGTTCCTCTCTGAGTCCCCTCTCCTTTCTCCAATAACAATTTTGTTGTGGTTGTCCACTCACTTTTCATTCATATCTGACCCTTCCCCTTCATGACCTCATTTGAAGTTTTCTTGGTAAAGATTCTGTAGTGGTTTACAATTTTCTTCTCCATCTCATTTTAAGGATGAAAACACTGATGCAAAGAGGATTAAGGGATTTTTTTAAAGTCACAAAGCTAAATAAATATCTGAAGCCAGATTTGAACTCATTCTTTCTGACTCTAAGCCTGATGATCTACCTACTGGACCATTTAGTTGCCCTTTCCCCCTAAAAAAGCAATAGTCATTATGATAATGCTTCCAAATACTTCTTTTTAAAATAGTAGCTATTTTTATGTCCATGTTAATGTTGGGAGATAGACACTGTTATTATATCCATTTTACAAAGAAAAAAATTGTAACAGACAAAGTTTAAGCGATTTACCCAGAGTCACATACTAAATAAATGTCTGAAAACAAATTCAAAGTGTGGTCTGCCTGAGAACACTTGTAGCACAAAATGCACTTGAACATCTGACTTCCTCCAGGAATTTGTCCAACAATAATAACCCATATTTTATTGTTAGTCTCTCCTTTTCCACTTCCTCTTTCTCTACCATCTGGAATAATACACTTTCACCAGTTTTGAAAGAGGATCTTCCTTAAGAAAATGCACCTCCAATACAATTGTCTAGTATTCATGAAACACAGGTCTGCCTTGTTATTAAAATGCTACAGGACCTTCACTTTCACTGGATGCACACTATTTTGTGTGTGTGTGTGTGTGTGTGTGTGTGTGTGCAAGTGTGTCTGGCATGCCAAACCTTTTACATTTTCTCTTTACTTTATCTGTTCAGATGGATTTCAAATTTGTCCTGTCATGCATCCCACATTTCAGGCCCACTGATCTCACATATTTTGCTACTTGTAATCTCCCATCTTCAATCTATGGGCCTTTGTTTAAACTGTCCCTGAGGCATATTTTAACGTTTTAATTCCTTGGTATTTTCTCTGAGAATCCCTGATAGCCTTAAATATTCAAATGAGACAAGTCCTAAGCTCAGACCTTTCCTCTTCCTTCTGGGGTTAGTGACCCCATTTGAAGGATTTATATTGCCTTAGAATAGATGTTGGATTGACTTGCTTTACGAAACTTTCTCCAACTGGAATTTAAGCTGTTTGATGACTGGAATTGTTTGTGTTGGCCGAGGTGATCTTCTGATTACTGACGCTGTAGAACTTTCGTTTTGCTACTTTGAGATCTCTCTTCGGGTTTTTACCTCCTCAGGGGAGAGTCCCATACAAGCCAAAACCCGGATGTCATGATAAAACTCTGGCGCTGTGTCTGCTCCCAAATTCAGGTTGAGGGTGTCCCCAAAAAGGGATACAAATCCCAGACAAGCCCCTCAAACTGTGTGGGGTACAGAGACCCTTATCAATGAATCAGAGATTCAGAGATATTAGCAAAAAGAACAGTTCATTTGGTAACTTTCTTGAGAAAGGGTTCCCTCAGAGTGCCTGAAAGATGGAGCCAACTGAAGAGAGTGGAGCTGTGTTTAGCTCAACAGATTATGTAGGCCTTAACCACAATCTCCTCTCCCTATCCCCTTTACTCAGGGCTCATTGGTGCAAGCTCTGAGGATACAATCTATTCGCTGCACTCTATCCCAGCAACAAAAAACAAAACAAAACAAAAAAACAGTTTTACACATTAGTCCTAAAAAAAGAAGGGAGGGAGGTGTTATTCCTCCCTGCTATGTGCTTAAAAACAAGGTGAGGGGAAGGCTGGGAAAATACAGAAGGCAGTCTGGGGAAGTAAAGGAGTAATCTTGGGAAAATATAGCAAGTAGTCTGGAAAAGTACAGAATGTGTTGAAACATTTCTTCTACAAGGTCAGCCTTCAGAAAATGTTTTAAAAAGACAAGAAATAATTAAACACTTGAGGAGGCTACATTCTTTTTTTTTTAATTTATTTATTTCACATTCATTTTAACAAAATTTTGGGTTCCAAATTTTCTCCCCTTTTGTCCCCTCCCCTCCCCAAACACCGAGCATTCTAATTGCCCCTATCACCAATCTGCTCTCTCTTCTGTCATCCCTCTCTGCCCTTGTCTCCATCTTCTCTTTTGTCCTGTAGGGCCAGATAACTTTCTATACCCCTTTACCTGTATTTCTTATTTCCTAGTGGCAAGAACATTACTCAACAGTTGTTCCTAACACTTTGAGTTCCAACTTCTTTACCTCTCTCCCTCCCCACCCCTTCGCTTTGGAAGGCAAGCAATTCAATATAGGCCAAATCTGTGTAGTTTTGCAAATGACTTCCATAATAGTTGTGTTGTATAAGACTAACTATATTTCCCTCCATCCTATCCTGTCCCCCATTACTTCTATTCTCTTTTGATCCTGTCCCTCCCCATGAGTGTCGACCTCAAATTGCTCCCTCCTCCCCATGCCCTACCTTCCATCATCCCTCCCACCCTGCTTATCCCCTTATCCCCCACTTTCCTGTATTGTAAGATAGGTTTTCATACCAAAATGAGTGTGCATTTTTTTCCTTCCTATAGTGGGATGTGATGAGAGTAAACTTCATGTTTTTCTCTCACCTCCCCTTTTTATCCCTCCACTAATAAGTCTTTTGCTTGCCTCTTTTATGAGAGATAATCTGCCCCATTCCATTTCTCCCTTTCTCCTCCCAATATATTTCTCTCTCACTGCTTGATTTCATTTTTTAAAGATATGATCCCATCCTCTTCAATTCACTCTGTGCACTCTGTCTATATGTGTGTGTGTGTGTGTGTGCATGTGTGTGTGTGTAATCCCACCCAGTACCCAGATACTGAAAAGTTTCAAGAGTTACAAATATTGTCTTTCCATGTAGGAATGTAAACAGTTCAACTTTAGTAAGTCCCTTATGACTTCTCTTTGCTGTTCACCTTTTCCTGGTTCTCTTCATTCTTGTGTTTGAAAGTCAAATTTTCTTTTCAGCTCTGGTCTTTTCATCAAGAATGCTTGAAAGTGAGGGGGCGGAGCCAAGATGGCCGAGTAGAAAGACACACATACACATAGCTCCGAACCCACAACCCACAGAACGGCTAGAGGGGACCAACTCACGGTGAATTTTGCACCCAGAGGCCACGGAATATTGGAGAGAGGGAGATTTCTTTTCCGGAGAGACCTGCAAACCTCTCACGGGGGGTCCTTTGCGCTGCGGACTGGGCGCCGGGACTGGAAGCAGAGGGCAGCCCTGCAGCAGTCGCGACACCATGAGGAAAAGATCCGAGCGAGCTAGGGGGACGGGATCTCCAGCGGCCACTCGGGTCTCTCCACCCACAGAGGGACCTGCAAACCTCTCGCAAAAGGTCCGTCATGCTGCAGACGTGGAGCCCAGCCCAGACCTGCGGCGGGGCCAGCTCCGAGAGGTACAGATCCGAGCAGGCTTCAGGGACGGGATCTCCAGTGGCAGCACAAGCCCCTCCACCCACAGGTGACGGGGGTCAGTGAGAGAGTCTCTTTGGCGGGTCGAGAGAGGAGTGGGGTGCCCCCATGGCTAGGGCCCCCCCCCCCCCGGGAGATAGAAGCTGAGAGGATGCTGCAGACAGGGGCTCTCCAAGAGTGCAGAATCCTGGATCCATTGTGGAAGGTCTGTACATAAACCCCCTGAGGGAACTGAGCCTGAGAGGCGGCCCTGCCCCGACCTGACCACCTGAACTTAATTCTCACACTGAATAGCAGCCCTGCCCCCACCAAAAGCCCTAAGGCGGGAAGCAGCATTTGAATCTCAGTCCCCAAATGCTGGCTGGGAGGACCAGGAGGCGAGGTAGGTGTGAGGAGAATATTCAGAGGTCAAGTCACTGGCTGGGGAGAATGCCCAGAAAAGGGAAAAGAAATAAGACTATTGAAGGCTACTTTCTCAGAGAACAGACATTTCCTCCCTTCCTTTCTGATGAGGAAGAACAATGCTAACCATCAGGCAAAGACACAGGAATCAAGGATTCTGTGTCCCAGCCCACCCAATGGGCTCAGGCCATGGAAGAGCTCAAAAAGAATTTTGAAAATCAAGTTAGAGAGATGGAGGGAAAACTGGGAAGAGAAATGAGAGGGATGAAAGAAAAGCATGAAAAGCAGATCAGCTCCCTGCTAAAGGAGAACCAAAAAAATGTTGAAGAAATTAACACCTTGAAAACTAGCCTAACTCAATTGGCAAAAGAGGTTCAAAAAGCCAATGAGGAGAAGAATGCTTTCAAAAGCAGAATTAGCAAAATGGAAAAGGAGATTCAAAAGCTCACTGAAGAAAATAGTTCTTTCAAAACTAGAGTGGTACAGATGGACGCTAAGGACTTTGTGAGAAAGACAGATATCACAGAACATAGCGAGAAGATTGGAAAAATGGAAGATAATGTGAAATATCTTATTGGAAAAACAACTGACCTGGAAAATAGATTCCAGAGAGACAATGTAAAAATTTTGGGACCACCTGAAAACCATGATCAAAAGAAGAACCTAGACATCATCTTCCATGAAATTATCAAGGAAAACTGCCCTGAGATTCTAGAACCAGGGGGCAAAATAAATATTCAAGGAATCCACAGAATACCGCATGAAAGAGATCCAAAAAGAGAAACTCCTAGGAACATTGTGGCCAAATTCCAGAATTCCCAGGTGAAAGAGAAAATATTGCAAGCAGCTAGAAAGAAACAATTCAAGTATTGTGGAAATACAATCAGGATAACACAAGATCTAGCACCCTCTACATTAAGGGATCAAAGGGAATGGAATAGGATATTCCAGAAGTCAAAGGAACTAGGGCTAAAACCAAGAATCACCTACCCAGCAAAACTGAGCATAATACTTCAGGAGAAAAAATGGTCTTTCAATGAAATAGAGGATTTTCAAATTTTCTTGATGAAAAGACCAGAGCTGAAAAGAAAATTTGACTTTCAAACACAAGAATGAAGAGAACCAGGAAAAGGTGAACAGCAAAGAGAAGTCATAAGGGACTTACTAAAGTTGAACTGTTTACATTCCTACATGGAAAGACAATATTTGTAACTCTTGAAACATTTCAGTATCTGGGTACTGGGCGGGAGTACACACACATACATGCACACACGCACACATACATAGAGACAGAGTGCACAGAGTAAATTGAAGAGGATGGGATCATATCTTAAAAAAAAAATGAAATCAAGCAGTGAGAGAGAAATATTGGGAGGAGAAAGGGAGAAATTGAATGGGGCAAATTATCTCTCATAAAAGAGGCAAGCAAAAGACTTATTAGTGGAGAGATAAAGAGGGGAGGTGAGAGAAAAACATGAGGTCTACTCTCATCACATTCCACTAAAGGAAAGAACAAAATGCACACTCATTTTGATAGGAAAACCTATCTCACAATACAGGAGAGTGGGGGACAAGAGCACAAGCACCGTGGGGGGGAGGATAGAGGGGAGGGCATGGGGAGGAGAATGCAATCTGAGGTCGACACTCAGGGGGAGGGAAAGGATCATAAGAGAATAGAAGTAATGGGGGACAGGATAGGATGGAGGGAAATATAGTTAGTCCTATACAACACAACTAGTATGGAAATCATTTGCAAAACTACACAGATTTAGCGTATATTGAATTGCTTGTCTTCTAAAGGGAACGGGTGGAGAGGGAGGGAGCTAAAGAAGTTGGAACTCAAAGTGTTAGGATCAACTGTAATGTTCTTGCCACTAGGAAATAAGAAATACAGGTTAAGGGGTAAAGAAAGCTATCTGGCCGTACAGGACAAAAGAGAAGACGGAGACAAGGGCAGAGAGGGAGGATAGAAGAGAGAGCAGATGGGTCACAGGGACAATTAGAATGCTTGGGTTTGGGGGGGGGGAGGGGATAAAAGGGGAGAAAATTTGTAACCCAAAATTTTGTGAAAATAAATGTTAAAAGTTAAATAAAAAAAAAAATAAAAATAAAAAGAATGCTTGAAAGTCCTCAATTTCATTGAAAGACCATTTTTTCCCCTGAAGTACTATACTCAGTTTTGCTGGGTAGGTGATTCTTGGTTTTAGTCCTAGTTCCTTAGACTTCTGGAATATCCTATTCCATGCCCTTCGATCCCTTAATATAGAAGCTGCTAGATCTTGTGTTATCCTGATTGTATTTCCATAATACTTGAATTGTTTCTTTCTAGCTGCTTGAAATATTTTCTCCTTGACCTGGGAACTCTGGAATTTGGCCACAATGTTCCTAGGAGTTTCTCTTTTTGGATCTCTTTCAGGCGGTGTTCTGTGGATTCCTTGAATATTTATTTTGCCCTCCTGTTCTAGAATCTCAAGGCAGTTTTCCTTGATAATTTCATGAAAGATGATGTCTAGGCTTTTTTTGATCATGGCTTTCAGGTAGTCCCATAATTTTTAATTTGTCTCTCCTGGATCTATTTTCCAGGTCAGTTGTTTTTCCAATGAGATATTTCACATTCTCTTCCATTTTTTCATTCTTTTGGTTTTGTTTTGTGATTTCTTGGTTTCTCATCAAGTCATTAGCCTCCATCTGTTCCATTCTAATTTTGAAAGAACTATTTTCTTCAGTGAGCTTTTGAATCTCCTTTTCCATTTGGCTAATTCTGCTTTTGAAAGCATTCTTCTCCTCATTGGCTTTTTGAACCTCTTTTGCCAATTGAGTTAGCCTGTTTTTCAAGGTGTTATTTTCTTCAGCATTTTTTTGGGTCTCCTTTAGCAGGGTGCTGACCTGCTGTTCATGCTTTGACTGCATATCTCTCATTTCTCTTCCCAGCTTTTCCTCCACCTCTCTAACTTGATTTTCAAAATCCTTTTTGAGCTCTTCTATGGCCTGAGCCCACAGAATATTTAGTCTGGATGTTTGGGATACAGAGGCCTTGACTTCTTTGTCTTTGCCTGATGGTAAGCATTGTTCTTCCTCATCCGAAGGGAAGGGAGGAGATGCCTGTTCACCAAGAAAGTAACCTTCTATAGTCTTATTTTTTTCCCTTTTCTGGGCATTTTCCCAGCCAGTGACTTGACCTCTGAATATTCTCCTCACACCCACCTCGCCTCCTGATCCTCCCAGCCAGAGCTTGGGGTCTGAGATTCAAATGCTGCTTCCCAGCCTCATGGCTTCCACAGGGGCGGGGCTGCTATTCAGTGTGAGATTAAGTTCAAGTACTCAGGTCAGGGCAGGGCCGCCTCATGGGCTCAGTTCCCTCAGAGGGTTTATGCAGAGACCTTCAACAATGAATCCAGGCTCCTGCCTGCTTGGGGAGCCCTGGTCTGCCACTGCGTCAGCTACTGCCTCCCGAGGGGGCCTGAGTTATGGGGCCACCCCACTCCCCTCTCGACCTGCCAAGAAAACCCTCTCACTGACCCCCATCACCTGTGGGTGGAGGGACTCCCGTGGCCGCTGGAGATCCCGTCCCTGAAGCCTGCTCAGATCTGCTCCTCTCCGTGCCACAGCCGCGGCAGGGCTGGGCTGGGCTCCACATCCGCAGGGCGACGGACCTTTTGCGAGAGGTTTGCAGGTCCCTCTGGAACAGAAATCTCCTTTGCTCCACTGTGTTGTGGCCTCTACTACTCCAGAATTCACCGTGAGTTCCTTTTTACAGATGTTCTATGGGTTTTGGGTTCGGAGCTATGTGTATATGCGTCTTTCTACTCTGCTATCTTGGCTCTGCCCCCCTGGTATAATCTCTTTGCAAAAAAAATACAAGTAGATATTCTAACCAGCTAGGGTGACTAAATTGTTGCTTTTAGTATTTGTACACCCAAAACTTTCACTCAGAAAATATTTAGGGAATGATCATTTTTCTTCCTTTTGATTCTTCCTCAACCCCTATCATTTCCACAACATCTCAAATTTATTCCTTCTTAATCATTCGGTCACCTTTCTATTTCAAACGTTTATAAAGTCTTTTTTTTTGGAGGGAAAACTTAAGGCCCTTGATGTTAAGTGACCTTATCAATGTCACCCAGCTAGTAAGTGTCAAGTGTTTAAGACGAGTTTTGATGTCAGGCCCTCCCGACTTGAGGGCTGAAGCTCCATTTACTGTTGCCACTTAACTGCCCACATTCATAATCGTTGGTCTGAAATGTTACATTTGCCTACTCATTTGCCCTTTATTGTCAGTGTCTCCTCTTCAACCTCCAAAAAAGTTTTGAAATGGATTAGCTAAAGAGACTAGCCCAGATAAAAAGCTAAGAAAATTGAATCGAGTTGACAAGGTGTGGCTTCCAAGCATGGACCTTGGAAGCTTAATAATTAATAGCAATAGTTATAACTCACAGCAGCCACTATTTTTACTACAGTCAACATTTATTTTAAAATTCGATAACCTTCCATAACTTTGTCTATTGGTTTCCCAATCAGGCTAAACTTTTTCTGAAGTGAAATGGGGGAAGGGAGTAGCTAAAAACAAAAGGTCAAGCACATGGACACTATGGTCCCACCAGTATCGCCTTTCTTTTACATTTCAAATAAACTAAACCCTTAATTTCATCCAGCTTCTTTGTTCCTTTAAAATAGACCAGGAAGTTAAATTGCCTAACAGTTTACATTTCAAGAGAGCCACTTTTTTCTTTCAAGCCTCTGCAAAGAGCTTGTAACTTTTTACCAATTTTCAGCAGAGATCCTCCTTGTCTTTTTTCTTTCTTAGATCTTTCTTACTCTCGGTTGCCTGGGTTCTGATTCTCTATTAGTTCTAAAAGACCACTGGATATTTATTATTTAACTTTTAGTCTGGCATTCCAACTTGGTCAGTGTTGGAACGCAAAGGCAAGAATCTTAATCTTCCACTAAAAGTCTAAATTGGGGGTTCTCTCCCAATATATTTTTTCCCTAATTGCAGACCTTAGAAATCTCACCACAAAATATGAAACATTTCACAAACACACACAAAGACAAGACATTTGACAAAGCATTACAGAGTGCACATCAATCCTGAATTCAAATTCGGACTTGTCAAAAACTCAGAGTTCTCATTTACTCTGACTGGTCTTTAGCCAATTTCCTTTTCCCCCCTGAACTGGAAGCATCCTGCCAATATTTCAACATGTTCCCTGGAGGGGGAGGGGCTCTCTAGGTATGCTTTTCCTAGGGTTTCCTCTCCCCTCAGGCCTGAAATTCCTACCCCCCATTGCCCGAATCCACAGATTCCCAGGACTCTGAGTAGTCCAAGTTCACTTCTCAGCTTAAGGCTAGCATGGAATGAATTCCTGGACCAACAAATGGTCCTATGTATGACCAACAAAGAGGTTGCAATGCTGAACTTCACTCTCTGTTACTAAAAAACCGACCCAGAATGTAATTTCCTGCCCTATATCGGCTTGCATGGTCAGCCAACAGGTTTCCCTTTACCCCCAATTCCTCTTAACTCTGCCCATGGTCCGTGACAGCAGAGCTAAACAGAGCAGGTTAAGCCTACAGGGACATTTGAAATCAACAAAAGTTTGCCTTTCCAGTGGTATCTTATCTCATAATGCCCAAAGTCAGTGGGTCATGCCCCACATTAGACCCCAAAATTGTAAGAAACACACTTGACACTGGAAGGTATAATGGAAAATATATTAAAGTAGAATTCAGAGGAATTGAGCTCTTTGGCCACAGTGCACGCCACCTCTCTTTTTCAGGAGGAGGGAGAGCTGGATATATAAGTAAGGGCATTTTTATACTGTTAGCTCAGGACAGATGCTCCTATCAGAGGACAGATTAGTCCATTGCCCTTTTGTTCACAAACTTTGACATGCCCACTACACTTCACTCCTTCATGTGCTCCCCCTCCCAAAGATGTTTCAACATAGGACCCATGATCAGAAAATGGAGGGATAATTTCATGTAAGGTGTCCACTTATGTGCATAAGGTTCATTAGGAAAGCCCAGTTGGAATTGTAGCTCACCTTGTCATTGATTCCAACTGGTTTGAAATCCAGCAATCCTTATCTTCATACTGGATTTTTCTGAAAACCACTGAGCATTTTCTGATTGGTCATGGCCACCTGCAGTTTTCTATCAGCAACTTTAGGAGCTACCAACTTTTATGGACACTTTACTCTTTTCAGTCTCTTACAACATTCTGACCCTTTAACCTGACCATACTAGGTCACAACCCTGATTAATGACTCAAATCTGGGAGTTTTGACCCTGTGCAAACAGAACTCTTTCCTTTGTTTATTGCAAGTATGAGGAACAGTTTACAAATTCCCAGTATGAGAATTTCACCTTTCTGAAGTAAAAATAGAGATTATATTCATAAATCACAATGGAAAGAAAGGGAGGAAAGTAGATTGCAACCATTTTCCAGAACCAGAGTTGTTTCTCAAAACAAACCGACAAATGGAAGACAACACAGCAATTCTGGTGTCCTTTGGGAGCAATATTACATAAGTCTCTAGATTTTATTTTATGGTGAGTCAAAGGTATAGAATACTGTGATAGAAACAGGTTCTATAGTTTTTGCTTCATGAAGGTACACAGGCTCAACAGTGCTTGTCAGCATTGTTAAGGTTTTGGTTGATCATTCCAAGCTTCACTGGGAGCCTCAAATTCACAAGCTAGAAAAGGCAATTCTTTTTTTTCTGGCATTAAAGCAGTTAGAAATACTTTAAAATGACTGGATGTTAAACAAACACAAAGTTAACCTTGGTAAAAGTGGAAACAATAGTTCTTACCAATATGTGCAATCAGAAAGCAGAAATTTATTTTAGAGCAACACATAAACCCCATTATAAAATGATAGTGCCATCACCTACCCAGCAAAACTGAGTATAATACTTCAGGGGAAAAAATGGTCTTTCAATGAAATTGAGGACGTTCAAGAATTCTTGATGAAAAGACCAGAGTTGAAAAGAAAATTTGACTTTCAAACACAAGAATGAAGAGAACCAGGAAAAGGTGAACAGCAAAGAGAAGTCATAAGGGACTTACTAAAGTTGAACTGTTTACATTCCTACATGGAAAGACAATATTTGTAACTCTTGAAACTTTTCAGTATCTGGGTACTGGGTGGGATTACACACACACACATGCACACACGCACACACACATAGAGACAGAGTGCACAGAGTGAATTGAAGAGGATGGGATCATAGCTTTAAAAAAAATGAAATCAAGCAGTGAGAGAGAAATATATTGGGAGGAGAAAGGGAGAAATTGAATGGGGCAAATTATCTCTCATAAAAGAGGCAAGCAAAAGACTCATTAGTGGAGGGATAAAGAGGGGAGGTGAGAGAAAAACATGAAGTCTACTCTCATCACATTCCACTAAAGGAAAGAATAAAATGCACACTCATTTTGGTAGGAAAACCTATCTCACAATACAGGAAAGTGGGGGATAAAGGGATAAGCAGGGTGGGGGGGATGATGGAAGGGAGGGAATGGGGAGGAGGGTGCAATTTGAGGTCGACACTCATGGGGAGGGACAGGATCAAAGGAGAATAGAAGTAATGGGGGACAGGATAGGATGGAGGGAAATATAGTTAGTCTTATACAACACAACTATTATGGAAGTCATTTGCAAAACTACACAGATTTGGCCTATATTGAATTGCTTGCCTTCCAAAGGGAAGGGGAGGAGAAGGAGGGAGGTAAAGAAGTTGGAACTCAAAGTGTTAGGAACAACTGTTGAGTAATGTTCTTGCCACTAGGAAATAAGAAATACAGGTAAAGGGGTATAGAAAGCTATCTGGCCCTACAGGCCAAAAGAGAAGATGGAGACAAGGGCAGAGAGGGATGATAGAAGAGAGAGCAGATTGGTCACAGGGGCAATTAGAACGCTTGGTGTTTGGGGGGGAGGGGATAAAAGGGGAGAAAATTTGTAACCCAAAATTTTGTGAAAATGAATGTTAAAAGTTAAATAAATAAATTTAATATATAAAAAAAAGGAAAAAAAATAAAAATAAAAAAATAAAATAAAATAAAATGATAGTGCCACAGAGTTAAAATTTCAGCAGTTCATTTAGTAAATTGTTCACTTTTAGGTCTTCACCTTGAAATTAGATAGCTGTTTCTCCTGGAAAAGTTGTCAGAATACCTTGAACAAATGCATCAGTCATCCCTGTGCCTTAGCACACATAAAATTTTTCCATTTTGTATATACAAAACACCTGCCATTTAAGGTAGTGCAAAATG
Source organism: Notamacropus eugenii (assembly GCF_028372415.1). Classification (NCBI taxonomy): domain Eukaryota; kingdom Metazoa; phylum Chordata; class Mammalia; order Diprotodontia; family Macropodidae; genus Notamacropus; species Notamacropus eugenii. Next base: position 4,459,335 of record NC_092873.1, read on the forward strand.
ATTTCATAACAAAACTATAACATACCTCAAAGGATATGAACAATATACACATAGTATACAGTATTTACAAAATACAAAATTTGAATGACATTTTTAAAACTGTCTTTTGCACTTCTTTGATATTTGCACAAAAGGCAAATATCAGTCTCTGTACTGATTTTTCAAAGTACCCAGATACCTTGAAAAACTATGTACTTCTGTACGTAGTATGAATCTGGAGACTAAGCTTGAATTTTTTCAAATGTACTGCCATCAGCTCCTTGATTTGACTGGAATTTTCAAAAGTGCTCCCCATCCAATGACTTGGAGGTTTTGGAAGGACGATAGGAGATGGTGGATCACTAAACTTTGCCCCAGCATAATTTTCCTTGCTCAGTTCAATTTGAAAAGCTGATTTCCTCAGATTCATGTTTCTGATGTTCTCGGTATTTTTAAAAGGTTTCTTCTCCCGCTTCTGAATGATTTCCGATGAGACAGAATCCTGCCAAAAGTTATTTTCATTTCTTTTTGCAGAGTTTATGTTGGTTAGTGGTATGTTACATCTGCTTTTCTGTCTGTTAATCTTTGGTTGTTCACACAAATGTATAATGTAAACAAGTTGTCTAGGGGGATAGATAATCTTCTCAGACTTTCCCATCTTTGATTTGAAAACTTCCTTTCTGGCTGGCTGCCGGGGGCTCTGGCTTCAGGGGCACCAAGTAACAGGTTCTGCGAGTGGCAGCGGAGCTTGGCCCCTCGGCCGGTGCTCCCAGAGCAGGGCTGGGGGGGTGGGGTGGGGGTGGGGGGCGCGGGGCGCGGCAGGGGCGGGCGCAGGGGCTCTACTTGGGCTACCCCCACCCTCAAGACTCGGCCGGTGCTGCTAGTACTGGTGATAGAGGCCGGAGAGCTGTCCTGCCAGGCTGTGCAGGACCTTCTTCTTTTTTCTCTTCTAGCGAGCTGCCCGGGTTCCCGAGGGTTTCGGCTGCGGAGGCGGGATCCCTGGAGTGGGAGGCTGCGGGGTCGGACAGCGGCTGTCACCCAGAAAGTAGAAAAGGAGGTTGGGGGGCAGCACCCACTGGTCTGGGAACCCGGGAGAAGGGAGGCGGCGGGACCACAGTCATCACGGGGAAGTGTCCGAAGTAAGCCCGGAAACCTTGCGGAGCCAGGCGGCAGCCCTGGATAAACGGCTTCCCCTGCGGGACCCAGGAGACCATCATGGAGCTGGCAGGTGGCGGACAGTTAGAGGACGGAGGGAAAAGGAAAAAGGAGAAGAGAAAGACGGAAGAGAGTGGTAATTGCTGTCCTAGCGCTGGCTAAGTGAGTGCAGAACGAGCGCGCAGCATAGCTGTGGAAGGGAGAGCCTCGCGGGCGGCGGCGGTGGCGCAGCAACCTAGAAAAGACAATTCTTGAGAAGCATAATTATTAGTATATTATATACACATGTATATTGTTGATTATTACGAAAATCATAGTTCTTATCACATCAGGAACTGCCATGGAAAGAAAAGAATGCTCAACCTAAGTCAGAAGAATCAGACTTGGTGAAGGAAGAAGTGTAATCATGAGAAAATTCTGTCCCCTCTCTGAGTCTCAATGTATGTAAAATGGTATCAATAACATCTGTAGTACTTGGGTAATGGGGTTATGGTAAGGACCAAATGAGAGAATTCATGAAGAGCCATCAGTTCTATAGCAAGTATTAGGCCTTATACCTCCGATCTTAGATTGCATCTCTCTTCTTACAGTGTCATGTATCTGCCACTTCCCCTAATTCTTCTCTAACCTTCTAGTCCTCAAAGATCAATTATTTGACTCAAAGCATTTATCTTAGCTCAATTTATGTAATTATTCCCTCTTTTCATGTTGACAGAACCCTTGTTCTCAACTTGAACCTCATTTAAGTCTCAATATTGATGCCTACTTTTGAATCCTAAGATTTTGTGGATCATAACAATATGAGGGATGAAATTAATTATTTTATTTTCAATAATAATTAATGGTAAAACCTGACAAGGTGATAATCTTTTGTGGAACCTTTTATTTAACTCCTCATGGGAAAAGAAAATGTTTTACCAAATAGGTGAGACAAATGGGAAGAAAAATAGAATGATCCTTCTGGATTAGAAAGTCCCTAGGCAGAAAAGCAGCAAGTCAGCACTAGGTAGACTGCTACCTTGAGGAATCACATACTCTCTCCATGGACCTGACTGCAAAGAGAGGACTCATACAGCCTTTACAAATTCAGTTCTATCTATAATAAATAAGTAAATAAAGTACGGGGCTTGGAGTCAGGAAGGTTCATTTCTCTGAGTTGAAATCTGTCCTCAGACACTAACTGTGGGACTCTAGGTAAGTTACTTAACCGTGTTTGACTTAATTTCCTCATTGGTAAAATGAGCAAGAGAAGGAAGTAACAAAAAACTTTAACATATCTTTCAAGGAAACCCCAAATAGAATCACAAAAAATAGGGCGCGATTGAACAACAACACTCAAAGCTTTATATTCAATTCAATTCAATAAATATTTATTGAATATCTACTATGAGCCAGTCATTGTGATTGGAAAACATTGCTGGACTATACAAAAAGAGGCAAAAGATATTCCTTTCTCTCATAAAGCTTACAATCTAATGGGGAGAGAGACAATTTACAAAAAAAGTGTATGCAGGACACATAGAAAGTGATTAACAGTGGGAAGGCAATAAAGTTAAGACGGGATAAGAAAGACTTTCTAAAGAAGATTAGGGTTTTGGTGGGAAGTTAAAGGAGGCCAAGGATATCAGTAGTTGCAGCAGAAAAGTCAGTCTGCCAGGAATAAGGGACAACCAGATATAATCTTTGGAACTAAATAATGGAGTGTCTCATTTGTGAAAGAGTCAAGGGACCAGTGACAATGGATCAAAGAGGATACGTGGGGAATAACATGTAAGAAAATAGGAAAGATTGATAGGAGTTGGATTATGAGGGACTTTGAATGCCAAACTACGCATTTCAATTTTCCTCTTGGTGGAAATTGGAAGCCATTGGATTTTATTGAATGTCAGAGGAATGTTCAGACTTCCATTTTAGGAAAAACACTATAATAGCTATAGATGGAATGACATGAAGATTTACTTGAGGTAGAGGACATCCTGAGAAGAAAAGGAAAGGGGTGGTCTAGGAGTTGGTTTATTTGGGCATGAAACTAGAATGAATCCGTCTCCCGTATTAGAAGGGTGCTGTGCAAAAAGTTACCAAAGCAGCAGGGGCTAAAGTGTGTCCTAAAGAGTTCCCCCTCTCCACGGTCCTGACTGGTCAACCAGGAAAGCAATGGTTAGCATGATGTCATGAGGGTGGTATAATGGCGGGGCCTACATACAGCTGCATAGTGATCATAGCCCATTACAGCAAGAAGATAACTTTCTACAGTAGCTAAGCCAATAAAGAAGAACTTGGCGGAGCCAAGATGACAGAGTGAAAGCAACTACTCACCTAAGCACTTAGACAAATTCCCTCAGATACCTCTAAAAAGAGAATTTGACCAAATTTTGGAGGTACATATTCCAATAGGAGACAGAATGTGGCAGTTTCACAGCCCAGGACAGAGTGGAAGACCAGGGGGATGAATCTGTTCCATGAAAATGGAGGAGCATAAGGCACAGCGTCTCTCTCTTTCATCTATTCCATCCACTGGTGTCATCTACAATAACCCTTACTCTCTCTTTTAACTTCATGTTAGATGAAAAAGTGGGTGCTTTCCTTGACAATATCAGCTTCTTCATTTTTATTCCCCATTGAATCACCTCTTCTAACTTCTAAGAACAATTTTGTTGTGGATGTTCACTCACTTTTCAGTCTATCTGTCTCTAACCTTACAAGACCCCAAGTCGAGTTTTCTTGGCAGAGACTCTGGAGTTGTTTGCCATTTCCTTCTCCAACTCATTTTACAGATGAGGAAACTGAGGCAAGCAGAGTAAGGTGATTTCCACAGAGTTACAAAGCGAGTGAGTATATGAAGCCATATTTCAATTCTAGGTCTGGTGATCTATCCATTGTACAACCTAGCTGCCCCACAAAACAATAACAAACACCAGCACTGACACAGCATGATAATATTTTCAATTACTTTTGAAATATTAACTAATTTTATCTCCACAATAATGATGGGAGGTAAATTTTGCTATCACATCCATTTTTCTAAGGCAGAAACTGAAGCAGTCAAAGTTTGAATGATTCAAGGTTCAACACTAAATAAATGTCTGAAACCAAATTCGAAGTCTGGTCTTCCTGAGTACACGTTACACAAAGTCAGGCAGGACATGTGCATGCCTCCAGGAATTTGTGTAACAGTAATTCCCTATATTTTATTTGTATTCCCTCTGTTTCCACTTCCTCCTTCTCTACGATCTAAAATAAATCCCTGACTTCCACATGTTTTGAAAAAGGATTTTCCTTAAGAAAATGCACCTCCAGGGCAATTACCTAATATTCCTAAAGCACAGATCTGCTTTGTCAATATAATGCTCCAGGCCCTTCCCCTTCACTAGATACTCACTGCTTCCAAAGTCTGTGTTTGGGGTGGTGGTGGTGGTGGTGTTTGGGGGAGGTGATTGGCATTCCAATCCTTTTACCATTTCTCTCTACTTTATCTTTCCAGATGGATTTCACATTTTTCCACCCCAGTATTGTACATTCCCGAAACAATGATTTCATATAGATATATGAATCCCTCATCTTCAAATGAGCTCAAATGCTCTGTTTCCTTGACATTTGCTCTGAGAATGCTGGATGGCCTTAAATATTGAAATTATGTATCGACACCTGAACTTAAACATTTCCTGTTCCTCCCACTTGAATGTTAATGGCCCCACTTGAATGATTATTTCCTTGTAATAGTTGTTTCATTGACTTATTTCTGCACAGTTTGCTCCCAGTGGAGTGTAAGGTCTTTAATGGGAGGAATTATTTTGTTGTTTTATTCATTAATGTATCATCAGGGGCTAACATATTGCCTGGCACATAGTGGACACCTAATAAATACTCATTAAAACGAGCTATTTGAATGAATTTAATGGAATACACAAAAGGCATTAAATAGGGATCTCTGGCAAACAATAATGAAGTTTAAGAATGAAATCCAAAAGTTCTCATAGGATCCCCTAGATATAGAGCCAGAAATGTGAGAGTTCCTCTAGTGCTGGCAGGGGAAGCTGTGGCTCTGTAGGTCCTCCAGTGTAGCTCTTTGAATCCAAATGTCACAAAGCAAATCTTTGGGAATATTTTCTATGAAATTTGGGTTCAATGCAAGGGCCACATATGAGGACAAAAAGGTTCAAATGTGAACTCAAAGCCACAGGCTTCCCATCCCTTATTCTAGCTTAATCTCTTCATTTTAAAAACTACGTAACTTGGGCACAGACAGACTAAAATATTTGTCTAAGATCTAATGGCAGAACCAGTGTTTGAACGCCAGTACTCTAGTTCCTAATTCTTCACTCCTTAGGGAAGTCTGCTCTTGTGGAAATGCTAGTGGGTTTTGAGTTGGGAGAACTTGATTATATCCCTGCTACAACCACTAATTTACTCTCTTACTTTAGGCAAGCCCTTTTCTCACATTCTCAGAACCTTGGTGACTTCAGCAGTAAAACTGATAATTGACAAATCTTTTTCTGAATCAGTTCTATAGTCCACTGCTTTTCAGTTGGTTTGCTTGTACATTGTCAGAGAGTAACATGATGCTATAATGGAAAAATAAGGTGAAGTCTAGAAGAACTGAATTCCAATCCTGTCCCAGATGCTTAGGAACTATATATGAGCCTGCAATGCATTCAATCTCTCTCTACAAATCTACAAAATGTGGATGGTAATAAAAACCATCTCAAAATGGTTGTGTCAACGATAAAATGATTTCTTAAAAATTTAAGTTAGTTGGCCAAGATTAAAGTGCCAAATAATTACTATCTGGTTAATTACCATGATAAGCAAGAAATGATGCCTTGAAACTACCGTCACTTTGAAAAGAAGAACATTCTTTTACTTTTATGTGCAATTATCTGAGCAAATATCTCACTAGAGTTCTGATATCCAAGATTTCTCTGGTGACAAGACTCGAAGTAGAAGAACTGACCTAGCATCTTCACAAAATATCTTCAATGAGAACTCTAATACAGACAAGAAACAAGAGGAAAATACTAGGAGAAGATTTTCCCACTGTCTGAAGGTAATATTCAGTCTGTGAAAGCCTAAGAACACATTGGAAACAGTCTAGACCTTATCTCCTCCTACTTTATTGTAAGAAGTGAGTCATTTTTGACAGTAGTTATTTCGGGGTGGTTTCTAATCAAATGAAGTTGCAATGCAGACATGACAAACACTTTATCTCACTCCTCCTTTGAACTAAAGAGATGAAGGAACAATATCTTTCTCTCCATTAGGATCTTTAGAAGGTAATCTCTCAAACACTCGTGGCCCAGTTGTCTCCTGTGGACCAAGGCAGCAGAATGTTTCCCCTTTTACCCCGAAACCAGGAGACAATGCACTTTTTTCTTCCAACATCTGATTCTGTGATCTACAATTTTTAGAAACTCAAGAAGTCTTGATGTTTTCTCAAAAATTCAGCATTTCTTGGAGGACAATTTTTGAATTTTTTAAAATACTAAAACCTGTATATATTAACTATATACAAATACTTCTTTTTCTTTTGATTTTGTATGTGACTTGAATTGTATATCTCGGTAAAGCATGATATTAGAATTGCAATGTAGAAAGTCTATCTGTGTATTTCTCTGTGTGTGTATGTGTGTGCATATACATATATATGTACACATATAAATGTATATGTACATATATATGGTTGCACTACAAATGTTATAGATTTCAGTTCTTTCTCTGGATACAAAAATCATCTTTCTTCATGTGGACTTTATATTTATTTTAGGTATTTATTATAGTGAAAATTACTTATTCGTTCAAAGTCATTCTTATAACAATATTGCTATTACTGTATGCCATATTCTCTTGGTTCTGCCTGTTTTTCTCTTCCATATTTCATGCTTTCTGAAAAAAACTATAGATATCTCTGGGGAACAGGAAAAAGAGAAATTAGGTATGAAATGCTGGTCTGTCATAGGCAAGGTGAACGGAGTCTGGTGACTCACTTTCATTCAGTCTCTCTGGATAAAGAGACCCACGACTAAGAGGGATATTGCAAATCAAGCTCCACAGAGGGCTGAACAACTGTTCATATCGGGGTTTCACAATATAAAAAAGAATTTGACGAATTAAAGCTCATGCAAAAGGAAGGCAAGCAGTGTAGTGGAGGGCCTATAGTCCATTTGTTAAAAATTTTTTTTAACAGAATTGGGCATTTTTAACAAGGAGAACACAAGCATTGTTGAGGGAAGATGATCATTGACTGAGGATCTGAGGATCAATCAGATGTAGAATAAATACTCATTGTGTAGTTTGAGCCTGGAGTTGACAACTAAGAATAAGGGAGGAAATAAGAAATAAGGAAAGAAAAAGGGAAGAAAGTGGCAAATTTCGTTTTGGTATCACAAAAAATTCTTTCTATTAATAATGGCAAAAAGGAAATGAGAGACTTGAGAGACAATGGTTTTCCCATCCTTGAGATTCTTCATAGAGAAGCTGGATGATATCTTCTCAATAATTTCACACTAAACATGACTTTTTAAAATGTATTAGACTATGTCTCAATGGAGTTAAATGTAACACGAAAAACCAATATAAATAAAACCAATCCAAAGACCCTGCTTCCACATTTTGTTGATCTATGATTCTAATAGTAATAGTGAATATATTAAAGGTAACTATGAAGAAAATGTGAAGAAAATTTCTACATGTTTTGCATAAACGCCTATCCAGCTACATTAAAACCTTTTTTATTATCCAAAAACATGAAACTTTGTGACATAAATAATAGAGGATGGGTCTACATGCAAACTAAGGTGATAAAAATAAACATTTATAAAGTACTTTTTGCCACGTGAAATTTAAGCAAAAAAGGAAATAGACTCGTGTTGCTCCAAGCAATATAAAAATTTATTTTATTTTTTTTGAGGGGGGAGTGATTCTGTTATGTATTGATATCTTTTTGAAAAAGAAAAATGAAAAGGGAGGTGATGAGAAGTACACTGGGTGGGCGGGAGGGGAGGAGTGATGGAGAGGGAGACCGAGAGGATAATTAGGAAAAGTCATCACACAAACTTGGATGGAAAGATCAGGTGGCACTTGAACACCCCACCTCCGATTTGCACTGATCAAAGGAGGGAAGAATACAAATGTACATTTACACAGAGTTGACTACAGAAATACATTTCACTCAAAAGAGAAATGGGAGGAAAAAGGGAGAAGGGGCATTAGAGGAAGGATATAATAAGGGAAGGATTAGTTCTAAGCAAAACATATTAAGAATGTACAAAATTATTTAGAGGTCTTTTTTGTAGTGGCAAAGAATTGGAAACTCTGTTTGTGTCTTGGTTGGTTGGTTGGTTGGTTGTTGCCCTTTGTTCTTGAAGAGGACCAAAAGGCATCGCTATGCTAAAGTCAAGTTTCAACGTGTCCCACTGTGGCTGATCAGACCAATATGAGCTCAAGAGGCTCAACCACAGGTCGGGAACAAATAGTGCATAGGAGTATAAAGTTTTATTAACAGGGGTATATTAACTGGCAAAATAAGTCTCAGTGAGTATCTCAGTTTCTAGCCAAAGACCTCAAGCAAAAAGACAGCTCCCCTGCTATAGGTTTTGGGAAATACAGGAGAAAGTACAGAAGAGGGTAGGTGCTATGCGGGAATTAAGGGCAATATGATTGGATCCATGGCTGAGGCATGGGGAATATCGTAAGTGGCTAAAAACTTTTAATAAGGGACTAGCAACAAACTCTTCCTTCTCTCCTGAGACTAAGAAATGCTCCTTGTTTGAAAGGACTTGAAAGGACAAATATAAGGGATGAGACTTTTCAGGATCAAAATCAGACATCCTTATAGGATAGCTGAATAGTATAAAGATATTAGGCAAGACTCCAGCCTAGCAAACCACATCCCCCAATGTTAGCAGAATTTTTTCAGACAAGAATAGAGCAGTAATTAGCAAGGGGACTAGATTTCCAAACTGAACTCATTAGAGATCACCTGAACTATTAAGGACAAAATCAATTAACCACAAATAAGATCAGTAAAAATGATTCAAAGTAATTTTAAACTTCTCATATTGGATTGTAACCATGTTTAATTACTTTTATTTAATTGGTTTATTTGTCTCATCTTTAATCAGTCACTTCCATGACTTTTAAATTTTCTCCCTCTCCCTTCCCCCTCAATTTCTGAGACTGCATGCAATCGTATGCGGGTTCTCTACATACATTCTTGTTAAACACATTTTCACATTAATCATGTTACATACATGAATTAAAATGAATGGAAGAAATCATGAGAAAAAGCAAAACAAAACATACCATGTGTAATTAATTAAATCTCTCTGTCTGCTTCCTCACTTCCTGAAACTCACAAAAAATAGCAGTTGAAAAAATGAATAGACCATTTGTTAAACTTCTAAAACTAATCCTCAATAAAGGGATGCAGTTGTGAAAATCTTTCCAGACTGCTAAAATTTGCCAAAATTACAAATCACTTAATCAAATGAAGGAAAGCAACACTTGAACCTGAGTCCCAGGTTCTGGATTAAGAGGGAGGATTCAAATTGCCTGATCCATGTGAGAAATGGCATGTAGGGCATAGGGAATTTTTTTTTGTAAATGTTGTTATTCAGTCCTACAGTCTTTTTCCTTTCTTCATTACCCCACTGACCATAGTTCTCCAGGTCCTTCTATTCTCCACTATTTCCCACAGGTTGTCCAACTTCATGGTCAATGCTTCTAAGATTCTATCTGTTCATCTCATTCCCTGCTGTCCCCATTTACTCTTTCCTTCAATCTTTCTTGACATCCTGGTCTTTTACAATGAGTCCCGCATTCTCAATATGTGGCAAAAGTTTTTAAGTTTTAAGGGTGTGTGTGTGTGTGTGTGTGTGTGTGCGTGTGTGTGTGTGTGCATGCAGTGGACTTTAAAAACAAAAGTGGAACAGAAAAAAACTAAAAATTATTTTTTAAAATTTAAATCAATCTAAATTAAATTTTAATCTAAATTAAAATTTAAAATTAATTTTTAAAAAATTAATAAAAAAGAAAAAAATTATTATTTTCTCCCATCCATAAGTTTCTTGAAGGCACTTTTGACTTCTCTGTTCCTCAGGCTATAGACCAGAGGATTTAACATGGGGATTACCATAGTATAGAACACTGATGCAATTTTATCTGTGTCCATGGAATGACTAGAGCTGGGTTGTAAGTACATGAAGGTTGCTGATCCATAGAAGAGGGATACAGCTGTGAGATGAGATGCACAGGCGGAAAAGGTTTTCTGCCGGCCCCCAGCTGATTGCATCCTCAAGATGATGATAAAGATGGATAAATAGGATATCAAAATGACGAAAATGGTAAATAAGGCAGTAAGCAATATAATGAAGAAGACAACCATTTCATTTATGTCTATGTCGGAGCAGGACAGAGCCATGACTGGTGCAATATCACAGAAAAAGTGATGGATTACAGTAGACTTACAGAAGTGGAGGCTGAAAACGTTTCCTGTGTGAACGGAAGAAGTAAGAAAACCACAGAGGTAGCTCCCAAAAGCCAAACGGGCACAGATACTGGAGGTCATGAAGGTGGGGTAATGGAGGGGCTGACATACAGCTATGTAATGATCATAGGCCATTACAGCTAGAAGATAACTTTCAACAGTCCCTAAAGCCATAAAGAAGAATAACTGTGCAGCACATCCATTGTAGGAAATAATTTTGTCCCCTGGGAAGAAACCAGCCTTTACCTTTGGAGTAACAGATGAGGAGTAGCCAATATCTACCAAAGAGAGACTGCTGAGGAAAAAGTACATGGGGGTGTGAAGACGGGCATCCCACGAAATAAGGGCTATCATCCCCACATTCCCCACCAGTGTAATGAGGTAGATGATGGTAAAAACTATGAAGACAGGCACCTGAAACTCAGAGACATCTGTTAGCCCCACAAGGATGAATTCCTTCACCTCTGACCCATTTTCTATGAAGTACTCCAAAGATTTTAGTGCATTTAGGGTTAGGGTTAGGGTTAGGAAAGAAAAAAAAATAAGTTGTGACAATAATCAATATTTTATCTAAGTAATGCAGTCATAAATTTTATTAAAACATGAAATTTTGAGTTACTTGCATGGCAATTTTGTGTAGGTTAAACTTGACACGAGAATACCAATGCTACCATTAGGATTTTCTGTTATTTGTTTTCAGTTTTCTGCAGTCACTTTCATATACTTTGAACTTTCTTTCCCTCCTTCTCCCTTCCTTCCCACCGTCCTGCTCCCTCCTACCCTGAGAGGGCATGCACTCTTCTATAGGTTCTACCCAGACATTCTTATTAAATACATTTTCGACTTAGTCATGTTGCATAGAAGAATTAAAATGAATGGGAGAAAACATGAAAACAAAACAAAAGAAAACACAACATAAGGAAAAATGGCCTCCTTCATTCTATGATGCATTTCCATAGTTCTTTCTCTGGATGTGGAAGGCATTTTGCCTCAAGAGCCCATTGGGAATTTTTTAGGTCCTTGCATTGCTATGAAGGGCTAAGTCTACCAGAAAAATTCCTCACACACTGTGGTTGTTGCTGTGGAAAAATTTCTCCAGGTTCTGCTCCTTTCACTAAGCATCAGTTCATATAGTTCCTTCCAGACCTCCCTGAAGTCCTCCTGTTCATCATTTCTTATAGCACAATAATATCCCATTGAATTCACACACCACAACTTGTTCACCCATTTCCCATCGATGGGCATCCCCTCAATTTCCAGTTCTTGGTCACCACAAAGAGAGCAGTTATATGTATTTTTGTACATGTGGAACCCTTTCCTATCTTTATAATCTTTTCGGGATACAGTCCTAGTAGCAGTATTGCTGGTTTAAAGGGTATGGATATTTTTGTAGCCCTTTGGGCATAGTTCCAAATTGCTCTCCAGAATGTTTGGATCAGCTCACAGCTCCACCAACAATGAACTAGTGTTCAAACTCTCCCAAATCTTTTCTGACATTTAACATCTTGCTATTTTATCGTGCTAGTCAATCTGATAGGTGTGATGTTGTACATCAGAGCTGTTATGAATTGCATTTCTCTAATCAATAGTGATTTAGAGCACTTTTTGTGACTATAGATAGCTTTATTTTTTCCTCTGAAAACCCTCTGTTCATATCTCCGACCATTTATCAATTGGGGAATGACTAGTATTCTTGGGTACTTAATTCAGTTCTCGATATCGTTTAGAAATGATGCCTCTTTCACAGATATTATTTGCAAAAATTCTTTCCCAGTTTTCTGCTTCCCTCCTAATCTTGATTGCACTGAGTTTGTGCAAAAACGTTTCAATTTAATGTAATCAAAATTATCCATTTTGCATTTCACAATGTTCTTTACCTCGTCTCCAGTCAAAAATTTCTCCATTCTCCACAAATCTCACAAATACACTATTTCTTGCTCTCTTAATTTGTTTATAATATTAATCTTTATACCTAGATCATGTATGCAGTTGGACTTGATTCTTGTGTATGGTGCCAGGTATTTGTCTATGGCCAGTTTCTCCCACAGTATTATCCAGTTTTCCCAGCAATTTTTGTCAAACAGTGAGTTTTTATATCAGAAGCTGGGAACTTGGATTTATCAAAGATATTGAGATATTCATTGATGATTGTATCTTGAGTACCTAACCTATTCCACTGGTCTGACCTTCTGTTTTGAGCCAGTGCTAACTGGTTTTGGTAATTGCTGATTAATAATACAATTTGAGATCGGGTAGGACTAGGCCACCTTCCCTACATTTTCTTTTCATTATTTCCCTTGAAATACTTGACCTTTTCTTCTACCAGATGAATTTTGATATTCTTTTTTTCTAGCTCAAGAAAATAATTATCTGGTAGTTTGAATTGGTATGGTACTGAATAGCTAAATTAATTTAACTAGAATTGTCAATTTTATTATATTAGCTTCATCTGCCCTCGAACAACTGATGTTTTCCAACTTACTTAGATCTGACTTCATTTGTGTGAGAAGTGTTTTGTAATTTTGTTTATATACTCCCCGAGTTTGTTTTGGTAGGTAGATTCTCAGATATTTTATAGTGTCTACTGGAGCTTCAAAAGGAATTTCTCTTTCTGTCTCTTGCTGTTGGACTTGGTTAGTAATTTATCGAAATGCAGATGACTTTTGTGGGGGTTTTTTGTAACCTGCAACTTTGCCAAAGTTGTTTATTATCTCAAGTGGTTTTTTTATTTGATGCTTTGGGATCCTCTAAGTATATCATCTTATCATTTACAAAGAGTGATAACTTAGTTGGTTCTTTGCCTGTTCTTATTCTTCAATTTCTATTTCTTCTCTTATTGCAAAAGCTAACATTTCCAGTATCATTTTGAATAAGAGTGGTGACAATGGACATCCTTGTTTCACCCCGATCTTATTGGGAATTCATCAAGCTTACCCCCATTATATGTAATGCTTGCTGACAGTTTTAGGTAGATAGTGCTTATTATTTTATGGAAGACTCTATGTATTCCTATGGTCTGTAGTGTTTTCAGAAGGAATAGGGGTTGTATTTTGTTATCATGTGTTTGGGTTTGTCAAACATTGTCAAATATTTGTCAAAATATTGTTTTGTCAACAACATTTTTCTGCATCTGTTGAGATAATCATATAGTTTCTGTTAGTTTGGTGTTGATGTGATCACTAATGCTGCTACTTTTCCTAATATTGAACCAGCCCTGCATTCCTGATATAAATCCTACCTGATCATAATGTATTATTCTCGTGTTAAGTTCCTGTATTGTTTTGTGTAATATCTTATTTAAAAATTTTACATCTATATTCATACAGAAATTGGTCTATAATTTCCTTTGTCTGTTTGGCACTTCCTGGTTTAGGTATGAAAAACATATTTGTATCATAACAAGAATTAGGTAGGACTCCTTTTTCAGCGATTTTCCCAAATTGTCTATATAGTTTTAGAATTAACTGTTTTTTAAATGTTAGGTAGAATTCACTTGTTAGTCCATGTGGCCCTGTAGATTTCTCCTAAGGAGTACATTGATGGCTTGTTCAATTTCTTTTTCTGAGATGGAGTTAGTTAAGTATTCAACTACTTCTTCTCTTAATCTGTGAAATATATATATATATATGTATATATTAGATAGATACATATATAGATAGATAGATATTAGATAGATACATATATAGATATATATGATATTCATCCATCTCATTTAGATTGTCAAATTTATGGGCATACAGTTGGGAAAAGTAATTTCTAATTTTTGTTTTAATATCTTAAAGTACTTTCTAATTTTTGTTTTAATATCTTCCTCATTGAAGGTGAGTTCACACTGTCATTTTTGATAGTGGTAATTTGGTTTTATTTCTTTTTTAAATCAAAGTGACCAAAGCTTTATGAATTTTATGGGTTTGTTCATAAAAGGAACCCTTTGTTTTTTGTATTAGTTCAATACTTTTCTCAATTTCAGTTTTGCTAATCTCTCCTTTGGTTTTCATTATTTCTAATTTGGTATTTGCTTGAGGATTTTCAGTTTGTACTTTGTCTGGCTTTTACAGCTGCATGACCAAATAATTGATCTCCTCTTTCTCTACTTTATTCATATAGGCATTCAATGATATAAAACTTCCCCTAAGAACTGCTTTTTCTGTATCCCATAAGTTTTGGTATGTTGTCTCATTATTGTCATTCCCTTGAATGTACTTCTTCATTCTTTCTATGATTTGTTGTTTAGCATTAGGTTGCTTAATTTCCAATTAATTTTGGTTCATCATTCCATGGCCTTTTATTACATATGATTTTCATTGCATTATGATCTGAAAAGGATGCATTGACTATCTCAGCCTTTCTGCACTGGATTTTTTGACCTAGTAAATGGTCAGTTTTTATATATGTGCCTTATATCGCTGAGAAAAATGTATATTCTTTTCTACCCCATTCAGTTTTTCCAGAGATCTATCATATCTACCTTATTCAGATTTTTATTCACTTCCTTAATTTCTTTCTTGCTTTTTGAGATTAGATTTATGAAGTTCAGAAAGGGGGAGATTGAGGTCCCCCACTAGTATAATTTTGCTGTCTATTTCTTCCTGTAAATCTCTTAACTTCTCCTCCAAAATTTTCGATGCCATACCACTTGGGGCATATATGTTTAGTAATAATATTTCTTCATTGTCTATGGGGCTTCTTAGTAGGATATAGTTTTCTTCTTTATCTCCTTTGATTAGATCAATTTCTCCTTTTGCTTTGTCTGACATTAGGATTTCTACCCCTGCTTGTTTTACATCAGCTGAATCACAATATACTCTGCTCCAGCCTTTTACCTTTACCCTGTATGTATCTCCCCATTTCAAATTTGTTTCTTGTAAACAACATATTGTTGGATTGTGGTTGTTAATTCATTCTGCTATCCGCCTACGTTTTATATGAGAATTCAACCCACTCGCATTCACAGCTATGATTACCATTTGAGTCTTTCCCTCCATCCTCTTTCTCCCCATTTATTCTTTTAGTTCTTCCATCTGCCTTTCTCTCCACAATAGATTCTTAATTTTTGACCACCATCTCCCTCAGTCTTCCCCTCCTTTTTTTCAGCTTCCTTCCCTTTTACTCCCCTTTTCTCTTACTACGTCTTCCCTCTCTTTTATCCTCCCTTCCCTTTTCTATCTCCTTTCCCCTCCTACTACCTATCGACCTATTTAGATTTCTATTCTTAACTGAGTTTGTAGTTCCCTCCTTAAAACAAATCAGATGAGTGAATCTCAAATTGTGCTCATCTCCTCTTTCCCTCTATTGTGATGTGTATTTATGCCTTTTGCTGTAATGCAAATTATTTTTTTCTGCATTATCCTTTTCATATCTCCAGTTACATTCCTTCACAACATTAAGCCACATTTTTACCATCACATTTAATTTATACCTGCTCACTTTATGTAGATTTATTTCAAAAATCATGATAAATATAAAATTATCAAGATGAACAAGTATCATTTTCCCCTATAGGGATATAAATAGTTTGCCCATTTTGAATTACAAGTTTTTTTAAAAATTTTCCCAGTTTACCTTTTTATGCCTCACTTGAAACTTGTGTTTGAAGATCCAGTTTTCTATTGAGCTCTGGCCTTTTCATCAGGAAGGTCTGGAAATTCCTGATTTCATTGAATGCCTATCCCCTTGCCTGAAATATTATTCTCAAGTTTACTTGATACTTTTAGTAGTTGTAGTCTTAGCTCTTGGTTGTAGTCTTAGCTCTTTTGCCTTACAGAATATCATATTCCAATCCTTCAAATCTTTTAATGTAGAAGATGCAAGGTCCTATGTGATCCTTATTGTAATTCTGCAACTTTTGAATTGTTTCTTTCTGGCTGCCTGTGGTATTTTCTCCTTCACTTGATAGTTCTGGAATTTGGCAACAATTTTGCATGGTATTTTCAGTTTGAGATCCAATTCAGGAGGTGAACAGTGGATTCTTTCAGTGATTAATTTGTCCTCTGGATCCAGGACCCGTGGGCAATTTTCCTTGATAAATTCTTGGAAGATATTGTCCAGGATCCTTTTTATCATAGCTTTCTGGTAGACCAATAATTTTCAGATTTTCTCTCCTGGATATTTTTTCAGGTCAGTAGTTTTTCCAATGAGATAGTTTATATGTTCTTCTCTCTTTTCATTCTTTAAATTCTGTTTAACTGATTCTTGTTGTCTCATAGAGCCATTAGTATCAACTTGCACAATTTTGATTTTTAACAAAATGTTTTCTTCAGTTAACTTTTGCATTTCCTTACCTATCTGTCCAACTGATTCTTGCAAGGAGTTATTTTCTCCAGTTTGTCCAATTTTCCTTTTAAATTCTTCTGTGATTTCTTTTTCTATATATTTTCTATATATTTTTAAATCATTGGCCAGTTTTTCTTCTACTTCCCTAATTTGGCTTTTAAACTCCTTCTTGGGCTCTTCTAAGAATGCTCTGTGGGCTTGAGACTATTTCATCTTCCCTTCTGAACTTTCTGATGGCAGTACAGTCTCTATGCTGACCTCTTGGGTACTCATCTTTTGGTCCTTGTCCCTATAGAAATATTATATGGTTTGATCTTTTCTGATTTGCTTCTTGCTTATGATAATCACCCTTTTCCTGGCTTTTAAAGTGGGTCTCTGCTTCTGGGACATAGGGGGCTCTGTCCCACGGTTCTTGTGAATAGAATTTGAGGCTTTGTGTATTTTGACCTCTATTTCTGTCAGGCAAAAGATAGAATGCTGTAGCTTACCTGGTGTTAAGCTGGCTGGTGTGCTAAAACAAAGGTCAGGTGAAGTTTTTCTGAGTTTCCCAGAGTTACCCTTGTATGGTTGTCTGGCCACAGGAGGTCTCCTCTTCTGACCACAGGCAAGTTCAGTGGCTGGTGAACCCTGTTTGTGCTACTGTCTTCCCTATTCCCCTGGCTGTGTTGAGGCAGGCCTGGTGTCTTAGTGTAGATGATTATGGGCCATACCCTCCCCCCTACCCCGACACTCAGGATCTCCTCCTTGGTGCTCAGATGGAGCTGTCTGGTATAGCTCTGGTCCTGCTCTCCTCCTCTTCAGCTACAGCAAGCGGTACCCCCCTTTGTGATTTTCCAACCCTCAAGTGTTAAGAGACTGTTTACCCATTTGGCTGATCTCACTGTTCCAGGATAGTTCCTGGGGAACTCTGGGTTTTTCAAGGTCAACAAGGAGCGGGGTAGAGAATTTACAGATCACTCTGCCATCTTGATTCTCAAAAGTTCAAGTAGGTAACTTACAGACATGTAATCTATAGGCTGGTAGTCTCAGGAGAGGCTGTTGCAGTTATCTGGGGTTCTGCAGTTCTCTCTTGCTCAGTTCATCTGGACTCCTGTCCTGGGCTGATATGTTTGAGATTCTGCAGTGCTGTTGCTGCTTCAGACTGCATGGGGTTTCCTGTTGGGCTTTGCTATGGTGGAGTCTGTGCTGGTACATCCTGTGTGCTGTGCGTTCCACCAGCCCCTTGCAGCACATCCTTTCTTTCAACCCTCTAGTCTGTCCTGGTTTGGAAATGTTCCACACTATCTCCTATTGGATTCTACCACTCTATGATTTGTTCAGATTCTCTTTTTAGAGGTGTCTGGAGAAGGTTGTCTTAGAGCTTGGGTGAGTAGTTGCTCTCACTCCACCATCTTGGCTCCTCCCCCTATGATTTTTTTTCAAGACACGTTACAATAAAGAAAATCCCTTTCCACACTTTTAAACTCATTAGTGAACTTATGTGACTGAAACCAAACCTCGTCAATTTCTGTAACCTTGATGTTTATGAAATATTTGCATGCTTGATTGGACCATTATTCGTAATTGTTCTACCTCCATGATTCAGAACGCTGAAATTCCTCTCCTCCATAACAATGTTCCATCTTCCCATAACATATTTTGCCTTACCACTTCTGATAACAAATTAGTCCTTAACCTGAACACCATTTGCTACATTCCTCATTGTTGGGAAGTTCATCAACCTTGTGCTGAGCTGTCTCCTTTACATTCATATTCTTGACCCTGTGCTTGGCCAATATGCAAATATTTTAATGGCTCTTAGTATCACTGACACTTTATACTTTCACCAATCATTCCAATTCTAGGTTATACCTACCGTCCACATTTTCTGGTCTTACTCATGTGCGTATGAAAAATTCCCATTAATCCATTGACTGAGTTTACTACAAATTCATGTGTTCTTCTCTCACTTGAGTCCTCACATCCCTATAGTAATCCACTTATTCATCTCCATCTAACTCCCAATTTCACCTTCAAAAGTATAATATTCTCAAATTTTTTTCTGTCTCCTCAGATTTCTTATGTTAATTTATTCATCCTCCATCTTAGCAGATAAAGATGTTTTATTTCTTTAATTCTCTCTTTCATCTATTCCACACACTGAGGCCATCTTCATTAACCCACATTCTTTTCTTGTACTTTATGTTAGGTAAAATAAAATGTGTCTTCTCCTTGCCAATGCTAACTTCATCATTTCTATTCCCCATTGAATCATCTCTTCTTATGTCTCATAACAATTGTGTTGTGGTTGTTCACCCACTTTTCTTGGCGGAGATTCTAGAGTAATTTTGCATTTCCTACTCAAGTTCATTTTACAGATGAGGAAACTGAAGCAAACAGGGTAAAGTGACTATTCCAAATTTTAAAAGTTATTAAGTATCTGAAGCCAGATTTCAACTCAGTTTTCCTGATTCTGGGCCTGTGATCTATCCACTCTACCATCTAGCTGCCCCCCAAAACAATAACAAACAGCAGGATTGATACAGAATGATATTGTTTTCAAATATTTTAAATATTAGCTACTTTGATCTCCATGATAATGCTGGGAGGTTGGTGTTGTTATTGTATCCATTTTATAAGGGAGAAAACTGAAGCAGGTAAAGTTGAAGTGACTCAGGGTTACACACTAAATAAACCTCTAAAGCCAAATTTGAAATCTGTCTTCCTGAGAACACATGTAATACAAAATGATACAGGACATCTGCCTGCCTCCAGGACTCTGTCCAACAATCATTCCCCATATATTAATTTTATTCCCTCTCTTTCCACTTTTTTATCTATGATCTAAAATAATGCCCTGACTTCCACATCTTTTGAGAAAGGATGTTCCTTAAGAAAATGCACCTCCAGTGCAATTGCCTATTATTCCTAAAACACAGATCTGCCTAGTCATTGTAATGCTGTAGAACCTTTACCATCACTGGATGTCCACTGGTTCCAAAATATGTGTTGGGGAGGGGGAGTTTTGGTGCTGATGTATGGGGGGAGAGTGTTTGGCATTCCATTTTTCTCTACTTTCTCTTTTCAGATAGATTTCTCACTTGTCCACTCATGTATTGCGCATT
Source organism: Notamacropus eugenii (assembly GCF_028372415.1). Classification (NCBI taxonomy): domain Eukaryota; kingdom Metazoa; phylum Chordata; class Mammalia; order Diprotodontia; family Macropodidae; genus Notamacropus; species Notamacropus eugenii. The sequence continues at coordinate 4,479,327 of NC_092873.1, forward strand.
CCAGAAACAATGATTTCATATATTTTGCTCCTCAAGATCTCCCATCTTCAATCTATGTGCGTGTAAGTGAAAGCACTCCACCTTCCCCCCAGTCTCCTGACTCAAAGTCTCTGTTTCCTTGATATTTGTTCTGAGAATCCTGAATGGACTTAAATATTTGAATTAGATACCAACTCTTAACTCAAACAATTCCTGTTCCTCCTGGGGTTGGTGCTACCACTTGAATAATTTGTATTTCCTTGGAATATATGTTGTATTGACTTATTTGTGCACAGTTTTCTCTCAGTGGAACATAAGGTCTTGGATGGCAAGAATTCTTTTGTTGTTTTATTCATTTGCGTATCATCAGAAGCTAACACAATGCCTGGCACATAGTGGGCACCTAATAAATCCATATTGAAGTGAATTACTTGAATGAATTAAATGGAATATGCAAAAGGCATGGAATAGGAAGGTCTGGCCAACAAAAACGAAAATTAAGAATGAAGTTCAAGAGTTCTCATAGGATCCTAGATGTAGAACTAGAACTGGTAGAGTTCATCTAGAGCAGGGGTGAGAAGCCCGTGATCCTGTGGGTCATGAAGTGTGGGCCTTTAAATCAAAATGTAACAGAATGAATCCTGCAGAACAAAGAACATTGGACTAGAAATCAGGAGATGTGAACACTTGCTTTAGCTTAGTCACTAATTTCCCTTGGGCAAATCACAACTTTTATATTCCTTAGTTTCCTCATCTTTGCTAAAATGGAATTTGACTAGATTTCTATAAGCTGTCATTTCATATGTCTATGATCAATGTGTTTTTAGGCAAATGATATAGGACAGAAAAAAAAGTCCAGGACCATATGTGCTTGAGAGTAAGTGAAGTGATGTCCCCAGTTATGAAACTTTCATTTTAAAATATTGGTGAGATGATCCAGCTTCAGTTTTCTCCTAAAGACTTATATGGGTGACCTAGTTAATCAAAACTTCTCTTAGCTAAAAAGGTAGTTAAACATTTCAAGCCAACACAGTGAACTAGTCCTTACAAGCTACCACCCCCCCCCCCCCGTACTCTTTCCTTGCTCCATATAAAGTCAATAACCTTTCCAAAAAAGGTCCAATCTAAAAAGACATATAATTCCTATCTTCACAAACAGAGCTACAACTACAGAGGTTTTATCTAACTCCTAGTCTATTCCAACAAGCAAGTCCAATGTAACTTATCACAATTCCAACTACTGAGACCAATACAAGATTCAAATTAGCTCAAATCTGACATTATAAACCGCACTTAATCGGCAGTTTTATCCCATAGAGATTCCATTCTCTCCCATCCCCTAAAACAGAGAGGTATCCTGAGAAGCAAAATAGCTTTGGTGCCAAGAAAGGGGTCTATCACCCTAGTTATTCAAAACCTCCACAGGTTCCATTGTAACACATTCCACTTAGTAAACAAAAGGTGTTCCTACTTCCATAAACTTATCTCAATTATGCTGGTATGAAGTACTATAGCTAAAAACTAGGCCAACCCAAGCACAGTAAAGTGAAAGACACACACCAAACAGATTTACCTGTTGGATAGTCTAGCCTCCTTTCCTCAATAGAGTGGAAAAGTTATAATAAATAGCGACAAAGCCATTCCCATGTAAAATCACAAAGAAAAACAGATAAGATAAAGCAGTCAAAAAAAAGTTAAGACTTTTAAACTGCTACTATTATAAGTCTCTAGAATTTCCCTTTGACATTTTTCATCACAAAAATAGTTTTGTACTTTTTCTATCAGCATCCTAACATCTTTCTCACCAATATATTCTTTGTAAATACGTTTGCAGGGCACATAAGCTTAAAAGTTAATGAATGGATATTAATGGTACAAAAAATATTTGAGAGAGTATAATGTGATGACCAGACAAGAAATACACCAGGCTGATATTACAAACTTTGAAATAAGCTTAAACGATTTAGCAAATTAGTTTGTCTTTTAAGAGCAATCTTAATGGTATATTACCATTATATTTTTAGGAAAAGTATAGTCATCCATATATTTTTGAGTAATCACACTTTTGTAAAAAGTTAAAAAAAAGTGTTTGTTTTTTTTTAATGAATGCTCCCTTACAAAATTGTGACCTAAGAAAAGTTCCCTTCTCAGCTAAACTTCCTCTTGAACCAAATACAAAACTGGCTGCTGGTATACTACATGAAATACTTTTCAATATACATAACCAAAAATGTCCATTTAAAAAATTTTTTGAAACTAATATGTAGAGACACTTTAGTTTTTTCTGAGTTGTTCTAAACATTTCTGCTTTTTTTTGCATATAGAAGAATATAATCCTCAAACACCTAAATGGAGAATTCTAACAAATTTCACTATATAGAAACTTATAAGAATAAACACTAATCCACTTGCTCCCTTAGCCTTTTGCAATTTTGGCATGCCTATTTCAATTTGCTACATAACGTATTTATAATCCCATGTTTATAATACTACAAATGTAACATTCCTCATTATTCTTCTTCCCCTACATACCCTATCCCTTCCCACAGGTCTAACTTATTTTTCACCACTACCTTGTTCTCCTATTTGTTACCACCCAAGTGTCCCTCCTTTATCCTCTCCCCCACTCTTCTATTTCTTAATCTACACACCTTCTGTTATTCTATTCTCTAACCTTCTTATTACTTTATGGATTTAGAAGTCTTTTCTACCCTTCAAGATGTATATGTTGTTCCCTCTTTAACTCATTGCTGATGAGAGTAAGCATTTAGTACTTTACTCACTTATTTCTTCTGTATCAGATCTTCCTTACATAACTAATTTGTATGAGATAATTGCTCCTTTTGATCTCTCTGCAACCAGTTTTGTTTTCTTAGAATCACCCTGTTATACTCAATTCAGCTACAGACTTTCTTTCAAAATATCCAAGAATGGCAGTCTTAAGACTACTGATAACATTTTCACATCTAAGAAGCAAATAGTTTGGCTTACCACTAAATTTTTCAACAAAACAATGAGAATGGTGATACCATGAGGGTTACTATCCTCAGCCAAGTCACTTAAAAATAGCTTGCCAAGGTTCACATGAAAAGGAAATGGCAGTCTCACAAAGGCTGATGTGTTCAACATGTCATAACTTTCTGTGGTAAAGGAATTTGATTAAAGCACCTGTGAAAAGATTAATAGATATTAAATCTTCAAAAGTATTTTTAAACTAAAATTTTAAATATAAACATATCCAAACTCTCCCAATTTCTAAAATTGTCACTCATAGAGTGAGATTCTGGAAGCCAGTGAAGGGAGATGTTTTTCAAATTCATGCTGGAAAGAGAGAAGTTATCATCTATAATGCACGGATAATAAATACTATGTCAGTCTAGGATAGGATATATTTTGAAGAGCATAGGGTAGAAGAAAAACAGTTGAATGCTTTTCTCCTTAGTTAAAAGGAGATGCCTAATGAAGGCATGGTCTTCTTTATGATTTTCCTAAAAGCATTACCGACTTGCTTATTCCTCAGACTACAGACCAGAAGATTCAACATGGGAATCACCATGGTATAGAACACTGAAACCATTTTGTCCATGTCCATGGAATGCCTGGAGCTGGGTTGTAAGTACATGAAGATTATGGTCCCATAGAATATGGACACAGCTGTGATATGGGAAGAACAAGTTGAGAAGGCTTTCTGGCGGGCCTCAGCTGAATGTATCCTCAAAATGGCAACGAAAATTAAAAAGTAGGATTACAGGATGAAAAATAAGGAAAAGGATACATTGAATCCTAAAGCAAAGAAAACAATCACTTCATTAATGTATGAGACAGAATAGGAGAGAACCATGAGGGGTGGAACATCACAGAAAAAGTGATGGATCATTTTGGATTTGCAAAAGAAGAGGCTAAAGATGTTTCCTGTATGAATGGAGGCGAAAAGGAAACCACAGATATGGGAACTAACAGTCAGACAAGAACACATATTGGATGTCATGGTGATGGTGTAATGGAGGGGCTTACACACAGCAACCTGGCGATCATAGGCCATAGCAGCCAGGAGATAACTTTCGACTGTGACAAAATATGCAAAGAAAAACATTTGTGCAGCACATCCATTAAAGGAGATGGCTTTGTTCCGTGGGAGGAATCCAGCCATCACTTTAGGAGTAATGGATGAAGAGTACCCCAAGTCTGCCAGAGATAGGTTACAGAGGAAAAAGTACATGGGTGTGTGGAGGTGGGAGTCCCACAATATCAGAACTACCAATCCCAGATTCCCCACCAGGGTGATAATGTAGATAGTGGTGAATATGATGAAGAGGGGGACCTGAAGGTAAGGGGAATCTGTTAATCCCACAAGGATGAACTCCTTCACCCCAGAACAATTCTCCATAAATATCTTGAAGAGATTTGGATGATTCACCTTTGATGACTGAAAGACAATAAGCAAAAGAAATCATTACATTTATGACTCTTTTTTGAGGGCTGTAGATTCATATTTAGTGTAATACGAAGCTACAAAGTTTTGTTAAATAAAAGTTGTGGGATATTGATGAATGATAAATTAACATCATACTAATATTGCAATTATGATTTTTCAGTACCATTATAATAAGTCCCCTTATACATATTAAGATCATTACTGAACAGGTCCTCAACACCTACAACTCTCATGACCTCCATCTTTTCTGTTCTTCAGTCATACATATTGTGGTCATACTGGTGAAGTCTAGAAGTACTGGGAATCCTGATATGCAAGGATACAGAGCATAGATCTGCCTGGAAATAATTCTACCACTCAAGCTTTCTTTCAGTCCAAGTAGAGAGTTTATTACGCTGCTTGAGATCTGAGTTTAGGGGGTTTGGCGTTCAGATTCCAAAGACAAGGTCTTTTTCTTTTAAGCATTCATCTTTAGTACAGCACCAATACTGGAAGGATGATATTGATCATCTCTTCAACTTCACGATCCGGAACTCTTAAATTCCTTTTAAGCACCATCCTACCATCAGTCCTTAATATAGTCTGTCTTACTTTTCACCTCTCTCAATGTACTCTTTATCATAAACACCTGCTTCTACAACCCTACCATGTTTCCAAATTTATTTCCCGTACTTTGGCCTCAGTCTTTCGCCTTCACAGTTTGAAGTGATGATTGAGTGTTTCATCAAGTGTCTCTCAGCTACCTGAAAATATCTTGGTCAATTGTCTTTCATCAGACATTCCAATTTTTAATTATGGTCACTGTAGAGTTTTAATGCTCCTACAAACATGGAACAGGACAAGGTCCATAAATATACTGAGTGGGTTCTCTATAGAAATGTTATCCTCTTGTCACTTGTACCCTCCCCAGGCCAAATGAACCCAGTTAATCTTCTCCCATTAATTCTCTACCCAATTTTCCTGTACCATTTTCTTCCTCTTGCATCAGCAAAGAGAGATGTCATCACCCTTGTTTCCTTACTCAACCCTTCAAACCCCTCTCCATTATTCCCTATTCCTCCTGCTTTGTCCCTATATTAGAGGAAGAGTTAGATTTTCTCACTATCAAGGTTAATCTCTCTGTGTATGGTCTTCTCATCTATCCTATCTCCTCAAAAAATGCAAATAGATATAATTTAGGTAACACTATTTGTTTAGGAAAGTGATTTATTAATATTATCTCATTTGATCTTCACAACAAACCACATAAATTTTACAGAGGAAGGAAGAAAAGCTGACAGATAAAAGACTTGGTAAGAGTTACATAGTAAGCATCTGGTGTCTAATTTGAACTCAAGTTTCTCTGACTCCAGGTACCATACTATATCCACCTTCAAGAATACAACCTTCCATCATTGTTTTAGTTTATTTTCTTCCCCTTATTCAATTTCTGGGTCCCTATTGTTTACAAAAACACCTATATTTTTAAATATTTTTAAAAAATCATCATTTTAAAAATGCATCTTCCACACAGCTACAATTTGAGATTACTAAAGTACAGATACAGTTTCTCTCTTTGATACTCAGTGGTATTCAATAAATCACTAATATTTCTCATATAAAATATGAATTCCTTGGTTTAACACTTAAAATCCTTTACAAATTTTCTCCATCCTATCTTCCTAGAATGATTTCACATCATTCCCCATTTCACTTGTCCCACATGTCTGGCAAATGCATATACATTCATTTCTCCCTCCTTGATCTCCCATCAATGTGCGTTTGTACAAATTGTCCTTCATGCCTCTCAAGCTCTCTCTTCAACACTTCTTCTTAGAATCCCAGACTTCCTGAAATAACCAGTTCAATAGTCACAACCATTCCTGTTCTTCTTATTTTTTACATTACCTTGGTGCATATTTTCTATTCATTTCCCTGTGCAAAAATTGAAGATCACTGAGGGTGAGAAATATTTGTGCTTGATTTGCATGCGTGTGTTTGTGGTGGGAGGTGGGAGGATTCTCAGAGAAAAGCACAGTACCTTGTACAGAGTCCACACTAAATACAGGGGTGTTGAATTAATTTCATGGATAAAATTGAACACATGAGAACTATTGGACAGGAACATAAGACAATAGTAAAGATTAAAAATTTCTACTTAATTCTCAATGAATCTTAATAGATAGATTCACTTTAAAATAACGGAGATCGTATAGATCATCTGGTCCAATCCCTTCATTTATAAGTGACCTGCCCAAAACCTACATGGTTAGTCCCAAGATTTGAACCATGGTACTCTGATCCCAGATTTTTCCTTCATTAAGGAGGCCTGATGAGGGAGAAAGACTAGAGCGCTCTTAGTTTAGAAAGTTGGATTCCAGTCCTGTTACTGACAGTACCTTACTCTAGAACTTTAGACACATCACCTTCCCACCCTGGGTCTCACTTACATCACCTGCAGGCCAAGGGAGAAAGGTCATATGACCTTAAAAAAAAAGCTTAAAAAGTCATATGACCTTAAAAGCTACAAAGGAATCTAGGCAATTACAACTCTTTACATCACAAAGCCTCTGAAAAGAAGATTTTTGCTACTAAAACAAAAGCATTATCTCTTGTAGTAGCTGGGGGAGATTTTTTTAAATTCAGAGTTCACAGTTCTTCATGAAGTGCTTTGAAATACTTAGGTGAACAATAAAAAATATATGAAAAAATAATGATTAGTGTTATGGCAAGACCATTCTTTTTAGGGTGAGAAACCCAACTTTGAATTCCAGTTTTGCTCTTTATTACATGTGTCACCTCAGCCTACTCTCCTTCCAACTCAGCGTGTCAGTTTCTTCACCTATAAAACTGGAAAATCCATAAAGTCTTTACCCATTCGATCTGAAGATCTAGTAGGCAAAGAAGTAGCAAAGAGGACACAGTGAAGGATGTGAAATCTGAAGAAAGTGAGTTTAAATTCTAAGAAACTTGTCACTTATATGACCCTAGACAAGTCACTTAACAGATACCTGCCTCAAGTTTCCTCATCTCTAAATCTACCTCACAGGGCTCTTGTGAGGATCAAACAAGATTTTAGAAGTACAGTGATTTGTGAACCTTGAAGTTCCCAATAAATGCTCTAGCTACCATTAGCACGAATTAAAATATAAAAACATGAAACATTATGAAAATAGCAGTTCCAAATCCTTGATTTTGAACCCTCTACGTTCTCATACTTTGAAGACAAAGATATTATTTTTCATTCATGTAACTCTCATATTGGAGAATTGGGTAGAACCTGTCACTACCTGGGTCCTTTAGGATGGTGACAAGACTCCAAGAGGGAGAACTTTTCGATGGCCTGCATTTAATGTTGTCTTCTATTAGATGCTTAATAGGAAGAGAAGAAGAATTGTAGAAACTGTGCCTAGTATCTGGTGCTAAAAACTCAGAGTTTTCCATGTCATGATCTGTCATTCTCAGCCACTGTTGCTCCGTGGATCAAGCTGACAGTCAGGTCACTAGATGAACTAAAACAATGTTTCTGATCTTATTAATAAATGAAGAATGACAACAACCAAAACCAGGCTTGTTCAATGGACATGGGTCCAAACTGAGATATAAAAAGCTTTCTGGGGATTTTGGTCACAAACTTGCAGTAGAGTTTTACAAGAATGGACATATTGGTGCTATTAAGGGCCAAAGGCTCCTCTGAGGACACCCAGAACTACACAGTGTGCATCTCTGAAAAGCACATAACAGTTTATCCAACGCTGTGGGGACTCAATCACAATAACTAAGGGAAGTCATGGGTATACTCAGATGTTGTTGTCAGGACTTCTCTACGGTGCACAGAGAGCAAGGCTACTCTCCAGAGACACTAGAAATCAGGATCATGACTTCCCTAGGCATCAACCTGATGGAACCTCCACATGGACAATAGAGAAATAGTCATGAAATGAGACAAGTCCCTTAGAGCCCAGGCCCAGTGTCTCTAACAGTTCAGGTTCCATTCTTTTATCTCCTTGAAGAAAAGTGTCTCTTGGGGAGGGATGATATATCACCATAGATTTAGGGTTTGAATAGGTAATGAAAATGATGCAAGAAAAAAGAAAAGAAATAAAAGAGAACCAGTGAATCCTTTTAAAAATACACAGAAAATAAGGGAAAGAATTTCAAATGGCAACATCAGTAAATAGTACAGTTTTATTATTGATATAATAGTAAAATTTTATTAATGATATATTAAGCATTTAAAACATGTCCATAATGAAATTCAACAGTTTCACAGATGAATTTCTTTTATTCCTTGTGCATTGAAATGATAATATCTATTACTGCTTATTCACTTCATAATAAAAAAGGCAAGTTTAGAAAAGGAAACATTTGCCTGCATATGTTCCAAGTACCTTCAGTGTTTTTTCACTCATTTCTGACTTTCCATAACCTCATTTGGATACTTTAATGATTTGCTATTTTCTTTTCCAGCACAAGTGAGGAAACTGATTCAAATAGGGCTAAGTGACTTGACTGGGTTCAAAGAATCAGTTAGTGTCTTAGACCAGATTTGAACTCAGGTCTTTCCAACTCTACTCCCAGCACTCGAGCCACTGCTGCACCTTGTTGCCATGTCTCAAGTAGCCAGTCCCTCAATATAATACTTATGTGCCAGGTGGAAAATGACAACGTAGCATAGCCTCCTCTCTCCACTCCTCTGCATTTCTTTGGTAGTTCCCCTAATCCAACCAACCAAGCCTCAGAGACAGCAACTATCCCTATTGTAAATAATCTCCAAGTTCACTATTTATTCCTTGAAGTGATAGGTCAGTCAATTGTAAGGCCAGTGAATCCCAATTCTGGCAACTTAGGATGGAATTTGATCAGTTGAAGGGCTACACATTTTTATTATCCAATTCTTTCTTACATATCCTCTGGCTTCTATAGATCTTCCATAAAAGCTATGCTAAAACATTCAGTTTCAGAATCAGATACTCAGATATATAAGAGACCTCAGAGTACATTGAGTCTTGCCCATAAAATAACAAGAATTCTTTTTCTCCTATGTAGGGGTGTTAATATAGATAGAATCAGCTGTCAACTGTTAGTCTAATCACAGTGTGGTGAGAAGACATTGCCTAACCAAAACCAAAATGGTTGGGAAGAATGTTAATAATGCTTCCTATAGTATTAAAGAATTATCATGCCCAATTCACTTAATAGAAAACTTAGGTTACTTGCACAAATTCATATAAAGAGCAAGTGGCATAGGTACATGGGCAATTTCCAGGACTCAACATCTTTCCCCTTTATGCTCTGAGAGATGACCTAAAGGCTCCTCAAAAAGATGAAATGAAAGTTTCTAAACTTCAAAAACTCATGCCCTGAGGACTTAAATTATGCCAAAAGGTTCAAATTCTTCAAACTTCTATAAACTACTTATCAGCATTGGAAATACGGATTTAATCATTGGAAAGTTTCGAGGGTATGATGCTTCTGAGGTCAGGAAAAAAAGATGAATCCAACTCTTGAGTTATATGGAGATGAAACAGGCTGTGGGTCTTGGAGAATTTGTGCACTAAGAGAATATAAATACAAAGAAAACAATATCTTAGGTATACTCCTTATTTAAAAGGATAAACCTAGTGATGACTTTGCCCCTGGAAATTCTAATGAAAAGGCATCTTTATTCTTCAGACTATACATGAGAAGGCTCAGCAATCATGAGCTGAAAACTGATACCACTTTCTTCGTGTGTGTGTGTGTGTGTGTGTGTGTGTGTGTTCGCCCTTCATTGCCAAAGAAGACCATGACATCAGAGAAATAATGACGTGACTTACACTTGACTTTGTTTTGAGTGAAGGAGAGCTGTGCAAGGTCACCAGCCTCACTTCTTCTCCAAAGCCATCTGAATCCAGTGACCAGATATTCATCAGGATGACTGGAGATAACCCAGGATGACGAAACTGGAGTTAAGTGATTTGCCCAAGGTCACACAGCTAGTGAGTGTCAAGTGTCTAAGGTGAGATTTGAATCAGGTCCTCCTGACTCCTGCACTGGTGCTCTATCCACTGCACCACCTAGCTGCCCCAGTTTCTCTGTAGCCATGGAATGAGTATAACAGAGCTATAAATACAAGAGGATTCCTGTCCCACAGAATATGAACTGCCAGGCCTAGAGGCCTGAGGGCTACCCGAGTCTTACCTTACCTATCGCAGGTCTTCGGCTGGCCAAACCGGATAAACGTATGAGAGAAGAGACTTTCCAGTGTCGAACAAGGGTTAGGCTTTATTCAGGGTCTTCGTTACATGTGCAGGGGGAACTCTTCCTTAGGAGAGAGAGAAATCTCCCAAGGAGGCAAAGATCTTACAGTAAGAGAATGAAAGCAGAAGTGGAAGTGGGGAGAGAGGGGAGAGGGAAGAAAGAAGAGAGGAGAGAAGGAAGACGGGCCTTCTGTCCTCTAAGGGCCCCTCAGCGCTAAGAGTGCCTTCAGGCTTTCCTGACCCTACTTAAGCTCTTCTGCCACATAGTTTGCACCTGAATACCGTGCCTGTTAGATAACAATAGGTGTGCTCAGATCTGGGCCAATCGAGAGGGCAGGGATGCTCTCTCCCAGCACTTTTCTCACGGGAAGAGGCGGAAATGCACGAGATAGCTCGGTCTCACACCTCAATTCCCTGCTGTTCCTTGGGGGGCCTCATGAGAACTCTAAGGTTTAGAAGTCCTCACCTTTACCCGCCCGAGACTGTCCACATGGAACTGAGCTTACACCCCCAACAATGAACATTGTTATGAGATGGCAAATACAGATGAAGAAGTAATGCTGGTAGCTTTCAGCAAGACAGAGTCTCATGATGATTTTGAAGATGTATAAGAAGACTAGTAAGAAGACAAAATGAGGTTCGGGAGATATCAAATTATACAATATATAAAACTGGTTCAGTGTGGTATGTCTCAGAGTGGGAGAGAGCTTCAAGTGCAGGAAACTCACAGAAAAAGTAATTAACCACATTGAAGTTATAGAAGTCGAAAGTGAAGAAATTGTCTCTGTAAATGGAGGAATTCAGAAGGCCACAAAAAGAGGTACTGATAGTCTAACTCCCATTTGTGCTAGATGTCATGGAAGTGCTATAATGGAAGGTCTCATATAAAGCTACATTTAGATTATTGGCCAAGAGAAAATTTGGGAGAGTGAAAAAAGTACACAGAAAATAAAATAAAAAAAAACAACTGCAATAGATCTATTTTAGTAGATGATAGTGGAAAACCCAGCCCTCATTCATGCAGTAGTAGCTAAAGAGTAGATAAAATCCATGAAAGATGTTTCTGTTTGGTGATGCAGGACCCAGGATATAAAGACTGGCACTTGAGCTGAGGTGAATTCAAAAGGAATTAGCTAACCAGGACAATCTTTGGTGTTTGAGCTCTTTCTGGACCAAATGACATTGGAAAAAGAGGAGATTCTGAGATTTTTTTTAGTAGGAATGGTCATTGAACCTTTCTCCTCCACTCTGATCCTACATCAAGTTAAGAATGCAAAGTTCTTCTCTGCTCTCCTCATTTCCCATTTCATACTAGGGGACTTCAACGCACAAATTGATGCTCCTTCAACTCCCCTAAATTTCATACTTTTCTACTTATTCATCTCCCATGACATATTCTTGCATTTTACTTCATTGGCACAGAAAAATAGACCTACCCGTGATCTTGTCACAACCCACTAATGCTGCAGTTATGACCACTGAAATCTCCTTACGTAATTACAATTTGTCATTACATCTCTCTATACTGACAATTTCAAACTTTGTTATTTATCTGTGACTGTCTGTCACTATGGGTAATTAAATTCTCAGTTCTCCCACACAGCTCTCTAAGAATAAGCATTAGGCAGTTTACCAATTTGTATCAGCAGAGGGATTTGCCATAGGAGGTCTATACACCAACTTTCTCCATTTGGCACCATCCAAATGCAAAAGTTTAAGGGGAATAATAGGTGTTTTTCTACTGGATTTTTGTTGATATTGATATCTTATTAATTTTTAATATAAATACAAAAAGAGAAGAAATAGTATTTCCACATACACAACAAAATATAAAAGAAAGACTCAATCTAAAGTCATGAATCTTCTTTAAAGACTTGTTACTTGAAAATAAACTATGCAAAAAGTTGTATGCACTGTTCTCAATGCTACCTGCTTTTCTGTGTTTCCTTCAAAGTTTTCTTTTATTCTCTGCCATGCTCTTTTTATTTATATTATAAATATTTATTTATATTTCATTCTATCTACTTTTTCTCTCCCTCCCCACCCCATCCTAGAGAAGGCTACAATTAAACACACACACACACACACATATAGGTGTGTATGTGTCTGTGTTAGGGTGTGTGTGTGTGTGTGTGTGTGTGTGTGTGTATACAGAGACATATATATGCAAATATATGTGTAAAACCATACTATATATATATATATGATGTATTATATATACTGTATGTTATACTATATATCATACTGTACATACATACACATACATACACACATACATACATATACATTATATATATGTGTGTGTGTATATATATATATGTGTATATATATATATATATATATATGTATATACGTATATCATTTCTTTCTCTGGAGGGGGATAACATCTTCCCTCATAGGTCCTGTGTAGTTGCTTTGAGTGTTTATGTTACTCAGCATGAATTAGTCATTCAAAGATGTTCTTAGAAAAATATTTCTGTTACTCTCAAAGTTATTTTGATGTGCATTTCTCTAATCAATAATGCTTTAGAGTATTCGTTCATATGATTATATGTATATGTGGATGTACAGTTTTATTTCTTTATGGAAAGAATTTTGAAATTGAAAGTTTTTTATTGAAAAACTGCCTGTTCATAACCTTTGACCATTTATCAATTGTACTACTCATATGATTATAAATTTGACAAAATTATTTATGTATTAAAGAAATGAGACCTTTATCTGAAAGACATTCTGTGAAGAATTTCCCTAATTTTCTGCTTTCCTTCTAATCTTGTCTACATTACTTTTATTTGCACTAAACCTATTTAATATAATCAAAATCATCCATTTTAAACCTCAAAATTCGATTTCTTGTTTATTCATAAATCACTCTCCTATCCACAAATCTGATAGGAAATATTTTCCATGTCCTTATAATTCTCTTATGATATCTCCCTTTATATCTATCCCAGGCATCCATTTCGACCTTGGTAAACGACTGAAGATACTGGTCAATGCAAAATTTCTCTCACACTGCTTTCCAGCTTTCCCAACAGTTTTTACCAAACAAGGAATTCTTATACCCAAAACTTAAATTCTTACATTCATCAGACACAAAGTTAATATAATCTTCCTTGTATGCCTACACTGTTCCTCTGATCACTCTTTGTGTTCCTTAACTAGTACCAGAGAGTTTTGATAGCTACTGCCTTATAATATATTTTAAGATCTGGTACTGCTAAACCATCTTCCTTTAATTTTTTTGTTATAATTAATTTTGAAATTCTTGACCATTTGTTCCTTCAAATCAATTTTGTTAAACGTTATAACATTTAATAATTTGTATGTGATGGCATCGAATAAATAGGCAGATTAGGTAAAATTGTCATTTTGATTATATCCATTTTGCCTACACATGAAAAGTGATACTATTTCAATGCCTTAAATCTGCCTTCATTTGTATGAAGAATAAGTTTTATAACGCATTCGTGAATTCACTGGGTCCATTTTGTCAGTTATACTCTCAGGTGCATTATATTGTCTGCAGTTATTTTAAAGGGAGTATCTCTTACTAATTCCTCTTGCAAGGTTTTGTTGGTGATATCTAAAATTGCTGATGCTTTAATGGGTTTATTTTCCATCCTACCACTTTGCTAAAATTATTAATTGGTTCAATTAACTTTTAATTGTATCTTTATGACTTTCCAAATATATCATCATATTGTCTACATACTTCATTTCCCACTCTGATTTTTTCAGTTTTTTTCTTCTCTTCTTATGATTGGTAGCACTTCTAAAACAATATTGAGCAGTATTTCTGATATAGTGTAGTTTCTCTCTTTTACCTTTTAATAACAAACACATTTTAGCTTTAAGTTTGTTGGAGATGATGATTGGTGCCCCTGCTTTTTTTTTTTTATATCAGTTGATTCATAATAAATTCTACTTTAGGCATTTATTTTAACTCTCTGTGTATCTCTCATTTGTATTTCATTTCTTACATTGTTGAATACAGATTTTTAATCAATTCTGCTTTTTCCATTTTGGGGGGAAAATTCATCCTATTTGCTTTCATAGTTATTACTAATTGGGTATTTCCATTCATCCTATATTTCCTAGTTATTCGTCTCACACTGTTTACCCTGTCTGTCCTCACAAGTGTAATTTATTGTGAACCACTATCTTGCTCTCTTATTTGTTAATCTACCAACCCATCTAAAGGTCCCTCTCTTATTCTCTCACTCCCACTCACTGCTTTAATCTAACTACCACCTAAAAGTCCCTGATTTATCCTCTCCCCTACACTTCTAATTCTTAATCTACACCTCTTCTAAAAGTCCCTCCCTCATCCCATTCCCTCATGTTCTTGTTTCTTTATAGATTTAGAAGACTGTTATGTCTTTCTAGATCTATATGTTGTTTTCTTTTTAGCCTATTTCTGATGAGAGGAAGCTTTTAGCACTAGCAGCACTCTACCCCACTTCCTTCTTTTGTATCAGTTGTTCCTTTCACAACTCATTTGCATGAGAAAAAAATCATTTCTTTTGACCTCTCCCAACGCAATTGTTTTAGAATCACCCGTCATACGTGGCTTAGCCTCAACTTTTCTTTCAAAATACCCAAATAATGATGACAGTCTTAACATTACTGATAGTATTTTCACAAGTAAGAAGCAAACAGTTTGATTTTTTACTAGATTTTTCAGTAAAATATTGAGAATGATGATAGAATGATGATGACTATTCCTTCCCACTTCACTTAATAACACCTTGCCCAGATTCAAATGAAAAGAAAATGGCAGACTTGTAAAAACTGATGACATCTCATAACTTTCTATGGCAAAGGAATATTTTTAAAGTTCCTGTTAAAAGATGAACAGATATTAAATCTTCAAAGTATCTTCAACTAAGATTTTAAATATGAAACATTCAGTTTCTCCAAATTGCAAAAAATTATGCATCATAGATTCAGATACTAGATGCCAGTTAGGGATGATGTCAAGCAAATTCAGGATGGAAAGAGAGAAGTTACCACACATGATGCATGAATAATAAAAATTTCATACCACAGAAGAAAAATCCTGGAATACTTTTCTCCCTAGTTAAAAAAAGATTCCTAAAGAAGACTTTGTCTTACTCATAATTTTCTTAAATGCACCACTGACTTCCTTATTCCTCAGACTATAGACCAGAGGATTCAACATGGGGATGACCATGGTGTAGAAAACTGAAGCCATTTTGTCTGTGTCCATGGAATGCCTGGAACTGGGTTGGAAGTACATGAACATGATTGTCCCATAGAATATGGACACAGCTGTGAGATGGGAAGCACAGGTGGAGAAGGCCTTCTGACGGCCCTTGACTGAGTGCATCCTCAGAATGGCAAGGAAAATTAAAAAATAGGATTTCAAGATGAAAAAAAGGGCAAAGAATACATTGAATCCAACAGCAAAGAAAACAACCACTTCATTGATATATGAGACAGAGTAGGAGAGAACCAAGAGGGGTGGAACATCACAGAAAAAGTGATGAATCATATTGGAATTGCAAAGAAAGAGGCTGAAGATGTTTTCTGTGTGAATGGAGGCAAAAAGGAAACCACAGATATGGGAACTAATGGTCAGACAAGCACACACACTGGATGTCATTGTGGTGGTATAATGTAGGGGCTTACACACAGCCACCTGGCGATCATAGGCCATATCAGCCAGGAGATAACTTTCAGCAGTGGCAAAGTAGACAAAGAAAAACATTTGTGCAGCACAGCCATTATAGGAGATGACTTTGTCCCCTGGGAGGAATCCAGCCGTTACTTTGGGAGTAATGGCTGAAGAGTAGCCCAAATCTATCAGAGAGAGGTTACAGAGGAAAAAGTACATGGGTGTGTGGAGGCAAGAGTCACACAATATCAGAAATACCAGACCCAGGTTTCCTATCAAAGCAATGAGGTAAATGATAGTGAATATTATGAAGAGAGGAACATGAAGTTCAGGGGAATCTGTTAATCCCACAAGGATGAATTCCTTCACCACTGAACAATTCTCCATGAATATCTTGTAGGGATTTGGATGGTTCACCTGAAACAAGGAAAACACAAAAACAACAAATCATGGTATTGGTCATTCTTTTCTGAATGGAATCATATTTACTATATAAAAAAAACATAAAATTATGTTACATAAAAATTGTGGGATTTTGGTGCAATTATGATTCCTCAGCACACATAATAAGTCCCCTTATAATCATTAAGATGATTACTGAACAGGTTCTCAACATCCACAGTTCCCATGACCTTCATCTTCACTCTGCATCAATCACTTACACTGTGTTCATACTATTGAATTGATCATTCCTCCAGCTCCATGACTCAGAACTCTGAAATTCCTCTTGATTACATCCTACTATCTCTCAATTACATATTCTTCCTTATGTTTCATCTTTCTAGATTTGCTCCTTCTCATAAACACCAGTTTCTACATCCCTACCATGTTTCCAATTTTCTTTCCCCTTCAAAGGATTGAACTGATGATTGAGTGTTCCAGTAATAGTCCCTCAGTTACCCAAGATTTTCTTGCTCTGTTGTCTTTCAGCACATTCCAACTTAGAATTATGCTCACTATGTACCTTTAATGGTACCACAAAGAGAGGGCAGAATGAGGTCCATAAATATGCTGCATGAGTTCCCTATAGATACATATTACTCTCTTGTCACTTGTACTCTCCCTGGTCCAAAGGAACCCAGTTATTCTTCCACCATTAACACTTTCCCACTCTCTTATACCACTTTTTTCCCCTTGCATCAGAAAAGATAGATGTCAACACTCTTGGTTTCTTTCATTCCGTACTCAACCCTTGAAACTCCTCTTCATTTTTCCCTGTTCCCTTCTCCTTTCTCTCATATCTCAGAGGAAGAGGTGAATCTTCTCACTGCCACTATAAATCTATCTGTGTATTCTCTTATTCTCATCTCCTCCTATCTCCTCCAAAAATAATCTTCACAACGAACCTGGTATGTAGGTGATATCCATTTTACAAAGGAGGAGGCAGAAGCAGACAGGGATAAGATACTTGGCAAGGGTCACCTACTAAGTGCGTGAGGCCCAATTTGAACTCAGGTTTCTCTGACTCTAGGTTCATTCCATATCCACCTTGAAGCTTCCAAGAATCCAATCCCTCCATCATTGTTTTAGTTTATTTTTATTTGTTTGTTTGTTTATTCTTTTGTAATTTCTCACTAATTATTTACAGCAATGACTAGATTCTGCCGCTTAAAAATTCATTATTTTAAATATGATTCTTTCAAACAGTTGCAATTTGCTGTTCTTAAAGCACAGGTGTACTTTGTCTGGTATTCAGTGGTATTCAGTGGGTAACTACTGTTTCTAGTATAAAATATGAATGCCTCTTTTTCACATTTAAAATATTTCACAATTTCTCTGCATCCTATCTTCCTAGATTTACTAGATTAATTTCTTCTTTACCCATGGCAAGCAGATGGATGGACATTCATTTCTCCATCCTTCGTCTCCCATCTGCCCTCCATATGCCTTTGTACAAACTGTCCTCCATGCCTGTGAAGCTCTATCTCTTCAACATCTCATCTTAGACTCTCTAGCTCTTTTAAATGTGCCACCTCCAATACTCAGGAGTTTTCCTTTTCCTCTTACGGATTGTGCCCCCCATTTAAACAGCATATATTTCCTTGGTGTGTAGTTCCTATTGATTTTTCTGTGTAAAAAAAAAGTGTTTTCTACCTGTACACTATAAGATAATTGAGGGTGGGAAATATTTGTGTTTTATTGCCTGTTTGCATTTGTGGTGAGGAATGGGTGAATTTGAACTCAAGTCTCTCTGACTCCAGGTTCCATAATGTATCCATCTAGAAGCCTCCAAGAATCCAACCCTCCATCATTGTTTTAGTTTATTTTCTCCATCTTATACAATTTCCCATTCCATATTATTTACAATAATGCCCACATTCTGCCATTTTTTTCTGAGAGAAAAGCACATCAGGTAGAGAATCCACAATAAACATGCTATTGAATTGAATTAATTTCATGAATAATATTAAACACATGAAAACTGTTGGCTAAGAAAACATAAAAAATAATAATAAAGATCAAATTTTCTACATGAAGTCTTACTGAATTTGTTCATTGAAAACTGCCAGTGACCTTAACGTTTATCTGGTCCAGTTCCTTCATTTATAAATAATTTGCCCAAAGCCTGCATGGCTGACCCAGGATTGAACCACAGTAGTATGATTCCAAATTCTTCCCTCATTAAGGAATCCTTGTGTCAGGGAAAGACTAGAGTGCTCTGAGTTTAGAGTTGGGTTCTTGTCCTGCTACTTCCACTAATTTTCTCTGGAGCTTTAGGCAAGTCACTTCCCCAATCTGGGGTTCAGTTATATGACCTTCAGGCTAAGGGAATAAGGCCACATGGAAATTTTTTATCCAAAATATATTGTGTGATTCTAGGCATTTGCAACTCTTTAAATAATGGACAAAACAGTAAGGAGGATTTTTACTACTAAAATAAAAACACCATCTCTTTCAATAGGTTGAAGATATTTTTAGATATTCAGAATCCATAGTTCTTTATGAAGTGCTTTGAAATACTTAGGTGAACAAATAATAAGTATATGAAATAATGACAATAGGTGGCATGACAAGACTATTTGATTTAAGTGAGATGACCTGGTTTTTAATTCCAGTTCTTCTCTTTATTATGTGTCAACTCAAGCAAGGTCCCTACTACTTCAGAGTCTCAGTTTTCTCAGCTGTAAAACTGGATGATCTTAAGATCTAGGAGGCAACTAAGTGGCAAAAATGGTAGAAGAAGGATATAGAAACTGGATGAAGGGAGCTCAAACTCTAACACACTTGTTACTCTGGACAAGTCATTAAACTTCTCTCAAGTGTCAGTTTTCTCATCTCTAAAATGGAGGTCATAATGACACCTACCTCACAGGGCTGCTGTGAGGATCACATGAGATTTTGAAAGTACAATGATTTGTGAACCGTTTGGTTCCCAATAAATACTAGCTAGCATTAGCATCTATTTGAATATAATAACACGAAACATTATGAAAATGGCAGTTCCAAATCTGTGACTTTTGAGTCCTCTGTCTCCTCATAGCTTGAAAACAAGAATGCTATTTTTCATTCGTGTGGCACTTATATCATAGTATTGAGTAGAACCTGTCACTAGTATTCTAATAGCTGGGACTTACCTGTCCTTTGGATAGTGACAATACTCCAAGAGAGAAGACTTTTTGAGTACCTTCCCCTAAGGCTGTCTTCTATTAGATGCTCAATCTGAAGAGAAGAAGATTTCTAGAAGCTGTGCCTGGCATCTACTACTAAAAGCTTAGAGTTTTCCATGCCATGGTCTATCATCCTCAGCCACTGTTGATCCTTGGATCTTGCTGACAGCAAGGTCACTAGATGAACTAAAACGGTGTTTCTGATTTTATGAATAAATGAAGGATAACAGCCACTAAAGTCAGGCTTATCTAATGGACATTGGTCCAAAGCGAGACAAAAAAGGCTTTCTGTGACTTTTGGTCACAAATGTCCGGCAGAATTTTACAAGAATGGGTATATTGACACTCTTAAGGGACTAAGGTTCATCTGAGGACACCCAGGGCTACTTAGTGTGCACCTCTGAAAAGCACATAGTGGCTTACCCAGCTCTGTGGGGACCCAATCAAAATTACTAAGGGAAGTCATGAGTGTATTCAGATGTTATTGTCAGGACTTCTCCATGGTGCATGGAGAACATGACTGCCCTCAGAAGAGAAGAAATCAGAACCTTGAGCTCATTAGGCCTAGACCCGAAGGAGCCACCACATGGACAACAGGAAAATAGTCAGGGGATGAGACAAACCCTTTAGGCCCGAGAAACAGTACCTTCAAATAGTACACCTTCCATTCATTTGTCTCTTTGAAGAAAAATCTCTAATGGAGGAGGGATGATGTATCCAGAGATTTAGGCAAGAAAAAGAAAAGAAATAAAAGTAACATGTTAATTATTTTTTCTTAAATTTCACAGAAAACAGCAGAAGGAATTTCAAAAGGAGACACAGACAAGCAGTACAGTTTTACTACTGACTAAATATAATAAAGACTTAAATGCATATAATGAAAATTAACAGCCTCGTTGTGATTTTCTTCTATTATTTGTGTTTTGAAATGATCTTTTGCAGTAAGAAGGCCCACACCTTTTGTTAATGAGGCATTGATCCTCAAGGGTTGTGATGCTCACTGGCTCTACAAAATGTGTAAATACCCTGAGGGTGAGGTTTTACTTTGGGGTTTAGTTTTTGGAAAAAGCTTTGTGTGCCAGATGAGGCTCTGGGAAGCTGCTAAACAGCCCCCTGGTATTGAAAACTCACATGTTGGTGCTTCCTTCTCTGGTAACTATATATGTATGGTCAGGCAGTTGCATGTGTCGATTTGTGATACATATATTGCTTCCTGTCAGACAGTTTAGAAGTAGTATCTATTGATTTAGATTTCTTTGTATTTTCTCTCAAGTTCAGGGTGCTGTCTTTTTCCCCCAGAGTCAGTGAATGATGACTTTTTCTTTTGAACTAAATGAATGATATTTGCTTGATTAAAATGATTTTTGACTCCTCAAAAATCGCCTTTTATTTTATAAATGCAGATCTAAGGACATGTGATAGCAGGCCCCCCTATGTATGTCAGAGTGCTTACTGATACATGATGTCTGGTAATGCTTACTGGGTTCATAATAAAAAAAAACCAACAAAGCAAAACATGTAAGTTCAAAAAATGAAGAAAAATCTGCCGTGTATGTTCCAAACAGTCAGTTCCCAAATAAGCTAGTTAGGTGCCACGTGAAAGATGATAACACAGCACAGCTTCCTTTCTTCACTCTACTGAAGTCTTCATTAGTTTACCAAATCCACCTACCAAAACAGAGAGTCACTGACCGTGTTGGAAACTATCTCCAAGTTTTCTCATTATGCCTTAAAGTTATAGACCAGTTAATTCTAAGACCAATGACTTGGAATTCTAGTAACTCTTGTTGGATTTGATGAGAGGAAGAGCTATTCAAGTTTTCTTCATTCAGTCTGTCTGGCTTCTATAGATCTTTCATAAGAGCTAAGTTCAGACATTCACATTTGTGATAAGGAGCAGAACCAGAATCTGAACTCATATCCTCTCACCCCCAATTAAATGTTTTAAAGCAAATTACAGTCTGAATTTAACTCTCTTAAACTCTTTCCCTTAATTGTTTAAAGGCTCCTATCTCATTTTATTGCAAAAAATCTTATCAAATTGTTATGTGATATAAATAGTTTTAAATATATAAGACATATAATGTTAAATACAGATTATAATATTTAAATCTACTTCATAATTTTATAAGTGAATCATTGATGTCAAAAGAGGGAAAGGAACCTCAAACATCAATGGGTAGAACCAGGACAATTACTGTGGTTTCCTAACACTCAGCTCAATGGTATTTTCACCCCGTCAAAAAAATACTTAAACAGTGTTGAAATCAGAGTACCTTATTATTTGTTTATAATCCTAATTTTACAAGTGAGGAACCTAATGCTAAGATAAACTGACTGAACTAGAGCAAGATCGAAAGTGAATGTCGAGGACAAAGTTGGAAATTATTTTTCTTGGCTCCAATTTCTTTTCCCTCTTCACTCTACTGGTTAAGAGTAAATTGTACAATTGGGTTGGGAAGAAGTCCTTGAGGTAAACTTGGAAGGAGCCATGGGTTTCCAAGAATCAGTTCCACCTGGTTTGTGCTAAATTTTCAATGTGAGCATTTATACCTTGAAAGCTAGCAAATGCTACAAATCAGGGATTGATTACTGCATTATTGAGATCAATATTGACAAGAGGAAGACATACTTTTCCCTCTGAAATAGGAGCAAAGGAGGAGAAAATAGGGGATAAAGAAGACTTACGGTTGAGGGCCAGGATGGAGTGCAGTTGATAAGTTCAGGATAGACCTTCAGGGAAACTGTTCTTTGAGACTGTGCTCATTATCATCTGGAATGGCTCTCCATGCCCCCTAGATGTTACTGTCTCTGTGAGATAGAGAAGAGAACTACAGAATACAAGGGATATGTAAGATAGATGCCCTCTAGGCTAACAGTCTTTAAGACAATAAGACTGGCCAAATCACTAGGAAAGGAGACGAGCAGTATGTCACGTAGACTTGCAGTTTCTGTCTATAAATATCCTGACCCTTGGATCAATAAACGAACTTGGCCTATTTACTCCTGCCTGCCTGTGTGTCTTTCTTCTTCACTGTTGTCACCAAGCCACGTGGGGACACAGGCTGTCCACCACAAACGGCACCTCAAACAGGGACCTGACCCAGGAAAGAGACTCATCTTTCGATGATAGTGGCCCCCTTGGAAAGGAATTCCGAGTTGTGACAAAGCAACTAAGGTAAGGGGAAATCTCGAAGAACCCCTGCAGGGTCATTTCACTTTATCCGAGGTTCATGCAGGCACAGTAAAATCTCAGCAATTACAGGCTTATGGGGAGAATTTGCTGTGTTAACAGAATCAAAAAGCAGATTCTGTTCATAAGAAATCAAAACTGACAGGTAAATAGCAAAAGTAAGGTTAACAATGGGTCAAATACTTTTTAAAGGCAGAAACACTCAGGTAGGGGCAGATGTGGAGAAGGAGGAAGTGGGGGGAAGAGGTGGACTCCTGGTCAGAGGAAGCCTCAGCACCCCTGGAACCCTTGGCTCCCACAGAGATGCTGCCATTCTATACTTTTCCAGAAACCCCAGATCCCATTAACCAGGAGGAGTTGCAAGAGAATTCACCCCTCTGGATTCTAAATTTTTAAAGGAATTAAAACAAGGGGCAATCAATTATGGACCAAGTAATCCTTACATTCTGTGTCTTCTAGACAGCATTTCTCAGACAGCTCTGTGCCCCACTGATTGGTGTAATTTACATAAAACCACTCTTGAAGGAGATTACTTAATATGGAAATTTGAATTTCATAAAGTATGTTTGGAACAAAGTAAAAGAAATCAAGCCATAGGTCTAATTTGTGCACAGGATTTCTGACAATCTTTTCTCGGTTTTTTGAATTCTTTTTTATTGTCTGCATATGTATTCTATCTCTATGTTCTGTGTGAGTGCATTTGTGTGTTAATCTCTTTTCCATATTTTCTCTTTCCTTCCCCCTTGTGCTTTCTGATGACTGCAGCATCAGGGAGAAGAATGAGAGAAAGAAACAGAGAAACTAATCTTATATTGCTAAAGGCACTTTCAGATAAGGTATACAAGGAAATAACGTTATGTGCAGTTTTAAAGAAAGCATAAAAGTTTTGGAAAGTTGTTGGTAAAATTCTCTCTTTCTACCTTCTAACCTTGGCCAGGTTGGGAAAGTGGAGAGAAAGACAAGAAGAAATCAGGGAAGCTTTATGCCTCATATCAGAGAGGCAAGCTGACTAGTATTTTAATTATCTCATGCCTCACCTAAAACAGAAACGTTTTTGTATAATGTGAAATAGCCAAAAAGTAGTTATTCTGGTCATATTTTAAGTGAAACATGTCACTCTTAATTGGATGTTTAAGACAGGTCAAAATTTGTTATATTATTTATCACTAAGGCAAATTGGAAAAATGTATAGATCTGAAAAAGAGACACCTCAGCAGACATAAAGCTTTTGAACTCTCCAGTAGAACGGAGGGGACTTGGCGCCACTGAATAGTTGTTCAGAAGTCCACTTTACTTCAGCTGATAGATTCAAAAGCCCTTTCTTTCAAAGAAGTTCTTAAGAAGTGGACACAGAAGTAAAATTTACTTGAGTAAAGGTTAGAACCATTAAGATTTTTTTTTTTGCCCTGCAATCCCAACTCATCATCCAGTTAGGACTACAGTGAATTATAACTCTTATCATCCCAGATTAGATCAAGGGAAGAGAATGCTAAAGAATAGTAGGGAATTTAATTTACCCTCCCCAAGAGTAGGGGTTGGGCCACAGCAGTATGAGATCACAAGCCAACCAGCCCCTACATTTAATAAGTCCTGTCTTCTATTAATATTTATATGTGATGGTTTGGAAATGTAATTAATGACACCTGAGGTTCACTATTTGTGTTGCTGTTGTGCTCCTAAAGTGTTATAGTCTTGTATTGTAAAAATTGAGTAACCCCTGTAATCCAGAAACAGTGTTAGAGAAACCAATTTCTAATCTGAATTTTGTTGAAACTAAAAGATGTTGGGAAAATTGTGTAAAACCAGTTAAGTTATTTCTTATCAGTCCTGCTAACCTTGTCTTATAATATTTTGGTTTTTGTAATTGTCATTTAGAAAACCAGGTATTTTCACCTTTGCCTGTTAAAGAAGTTTCAGTTAAAACAATTTGGCTGTCGCTTTAAAATTGTAGGATTGTAACAAGTTATTAGGAGTTATTGTTTTAATGCTAAACCTAAAATTGTTAATTGATTTCTGTGTGTAGAAAGAAAGAAAGAAATTGAATGAAAACTTTATTTAGATTAGTTCTGCCCATTCAGAACAGTCCTCCTATATGCTTGGGGGTTGGTGGGCTTAGGTGTGATACCAGTCTCCTTTATTTTGTAAAATTGCTAAGGCCCCTGGAAACCATTCCTGTAGGTACCATCATCAACACTAAGAAAGAGCAAATTATTTGGCTTAATTTATTAAATTTATTAAAATTATTTGGATTAAGCAAATTATAAACAATGAATAGGACTTGCTCAGAAGTTGTAATAAATGGAGAGGATTTTTGGCAATTGGCTTTTACATCTGGACAAGTTTTAAACTTGAAAAGGAAAAATCGTATATGGAATTCCCTTATGCATATGAGTCCTGGTAAATCTTTATTGCTTATTGTAACTCCATGAGAATAGGAATGACTATCTGGCTCTGGGTTGATTAGTGAATTTTGCTGTTTAAGGCGAAAGACATTTGAGACCATAAATACTTTTGTTTGAGTTTAAATCTGAGTGTGGTTGTTTGCAATCAGTATCTGAGAGAAATACATGAGCTACTCAAAGGGAATATTTCCCACCTGACTATTCCTGAGTCTGGCTATGAAACAGATACTACATGATTGGAGAATTTTACGCTTACCTGAATTCAAAGTCAAGGATTTTTATCCTGTCATATTTGCTATGTCACATGTCCCTGCTTCCTCTTTCTATACAGCAAATTTCTATGATCAATAGTAAGTGACCAACAAAACATGTGAGCCCTTTTTGTGTAATCTTACTGGGAAATCCAATATTATTTGTATCTGAAATTAGAACATATTCAGCAATCTAAGTAAATTCAGCAATCTACTTAAGACTCACCTAATATGTCTGCATTGTTTTAAAGGATTTTATAAGCAGCAGTGTTTTTCTGTAATCAGTCTCTTACTGTTGTGAGATTATATTGCACCTTTTTGACTAAAGCATTTTTTGTTATCTAGGAATTCTGTGATAATTAAGAATTTGATTTGTTCTAATA
This sequence comes from Notamacropus eugenii, assembly GCF_028372415.1. Taxonomy (NCBI): domain Eukaryota; kingdom Metazoa; phylum Chordata; class Mammalia; order Diprotodontia; family Macropodidae; genus Notamacropus; species Notamacropus eugenii. Next base: position 4,505,440 of record NC_092873.1, read on the forward strand.
CTTTGGGCATTCATATCACTTAAGGACATTTTCAAACCAACTAAGCTTTAATGGATTTATATTTTAAAGGTTTATTTTTGTTTTACAGTAAAAAGAGAACCATCATTTTAAAGGTTTTCAACTAATTTTCTTTATAACAGTTTAGTGACTGTTAACATCAGGACAAATTTTAAACTGTTTCAAAATAAAAGAAAACACTTTTAGAAGAAATATTTTAAGACAATCTCTTGTAAAGGCTACTAAGTTTTCATTTTCAAGACAATGTATTGATAAATTAATATATAATGATCTATAAAGCAGAAAAGATCTTTCTATTTTAATCTGAATTTGTAGCCATTCCATGGCCTAAGCAAAAGTTAAAATTAGTGTTTGAACTTATTAATAAGTTTTTCTTCCAGAGTAAATGTAATCAGAGAAGGAGAAACTAGTCTGTGAAACAACAATGTACATCTATTCAGTTGGAAGATTCAAATTTGAAGTCTCTTTTAAGACAATACAGTTATGCTAGTGAAGAGTGATAACTTATAAACTATCTTGTCTATGGTAGAAATATGAAGAAGAGTGGAGCAGTCTGAAGGATGGGGTTCAGATTTTGGCAACCTCCCAGAACTCCCCTTGAATCTTGCCACTTAACCTGGCTTTTCATACTCAAATTTGTAGCCAGGTGTTCCTGAATCTTCCCATTTAATCTGGCCTTTCATATTCAAATCTGTTGCCTTTGGCCTAGCCTGGCCTTCTTTTGTCTGTTATGCCAGGGAAATTGTCTTTTATATTCCTTTTGTGCTTGTTTGGTCCTTATCTAACCTCCATGCCAGGTTTGTCTTTTCCAGAGTGCAAGCCATCAACTTCCAGATAACTGCTCAGGTTATGTATCCCCTGAATAGAACCCATTGAGGCAGGGACAGCCCTACATCCAATCTCAGCAGAAAGCAGTTTCAGAAGCTGAGACCTTCATCTCTTACCCAAAAAGATCTTGGGTCTCATCTCATACACAACTGCCAGGGCCTGTTTTAGAGGGAAATGGACAAGCAGACAGCTTGCCCGCACTGACAGTTTTAGAAGCACAGCATTCTCACAACCAATTTCATCAGTCAGCTCCATGCTTCGTGGGCAATTTCATATTACTAGGGAGCAAGCAAGAAGCATTGGAGTAAAGTCTTGTCCACATTGCATTCCATTTTTGCCAACTTTATCAAATACATCCATCAATCCTTGAGGATGCAATCCTCTTGAAATATGGCAAATGGATGTTACACACATCCCAGAATTTGGAAGGAATAAATACTTTCATGTGACTAGACACATATTCAGGTTATACTATTGCCACCCCACTGACTGGGGAATCAACAACACTTGTTATTGATCATCTGTTTAGGTGTTTTGCAACTCTAGGTATTCCACAAATTATAAAAACAGATAATGGTCCAGCTTAAATTAGTCAAGCATTTACTAAGTTCTGTCTGTCATACAGAATATAGCATAGAACTGGCATCCCATATAATCCTACTGGTCAGGCTATTGTAGAACATCACAATCATGACATAAAAACTCTTCTCCAAAAACAAAAGAAAGGGGGAGAAGAAGGCAAAAGAATAAGGAGAAGAGTTGACATGGTGTTGTATACCTGAGGCCAGATAGAGAGAAGCTTATACCTGCTCAAAAATGTTTCAGAAAGGCAAAATACACCTCACTGATTGGGAAAAAGTGAAGGTGAAATGGAATAACTCAAGGACAGGCCCTGTGTTAACATGGGGGCTAGGGTATGCTTGTATTTCCACAGGAAATGGTGATGAAACAATCTGGATACTGGAAAGAAACATCTGACCTGCCATACACTGGAGAAGATATGGATTGAGGAAAAAGAAGAAGCCATGATCATCGGACTGACAAGACAATGAAGACACTCATTCTGCTTCTGGGCACTCTCCAGCTGACCACTGCAGCAGAAGGAACTGATCAAGAGGGAGATAGATGGACTTTTTGTACATAATCTGCCTTGGGTGAGAATGGTGACATGGGGAGAGAAGATAGAGGAGGTAATTATGGTAGGATATGGGTCAAAGGTTTTTGGGAAACAAATTGATATAGATAGAATTTTTGCTTTTATGATTGGGAAATAACATGCTTTAATTGTACTATCACTGAACACATTGGCTTTCATATAGCTAACACTAGCATTATATCTGTAATTATGTATCCAAGTTTTTCTTTAATGCCTGCCAAAAGTAAAGGCTGGTATATGTGTGTATCTGATCAAAGTTTTAATCCATTAATGTTGAAAGTAAGACAGAAAAGATGTACAAGTTTCATTATTTTAGGAATTGTAAGCTTTGTGGCAGCATTGGCTTCTTCTGTATCAATTGGTTTGTCTGTACATACCACTTAATGGATGCTTAAAGGGAAATTATTGTGGTGGGAAATGAAGTTGATGGTCTTGAAACAAGATTGTCCATGAGATGAGAGTACCAGTTCATTTCTATTTGTTACTTTTGTCTATTATAATAGCTCTCTATATAACTGGACTAAGATTAGAAATCATTTGAATGGGTTATAGGGAATAGCAGTCTTGCTTTGTTTATTGAAGATCTTAATCACATTGTTAATAATATAGATCGGGCCTCCAAGGAAAATCTTGACCCCGATGAAGCTGAGGTGTGATTTGGAATTATTTTGGTAATACAAATCCCTTTGTGTCCTTGTTCCATTGGCTTATGTCTATATTACCTCTATCCCTTTGTTTCTCTGAACTGGCCACCTATTCATAGGTGCCTTCTCTCTCATGGGAAAGGTCTTCAAACCCAAGTACCTTATCTCTGGTTACAACAAAAGAAAGGAGGAATTGTTGAGGGCCAGGATGGAGTGTGGTTGACAAGTTCAGGACAGACTTTCAGGGAAACTGTTCTTTGAGACTGTGCTCATTATCATCTGGAATGGCTCTCCATGCCCCCTAGATGTTACTGTCTCTGTGAGATAGAGAAGAGAACTACAGAATACAAGGGATATGTAAGATAGATGCCCTCTAGGCTAACAGTCTTTAAGACAATAAGACTGGCCAGATCACTAGGACAGGAGATGAGCAGTAGACTTTCAGTTTCTGTCTATAAATACCCAGACCCTCGGATCAATAAACGGAGTTGACCCATCTACTCCCGCCTGCCCATGTGTCTTTCTTCTTCACTGCTGTCACCGAGCCACATGGGGACACAGGCCATCTGCCACAACTTACAGGGGTCATGGAGTTGGGAGAAGAGGAAGCCCCAAAGACATAATATCTAGATCTGCTCAGATGGATGGGGGAAGTGACATAATATATTTTAGAAGACAAACATGATTTAAATAGTCTCTTGGATTGTGTGATAGTGTTAATTATGGAAGAAAAAAGATTGCTTTGGGACACTGAGAGGTCAAATAAGGTAATCTAATATAGATTTCTAGTGATCTCAGTCAGTGTGGTTTTGTGATTTGCTCAGTAGCACATGAGTAGAGTTTAAGTATAGATGTAATGCAGAATTTGAGTGACTTGAGAAAGTACAAAGGTGGTATGCAATTCTAGGGTAGCTTATTGATAAAGATGAAGCAGTCAACTACAGGGTCAGATCTATGAAGGGAAAAGAGATAGGTTACAGTAGAAGAGATGCACTTTGAAAATGGGGAGGGTTGTAGAAATCAGTGTTTGCAGTTAAAAAAAGAAAATATTCTGCATGCTGCTGTTGCATACGAGTTCCTCCTATAAACCTCTCCGTTATAACACTACTATGATCCAATGTGGTTCCTACATCTATAATTTTCTTACTTCCTCCATTCACACAGGAAATACCTTCAGCCTCCACTTTGTAGTTCCAGTGTGATTCATCACTTTTTCTGTAATATTTTACCCTTCCTGGCACTCTTCTGTTCTTATACATACAACAATGAATTAGTTGTTATCTTCTTTTGAAGGATTCAGTGTCTTTTTGACCTCTTTTCATTTTGAAATCATACTCAGTCATCTGTGTTGCCATTCTGAAGATTGCAAGAAAGCATATTCTCAAAGTAGTATCCTTATTTATAGGACAATAATCTTTATGTATTTACAATTTGCCTTGAATTATTCCATGGATGCAAAAATGGCTTCAGTGTTCCGCACTATGACCATCCCCAACTTGAATCTTTCAGTTGACAGCGTAAGAAATGGAGATATCAACAGAGATCTTAGGGATGTTCTTGAAGGGACAAATTCTTCATTGGGCCTCTCCTTTTAACTGGGAAAATCTTGTAAGTATTTTCTTCCCGTCTTTGAACTTTCAGACCCACATTCTAAATCAAGGCTGGAGAACCTGTGGCTTTGAGGCTATGTGTGGCCCTCTAAATCCTCAAGTGCAACTCTTTGACTGCATCTGTTTTATTTCCCATGAAGGAGAGTTGAATTCTCCCACTCCATTCTGAGAATGGAAATTTTAGCATTCATTGTTTTAAGCATCTGGTTTTGAAATATGCCACTTTTAGAAATGAGAGGAAGTTGAGTTTTTCCTCAAAATTCCCCTTCTCAACTGAGGATGCTGTTTGAAGTTTGTAGATAATCAATTCGTCTTTTCAAAAGGAATTTAACCAAAATTTCATAGCAGAGAGAGAAGTGTGATATTCTTCAGTAGAAATAGCCCTTGTGTGCCTGCAATTTGCTCTTTGTATGATTCTAGGCAAATCACTGTTATGTGACTTAGGGGACATATGTAATCCATGAATTCTCCACAGTGTTCCTGAAGAGTGCAATAGAAAATCATGCTATTATTGTCCCTAAGCCTCATAGTTGGGGATGGTGGCTTGGGAAGGAGTTTGTGTATATTCTCCCTAATGTGATAACTCCCTCTAGTGATGTACATTGGGAATATCCGAGTAATTTATATTCTTTGAATATTTCCTAGAGTGAACTGAGAGATTAAATTAATTACATGTGGTTACACAACCAGTCATAGACAGGACCTAGCACAGTCCCCAGTACAGAGTAAGAACTTTCAAAATATTTGTTCACTGGTTGACTACCTTGCAAGCAATCTTTTGTCCATTTTGTCTTGTGGTCTCAAGTTTTTGTACAATAGAAAAAAAGTCTTATTTCCACTGGGAAGGCCTCTATATACAAATATTCAAGGCTTTTCTGTGTGTTTTCACTTTTTCTAGCATGTATTTACTGATAAATTCCCTACCATATGATATTAAACTCTCAGAAATGGAGTCAGAAACTACCTCAGTAACCACGCAGTTTAACCTTTACCAAAGAGGAATGCCCACTGTAACATTTCTGAGGAAGCATTATCCAGCCTATGGTTAATGGCTTCCAAGGAGCATGAAGCTACTTCCTTTCAAAGTAACACATTCCAATTTTCTCCAGCTCTAATGGCTACAAAGTTTTTTTTTTCCCACTTATATTACACTTTAATGTGCTTCTTTATATTTTCCATCCATTTCTCTTGATTCTATCTCTTGCTTTCAAATAGCATAATTAGAATTTATTCTACACATAAGAGTTTGTCAAATTCTCGGAGACAGCTATCATATTATCCATACTCTCTGCCCTAAAGTCTTTTCTTCTTCAAATTAAACATGCCCATTGTTCAAATGATTTTTATATATGACAGAAACTCGAGGCCCAGCATTACCCTAGTGGCCTTCTCTTGGATTCCTTTCAGCTTATTAATGATCTTCTCATAGTGACACACCTACAACTGACAACAATTCAGTCCTGTGTGGGGTTCTTCATTCACTTCTTCTTCTTTGGTATATTTTTCATGTCAGTCTAATTGAAGGAGAGTCAGCAGTCTGTTCTTACTTTGCTGTGATCAGATTAGCACTCTATAACTAATTCCATTTCCTTCTCTTTTCCATAGAAATCTATAGCTTTCTACTCAGAAAGTCATATAGCATTGAGACTGTGGCACCTGATATTGTGCTTAAACAATACTAGGTGCTTAGTATTTGTTGAGTGATTTACTTTATTTGATTTTGAAATTTTATGTAGTAAAATTCTTCACCTCAAGGAAACATTATTGTGTTTATTTAGAGGAGTCATTGTGCCATAGTGGAAAGTAATGTAAATTATCAATAAAATCTCAATAACTCTGCAAACTCATTAAGTGTGCTTATTTGTCATAAATGAAATTGGGTTTGTGGTAACAATGTCTGTCCTCTATGAATATTTAGGACCATAGGCAAATTAACCATCACTATTCATCTGCCCACCAACTGCTCATCTGTTACGTTCCTACCTACTGATATTAAAAAATATATTTATCCTTTTTTTCCCTTATTGCATCATCTGTTTTGCCAAAAATCTTTTCTTTCCCTCATAATTGGTTAAGTCAAAGCTTCTACACTCACAGCATTAACTTGAAAATTTTACCTATTAATTATAAATGAGAGAATTCTGGAAAGATGACAAAAAAGACAGGAACAAACATGTAACCAGTTGGTAGCCCGTTTATGTTTTGTTATTTTCATCCATTGCTTTTTCAACAAATTTTATGCAAGTAAATTCAATAATTGGGCTATTACATGGAAGAAATATTTCCAGGTAAACAAAAGGAAAATAAGCTACCAATTGACCACACATTTGTTTCACTCAAATAAATAGTCAAAATATTTCAGTATCTAGAGGCCAAGAATTGAACAACAAAGACATTTGTATAGGTGCTCTTAGGGGAAAATTACTCCTTTAATACCACCTAGAGCTCCTCAATCTGCTAACTGTATGACATGGAATTATACATCCTAGTGTTTATAGACACAGTCCTCATTTCTGAGGGAAGTCATAGGGATGTTCAGCAATAGTTGTCAAGACTTTTCCATTGTTCATAGAAGACATGACTTGCTCTCAGAGAAGTAAAGAAATAAAGGACATTACCTCATTAGGAAGCAAGAAGTTGAGCTACCAGATGGGCAAAAAGAACAGTCAGGATGAGACAACCATTTAGAGCCCAGAAAATTCAATTTGATTATTTAGGCCTCTATGAAAAGAATGATCTGTCTTCATACTTTCCATGTAATCATCAACCAAAAATACTAGGTATGTGCAAAATGGAGAATGAAGGAGCAGCACAGCTTCACTTTATTGGCCCAGTATATGTCTCAAAGTAGTTTCCCTAATTCTGAGCGGCTCAAACCTCAAAGAGACTCCCTGCCCCCGTTGTTAGCAATCTTGAGAAGGGTCAGGATGATGTTCATGAACTATTTATTCGTTTCCATTTGCATTTCTCAAACTGATTGGCTTTTCTAAATTTTTTAATCCCTAGTTTTCAACAATGGATGTCATAATTAAAGATTGCCAATGTTTGAAATTATCTCAGAGACTATTTGTTCTAGCCCACACATGAACAAGAATTCCATGTTCAATGTTCACAATTCATCATCTGCATGAAATTCTTTGAGGGGAAAAACAGTTCCTCCTGAAGTAACCCATTCCACATTGGGTCTGGTCTATTTAATATTTTCTTCCCAAATAGCTTAACTCACTCTCCAGGATGGGATACCCATGGGTGAACCTTGTTAGAGGTGTTGCTTATTGCCTCACCTTGAGAAAAGATACTTTCATGGCTACCTTCCTATGTTGCTTCTAATTCCTTATTCATGTAAACCTGGTATATTTATAGTTAAAATAAAAGGCTTTCACTTAAATATATCAAATTAAAGAGCAGTAACCTTCAACATTGGAAAGCACTTTTTTTTTGCAAATCCCCACTTAGTCTCAATAATGAATATGAACAGGCATGTAGAACAGGTATTCTCAAAGTGGTATTTGGAAATTCATGGGGATCCATGAGATCCTTTCAAAGGGTTTGCAACATTAAAATTATTTTCACTAGAATACTATGAAATTCAAATTTATAATATGTAAAATGTCAGTAGGTGTAACTCACATAAACAAAAGTTTTTGGAGTGTCTTCAATAATTTTTAAGAGTGTAAAGGAGACTTGAGACTAAAAAGTTTCAGAATCAATGTTCTAAAATATCCCTTTTATCACTAACAGCCTAAAATTAAAGGACCTGTAAAGATTGTGTACCTGTGAATGTGGTTAAATATGTATTTTCTGTCCAATCCCAGCCAGTAACAATTTGATCTGAGAGTCACTTGAAGCAAGTCCACAAAACATAGAAAACATCTACAAAATGTGGCAGTTGCCACAGAGACATGTTGTATTTGTTTTTTGTTCTTGAAGAGGTCCATGATATCAGGGAGGTGATGCCATGACATATAAGTGAATTGAATTTAAGTAAGGAAGGGCTGTGCAAAGGCACCAGCCTCACTTTCTCCTATAAAGCCATCTGAGTCCCATGGCAAAATGCAGATCAGGATGACTGAAGATGGCCCTGGATGCAATGGGAGACTTTGGCCTTTTTAAACTAAGGTCTTTAACAGGTCTCAGTTTAACTGAGGCAATACCCATTCAGTGAGGCAGAGAATGACTTCTTTACTTGGTCAAAAAAAAAAATCAAACTACTGGGGATAAGGAACTCAAGGTTTCTGACCAAAACAGAAACAATTGCTATTTGCATTCCATTTGAACCAATCAAGGTCCAAGCAACGTCCTAGCAAGGTTTGACTTGGTACCAATTGCTGGCCAATCATTAAGAGCCAGAATGATTTGAGTTTAAAGTAAGGCCCTTAAAACCCCAAGATATCTTGCAGGTTATAGCCTCTGACAGTTTTTCTCCCTTTCTCAGAATTCCTGATATGTATGTATGTATGTGTATTATACATGTATATGTAGATAAATACATATAGGTATACATAGGCATGTATATATATGCACATACAAACAAACATACATATTAGTTTTGACCTCCCTCATACAGTAGGCAGAGGGCAGATCTTGGAGTCAGAAAAACTTGCATTCAAATCTTATTTCAGGTATTTACTGGCCATGTGACCCTGGGTAGGCCATTTAATGTCTCTTTGCTTCAGTTTCCTCATAGGTAAAATGGAGATAATAGCACATACCTCACAAAGTTGTTGTAATGATAAAATTGTTAACATTTGTAAAGTGTTTTGTGTACCTTAAAGTGATATATAAGTACTAACTGCTAATGACACCACCATTCCCACTTCTACTAGTTAAGGGAAATCACAATTCAGAGGAATGAATGTTGACCTCCAATCAGAATCACACTAGCTGTGTGATTGTAAGCAAGTTTTTTCACCTTTCCAATCCTCAGTGAGCTGAGATGCAAAATGGAGTTTGTAATATCTTTGGTATTTGACTATTTGGTGTTGTGAGACTAAATGAGGAATATATGTAAAAGACAATATTAATTCTTGTTGATTTGAGCTTTTCAATTTGAATTTTATTTCTCACTCTGACCTGTTTTAATGTTTTAACCTCCCAGTTATTAAAGATCAATTTTTCACTCAAAAACTTTATTTTACCTCTCTGTTTCTGATCCACCTTCCCTTTTCCATGTTGAAGGAACTCCTGTTCTTAACTTGTACCTGATCTATATCTCCCATTATTGGCTCCTACCACTTATCTCATTCCTTGAATTCTGAGCTCTCTCAAATCTTGATAGTCCTAGATCTGGAAACAATTATCTTAATTTCATTTTTAATAAAAAGCACATATTTCAAATTAATGATCTTTAGATTTACACAATACCCTGAGGAAAAAAGGGGGAAAAAAGCATGACCAATTAGGTGAGATAATTGGGCAGAAAAATAGAATAATCCTCCTACCAAAGAAGAGCCCAGGGCAGAAAGATGACAAGTCATGCTACTGGGTGGATTATCTAATTAGTAAGAACTAACCCTGTCCGTGGTTCTGATAACTCGTAGAGGATAGACACTGTTAAAACATGCTATGTTCCATTTATAAAAAATAAGTAAATTAAATGAGTTAACATGGTATTGATGATTTGCTGATAATCTACATAATTTTCTGCCATGATCTTTTGTTAAAATAAGTATAGTAAAGTTCTCCTGAAAAGATGAAGTTCATTATTTAAAAGAATCAAAATCACAAAACATTGAAGCAATCAATGAACCAAACAAAAAACATTTATTAGGCACCTACTACATGTCAAAAATTGTGCTAGGCAATGAGGGTAGTAACACACACAGATATAACACTATATGAGATTTTATATAAAAATCTATAGATTCTTTGGGGCAGGAAGAGGGACTCAATTAAAGAATAAATTCTTGATCTGGTATTTGCAAGCCTAAAGAAGATGTTTTATCTCCTGCAAGTAGACTAACTTTAAAAAGAGAAGAAGAAAGGCGTGGAGAAAGAATCTCCACATGGGACAGCACTGTATTCAGTTCTTGGTGCAACAGGACACTGAAAAGGTGAAGAGCATCTAAAGGAAAACAATCAGATATTGAAATAGAAGAAATGGATAGAAGCTATAATGGGACAAATTAAGTTTTATATCAAGAAGAACTTACTAGTCACTGGAGCCAAATCAAAACAGAATGGATCTTGAAAGTCAGGGATTTCTCTCTTCTTTGATGATTCCTCATCAGAAATGCTGCAGTATTCATTTCCACATGGGTATGGGTTTAGACTATATGGTCACTGAGGGAATTTCCAACTTCTGAGTTCATGGATTCTATTGTTCTAATTCTAAGTGACAGTGATTTGTTAATTGATAAAACTATAGAAGACAAGTCCCCCTCCCCTCAAAATGAGATTTATTTCTATAAAAGCCTGCCCAGTTAATTTAGAACCTTTATTTTCATTTCACAAAGGCTTCAAACTGAACAAAATAATTCATAAGAATAAGATTGTAAATTATTCAGGAGTTCCCAATCTTCATCAAGAGAGGAAGTTACTCCACTGAGAATTCTATGTGCCTACCCACCTCTCCCCCAAGTCATAAGCCCATCACCATCCCCAGATACAAAAGTTCAAGGAGTAAAATAGTTTTATTTTCTACCATAATGTTCAGGAATCCTTTGAGTTGATTATTATAAGGATGATGGTCCCTAAGTCACTGAATAGTAATTTGCCCAGGGTTACATAGAATGCAAATGAAAGACTTATAAGGGCTACTTCCATTAAGCCATATCACAACTCTTGCTGCTATCAGAGTTGCTTGATCTCCTTTGTAAAAATCAACAAATCTGTTTTAAATATCAAAAAGTATCATCAAGAGAGGACTGAAGTTGTGAGGAAATATTTAGATTCCCCAAATTTCTAAAAATGGCAGAGGACAGAATCAAATGTTGGAAGTCACCTGGAGTATATGCTCCCCATGTTCAGGATGGAGAGGGAGAAGATAGGTCCCTTGATTCATGGGAGATAATTAGGGTATGAGAATTAGAGATATTGTACTTTAAAGATCAAAGTGAGAAAGAAAAGATTCTTTGGGGTTCTTAAATTAAAATTAGAGGCCTAATGAAGATTTTGTACCCTCAACAATTTTCCTAAAACACTCTTAACTTCCTTGTTCTTCAAGCTGTAGATGAGAGAGTTTAGCATGGGAATGACCATGGTGTAAAACACTGATGTCATTTTGTCTGTGTCCATGGAATGGAATGAACTAGAACTGGGTTGTAAACACTTGAAGATGATTCTCCCATAGAATATGAACACAGCTGTGAGGGGGGAAGCACGGGTAGAGAAGGCTTTCTGAAGCCCCTCTGCTGAGCATATTCTCAAGGTGACAATGAAAATGAATAAATAGGATAACAATATGAGGAAAATGTCAAAAAAAGACATTGAATTCCATAACAAAGAAAACCACTGATTCACTGATGTGTGTGTTAAAGCAGGAGAAAGCCAAGAGGGCTGGAATATCACAGAAAAGGTGAAGATCCATGTTGGAATTGCATAAGTGGAGGCTGAATGTGTCCCCTGTGTGAATGGAGTTCAGAAAATGACAAAAATAGGAGCCAATGACTAGACCAGCATACACAGTAGATGTCATGTGGTGGTGTAATGGAGGGGCTCACACTCAGTTACATGGTGATCATAAGCCATTGCAGCCAAGAGATAACTTTCAAAAGTGGCAAATGCCACAAATAGTTGTGCACAACCATTGTAAGAGATAATTTTCTTGACTGTGAGGAGCCCAGACATCACTTTAGGAGGTATTTAGGAGTAACCAAAATCTGCCACAGAGAGGTTACTGAGGAAAAAGTACACTAATGTGTGGAGATGAGACCCCCAAGCTATAATCACCACCATTCCAAGGTTCCCCACCAGAGTGATGAGGTAGATGATAGTGATCATTATGAAGAGGGGCACTTGAAACTGGAGCATCTTTTAACCCCACGAAGATGAACTATTTCACCTCTGAGTCATTCTCCATATGTATCTTTAGGGATTTTGTGAATCACCTGGGTCAAGAGGAAAACGTAATAAATCATGGCCAGTGATCAATATTTTGTGAGATGTATAAATCTTTTTGAATTAGGAAATGATATTTCTATTACACAGAAAATTGCTTTTTATGTGTGTTAAAGTTAGTACAATAATACCAATGTTATAATTATGATTTTTAACACATGGAATAAGAGACAAATTTGTATTATATTGTTTAAGCTTATTAATAAGTTTACATTTCTGAACAGCTTCTCAACCTTCTCTACCCCATCTATGGACATCTTCATTACACCTCAGTCACACATTAGCACAGTCATAACCTTTATTTGACCATCATTCACAATTTTTCTAACATTATGAGGCAAAGCTGTGAAATCTCTTGGATCATAACATCCTGTCTTTCCATTACACATTCTGCTTCACCCACTTTCAATAAAGAATTACTTCTTCCCAAAACTTCTTTCCAATTCCTAGGTGCCTCCCTGCTTTCCAAGTTCATTACCTCTACTGTCTCATCTACCTTAGTTACCTTCATATGATTAACCTGTGGCTAACTGGTTCAACCAAACTTCCTCAGCTATCCTAGGATCTCTTGTCCCCTTGTTCATTCACTAGTCATGCAAATTCTAGCTTAAACTTATCATCTACTCATATTTTGTCTCACTAATATGATTCTCAATAGTTCCATAATCATACTTACTGGCTTCACTAAAAATGTATGTTTTCTTGTCTTACTTGAATCTTCACTGAGATAAAGCAATCAATTGTTCCCTAATTCACCCCTTATCTTACTCTCCAAAGTAAACTATTCCAAAATATTTTTGTCTTTTACGACCTTCTATACCACTTCATTTCTCTTTCATCTTATCAGAAATAGATGCCATCCTTCTTTAGCAGGCAACAACTCTTTCCCCTTTCTCTCCTCCTATGGTCGTATTTTAGATAAAGAGGTGGGTCTTTTGCTTGACAAAATTATGTACTCTTTATTTTATGGAATCATCATCATCATCATTCATATAGCACCTTAAGGTCTGTAAAGTGCTTTACCAGTATTATCTCACTTTATCCTAACAATATCCCTCAGTGTTATTATTATCTTTATTTTCTAAAGGAAAGAAAAACTGAGACAGGAAAGGTTAAGTGACATGTTCACTATCACACTCCAAGTTAAGTGTCTGAGGCCAGATTTTAATTAAGGTTCTCCCAACTTTGGGTCTAGATCTTTATCTCCTGAGACACCTGAATGTCTCTGAGAATTTACCCCTCTATGTTTCCATCTCTTTATTTTCATTCTCTCTTTATTTGCGTCCTCATTCCCTGCTGTTTACAATAGTGCCCACTCATCTTGCATTAAAAAAAAATCACTTGACTCTGCCATCTGTTGAAACTATTTTCCAATTATTTTCCTCTTTTTCACTAAGAAATTCCTAGAAATGAATGTCTACTTTCCTTTACTCAGTTTCCTCCACCAAATCTCTTATCTGCTAAACCTAATGTTTTTTATGTGATTTTTTTTTTTGGTCTATCATTATTCTACTTGATCTTTCTTCGGTATTTGATACCAAGACCATGCTTTAGCTTTGATATTCCCTTCTCAATGAGTTTTTATTTTCTGACTCTATTCTCTCCCACCTACAGTATATTGTCATTTCTCATTATCTTTAGCTGGATAATTCTCCATTTCTCATCCCCTATGTGCGCATTCTGTCTTGAGTGATTTTCTCTTCTCTCTTTATCTGTTCACTTTTGGTAATTGTGTCAGTTTTCATGAGTTCAATTTTCATTTCTTTGCAGGTAATTTCTATATCAAGATATGTAGTCTTAGGAAACAGAGCAATAGGAGACATTATAGAGATATTGAGTGAAATCAAGGGAGGAAGAAGTAAAATTGATTTGCTTGTTAAAATGGGAAAAGAGATCACAAGCCTGAAACAGAGTTATGATATAGTGATTTAAAGGGCTTCAATTATCTAGACATCTGATCTATTTCTCTCCTAAAGGCACATCATGTCATTACATCTTAATTTATCTTAATATGTCATCCTTCAAAACATTTAGGAACGAATAAGAAGAAATTTTATTCTGCATATGATTTTCATTCACCAATAAGAATTTGTTGCTAGGATGGAAATCATGGCAAGCTTAAGGGGAAGTGATCAATAAATACTAGAATTTTTGACTGAGGAAAAGAAAAACATGATCATAATCTTATGTATGCCCTAGATATTGGGAAAGCTGGTTTCACTGGGTTCAGAGAAAATATAGGTGAGATCCCCCTGAATAAAATGCTTTAGGAGAAGTCATCCCTGAAGGCATAAGAACTGTATGAAGAAAGAGAGGAAAATAATTTAATAAGGAAGGAAAAATATGATTTGCAAGAAGAGGTCAATAATAACACTCAGGGAATTCACTAACTTAGATTTTTCAGCAGATATATATAGATATAGATATAGATATATACACCTATATATGTATATACTTATATGTGTGTATATATACGTATACGTATATATGCATATGTATGTATAAAATATGGAAGCAAGGCCATTTAACAAAACAGAAGATGCAAAGAGTAGTGTGGTGTGGTTCAATAAGAATCATGAAAATAATGTTAGAACTCAAAATGTGTTGAAACTGGCAAAGGAAGTCAAGAGCAACAAAAAAATACTTTAAAATCATATTTTAAAAAGAAATTATCAACAAGGTACAAAACATTTTAGTGTATCTGGGAAGATAATAAATGAAAACAGAGAGGAGGCAAAGTTTCTCAATGGCTGTCTTCTTTCTTTTCCCTGGAAAGGAGAATTTATATTGGAAATGATCAAAAAACAAAAACTTCTATCAAGAAAATTGAGACAGATGATAAAGAAGCAAATTTTAAGAGAACATTTGACTGCCCTTGATGAATCAAAATGAGCTGACCTCAATGGCCTACAACTTTGTATCCTGAAATAACTGGCAGATGGAATTGCTACACCACTGTCAGTGATGTCTAAACCATCATGGAAATTGGGAGATGTACCTTAAAATTGGAAAAGGGCAAATGTCCTGATATTCCAAAGAACAGCAGAGAATGAAGTCTGAACAGTATAGGCCGATAAGCATGAGACATTTGAGGGATGCTTTTGAAAAAATCATTTAAGAGATGAGCAACAAACATTAGGAAAGAACACCAGTGATTAGAACAATTAGCAAAGAGTTATTTCAGACTTACATTATTTCCTTTTTTATAATAGTGAAAAAATGGTGGAGAATGCTTTGAATATATCTAATATAGAATTTAGAAAATCTCTTGGTAAGCTGTCTCATACTGTATAAAGATAAAGAGATATGAAATAGACAATAATAAAACAATATGGAATTAGACAAGATGGCCAGATTCAAGAGTAGTTGATCATTGGTCAGTATCAATGTGGCAGGAGGTTTTCAATGGAAGATTCCAGGGAACGATGCTGAGATTGGAGCCATTTAACATTTTTATCAATGACTTGTAAAAGAGCATAAATAATATGCTCATCATATTTCAAATGACACAAACCAGGAGAGCTAGTTAAGACACCAAATGACAGTCAGAATTAAAAAGGTTCTCAAAAGGTTCTAGCACTAGGCTGAATCTAATCAGAAGAAATTCAATGGGAATTGCATGTGAGTAAAAAAAATTTCCTAAATATAAATGGGATGAGATAGATAAACATCTGTCTATCTAGAGAAGTAGTGGATTCTGCCTTCTAAGATGCAAAATTTAAACAGAGGCTGGATAATCTTTTGTGGACTATATGATTTTCAGATTCTGTGCTGTCTTTTCTGATCTCCAGTCCCATATCATAGCTGTCTTCTGGGTATCTTCACATGGGCATCCTCTAGACATATCAAAACTAACATATCCAAAATAAAATGCGTTACCTTTCCTCTGAAACCCACCTGTCTTCCTGACTTCCTAACTTGGAGGGTATCATTTTCCAGGCAACCAAGTCACAACCTTAAAGTTATCAGCAAATTTTGAATTTATGTCTATTACATTTAATCATTTGCTAAGTATAATCAATTCTACTTCCATAACATCTCTTGCACCCACCTCTCTCTAGAGTCATAAAACTGAAACTCTAAATCAGACTCCTATTACCTGTTTCATAAAATGCTGAAAGATAATTCTAATTGATCTTCTCCTTACTGCAATTTTCTCTCCTCATCAATGCATCTTTCATACAATTGCTATACCAATATTCCTAAACCACAGATATCTCTTGGCACTTTAATACTCAAAGATCTTCAGTGGATTCCCATGACTACTAAGATAAAAAAAATATTTCACTATTTGTCACTTAAAGACCTTTACCATTTGTCTCTGTCCTCACTTCAAATGAAACAAAATAATTTAAAGTGATTCATAAACTTCAAATTGTCAAACAAATATCAGTTATTATTGAAAATGGTGGTTCCAAAATAAGTCCCCTTTCCTTGAAGATATGGACACTCTTTTGCTTTTACACAGGAGACTCCTGTTGTACATCTCAGTAGGACCATCCAATATATGAGACTTTCTGTTGTTCAGTTGTTTCAGTTATGTCCAACTTTTCATGAATCCATTTCTTGTCAAAGGCACCAGAGGAGTTTGCCATTTTCAGCTCATTTTAGAGATGAGGCACTGAAGCAAAGAGGGTTAAATGACTTGCCCAGGGTCACTCAGCTAACAACTGTCTAAGGTCAAATTTGAACTCAGGAAGATGAGTCTTCTTGACTCCAGGCCAGTACACTATCCAGTGTGCCACCAAGCTGTCCTACCTGCGTTCTTCAGTCTGATGACAAGATTCTAAGGGGGAAATCTGACCAAGTATCTTCATTTAGAGGTGTTCACTTAGAAGCCTAAACCAGAGAAGAGTAGGAAGAGGTTTTCTTAGAGAAATCTTTCCTAATATCTGCTGCCAAATATACAGAGATTTCCAGATTATGGACTGTTGTCCTCAATCACTATCATTGCATGGATCTTGGTGTCAGTAAGGTAATTAGATGAACTAAAGCTTAGGAGAATTGTTTCTGAGTAAATTAATAAATGAATGATGTGTGATCACCTCACTCAAGCTTACTTGCCCCATGTACAATATTAGAGAAAAAGTTTTCCGTGGCTTGTGGCCAAGACCTGGGAGTGAAGTTTTATAAACATGTGAGTCAGTGCCCTGAGGAGAAAAAGGTTCCTCTGAGGACCCCCAGAACTCCTCATTCTACTCTTGTGAAAAACATGTAAAAACACACGATGATCTTTGGGGACTCACACCACATTGATAAGAAAACTGATGGGTGTTCTCAATTGTTGTTGTCAGGAATTTTCTACAACACTCAGAAGATATTATTGCTCTCAGAAGAGTCAAGAAATCAAGACCCTGAGCTCACTACACAGAGACCCGATGGAGGCACCAGAAAATAGTCAAGGGATGAAATAAGTTTCTTAGGTCTCAGGCAGAGTGGCTTCTCATAATGCAGCTTGAATTATTTTACCACTTTGAGAACTAAAGTTTGATTTCAAGGGGTGGGGGCTGATGATAAAGGGGGTTTGATCAATTTTTAGGTAATGAAATTTTAGTGATGAAAAGAAATAACGAATCATTAAAAATTCACAGAAAAAATAGAAAGAATTTCAGAAAGGGACACAGATATGTAGGCAGTTTTGCTATTGGTTTAATGTAATAAACACATAGAAGATGCACATAACTTCAGCGTCTTCCTATGCAATTTTAAATCTCTTCTTTGTATACTGAAATATTCACAGTTATTAATGCTTATTAAATCCATCATATAAAATATATCTTAAAGTAAGTGAATTTGAAAATGTGTACGTATAAGTTCAATATAAGAAAGGAAAGGGAAAGCATTTGTTAAGTGCCTATTATGTGCCAGACACTATCATAAATGTTTACAAGTTTTATGTCATTTGATCCTCATAACAACCCTGGGAATTAGTTGTCGTTTCCCCCATTTTAACAAATTTAGGTAGACAGGGGTTAAGTGATACCCAGCTTCATGTAGTTTGTATCTGAGATAAGATTTGAACTCAAGTCTTCCTGTGGCTCCTAGGCTAGTGTTCTATTCACTGTACTCCCTTATTGCCCTATAGCCATTCTCCAAATAAGCTAATTATATGCCAGGTGAAAGATAAGGAAGTGCCACACCTTCCTTAATCAGAGCAAAGCACTTCTCTAGGGCCTTCCCTAATTCAACCATCCAAGCTTAAGCATAACCTCTGACCTTGTAAAAAACATTCTCCAGGTTTTTTTTTTTTTTTATCAGCCAGGCCTTGGTGTAATAGGTGAGTCAATTCTAAGACCAATGACTTTGCATTCTAGCATCTTAGGCTAGATTCTGCTGAGATGAAGTCATTTAAGTTTACTGTGTCCCAGTCTAGGCCATTCAGAATATTTGGCTTTTGTAGTTTTTTTCCTAAACAGGTAAGGTCAAACATTCAACTACAGAATTAGGCACTCAGAAGTAGAAAGCACCTAACAGGCCCACACACTCAAATAAGAGTCTCCTTTATGATGTGGAAGAAATAATGGAAAAGAAAGCAGTAATAAAGTGTTGGTCCATTCATAGTGTGGAAAGAAAGAACTGCTGTCTCTTCAACTAGACTGATGGAATAAATGTGCCAAAATAAAACACAGGTATCTAAGACATGAGGAAAGAATCTCAATCTAAATGCAATGATTTTAAGTCTTATTCATGAAAACAAAACAGAAAACCCACAGAAAAGACCTATGGCCTTATTTCTTTGTGTTTTTTTTTATTTTTTCCTCAATTTTATGTAAACAAAAAATGTTTAACATTTTTTATTTGAGTTCTAAATAATCTCTTTCCCTCCATCCACTGCTCCCCCTTGAAAAGGCAAGAAATTTAAGATATACATGTGCAGTCATACTAACTATTAGCCATATTGCAAAAGAAAATAGATTAAAAAAACAATAAAAATATTTTTAAAAGTCCGCTTCAATCCTCATTCAGACTCCAATAGTTCTCTGAAGATGGGTAGCATTTTTTGAAATGTCTTTTTAAAATGGTCGTGGATCATTGTATTCTTAAAATAGCTAAGCGATTCACAATTCATCATCACACAATATTGTTGTTCCTGTGTGCAGTCTTCTCCTGATTCTTCTCATTTCACTTTGCATCAGTTCAAGTAAGTCTTCCCAGGCTTTTTCTGAAAGCAACCTGATCATTACTTCTTACAGCACAAGAGTATTCCATCTTTTATGCTCATGTCTTCATAATACACACATTCCTCAAGGACAACTTGTGCAGCCATTCCTCAATTGATGGACATCCTCTCAATTTTCAGTTCTTTCCTGTGGCCTTATTTCTATAGGATTAGTGGGCAACTAGGTGGTACAGTGGATAGAGCACCAGTGCTGGAGTGAGGAGTACCATAGCTCACCTCAGACACTTGACACTCACTAGCTGTGTGACCTTGGGCAAGTCACTTCACTCCAATTGCCTCATCCTGGGTCATCTCCAGTCATCCTGATGGATATTTGGTCACTGAATTCAGATGACTCTGGAGGAGAAGGGAAGCTGGTGACCTGCACAGCCCTCCCTCACTCAAAAAAACAAAGTCAAGTGCAAGTCATGTCATTACTTCCCGGATGGCATGGTCTTCTTCATCAATGAAGGATGAACACACACATTTCTATAGGATTACCCAGTTTAATTAGTATCTTTATTTCAATTATTTAAAATCAAACATGTTGATAACAGCATGAAGCAATGAAGAAGGATGTCGTTGGAGTAAAGAAAACATAAGATGATTCTTGATTTTGACTAGATAGCTTGATTTCTGGCCATGATGCAAAATGTACTTTACCTGTCAGTGTCCCCAGACAACTCTCTATAACGGTTATAAACTAGTGGCAAATCTGTCCAGGTATAGGAAGATATCACATCAGAAACTCCTTATGCCAAAGAAATAGGGCTGCAGACAAAAAATCAGCTTAAGGAGTATAGTAATTAACTTTTTGTAGCATTTTTGCATAATGACTGAGATAAGTATTCAGCAATTATAATCCCCAACTTCCTTAATAAGTACTTAGGCCAAGTAATCCAATGAGCAAATTAAATGGGAACAAGGGCTATTTTCAGCACTTAACATAGTGCCCTATTCCACAGCAAGGCCTAGGCTAAAGTTCTTTACAAATTTAAGGTAAAATTTTCTGAATTTCAGAAAACATGGAGTGAGGACAGAATTGAGATAGTTTGTATTACCCCAATACTATAAACTGTAGGTGAGGGATTCAGTAGTCAGTGACCTTCAGAGGGAGATATTTCCCAGGTTTAGGAAGAAAGAGGAGAATCCATTCTGCCTGTTTGATGGAGAATAGAATGCGTGGTTTTAAAGAGTGTGTATACTATGAAGATGTGAGGCGAAAGGATGTATTACATTTACAACTTAACTAAAGGGATAAGCCTAATGATGACTTTGCACCTTGAGAAATTTTAATGAAAGCACTCTTGACATCTTTATTCCTTAAGCTATAGACCAACGGGTTCAACATGGGGATAACTATAGTGTAGAAGACAGACACTACTTTGTCTGTGTCCATGGAATGACTAGAGCTAGGTTGTAAGTACATGAATATTACTGTCCCATAGAATATAGATACTGCTATGAGGTGGGAAGCACACGTGGAGAAGGCTTTCTTTCGACCTTCAGCTGAGTTCATTCTCAAAATGGCAATAAAGATAAATAAGTAGAATATCAAGATGATGAAAAAGGTAAAAAGGGCATTGAATCCCACAACAAAGAAGACAATCAGTTCACTAATGTGTGTCTCAGAGCAGGACAGAGCCACAAGTGCTGGAAAGTCACAGAAAAAGTCATGGACTACATTGGAACTACAAAAGTCAAAGCTGAAAGTGTCCCTTGTGTGAATGGAAGAATTCAGAAAACCACAGACATAGGAGCCAACAGCCAAACCAGCACACACATTAGATGTCATGGTGGTGGTGTAATGGAGGGGCTTACACACAGCTGCATGGCGATCATAGGCCATAGCAGCCAGAAGAAAACTTTCAACAGTGGAAAAGGCCACAAAGAAAAAAAATTGTGCAGCACACCCATTGTAGGAGATTACCTTGTCTTCTGTGAGGAAGATAGATATTACCTTGGGAGTAATAGCAGAAGAATAGCCAAAATCCACCAAAGAAAGGTTACTGAGGAAAAAATACATGGGTGTTTGGAGACTGGAGTCCCAGGAGATCAGGGCTATCATCCCTAGGTTCCCCACCAGGGTGATGAGGTAGATAATGGTGAAAACTATGAAGAGGGGGACCTGAAGTTCTGGAGCATCTGTTAATCCTACAAGGATGAATTCATTCACTTCTGACCTGTTCTCCATAAGTGACTTTTGGAGTTTGGATTATTCACCTGTGACAAGAAAGGAACCATCAAAAAAACATTTCCATGTAATGAATAACTTCAAGCTATAACTCACTTCTTAAGACATATATTAAGGGCAGAAATAATGGCTGAGAAATAAGGAGAATCAAGATGATTAGCATGGTAACCACTCCAAGTTTCTCCAATTCATTTTTCCTAGAGTCGTATTTGTAGAAATGTTTTCCGATTTTCCTTCTCAACTAGTTCTCCTCTGTAACCAAGTGATATAAATGTGCCTTTTTTCATTCACTATATGGCTGAAACTATGGTGCAAAAGGCACGAGTCACCCAGGATGAGCCTTAGAGTATGGGCTCTTTCTGGACTTATGGGCATTGAAGAAGGAGAATGAACTGCTGAGGGTCTCTAATTGAGGGAGCTTGCTTGAGTCTTCCCTCACGCAGAGCCTGAATAAAGCTAAGAATTCATAACCTTGCTATTGCTTATCTCCTCCCCAACTCCAACACTAATACTTCAACACACTTACTGGTTATTCCTCAAGCACTTTAAACTCCCAGTTCCTTAACTTGCTGTTTTCATATTGCCTATTCCTCCACTGAAATCTCACTCAAGTCTTGAAACCATCTTATTATCTCATTGATCTTGCCCTTGTAACATTACCACTACCTGCAGCCTTCATTCCTATAATCATGCTGCTGAGCAAAATTGAAATTAATTATGAAAAGATGCTGACTGATTCCACCAAAAATTTAAGCTATATAACCTTTAGTCGACTCTCACTTCTGCAAAGTAATCCTTTAATAACTTCATAATCAGCCTGCTATCTCCAATCGCCACAGAAGCTCTTGAAAACCTTTTCATCCCCAAGATGTGTTCTGACACTATTTGCTCCTTCACTGTCTCATATGAAGTTGTAGCCCTTCTCCTTTTCAAAGCATACTCCCTCATATTCACACTTGGTCTGAGGTTGTCTCATTTTCTCCAGAAGATTGCCCCCTCTACCATTCTCTCAGTTATCTTCAGTGCTTCTCTGTCAAACAGTTCCTTCCATACACCCTAAAATCATACCCATATCTCCCCCATCCTCAAGAACTTCTCACATTCTCCATCCATCCAGACTGACATTTATGTTCCATTTATGACTAGTCAATTTCTTACCTCCTACATCCAATAAATTTTCAAGTCCAGTCAATTTTACCTTTATAATATTGCTCACTATGCCCCATTTTCTCCCCTGACACTGAAACCACCTCAGTATGAATCCTTATTAACTCACATCTGGATTATTGCAATAGCATGTGGGTTGTTCTTCCTACTACAAATTTCCCTTCACTGGAATTCATCTACTCAGCTGTCAAAGTCATTTCATAAAGCATAGGCTATCTTTCAACTCAATAAACTTCAGTGTCTCCCTAACTCCCCCAGAAAAAAGTAAAAAATTGTCTACAATATCGACCTCATACCATACATTACAATTGTTCTTATACCTTATGTGCCTGTCACTTACCCTGTATTCAAATGACATTGGCCTCCTTACTATTCCTCAAGCAAGACATTACAGCTCTCAACTCTGGGAATTTTCAGTGACTGCTCCCTATGCCAGGAATGTTCTCACTCCCTGTCTGCAAATTCTACCTTTTTGGGGTTCCTTCAAGTTCCAGCTAAAACCCCACCTCATGTAAGAAGCCTTTCTCAATTCCCATTATTAAAGAGCAAAAGTCTATCCTCTAATGCTTTCATCCCAAGTCCATACCCACTGGAGAAGGAGAGGGAAAAAACAAATTCTTTTAAAAACGTGTGTAGTCAATCAAAACAAATTTTCTCGTTGGTAATAACAAAAAATGTCTCATTTTGCATTCTGAGTCCTTCATGTCTCTCTCAGGAGGTGAGTAGTAGGTTTCATCATGAGTCTTCTGGAATCATTATACTGCTATTATTTACTGCTTCTGTTGTTGTTTTTGGGTTGTTTTCAGTCACATCAACATCCATAAGCCCATTAGAAGTTTTTATGGCAAAGACACTGGAGTGGTTTGCCATTTACTTCTCCAGCTCATTTTACAGATGAGGAATCAATCAATCAGGGTTAAGGGACTTACCCAGGGTCACACAGCTAGTAAGTATCTGAGGTTAAATTTGCACTCAGGAAGATGTCTTCCTGATTTCAGGCTCAACACCAGACCACCTAACTGCCCTATTATGTTGCTAATAGTTTCTAATTCTTTTAAAGTGATTTTCCTTCACTCTACTGCTGTAGAAATTCTTCTCATTCTATTCACTTCATTCAGTCTCGGATCATCACTCTAAAATCATCTCTTTTATCATTATATGCTATAAGATGTTCATCCTCTTCTCAATTTTTAGTCACCCTCTCAGATTCCCATTCTTTGCCACATTAGACTCCAATGACAGCAGACTGCTCTTTCTCCCTGTGTCTGTAAGGACAAAGTACTCTCTATGACTTTTTCTGGATTTCCCCATAGGTTTCAGTCCTGAGTTCCCATCAATATGTCTTTATATCAGACCATGTGAAAGATCAATAAATGGTAAAAATAGAAAGATATTAAAATAGGACTGAAGTTTTTGGTCAAGGCCTGATATGTCATCAGAGTAGGGAGTTCCTCATGAAGAAATCCTCTCCACAGCTAGAGAACAATAACTAATCTGTAAATGGCAATCACCTGAGACATAGAGAGATTAATCAATGTCCCGTAGTTAGTATGCATCAGGTAGAAGACTTGCGAATGAAGGTCCTCTTTAATCCAAGGACAAAAAAGAAAAGCAAATTGAATGTTCCTTATACAATGGAAAGAATGCTAGATTTGGTATCAGAGGACCAGCATTAGAATCATGGCTGTAGCAATGCATGCATGCGTCACCTTGCTCAAGTCACTTGGGCCTCTGGGTCCCAAGTTCCCTCATGTAAAATAAATGGTTTTCCCTGTAGTGGCTTTTGTAGTCCTTTTGCAGCTCTAAATGAAATATCTTAGATCTGTCCTTACATACAAGATTGCTGCCAACATGCAAAGGAGTGATTCTCAAATCCTTAATGAGATGATAGAGTTGAAACTGGCATCAGTGTTGATAATGCTTGAGTTCCAATGCTTGAGGTTCTTGTCATTTGCTCAATAGTCTCAGGGACAGCCCAAAGAGAACTGTGAACTTGGTGCAGGCTGATTCCTGAATTTTTGCTTCTTGAATCATCTAGTCGTGCCTCCTGATTGCCTTCTGTCTTCCTTGTTATTGTGCTGGCTTCTCCAGGCTACTGAACATGCTTGCTTCCTTTTCCTCTATTTCCCCCCTGTACTGTCTCCTCCCCAAAATAGTTGCCTTCCACAAGTCCTCCCCATAGCTTCTGTCTCCTTTTCAGTTCACACTGGCCTGAAGCAGCAGCTCCCCAACTCAGAACTGAGGAGAACTAGCCAAAAAAAAATGGAATTAAAGGCAAAGGTGACCTCTCTCCTCATTATGGAACTATGGAGAGTGATCCCAAAGTAGTCCTTAAGAGACATGAGGTGCTATCAGATGCAAAGATATGTACAGCTTTCCTTTAGAGACTTCTACATGGCTGTTAGAAACAGAAGGTAAATCTGCTTGGGAATCACATTTTATTCATTTTCAACTTGTTTTGAAAACTGTCCTTTCTAAACAGAAAAAGGAAATGACCCTTTTTAAAATTAGATGCAAGCTTGGAACGAGACAGAAAGCTACCAGAACCAAAAATGGGGGTGAGGGAAAATGGCATGTTCATTTTTCTAGGACTTTTTTTAAGGCAGCAAAGATACATAAAGACTATGCAAGCTATATACCAGAGAAACTAAATGTTTGTTTCTGACCAAAAAACAAAAACAAAAAATCTCTGGATCCTGAATAGTATTTTTTTTCAACAAACTTCATTGTGAGCAAAGTCATATTAGACTTTTCTTAGTAAGTTCATTAAGCATGGTTTAAGCCCATATTACTGACTTCAAATAACACTGAGGCAAAAATATCTTAAACTTCACTTTTTTCTTTGCAGAAGTAACAGACTGCTTTACAGATATTATCGGTCTTCAATGATGTTAGTTTCTCTGAACTTTTTTTTTACATTTTCTTTTTTAAGCTCTTATTACAGGGAATGGATATATTCATGGAGATAAGAGGAGAGGTATTAAGAAATGAATGTAATAACAAGATATATCAATAATATGTCTAGATGAGAAAGGAAAAATAAAGAACTTTAGAAGAACTAGTGAGCTCAGAGGTAGGAGGACTACAGTCTAGTCTTTGCCTCTACTACTTACCCTGTGAACATTAGGAAAGGCTTCCCCACAGCCTGGATCTCAGTTATCTCACTTCTAAAATTAGGAGGAAGGACTAGATACCCTTTTCTCTACTCAAAACAGTAGAGTATGATTGATGCATTTATGACTATTAAAGTCAGGGAGTAATCTAATAGGAAGTCTTCTCCCAATTAAATTAAGATATCATTTTTTTGCAATACCTGGAAAAGATTCTTAAATTCATGGTAAAAGCTTTGTTATAGAGTGTTCTGAGATATACAAGAGAAAAAAAATAAAATCATGAAAAAATAGCAATTTTTTTTAGTGGCAAGACCATTTTATTTACAAGTAAGAAGATTTAGGCTCAAATTCTGATCCCAATATTTCTCATGTATGTCAGTGAAGGAAAGTCACTTACCATCCCAGAGGCTATTTTCTCCTGTGTCAAATAGGATGGACTACAACATCTACCCCAACTTAGTTTTATGATGTATGGGCAGGTAGCAGAGTGAGGCAGTTGGGTGGCTCAATGCTGGGGCCTAGAGTCAGGAAAAACTAAATTCAAATCTGGCCTCAGTCACTTACTAGCTGCGTGACTATGGGCCAGCCAATAAAACTATATTTGCCTTAATCCACTGCAGAATGAAATGACAAATCACTCCAGTGTCTTTGTCAAGAAAACTTCATGAACAGTATTGGTGTGCTATGTTCCACAGGGTGACAAAGAGTCAGACATGACTGAACAACCATAGGCAGTTAGCAGAATTCATACAACAAAGCATGTGGAGCCAGTTGTACTGTGTTCAAATTGACCCACACTCTTTCTGATATGAAACTGGGCAAATTATTTGACTTCTCTAAGTCCCATTCACTTCATCTGTGAAATGGGTATAATAATAGAGTAGCAAAATACTTGGATTCTGAATTATCCAAAATACAAGAATTTCTGACATGATGAAAATATTCCTGATCTCAGAGTAAGAAAAGCTCAATTCTTGTCCTTTCTCTGGTTCTAACTTCCTACTATCTTAGTTACTTTCCTTCTCTTACTTCACTTCAGTACGTTATTTGCTTTGGAGAAATAGATGTTCTTTTCCAGATTTACCATGACATGATCTCTATATTTAAAATCATTTAATAATGGAGCAATGTGATAAGATGACTAATAATGGCAATAGAATTCATGGAACTATTAAGTACTGTTCAAACAAACTGATTTGAATGGGAGATTATGTGTGCAAATTCTGGTTCTGCTCCATATTATGCTATGTTGGGTCAGTCCCCTAATCCTCTCTGGGAGTCACTTTTCTTATCTGTAAAACTAAATGAAAACTTTCTGTCTTGGGATTCATTGGACTATAACTACTTGATATCCTTATGTATGGGGGGTTACAAACTCTAATTTTAAAATTTTACATCCACCATGATTTTTTTTCTTTATATATATATATACATATGTGTGTGTGTGTGTGTGTGTAAATATAAGTTTTAAATCTAAGTAAAATTCAACCCTTATATTAAGATCTACATAAGTCTTTCAGGATGAGCAATAAAATTTCAAAGTCTAGGAGTGGCAGAGTATCTTCACTTACCCATTGTTCATAAGAAGTCTAGCTAATGGAAGATAAAAAAGGTCCCATTGGACAAACGTCTCCTATTGATGGTGTTGAATTATCAGAACCCTCCAAGACAATGACTATTATCCCCACCCACTACTCTTTTGTGGATTTCTGTGGAGATAAAGTCATTCATTTCACCAAGATACAGAAGAATTATTTTGAGTCAAACAAAAGAATAATGAGCAGGCACTTGACCACATGTTAGTTCCAATTAAATGAGTCAAAATGGCTCAATTTCCAGGCTGTCATTTCTATAGAAAGTCTTGGGCATGGAGCTAAAAAAGAATGAGACTTCAGGTGATCTTAGGGGAAAATACTCCAGTGAGGCCAACCACAGCTCCTCTGTCTTCTGACTGAATAACATGTGACTACACCCCTATTCCTGGGGGACACAATTCTGATTTCTTAGGAAAAGTCATGAGTGTATTTAGCTGTTGCCATAAGGGCTTCTCTATGGTACACTGGAGGACATAATCCCTAAAGAGTTAAGAAATAAAAAACACAAACCTTACATTGCAGCAACAGAGAGAGCAGACATTAAAGAGTAAGTTAGTGAAAGAGGCAAGTCCCTTAGGTTCCAGGTATTGACACTTCCTATGAGGCCATGTAATTACACTGACCTCTTTAGAAAACATCTGCATACTTTCCATATATTCATCAGGCTGGTCACATGGCAGATGGAGAATGAGGGTTTGGCATAGCTTCCCTTTTTCAGCCCACAACATGTCTCAAAGTAGCTTCTACAATGCAACCACACAAACCGCAGAATCTCTGTTGGTAGCAGAATTGTGAGAATGGTTGGAGTGGTGTGCAGGTTACTCTTCTAGAAAGTGCTTCTTACTTCTAGCAGTTCAGTCTGGATTCTCAAAATGAAGGGCTCTTTCCAGTAAGCATCTCACAAACTGAATGACTTCCCCAACTCTCTTTTAAAAGATAAACTGACAAATCTACCATTAGAATCAGATCTTCTAAGAGAAGGAAAATACTTCAGAGGTCATTTATTCCAGCCCATCCTTGCATAGAAATTCCCTCTTCGAAATTCCAAACAATTCAACTTCTACCTGAAGTGTCCCAAAATCCATGAAAGAGATTATTGAGGGAAAAGACATGGTGTGTGGAGACAGGAGTCCCCGAAGATCAGGACAACCATTGTCAGGTTCTGCACCAGGGTCATGAAGTGAAGGATAGTGAAGATTATGAAGAGGACGAGCTGGAGCTCTCAGGCAGATTAATTCCATAGCCATGACCTTCTTCAGTTCTCAGCCACTTTCTGTAGATGTCTTTAGGGATTTGGCTGATTGGCCTGAAACAAGAGGAAAACAATCAGCAAATTAAGTCATGGCTCTGATGAATCTTTCATGACCATTATAGAATCATGTACTTTTTTAATGTGAAGCTGTGAACTACTACATTCAAATTTTGAACGTGGATTAAATATAACAAAATGATATCCATTGTATACTTATGATTTTTCAGCACAGATGACAATAAGCAATTATACTTCATTAATCTCATTATAAGGATTTTATATTAATGAGCAGTTCTTCACTATCCCCAATGTCCATAACCTCTACCTTCTCTTTTTTACCCAAGCATAGTGATGCCCTACTCTTAATCTAATGGGAAAATCCACCTCCAGGAATGATAATTATTAAATTACTCTCTTGGACGTCAACCTCCTATAAATCCATCTCACATTTCATTTCACCCTTCCCTGACTTACATTTACTCATTAACATTATCATCAGTTTTTGTTTTCCTGCCTGCTGATCAGGATAAATGCTGGGGGATGATGAGGGTTAATAGAACCAAGCTGGAAAAATGAAGTGAGCATTTTTGCTGAACTCTTCCACCACAACCTTCAAAACAACTTTTAAAAGCATTCAGACTGAATTCTGAGTGGGCTAAGCAATGCAAATTTTCCATCCCAGGGAAGCTTAGAAGGACAGAGAAGTCTGCATACCTGCAATGGAAGCTGGCCAGGAGCAAAGTGTAGTGGAAATGGCAGAGATTGAAGGCCTTGGAGGCAGCAGTGGCAGCAGTAGCAGTGACTATTCCAGGAAAGTTCAGGATGCAAAAATGGCAAGGGAACTGAATATCTGTTCAGAAGAATCCAAGATATCCCCATGCTAGCATTAGGTAAAGACTGGGTACCATTTGACAGCTCTTTTGACCACTATTCAGTTCTCAGTTGCAGGGTAGGCAAAAGAGGTAATGTTACAACCAAGAATAACCTACCTAACAAAACTAAGTATAAGCCTGCAAGTGTGTGTGTGTGGGGGGGGGGGGGGGGGGATATATTCAGTGAAATAAAGGACATTCAAATATTCCTGATTTAAAAAAAGCACCAGAGCTGAATAGAAAATTTCACATTCAAACACAAGACACAAGAGAACCATAATAAGTAAACATGAATGAGAAATTGTAAAACACTTAATAAGGTTAACTCTTGGCATTCCTGCATGGGAAGATGATACATCCAACCCTCAGAGGATTATCATCATTAGGATACTTAGAAGAATTTTACTTAGAGAGGTGGAATAAGTTTGAGTCTGTTATTTTGGGATTATCTCAAAAGAAGAATAGAAAAATGAGAAAAAGTGATGCACAAGGAGG
This sequence comes from Notamacropus eugenii, assembly GCF_028372415.1. Taxonomy (NCBI): domain Eukaryota; kingdom Metazoa; phylum Chordata; class Mammalia; order Diprotodontia; family Macropodidae; genus Notamacropus; species Notamacropus eugenii. Next base: position 4,535,601 of record NC_092873.1, read on the forward strand.
AGAAAATTATCATATATGAAACAGGAGTTCAAGGAAGAGTTTTTACAATGAAAGAGAAAATAAAGGTAGCATGGTGGTCAAAGCTTAAACCATACTTTCACTGGAATTGGTTCAAAGAGGGAAGAATATATATGAAGACATAATTTGGTATAGAAATTCATCTTTTTCAAAGGGAAACAATAGTGTGAGGCATAAGAAAGAGGTAGGTGATAAGGAAGAAGATAGATTAAGGGAGGCAGTGGTCTGAAGCAAAAAAAAGTCTTTTGAAAAGAAGACAGGGTAAAAAAAGGAAAGTATAAACAAAAGAGAATAAGATGGAGGAAAATAGCGTTAGTTATCAAAACGGTGAATGGCAATGAGATTAAAAACATTATAAAACAGAATGAATTAGAAAGCAGAATCCAACAATATGTTGTGTATAAGAGAAGTACTTGAAATAGAAAGACATGCACAAAGTTAAAATAAGGGGTTAGAGCACAATGTATTAAGTTTTAGCTGAAGTCAAATAAGGCAAGGATAGCACTCTCAGTCAAAGCAAAATTAAAATGGGCCTAATTAAAAGAGACAACCAAGAAAAATACATTTGAAAAACAATGTAAATTAATTTCAGTACTGAACATATATATAGGAAATGGTGTAGTATTCAAATTCTTGGAGTAAAAGTTGAATGAGTTAGATAACAAAATAGACAGTAATAATATATCAGTAGGAGACCTCAATTTATCTCTCCAAGGCTGAGTTAAATCTCACCAAAAAATAAACAAAAAAGAAGTTAAAGAGACAAGTAGAATTGTAGAAGTTAGGTATGCTAGATCGCTGGAGAATATGGAATGGAAATAAAAAATAACATACTTATTTCTCAGCTGTATGTGATACCTTTAAAAAAAGTGACCATGCAGTAGGGCATAAAAATCTCACAAAAAAATGCAGAGAAGCAAATCAATTAAATTCATCCTCTTTGGACCATAATGCAATGAAACTATTTAATAAAGGCCCTCGGAAGCATAAATTAAAAATTAGTTGGAAACTAAAAATTCTAATCCTACAGAATTAATAGCTCAAAGACAAAATCATAAAAAAATTTAAAAATTCAATTAAAGATGACAATAATACCAAAATCTGGTGAAATTAGTATTAGGGGGAAAATTTATATCTCTAAATGCTAATATCAATAAAAGAGATAAGCAGTAGAAAAATTAATTGAGCATTCAACTAAAAATAATAAAGAACAAAATAAAAATCTCTTAAATTGGAGATGCCAATTTTGAAAATCAAAGAAAAAATTCATGCAATTGAAAGGAAAGCAATGGGCTAATAAATAAAATTAGGAATTAGTTTTATAGAAAAACAATAAAATAGATAAACCATTGGATAATTGAATGTTTTTGAAAAGAAGAAAAACAAGTTACCAATGTGCAAAATAAAAGGGCGAATGTACAACCAGCCAAGATAAAATTTAAGCACCTATTAGAAGCTTTAGCTGACTTCATGGCCATTGGCATAAATGGTTGTCATCCACTCATTCCACCAGGGAAAATCTTCACATGCTTGGGATAGACGTCTCATCAACTCACAGGTTTGAAGTGTGTCAGTTATCTTCAAACTAGTTTAGCCCACCTGCTGAGACAGTTTTACCAGGGTGTGCCAATTGTGCATGTTGTAGTGTCTTGGAACCACAGCTGGACACCAAAGGTGATGAGCAGTCCTGAAAAGCCTCAGCAAAGCCTTCAATCAGAGATGCCAGTCTTACCTGAACAGCTTATGCAACCCTTTTTATGGTAGCCAAGAACTGAAAACTGGTGGGGTATCCATCAGTTGGGAAATGTCTGAATAAGTTAATGTATATGAATGTGATAGAATAACATCATGCTGCAAGAAACAATGGAGGGTATGGTTTTAGAAAAACCTACATAAACTGGCCTAAAGTGAAATGAGATCAATTAACAGAACAGTCTTTGCAGTAACAGAAATATATTAATGGTAATGAACTATGAAAGATTTTGTAACTCATCAATAAAATCATCCACTATAATTCCAAAGTACTCATGATGTAAAATGCTCTGGACAGAGAAATGATCATCTCAGAATGCAGACTGAAACATATTTTTTTCTCTATTTTTCTTGAGTTTTTTTTTTCAGAACATGACTAATGCAGAAATGTTTTGCATGATTTCATATGCATAATGGGTATCATTTCTTGCTTTCTCAATGTATGGAGGAGGGAGTAGAGTAAGGAAGATAATTTGGAACTTAAAAGAAATTTTTAATTTTATTTCCCTTATACTAGCCTATCTGCTTTTCCTTCATTGGCTTGATCCTCATTGACTGGTTCAGTCATACTCTGTTAGCTATCTTAGAATCCATTAACACTTTGTCTTTTACCAGCTATTTTGATCCTGGGTAGGGCCTACCATCTACTATTTCTGGTCCTAGAAATGTGCTGCTAAATAAATACCAAAACCATGTTGACTTGTTTCACTACATCTTTATATTATTTTGTCTCACTTTAACCCTGCCTAGCCAAAAGCAATCCAGTTATTCTTCAACTAACTCTATCACACTCTTTAAAATAAACTATTCCAAATATTATATCTCCTAAGATCTCCTATGACCCTTCCTCCTCCAGTTCAGCAAAGAATCATGCCTCTTAAGTCCATTACGTCTTCTGATCCCCAAAACCCCCAAACCCAAAATCTTTTTAACTTCTCCCCTGTTCTCTCCTCTTTGGCTCAATATCAGAGGAAAAGTTGGCTAACCCTTTCTGAGGTTAATCTCTTCATCTGTTCTCTTCATCTAGTTTGCATTCATGTGGCACTGTAACATTTGGAGGGTGATTCACAAATTTTATCCTCACAGCCATAGGAGTAGGTACTATTATTGTCCTCTTTTTACAGAAGAGGAAGCTGAAGAAGAGAAAAAGTAAATGACCAGCCCACAGTCACAAATCCAGCTATTCTCTTGAGACGTAAATTGAATTCAGGTCTTTATAACTCCAGGTTGCTCAGTGTATCCACAGCAACAACTAGCTGCCAGAAGGAATTTAAGCCCTAGGCAGAGCCAAGATGGCAAAGCAACAGCACTGACTTTCTAGAATGCTCCCCCCAAACCCAGTCAAATTCCTGCAAAAAAAAAAATGGCTCTAAACAAATTCTGGAGCTGCAGAACTCACAGAATAACGGAGCAAAGCAAATCTCCAGCCCAAGATAGCCTAGAAGGTCACCGGGAAGAGTCTATTATGCCATGCTGAGAGCAGAACATTGTCCAGTGTGGATTGTATCAGCAAAAAGGGGACTTGATCCGGCCTTAGGGGGACTGAATCTCAAGTACCTGTGGTAGTTTACAGACTTAAAAACCCCAAAACATTGAGGACCAATCGGAAAGTCAGTGAAAAAACCTGTAGGACCTCGTGTGAGAGAGGAGAGTATTTGGGACCCCAGTCCCAGAGCAGCCTAGGGGGAAGGGGGCAGAGGAACCCATGGCAGCCACAGCAGCATCAGCCATAGCTGCAGTCACTGTTTCTGGAGCTCTAGATGCACTGATTGTTGGGGGACTGAGTGGCTGACAGTACATCCCTCACTCCCACTGAAAGCAGACAACTACTTTGACAAAGAGTTCAAAAGTCAAGCAAATGGTTGGGGAAATGAGTAAAAATCGGAAAAAGAATCAGACTATAGAACCTTACTTTGGTGACAAAGGAGACCAGAACATGCAAACAGAAGATAACAAAGTCAAAGCTCCTCCATATAAAGCCTCCAAGAAAAAAGTGAGTTTGTCTCAGACCATGGAAGGGCTCAAAAAGAATTTTGAAAATCAAGTTAGAGAAGTAGAGCAAAAATTAGGAAGAGAAATGCCAGTGATGCAAGAAAATCATGAATACCTTCCCTTACATGTCTCAAGTAGAAACCAGATCTGGAGAAGAGGGAAGAAGTTTTGTTGGATAAACAATTCCCATGGCCTAGTACTGTCTACTCAGAATTCTCCAGGGCCTGAATTGTTGTGCTCAACCTCTACTGTTGCCTGGATCTTTGAGTCAGTAAGCTCACTAGATGAGGTATGGGAAAACTATCTCTGAACTAATTAATTAATGAATGGGAGGTGACCAACTGATCACAAACTGGTCTGACATTTGTCTGAATGGGATGAAAAAAGGCTTTCTATGACTTATGATAATAGAAATTAGGATGAATTATGTAAATGTATAGGAGCATTGTATGATTGGAGGACAGAGGTCCGTCTCAGAATCCATCATGTTCCTCATTCTGCTCCTCTGCAAAACAATTATAGCATACCTGGGTGTGTGCAAATGCATCATTAATTGCTAAAGGGAACCCACGGATGTATTCAGTTTTTGTCGTAGCTTGTCAATGATACACATAGGATCTGGCTGCTTGACATCAAGGCCATGAGTTCATTAGGTAGAAACCCCATAGAGCCCTAACAAAAGGAACACTGGAAGGAGATAAAACAATTCCCTTAGACTCTAGATAAAGTGACTTCCCATAAAGCAGGTTGGAATCATTTGTCTGTTTGGGAAAAAATATGCCTCTCCTGAAAGGGTGGGTTATTAAATGTTAACTAATGCATTTTGAGTAAAAAATGGTGCAAAAAAATAAGACAGAACTTTCTCTTGTGTTATTCTCAGTCTTGTCTGAATCTCTGTGACACCCATTTGGTGTTTTCTGGGCAAAGATATTGGAGCTGTTTGCCATTTCCTTCTCCAGTTTATTTTATAGATGAGGAAACTGAGGCAAATGAAGTGAAGTGACTTTCCCAGGGTCAGAGAGCGAATAAGTGTATGAGGCTGGATTTGAACTCATGAAGGTTAGTTTTCCTGATTCCAAGCCCAATGTTCTATCCACTGTACCACCTAGCTGCCCTGATAGAACTATAAAACATTATAAATACAGAAAAAGAACATAAAATTTTCCAAAGACAAAGCAGGTTAGTCATAATACTAATTAAATAAATGCCTTAAAACAGTACATAATAGTTATTCACACATTTATGTGCAATCTTGCTCTTATATTCTTTGTAAATTGAAATGTTCATATTTGTTAATAAGTTCATAGCAAAAAACAAAAAACCAAAATGTTTCTACCCATGTTCCATTTAGACATCCACAAATAAATGAGATTTGTACCTGGTTGAAGGTGAGGAAGTGGCACAATTCCCTTTATCCAGCCCACTGAGCTTCTCTAGTAGCTAATAGGGTCCCTAATCCAAACAGCCTCAGAGAGAGCCTCTACTCCTGTTGGAAAAGCTCTCTAAGTTCCCTCATCATGTCCTGAAAGATGAAGGGTGAGTCAGTTCTAAGGCAAATGACTTCTGATCAGATCAAATGAAGAGACGGTCTAGTTAACTTCCTTTGAACTTGTGACAGTTAAAGTGATTGACTCCTGTAGCTCTTTAGAAAAAAATGAAGTTTAAACACTCAACTTGGGAATCAGTCATTTTCAGAGGTAGAAGGGACCTCAGAGGCTAAAGATTCAGACCAAGACATGAATGAGAATCTCCTTTCCTGTTCTTCATATAATGTGGAGAGAGATTAAAGATAGAATCACTGATAAATTGTTGGTCAAATGATACTGTTGTAAAAAGAGGCTGCTTTGTCTCTTCCACTTAGACTGATTGAAAATATACACCGAAGAAAGAGGTAGGCATTTAAGATATAAGGAAAGAATATCAGTGATTTTGAATCTCATTACTGCAAACAAAAAGAAAAGAACTCTGTCTTTATTTCAACAGTGAAACCCAGTGAAATTAAAAATTTTAATTCCACTACTAAAAAGAAGTGTTGATAACATTATGACTTGATGGCAGAAGACTGACCCTATAGTGAGAAAGACTTGGGTCAACCTCTTGCTTCTGGGTGATCATGAGGAAATCACGTGATCTATCAATGTCCCAAGGCAGTCCTCTAAAAATACAAGTTATATGCAAGTTCCAGATCTGTCTCAGTAAAAGAAGATGCCACATTAGAAGCACCCCATGCCAAAGAAATTAATATTGTAGACCAAAAATAATACATTTGTGAGGATAGAAATTTAATGTTCTGTGGCACTTTTTTACTAAAAACCACTGGAGATAGGTAGTTCAGGAATTTTAGTCCTCAAGATACTTACCATGCAGACTAGTAACTTAAACAAGGTCTGATAATAAGCAAGTGAAATAAACAGAAAGACAATTTCCATCACTCAACATTGTATCTCACTCTTCAGTAAGAGCTATGTCTCTTTGGGAATTGACCTGAATTTTCTTTGAACTTCAGAAAACATCATGGATGGAGGACTGGAGTTGTGAGAAATTGTTGAGGCCCAAACACTTTTAAACCAAAAACTGGAGACTTCATAGTTGGAAATCTACAGAGAAAGATGCTTCTGATCTATGGAGGCTAACAAAGGGGTGGATTGTGGAGACATGTACATTGTGATGGTATAAATGGGAAGAAAAACATCAGGTTTACTGCCGGAATTAAAAGGATGAGCCTAATGATAACTTTATCCCCTCAGAAATTTTTATAAAAGCATTTTTGACTTCCTTATTCCTCAGGCTATAGACCAAAGGGTTCAACATGGGAATGATCATGGTATAGAAGACAGATGCTATTTTGTCTGTATCCATGGAATGATTAGAACTGGGTTGTAAGTACATGAAGATCCCTGTGCCATAGAATATGAACACTGCTGTAAGGTGGGAAGTACAAGTAGAGAAAGCTTTCTGTCGACTGTCATTTGAACGCATCCTCAAGATGGCAATGAAGATGAATAAATAAGATATCAAGATGACTATAACGGCGAAAAAGTCGTTGAATCCCACAACAAAGAAGACAATCATTTCACTGATGTGTGTCCCAGAACAGGAGAGAGACACAAGTGCTGGAAAGTCACAGAAAAAGTGATGAATTACATTGGAACTACAGAAGTCAAAGCTGAAAGTGTCTCTTGTGTGAATGGAGGAATTCAGAAAACCACAGACATAGGAACCAATGGCCAGACCCACACATACATTGGGTGTCATGATGGTGGCATAATGGAGGGGCTTACACACAGCTGCATGGCGATCACAGGCCATTGCAGCCAGAAGAAAACTTTCAACTGTGGAAAAGGCCACAAAGACGAAAAATTGTGTAGCACATGCATTGTAAGAGATGACTTTGTCCCCCATGAGGAAGCCAGCCATCACCTTAGGAGTAATAGCTGTGGAATAACCAAAATCCACCAAAGAGAGGTTACCGAGGAAAAAGTACATAGGTGTATGGAGATTGGAGTCACAGAAGATCAGAACAACCATCCCCAGGTTCCCCACCAAAGTGATGAGGTAGATAATAGTGAACATTATGAAGAGAGGGACCTGAAGTTCTGGGGCATCTGTTAATCCTACAAGGACGAATTCATTCACTTCAGATCTATTCTCCATAATAACCATTTGGGAGTTGAATCATTGAACTGTAAAAGGAAAGAAAGTTTCAGAGGAATTAATTCAATTCAGTGAATTATACTTAGACATGAACCATTGCCAGATACATACCTTGAATGGAGGGTAGATTACGTGCTTGAGGAATTAAGAGGATTGGGGTGGTTGTCAAGGTGACTCTTCTATGTCATCCTATTGCCAGACTCCTTTTTTGAAGAAAGACTCTTGCATATTCTACCCCAATTGTTTTTATCTGCTAGATTTAACCATTCCAAAACTGCTACATCACAGCTTAAGGTAGAGCTATGCCTCGTTTCTGGAGAAAGTTAACCTGGGGAGAAGTATGCTGATGGGTAGGATGGGAGGGCTATTTATTGCTCAAGAATATACTTCACAATGATGACAAATGTTGTGACAAGGGACTGAGCAGTGAATCTCATTCTTATGAGCCTGGGCTGAAGTCTGATCTGATGAAATGTTTACATGGACTTCGGAACATTCATAAACTTTTTGTAACTTGTTCTGGTCTGTAAACTTGTAGTAAAGAAGAGTTTGTTGGTTTTAGCTTTTTAATTTATTTTGATGTTTGGTGTGTGTATGTGTGTGTGTGTGTGTGTGTGTGTGTGTGTGTGTGTGTGTGTGTGTTTAGCTATGGAGCTGGAAGGCAAGTTAATTCTAAAGGTATTAGCCTTACAGGATAAACCTCAGAGTGTGGCTTTGAAAGGTCAAGAGAGTGAGCTACCAGAAATCTGAAAACTGAAGTTCATGCTAGAATTTTTTGGAAGCTGGATAGTGAAAAATCCTGAATGATTTGTGTGTCCTAAACTGTAACAATGTCAGCAGAAACATAGACTTTTTCCATTCTTCATCCGCATTACATCAGAAAATAAACTTGGTGGAGTGAATACTACTTATGAACTACACTAAGTTGGAGTCCAGTATCCCCAGAGACTGAGATGGTATAAGGGAGAGTGTGCCCCCAGTACTGTGAAGAGGGAAATGTTCTTACTCTAACTACAAAGAAAATATGCTTTTGAAAAAGCCAATTGATATTAATTCATTCAACAGAACTTGGAAACAAGTTCCTGAAGACACGATGAGGAAAACACTGGGATAGGGGCTTGAGCTGATAGAATTAGAATCACCCCATTGTCCCTCAGGGGTACCCATAATTTCTCACCTGGATAGTGAGACTTCTTTGGGACTTCTCTGACTTTTTCACCATGCCTCTACCTTGGGGACCTTGCCTGATGTGTCACCCCTCCCCTCTGCTTTTCACCTTCCTTTTGTGTTTTGTGTTCTTTCATGGATTGTAAGCTCCTTGGGGTCAGGGACTGTCCTTTTCCATATTTGTATCCTGAGCACTTAGGATAATGCCTAGCACATGATAGGCACTTAATAAAGACTTATTGACTGACTAGCAAAGCTGATATTGCCAGATAGGGTATAGTTATTTTACTTCCTTTTTAGTAAGCAATGCGTAATATGAATAATCTAATTACTCTCCCCACCTTGTCACTCTCCTCTTCAATTCATCCTACATCCAGCTGACAAAGTGATAATCCTCAAGCACAACTCAGGTCATGATGTTCTTCCTACTGCATCCAGGGCCATCTCCAGTCCTCCTGATCTATATGTCATTACTGGACCCAGATGCCTTTAGAGAAGAAAATGAGGCTGGTCTCTTTGCACTGCTCTCCCTCACTTAAATCCAGTTCACTTACAAGTCATGGCATCACCTCCCTGAGGTCATGGTCCTCTTCCTGAAATGGAGAAAAAATAACAACAACAAGTGCCTCCCTGAGGTTTTTGGAATCAAACACAAACTCCTCTGGGTGGGATATCCTCCCCCCTCCCACATGGGACTCCAGCCTAGTTTTCCAGACTGTTTTCACATCATCATTCCAGTAAATATTCTACCCTTTAGCTGAACTGTCTAGTTGCACCCTGTCCTCCAATCATTCTGGGCTATTTTCTATCCCTAAAACAGGATATTTCACCTTTCACCTCCATATCTTTGTTCAAGCTCTTTGTTTGGAACAAACTCTCAACTCATCTGAACTTCTTAGAACCCTTTTCTAACCTCTTTCCACCTACAGTGTCCTTTCTCCATGAGGCCTTTCAGGATTCTCCCAATTGCTAGGGCCTCTGTGGTTTCTCTAAACCCCAAACATTTGTTTCATGCAATTATTTATGAACATAAGCAGGTGCCCCAAAACTCTTAGAGTAGATTGACGGTATTGAAGCATCAAGTATTCAAACTATTAAAAAGTTAAGCTATTAAAGTTAAAAATATGCGCTAGTATTTTGGGGACACCATATATGTACATGGGTGTATACATATATGCGTATACGTATGTACATATATATGTACTTTTGGAGAGAGAAAGGTAGAGAGAGGGAAAGGGAGAGAAAGAGAGAGATGCTGTCTTTGTCTATTTCAGTAAGAAAAGGAGGATTTAGTAGTGGATAGAAAGCTAACCACAGAACCAACAATCAATGTTTAATAAAACCAAGGACCCCAGCTTCTGGGATAATACTCACCCTTTCATAAAAACTGCTGAGAAAACTGGATAATAGTGTGGCTGAAACTGGGCCTATATCAATTCCTGACACTATACACAAGAATAAAGTCCAAATGGGTACACAATCTAGGTATAAAGTCTGATATTACAAACAAATTAGGGGGAGCAATGGATAGTTCATTTGTGAGATTTAAGGAGAATGGAGAAATTTATGACCAAACAAGAGATAGAGAACATTATGAAATGCAAAATGGGTAATTTTGATTACATCAAATGGGAAAAGTTATGCACAAACAAGGCCAATGAAACCAAGATTAAGAGGGAAGGAGACAACTGGGAGAATTTTTTAACTAGTGCCTGTGATGAAGGCCTCATTTTAAAATATATATCGGACTGAGTTAAATTTACAAGAATATAAATCATTCCCCAATTGATAAATGGTCAAAGGATATGAACAGTTTTAAGAAATTAAAGCAATCTATAGTCATATAAAAAAAGCTGTAAATCACTAGAGAGATACAAATCAAGCCAACTCTGAGGTACCACATCACATCTATCAGACTGTCTAACATGACAAAATGGAAAGATGATATATGCTGGTGAAGATGTGGGAGAGTAGGAACATTAATTCATTGTTGGTGGAATTGTGAGCTGATCCAACCATTTTAGAGAGCAATTTAGAACTATGCCCAAAGGGCTATAAAAACATGCATACACTTTGACCCAACAATACCACTTCTAGGCCTCAGCATTGACTGATTGATGGTCTGTTGAGATCACTATGGAAGTGTTCAGCCCATCTCTCTAGGATCATGTCCTTATCACTAATCAATGTGGTTCCATCAGCACTGAGTAGTTGTGATCTACCATGGGTGTTTGGTCCATAAACACTTTTCAGTGAATCACAAAAGCACTTTGGATTATTACTATCAGTATAAAACTGAATTTCATCTGCCTTCTTACTGAGCCAGAAATCCTGTATCTCTCTAAGCTTTGCTTGTATTTTGCTTTTAATGGAATTAAATGCTGCCTTCTTAGAGGTGGATGAACTATCTTGCTGGTAAATCCTGTGGAGTCCTTGTTTTTCATTTAGCAGCTTCTGAATTTCCCCACCATTTTCATCAAACCCCTCTTCGTGTTTGCGAGTGTTCTGACTCAGAGGAGCAAATACAGTACTGTACACTAAATCTCTGAAAGCTGCCCGCTCCTTTTCTGCATCACTGTTGCCAACTGTGTGTTGGCTCAACTTTCCTTCCAAGTCAGCAACAAACTGTTCACGGTCAGAGAGAAGCTCTAATTTGCTGACATTAATTCTCCTGGCAGTCATTTTGCCTTCGAGGTGGTGATTTTTATGAATGCGAATATTTAGCTTGGAAAGGATGAGTCTATAATCAGTCCAGCGCTCTGCATCACACATTGCCTTTGGCACTCTCATATCTTATCTGTCTCTTCTCCTTACAATCATATGGTCTGTTAGATGCCAATGTTTGCTGCGAGCATGCATTCATGAAGTTTTATTGCATTTAGGTAAACAGAAGACAGTGTTGGTGATGAGAAGGCATGTGATACACAAGTCTTCAGCAGTAAGTGACCATTGCTGTTGTTTCCAATTTCATTCCTTCCCAGGACTCCCTGCCAAGTCTGGTAGTCTGAGTCTACTGTAGCTTTAAAGTTGCCCAAAATTATAAGCTTGTACTCTTTTGACACATTGACAATAAGGCCTCTAAGTCTTCATAAAATTTTTCTTTGACTTCATCAGGGTTTGTCATGGTGGGAGCATAGGCACTGATGATGGTGGCATGGCGTTTTCCTGCTAGTGGCAATCACATTGTCATGAGCATGTCATTCAGTCCTTTTGGCAGGCATACCAGCTTGCTGATTAGATTAGTTTTGATTGCAAAAGCCATGCCAGCTTCATGGCACTCCCCTTCATTGCACCCACTCCAGAAAAAGGTGTATCCAGCCCCAACTTCAGTAAGCTGACCTTTATTTGCCAACCTTGATTCACTGAAGACTGTTATTTGGATGTGATACCTGTTTAGTTTTCTTGCAATAAGAGCAGTTCCTCTTTCAGATCTACTGGAATTTGTGTTGCCTATTAGTGTGCATATGTTCCATGTGCCGATCGTGAGTGGAATCATCTTTGCAGATATTTTCATACATTTTGTACATTTTTTTGTGTTTCCACCACATAGTGGGATTCCCTGCCTGCCACAGTAATCAGACCAGGGTTGGGCAAGCAGAAAATCTTTAGAGCACCTTTTCTAGCCCCCTTCCTCACACTAGGAGGTGAGCAGTGTGATCCTTAAAAAGCTTCTCAGACATCCAAGGGGCTGCCAAGTCTCACTGCTGCTTCCAATGAGAAACAACCCTATGACCTAGGCTGCCTGTGTGCAGGTTTGTGACTACAGGTCCCACTGTATCCACACCTGCTGTTTCATCACTTGCCTGTCACCACAGCACTTTGAGGCATAATAGTGAAATTGTAAGGGTGATGTCTTTTGATTTGTGTGTAAATTGGATTTAAGTGACCCAGAGCTGCACGAAGTCATGAGCCTCACTCTCTCCTTCAGAGTCATCATAGTCCAGTGGCAGAACAGAGTCAAGACGGGTGGCGATGGCTCAGGATGCAGTGGATGACCTTGGCGTCTTCAGTGTCTAACAAGCTGTAAGCGCTCCACATCACCTGCTTCATCTGTCTTCATGGCCGTTGGAACAAATTGTTCTAATCCACCCATTCCACCAGAGGAAGTCTTCACATGCTTGGGGTAGACAACCTGCCCCCCTCAACTCACCAATGGGTTTCAGAACCTCTCAAGGTCTTTCTCAATAGCTTTGTATTTGACTGTGCAACATGGGAGACACTGGCACAGGACCATTCAGCATGGCATGCCCACATCAGAAAGGGTGCTGTACTCTTTGAACAAAGGAGAATTGGGACAGCAAAAAGCAAATGTAGGGTGTGCAAATCTGGAATATCCACCACAAATATTCACACGGACTATTTGTGCTCAACCTGTGTTAGAGCATTCTGGGCTGGTATTGGTCTGATCAGCCACAGGTGAACACACTGAAATTTCACTTTAGTATGGTGATGTCATTTTGGTCCTCTTTGAAGGCAAAGGGCAACCAGCCACTTCTAGGACTGTATCCCAGAGAGATCATTAAAATGTGAAATACAAAATTATTATTAGGAGCGCTTTTTGTGTTGGCCAAGAACTGGAAATGGAGAAAATGCTCATCAGTTTGGGAATAGGGAATGGCTGAACAAGTTGTGGTATATGAATGTAATTGAATACAATTGTGCTCTAAGAAATGATGAACAGTTAGACTTCAGAAAAACTTTGAAAGACATGTAGGAACTGATGCTGAGTGAAATGAGAGGAATCAGGAGAACACAGTAACAGTCACAGAGTGTGAGGACTGTTTCTAATAGACTTAGCCCTTCACAGCAAGGCAAGGACCTAAAACATTTCAGAAGGATTCTTTATACAAAATGCCATCTACATCCAGAGAAAGAATCAGAACACAGAATGAAGCAGACTGCTTTCTTTTTTGCTGTGATTGTTTTGGTTTGGTTTTTCTCATGGGTTCTCTCATTTGTTTCAATTTTTCTATGCATCATGACTAATGTGAAAATGTGTTTAATAAGAATGTATGTGGAGATCCTATGTAATATGTTATGCTATCTTGAGGAGGAAGGGGTAGGGAGGAGGAAGGAGCGGGAGAAAATTTAAAACATATGGAAGTGATTGTTGCAAACTGAAAAAAATAATTTTAACATATAAAATGTAGAGTCTATATAAAAAGACAGTAAGTTAAAGATCCTTATACCAACAAAAGGTAAGATTCAGTATCTATGTTTAGCCCATTCCCTAGTGCCTAGGACAGTGTCTGTCACAAATAATGTGACAAATGTGCCTGACAAATAATTCATGGTTGAGATAGATAGATACATAGGTATATAGATAGATAGGTAAATGTATTGTGTATATAGAAATATGGATATTACAAAATAATTTCAAGATTGAAGAGACTTTAACAATTGAAGGATTTCAGAATGGCTTTATGGACAAGGTTAGCTAAGATAACCTCTAGCATCTTCTATAGTTCTAAATCTATCTTCCTATTAAGAAGTGAATTCAACAAATGAACTTTGTACACAATAACAGCCATATTGTGATGATGATAGCTATAAAAAATTTACTCTGATCAATACAATGACGCAAGATCATTTTGAAGGACTCATGATGAAAAATGTTATCAACCTCCTGAGAGAGAAATGGTGAACTCTGAGTATAAATTGAAGTATATGACTTACTTTATTTATCTTGCTTTAAAAGCAATATGGCTAATATGGAAATAAAAGTTATAAAATGTGTTTTACATGATTTTACATGCATAATTGATAACGTTTGCCTTCTCAATGAGTATGGGAGAGACGTGAGGGAGGAAAAATATTAGGAACTCAAAATGTTTTTAGAAGGATGTTAAAAAAAATAAATAATGATTAAAAACAATATACTTCAACAGTGGAGTATTTCCTCTATTCTTCATTGTTAGACAAGCCTAGGTAGCTTCCATTACTCAAGAGCAGCCTCATCTTTTGCCCTTTGAGAAAGTTACCGGCTGAGACTCACAGTGTAAGGCTTGGCACAGTCATGGAATCAACGATTCTTAGTGCTTAGTGATCCAACCTATCCTTGTCTTCCTTCTGCAGTAATCATCCCAACAACCACCTGACAGAACTCTCCTTACACATCTTCAGAGGTAAAGTTTTCACTGCCTTGTTAGAGAATCCATGCTATTGTAGGACAATAAATAGTCACCAATTATTTCTTTATGCCAAGCTGGAAACTGCCTTGCTCAACTCCTACTAATCACTATGCTGTGTCTGTGTCCATAGATCCATCTTATTATATTCCTATTATAGCACTAAGTATCTTCCAGTCCCTTAATTATACTAAGATTTCCTAGGTCAAATGCATCAGCCATCTAAAACCTTAGCCTGAGTCACCATCAATGCATACCAATGCTAAACCATGTGAAAGGTCTATGAATCTTAAAAATGGAAAGGCAGATTAAATGAAGGCAGAATTTTTTGTCACAGTCCTCAGATGTCATCACAGTAGGGAAGTTTCTCATAGGAAAATTTTCTTCATAGATGCAGGTCAAAAACTAGTCTGTTGTTGCCCAATACTCTGAGACATTAACTACTGGTTTATAATCACACAGATAGTATGTGTCAGATATGAGACTTCAATCTAGGTCTTTATTACTCAAAGGACAAATAGGGATGTAAAGTAAATCATGAAAAGAATATTGAATTTGGTCTCAAAGGACCAGTTTTGAGTCAAACAAGTCAATTCACTCCTCTGAGCCCAAGTTCCTTCACTGTAAAATGAGTGCTTTGTATTCACTGACCTCTAAGATTCCTTTCCAGTTCTAAATCTAAGATCTTAGCCTCTGCACCCACATCTAAGATTACTGCCTATCTACAGTGGAATGATTCTCTACTCCTTAGTCAGAAAATGATATCACTCATGGTAAAGCCTGGGGTTCATTGAAGAGTGACTTCGAAGTTTCCATCACTCTAGCCTCAGGAGCCAGCTAAAAAGAATTGCTATCATACTGTTGACCAATCTCTGAAGTCTTGACTCTGGAATCAACTCATCATGCCTCCCAGGCTTCCCCTGTCTTGCTCTCTTCTTTTCTGGCTCTCCCACATTCTCGCTTTGTGTTTCCTCAATTTGCCTCTCTACTCTCTCTCTCTCTTTCCAGAACTTTCACCTTTTTAAGTTTACTCACATAATTTCTGTCTTCTCTCCAATTCACATCAACCTGAAGGAGCCACCACACTGGACTCAGAATTGTTTGAATTAATAGTGGAGTCAACCTTGGTAGTGCCAACATAGAAAGAAAATGAGCTCTCATTTTTATCAGGTAGAAAGATTAATACAGCTTGACAAGGAGGAGGCCTTTCTGTGGGTATGAAAAATAGGAATTAAATCTGCTTAGGAGTCTTATTTTTTTCTGTTTTGCTTTGAAAATGTCCTTTCTGGATAGAGCACTGACCCTGGAGTCAGGAGGACCTGAGTTCAAATCTGTCCTCAGACAGAAGATCTTAAAAAAGACTTTAAAAATCAAACTACAAAGATGGAGGAAAAACTAAAAAAAAAAAAAGAATCCAAGAAAAACAAGAAGGTTAAGAAAGGAAAGTCAATCAATTAGAAAAGGAGATTCAGAATCCAAGAAGAAAAGCTAACGAGGCTACTTATCCTTTCAAGAAATCTGCCTGGTTCAGGGAAGACGACATTGTCTCCTGTTCTGCTTGGTCAGAATCATGGTGGCATCATCTTCAGCACTGATGATTATTTTCGGCATCGAAATGGGTATACATATAACGTTAGACAATTTGGTGATGCCCATGACTGCAACCAGAGCAGAGCAAAGAAAGCTATTGATCAGGGAAGATCTCCAGTTATAACAGATAACACTAATACCCAAGCTTGGGAAATGAAACCTTATGTGGAAATGGCTATAAGCAAAGGATGCCAAGTAGAGTTCCATGAACTTGAAACATGGTGGAAATTTGATACTGATGAATTAGAAAAGAGAAATGAACATAGGGTGTCTCATGAAAAGATTGCACAGATGTTAGATTATTATGAATATAAAATGTCCATCTCTATTGTAATGAATTCAGTGGAACCTCCACGCAGAGAGTCTGAGAGACTTCGGAAGACAGGGGTGGGGAGGCTGTGTAAGATTCGTGAAATCACTTTGATGTTGCAAAATAACTAATAGTCAGTCTGCTTTCAATTAAATGAGTTTGTGGCTTACCCTTAAAAAGCAAGCATTGAGACTTTCTGTAGGTTTTTAAACAGGTTCAAGTCTAATAAAAAAGAACCATCATTACCTCACAGAGTTTGCTCCCAGAAAGCTGTTTAAATTTTAAAATGTAAATAAAAAATAGTATATAAATTGTAAAAAAAAAAAAAATAAAGTATTTTGAAAGGCCTAAAGGAACATACACTAATTGTGTCAATTAAACACTGCTAGTCAAACACAAGACAATGGCATTTGGGATGAACATAGATTAAAATCCTAGCTCAATTGCCAATACTTGTGTAACCTTGGGCCTGTCATTTAGTATGCTCTAGGGCTCTGTTTTCTCATGTGTAAAATGAGGAGATAGGACTGAATTATCGCTAAGATTTCTTCTAATTGTAAACACCATAAACCAGGGTTGAGGAACCTGTGGTCTTGAGGTCACATGTAACTCTCTAAGTCCTCAAGTTTGACCCTTTGACTGAATCCAAACTTCACAGAACAAATTCCCTTAATAAATGGATTTGTTCCATAAAGTTTGGGCTCAGTTAAAAGGCCATTCTCAAGGACTTAGAAGGTCACATGTGGCCTCAAAGCAGCAGTAATGATGTCCATATGGCCCTAACAGTTGTGCATGCAAGTTAGGATGCCTTCCTAAAGTCATGTCTGCTTTTGTTATTCCTTTTATCTGGTACTGGTATTATAAATACAGATAAGATCTACCACCTGTGTTCCAACTGGTGGACAAAATATATTGTTATTATTATATAATTATAATAACTGAGACCTACCTGTGTACTTTAGGGTAGGGAACAGGACTCCAAGGGAGACCCCTCACTTAGAGGCCTTGAATTAACAAGACAGACCAAGAAAGAGGAAAGAAGGCCTGTTGCAGCAGATCTATCTTAGGGACCAGAGTTAAATATTCAAAACTCTCCAGATTCTAAGTTCTGATCCATAACCACAGCTGCTGAATGGCTTTTTTGTCTGAGCAAAGTCACTAATCAAACTAAGGTGTAAAGAAATTATTTCCAAATGAACAAATAAATGATCTATCAGAGACTTCCTATATCATAGTTACACCACTAAAATTGAGCCCAAATGGTGTCAGAATGAAATTTTCATGACTAGAGAACAGATTTATGCTACCATGGGACAGTAGGTACTCTGTAGGGACAAAGGTTCCTTTGAGGACAACTCCATTCCTTCCACTCTAGCTATTCTGCAGAAGTATTTACATGCCCTAGTCTTTGGGGACCCAACCCTCATTACTGAAGGAAGGCATGAGTACAGAAATAATTGTTATTATGAGATATTCTCCATGTTTCACAAGTGTTCTGGCTGTTCTGAGAAGATTCAAGTAATAAAGGACATAAGGTAATTAGGTAGTGGCATGAAGTAGCCACCAGATAGGCAATAGAAACACAGGAAAGGGGAAAAGTCTCATAGGCTAATCTCCTCATTGTGGAAGCTCAGCCTGGACAGTGAACAACAGATCATGAGTCATCCTTAGAGCACGGGCCATTAAACATCACTGACCTTTAGAACAAGAGATGCTCTAAGAATTTGAAGGAACTTCAGGATCCATCTAGCTAATCTAGTTCATACATATAAAACAATCCTCTTTAAAATATGTTTAAATTACCATCCAGTTTCTCTTTGAAGATTTCCAATGAGATCTCTTTTAGGAAGGCTAGGACACAAGAGACTGGCCCACTGCATTTTCAAGTCACACATGCCCCTGGTGTGATTTCAGAGAATTCTCAAAATAAGGCCAATTTAAATATGACCCTGATGTGGATAGCACTTTCTTCTAATAGTATTTCCTGGCTAATTACTGGGTGATTAACATATTTTTTACTGAATAATAAAATAAAAATAATAATAAAATAATATTTTGTTCTGTATGACAAAAGACAATGCATTTGTGAAACAGGTCATCATTACTAATAAGAACCAAGTATTTCTGGTTTAAAGAGAAAGTAAATAAAAGTGCCAGTCCTAGTGTCAGCAAGAATCATCATCCTAAGTTGAAATCTGGCCCCAGACACTTACTGTGTGACCCTCCCCAACTCTTTTAATCCTGTTTGCCTCAGTTTTCTCACCTACAAAATGAACTGGAGAAGGAAATGACAAACCACTCCAACATCTTTGCCAAGAAGAATCTTCCCACTCCAGACCCAACACCCTATCCACTGACCACCAAGCTGACCCAGGGAAAATTTTAATGTCTTATAAAAGATATAGTTAGCAAACAGTAACTACAAAAAATCAGCATGGTTTCATTAAGAACAGTCATGCCAGACTAATCTCAGGGAATGCAATAAAATATAATTTTTATATTTATGAAATATTTCACTAAATCTTATGAACAAGGAGAAAAGATATTGTACAGGGTTGTGGGGGAGTACACGTAATTAAAAGCTATACACAAAGAGTAAAAATTAAAGTTTTAATGTCAACTTAGCAGATCTTTTCAAAATGTCCCAGGAACCTGTTCCTGGTCTACTGTTATTTAATAGTTTTTCAGACTCGGAAAAAACATCTCATTAGGTGGTTATACAATGCTATTTCATAATCTACTCCTTCCTATAAAGACATTAGCACCACATTCTGGTTGTCAATTACTCGTTCTGTACTCCACCACCACCCCCATATCGAATCTCCCAAGCTATTACATCATCTACACACATCTACACCATTTCTTGACTTTTTTCCACATTCACTAGATGACATCAATTTCATGGTGTCTGGAATACCATAGGTGATTGATAAATGTTTATTGATTAATTGATGATAACTGCCCTCAAAGAAAAACCTTCAAAAAAGCTATCATTTTTCTAGTAAGCAGCTTAATTGGATTAAATAAAGACATAGAAAAAGTAGAACTACCAACTATATCCAGATGAGACAATTGCAACATTTCACTTAATCCCACATCCAGAAAAAAAAATCTAACTGAATAAATATGAATTTCCTCAAATCATAACCTCTCCAGTTGAGTTCTAGGTCCTGGGACCATGGGAGTATCTAGTCATAAACGTATTAACACAAATTTTGTTACATTTATAAAGGGATTTACAAATATTTGTTGTTGTCCTTCCTTTGGTTTAGAAGAGGAACATCACAGGTGCTGTCTTGACTTTTGAATGAGCTGGATTTAAGTGAGGCAGAGTTTCACAGAGTTGTAAGCCTCACTCTGTCTTCCAGAGCCAACAAAATTCAGTGGCAAGACAAAAGTCAAGATGACTGGCAATGACCAGGTTGCAGTGGGTAATCTTGGCATCTTTGATGTCTGACCAAACACTAAGCACTTCATGGTGCCTGCTTCAGCTGCCCTCCTGTCCATTTCAACAAATTATTCTCACCTGTCCATTCTAACCGAGGAAGTCATCCATTCTCCTAACTCACCAACGGGTTGAGGCCTGTTCTTGCCTTCAACCTGGTTTATTCCATCTCCCAAGAGAGTTGTGCAAATATTTAAGCCCTAGGTAATTGCTGCTGCTGCTGCTGATCAGAAATAGTTACAAAATTGTAACAACAATTTGAAGTACGAAATAGTTTTTTCTGCTTTCACTGGAATTCATCTGCTGCTTATTTCTCTGCTAGTAACTTTTAGTTCCTGTTTTAGGTTGGCAGCTTCCTTTACCAGGGACATTACCTGTCTTTCACGTGCTTTCTACATTGAAATAAAGGTGTTCATTAGTAACTGTTAAGGTTAGCACAGTCTGGAGCCTGCTACAAGGAGGTTAGCATGGCTATCACTCATATGGAATATTATATTTGACATAAGCCCCCTCGTACTGATAGCTAAGTCACGTTGGAAGAGCAAAAAGACAAAGGTATCTATGTCAAATATGTCAGTGTACTGGAAAAGAACCTAGGATGTGCCTGCTACATGAAGATATTAGAAAGGCAGAAAAGCTCGTTTGATTGGAGGATAGAATGTGGGAAAAGTCTGGAAAGGTAGTCTAAAGATAGGCTATTAAGGACATTAAATACCAAGCAGAAGAGTATGTATTTTATTCTACAAGCAATATGAAGACTGTGAATCTTACTGAGCAAGAGAGTAACAGAAATTGGACTTATGTTTTGAGAATATTAGTTTGGCAATGGTGTGAACGATGGATTGAGGCACAGGGTCAGGGGAGAGGCTTGAGGCAAAGAGACTAATTAGAAAAGAATGTGATGATCCAGGAAGAGGTGATGAAGGTCTGAATGAGAGGGGGAAGGAGAAGTATATTAGAAATGTTGAGGTTGAAAATGACAAAGCTCAGTGACTGATTGTGTGTGATGAGTGAATGAAAGTGTAGAACTGAGGATGACTCCATTTGTACAAATGTGGATGCCTGAGAAGATGGAAATATTCTTGACATAAATAGGGAAAATAGAGGGGTAGAACCAAGATGGCAGAGAAGAAGCAGGGACCCACTGCAGATCTCCACCCAAACACCTCAAAATAATCTGAAAAATGACTATAAACAAATTATAGGGCAGCAGAAGACACAAAATGACAGACTGAAGTAAATTTCCAGTGCAAGACAATCAGGAAGGTTGAAGATAACTGTCTATTGAACCAGGCTGGAAGTGGAGTTGGCCACACCAACACAGACTGAGGAGGAGCAGGCCTTAGGGAATGAAAGAACTGGAGGCTGTTATGGATTCCAGATTTCTCAACACACAGATGCTAAAGACAGTTTCAAAGGTCAGTGGGAAGGGTTTCTCACCTGACTGAGTGGCGAGAGAGGTCTAGCCCCAGCATTAGTCCCAGGTCTGGCCAAGACATGGACCTAGTCCCGGGGCACCTGCAGCCACTACTGGAACATAGGCTGCTTCTGGAGCCCTCCACTTAACAAACAACAAAAGTCATGGAATTGACTGGGAAAATGAGCAAATGGGGAAAAGGAGACAGACTACAGATCCGTAATTTCTCAGTGAAGGGGTATTTTCTTATCTCACTGGTGGCAAGGAGCATCAAAACATACGACCAGAAGAAGACAATAAACCCCAAATCCCTATATCCAAAAGCTCTAAGAAAAATACGAATTGGTCTCAGGTCATGGAAAAGCTCAAAAAAGATTTTGAAAGTCAAGTAAGAGAAGTAGAGAAAAAAACAGGAAGAAAAATGAGTGATGCAAGAAAATCATTATAAACGAGTCAACACCTTGCTAAAGGAAGCCCCCCCCCAAAAAAGTGCTGAAGAAAATAACGCCTTTAAAACTAGACTAACAGAAATGTGAAAAGAGAACCCAAAAGCCCATGAGGAGAAGAATGCCTTAAAAAGCAGAATGAACAAAATGGAAAAAAGAGGAACAATAGCGCACTGAGGAAATCTTTAATAATTAGAATGGAACAAATGGAAGCTAATGACTTCATAAGAAATCAAGAAATTATAAAACAAACCAAAAGAATGAAAAAAAACCAGAAGATAAGGTGAAGTATCTCACTGGAAAAGCTACTGGCCAGGAAAATGTATACAGAAGAAATAATTTTAAAATTATTGGACTACCTGAAAGCCATGATTAAAAAAAAAAAAGCCTGGATATCATCTTTCAAGCCGTGAATAAGGAAAACTGCCCTGATATTCTAGATCCAGAGGGTAAAACAGAAATGGAAAGAATCCAACAATCACCTCCTGAAAGACATGCCAAAAAGAAAACTAAGAATATTGCAGCCAAATTCCAGAGTTCCCAAGTTAGGGAGAAACTATTACAAGTAGCCAGAAAGAAACAATTCAAGCATTGTGGAAGCACAATCAGGATAACACAGGACTTAGCAGCTTCCACAGTAAGGGAGAGAAGGGTTTGGAATGTGATATTCCAGAACTCAAAGGAGATAGGATTAAAACCAAGAATCATCTACCCAGAAAAACTGAGTATAATAATTTAGGGGGAAAAGTGAAATTTCAATGAAATACGGGACTTCCAAGCATTCTTGTTGAAAAGACCAGAGTTGAATAGAAAATTTGACTTTCAAATACAAGAATAAAGAGAAACATGAAATAGTAAACAGGAAAGAGAAGTCACAGGAAAAGTAGAATGCTGGAAATCATCTCACTTAAAAGAGGCAAGAAATAACTTTCACAATGAAGACGAAGAGAGGAGATCAAAGGGAATAAGTGAGCCTTGCTCCCGTTGGATTTGGCTTAAGGGGAGAATAGCGCACACTCAATTGGATATGGAAAGCCACTTTACCCTGAAGGAAGGCAGGGAAAGGAGAGGGATCATAATAGAAGGAAAAGCAAATTGGGGAAAGAGACAATCAGAAGCAAACATTATTGTGGGAAGACAGATCAAGGAAGAGAATGGAATAAATGGAGGCTAGAATAAGATGGAGGGAAATGTATTAAGTCTTTCATAACGTGAGTATTACGAAAGTGTTTTGCAAGGTCATATGTGTATGACCAATATTGAATTGCTTGCTTTCTCAATGACTGTAGAAAGGAAGGGAGGAAAGCAGATAATACGGAATTCAAAATTTTAATAATGAATGCTAAAAATAGTTTTTCAACTGGGAAATAAGATGTACAGCCAATGGAATGTAGAAATTTATTTTGCCCTACATGAAAATAGAGGGGAGGGTGATTGCAAAAGGGGGGATAAATAGAAAGGATGATATACTAGAAGAAGGGGCAGATGGAGTGCATGCTATCCTGAGTAGGGGGTCGGGAGAGATGGGAGAATATTTTGAATTCAAGTCCTTGTGGAAGGGAATGTTCAAAACAGAACAATAAATAATTAAATTGTGTGTGTGTGTGTGTGTGTGTGTGTGTGTAAAAGAATTTATTAGTCACTGGATGCAAATCAAAGCAGAATGGGTCTTGAGAGTAGGGGACCTCCCTCTTGTCATGTGATTCCTTATCAGAAATGTTACAGTATGTATTCCACTTGGGTATGGGTTAGACTATGTGGTCACTGAGGTAATTTCCAATTTTTAAATTCATTAATTCTATTGTTCTAATTCAAAGTGATAGTGAATTTCTTAATTAATAAAACAATAGGTGACAACTGCCCCAAAATTTGTAATGTATTTGTATAGAAGTCTGTCCAGTTAATTTAGAATCTATTTTCATTTTACAAAGACTTGAGACTAAACAAAATAAAGAACAAGAATAAGATTATAAATTATTCAGGAGTTTCTAATATTCATCAATACAGGAAGTTAATCCATTGAGAATTCTATACGCATACTTTCCCTCAAGTCATAACCCCACCACCATCCTCAAATGCAAAAGTTCCTAGAGATATATAGTTTTATATCCTACCATCATTTTCACCAATCTTTTCAGTTTATTATTACATTACTCAAATTTCTGAAAATGGCAGAAGACAGAATCAATTGTTTGAAACGAATTAAAGTAGATGTTCTCCAAGTTCAGGATGGAGGGGGAGAATTTAGGTCCCTTGATTCGTAAGAGATATTTAGGGTGTGAGAATTAGAGATGTTGTACTTTAAAGATCAAAGTGAATACGAAAAATCTGTATGGAGTCATTTAATTAAAATTAGAGGCCTAATGAAGACTTTGCACACTCAACAACTTTGCCAAAAGCACTCTTAACTTCCTTGTTCCTCAAGCTGTAGATGAGAGGGTTTAGCATGGGAATGACCATGGTGTAAAAAACTGATGCCATTTTGTCTGTACCCATGCAATGACTAGAACTGGGTTGTAAATACATGAAGATGATTGTCCCATAGAATATGGACACAGCTGTGAGGTGGGAAGCACAGGTGGTGAATGCTTTCTGGCGGCCCTCTGTTGAGCGCATTCTCAAGATGGCAATGAAAATGAATAAATAGGATAACAATATGATGAAAATGGCAAAAAAGACATTGAACCCCACAACAAAGAAAACCACTAATTCACTGATGTGTGTGTCAGAGCAGGAGAGAGCCAGGAGGGGTGGAATATCACAGAAAAAGTGAGGAACCACATTGGAACTGCAGAAGTGGAGACTGAATGTGTCTCCTGTGTGAATGGAGGAGTTCAGAAATCCACAGAAATAAGAGCCAATGACTAGACCAACATACACACTAGATGTCATGCTGGTGGTGTAATGGAGGGGCTTACACACAGCAACCTGGCGATCATAAGCCATTGCAGCCAGGAGATAACTTTCAACAGTGGCAAATGCAACAAAGAAGAACATTTGTGCAGCACAACCATTGTAGGAGATGATTTTGTTACCCGTGAGGAGCCCAGCCATCACTTTAGGAGTAATGGCTGTCGAGTAACCAAAATCTACCAAAGAGAGGTTACTGAGGAAAAAGTACATGGGTGTGTGGAGATGAGAGTCCCAAGAGATAATCACCACCATTCCCAGGTTCCCCACCAGAGTGATCATATAGATGGCAGTGAACATTATGAAGAGGGGGACTTGAAACTCTGGAGCATCTGTTAATCCCACAAGGATGAACTCTTTCACCTCTGAGTCATTCTCCATATATATATCTTTAGAGATTTTCTGAATCACCTGGGTCAAGAGAAAAACAGAATAAATCATGGCAAGTGATCAATATTTTGTGAGATGTATAGAATCGTTTAAAATTAGGAAACGGAACTTCCATTACATAAACACTGTTTTTTCATGTGTGTTAAACTTAACACAATAAGACCAATGTTGTAATTATGGACTTTTTAACACATAGAAGAAGAGGCAAATTCCCATTATATTTTTAAGCTTATTAGTGAGCTTACATTTCTGAACAGTTTCTTAACCTTCTCTACCCAATCTATGTACATCTTCATTACATCTCAGCCACACATGGACACAGACCTACCCTTTATTTCACCATCATTCATAATTGTTCTAGCTCTATGAGACAAAACTGTGAAATCTCTTGGATCACAGCATCCTGTCTTTCCATTGCACACTGTGCAATCTAGATTTACTCCTTACCAATACTCCTTACCAGTGCCTAAGTCTCTCACTATTCTCCAAGTTCATTACCTCCATTCTCTCGTCTATGTTATTTTCCTTCGTATTAGTAACCTATCATTAGCTGGCTCAACCAAAGTTCCTCAGCTATCCTAGGATGCCTTGTCCCCTTGTCTTTTCACTAGTCATGCAAATTCTGGGTTACACTTATCATCTACTTTGTTTTCCCACTAATGTGATGCTCAATAAGTCCCATAATTGTGCTGACTGGGTTCACTACAAATCTGTTACCTTATCTCATTTGCATCTTCCATGGGATATAGCAATGAATTCTTCCCTAACTCAACCCCTATCCTTCTTTCCAAGGTAAATTATGACAAAAAAAATTTATCTTATATGACCTCCTATACCACCTCATTTTCACTTCATCTTATCAGAAATAGATACCATCCCTTTTTAGCAGTGAACAACTTTTTCCCCTTTCTCTCCTCCTTTGCTCCTATTTCAGATAAAGAGCTGGGTCTTCTCCTTGATAAAGTAATCTTCTCTAATTTTGCTCTTCATCTTATGTAATCATCATCACCATCATCATCATCATCATTCCCATAGCACCTTAAGATCTGCAAAGTACTTTACAAATGTTATGTCATTTTTTTCTCATTATGTCCCTGAGAGTTATTATTCTCCTTATTTTCTAAAGGAAAAAAATCTAAGGAAGAAAAATTTAAGTGACATTCACTGTCACACACCAATTTAAGTGTCTAAAGTCAAATTTTAATTAAGATCTTCCTAAGTTGGGTTTGGATCTTTACATACTGGGGCAAGTTGATGCTTCTGAGAATCTGAGCCCTCAATCTTTCAAACTCTTTATTTCATTTTCACTCTCTCTTTATTTGCTTCCTCATTCCCTGCTATTTACAATAGTGCCCACTTATCAAGACTTTAAAAAAACTTCACTTGACTCTGCCATCTACTGAAACTATTGTCCTATTATTTTCCTCTTTTTCACTGAGAAATTTCTAGAAATTAATGTCTATTTTCAGTTTCCTACTTAGTTTCCTCAGCCACCACTGAAGCTTCACCCTTTATATTTTGGTTTCTGACTGTATTATCCAAAAAGAGAAAAGAAAGAAAGACAACCTTCTTTCTCCAAGGTTAGGAAAAATCTCTTATCTGCTAAATAGGAAGTTTTTGAGCTGTGTTTGTTTTGTTTTTTTGATCTATCATCTTTCTACTGTATTTTTCTTCAGCAGTTGATACCAAGAACATGCTTTAGGGCTAGGTAAGACACCAGATGACAGAATCAGAATCTTAAAAGCCCTCAAAAAGTTCTAGCACTAGGCTGAATCTAACCAGATGAAATTCAATGAGAATTGCATAAGAGTACCAAAAAAAAATTCCCCAAATATGAGGGATGCGATAGAGGAACAGGAGTTGTTCTCTAGAGAAGTAGTGAATTCTGCCTCCTAAGAGGAAAAAATTTAAACAGAGACTAGATAAACACATCTGTACTATGTGATTCTCAGATTCTGTGATTCTGTGCTCTCTTTTCTGAGCTCCACTCCCACATTATAACTGTATGCTGGGTATCTTCACATGGCCATCCTCTAGTCATATCAAAACCAACATATCAAAATAAAATCCATCATCTGTCTTCTGAAACCCACCTGTCTTCCTGACTTGCTATATTGG
This sequence comes from Notamacropus eugenii, assembly GCF_028372415.1. Classification (NCBI taxonomy): domain Eukaryota; kingdom Metazoa; phylum Chordata; class Mammalia; order Diprotodontia; family Macropodidae; genus Notamacropus; species Notamacropus eugenii. The sequence goes on from NC_092873.1 coordinate 4,562,938, forward strand.
AGGGTACCATTTTCCAGGTAACTAAGACATAGGCTTAATGTCATCATCAAATCTTGAATTTATGTCAGCTACTACACTTAATCAGTTGCTTAGCATATTCAATTCTATTTCCGTAAAACCTCTTACATCCACCCTTCTGAAGAGTCATAAAACTGAAATTCTTCGTTCACCAAATAATGAATGATAATTCCAATTCATCTTCTTACTGCAATTTTCTATCCTCACCAATGTATCTTTTATCAAATTGCTAAATCAATATTTCTAAACCTTTTATACAATTTCTAAATCAATATTTCTTGACACTCTGATACTCAAGGATCTTCAATGGATCCCCATGGTTTCTAAGATTAAAAAAGATCACTAATTGACACAGAAAGACCTTTATCATTTGTCTCCAATCTCACTTCAAATGAAATAAAAATGCATTGTAAATTTCAAATTGTCAAATAAGTGTTAGTTATCAGCATCATCTACTTAAATATAAGCTTGTAAAATACTATGAAAACGGTGGTTATACATCTGTGATTTGGAACCCTAGACCTCCCCTTTCCATTAAAATTTCAATACTCTTTTGTTTTTACACAGGACACTCCTATTGTAGATCTCAATAGGACCTTCTAATATATGAGACCTTGCTGCTGTTCAGTTGTTTCAGTTATGTCCAAATTTTCAACATCTCATTTGGGGTGTTCTTGGCAAAGATACTGGAGGAGTTTGCCCTTTCAGCTCATTTTACAGATGAGGAACTGAGGCAAACAAGGTTAAGTGACTTGCCCAGGGTCACACAGCTACTAACTGTCTGAGGTCAAATTTAAACTAAGAAAGTTGAGTCTTCTTGAATCCAGGGCAGTACTCGATCCAATGTGCCACCTAACTGCCCCACATGAGACCTACCTGAATTCTTTAGGTTAGTGACAAGACTTTAAGGATGAAGATTGGCCAAGGATCTTCACTTAGAGGTCTTCATTTAGAAGCCTAAGCCAGAGAAGAATATAAAGAGGTTTTCTTGTAGAAACCTTTCCCAGTGCCTGGTACCAAACACACAGAGATCTCCGGGTTGTAGACTGTTGTCCTTAGTCACTAGTGTTGCATGAATCTTGGTGTCAGTAAGGTAATTAGATGAATTAAAGCATAGGAGAATATTTTCTGAATAAATTAATAAATGAATGATGGATGATCACTTCAATGCAAGTTTGCTTCATGTACAATAGTAGGGAAAAGGCTTTCTGTGCCTTGTGTACAGCCTAGGAGTGGAGTATTATAAGCATGTAAGCATCAATGCCCTTAGGGGGAAAAGGCTCCTCTAAGGACAAACAGAGCTCCTCAGTCAATTCCTCTGCAAAATATGTAAAAACACAACATGGTCTATGGGGACTCATACCACATTCATAAGGTAAGTCATGACTGTTCTCAGCTGTTGTTGTCAAGAATTCTCTAAAATGCTCATTGCTCAAAGAAGAGTCAAGAAATCAAAGCCATGAGCTTGCTAGACCTGATCGAGGTACCAGAAGGACAGCAGGAAAACAGACAGCGGATGAAATAATTCCCTTAGGCCTCAGGCAGAGTGGCTTCTCATAGAGCAGTTTGAATTCACTTGCCACTTTGAAAACTAAAATTTGATTTCAAGTTGATGAAGTTGATGATAAAGAGGGTTTGATGAATTTAAGTGATGGAATCTTAGTGATAAAAAGAAGAAATAAATCATTAAAATTACACAGAAAAAAATAGAAGGAATTTCAGAAAGGGACACAGATAAGGAGGGCAGTTTTACTATTGGGTAAAAGTAATAAATACAACAACTATACATAATATTAGCACCTTCCTATTCAATTTTGAATCTATTCAAATGAAATGTCCACGGTTATTAACACTTGTTGAATCCATCATAAAAAATATATTTTTCCCCAACTGATAAATGGTCAAAGGATATGAACAGGCAATTTTCAGAGGAAGAAACTAAAGATATCTATAATCATATAAAAAATGCTCTAAATCACTTTTGATTAGAGAGATGCAAATCAAAACAACTCTGAGGTATCACATCACACTGATTAGATTGACAAACATGCCAGAACAGGAAAATGATAAATGTTGGAGAGGATGTAGGAGAGTTGGCACACTAATTCGTTGTCGGTGGAGCTGTGAGTTCATTTAACCATTCTGGAGAGCGATTTGGAACTATGTTCAAAGGGCTACAAAAATGTGCATACCCTTTGACCCAGCAATATCGCTAAAGACACACATATTCTAGCCCTTCCCCCACAGCCCATAAAATACCTATAAAAAATGACTCTAAACAAATTCTAGAGCAGCAGAAACCACAAAATGACAGAGTGAAAGAAATTTCCAGCCCAAGATAGCCTGGAAGGCCGACAGGAAAGGTGTATCTTAAGGGGTGTGGAGCAGAGCAGAACCCATGGAGCCCAGCCCAGCTGTGACCATACTGCACAGCAAGGACAGGACCAGAACAGGCCTTTGGGGAGGAATTCTCAGTAGTAACAGTGGTTCTCAGACCCTTCAACCCACACGTGATGAAGACACTTCAAAGGTCAGTGAGATGGCTTTTTCACTTTGGTGACAAGGGAGCAGGGTCCTTCCCTAGCCCTGGACCTAGGCAGTGGCAGGGGCAGCAGTAGTAGCAAGAGTAAGCAGTGGTGGCTGCAGTGTCAGCAGCAGGCAGCAGCCAGGATCCATTGTTGGATCCCTCAGCTTAAAACTCCTGGGAGAAATGAGCTGCTGATCTGAACCTCAGCACTGAGTGGCAGCCTTACCTCTCTGCCTAAAGTGCCCAGAGGAATTGAGCAGCTGATCTAAATCTCAGCCAAAAGCAGGGCCAGGGAGTATACTCCTTTCCCTTGGAGGAACTGAGAACATACAGGTACCCAGAGGATACTCTCTTCTTGACAAAGGACCCAAAAGTCAAGTAACTGGTTGGAAAAATGCTCAAAAAAGGGGAAAAAATCAGACTATAGAAGGTTACTTTCTTGGTGAACATGTATTTTCTCCCAACCTTTTGGATGAGGAATAACAATGCTTATCATAAGGGGAAGACATAAAAGTCAAGGCTTCTGTGTCCCAAACATCCAAAATAAATGTGAAATAGGCTCAGGTCATGGAAGAGCTCAAAAAGGATTTTGAAAATCAAGTGGGAGAGGTAGAGGAAAAATTAGGAAGAGAAATAAGAATGCAGCAAGAAAATCAAGAAAAGCGAGTCAATAGCTTGCTAAAGGAGACCCAGTAAAATGCTGAAGTAAATAACACCTTTCAAAATAGGCTAACTCGATTGGAAAAAGAGGTCCAAAAATCCAATGAGGAGAAGAATGTTTTAAAAAGCAGGATTAGCCATATGGAAAAGAAGTTTCAAAAGCTCACTGAAGAAAATAATTCCTTAAAAATGAGAATGGAACAAATGGAAGGTAATGACTTCATGAGAAACCAAGAAATTACAAAACAAAATCAAAAGAATGAAAAAAATTGAAGATAACGTGAAATATCTCATTGGAAAAACAACTGACCTGGAAAATAGATCCAGGCCAGACAATTTAAAAATTAAGGGCTTACCTTAAAGCCATGATCAAAAAAAAAAAAAGCCTAGACATCGCCTTTCATGAAATTGTCAAGGAAAACTGCTGAATGCTGAAAACTAGGACAAGAGGGCAAAATAAATATTGAAAGAATCCACTGATCATCTCCTAACAGAAATACAAAAAGAGCAACTCCTAGGATTATTGTAGCCAAATTGCAGAGCTCCCAGGTCAAGGAGAAAATATTGCAAGCAGCTACAAAGAAACAATTCGAGTACTGTAGAAACACAATCAGGATAACACAAGATCTAGCATCCTCTACATTAAGGGATCCAAGGGCTTGGAATATGATATTCCAGAAGTCAGAGGAACTAGGATTCAAACCAAGAATCACCTACCCAGAAAAACTGAGTATAGTACTTCAGGGGGAAAATGGTCATTCAATGAAAGAGAGGACTTTCAAGCATTCTTGATGAAAAGACCAGAGCTGAATAGAAAATTTGACTTCTAAACACAATAATCAAGAGAAGCATGAAAAGGTAAACAGGAAAGAGAATTCACAAGGGATTTGGTAATGTTGAACTGTTTACATTCCTAAGTGTATTTGTAACTCTTGAAACTTATCTCAGTATATGGGTAGTTGGAGGGGTTATACACATATGGATGTATACACAGAGAGCACAGGGTGAATTCAATAGGAAGGGATCATATCTAAAAATATAAAATTAAGGGGTGAGAGAGGCATATATTGGGAGGAGAAAGGGAGAAATGAAATGGGGCAAATTATCATCTCTCATAAAAGAGGCAAGAAAAAGCTTTTTCAGTGGAGGGGAAAACGGACTAGGTGAGGGGGAAAACGTGAAGCTTGCTGTTACCACATTTAGCTTAAGAAAGGAATAACATACATACTCACTTTGGTATGAAAATCTATCCTACACTAAAGGAACATAGAAGGGGATAAGTAGGGTGGGAGGGATGATGGGATGGAGGACTAATGGAAGGAGGGACCAATTATTTTGGGGAGGGACAAAAGAGAGAATAAAAGAAATGGAGAGCAGGATAGGATTGAGGGAAATAGTTAGCCTTACACAACATGACTATTATGGAAGTCGTTTGCAAAACTACACATATGTAGCCTGTATTGAATTGCTTGCCTTCTCAGTAGGGATAGGTGAGGAGGGAGGAAGGAACAGAATTTGGAACTTGAAATTTTAGGAACTGATGTTGAGAATTGTTTTTGTATACAACTGGGAAATAAGAGATACAGGTAATGGGATATAAAAATTTATCTTGCCCTACAAGACAAGGGAGAAAATGGGGATAAGGAAAGAGAGGGGTGTTAGAAGGGAGGGCAGATTAGGGGAAGGAATAATCAGAATGCATAGTGTTTGGGATGGGGGAGGGGAGAGACAGGGAGAAAATTTGGAACTCAAAATTTTGTGGAAATGAATGCTGAAACTAAAAATAAATAAATAAACATTTAAAAAATAAAATCAATAAAAATAATATCCATTTTGTTTGATTTTTTTTTCATCAGGCCTTGGAGTAGTAGGTGAGTCAATTCTAAGAACAATGACTTTGCATTCTAGCAGCTCAGGCTACATTCTACTGAGATGAAGAGTCATTCAAGTTTACTGTGTCCCAGTCTAGGCCATTCAGGATATTCGACTTTTGCACTTTTATGTAAACAGGTAAGTTTCAACATTCAACTTCAGAATTAAGCAACCAAGCACAAAGCACCTATCGGGCCCACACATCTAAATAACAGTCTCCTTTGTGATGTGATTGATAATGGAAAAGTAAACAGTAATAAAGTGTTGGTGCAATCATAGTGTGATGTGAAGGGACTGCTGTCTCTTCTTTCAGCTAGACTGACAGAATAAATAAGCCAAAGAAAAGACAAGTATCTAAGGCATGAGGAAATACAAATGAGATCATTTTAATTCTTGTTCATGAAAACAAAATAGAAATCCCACAGAAAAGACCTGTGGTCTTGATTTGTTTTATTCTTTTCCTCAACTACATGAAAAGAAAAAATGTTTAACATTACTTTTTAAATTTGAGTTTTAAATGGTCTCTTCTCCTCCCTCCCCTGCCCACTCTTTGAGAAGGCATTTGGTAGTGGATTTTTTATTATACTTAATATAATTTTGCTTTTTAATAGGAAGATCTTCCCCATCCATTGATGGGCCTGCCCATTAAGGAGTGTTTGACTAGGGAAGATTTGTAGGAAGGCTCACATCTTTTGTGAATTTTCTAATAAGGCACTGGTTCTCAACGGTTGTGATGCCCTCTGACTCTGAAGCATGTACAGGTACTGAATTTTACTTGGGGGCTTAATGACTGGAAGTATTTGTTGGGCCAGAATAGACTCTGGGAAGCCAGTAAGGAGCCCCTGACTTTGAAAACTCAGATGTTGGTGTTTCTCTCTCCAGTAATTATTTATGTATGTAATGGTCAGACTGGTGGATCTCTCTGCTGATCTATTATGTATGTATGGCTTATGTTAGAAAGTTGAAAGCCATGTCTGCTGATTTTAATTGCTATGTATTTTCTCTGAAATTCAGGGTACTGATTTTTTCCTCTACACTAAGTGAATGATACATATGCTTCATAAAAGTAATTGTTTACCCCTCAAAAGTTGCCTTTCCTTTTAGAAAAGCAAATCTAAGAACCTGTGCCCTCCCTTCTATCACACCCCAGCCTTCCCTTATCCACATCTTCTCTCTTTTCTTGTAGGACAAGACAAATTTAAGTTTGCCTCTGTACGTCAGAATCCTTGCTTTTACAAGCAAACAATTTGAGATAGATTATACGTATATAGTCCGGCAAACTGCCACACTGCAAAAGAAAACATACATTAAAAAAAGAATAGAAATATTTTTAAAAGTCTACTTCAATGAACATTCAGACTCCATTACTTCTTTCTCTAAAGGTGGTAAACATTTTTTGTCTACAAGTCTTTATTAATGGCCTTGGACCATTGCTAGCTAAGTCTATTCTCAAAATGCAATGGTCCAAGGCCATTTATAAAGACTTGTAGACAAAAAAAATGTTTCCCAATTCATCATCACATAATATTGCTGTTACTGTGTACAGTCTTCTCCTGAGTCTGCTCATTTCCCTTTGAATGAGTTCAAGTAAGTCTTCCCAGGATTTTTCTGAAAGCAACCTCCTCATCATTTCTTATAGCACAAGAGTATTCCATCTTTTATGGTCACATTTTCATAGTACACACCCTCTTCAAGGACAACTTGTGCAGCCATTCCTCAATTGATGGCCATCTTCTCAATTTCCAGTTCTTTTCTGTGCCCTTTTTTATATAGGATTACCCATCTAAATTAGTATATTTATTTCAAGTATTTAAAATCAAAGATGTTGATGATAGCATGGTGCAAAAGAGAAGGATGGCCTTGGACTGAAGAAAGCAAAAAATAGTTTTTGATTCTGGCTTACTAGCTTGATTTCTAGTTATAATGCAAAATTTATCTGATCTGTCAGTGCCCACAGGAAGCTCTCTATAAAGGTTATAAACAAGTGGCAAATCTGTCTGCACAAAGGAAGATATCACACTGGAAGCACCTCATGCCAAAGAAATAGGGGTGCAGATAAAAATTCAGTTTAAGGAGAATAGTAATTAACTTCTTGTAGTACTTGTTCATAACAACCAAGCTCGGGTATTAGGCAAACGTAAGCCCCAACTCACTCAATAATTACTTAGACCAAGTAATCCAATAAGCAAATGAAATGTGTACAAGGGCTATTTTCTTTTTATATAATAGTTTTATTTATTTGTTTTTAGATTTTGACATTCATTTCCACAAAATTTTGAGTTCCAATTTTTCTCTCCATCTCTCTGCTCCTTCCCTCCCATAACACTTTACATTCTCATTACCCCTTTCCTCAATGTGCCCTCCCTTCTATCACACCCCACTCTTCCCTTATCCACATCTTCTCTCTTTTCTTGTAGGACAAGACAAATTTCTATATTCCATTACCTGTATTTCTTATTTCCCTGGTCTATGCAATAATAATTCTCAACATTCATTTCTAATACTTTGAATTCCAACTTCTCTCCCTCCCTCCTTCCCCCCATCCCCACTGAGAGAGCAAGCAGTTCAATACAGGCTTATATGTGTCATTTTGCAAAAGACTTCCTTAATAGCCATGTTGTGTAAGACTAACTATATTGCCCTCCATGTTACCCTATCCCCCCTTTCTTTCTATTCTCTCTTTTGATCTTGTCCCTTCCCAAAAGTATTTACTTCTAGTTACTCCCTTCTCCCATTTGCCCTCCCTTCTATCATCCCCCTCACCCCACTTGCCCCCTTCTCTTCTACTTTCCTGTAGTGTAAGATAGATTTTCATATCGAATTTAGTGAATATGTTAATCTTATAAGGGCTATTTTCAGTACTTGACATCATTCTCTGTTCCATAGCAAGGGGTAGACTAAAGTTCTTTGCAAATATAAGGTGAAATCTTCTGAATTTCAGAAAATGTGGAGTGAGGATGAAATTGTGATAAACAGTTTGCATTCCTCCAGTCCTATAAGCTACTGATCAGGGATTCAGTAGGTGGTAACTTTCAGAGGAAGATACTTCCCAGGTTTGAGAACAAAAAGAAAAATTCATTCTGTCCATTTGATGGAGGACAAAGAGTGTGGACCTTAAAGATTGTGCATACTATGAAGATATGAGGAAAAAAGATGTATTACATTTGCAACTTAATCAAAGGAATGAGCCTAGTGATGACTTTGCTCCCTGACAAATTTTAGTGAAAGCACTCTTGACATCTTTATTCCTTAGGCTATAGATGACAGGGTTCAACATAGGGATAACAGTAGTGTAAAAGAGAGACACTACTTTGTCTGTGTCCATGGAATGATGAGAACTAGGTAGTAAGTACATGAAGATTACTGTCCCGTAGAATATGAATATTGTTGTGAGATGGGAAGCACAAGTAGAGAAGGCTTTCCTTCGACCCTTAGCTGAGCGCATCCTCAAGATGGCAATAAAGATAAATAAGTAGGATGTCAAGATGATGAAAAAGGCAAAAAACACATTGAATCCTGCAACAAAGAAGAGAATCAGTTCACTGATGTGTGTCTCAGAGCAGGACAGAGCCACAAGTGCTGGAAAGTCACAGAAAAAGTCATGGACCACATTGGAACTACAAAAGTCAAAGCTGAAAGTGTCCCTTGTGTGAATGGAAGAATTCAGAAAACCACAGACATAGCAGCCAACAGCCAAACCAGCACACACATTAGATGTCATGATGGTGGTGTAATGGAGGGGCTTACACACAGCTGCATGGCGATCGTAAGCCATAGCAGCCAGCAGAAAATTTTCAGCAGTGGTAAAGGCCACAAAGAAGAAAAATTGTGCAGCACACCCATTGTAGGAGATTATCTTGTCTTCCATGAGGAAGATAGCTATTACCTTGGGAGTAATAGCAGAAGAATAGCCAAAATCCACCAGAGAGAGGTTACTGAGGAAAAAGTACATGGGTGTGTGGAGATGGGAGTCCCAGGAGATCAAGGCTATTATCACCAGGTTCCCCACCAGGGTGATGAGGTAGATAATAGCGAAAACTATGAAGAGGGGTACTTGGAGCTCTGGAGCATCTGTCAGTCCTACAAGGATGAATTCATTCACTTCTGACCTGTTCTCCATAATTGACTTCTGGAAGTTGGATCATTCACCAGTGACAAGAAAGAAACCATCAAAAAATATATATTTCCATGCAATGAATATGTTCAAGCTATAATCCAATGCAAGAGACATATCTCATTGTAAGAGTGGAAATATTGGCCTGAGAAATGAAGAAAATTGAAGTTATTATCATGGTAACTCTTCCAGGTCTCTACAATTCATTTTTCAAGATTCATATTTGTAAAAACATTTTTTGCATATTCCTTCACAACTTGTTTTTGTCTCTTAACTTTAACATTTCAAATTGTGCTGCATCATGGCTAAAATTTGTGTCATGTCTTACTGATCAAGAAAAATTAGCATGAGAAAATGTGGTAGTAAGTAGGGTGGCAAGGCTATGTCTTTCTCATGAATATACTTCAGTCTGTTGAAGAATCTTATAACAGGATACTGGTCTGTGAGTCTCATCCTTATGAGTCTGTGTGGTGGGCTCATCAGATGAAATTCTGTCTGGACGTTAGAGCATTCATATATAACTAGTTCTGATCTATAGCCAAGTGGAACAAAGCAGCCATTTTTGTTCACAATATGGCTGGAACTGTTGTGCAAAAGGCACGAGCCATCCAGGGTGAGTCTCAGAGTTTGGGCTCTTTCTGGACTTACTGGCATTGAAGAAGGAAAATGAACTGCTGAGGAGCTTACTTGGATCTTCCCTCACCCAGAGCCTGCATAAAGCTAAGAATTCATAATCTTACTATTGCTTCTCTGCTCCCCAACTCCAACACTCCTACTTCAATATACTTACTGGTTCTTCCTCAACCACCCTAAACTCACAGTTCCTTAACTTGCTGTTTTCACATGACCTATTCCTCCATTGAAATCTCACTCAAGTCCAGAAGCCATCTTATTATCTCACTGATCTTGCCCTTGTAACATTACCACTACCTGCAACCTTCACTCCTATAATCATGCTGCTTAGCAAAGCTGAAGACAATCGTGAAACCACGTTGAGTGATTCCACTAAAAGTTTAAGCTATATAACATTTGCTCTACTCTCACTGCTGCAAAATAATTGTTTAACAACTCATTAATCAACCTGTAATCTCCCTCCCCACAGTGGCTCTTCAAAAGCTTTTCATCCCCAAGATGCCTGCTGATACTATCAACTTCTTCACTGTCTCACATGAAGTTGTGACCCTTCTCCTTGTCAAGGCGTACTCTCTCAGATTCACACCTCGTCTAATGTTGTCCCATCTTCTCCAGTAGATTGACCTCTCTAGCATGCCCATTCTCTCACTTATATTCAGTCTTTCACTGTCTAATAGCTACTTCCATACACCCTGAAATCATACCCATATCTCCCGCATCCTCAAGAACTTCTCACATTCTACATCCATCTCCACTGTTATTTATGTTCCATTCATACCTCCCTATTCTCTTACTTCCTACATCCAATTGACGTTAAAGACCAGTCAATTTTACCTTTATCATAACCTCTCACTATGCTCCTTTAGCAATGCAACCACCTCAGTGTGAATCTCCATTACCTCATGTCTAGATTACTGCAATTGCATGTGAGTTGCTCTTCCTACTACAAGTTTCCCTTCACTGTAGTTCATCTACTCAGCTGTCAAACTAATTTTCTAAAGCACAGATCATCTTGCAACTCAATACACTTCAGTGTCTCCATATCACATCAGGAAAAAATAGAAAATTGTTCATTTTATAATATAGATTTCACGCCTTACATTTCAATTGTTCTTATAGCTTATATCCCTCTCACTTACAATGTATTCAAGTGACATTGGCCTCCTTACTATTCCTCAAGTAAGACATTCCAGCTCTCAACTCTGGAAATTTTCAGTGACTGCTCCCCATGCCTGGAATATTCTTCCTCTTCTTATCCAAATTCTACCTTTTTGGGATTCCTTCGTGTTCCCGCTAAAACCTCACCTCATATAAGAAGCCTTTCTCAATTCCCCTTAATTTCATTTTTAAATGAGCAAAACTGTTTCTTCTAATCTTTCATCCCAAGCCCATATTCTCTGGAGAAATTAAGGCAAAACGCAAATTCTCATTCAACATATATAGTCGATCAAAACAAATTTTCACATTGGCCATAATAAAAAAATGTCTCATTTTGTACTCTGAGTCCTTCACTTCTCTCTCAGGAGGTGAATAGTATGTTTCATCATGAGTCTTCTGGAATCATTGTGCCGCTATTTTTGGTGCTGCTTCTGCTGCTGTGGTTGGGTTGTTTTCAGTCACATCCACATCCATAAGCCTATTTGGGATTTCTTGGCAAAGATACTGGAGTGGTTTGCCATTGTCTTCTCCAGCTCTTTTTACAGATGAGGAATCAAGTCAAAGAGGGTGAAGGGACTTACCCAGGTCACACAGCTAGTATGTGTCTAAGGCCAAATCTGCTCTCAGGAAGATGAGTCTTCCTAATTTCAGGCTCAACACTCTATCCACCAGAACACCTAGCTGTCCTATTATGCTGCTAATGGTTTCTAATTCTTTCAAAGTGATTTTCCTTCACTATATTGCTGCGGAATTTTTTTTCTCTTCACTCAACATCAGATCATATATATCTTCCCTGGTCACTCTAAAAATCATCTCCTTCATTATTATGTACTATAAGATTTTATTCATTCCTCAAATTGAAGGCACCCTCTCAGATTACTTTCTTTACCACTTCTGACTCCAGTGTCAGCAGACTGTTCTTTCTCCCTATGTCTTCATGGACAAAAAATTCTCTATGATTTTCTGGATTCCCCCATAGGATTCAGTCCTGAGTTCCCATCAATATGTCTTTATATCAGACCCTGTGAGAGATCAATGAATCTTAAAAATAGAAAGATTTTAAAATAGGACTGACGTTTTTGGTCAAGGCCTGACATGTCATCAGAGTAGGGAGTTCCCCATGTGGAAATCCCCTCCACAGCTATCGAACAGCAACTAATCTGTAAACTGTTGTAACCTGGGGCATTGAGAGGTTCATCAATGTCACATAGCCAGTATGCATCAGGTAGAAGACTTGTGAATGCAGGTACTCTTTACTCCAAGAAAAAAGAGGAAAGTAAGTTGAATGTTACTTGTACAATGGAAAGAATGCTACATTTGGTATCAGAGGACGAGCATTAGAATCATGGCTGTAGCAATGCATACATGTGTCACCTTGCTCAAGTCACTTGGGCCTCTGGGTCCAAGTTCCCTCTTGTAAAAAATTGCTTTCCCTATAGTGGCTTCGGAGATTCTTTTGCATCTCTAAATTTAATATCTTAGCATCTGCCCCTATGTACAAGATTGCTGCCAATCTGCAGAAGAATAATTCTCAAACACTTAGTCAGAAGACAGAGTTGAAACTGCATCAATATGAAGTACAATGCTTGAAGTCCTTGTCACTTTCTCTCTAATCTCAGGGGCAGATCAAAGAGATCTGTGATATTGGTGAAGGCTGACTCCTGAATTTTTGCCTCCGGAATCATCTAGCCATGTCTCCTGATTGCCTCCTGTCTTCTGTGCCATTGTGCTGGCTTCTCCAGGCTACTGAACATGCTTGCTTTTCCCCCATTTCCCCCCTATACTGTCTCCTTACCAAAATGATTAGTTTCCCAAGTCCTGCCCATAGCTTCTGTAGCCTTTACAGTTGACACTGGTCTGAAGCAGCAGCTCCTTGACTCAAAACTCAGGGGAACAAGCCAAAAAACATGGAATTAAAGGCAAAAGGGATCTTTGTCCTCATTATGGACCTATGGAGAGTAGTTCCAGAGTAGGTCTTAAGAGGTCCTATCAGATGCAAAGATTTGTACAGCTTGCCTTTGGAGACTTCCACGGGGATGTTAGAAACAAAAGGTTAAATCTGCTTGGGAACCACATTTTTATTCATTTTCAACTTGTTTTGAAAAAATGTCCTTTCTAAACACAAAATGAAATGGCCCCTTTTCAAATTAGATACAAGCTTGAAAGGAGACAGAAAGCTACCAGAACGAATAATGAGGGTGAGGGAAATGGCATGTACATTTTTGTAGGATTTTTTTTCAAGGCAACAAAGATACATTAAGACTATGCCAACCATCAACCAGAGAAACTAAACGTTTGTTTCTGACCAAAAACAAAAAAGCTCCACACCCTAAATAGTATTTTTTCAACAAACTTCATTGTGAGCAAAGAAAGTCACATTAGACCTTTCTTAGTTCATTAAGTATGTTTTAAACACATATTGCTGAACTCAGATTGCACTGAGTGAAAAAATCTTCAAACTTCACTCTTTGCAGAAAAAGTAGATGATAGATATTGTCAGGTTTCAATAATGTATTGATTAGTTTTGCTAAACTGATTTTTTTCATTTTCTTTTTTCGGTCCTTATTACAGGAAATGCCTATGTTCATGGAGACAAGGAAAGGTATTAAGAAATGAATGTAAAAACAAGAGATATCAATAAAATGTCTAAATGAGAAAAGAAAAAAAAAGGCCTTGAGAATAACTAGTGAGTTCAGAGGAAGAAAGACTACATTCTACTCTTTGCCTCTATTACTAACTTACCCTGTAAACATTAGGAAAGCTTCTACAACAGCCTGGGCCTTAGTTATCTCACTTGCAAAATGAGGAGGAAGGACTAGATACCCTTTCCATACTCAAACCAATAAAGTATGGTTGATGTGTTTATGACTATTAAAGTCAGAGAGAAATCTGATAGGAGAATTTCTCCCAACAAAATTAGGATATCATTTCTGGAATCTGGAAAATATAGTTAAATTCATGGTACATTTTCTAGAATACCATGAGAAACTCAGGAGGAAAAAATATTAAGTTCATGAAAAAGCAGCAACTTTTATAGTGGCAAGACCATTTGATTTACAAGTGAGAAGATGTAAGTTCAAATTCTGATTCCAATATTTCTCATACATGTCAATGAAGGAAAGCCACTTACCATCCCAGAGGCTATTTCCTTATGTGTCAAATGGGATGAATTACAAGGGAACCCCAACTTAGTCTTATGCTGTCTATATAGCTAGGTAGCAGAGTGAGGTAGTTGGGTGGCTCAATGCTGGGCCTGGAGTCAGGAAAAGCTGAGTTTATTATATCTGGCCTCAGTCACTTACTAGCTGTGTGACTCTGGGCAACTCAATTAACCTCTGTTTGCCTTTATCATCTGGAGAATGAAATGGCAAATCACTCCAGTGCCTTTGTCAAGAAAACTTCATGAACAGTATTGGTGTGCTATGTTCCACATGGTGACAAAGAGTCAAACACAACTGAACAACCACAGTCAGTTAGCAGAATGCATAGGACAAAGGATGTGGAGTCAGTTGTACTGAATTCAAACTGTCCCAGACCCTTTCTATATGAAACTGGACAAATTACTTGACTTCTCTCAGTCTTGTTCACCTTGTCTGCAAAATGGGTGTAATAATAGAGTAGCAAAATACTTGGATTCTGAATTCTCCATAATACAAGCATGTCTGACATGAAGAAAATATTTTGATCTCAAAGTAAGGAAAACCGAATTCTTATCGTTTCTCTGGGTCTAGCAAGCTGCTATCTTAGTTACTTTCCTTCTCTTACTTCACCTCAGTATCATATATGGAAAATTATAGAGGAGAATTAGATGGTCTTTTCCAGATTTAGCATAAAGTTGTCTATACATTTAAAATAATTTAATCATGGAGCCATATGATGTCTAGAAATAAAATGAAATATCCCTTAAAATAATCAATAAAAGACTTTAAAATTTAGACCATCCATACATTTTATACTGTGACTTAAAGAACACAGAAATAGAATTCATAGGATTTTTATGTAGTGTCCAAAAAACCTGATTTGAATGGAAGGATATGTGTTGAAATTCTGGTTCTGCTCCATATTATGTGACTTTGGGCCCATCCCCTATTGCTCTCCAGGAGTCACTTTCCTTATTAGTAAAACTACATGACAGCTTTCAGTCTTTCAGTG
Organism: Notamacropus eugenii; assembly: GCF_028372415.1. Lineage (NCBI taxonomy): Eukaryota > Metazoa > Chordata > Mammalia > Diprotodontia > Macropodidae > Notamacropus > Notamacropus eugenii. Next base: position 4,578,072 of record NC_092873.1, read on the forward strand.
TTATGATCAACTGGACTATAACATTAACTACATGATAGTCATGTATATGGTGATAAAACTTGTAATTTTGAACTCTTTATATCCTCCATGATTTTATCTTTTCCATATAAATAAATATTTGTGTATATGTATACGTGTGTGTGTATGTAAATACAAGTTTTAAATCTAAGTAAAATCCAACCCTCGTATTAAGATCTCCCCAAATCTTTCAGGACGAGTAATTAAATTTCAAAGCCTAGGAGTGGCAGAGCATCTTCACTTACCCATCATTCTTAAGAAGTCCAACTCATAGAAGAGGAAAGAGGTCCCATTGGAGAGACTTCTCCTGTTGATGGTGTTGAATTGTCAGAGATCTCCAGTATGATAACTCTTGTCCCCAACCACTACTATTCCATGGACTTCTGTGCAAATAAAGTCATTTATTTCACCTAGGTGCAGAAGAACTGTTTTGAGTCAAACAAACAAAAGAATAATAGGCAACTATTTGACCATGTGTTTGTTCCAATTAAATGTGTAAAAATGGTTCAATTTCCAGGCTGCCATTTCTATAGAAAGGCTTATACAAGGAACTAAAAAAGAATGAGACTTCAGGTGATCTTAGGGGAAAATACTCCAGTGTGGCCAACCAGAGCTCCTCAGTCTTCTGACTGCATGACATGTGATTACACCACTATTCCTGGGGGACACGATTCTGATTTTTTTGGGAAGTCATGAGTGCATTCAGCTGTTGCTAGCAGGGCTTTTCTATGCTGGATTAGAACACTTAATCCCTAAAGAGTCAAGAAATGAAAAAACACAAAACTTACACTTCAACAACATATTAAAGACAACATACGATAAAGAGAAGTAGTTAGTGAAAGAGGCAAGTCCCCTTAGGCTCCAGGCATTGACACTTACCACAAAGCAATATAATTACATTAACCTCTTTAAAGAGAAACACCCGCATACTTCCCATATAATCATCACCCAAAGAAGCTGATCACATAACAGATGGAGTATGAAGGTGTAGCATAGCTTCTTTTTTTTTTTTTTAGCTCACAACATGTCTCAAAGTAACTTCTCTAATGCAACCCCTCAAACCTCAGAATCTCTATTGGTAGCAGAATCGTGAGAATGATTGAGGTGATGTGCAGGTCACTCTTCTAGAAAGTGCTTCTTACTTCTGGCAGTTCAGTCTAGATTCTCAGAATCATTTCTGCTCATTTCAGCAGGCATCTCACAAACTGAATGCTTTCCCCAACTCTCCTTTAAAAGATAAATTGACAAATTTGCCTATAGAATTAAAGCTTCCAAGAGAAGGACATTACTTCAGAGGACAGTTGTTTCAGCCCATCCTTGAATAGGAATTCCTTCTTCGAAATTCCAAACAATTCAACTTCTACCTGAAGTATCCTAAAATCCATGAGATACCATTGTCAGGTTCCTCACCAGTGTCATGAGGTAGAGGATAATGAAAATTATGAAGAGGATGAGTTGGAGCTCCCAGGCAGGTTAATTTCACAGCTGTGATCTTATTCACTTATCAGCCACTTTCTATAAAATTCCTTAGGGACTGGATTGATTGGTCGGAAACAAGAGAAATACAATCAGCAGAATAAGTCATGGCGTTGATGAATCTTTCATGACAGTTATAGAATCATGTATTCTTTTAATATAAAGCTGTGAACTTCTATTATATTCAAATTTTGAATGGAGATTAAATGTAACACAGCGACACCCATTGTATACTTATCATTTTTCAGCACAGATGACAATAAGCAATTATACTTCATTAAACTCATTGTAAGGATTTTATATTAATGAGCAGTTCTTCAATATCCCCAATGTCCATAACCTCTACTTCCTGTTTTTTACCCAAGCATAATGATGCTCTACCCTTAATCTGATGGCCAAATCCACCTCCAGGAATGATAATTATTAAATTACTCTCTTGGACCTCAGCCTCCTATAACTGCATTGTACATTGCACCTCACCCTTCCTTGACCTACATTTATTCATTAACATTATCACCAGTTCCTATTTTCCTATCTGTTTATAAAGTTAATTTCTGGGGGTTGGGAGTGGGGGTAATACAACGTAGAGGTCAAAATGAAGTCAGTATTTTTGCTGAGTTCTTCCAATGCAAACCTCAAAACAACTTTAAAATGTATTCAGAATGAATTTTGAGTAAAATCAGCACTGAAAAAGTCACAGTGAGTCATTTTCCAACCCACGGCAGCATTGGAGGAAAGAAAGAGACATCTGCATACCTGGAGTGGGGACTGACCAGGTGCAGAGTATGGTGGATGTGGCACAATTTGAGGGCCTTGGAGGCAGCAGTGGTGGCGTAGCAGTGGGTATTCCAGAAAAGTTCAGGAAACAAAAATGATAAGGGAACTGAACATCTGATCAGAAAAAGATTTCAAGGCATCCCTATGATAGCATTAGTTACAGATGGGGACTGAACATCTGGTGGTGGTCTGTAACTAAGGCTATCATAGGGGGTGATATTTAATGAAATAGAGGACATTCAAACATTTCTGATTTTAAAAAAAGTTGACATTCAAACACAAGACCCAAGAGAAGCATAAAAGAACATGAATGAGAAAATGTAAGAGATTTAGTAAGATTAAACTATTGACATTCCTATATGGGAAGATGATACATGTAACCCTTATGAGCATTATCATCATTAAGAATAGGGGGATGTCTGAATAAATTATGGTATATGAATGTGATAGAATACAATCATGCTGTAAGAAACAATGGAGAGGATGATTTTAGAAAAACCTATATAAACTGATCCAAAGTGAAGTGAGATCAATAAAGAGAACAGTTTTTGCAGTATTAGAAATATGTTCATGATAATCAACCATGAAAGATTTTGTAACTGATCGATAAAATCATCCACCATAATTCTAAAGTACTCATGATGTAAAATGCTATGCACTTCTGGATAGAGAAATGATTGTCTCAGAGTGAAGACTGAAACATATGCTTTTTCTTTATTTTTCTTGCTTTATATCAGAACATGACTAATGCAGAACTGTTTTGTATGATTTTATATGCTTAAGGGGTATCATTTCTTCCCTTCTCAATTAATGGAGTAGGGAGGAACTTGGAACTTCCAAAAAATTTAATTTAATTTCCCCAATACTAGCCTATTTGCTTTTGCTTCATAGACTGGATCCTGTGATTGATTTGTTCAGTCAGGCTGTATTAGATAACCTAGAATCCATTAACCCTTCGTCTTTTAGTAGCCATTCTGACCCTGGGTTAAACCTACCATCCACTATTTCTGGTCCTAGAAATATGCTCCTTAAATAAGTACCAAAGCCATGTTGATTTGTTTCACTGCATTTTCATATTGCTTTGTCTCACTTTAACCCTGCCTGGCCCAAAGCAAATCAATTATTCTTCAATTAACTCTATTACACTCTTCAAATAAACTTTTCTACTTTCTGTATCTCCTAAGATGTCCTACGACACTTCTTTCCTCCTCTCCTTCAGCAGAGAAAGATCTTGCCTCTCAAGTTCATTATGTCTTGTAATCTACACTCCAAAACTTTTTAAATTATCCCATGTTCTCTCCTCTTTGACCCAAAATCGGAGAAAGAAGTTGGTCTTACACTTGCCAAGGTAAACCTCGTCATCTGTTCCCTTTATCTCATTCCTCTTCAATCCTCTAGTATTAATAGTTAGCATTCGTAAAGTACTATAGATTTGGAGAGTGCTTCACAAATTTTATCCCATTTTGTAATCACAACCATAGGAGTAGGTGCTATTATTAAGCTTGTTTTACAGAGATGAAACTGAGAAAGACAAAAGGTAAATGACCTGCCCAGCATCACAAATACAGTAATTATCTGAGACCTGATTTGAATTCAGGTCTTTCTAACTCTATCCAGAGCAACAAGTACCTCCCTTCCAAGAATAAAACCCCTAAATCATTCTTTGTCTTTATTTTATTTGAATTCCCACCTTATCCACTTCCTCCTTCCCTACCATCTACAAAAATACCTACAGTTCTCCATCTTTTAAAAAGGGATCTTCCTTTAAAGACATGACTTTTTCACACAATTACCAAATTGATTTTCCCAAAACACAGATCTTCCTTGTCACTCTGATGACCACTGGTATTTAGTGTCTCCTTTTTGCTTCCAACATAAAAAACAGGTTCCTCAATGTGGCTCTTAAAGCCCTTCTCCATCTGTCTCTAAACTTTTTTTTTCCAGATTGATATCACATTAGGTTCAACTATGTATTCCTCATTCCAGGAAGATTGATCTACTTTTATTTCCCCATCCATACTCTCCCATATCCTACCTGCCTTGGCACAAGGTGTGCTTGTGGCTCAAATGTTTTGTCTACTATACTTTTCCTTTTAGAATCCCTAGCTCCCTAAAAGCTGTTGCTCAAATACCAACTTGTACCTGTCCTGGTGCAATCAGTTAATGATACCATCTGTGGTTGTTGTCTCATTTTGAAGTGTCTGACTCTTCGTGACATCATTTGGGATTTTCTTGGCAAATATGCTGGAGTGGTTTGCCATTTCCTCCTCCAACTCACTTTACAGATGAGGAAACTACCCTTCCCTTGAAGACAAGGATTTTGTTTTGCTTTCATGTGACACTCATATTATAGATCTGAGGGTGACTTGCCACTAACATTCTCATATCTAAGACTTATTTGGGCCCTTGGGTTGGTGACAAGACTCTTAAGGACTCTTGAGAAGTACCTTCACTTATGTGTCTCAAGTAGAAGACAGATCTGGAGACACTGGAAGAAATCTTGTTGGATAAACTTTTCCCATGGCCTACCGCTAATACTTAGAATTCTCCAGAGCATGGATTGTTGTGCTCAGCCTCTATTGTTGCATGGATCTTTGAGTCAGCAAAATCACTAGATGTACTGAAGCATGGGAGAACTATTTCTGAACTAAATAAATTAATGATAGGTGACCAACTGACCACTCACTGGTCTCATGGACGTTTTTCTGAGTGGGGTGAAAGAAGGCTTGCTATGGCTTATGACCAGAACTTAAGATGAAGTTTTTAAAAGTATAGGAGCATTGTATGCTTGGAGGACAGAGGTCTCTTTGAGGATTCACAGTGTTCCTCATTCTGCCCTCCTCCAAAACAATTATAGAATACCTGAGTCGGTGCAAATGCATCATTAATTGCTAAAGGGAACTTTAGGTGGGTGTTTTTGTCAGAGCTTCTCAATGGTACACATAGGATTTGTTTGCTTGACATCAATGTCATGATCTCATTAACTAGAAACCCCATAGAGCAATAATAAAAGGAACACTGGTTGGAGATGAGAGAATTCCCTTAGATTCTAGACAAAGTGACTTCCCATAATTCAGCTTGGAAACATATGTATATTTTGAAAAAAAATATGTCTCCCCTGGAGGGGAGGGGTTAATAAATGTGAACACAGGGATTTTTGGTAAAAAGTGATACGAAAAAAGAAAAGAATTTGCAGTTGTTTTATTTTCAGTAATTCGCAACTCTTTATATGGTATTTTCCTGGCAAAGATATTGGCGAAATATGCCATTTCCTTCTCAAACCCATTTTATAGTTGAGGAAACTGAGGCAAATGAGGTTAAGTGAGTGGGTATCTGAAGCTGGATTTTAACTCATGAAGATTACTTTTCTTGATTCCAAGCCCAGTGTTCTATTCACCGTACCACTTAGCTGCCCTATGACAGAATTATGAGGCATTACAAATACAGAAAAAGAAGAAAAAAAATTTCCTAAGACAAAGAAAGTTAGTTTTATTACTGGTTAAATAAAACCATTAAAACTGTACATAGCAGTTATTAACAGGTTTGTGTGCCTCCTTGCTGCTATATTCGTTGCAAGTTGAAATGCTCATATTTGTTAATAAGTTCATAATAAAAAGCAAATTTTTTCCACCCATGCTCCATTTAACCATCCCCAAATAAATGAGTTATGTGCCTGGTTGAAGGTGAGGAAGTAGTACACCTTCCTTTGTCCAGCTCACTGAGTTTCTCCAATAACTAATAGTGGCCCTAATCCATCCAGACTCAAAGAGAGCCTCTGTTCTTGTTAGAAACAGTTTCCAAGTTCTCTCATCATGTCCTGAAAAATGAAGAGTGAGTTAGTTCTAAGGCAAATGACTTCTGATAAGATCAGATGAATAGACAGTTTAGTTTACTTCCTTCCTTTAGTACTTCTTTTACTATCTGTGATAATTAAAATGATTGACTCCTGTGGCTCTTTAGAAAAAACAAAGTTCAAACACTCAACTTTGGAATCAGAAATTTTCAGAGGTTGTTTGGTTGTTGTCCTTCATTCTCAAAAAGAAACAAAATGACATCACCGTGATAAAGAGAAGTTTCTATGTGTACTACTGTGGCTGATCAGACTAATATCAGTTCGGAATGCTTTACCACAGATTGGACACAGATAATCCATGTGAATATTTGGGGTGATTACTCCAGATTTGCAGGTCCTAAATTTCTTTTGTGCTGTCTCAATTTTGCTTTGCTCATAGAGCACAACACCTTTTCTGATATGGGCACATCATACTGAGTGACCCTGCGCCAGTGTCTCCCATGTCACACAGTCAAATTCAAAGTCCTTGACAGAGACCTTGAGAGTGTCCTGTTATCGTTTCTTCTGATCACATATGATTGCCTGCCCCATGTGAATTCTCCACAAAATAGTCTTTTTGGCAAGCATACATTTTGGATTTTTGAATTAAATGTTGCCTTCTTAGAGGACGATGAGCTATCCTGCTGGTATATCCTGTGGAGTTCTCATTTTCCATTTAGCAGCTTCTGGATTTCCCCATCATTTTGATCAAACCAGTCTTGGTGTTTGAGAATGTTCTGACCCAAATGAGCAAATGCAGTGCTGTACTCCATATCTCTGAAAGTTGCCAGCTCCTTTTCTGCTCCACTGTTGACAACAGTGTGTTGGCGCTACTTTTCCTCCAAGTTAGCAACAAAATGTACATGCTCAAAGATGAGTTCTAATTTGGTGACATTAATTCTCATAGTCATTTTGCCTTGGGGGTGGCACTTTTGATTGTGAATATTTAGCTTGGAAAGGATAAGTCTATGATCAATCCAGCCCTCTGCACCACACATTCCCTTTGTTACTGTCACATCTTGTCTTTCTCTTCTCTTCTCCTTAAAATCACATAGTCTTTTTGACATCAAATTGCTGCAAGGGTGCATCCATGAAGTTTTATTGTGTTTAGGTGAACGGAAGACAGTGTTGGTGATGAGAAACTCATGTGATGCATAAGTCTTCAGCAGTAAATGATCATTGCTGTTTCTGTTTCCACCTCCATTCCTCCCTAGGACTCTTTGCCAAGTCTGAGGGACCTCAGAGGCCAAAGACTCAGACCAATACATGAATAAGAAGCTCTTTTCCAATGTGGAGGAGATAATATAGATGAAATGAGTTGTAAGTGTTGGTCCAATGATAGTGCTGGGAGAAGAGGCTGCTGTCTCTTTCACTTACACTGAATGAAAAAGGTAGGCATCAAAGACATGAGGAAAGGGTATCAGTGATTTTGAATCTCATAACTGCAAAGAAAAAGACCTTTGTCTTTATTTCTACATTGAAACACAGCTAAATTAAAATTTTTATTTCCACTACTGAAAAAAAGAGCGTTGATAACATCATGACGATGGCAGACGACTGACTGTAGGGAGGAAGACTTAGGTCAACATATTGCTTCTGTGTGATCCTGAGGAATTCACTTAACCTATTTTAATTACAATTTAAATGGAAATATCTCTTTTTCATTAATAGGCACATGTGACCTACTTGTATCACCTGGAGGCCTAAAACAAAAGTGGTGGGAGGAGCTGGCTGAATAGGTGGAACAGGAGCAGAAGAGGGAAGAAGTGAGTGAGAGCAGCCTGGGCAGAGGAGCGAGGACTCAGGCTAGCAGACAGGCAGGAACAGCAAAGCTCAGGCTCCTGAGTGTTTTTTTATGAGGTGACACTGGCAGAGGTGGAGAGGCTTGGGAATGGCTTTGCCCCCTGTGGTGATCTTTGTTTATTGATGTCTTGATCACCATGACACATTTTGCTTTCTGGTTCTGGAATTTGGATTTCTGGTTTCTAAATAAATGTTTTTTTTTCTGACTTCTATATGGAGAGTCTTTTATATTTTGCAATTGAGAACTACACAGACATATTCATAGTCATAACCAGCGCTATGAATATTGCCTTGGTGATACACCTAACAATGTCCCACGGCAGTCCTCTAAAAATCAGTTATAAGCAAGTTGCAGATCTGTCTCAGTAGAAGGAGATGCCACACTGGAAACACCACATGCCAAAGAAATTAGTATTGTAGACCAAAAAATACATTTACAACAATAGAAATTTACTGTTGTGTGGTACTTTTCTGACAACTATCACCTGAGATAGGTAGGTCAGGGAATTTAGTCCTCAAGTGACTTAATATACAGGGCAGTAACTTAAAAAACTTCTGATAATGAGCAAGTGAAATAAACACAAAGGCAATTTCCAATACTCAACATCGCATCTCACTCTACAGTAACAGCTATGTATGTCCCTTTGGGAAATTAATTGAATTTTCTTTGAACGTTGGAAAATATCATGGGTGGATGACTGCAGTTAGGAGAAATTGCTGAGGTTCCCCAAACTCTTGTAAATCAAAAATTGAAGACTTCATATTTGGAAACAGCAGGGAAAGACACTTCTGAGGATTCAAGCCCTTCTGATTCATGGAGGCTAACAAAGGTGTGAAATGTGGAGGTATGTACATTGTGATGGCATAAATGGGAAGAAAACCACTAGGTTTACTGCTAGAATTAAAAGAATGAGCCTAATGATGGTTTTATTCCCTCAGAAATTTTTAGGAAAGTTTTTTTGACTTCCTTATTCCTCAGACTGTAGACCAAACGGTTCAACATGGGAATGAACATGGTGTAGAAGACAGATGCTATTTTGTCTGTATCCATGGGATGATTAGAACTGGGTTGTAAGTACATGAAGATTCCTGTGCCATAGAATATGGGCACTGCAGTAAGGTGGGAAGTACAGGTAGAGAAAGATTTCTGTCGTCCTTCTGCTGAATGCATCCACAGGATGGCAATAAAGATGAATAAATAAGACACCAAAATGACTATAATAGCAAAAAAGACATTGAATCCTACAGCAAAGACGAGAATCAGTTCAATGATGTGTGTCTCAGAACAAGAGAGAGCCACAAGTGCTGGAAAATCACAAAAAAAGTGATGAATCACATTGGAACTACAGAAGTTAAAACTGGAAGTGCCTCTTGTGTGAATGGAGGAATTCAGAAAACCACAGACACAGGAACCAATGGCCAGACCCACACATACACTGGGTGTCATGATGGAGGTATAATGGAGGGGCTTACACACAGCTGCATGGCGATCACAGGCCATTGCAGCCAGAAGAAAACTTTCAACCATGGAAAAGGCCACAAAGATGAAAAATTGTGTAGCACATCCATTGTAAGAGACAACCTTGTCCCCCACAAGGAGGCTAGCCATCACCTTAGGAGTAATAGCTGTGGAATAACCAAAATCCACCAGAGAGAGGTTACTGAGGAAAAAGTACATAGGTGTATGGAGATTGGAGTCACATAAAATCAGAATAACCATTCCCAGCTTCCCCACCAAAGTGATGAGGTAGATAATAGTGAACATTATGAAGAGAGGGACCTGAAGCTCTGGAGTATCTGTTAATCCTACAAGGATGAATTCATTCACTTCTGATCTATTCTCCATAATATCCATTTGGAGTTGAATCATTGACCTGTGAAAAGAATGAAAGTATCAGAAGAATCAAATCTGTGAAATGAATCATGCCTAGACATAAACCATTGCCAGACACATGCTTTGAATGAAGAGTATGTGCATGTGTCTGAGGAATGAGGAGGATTGAAGTGGTTGCAAAAGTGACTCTCACATACTCCTCCCCATTTTTTATCTACTAGATTTAACCATTCAAAAACTGCTACATCACAGCTTAAGGTAGAGCTATGCCTTGTTTCTGGAGAAAGTTAACCTGGGGAGAAGTATGCTGATGGGTAGGATGAGAGGGCTATTTCTTTCTCATGAATGTGCTTCACATTGATGAAGAATGTTGTGACAAGGGCCTAAGCAATGAATCCCATCTTCATGAGCCTGGGCTGAAGGCTCATCTGATGAAATTTTTACATGAACTTTGGAGCATTCACAAATATTTTATAACTTGTTCTGGTTTGGTTTTCATGTGTGTTTGTGTTTGTGAGTGGTGTGTGTGTGTGTGTTGTATGTCTGGTGTGTGTGTGTGTGTGTGTGTTTAGCTATGGAACTGGAAGGGAAGTGAATTCTAAAGGTATTAGCCTTCCAGGATTAACCTCAGAGTGGGGTTTTGAAAGGTCAGGAGAGTGAGCCACCAGAAACCTGGGAAATCTGAGTTCATGCTACAATTTTTTTGGAAGCCAGATAGTGAAGAGAAAATTCCTGAATAATTTATGTGTCATGATTTGGAACAATGTCAGAAGAGACATAGATTTTTGCATTCTTCATCCACGTTGCATCAGGAAATAAACTTGGTGGAGTGAATACTGCTTATAAACTACATTAACCTGGAGCCCAGTCTCCCCAAAGACTGAGATGGTATAAAGGAGTGTTGCAAAGAGGGAAATGTTCTTACTACAGTTTCCAAGAAAATATGCTTTTGAAAAAGCCAATTGATGTTAATTCATTAAATGGAACTTGGAAACTCATTCCTGATGGATAACATCAGGAGGTAAATACTGGGATAGGGGCTTGAGCTGATAGAATTAAAGAATCACTCCATCATCCCTCTTGGGTACCTTGAGAATTCTGACCATGAGATATAGAGTGAATTTGGAGTATCATTTCTCATCTGACTGAACTACTTTGATACTTCTCTGACTTTTCCACCATGCCTCTGCCTTGAGGACCTTACCTGATGCATCCTCCTACCTCTGCTTTTCACCTTGCTTTTGTATTTTGCCTTCTCTCATTAGATTGTAAGCTTCTTGTGGTCAGGGACTGTCCTTTTTCATTGTTGTATCCTCAGCACTTAGCACAATGCCTGGCACTTAATAAAGGCTTATTGATGGAGTAGCAAAGCTGATATTGCCAGATGGGCTATAACTTTACTTCCTGTTAAATAAGCAAAATATTATTTGAATAACCAAATTACTCTCCCCACCTTATTGCTTTCTTCTTCAATTCATCCTACAATCATCTGACAGAGTGATAATCCTCAAGCACAGCTCAGGTCATGTCTCTCCTTTGTTCATGATGCTCCTCCTACTGCATCCAGGGTCATCTCCAGTCCTCCTGTTCTATATCTCACCATTGGATCCAGATGACTCTGAAGGAGGCAGAGAGACTGGTCTCTCTGCACTGCTCTCCCTCACTTAAATCCAGTTCACTTACAAGTCATGACATCACCACCCCACATGGGACTGGAGCCTAGTTTTCTGGACTGTTTTCACATCATGCTTACTCAAATATTCTGCCCTCTAGCTGAACTGTCTAGTTACACCCTCCCCTCCAATCATGCTGGGCAATTTGCTATCCCTTCAGCAGGACATTTCACCTCTCATGTCTATGTCTTAATAACAGCTCTTAGCCCCAGTGCCTGGAACCAATTCTCAACTCCTCTCCACCTCTTAGAACCTTTTTCTTTCCTCTTTTCAACTCCAGTGCCCTCCTTCCTCCATGCGGTCTTTCAGTATTTCTAGGACCTCTGTGGTTTCTCTAACACCAATTAAGTTGTATTGACTTCACATAATTCTGTATGAATTTAAGCAGGGTGCCCCAAAACTCTTAGTTTAGATTCAAGTTATCAAAGCTTAAAGTAGTTAAACAATTAAAAATTTAAGCTATTAAAGTTAAAAAATTTACTAAGACTTTTAGGGCACCATATGTATATATGGTGTCACAAATATATATATATATATATATATATATATACACACACACATATATATATACATATATATGTATATATATATACACACACACACGTAAACATATATATGTGTGTACATATATAAGCATACGTGTGTGCGTATGGAGAGAGGAGAGAGAGGGAGGGGGGAGATTTTGTGTTTGTGAGTTCTATTAAGAAAAGAAAAATTTAGTAGTGAATAGAAAGGTAACCTCAGAGATAAGACCGGAGTTCAATTTTCACTTCTCATACATGGCAATATAGGCATACAGCAACTTTAAGACAGTCAGTTGCAGATTCCTATATCAACAAAATGAAAGGTCCAATATCTAGTGTTAGTCCTGTCCCTAGTTCCTAGCAAAGTGTCTGTCACAAAGTAGATGTGCCTGACAAATAATTGTTGGTTGAGACAGATAGATAAATAGGTAGCTATTTCTACAAGTATATATTGTGTCTATAGAAATATAGATATTTCAAGGTAATTTCAAGGTTGAAGAGGCTTTAACAATTAAGGGAATGCAGAAAGGCCTTATGGACAGGGTTGGTTAAGATCTCTAACATCTCTTCTAGCTATAAATCTATTATCTTATTATGAATTTTTTAAAAAAGAATACACCAGAGGAATTTTGCAAACACTAACAGCAACACCATGATGATGATCAGCTATAAAAAAATTATTTCAGTCGATACAGTAATGCAAGACTATTCTGAAAGACTCGTGATGAAAAATGCTATCCACCTCCAGAGAGGAAAATGATGAACTCTGAGTGTAAAATGAAGTATACTTCTCACTTTATTTCCCTTCCTTTTAAAAAAATGACTAATATGGAAATAAAGTTTATAAAATCTGTTTTACATGATTTCATATGCATAATTGATATTTTTTGCCTTCTCAATGAGTGGGGAATGGACTGTAGAGAGGGAGAAATTTAGGAACTCAAAATGCTTTTAGATGAGTAATAAAAAATAATACAGTTCAAAAATGAAGTGTTTCCTCTATCCTTCAGTGTTAGAGAAGCCTAGGTAGCTTCCATTACCAAACAGAAGATTTTGGCCCTTGAGAAAGTTACTGGCTGAGAAGCAACAGCGTAAGGCTTGTCACAGTTATGGTATCAAGGATCCTTAACGTTCAGTGACCCAACCTAGTCTCATCTTCCTTATGCAATAATTATCCCAACAATCACCTGACAGAACTCTGCTTGCACATCTTCATAGGCAAAGCTTTCACTGCCTTGTTAGACAGTCCATTCCATTGTAGGACAGTAAATGGTCACCAATTATTTCTTTATGCCAAATTGACTCTGACTAATCACCATATTGGATCTTTGTCTTTGGATCCATCTTCCTTCCCACCATAACGTTGATATCTTCCAGTCCCTTAATTATACCAAGATTTCCTGAGTTCAATGTGTTGTTTTGGATCATCAACCATCCAAAACCTTAACCTGAGTCACCATCAATGCATGTCTATACCAAACCATGTGAAAGATCTATGAATCTTAAAAATTGAAAGGTAGATTAAATGAACTCGGAACATTCTTATCCAGGACCTCAGATGTCATCACAGTAGGAACTTTCTCAAGGAAAAATTTCCTCCATAGATGCAGGTCAGAAACTAATCTGTTGTTATCGAATATACTGAGACATTAAATATGGTCTATTATCACACAGCTAGTATGTGTCAGATATGAGGCATGAATCAGGGTCTTTATTACTCAAAGGACGAATAAGGATGTAAAGCAAATCATGGAAAGAATGTTGAATTTGGTTTGAGTCAAATAAATCAATTCACTCCTTTGAGCCCAAATGCCTTCTCTGTAAAATGACTGCTTTACACTCACTGACCTCTAAGGTCCCTTTCCAGTTCTAAATCTAAGATCTTAGCTTCTGCACCTACATCTAAGATTACTGTCAACCTACAATGGAGTGATTCTCAAATTCTTAGTCAGAAAGTGTCATCACTAATGGTAAATCTTGTGATTCATTGAAGAGTGACACTTAAGTTTCCATCTCTTTAGCCTCATAAGCCAGCTAAATAGAATTGTTATCATGGTGCTGGCCAATCCTTAAAGTCTTGGCTCTAAAATCAGCTCATCATATCTCCCAGTCTCCCCCTGTCTTGCCCTCTTCTCGTTTGGCTTCTCCTAGCTACTCCACATGCTCACTTTGTCTTTCCTCAATTTGCCCCTCTACTTTCTCTCTCTTACCCACATAATTTCTATCTTCTCTCCAGTTCACATCAGCCTGAAGCAGCCACCCCACTGGATTCATAATTGTTTGAATTAACAATAGAATCTATGTTGGTGGTGTCAACGTAGCCTTAAGAAAATGAGCTGTTATTTTGATCAGATGGAAAGATATATGTGACTTGAAAAGGAGACCTTTCTGTGGGTATGAAAAATACAAAGTCTCATTTTATTCTGTTTTGCTTTGAAAATGCCCTTTCTGGATAGAGCACTAGCCCTGGAGTCAGGAGGACCTGAGTTCAAATCTGTCCTCCCACCCTTGTTAGTTGTATGATCCTGAGCAAGTAATTTAATCGCAATTATGAAGAAGAAGATAATGATGATGATAATGATGATGAAAGTGAAGGTGAAAATGAAGATGAAGAAGATGAAGAAGAAAATATCCTCTCTGGAAAAAATTAAATAAAAATAGAAACAAGCTAGCAAGGTCATTGAAACTGCTAAAACTAATAATGGGTGGGGGAGAAATAATATATGCAAATGTGTGTAGGACTTTATTGTAAGCAACGAATATGTGCAAACACTGGGAATGCTGTCTGCCAGAGAAACCACAAGCTACTTTTTGTGTAGCCCTTGGCATCAAGTCTTTTTTTTTCCCCCAGAAAACTTCACTATAAACAAATCAAGTCCCTTTAGGCTTAATTATTAAGCAAATGAATAAGCCTATATCACCAAACTCAAGTAACATTGAGTAGAAAGATCATGTTGGCTTTGCAGAGGTAAAAATAAATGGCTGTGAGCTATTACAGATATTGTCAGACATCAATGACATATTGGTTGTTGTTCAGTCATTTCTGTTGTGTTCAATTCGTTGTGACCCCATTTGGGGTTTTCTTGGCAAAGATACTAGAGTAGTCCTTTCTCAGTTCATCTGATAGATGAAGAAACTGAGGCAAACAGAGTGAATGACTTGCTCAGGATCACATTGCTAGAAAGTGTCTGAGGTCAGATCTGAACTCAGGTCTTCCTATATCCAGGCCTGGCATTCTATCCTCTGTACCTTCTAGCTGCTTAATATGTTGCCAAGTTTTGCTGAACTGAACATTTTTGTCCTCCTTTTTTTTTATTCTTTGTTCCAACCATAGCCTTCTGGGGTGGAAAGAAGGGAACTATTTTGGAAAGGAAGATGACATCTAAAAGCTCAATTTTTTTTTAAGAAAAAAACAGGAAACACCTTATAATTTCTAATGGAGATGAATGATTTACACCAATGGTACTAGGAGATAGGTAGCAGGCTGTAACAGAAGACTTAGCAAGTTCTGAGTTGGGATATTTGGCCTTTGCCGCTAATTTGCTGTGTGGCCTTGGGCAGGTCACTCCCTCCTCTGTGCTTCTCCTCTGGGCATCCATAAAATGAGAGTATTAGACAAAATGATCTCCTCCATCTCTGACACTGGACAGTATGTAGACAGCTATGTAATCAAGTTGGGAATGACCTAAGGTGAGGTCTTCTACTGCTAAAACCAGAACAATACCACTTAAAGTAGCAGGAGAGGAGTCAAAGAATTCAGACTGCAAGATCCCTTATAAAACATTTTGAAAGACCTAAATGAGCGCATACCAATTGTGTGGATTAAACATTACTAGTCAAACACAAGACAATAGCATTGGGGATGAACATAGGTTCAAATGCTAGCTCAGCTCCCTGTTACTTGTGTAACCTTCGGTAGGTCACGTAGTATGCTCTAGGGCTCTGTTTTCTCATCTCTAAAATGAGGAGATAGGACTAGATGATCACTAAAGTTTCTTCCAGCTGTAAACACTATAAACTGGGGGTGGGGAACCTGTGGTCTTGAGGCAACATGTGGGCCTTCTAGGTCCTCAAGTTTGGCCATTTGACTGAATCCAAACTTCGCAGAACAAATCACCTTAATAAAAGGATTTGTTGGGTAAAACTTGAACTCAGTCAAAAAGCTTCACCCAAGGACTTAGAAGGTCACGTGTGGCCTCAAGGCAGCAGGTTCTCCACCTCTCATGCAATGATATCCACATGGTCCCAAAAGGATGTTGTACATGCAAGTTCAGATGCCTTCCTGAAGTCATGGCTACTTCCTTTGATCTCTTACTAGTATTATAAATATAGATAAGATCTACCACCTGTGTTCTGATCTATGGATAGAATATTACCAGGATTATAATAACTGAGACCTACCTGGGTCCTTTAAGGGAGGGAACAGGACTCCAAGGGAGAGAAATGCCATGACACCTTCACTTAGGGGTCCTGAATTTACAAGTCAGTCCAGGAAAGAGGAAAGAGGGCTTGTTGTATGAGGTCCACCCTAGCGACCAGACCAGAGCTAAATGCTGAAAATTCTCCAGGTCCTAGATTCTGATCCACAGCCACAGTTACTGCATGGCTTTTGGTCTGAGCAAAGTCATTAACCACACTGAGGTGTAAGGAAATTATTTCCAAATGAACAAATAAATGATCTATCAGAGACTTCTCATACCATAAAATTGAATCCAAATGGTGACATAATGAAATTTTCATGACTAGAGAACAGGGTTATGGCTACCATGGGAGAGTAGGTGCTCTGTAGGAACAATGGTTCCTTTGAGGACAACCCCTTTCCTTCCACTCTAGCTACTCTGCAGAAGTACTTACATGTCCTAGTCTAAGGGGACCCACCAATGATTGCTGAATGAAGGTATGGATATAGTCATAATTGTTATCATTAAATATTCTCCATGGTGCACAAGGATGCTGGCTATTCTGAGAAGAGTCAAGTAATAAAGGACATAAGCTAATTAGGTAGAGGAATGAGGTAGTCACCATATAGGCAACAGAAACAAAGGAAAGGGGACAAGTCTCATAAGCTAAGGTGGAGGCTCAACCTGGAATGTATCCTAAGAGTATGTGCCATTCAACATCAGGGCAGCTAACTGGTGCAGTGGATAGAGCACCAGTGCAGGAGTCAGAGGACCTGAGTTCAAATCTCATCTCAGACACTTGACATTCACTAGCTGTGTGACCTTGGGCAAGTCATTTAACCCCAATTGCCTCATCCTAGGTCATCTCCAGTCATCCTGATGAATATCAAGTCACTGGATTTAGATGGCTCTGGAGAAGAAGTGAGTATGGTGAACTGCACGGCCCTCCCTCACCCAAAACAAAGTCAAGTGCAACTCATGTCATTGTTTTTCTGATGGCATAGAGTTCTTCGGCAACGAAGGACAAACACACACATTCAATATCACTGACCTTCAGAACAAGAGATTCTCTAAGAGTTACAAGGAACATCAGGGTCCCTCTAGCTAGTCCAGTCCATAAATATATTACTATACCCTTAAAAATATGCCTAAATTACCATCCACTCTCTATTTGAAGACTTCCAATGAGATCTTTTTTAGGAAGGCTACCGCACAAAATATAAGCGATTGGCCCACTGCATTTTCTGGTCATACATGCCCTGATGTGAATTCAAAGAATTCTCAAAATTCTGTCAATTCAAACCTGGTCTTGATGTGAATATCACTTTCTCTTAATAGTGTTTACTGGCTAATTACTGGGTGATTAACATAGTTCCTACTGCCTAAGCTGTTTTGTTCTATATGACAAAAGACAATGTATTTCTGAAAGAGTTCACTATTACTAATAAGTAGGAACTTCCAGTTTAAAGAGAAACTAGGTGGTGACAGTGAATAAGAGTGCCAGTCCTAAAGTCAGGAAGACTCATCTTCCTAAGTTCAAATCTGGCCTCATACACTTGTTGTGTGACCCTGCCCAAGTCCCTTAAGCCTGTTTGCCTCCGTTTCTTCATCTATAAATTGAACTGGAGAAGGAAATGACAAACCACTAAAATATCTTTGCTAAGAAAAGTCTTCCCAACTCCACGCCCAAGACCCTCTCCACTGAGCCACCAAGTTGACTCAGGGAAAATTTTAGTGTCTAATAAAAGAGATAGTTAGCAAACAGTAACCACCAAAAATCACCATGGTTTCTTCAAGAACAATCATGCAAGACTAATTTCATTTCTTTTTGTCAAGGTTCCTAGATGCACAGATCAGAGGAATGTTACAAGATATAATTTACCTCCATATTTATAAAATATTTCATGAAATTTTATAAACAAAAAGAAAAGATATCATCTAGGGTTGATTGTGGGATATAATTGATTGAAAGCCATACAGAAAAAGTAAAAATTAATGTTTTAATGTCAACTTGGCAGATCTTTGTCAAAATGTCTCAAAAACTGCTCCACTGCTATTTAGTATTTTTTCAGACTTGAAAAAAGACAAATGGGGAATGTGTATCTCATGGAGTAATAGTGTTCTCTCAGTAATAAAAAGAAATGCTAGGGAAGATGGCCTTGCCGTACCAGTTATCAAAGCGTATTATAAAGCATCAATCATCAAAACCACTTGGTATGGGCTAAGGAACAGAATGGTAGACCAGTGGAGTATGTTACATACTCAAAACACAGTAGTCAATGAATATAGC
Source organism: Notamacropus eugenii (assembly GCF_028372415.1). Taxonomy (NCBI): domain Eukaryota; kingdom Metazoa; phylum Chordata; class Mammalia; order Diprotodontia; family Macropodidae; genus Notamacropus; species Notamacropus eugenii. The sequence goes on from NC_092873.1 coordinate 4,596,699, forward strand.
AATCTACTGTTTGATAAACCCAAGGACCTCAGCTTCTGGGATAAAAATTCACTTTTTGACAAAAATTGCTGGGAAAACTGGATAGCAGTGTGGCAGAAACTGTGCATACACCAATGAATAACACCGTACACAAGAATAAAGTCCAAATAGATGCATGATCTAGGTATAAATATTGATACTATAAACAAATTAGGGGAGCAAGGAATAGTGTATTTGTCAGATTTATGGAGAATAGAAAAATTTTTGACCAAACAAGAAATAGAGGACATTATGAAGTGCAAAATGGATAATTTTGATTACATTAAATTAAAAAGGCTTTGCACAAATAAACCCAATGGAACCAAGATTAGGAGGGAAGCAGAAAACTGGGAAAGAATTTTTACAACTAGTGTCTGTGATAAAGTCCTCATTTCTAAAATCTATAGAAAACTGAGTCAAATGTACAAGAATATAAGTTATTCCCCAATTGATAAATGGTCAAAGGATATGAACAGGCAGTTTTCAGAGGAAGAAATTAAAGCTATCTATGGTCATATGAAAAAATGCTCTAAATCACTATGGATTAGACAGATGAAAATCAAAACAATTCTGAGGTATCACATCACAAGTATCAGATTGGCTAACACGACAAAACCAGAAGGTGATAAATGTTGGAGAAGATGTGGGAGAGTTGGAACAGTAATTCATTACTGGTGTAGCTGTGAGCTGATCCAGCCATTTTGGAGAGCAATTTGAAACAATACCCAAGGGGCTACAAAAATGTTCATGCCCTTTCTCCCAGCAACGTCACTTCTGGGACTGTATCCCCAAGAGATCATAAAAATGAGAAAGAGTCCCACATGTACAAAAATATTTATAGCAGCTGTCCTTGTGGTGGCCAAAAAGTGGAAATCAAGGGGATGCCCATCAACTGGAGAATGGCTGAATAAATTGTGGTATATTAATGTAATGGCATGCTATTGTGCTGTAAGAACTGATGAAGAGGAAGACTTCAGAGAGGCCTGGAAAGACTTAAATGGACTGATGCTGAGTGAAAGGAGCAGAATCAGGAGAACGTTGTACACAGCAACAACACAGTGTGTGAGGACTTTTTTCTGGTAGACTTAGAACTTCATTGCAATGCAAGGACTTAAAAACTTCCCAATGGACTCTTAAGACAAAATGGCTTCCAAATCCTGGGAAAGAACTATGGAATCTGATCACAGAACAAACCAGATCATTTTCTTTTGTATTATGTTTTCTTTGTTTTGTTTTATGATTTCTCTCATTCGTTTTAATTCTTCTATGCAATGTGACCAAGGTGAAAATGTATTTAATAGGAATGTATGTGTAGAACCTATATAAAATTGTATGCCGTCTCAGGGAGGGAGTGGTTAAGGAGGGGGAAGGAGGGAAAAACATCTAAGATACATGGAAGTGACTGCAGAACACTGAAAACAAATAAAATAATTTAATTAAAAAAGACATTAAAATCTGTCTAGACTCACCACTAGCACTATAATATGTAATGTAGAGTGTAATATTTAATATATAATATAATAAATACTATACATAATATGTAAAAAAAGAAATAAAAATAGTCATCTTAGTTCAAATAGCTTCTATCTCTTATTTTCCGAACCTTTCATTTTTATAGTTAGTATGCTTCGGTTTCTGACATCTGTTCTATTGTAAAGAACTCTAATTTTGGGGGGCAGAGCCAAGATGGCAGAGTAGAAAGACACACATATGCTAGCTCCGAACCCACAGCCCATAAAGTATCTGTAAAAAAAGAACTGCCAACAAATTCTGAAGCAGCAGAAGCCACAGAACCACGGAGCGGACCAGATTTCTGTTCCAGAGATCCTGAAAACCTCTCAGAAAAGGTCCATTGCACTGCAGACCTGGAGCCGAGCCCAGCCCTGCCTTGGCCGCACAGCGCCTAGAGGAGTGGATCCAAGCAGGCTTCAGGGACAGAATCTCCAGCAGCCAAGCCCATCCCTCCAGCCACAGGTGACAAGGGTTGGTGAGAGGGTCTCTTTGTCAGGTCAAGAGGGGAGTGGGGTGCCCCCATAACTCAAGCCCCCTCAGGAGGCAGCAGTAGAGGCAGCAGCAGACCAGGGCTCCCCAAGTAGGCAGGAGCTCAGATCCATTGTTGAAGGTCTCTGCATAAACCCCCTGAGGGAACTGAGCCCTGAGTGGTGGCCCTGCCCCGACCTGAGCACCTGAACTTGATCTCACACTGAATAGCAGCCCCACCCCCACCAAAAGCCCTGAGGCTGGGAAGCAGCATTTGAATCTCAGACCCTAAGTGCTGGCTGGGAGGATCTGGAGGCAAAGTGGGTGTGAGGAGAATATTCAGAGGTCAAGTCACTGGCTGGGAAAATGCCCAGAAAAGGGAAAAAAAATAAGACTATAGAAGGTTACTTTCTTGGTGAACGGGTATTTCCTCCCTTCCTTTCTGATGAGGAAGAACAATGCTTACCATCAGGGAAAGACACAGAAGTCAAGGCTTCTGTATCCCAGCCCACTCAATGGGCTCAGGTCATGGAAGAGCTCAAAAAGGATTTTGAAAATCAAGTTAGAGAGGTGGAGGAAAAACTGGGAAGAGCAATGAGAGACATGCAAGCAAAGCATGAAAAACAAGTAAACACGCTGCTAAAGGAGACCCAAAAAAATGCTGAAGAAAATGACACCCTGAAAAATAGGCTAACTCAATTGGCAAAAGAGGTTCAAAAAGCCAATGAGGACAAGAATGCTTTCAAAAGCAGAATTAGCCAAATGGAAAAGGAGGTTCAAAAACTCACTGAAGAAAATAGTTCTTTCAAAATTAGAATGGAACAGATGGAGGCTAACGACTTTATGAGAAACCAAGAAATCACAAAACAAGACCAAAAGAATGAAAAAATGGAAGATCATGTGAAATATCTCATTGGAAAAATAACTGACCTGGAAAATAGATCCAGGAGAGACAATTTAAAAATTATGGGACTACCTGAAAGCCATGATCAAAAAAAGAGCCTACACATCATCTTTCATGAAATTATCAAGGAAAACTGCCCTGAGATTCTAGAACCAGAGGGCAAAATAAGTATTCACGGAATCCACAGATCACTGCCTGAAAGAGATCCAAAAAGAGAAACTCCTAGGAACATTGTGGCCAAATTCCAGAGTTCCCAGGTCAAGGAGAAAATATTGCAAGCAGCTAGAAAGAAACAATTCAAGTATTGTGGAAATACAATCAGGATAACACAAGATCTAGCAGCTTCTACTTTAAGGGATCAAAGGGTGTGGAATAGGATATTCCAGAAGTTAAAGGAACTAGGACTAAAACCAAGAATCAACTACCCAGCAATACTGAGTATAATACTTCAGGGGAAAAATTGGTCTTTCAATGAAATAGAGGACTTTCAAGCATTCTTGATGAAAAGACCAGAGCTGAAAAGAAAATTTGACTTTCAAACACAAGAATGACGAGAAGCATGAAAAGGTAAACAGCAAAGAGAAGTCATAAGAGACTTATAAAAGTTGAACTGTTTACATTCCTACATGGAAAGACAATATTTGTAACTCTTGAAACTATTCAGTATCTCGGTACTGGGTGGGATTACACACACACACACACACACACACACACACATAGAGACAGAGTGCACAGAGTGAATTGAAGAAGATGGGATCATATCTTCAAAAAATGAAATCAAGCAGTGAGAGAGAAATATATGGGAGGAGAAACAGAGAAATGGAATGGGGCAAATTATCTCTCATAAAAGAGGCAAGCAAAAGACTTATTAGAGGAGGGAAAAAGAGGGGAGGTGAGAGAAAAACATGAAGTTTACTCTCATCACATTCCACTAAAGGAAGGAATAAAATGCACACTCATTTTGGTATGAAAACCTATCTTACAATACAGGAAAGTGGGGGATAAGGGGATAAACAGGGTGGGGGGGATGATGGAAGGGAGGCCATGGGGAGGAGGGAGAAATTTGAGGTCGACACTCATGGGGAGGGACAGGAAGCAAAACACTTTTGAGGAGGGACGTAGTAAAAGGGGAGAGAGAATAGATGGGGAGTAGGATGGAGGAAAATACACTTAGCAATAGCAACTATGAAAAAATTTCATCGGTTTTTTAATGTTTTTAATACTTTTAAAAATTAATTTCTCTGATAAAGGCCTCACTTCTCAAAAATAGAGAACTGAGTCAAATTCATAAAAATAAGATCCATTCCCCAAATGACAAATGGTGGAGGTGATATAGGAAAAATGAGATAATGCAATTGTTGTGGAGTTGTGAACTGATTCAATCATTCTGTAAAGCAATTTGCAACTAAGCCCGAAGGCTTATAAAAGCATGTATACCCTTTGACCTAGCAATATCCCTACTATGCCTGTATCCCAGAAGAGATAAAAAATCAAATAGGAAAAATGACCTATATGTACAAAAATATTTATGGCAGCTCTTTTTGGTGGCAAATAATTGAAAATTGAGGGGAGGATCAATTAGGGAATGATTGAACAAACTATGGTATGTGATTGTGATGAAATACGATTGTTCTATGAGAAATGATGAACAAAATGCTCTAAAAAACCTGGAGAGATTTGCATGAACTGATGGAAAGTGAAATGTATTGTGTACAAAAGAATAGCAGAAACCCATGATGAAGAAAAGAGTCTGGACAATATCTTCCAGGAAATCATCAAGGAAAACTGTCCAGAAGTACTAGACTCAGAGGGCAAAATAGTCATCGAAAGAATCCACCGTTCCCCTCCCGAAAGGGATCCCAAACTCAAAACCCCAAGAAATATAGTTGCCAAATTCCAGAGCTATCAAGTGAAGGAGAAAATAATACAAGCAGCCAGAAAGAAACAATTCAAATATCAAGGACACACAGTCAGGATCACACAGGACCTTGCAGCTTCTACATTAAAAGATCGAAAGAATTGGAACCCAATATTCCATAAGGCAAAGGAGTTGGGACTTCAACCAAGGATCAACTACCCAGCAAAGTTCAGCATAACATTTCAGGCAAGGAGAAAGTCATTCAACGAAATAAGGAATTTCCAGAGCTTCCTGACCAAAACACCAGAACTCAATAGACAATTTGATCTTCAAATGCAGGTCTCCAGAGAATCATAAAAAGGTAAACAGAGGGGAAAAAACAAAAACAAAAACTTGCTACTCAATTAGGGCAAACTGTTTACCTCCCTATAAGGGAAGATGATACCTGTTAATCTTGAGAACTGTGCAGCTATTATGATAAAAGGGATATATATAGAGGGAACGGGCATAAAGTAAATGATGTCATGTCAAAAATATGATTTAAGTATGAGAAGGGAATGTAATAGGAGGTGTGGAAAGGGGGAAGCAGAAAATGGCAAATTATATCACAGGAAGAAGTACAAAACTATAGTAGAGGGAAGGAGGGGAGGGAGATGAGCATTGTTTGAGAGGTACTCTCATCTGATTTGTTCAAAGGAGGGAACAATAATCTTAAGTAGATAAGCCTAACTAGCTCTATAGGTAGTAGGAGGGGAAGGGGGAAGAAAGGGGAGGGTGGCTAAAAGGGAGGAAAGAAGCAATAAGAGTAAAGGGAACTAAAAGGGAGGGGGGTCAAAAGAAGGAGGGGAAGGCTGCAGGAGGAGGGGGAGAAAAGTGAATACTATTGAGGAGGGGAAGGGAGACGGGAGAGCTAAAAGCACAAATGGTGGGAAAGAGGTTGGAGGGAAATACACAGATTGTAATCATAACTGTGAATGTGAATGGAATGAACTGTCCCATAAAACGGAGACGGATAGCAGAATGGATTAAAAGCCATAATCCAACAATATGCTGCTTACAAGAAACACATTTGAAACGGGGGGATACACATAGGATAAAGGTCAAAGGATGGAGCAGAATATATTGTGCTTCAGCTCATGTAAGAAAGGCAGGAGTAGCAATCCTAATCTCAGACAAAGCAAAAGCAGAAATAGATCTAATCAAAAGGGATAAGGATGGAAAGTATATCCTGCTAAAAGGCACCATAGACAATGAAACAATATCATTACTAAACATGTATGCTCCCAGTGGTATAGCATCCAGATTCTTAGAGGAGAGGTTGGGGGAGTTGAAGGAAGAAATTGATAGCAAAACTATACTAGTGGGGGACCTCAACCTCCCCCTCTCTGAACTCGATAAATCCAACCTCAAAATAAACAAGAAAGAGGTTAAGGAGGTAAATAAAACTCTGGATAAGGTAGATATGATAGATAGATCTTTGGAGAAAATTAAATGGGAATAGAAAGGAATATACTTTTTTCTCAGCGGTACATGGAACATTTACAAAAATTGACCATGTACTAGGACATAAAAATCTCACAATCCAGTGCAGAAAGGTAGAGGTAATCAATGCATCCTTTTCAGATCATAATGCATTAAAAATTACATGTAATAAAAGGCCATGGAAAGAGAAACCAAAAATCAATTGGAAACTAAATAATCTAATTCTAAAGAAGGGTTGGGTTAAAGAAGAAATCATAGAAACAATCAACAATTTCATTCGAGAGAATGACAATAGTGAGACAACATACCAAAACTTATGGGATACTGCAAAAGCAGTTATTAGGGGAAGTTTTATATCTCTGAATGCTTACATAAATAAAATAGAGAAAGAGGAGATCAATGACTTAGGCTTGCAGTTGAAAATGCTAGAAAAAGAACAAATTGAAAATCCCCAAGTAAATACCAAATTAGAAATACTGAAAACCAAAGGAGAGATTAATAAAATTGAAATTAAGAAAACTATTGAATTAATAAATAAAACCAATAGTTGGTTTTATGAAAAAACTAATAAAATTGATAAACCTTTGGTCAATCTGATTAAAAAAAAGAAAGAAGAAAACCAAATTACTAATATTAAAAATGAAAGGGGTGAACTCACCTCCAATGAGGAGGAAATTAAAACAATAATTAGAAACTACTTTGCCCAACTTTATGCCCACAAATTCGATAATCTAAATGAGATGGATGAATATTTTAAAAAATACAAATTGCCCAGATTAACAGAAGAGGAAGTTGATTACTTAAACAACCCCATCTCAGAAAAAGAAATTGAACAAGCCATCAATGAACTCCCTAGGAAAAAATCTCCAGGGCCAGATGGATTCACAAGTGAATTCTATCAAACATTTAAAGAACAGTTAATTCCAATACTACATACACTATTCTTGAAAATTGGGGAAGAAGGAGTCCTCCCAAATTCTTTCTATGATACAAATATGGTTTTGATACCCAAACCAGGAAGAGACAAAACAGAGAAAGAAAATTATAGACCAATTTCCCTAATGAATATAGATGCAAAAATTTTAAATAAGATTCTAGCAAAACGAATACAGCATCTTATCACGAGATTAATACATTATGATCAGGTAGGATTCATACCAGGACTACAGGGCTGGTTCAATATTAGGAAAACTATTAGCATTATCGATCACATCAACAACAAAGCTAACAAAAACCACATGATTATCTCAATAGATGCAGAAAAAGCTTTTGACAAAATACAACATCCATTCCTACTAAAAACATTGGAGAATGTAGGAATAAAGGGAACTTTCCATAAAATAATAAGCAGTATCTATCTAAAACCTTCAGCAAGCATTATATGCAATGGGGATAAGCTAGATGCATTCCCAATAAGATCAGGGGTGAAACAAGGTTGTCCATTATCACCACTATTATTTAATATGGTACTAGAAATGTTAGCTGTAGCAATTAGACAAGATAAAGATATCCAAGGAATTAAAATAGCCAAAGAAGAAACTAAGTTATCACTCTTTGCAGATGATATGATGATTTACCTAGAGAATCCCAGAGATTCAAGTAAAAAATTACTAGAATTAATAAACAACTTTGGCAAAGTTGCAGGGTACAAAATAAACCCACACAAATCTTCTGCGTTCCTATATATTAGCAACAAAGTCCAACAGCAAGAGATAGAAAGAGAAATCCCATTTAAAGTTAGGGTAGACAGTATAAAATACTTAGGAGTCTACCTGCCAAAACAAACCCAGGGATTATATGAACACAATTACAAGACACTTTTTGCACAAATAAAGTCAGATTTAAGTAAGTGGAAAAACATTAGTTGCTCATGGGTAGGCCGGGCTAATATAATAAAAATGACAATTCTACCCAAATTAATATACTTATTTAGTGCCATACCAATTAAACTATCAGACAATTACTTTCTAGAGCTGGACAAAATAATGTCAAAATTCATTTGGAAAAACAAAAGGTCCAGAATATCAAAGGGACTAATGAAAAGAAATGCTTGGGAAGGTGGCCTAGCGCTACCAGACCTCAAACTGTACTATAAAGCAGCAATTATCAAAACCACTTGGTATTGGCTAAGAAACAGAGAGGTAGACAAGTGGAATAGACTTGGCACTCAAGATGCAGTAGGCAAGGAATATAGCAACCTTCTGTTTGATAAACCCAAGGACCCCAGCCTCTGGGATAAGAACTCATTGTTTGACAAAAATTGCTGGGAAAACTGGATAACAGTGTGGCGGAAATTAGGCATAGACCCATACCTGACACCATACACAAGAATAAAGTCCAAATGGGTACATGATTTAGGTATAAAGATTGATACCATGAATAAACTGGAGAAGCAAGGAATAGTGTATTTATCAGATCTATGGAGAAGGGAAGAATTCTTTACTAAAGGAGAGATAGAATGCATTATGAAATGCAAAATGGATAACTTTGATTACATTAAACTGAGAAGTTTTTGCACAACCAAACCCAATGCAACCAAAATCCGGAGGGATGTAGTAAATTGGGAAAGAATTTTTACAGCTAAGCTCGGGGATAAAGGCCTCATTTCTAGAATATATAGAGAACTGATCCAAATGTACAATCATACAAGTCATTCCCCAATTGATAAATGGTCAAAGGATATGAACAGGCAATTTTCAGAGGAAGAAATTAAAGCTATCTATAATCATATGAAAAAATGCTCTAAATCACTATTGGTTAGAGAGATGCAAATCAAAACAACTCTGAGGTACCACATCACACCTATAAGATTGGCAAACATGACAGAACAAGAAAATGATAAATGCTGGAGAGGATGTGGGAAAGTTGGAACACTAATTCATTGTTGGTGGAGCTGCGAGCGCATCCAACCATTCTGGAGAGCAATTTGGAACTATGCCCAAAGGGCTACAAAAATGTGCATACCCTTTGACCCAGCAATATCGTTACTAGGACTATATCCCCAAGAGATCATAAAAATGGGAAAGGGTCCCACATGTACAAAAATATTTATAGCAGCACTCTATGTAGTTGCCAAAAACTGGAAGTCAAGGGGATGTCCATCAATTGGGGAATGGCTGAATAAATTATGGTATATGAATGTAATGGAGTACTATTGTGCCATAAGAAATGATGAACAAGAAGACTTCAGAGAGGCCTGGAAGGACTTATATGACCTGATGCTGAGTGAAAGGAGCAGAACCAGGAGAACTTTATGCACAGCAACAACCACAGTGTGTGAGAGTTTTTTCTGGTAGACTTAGATTTTTGTAATAACACAAGAACTTCTTACCAAAAAAAAAAAAAAAAAAAATCCCAATGGAGGATCTCAAGGCAAAATGCCTGCCACACTCAGAGAGAGAAATATGGAAGTCACTCACATATTGTAGCAGATCATGTTTGTGTATGTGCATGTGTTTGTGTATCATGTTCTGATTTGTTATACGATTTCTTTCATTTATCTTAGTCTGACTACATAGCATGACTATAGTGAAAATATACTCAATAGGAAAGTATATGTAGAATCTATACAGAATTGTATGCAGTCGTGGGGAGGGAGGGGGGCAGTGGGGGGTAGGTGGGGGGGATAAAATCACAATTGTATGGCAGTGATTGTTAAACATTACAAAATAAAAAAAAAAGAGTTCAAAAAAAAAAAAAGAAAAAAAAAAAAAGAAATGCTTGTTGGCTGACTGGCCATTTCTATTCCTGAATATAAGAGATACCCAGGCTAAACTTCACAGCTGTAATGAAATGGTTTCTGTGCACTCCAGGTGATGGACCATAGAGGATGAGGGGGGCTGTGCTGAACTGCAGAGGCATTAAAGTATACAAGGCCTCTTGTTGAAAGCTGTAGTCCCCATGAAAAGACTTGTAACAGGTTCTTAGGTGGTGGCAGAGGGATTAAAAAAAGCCCTGCTCCTGAACCTGCTGCTCAGTCCCATGGGGCTCCCTATACTCTCCTAGATATACCTTCACCATGCACAATGAGTCATCCTACCACAGAAGAGTTTTTGAAACACCACTACTGAAAGTGCATGTTGTAGTCCCAGACTTCTCAACAAGAAAAAAAAAAGGCAAAAAATGCTTCACTTGTATTTCTTTTATTTAACCTTTACACTGATCTTATGACATTGGTATGTAGGCCAGGCACCAACCTTGTTTGTCACTTTGGGAATACTAAGGCTCAGATGAGAATACTGAGTCTCAGAAGGATTAAAGGTCTTGCTAAAGACCATACAGCTACTAAGTGGAAGGGACAATACTCAAATGCATACCAGTCTTCTGATTCCTTTCTCTATGTCACTATGAACCTAAGTGGATTCTCATGGCTGTGTGCAGTTAAAAAAAATAGGAATTATTGTCTTATTCCTGTACTCTTAAAATGTCCAAATATTTGGGGTTAGAGATAAATTAGAACTCAAAGTTCCATCATCCAAGTTATTAATGACATACAAAATTCAGCATTCACACTCTTTCAAATATAAAACCAGAGCAGTACTGTAGCAGAACTTGGGAACTGAATCATCAAGTCATTACTATCTTAATAAGCAGGTGCTTTCCAAGCTGTCCTCTGACTCCCAGAAGCAGTAATTAGAGTGAGCAGATAATATCAAGATGTAGCAGGGATCCAGAAATGAACAGAGGTTTTGGTGGATGGGGCCAAAGAGAATCCCATAAGAGATTGTTTGTATATGGAATAGGGCTGGCTAATTCCATGTGGTGTGAGCTTTCAAGTTGTGTGAAAGATGTATTCTCAGGCATCTCCCTGGAGAATCATTCTTAAAGAGCATTTTCAAATCTGTTAGTGAAGACATAAAGACCTCTAAGAGTTTATATTTACTCAGCTTAAAATTTGGACTGAAAGTATGAATGGAAGAGCACATAGAAGGCAGGGCTTGGATTTCAGAACTGGAGTTTGTTTTTCTATGGGATGCTGAGAAAGTCGTTTGACCCCCGTGTTGCCCCAGGAAAATCATTAGGACTTAACTACTAAGTCTTAGACTGGTTATGATTTACAAATCTATGACAGTGGAGGGACTTCTCATTCTTGCTTCAGTGAGGTCACACATCAAGATTCATAGGACCATGATTCTAGAACTATGAGGGAACTCAGAGATCATCTAGTCTAATCTCACTTCAACTTAGAGATAAAGAAAATGAGGCCTATTCAATCAAAGGCAAGTAGGAGTGCCTTGGATGAAATTGCTGTATTTCCTGGAAAGTTTAAACATTTCTAGACAATCTCATCTGTTTGATCATTTTGATGAGGGCATTTTCGACTTCCTTGTTCCTCAGACTGTAGATAAATGGGTTCAACATGGGGATCACCACTGTATAAAAGACTGAGGCTATTTTGTCAGTGTCCATGGAGTGGCTTGATTCAGGTTGTAAGTACATGAAGATGATTGCCCCATAGAAGATGGAAACAGCAGTAAGGTGGGAGGCACAGGTGGAGAAGGCTTTCTGGCATCCCTTAGCTGAATGCATTTTTAGGATGGCAATGAAAATGAACAGGTAGGAGACCAAGATGACTAGGATAGTAAAGAAGACATTAAAACCAATAACAAAAAAGCTGATCAACTCAAGGACATGAGTGTCAGAGCAGGAGAGAGCCAAGAGTGGGGGAATATCACAGAAAAAGTGATGGACCACATTAGAGTTACAGAAAGAGAGGCTGAAAGTTTCTCCTGCATGGATGAAGGCGTTGAAAAAGCCAAAGGTGTAGCAGCCAATGACCAGGCAAATGCATACACCCCTTGTCATGGTGGTGGTATAGTGGAGGGGCTTACACACAGCTGCATGACGGTCATAGGCCATGGCAGCCAGGAGGTAGCATTCCGACGTGCCAAAGCCAACAAAGAAGAAGAACTGGGCAGCACATTCTGAGTAGGAGATAACCTTGTTCCCTGAGTAGAGGGCAGCTGCCACCTTGGGAGCTACAGCTGAGGAGTAGCCCACATCTACAAGAGAAAGATTACTTAGGAAAAAGTACATTGGAGTGTGGAGGCGGGAGTCAGAATGGATCAACACCATCATTCCCAAGTTCCCTACAAGGGTGAGAAGATAGATGAACAAAAACACCAGGAATAGTGGGAGATGAAGCTTGGAGTTATCTGTCAGACCCAAGAGAATGAACTCTGTTACTTCACTGCTGTTTCCCATGACCTGTGGCTCCTTGTTATTTCTCTTACCTAGTGGGAGAAAGGAAAGGAAGCCCATGAAACTGGGATGCAGTCATTCCTTCATTTGACAGGCAGTTACTGAACAGCCACTATATGTCACATGCTATGCTATGTGCTGGGGACACAGGAAGAAAAACTAAACAGCCCTTGTCCTCCTTAGTCTTAGCTTGCATTGTCCTGGAGACAAGTATACGTACACAAATAAATGAATACAAAATCTAGATAAAGTAGTTAAAATGTATAGGAGGAAGAGAGGTATAAACACCAGGTACCTTCATGTAGTAAGTGGTTGATATGGCTCTTCCTCTGTCTAGGTTCTGCCAATTTCGGGAATTATAAGGAAGAGCAAATACATTCATCAATTGACAATTGTCATTTAAGAGACAAGGAGTGGGAAGTTATTGGGCATAAAAAGGTATAAATGCAGGTAAAATCACATAGAAAATAAAATTCTGTCTAAAATATGTTTATTTTAAGAAGAAGGAGATCTTCTTTAAGAGGAAGATCTTTCCCAAACAAGGTAAGAACCTTTAGGGCTGAAGTGTTTTCAGCAGGGAGGTACCTCCTGTGAATAGAGAACCAGGCAAGCCTGAAGTCAGGAAGATCTGAGTTCAAATCTGGCTTAGATACTTTCTAGCTGTGTAACCCTGGATAAGTCACTGAACCTTTGTCTGTCTCAGTTTCTATATCTATAAAACGGGGATAATAATAGCACCTATCTCCTAGGATTCTTATAAGGATAAAATATCTGTTGTTATTTTTCTTTCTTCTCAAAGTGGGCCAAGGACATCAGGCAGGTGATGTTTTGACTTGCAAGTGAATTGGATGTAAGTGAGTCCAATCTGGGCAATCCACCTCACCCTCTCCACCAGAGTCATCAGAATCCAGGGATAAGATGTAGGTCAGGAAGACTGGTGATGTCCTGATCAAGTAGGAGACATTGGCCTTTTCAAATTATGGCCTTTCCCAGGTTTCTGTTTGTCTGAGGTAACACCCATTCAATGGTTAAAGGATACATGAGAATGAAGTTAAAAGATGATTTAGTTTTCTTTCGCAAAAGAATCTTTCTAGAAGGGGAAGATGCTCAGGCTTTCTGTCTAGAACAGAAACGATTACTATTTATACTCAACTCTGGCCAAACAAATCCCAAACAATGACTAAGTGAGGCTTGGACTGGGGCCTGTTTTTGGCCAATCACTGAGAGTCAGAGTGGTTTGGGTTTGAAGGCAAGTCCAGTAGCTACATTTGAATCCCAATGGGCTTGGTCATAACTGGGTTTTCTAGAGCTATATTTCAAGAAATTGTGAATGAAAAGTGAGGATAGAATGACAGAAGATTTGTAAAGCTCTTTGCCAAATTTCCTGGATTATATAAATGCTGGCTGTTACTCTCAAGTAGACCTCTTTGATTCTGGTCCATACTCTCTGCCTGGCTATTATTCTATGAAACATATAACAGGTGGATGGAAATTATCCGGAAAAGCCAGTACTCCAATCTCCACCATCAGGAGGTTAAATTGATAAGGGAAAGATGTAATTCCTAATTAAAACCAAAATACTTTTGACAGAATTTTATTTTCTGTGTGATTCTTTCTCTTGGATTTATGCCTTTCCTTTGACTATGGCTATGCTGATCCCTAGGTAGAGCACAAAGCATGCTGGAATCAGTGGCCGGGCATGGCAGAAGCAGAGGCTATACTGTCATCTTGAGGAGGAGCGAGGACTCTTCACTCATGGACCTGAATTGTCGTTAAGAACAGCTGTAAATCGAAAAACAGCAACCTAAAACACAAAGAAGGTATTTCCCAGGAACAAAGAATTTTAGGTGAAAGATTTTGCCATCAGATTCCGAAGGATAACCCGTTTGGGGTACAAGCGCATGAGCTGCTAAAATGAACCGCGCCCATGGAGAAAGTAATGGCACGAATTATTGGACCCAGAGGATGAGAAGAAACTACAGTATTAAATCAAGCTTTGGAAGAACTCATGGAAATAAGACAAGGGAGAGAAAATGTTTTGCAGATTCACCCAGATGAATTGCTGCACACCAATGATGAAATTGCTCTGAAAGAAATCACAAAGACGTTAGGACTGGAAAATGTAGTTGGAGATAAAATTTTTGGAACCTTTGCTGAAAATCTTTCTTTCCTTCTGGAAGCTTAAAAAAAAAGGTGACCGGACTAGCAGTTGCCCTGTGATCTTCATCCTGCCTGAATGTGATTTCTTTGCATATCATAAAAACCAAACTCTTTTCTATAACCTTTTTGGTATTTCTCAGTCAGCACAGACTCTTGTTACTGTTACTGGTCTTACATGTCGACAGCCCTCCCTCATTCAAATCAAAGCCAACTGCAAGTCATGTCATCATCTTGATATCATGGTCCTCTTCGGGAAGTAAGGAAAAACACAGGATTGGATGTGCTGGAACTCCTAGAAAAGAGAGTGAGCATCATCAGCAAATAAATTTAATGAATTCCTTTAGCTTCTCACAATATCTTACTGTATTTAAAGAATAATTAACACTACCTGAATAACTTCCAGACAAGCACTTTATTGAGAAATGGAATGAAACAGTTCAGTGTCTCTCAAAAGATAGGAATGTGAAAGAAGTTCTGCTGAAACATTTCCACGCAAGCAAAGACCTTAAATCATTGCATATGTTACTGATGCTTGCGGTAAGTCATATAACATTATCTCACCCATTTTTTATTCCAACAGACTGGGTAGAGGCAAACCATTTGTTCAATATGGACTCTAGAGGAAACATAGCACAAGATCTTTCAGAATTAGAAATCTGTCTTCTTATAGCAATGAAACATTTAAATGATATTTATCAGGATGAACCTTATAATTTTCAAATGGTCTATAATGAATTTCAGAAGTCTATACAAAGGAAAGTGCATTCAGTTTACAGTTTTGAAAAACATGTCATTATGAAGGCATTAGAATACTTACATCAACTAGAATTACTAAAAATTAGTAAAGAATTAGGAGAGAGAGAGAGAGAGAGAGAGAGAGAGAGAGAGAGAGAGAGAGAAGACCAACTGGTACAATTGCTTTTGGACAATAATCAAATTATGCACATTCTACAGAAGTATTCCATATGTCCTACAGATGTTATGCAGTAGGCAGCATCTTCATTGAGCTGGTTGTAATTTGACCAGCAGTTTAGATATCTGAATAAAATACAAAATTATGTCCCCTTTAGAGCACAGAGGTTCCAGGGTTGTAAAAGTTAACATTACAAATTCTAAAATTTCTTTTATGATAAAGCACTTTCTATTAGATTTATTCTGTATGTACTCTTTATCAAAGCCCTCCTTAAAATTTAAAAATAATAAAAACTTACATTTGCCTTCAATATTTACAAATGAGTTGATAGGTCATCTTTATGCATCACGAAACTGTTAAAAACAATTTTGGATTTTGTTGTCAGGTTTGCGTGATTTTTGTAATATTTAGATTTCAAAGTTTGCAATTCTGTTTGACCTGATGTTTGTTTATGTATCTGAGGAAAATGTGTTTAGTTAAAACATTAGAAAAGAAAAAAAATTAATCATTTTATTAAAAAAGTAACTCCTAATTAAAACCAAAGTGTATTAGACAGTTCTTTTTTCTAAGCAACTCTCTTGGATTCATGGCTTTTCTTGACTATAGTTATGTTGATCCCTAGGTAGAGCTAGAAAGTGGGGTGAGGTCAAGGTGGAAAAGTAAAAGGGACAAGGCAAGAACTTCCCAGAGAAAACTTCTTTCCCAGTCCTTCCTCAATCAACATGACTGAAGACTGCCAGGGCATGTTCCCTCTCCTTTTCTCAATGAAGAAGTCTCAGTGTCCTAGAATAGTGCTTCTCCTTGATAACTACAATTCTCTAACCCACCAACTCCCAGCTACCAAGAAAAAGTTTCAGAGAGAATGAGGAGGGAGCTTCCCCAATATCACACTCCAGGGGAACTCCAACCTCCTGCTGTCTGAGATACAACGATTGCTATTACTCACAGGATAAAATAATGTTGGGGGAAGTCCAGGCTAGAGTTGGTTCTGCTCTCAAAGAAAGAGATCCTTGAAAATACATTCCTTTGGACGTTAGGAAAGGAATGACAGTGGGATGGAAAAGAGAGTAGGATAGGTTCTTAAAGCTTTGCTGCTTCTGAAACTCTTATAGAAAGGGTGGAAGGTTGGAAATACTCAGTAACAGCCACAGTCTCCTTCTACCTTAAAATCTCCATTGAGTGGACTAGCATCAGGCAATTCTTTGTCTATTTCATGGAGGTTGTCAAAGCCATATCATTCTTAATAATAAAGGCTTACAAGATTTAGAACTAGAAAAGAATGCCAAAATATTGTAGGAAACAAGGATCACAAAAAAGAAACTTGGTAAGTATCCAGCCTAGAATTTGAATCTGGGTTCTCTAATTTTAAGACCTCTAGGAAAGACACAATGAAGGCCTTTGGTAGAAAAAGGGAAAGGAATCTGAAAGTGTATGGTATTATCTTGCTGGATTCTCACAATAGTTGTGAAGTAGGGAGGGTAGCTAACAAGATCTATATTTCACAGTTAAGGAAACTGAGGAAGAGACTGACTAGGGGATTTTTCCAAGGTCACACAGTTATAAGGAAGGGACAGGAATAAAGCCTCCCAACTGCCAACACAATGTTCTTTCCACATAATCACACTGTAATCAAGGTATCTCTGTGCCTAAAAAATGCTCAGAAGAGACATCCTGCCTCCTGACTCCACACAAGCAATGGACACCTCATGTAAATTTACCATAGTCACCATTCCCAAATGTGAGGCAAGAACACTGGGCTAATTTTGTATGCATTGTGAATGGGTTTCCAAGACTCTTCTCGACTCCTGATTGATCAATTGCCCTTTGCTGGAATTGATCACTTTCTCTTATTAAGTTGAAAAAACAGTCAGATTTATGGTGAGAAATCACCTTATGGAACAATCCCACTTCAGATTCTCATCATCACCCAAAAGCAATTAATTTTAAAGCTCCCTGATCCGTCATACTCTCTGTGCTTTCTTGATGTGAAATTATTTCCACTCTGTCTTACATTAATAACTGATCCCAAATGAAAGCCAGAAGAGGTAAATATGTAATGATAAGGTAGGATACAAGAGGTGGAGAAAGAAATGGCTTATCCAACTGGTAGTAACATTAAAAAAAAAAAAAAAGGTAAGTCCGTGAGTATATTTGCTAAGACTCTTAGATATCATTACAGGACACCAATAGGACATAAAGGTCCCGAATAGGACCAGCGTTTTTCATACCTGTGAAATTAATGGATATGAAAGTCTATCTTCAAAGGAAAAAGACTGAGAGTCATTCAGCCTGAAGTCAGTGAGTCAGTAAATATTTCATAAGGGTCTACTATGTTCCAGGCACATTGTGTGCTGAGCCCTGGGGACACAAAGATCAAAGCCAAAGCCTGTTCTCACAGTCTGGTGAAAGAGAAAACATGCAAACAGATATGTACAAGAAGGATTAATTGGAAATATTCAACAGAGAGAAGGCAATGGCATGAAGGGGAATCAGAAAAGGCTTCCTGTAGAAGGTGAGATTTTAGCTCAACGAGAGAAGCTAGGAAAGTCAGAAGTGAAGATGAGGAGCAGCTAAAATAGAACTTAGGGGAAAAGGTCTAAATATTTTATATATCCAAAGTCAGACACACAAACAGACAGAGAGACAGAAGCAGAACAGACAAATGAATTGGATGCGCAATTTTAAAAAAATAAGCACAAGAATAAAAATTCTGAATATTAAGGAAATAACAAAATTGAAAACAAGTATAGTGTAAGTAAAGTATCAATAATTCTTTTGAAAAAATTAAGAAAATATACAGAAATATGGGATATTAAAATATATCAATAGACAGACAGACGGACGGACAGAGAGACAGGCAGGCAGGCAGGCAAACATACGTACAGACAGACAGACAGACACAGACAGAGAGACAGATAGACAGATAGATAAGATAGATAGAATTTAAATTCACAGAACCCAGGATAATAAAGAACCCATTACAGAAGAGGGAAAGTGCAAGAAGCATCTGTCATACAGTGCCTTAGCTTTGAAGTCAAGAGACATGAGCTCTAATCCTGTCTCTGCCATGAACTTGGATTGTAACCATGGGCAAGTGATTTCTCCCTTAGTCTCAAACTTATCATCTCTAAAATTATGGGATTGGACCAATTCTATACATATTTATTGGGTGACTAAGTGCAGACACTGAAAGCAAAGAGAAAACGTCCCCTGTCACAAGTGCCCCCATCAGAGAAACCAACCCTTAGGTTTCTTAGTGCAAGCTGTCTCCCATGCTTCTAGTGGCAGGAGAGAGAAAGTGAGGATTGCCTCAGATCCCAGGATTTTGTGGGCATTAATTTACTTTGCCATAGCAACGATATTTCTGTACTTTGTTTAAGAATAGGTTGGGGATTTTTTGCTTCCATATATAAGCCTCTGTCTTCCAGAAAGTTTTACTACCTTGGTTGTGACTACTGTACACTAATAATTACTTATTAGGACCAACATAACTGGCTCCATGAGGATTCGAGAGATTTCTGTGATGGTTAATTTGCACATGCCTCCACCTGCTGGTCTTAACATGAAGGGATCTATGCACAGCAAAGAGTTAGAGTCATGCCTCTCAGATGGTAAATGTTTCGATTTTCCAGGATACTTCTGAGGTCAAAAAGAAGAAAGTGATCTTAAGAATATAATAATAATCTTTGCAAAAGGTACTTTCTTTGTCAGACCCTGAATTTGGATTTTTGGCCCAGGTAAGCCAATGTCTCTGATCTCAGGAGGTTTCAGATATCAAAGTATTTGCACAGGTTGTTCTAGGAAGATGCTCTGACCTAAATTCGATTGATTTCAAGGATAGGTGCCTGGTGGAACCTAAGATGGGTCTACCATGGATTTTCAGTGCAAGAGAGATGCGTCCCACTGATCAGAAGGGCTGAGATCAGACAAAAACTTGCATATGTCTATGTGCTCAAGTCCTCTGGGAGAGAGATCTCTTAGGGTTGAATCTCTAGGTTCTAAGTTTGGTTTAAAATTGAACAAGCAATTAAACTGTTATTTCTCAGGATATAGGATGATAGAGTCCTAATTATTGCAAAGGGAGGTTGAAAAGCATAGATGAAAGAGGGAGTATCATATGATCATAGTCATAGGATGTTAGAATCAACTGCGTCCTAAAATTTAAATGACGGAACTGTGAATGACCTTGAGAAATGGACCTTATAACTAGAAGGGACCTTTGACCTGCTATGGGTTATATTCTAAGGTCCCTTTCAACAACATTCTATGTCCTAAAGTCCCTCTCAGCTCACACACTCTGTATTCTAAGGTCTCTTTTCCCTCTGACATTTTATGTTCTGTGATTTGAGCTGGAAGGAAATTTTGATGTTGATTTAGTCCAGGTTTCTCAACTTACAAAAGAGAAATTGCAGTCCAGAACGAAGGGTTCAAAAGCACATGGTTTGTGTAGTGTTCTTCACACTCGAAAATTACAAATCAGGGTATATCAAAAAGGAAATATTTTAGCAACTGGTTTTCAGTTGTTTGGTAGAATTAACATCATCCCCAATAAAGGAAATGTCCAAGGAAGATGCCCAAGGTCCATCAGACTAAAATTATGCAGCACTTTATATCTAGAAAGCACTTTGAATGCAAAAGAGTCAAAGAATATTAAGAAGATCATTTAGTTCAAATCTCTAATTTTACAGATAAGGAAACTGAGACCCCGATAGATAACTGACCCAAAGTCACACAACCAGGTAGAGTTCCAAGACCCGGAATCTAGTCTCTGCCACTAAATCTAATCCTCTGTTCAATGCATCACACTTCCTCCTTTCATACCCCATGTCTTCATTTCTTGATTGTAATAACAACCCCAGGGCAGTTACGTGGCTCAGGGGATAGAGCACTGGGCTTGAAAACAGGAAGAAGGGAATCTACCATTTCCTGTTACTCCTTCATCATCAGATATCTCCAGAGAGATCTCAGACACTGCCCACCCCCTACAACATGAACTAGGACCGAGAGCCTTCTATCTCCTACTGTATGCAGCGTGTCCCTGAGCAAAGGCTGCTGGGGCTGCATCCCTCCCATCTCCTTCAAAGCAACCCTTCCCATCTTCACTAGTACAAGGCAATATCTATCCTCTCCTTCTAGCCCAATCTCTCAACTAGGATATGGAGAACTGCCTGTAAATTATATCTTATTCTGATCCCCTTGATAGTCCCCTCCCCTGCTCCAGGCAAAGGAGTAAGTTTATAAGTAGCCATTATAAAGAGGGAATTAGATTTAGAAAGGGTAATTTGGAGGTCACATACAAACTGTCCCCCAAATCAAAGAATCATAACTTACAAAGTGTATCATACATTACCCAAAGTTCACATCCCAGTAATATGTGTTGAATCAGCACAAAACATCTAGATGCTGCTCCTCAAGGTTTCTGGTCGTGTAATGTGTAAATTCCACACAAATTTCAGACCAGCAGAACACAAAAAAGTGCTAATAATTTTGAGATGGTGTAGACAATTAATTTTAAAGTTTTACCAACATCTTGGAGATGATTTCAACATATTAATGAACTAACCCCAAGATGGCATAGATAACAGTCTCTTCCCACTACCCTCCAAAACCATATAAAAATGAGACCTCAAACTCCTGTCTCCAAGCTCTCTTTCCTCCCCATCAGGTCCTTCCTGCCAAGTGCTCCCAGGTTATATGAGTAATATTGTTCACGTCTCCCCATACTGAACTTCTTTGCCATATCATCCCCGCACCCATCCCCTCACCACTGGGACCCAGAAGCTGCAGCTCCACTTCCCACAGCCATCGTGGGCTTTCTTGGCCAGTATCAAAAGAACTGGACATGCCTAATTCTCTTTCATAATTGCATTATCAATCCAAGAACCCTTCAGTCCGAAGAAAAGCAATTAACCCCTTGACTTCAAGCATACCGTCTCCTACTGTGCCTGTTTTTTGAGGACAGAAAAGGACCATTCTCTCACCTAGGAATAACTTTCATATCCCAGTGACCTCTGAACTCCTATGGATCATCATCTAAATGCTATGTCACACCCCCTACTACCTTATTCCTCATTGCCACCCTCCTCAACCCCTCCATCCCAAAGTTTAATCCTCAATCCACCCAGGCCTTTCACTGCCCTCTGGAACGCTTATTCCTTAGGTAACAAACTTCCCTTTGTCTTAAAACTTTTCCTTGCCCAATCCTACTGTCTACTCCATTTTACTGAAACCTGACTTCCCTCTTAATGACACAGCTTCCTTGTCTACCCTTCGCAGTACTGGCTGCACCTTCTCTCATTCTCCTCAGTTCACTAGCTGAAGAAAGGTAGTTAGAGTATTCTTTACTCCTCATTGCCACTTTCAGTTTCTTCTCCTTTCTCCAAACCTCAATAACTTCATTTCCTCTAGGGTTCATGATATCCAATTCCAAACTCAGTCAAAATCCTGGAATTATTGTCCACAAATTCCCAGCTCATTCCTCCTCCTCCCTCAAAGAGTTTGATGCCTGGCTTACAGTTTTTTCTTACCTCTTCAACTCTTACCTCATACCACCAAACTTGAACATTCATATTGATTCTCTTTCAATTATTTTAACCACCCAGTTTTTTCTCAACCTAATCACCTCCCATGACCAGTTCCATCACCCTGCCTCACAGAAAGATGGCTATACCATTGATTTGGATAAAACCTCAAATTTACCCCTCCATGTTCAAGCACTCTGAAATCCCCTTATCCAACCATAATCTATTGACTTTTTACTTCTCTCTCAATCTTCCTTTACATAATACTACTCTTCATTCACACCATGACCTCCAGTCACTTGACCTTTAATTTCTTTCCCCATTCATCTTCTCTACACTAATCAATCTCTCCTCCTATTCCCATGTTAACTCCTTGGTGAGACAATTCAATTCTGCATTGTCCTCCTCTCTTCAATCCCTATTTTTTTGTTATTGTTATATATCTAATTAACCCTCAGCCAAGGCTCAACCTTGGATCACTCTAACCATCTGTTGTCTTCATTCCTTCAGTCATTCACACTGGTACCTCTGTTGTGAAAGATAATCATCTTAGTTCAACTACTTTTTACGTCTCTTATTTTCTGTACCCTTCATTTGTATAGTTTGTATCACTCTGTTTCGGACATCTGTTTTATTGTATTGAACTATAATTTTTCTCATGCACGTAGCATGTGCTCAGAACTCTTATCCAAGTTCATACTCACCCTTACAAGTCAGGTTTTACAGTGTAGCTACTATGTATCCCCAGGGTTCTAGTGTTAGATCTGAAGGGCTGGTTTTTAAGGTTATTACTCACAAACCCTCATCAGTGCTCTTTCTCTAGTGATTATCATCTGATAACACTTAATCTCAATTAGCTTTTAGAAATGGATATTTTACTAATTTAGTATAGTAAGAATAGTTGGTACAAAATATTCCCTTCAAAGTCTGTGACATATTCTCAAACAGGTACTTAGAGAGTCCAGGGGGAAAGTAGGCTTAGGCTCAGGCTTGGGAACACATGAATCAAAGGGGCAACTCACAATTCTTCATTGCTAAAATTCCTTTTCTTCCTTTCACAGAATGCTCAGGAAGTTTTTTTAGATATGGCATAGACTTTTTTCATCTCAGTTTCCACTATAGTTTTGCCTCTAAAAAACACTGCTGCCAGCTGATGATTTCTCAGGGACAAATCTAAAAAACCAATTGAGAGATGGGGAGTCCAAAAGCCTCTTTTGAAAGTGACAAAGTGATCTGTGTAAATCTCTGGGAGACAAGATGGTGGAGTAAGAAATAAGTCACTATCAACCTCCCTCATAGACTTTGAAAAACCCAGAGAATATTGCCACAGGAAAAATCCTGGAATAGTGGAGCCAACACAAAGATGGGATATAATAGTCTTGCAGAACAGGTGGTTAGGGGAATTAGTAGGAGTGGTATAGGACCCACCTCATAGGACCAGCAAGAGATCATGAGTCCCAGGGCAGAGGTGCAGGCAAATGCCAACACCAGACACCTGCCACACACTAAAACCACCAGTTTCAGTTCAGTACCAAACTACCAGCACTAAGACATCCAGCAGCTAGTACCTTAGGCTACAGCAAAAACCAGTAATCCCCTTAATCCCTAGCACAATAAATCTAGGACAGTGCCCTCTGGGCCAGAGAAATAGAAATCAAATCTAAAAGCTGGAAAAAGACAAACAACAAGAGTTAGAAAAATCAAATGAAATCAATGACAATAGACAAATGTCTTAGTGACATGGAAGATCAAAACACAAATTCAGGAGATGATAATATGTTCAATATACCTACATCTGAAACCTCAGAGGGGGATATGAACTGGTCTCAGGTCCAAAAGACCTTCTTGTCAGAGCTCAAGAAGGATTTTAAAAGTCAAATAAGAGAGATGAAAAAAAAATTGAACAATTCCTTTGAAAATACAAGGGGGGAAAAGTGCACTGATCAAAACAATCCTTAAAAAGTAAAATTGACCAAATGGAAAAGGAGGCACAAAAATTAACTGAAGAAAACAATTTATTAAAAATTAGAATTGGTCAAGTGGAAGCTAATGGCTCTATAAAACATAAAGAATCAGTCAAAAATGGAAGAATGGAATAATAGAAGAAAACTAAAGTGACACAGTGTTTCTTTGGCTAAGTCAGGAAAAAGGAAGGCTGAGGAAGAGGAAGACCAACTTCTCTTCATCCTTCCCTCCCCACCTGTTAGGGGTGTAAGCTCAGTTTCATAAGGAAAGTGCCAGGCAGGTAAAAGTGAGGACCTCTAAATCTTAGAGTTCTCATGAGGCCCGCCAGGGAACAGCTGGGTATTGAGGCGAGAAACACAGGCTATCTTGTGTATTTCCACCTCTTCTCAGTTGGAAACTTGCTGGGGAGAGCATCCCACCCTTGAGATTGGCCTGTGGTCTGAGCACACCTGTTGTTGACTAGCTAGGGACTGAGAGCAGGCATGGTATTCACTTGCAAACTATGCGGCTGGGAGAGCTTAAATGGGGACAGGAAAGCCTGAAGGCGTTCTTTGCACTGAAGGGCCATTAGAGGGAAAAGGGTCCCTCCCCTCTTCCGCTCCCATCCTCTTGCTGTATGATCCTTGCCCCTTGAGAGGAGGAGGATTCCTCTCTCCTGAGGAAGAATTCACCCTGCACATGTAACCAAGACCCTGAACAAAGCCTAACCCTTGTTCGACTCTGGAAAGTCTATTCTCTCAATACGTTTATCTGGTTGGCCTCCGAAGACCTGCGAAAGGTGAGTAGACTCGAGTAGCCCATCGGCCTCTAGGCCAAACACCCACCCATTCCCTTGGGAAGGCGAGCAATTCAATATAGGCCATATCTGTGTAGTTTTCCAAATGATTTCCATAAGAGTTGTGTTGTGTAAGACTAACTATATTTCCCTCCATCCTATCCTGTCCCCCATTGTGTCTATTCTCTCTTTTGATCCTCTCCCTCCTCAAGAGTGTTGACTTCAAGTTGCTCCCTCCTCCCATTGCCCTCCCTTCCATCATCCCCCCACCCTGCTTGTCCCCTTCTCCCGCACTTTCCTGTATTGTAAGATAGGTTTTCATACAGAAATGAGTGTGCATTTTATTCCTTCCTTTAGTGGAACGTGATGAGAGTAAACTTCATGTTTTTCTCTCACCTCTCCTCTTTTTCTCTCCACTAAAAAGTTTTTTGCTTGCCTCTTTTATGAGAGATAATTTGCCCCATTCCAGGTCTCCCTTTCTCCTCCCAATATATTTCTCTCTCACCACTTAATTTCATTTTTTTAAGATATGATCCCATCCTATTCAATTCACTCTGTGCTCTCTGTCTGTGTGTGTGTGTGTGTTCATGTGCGCATAATCCCACCAACTACCCAGATACTGAAAAGTTTCAAGAGTTATAAATATTGTCTTTCCATGTAGGAATGTAAACAGTTCAACTTTAGTAAAGTCCCTTATGACTTCTCTTTGCTATTTACCTTTTCACGCTTCTCTTCATTCTCGTGTTTGAAAGTCAAATTTTCTTTTCAGCTCTGGTCTTTTCATCAAGAATGCTTGAAAGTCCTCTATTTCATTGAAAGACCATCTTTTCCCCTGAAGTATTATACTCAGTTTTGCTGGGTAGGTGATTCTTGGTTTTAGTCCTAGTTCCTTTGACTTCTGGAATATCCTATTCCACGCCTTTCAATCCCTTAAAGTAGAAGCTGCTAGATCTTGTGTTATCCTGATTGTATTTCCACAATACTTGAATTATTCCTTTCTAGCTGCTTGCAATATTTTCTCCTTGACCAGGGAACTCTGGAATTTGGCCACAATGTTCCTAGGAGTTTCTTTTTCTGGATCTCTTTCAGGAGGTGATTGGTGGATTCCTTGAATCCTTATTTTGCCCTCTGGTTCTAGAATCTCAGGGCAGTTTTCCTTGATAATTTCATGAAAGATGATGTCTAGGCTTTTTTTTTGATCTTGGCTTTCAGGTAGTCCCATAATTTTTAAATTGTCTCTCCTGGATCTATTCTCCAGGTCAGTTGTTTTTCCAATGAGATATTTCACATTCTCTTCCATTTTTTCATTCTTTTGGTTTTGTTTTGTGATTTCTGGGTTCCTCATAATGTCATTAGCCTCCATCTGTTTCATTCTAATTTTGAAAGAACTATTTTCATCAGTGAGCTTCTGAACCTCCTTTTCCATTTGGCTAATTCTGCTTTTGAAAACATTCTTGTCCTCATTGGCTTTTTGAACCTCTTTTGCCAATTGAGTTAGCCTATTTTTCAGGGTGTTATTTTCTTCAGCATTTTTTTTGGTCTCCTTTAGCAGGGTGTTTACTTATTTTACATGATTTGCTTGCACGTCTCTCATTGCTCTTCCCAGTTTTTCCTCCATCTCTCTAACTTGATTTTCAAAATCCTTTTTGAGCTCTTCCATGCCCTAATCCCATGGTATATTTATTTTGGATGTGTGGGATACAGAAGCCTTGACTTCTGTGTCTTTCCCTGGTGGTAAGCATTGTTCTTCCTCATCAGAAAGGAAGGGAGGAAATACCTGTTCACCAAGAAAGTAACCTTCTATAGTTTTATTTTTTCCCCTTTTTTGGACATTTTCCCAGCCAGTGACTTGACCTCTGAATATTCTCCTCACACCCACTTTGCCTCCAGATCCATCCAGCCAGCAATTGGGGTCTGAGATTCAAATGCTGCTTCCCAGCCTCAGGGCTTTGGGCGGGGGTGGGGCTGCTATTCAGTGTGAGATTAAGTTCAGGTGCTCAGGTGGGGGCAGGGCCGCCACTCAGGGCTCAGTTCCCTCAGGGGGTTTTATGCAGAGACCTTCAACAATGGATCCAGGCTCCTGCCTGCTCTGGGAGCCCCTGTCCACCACTGCCCCCGCTGCTGCCTCCCCAGGGGTCCCAAGTCACAGGAACACCCCACTCCCCTGTTGACCACCCAAAAGACTCTCTCACTGACCTTTGGTGTCTGTGGGTGGAGGGACTTGCATGGCCACTGGAGATTCTGTCCCTGAAGCCTGCTCAGATCTGTTCCTGCTGCGCAGCCAAGACAGGGCTGGGCTCTGCTCTGCTCTGGTCAGGTTTTAAGGGCTCTCTGGAACAGAAATCTCCTCCACTCCATTGTTCTGTGGCTTCTGCTGCTCCAGAATTTGTTGGGAGTTCTTCTTTATAGATATTTTATGGGCTGTGCGTTCGTAGCTAGCATATGTGTGTCTTTCTACTTCGCCATCTTGGCTCCTCCCCCCTTTTTCCTTTCTTTAGGATTTTATTCTTTCCCAGTTACATGTAAAAGACAATTTTTAACATTCATTTTTAAAACTTTAAGTTCTGAATTCTCTCCCTTCTT
The DNA here is from genome assembly GCF_028372415.1 of Notamacropus eugenii. Taxonomy (NCBI): domain Eukaryota; kingdom Metazoa; phylum Chordata; class Mammalia; order Diprotodontia; family Macropodidae; genus Notamacropus; species Notamacropus eugenii. The sequence continues at coordinate 4,624,059 of NC_092873.1, forward strand.
CCCTCCCTATTCTACATCATTGAGAAAACAAGCAATTTGATTTTTTCATACAAATGTCATCATGCAAAACATTTCCATAATAGTCATATTGTGAAAGAAAACAAAGAACAAAAACAAACAAAAAAATCTCAAGAAAAATAAAGTAAAATAATTATGTTTCAATCTATATTCAAATACCATCAACTCTTTTTCTGGGATTAGATGACATTTTTCATCATAAGTCCTTCAGAGTTCTCTTGGATCATTTTATTGCTAAGAATATCTAAGTCATTCATAGCTGATCATCTTACAATATAGCTGCTACTTTGTACATGGTACATTTCACTTTGCATCACTTCATGTAAGTCCATGTTTTTCTGAAAGCATTCTGCTCATCATTTCTTAAAGAAAAATAGTATTCCATCACAATCACATACCACATACCAATTTGTTCAGCCATTAATGGGCATCCCTTCAATTTCCACTTCTTTGCCACCAGAAAAGAGCTGCTATAAATATTTTTGTACATATAGGTCCTTTTCCTTTTTGATGTTTTATCTCTTTTAGGATACAGACCTGGTAATGATATTGCTATGTCAAAAGGTGTGCATGTTTTATAGCCCGCTGAGCTTAGTAATAAATTACTCTTCAAAATGATCTAATCATTTCACAACTTCAACACTAGTGCATTAAGGTCTCATTTTTTCCATATCCCCTCCACCATTCCTCATTTTTCTTTTCTGTCCTGTTAGCTAATTTAATAGGAGTGAGGTAGAACCTCAGAATTTCTTTTAGTTCTCATTTCTCCAATACATGGTGAATTAGAAAAGTTTTTGTATGGCTATGGACAGCTTCGATTACTTTGATTACTTCATCTGATATGAAGTAAAGGATATAGAAAATATATCTTTTCATCATTTACCAATTGGGGAGTGGTTCTTATTTTTATAAATTTGTTTCATTTCTCTATATGATTAAAAAATGAGACCTTTATCAGAGAAACTTGCTTCAAATTTTTTTTCAGTTACTCTTAATATTTCCCTCATCCTATTCCTCACCTCATTTCTTCTATTCTCTCTCTCCTTTTACCATATCGCTCCTCAAAAGTGTTTTGCCTCCTAATACCCCCTCTCTCAGTCTGCCCTTCCTTCTATTACACTCCTGCCTTTCTTCTCCCCTTCCCCTCCTACTCTCCTATAGGACAAGATAGATTTCTATACCCAATTGAGTGGGTAATTTATTCCCTCTTTAAACCATTTCTGCTAAGAGTAAGGTTCCCTCACTCTCTTTCATCTGTCACATCTTCCCCTCCACTAGAAAATCTTTCTCCTACTTCTTGTACATGAGATAATTTACCCCATTCTTGTCCTCCTTTCGCCCTTCTCCCAGTATATTCCTCTCTCAATCCTTATTTTATTTTTTTTATATTTTAGACAATCTGCCTGCATATTCAACTCACACCTTTACTTTCTGTCTATATATGCTTCTTCTCTCTGCCTCAATAATCAGAAAGTTCCTATGAGTTATAAGTATCATCTTCCCATCTATGAATGCAAAAAGTTTAACCTTACTTGTGATTTCCCTTTCCTGTTTACCATACTATGCTTCTCTTGAGTCTTGTATTTGAAATTTTAATTTCCTATTCAGCTCTGGTCTTTTCATGAGGAATATTTTAAAGTCCTTTATTTGATTTAATGACCATTTTTTTTCCCATAAAGCATTGTATTCTTTTGTGCTGGATAAGTTATTCTAGGTTGTAATCCTATTTCCTTTGCCATCCAGAACAACATATTCCAAGGCTTTAATGGAGAAGCTTTTATATCTTGTATTATCCTGACTGTGGCTCCATCATACTTGAAATATCTATTTCTGGCCGCTTGCTATATTTTCTCCTTGACCTGGGAGATTTGAAATTTGGCTATAATATTCCTGGTAGCTTACATTTTGTGGTCTCTTTCAAAAGGTAATTAGTGGATTCTTTTGATTTTCACTTTACTTATGATTCTAGCATATCAGGACAGTTTTCCTTGATAACTTCTTCAAAGATGATAGTTCTTTTTTTGATCATAATTTTCAGGTAGTACACCAACTTTGTGGTTTTACTTTCCAGGTCAGTTTTTTTCCAAATAAACATTTCACATTGTCTTCTACTTTTTTTCATTCTTTTGGCTTTATCTTATAGTTTCTTGATTTCTCATAAAGTCGCTAGCTTCCCTTTCCTCCAGTTTAACTTTTAAAAAATTATTTTCTTCAGTGAGCTTTTGTAAGTCCTTTCCTTTTTGGCCAATTCTGCTTTGTAAGGCCAATTTCTCCTCATTGGCTTTTTGGGCCTCTGTTGGCCATTTGGCCTAGCCTATTTTTCAATATATTATTTCTTCAGTATTTTTTTCTATCTCTTTTACCAGGCTATTAATTTTCCAGGCTACAATTAATTTACCAGGCTACAATTAGTTTACCAAGCTACAATTTTCATGATTTTCTTGTATCACTGCCATTTCTCTTCCTAATTTTGCTTCAGAATCTCTTCCTTGGTTTTTGAAATCCCTAATTGGCTCTTCCATGGCCTGAAACCAATTCATATTTATCTCTGAAGCATTGGATGTAGGAGCTTTAAATATTTTCTTCTGAGTAAGTGTTTTGGTGTTTCTTGTAGCTTTCTATGGTCAGAATTTTTTTCTGTTGGTTCCTAATTTCCCAGCTTATTACTAGACTGTTAACTCTGTTAAAGTGAAGCACTGCTTCCAGGGTGAAGGGCACACTGTCCCAGGCTTCAGGGTGTTTGTATAACTGTTTTCAGAGAAACTTCTAGAGACCTGTAAGTTTTGAGTTCTTCCAAGGTTTACGATCTAAGAGAGGTGTCTTTACTTCTGTCCTGTCTTATGCTCTAATCTGTGAGTGACCACAAGCACTCTTTTCTGCCCTGGAACTATGAAGAATGTCCTTCCCTCAACTGTCACAGCATGCTTTGCTATGCTAATACTCCTCCTTACCCTGGGACTGCCACCCAGGACTGTGACTCAGATCTGAGTAAGGGTAAAGTAATAAAGTCCTGCCTCAGTGCTAGCAAACAGAACCCTGTGATCTTCTTCTGACCATTTGTTCAAAGTCCACACTGTCTGTGGTCTGAGAGTTCTAGAAGCAGCTACTGGAACTGATAATTCAGTGGTTCCCAAGGCCTGATCTTGGTTTGCTGGTGCAACTGCAGCATGCACTGCAGTGCATTCCACTCTCACCCAGGGGCCACAGACCTTTCCTGCTAACATTTTAAGTAGTTCTTTATGTGTGGGGGTTAAGAAGTCTGGAAACCACTAGTTTTGCCATTGATTGAGTAGGTGAGACCTACTTCAGGTTTGCTGGCACACAGACTGCACTGGTGTGACCTCAGCTTGACTGAATTACTTTCTAAGCTGATGCAACAGAATTTCTTGCTGAACTTCCAAGTTGTCTAGCATTGGAGAATCGCTTCACTCTGTGTTTTGTGGGACCTATTGCTCTAGAAATTCTTTCGAGTCATTACGCAAAGGTAGTTAGAGGTTTTTTGGGGAGAGCTTGAGCAAGTACCTGCCTTTATTGCACCACCTTGGCTCCACCTATCTGGCTTTTTCTGACTATGCATTTTCATTAACTATTCACAAAACTGGGATGCTCTCTGTCTTCATCTCAGCTTCCTGCATGAACAGATGTCCTGCAAGACTCAATTCAAATTTTACCTTCCACAAGGGGCTTTTCCCCACTTTTTTCTAATGCTAGTACCTTACATCTGAAGTTATCACCCATTGACACTTTATATATCTTACATGTGCATATCTGCTTGTCTGTTGTCTTTCCCTTTGTAATGTGAGCACCTTTGAGGACATGGACATACTCTTATCTTCTTTGTCTTTCCAGTACTTATGCCTAGCATGTTTTCAATAAATTCTTGTGGGCTCACTCACCATTCCTCTTCCTAAATATGAGAGATACCCAGGCTAAACTTCACAGTTGTAGTGAAGTTGCTTCCTTGCACTCCAGGTGATGGACCTTAGAGAGTGAGGGAATCCATACTGGACAGCAGAGGCATCAAAATATGCAAGGTCCCTTGCTGAAAGCAGTTTTTCCCATGAAATTATTCCTTAGAGGTGCTTTGGTGGTGGCAGAGTGGATAACAAAAGTCTCCTTCTTAACCTGCTGTCCCATGGGGTTCTCTGTTTTCTTCTGGATGCACCTTCATCATGCACAATCAGTCTTCCTACCACAGAAGAGCTTTAAAAACCCCACTACTGAAAGTGCCAACTTGGAGTCTCAGTCTTCTTAACAAGAAGAAAAAAGCATAAAATGTTTCAAATATATTTGTTTTATTTAACCTTCACCCTGATCCTATGATTTTGGTATGTAGGGGAAGCATCATCCTTGTTTGTCACATTGGGAATACTAAGACTCAAATGAGAATATTCAGTCTCAGAGAAGTGTCTTGGAAAAGGACATATAGCTATTAAGTAGAATGGACAAGACTCAAACTCAAGCCAGTCTTCTTATACTTTCTTTTTGTCATTAGGCCTCTAAGTGATTTCTCATGGTTGTGTTGAATCAAAAATAAGAATTTTTTATTCACTTGCTAACAAAATCCCCAAATATTTGGGATTAGAGACAAATTGGAATTTCAAGGTGTCATCAGTCAATTTATTAATGAAATGCAAAATTCACTAATAATTCTCCCAAACCATATATTTATACTCGTTCAAGTATAAAATCAGAGTACTACAATAACAGGACTTAGGAATTCAATCACCAAGTTACTAATATTTTAATAAGCAGGTACTTTTTGAAGCTGTCCTCTGCTTCCCAGTATCAGCAAATTATAGTAAGCAGATAAAATTAGTATGCAGCAGGGATCCAGAAATGAATAAAATTATTGATGGATGGGATCAAAGAGAGTCCCACAAGCAGTTGTGTATATGTGAAATAGATCTGGGCTAATTTCAGGTGGTGTAAGCTCACAGGTTTGTGTGAACGGTATATTCTCAGGTGCCTACCTGGAGAATCATTCTTAGAGGGCATTGTCAAATCTGCTACTGAGGCATAAAGACCTGAAAGACTTTATACTTACCCAGCTTAAAATCTGAAGTGAAAGTGTGAATTGAAGAGCACATAGAGGGCAAGGCTTGGAATTTAGAAGATTTGAATTTGGTTTTGCTTTGGGATGCTGAGCAAGTCATTTAACTGCCATATTGCCCCAGGAAAATCATTAGGACTGAACTACTAAGTCTTAGACTGGTTATGATTTATAAATCTATAACAGTGAAGTCATACATCAAGATTCATAGGACCATACATCTAGAACTACAAGGGAACTCAGAAGTCATCTAGTCCAATGTCACTTCAATTTAGAGATGACTAAAGCCCATTCAGTCAAAGCCAGAAAGAAATGCCACAAATGAAATTCCTCTATTTGGTGCAAAATTTAAACATTCCTGGAAAACTTCACCTGTTTGATCATTTTGATGAGGGCATTTTTTACTTCCTTGTTCCTCAAGCTGTAAATCATGGGGTTCAACATAGAAATCACCACTGTGTAAAAGAGAGATGCTATTTTATCAGTATCCATGGAGTGGCTGGAGCCAGGTTGTAAGTACATGAAGACGATTGTCCCGTGGAAAATAGAGACAGCAATAAGGTGGGAGGCACAGGTGGAAAAAGCTTTTTGGCGTCCCTCAGCTGACTGTATCCTTAGGATGGCAATGAAAATGAACAGGTAGGAGATCAAGATGACCAAGAGAGTAAAGAAGACATTAAAACCAATAATAAAGAAGCTGATTAACTCAATGACATGGGTATCTGAGCAGGCGAGAGCCAAGAGTGGAGGGATATCACAGAAAAAGTGATGGACCACATTGGACCTACAGAAGGAGAGACTGAAGGTTTCTCCTGCATGGATGGAAGCATTCGCAAAGCCACAGATGTAGGAGCCAATGACCAGGCAAATGCATACACCCTTTGTCATGGTGGTGGTGTAGTGGAGGGGCTTACACACAGCTGCATAACGGTCATAGGCCATGGCAGCCAAGAGGTAGCATTCTGCTGTGCCAAAGCCAAAAAAGAAGAAGAACTGGGCAGCACATTCTGAGAAGGATATGACCTTATTCCCTGAGTTGAGGGCAGCTGCCACCTTGGGAGCTATAGTTGAGGAGTAGCCGAGATCTACAAAGGAAAGATTACTGAAGAAAAAGTACATTGGAGTGTGGAGGCGGGAGTCAGAATGGATCAACACCATCATTCCCAAGTTCCCTGCAACGGTGAGAAGATAAATGAACAAAAACACCAGGAATAGTGGGAGATGAAGCTTGGGGTTATCTGTAAGACCCAAGAGAATGAACTCTGTTACTTCATTGCTGTTTCCCATGACCTGTGACTCCTTCTTATTTCTCCTTCCTATTGGGAAAAGGAAAGGAAGCCCATTTAATTGGGATACAGTCATTCATTCGTTTGACAGGCATTTACTGAACAGCTACTACATGCCACATGCTATGCTATATGCTGGGGACACAGGAAGAAAAACTAAGCAGCCCTTGTCCTCCTTAGCCTTAGCTTGCATTCTATTCTTGCATGCATACACATGAATAAATACAAAATCTTAACAAAGAAGGTAAAATATATAGTAGGAAGAGGTACATAAACACCAGGTACCTTCATGTAATAAGTGGTTGATATGACTTTCCCTAGGTCTAGATTCTGGTCATTCCAGAAAGTCATTTAAGAATCAATGGAGTGGGGAATTACTAGACACAAAAAAGGCATGAATTCATGTGAAAAATCACATAGAAAATAAATCCTGTCTAAAATATGTTTGTTTTAGGAAGTTAGATCTTTCCCCAACAAGGTAAGAAGTTTAATCATTTATGGTTGAATTGTTTTCAGCAATGAGGTAGCACAGTGGATAGAGTACCAGCCAGGTCTGAAGTCAGGAAGATCTGAGTTCATATCTGGCTTAGATACTTCCTAGCTGTAACTCTGGGCAAGTCATTGAACCTTTGTCTGTCTCAGTCTCCATACCTATAAAATGGGGATAATAATAGCACCTGCCTGCCAGGATTATTAAGAGGATAAAATATCTGTGGTTACTGTTCCTCCTTCCTTCTCAAAGTAGACCAATGATATCAAGCAGGTGATGTCTTGACTTGCAAATGAATTGGATGTAAGTGAGTCCAATCTGGGCAGAGTTATCCACCTCACCCTCTCCACTAGAGTCATCAGAATCCAGGTATAAGATATAGGTCAGGAAGACTGGTGATGACCTGATGAAGTAGCCTTTTTAAACTATGGCCTTTCCTAGGTTTCAGTTTGTCTGAGGCAACACCTATTCAGTGGTTAAAGGATACATGAGAATGAAGTTAAAAGATGATTTAGTTTTCTTTCTCAAAAGAATCTTTCTAGAAGGAAGATGTTCAGGGTTTCTGTCCAGAACAGAAACAATTACTGTTTACACTCATTCTGAGCCAACAAATCCCAAACAATTACTAAGTGAGGCTTGGGCTGAGGCCTGTTTTTGGCCAATTACTGAGAGTCAGAATGGTTTGGGTTTGAAGACACAGTCCAGTAGCTACATCTGAATCCCAATGGGCTTGATCATAACTGGATTTTCTAGAGCTACATTTCAAGAAATCATAAATGAAAACTGAGGATAGATTGAGAGAACATTCATAAAGCTCTTAGTCAAACTTCAAGGGTTATATAAATATTAGCTATTATTCTCAAGCAGACCTCTTGGATTCTGGCACATGTGATGCCTGGCTGTTATTCTTTGGAACATATAACAGTTGAATGGAAGTTACTCAGAAAAGCCAGTGCTTTAAGCTCCACCAACAGAAGGAGGGTAAACTGATTGGGAAAGTTGTAACTCCTAATTAGAACCAAGGTATTTTAGATAGAGTTTTATTTTCTATGTGATTCTTTCTCTTGGATTTATGCCTTTTCTTTGACTATAGCTATGATGATCCCTAGGTAGACCTAAAAGCATGGTGGGGCAAAGGTGGAAAAGAAAAAGGGACAGGGTAATCTCCCTTCTTCCACAATCTTTACCTCAGTCAGAAGCAATGAAATCTGCCAGGACATGTTCCTTCTCCTTTGGTCAGTGAAGAAATCTAAATGTCCCAGAATAGTGCTTCTCCCTGATAACTACAATTGTCTTCCCACTCAACTAGCAAGAAGAAACTTCAGAGAGAATGAGAAGGAGGGAGCTTCCCCAGGATCACACTCCAGGTGAGCTCCACCCTCCTGCTGTCTGAGGCACAATGAAGTTGGGGGGTGCCAGGCTAGGAATGGATCTGCTCTCAAGAAAAGAGACCTTTGACAAATTCATTTCTCTGGACATTAGGAAAGGAATGACAATGGGATGGGAAGGAGAGCAGGAGATTTTTTAAAGCTTTGCTGGTTCTGAGACCCATAAAAAGGGCTGGAAGGTTGGAGGTGTTCAGAAGCAGCCACAGTCCCCTTCTAGCTTGAAAATCTCCACTTAGTGGACTGGCATGGGGAAATTTTTGTCTATTTTATGGACTTTGTACAAGCCACACTGTTCTTAATAATAAAGGCTTACAAGGATTTAGAGCTAGAAAAGAGGGCCAAGTGCAACTAGAAACTTCCTTCTATTTTGGAAAAAAAAACCCAAGAACCTGATAAAAATGACTTGGTTATAGCAAAACTGGATTTTGAATCCAGATTCTGTAATTTTAAGACCTCTGTGAAATGCACATTGCAAACTCTTTGGTGGAAAAAAAAAGGAAAGGAATCTGAAAGTACATGGTATTATCTTGCTGGATTCCCACAATAGTTGTGAGGTAGGTAGGGCAGTTGATAGCATTTTCATTTGACAGTTAAGGAAACTGAGGAACAGGCTGGCTAGGAGATGTGTCCAAGGTCACATAGCTTTAAAGCAATAGAGATGAGGCCTCCTGACTTCCAAGTCAGTGTTCTCTCTACATAACTACACTGTAACTTTTTTGATGAGGCAAGTAGGGGAAAAATAATTCACATTAATCGAGGCATCCTTGTGCCTAAAAAGGCTCAGGAGAAACATCCTGCCTTCTGTCTCCACACCAGCAATGATATTTCATGATAAATTTACCATAGTCATCATTCCCAAATATGAGGCAGGAATACTGGGCTAGAGATATTCCAAGAAAGCCAAAAATCTAATTTTGTATGTATTGTGAATGGGTTTCCAAGACTTTTTGACTCTTAATTGATCAATTTCCCTTTGCTGAAAGTGACCACTTTCTCTTATTAACTGAAGCTTCTCTGATCTAATCAATTGAAAAAAAGTCATATTTCTGCTATGGATTCACCTTATCGAATTACCCCACTTCAAACTCTCATCATTACCCAACAACAGTTAATATTATAGGTCCCTGATTCTTGATACTCTCTGTGCTTTCTTGATGTGAAATTATTTCCACTCTGTATTGCATTAATAAATGATCCCAAATGAAAGCCAGAAGAGGTAAATCTGTGTAGTGATTTAGTAGGATACTAGAGGAGGAGAAAGAAATGGCTTTGGTAATTGCTAGTAAGATTAAAAAAAAAAATGAGTCCATGTGTATACGGGCTAAGGCTCCTAGGGATCCTTATAGGACCCTAACAGTATTTAAAGGTCCTCAATCGGACCCATGATTTAATACCTGTGAAATTAACTTCATGGATGTAAAAGTCAGTCTTCAGAAGGAAAAGATATTGAGAGTCATTTAGCCTGAAGTCAGGGAGTCAGTAGATACTTCATAATTGCCTAGTACGTGCCAGATACTTTGTGTGCTAAGCCCAAGGGATACAAAAACCAAAGGCAAAGCATGTTCTCACAGTCTAGTGGAACAGAAAACATGCAAACAGGTATGTACAAACAGGATTAATTGGAAATACTCAACTGAGAGAAGGCATTAGCATTAAGAACGATCAGAAAAGGATTCCTATAGAAGGTGGGATTTAACTGAACTTGAAAGAAGCCAGGGAGATTAGGACGTGAAGTTGAGAAGCAGCGAAAACAGAACTGAAATAAAAATGTCTAAACATTTTACATATCCAAAGAGAGACAGACAAACAGACAGAGAGAGATAGAGACAAAGAACAGACAAATTTGGGTATGCAATTAAAAAAAATAAGAACAAGAACAAAATTCTGAATGTTGAAGAGATAACAAAAATGAAAACAAGTATAGAATGTGTAAATAAAATTATCAATAATTCTTTTGAAAAAATTAATAAAATAGTCAGTGTGAGCTCATTCCATAGAAAATATCAAATTAACAATATCAAAAAATTTTAATAAAATTCAAAAGAAGATGAGATAAAAGTAATTGTTTCAAGCTATCATGCTTAATTTTAAGTTTTACAACAACAAAAATCTTGATAATAATATTTAATGCATATTTCTAAAAACAATGTAAATTCAGGAAATGTTCAAAAGATATTGACAAAATACAGAATCTATAACTGACCTAGGAAAAAGAGCTTGATGATGCCATAAATGAACTAATAAAGTAGAGCTGGAAGTGGGATAAGGAATACACCTTGGTGGTTGAGGACTTAGTCTCTGAGTTCACATCTTCAACCAGTGAAATATGTTGTTTCTTTTTTTTTTCTTTAATTTATTTAACTTTTAACATTCATTTTCACAAAATTTTGGGTTCCAAATTTTCTCCCCTTTTGTCCCCTCCACCCACCCCAAAACACCGAGTGTTCTAATTGCCTCTGTCTGCCAATCTGCCCTCCCTCCCTCCCCACCCCTTCCCTTTGGAAGGCAAGCAATTCAATATAGGCCAAATCTGTGTAGTTTTGCAAATGACTTCCATAATGTCATGTTGTATAAGACTAACTATATTTCCCTCCATCCTATCCTGTCCCCCATTACTTCTATTCTCTCTTTTGATCCTGTCCCTCTCCATGAGTGTTGACCTCAAATTGCTCCCTCCTCCCCATGCTCTCCCTTCCATCATCCCCCCCACCCTGTTTATCCCCTTATCCCCCACTTTCCTGTATTGTAAGATAGGTTTTCATACCAAAATGAGTGTGCATTTTATTCCTTCCTTTAGTGGAATGTGATGAGAGTAAACTTCATGTTTTTCTCTCATCTCCCCTCTTTATCCCTCCACTAATAAGTCTTTTGCTTGCCTCTTTTATGAGAGATAATCTGCCCCATTCCATTTCTCCCTTTCTCCTCCCAATATATTTCTCTCTCACTGCTTGATTTCATTTTTTTAAGATATGATCCCATCCTCTTCAATTCACTCTGTGCACTCTGTCTCTATGTGTGTGTGTGTGTGCGTGTGCATGGGTGTGTGTGTAATCCCACCCAGTACCCAGATACTGAATAGTTTCAAGAGTTACAAATATTGTCTTTCCATGTAGGAATGTAAACAGTTCAACTTTAGTAAAGTCCCTTATGACTTCTCTTTGCTATTTACCTTTTCACGCTTCTCTTCATTCTCGTGTTTGAAAGTCAAATTTTCTTTTCAGCTCTGGTCTTTTCATCAAGAATGCTTGAAAGTCCTCTATTTCATTGAAAGACCAATTTTTCCCCTGAAGTAGTATACTCAGTTTTGCTGGGTAAGTGATTCTTGGTTTTAGTCCTAGTTCCTTTGACTTCTGGAATATCCTATTCCACACCTTTTGATCCCTTAATGTAGAAGCTGCTAGATCTTGTGTTATCCTGATTGTATTTCCACAATATTTGAATTGTTTCTTTCTAGCTGCTTGCAATATTTTCTCCTTGACCAGGGAACTCTGGAATTTGGCCACAATGTTCCTAGGAGCTTCTCTTTTTGGATCTCTTTCAGGCAGTGATCTGTGGATTCCTTGAATACTTATTTTGCCCTCTGGTTCTAGAATCTCAGGGCAATTTTCCTTGATAATTTCATGAAAGATAATGTCTAGGCTCTTTTTTTGATCATGGCTTTCAGGTAGGCCCATAACTTTTAAGTTGTCTCTCCTGGATCTATTCTCCAGGTCAGTTGTTTTTCCAATGAGATATTTCACATTCTCTTCCATTTTTTCATTCTTTTGGTTTTGTTTTGTGATTTCTGGGTTTCTCATAAAGTCATTAGCCTCCATCTGTTCCATTCTAATTTTGAAAGAACTATTTTCTTCAGTGAGCTTTTGAATCTCCTTTTCCATTTGACTAATTCTGCTTTTGAAAGCATTCTTCTCCTCATTGGCTTTTTGAACCTCTTTTGCCAATTGAGGTAGCCTATTTTTCAAGGTGTTATTTTCTTCAGAATTTTTTTTTGGTCTCCTTTAGCAGGGTGTTTACTTGTTTTTCATGCTTTGCTTGCATGTCACTCAATTCTCTTCCCAGTTTTTCCTTCATCTCTCTAACTTGATTTTCAAAATCCTTTTTGAGCTTTTCCATGGCCTGAGCCCATTGGATGGGCTGGGATACGGAAGCTTTGACTTCTGTGTCTTTCCCTGATGGTAAGCATTGTTCTTCCTCATTAGAAAGGAAGGGAGGAAATGCCTGTTCACCAAGAATGTAACCTTCTATAGTCTTATTTTTTTTTCCTTTTTCTGGACATTTTCCCAGCCAGTGACTTGACTTCTGAGTTTTCTTTCCACCCCCACCATGCCTCCAGATCTGCCCAGCCAGCACTTGGGGCCTGAGATTCAAATGCTGCTTCCCAGCCTCAGGGCTTTGGGCAGGAGCAGAGCTGCTGTTCAGTGTGGGATTAAGTTCAGGTGCTCAGGTCAGGGCAGGGCCGCCTCACGGGGCTCAGTTCCCTCAGGGGGTTTATGCAGAGACCTTCAACAATGGATCCAAACTCCTGCCTGCTTGGGGAGCCCTGGTCTGCTCCCACCTCCACTGCTGCCTCCCAAGGGGGCCTGAGTTATGGGGGCACCCCACTCCCTTCTCGACCCACAAAAGAGACCCTCTCACCGACCCTTGTCACCTGTGGGTGGAGGGACTCGCGCAGTTGCTGGAGATTCCATCCCTGAAGCCTGCTCAGATCTGCTCCTTTCAGCGCTGTGCCACCGAGGCAGGGTTGGGCTCTGCTCCAGGTCCAGGGCACGAGGGACCTTTTGAGAGAGGTTTTCAGGCTCTCAGGAGCAGAAATCTGGTCCACTCTGTTGTTCTGTGGCTTCTGCTGCTCCAGAATTCGCTGGTGGTTCTTTTTTTTTACAGGTATTTTATGGGCAGTGGGTTCGGAGGTAGCATATGTGTGTCTTTCTACTTTCATCTTGGCTCCACCTCCCCAAAATATGTTGTTTCTGATCAGAATTTGTTGGCAAATAAAAGCCCTGCAAGGTGTTAAATGAAATATAGAAAATCTGATGATATTATAATGTGAGACGGGGCCTAAATTCTCCAGAAATTCTTCCACCCTCTGTACTCCGACTTTATTTAAACCTGCTGCCATTCCAATGAGGGTGATGTCAGGAGTTTGATAGATGGCCTAAAGTTGAGCATTGGCTAAGCATTTGGAATGAGAGGGGACTGAGGAGGGGTGGGACCCTATAGACCAGAGATTCTTACTCTTTTTTGATGTCTTGGACACCTTTGAAAATATGATGAATCCTATGAAATCATATTCACAGAAATGTTTTCAAAAGTATAAAATAAAATGCATAAACCTACATAGAAAGCCAAATATATGGAAATATAGTTATTAAAATATATCTATAGATAGACATAGACATTTGATAGATAGATGCATAGATACACAGATAAATAGATAGATAGATAGATAGATAGATAGATAGATAGATAGATAGATAGATAGATAGATGGACAGAAAGATAGATAGATTTTAAATTCACAGAGCCCAAGATAATAAAAAACCAATTACAGAGGAAGGAAAGTCCAGGAAGCATCTGTGATACAGTGTCTAAGCTTTGAAGTAAAGCAACATGAGCTCTAATTCTATCTTTGCCATAAACTGGACGTGTAACCATGGGCAAGTGACTTCTTCTGGTCTCACAGTTATCATCTCTAAAATTATGGGACTGGACCAATTCTATACATATTTATTGGGTGACTGCTTAAGTGCAAGACACTGAAAGCAAAGACAAAAATTTCCCCATCACAGCTGCTTCTATCACAAAAACCAACCCTTAGGTCTCTTAGTGCAAGCTGAGAAAGTCATCTCCTTGTCTTCCCTGCTCCTAGTTGTCTGCCATAAACCTAGTGGCAGAAGAGGGACAATAAGGATTGCCCTAGATCCCAGGATTTTGTGGGCATCAATTTGCCTCTTTCTGTACTTTGTTTAAGAACGGATTAGGAACCTTTTTGTTCCCATATATAAACGCCTGTTTCTCAGAAAGTTTTCCACCTTTCCTACCTTGGTTGTGACTACTCTCCACTTGCTTATTAGGACCAACATACCTGGCTCCATGAGGATTTGGGAACCTTCTGTGATGGTTAATTTGCAGGCGGATCAACCTGCTGGTCTTAAAATGAAAGGACCTATGCCTAGCAAAGAGTTAGAGTCATGGCTCTCAGACGGTAAATGTCTCAATTTTCCAGGATGTTTCTGAGGTCAAGAAAAGAAAGTGGACTTTAAAATGTAAAAATAGTCTTTACAAAAGGTACATTCTTTGTCAGACCCTCAATCTGGATTTTTGGTGCAGAAGAGTCAGTATGTCTCTGATCTGCAGGAGGTTTCAGATGTCAAAGCATTTGCACAGGTTGTACTAAGAAGATGCTTTGACCTAAAACCAGTTGCTGTGAGGAGTAGGTGCATGATGGAAACTAAAATGGGCCTACCAGGGGTATATAGTGCAGGAGAGGCATATTCCACTGATCAGAGGGACTGAGATCAAACAGAAACTTGCACATGTCTATGTTTCTGAGTCCTCTGGGGCAGAGGTCTCTTGTGGTTGGATCTCCAGGTTCAAAGTTCTGTTAACAATTGAACAAGCAATTAAACAGCTATTTCTCAAGATATAGTATGATGGAACCCTAATTATTACAGAAGGAGACTGAAAAATATATATGAAGGAGGGAGTATCATATGATCATAGTCACAGAATGTTAGAATCAACTGTGTCCTAAAATTTAAATGACAGAACTGTGAAGAACCTTGGGGCATGGAACCTTAGAATTAGAAGGGACCTGTGACATGCTGTGTTTGATATTCTAATCTCCCTTCCAGCTTCAAAGTTCTATGTTCTTAGGTCCCCCAACCCAGCTCACACATTATATTCTAAGGTCTCTTCTATCTCTGATATTTTATGCTCTGTGATCTGAGCTGGAAGGGATATTTGATACTAGTTTAGTTGAGGCCTCTCAATTTTACAGAAGAGAAACTGAGGTCCAGAAAGAAGGGTTCAAGGGCACATAGTTTGTCCAGTGTTCTCCCTCCTCTAAAATGACAAATCAGGATATATCAAGAAGGAACTCTTTTACCAACTGGTTTTCAGATGTTTGTTAGAATTAACACTGTCCCCAACAAATGAAATGTGCAAGGAAGATGCCCGTATAGATTTCACATTAAAATAAAATTATACAGCACTTTACATCAAAAAAGTACTTTGAATGTGATATAGCCAGAAAATATCAAGAAGATAGATCATTTAGTCCAAACCTCTAATTTAACAGACAGGGCAACTGAGACCCAGACAGATGACTTACCTAAAGTCACACAAGCAGTGGAGTTTCAAGACCCTGATTCTAGTCTCTGCCATTAAACTCTGTCCAAATGCATCAAACTTCCTCCTTTAGTATCCCATTTCTTTATTTGTTGGTTGTAATAAAATTGCTAGGGCAGTCAGGTGGTTCAGTGCACAGAGCACTGGACTTGGAAAAAGGAAGAAAGGAAGCTACCATTTCATTTTGTCCCCTAATTGCCAGACTTCTCAGGTGAGAAGACCTCAGACACTGCTCCCCCACCCTCACCCAATGAAATAGAATCCAGGGCCTTCTGTCTCCTGCCATATGCAGTGTGTCCATGAGCAAAGGATGCTGGGGGCTGACTCCCTCCCATCTCCCCCAAAGCAACCCTTCCCATATTCACTAGTACAAGGCAATATCTGTCCTCTCCCTTCCAGTCCAATCTCTCACCTGTGATATGGAGAACTTCCTGTTAATTGTATCTTATTCTGATCACTCAGTCCCCTCCCCTGCCCCAGGCAATGGAGTAAGTTTGTAAGTAGCCATTATAAAAAGGAAATTGGATTTACAAAGGAAGGAGCTGCTATAAATATTTTTATACATATAGGCCCTTTTCTGTTTTGATTTTTTTATCTCTTTTGGGATAGACACCTAGTAGTGATATTGCTATGTCAAATGCTGTTCATGTTTTACAGCCCGTTGAGCATAGTAATAAATTACTCTACAAAAATGATTGAATCAGTTCACAACTCCCACAGAAGAGCATTAGTGTCTCATTTTTTTCCACATTCCCTCCACCATCGCTCATTTTTTCTTTTCTGTCCTGTTAGCTAATTTAATTGGCATGAGGTAGAAATGCAGAAGTGTATTTAGTTTTCATTTCTCCAACCAATAGTGAATTAGAGAATGTTTTCATATGCCTATAGACAGTTTTGATTACTTTGATTACTTCATCAGACATGAAGTAAAAGATATAGGAAATACCACTTTTCATCATTTATCAGTTAGGGAGTGGCTCTTATTTTTATAAATTTAACTCAGTTCTCTATATGATTAAGAAATGAGGTCTTTATCAGAGAAACTTGCTTCAAATTTTTTTTCAGTTACTCTTACTAACTGTATTTCCCTCCATCCTATTCCCTACCCCATTTCTTCTGTTCTCTCTCTCCTTTTACCCTATCCCTCCTCAAAAGTGTTTTGCTTCTGACTACCCCCTCTTCCAATCTGTCCTTCCTTCAAGACCCTCCCACTTCTCTTCTCCCCTTCTCCTTCTACTTTCCTGTAGGATAAGATAGATTTCACTTCGCAATTGAGTATGTAATTTATTCCCTCTTCGAACCAATACTGATAAGAGTAAAGTTCCTTCAGTCTCCTTCACCTCCCCCATCTTCCCCTCCACTCAAAAAGCTTTTTCTTGCTTCTTTTATGTGAAATAATTTATCCCATTCCAGTCTCCCTTCCCCCCTCCCAGTGCATTCCTCTCTTGATCACTAATGTTTTTTTATATTGTAGATAATATTCCTTCATATTCAACTCACAACTTTAACGTCTGTCTATAGTCTTCCTCAATAACTAGAAAGTTCCTATGAGTTATAAGTATCATGTTCCCATGTAGGAATGCAAACAGTTTAAGCTTTTTAAGTCCCTTATGATTTCCCTTTCCTGTTTACCATTTTATGCTTCTCTTGAGTCTTCTATTTGAAAGTTTAATTTTATATTCATCTCTGGTCTTTTCAAGAGGAATAATTTAAAGTTCTTGATTTGATTGAATGGTCATTTTTTCTCATGAAGGATTATATTCAGTTGGACTGGACAGGTGATTCTTGGTTGTGATCCTAGTTCCTTTGCCATCCAGAATATTACATTCCAAGCCTTTAATGGAGAAGCTACTAAATCTTGTGTTATCCTGACTGTGGCTCCATAATACTTGAATTGTTTCTTTCTGACTACTTGCTATGTTTTCTCCTTGACCTGGGAGCTCTGGAATTTGGCTATAATATTCCTGGCAATTGTCTTTTCAGTCTCTTTCAAATCTCTTTCAGGTTGTTTCTTTCAATTTTTATTTTACTTCTGATTCTAGAAAATCAGGGCAGTTTTCCTTTATACTTTCTAGAAAGTTGATATTTAGGCCCCCTTTCTGATCATGACTTTCAGGTAGTCCAATAATTTCCTGGTTCTGTTTTCCAGGTCAGTTGCTTTTTTCCAATTAGATTTTGCATATTGTCTCCTTTTTTTTTTTCACTCCTTTGGCTTCATTTTATTGATTCTCGATTTCTCATAAAGTCATTAGCCTCCATTTGCTACATTTTAACTTTTAAAAAAGTATTTTCTTCAGTGAACTTTTGTAGGTCCTTTTCCATTTGGCCAATTCTGCTTTTTAAGGTATACTTTTCCGCATTGGTTTTTTGGACATCCTTTGCCATTTGGTCTAGTGTGTTTTGCAAAATGTTATTTTCTTCAATATTTTTTTCTGTTTCTTTTATCAGATGGTTGATGCAGTTTTCATGATTTCTTGTATCACTGCCATTTCTTTCCCAAATTTGCCACTCCATCTCCTGCTTGGTTTTCTAAATCCTTTTTGAGCTCTTCCTTGTCCTGAAACCAATTCACATTTATCTCTGAGGCATTAGATGTAGGAACTTTAATTTTGTTGTCTTCTTCTGAGTGTTTTGATCTTCCTAGTAACCATATTAACTTTCTATAGTCAGAATTTATTTCTGCTTGTTTCTCTTTCCCAGATTATTACAATTTTTAACTCACTGTAAAGTAATACTCTGCTTCCAGGGTAAAAAACACACTGTTCCAAGCTTCAGGGTGTTTGTGTACCTTTTTTCAGAGAAACTTCTAGGGACCTGTAAGTTTTGAGTTCTTCCAAGGATTATAATCCAAGGAAAGTGTCTTTTTTTGCATATTATTTTCAACTTTAATTGACAAAATGTACATGAAGACAAGGCAAACATTTTAGGGAAAAGAAAACAAATTTTTCTTTTGTTTCTTTATTTAAAATTTATTTACTTAACTTTTAAAATTCATTTTCACAAAATTTTGGGTTCCAAATTTTCTCTCCATTTGTCCCCTCCCTGCACCCCAAAACACTGAGTTTTCTAATTGCTCCTATTACCAATCTGCCCCCTCTTCTATCATCCCTCCCTTCCCTTGTCCCCATCTTCTCTTTTGTCCTGTAGGGCCAGACAACTTTCTATACCCCATTACCTGTATTTCTTATTTCCTACTAACAAGAACAGTACTCGACAGTTTTTCCTGAAATTTTGAGTTCTAACTTCTCTTCATCCCTCCCTCCCCACCCATTCCATTCGGGAAGGCAAGCAAGTCAATGTATGCCATATCTGTGCAGTTTTGCAAATGATTTCCATAATAGTCGTGTTGTGTAAGACTAACTATATTTCCCTCCATCCTATTCTGCCCCCCATTGCTTCTATTCTCTCTTTTGATCCTCTCCCTCCCCAAGAGTGTTGACTTCAAGTTGCTCCCTCCTCCCATTGCCCTCCCTTCCATCATCCCCCCACCCTGTTTATCCCCTTGTCCCCCACTTTCCTGTATTGTAAGATACATTTTCATACCAAAATGAGTGCATTTTATTCCTTCCTTTAGTCAAATGTGATGAGTAAACTTCATATTTTTCTCTCACCTCCCCTGTTTTTCCCTCCATTAAAAAGTCTTTTGCATGCCTCTTTCATGAGAGATAATTTGCCCCATTCCAGTTCTCCCTTTCTCCTCCCAATATATTTCTCTCTCACCACTTAATTTCATGTTTTTAAGATATGATCCCATCCTATTCAATACACTCTGTGCTTTGCGTGTGTGTGTGTGTGTATGTGTAATCTCACGTACTACCTAGATACTGAAAAGTTTCAAGAGTTACAAATATTGTCTTTCCATGTAGGAATGTAAACAGTTCAACTTTAGTAAGTCCCTTATGACTTCTCTTTGCTGTTTACCTTTTCATGCTTCTCTTCATTCTTGTGTTTGAAAGTCAAATTTTCTTTTCAGCCCTGGTCTTTCATCAAGAATGCTTGAAAGTCCCCAATTTCATTGAAAGACCATTTTTTCCCTTGAAGTATTATACTCAGTTTTGCTGGGTAGGTGATTCTTGGTTTTAGTCCTAGTTCGTTTGACTTCTGGAATATGATATTCCACGCCCTTCGATCCCTTAATGTAGAAGCTGCTAGATCTTGTGTTATCCTAATTGTATTTCCACAATGCTTGAATTGTTTCTTTCAAGCTGCTTGCAATATTTTCTCCTTGACCTGGGAACTCTGGAATTTGGCCACAATGTTCCTAGGAGTTTCTCTTTTTGGATCTCTTTCAGGAGGTGATCTGTGGATTCCTTGAATATTTATTTTGCCCTCTGGTTCTAGAATCTCAGGGTAGTTTTCTTTGAAAATTTCATGAAAGATGATGTCTAGGCTCTTTTTTTGATCATGGCTTTCAGGTAGTCCCATAATTTTTCAATTGTCTCTGCTGGATCTATTTTCCAGGTCAGTTGTTTTTCCAATGAGATATTTCACATGATCTTCCATTTTTTCATTCTTTTGGTTTTGTTTTGTGATTTCTTGGTTTCTCATAAAGTCATTAGCCTCCATCTGTTCCATTCTAATTTTGAAAGAACTATTTTCTTCAGTGAGCTTCTGAACCTCCTTTTCCATTTGGCTAATTCTGCTTTTGAAAGCATTCTTGTCCTCATTGGCTTTTTGAACCTCTTTTGCCAATTGAGTTAGCCTATTTTTCAAGGTGTTGTTTTCTTCAGCATTTTTTGGGGTCTCCTTTAGCAGGGTGTTGACCTGCTTTTCATGCTTTTCTTGCATCTCTCTCATTTCTCTTCCCAGTTTTTCCTCCACCTCTCTAACTTGATTTTCAAAATCCTTTTTGAGCTCTTCCATGGCCTGTGCCCATTGAATATTAATTATGGATGTTTGGGATACAGAAGCTTTGACATTTATGTCTTTCCCTGATGGTAAGCATTGTTCTTCTTCATCAGAAAGGATGAGAGGAAATATCTGTTCACCAAGAAAGTAACCTTCTATGGTCTTATTTTTTTCCCCTTTCCTGGGCATTTTCCCAGCCAGTGACTTGACTTCTGAGTTTCCTTTCCACACCTACCATGCCTCTAGATTGGCCCAGCTAGCACTTAGGGACTGAGATTCAAATGCTGCTTCCCAGCCTCAGGGCTTTTGGTGGGGGTGGGGCTGTTACTCAGTGTGTGATTAAGTTCAGGTGCTCAGGTGGGGGCAGGGCCGCCACTCAGGGCTCAGTTCCCTTAGGGGGTTTATGTGGAGACCTTCAACAACGGATCTGAGCTCCTGCCTGCTTTGGGAGCCCCTATCTGCTGCTGCCTCTGCTGCTGCCTCCCAAGGGGGCCTGAGTTATGGGGACACCCCGCTTCCCTCTCGACCAGCCAAAGAGACCCTCTCACTGACCTTCAGCACCTGTGGGTGGAGGGACCTGCGTGGCTGCTGGAGATTCTATCCCCGAAGCCTGCTTGGATCTGCTCCTCTTGGCTCCACATGGCCAAAGCAGGGCTGGGCTCTGCTCCCAGTCTGGTGCATGATGGACCTTTGGTGTCTGTTTTCAGGGCTCTCTGGAATAGAAATCTCCTCCACTCTGTTGTTCTGTGGCTTCTGCTTCTCCAGAATTTGTTGGGAGTTCTTCTTTACAGGTATTTTATGGGCTGTGGGTTCGGAGCTAGCATATGTGTATCTTTCTACTCTGCCATCTTGGCTCCTCCACAAATTTTTCACATGGGGTTTTAATACTTAACATTTTGGTTGTTTTGCCCATATATGCACATACACTCATATAGTACTTGATCTGTTGATGTCTATTCCAATTGATCAGAGTCTTTTGATGATACATTTTAAGAGCAGTTGAACCATTTTTTGTAAATTATTTTATAAAATCCATAAAATTATAGTCCAGTACCTTCATTCATCCACTTGCTCAAGCAGTATACATCCACTGATACAATATTAACCATAAAGTCCATAATCAAATTCAAACCTTCCATTAAGCCATACTACTAAAACCCAAGTTTCTTTTAAATATGCTTTTGGAGACTGCTTCTGTACATTCCTGCAAATGCTCATGACCAGCTAAATGATGCTGGTTACCTGAAATTCTCTCCAGTAGACTCAACACAAATTCTCTTAAGTAGATGACAAAATTTTTCACTCATTTCGAGTATCTCCATGTTGATTTACTTTCCCTTGTTTTTTTTTGTTGTTTTCTTTTTGTGTGTGTGTGTGTGTGTTCCTTCCAGCATAGAGCTGAGTGGGGCCTCACCTTTTTGTGACAAGGCTACTTCATATATTTCTCTATTCTTGTTTCTTAATTATTCATATGTAATAACTTTTCTTTTAAGACTTTCTTCTACAATTTTATCACATCCTTATGCTTTATAATCAGTAATGCTAGTAGGAGTTGATTCATTCATGGACTGAAGGGGATTAGTTCATAAGGAGGAATAGGAACTTCTTTTGCACTGCTTTCAGATGTGAGAGATGTTCCAAAAGATGACTGCTCAGTTATTTTTGACTCAAATCCTGGCTTTGGTGAAAAATATCCAGGTGATGCAAAGTTGACTTTCCTGTCCCAGGCACAGACGTTCTCCAGGAGACGAATTTTTAAGTCTTTAAACTTCTCTTGGTAGGTTTTCACATAGGAAAATTTTCCAACAAAGTATCCCATTACACAAGCAAATGTATGTTTAGGGACAGAATTATATTTAGGGTGACTGGAAATAGTTCCTTTATCAATTAATCTCTGAATAACCAACCTGCTTCATGCAGAAAGGGGGACAGATCTGTATGAGAAGCTCTTTCAGTTACATTCACCAAAGATTCTTTTTTCTCTTCTGTTGGAATGTAATTGATTCCTGTGTTGAGGAGTGGTGTTCAGACTTATGCATTCTGCTCTGTCCCAAAATCAGTTCTTCTGCTCTTTCTTCCTGGCAGTGATGGCAGTGGCAGCACGGGCACACACGAGCCTCCCCACGCCTTCCACAAGCTGTGGGAGGGAAGGCAGGGCAGGAAGATGTCTTTACTACTGACCTGTTTTGTGCTCTGGTCTGTGAGTAACCACAACCACTCTTTTCTGCCCTGGAACTGTGAGGAAGTGTCCCCCCTCTACAGTAGCAGCATGCTTCACTGTGCTAGTACTCCTCCTTGTCCTAGTCCCAAGACTGTGACTCAGATCTGAGTATGGGCAAAACATTAGAGTCCTGCTTCAGTGTTAGCAAACAGACCCTCATGATCTCCTTCTGACAATTTGTTCAGCCTCATTACTGTCTGTGGGCTGAGAGCTCTAGAAACAGCTGCTGCAAGTGCTAATTCAGTGGTTCCCAAGGCCTCATCCTGCTTTGCAGGTGTAGGTGTGGCATGCACTGCATTGCACTCTACTCTCACTCAGGTACCACAGACCTTAACCGCTAACATTCAAAGTTGTTTTTGGTGTGTGGAGGCTAAGAATTCTGGAAACCGTTACTGTTGCCATTGATTCAGTAGCTGAGACCTGCTACTGGGTTTACTGGGACATAGCCTGCACAGGTATGGCCTCAGCTTGATTGCATTCCTCTCTCAGCTGGTGCAACAGATTTTTCTTGCTGAACTTCCAAGTTATCTAGGGCTAGAAAATTGCTTCACTCTTTGTTTTTGTGGGGACAACTCTTCTAGAATTTCTCTAGACTCATTATGCAAAGGTATTTAGCGGTGTTTAGGGGAAAGCTTGAGCAAGTTCTTGCCTTTACTGTGCCATCTTGGCTCCACCTCTCTGGTTTCTTCTGACTATACATTTTCATGGGCTATTCCCCAACACTGGAATGCTCTATCTCTTCATCTCTGCTTCCTACCTACCTGAGCAGGTGTCCTACAAGACTCAATTCAAATCTTATGTAACACACAGGGTTTCTTTTCAGTTTCTTCTACTACTATTAACTTCCTTCTGACATTACCTCCCATTGATACTGTATGTTTCTTGTATGTGCATATCTGCTGTCTATAGCCTTCTCCTTTTTAGAGTGAGTTCCTTTGAGGACATCAATGTATTTTTATCTTCTTTGTCATCCCAGTACTGATGCCTAGCATGTGTTTAGTAAATGATTGTTGACTGACTGGCCCCTTCTTGAATATAGGAGGTACCCAGGTCAAACTTCACAGCTGTAATGAAGTGGCTTCTTTGCATACCAGGTGATAGACCTTAGAGTGTGAGGGGGACTGTTTGCAGAGGGATCAAAATAGGCAAGACCATTTGCTGAAAGCTGTAGCCTTAGAGGTTTTGGGGTGGCAGCAGAAGGGATAATAATGCCTCCTTCCTAAACCTGCTGCTCAGTCCCAGGGAGCTCTCTATTCTCTCCTGGATTCACTCACCTTCACCACGCACAATCTGTCATCCTAACAGAGAAGAATTTTTCAAAACCCTACTACTGAATGTGCCAACTTGGAGTCTCAGCCTTCTTAACAGGAAGAAAAAAAGCTTAAAATGCTTCACATGTATTTGTTTTATTTAACCTTTACCTTGATCCTATGACATTAGTAGGTAAGGCAGGTATCATCCTTGTTTGTCACAGTGGGAAAATTAAAGGTCAAATGAGAATATTGAATCTCAGAGAGGTTAAGGGTCTTGTTAGGACAAAACGATACTAAGTGGAAGGAACAAGATCCAAACACAAGCCAGTATACTGACTCCTATCTTATTATGCCATTAGGCCCCTAAGTGTTTTCTTATGGTTGTGTGTAGATAAAAATAAAAATTAACCTCTTATTCCTCAACTATTCAAATCCCTAAATATCTGGGGTTAGAGATAAATTGAAACTCAAAGTTCCATCAGCCAAGTCAATAATGAAATGCAAAATTCAACATTAATTCTCCCAACATATATATTCACACTCTTTCAAGTATAAAACCAGAGCAATACAGCACTAAGATTTGGGAATTGAATCACCAAGTCATTATTATCTTAATAAGCAGGTAATTTTCCAAGCTGTCCTCAGCTTCCTGGTAGCAGCTAATTACAATGAGCAGATAACATCAGGATGCAGCAGGGATCCAGAAATGAACAGAATTCTTCATGGATGGGGCCAAAGTAAGGCTCGCAAGTGATTGTGTGCATGTGGAATAGGGCTGGCTAATTCCAGGTGGTATAAGCTGACAGGTTTGTGTAAAGGATATATTCTCAGGCACTTCCCTATAGAATCATTCTTGGAGAGCATTGTCAAATCAGATAGTCAAGGCATAAAGGCCTCGAAGAGTTCATATTTACTCAGCATAAAATTTGGAGTGAAAGAGTGAATGGAAGAGCACATAGAGGGCAGGGTTTAGAGTACAGAAGTATTGGACTTGGTTTCACAATGGGACCCTGAGTCAATCATTTAACCTCCATGTTACCCTAGGAAAAATATTAGGACTTAAATGCTAAGTCTTAGCCTAGCTGTGTTTTATAAATCTATGACAGTGGAGAGAGTTCTCATTCTTTCTTCAGTGAGGTCACACACCAAGATTCATAGGACCATCCATCTGAAGCTACAAGGAAACTGAGTACTCATCTAGTCCAATCTCACTTCAATTTAGAGATGAAGAAGGTGAGACCTATTAAGTCAAAGTCGACTAGGAGGGTCACAAGGGAAATTGCTCTATTTGGTGAAAAGTTTAAGCATTACTAGAAAACTTCATCTGTTTGATTATTTTTGTGAGAGCATTTTTGACTTCTTTGTTCCTCAAGCTGTATATCATGGGGTTCAACATGGGGATCACCACTGTGTAAAAGACAGATGCTATTTTGTCAGTGTCCATGAAGTGACTGGAGCCAGGTTGTAAGTACATGAAGATGATTGTCCCATAGAAAATGGAGACAGCAGTAAGGTGGGAGGTACACGTGGAGAATGCTTTCTGGGGTCCCTCAGCTGACTGTATCCTTAGAATGGCAATGAAAATGAACAGGTAGGAGATCAAGATGACCAAGAGAGTAAAGAAGACATTAAAACCAATAACAAAGAAGCTGATCAACTCAATGACATGGGTATCCGAGCAGGAGAGAGCCAAGAGTGGGGGTATATCACAGAAAAAGTGATGCACCACATTGGACCTACAGAAGGAGAGGCTGAAGGTTTCTCCTGCATGGATAGAAGCGTTGAAAAAGCTGCAGATGTAGGAGCCAATGACAAGACAAATGCACACACCAGTTGTCATGGTGGTGGTATAATGAAGGGGCTTACACACAGCTGCATGACGGTCATAGGCCATGGCAGCCAGGAGGTAGCATTCTGCTGTGCCAAAACCAACAAAGAAGAAAAACTGGGCAACACATTCTGAGAAGGAGATAACCTTGTTCCCTGAGTAGAGGGCAGCTGCCACCTTGGGAGCTACAGCTGAGGAGTAACCCAGATCTACAAAAGAAAGATTACTTAGGAAAAAGTACATTGGAGTGTGGAGATGGGAGTCAGAATGGATCAGCACTATCATTCCCAAGTTACCTACAAGGGTGAGAAGATAGATGAACAAAAACACCAGGAATAGTGGGAGATGAAGCTTGGAATTATCTGTCAGACCCAAGAGAATGAATTCTGTCACTGCAGTGCTGTTTCCCATGATATGTGGCTCCTTCTTATTTCTCGTACCTGTAGGGAGAAAGGAAAGGATGTTCATGAAATTGGGATGCAGTCAGTGCTTCATATGATAATCAGATCGAACACCTACTATGTGCCAGGTTCTACCCTATGTGCTGGGGACAGAGAAAGAAAAACTAAACTGTGCTTGCCCTCCTTGGGCTTAGCCTGTACTCTACTAGGGACAACTACATTTACATACCTGAATAAATACAAAATCTAGACAAAGGACATAAAATATATAGCAGGAAGAGAGATGCAAACATCAGTTACCTTCATGTAATAAGTGGTTGATATGGCTTTCCCTACATCTAGATTCTGTTCATTCCTGAAATTATAGGGAAAAGCAGATCAATCCACAATTGTCATTTAAGAGACAAAGGAGTATGGAGATATTGGGCACAAAAGTCGTAAATGCAGGTGAAAAATCAAATTGAAAATAAAATTTCATCTGAAATATATTTCTTTTAGGAAGTTAGATCTTTCCCCAACAAAATCAGAACTTGAATCATTTACAATTGAAGTGTTTTCAGCAGCTAGGTTGCACAGTGGATAAAGCACCAGGAAGGCCTGAAGTCAGGAAGATCTGAGTTCATATCTGGTTTAGACACTTCCTAGCTGTGTAACCTTGGGCAAGTCACGTAACGTTTGTCTGTCTCATGTTCCGTATCTATAAAATGGGGACATCAGGCAGGTGATGTCTTGACTGGCAAGTGAATTGGATGTAAGTGAGACCAAACTGGGCAGAGTCATCAACCTCACTCTCTCTACCAGAGTCACAGAATCCAGGGATAAGACATAGGTCAGGAAGACTCGTGCTAGAAGTGGGAGACTTTGACCTTTTCAAGCTATGGCCTTTCCCAGGTTTCAATTTGTCTGAGGCAACACCCTTTCAGTTAATCACTGAATTAAGGATACATGAGAATGGAGGTAAAAGATGGTCTAGTTTTCTTTTTCAAAAGAATCTTTCTAGAAGGGAAAGATGCTCAGCGTTTCTGTGCAGAACAGAAACAATTACTATTTACACTCACTCTGAGCCAACAATTCCCAAACAATGACCAAGTGAGGCTTGGGCTGGGACCTATTTTGGGCCAATCAGTGAGAGCCAGAGGTGTTTGGGTTTGAAGGTATAGTCAAATAGTTATATTTGAATCCCAATGGGCTTGTTCAAAGCTGAGTTTTCCAGAGCTGTATTTCAAGAAATCATGAATGAAAAGTGAGGACAGAATGAGAGAAGATTTGTAAAGCTCTTTGCTAAACTTCCACCATTATATAAATGCTGGCTGTTATTCTCAAGTAGACCTCTTTGATTCTGGTCAGTGCTCTCTGACTAGCTGTTATTCTATGAAACATATAACAGGTGAATGGAAATTATTCAGAAAAGCCAGTGCTGCAATTTCCACCACCAGCAAGTTAAATTGATTAGGCAAAGATGTAACTCCTAATTGAAACCAAAGTATTTTAGACAGAGTTTTATTTTCTATGTGATACTTTCCCTTGGATTTATGCCTTTTCTTTGACTATAGCTATGGTGATCCCTAAGTAGAGCTGAAAGCATGGTGGGGCCAAGGTGGAAAAGTAAAGGAGACAAGGCAAGAACCTCCCTTCTTCCCCAGACCTTACACCACAGAGAGCAGCACTGAACGCTGCCAGGAGGGCTTCATCCCCCATGATCAGTAAGGAAATATAAGGGTCCAAGAATGGTGATTCAACCTGATAACTACAATTCCCTTCCTCCCTGACTAGAAGGAAGAAACTTCAGAGACGTTGAGAAGGAGGGAGGTTCCCCAGAATCAAATTCCAGATGAGCTCCACCCTCCTGCTCTTTGGGCACAATGAAGTTGGGGGATGATCAGGCTAGGGCTGGCTCTGCTCCCAAGAAAGAGACCCTTGACTGACACCATACACAAGAATAAAGTCCAAATGGATACATGATCTAGGTAAAAAGACTGATAATATAAACAAATTAGTGTCGCAAGGAATAGTGTATTTAGCAGATTTATGGAGAAGGGAAGAATTTTTGACTAAACAAGAGACAGAAAATATTGTGAAATGCAAAATGGATACTTTTGATTACATTAAACTGAAAATTTTTGCGCAAACCCAATGCAACCAAGATTAGGAAGGAAGCAGAAAACTGGGAAAGAATTTTTGCAACTAGTGTCTGTGACAAAGGCCTCATTTCTGAAACATGTAGAGAACTGAGTTAAATGTAAAAGTATCCAAGTCACTCCCCAATTGATAAATGGTCAAAGGATATGAACAAGCAGTTTTCAGAGGAAGAAATCAAAACTATCTATAGTCATATGAAAAAATGCTCTAAATCACTGTTGATTAGAGATGCAAATAAAACAACTCTGAGAGACCACATCACACCTATCAGATTGGCTAACATGACAAAATCAGAAGGTGATAAATGTTGGAGAAGATGTGGGAGAGTTGGAACACTAATTCACTGTTGGTGGAGCTATGAGCTGATCCAGCCATTTTGGAGAGCAATTTGGAACTATGCCCAGAAGGCTACAAAAAGGTGCATACCGGTAGAAAGACACACATACGCTAGCTCCGAACCCACAGCCCATAAAATATCTGTGAAAAAGAACTCCCAAAAAATTCTGGAGCAGCAGAAACCACAGAACAATGGAGCAGACGAGATTTCTGTTCCAGAGAGCCCTGAAAACCTCTCTCAAAAGGTCCTTCGTGCCCCGGACTGGGAGCTGAGCCCAGCCCAGCCTCGGCCACGCAGCACTGAGAGGAGTGGATCCGAGTAGGCTTCAGGGATAGAATCTCCAGTGGCCTCACGGGTCCCTCCACCCACAGGTGACAAGGGTCAGTGAGAGGGTCTCTTTGGTGGGTTG
Source organism: Notamacropus eugenii (assembly GCF_028372415.1). Taxonomy (NCBI): domain Eukaryota; kingdom Metazoa; phylum Chordata; class Mammalia; order Diprotodontia; family Macropodidae; genus Notamacropus; species Notamacropus eugenii. The sequence continues at coordinate 4,653,076 of NC_092873.1, forward strand.
AGAGGGGAGTGGGGTGTCCCCATAACTCAGGCCCTCTCAGGAGGCAGCAGCTGAGGCGGGAGCAGACCAGAGCTCCCAGAAGAGGCAGGAGCCTGGATCTATTGTTGAAGGTCTCTGCATAAACTCCCTGAGGGAACTGAGCCCTGAGTGCAGGCCCTGCCCCGACCTGAGCACCTGAACTTAATCACACACTGAATAGCAGCCCCACCCCCACCCAAAGCCCTGAGGCTGGGAAGCAGCATTTGAATCTCAGACCCCAAGTGCTGGCTGGGAGGATCTGGAGGCAAAGTGGGTGTGAAGAGAATATTCAGAAGTCAAGTCACTGGCTGGGAAAATGCCCAGAAAAGGGAAAAAAAATAAGACCATAGAAGGTTATTTTCTTGGTGAACAGATATTTCCTCCCTTCCTTTCTGATGAGGAAGAACAATGCTTACCATCAGGGAAAGACACAGAAGTCAAGGCTTCTGTATCCCAGCCCACTCAATGGGCTCAGGCCATGGAAGAGCTCAAAAAGGATTTTGAAAATCAAGTTAGAGAGGTGGAGGAAAAACTGGGAAGAGCAATGAGAGACATGCAAGCAAAGCATGAAAAACAAGTAAACACCCTGCTAAAGGAGACCCAAAAAAATTCTGAAGAAAATAACACCTTGAAAAATAGGCTAACTCAATTGGCAAAAGAGGTTCAAAAAGCCAATGAGGACAAGAATGCTTTAAAAAGCAGAATTAACCAAATGGAAAAGGAGGTTCAGAAGCTCACTGAAGAAAATAGTTCTTTCAAAATTAGAATGGAACAGATGGAGGCTAATGACTTTATGAGAAACCAAGAAATCACAAAACAAAACCAAAAGAATGAAAAAAATGGAAGATCACGTGAAATATCTCATTGGAAAAACAACTGACCTGGAAAACAGATCCAGCAGAGACAATTTAAAAATTGTGGGACTACCTGAAAGCCATGATCAAAAAAAGAGCCTACACATCATCTTTCATGAAATTATCAAGGAAAATTGCCCTGAGATTCTAGAACCAGAGGGCAAAATAAGTATTCAAGGAATCCACCAATCATCTCCTAAAAGAGATCCAAAAAGAGAAACTCCTAGGAACATTGTGGCCAAATTCCAGAGTTCCCAGGTCAAGGAGAAAATATTTCAAGCAGCTAGAAAGAAACAATTCAAGTATTGTGGAAATACAATCAGGATAACACAAGATCTAGCAGCTTTTACATTAAGAGATCGAAGGGCGTGGAATAGGATATTCCAGAAGTCAAAGGAACTAGGACTAAAACCAAGAATCACCTACCCAGCAAAACTGAGTATAATACTTCAATGGAAAAATTGGTCTTTCAATGAAATAGAGGACTTTCAAGCATTCTTGATGAAAAGACCAGAGCTGCAAAGAAAATTTGACTTTCAAGCACAAGAATGAAGAGAAGCATGAAAAGGTAAACAGCAAAGAGAAGTCATAAGGGACTTACTAAAGTTGAACTGTTTACATTCCTACATGGAAAGACAATATTTGTAACTCTTGAAACTTTTCAGTATCTGGGTAGTAGGTGGGATTACACATACACACACACACACACAAAGCACAGAGTGAATCGAATAGGATGGGATCATATCTTTAAAAAATGACATTAAGGGGTGAGAGAGAAATATATTGGGAGGAGAAAGGGAGAAATGGAATGGGGCAAATTATCTCTCATAAAAGAGGCAAGCAAAAGACTTATCAGTGGAGGAATAAAGAGTGGAGGTGAGAGAAAAACATGAAGTTTAGTGTCATCACATTCGACTAAATGAAGGGATAAAATGCACACTCATTTTGGTATGAAAACCTATCTTACAGTACAGGAAAGTGGGGGAGAAGGGGATAAGCAGGGTGGGGGGGATGATGGAAGGGAGGGCATGGGGAGGAGGGAGCAATTTGAGGTCAACACTCATGGAGAGGGACAGGATCAAAAGAGAGAATTGACACAATGGGGGACAGGATAGGATGGAGGGAAATATAGTTAGTCTTATACAACATGAGTATTATGGAAGTCATTTGCAAAACTACACAGATTTGACCTATATTGAATTGCTTGCCTTCCGAAGGGAAGGTGGGGAGGGAGGGAGGAAAAGAAGTTGGGACTCAAAGTTTTAGGAACAACTGTCGAGTACTGTTCTTGCCACTAGGAAATAAGAAATACAGGTAAAGTGGTACAGAAAGTTATTTGGCCCTACAGGACAAAAAAGAAGATGGGGACAAGGGCAGAGAGGGATGATAGAAGAGAGAGCAGATTGGTGATAGGGGCAATTAGAATGCTTGGTGTTTTGGGGTGGGGGCAGGGGACAAAAGGGGAGAAAATTTGGAACCCAACATTTTGCGAAAATGAATGTTAAAAGTTAAGTAAAGGAAAAAAAAAAGAAAAGAAAAAAAAAGGTGCATACCCTTTGACCCAGCAATACCACTTCTAGGACTGTATGGCCAAGAGATCATAAAAATGAAAAAGGGTCCCACATGTACAAAAATATTTATAGTAGCACTCTTTGTGGTGACCAAAAAGTGGAAATCATGGGGATGCCCATCAATTGGGGGATAGCTGACAAAATTGTGTTATATGAATGTAATGGAGTACTATTGGACTATAAGAAATGATGAACAGGAAGACTTCAGAGAGGCCTGGAAAGACTTATATCATCTGATGTTGAGAGAAAGGAGCAGAACCAGGAGAAGTTAGTACACAGCAACAACCAGAGTGTATGAGGATTTTTTCTGGTAGACTTAGTACTTCATTGAAATGAAGGACTAAAAACTTTCCAATGACGTCTTAAGGCAAAATGCCTTCCACATCCAGAGAAAGAACTATGGAATTCAGTTGCAGAGTGCAGCAGATCGTTTTCTTTTGTATTATGTTTTGGTTTGTTCTATGGTTTCTCCCATTCATTTTAATTCTTCTATGCAACGTGAGTAAGGTGAAAATGTATTTAATAGGAATGTATGTGTAGAACCTACATAAAACTGTATGCCATCTTGAAGAGGGAAGAAGCAAGGAGGGAAAAAAATCTAAGATGTATGGAAGTGATTGTAGAACACTGAAAACAAATAAAATAATAATACTAAAAAAAAGAGACCCTTGAAAATTCATTCCTTTGGACATTAGAGAAGGAATGACAGTGGGACAGGAAGGAAAGCAGGAGAGTTTTTAACGCTTTGCTGGTTCTGAGACTCCCATAGAAAGGGTGAAAGGTAAGAGGTGCTCAGAAGCAGCCACAGTTCCCTTCTAGCTTGAAAATTTCCACTTGGTGGATTGGCATAGGGGAATTCTTCATCTATTTTATAGAAGTTGTTCAAGCCACACCATTCTTAATAATAAAATTTTACAGGATTTAGAGCTAGAAAAGAGTGCCAATTGCAACTAGAAACATCCTTCTGTAGTAGAAAAAAACAAGGCCTTGAAAAAAAATGACTTGGTAGTAGTTAAACTAGAATATGAACCCAGATTCTGTAATTTTAAGACCTCTATGAAATACACATTGCAAAATCTTTGGTGGAGAAAGGGAAAGGAATTTGAGAATATATGGTATTATCTTGTTGAATTCCCATAAGAGCTGTGAGATAGGTAGAGTAACTGATAACATCTCCATTTGACAGCTAAGGAAACTGAGGAACAGGCTGGTTAAGGGATGTGTCCAAGGTCACACAACATTTAAGGGATAGGAATGAGACCTCCTAATTGTCAAATCAATGTTCTCTCTATACAGCCACAGAGTAACTTTTTTTGGTGAGGCAAATATAGGTAGAAGAAAAATAATCTTCTTTAATCAAGATATCTCTGCACCTAGAAATCCTCAGGAGAGATATCCTGCCTCCTCCACAGCAAGACTATCTCATGAGAAATTTACCACAGACACCATTCCCAAATATGAGTTAAGAATACTGGGATGGAGATATTCCAAGAAAACCAAAACTCTGATTTGTATGCATTGTGAATGGGCTTCCAAGACTCTTCTTGACTCTTAATTGATCAATTTCCCTTTACGGAAATTGACCAGTTTCTCTTATTAACTGAACTTGCTCTGATCTAATCAATTGAAAAACCAGTCATATTTCTGCTATGTATTCACTTTATCGAATTATCCCACTTCAGATTCTCATCATCACTCAACAACAATTAATATTAAATGTCCCTGATCCATGGTACTCTCTGTGCTTTCCTGATGTGAAATTATTTCCATTCTGTATTGCATTGATAAATAACCCCAAATGAAAGCTAGAAGAGGTAAATCTGTGTAGTGATTTAGTAGGATACTGGAGAAGAAGAAAGAAATGACTTTGCTAGCGGGTAGTAAGTTTAAAAAAAATGATTCCATGTGTATGTGGGCTAAGATTCCTAGGGATCCTTATAGGACCTCCATAGGACTTAAATGTCCCCAATAAGACCAATGTTTTTTATATCTGTGAAATGAAATTAATGGATGTCAAAGTCAGTCTTCAGAAGGAAAAGATACTGAGTCATCCAGCCTGAAGTCACTGCTTGAGTAGACATTTCATAAGGGCCTACTACATCCCAGACACTTTGTGTGCCAGATCCTGGGGATATAAAGACCAAAGGCAAAGTCTGTTACACAGTATAACGAAAGGGACAACATGGAAATAGGTATGTGCAAATAGGATTAATTGGAAATAATCAAGAGAGAGAAGGCACTGATGTTAAGGGGAATCAGAAAAGCCTTCCAATAGAAGTGGGATTTTAGCTGAACTTGGAAGAAGTCAGAGAAGTCAGGAGGTGAAGATGAGGAGCAGCTAAAATAGAACTGAAGGGAAAATGTCTGAACATTTTATACATTCAAAGACAGCAGAGAAAGAGATGGAGAGACAGAGACAGAGAACAGACAAATGACTTGGGTGTGCAATTTTTTAAAAAAAATAAGCGCGAGAATAATTTCTGAATACTAAAGGGATAACCAAACTTGAAAACAAGTATAGTGTTTGTAAGTAAAACTATCAGTAACAATTTGAAAATATTAATAAAATAGTCCATGTTAGCTAATTTCATAGAAACAAATAAAATTAACAATCCAAAAAATTAATAAAAGTCAAAACACAAAGTAGAAGTAGTTGTTTCCAGATGTTTTGCTTAATTTTATGTCTTACAACAAGAAAAATCTTGACAATAATATTGAATGAATATTTCTTTAAAAATTTAGATTCAAAAATATTCAAAAGACATGAACAAAATAAAGAATCTATAACTGATCCAAGAAAAAGCTTGATGATGCCATAGATAATTAGAATTTATTGGCAAACAGTGGCACTACTAAGGGTTAAATGAAATATGAGAAAGTGTGACAAGATTATAATGTGAGATGGGGCCCAAATTATCCAGAAATTCTTCCACCCTCTGTACTCATACTTTTACTTATACTTGCTCCCATTTCAATGAGGGTGAGGTCAAGAGTTTGAAAGATGGCCTTAAACTGAGCGTTGGCTAAGCATTTGGAATGAGGGGTAGTGTAGAGGGATGGGACCCTATAGAACAAAAGTTTTTAATCTTTTTTGGTGTCATGGACGCCTTTGGAAATGTGATTAAGGCTATGAAATCATATTCACAGAAATATTTTTAAGGTATAAAGTAAAGCCTATCAAACTACAAAGTAAGTAGGGAAATATAGTCATTAAAATAAATCTATAGAAAGATACATAGAAACATAGATAGATAGAGTTTAAATTCGTAGAGCCCCAGATAATAAAGAACTCATTACAGAGGAAGGAAAGTCCAAGAAGCATCTATGATACAATGCCCAAGCTTTGAAGTCAAGAGATATGAGCTCTAATCCTATCTCTGCCATAAACTGGATGTGTAACCATGGGCAAGTGACTTCTCCCTTGGTCTCAGTTATCATCTCTGAAATTATGGGATTGGATCAGTTCTTTACATATTTATTTGGTGACTATTTAAGTGCAAGGCACTGAAAGAAAAGATAAAAATTCCCCTGTCACAGCTGCCTCCATCACAGAAACCAGCCTTTAGGTGTCTTAGAGCAAGCTGAGAAAGTCATCTCCTTCTCTCCACTGCTCCTAGCTGCCTCTCATGGATCTAGTGACAGCAGAGGGACAGTGGGGATTGCCCGAGATCCCAATATTTGTGGACATCAATTTGCTTTGCTTTTGGGATGCTCCTTTAGTACTTTGTTTAAGAGTGGGTTGGGAACATTTTGGGTCCCATCTATGAGCTTTTGTCTCCCAGGAAGTTTCTCACTCCTCCTACCTAGGCTGTGACTACTGCCCACTAATAGTTACTTATTAAGACCAACATACCTGTCTCCCTGAGGATTTGGGAATCTTCTGTGATGGTTAATTTGCAGGTGCCTTCACCTACTGTCTTAAAATGAAAGGATCTATGCCCAGCAAAGAGTTAGAGTCATGGCTCTTAGATGGCAAATGTCTCCATTTTCCAAGATGCTTCTGAGGTCAAAAAAAGAAAGTGAAGTTAAAAATATGATAATAATCTTTGCAAAGTGCATGCTTTGTCAGACCCTGAATTTGAATTTTTGAGAAAGGTGAGACAGTTTGTCTCTGATCTTCAGGAAGTTTCATATATCAAAATATTTCACAGGTTGTACTAGGAAGATGCTTTCACCTAAAATCAGTTGCTGTGGGTCATAGGTGCATGATGGAAGCTAAGATGGTCCTACAGGGGTTTCCAATGCAGGAGAGGCACATCCCACTGATCACAGGGGCTGAGGTCAATCAGAAACTTGCACATGTCTATGTGCTTGAGTCCTTTGGGGCCAAGGTCTCTTAGGGTTAAGTCTCCAAGTTCAAAGTTTTGTTTACAACTGAAAAAGCAATTAAACTGTTATTTCTCAGGGTGCAGGGTGATAGAACCCTAATTGTTGCACAAAAGGAAACTGAAAAGGATAGATGAACCAGAAAGAATCATATTATCATAGTCATGGCATATTAGACCCAAATGTGTCAGAAAATTAAAAATGAGAGACCATCTAATCCAACCCTGTCATTTTAGAGATGAAGAAACTGAAGTCCAAAAAGGAAGTGACTTGACCAAGGTTATCATACATGAGGTCAACTGATGCTCACCACAAACAGCTGAAGATGGGGCTCATTTAATAGACCAAGAAATTGAAGTTCACAATCTAACACTGAATTTTAGAGTTACAAAACACTTTGACATCTGTTAGTTCATCTGATTCTCCCATCCATTCTATGTGCTCCATGAGACCAAAGAAGATTGTCATCATTTTTCAGTTGAAGAAACTGATATGACTTGTTATCCTTGTTAAAAAGGCAAGGAAAAGGAGGTTTATGGAGTTGACATGATTTATCCATGACAACACAACTAGTAAGAGTCAGAGAAAAGATTTAAAACCAGGTCTTTCTGATTCCAAGTAAACCCTTGTATCCTCTGGAGATGGAAGGAAAACTCAGAAGCCATTGACTTCATTTTTCGGTGACAGAAACATAAAACCAAGAATGAGGAAGTAGATTGTCCAAGATCACAAGAGGAGTTGGCAACAGCAGCACCACGACTAGAGCCATGTTCCCCTAACTCCCAGTCCATTCCATAATCTACTATGTTAAGGTTTTCTTTTAATATCACACTATAACGCCCAACTCTGCATTGTCCCCTTTTTCCTCTTTTCTTTACGATTTTATTTTCCCCAGTTACATTTAAAAACTTTTTACACTCATTTTCAAAGCTTCCAGTTCTGAATCCTCTCCTTTCTTCGCTGCCCATGCCACGTCATTAAGAAGACAAGCAATTTGATTTGTTATACAGGAGTAGTCATGCAAAACATTGCCACAATTATCATACTGTGAAAGAAAATATAGATCAAAAACAAAATAAAACCGACAAGAGCAATTTTAAAAAGCAAAAAGTAAAACTTATGTTTCAATGTGTATTCAGATACCATTAGCTCTTTCTTTGGCAATGGGTAGCATTTTTCATCATAAGTCCTTAAGAGCTGTCTTAGATCATGATATTGCTAAGAATAGCTAAGTAATTCATAACTGTTCATCTTACAACATAGTTGTTATTTAGTAGATACTATATTTCACTTTGCATCAGTTCATGCAAGTCCAGGATTTTCTGAGAGCATTCTGCTTATCATGTTTTATATAACAATAGTATCCCATCACAGTCACATACCAAAATTTTTTCAGCCATTCCCCAGTTAATGAATTTCTCTTCAATTTCCAATTCCTTGCCACCAGAAAAGAGCTGCTATAAATATTTTTACGTATAGGTGCTTTTACTTTTTGATTTTTTAATCTCTTTTTGCTACCTCAAACAGTATGCATGTTTTACAGGTCATTGAGCATAGTAATAAATTGCTCTACAAAATGATTGAATCAGTTGACAATTCCAACACTAGTGCATTAAGGTCTCATTTCTTGCACATTCCCCTCCATCATCCGTCATTTCTTCTTTTCTGTGCTATTAGTTAATTTAATAGGTGTGAGGTAGAACCTCAGAACTGTTTTAAGTTTTCATTTCTCCACTCAGTAATGAATTAGAGTATTTGGCTCTGTGGCTACAGACAGCTTTAATTACTTCATTTGATAAGAAATAGAAGACGTAGGAATATATCTTTTCATCAGTTATCAGTTGGGGAATGACTTATTTTTATAAATTTCATGCAAATTATGTTTAAAAAATGAGGCCTTTATCAGAGAAACTTGCTTCAAAATTTTTTTACACAATTACTCTTCCTTCAATCTAACCTATTCCTCACCTGATTTCTTCTGTTCTGTCTCTCCTTTCACCTTATCCCTCCCCAAAAAGTGTTTTGCTTCTAACTACCACTTTTCCCAGGCTGCCCTTCTTTTTATGGCCCTCCCCCCTCTCTTCTCCCCTTCCCTTCCTACTTTCTTATAGAATAGGATAGATTTCTGTAACCAATTGAGTATATACTTTACTTCCCCTTTGAAACATTTCTGATGAGAGTGAAGTTTGTTCACTCTCATTCAAGTCCTTTGTATTCTCCTCCACTAGAAAAGCGTTTTTTTGCTTATTTTATGTGAGATAATTTACCCCAATGTAGTCTTCTTTTCATCTTCCCAGTACATCCCTCTCTCTCTCTTGATCTCTAATTTTATTTTTTGAATTTTAGATGTCATCCTTTCTTATTCAGCTTACACCTTTGTTTTCTGCCTACATACATACATACACACACACACACACACACACACACACACACACACACACACACACACACACACACATATATATATATATATGCCTTTCTGCCTCAGTAATGAAGAAGTTTCTATGAGTTATAGGTATAATCTTCCCATGTAGGTGTGCAAACAGTTTAATTTTACTAAGTCTCTTATGATTTTCCTTTCCATGATTACCATTTTATGCTTCTCTTGAGTCTTGTACTTGAAAATCTAATTTCCTATTCATCTCTGGTCTTTTCATGAGGAATACTTTAAAGTCCTTTATTTGACTGAATGGCCATTTTTTCCCCATGAAGTATTATATTCAGTTGGGCTGGATTCTTGGTTGTAATCCTAGTTCCTTTGCCATCCAGAATATCATATGCCAAACCTTTAAGGGAGAATCTACTACATCTTGTGTCATCCTGACTGTGGCTCCATGATAGTTAAACTGTTTCTTTCGGGCTACCTACTATATTCTGTACTTGACCTGGGAGATCTAGAATTTGGCTATAATATTTCTGGCAGTTTTTGTTTTGAATCTCTTTCAATAGGCTGTTTCTTTCAATTTTTATTTTAATTCTGATTCTAGAATATCAGGGCAGTTTTCCTTTATAATTTCTAGAAAGATAATAACTAGGCTGTCTTTAGGATAATGACTTTCAGGTACTCTAATGATTTCCTGGTTCTGTTTTACAGGTAAGTTGTTGTTGTTGTTGTTTTCTCTAATTAGACATTTCATATTGTCTTCTATTTTGTTTCACTCTATTTGCTTTGTTTTATTGATTCTTGATTTCTCATAACATCATTAGCTTCCCTTTGCTTTTAAAGAAATTTTAAAGAAGTATTTTCTTCAGTGAGCTTTTGTAGGTCCTTTTCCATTTTGACCAATTCTGCTTTTTAAGTCATTCATTTCCTCATTGGCTTTTGAGGCCTCAATTTGCTGTTTGGCCTAGTCTGTTTTCAAGATGTTATTTTCTTCAGTACTTTTTTTTCTGTCTCTTTTACCAAGGTGTTGACACAGTTTTCATGACAGTCTTGTATCACTGCCATTTCTCTTCCTAATTTTGCCTCTCCATCTCTTGCTTGGTTTTCCAAATTCTTTTTGAGCTCTTCTGTGGCCTAAAACCAATTCATATTCTGAGTGAGTGTTTTGATCTTCCTTGTACCCATATTAACTTTTTATGGTCAGAAATTTTCTCTGTTGGTTTCTCATTTACCAGCTTATTGCTGGACTTTTAACTATTTGGTAAAGTGGAGATCTGCTTCCAGGGTGAAGGGTACATTAACCCAAGCTTCACAGTATTTGTGTGGCTGGTTTCAGAGAAACTTCTAGGAACCTATAAGTTTTGAGTTCTTCCAAGGTGTATGATCTAGGAAAGGTGTTTTTATGACTGTCCTGTCTTATGCTCTGGTCTGTGAGTGACCACAAGCACTCTTTTCTGCCTTGGAACTGTGAGAAAGGTCTCCCTCCATGGTTGCAGCAGGCTTTGGTGTTCTAATACCCCTCCTTGCCCTTGGACTGCCACCCAGTACTGTGATTAAGATCTAAATGTGGGCAAAGCAACAGAGCCCTGCCTCAGTGCTAACAAACAGACACAATGTGATCTCCTTCTGACCATTTGTTCAACCTCCTTACTCTCAGCGGGCTGAGAGCTCTAGGAAGAGCTACAGCAACTGCTAATTCAGTGACTCCCAAGGCCTGATCCTGCTTTGCTGGTGTAGGTGTAGCGTGCACTGGAGTGCACTCCACTCTCACCCAGGTGCTACAGACCTTTCTTGCTAACATTCTAAGTTGTTTTTGGTGCTTGTGGTTTCAGAGGTCTGGAAACAACTACTGTTATACTGAGACCTGCTTCTGGTTTCCTGGGACAGAGTCTGCACTGGTGTGACCTCACATTGACTGCATTCCTCCCTCACTTTGTGCAGCAGACAATTCTTGCTAAACTTCCAAGTTGTCTAGGCCTAGAACGTTGCTTTACTCTGTGTTTTTGCGAACTGTATTGCTCTAGAATTTCTTCAGAGTCATTATGCAAAGGTATTTAGAGTTGTTTGTGCTAGAGCCTCAGTGAGCCCCTGCCTTATGGCGCCATCTTGGTTCCATCTCCCTGATTTTTTCTGTACATTTTCACTGGCTGTTCCACAAACCTGGAATGCTCTCTCTCTTCATCTCTGTTTCCTGCATGTCCTAGCAGATTCAAATATGACCTTCCACAAGGGGTTTCTTCCCAGTTTCTTCCACTGCTCATACCTTCCATCTGAGGTTACCTCCCATTGCCTGTGTAAGTATCTTACATGTGCTTATCAGTTTCTTGCTTTGCCCTTTTTATGTGAGCTCCTTTGAAGACATCAACATATTTTTATCTTCTTTGTTTTCCCAATACTTCACCTAGCATGTGTTTAATAAATGTTTGTTGGCTGACTTGCAATTTCCCTTCCTGAATATAGGAAATACCCAGGCTAAAGTTCACAGCTGTAATGAAGTGGCTTCAGTGCATACCATGTGATGGACCTTAGAGGGTGAGGGGAGCTGTGCTGGACTGCAGAGGCATCAAAATATGAAAGATCCCTTGCTTAAACCTGTTGTTTCCCATGAAATAACTCCTTACACGTTCTTGGGTTGTTGCAGACTGGATAACAAAAGCCTCCTTCTTAAACCTGCTGCTCAGTTCCATGGTGCTCTCTACTTACTTCTGGATGCACCTTCACCATGCACAATCAGTCATCCTACCACAAAGGAGCTTTTAAAAACCCTACTACTGAAAGTGCCAACTTGGACTCTCAGCTTTCTCAACAAGAAAAAGATAGCATAAAAGGCTTCGCATATACTTCTTTTATTTAACCTTCACCCTCATTTAATGATGTTGATAAGTACAGCAGGCATCATCCTTTTTGGTCACATTGGGAAAACTAAGGCTCAAATGAAAATATTGAGTCTCAGAGAGGTTAAAGGTTTTGCTAAAGGACATACAGTTACTAAGTGGAAGGGACAAGACTTAAACACAAGCCAGTATACTGATTCTTATCTCATTATGTCATTAGGCCCCTAAGTGATTTCTCATGGTTGTGTGTAGGTAAAAATAAGAATTAAATTCTTGTTCCTCCACTATTCAGATCCCCAAGTATTTGGGGTTAGAGATAAATTGGAACTCAAAGTTCCATCAGCCAAGTCAATAATGAGATGCAAAATTCAACATTAATTCTCCCAACACATATATTCACAATCTTTCAAGTATAAAACCAGAGCAATACAGTACTAAGATTTGGGAATTGAATCACCAAGTCATGACTACCTTAATAAGCAAGTACTTTTCCAAGCTGTCCTCAGTTTCCTGGTACCAGCTAATTAGAATAAGCAGAAAACATCAGGATGCAGCAGGGATCCAGAAATGAACAGAATTCTTCATGGATGGGACCAAAACAAGACCCATAAGTGATTGTGCTCATGTGGAATAAGGTGGCTAATTCCATGTGGCATAAGCTCACAGGTTTGCTTGAAGGATGTATTCTCAGGCACCTACCTGGAGAATCATTCTTGGAGAGTATTGTCAAATCAACTAGCCAAGGCATAAAGGCCTGAAAGAATTTGTATTTACTCAGCATAAAATTTGGACTGAAAGAGTGAATGGAAGAGCATATAGAGGGCAGGGCTTAGAGTACAGAAGAATTGGACTTGGTTTTGCAATGAGATCCTGAACAAGTCACTTAACCTCCATGTTGCCCCAGGAAAAACATGAGGACTTAAGTACTATGTCTCAGCCTAGCCATGATTTATAAATCTATGGCAGTGGAGAGAGTTCTCATTCTTTCTTCAGTGAGGTCACACACCAAGATTCATAGGAATATCCATCTGGAGCTACAAGGAAACTGAGTACTCATCTAGTCCAATTTCACTTCAATTTAGAGATGAAGAAACTGAGATCAATCAAGTCAAAGTCAACCAGGAAGGCCACAAGGGAAATTGCTCTATTTCATGATAAGTTTAAACATTCCTAGAAAACTTCACCTGTTTGATCATTTTGATGACGGCATTTTTTACTTCTTTGTTCCTCAGGCTGTAGATCATGGGGTTCAACATGGGGATCACCATTGTGTAAAAGACAGATGCTATTTTGTCAGTGTCCATGGAGTGGCTGGAGCCAGGTTGTAAGTACATGAAGATCAGCGCCCCATAGAAAATGGAGACAGCAGTAAGGTGGGAGGCACAGGTGGAGAAGGCTTTCTGGCGTCCTTCAGCTGAATGCATCCTTAGGATGGAAATGGAAATGAACAGGTAGGAGATCAAGATGACCAGGAGAGTAAAGAGTACATTGAATCCGATAACAAAGAAGCTGATTAACTCAAGGATGTGAGTGTCAGAGCAGGAGAGAGCCAGGAGTGGGGGGATATCACAGAAAAAGTGATGGACCACATTAGAGTTACAGAAGGAGAGGCTGAAGGTTTCTCCTGCATGGATGAAAGCATTGAAAAAGCCAAAGGTGTAGCTGGTAATGACCAGGCAAATGCACACACTCGTTGTCATAGTGGTGGTGTAGTGGAGGGGTTTGCACACAGCTGCATGACGATCATAGGCCATAGCAGCCAGAATATAGCATTCTGATGTGCAAAAGCCAACAAAGAAGAAGAACTGGGTAGCACATTCTGAGTAGGAGATAACCTTGTTCCCTGAGTAGAGGGAAGCTGCCACTTTGGGAGCTACAGCTGAGGAGTAGCCCACATCTACAAAGGAAAGATTACAGAGGAAAAAATACATTGGAGTGTGGAGGCGGGAGTCAGAATAGATAAGCACCATCATTCCCAAGTTTCCTACAAGGGTGAGAAGATAGATGAACAAAAACACTAGGAAGAGTGGGAGATGAAGCTTGGGGTTATCTGTCAGACCAAAGAGAATGAACTCTGTCACTGCAGTGCTGTTTCCCATGACCTGTGTTTCCTTGTTATTTCTCCTACCTATAGGCAGAAAGGAAAGGATGCTCATGAAATCACATATGGATATTTTTTCATTTGACAGGCAGTCATTAAACACCAACACACAGGAAGAAAAACTAAACAGCCCTAGTTCTCTTTGGCCTTAACTTGCATTCTGATGGGGACAATTATATGGATACACCTTAATAAATACAAAATTTGGACAAAGGAAGTAAAATATATAGGAGGAAGAAAATTGGATGTAAGTGAGACCAAGCTGGGCAGAGTCTTCAACCTCACTCTCTCCACCAGAGTCATCAGAATCCAGGGATAAGACATGTCAGCAAGAATGGTGATGTCCTAATCAAGGGGGAGACCTTGGCCTTTTTAAGCTATGGCCTTTCCCAGATTTCAATTTCTCTGAGGCAACACCCATTCAGTGATTAAAGGATACAGAAGAATGGAGGTAAAAGATGGTCTAATTTTCTTTCTCAAAAGAATCTTCCTTGAAGGGGAAGATACTCAGGGTTTCTATCCAGAACAGAAACAAATACTATTTACGCTCACTCTGAGCCCACAAATCCCAAACAATGACCAAGTGAGGCTTGGGCTGGGGCTTGTTTTTGACCAATCAGTGACAGCCAGAGGGGTTTGGGTTTGAAGGCATAGTCAGGTAGCTACATTTGAATCCCAACAGGCTTGTTCAAAGCTGGGTTTTCCAGAGCTATGCTGCAAGAAATAATGAATGAAAAGTGAGGATAGAATGAGAAAAAATTTGTAAACCTCTTTGCCAAACTTCCAGGATTATATAAATGCTGGCTGTTATTCTCAAGTAGACCTCTTTTATTCTAGTCCATGCTCTCTGCCTGGCTACTATTCTTTGAAACATATAACAGATGGATGGAAATCATTCAGAAAAGCCGGTGCTGCAATCTCCACTACCAGGAGATTAAATTGATTGAGGAAAGATGTAACTTCTAGTTAAAACCAAAGTATTTTAGACAGAATTTTATATTCTATGTGATTCTTTCTCTTGGATTTATGCCTTTTCTTTGACTATAGGTAAGCTGATCCCTAAGTAGAGCTGAAAGTATGGTGAGACCAAGGTGGAAAAGTAAAGGAGACAAGGCAAGAAGCTCCCTTCTTCTCCAGACCTTACACCACAGAGAGCAGCACTGAACGCTGCCAGGAGGGCTTCATCCCCCATGATCAGTAAGGAAATATAAGGGTCCCAGAATGGTGATTCAACCTGATAACTACAATTCCCTTCCTCCCTGATTAGCAATAAGAAGCTTCAGAGAGAATGAGGAGGGAGGTTCCCCAGAACCAAACTCCAGGTGAGTTCCAGCCTCCTGCTCTCTGGGCATAATGAAGTTGGGGGATGGTCAGGCTAGGGTTGGTTCTGCTCCTAAGAAAGAGTCCCTTGAAAATTCGTTCCTTTGGAAATTAGGGAAGGAATGACAGCGGAATGGGAAGGAGAGCAGGAGAGTTTCTAATGACTTTCTTGGTTCTGAGAATCACACTGGAAGAGTAAAAGGTTAGAGGTGTTCAGAAGCAGCCACAGTCCCCTCCTAGCCTGAAAATGTCCAGTTAGTGGACTGTCATGGGGAAATTCTTTGTCTATTTTATGAAGGTTATCCAAGCCACACTCTTCTTAATAATAAAAGTTTACAGGATTTAGAACTAGAAAAGAGTGCCAAGTGCAACTAGAAACTTCCTTCTATTGTAGAGGAAAAAAAAACAAACAAGGCCCTGAAAAAAATGACTTGGTAATAGCAAAACTAGAATCTGAACCCAGATTTTGTAATGATAAGACCTCTATGAAATACACATTGCAAACTCTTTGGTGGAGAAAGGGAAAGGAATCTGAAAGTATATGCTATTCTCTTGCTGGATTCCCACAATAACTGTGAGATAGGTAGAGTAGCTGATAACATCTCCATTTGACAACTAAGGAAATGGAGGAACAGGCTGACTAAGGGATGTGTTCAAGGTCACACAGCTTTTAAGGGATGGAGATGAGGCCTCCCAACTGCCAACTCAATGTTCTCTCTACATAACCACAGAGTAACTTTTTTGTGAGGTAAGTATAGGCAGAAGAAAAATAATTCTCATTAATCATGTTATCTCTGAGCCTAAAAATGCTCAGGAGAGACATCCTGCCTCCTCCTGTCTCCACACCAGTAATGATATCTCATGAGAAATTTACCACAGTCACCATTCCCAAATATGAGGCAGGAATACTGGGATGGGGATATTCCAAGAAAACCAAAAACCTAATTTGTATGCATTGTGAATGGGCTTCCAAGACTCTTCTTGACTCTTAATTGATCAATTTCCCTTTGCTGAAATTGATCACCTTCTCTTATAAACTGAAGTTGCTCTGATCTAATCAATTGAAAAAAACAGTTACATATCTGCTACAGAATCACCTTATCGAATTATCCCACTTCAGACTCTCATCATCCTCATCATTAATTAATAGCAATTAATATTAAATGTCCCTAATCCATGGTACTCTCAATGCTTTCCTGATGTGAAGTTATTTCCATTCTTTATTGCATTAATAAATGATTCCAAATGAAAGCCAGAAGAGATAAATCTGTGTAGTGATGTAGTAGGATACTAGAGGAGGAGAAAGAAATGGCTTTGCCAGCTGGTAGTAAGATAAAAAAAATGAGTCTATGTGTACATGGACTAAGGTTCCTTGGGATCCTTATAGGACCTCCATAGAACTTAAATGTCTCCAATAGGACCAATGTTTTTTATACCTGTGAAGTGAACTTAATGGATGTCAGTCAATCTTCAGAAGGAAAAGATACTGAGAGTCATTCAGCCTGAAGTCACTGCTTGAGTAGATATTTCATAAGACATTTACTACATCCCAGACACTTTGTGTGCTAAACCCTGGGGACACAAAGACCAAAGGCAAAGTCTGTTACACTGTATAACGAAAGGGACAACATGGAAATAGGTGTGTGCAAATAGGATTAATTGGAAACAATCAAGAGAGAGAAGGCACTGACATTAAGGGGGATCAGAAAAGGCTTCCAATAGAAGGTGGAATTTTAGCTGAACTTGGAGGAAGCCAGAGATGTCAGGAGGTGAAGATAAGGAGCAGCTAAAATAGAACTAAAGGGAAAATCTTTAAACATTTTATACATTCAAAGACAGACAGACAAAGAGATGGAGAGACAGAAACAGAGAACAGACAAATGAACTGGGTGTGCAATTTTTTTAAAAAAGTAAGCACATGAATAAAATCCTTCATATTAAAGAGATAACTAAACTTGAAAACAAGTATAGTGTTTGTAAGTGAAATTATCAGTAATTCTTCTGAAAAAATAAATAAAATACTCAGTGTTAGCTAATTTCTTAGAAACAAATAAAATTAACAGTACAAAAAATTAATAAATTTCAAAAGACAAAATAAAAGTAGCTGTTTCCAGATGTTTTGCTTCATTTTATATCTTACAACAAGAAAAATCTTGACAATAATATTGAATGAATATTTCTAAAAAAAACTATATTCAAGAAATATTCAAAATACATGAAAAAATGAGAATCTATAACTGATCTAAGAAAAAGACTTGCTGAGGCTATAAATGAACTAACAAAGTGGAGCTGGAAGTGGGTTGGGGAATATACCTGAGTGGTTGAGGACTTAGTATCTGAATTCAAATCTTCAACCAATGAGAAATGTTGCTTCTGACCAGAATTTATTGGCAAAGAAGGGCATTACAAAGGGTTAAATGAAATATAAGAAAGTTTGACAGGGTTATAATGTAAGATAGGGCCCAAAATATCCAGAAATTCTTCCACCCTCTGTACTCACACTATTACTCATACTTGCTGCAATTCCAAGGAGGGTGAGGTCAGGAGTTTGGAAGATGGCCTTAAGCTTAACATTGGTGGAGTATTTGGAATGAGGGGAGAGTGAGGAGCGGTGAGACCCTAGAGGACAGAGGTTCTTAACCTTTTTTGGTGTCATGGACACTTTGGACATGTGATGAAATCATATTCGCAGAAATGTCTTTAAAGGTATGAAGTAAAACATATAAAACTAGAAAGAAAGTCAACTGTAGGGAATATAGTTATTAAAATAAATCAATAGAAAGATACATAGAAACATAGATAGATAGATTTTAAATTCACAGAGCCCAGGATAATAAAGAACCAATTACAGGGGAAAGCAAGTCCAAGAAGCATCTGTGATACAGTGTCCAAGCTTTGAAGTCAAGAGACATGAGCTCTAATTCTGTCTCTGCCCTAAACTGGATGTGTAACCATGAGCAAGTGACTTCTCCATTGATCTCAGAGTTATCATCTCTAAAATTATGGGATTGGACCAATTGTACATATATTTTTTGGGGGACTACTTAAGTGCAAGACACTGGAAGCAGAGACAAAATTTCAGCCGTCGCAAGTGCCTCCATCACAGAAACCAGCCCTTAGGTCTCTTAGTGCAAGCTGGAAAGTCATCTTCTTCTCTCCGCTGCTCCTAACTGCCTCCCTTCTACCTAGTGGCAGGAGCAGGACAGTGGGAATTGCTCCAGATCCCAGAATTTTGTGGCATCAATTTGCTTTGCTTTCAGGATATATTTTGTTTAAGAGTGGGTTGGGAATGGGGCAGAACCAAGATGGCGAAGTAGAAGGACAGATCTGCTGTAGCTCTGCCCCCAAAGCCCATAAAATACCTGTAAAAATGACTCTAAATGCATTATAGAGCAGGATAAGCCACAAAACAACAGAGTGAAAGAGATTTCCAGCCCAAGACAGCCTGAAAGAACAACAGGAAAGTTCTATTGCACCAAGCTCAGAGCAGAGCACAATCCATGGAGCACAGCCCAGTCTTGGTCATGCAGCATATCAGGGGCAGGACTGGAGCAGGCTTCAGGGCTGCACAGAATCCAGGTAGCAGCTGTGGTTCCTAGATTCCTCAACCCACAAACACCAGAGACATCTTCAAATGTCACTGAGAAAGCTCTTTCACCTGGGTGAGAAGGCAGAAGTGTCCTGCCCTAACCGTGGCCCCAGGGTGGAGGAAGTCACTGCAGCAGTGACTCTTTTGGAGCTCTTGGCCTAAAGACCCTGGGGGAATCAGGTTGCTGACTTGAATCTCAGCTCGAAGTGGCAGCAGGGAGTAAGGAGAAGCACTGCTATAGTGGAGTTGGAGGCGAATGTGGAGAGGGAACCCTACCCACAGAGCCTGGGCAGAAAAGCTTGCAGTTGGTCCCAGATCAGAGCACAGGTCAGGAAAGGAATAAATTCCTCTTCCTTGATTATGCCACCTTGGAGGAACTGAGAACTTACAGGTCCCTGGAATATACCCTCCACTTGACAAAGGACTAGAAAGATAAATAACTGGCTGGGAAAATGCCCCCAAAATGGGGGGAAAATAAGACTATTGAACGTTACTTTCTTGGTGAACAGGTATTTTCTTCCATCTTTTCAGATGAGAAAGAACAAAGCATACCATTAGAAGAAGACAATAAAGTCAAGGCTTCTTCATCCAAAATCTCCAAAGTAAATTTGCCATGGCCTCAAGCCGTAGAAGAGCTCAAAGGGATTTTAAAAATCAGGTAATGGAGGCAGAGGAAAAATTAGAAAGAGAAATAAGAGTGATGCAAGAAAATCATGAATAGCGAGTCCACAGCTTGCTATAAAGGACACCCAAAAAATGCTGAAGAAAAAAATACCTTTAAAAATAGACTAACCCAAATGGCAAAAGAGGTCCAAAAAGTCAATGAGGAGAAGAATGCTTTAAAAAGCAGAATTAGCCAAAGAGAAAAGGAGGTTCAAAAACTCACTGAAGAAAACAGTTCTTTAAAAATTAGAATGGAGCAGATGAAAGCTAGTGATTTTATGAGAAACCAAGAAATAACAATACCAAACGAATGAAAAAAATTGAAGACATTGTGAAACATCTCATTGAAAAAACACCTGGAAAATAGATCCAGGAGAGACAATTTAAAAATTATGGGGCTACCTGAAATCCATGATGAAGAAAAGAGCCTAGACATCATCTTTCATGAAATTATCAAGGAAAACTGCCCTGATAGTCTAGAAACAAAGAGTAAAATAAATATTGAACAAATCTACCAATAATTTCCTGAAAGACATGTGAAAAGAAAAACTTCTAGGAATATTGTGGCCAGATTCCAGAGTTCACAGATCAAGGAGAAAATATTGCAAACAGCCAGAAAGAAATAATTTGAATATTGTAGAAATACAATCAGGGTAACACAAGATCTAGCAACTTCTACATTAAGGGATCACAGGGCTTGGAATATGACATTCCAGAAGTCAAAGGAACTGGGATTAAAACCAAGAATCACCTACCCAGCAAAACTGAGTATAACACTTCAGGGGAAAATGGTCATTTGATGAAGTAGAGGACTTCCAAGCATTCTTAATGAAAAGACCAAAGCTAAATAGAAAATTTGACTTTCAAACACAAGAATCAAGAGAAGCATGACAAGGTAAATAGGAAAGAGAAATCATAAGGGACTTACTAAAGTTGAACTGTTTACATTCCTACATGGAAAGATAATATCTGCTACTCTTGAGACTTTTCTCATTATTTGGGTAGTTGGAAGGATTGTATACATACAGACAGAGAGCACAGGATGAGTTGAATAGGAAGGGATGATACCTAAAAAATTAAAATTAAGAGGTGAGAGAGGAATGGCTTGGGAGTAGAAAGGGAGAAATGGAATGAGGCAAATTATCTCTCATAAAGGATGAAAGAAAAGTTTTTTCTATGGAGGGAAAAAGGTGGGAGATTAGAAGGAGAAAGTGAAGGTTACTCTCATCACATTAGGATTAAGGAGGGAATAACATGCAAACTCAATTTGGTATGAAGATCTATTTCACACTACAGAAAGTAGTGGAGAAGGGGATAAATGGGCTGTGGGGAGGATGATAGAAGGGAGGGCAAATGGGAGGAGGGAATAATTAGAAGTAAACACTTTTGTGGAAGGACAAGGACAAAAGAGAGAATTGAGTAAATGGGGGACAGGACAGGATGGAGGAAAATATAGTGGTCTTTCACATCATGACTATTATGGAAGTCTTTTGTGTAACTACACATGTATAGCCTATATTGAATTTCCTGCCTTCCCAGTGGGGATGTGCAGGGAGGGAGGGAAGGAAAGAAGTTAAAATTCAAAGATTTAGGAACAAATGTTGAGAATTGTTTTTGCATGCAACTGGGAAATAAATACTGGTAATGGGGTATAGAAATCTATCTTGACCTACAAGAAAAGAGAGAAGATGGGGATAAGGGAAGGGAGGGATGTGATAGAAGGGAAGGCAGATTGGGGAAAGGGATAATCAGAATTCATCGAGACTTGGGGTGGGGGAAGGGGAGAGATGGGGAGAAAATTTGGAACTGAAAATCTTGTGGAAATGAATGCTGAAAATTAAAAATAAATAAATTTTTACAAATTATTTCAAAAAGAAAAAGAAAAGAAATGCACAGTAAAAAGAACCAAAATAATTCTGAAGGGGACTAAACAAGTAGAACAATTTTGTTACTATCTTGTCAAATTTTACATATAGATTGAAATAAATTTGTATGGTTATCTGAACATATATCACAGGTATATAAAAAATATAGATTATAAATACATATTACTTGCATACATATATTTTAAAATATCCAAACTGTATACAACAGAAATTTACTATTTGTTATGTGATACTATCTTTTGTATATTGAAATGTTTGTAGTTTTTAATGATTGTTAAGTATATCTTGAAAAATAAAATTTAAAAGAAAAAAAAAAAAGAGTGGGTTGGGACCATTTTTATTCCCATCTATAAGCTTCTGTCTCCCAGAAAGTTTCTCATTTCTCCTACCTAGGTTGTGACTACTGCCCACTAAAAGTTACTAGTTAGGGCCAACATACCTGGCTCCATGAGGATTTGGGAGCCTTCTGTGATGATTAATTTGCAGGTGCCTTCACCTACTGTCTTAAAATGAAAGGATCTATGCCCAGTAAAGAGTTAGAGTCATAGCTCTCAGAAGGCAAATGTCTCAACTTTCCAAGATGCTTCTGAGGTCAAAAAAGAAAGTGAACTTAAAAATATAATAATAATCTTTGCAAAGTGCATTCTTTGTCAGTCCCTGAATTTGAATTTTTGACAGAGGTAAGTCAGTATGTCTCTAATCTTCAGGAGGTTTCGTATATCAAAATATTTTACAGGTTGTACTAGGAAGATGCTTTCACCTAAAATCAGTTACTGTGGGTCATAGGTGCATGATGGAAGCTAAGATGGTCCTACAAGAGTTTCCAATGCAGGAGGAGCACATCACACTGACCATAGGGGCTGAGATCACACAGAAACTTGCATATGTCTATGTACTTGAGTCCTTTGGGGCCGAGGTCTCTTAGGGTTGAATCTCCAAGTTCAAAGTTTTGTTTACAATTAAAAAAGCAATTAAACTGTGATTTCTCAAGATGCAGGGTGATGTAACCCTAATTGTTGCACAAAGGGAAACTGAAAAGCATAGATGAACCAGGAAGTATCATAGTTAGCCCTAATTGTGTCTTAAAATGAAAAATGAGTGAACTTTCAATGACCTTGGGAAATAGGACGTTAGAACCAGAAAGAATCTGTGACATTCTATGTTCTGCATTCTAAGCTCCCATTCAGCTCCAACATCCTATGTTCTTAGGTCCCTCCCAGTTCACACACTCTATATTCTAACGTCTCCTCTACCTCTGACATTTTATACTCTATGATCTAAACTGAAAGTTACCTTTGGTTCTGATTAAATCCAGGCCTTTCAATTTACAAAAAAGAAACTAAATTCCAGAAAGAAGACTTCAAAGGCACGTGGTTTGTCCAGTGTCCTTACTCTAAAAATCACCAATCAGGATATCTCAAGAAGGAGCTCTTTTAGCAACAGGTTTGCAATTGTTTGGTAGAATAAACACCTCAAAAACATGAAATTACAAGGAAGATGTATAATGATGTGTAGATTAAAACTTTAGAACACTTTACATCAATAAAGCACTTTGAATGTGATATAGTCAGAGAATATTAAGAAGATAGATCACTTAGTCCAAACCTCTAATTTCATAGATAGGGAAACAGACCCAGACAGATGAATGACCCAAAGTCAGACAGACAGGGGAAGTTTCAACACCCTGATTCTAGTCTCTGCCACTAAATCTAATCCTCTGTCTAATGCATCTCCTTTCATACCCCTTGTCTTCATTTCTTGATTGTAATAACAACCCTAGGGCAGTTAGGTGGCTCAGGGGATAGATCACTGGGCTTGGAAACAGGAGGAAGGGAATCTACCATTTCCTGTTACTCCCTCATCACCAGACATCTCAGAAGACAAGACCTTAGACACTACTCACCCGCTACAACATGAATTAGGACCCAGGGCCTTCCAACTCCTGCTGTAGGCAGTGTGTCCCTGAGCAAAGACTGCTGGGAGCTGTATCCCTCCAGTGTCCCCCAAAGCAACCCTTTCCATAGAAGGCAATATCTATCCTCTCCTTCTAGCCCAGTCTCTCAACTGGAATGTGGAGAACTGCCTGTAAATTGTATCTTATTCTGGTCCCCCTGACAGTCCCTGCCCCAGGCAATGGAGTAAGTTTATAAGTAGCCATTATAAAGATACAATTAGATTTACAAAGGGGAATTTGGAAGTCATATACAAACTGTCCCCCAAATCAAAGGATCATAATTTACAAAGTGTAGCATACATTACCCAAAGTTCACATCCTGGTAATGTGTTCTGAATCAGCAGAAAACATCTAGGTATGGCTCCTCAAGGTTCCTGGTCATGTGATATGTAAATTCCACACAAATTTCAGACAAGCAGAATGCAAAAAAGGTGCTAATAATTTTGAGATAGTGTAGACAATTAACTTTAAAGTTTTACCAACATCTTAGAGGTGATTTCAATAGGTTAATGAACTATCCTCAAGGTGGCATAGATTACAGTTACTCTCTTTCCCCTATCCACCAAAAACATGTAAAAATGAGACCTCAGACTCCTGTCCCCTAGCGCTTTTTAATTCCCACCAGCTTCTTGCTGCCAAGTGCTCCCAGCCCTAATCCATGGTTCTGAGTAATATTGTTCATGTCTCCCCATCCTGAACCTCTTTCCCATACCATTCCCCTACCCATCCCCTCACCACTTGGACTCAAAAGCTGCAGCCTACTTCCCACAGCCACCGTGGGATTTCCTAGCCAGTACTCAAAGAACTGGGCATACCTAATCCTCTTTCATAATTTCATTATCAATCCAAAAACCCTTCAAAACAAAGAGCAATTATCCCCTTGACTTCAGGCATCCATCTGCTGCTGTGCCTGTTTTTTGAGTACAGAAGAGTGGTTTTCTCCACTCAATGAGGATCATTCTCTCACCTGGAAATAATCTTCATATCCCAGTGACCTCTGAACTCCTATAAATCATCATCCAAATGCTGTGCCACACCCCCTACTACCCTGTTTCTTATTGCCACCCTCCTTAACCCCTCCACCCCAAAGTTTAATCCTCACTCCACCCAGCCCTTTCACTGCCTTCTGGAATGCTTGTTCCATAGGCAACAAACTTCCCATTATCTTAAAACATTTCCTCTCCCATTCTTGCTGTCTATTCCATTATGCTGAAACCTGGTTTCACTCTTAATGACACAGCTTTCTTGGTCACACTTTGCAATGCTGGCTGCAGCTTTTCTCATTCTCCTCAGCTCACTGGTTGAGGAAGGGGAGTTAGAATGTTCCTTAC
This sequence comes from Notamacropus eugenii, assembly GCF_028372415.1. Classification (NCBI taxonomy): domain Eukaryota; kingdom Metazoa; phylum Chordata; class Mammalia; order Diprotodontia; family Macropodidae; genus Notamacropus; species Notamacropus eugenii. The sequence goes on from NC_092873.1 coordinate 4,677,906, forward strand.
TCTTCATTGCCATTTTCACTTTCTCCTTCTTTCTCCAATTCTCAATAGCCTCACTTCCACTAAGGTTCATGATATTCATTTCTACACTCAATCAAAATCCTGAAATTATTATCTACAAATTCCCAGATCCTTCTCCCTCCTCCCTTAAAGAGTTTGATGCCTGACTTACAATGATTTCTCTCCTCCTCAACTCTTACCTCATATCACCAGACTTGAACATTCATATTGATTCTCTTTCAGTTATCCTGAACACCTGGTTTCTGAACCTAATCACTTCCTATTACCAAGTTCATCACCCTGCCTCACAGAAAGATGGCCATATCATTGATTTTGCCATAAGCCCAAAATTTACTCGTGCAAGGTCAAGAATTCTGAAATTCCTTTATCCAACCATAACCTATTGGCTCTTATACTTTCCCTCAATCTTCCTTTACATAATTCTACTCTTCATTCACATCGTGGTCTCCAATCCCTTGACCATTCACAGGCCATCTCCCCTGCACTAGCCAATCTCTTCTCTTCTCCCTGTCTTGACTCCTTGATGAGACAATTCAATCCTACACTGTCTGCCTCTCTTGAATCCCTAGTCCTTTTGTTATGCCCCTAATAATTCTCAGCCAAGGCTCAACCTTGGATCACTCTAACCATCTGTTGTCTTCATTCCTTTGAGTATTCAGTCGTTCACATTGGTACTTCTATTATGAAAGATAATCATCTTAATTCAAGTAGCTTTTTCATCTCTTATTTTCTAGATCCTTCATTTGTATATTTAGTATCACTTTGTTTCTGACATCTGTTCTATTGTATTGAACTCTGTTTTTCATACATATAGCATGTGCTCAGAACTCCTATTCATACTCACCCTTACAAGTTAAGTCTTAGAGTGTAGCTACTATGTCTCCCCAGGGCTCATGTTAGCACTGAGGGACTGGTTTTTAAAGTTATTGCTCGCAAGCCCCCATCAGTGTGTTTCCTCTAATGATTATCAATTGATATCACTTAATCTCAATTAACTTTTAGAAAGGGATAATTTACTAAGTTAATATGATAAGAATAGTTGGTACAAAATATTTCCCTCAAAGTCAGTAACATGTTATCATACAGGTACTTAGAGAGTCCAGGGGGAAAGTAGACTCAGGCTTAAGGGACACATGAGTCAAAGGGGCAACTCACAATTCTTCATTGCTTAAACTCCTTTTCTTCCTTTCATGGAATGCTCAGGAAGTTTCTCTTGGATAAGGCATAGCCTTTCTTCATCTCAATTTCCACTATGGATTTGTTCTTAAAAAAAGAACTGCTACCAGCTGATGGATTTTCAGGGACAATTCAAAGAAGCCAATTAAGAGATCGGGAGTTCAAAATCCTCTTTTAAAAGCAACAAAGGGACCTCTGTAAATTTCTGGGATCTAAAAGAGTGGAGTAAGAAATAAGTCACTCTTAACCTCCCTTACAGACTTTGAAAAACCCTGAGAAGATTGCCCCAGAAAAAATCCTGGAATAGTGGAGCCAACAGAAAGATGGGGTATAGCAGCAGTGTTTTAGCATGGGAGGCTAGGGGGATTAATGAGAAATGTCCCCCTTGCTGTCACTCATTGGGAATGGCACAGGATGGAAGATAGTCCAGCAAGCCAGCTGCAATCCCCACCTCATAGGACCAGCAGGAGATCATGATCCCCAGGGTGGAGAAGCAGGCAAGTGCCAACATCATACTCACACCAGCCACCACCAGCAGCTCCAGCTCAGTACCAAACTACCAGCACTATGATATCCAGCAGTCAGCACCTGAGGCTGCAATACAGAAAATCAGTAATCAGGCCCCTAGCACCTAACACAAGAAATCTGGGACAATGCCCTCTGGGTCCCAGAAGTAGAGATCAGATTTAAAAGCCTAGAAAAAGGCAAACAATGTGAGGAAGAAGAATCAAAGAAAAACAATGACCATAGAGAAATATTTGGGTGAAAGATAATATAAAAACACAAATTGAGAAGAGCACAACATGGTCAATATAACCACATCTGAAACCTGATAGGAAATTTGAACTGGTCTTAAACCTACAAACCCTTCTTGGCAGAACTCAAGAAGGATTTTAAGTCAAATAAAAGAGGTAGAATAAAAATTGAACAATTTCTTTAAAAATAGAATTGACTAAAAGGAAAAAAGTACAGTGAAGAAAAGAACTCCTTGAAAAGTTGGATTGACCAAATGAAAAAAGAGACACAAAAGATAACTAAAGAAAGTGATTCATTAAAAACTGGAATTGGGCAAGTGAAAGCTAATAATAACTCTATGAAACATCAAGAACCAGTCAAACAAAATCAAAGAATGAAAAAAATAGAACTACAGTGATAAAGTCCTCTTTTTGCCAAACCAGGGAAAAAGAGGGCTGAGGGTGAGGAAGACCACAGTTGAGGGAAAAGTAAGCATTTCCATTTCCTTCCATGTAACATTAACTCAAGGGACCTTACCACCCAAATTATCCTCTTCCAGATATACCCTAGTTTACCAATTATATTCCTAAAATATGATACCTGTGTGATACTCAAGATGTTATAAGACTAGGGAAGAATATGTTGATATTTTCACTTCTCTATCCATGGAAATTATCCTTCTCACAGTTGTCCAGCATTGCCTTCAAGTATACCACATTGTGGCCTCATTGGGCTTACAATCTACCAGAATCCTGAGATCTTTTTCAAATAAACTTCTAAGAAGACCTCCCTAACTTGTTTTTATGGATCTTTTTTTGAAACTGAAGTTTTCAACTCCAAGTTAAATCCTATTATATCCCATCATGCTAACATAAACCCACTTTTCTAACCTGTCAAGATACTGGTTTTCTGTCAACAGATAAAATACAGGTCAAACATCTTGATTGAAACACCTTGCTTTCCATGTACGGGTGGGAGAAAAACATCAAATTGTAGACTTTTTAACTCTTCTTCTAAAATGTGTACTTTGGTTTCTCTTAAACCCTAAAATAAGCGTTCAGATTTGAATTTCAGTCATATATGGACTCCAACTGGGTAAGATATTTGATACTCTCCCATCCCTGTAAAGGGAAATCATATCAATTTTGCAAGCTATCCATAAGGTTTCTGTAGACAGATATTTTACAAAAGCTTTGGATGAAAATTTGTACAATCAGACTTGACTTCTAAGGGTTTTTGACATGGTTAGCCTCTAAGTGGTCTCACTGGTTAGTCATTAGTTTGACAGACCAAATCCACTAAACCTGGGCCTGTCCTGTCCACATTTAAAACTTCAAGGACTACTAGGTCTCCTACAGCCTAATTCAGCACAGTTATGGTTCCCATAATTAAGACTCCACTTACAATAAGTCACAAGGACATATACAAGATGGAATTCCTATGCTCAGCCTCATTGCTGGGTTCACACTAGACTTTCTATAAAAATACATTGGAACTCCATAAGGACATAATCATTGGGTACTCTCCCAAGAGAATCAGCTTTCAGCTTGGCTCAATTAGAAGGCAACATTCTTGTCATTACCTATAAAAGAGATGTATGACCTTGGACATATCCAGTTTTCTATCAGAACTCAGGTAAAAACAATGAAGAACCATTTGCCCATAGGCAATGATCAAAGACTTCCAATGGGCTAGGAGAGTAAGAACTGAACTTGGAGAAGAGGCCCATGGGTCTGGTCCTAGTGCTGTTACTAACTATCTTTATGGCCTTGGGAAAATGCTTCATATAAGCCCTTGTATTATTATTGTGTTGATTGTTTAGACTTAAAAAGTGATGAAGAAAATGTTAAGAATAGACTTTAAACTTAAAAGCAGGAGTTGAAATGATTTATCCATGACAATACAAATAGTAAGGGTCAGAGAAAAGATTTAAAGCCAGGTCTTTCTGATTCCAAGTAAACCCTTGCATCCTCTGGAGCTGGAAAGAAACTCAGAAACAATTCACTTCATTTTGCGATGACAGAAACATAAAACCAAGAAAGGTGAAGTAGGTTGCCCAAGACCACAAGGGGAGTTGGCAACAGCAGCACCAGGACTAGAACCGTGTTCCCCAAACTCCCAGTCCATTCCATAAACTACTGTGCTAAGGTTTTCTTTTATCTTTTTTTTTTGTTTAATAATTAAATTTATTTATTTGACTTTTAACATTCATTTTCACAAAAATTTTGGGTTACAGATTTTCTCCCCTTTTATCCCCTCCCCCCCCCCAAACACCAAGCATTCTAATTGCCCCTATGAACAATCTGCTCTCTCTTCTATCATCCCTCTCTGCCCTTGTCTCCATCTTCTCTTTTGTCCTGTAGGGCCAGATAGCTTTCTATACCCCTTTACCTGTATTTCTTATTTCCTAGTGGCAAGAACATTACTCGACAGTTGATCCTAACACTTTGAGTTCCAACTTATTTACCTCCCTCCCTCCCCACCTTCCCTTCGGAAAGCAAGCAATTCAATATAGGCCAAATCTGTGCAGTTTTGCAAATGACTTCCATAATAGTTGTGTTGTATAGGACTAACTATATTTCCCTCCATCCTATCCTGTCCCCCATTACTTCTATTCTCTTTTGATCCTATCCCTCCCCACGAGTGTCGACCTCAAATTGCACTCTCATCCCCATGCCCTCCCTTCTATCATCCCCCCCACCCTTATCCCCCACTTTCCTGTATTGTGAGATAGGTTTTCCTACCAAAATGAGTGTGCATTTTATTCTTTCCTTTAGTGGAATGTGATGAGAGTAGACTTCATGTTTTCTCTCACCTCCCCTCTTTATCCCTCCACTAATGAGTCTTTTGCTTGCCTCTTTTATGAGAGATAATTTGCCCCATTCCATTTCTCCCTTTCTCCTCCCAATATATTTCTCTCTCACCGCTTGATTTCATTTTTTTTAAGATATGATCCCATCCTCTTCAATTCACTCTGTGCACTCTGTCTCTATGTATGTGTGCATGTGTGCATGTGTGTGTGTGTGTGTAATCCCACCCACTACCCAGATACTGAAATATTTCAAGAGTTACAAATATTGTCTTTCCATGAAGGAATGTAAACAGTTCAACTTTAGAAAGTCCCTTATGACTTCTCTTTGCTCTTCACCTTTTCATGGTTCTCTTCATTCTTGTGTTTGAAAGTCAAATTTTCTTTTCAGCTCTGGTCTTTTCATCAAGAATGCTTGAAAATCCTCTATTTCATTGAAAGACCAATTTTTCCCCTGAAGTATTATACTCAGTTTTGCTGGGTAGGTGATAAGGTTTTCTTTTAATATCACACTGTAACACCGAACTCTGCATTGTCCCCTTTATTCTTTTTTTCTTTAGAATTTTATTTTTCCCCAGTTACATTTAAAAACAATCTTTTACATTCATTTTTCAAACTTTCAGTTCTGAATCCTCTCCTTTCTTCCCTGCCTACTCCACATTACTGAAAACAATTTGATTTAAGTTATACAGGAGTACCCATGCAAAGCATTACCATAATTATTATATTGTGAAAGAAAACATAGATCAAAAACAAAATAAAACCATCAAGAACAATTTTAGAAAGCAAAAAACTTATGCTTCAATGTGTGTTCAGATACCATCAGCTCTTTTTTTGGCAGCATATAGACAGCATTTTTCATCATAAGTCCTTAAGAATTGTCTTAGATCATGGTATTGCTAAGAAAAGCTAAGTCATTTACAACTGTTCATCTTACAATACAGCTGTTATTTAGTACATAGTATATTTCAGTTTGCATCAGTTCATGCAAGTCCAGGATTTTCTGAGAGCATTCTTCTTGTCATGTTTTATATAACAATAGTACTCCATCACAGCCATTTACCAAAATTTGTTCAGTCATTCCCCAGTTAATGAACATCCCCTCAGTTTCCAATTCTTTGCCACCAGAAAAGATCTACAATAAATATTTTTACATATAGGTGCTTTTTCTTTTTTGATTTTTTATCATTTTGGGGATGCAGATCTAGTAGTGATACTGCTACTTCAAACAGTGTGCATGTTTTACAGTCCATTGAACATAGTAATAAATTGCTCTATCAAATGATTGAATCAGTTGACAATTTCAACACCAGTGCATTAAGGTCTCATTTTTTCCACATTCCCCTCCATAATCCATTATTTCATCTTTTCTGTCCTATTAGTTAATTTAATAATGTGAGGCAGAACCTCAGAACTGTTTTAAGTTTTCATTTCTCCAATCAATAGTGAATTAGAGCATTTAGCTATATGACTACAGACAGCTTTGATTACTTTGATTACTTGATCTAATAAGAAGTAGAAGACATAGGAAATGTATCTTTTCATCATTTATCAGTTGGGGAATGGCTCTAATTTTTATAAATTTTACTCAAACTAGGTTTAAGAAATGAGGCCTTTATCAGAGAAACTTGCTTCAAAATTTTTTTCACAATTACTCTTTCTAATTAGATTTCACTCTATCCTATTCCTCACCTAATTTCTTCTGTTCTGTCTCTCCTTTCACCTTATCCCTCCCCAAAAGTGTTTTGCTTCTAACTATCATCTCTGCCAGTCTGCTCTCCCTTTTATGACCTTCACCCTTCTCTTCTCCCCTTCCCTTCCTACTTTCTTGTAGGATAGGATAGATTTCTATAACCAATTGATTGTGTACTTTATTCCCCCTTTGAAGCATTTCTGATGAGAGTAAGGTTTATTCACTCTCCTTTACCTTCCCCATATTCCCCTCCACTAGAAAAGCTTTTTCTTGCTTCTTTTATGTAAGACAATTTACCTCGATTTAGTCTTCCTTTTAGTCTTCCAGTATCCCTCTCTCTTTATCCCAAATTTTATTTTTTTAATTTTAGATATCATCCCTTCTTTTTCAACTTACACCTTTGTTTTTTCTCTATATATAAATACACCTTTCTGCCTCAGTAATGAAGAAATTCCTATGAGTCATAGGTATCATCTTCCCACCTAAAAATGTAAATAGTTTAATCTTATTAAATCCCTTGTGATTTCCCTTTCCTGTTTACCATTGTATGCTTCTCTTGAGTCTTTTATTTGAAAGTTTAATTTCCTATTCATCTCTGGTCTTTTCATGAGGAATACTTTAAAGTCCTTTATTTGATTGAATAGCCATTTTTTCCCATATTCAGTTGGGTGGGATAGGGGATTCATGATTGTAATCCTAGTTCCTTTGCCCTCCAGAATATCATACTCCAAACCTTTAATGGAGAATTTACCACATCTTGTGTTATCCTGACTGTGGCCCCATGATAGTTAAATTGTTTCTTTCAAGCTACTTGCTGTATTTTCTACTTGACCTAGGAGCCTTGGAATTTGACTAATATATTCCTGGCAGTTTTCATTTTGAATCTCTTTCAAGAGGTGATCAGCTGCTTCTTTCAATTTTTATTTTATTTCAGATTCTGGAATATCAGGGCAGTTTTACTTTATGGTTTCTAGAAAGATGATAATTAGGCTCTTTTTTGATTATGACTTTCAGGTAGTCCAATAATTGCCTGGTTCTTTTTTCCAGGAAAATTATTTTGTTTTGTTTTGTTTTTCCAATTAGATATTTCATACTGTCTTCTATTTTTTTCATTCTTTTGGCTTTTTTTCATTGATTCTTGATGTCTCATAAAGTCATTAGCTTCCCTTTGCTCCACTTTAACTTTTAAAGAAGTATTTTCTTCAGTGAGCTTTTGTAGGTCCTTGACCATTTGGCCAATTCTGCTTTTTAAGACATTCTTTTCCTCATTGGCTTTTGGGGCCTCATTTACCATTTGGCCTACTCTGTTTTTCAAGATGTTATTTTCTTCAGTACTTTTTTTCTGTCTTTTTTACCAAGCTGTTGACACAGATTTCATGACTTTCTTATATCACTGCCATTTCTTTTCTCAAATTTGCCTCTCCATCTCTTGCTTGGTTTTCCATATCCTTTTTGAGCTCTACATGGCTTGAAACCAATTCATATTTATCTCTGAGGCATTGGATGTAGTAACTTTAATTTGTTGTCTTCTGAGTGAGTGTTTTGATCTTCCCTGTGCCCATACTAACTTTGTATGGTTAGAATTTTTCTCTATGGGTTCCTCATTTCCAGGCTTACTGCTCAACTTTTAACTCTTTGGTAAAGTAGGGCTCTGCTTCCAGGGTGAAGAGCACATCATCCCAACCTTCACAGTATTTGTGTGGCTGTTTTCAGAGAAACTTCTATGGACCTGTAAGTTTTGAGTTCTTCCAAGGTATATGATCTAGGGAAGGTGTCTCTACTACTGTTCTGTCTTGTGCTCTGGTTTGTGACTAACCACAATCACTCTTTTCTGTCCTAGAACTATGAAGAAGGTCCCCCCTCCATGGTTGCAACAGGCTTTGGTGTTCTAGTACCCCTCCTTGTCCTCAGAATGCCACCCAGGACTGTGACTCAGATCTGAGTATGAGCAAAGCAATAGAGTCCTGCCTCAGCGCTATCAGACCCCTGTAATCTCCTGATCATTTGTTCAGCCTCCTTACTGTCTGTGGGCTGAGAGCAAGTACTAATTCAGTGACTCCCAAGGCCTGATCCTGGTTTGCTGGTGCAGGTGTGGCTTGCACTGGAGTGCATTCCACTCTTACCCAGGTGCAACAGACCTTTCCTACTAACATTCTAAGTTGTTTTTTGGTGTTTGGGTCAAGTATGGAAACCACTACTGTTGTCATTGATTCAGTAACTGAGACCTACTCCTGGCTTATTGGGACACTGTCTGCACTGGTGTGACCTAAGATTGACTGCATTCCTCTCTCACCCTGTGCAACAGACATTTCTTGCTGAACTTTTAAGTTGTTTAAGGCTGGAAAATTACTTTACTCTTTGTTTTTGTGGCTTGAACTGCTCTAGAATGTCTTTAGAGTCATTACTCAAAGGTATTTGGAGGTATTTGGAGGAGAGCATGAGCAAGTCCCCTGCATTTACTGTGCCATCTTGGTTCCACCTCTTTGGTTTCTTCTGACTGTACATTTTCACATTTCATTCCAACAAACCTGGAATGCACTCTCTTCATCTCTGCTTCCTGCCTGTCCTGGAAGATGTCCTGCAAGACGCAATTCAAATATTACCTTCCACAAGGTGCTTCTTCCCAGTTTCTTCCACTCCCCATACCTTCCATTTCAGGTTACCTCCCATTGCCACTATATATATATCTTATATGTACATATCTGTTTCTTGTCTTCCCCTTTTTAATATGAGCTCCTTTGAAGACATCAACATATTTTTATTTTCTTTGGCTTCCCAATACTTACACCTAGCATGTGTTCAATAAATGCTTGTTGGCTGACATGACATTCCCCTAGCTGAATATAGGAGATACCCAGGGTAAACCACAGCTGTAATGAAGCGGCTTCTGTGCATACCAGGTGATGGACCTTAGAGGGTGAAAGAGGGCTGTGCTGGACTGCATAGGCATGAAAATATGCAAGACCCCTTGCTGAAAGCTGTCATCCCCATGAAATGATTCCTTACACGTTCTTGCATTGTTGCCGAGGGGATAATAAAAGTCTCCTTTTTAAACCTGCTGCTCAGTCCCATGGAGCTCTCTACTCTCTCCTGGATTCATCTTCATCATGCACAATGAGTCATCCTACCACAGAAGAACTTTTAAAAACCCCATTACTGAAAGTGCCAACTTGGACTCTCAGTCTTCTCAAAAAGTAGGAAAAAAGCATAAAATGTTTCCCATCTATTTGTTTTATTTAACCTTCACCCTGATTCTATGATGTTGTTAAGTAGAGCAGGCATCATTCTTTTTGGTCACATTGGGAAAACTAAGGCTTAAATGAGAATATTGAGTCTCAGAGAGGTTAAGAGATTTGCTAAAGGACATAGAGCTGCAAAGTGGAAGGGATAAGACTCAAACCCAAGTCAGTCTTCTGATTCCTTTCTCTATGTCATTAGGCCCCTAAGTAGTTTATCATGGTTGTGTGCAGTTTAAAAAAATTAGAATTAATCTCTTGTTCCTCTACAAATAAAATTCCTAAATATTTGTGGTTAGAGATAAATTGGAACTCCATATTCCATCAGTCAAGTCACTGAGATGCAAAATTCAGCATTAACTCTCCCAGCACATATATTCACATACTTTCAAGCATAGAACCAGAGCAGTACAGCAGCAGGACTTGGGAACTGAATCATCAAGTCATTACTATCTTAATAAGCAGGTACTTTTCCAACTGTCCTCTGCTTCCCAGTAGCAGCTAATTAGACTGAACAGATAACATCAAGATGCAGCAAGGATCTGGAAATGAACAGAATTCTTGATGAATGGGACCAAAGAGAGTCCCACAATCCATTGTGTGTATGTGAAATAGGTCTGGCTAATTTCAGGTGATGTGAGCTCACAGGCTTGTGTGAAGGATGTTTTCTCAGGCACCTACTGGAGAATCATTCTTGGAGAGCATTGCCAAATCTGCTACCCAAGGTGCAAAGGCCTCGAAGAGTTTATATTTACCCAGCATAAAATCTGGACTGAAAGTGTGAATGGAACAGCACATGGAAGGCAGGGCTTGGAATTCAGAATTGGATTTGGTTTTCCTTTGGGACCCTGAGCAAGTCATTTAACCTCCATGTTGCCCCACGAGAAACATTAGGACTTAAATAGTAAGTCATAGCCTAGCCATGATTTTTAGATCTATGGCAGTGGAGAGAGTTCTCATTTTTGCTTCACTGAAGTTACACCATAAGATTCATAAGACTATCCACCTAGAGCTACAAGTGAACTCAGAGGTCATCTAGTTCAATCACCCTTCAATATAGAGATGAAGAAACTGAGGCCCATTCAGTCAAAGCCAACTAGGAGAGCCCCAGATAAAATTCCAGCTCTATTTGCTGGAAAGTTTAAACATTCCTAGAAAACTTCACCTGTTTGATCATTTTGATGAGGGCATTTTTTACTTCTTTGTTCCTCAGGCTGTAGATCATGGGGTTCAACATGGGGATCACCACTGTGTAGAAGACAGATGCTATTTTGTCAGTGTCCATGGAGTGGCTGGAGCCAGGTTGTAAGTACATGAAGATGATTGTCCCATAGAAAATGAAGACAGCAGTAAGGTGGGAGGCACAGGTGGAGAAGGCTTTTTGGCGTCCCTCAGCTGAACGCATCCTTAGGATGGCAATGAAAATGAACAGGTAGGAGATTAAGATGACCAGGAGAGTAAAGAAGACATTGAAACCAACAACAAAGAAGACAACCAACTCACTGATGTGGGTGTCTGAGCAAGAGAGAGCCAGGAGTGGGGGGATATCACAGAAAAAGTGATGGACCACATTAGAGTTACAGAAGGAGAGGCTGAAGGTATCTCCTGCATGGATAGAAGCATTCACAAAACCACAAATGTAGGAGCCAATGACCAGGCAAATGCACATACCTGTTGTCATAGTGGTGGTATAGTAAAGGGGCTTACACACAGCTGCATGGCGATCGTAGGCCATGGAAGCCAAGAGGTAGCATTCCACTGTGGCAAAGCCAACAAAGAAGAAGAACTGGACAGCACACTCTGAGTAGGATATAACCTTGTTCCCTGAGTAGAGGGAAGCTGCCACCTTGGGAGCTACAGCTGAGGAGTAGCCCAAATCTACAAAGGAAAGATTACTGAGGAAAAAGTACATTGGAGTGTGAAGGCGGGAGTCAGAATGAATCAGCACCATCATTCCCAAGTTCCCTACAAGGGTGAGAAGATAGATGAACGTAAACACCAGGAAGAGTGGGAGATGAAGCTTGGGATCATCTGTCAGTCCCAAGAGAATGAACTCTGTTACTTCAGTGCTGTTTCCAATGACATGTGACTCCTTCTTATTTCTCCTACCTATGAGGAGAAAATCATAAATAAAGACTGAGTTTGAAATGAGAAAATATACAGTTTTTGCCAATCTCAAGTATTAAATAAATGCTAGCTGTTATTCTCAAGCAGACATCTTTGATTCTGGTCTATGCTCTCTACCTGGTTGTTATTCTATGAAACATATAACAGTTGTATGGAAATTTTATTCAGAAAAGTCAGTGCTCTAAGCTCTACCACCAGGGGGAGAGTTAACTGATTAGGAAAGATCTTACTCCTAATTTAAAACAATGTATTTTAAACAAAGTTTTATTTTCTATGTGATTTTTTTTTTCCCTTGGAATTGTGCCTTTTCTTTGACTGTAGCTATACTGATCTCTAGGTACAGCTAAAAGCAGGGTGGGATCAAGGTGGAAAAGTAAAAGGGACAAGGCAAGAACCTCCCAGAGCAAACTTCTTCCCCAGTGCTTACCTCAACCAGCAGCACTGAAGCCTACCAGGACATTCTTCCTTTCCTTTTATCAGCGATGAAATCTAAATGTCCCAGAATAGTGCTTCTCCTGATAACTACAATGGTCTTGCTCCCCAACTAGCAAGAAGAAGCCTCAAAGAGAAAAAGAAGGCAAGAGTTTCCCCAGGATTACACTCCAGCTGAGCTCTCTGCTCTCCCCTTTTTCTGTTTGAGGCACAATGCTATTACTCACAGGGTAAAATGAAGTGACAGGATGGGCAGACTAGGGTTCTACTCCTAAAAAAAGGGACCCTTGAAATTTCATTCCTTCGTACTTTAGGGAAGGAATGACAGTGGGATGGGAAAGAGAGCAAGAGATATATTAAAGCTTTGCTGGTTATAAGACTTCCATAGAAAGAGTGGAAGGCTGGGGATACTCTAAAGCAGCCACAGTGAACTTCTAGCCTGAAAACCTCCACTCAGTGGATTGGCTTCAGGGAATTCTTTGTCTATTTTATGGAGTTTGTCTAAGTCATACTGTTGCTAATAATAAAGGCTTACAGGATGTAGAGATAGAAGAGAGTGTCTAGTCCAACTAGACTCTTTCTTGTACTGTAGAAAAAAACCAAGGCCCATTAAGAAGAAACTTGCTAAGTTTCAAAACTACTGTTTGAACCCAGGTTCTCTTATTTTAAGACCTCTATGAAATACACAATGTTAAGTCCTTTGGTGGAAAAAGGAAAAGGGATCTTAGAGCATATGATGTTGTCTCATTGACTTTGCACAATAGCTGTGAGGTAAGTAGGGCAGCTGATAGCATCTCCATTTGACAGCTATGGAAACTGAGGAACAGGATGACTAAGGGATTTGTCCAAGGTCACACAACTTTTAAGGAGTAAGACCTCCCAATCCCAAGCCAGTGCTCTTTCTACTATAACTTTTTCTACATGGTAACTTTTCTGGTAGTAAATCAAGATATCTTTGTGCCTAATAAAAGCTCAGAGGAGACATCATGCTTCCTATCTCCATATTAACAATGGTATCTCATGATGGATTTACTATGGCCACCATTCCCAAATGTGGGTCAGGAATACTGAACTGGAAATATTCCAAAAAAGTCAGGAACCTCATTTTGTGTGCAATGTAAATGGGTTTCTAAGACTCTTCTTGACTCTTAATTGAGCAATTTCCTTTAGCTAAAACTGACCGTTACAACATATTAACTGAAATTGCTACAATCTAATCTACTGAAAAAAAAGTCACAGGGAGGAGCCAAGATGGCAGAATAACAGTAGGAACTTTCTAGAATGTTGCTCCCAAGCCCAGTCAAATACCTAATAAAAAATGGCTCTAAAGAAATTCTGGAGCTGCAGAACCCACAGAATGAGGGAGTTAAGCAAATCTCCAGTCAAAGACAGCCTGTAAAGTCATAGGCAAGTGTCTATCGTGCCACATAGGGGGCAGGGCTCAGTCCAGCATAGGCCGCACAGGCACAGGCCTAGGGGATTCTGAATCTCTCATACCTGTGCCAGTTTCAAGACTTCAGGACCCCAAAACACCAAGAACAAATTGCAAGGTCAGTGGAAAAGGCCTGTGGGACCAGTGAGGGAGAGTGGAGTGGTCAGGCCCCAGCTCCAGGGTGGCAGAGGGGGAAGGGGGTGGAGGAACCCACAGTGGCCACAGCAGCAGCAGGGGCAGAGACAGTGACTGTTTCTGGAGCTCTAGACCCACAGACTGTCATCATCATCCAACAATCATTAATATTAAAGGCCCCTGATCCATGGTACTCTGTGCTTTCCTGATGTGAAAATATTTCCACACTATATTGCATTAATAAAAGATCCCAAATGAAAGGCAGAAGAGAGAAATCTGGGTAGTGATTCTGGGAGGATACTAGAGAGGGAAAAAGAAATAACTTTACTAGCTGGTAGTAAGATTTTTTTTAAAAAAGACCATTTGTACATGGGCTAAGACTCCAAGGGAAATCATTATGGGTATCCCCAATAGGACCAATGGTTGTAATACCTGTGAAATTAACTTAATGGATATCAAAATCAGTATTCAGAGGAAAAAGATACTGAGAGTCGTTCAGCCTGAAGTCAGTGAGTCAATAGACATTTCATAAGTACCTACTATGTGCCAGACACATTGTGTGCTAAGCCCTGGGGTTACAAAGACCACAATCTAGCAGGTGAGCCAGCATACAAACAATTATGTGCAAACAGGATAAATTAGAAATACTCAACAGAGAGAAGGCACTAGTATTAAGGAGGATCAGAAAAAGCTTCCTACAGAAGGTGGCATTTTAGCTGAAATTGAAGGAAGACAGGGAAGTCAGAAGGTGAAGATGAGGAATAGCTAAAATAGAACTGAAGGGAAAATGTCAAATATTTTATACATTGAGAAAGAGAGAGTGAGAGAGAGAGAGAGAGAGAGAGAGAGAGAGAGAGAGAGAGAGAGAGAGAGAGAGAGAGAATAGAACTGGATGTGCAATTTAAAAAAACTAAGCACAAGAATAAAAATATTAAAGAAATAGCAAAATTCAAAACAATTGTAGTATTTGTAAGTAAAATTCTCAAGTCACTGTTTTGAAAACACTAATAAAAGAGGCAAAATGTTAGCTAATTTCATAGAACCACATCAAATTAACAATATCAAAAAATTTTAAAAAGATTCAAAAGAAGATAAAATAACAATAGTTGTTTTCAGCTATTTTGCTTATTTTTATGTCACAACAAAATCTTGATAATAATATTAGATACATATTTATCAAAAAAATCTAGGTTCAAGAAATATTCAAAATTCAAAATAGATTCACTAAACAAAGAATTTATAACAAATCTTTAAAAAGAACTTGATCATACCATAGCTGAACTAATAAAATGGGACTGGATGTAGGATGGGGAAAATAGCTGGGTGATTCAGGACTTTATATCTGAGTTCAAGTAGGGACCATCTCCAGGCATCCTGATCTATATCTTACCACTGGGCACAGGTAACTCTGGCCGAAAAAGCAAGACAGGTGACCTTGCACAGTCCTCCCTCACATAAATCCATTCACTTGCAAGTCATGGCATCATCTTCTGATGTCATGGTCCTCTTCAAGAATGATGGACAAACAACAACTTTGTTGGAATAGTCCAAGCTACCCACTGGGGACCCAAATGCCATTTCTCCTTGGGCAACTCAGCTCCCTTCCTTCCTCCCTTCCTTCCTTCCTTCCTTCATTTCTTCCTGTTTCTGTTTCCTTCTTTTCTCCTTCCTCTTATATCCTTCCTTCTCCCTTTCACTTGCCTCCTTCCTCTCTCTCCACATGGGGTGTCATGCCTTTATCTGGGGGTACACTGCCCAAAGGAATGGAAATTTTGATGGCTGAAACTAAGTTTACTAGCTAGATTTCTTTCTTAAAGACCATGCCTTAAACCCAATTCATTCTGGCTCTCATTGATTGGCCAATAATAGGTTCCAGACCAAGTACCCCTTAGTAGTCATCTAAGTGGTGCCTGGTGGCTCCCAGTGCATGTAACTAGTAATTGTTTCTGTTTTGGTCAGAAACTCTCCTCTCAGATTATGTTTTTAATTAGGTAAAAGGGGCCATTCTGTGGCTAATTTCTCAATCAGCCATAATCGCTGAATAGCAATTGTCTCACTCAAAATGAGAACTTGGTAAGACCTCGACTTAAAAAAAGATGGGGCCATCTCCATCTTGACATTGGACCCAGATGGCTCCAGAGAGAAAAGGGATGACCTGGTGACTTGACACAAACCTCCCTCACTTAAAACCAAATCACTTATAAGTCATATCATCTTCCTGATATCATGGTCCTCTTTGAGAACTAAGGACAAACAACAAAATCTGAGTACAAGTCTTCAACAGGTGAAATATGCTATTTCTGATGAGGGTTTATTGGCAAACATGGGTCCTATAAAAGGGGGAAAGGATATCTAGGAAAGTTTAACAAGATCATAATGTGAGACAGGCTCCAAATTATCTAGAAATTCTTCCATCCTAGGTACTAAGACTTTTACTTACAGGTGCTGCCTTTCCAATGAAGGTGAGATGAAGAGTTTGAAAGATGTCCTTAAGCTGACCATTGGTTGAGCATTTGGAATGAAGGTAGAGTGCAAAGGGGTGGGACCCTATAGGATAGAGGTTTTGAATATTTTTTGGTGTCAAGGACACCTTTGGCAATATGATGAAGCTTATGAACTCATTTCTAGAGTAATATTTTTAAATTCATAAAATAAAATACATAGAACTACAAAAAAAAGCAATTATGGGGAAATATAGTAACTAAAATACATATATTTTTTTAAATTCACATACCCCAAGAAAGAACCCATTACAGAGGGAGGAAGACTATAGAAGAGCTCAGAAAGGATTTTGAAAATCAAGTAAGAGAAGTGAGAGTAATGCAAGAAACATATAAAAAATGAGTCATCTGCTTGCTAAAGGAGACCCCCAAAAAATGCTGAAGAAAATAACACTAAAAAATGAACTAACCCAAATGACAAAAGAGATTCAAAAAGTCAATGAAGAAAAGAATGCCCTAAAAAGCAGAATTGGCCAGATGGTAAAGGAAAACCAAAAGCTCATTGAAGAAAATTATTCCTTAAAGATTAGAATGGAGCAGATGAAAGCTAGTGACTATGTGAAAAATCAAGAAATTATAAAACAAAACCGAGGGAATGAAAAAATAGTAGACAATGTGAAATATCTCATGGGAAAAACAACTGACCTGGAAAATAGATCCAGGAGAGACAATTTAAAAATTATGGGACTACCTGAAAGCCATGATCAACAAAAAGGAGCTTAGACATCATCTCTCAAGAAATTATCAGGGAAAACTGCCCTGATATTCTAGAACCAGACAACAAAATAAATATTGAAAGAATCCACCAATCACTTCATGAGAGAGATCCCAAAATGAAAACTCCTAGGAATATTGTAAAGAAATTTCAAAGCTTTCTTTGAATTTTTCTCCTTGACCTGGAGAAAATACTGCAAGCAACCAGAAAGAAACAATTCAAGTATTGTGGAAATTCAATGAAATAGAGGACTTTCAAGCATTCTTGACAAAAACACCAGAGCTGAATAGAAAATTTGATTTTCAAACACAAGAATCAAGAGAAGTATGAAAAGGTAAACAGGAAAGAGAAATCATAAGGGACTTATTAAAATTGAACTGTGTCCATTCCTACATGGAAAGATCACATTTGTAACTCTTGAGACTTTTCTCAGTATTAAGATAGTTGGAGGGATTATATACATAGAGACAGAGGGCATAAGGTGAGGCATCATATTTTAGGAATATAATTGGTAAACTAGGGTATATCTGGAAGAGGATAATTTGGAGTTGAATAGGAAGGGATCATATCTTAAAAAATAAAATTAAGAGGTGAGAGAGGAATATATTGGAAGGATAAAGGGAAAAACAGAATGGGGCAAATTATCTCTCACACAAAAGAGAAAGAAAAAGCTTTTTCAATGGAGGTGAAGAGGGAGGGAAAAAGTGAACCTTACTCTCATCATACTTGGCTTAAGGAGGGAATAACATATATCTTACACTACAAGACAGTAGGGGAGAAGGTGATAAGAGGGGTGTGTGGGGGAATGAAGGAAGGGAGGGCAAATGGCAGGAGGGGATGATGAGAATCAAACACTTTAGAAGAGGGATAGGGTCAAAAGAGAGAATGAAGTAAATAGAGGACAAGATAGGATGGAGGGAAATAGTCTTTCACAACATGACTTTTATGAAAGCTTTTGCATAACTACAAATGTATAAAATGTATCGAATTGCTTGCCTTCTCAGTGAGGATGGGTGGAAAGGGAGGAGAGGAGAGAAGTTGGAACTCAAATATTTAAAAATAGATGCTAAAAATTTATTTTACATGAGACTGGGAAATAAGATGTACAGATAATGGGGTATAGAAATCTATCTTGCCCTACAAGAAGATAGTTGAAATGGGGATAAGGGAAGGGAGGGGTGTGATAGAAGGGAGGGCAGATTGGGGAAGAGGCAATCAGAATGCATCCTGCCTTGGGGCGGGTGGAGGGGAGAGATGGGGAGAAAATTTGGAATTCAAAATCTTGTGGAAATGAAAGGTGAAAAATAAAAATAAATAGATAAATTTAAAAAATTTTTGAAAACCAATGCTCTTTCTGTATTTTGTTTAAGAATGAGTCGGGAAACTTTTGGCTCCCATCTATGAGCCTCTTCTACCTAGGTTGTGACTACTGCCCACTAATGGTTGTTTATTAGGACCAACATACCTGACTCCATGAGAATTTGGGAGGCTTCTGTGATGGTTAACGTGCAGGGGCCTCCACCTACTGGTATGAAAATGAAGGGATCTATGCCCAGCAAAGAGATAGATTCATAGCTCTCAGATGGCAAATGTCTCAGTTTTCCAGGATGCTTTCCAAGGTCAAGAAAAGAAGGTAGTCTTAAAAACATAAAAACAATCTTTGCAAAATGTACATTCTTTGTCAGACCCTGAATTTGAATTTTTGGCACAGATGAGTCAGAATGTCTCTGATCATCAAGAGGTTTCAGATATCAAAATATTTGCGCAGGTTGTACTAGCAAGATGGTTTGACCTAAACTAAGTTGCTATGGGGTGGAGGTAGGCATCAGGGTACAAGCTAAGGTGGACCTGCTATGGGTTTCCAGGGCAGGAGAGGCACACACCACTGATCACTGGGGCTGAGATCAGACAAAAACTTGCATATGTCTATGTACTTCAGTCCTCTGGGGCAGAGGTCTCTTATGGTTGAGTCTCCAGGTTCAGAGTTTTGTTTATAATTAGCACAAGCAATTAAACTGTTAATTCTCGGGATCCAGGGTGATGGAACCCTAACTGTTGCACAGAGGGAGACTGAAAAGCATAGATGAAGGAGGAAGGATTATATGATCATAGTCATAGCATGTTAAAACCAAATGTGTCTTAAAATGAAAAATGATAGAACTTTAAAGGACCTTGGGACATGGGACCATAGAACTAGAAGGGACCTTTGACCTGCCATAGTTTATATTCTAAGGTCCCTTTCAGCTCCAACATTCTATGTTCTAAGGTGTCTCCCAGATCACATATCTAAAGGTCTCTTCTACCTCTGACATTCTATGCTCTATGATCTGAGATGAAAGGGACCTTTGATACCTATTTAGTCCAGGCCTCTCAGTTTACAAAAAAGAAACTGAGATCCAGAAAAAAAAGAGCTCAAGGGCACATAGTTTGTCCAGTATTCTCCCCACTCCCCTGTTCACAAATCAGGTTATATCAAGAAGTAACTCTTTTATCAATTGGTTTTCAATTGTTTAGTAGAATTAACACCATCCCCAACAAATGAAATGTACAAAGAAGATGCCCGATGTCCATCAGATTAAAATTATACAGTACTTTACATCCACAAAGTACTTTGAAGGTGACATAGTCGGAGAATATTAAGAAGATAAATCACTTAATCTAAACCCCTAATTTTACAGATAGGGAAACTGAGATCCAGACAGATGACTTACTTAAAGTCACACAGCCAGGTAGTTTCAAGACCCTGATTCTAATCTCTGCCAATAAATTTAATCCTTTATGCAATGTATGAGACTTCCTCCTTTCACATCCCATTTCTTCATTTCTTGAGAAAAACAACAAATTGTGAACCTCTTAACTATTCTTCTAAGATGTGTACTTTGGCTTTTTTTTTACCCTAACATAAGTATTCATATTAGAATTTCAAACATTTATTGAATCCAACTGCTTAAGATATTTGATCCTCTCCTATTTATCTATAGGGAAATTATATCAATTTTCTATGCTGTCCATAATGTCTCTGTAGATGGGTGTTTTACAAAGGCTTTGGATGAAAATTCCCACAATCAGACTTGATCTGTAGGACAGGTTTCAGACATTACTGGCTTCTAAATGGCCTCATTGGTTAGTCATTAGTTTGACAGACCAGATCCACTGACCAAATCTACTGGCTCATCCTGTCCACACTTAAAACTTCAAGGACTACCAGGTGTCCCATAGCCTAATTCAACAGAGCTGTGGCTTCCATAATTAAGTCTCCACTTACAGGAAGTCACAACAAAATGTGCAAGATGGAATTCAGGTTCATTGTTGGGATCATGCCAGACTATCTATAAAAATTCACTAGAACTCCATGGGGACATAGTCCTTGGGTATTTTCAAGAGAGAATCAGTTTTCAAATAGACTCAGTTTGAAGGAAACATTCCTGTAATTATGTATAAAATTAATATATTGAAAAATGTATTGATCATCTGACTCCTGCCAGAGTGGCCCACTCTTATAACCTTCTTTCTTCTCCCAACTTCCTCCAACCAGCATTCTATAAATGCACATTCTGACGAAATTTGTTTGCCAGTCCTCTGACATGCCTGCCCCATCCTCTCTTGTCCTTTGATTCCTACCCTTTCTTCAAGACTAGCCCAAATCTCATCTCTGCTGTTAAGCGCCATTCTACTCCCCAAGTCTCACCATGGACCAACCCTGAGCTCTTTGCCTCCAAGACCCATAATCTTTGTACAAAAAAAAAGAAGGTGTATTTTTTTCTCTAATCAAAGCCAGGAACAATGAAGGCATGGCATTGTTTGGGAGGAAGAGGTAGATCATTTTCA
Source organism: Notamacropus eugenii (assembly GCF_028372415.1). Classification (NCBI taxonomy): domain Eukaryota; kingdom Metazoa; phylum Chordata; class Mammalia; order Diprotodontia; family Macropodidae; genus Notamacropus; species Notamacropus eugenii. Next base: position 4,698,743 of record NC_092873.1, read on the forward strand.
CTTAGAGCAGTAATTACACCTATGCCTCTCTTTACTTTGTACACATGCCAGAACTGATCAGTCCTCAGCATTTGATATTTGCCAAGAGGTTCCAGTCATCTGGTCATATGATGTCAGTACTGGAAGGAATTTTAGACTATCTAGGGCTAGGTCAACCCCTGCTTTTAAAAGAGGAGTAATGGGTAGATGTGTGACCTTGACATGTCCATTCTTCTATCTGAGCCCCCAGGAAAAACAATGAAGAGTAATCTGACCAGTGGCAATGGTCTAAGACTTGGAATGGGCTAGGACATTAAGAACTGAACCGGGAGCTGGGAGACCATGACTCTGTTCCTAGTGAAGTTGCCAGCTTCCTTTGTGATATTGGGCAAATGCTTCAAATCTGCCCTTGTATTGTTATTTTGTTGGTTGTCTAGACTTAAGAAAGTGATGAAGAAAACAGTAAGAATATAGTTTAAACTTAAAAATGTGCTGAGCATAGAAACAATTTGAGAACCAATTGTTAAACTTATCACCATTCCCAGATAGTTGGAACTGGCATCCTTATTTTAAAGGCAAGGAAAATGAGGTTTATGGTGGTGAAATGATTTACCCATGATACTATAGCTAGTAATGGTCAAAGGTAGGATTTGAACCTGGGTCTTTCTGATTCCAAGTAAAGTCTTGTATCCCATGAAAACTTAAAGGGAACTAAGAAGCCATCCCTTCATTTCACAGAGACAGAAACCTACAGCCAAGAATGGGGAAATGAGCTGCCTGAGGTCACAAAGGAAGTTAGGAGCAGCAGCACCAGGACCAGACCCATAGTCTCCTTGCTCCCAGTTTATTCCTTAATATACTACACCAAATTTTTCCTTTAATATCACATCCTTACTCATGACTTTTTGTTTTCTTTTTTCTTTATGATTTTATTTTTCCACGATTACATGTAAAAACAATTTTTTACATTCATTTTTAAAACTTTGATTTCTGAATTCTTTCCATGTCTTCCTCCCCACTCCATCTCATTGAGAAGGCAAGCAATGTGCAAATTGCAAAACATTTCCATAACAATCATGTTGTGAAAGAAAACATACACCAAAACTAAAAAAAAACTTTCCAGAACAATAAAGTAAAAAAAATATGTTTTAGTCTGTATTCACATACATCAGCTATTTCTCTGGGGATGAAAAGAATTTTTCAACATAAGTCCTTTCAAATTTCTCTTTGATCATTGTATTGTTGAGAATAGCTAAGTCATTCACAGTCATTCATCTTACAATATTATTTTGTACATAGTATATTTTATTTTGCATCAGTTCATATAAATCTCTCTGAGTTTTTTCTGAGAGCCTTCTACTCATCCTTTCTTATACCACAACAGTCTTCTTTCACAATTACATATGACCATTTGTTCAGCAATTTCCCAATTGATGGGTACCAATTCTTTTCCACCAGAAAAATCTGCTGCAAATATTTCTGTATATATAGGTCCTTTGGGAAACAGACATAGTAGTGATATTGCTAGGTCAAAGAGTTTGCACGGTTTTATAGTCCTTTGGGCATAGTTCCAAATTGCTCTACAGAATGGTTGGATGAGTTCACAACTCCACCACCAGGGCACTAATATCTCATTTTTTCCCATATCTCCTCCACTATCTTTTATTTTCCTTTTCTGTCCTATTAGCCAGTATTAGCCTAATAGTGTGAGATAGCTCCTCAGAATTGTTTTAGTTTGCATTTCTCCAATCAGTAGTGAATTAGAGGATTTTTTTTTTCATATGGCTATAGACAACATTGATTACTTCATCTGAAAACTATTCATGTCTTTTCATTATTTATCAGTTGGGCAATGGCTCTTATTTTTATAAATATGTCTCAGTTTTCTATATGTTTGAGAAATTAGGTCTTTATCAGAAAAATTTGTTACAATTTTTTTTTCACAGTTCCTATTGCTAACTGTAATTCCCTCCATCCTATCCCCCCTCTCCATTTATTCTATTGTCTCCCTCCTTTTACCCTGTCCCTCCTCAGAAGTGCTTTCCTTCTGACTACCCCCTTCCCAAATCCACCCTCCCTTTTATCATCCCTATCCCTTTTCATATTCCCTTCTCCTCCTTCTTTCCTCCAAGGTAAGATAGATTTCTGTACTCCTTTGAGTGTGTATGCTATTCCTTCTTTGATCCAATTCTAATGAGAGTAAGGTTCACTCACTCTCCTTCACCTCACCCATCTTCCCCTTCACTGTAAAAGCTTTTTCTTGCCTCTTTTATGTGAGATAATTTACCCTATTCTAGTCTCCGATTCCCCCTTTCCCAGTACATTTCTCTCATTTATTAATTTTATTTCACTTACTTTTTAGATATCATCCCTTCATATTAAACCATGCCCTCCATCTATGTATACTCCTTCATTCTGCCTCAGTAATTGTGAGTTCCTGTGAGTTACAAGTATCATCTTTCCATGAGGTAATGAGAACAGTTTAACCTTATTAATAAGTTTAGCCTTATTCCCTTATGGTTTCCCCTTCCTTTTTACTTTTTTATGCTTCTCTTGAGTCTTCTATTTGAAAGTCTAATATCCTATTTAGCTCTGGTGTTTTCCTCTATCTCATTGAATGTCGGTTTTTTTTCCCTGAAGGATTATGCTCAGTTGTGCTGGATAGGTTATTCTTGGTTATAATCCTAGTTTGTTTGCCATCCACAATATCATATTATAAGCCCTCTAATCTTATGAGAATCTAGCAAATCTTGTGTTATCTTGACTGTGGCTCTATGATACTTGAATTGTTTCTTTCTAGCTACTTGCAATATTTTCTCCTAGACCTGGGAGCTCTGGAATTGGGCTATAATATTCCTGGCAATTTTCATTTTGGGATCTCCTTTAGGAGCTGATTGGCAGATTCTTTTCATTTCTATTTTACCTTCTGGTTGTAAAATACCAGGTCAGCTTTTCTTGATCATTTCTTGAAAGATGATGTCTAGGCTCATGTTTTGATCATGACTTTCATTTTGTCCAATAATTTTAAAATTATTTCTCCTGGATCTCTTTTCCAGATCAGTTGTTTTTCAATATTTCGCCTTGTTTTCTTTTTTTCATTCTTTTGGTTTTGTTTTATTGTTTCCTGATTTCTTGTAAAGTCATTGGCTTCCATTTGCTCCATTCTAATTCTTAAGGGATTATTTTCTTCAGTGAGCTTTTCTGTCCCCCTTTCCATTTGGTCAGTTCTGCTTTTTGAAGCATTCTTCTCCTCATTGGCTTTTTGGACCTCTTTTACTATTTAGTCTAGTCTGCTTTTTAAGCTGTTATTTTCTTCAGTATTGTGTGTGTCTCCTTTACCACATTGTTGACTCATTTTTCATGATTTTCTTGTATCCTCATTTCTCTTCCCAACTTTTCCTCGACTTCTCTCACTTAATTTTCAAAATCTTTTTTGAGCTCTTGCATGGCCTGAGACCAGTTCATATTTTCTTAGAGGCTTTGGATGTAGGAACTTTGACTTCTATATCTTCTTCTGAGTGAACGTTTTGATCTTCCTTCTCACCATAGAAACTTTCTGTGATTAGATTTTTTTCTGTTCTTTGCTTATTTTTCCAGCCTATTATTTGACTTTGGACTCTTCTGCTTCCAGGGTGAAGAGCACACTGTCCCCAAGTTTTAGGGCATTTGTGCAGCTCTTTTCATTTTTTTTAGCTTTTTTTTAATTTTATTTTTCATTTTTAACACAGTTTGTAACAGATAAAATAATTCAAACTTTTGGTCAGGTGATATTTCTTTTTAAAGCATTTACAATATGGACCACAAAAGAACTTTTTTAAACACTAACCAACTGAGACACAAATAATATTTATGTTACTAACTTCACAAGCTCTTGACCTAATTGTCTCCACAATATTACTAAGAATTAAAGGACCCTAACTTATTGTTACTGGTCTAAAATCCTATGCCTAATAGCTTAATTTTAGACTTAACCTCAGATGTTCCCCTACCAATAATCTATAGTTTAATAGATCTGGTATTAAGCTTACAAACCTTTTGACTATAGGAAATTGCCATTAAGAGTAGGGACATTGCAGGGATACAACATCTCCCCAACTTCATGTCAGTTCCAGGCAGGATTAGATTGTCCACTTGCATTCAGTCAGGCTTAAAGTCTGCCAGGTGTCAGTGGGGAAATTGAGTCAGGAGAATCCTACCTCAGTCCAGGCTAAACATCCACTCTCCCACCCTTCCCATGAGATCACCTTTTGCAGTTCATACCAGCATCTCACCAGCTCCCTGGCATCACGGATTGGAAGCTCAGACCACCTGTCTTGTTATCCATACCTGGAGTTAGACTCAGAAGAATAGTCACTTAATAGTCCCATAGCTTCTAAAAATGGAAGGTTCCAATAACCAGGTTTCAAATATGATTATAATTTCACTTTGGCTAAGGAACATCTTTTGAGGCAAGTCTTAAGTGGCTAATATACCTTTCTATACATGTTCTAGTTTCTGATTAAATAGCAATCATAAAATCAAATTTACCATTAGAACCTTAACTTTTCCATCAATGCCAAATTTTACCCAAGGTTACCTTCTTCTAGGAAATTTAGACTAAAATTCTTTTCCCCAAACTAAAGATGTCATTGGTTTATTCTCAGCAATTAATTCAGCCAATTGTTTTAATATTAATTGCTTTTACCTCAGTTGGTAACATGTCCAATTTTTCTCCCCATCACTCCCTTTCCCCCACTTCCTAATACCTTGCATTCTCATTACTCCTTCCCTCAATGTACCCTCCCCTCTATCACACCCCATCCTTCTCTTATCCCCAATTTCTCTCTTTTCTTGTAGGGCAAGATAAATTTCTATACCCCATTCCCTGTATTTCTTATTTCCCAATTATATGCAATAAAAATTCTCAACATTCGTTTCTAATACTTTGAATTCCAACTTCTCTCCCTCTCCCCTCCCTCCCCAGCCCCACTGAGAAGGCAAGCAATTCAATACAGACTAAATATGTGTTGTTTTGCAAAAGACTTCCATAATAATCATGTCTTGTAATACTAATTATATTGCCCTCTGTCCTACTCTATCCCCCCTTGTTTTTCCCCCCACAACTGACTTTGTCCCTTCTCGAAAGTACTTATATAGTGACTCCCTTCTCCCATTTGCCCTCCTTTCTAACATTCCCCTCACCCCACTTGTTGCCTTCTCTCCAACTTTCCTGTGGTGTGATATAAATTTTCATATCAAATTTAGTGAGCATGTTTTTCCCTCCTTCAGCCACATGTGGAGAGAGTAGCTTCATTTTTCCCATCTCCCCTTCTCCCTTTTCTCCTCCATTGAACAAGATTTTTCTTATCTCTTTTATGAGTTATAGCCTGCCCTGTTCCATTTTTCCCTTTCCCTTCCCAGTATTTTCCTGTTTTTATTTTATTTTATTTTATTTTATTTTATTTTATTTTGTGTGTGGATATCATCTCTTCTGATTCAACACACCCTATACTCTCTATCTATATGTGTGTGTGTGTGTGTGTGTGTGTGTGTGTGTGTGTGTGTACAATCTGTCCATCTACCCAAATACTGAGAAAAAATTCAAGAGTTATAAATATTTTTTTCCATATAGTAATGTAAACAGTTCAGCTTTGAAGAGTCTTTTATGATTTTTCTTTCCTGTTTACCTTTTCATGCTTCTCTTGATTCTTGTCTTGGGAAGTCAAATTTTCTATACAGATCTGGTCTTTTCCTCAATATGAATGATTGAAAGTCCTCTATATCATTGAATGACCTTTTATTTCCTTGAAGTATTATACTCAGATTTGCTGGGTGGGTGATTCTTGGTTTCAATCCCAGTTCCTTTGACCTCTGAAATATCCCATTCCAAGCCCTGCAGTCCCTTAATGTTGAAGCTGCCAGACCCTGTGTTATCCTGATTGTATTTCCACAATACTCAAATTGTTTCTTTCTAGCTGCTTTCTAGCTGTTTTCAGAGAAACTTCTAGGAACTTGTAAGTTTTCAGCTCTTCCAAGCTGGTATGATCTAAAGGAGAGCTATTTACTCCTCTCCTGATCTGGGGTCTGGGATCTGTGAGTGACCACAAGCACCCTTTTCTGCCCTGAAACTGTGAGAAATGTTCCCCCCCTAAACTGTGATAGCAAGCTCTGCTGTGCTAGTGCTCCTTCTTGCCCTGGGACTGCCACCCAGAACTGTGACCCAGATCCAAGTATCGGCAAAGCAGAGAACCCTATAATCTCTTCTGACCATTTGGTAAACCTCTTTACTTTCTGTGGGCTGATACCTCTGAAAGCAGCTACTGTGAATGTTGATTCGGTGGCTCACAAGGCTTTGCTCCTGGTTTGCTGGAACTCAGTCTGCATTGGCATGACCTGTGCAAGACTGCTTTCTTCTCTCACCCAGGTGCAACAAACCTTTCCTGCTGATCTTCTAACTTGTCTTCCTCTAGAAAATTGTTTCACCTTGTATTATTGTGGATTCTGTTGTTCTGGAATTTGCTTAGAGTCATTATTCTCAGTTCAAATCCTACCTTCCACAAGGAGTCTTTTTCCATTTCTTCTACTGCTAGTACCTTCCTTCTGAGACTACTTCCCATTGATACTGTATGTATCTTATATGTGCATATCTGTTTGTCTATTGCCTTCCTCTTTTTAATGTGAGCTCCTTTGAGGACATGGACATATTTTTTATCTTTCTCTGTATTCCCAGTACTTAGACATAGCATGTATTTAATAAATGCTTGTTGGCTGACTGGCCATTCTACATCTTCTTGAATATAGGAGATACCTAGGCTAAACCTCCCATTTGTAATAAAGTGGCTTCTATGCATTCCAGGTAATGGACCTTAGACAGTGATGGGGCCTGTGGTGGACTGAAGAGGAATCGAAATATGCAAGGCCCCATGCTTAAAGTTATAGTTGTCATGAAAGGACTCCTTAAAGATTCTTGGCTTGTGGAAGAGATGACCACAAAAGCTCCCTCCCTGAACCTGTTGTTCAATCTCATGTGGCTCTCTATTCTCTCCAGGATGTGACTTCACTACACACAATCAGTCTTCTTCCTGTGAAAGAGCTTTCAAAAACCCCACTACTGAAAATTCCAACGTGGAGTCTCAGATTTCTCGATGTCTACCCATTGAGACCTATTCTCAACAAGAAGAAAAAAGTATAAAATGTTTCACATATATTTGTTTTATTTAACCATTACCTCCTTGCTTGTTGCATTGTGAAAACTAAGGCTCAGATGAGAATATTGAGTATCAGAGAGGTTAAAGGTCTTGCTTAAGGACATACATCTACTAAGTGGAAGGGACAAGACTCAAACCCAAGCCAGTCTTATGATTTCTTTCTCTATGGTGTTGTGCACCTAAGTGGCTTCTTATGGCTGTGTGTAATTAAAAATAAGAATTAGCTTCTTATTTCTCTACTATCGAAATCCTCAAATATTTGGGGTTAGAGATAAATTAGAAGTTTCATCAGTCAGTTCATGAATGAGATGCACAATTCAGCATTACCTCTCCCAACATGTTTACTCATACTCTTTCAAGTATAAAACCACAGCAGTACAGTAGCAGGATTTGGGAATTAAATCACCAAGTCATTATTATCTTAATAGGCAGGTACTTTTCCAACTTGTCCTCTGCCTCCTGGTAGCAGCTAATTAGAATGAGCAGATAACATCAAGATGCAGCAGGGATCTGAAAATGAACAGAATTCTTGATGGATGGGAGCAAAAGAGTCCTACATGTCATTGTGTGTATGTGGAATAGGGTTGGCTAATTCCAGCTGGTGCGAGCTAACAGGTTTGTGTGAAGGCTGTATTTTCAAGCATCTCCCTGGAGAATCACTCTTGGATGACCTTGTCAAATCTGCCTGCTGAAACCAAAGGCCTGGAAGAGTTTATATTTACTCAGCCTAATGTTTTGACCAGAGGTGTGAATGGAAAAGCTTTGCCTGATGTTCTGGGTTAAAACTAATGCCAGTTGTTCGTATAAAACAGCAAACTCAAGGCCTTCCAAAAGGGAAAAATAGTAGATTATTTTTCTTTGAGATGGAGATTAGATGCATTAGGGCCATGAAGAAACATCAATTATCAATTTTTCTTTTTTAATTAAATTAATTTGTTTTCAGTTTTCACCAATCACTTCCACAAGTTTTAAATTTTCTCCCCCTCCTTCCCCCCTCCCTCCCCTAGATGGCATGCAATTTTATATGGGTTCTAAACTTACATTCTTATTAAACATATTTTCACATTAGTCTTGTTGCATAGAAAAATTAAAATGAACGGGAGAAACCATGAGAAAAACCAAACCAAACCAAAACATGACACAAGAGAAAAGAGTCTGCTTCATTCTGCATTCTGATTCCATAGTTCTTTCTCTGGATGTGGATGGCATTTTGCCTCAAGAGTGCTTTGGGAATGTTTTAGGTTCTTGCATTACTGTGAAGGGCTAAGTCTATCAGAAACAGTCCTCATATACTGTGGCTGTTACTGTGTGTAATGTTCTCTTGGTTCTGCTCATTTCATTCAGCATAAATTCAAATAAGTCTTTCCAAGTATTTCTGAAGTCTGACTGTTCATCATTTCTTATGGCACAATAGTATCCCATTATATTCATATACCACAACTTATTCAGCCATTCCCCAGTTGATAGGCATCCTCTCAATTTCTAATTCTTGGCCACCACAAAAAGATTATAATATTATAATTACAAATGCTATAAATATTTTTGTATGTGTAGGTCCTTTGTCTGTTTTTACAATCTCTTTGGGATACGGTCCTAGAAGTGGTATTGCTAGGTCAAAAGGTATGCACATTTTTGTAGACCTCTGGGCATAGTATTGATCAATTTTTCTTTTCTGAAAAAAATAATAGTTAGCAGTTACATAACATTTTAACGTTTGCAAAACACTATTGCCAACATCTGGCTTACTATATAACCATGTATATGTAATAATAGCACGTGCTTCCAAGGGTATATTGTATGGATCAAACGAGATAGATAGATAGATAGATAGATAGATAGATAGATAGATAGATAGATAGATAGATGAGATATCAGATTCTATATGTATCATATGATATTATACCATGTGATGTATATGATATATGATTATTTGTTATCTATAATTATATATTGCATAGTATTATACATTGTTACATATGATATGTAATCTCACATAAGATTATATATTGTATATTATTATTAAAATAATATCATACATGTATATTTAAAGATCTCATTTGATCCTTCCAATAACCCTGGGGTTCTAGTGCTAATACATGTTTGTTTGTGTGTGTGTGTATGTGTACATGAAAGGGTCTTTCTTTATATATGAACATATATGTATGTATGTATGTATATATATATATATATATATAGGTTTCATGTACATAGTGCTTTACAAACTTTAAAGAGTTATGTAAATGCCATTAGTGTTTTTATAGAAGATATATATATTACATATATAATTTTTTTTCTCATTCGATCCTCATGACCACCCAAAGGAGGCAGGTGCTGTTATTATCCTCATTTTATAGATAATGAAAATGAGATTGATATAGGTTAAATGACTTACCCAGAGTCACAAAGTTAGTAAATGTCTGAGGCAGGATTTGAACTCAGGTCTTCCTGACTTCAAGCCCAGTTCTCTATCCAATGGCCATACTCCACGAACAACAAATTAGGAGAACTGGGAACCCATGTATGATATTATAGTTATTTCATTTTTATTTTTATGTACTGTTGAACTCAGGAAAGGTCCTGATATCAATTGTTACCCTACCACTATGCTTTGACTTTTAATATTTGGTGAACCATTATGCTACCAGATTAGATGACTATTTCTTGTAATTAAATATAGGTGCTATTATATAAACTCATCTTCTTTAGACTCACAGAAGGTATTTCTACGTTGCCTCCAGTAGCAGCCAGGATGAAGGAAATGACATACTTGTCTTTCTGCTCCCATGTGGTTTTGATTTCTTCCTTGTGGAATCTGGCTTTGAAAAGTTTTTCTTTCCATGTAGTTTGGAAGTTATGAGTTTTCTTTATTATGACATCTACTGAAAATATCCATAAAATCTTTCTGAGTCAATATTTTGTATGAGCATTTGGGAGGATAGTTCTGTCTGTGCTGATGCTCCAGTTCTAGTCCTGATCATTGACTGGAGTTTTTGGAATTTGTATCTGTAATATGGGGATTTTTACATTTTTAATGGTGTTAATAATCATGATGGGCAGCATAATGGAGTGGAGAAAGAAAACTTCAAAGTCAGGAAAATTGTGATTCAAATTCCTCTTGGAAATGTGCTTGATCTCAGACAGTTCTCTAAGGTTTTGAGCTGAGGGCACTATCTGATCTGCATTTGTAGAGGACATGGGGTGTTGTAGATCAGGGAAATCAAAAGTAAAGAAGGAGAGGAGATAAGAAGGAAGATGCCAAAGAGGACAAGGCACTGGACTTGAAGTAAAGAAGATTTCTTTTCAGACTATCTCAGAGACTTTAGTTATGTGACCATGTTCAAATCACTTAATCTCTCTAAGCTTCAGTTTCACCATCTGGAGATGGGAGATGGAGTGGAACTCTATGACCTCTAAGATTTCTTCCAGCTCCAAATCTATAATCCTATGACATTGCTGAATCTCTATGTCCTCATATATAAAATGAGTATAATTAACATGAAATGGGGTTGTGAGTGTATCTAATATCTGCCTCACAAAGGTGGTAGACTCAAAACAAGATAATGGTTTTAGAGGGCTTTCCGGATAATCAAGAACCATACAAAGAGCCAATCATTGTTGACATTTATTCCTATTAAATTGGACCTTATTATTATAATAAAAGCACCTATACCGCAGCTAGTGGAAGATCAAATGAGATAAATGGAAAATAGTTTGCAAATCTCATTGTTATATACTTTTGTTTGCTATTATGGTGGCAGTTAATTAGATTTTCCCCTAATGTTCTAGCCTACAGAGTTCCTGTCCAAGAAAGAGCCTTCCATACCCCTATCACAAATCCAGCTCAGCACGTTAGTAGAAAGTTCAACGGGAATGATTTTATGCAGAGGAAAATGAGCTTTACTCCAGATACCAAACTCTGAATAAGGACTTAGAATGAGGTTTTGAAGCAGGCACAGACTATGGACAGATGTTTTGAAGTCCTAAAAAAGAATTATATGAAGCAACATTGGGTTGGCATGTAGCAAAGATATTTAACCCTAATTTCAGATGCACAGATTCTAGCAGGGCTGAATTGGAAAACACATTCACTGGAGAGTATAAGTGGCAAAATAATTCCTGGATTCTACCAATGTATTTGCTCCAGGTCACTTTCTTCCTTGAACACACATCACCACTGCCAGCCTGCACTGATCTGCCCTGTGCCTTGGACACAGCTGAAAGCTCTTCTTGAGTTTCCATAAGCTGTTATTCTTCTTGCTTCATATATCTCAATTATATGAATTATTGGTGTCTCTATTCTATGATTTGCCAGAGTAAAAAGTGTAGAAATTTCAGGCCTCAAGACTGTAGATGGTTAGGAAGGTCTGATGAATACGGTTCTTGTTTTTTGCCTAATTAATCTTACATGTAAGGAGAGTCTTGTGTAGTAGACAGAGGGCTGAGCTTGGAGTCCAGAAAAGTTGGGGTAGCTTTGCTTTGGGACCCTGATCAAGTCATTTAAACTCCATGTTGCCCCAGGAAAAACATTAGGACATAACTATTAAGTCTTAGACTGGTCATGATTTACAAATCTATGGCAGTGGAGGGACTTCTCATTCTTGCTTCAGTGAGGTCATTTATAGGATTTATAGGATCATTCATCTAGACCCACAAGGGAAATCAAAGGTACTCTAGTCCAATCCCATTCCAATTTAGAGATGAAGAAATGCAGTCCCATTCAGTCAAAACCACTTAGTAATGCCAGAGATGAAATTGCTCTATTTGCTGGAAAGTTTAAACATTACTAGAAAGCCTCACCTGTTTGATCATTTTGCTAAGGGCATTTTTTACTTCCTTGTTCCTCAGGCTATAGATCAGGGGGTTCAACATGGGGATCACCACTGTGTAAAACACAGATGCTATTTTGTCAGTGTCCATGGAGTGGCTGGAGCCAGGTTGTAAATACATGAAGATGATTGTCCCATAGAATATGGAGACACCAGTAAGATGGGAAGCACAGGTGGAGAAGGTTTTCTGGCGTCCCTCAGCTGAATGTATCCGTAGGATGACAATGAAAATGAACAGATAGGAGATCAAGATGACCAGGAGAGTAAAGAAGACATTAAAACAACAAAGATGACAACCAACTCACTGACATGGGCATCAAAACAAGAGAGAGCCAGGAGTGGGGGGATATCACAGAAAAAGTGATGGACCACATTAGAGTTACAGAAGGAGAGGCTGAAGGTATCTCCTGTATGAATGGAAGCATTCACAAAGCCACAGATATAGGAACCAATGACCAAGCAAATGCACACATTTGTTGTCATAGTGGTGGTGTAATGGAGGGGCTTACACACAGCTGCATGGCGGTCATAGGCCATGACAGCCAAGAGGTAGCATTCCACTGTGGCAAAACCAGCAAAGAAGAAGGACTGGGCAGCACATTCTGAATAGGAGATAACCTTGTTTCCTGAGTAGAGGGCAGCTGCCACCCTGGGAGCTACAGCTGAGGAGTAACCCAGATCTACAAAGGAAAGATTACTGAGGAAAAAGTACATTGGAGTGTGAAGGCGGGAGTCAGAATGGATCAGCACCATCATTCCCAAGTTCCCTACAAGGGTGAGAAGATAGATGAACAAAAACACCAGGAAGAGTGGGAGATGAAGCTTGGGGTCATCTGTCAGACCTATGAGAATGAACTCTGTCACTTCAGTGCCATTTCCCAGGAGATTTGGTTCCTTCTTATTTCTCCTACCTATGGGGAGAAAGAAAAGGATGCCCATGAAATCAGAATATGGTCATTAGCTCATTCAACAAGCAATTACTGAACACCTACTATGTGCCATATGCTATGCTATGCACTGGGGACACAGGAAGAAAAACTAAATAGCGCTTGTCCTCTATGGGCTTACTTTGCATTCTATAGGGGACAACTATATGTATACGCATGAACAAATACAAAATCTAGACAAAGTAGGTAAAATATATGGTGGGAAGAGAGACATAAACATCAGGTACCTTCATGTAATAAGTGGTTTTCCCTATGTCTAGATTCTGCTCATTCCTGAAATTATAAAGAAAGAGAGAATCATTGGTCAATCCACAATTGTTTAAGAGACGGAGTTAAAATATTGGGCACAATTGGATTCATAAGAGCTTTAATCATTTATGACTGAAGTTTTTTCAGCAGCGAGGTGACATAATAGAGTGCCCAGCCTGAAGTCAGGAAGATCTCAGTTCAAATCTGGTCTTAGACTCTTCCTAGTTGTATAACACTGGGCAAGTCACTTAACCTCTGCAATTTGCAACTCTGCCCAAAGGGTTATAAAAATGTGTATACCCTTTGACCCAGAAATACCACTTCTAGGTCTATATCCCAAAGAGATCATAAAAATGAGAAAAGGACCCACATGTACAAAAATATTTACAGCCCCTCTTTTTATGGTGGCCAAGAATTAGAAACTGAGGGGATGCCTATCAATTGGGGAATGGCTGAGCAAGTTGTGCTATATAAATGTAATGGAATACTATTGTGTTATAAGAAATGATGAGCAGGCAGACTTCAGAAAAACCTGGAAAGACTTACATGAACTGATGAAGTGAGCAGTACCAGGAGAACATTGTACACAGTAACAGCAACATAGTGGAATGACTGACTTTGACAGACTTAGCCCTTCTCAGCAAAGTAAGGATCTAAAAAAACTCCCAAAGATTCATGATGGAAAATGCTATCCATATTCAGAAAAAGAATATAGATCTGAGTGCAGATGGATGCTCTCTCATTTTTGTGAGGGAGGGGCTTCTTCTTTCTCTTGGTTTCTGCAACTGGTTCTAATTCTTCTTTACAACATGACTAATGTGAAAATAAGTTTGATATGAATGTATACATAGAGCCTATATCAGATTGCATGACGTCTTAGGGAAGGGAAGGCAATTTACAACTCATTATCTTATAGAAGTGAATGTTGAAAACTTAAAATTAATGTTTTTTTAAAAAAGAAATGAAAGAAAAATCAAGCTCTGTGAGGAAGATGGTCAGGGCTGTTGGCCAAAAGAGAAACAGTTACTATTTCCAGAGCTATATTTCAAGAAATTACAAATGAAAACTGAGGATAAAGTGAGACAATATTTATGATGCTTTTTGCCAAACTTCAAGTACCATATAAATGCTAGCTGTAATTCTCAAGCACACCTCAAGCAGGCTTTCTATGTGGTTGTTATTCTACATAACATACAACAGTTCCATGGAAATTATTCAGAAAAACCAGTGTTCCAAGCTCCACCCCAGGAGGAGGGAAAACTAATTGGGGAAAGATCTAACTTCTACTTAAAAAACAAAACAAAGCAAAAAAGACCCACCACATTTTAGGCAGAGTTTTATTTTCTATGTAATTTTTCCCTAGGATTTATGCCTTTTCTTTGACTATATCTATGCTGATCCCTAGGTAGAGTGCAGGGTGGGGCCATCTTGGAAAAGTAAAAGGGACAAGGCAAGAACCTTCCAGAGTAAACTTCTTTCCCAGCTCTTACCTCAACCAGCAGTCTTGAAGACTGCCAGGGCAATGCAGAAATCTAAATGTCCCAAAATGGTGCTTCTCCCTGATAACTACAATCCTCTTCCTCTCCAACTGGCAAGAAAAATCCTCAGAGGGAATGAAAAGAAGGGAGCTTCCCCAGGATTGCACTCCAGGTGATCTTCCCCTCTCCTACTGTCTGAGGCACAACCAATGCTATTACTCATAGGGAAAAATGAAGTGACTAGATGGCCAGGTTAGAGTTGGTTCATCCCCCTTGAAAATTCATTCCTTTGGATATTAGGGAAGGAATGACAGTGGAATGGGAAGGAGAACAAGAGAGATTTTAAAGCTTTGCTTATCCTGAGACTCCATTAAAAGGGTGAAGACTGGAGATACTCAGGAGTTCAAACTCAAAGCCTTTGTCTATTTTATTGAGGCTGTCCAAGCCACACTGTTGCTAATAATAAAGGCTTATAGAATTTAGAGCTGGAAAAGAGTGGCTAATCCAAGTATATTATTTTC
This sequence comes from Notamacropus eugenii, assembly GCF_028372415.1. Classification (NCBI taxonomy): domain Eukaryota; kingdom Metazoa; phylum Chordata; class Mammalia; order Diprotodontia; family Macropodidae; genus Notamacropus; species Notamacropus eugenii. Next base: position 4,713,930 of record NC_092873.1, read on the forward strand.
TATTGTAGAAAAAACTAAGCCCAGAAAGAAGAAGAGATTTGGTAAGTAGCCAAATTAGAATTTGAATCTGGGTTCTCTTACTTTAAAACTTCTAAGAAATACACAATGTAAGCCCTTTGGTGAAAAAAAGGGAAAGGAATCTGAAAGTATATGGTATTATCTTCCTGGATTCCACAATAACCCTGAGGTAGGCAGGGCAGCTGATAGCATTTCCATTTGACAGCTATGGAAACTGAGGAATAGACTGGCTAAGGGATTTGTCCAAGATCATACAGCTTTTAAGGGATAGGAGTAAGGTGTCTCAAATCCAAGCCGGTATTCTATCTACATAACTACACTTTAACTTTATAGTGATTAATTAAGGTGTTTCTGTGCCTAAAAAAAATTCAGAAGAGACATCCTGTCTCCTGTCTCCACACCAGCAATGGATATCTCATGATAGATAGTCACCATTCCCAAATGTGAGGCAGGAATACTGAGCTGGAGATATTCCAAGAAAGCCAAGCAGCTAATTTTGTGTGCATTGTGAATGGATTTCCAAGATTCTCCTTGACACTTAATTGATCAATTTCCCTTAGCCAAAACTGACTACTTTAACACATTAATTGAAGTGGCTGTGATCTAATGAACTGAAAATAAAAGTTATATTTCTGCCATGGATTCACCTTATTGAACCATCCCACCCCAGACTGTTGTCATCATCCAACAACCATTAATACTAAAGGCCCCTGATCCATAGTACTCTCTGTGCTTTGTTGATGTGAAATTATTTCCACTCCATATTGCATTAATAAATGATCCCAAATGAAAGGCAGAAAAGGGAAATCTGGGTAGTGATTCTGGAAAGGGGAGAAAGAAATGGCTTTACTAGCTGGTACAAGATTTTTTTTAAAGGTCATTTGTATATGGGCTAAGACTCCAAGCGAAATCATTATGGGTTTCCCCAATAGGACCAATGGTCTTAATGCCTGTGAATTTAACTTAATGGATATCAAAGTCAGTCTTCAGAGGGAAAAGATACTGAGAGTCATTCAGCCTGAAGTCAGTGAGTCCATTGGTTGGTTAACTGGTTGCATTTCATAAGTGGCTACTATGTGCCAGACATTTTGTGTGCTAAGTCCTACAGATACAAAGGTCAAAGGCAGTACCTGTTCTCAAACTCTAATGAAAGAGACAACATACAAACAACTATGTGCAAAAAAAGATAAAATGGAAATACTCAATAGAGAGAAGGCACTAGAGTTAAGGGGGATCAGGAAAGGCTTCCTATAGAAGATGAGTTTTAGCTGAACTTGAAGGAAGTTGGGGAAGTCAAGTGGTGAAGATGAAGAGCAGTTAAAATAGAACTGAAGGGAAAATGTTTAAATATTTTAGAGAAAGAGAGAAAGAAAAAAAGAACAGAGAATGAGAAAGAGAGAAAGAGAAAGAGAGAGAAAGGAGAGGAGAAAGCAGACCAATGAATTGGGTGAGCAATTTAAAAAAATAAGTACAAGAATAAATATTCTGAAATGAAAGAGATAAAATTGAAAACAAGTATAGCATTTTAAGTAAAACTATCTATTGGTCCTTGTTTTGAAAAGATTAATAAAATAGGCAAACTGTCAGCGAATTTCTAGAAGCAAATCAAATTAACAATATCAAAAAAATTAAATAAAATTCAAAAGATGAGAAAATAAAAATAGTTATTTTGAGCTATTTTTCTTAACTTTATGTCTTACAAAAACCCTTGATAATAAAAATGCATGCATATTTATCCAAAAAAAACTAGATTCAAGAAATACTCAAAATTCAAAATAGATTCGTGAAACAGAGAATTTATAACTGATCTAAGAAAAACAGCTAGATTATGCCATGACTGGGGCTGGAAGTGGGGTGGGGAATACCCCTGGGTGGTTGAGGACTTAGTATTTGAGTTCAAATCTTCAACAGGTGAAATATGTTATTTTCATCAGAGTTTATTTGTCAGACATGAATTCCTATCAAAGGGACAAATTATATGTAGGAAAGTTCAACAAAATTATAATCTTAAATATGCCCCAAATTATATAGAAATTCTTCCACCCTGGGTAGTCAGACTTCTACTCGTAAGTTCTGTCTTTCCAATGAGCGTGAGGTCAGGAGTTTGAAAGATGGCCTTAAGATAATCATTGGCTGAGCATTTAGAATGAAGATGGAGTGTACAAGAGTGGAACCCTATAGGACAGAGATTCTTAATCTGTTTTGGAGTTATGGACCACTTTGGCAATATGATGAAGCCTATGAACTCATTTCCAGTGTAATGTTTTTAAATGCATAAAATAAAATATATTGGACTACAAAGAAAGCCAACATATTTTTATATGAAATATATTTGTATATATATGTATGTATGTATATATGTAAACCTACATACATATATATGTATATATGTGTGTGTGTGTTCACAGACCCCAGGTTAAGAAAGAGCCTGTTAAAGCTGAAGGAAAGTCCAAGAAGCATCTCCGGTACAGTGCTTTAACTTAGAAGTCAGGAGATCTACGTTCTAATTCTGTCTCTGTCATAAACTGGATGTGTGACCATGGGCAAGTCACCTCTCCTCCCTGGGCCTCAGCTTTATTGTCTGTAAAATTATGGGATTGGACCAACTCAATAATTATTTTTACGTGCCTACTAAGTGCCAAGATACTAATAGTTACTTATTAGGACATACGTACCTGGCTCCATGAACATCTGGGAGCCTTCTGTGATGATTGCAGATGCTTCCACCTGCTGGTCTTAAAATGAAGGGATCTATGACCAGCAAAGAGTTGGAGTCATGGCTTTCAGGTGGCAAATGTCTCAATTTCCCAGGATGCTTCTGAGGTCAAGAAAAAAAGTGGTCTTAAAAACATAAAAACAATCTTTGCAAAAGGTGTATTCTTTGCCAGACCTTGAATTTGAATTTTTGGTGCGGATGAGTCAGTATGTCTCTGATCCTCAGGAGGTTTTATATATCAGAGTATTTGTACAGTTTGTACTAGAAAGATGCTTTGACCTAAACTTAGTTGCCATGGAGGGATAGGTGTCAGGGTGCAAGCTAAGATAGGTCTGCAATGGGTTTCCAGTTCATCCCACTGATCACTGGGGCTGAGATCAGTCAGAAACTTGCATATGTCTATGTGCTTGAGTCCTCTGGGGCAGCAGTCTCCTATGGTTGAGTCTCCAGGTTCAGAGTTTTGTTTATAATTATCACAAGCAATGAAACTTTTATTTCACAGGATCCAAGGTGATGGAATCCTAACTGTTGCACAGAAAGAGACCGAAAAGCATAGATGAGCCAGGAGAATCATATGACCATAGTCATAGCATGTTAGACCCAAATGTGTCTTAAAATGCAAAATGACAGAACTTCGAAGGACCTTGGGAAATGGGACGTTAGAACTAGAAGGGACCTGTGACCTGCTATGTTTTATATTCTAAGCTCCCATTCAGCAACAACATTCTATGTCCTAGGGTCTCTCCCAGCTCACACACTTTGTATTCTAAGGTCTCTTCTAACTCTGACATTTTATGTTCTATGTTCTGAGTTGGAAGAGACCTTTGATACTGACTTAGTCCAGGCCTCTCAATTTACAAAAGAGAAACTGAGGCCCAGGAAGAAGAATTCAAGGGCACATAGTTTGTCCAGTGTTCTCTCCACTCTAAAACACAGATCAGGATATCTCAAGAAGGAACTCTTTTAGCAAGAGGTTTTCAATTGTTCGGTAGAATTAACACCATCCCCAAAAAATGAAATTACAAGGAAGATATCCAATGACCAGTAGATTAAAACTTTACAGAACTTTACATCTATAAAGCACTTTGAATGTGATATAGTCAGAGAATATCAAGAACATAGATCACTTAGTCCACTTAGTCTAATTTTACAGAGAGGGAAACTGAGACCCAGATGGATGACTTACCAAAGTCACACAGCCAGGTGGAGTTTTAAGACCCTGATTCTAGTCTCTGTTATTAAATCTAATCCTCTGTCCAATATATTAGGCTTCCCCCTTTCACGTGTTATTTCTTCATGTCTGAATTGTAATAACAACCCTAGGGCAGTCAGGTAGCTCAGTGGATGGAGCACTGAGCTTGGAACCAGGAAGACCTCAGTTCAAATCCAGACTAGCTGTGTGACCTGAGCAAGTCACCTAAACCTGTTTGCCCCAGTTTCCTCACCTATCAAATGAGGTAGAGAAGCAAATGGCAAACCACTCCAGTATCTTTGCTAAGAAAATACCAAATGGCATCACAAACAGTCAAACATGACTGAACAGCCACATAATAATAACCCTGTGAGACAAAGTAATATCCATGTTAGTTAAACTAATTTTAAATATGATATCATTTGTCCAGAAGCTTCCTCCCCACCCCACCACCTGCTGTGAGAATTATTAAGAATTTTAGGCTAAGAGAACAAGAGAGGAAGCAACATGACACTGAGATCACTGAATGAAGGTAAAGATTCATGTGATCAAAAATGCAGAAAATGACTGGGGAAAATGTCCCCTTGTGAGGACTGGCTATCCCACTCACTGTGATGATTCAATGAATGAATGAATGAAGTTTAACAAGTGCCTACTACGTGCTAAGCACTTCACTAAGTGCTTGAGATACAAATAGAAAAAGTAAAGCTATCTCTGCTCTCCAGGTGCTCATACTCTAATTGGGGTAGACAACACAGATTAGAGACTGCAGTTGAAGAACATCTGGAAAGGCCTGGAAATATTAAGGGTCCATAAACAGGTTAAGTAAGAGTCCCAGGAGGTTTTCAGGGTATAGCAGCAAGACAGAAGGTAGGACCCAGAAGCTCCTATGAGATGGTGGCAGGTGAATTGGCAAGGCAGTGTTTCACTCCATGTTACTGAAAGGATGGTAGTTGGTGACTCACAGTTCATCAGAGCAGTATGCACAGCAAGAGGCCTGAAAGAGCTTAGTGAGCCATAATTGAGAAGTAGGGATTCCTTTTCTCTCACTGCATGAAGAGAGGAAGAATAGAGGGAGGCTACTGGGTATCTTTCATCTTCAAAGGGAACATTTCCTGTTACCACTTCATCACCAGACTTCTCAGGTGAGAATCCCCACCCACCCCATCCCCATGCACTAGGGCCCTGAGCCTTACATCTTCTGCTACATGCAGTGTGTCAAAGGCTACTGGGAACTGGGCCTCTCCCTTCTGTCCCAAAGCAACCCTTTCCATCTGCATTAGCACAAGGCAATTTTTACCTTCTGCTTCCAATCCAATCACTCAACTGGGATATAGAAAATTGGGTGAAAACTGTATCTTATTCTGGTCCCCCTGAAGGTTCCCTCCCCTATCACAGTCAATATAGTAAGTATATAAGTAGCCAATATAAAGAGGAAATAAGATTGGCAAAAGGGAACCTGAAAGTCGCATATAATCAAAATCGAAGGAGCATAATTTACAAGGTGTATCAGATAGTAACCAAAATTCACAGCCTGGTAATATGCGCTGATTCATGATATTCATTTCACCCAATCAAAGTCCTGGAACTATTGTCTACAAATTCCCAGGTCATTCCCCCTTCTCCCTTAAAGAATTTGATACCTGGCTTACAATTTTTCTTTCCTCCTCAACTCTTATCTCATATTAGAAGAATTCATTCATGTTGATTCTCCTTCAAAAATCCTAATCACTCAGTTTCTCAACCTAATCACCTCCCATGAGCCATTCCACCATCTTGCCTTATACAGAGTTGGTCATATCTTTGAACCTGCCATAACCCAAAAATATACCACCTCCATCTTCAAGAATTATGAAATTCTCTGATCTAACCATAATCTATTAGCTTTTTACTTCTCTCTCAGTCTTCCTTTACATAATCCTACTCTTCATCCATACTATGACCTCTAATCTCTTGATCCCTCAGTTCTCTCCTAGGCCATCTCCCTTGCACTAGCCAGTCTCTCCTATTCTCTCCCTCGTAACTCCTTGGTGAAGTAATTCAATTCTACATTGTCCTCATCTCTTGAATCCATAGCCCTTTTATTATATCACTGATTACCCTCATTTAAGACTCTGCCTTGGATCACTACCACCATTTGTTGCTTTCACTCCTATGCATGTGCACAGGATGAAGGTGGAGAAAATCACTTAACCATTCTGACAGGGTCTACCATGTAATCTCAATTAGGCTCTCAATGCTGCTAGGCAATCCTACATTCCTTATTCCAGTGACAAGACTAGTAAAAGGGGAAACTACAGCTGAAACCCTAGTCTTCTTACTTCAAATCCATAAAATCCTATCTCAATCTTAGTTCCCTTATGTGTAATTTTTTCCACCAAACTTGTGATTTCCTGAGTGTAAGGACCTCCTAGTAATGAACTTCCTCCACTATAACTTAAAGTTCTTTCAATAGAATTATATAGAATTTTCTTTATGGAGACCTGGAAAAGGAATAGCTAGCTAGTCAACTAACCTGGTGCATTGGTGTCATCAATAAATACAAAGCAAGAATCTTTCCTAGTATCTCCAACCCCATCAAAATAGAAAAAGTGAAAGGGGAGTTGTTTTGGAAAGGACAGCTTAAAGTCTATTTTCCTGTTATAAAGATCAACTTCATCTCTTTGTGACCATCCTTATTCTGTACTTTAATTTGTATGTTCCCCAGGTCCCAAGATCACAAAAATTCAAGATTGATTGGAAGGGACCTAGCTACTCCAACCCATACTTTAATAGGAATCCCCTTTGGCCTCTGTTTACCCCATTCATACCGTCTCCTTTGGAAACACCATCCATTTCCACGGTTTCAAGTTTGTTATTGTTCAGTCATTTCACTCATGTACTATTCTTTGTGACCTCATTTGGTGCTTTCTTTACAAAGATACTAGAGTGGTTTGCCATTTCCTTCTCTAGTTCATTATTACAGATGAGGAAACTGAGACAAACAGTGACTTGGCCAGGGTCACAAATCCACATCTCTGGCTCTATCCTCTCTCTGGAGTTCAACTTCCATATTTTTATCTGCTTTTATTGATATTTCTACTTGCATAGTCCACCATCACTTCAAGTTCAAAATGAATTCATTGTCTTTCTCTTAAAACTGGCTTCTCTTAACTGACCCAAATGTATAATCATACAAGTCATTCCCCAATTGATAAATGGTCAAAGGATATGAACAGGCAATTTTCAGAGGAAGAAATTAAAGCTATCTATAATCATATGAAAAAATGCTCTAAATCACTATTGGTTAGAGAGATGCAAATCAAAACAACTCTGAGGTACCACATCACACCTATAAGATTGGCAAACATGACAGAACAAGAAAATGATAAATGCTGGAGAGGATGTGGGAGAGTTGGAACACTAATTCATTGTTGGTGGAGCTGTGAGCGCATCCAACCATTCTGGAGAGCAATTTGGAACTATGCCCAAAGGGCTACAAAAATGTGCATACCCTTTGACCCAGCAATATCGCTACTAGGACTATATCCCCAAGAGATCATAAAAATGGGAAAGGGTCCCACATGTACAAAAATATTTATAGCAGCACTCTATGTAGTTGCCAAAAACTGGAAGTCAAGGGGATGTCCATCAATTGGGGAATGGCTGAATAAATTATGGTATATGAATGTAATGGAGTACTATTGTGCCATAAGAAATGATGAACAAGAAGACTTCAGAGAGGCCTGGAAGGACTTATATGACCTGATGCTGAGTGAAAGGAGCAGAACCAGGAGAACTTTATGCACAGCAACAACCACAGTGTGTGAGAGTTTTTTCTGGTAGACTTAGATTTTTGTAATAACACAAGAACTTCTGAAAAAAAAAAAAATCCCAATGGTGGACCTCAAGGCAAAATGCCTTCCACACTCAGAGAGAGAAATATGGAAGTCACTCACATAATGTAGCAGATCATGTTTGTGTATGTGTATGTGTTTGTGTATCATGTTCTGATTTGTTATACGGATTCTTTCATTTATCTTAGTCTGACTACACAGCATGACTATAGTGAAAATATACTCAATAGGAAAGTATATGTAGAATCTATACAGAATTGTATGCAGTCGTGGGGAGGGAGGGAGGTAGTGGGGGGTGGGTGGGGAGGGATAAAATCGCAATTGTATGGCAGTGATTGTTAAACATAAAAAAAATAAAAAAATTAATAAAAAAAAAAAAAAAAACTGGCTTCTCTTCTGTATCTCCCAGGCAATATTCACCACACCAAGGGTGACTATGAATATGCTGGCATAGTTTGGAATAGCAAAGTATAACAGACTCTCCATATAGAAGGCAGAAGAAAAACAATTATTCAGATATCAGAAAGCCAAATCTCCAAACCAGAAAGCCAAATCCATCATAGTGACCAAGAAGTCAAGACACATTATCACTGCAGGGGACAAAGCCATTTCCAAGCCTTCCCCCTTCCCTCTCACCCCCAACCCTGTGGGGCCTTCCCACAGTAAGACACTCATGGACCTAGCTGTACCTGCTTGCCTGTGTCCTCTCTCTCCCTCCACCATATCTGTTCTCAATAACTTTCTCTCGGTTCTGTTCCACTCATTCAGCACACTCCTCCCACCACATGTGACTTGGGCTTCCATGTGATTTAAGCAGGTCACTTGAACCTATTAATGAATGAGAAAGATCTTCCCATTTAAATTAGCATTGCATCTTTCCAGGGTCACCTTATAGGATTAATAAGCATAGCTCAAAATTAGTCAAATATGACTTAAATTTTTAATAAATTTACAGTTTCACTTGTGTAAGGCACTCTCAATGAAAAAATTCTTTTAATAATAGCAGTCTTTACCAGCTCTGCAATTTAGAATCTTAAGGAGTTTACTGAGGCTACTACTGAGAGATTATGAGCTTTGTCCAGGTTCTTATGACCAAATTTATCAGTAATGGGACTTGAATCTAGTTCTAACTCTGAGTCTGACTTCTCTATTCAGTCTGGCATGGGATCTTTGTCTCCAAAAGAAATCTTTCTAAAAATCATCCACCAAGAAAACTGGAACACTAATGCATTATTGGTGGAATTGTGAACTGATCCAACCATTCTGGAGAGCAATTTGGAACCATGACCAAAGGGTTATAAAACTGTGCATACTCCTTGATCCAAAAATATCACTAGTAGGTCTGTATCCCAAAGACATCATAAAAAAAGAGAAAGGACCCACATGTAGAAGTTTTTATTGCTTCTCTTTTTGTGGTGACCAAGAATTGGAAATTGAGGGGATGCCCATTAATTAGGGAATGTCTGAACAAGTTGAGGTATATGAATATAATGGAATACTATTATGCTATAAGAAATGATGAGCAGGCAGATTTTAGAAAAACCTTGAAAGATTTATATGAATTGATGCTGAGTAAAGAGAGCAGAACCAGGATAACATTGTACATAGCAACACTGTGCAATGATCAAATTTGATAGACTGGGTTCTTCTCAGAAATAAAATGATCTAAGACAACTCCAAAAGACTCATGATGGAAAATATCATCCATATCCAGAGAAAGAACTATGGAGTCTGAATGCAGATTGAAGGATTTGAATTCAGATATTCCTGATGCCACGTCCAGCTTACTATCCACTATGCCAGGCTGCCTTTCTCTTCTGTAAATGGAGGATAATAATATAGCTCTCGAGTTTGTTTTGTATTTTCTTTCTCTTGGTTTTTCCCTTTGGATCTTCTTTCACAGTGTGACTAATGTGGAAATGTATTCAATATGATTGTATAAATATTGCTTGTCATCTTGAGAAGGGTGGAGAGGAAGGAGGAAGAAAAGTTTGGAACTTAAAATCTTATAAAAGTGAACGTTGAAAACTATCTTTACATTTACTTGGGAAAAAATACTATTAAATCATCACCTGACCCCCTCAAGATAGTCGATTACTCCCCACTGCTTATCAACTAAAGTGAAAATTCTCTCCTCTGTTATTTTTAGTTCCCACAGTTTGACTCCAACCTTTAGCATTATTTTTCCTACTATCCCCAAATACCAATGTTTCTTCTGAATTATTATTCTTTCTGCTCAATCTGTGCCTTTTCCTCTCCCATTTCCTACCTTTTCTTGTTGTCTGTACCACTTCTTGGACACAATTCATCTCCATAAAAAGATAAAATAAAATAATAGCAGTAGAAATAATAATACAACTTAGCTAGAGATATTACAAGAAGCAGATGATATTTGTGAGATCCTGGAGAGCAGAGATTGCATATGAAATCATTTCTTTATATCCCCTAGAGCTAAGCATAGGGTCATATGGACCTGAATAAATCTTTTTGTTTTGACTACTATGATCCAGGCTCTGGGTTAGGCTCTGAGGATACCAAGGCAGAATCTGAATAACTTTTTCCCTCAATGAACTCCCATTCCACTAGGGTCAGTGAAGATATAAAGGCAAGAGCAGGTCATCTATGGAGCTCCACATGCCAAGGCCATCACAATTGTCAGTGTTTCCTGCATTGAAAGAGTCCATCATGGAATATTAGAGAGGTAATCAATCAACCAACAACATCATTGAGCACTTATTATGTGTGAGGCACAGTGCTAAGTACTGGTGATACAAAAACTGAAAATTGAAATCTTCCCTACCTTCTGGGAAGCTAACATTCTAATGAGGAAAACCCCATGGAGACACAGGAGAATTTACAGATAACATATGAAACAGGAAGTGTTGCTGTAGCAAGTAGAGGGATTGGGAAAGGGACCTGGGAGTTCATTTAGTCCCTTTGATTTTACACAGGGGAAATGGAGCTAAATGGAGTTCCTTGGATACTCAGATGGATTTTGAGTTTTCATTGCAGGGGGTAGGAGTGAAGGATTTATTCCAGTAGCACAAACTGTAACCCATCTGTGCCTTCTCACTTTTGTAATCTTATCTATATCTTTCTATAAATCTCCCATAGAGAATCCACCCGATGTCCTGCGGGTCTTTAAAATTTTATGACTGAGAGTAAAATATTAAAGCTGTTCATTCATCATCCCTTGCCCTCACTGTATCACCAGGTCCCCTCCTTTTCCAGTTACACATTTCCTTGAAGATGGCAGTCAGTTAGCATGACCACTTGTACTGGTATGGTAGGTGACACTGAAGTAGAGATAGTGAATACAAAGCAGTGGAGTCCAACTCATTTTGAGAAGACTGCTTATTGACATAGAAAATGACAAATTAACATTCTCTATGTAGTTATATTTTTATTTTATTAAAGATTCTCAATTACATTTTAATCTGATTTGGGCTTCCCTCTGAGGTTTGTGGCTTAGGGACAGACCCAAATCTGACACCTCTGGTGCAAAGGAAGAAAGTTACAAGATGATGTTTAGACAGAATATCAGGATCATGTGAAAGTTTTTGAAGGATGCCAGAGATCTGATCATATTTATAACAGGGAATTAGCCAGTAGAAAGAAAGAGAGATGAAAAATGAGAGAGAGGAGAGTATATGCACATTCCTAGTTCCATAAGAAAATCTCCAGCTCTCACATCAGTTAAAGGAGTTTTGAAGGATTAGAATCTTTAGACAGCTCCAAAACGAGTAATTTTATTACTTGTTGTATTCATCTCTGAAGTAATGCTGCCCTCATGAGGTCATTTCAAGCCTTCTACGTTAAACTCTTCCTTCCTAGCATTGATTAAAAGTCCACGGTGATGCAATGGTCCAGAAAGAAGAAGCAAAGGATTCTGGAGGACTTGGGTTCCACTTTACCATTAGACTGGGCATTTGGCTTAAAGAAAACAGATGGATGATATGATCTTAGAAATCCCTCTCAGCTCTGGCTTCTGTATTCAGTGTTCCAAACTTACTCTGAGCTCAGACATGATATAGCTTATGTTCTAAGGTTCCTCAGCTCTGACATTCTAAAATTCAAGATGCCTCACACATCTGATATTCCATGTTCTATGTTGTAACATGCCTCCAGTCTCTGATATTCCAGGTCCTAAAGTCCCAACTCTAACATTTTATGTTATAAGGGGAAAGAAGGAAGTATAGTGAACAGAGGGTTCAAAAGCCCAACTTAAAACAGAGCCTCTGACACAAACTATTTGTGTGTTCAAAGGCAAGTCACCTGATTTTGCACTGTCCCAAACAACTTTATAAAATTATAGTCAATTAAACAATGAACAAACATTTACTAAGAAGTTGCCATGTGCCAGGCACTCTGATAAGGATACAAACATAAAACATAAAACAATACCTACTCTCAAGAAGGTTGTGCTCTAATGGGAAGACAGCATATACATATAGAAGTACTTATAGAATAAGCATAAATAGAGTAAATACAAATGAAAATAATGTATTTAAATACAAGGGAGTTCGGAGGGGCATAAGTAGTTGGGGAAATTGGAAAGGATTCATGCAGAAGGCAATACTGGAGTTGTATATTGAATAAAGAGGGGGAATTCTATGGGAGGGGGAGGGGAAAGGGAATGCATTCCAGCAGCGGGGCAAAGGCAATGTTAAAGCACAGAGATGAGATGAATTACCATGTGTGAAAAACAGAGAGGCCATTTTATTTGACTTGTAAAAAGTGAGACTGGATGCATTGTCTAAAAATGACAGGTTTGGGCCAGGTTGTGAAGACCTTTAACAAGAAAACAATTTATATTTTATTCCAGGTGCCATAGGGAGTCACAGGAGTTTACTGAGTAGGGGAAGTCACACGATCAGGTCTGTAGTTAAGAAAATTCTTACTGATAGCTCTAGAGACCTGCTGAAGACCAATTACAAAGCTATTTCAATAAGTCTGAGGTAGTACAAGTTTTCTTATCCCCATTTCCCAGATGAGAACCAGGAGGCACAGAGATAAAGTTATCTAGGGTCACCCTACTAATCAGTGTCAGAGCGAGAAGTGTAACTCTAAGTCCTGACTCCAAGGCTTTTGTTTACTCCACTGTTGGAGTAAACTTCATCTGTTTCAGGCTTCCTCTTGGTTTAAAGGCTTGGGATGGCAAGCAAAATAGGATCTTTTGCTGTTTTTGTTTTAGCATAATCATGTGCCTCTGATTGAATCTTGCCTTTATCAATCAAGAGTCTTTACTAGGAGTAAAGTACAAAAACAAGAGTTTCCTTAACTAGAAACAGTATATGTATTTGTATTATTAATTATTTTAATGTGATTAAAGATCTTCCCCATCCATTAATGGGCCTGCTCATTAAAGGGAGCTTGATTAGGGAAGATTTGTGGGAAAGCTTAAGCTTTTTGTTAATGAGGCACTGGCTCTCAAGGGCTGTGATTCCCTCTGACTTTAAAAAAATACTCTGAATTGAAGTTTTACTTTGGGGCTTACTGGAAGTGTTTGTTTGGCCAGATGAGGACTCTGGGAAGCTCCACCCCTACATTGAAAACCCAGATATCTGTGCTTCCCTCTCTGGTAACTGTGGTCAGAGAGTTGGACCTGCCTGTTGAATTATGCTCAGACAGAGGAAGCCATGTCTGTTGATCTTTGATTTCTCTGTATTTTCTTTGAAGTTCGGGGTGCTGACTCCTCTGAACTAGGTGAATGATATATGTGCTTGGTTAAAGGAATGATACATGTGCTTGATTAAAGTGCTAACCCCTCAAAAGTTGCCTTTCCTTTTATGAATGCAGATCTAAGAACCTGTGATAGCAGACCACCATGTGTATGTTGGGGTGCTTACTGTTACATGGCTGGGTCACTATGGGAGGCATTATGACTAAGCCAGGCTGTGTGGGGGCCACACTAGGTGATCAAAAGAACAGTGGACTTTGAATAACAGGACCTCAGATCAACTTTCAATTCTGCCACTTATCATTTGCATAACCTTGGGCAATGTCTCTCTCTGGCTCTTAGTTTGAGATGATTGGATTCCATCTGCGAGATCTTCTTGAGTTCCGAATCTTACTGTGAAATTTTCAACTTCTCTGAGTTAATAGAATCTGGGTTCAAATTCCATCTATGATTCTTAGAACCTAGTCCTAACCTAGGACAAGCCACTACCCTCCCTGGGTCTCAGATTCTTCTCTAAAATGAGATCAGACATCCCTAGGATCTTATTAATCAATAAATCATTGGAGTTATTAGATACAAATTATTCCCAGTGTGGGAAAGTAAACGGCCTCCATCAAAGTGCTCTTCTTAGGCCTCATCTGATGTTGGAGGTAACCTTGGGTACTTTATGCTAACAGAACACCAGCCCTGGTAAGTACTGCCAAGCTGGACAAGCCTTGAAGATGGTCCTAGTGATGAAGTATGTACTATCATCCAATAACTAACCTGGCTAAATCTGGAGATCATCACCATTTTAGTTGGGGGGAAGAGGGGAGATTAGATTTTTAGTTAAAGCAACTCTAGAACACAATCCAGTAAGCTATGGATGTAGGGCTAGTCATAAAGGGAGTGTCCACATTAGAGGAATTTATACAACCTGTAATACAAGAGAAATGAAAGATAATGGGGAAGTGGAAGGGAGAATGGGCAGCTACATGGCTCAGTGAATAAGACTGAGGAAGACCTGAATTCAAATTCAGCCTCAGACACTTACTAGCTGTGTTACCCTGGGCAAGTGACTTAACCCTGTTTGACTCAGTTTCCTCACCTATAAAATGAGCTGGAGAAGAAAATGGCAAACCACTCCAGTACCTTTGCCAAGAAAACCCCAAATGGAGTCAGGAAGACTGCACACAACAATAGGGAGGGAGGATGCAAATATTCATCCAATTCAACAAACATTCATTAAAGTACCTACTTGTGTGTGGTACTATGCTAAAGATACATACCTTCTATGACTTCATTCAAATTTTCATCTAAATCAAATGGTAAAAATATTGAGCAATACCATGTCAAGGGCAGAACCTTGGAACATGTCTCTAGACCCCACCCCCCAAGCTGATGTCTTTGCTTTAATGCTCGTTCTTTGGATCCAGTCATTCAATCAATTCCAAAGTGACCTAAGTGTACAACAACAACAACAAAAACATCAATAGCTATTATTTCTATAGCACTTTAAAGTTTGCAGACTCAAATATTATCCTTTTATCCTCACAACCATGATGGGAGAGAGGTGTCATCCTCATTTGATGGATGATCTATAATTAACCCATATCTCTCCATCTAATCCCCCAAAAAAGAGCATGAGACTTTGTCAAATGATTGGCTAAAACTGAAGTATTCTATGTAGATAAACATTCCTTGATGTTCTGTCTCGGTACCCTGTCAAAAAAGAAATGATCAGGCTGACACAACTTGATGGAGGCTGAGTTGACTTCTGATAATCTCTGCTTCCTTTTCTAAATGTTTACAAATGATTCTTCTAATAACGCATTAACGATTATGCCAGGCATTGAAGTCAAGGTCACTTGCCTAAAGTTTTTGGTCAATGTACTTTCCTTTTTTTTCTAATTTGACACATTTACCCTTCTTCAACTTTGGAGAAAATATGACAAATATGATACACTGGAACTTTAAATTACCAAGGAAATCACTGCCATGACCATATTAGCACTTATCTATGTGTGATACTGAGGCAATTTGGAAAGGAGGGGGATGGATTCTGGGACCCCTCCCAAAGACCAGAGTACAGGTGCAGGTCACCTGGAATGAATTCAGGGATTCAAGCATTCCTGAAGTCAAGGTGGTAAAAATTTATTGTTGGGGAGGAGCCAAGATGGCAGAGTAGAAAGATACACATATGCTAGCTCCTGACCCACAGCCCATGAAATACCTGTGAAGAAGAACTCCCAAAAAATTCTTGGAGCAGCAGAAGCCACAGAACAATACAATGGGGGAGATTTCTGTTCCAGAGAGACTTGAAAAACTGACCCGAAAGGTCCATCGTGCACCTGACCCAGAGCACAGCCCAGCCCTGCCTTGGCCACACGGCAACGAGAGGAGCAGATCTGAGCAGGCTTCAAGGGATGGAAACTCCAGCAGCAGCGCAGGTCCCTCCACCCACAGACACCAAAGGTCAGTGAGAGAGCCTTTTTGGCCAAGAGAGGAATGGGGTGTACCCATAACTCAGGCCCCCTCGGGAGGCAGCAGTGGAGGTGGCAGCAGACCAGAGAGCTCCCAAAGCAGGTAGGAGCCTGGATCCATTGTTGAAGGTCTCCACATAAACCCCCTGAGGGAACTGAGCCCTGTGTGGAGGCCCTGCCCCCACCTGAGCACCTGAACTTAATCTTACACTGAATAGCAGCCCCACCCTCACCAAAAGCCCTGAGGCTGGGAAGCAGCATTTGAATCTCAGTCCCTAAGTGCTAGCTGGGCCAATCTGGAGGCATGGTAGGTGTGGAAAGGAAACTCAGAAGTCAAGTAACTGGCTGGGAAAATACCCAGAAAAGGGGAAAAAAATAAGACCATAGAAGGTTACTTTCTTGGTGAACAGATATCTCCTCCCTTCCTTTCAGATGAGGAAGAACAATGCTTACCATCAGGGAAAGACATAGAAATCAAGGCTTCTGTATCCCCATCATCCAAAATAAATATTCAATGGGCTCAGGCCATGGAAGACCTCAAAAAGGATTTTGAAAATCAAGGTAGAGAGGTGGAGGAAAAACTGGGAAGAGAAATGAGAGAGATGAAAGAAAAGTATGGAAAGCAGGTCAACACCTTGCTAAAGGAGACTCAAAAAAATGCTGAAGAAAATAACACCTTGAAAAGTAGGCTAACTCAATTGGCAAAAGAGGTTCAAAAAGCCAACGAGGAGAAGAATGCTTTCAAAAGCAGAATTAGCCAAATGGAAAAGGAGGTCCAAAAGTTCACTGAAGAAAATAGCTCTTTCAAAATTAGAATGGAACAGATGGAGGCTAATGACTTTATGAGAAACCAAGAAATCACAAAAGAAAACCAAAAGAATGAAAAAATGGAAGAGAATGTGAAATATCCCATTGGAAAAACAACTGACCTGGAAAATAGATCCAGGAGAGACAATTTAAAAATTATGGGACTACCTGAAAGCCATGACCAAAAAAAAGAGCCTAGACATCACCTTTCATGAAATTATCAAGGAAAACTTCCCTGAGATTCTAGAACCAGAGGGCAAAATAAGTATTCAAGGAATCCACAGATCACCACCTGAAAGAGATCCAAAAAGAGAAACTCCTAGGAACATTGTGGCCAAATTCCAGAGTTCACTGGTCAAGGAGAAAATATTGCAAGCAGCTAGAAAGAAACAATTCAAGCATTGTGGGAATACAATCAGGATAACACAAGATCTAGCAGCTTCTACATTAAGGGATCAAAGGGCGTGGAATATCATATTCCAGAAGTCAAAGGAACTAGGACTAAAACCAAGAATCACCTACCCAGCAAAACTGAGTATAATACTTCAGGGGAAAAATGGTCTTTCAATGAAATCGAGGACTTTCAAGCATTCTTGATGAAAAGACCAGAGCTGAAAAGAAAATCTGACTTTCAAACACAAGAATGAAGAGAAGCATGAAAGGGTAAACAGCAAAGAGAAGTCATAAGGGACTTACTAAAGTTGAACTGTTTACATTCCTACAGGAAAAGACAATATTCATAACTCTTGAAACTTTTCAGTATCTGGGTAGTGGGTGGGATTACACACACACACACACACACACAAACACACACACACACACAGCACAGAGTGAATTGAATAGGATAGGATCATATCTTAAAAAAATGAAATTAAGCGGTGAGAGAGAAATATATTGGGAGGAGAAAGGGAGAAATGGAATGGGGCAAATTATCTATCATAAAAAAGGTAAGCAAAAGAGTTTTTAGTGGAGGGAAAAAGAGGGGAAGTGAGAGAAAAACATGAAGTTTATTCTCATCACATTTGACTAAAGGAAGGAATAAAATGCACACTCATTTTGGTATGAAAACCTATGTTACAATACAGGAAAATGGGGGACAAGGGGATAAGCAGGGTGGGGGGGATGATGGAAGGGAGGGCAATGGGAGGAGGGAGCAACTTGAAGTCAACTCTCTTGGGGAGGGATAGGATCAAAAGAGAGAATAGAAGCAATGGGGGGCAGGATAGGATGAAGGGAAATATAGTTAGTCTTACACAACATGACTATTATGGAAGTCATTTGCAAAACCACACAGATATGGCCTATATTGAATTGCTTGCCTTCCAAAGGGAATGGGTGGTGAGGGAGGGATGAAGAGAAGTTGGGACTCAAAGTTTTAGGAACAACTGTTGAGTACTGTTCTTGCTACCAGGAAATAAGAAATACAGGTAATGGAGTATAGAAAGTTATCTGGCCCTACAGTACAAAAGAGAAGATGGGGACAAGGGAAGGGAGGGATGATAGAAGAGAGGGCAGATTGGTGATAGGGGCAATTAGAATGCTCGGTGTTTTGGGGTGGGGGGAGGGGAGAAATGGGGAGAAAATTTGGAACCCAAAATTTTGTGAAAATGAATGTTAAAAGTTAAATAAATAAATTTTAAAAAATTTATTGTTACACTTTTCAGGGGGCAAGAGTTCTTAGGGAACCTGTGGTTTGAAAGGGGTACAGGTAAAATAGTATATTCTATAGTATAACATGTGCCCAATATTCTAACTAGGTGATTCAGGGAAGGATTAGGTAGTGGTTAAGGAGTGGTTAGTTCTTAAAGGAACATGTACTTTTGGTATCTACTGTACAGATATTTTACCCAGAGTTCATCAGGAAATAATCCAAGTGGGGCTATCTGGAGGTGTGGTTTTAGGCCTGAAACATCAGTAAGTCAACAAAAGGTCACGACTGACTGAAAAATACCCAGACTGGTCCCATCAGTCTTGTTAGACAAGATAAATGTAAAGGAGTATACATATGTCTAAGTCTAGGATACGTATGATTGGTCAGTGAGTAATAAATGTCATGATGACCCAGTACACAACCAGTTCAGCCAGTTCACAGTTGGCTCAAACGAATACATTCTATAGGTGCAGCTGCCTACTGTACCAGGAAGAGAAGTAAAAGTTTTGCTAGGGCAGGCTGTCCTTGGGCCAGGGAGAAACTTGGATAGTGTTTTGAGGCTAGGGAGAAATGTGATTTTAGAATTGGGATCCAAGCACAAGGCACCCATGCACCTCATCAATACCACGGGTGGAGGTTACCATATTGGATTTATACCCAAATGAACACACAGAATGCTGGGATCATTTGGAATTTAGTTCAACCAAACTGAACAATCAAAGGTCCAAATGTGCTCAAATTCCCACTTCATAGACCTGTTATCTGGCATGGTTTGGATAGTGTTAAAGAGAAGGAATGAACTAAGTAATTTCTATAGATCTCTTCTAGAGGCAACATCCTACTTTGGGCAGTATGGAAGAATAATAGGTACAATAACCCAAGGAGGGAGCCTTCCCCTACTATCTTATCATGAGGCAGCTAGGTGGAGTCATTACTAGATATGAGTGCTCTACTTGGCTTAGTAGAGTACTGGGCATGGAGCCAGGAAGACCTGACTGGAAATTCAGCCCCAGATACTTTTTAGCTGTGTGATGCTGGGCAAGTCACATAACCTTGCTTGCCTCTTTTCCTCATCTGAAAAATGAGTTGGAGAAGGAAATGGCAAAGATACTCTAGTATCTGTCAAGAAAACCCCAAATGGTGTCACACAGAGTCAGGTAAGACTGAAATGACTTAATAACAGCTGTATTTGGAATCAAGATCATTTTGAATCCAGCCTCAGACACTTACCAGTTATGACTCAGAGCGAGTCACTTAACTCCTCAGTTTCTTTCATATGTAAAATAGTGTTAATAAAACCCCCACTACACAGGATTGTGGTGAATATCAAATAGGATAAAACATGCAAAATGTTTCAGAAACCTTAAAGTACTACAGAAATGTTAGCTCTTATAATTATTCTACTGTGAGAGAAGTAGAGTCAAACAAACCGTACCTCCCACCTTCTCTAGTTTTAACAGACCTCATGTGCAGCTCAGTGGGAGTCCTAGGAAGCATAGGTTTGTTTTTGGAAATGAAGTAAATTAAAAAGAGTCAGGATTGATGGACTCGGACGTCAAAAGGAAGGGGAAAAAATCACACATCCATATGTGCATATGCAAGGTACCTCAAAAGTTTAATGACTTAAAAGTGAACTGAGATTTGTGGGGTCCTTTATGTGTATATTGGCTACATTTACAAGTCCATTGTCCTCAATTTAAATACTTTTCTTCATAAGAGGGTGAATCTGACCCTCTCTGGGTTAGCTACTTCTTCTGGAAAAAGTGGAAGTTTTCCAGATGACTCATGATCACTGTGTAACACAGAAATGAAATGAGGCAAGGGGTATAATAATGCTGCACTTTGTAACAGATTCACAAGTGCCCCAGAACCCTCAGAATTCACTTCTTTGCCTGCATCCTGAATTTACTATCACTGAATATTCTAATCACTCCTTACCTTTATTCCATTTGCAAACTCCTTGAGGGCAGAGATTTACTTCTTGTTGTCACTGTATCCTTAGCAACTCAATTGGTTGGTGGGTTGGTTGATTAAATGGTCAAAGGAAATTTTCAGATTGAGACACAATACTTTGTAGATGAGTCATGGGGTACACCAGATGTGTCTAAAATAGGGCCCCAAATGACCTCTTATGCCCAAATTTATCTAGTGTAGACTTTATCCTTTATTTTCATCTTTAAAGGGCTTTCCGGCCATGCAAAAACAAAAAATTAGTTATGCCCTTTTTTTCTTCCTTTGTTATATATACTACATGAAACAGAAGGAGTAGAGAGAGGAAGGAGTGTAATTGGGTATAAAAAAAAAGAGTCACAATAGCAAGCTATTTTATTTCTCAATGAGACCAGCACCCAACAGCATGCAGTTAAGAAATACCCCCCCAAAAAAACACCACATTTGAATTTTAAGCTTCTTTTGAGTATGGAGTCAGAATTCCAGCAATCCCAAGAACTTTATGAAAGAGAGTGAGAAAAGGTGGCCTTAAGGTAAGCAGCAGTGAGTGTGTGTGTGTGTGTGTGTGTGTGTGTGTGTGTGTGTGTGTGTGTGTGTGTGTGTGTGTGTAACTTCTTGGAGAATGAGAAAGTGTAGAAAAGGCTCAGCATTGTCTGATTTAGGCCAGCCCACATGTATAATCTTGAAAATTAAATGCATCTGCCATGTTGAGAAGTCTCCTCACTCCCCTGGCCCTCCCTATCAGCCTGCTGAAGGGATCTGTGGGTTGTTTCATACCCCTTCTCTCTAGCCCTGGGTGGCATCAAGAAGGCCCAAGGAGCAGGTTGAAGTTAGAGAGGGAAGAGCTTAGTAAAGCATGGTTGACAATAGGCCTTGTCATTCTGTTCTCGGAAAATGCCCTTGGAAAGCTGAGTCAGGCAGAATGCACACACAAAATGCTCTGGGTGAAATTTGCGCCCCATGGCACTGATGCAACGGCCAGTGATGGGCTGCTCACACCCGTGGCAGATGGTTCCTTGCCGCTTATGGTAGTGCCGCTCACAGAAAGGCTGCCCGTTCAGCTCAAAGAAAGAGGCTGTGGAGAAAGCCTGGAAACAGTCCTGGGAAGAAGAGAAAGAACAAATAGAGGCTAAGAAGGGACCATGTTTAACCATCCTCAGAAAACAGAAGCCCAGGGTCTGAGAACTCATAAGCTTCTCAAGGCAATAGAGCTGAGGGCATCTTCTCTGGAAGAATACTATGGCAAAGGTCAGGACTACGGAGGGGGTAAGTATGGGGGTGGGGGGATAAGCATTTATGTAGCATCTACTATGTGCCCTTCCATCCCTTGAGTAACTACTTAAAGAAGCCTATTTATTGAATGGGTGTATCTCATTCAAAGTGAGAATATGATGAGACCTTAACCTGAAAGGGCCAGGGTCTCCCAATGCATCCTGGGCCACCTCCAGTTGTCCTGATGAATATCAGGCCACTGGACACAGATGGCTCAGGAGAAGAAAGTGAAGTTAGTGACCTTGCACAGCCCTCCCTCACTCAAATCAAAGTAAACTGCAAGTCATGTCATCATCTTGATGTCATGGTCCTCTTCAAGAACCAAGGACAAACACAAGAACTAACTATGTGCCCTTACTGTACCAATTCCTTTACAAATCTTATCTCATTTTATCCACACAACCCTGGGAAATAGGTGTTGTAATTGGGAATAATTCCCATTTTACAGTTGAAGAACTGAAGAAAATAGAAGTTAAGTGATTTGCCCAGGGTCACACAAGTAATAAGTTTCCAAAGGATGAATTTGAACTCAGGTCTTTCTGATTTCAGGTCCATCACTCTATTTCCCTGTATCACCTAGATGCCCATCAAGGATACTGTCTGTCCATTCTCTTTTAGAGGGTCTGTCTCCAATGCAGATTTGGCAGGAACACTGACCTCTCCCTGAAAGCTCTCTAAATCATGGTATCATTAGCTGTGGATTGGGACAAGGACATAATAATCCAACACACCCCCCCTTCCCACTTTAAAAAAGGGAAGAAAATGAGACCCAGACAAACCTGGTGATTTTCAGATCCCAGATGTGGTATTTGAGCCCCCCTTACTAGTTCCAATGCTACCTAATTCTCCCTAAGGCCCCATGCTGACTGACCCCACACACGAAGCACTCAGGGTGCCAGACGGCATCCATGGCTGACAGATAATTCTCCAACACGGGACGGTTGCAGCCTCTACACCTGGGAGCAAACATGGCTAAGAAATCTTTCCGGCAGTATGGTTTCTTGTCCTTTTCATGAAATCCTGGGGAAACAGAGCCAAAGAGACACATCATCATATGAAATATGAGTTTACGTCCAAAATCAAAATTGTCTGTGACCTTGAGACCAAGTTAACTTATTCAAAACAAAATCAGTTGACTGAGGGGAGAGACCTTTTCCTTTGGCAGTGAAAAATCACACTCAATACCTGCTATCTGGGTCTAGGAGGGTCTACGGTTCCTTAGAGACAGGGGGACTGCTTGCTCCTCCTCACTATGGGGACTCCATTGAAATCTTCTTGGTTCTTGAAAGGATAACAAATGCCTTTTAGGCATCCTGAACTGGATTCGAGTAGACATCTTAAACTCAATATATCCCAAACCAAAGTCATTATCTTTCCTCCTCTTACTTGCACACCATCCTCCCAGTCATCTTGGATTCCTTGCTCTCTCTCTCTCACCTCCCAAGTCTATCTGTTCCTGAGCCCTGTTGTTTACACCTTTGGGACACCTGTCAAATACTCCCCCTTCTTTCCTCTGACACCACCACTCCCTGATTCAGGCCTTCATCAAATAAGAAGCTTGCCAGTGGGCCTGATGGGTCTGCCAGCCTCATACTTCTCCCCTCTCCAATACCATAATCAGCCACTAAAATGATTTTCCTAGAGCACAACTATGACCATGTCAAGCTGCCTCCCTCCCCACTCCAGTGCCTTCCTGTTGTCTCTACGAGTAAATACAAAATGCTCAATTTCACATTTAAAGACCTTAATAACCAACCTCCTCCTACCTTTCCAGTCTTCTTCCACCTTACTTCCCAGTGACCCTGCTCTTCTGGTTGTTTCATGAAGAAAATGCTCCATCTCTTGGCATTTTCTCTCATTATTACCCATTCCTAGAAGGCTCTCCCTCCTCCTCTAGTGACTACTGACTTCCCTGACTTCTATTAAGTCCCAGCTAAAATCCCACCTTCATCAGGAAGCCTGCTCTGTCACCGCTTTATTCCCTGTCTATGCATCGTGTACATAGCTTGTTTGTGTTTATCTGCTAGGATGCTGTCTTGTCAGATTATGAGTTCCTTGAGGGCAGGGACTGTCATTTGCCTCTTTTTTGTATCCTTGGCACTTAGCAAACTACCTGGTATACAGTAGGTCCTTAATAAATATAAATTGATTGGCTGACTGAACGAGAAAAAGTATGGGAGTAAAACTATAGCTACAAACATGGACATGGCAAACATGAGCCAGGCTGCCAGCCTTGGGCAACATCTTTACTTTTGCAAAGTATTTTAGGCACAAAGCCCCTCTCTGGGAGGCAGCGCACGCTTTACAGCCTCGTTGTACAAACAAGGAACCTTAGGCTCTAAATAACAGGTCTATGATCACAATGCTAACCAGTGCCCAGGGTGGATTTTGAGCCCTTGTTTCTGGGCCCAGTCTCCATCTTACATAGTACGTATACTATATCAGGCTCAAACTCTGAACTTAAAGTTTCACAATAGGTATTCTCCTTTGTCCTTAATCTGAAAGGACTATCAGAAACGATTTTAGTAGATCTCTTTATATTCTCTGACCTCTCTGCCAATATTGCTGGAAGAAAGCCACATCAACAGCAATCCAAGCTCTTACTATATAAAGAGAGAGTTAAAGAGATTTCTTTCCTCATTTTCACCTTTCCCACTGAGAGGAGGAGCCCACAGCCAGCAGTTTTTTGTTGTTTTTTCTCTTAGCAAATATCCTAGACAGAAGTGGGTAGAATGACCAAGGACCAACTGCAGTCTTGGGTAGGAGCTTCTCTTCTTCCCAGTCCCCAAACTATTCCACTGGGTCACTCTGATGTATTTCACATTTCCCAATTGGTATGGCTTTGCTGGAAATCAGCAGATGAATTAATATAATCTAAAGATTTGCTTTCTAGTAGTAACTAGTAGTTACCTACTAGTGATCTTGGATTAATAAATGTTTGTTGGATGGAGGAATGACTGTCTCATCAGATGCTTTCTTCTGGTATTTTCTGAAGATACAGGAGAGGAGCTCAATTTTTTCCCCTCCATCATACCAAAGAATTCCATAAATTTCACATGGTCTTAAGCTTATTAACAAAGGCAATTAAATTCACTGAGGGCTGCTATTGAGGCCATAAAATTCTGCTTATCATCACCCTGGGCTTCTAACCTGTAATACTGAACCAAGCCGGGTAAATGACTATGATGGTGAATAAAGCCACTTTTAATGCGGCTTCTGAAAGTAATGACTCAATCACGACAAATGACCCAGGAATGACCCTCTGAGAAGCAGTTGCTCAAGAGAAGGGCCCGGGAATCTGAAGAAAGAGCAGAAAAGTAACAACAGCCATTCACAAGAATCTCGGGGGAGGAAAGCTCAAAACTAATCAGCTAAACTTTTGGTGGTGCCCCTCCATTTAATAATGTAGCAAATTGAGAAAGTTTCAGCATGTGGCCCCTTGAGACTCTCTCTGGGGCCAATTATCTCTGGAGGGCTGATGGGAAACACTGGCAATTAAAAGTACCACAACAGGGAAGGGGGTGTTGATGCTCTGCTGAGACTGTGAGCCACAAGGGAAATTAGTGAGTACCTGCAGGGCCAGGAAGGGAAACAGTGAAAAAGAAAGACAGGGATTCACCGTGGGCCTGCTCTCAGGGGACAGCACCTGCACCACCACGGAGGGGAGAGGAAACTCAAGTCTTTAAGGGATACAGAAAAGTACAGATGACAGTAATTTCTCTTGAGGTTAAAAAATCAAGTGGTCATGTAAAGAACTATACTACTTGTGGCAATTCCAAATGCTTCCACTGCTAAATTGACCAAAAGGTGGAGAGCCTCTAGATCAGGATAATTTTTCTGTAGACAAGAATACAGATGTTCACAGCAAAGGGCAGCGGGGGGGCGGGGCTGGAGCAGAGTTCTGATTCATGGACAAGCCTTTTGTGGTCAAAATCCTCCATTCATAAATTGGTTTTCATTTATTCTTGAAGAAACAAACTACCCCAAACAGAAATGAAAATGATCTCTCCATTAAAATGAGGCCCAGTCTGGGAAAGGAGCTACAGGCTAGGGTCAAGACTGCAAATTACCTGCAGGAATGTGGGAAGGGATGAATTTGAGCCAAAAGGTTCATCATGATAGCAAATCTGGCATTGATTTAGGCCAGGCAGGCCTAAAGCAGGAGCTAGTACTTGGGTACCCTTGGGCACAAGGTGATAAGGACAAAGGCACACCTGTGTTCTGTTCTTCTTCTAAATATATGCCTAGTGTCTGAAGAAATCTTCTGGGCCACACCTACCTTCCTCATTGAACACTTCGCCACAGTGGAAGCAGAAGAAATGCTCTGGGTGCCAGGTTTGGTCCATCGCTGTCAGCACCTTCTGCAAAAGGGACATACACACATGCCCATGTCAGAATGTGACACTATCAACACAAATCAGGGCTTGGAGGGGCAGCTGCCTTCTTACTTACATCAAGAATGGGGGCAGCACAGTATGCGCACCGGGGGGAGAAAAGCTGGTGGTAGTCCTTGGAGCAATAAGCCAAGCCATTGC
The DNA here is from genome assembly GCF_028372415.1 of Notamacropus eugenii. Lineage (NCBI taxonomy): Eukaryota > Metazoa > Chordata > Mammalia > Diprotodontia > Macropodidae > Notamacropus > Notamacropus eugenii. The sequence continues at coordinate 4,740,049 of NC_092873.1, forward strand.
GCTCGAAGAAGGGGTTGCTGCAGCCGATTTCCTTTTTGCAATGAGTACAGACAAAATGTTCTGGATGCCATGTCTGCCCTAGAGCTGTGATCACCTACAGTGATACAAAAGGTTAAATGCCTGCTATGTGAGAAGCACTATGAGGAACACTAGGTTACAAAGACAAATATAAAACAGGTCTGGCCCTCAAGGAGTTCCTGTTCTGCTGGGATATGACACGTAGACAGAGAAGTGAACACGAGGTGAGCTAAGGAGAAAGAACCTCCATTAGTGGGGCCTCAGGAACAGGATCACAAGGAGGTGGGCCTTGAGCTGAGGTCCAAAATAACCACTACCAAAGCCTAGGCCAGGGCTGGAGAACCTGTGGCCATGTAGTTTTGGATCTGATCTGTAAAATTTGGATTCAGTCAAAAGGCCGCACTTAAGGATTTAGAAAGACACATGTGGCCTTATAAGGATTGGTTCTGAAAATTTGGACTCAGCCAAAAAGTTGCACTTTAAGGATTTAGAAGGACACATGTGCCTTAAGGTCACAGGTTCCCCACCCCTGGCCTAGAGAATCCACTTAACACAGTCTTTCAAAGTGGTGAAGAGAAGTCCTGCAGGGATATGCTCAAGGGCTCTGCAAAGAAAATAGGAAAAAAACCTTTGCAGCAAGTTTTTCTGATACAAGGCTAAAGAAGGAATAGGGGCTCAATAAATACTTGGAGAAGGAAATGGCAAACCCCTCCAGTATCTTTGCCAAGAAAATCCCAAATGGGGTCACAGAGTCAGACATGACTGAAACAACTAAACAACAACAAATACTTAACTGATTGATTAAAAATGAATTAACACCAAAAAACTCAGTTAGAATTTGCTAAGAATGAGGGGAAAATTCAAATTTAAACAAGTGAACTTTATTATTTAAATAATACTTGTCACTTTGATGTATGTAAAGGGGAACCTAATACTGATGGTGCTGAAATAAGAAGCACTCTTTCATTGTTGGTGGAGTTGTGAATTAGCACAACTCTGGTTACAGGCTTTCCCTTCCCCCACCCCTCCCAATGGTGGAGGGAGGTGAAAGATAGAGAAATAATTTTTCCAACTGAAAAAAAATTAAATTTGAATTTGTATACCTTTTCTGAAAAGAAATCTGGCAATATGCAATGAGTTATAAAACAGATTACATACTTTATTCCAAAGATCCTAGTACTAGAGCTACACTGCAAGGCTGTTACTAATGGAAGGGAAGGGGTATCTACTCAGAAATATTCAGAGTGGCTTTATTTGTAATAGCAAAAACTACAAACAGCTCACAAGTTCAATGACTGGTGAATGTTGAATAACTCATGGTATATTAGTGTAATGTAATATTACCACAAGAAATTAGAAATATAAAGAATACAAAGAAATGTAGAAGCGTTAGAGGAAGTGATCAAGAATTAGGAAAATATTCAAGGAATAACAATATACAAAAATAATAAGAGAAGCAAAATCTGATCATGTCAACAGAAGATCAGAAAAGGACAGAGAAGCAAATCAAGTACAATGTGTACATTTTGATTAAGTTGATATATACACCCTGGGTTCATGGTTCGTGTATGTCTTTATCTTTATTTTTGTTTATTTCAATACCTTTGATAGCTATTAAAGGTTTTTTATCATAAGAAAGGAAATCAAGATGAGAATAATCCGAAATGTTTACCTTAGAGAAAGTTCAGTCCTTGGTGGCATGCAGAGACAGACAGACAGACAGACAGACACACACACACACACACACACACACACACACACACACGTGGTTGCAGAACACCAAGCCTGAACTTTCCCACCTTTCCAGCAATGGGTTTTTGGCAGGAAGCACAGTGGCCCTTGGGGATGGTGGCAATGCCAAGGTCTTGCAAGTCCTGTTCCAATCCCCCAAGCATAGTGTCCAAGGAAGCACTGGAATCTTTTTTCTTTGGCACTGGCTCCTTGGGGCTATCAGACTTCACCATGACCTGCAAACAAGAAGAACAATTTTAAAAGGCACGAAAATTAGCAGCCTCCTGTACTTTCATGTTCACAAGCTCATTCCACATTCAGATCCCACTGTTACTTATGCATAACAACTGGTGGAAAGTCTATGACCCAGGAAAAGTATTGAAAATAAATACTTGGAGCAGCTAGGTGGTGCAGTGAATAGAGCACTGGCCTTGGAGTTGGGAAGACTTGAGTTCAAATTTGACCTCAGACACACTAGCTATGTGACTCTGGACAAGTCACTTAACCCCAATTGCTTCACCAAAAAAAACAAATGAAGAATGAAGAAAATAAAGGTGCCTAAAATGGGTGGATTCTTCTAGCCTTGATCTCTTATGACCCTATGTTCTATACTAATAGAGTACTGGCTCAGGAGTCAGAGGATATGGGTTCAAATCCCACCTCTATCACATACCACCAAGGTGACTTTATTCTGCTGCCCCTCCGTAAAATGAGGTGGTTGGACTAGATTAGCCTGAGGTCTCTTCCAGCTCTAGCTGTCTGATCCGATGATCTCCTAACTAGTTCAGTACCTTCCCAATAAACTATGCAACACACAATCCCAAAGCAGCCTAGGAAGCTGTTGTATCCCTCATCTTAAGGATCTACCATGACACTGTCGCTGCCTAGCTGGTCAAGTCAGAGGTTGGATGTGTAGTTTAGGGAAGGGAAAACTAAGGCAAAGATGAGAGGCATCTTCCAATGTCTGGAAGCCATGCAAAAGGATCCCAGAACTCAGCCCAAGAGCTAGTGGTTGGAGCAGGACAGTTTTCAGTTTAATATGAGGGAAATGATGACCAACAATGAAACCAGAAAGCAGTGGTAGCCTCTGTGACACTGGGGTGTTCTCAGAGAAGCCAAATGACCAAAGGCAGAGGTCCCTGAGGAGGTTAGGGTTGAACTGGATGACTTCTCTCCCTTAACTAAGACACTAGAAGGTAGTAGTGATAACTGTAATGGATTTGGAAATCAGGAGGTCTGATACTGATATCTACTAGCCTAGACAAGTCACTCTACTTTGCTAGATGATTTCATCAGCTCCCATTGATTTAATTACCATCTCTTTGCTGATGATTCTCAGATCTACTTTGCTGAGCTCCAATCTCACAACTCCAACTTGACTTTCAGAATGTCCAGCAGACATCTTAAATTCAATATGTCCCAAACCAAACTCATTTTCTTTCCTCCGAAACCCTCCCCTCCTCCTACCTTCTTTCTTGTTGAGGACAATACCATTCTCCCAGCCCCTCAGACTCACAACTTAGGAGTTATCCCGGACTCCTCACTATCTCACTCCCATACCCAAACTTGATTTCACCTGTTTCTCAGAAATATACCTCTTCCTTTTCTCTGACACTGACAATCCTCTGGTGCAGGCCTTTATCACCTCACACCTAGACTACTGAAGTAGCCTGCCTGCCTCAAGTCTCTCCTCACTCCACCATCCACTCAGTCACCAAAGTGGTTTTCCTAAAGCACAGGTCTGACCATGTCAGTCCCCTTCCTCAATACTCCAATGGCTCCCAATGACCCTCAGGATCAAATATAAAATCCTGTTTCATGTTTGAAGTTCTTCATAACCTCCCACCTCCTGCCTTTCCAGTCTTCTTACATCTAATTCCCTTTTCCCACCTTTACACTAAGTATTCTTTGAGCCAATGACACAGGCCTCCTGGCTCTTCCATGAACAATATACTCCATCTCCTAGCTCCAGGCATTTTCTCTATTGCTTTTTTCTGCTTCAAATCCTGTACAACCTTCAGGGTTTTTCTTAAGTCTACACTTTCCATGCAAGGTCTTTGAACAGAGACTAGATGACCTCTTGTTAGAAATGATGTGGACAGGATGTCTGCTCAGAAAGGGGATTGGGATGGGGAGCCTTTTGATACTTATGATTCAGTGAACAGATTTTGCCCAGTAAGCCCTGTCCTCACCAATATCCCACTTTTCTGGGCTTATATTTATTTATCCAATAAACATTTCATGATTACATAATGAGAAATGACACTACATTTGCCTGTGTTGTAGTTGTTTCATGTAAGACAGGACTTTATCTCCCAATTGGCTCATAGACTTATGTCAAGGAAAAAAACTTCCACATTTTAGGCACAAGTCTGCCAGAAACAACTTTGTTAATTTAACATAATTCTAAATCCAAGCATTTCTAGCACCTTCTCTCCCATTTACACTGCATACCACTCATTTGTACATAGTCGTTTGCATGTTGTCACTCCTATTACAATGTGAACTCCTTGAGGACAAGGACTGTTTTTCCTTGTTTTTGTTTGTATTCCCCAATCTGACAAATAGTAGGTGCTTATTTAATACTTGTTGCCTGTTATAGCTCAGAAAGAAGAATATCCAAACTGATAGTGTCCCCCTCCTTCACCCCACATTTCTTTACCACAAGACAATTTAGGTTACATTACAGATTAGCAAAGATGACAAAAAATGACAATAGTCAAAGAGTTGTGGGTTAATAGGTACACTAATACATTGTTGGTGGAGCTGTGAAATTGTACAACTGTTGTGCAAAACTTGGAATCATGCAAAGTGACTAAAATGTTCATAGAGGCCTCAAGGCTGCAGGTTTCCCACCCCTGGTTCATACCCTTTGAACCAGAAATTTCATTACTGGGCTTATACCCCAAGGAAGCCATCAATGAGAAGAAAATCCCCACAGACACCAAAATATTTATAGTATCACTTTTTGTGATAGCAAAGAATTATAAACAGTCGATGTCCATTAATTGGAAAATGGCAAACAAACTGGTACATGAAGGCCATGGAATATTACTATGTAAGAAATGATGTGTGTGATTAATAGAGAGAAGAATGGGGAAAACTACAGGAACCGATGTAGAGGAAGTCTGAAAGAAAATAAGAAACAAAATGACTAAAACAATGTAAATAGAAAAAAAAACACATAGCAACAAAAAAAATTAGAAAAAAATACACATCAAAAAATCCCAAATGAGTGTAGCAAAATTTTAAAGATCAAGTAAGACTCAGTTGAAGAGACATGAGACTACACCCCAACCCACCCCTTTGTGGAGATGGGACCTCTAAAGGTATCAGACATTGTACAGGTTTTGGGGCTTTTTCAAGATGTTGATTGTATTGATTTCTTCGTCTTCATTTTCTCTCTCCATTTCTCCCTCTCCGTCCTTCCTTTCCTCCCTCCCTCCTTTCCTCTCCTCCTCCTACTCCCTCCTCTCGTTCTTTCTCTCTCTCTCTCTCTCTCTCTCTCTCTCTTTTCAAAAATTACTATTTGTTATATGGAATGGCTCTCAGAGTGGGGGTGGGGGATAGAGAGAAAACTACAATAATGAAAAAAACATGACATTAATAAAACCTGGTAATATTTTTAAAAATTTAAGGCAACATTTGTAGGAATCTTGAACAAGGAAAAAGATCCCATATTAAAATGTGGTTTGGGTTTAACATTCTACTGCATCTTAATCTTCTACAACTATTCAATTCCTTCCTTGATTATTTACCTCAAGGATTAAAAGGACTTCTTATCCTCTGTGACCAAGATCCTAATCTAAAGGCTCTTTACCTGAGTTTCATGAACTTTTATAAAATATCTTGACAAATGTGTTTCAAAATAGTTTCCTTATTTTATTTTATGCATTTAAAACTATTCTTCCAAGAAGGGATCCATTGACTTTAGACTGCCAAAAAGGTTCGTGACACAAAAAAGAACTCTTAAGAACTCTTGCTCTAAACTCTTCTGAATGGAAAGGCCAGTACTCTAGGTGGATCACAGGGCTAGTACTTTCAGGGGATGCAGAAGGCAATAATCTTGTTTGGACATGGGGCACTTTTTGCCTTCCTTGGATCTTAGGTTTTTGTTCTTGATCTTCTACACATTTTCCCAAAGGGAAAAATCTAGAAAGGATTTTCTTGATATTTTAAATTGAATTAAAAGGAAGTTTTTAACGTTTCCATATTTCCTAATGGTCATGGCTATTGTCACAGTCTCTTTTTGTAGCACATTGGTGTCTAGCACAGTTCTAGGCATACAAGCCAAGATAACTGAACTGGGGCATATAGTTGGTGCACATGAAGCTACAAGTCATTCCCTGAAGAAGAATAGAAACCAGAATCTTTATAGAGGTCCTAAACAGAAAGCTTAGTTTTATCATTATGTACTACATCACTGCTCCTTGTGAGAGCCTGTAGCACAGGGACCATCCTTACCTTGGCCTGCATCTGACACAGGTGAGCCATGAGTTCATCCAGCTGTGCTGCTGCTGGGGTGGCCTGATGCTGCAGCCCAGCCTCTGGCTCTTGAATATCACTACAAAGGAGAAAAAGTACATTTATCAATAACAGTCCTCAATCACTATCAACTGCAGTTTTAACTTTCATTTCTCTAGCTCAACATCTGACACCTAAATAGAAACAATTTTCCAGAAAGTAAAAGTAAAAAAATTGAACAACTAAAGGTAGTATAGATATTTTGTCCTATGCTTACTTGGTTTTGGTCTCAATTTGCCACCAATGTAAAATAGTTCTCAATTTCACACAGGAAAGTATAAAGTGTCTAAACTTTACCAGTGCTAAGTAGGACTGAAGGAACCTTTTAAAGGGCAGTCCTCTTAAAATCACTTCCTTGAGGAAAAATGATTTACCAATTTATTATATATATTCTTTTCTGCCATTTTCATTCATTGATTCAATGAACATTAATTAAGTACATACTGTGTGCCAAATACAGATGGGAGGTCACATTTCTAGGTGCCTGGCTCCATAAACCTTACTTACAGTCAAATATATGACTAGAACACAGGACACATAGTGCTACTGAGCCCTGATCACTATTCCAAGTCTGCCAGCAATACTCTATACAATGCAAGAAATTGCTCTACCTAAGTGTCTCTTTTGACAACTCTAAGGTAACAATAACTAAATATGGCCCCTCTCTTTGCTCAGGGGTGAATGGTATGGCTCTTTCATCTTATAAGAAGACAAAAACACTTCCAATAGGGTTTGCTCCTAAAGGCTAAACAAACAAGTACCACATGACAGAGAAGGGGTACATACTAACTTAGACACAGTGGATAAAACTATAAAGAAAGGTGTTCTCACAGCTCTAAAGGAAGGTAAACTCACTTTTGCAAACGCCATACCTAAAAGAGCCATATGAAGATCATATATCCTGTGGAGAACTCCAAATACACGTCATAAAAGTATTAAACTATAATATAGCCAAATGTGCTAATGTTTTCACCAAATACATTTTCACCACATTCCTTGAACATGGAGAATTAAAAAGGTAGGTATTTTAAGATAAAGAGAATTAGTTTATTATTTAAGAATAATCTACTATTAATCCTTCATCAATTGTTATTGACTCTAAGCATGCAAAAAAGTATCCGAGAGGCTGATTTACAAGTGACATATTCATTTATACTTCTACTTAAAATTCCCTATAAATGCAAGTGAATAGAAGCAAGTAGAAAACTATCAGCCTGGTATAGTCCCTGTTTTTAAAATGATGGCAAAGCTTTACATGCCCTTTTTTATACCTTATTTCTGTCACATCTGATTTCGGGGTAACTAGGGAGAATAGCTACCAACCTGTTTCTTACCCTACAAGAAAAACAATTCACTGATTTGTTTTTCTGCCTCACGGATAAGGGGGTGGGTGGCTGCCTGCATGCACAGACAGAATGGGGAAGAAAATGCAACATTTCTTTCTCACTTCATTTATTATAATGGAGGAGAAATTAAAAAAAAAAAAGGCCAATGGATCTTTGGGGTCCAAAGAAGCACAGTGGAATGGATCAAATGAGAAGTTTAGAATAGTCAGAAGATCTTGGTTTGAATCCCAGCTCTCCCTCATGACCTTGAGCAAATTATTTAACCTCTTTGAGCCTTAGTTCCTTCAGCCTTAAAAAGAGGGAATGAAAAAGTACGAGTAAAAATAGCAGTATGTTTTCTGCCACTTTAGGTACTCACACACCTCTAAAGTAAGCCTTCTCAAGGGATCACTGTCCAGCATTACCAGTGCTGCCACCTGCCTCTAATTCCAGGGTAGCCTTCCACTGCCATGCACCTTAATTAGATGACATACGCAGTGGGGCTGTGATCCAAAGATATTAAGTTTATATATCTTGGCTCTCATATTACTGGGCAAATCAGTTTCTCTCAATTTATTGCTCAAATGTGCAAAAGAGAAGGGCATATCTGGCCAGCTCTCTATCTCCTAGGCAGGGCAGAGCCATGTGAATTCTGGGATTACCTCTACTTTTCTAGATCTGCAAGAGAGCTGTGACCACTTAGCATTATGGGAATTTGCAAGCTGGACCTGGTCAGAGATGAGAAATGGTGGTGAGACTATGATAAATTTATGATCACTATCATTATGAATCTAAACATTCACGGCAATCAAATTTAAACAAAAAGATCAATGAAAATAAAATACCTGTAGACATTGGCCTCTTCAATCTTTGTAGTATATATCAGCTGTGCCTAAGATATAAAAGAGCGGTTTAAAAAAAACAAAAACCTCCACTGTTTTGGCATTCATTGACTGAAATCATCCTGGAGCTTTCTTCCTGTGTGGGTCCTCTCTACCGCAAAGGAGGTAACTTTCCCATACAGAAAATCCTTCCTTCTAGGCAAGAGTTGGATGAGTAAAGAAGGCAAGGGGACCAAAAGTATCTTCTCATCCCTATCCTGGGCCACCTATATTAGAATCATAGGGCATTTAGTCATGGCTTACTTTTCTATAATAAATTTCTCAAGGTTTTAGTCCCTTGACTAGCAACCACCGAGAATAATTTTTGAGAACTGTTAACTTCTTAAGATACAGGGTCCCTTTCTCAGATGAATGCATATAAATTCTGTTTTAGGTTTTTGTTCATTTTGAGGGGGAAGGGTTTTCATGTATATATACATATATGTGTGTGTGTGCATATATGTGTGTGTATATATGTGTGTGTATATAATATATATGTATATGAAATTCAGTGTGCATACATAGTGATATCTATTTCTCTTTCAAAGAGCTTTCATTTCCAGGGTACCCCAGTATTGGGAAGACTTTTCTATACTGACTAATATTTCAAAGATCTGTTATTTCACTTATATCACCACACCTTCCACCACAACACATTGTGACTTCTCCCCAACTTATGGGGTCAAACAGCTTACTGCTGTGAGTGACTGTAGTCAGTTGCTGGTAGCCAGCCCTCAGGAGCTGGGGCTCTCTGCTCAGTCCTCAGGGTGACAGGCACATAGTTCATCACAGAGCCCAGGCTCACAATCTAGAGCCCAACAGACCTTGCTACAGCTTCTTTGCTAGAACTCAAAGTCACAGCCATGGTCTAAGGAGGTACTGAAGAAGAACTTATTAATGGTCATTTATATGTAGGCATTTACCTACATGCTCAGAAGGAAACTGAAGGAAAAGCTTACCGGTATGGGCTGTAAGTCATCTGGGGCTGGACAGGCCTTAGCTGCCTCCACCTCCTTCTCATCCTTGCTGGGTTGCAGGAGAGGTTTGGGCTCTTCATAATTTTCCCCTAGGGAAGATCGTTCCAGTTCTTCCAACAAAGCATCTGAACCACCAAAGAATAAGAAACAAAAGACATCAAGTAACACATGACCTTTGTCACTAGAGCAGAGTCTTCCATCCCCATCTCTCTAGCCACCTCTTTCATGGATTATTTATTGTGCTTCCTGTGGAATGAGATCATATTTCATAAGGTGCTTAGCACAGTGTCTGGCATATAGTAGGCACTTTATAAATGCTTCTTCTCTTCCCCTTCCCTTGATTTTATCTCAATGTATACACACTGGTTTTTCAGAGTAGACATTGGCAACGCTTTGTGCAGACCATGGCTGCTTTCTAATTGTCTTCCACTTCTAGTTCCAATATAATATTCCATGACCTCATTAACGAAATGAGCACTATTCTGGAATCTCAGACCTGTATTCAAATTTCAGTGCTATCACTTACTTTAAGATGTCTTGGATAAGCCATTCTCCTTGTGATATCTCAATTTCCTTAGCTATACAGGCTGTCCCAAAAGTCTTAGTGTACTTTTAAGCTTAACTAGCTTGAGGACTTTGGAAATCCTTGGAACTATAACTAGAGAAGGGTGACTAAGGTTTTGCAATAATAGCACTCTGTGCCTTTAGCTCAGCAGGAACAACAGAGCTTAGCACCTAGTTAGCAAGAATGATTAACAGAGCAAGTTTCCAGATGGCAGGCTGTCGGTGAACTTCCCTATCCCACTGTGCTCTCCGATCTTTTTCTCCTCCCCTGCCCTCCTAACAGCAGCCTTGCAAGCCTATGTCCTGGATCTACTCCTCCTGCTCCCACAAGGCAATGTCCCCAAGCCCATCATCTCTTGTGCCCCATATAGCTGGTGGCACCCCCCAGGACAAAAAAAGTCTCCCTCTAGCTCTGGCCTAGATGATTGCTGAGATCTCATAGCTGAGACACTCAGTGTTCCCGGCAGAATGGCATTCCATTTTTCTTCCCAGTAGTTACATGGACCAAATAAGCCAAAGTGGGGGAAGAGTCACTGTTATTTTGTCAATCCTGCCCATTTTTCCCAGGCTCTAACATCCAGTGGCTTTGTTTCTGTGGGTCCATCACTAAACTTAGTGCTTTAAACAACACTAAGATTTAAGTACTAGTGAAAGGAGCTTCCCCACCCAAGAGTTCCTCATGCCAGTGAAATCACAAGTCCCTAACCTCTAAACTTTGCTGCTTCCCCAAACATCATGGTTCCCTTCTTTCAGTTCTCCAGCTTTGCTTAAATGACATATTAATGATTCCTGGCCTCAAGACAGACTTTTATTAACAATGGAAGCCAGAATAACCCTGTAAAAGCATTTACCAAGGAGGGTATACTAGGTAGCTAGCTCAGTGTTGGGACAAGGGGAAGAAGTGTGAAGGGTGGGAAAAGCTTCAAAACCCACCTCTGCCCCCAAATTCATTAAACCCAGTTAGTAGGCCTCAGTCACCCTGCTTTCGTGCATGTCACTTCTCTTAATATATCATGTTTCCCACCGGATTTCATAATTTCAGGATGACTAATTTCATTATGAGCAATGGGGGAGGGGGTAGCAGGAAGGAGGTAGGTTGCAGGAGAAAAGTGATATACTGAACATTAAAACTCATATTCTACCCACAGCTTCTTGAGATCTCAGCAGCAGCAGCTGCTAAAAGCCCATGGTGGTTTGGGTTTTTAAAACATGTATGATTTTATTAGATCACCTGCATGTTTGTTTTATGCACTATACCACAATGGCAATTGAAATTTGCTGGTAACCTATAATGCAATGGAGAGAGGCCCAGAGAGTATAAACTAGCTGTAGCATTTTACCATCCGTGAGGAGCACAAAGGATGTTATCAGGTTTTATGGGTGCTGGTAAAGGAAGTGGGCAGATAATGAGAGTGAGAGATAGCAAAGAAACAGCCTGTGAGGTATGCTGATCCTCACGACATCCATTCCTGCCCCCAAGGAGGAAGGCCTCCCAAACAGAGGGTAGATTATCTGTGGGGGATCAAGGGAAAGATAGACAACACTTGCCCAAGATGGATGCAACTGGCCCTTGTGGAAGGAACACCTACCTAGGGATTCCAGGCTTGAAGAATAGTAAGTGGTCTTCTGGCATGAATATCACAACTTTGCAAGGTTCATTCCAAGTTACACAAAGGATCATGGAGTTAGAAATGGCAAGGACCTCAGAGGCCACCTAGTATAACCTGTAGCATTTTATAGATGAGAAGACTAAGGCCCAGGGAGGTTGTCATTTGCCCAAGTTTACACAGGTGGTAAATGTCAGAAGAAGGAGGTGAAGATGTAAATACTTCTCTCTTTTCTTTCTCTTTTTTTTTGGGTGGGGGTAGGGATGGGGAGGGAGAAGGGTAGATTGTATCTGTTTAGGGAACTTCCAGCATGGAAATTCCCTCCAGTGGTAGAGATCAACAGTACACTAACTTACAGACATAGAAAATTAAGTGACATCTACAATAACACAACTAATGTGTTTTAGAGGCAAAATTTGAAACCAGACTTTCCTAAAGTCTCAGGATAGTCCTCTAATCACTACACTATGCTGTCTTTCTTTGCTTTATTTCATTTTTTCACCAACATCACTACTATCCTTCTCATTTCATTGTCTTTTATCCATGCAGCAACCTCAGTCATCCTGTATAAGGCTCTCACCCATTAAGGTAGGGAAGTGGCTAGATGATCAAGTCTCAAGCACCTTCCAAGAAACACTCATCCTTTTGATACATCACAGTGGCCATTTCAATTCCACTTAATTAAAAAAATTGCTTAGCAGTCTAGTAATCTAGATCCTCAGGCTGACCCACCATGACAAAGAGGATGTCCAACACAATGAAAACAGTTCTTCCTGCTCTCAGGGTGGGGAAGAGAAGTGAAAATTAGATCTTCAGCTACTCTGCCCAACCTAATTAGCCTTCAAATAAGCCCATTTACAGAAAGAACTAAAATTTTCATTCCCTTTTTGCTTCTTCATGGAGAAGCCCCCACTCACCCAGGTCTTCCATCGTCACAAACCCAAGCGTCTCTAGTCTCTAACTCCGATGGGTCATAGGCTTGGAAGACCACAAAGCAACTGAGACTGCATGAAGCCTCTCTAAATCTTCTTTTAGTTCCTGTATTTGCTTAGCACTTCCTCTCTTTTGATTCGATTTAGGGAGTTTTTTTTTTCTTTTTTTGTGAGTCACATACTTTTCAAAGTATGGTTAGCAGTATCTGAAAAAAAAAAATGTGACTGATGAAAGAGAGAGCTAATTTGGCCAAATGGCCTGATTGACAGCTTGGGAGCCTTGAGGAACCAATGACCAAGATTACAAGGAGAAAACTTGGGCTGGATTCCATGGAAATGACACATTTATATGCTTCAAGAAGTAATTCTTCATTAAAAAAAACTTTATTCCACTGCTGCAAAACCTCAATCACTGACAACATTTACATGTTTATATATAAAGTATTATTGTTGTTTGTAACTATATTATTCTCTGCCATCTTGCTCTTTAGTTCATGAGGGCGACTGCTCCTCTTTCCAGCTCACTAGGATTAAAATGCAAACAACAGACAATCTATTATTGCTGAAATTTTTATGTAAAGGATAGAACCTAAACAGAAACTGGGGATTCCCAGTTTGCATTACTCTAAATAACCATTGGATGTCAGTGCTGCTCCAAAGAACTTAAAGGAAATTCAGCAGGAAGGGGGAAGAATTTAAGAATGAAAAAATGTTAATCATGTTGGTGGGGAGGGGAGTAGCCCCAAATACTGGAAGGAAAAGATAATTTTGGTGTTTGCCCTAAAGCTTTGGATCTGGTCCACAATTTAAGTGTATGATTTATGTGAAACCCAGAACTGTATTCTGAGATACTGTTTCAATGGTCTTCCTTGGTCCTGCAGCTTAGTTTCCTTTTGATTCCATCCCTTAAAAGTTTCAAGGATTTCTTTTCCTCTAATTAGACTTTTGTTGATAAAACTAGCCAAGGGCCAAAACTGGGGAATAATAGAAGGTATGAAAATCTAAGTCTGAGATAAGTAAATGGAAATTGTTTTGGCATACTGGGCAGCTCAGGCTTGACGTAAACATCTGCACAAGATGATTCTGGCAAGCAGCTCTTCAAACTGGTTTCTGGTAAAGCAGATATGTAAAAACCACAGAAACAGGTGGCTCTTGGGCAATGGGGTAAGCTGTGGAGGAGAGGGGCTGTGAAGGAGACCTAATTTCAGGTGACTTCCTGCAGGACTCCATGACATCTATTCCTGTAATCCAGACGTGATTCCAGGTGCCTCTTTCCTTCCCTAAGTTAACTCCAAAGCTGAGTGATCAAGATCTACCTCCCAATTACCTAGGCAGAGTACAGTCCTCATTAAAGAAGGGTCCCTACAACATAAAAGAACTCCTATTTCCTCATAGCAACCTTTGTAATCAGTAATACAAGTATCAGTCCTGCTTTATAGATGAGAAAACTGAGGCTGAATTGGGTTGCTTGGGGTTACACAACTAAGAAATCTTAAAAATTAACTTCTCCCTCATTTTAAAGTTGTGAAAAGCCTAAAGAGGAGAAATGTATATGAAACACTAAGGTCCCAAAGATAAGTAGAAGGCAATATAGTGCAGTAGAGAAGAGCCCAGCATAGAGTCAGAAGCCAGGGGCTGGAGTTGTGTGCTCTGCTAGCAGAGTGACAGTGGAAAAATCAGGATTAAAGACTAAGTTTCAAGTGACCTAATCGGTCAGTTCATTCAGCAGATGCCCAGAAAGGATGAGTGCCATGGTAGAGTCACACACAAAGAGTAAGTGTCAGAGAGGCTTTGCTAAGTGGGGAGCGCCACCCTACCCCCTGTCCTCTGCTGCCAATTCTGGGGCTCCTTCCAAAGCACTCCAGGAGGCAGCACTGGTACAATGGCGAAAACACTGCATTTACCATTACAGGGGCCCCAGTCTGCAACTGCTGCGTGGGGACCTGGCTCAAGTCCCTTACTCTCCCCTGGCTCCATTTGCATCTGTAAAATCCAGTGTTGGGCTCAGGAAGTTCCATGGCCCCTTCCAGAGCAGTATCTGTCAGGGACCTGGGATTTCATTGGCTGATGGAACTCCTTGATAAGCAAACCCTAAGGCAGGCTGGTCCCTTCTCTACAACATAAGCTTCTCAAGCAGACTTCCTAATGCACCGAAAGGTCAAGTGATTTGCCAGAGTTCAATAGATTGGGAACCCAGGTCTTCCAGGCTCTGAGGCCAGCTCTACTAGGTCAATTTGCCTCTCAGTTCTGTATCTATAAAGTGGAATGACATTAATAGTAGTAATTAGCTTTTATTTAGACAGCACTTATATGCCAAACACACCATTAAGAGTTTTACAAGAGCTTGTATTATCTCATTTGATCCTCACTACCCTGGAAGATAGGTGTATTCTGATTCCCATTTTATAGTTGAGAAAACTGAGGCAAACAGAGGTTAAGTGACTTGCCTAGGATCACATCAGTAAGCATTTGAGGTAAAATTTGCACTCAGGCCTTCCTGACACCAGGCCAAGAGCTCTTATCTGGTAGACTCACAGAGTGCTTTTGATACTTAAATCAGACAAGGCGTATATGAAACACTCTTCAAGGTCTAATAGCAACTTTTGTCCTAGCTCTAAATCTAGCACAGTCATCAGGAAACACACCTCTCAAGTCTGAGACACATTAGGGTTTCCAAAGTACTGCTCCTATATCCTTTTGGGGTAGATCATACAAGCATTACTTATCAATCAATCAATATTTATGAAATACCTACTATGTCCCTGGCACTGTGCATTGAGAATCCGAGGTATTTAGGGTTAGAGCGCATGTAGGGTTAGGAGATACAAAAAAGAGCAAAAGATAATCACTGCTCTCAAGAAACTTACAATCTAACAGAAGTCGACATTCAAACAAATATACACAGAGTAAACTACATACAGGATAACCAGGAAATAATTAACAAAGGGAAAGCATTAGAAATAAGGGGCATTAGGAAAGGCTTCCTGTATAAGATGGGATTTTATTTGGGATTTAAACGAATCCAAGGAAGTTTGTAGATTTATATGAGGGAGAACATTCCAAGCATGAGGGACAGTTGGAAAAATTGTGTGTTGGGGAGGAAAACATGGTTATCTCACAATCAAAAGGCTGCAAATAATACCACCATAAATAGGAAGCTGGAAGAGCCCTGGGAGCTTATTTAGTCCAATCCTTCCTTTTAGAAATGGGGAGAACTGACAAGTCGGGGCTAGGATTTGAACACAGATCTTCAAGTTCCAGTCCGGAACGACGATGGGAAGCATTTTGTTTCCTCACTTTTCTCGTCTCTACCTACACCAGAAGCAGCTAGGTGACAAAGCGGACAAAGCCTGGGCCTTAGAAGTCAGAGGCAGATTGGCATCCTTTCTTAGACTCTTATTAGCTGTAGGACCCTGGACACGACATTTAACCTCTAGGACTCGTTTGTCTCTTCTGTAAAACGTGGATGATGACAGCATCTAGAGGCACAGTGGAGAAACCTTCGGGCCAGAGGTCATAAAGACTCTTCTACCGGAGTTCAAATTCGGCCTTGGGCACTTACCAGCCACGTGACCCTGGGAAGGCAATGTAACTGTCTGCCTCAGTTTCCTCATCTGTAAAATGATCTGGAGAAGGAAAGAGCAGAGTGCCTCCAGGATCTGCCAAGAAAACCCCCGAAAGGGGACGGGCCTGAACACCACCGCTCCATCTTCCAGGGCTGGGTAAAGCGCTTTGCAAACCTGCTGGTGGTCACTGGTATTTCACCTAGGAGATGGGGTCGAAGGGCTAGAATCCCAGGGTTCCAGTCCCACCTAGAACACTTAGTTGCCTCTCCGATAAGGATCTTCAGTTAGCTGAGGAGGGCAGAGCCCCTCCCTCGCCCAATGCAGACGAGGTCCGTAAAGCGCAAGGTCAGCGTTCATGGTCGGGTCGCGCTCCCTGCCATGCACGCGGGCCAGACGAGTGTCGAGGAAAGAGCGAGGAAGAACGGCCCAGACAGGCGGATGCCTCACTTCCCGGGAAAGGTATTCCATCACCGGGCAGCTTCGCCCGGAAAAAACCTTCTCAAGGCGAAACTGCATTTCCCATGATGTCATACTTCACGAAGTCACTCCCAGAATCCTCCGCACAGTCCCGGTCTTTCCTGTTCTGCCTGCAGCTAGACTCCCGACTCCGAACTACAAGCCCCAGGCTTCCCGGGCGACGGCGGCTGGACGCATGCGCTAGCAAAGAGGCGGGCTCGGGATTCACTGCAGCTCCGCCCCCCGTGGTGCCGCCGCCATTTTGATACGGACTTTCATCCTCCAGCCGATGAGCCTTTTTTTTTTCTTAAAGGAGAAGCGACAGCTCAAAAAATTTACCCCCATCTCCACGTCAGAACTGGCAGGGAGGAGGGCAGGAAGATCCAGAGAACTGGAAGAGGGGCCCAAGGCCCGGACCGAAGGCCGGCCCAGGACAGCTTCCGTGGCCTGAGAAAGAAGTGAGGGGAAGGAGGGGCTGAAAGGGCCCCGGTAGCACGAACAGCCCAGGCGCTTCGGAAGGAGTGCGCGCGCAACCTCCCTCCGGGGGCTCTAGGAAAGAGAACGCGAGGCGGAGCCTCTGAAAGCGGGGAGGGAGGAAAAAAAGTCACATTGGGACTGTCGCGAGACGCGGCCGTTTAACGGTGAAAGCGGGTGCGCGGGGGTAAGGAAACCTCGCGCGCTCCCCTGGAGCCGCCTCCTGATTGGCCAAAAGCAGAAGTGCGGGAGGTGAGGGGCAGGGGGGCACGAGGGGGCTCCTCGCGGGGGCGGATCCCGGGGAGCAGCGGAGCTCCGCTGATTGGTCAGCGGTGGGCGGGCGCGCGCGCGCCGCTGGCGGCGGCCCGGCCGTGAGTGGTGGTGCTGGCCCGGGGGGCGGGAGCGGGAGGGGTAAGTGAGGGCCGAGCGTGAGCCGGGCGGGTGGACTGACGGACGGACGGACGGACGGACGGAGACGGAGGGACCAGGGGAGGGGGCAGTGGCGCGGCCGGCTCCGCCGCCTGAGGAGGGCCGCAGGCGGGGACGGGCGAGCCCCGATGCCGGGGGGCACGGAGGAGCCGCGACCCCCGGAGCAGCAGCAGCCGGAGCTCGAGCCTGAGCAGCAGCGGCCGGAGCAGGAAGGGGCGGAGGCGGCGGCGGCCGAGGCGGCCCCGGAGCAGGAACAGCAGCAGCAGCAGTCGCCGCCGCCACCCCCGGCGGCGGCCAGTGGGGCCAGCGGCAGCCGGGTGTTGAGGGGAGGACGCGAGCGGGGCCGGGCCGCAGCAGCCGCCGCGGCTGCTGCAGCCGCGTCCCGCCGGAGAAAGGCGGAGTACCCCCGGCGGCGGAGGAGCAGCCCTAGCGCCCGGACAGGAGACGCCGCGGAGGCGCGGCAGGAGGCCTCGGCGGCGGAGCCAACCCCGGCCAAGAAGAGCTCTCGTCTCTCGTGAGTACCCCCTCCTCCTCCCCCATCCCCTTGTCACGGCGGCCGGGCCCCCCTCTCGGCCACCGTAGCTCCCGCTCCACGTGACGGCGTGCTGTCTGTGCCCTCTGCTGGCGCGGGAGGAACTTCACCTGTGTCAAGCTCTGCCCGCATGTATTAAGTGCTTGCTAGGTGCGAGGTAGTGGGACCCCAAAGACGAAAGGAAGAGCCGCCCCACCCTCGAAACTCTTACCGCCGCTTTTGGGGGGGTGGTGCCACAGGCGTATAGAAAGAGACCAGCGCCTGCCCGGCGCCGCTCTGCCCAGCCCTCTCCGGGCTTTCCTTAGGCCAACCCCCCAGCTTTGAAGCTGTAGTCAGCGTACCCCGAGAACTGTATAGAAGGGCTCACGTAACAAGCGTCCGATGCTCTACGACGCACGTGTTAGCCCCGTTTTACTGTGGCTACTTATTGACGCGAGTGACCCTTCCACGTAAGGACAGCCCCAACTTGTAAGTCCGGTGCCAGTGACCCGCCCACAGTCCCACGGCCAGTGTGTCGGAGGGGTGGGGCGGGTTTGGTATCCCAAACCCATACCGGTCCCTGGAGGCTTGAGAAAAGAAAAGTCTTCCCCGACATAGACATCTCCCAACATGGTTGTTTCCCTTCTGAATTGATCCTGATCGCCCCTTCCCATCACTCCAAATCTACCACATGCCTTCTTTTTCTCTCCTTCCACTCTGGTGTGCAACCTCAGCATTAATTTTCTTCCATGAAATCTTACAGCATTTTCTGTATTGCCCGGGAAATCAAGTCAAGTATTTATTAAGTACCTGATATCAGGGTGCCAGGCACTTGGGGATACAAGTGCAAAGATGAAAAGAGTCCTTAATAATAGCAGAAGTTACCCCTGTATACCATCTTTTATTATTACTGGCCTCAGCTTTCTCAACTTATTTTAAACCTTAGGTATCAATATCTCTAACTTTTGATATCCACACTACTTAACGTATTGTACAGGTGTCATTTGAATTAGTACATAATTGATTGATTTTTTTCAGATTTTTCTCAATTCACTCTTCACTCCTGCCATTATTTGAAGTCTAGTTCCATTTTTATTTTGACTTAGAATTTAAAAAAAAAAATTGTTGTTAAGGTTGTAAATTGTTGTTAATGCTTAATTTTTTTTTCTTTTTAAGTCAAGTAGTTATTTCTAAACTTGGAAACTACTATTAAAGTAGCTTTCCGAATTAGCTAGAAACCAAAGCATGGGTAGGAAAAATGACATTGTCAAGGAGCAAGACAAGAGCAATTAAATGTCACAATGCCTTTATATTGGAATGATCCCCATTCTATTACATCAGATTTGTTTTTTGTGCGTGGCTATTTTCAGCTTTTCAAAAGTTACTTAACCTAGCTATTTGGAATAGAGTGCTAGACCTTGAGTTAGGAAGACCTTAGTTCACATCTGTCCTCACACTTACTAACTGTGTGTCCCTGGGCAAGTTACTTAACTTATGTTTGCCTCAGTTTCCTCACTTGTAAAATATTAAAAAAATAATATTACCTACCTCTCAGGGTTGTACTGAGGACCAAATGAGCTAAGGATTTGTGAAGCACTTAGCACATAATAGGCACTTAATAAATACTTGTTTCCTTTCTTCTGAGCTTTACTTTGTTCATTTGTAAAAATGATGTTGGACTAGTTTCTGGTTCCTTCTCAGCTACCAAAGTCAGTGATCTGAAAAAAGAAAATTCAAAAAAATTAACCAGTTGAAAATATATAGACAGTCTTCAGCAAAATTTATTTAGCAACTAAATTCTTCATACTACCAAAAATATGAATAGTAGTAGTTGGAGTATGCTAGACAGAAACCAATCTACTGCAAAAAGAAAAATACATTTGCTTCCAAAATTAGGACAGATTTTAAGTCACTGAATTACTGGGAGTGCTTCTTCAGCTACTCATAAGTTATTTTTGGAATAGCATAACCATTTACTCTAGTAAGTACAGTTATTTTTGACCTTTTGTATCAGATTCATCAAATTCAATACTGACGTGTTTCTGAAATATGAGGAAATGATTTTGAAAAGATACACCTCATTTCCTTCTTTAAAAAACAATTGAAATAATTCAGAGGCTTATAGCTAAGTCACTGGTGCAGAAATACACGTGTTATGTTGGTAGTATATACAACTATGAACATCTTGCTGGATGTAGTTGCAGTTTTCACTTGGTAGTCAGAAGAGATTTATAGTTAGCTCCTACTTTAGTCTCTTGGAATGGATGGCATGATAATAGGTAGGAGGAATTCCCACCTCCTTCCTTCCCTCTTTTACAGTGATACCCAGCTTACAAATTCACTCTTGCTCTCAGAAAATTGTCTTCATTCATTTATTTAAAGTTTGTTTTTGGGTAGATGGTATAAAAGGGTAAAAAATACTTTTCAACATTGTCCCCTTTCCCACTCACTTCTTCAAAGTATCAGTATTGCCTCTTTCCTATGACAAGATATTTTAAATTAAACTTAATTTTTTTAATCAGAAAAAAGTCTATCTTCTCAACCTTCCCACCCCAGTCATGCCCCCCCTCCTATTTGAAAACAAATGAAGAACAAAACTCATTACAAAGATGTATAATCGAGCAAAACAGATTGTTTAATTGTCAATATCTGCAGTCTGCCAGTCCCAAAGTAACTTTGGAGTGGTAACTATATCCACTGCCACAATATCTATTTCTTTTAGTGAAGGATGCTGCAGTCAAAGTTTTGAATTGTCCTTATACTCAAAAGACCACAGTATAATTTTATTAAGTCATGCTAAAGATGAATTGTGTAATGCTGTTTTTTGTGCATGGTATGGCCAGAAGGGAAGGAGTATCTTCCATTCTGGTTCTATATCTCTCCCTCTTCTAATTCACCATCTCATATCATAAATAGAAAGGATTTACATACTTGTACATACTTTCTACATTATTTCAGCCTCCAGAGTTATCTGCAGATAGTTGTGCTTAAAACATGTTTATATGTTTGTAGAAAGTCCTTCCGCTAAAACAAATTATAATTATCATCTTAATGTTAATATGCAATATAAACTCTTGGTTTCTTGAGTAGGGTAGTAAAGTTCTGATTAGTCAGGAACTTTGGTTAATGGAAAGTTGTATATACCACATTCAGTTAACAGAATTAGACCACAGTACCTGTACTATAACTTAATCCTTTCATTCAGAAAAGTTTTCAGCACTTCTGAATCATGATGAAAATCAATTGTAGGTATAAGATTGGGGGATTTGCCATTTCTGTTATTGAATTTGGAAGGTGAAGCTTTTTTTTCCCCTTTAAACAAATCTTAAATATCAACTTATTTATGTTCTTTGTCTCCTTTTGTTAAAATTAGATTGTACAGAATTTGCAACTACAAATCTTAACCTAGAGCACCAGTGAATGTAGTTATTAGGAATGCATAATTAGCCAGTTTTTATTGTAATTGAGTGGTAATTAAGTTTTCCATTGCTTTCTTGATGATTGTTTTTGCTTTGATTACATTTCTAAAGAATTGGATTGACATGCTCTGTAATTCCAAATATAATAAACATTTAAAAGATGAAAGTGAAGGATATTTTGAGATGTTATATCAATTACTTTCAAAGAGAAAATATTTTTGCATCTGAAATTAAAATTTAAGAACTAAAATTGTGCAAAAGTTTTGCTTGATTTTCCCTTGTGGTGCCAAAACCGTCCTAGTATTTTCTCTGTGTTGTGCAATGTGAGAATTACTAGAGCTAAACTTCAGGTTTGGCAAGATTATAATGCAGAAAATCAAGCCAAGGTTTGAAGAATAGTTAGTACTCAAACTGAGAAAAGCGTTTGCTTTAGCTTGACATTTACCGTCAGGTTAAGCAGGACCAGCTGTAGCTGATAGTGTGTAAACTGGAGGTCTTTTACTGTCTTTTTCAAATAACACAAAGTTAAACATGACTTATGATATGTACACAAATGTATACCTATTTGCATTCCCCTTTGGTAAGCTCTTCCTTGTGCTTCCTAATTTATTTAGGGTCCTAAAGTACGTAGACTTAGATTCATCAAGGCTTCTTTGGCCATCTAGTCCAGCGTCTTCATGAAAGGAATCTCTGCTCTCACACACCTGGGAAGGGGCCATCCTGTAATGACCAACCTTTGCTGAGACACCTCCCAGCAAGCTGCTGCCTCCGCTTCTTGGGGTGACTCCTGCTGTTAGACAGCCTGAATTGTTTTCCTGACATTAAGCCTAGATCTGCCTCATTGCAACTTTCACCCCCTGCTCCTGCTTCTTTCCTCTAGGGACAAACAGAACAGGTCTAATCCCTCCTGCATGTGACAGCCCTTCCAGTACTTGAAAACAGCCATTATGTCCACCAAAACTTCTCATGAAGCTAGACATGTCCTCATGGACTCAAGGCATTTCCCCATCCTGGTTATACTCCCCTGGTCATTGTCTAACTTAATAGTATCTTTCTCCAATGTTGCCCAAAACTATACATAGTCCTCCAGATAAAGTGTGAGGAGGGCAGAGGACAGTGAGACTCTCAACTCCCTGTTCTTGGAAGCCCTGTGCCTCATGAGCTTTCTTGGCTGCCACGTCTCATTGCTGACTGTGAGCTTACAGGCCACTAAAACTTTGAGGTCTTTTTCAGAACAACTCTTGTCTCCAGGCTTCTTCTGGTTTGTAAAGGTGACTCTTCATACATACCATGTGAAGGACTTGATGTTTATCTTTATTGATTTTCATCTTAATAAATTGGGCTCAGTGTTCTAGCATTTTTCTTCAGTGTCACCTATTGTTTGTCAGTCATTTCAGTCTTGTCTAACTCTTCATGACCTTATTTAGGATTTTCTTGGCAGAGATACTGGAGTAATTTGCCATTTCCTTCTCCAGCTCATCTTATGGGTGAGGAAACTGAGGCAAACAACGTTACTTCCCCAGGGTTACAAATTAGTAGTGTCTGAGGCCAGATTTGAACTCATTAAGATGAGTCTTTCTGATTCCAGGAGAGGCTCTCTGTCTACTAAGCCACCTACCTGCCTATGTCACCTAATAAAGGTCTTATTTAATACCATTGGGACGTTAGCCTTTGCGCCTCTAATTTTTTAACTTGTAAATACTTACAATAACAACTTTTCCATTAATAGAGATTTTTAGAAACAATGAACCCTGCTCAATATAAACTTTAAAAAATTTGTAATGTAGCTTCAAAATCACAACTATAGTATTATACTCTTTACTATTTGTGGGATATTACTTGTTCTAGGGGAACTTCGTTGTTGGTGGCCATAAGCAATTTTATGATTTATTGCTTTATATGTCAGAAAGGGGTATTTGTTATGAACAATAATGGTGAAGACATTTAAAAACCTAATTTATAAAAGTGTGGTTTGGCTGCTGTAGGGGAAAGTTGTTCCGTATATATTAAAAAATGATCTCACATTGAACCATTCTTGAAACTTTTTGGTTTTAAAAAAATTTTTAATGCTTTAATTTTAACATAAAATCACTGTACGTGCACAGGGATTTTGAGTCAGTGACTGATGTCTTCATAGAGATACATGGCAGCCACTCTGAAATTGTTAAAAAGGCCTTTCTTTTTAGGTCAGCGTAAGCACGAAATGATTATCCAGCTACTCATAAAGCAAAGTGGAATTTGCTTATGTCATAGTTTTTCTCTTTTTCAGGAATTTTGTGATATAAAAGGGTTTTCATTCATGTTTGTAGATTTATTGGCATTTAAAAGTGAATACTTTTCAGAAACATCACCTCTGCATTTGTTTAAAGTACCACATGGGCAGTACTACTTTAAGAGCTCCTCTATGGTTGCATGGCTTGTAAAGAGCCATGTATATTTGAGTGTATTTGTACACATGAGTGAATTATGCTCTGTAATTTCTGAAGTATTATTAAAAAGGGATAAGTTAATCCGCTACTTTTGAATCGTAGTGATGTTTTATTCTGCATAGTAGATGGACTACAATTTTATTTGGTTCTTAAAACAGTGTAATATGTTAATATCATAAGTGAGGAAATGCAGAAAATATTCCACTTACATTTAATCCTTCATTTCTTTCAGATGCTCAGAAAAAGTAGTGACAACCAGTAAAGGTAAGACTTTATTATCCTTCTCTTCAGGTGTGCTTTACTGGGATTAACTTGTAAGATGAGAAGAAGTAGTGTAATAATTCATTTCAGTTTCCATTTAAAGAGGCCTTTGCTTATTAGATGAAAAGTGTCCTTGGTGCTGTGATAGCTAATCAGGTGCCACGAAGACTTAGACATAAGGCTCCTCCTTTGACAGTAATCATCACAATAACCATTGGTAGGAAAACTTATGTCTTGTATGGCACTTTCCTTTTCTTTTATGACCTGTTTGAAGAATTACTAATCTTCTAGTTGATGTATTGGGTATCTCAACATTAATATAAACTGGAACTAGAAATGTAATTTTAGGAATAAGGAAAGAAGAAAAAGATCTCTTCATATACCAGGCTAGTAAATATTTATTATCCTTTTCTGTTCCAAAAGGTTAGCGTAGTGGTTCTCAGAGTGTAGTCCAGGGACTCTTTAGGGGCCCCTAAAACCCTTTTAGGTGATCCACAAGGTTAAAACATTTTCTAATAATGAATCATTTTAATTTCTAATACCACAAATATCAGTAGATAGCCACATAAACATTTATTACTGTAATAATTTATAACATACGTATGATTTTTTTACTTCAAGGAGCTGTACTAGATGTTAGGGATAACACATAAGTGAGATAGTCCTTGCCCTCGGAGCTGATAAAATGCCAAGTTTTAGAAACTGATTAATTTGCATCATCTCACCTAATCTTCCTAACAGTCCTGTGAGTTAGGTACTACAGGAATTCTTCCCATTTTAAAAAGTGGAAACCAAAGAGATTAATTATCAAGTATTTATTAAATGATTATATGTGCTGGTTACCTTACTAAGTTCTGGGGATCCAAAGACAAAAACCAAGATAGTTCCTGTCCTTAAGGAGCTTACATTCTACCAGGAAGCTAACATGCCCCTAAATAAATATACGTTCAGTGTATATGTTTATATTAGCAGCTGTGGGGATCCGGAATATCTTTATATAGAAAGTGACACTTGAAGAGTGTTAGAAGGAAATGATATTCTCAGAGATAGGGAGGAGGAAGGCAGTACATTCCAGGCATTAGGGGCAGCCAGTACAAAGTTAGAGAAATGGAGATGGAATTTCATGTGTAAGTAATGGTAAGACCAGTTTGACTGGACCAAAGAATTTGTGAAAAAGAGTAGGTTATAATAAAGTCGGAAAGACTTCAAAGAGAGCTGTATGTTTTTGGCACAAGGCCAATTGGATAATTTGTCTTGCTGGACTCTGAATGTATTTGAAAGTGGTGGGGTTTTTTTCTCCCCCTCAATGAGGGAAGGATAACTGAAAGGGACATATGATAATTGTATCCAAAATAAAACCTTGTTAGCCAAAAAAAGAATAAAGGTATAAAAATAGAATATAAGTTTTTAAAAGCAATGCTAATAAAAAATTTACACTAGAAAGGTGATACAAGATAGGGCTCAGTTGTGGAAGGCTTTAAAAGTCAAACTGAGGAGTTCTGTTTGGTCCCAGAGGCCAAAAAGGAGCATTGGAGCCATTCTTGGTGAGTGAATTATCAAAGTTCCAACTTTGATCACTGTATTGAAGTTCCTCTTAATTCTTAAGTCTGATGTTGGCTCTCGTCTTTTGCCCATATGAATAAAAGATGGAAAAGGGCTCAGATTTTTAAAGACTTTTATAGTGTAATTGGTAATAGACTTTACAGAAAAGAAACTGTCTCATCCTGAATGGATCCCTTGGTCTGTGTCAGTGTGGTGCAGGAGAAAAGGAGCTAAACTTGGAAACAGATTCTGCTTTGAATCCTTGGGCAATCCAGGTAAATCCCAGCACCTAACTGCTGGGTCTCAGTTTCTTTATCTGTAAAATGATGGTGTTAGATTAGATCACTGTTAGATTTAGATTACATTGCTGGAAGATCCCTTCCAGTTCTAAATCTATGATATATCCTCCCCTGTTAGTCATTCACTGGGTTCTCTTTGATGGCAGTTCCAGTTGTTAAATTACTTACTTAAAATTGTACTGTTTCTCTAAAACTTGAAAACCTGTAGGATATATACTCACTCTGTGCTTGGGCCTCTAGTTATTGAAGTTGTCTTTACCCTGTTCAGTACAATTCAGTACAATTGTTGAGTACAATTCAGCAAACATATTGATTGCCTGGTGTTTATAGATCACTATTGGGTACTCTGCAGGGGCAGCAAGTTTAGATAAGGTGTAATCCTTGTACTGTTGATGGCTCTAGAATACACAGACAATATGAAATAGTGATAGTATGTACAAACAAGTTATATGATTTTTTTAAAGATGGAAGCCTGCTATTCTTTGACACTTTTTTAAAACTTACTTTATTTGCACTGTTCAATATTGTTCACATGTATAGAAGCCCTTATATTCCCTTTGATTTTATCTTACTTATTTTGGGGTGGTAAGGCTTGACTACAAATAAATACCTTGTTCATGACTTCATTAGTATTGCCTTAAGTTGAGGAAGAGAGAGAGAAAGGAAGGAGCAACTGCCATTCTAGCAGGCTTGATTTTAAATCACAACTTAACACTTTATAATAATAAACATACAGAATTCAGTATTTCTCTCTAAGCCAAACAGGAGTTGTTTAGTTGAGTCTTTGTGACTCTGAGGACCACACTGTCCATGGGGTTTTCCTCATCAGAGATACTGAAGTGGTTTCCTTCTCTAGTGGATTAAAACAGAGGTTAAGTGACTTACCTAGAGTCACACATCTAGTATGTGAAATCAGATTTCAACTCAAGTCTTCTGGCTGCAGGCCTAGCACGTTGCTCTTATCCACTGAGCCATCTATCTGCCCTCTAGATCAAATCCTCCTCTAAATTTCTTCTTTTTGTTGAGGAAAGAGGATTGTCACCACAGAATCATCAGTAAATCTACCCCTCTCCATCAGGCCATGTAGTCAGTTAGTTCGTAAGTCTTACAAGGGTTCTACTTTTCTCTTGCATCTGTGTCAGCTTATCTCTGTACATATTGTTTTCGTTCCCCTAATAGAAGGTCTTTGAGGGCATGAACATTCTTGTTTTTAATCTATATTCCCAGTCTAGCACTATGCCTTGAAAATAGTAGGTGCTTAATAGTAGGGGTTGAGTTGTTGAAACTTTACAACAAGAAGGATTAAAAAAAGTGCAGACTGAAAAATGTGACCATATTCCCTGTTGGTTTGAGCATTAGAAAACTAATTTTTGCCTCAAATAACCACCATTCTTCCTCTGTGCTTAGTTTGGGTTGAACAATCCCATCCCCGTTAAGATTGTGACCTTTTTTAGTTTCGGACAGGTTTTTATGTTTACAAGGTGAGTGTAGAAGAATTCTCCTTAGGCATTTGAGTATTTTTTTTCTGAAAGGTCCAATATTATACATTTTCAGATGTTTTTCAGATTTTTTTGAATGTGCTAAGGTTTGAAGCTTTATAGGATTTTGAGTTGGAAGAGAGGGCTTAGAGATTATCTAACCCAGTTTGCTCATTTCATAGAGAAGGAAATGTTCCCAGAAAGTTTAAATGAATTACCCAGTGTCATGCAAGTAATGAGTGACAGAACCAGGATTCAAACTGGGATCCTCTGACTGCAACTCCAGCTATTTTAGCATTGCACAGTGTAAAAGTGCATTAAAAGTAAACATTGCACATGTAATAGAAAAACAAAATCTAGTTTAGTTGACTTATTTCTAACTTTCAGCATGTGTACAGATATATGTGCACATGTTTTTGGTTATGGAAAGCTTTTTCCAAGGCATTCTTGATGATCAAGATGAAAAACTTTCTTTGGATTACAGAATTGGAATGGTGAATGGCAAAAACAGCATCATTTTCTCACATCCTAGGTTCTAACTTTTGCAAAACACCTGAAACTTTGACTTGTAATCTTTATTTGCTTGTCTGACCCTCAGGTCTATTCCTTTGTTAAATGGAGGGTTTAGACTGGTGATAACTAAATTTTTTCTGACTTCTCTGTGAGCAAGGATGGTCTTCTCTTTCAGTAGCAGAATTGACAGTACCTCGATCCTTTACCTACGTATGGTAGCATGTGTCTATGATACTCTGGTTTTGGTGTTGATTCTGTCCTACCCTTGCAACTACAGCTCATGGTCATCATCGAAAAAGCATTTGCACTTATCCCCTTTTCACTGATTTACATTTTATCAATACACTCAAGGAGGATCTCTACCTCACATCATTAAGCTTTATTTTTTGCTTGTGTTTTCTAAACTAAGCGTTAGGTAATAAGGATATTGCTTGCATTAACAGTTCTCTAGAAGGAATTGTTTTAAACCTCCATTATCAAAGTGAGTATTAAGTTACTGATTAGGAGCAAAGTGAACTGGGAGATGGGAAATAAACGAGCTTCTTTTGGATCTCTTGGTGGTACTTATCTCAGACCCCGCCTTTCAGCCTCCACTGCTTTCTGATCCTGCCTAAAGGCCAATTCAAGACCCAACTTCTTTATGTCCCTAAATATTGTTTTTATAGATTGTTTGTGACCTCTCTCCCATCGTCCACAGGTATACCTAATAAAATAGGAAATCTTCTGATAGTTTTTCAGCCAATATCAAGCCCTATAAGGCATCATTTGAAAGTAATAGCTAATATTTATGTGCCACATTACAGATATTTTCTTCTATTTTTCCATTCTTAACCACTCATCAGAACTATATTTCACGTATACCTTGTTGCGGGGGAGGGCGGGATTGATTCCTTAGCTTGCAGGAAGCCTTTAAAAACTAAGCTTAATTTGTGATTTATTTTAAACTATACTTTCAAGTATTTTGAGAGTTTTATTTTGTGAATTGCCATGACATCTTTTTTTTTTGTTACTACCTTACTTCTTTAAGGTGCATAACCAACAAAGGGAAATAACTCTTGAGTCCCACAGCCAGAGAGAGTTGAGGCCAGAATGGTCTTCAGATCCAGCTTCTCACAGACTCTTGTCCTTCCAGTGATGTGCCCCCACCCTCAAATGTGCCACCGCCCCCCCCCCCCCCCAGTCCCTGATCTCTCTTTATCTCTAAAACCTTGGGGAATTCTTTTATTCCTATGATTTTAGCTACTATAAATGAATGTGATAATGTCACGGCCCTTGGTTTTTCCTCCTCCTCCCTCCCTTATGTCTAGCTCCTTTAGCTTTATAAGCAAGAACCTTATTATTACAAAAACCTGAAAATCTTTGCAGCTTCTATTCTCTTATGAAAATACCATCTTCCTGCTGTCCTAGTTGGCCTTTTTGTAGCTCCTCAAGCCAGTCTTTAGTATGTGCAGAAGTAATCTCCCTGATGTCTTTTCCGTTACTACTACTGTTCACTCAAATTTTCTTGTTCTAGTAAACCAAAGTCCTTGCCATCTTCTTGCCCATTTTTCTGCTCAATCGCTCTTGTATCTCTGCTTTCTTACTTTTCTTACTTAACCCTTTCATATTATGGGACCTATGTGAGGTTTTTGTCAGTACTATCATCTCTTGGAACAAATGATTCCTCTTCCCTGTGTGTCTTGCACCTTCACCTTTTTTATATGTAGTCTCACACAGTTTTGGTTTGTAATTTAGTGTTTTTCATTTGGTACAGATTGAGTAGAGGTATGGACAATATAGTATATTTCCCCTCTGAAGGTCTTGCCCAAAAGGAGGATAAAGCACCTCTCTTTCAGAAAGATGTGTAGGGAAATAGACAAACATATATACATCTACAGAGAGAAGTCTTTATTTGAAATATATTGATACTGTAAATATGTCTTATTTCCATAATGGCAGGGATGCAGACCAGAATCTCTCCAGATCTTAGCTTTCTTGAGTTGCTCAGTTTCATGAATTCTTTACCTAGTAACTTTGATGATGACCAGCTTTAAATCTGGCTATGCTAGCACACTCTGATAAAAAGACACACCCTTTCTCTAGGTCTGAACACATTACCTCTCTAGCTTCATGTAAGACTTTGCTAAAGTCTGCATTCTACTGACATTGCCAATGAGAACTCAGAGTAACACTTTCATGACTTCTGTATAGATACTAAATAGTTACTGGGTGGTGATAATTTCTGGTAAACATGAATTAGTACATAGAAAGCTGACCTGGGAGCCAGAGTGACCTGGATTCAAGTCCTACCATACTGATTGACCCACATACCAAGTCATACACCATACCAGGGCAATTCACTTAAACTCTCGATGTTCTAGACAATTCCTTAAGATTATCAATTAAAGAGAAAGCTCCCATCTTTGGTGACACCTGCATTGGTGCAGGGAGTTTTGTTTTCTGGAATTTCTTAACTTCAGAGAGCCTATTATTCCTAAATTAGGAATAATTTAAAACATGTCTTTTAAATAACTCTGTAAATAGGGCATTTAGGAAGAACAGAGTAACAGCAGCAAAGCATTGACTCAGATTACCGACAGATAAAATCTATGGCAATACTTCCTTCATTCCACCTTTTCCTAAATGATTGATTCATTGCTTTAATTACAGCTTCCCTAGTGGAATTTAGTAGAAGGAAGTAAATTGAAGAATTTTTTTTCTTAATTGAGCCAATAAACTTCCATGGATGTATAAAATTCTTCCTGGTGATTGTACCTCTTTTGTCTGAATGACAGAAACTTATATAGAGAATTTCTTCATTGTACGGTTCTGTTTCAGGGTCTCTGTATTGAGATAATGTTTCAATAACCATATGTTGTAATAATCAGAAAATGTTTAGGGATTCTTTTTCTTCATGAAATTGTTATTTGCAACTATAAAATTGCTTTTTTAAAATACTGCTTTACAATTTGCAAAGCGCTTTACCAATATCTCATTTTAAATTATGTATTAAGCATTAAGCAACTCTGAAAGCTAAAGACACTGGAGCCACCAAGTCTGCCTTTGTCAGCTCCCTAACTGCACAATGCTCTGGCCTGACTTAGTGCTGATCATATAATGCTTATGTGTAGATTTGGGTGGCCTCTACACTAAGCTGACCATTTGCCAGTTACCAAAATGAGGCTTAAAAGATAGTAGATGTGTTTGGGAGAGCATGTGACTGGTATATATGTTAGTGCAACTAAAATTCACACAAAAGCCTGGATCGCCAAAGAATTTGGAATAGACCAGAAAAGTAAGTTATTTCTACTTCTCTTCAACCTGATTCTGACCCAGTTCCCCATCTCACTGCCCCTGCTCCACAGAATCAACCACTTTTATTCAACAGTTTAATCATGAAAATATCCTTTACCTGCTCTATAAGTGGGGGAGAGGGTGTGCTCATTTAAACCATAGTTCCCAAGATAGAATTTCTAATAAACAGATTTAATCTGTTACCATATTTAATAGTTCTGTTGACTGTTAAAAATACATTATCTATTTCTGTTTTCTTCATCTTTGTGTTTTAACATTTATTCTTTAGGACAGATTCATTTGAAAAATTGACTGTTCGCTTAGTTTACCAAAAATATCTAGCATCATCATGTTCCACTGTGGGGGAAGTGGGGGTAGAATAAACTTAAATTATCAGCATGAACTTTATGCAGATATCTTAGGAATTCTGAAATGTCTATTTAAAATACACACACACATACACACAGAAATCATATAATTTCTTAGGGAGTATTGTGACCCACTTACTCATACAGCTGGTTCTTTGAACTTGAATTTCTTTCCTGATCTGTCAAAAATAAAGGGGGTTGGTAGAAGTACTGTTGAAAGCTATAACTACTTTCAGTTATATGATCTGTAAGTGATTTTCTGATCTTTGCCGTTCATACGGCAAATAATTGTCTGAAGTTCTGTGCTACCACTAGGGAGGATAAAAATAAGACATAGTCTCTGCCCTCATGGAAATTGTATATTATCTCTCAGTAGCAGGGAGATAAGATGTGTACACAAGTAACCATAATGCAAGGTACAGTATAAAAGTGCAGTAAAACGGTACAAAGTCCCATGGTGATTTAGGGGAGAGAATCAGGGAAGGCTTTGTGAAGGTAGTATTTTGAAAGCTAGGCGTTTTAGGTCCACACACTTTTTGATCCAGTGACACTGGCCTCCTGGCCATTGCATGAGCAAGACACATACGCTCCATCTCAGCATTCCCTCTGGCTGCTCCACATGTCTGCAATGCTCTCCTGCCTCCACTCCAGCTACTAACCTCCCTGGCTTCCCTTAAGTCCAAACTGAAATCCACTACAAGAAGCCTTCCCTAACTCATCTTAATTCCAATGGTTTCTCTCTTCTAATTATTTTCTATTCATTCTGTACATAGCTTGCTTTGAATATATTTGTTTGCAAGTTCTCCCCCTCCTTCCCCTTCCCTATTAGATTGTAAGCTCCTTGAGGGTAGGAACTGTCTTTTGCCTTGTTAATATCCTCAGCACTTAGCATGTGACTGACACATAATGTGCACTTAATAAAGATAGAAGCTAGACAAAGGCCCTGAAATAAGCATTCTAAGAAAATGGAACATTCTGAACAAAAACATTGAAGTAGGAAAACTTTGGGACTTATTCTGGGACTAGCAGTTAGTCCTATTTTCCTGTTGTCGTAGCTGAACAGGTAGGTGGCTATCAAATTCAGAGTTTTTTCTTGAAAGAAGGTAGGAGGTGTGGTTTGAGTTTCAGTATAATTCAGTATAATTCCTAATTTTGGTAAGAACTAAAACAAAAAACATTAAGTATTTCTACAGTGCAGTTTAGATATGAGACAATTTGTTCCTTGCTTTCTAATCAAGTAAGGACATGTGAGACACATGTGCTTTTAATATGTAGTATTTCCTGAGTGCATCAGAGAGTTAAAAAAAACAAAATAATGTATGAACTCTAGCCAGAAAGGTTGTTAGTCTTTCTTTCCTTTCAGGTCAAGAAAGGGCATCTTAGAGAAGATGGTATTTGAGATGGGCTTTAAAAAATAAAGGAGTTTAGCAAATGATTGTTTATTGATTTAAATAAAGACGCAGAGGTGAGTACTTTCCAGAGGGGCTGACTAACTTATAAACAAGATAAAAAGACATAAAGATGTCTATTTTGACCTTTATAGATCACGTGGAGGAGGCTATTATGAGATAAGGTTGGAAAAATAGGGTTGGACTAAATTGTGGAGGGCCTTGACTGCTGGGCAGAGGAGTTTGAACTAGATTTCATAGATAGTTGAAGCTCCTGAAGATTTTTGAGTTGAGTGATGGTGGCTCGGTTTATGTATAAGAAAAGTTGTTGTGGCAAATAGAGCACTAGGTCAAGCTGGAAAACATATCTTAGAGTAATAGCAGTAGGAATTGAGGGGGAGGGTATTTTAAAAATAGAATTGATAGGTCCTGGTGGTTCCTGGATAGAGAACAATGCATGAACGAGAACCCCAAATTTATGAACATGGGAGGCTAGGTGAATGAATATTCACCACTAATTGAAATACATTTTACTAAGTGGTATATGTACGGGGATATGAAAATACAGGATTATTTGAGGGGAGAGAGTAAACACTTCCTATTAGGTAAATCAACTTGTATGTTGTATGTCTGAGCTTAGCCTTGAAGGAAAGTTAAGGAATTTGAGAGATAAGGATAAAGAATACATTCCAGTCATGCCATATGCAAAGATGCAGAAATCAGGAATCAAGAGCAAGAAACAGCTACTACAACAGTAACTCTGTAAAGGTAGATTGGGAGCCCGAATGTAGAAGAAGGTAGATGCCAGAATCCTAGGCATTACTGAACCACTGAAGCTTGTGAGCAGAAGATTAACAAGGTTAGACAGGTGTTTTAGGAGTAATTGGAAAATTGTGTGGAGGGAGAGACTAGAGAGAGGCCAGATTAGAAGCAAAAACTAAATAAGCTGCTATAAGAGTTGAAGCAAGAAAGAATGAGGCCCTGGATTCTGGTAGTGGTGGGGGGAGTGGCCACGCCACAGACAGTAATGGAGTCAGGAGATTGTTCTAGAGAAAGATTAAGATTAGATATATATGTTTTGGAAACAATTGAACTCAATTGACTTGATGAATTCAGGAGTAGAGGTTATGGAGTGAAAGAAAATACCCAGGACAGATCCTTAGGAATGCCCTAGGGATCCACTTAGACTATCCTAGCCAACATGTAATGGTTGGAAGAGAGATGATGATGATGCAGTAAATGACATTGAGAAGAAATGATCTAGGAGAAGCAGAAAAGAGTAGTATCATACAAACTTAGGAGAATATTCAGAAGCAGAGAGAAGGGTGTCAGTGTCACCCTCTTTCTGTTAACAGTATCAACAGCTCTATAGAAAGGCCAAAGAATGAGAATTGAGGGGGAGAAAGAGACCCATCACATTTAGCAACTGCGATTATTATTTTTTCATGAGTGATATAGTCAGAATTCAAGTTGTAAGGGGTTGAGGAATAAATGGAAGGTGAGCCCAGAAATGGTGGACTCATGGTAGCTCATTCTTTTAAAAAGTATGACCATGAGACATACAAGATGATTGCAGTATCAAGTTAAGGTCTTCTAAGATTGAGAGAGACCTTGGCATGAAGAAAAGAAACCAGTGGATAAGGAAGTTGAAGAGAGGAAATAATAGATGCGTCAAGCAAACAAATGAAAGCTTGGTATTGGCAAGGAGAAGGGCCCCTTCATGAGAGATAGAAGTGGAGCAGAGGAGGAAAAGAGTAGGGGTGTTCTGTGAAACAGGGGAGAAAATGAGCATTGTAACTAAGATGGCCTCGAATCTCTGTTTTAGCAACAAAGACCTACTTCTAATGAGAGAAGAGAAACATGCATAGGAATGCATTTAAAATGAAATACCAAAATATGGATACTTAAATGTATTTAAAATCAGCTTCACAATTTCAAGATTTCAGAGGAAATAGTTGAAGGCATAGTCAGTATGAAAAAGAATCTCCATTATGACAAAAGTAGTCAAAAATACTGGAAAACAGGCGTGCAGATACTTTGTTAGTGTAGCCAATATTTAGAAAGTGATTTGGAGCTACACCCAAATAAAGGCAAGTCAACAAATATTAAATATCTCCAGTGTGCCTGGCACTCTGCTGATAAATGCAGGGGATAGAAAGAAAAAGGCAAAAGATACAGTATGATGGTGGCAAAATCATGCAAAGCAATGGGTACAAGCACACATACATACGTACATACAGACATACGTACATACACACACAGAGGATAAATTGGGGGTAGTCTGAGAGGGAAGGTACTAAGATTAAGGAATATTAGGAAAAGTTTCTTGCCTAAGGTGGGACTTTGGCAGAGACTTTTTTCCCCTTCAGTAAAGCATGCATTAGGCACATACTAGAACTGTGCTAAGTTCTGGGCATACAAAGAAAAGCAGAAGTCTGTCCTGCTCTTCAAGAGTTCTTAATCAGGTAAGAGAAATAGCTGTCTACGGATAATCAAATAGATTGTAGAATAGAAAATAATCAAAAGAGGGAAGGTACTAGAATTAAGAGGGATTGGGAAAGGCTTCCAGTATAAGGTAGAATTTTGACTGGGACTTAAAGCCTGGAGATAGACTGTTAGGACCTCATAGGATACATGCAGCAAAGTTAAAACTATACTTTATGGCTTTATGTAGATTTTAATGGAATGCTGTGGTGGGCACATCATTTGTTAAATAAGCCTTTATTAAGTGCCTGCAAATATGCTAGATAGGCTTTAAGATCATTGAGCTGTTGAAAGAGAAAAATGAATTCCTGTCCTGTTTTTCATTGATAATTTTAAGTCTTTTGCATTTGTGATCTTCCTATGATCACCACTTAATTATTGGTTCCTTCTATTCTTGATAATACAGAAAAAGTTAGAATGAAATAATTTGAGTTATACCTAATTCTTTTCATTCCTCTCATAGTATAGCATCTTTTTAGCAGACCAGATGATGGCTAAAATGATAATCTTTTTTTAAAAGCGTAATATCTAATTTTTATCCTGCCTTTATTGGATATAAAAATGGCATCAGACATCAAGGCTAAGTTTCATGTAACTGTTAACTCACAAAAGTACATTGTGTGTCCTTTTTTATCTCAGATCCCAAGGAAGAGAAGGAGGAAGAAGACAACTCTCCCCTTACACAGGAAGTTCCCATTGCTACTCCTCGGCCCAGCCGGGGCTGGCGCAGCAGCAGCAGGACCGCTGCCTCACGCCAGTGTGATACAGAGAACACAAGAAGTTCAAGATCCAAGACTGGCTCCTTGCAGCTGATCTGCAAATCAGAACCCAATACAGAACAGCTTGAATACGGTATAGTGAAAGTGGGAAGTGGTTGGAGAAGAACTAATTGTCAGATAATTTTGGCTAAAGTAGCTTAACTTGGGAAAAGAGGAGCTTGCTTTTTTGAAATGATACTTTATGGTTCTTTTGTCAGCTTAGACAGAACTAATAATATGTACATTTTTTTTTCTCCAGAGATCACAGAAGAACATCAGTCTCCTGGTGGAGTAAGGTAGGAAACTCCCTAGATGTACTTTTATTTTATTTGAGACCATTGAATATATTCATATTAAATAATTCAGATGTTTATTTTCCATTTGAAAGGATGTTTAGCTGTCAGTGAGAATTAAATGTTAATTTAGATTTTGTTTTTCTCCATTTTTGCACTTGCTAATTGATAAATGATATCTAAAGCTTCATTTTCTTCATCTACCAGCAAAAAGTTTGGACTAAATCTGTTAAGATCCCATAATCCTATTTGTTTTCTGGAATAGCGACTCCCTACGTTGAAAAATTTTATTTTGATATTTTTAAAGCCCATTCTTGAGGCTTTCTTAAAACAGTCATGCAACTTCTTTATGCAAGGAGATTAATGGGGTGGGGGGTCGTCATTTGTTTTTGTTTTGTTTTGTTTTTTAACAGATTTAGCCTTTCTTCCATTTTATTTAGAGGATAGATACATTCAAATATAGTAGTGTAGCACCAATCCAGTATTCACAGCACCCATGTGGCCATAAACATCCTGCCACAATTCTGAATCACAAACTACCCCAGACTCTCCACATGGAAGACAAAACCAAAATGTTTATTCAGACACCAGAAAGCCAAATCCATCATAGTAACAAAAATCTATACACAATAACAATGCAGAGAACAACATTATCCCCACACTTTCCCCCTGCTTGTCTTCCCACAAATCGGGTCCATTAAACAAATCACAAGCAGGCTCTCTTAAACAAAATGCCCTTCTCTTACAGCCAACTACAGGCTTACTACCTGCCTCCTTCCATTCTGACTGTGCTCTGATTTCTTCTCAGCTCTGCAATAGCTCCCCCTCTTCCTGTTCCACCTACTCAGCAAACTCCTCCCACCACAGGCTCCATGTGACTCAGGCAGGTCATATGGGCCTATTAATGAATATGAAAGATCTTCCCATTTAAATTAACCATTACAAGCAGCAGTTTCCAAAACTGATGTTAAATAACCCTAGAAAGTTTTTAATAATATAAACGGGGTATCTCAGACTTCTCAAAACAGTTCCTTTTTTTTTTTTTTTTTTTAAAGCTTATTGCTTATTGTTCGTAAGAGTTTTCACTTCAACATTCAACACAATAAAGAGTCAATTCTGAAGTGCTTGGGAATCATTGGAGAGAAAGGGAATTTAATCTTTAGGGGAGTGGGATACTATACCCACATTCTCAACTATTTTTTTCCATAAATTTTTGAGATACTCATTTTTAAGTTAGAGGAGAGTTCATCAGTTCCTGAAACTTCCTTTTTGGGTTCAAGCATTTTAGTTTTGCAAGAGACTTTAAACTATAATTTCGTGCATACATGTATAAAACATACATACACATACATATCACATACTTTTTTGCTTTTTTCTAATTTCATCTCAAAAGTAAGGCTTTGAAGAAAACAGCTGACTAGATTTCACTTTGTCTAGATTACCAGAATTGGAAGCCTGGCTTGTTGAATGGTGACCTTTAAGAGATCAGAAATTAAATACAGCTGTAGAATTTCCATCACCTCTTTTGTTTGACTTTCTCCTTTTAGTAGTGATGAGGAGGAAGAGGAAGAGGAGATGTTGATCAGCGAAGAGGAGATACCCTTCAAAGATGACCCAAGAGATGAGACCTACAAACCCCACTTAGAAAGGCATGCTTCCTGTTCCATTTGAACTATAGTGTTGTTCGGTTACTTTTTTTAATGTAAAATAATTGGGAAGCCTTGTCTGATATGTTGCATGCTTTTAATTGTCTATTACTATGTTGGTTCAGTGTCTGGGCATATATTCAGTCTCAAATGAATGCACACGCACTTGTTTGTTTACATATCCATTTTCTCTTCTTTTACCCCTTTCCCACTCTTGTCTTTCATTCAAATTGTTTCAGAAATAAGCCTGATTCCCCTTTGCATTGTCCACACCTTTGCTACCTAATCAAATGTTGTGACCTGCCTCAGCACTTAGCAAAATTATGATTCCTTCACTACTTTATTTAGTGAGATTTGTCTGTGTTGAGGATGTCTCAGAGTAGTGCCAAGTGCAACCTTCATAATAACTAAGATGGTAGAAAAATCATAATAACCCACATCTGTGTAACACTTTTAGGTTTGCAAAGCATTTTCCCTGTGCCTGGTTTAAATGGCAAGTCTGTAAAATGGTTGTTGTGGCACCTACTGAGCATATTGGACAGAAGACATAGGAGGTTGGGAGGAAAGGAAGGAGGTGACACAGAACTCCCAGAATTTAGAGGAAGACCTTATTTCCTTGTAGTATCTGAACTTGGCCTCATCCCCTGCCTAGAGACGGTCCCTTACATGGTCCCTTACTGTCCTGTATTTGTGTTCAGGGAAGCCCCAAAGCCACGGAGAAAATCAGGGAAGGTGAAAGAAGAGAAAGAAAAGAAAGAAATTAAAGTGGAAGTGGAGGTGGAGGTCAAAGAAGAAGAGAATGAAAGTAGGGAAGATGAGGAGCCTCCTAGGAAGTGAGTAGGAGATAATAAGTAGAGATGTAACATTACTGGAATCTTGAAGCCTTGGGGGAATTTCTTCTTCCTGTGGGTTTTTAAAATATATGAGCCTGAAATTGGGGGTGAAAATTGAAATGTATGCTCTACGATTTTTTTTTACTTATGACTTTGGTGACTACTCAAAAGAATATCTTTTAGGTCAATGGGTGACCTTAATTTACAACCTTCCTACCAGTAGGATGGAGTTTCCAGTAGCTGGCGTGGCCTTTGACAGGAATATGCTATTCTTATCAGAGTTGGGTTACTGTTTCTCATTTTTTCCTCAGTGGGTTGGTAGGGTGTTTCCAATCCTTCCCCCTCTAGAATTAGAACTATTACTTTTATCTCTGT
This sequence comes from Notamacropus eugenii, assembly GCF_028372415.1. Classification (NCBI taxonomy): domain Eukaryota; kingdom Metazoa; phylum Chordata; class Mammalia; order Diprotodontia; family Macropodidae; genus Notamacropus; species Notamacropus eugenii. The sequence continues at coordinate 4,779,403 of NC_092873.1, forward strand.
AAAGACTTTTATCTTGATGAGTTGTAAAGTTTTTCCTAGAAGGTGGTAAAAGCATATCATAATAGGATATTGGTGCTTTCCATATCTGAAGGAAGAAATCAGCAAGCTAGGGTGGCATATGGAAAAGTGGCACAAGTCGTTAACCGGGAGCTTGACCATGCTCTTCTGCTCAGCCATTAACTTGGGTGAAATTGGACTAGATGAGCTCAGGTCCCTCTGTCTCTGACGGTCTATGTGAGCATCAGTGTGGTATTGTAGTGTGAAAATTGGCACTTTCCATTAGGAAAGAAGGAAGAAAAACAAGGCCCTCCAGTGTGCCAGGCACCTTTGCTAAGCACTTTACAAATATTCTCTCATTTAGTCATCACAAGAACCCTGGGAGGTAGGTGCCATTTTATGGTTTTGAGGAAACCAAGGCAGACAGGTTAAGTGACTTACCCAGGGTCACACAGCTAGTAAATGCCTGAGGTAAGATTTGAACTTGGGTCTTCCTTATTCCAGGCCCAGTGCTCTGAGCACTGCAACACGAGCTGCTTTTATTATTAGGAACTCAAGAAGGGAAAGCATTTCACCTTTTCATGCCATTAATTTTAAAATAACATAAAATATACAGTGAAACTACAAAAAGGCCAGGGGGAAGTTGGGGGTCTTGTACTAAGTGTTTCAGTTGTAAATTTAGTATATTTTGTGAATAATGGATAAGGATCTGCATTCATGGAATCTGTCTATTGTACAGTGAACACAGTCAGTTGTCCTATATTTAAAAAGCTATGATACTACATATTGGTAGCTCTCAGTATTCTAAAGTAGCCCCATGATCTGTAAGTAACACAGAAATGCCTAATGACTCTTACTACAAAGAAAGAATAAGTGAGAATTTTTGGTATTGAATGCCAAGTAGGCTATGATTTGAACAAGCTGGGACTGTATTCCCAAAAGGAAAAATTTTCATGTTAAAGTGTGAGCTATGGTCACAATTTTGATAGAACTAAGTGTCGTCTGAAGTTACTAGTACTTCAGTTCTGTGCATTTTGCTTTTTTAACTCAATTTGGTATTACCAACGGCTTGGTGCTAGGTAGGTAATGAATTTTTTATCCACTGCTGTCATTTTGTCTTTTTCAACCAGTGTAAGCCATACCCACACCCACAAAATCATAGCTCACTGAAGTATTGACAAATTACTCTTTTCTGTAAGCCTTTCATGGGTAGGGTGATATGCTTGTGTGAAATATCTAATGGGATAAGAATATAACTTAATTTGTATGTTTGAAATAATAGTATTCTAGTATCTTAATTTTGTGAGGGTCTTAGCATGCATCTTATCCTGCCCCACCTGAAACATAAATCCAGTTAATTTTAAGTGATGGTGAACTCATTGCCTCCCAAAGAAGCCTGTTTTTGTTTTGTTTTGACAGTTCTGTTACAAAACTTTTGTCCATTTTTCTTCCTCTGTATCACTCCCATTCCCTTCATCCTAATAGATTGACCAGTTTCTCTTCTGAAGAAATGTATGTATAAAAATGCAATTCCTAAAAGACTAGCAATCCTATGCTTTTGTGAGCAAAGGGACACTGAGCCCTGGGACTTGGGTCTGGTGAAATAGTAAAATTTGCCTGTTTTGTTTTAATGAGAGCTATTCTTAAAATGCATCTTTTATTGAGGAAAATTGAGTTGTTAACTACTACTAGAAATAGAACTTTCTTATAGTAGGGTTAGGATGAAGCCTTTAAGGGGAAAAACCACCACCACCCTTTCCAACATTACTAAATATTTCAATATTTTGTGCAGATCATTTGATTTGTGAGTTGTTTTTCTTGCTGCATATGTGTTACCTAGCATGTCTCACATGTCTTTTACTCTTGATTATATGTCTTTAAACTCCCTTGATCCTATGAGAATACTTTTTCAGTTTTATTCTGGAATACATTGAAAATCATTCTGTTTGTCTCTGATTTCAGGAGAGGAAGGAGACGAAAAGATGACAAAAGCCCCCGGTTACCCAAAAGGAGGTGAATAATTTAAACCCCAGTTTTTTATATCCTTCCTTATTATAAAGCAGTTTAACAGGAACCTTATAAATCACTAATATTAACTAAGGTTAATATTTTCATGAACTCTTTGTTTAGCTCATTTGGGTTCCTAGTTCAACTTATTGTACAAGTCCCACTAATAATTTGGGAACTTTCTGTTATCTCTATTAAGAATTGTGTAGATACTATTTACAAACATGTCCCAACTTTTCATCTCTTGATGGCACCATTCTTTTTTTTTTTTTTTCTTATTCTCATAACAGGAAGAAACCTCCAATCCAGTATGTTCGTTGTGAGATGGAAGGCTGTGGGACTGTTCTTGCTCACCCTCGATACCTGCAAGTAAGTAAAGTAGTAGGGTTCAAGTTCATCTTCAGTTAGATCCAGGGAAGTTTCTTCCTGTGCTTCATCGGTGATTTCATTTTGTCAGGCTTGATTATAACTATCATTAGAGTTGTGTCACAGCCATGCATGACTAAGAAAACTCAGATTTTTTATGGAGCAGCTTTTTCCCCAAGTAACTAACTCTGCACTCTTTGGAATCACCTTCTTGATAAAATTATTCTGAGAGTGACTTGACTACATGAATTTTCTAGTCAAGTTGACATTGAAACTAAAAATGTTTTTTGGACATGCCTGCACTGGCCTTCTTGTGATTTAATTCCTCTAATTTCTTGTTGCATGGCACATATAAAAAAATATTATCTACTCTTTTGTTTTCATTCAAAGAAAAATTTCTTCATTTTCATCACATTGTATTTCCTATCACCTTCTTTAGCACCACATTAAATACCAGCATATGCTGAAGAAGAAATATGTATGTCCTCATCCTTCCTGTGGACGACTCTTTAGGCTCCAGAAGCAGCTGCTGCGACATGCCAAACATCACACAGGTAACAGGACAGCATCTTGCAATTAAAATTTTCTTCACACTGGTGAAGAAAGCAGAAAATTGATTGACTTATTTAGGCTAAAATATGGTCATAATATTTAATGTAATTACTGAGCACTACCTGATAAATCCTGAATTATCCTTCTTTAAAAGCCTTTATTTTTATGGATGAACCCAACTATTAAGCAGCTACTATATGCACAGCATTGTGTTAGGCACTGGTGGAAACAATATTCCAAGTAAAACAGCCTACAGTCTTAAGTCCCCATGTTCCCATACCAGCTTATTGGTGTGATCTTATTTTTTAAAATATGACTGGCACCAGTCCATTAACCTTTGTTAAAAATAGAATAATGAAATCAGCATACAAACTTGGAGTATGTTCCTCCTCTCACCCTTAAAAGCACAAAATCTTAAAACTTAAGGGAATTGAAGATTTGATTTGGTCTTCTTAGTATACCTATCTGAGTATCAGTCCAGAAGCCTTTATTAAATACTTGCTAAGTGCCAAAGTTCACCCGGAATGAAAGATTCCTATAGTCAAAGAGGTGGGGGCAGCCAAGTGGCTAGAGTGCCCAACTTGAAGTCAGGAGGACTCATCTTACTAGCTGTTTGACCCTGGACAAATCACTTCACCCTGTTTACCTCACTTTCCTCATTTAACTCATCTAGAGAATGAAATGGCAAACCATGCCAGTATATGAAGAAGAAATAGAAAGAGAATAAATAAAACCTGTCATTAGGGAAGGAGAGAGTACGTGTGGTTGGAGAGATCAGAGTAGAATCTTAATGTATAACCTGAAAATGGGATTGAGATGAGGCAGAAGTGCATCCCAGGCTTCAGGATATAAGAGACCATAAAAACACAGAGATTGTGAGATGGGGTATTGGGGGTGCAGAAAAAAAATGACCAATTTGTCTTTTTGTTAAAGGAAGTAGTTGCTCTATGATGAGGCTGTCAAGTTAAGAATTTATATTTGGTCCTGGAGACAATAGGAAGTCACTGGAATTGATTAAGGGAGTACCATTGTGAGATCTGCTTTCACTTTGGAAAGTCACTTTGGCAGCTGAGGAATGGACATCCTGGAGAGGAGAGACAGATGGACAGACCTGAGACAGGGAGGCCAATGGCAAAGCCATTTCATTAGTCTAGGTTTAAAAGAATGGAGGTTTGAATTACAGCGGTGGTGAGGTGAGGTTTGTGGCACATCATCTACTTGGAGTTGTCTAACAGTTAGTTGGGAATGAGGGATTGAAGCTCATGGAACAGGATGAGTGAGGCTACATGCAGGAGGAAAGATTAATGATTTTTTGAATGAATTAGAATAATAATCTAGTGTGCTCAAAATTTACTACATTTGTTTAACCCAATTAGGTTTTTTCCCTAAAACATTTTAATGGAAATTTACTTTGTCTGTAAGCAAGTGACTTTAGCAAATAATGAATATTACAGATCAGGGATGTCTTAGTGTACTTAGAGAAGTGTGAATTTGGGAAAGGGCCTCCTCTTCTGTTGGAAGACATTTTGAAAGGAATTTGTAATTCATTTGAGTGATAATTGACTGATTCAGGTTTCCCCCTTAAAAAAAAATTTAGTAGATAAGTTTGAGGGAGACACAAAAGTGTGACACGTGTTACTCTTGCTCTGACTGCAAAGTTCAAAACCTGGTACTCATTCACCCATGTGTGATACTTGTCCCTAAGGAACCCTGCCTGATTCCTGGTAGGCTGTGGGGAGACAGCCAGAAATTGTGAAGACGTGTTCCACAGCTTGTCATCAAAGACATAATGAGGCTCTCTAGGAGGAGAGAGGATAGGGAGAAGATGTTGGTTGTAAATTCAGTGCCAGGTGAAGTCTGAGCCATTAAAAATGCACATTCTGACTAACTCCAAAACCCCAAACCGACACTTCTTTTCCTCTTGGATGCATGGAACTGCATCCCACCAAGGTGCTTCAAAGTTTTTTGTATGTAGGTTTCTAATTTTGTTGTGAAGTATTACAATTGTAAGAAAAAGATCCTAGAATAGGGACAGCATTCTTGGGGACATAAATAATTCTAAGATTAGAATTAATAGTAGTTAATAATAATGATAGCATTTATGTAGAGCTTTGAGCACTTTTCAAATAATATCTCATTTTATCTTCAGAACTACCTTGGTAGATAGGTGCTTTTATTGTCTCCATTTTACAGAAAAGGAACTTCAGGCCAAACATGGTTAAATGACCTGTCCAGAGTCACACAGAGAGCAAATTCCTGAGTCCATGTTTTGAGTTCAGATCCTTCCTGACACCCAAGTCTAACCCTCTCTCCACTCTGTCACCTACGTGTCCACAACCCTAGTGGTAGTATTGAGACTAAAATTCCAATTTTTTGCAACCATGTGATGGAGTAAAATTTATTGGATGACAGTTTGTTTTAGCTTGTAATACTTTCTCATGGATTTTACTTCAGATGGACCTTTTCTCGATAGTTGCTTTAAGAGTGACATTCTCTTTCATATCGAGTAATGCAAACCTCAAAAAAACATGATTTTATTGGTATGGATTCCAAGTCCCAGCTTTAGTGCCTTCATGGCTTTCAGTATACATTGAGTTGTTGTGGCTGTATTTAAGGGAATGAGCTTTCTGAATTTATCTGAGCTGTTTTTTGGATAACAAATCGCTGTTCTATACTTTAAGCTATTCATTCTGTTTTGATAGGACCTAACAGCACTTACATTCTCTTGACATAACCTTTGAAAATCTAGAGTCAGTGTTATAACATAGTGAAGCATTGAAGTGGGACTTGGTAAGAAAATGTTGAAGAGTAAGAAAGAAAAAAATAGTGAAAGAAATTAGCATTCTTACTCCAAATGTGAAGTAGCAAGCTCAACACCCTTTTTTACCTTTCAGATCAAAGAGATTATATTTGTGAATACTGTGCTCGGGCCTTCAAGAGCTCCCATAACTTGGCAGTTCACCGGATGATCCACACTGGCGAGAAACCGTTACAGTAAGTGAATACAATTCTGAGTAAGAGATGCCAGCCCCATGCTCAGACAAGCCAGTACTCATGTGGCCCAGATCCTTCTTTGTAAATATGTCACAGTGCAGTCATATTGACACTGCCCATTTGAAGGGTGGGCATTTTCTTGGCTGATGGATTAATTCTTCATCATCCTTTGTCTGTTTTGTTTCATTCCTCAGAAGTAGAGGACTAGACCACAAGTCAAATTCATTTTCCTTCTTCAAACTCCTTTTTCACTTGAGAACTCAGTTGTTGATCACCCCTTCAATGTGTGAGCACCAATATTTTTCTTTTCTCTTCTGTTTTTTACTTACTGGTTCTCATGCTTCTCTGCTTAGGTGTGAGATCTGTGGATTCACCTGTAGGCAGAAGGCTTCCCTCAACTGGCACATGAAGAAGCATGATGCAGATTCCTTCTATCAGTTTTCTTGCAATATTTGTGGCAAGAAGTTTGAGAAGAAGGACAGTGTGGTGGCCCACAAAGCAAAAAGCCACCCAGAGGTGCTGATTGCTGAAGCTCTGGCTGCCAATGCTGGAGCCCTGATCACCAGCACAGATATCCTGGGCACTAACCCAGAGTCCCTGGGGCAACCCACTGATGCCCAGGGCCTTCCCCTTCTTCCAGAGCCCTTGGGGAACTCAGCCCCTGCAGAGTGCCTCCTGTTAGATTCGGAAGGGATGCCCAAGGCATTCTGCAGCGGGGCAGAGCGGGTTAGCCTGATGGCAGATGGAAAGATCTTTGTGGGAAGTGGCAGCAGTGGAGGCACAGAAGGGCTGGTCATGAACACGGAGATTCTTGGGGCCACAACAGAGGTTCTGATTGAAGATTCAGATTCTGCTGGACCGTAGGGGACATTGGAACAATTCAGACTTTGTATTTAAAAAAAGGAAAAAAAAAAAGGAAAAAAATTACAGTTAAAACAGATTTAAATACTAGTAAAAGTAACTGAAGGGCCTGCTCCTCCCAGTGTGGAACATAGCACACCCCCTTTCCCTCCATCCTTCCACCATCGGCCCCTTTATGAAAGTAATGCTGCTTTCACCAGTGAGAAACAGAAGAAACTCAGAGCAAAGTGAGGGAAATCCTCACGTCCAATTCAAGCCAGACAGACTTCCTGACCTTTGGCAGACCTCTTCCCCTCTTTCCTTTCCTAGACTGTCATTTTGATGTGCTTGGCTTCTTACTCTTTTAACAGATTCCTGTCCTCTCAATTTTATCTCCTCCTCTACTGTAGCCCTCTCATTCTTCTTTCTTCTCTTTTGCAGCACTCAGCCTCACATTGTTGTATTCCCCTGGATTTGGAGCTTACCTTGGCACTTTAGGGCTCCTCCTCAGGGTGAGCTGTCCAACAGCCCACATCCTTTATCCCCATCTCCTTTCATTTCCCACTGAGCTTTTGAAAGAAAGGCTTCATGGGGACCTCCACCTCCCTCCCCTTTCTTCCCAACACCTCCATATGGTTCTCAGTGGTGCTCACTTGCTTGGCAGCAGGTTTTTTGGAGAGGGAGGGGGCTGCCCTCTATACATTCTCTGACTGGAAAACAGAGCTCTATGTTGGAGAGACACAAGAGTCCCAGACTGATGACAGAAATTTGCACTTTGAACATATGTGTTTTTGATTCCTTATTTATTGACAAAAAGTCTGATTTTTTTGTTGTTGTTATTATTTTTTTGTGGGGCTAGGAAAGTGAAGTATTCTGATATGGGATCCTTCCCACTATAGGTACTTTTGGAGGCAAGACTGTAAGGTATGAGATATATATCCAGCCCCCCAAATCATAATTTTCTAGTGGCCTCTAAGAAGAGCTGGTCCTCAGCACTAAGAATCACTATGATAGCCTAGTGATCATTTGAAAAATCTTTTCAGGGAAGGGTGAAAGACTTGATGAAAATTAGTGCCCTCTTTGGATTTCTAGAGCAATGAATGAGCGATAGTGGTTTTTTTGAGAGAGAGAAGGGCTGTTTCAGGGTATGAAGTGCAGAAACAAGAATTTCTCTTCTAAGTCTGTCTTTTTCCCCTTAGACCTTCTTAGGTCATTGATTCCCATCTTTTGCTATACTAATCATTGCTTTGTCATTGTCTGCTGCATTCCAGTGCCCTCTATTAAGACACTGCCGCTTGAGGGGGCAAAGCGTGGCATCTTATGGTTTGATTACATAAAAAAGTACCCAGTTCTGTTGCTTTCTGATGGTTTTGCCCTTTCTTTGAAAGTGACGCTACAACAGATGTAGGGATACAGTCAACTTGTTACCTGTCGTTTTCAACTGGAATCTGAGGAGGGGGTGGGGGGGGGTTCTCCATTGTCTCTTCTAACAAAATTGTGTATCCTAAGTACTATCCAGGGGTATGCTGCTTTATGGAATAGCGTCCAGTATAACTTTAGCCAGTCTCATTTTTAGAGCATAAAGACAATGGTTGTCCTTGAGAAAGGCTTAATTGTAGAGCCCAAGTGTTAGGGCATGAAGGCTTGCTCTATCCCTTATGAGAAATGAGAAGAGAAGGCTCGTTGGAAAAGGTGAGGAACAGCTGTTTTTCATGAACACTAAAAATACAAAGGTTATCAATTTTCTATCTTAATTTTTCTCTTTTTTTCTTCTCCCTTCTCTCCTACCTTCCCCACCCCCACCCCCTTGAAGAAAAGGGTGGAACCAAAATGCCATCTTTGAAAGAAGCTTGACTTTACTGCTTGTTCCAGTGCAGGCCTGCCAGGAGAATGGGGAGTAGAGCTCCCACAGTGGACAAAGTCTCAAATGCCCCATTGTTTCTTAGATCTGCCAGCCCTTGGCTGTGGGGGTAGAAAGTAAAAAGGGGACAGGAATGGGATCTGATGGGGAATATGTTTCTCTTCAAGCGCTAGGGGGTGGCAGTTGACTTGGTATGCTGGGAACGCTTGAAAAGGCCTTGAAACCTGATCACATGGGGCCACCTACATGACGGGCCCCGTCAGTCTATATTGGCTACACCAGCTAGCATCCATTCCTCCTCTCATCTGTTTAGCCCTTTTCTTATCCGATATATATAAGTTGTAGTGGTTAGTGTCCTCACAGATACTACCACCCCACAAGAAGCAAACTCCACACATAGCTTGTCTGAGGAAAGGGAGAGAGCTATATCACATTCCCCTCCCACCCCCACCAACTGACTAGTTCTAACACTTAGAAACTTCCTCCTCTCATTCCTTGTCCTTTTCTCTGCCACCACTTGCATGCATGCAGTTTGCTTCAATTAAATTATTGTAGTAGTTTGCAGTAAACACTGTATTTTTCATGGACTTTATTTTATTTTTCCTTTTTGGGAACATTTGGGGAAAAGAACATGATATGGAATTGGGAGTTGATTTCCTCCTCTCTTTTTAAGTAAACTAATATCTTGCATCCTTCTCCTTTATGTTTTCTTCTCCATCCCTCCTTTCCTTAAAGTTGACTTAAGTGCACTTCCGAGGAGCCTTACATGCACATCTCCTACCCCTGGCCCAGAAACAGTCCAATCCTGTTATATTTAAATTGTGTCTATTTTAACTCTGTGTTCTCCTCTTGAATGGACACTTGTCACATTGCACTGTACCTCAAAATCACTGTACCACTGTGGTTGACATGAGGCTGCAAGTCGAGCAGGGAGTTAGTTGTTTTCTCCTTGTTAAGAGAGACATCTTGTAATCATTTTCCACATGATTGAGATACCATCTTAAAACGAGGTTCAGATAGAGGTTTGGATGTGTTGACTGGCCATGAGGAACTGGGCTTTTCGGGTGTGAAGCAGCTTCCATGTGGAAGTACCTGTACCAGTTCCGTACCTGCATGGGGCAAAGACTAGAAGGGACACAATTGGCTCTGACTATGGCGTTTGATGAACCATCTTTCCCCTTCTCCCTCTTTGTCCTCTCCCTCCTCCCAGATGTAGTTTTCAAGGAAAAAGAAGTAATGGATCAATTTGAAATGTTTTATTTCTCAAAGACCTCTCTTTTTTCCTGTTGAAATATGCAGGACCCTTCTTAATTGAATGGGAGAGACAGGTACTTAACTGAACCTAGGTTGGAAAAGTTATGTAAAAAAATTATAATAAAAGGGATACTCTGCTTTTCAACTGCTGTTGTTTTCTCTTAATCTAGGTAAAAATGAAAATAAATGTACAAAGAAGAAAAATAAAAGTCTTCATGGAAGCAACTTGTCTTCCTTGGTTGCATGGGGTTGCAAGTGATCCCAGGGTAAAAGGTTATGTTGTCAAATTGGAAGGCAATAACTTGACAGAAATAAGTAATGTTCAGGTGGGTGTGGGGGTGGAAGCCACTGTTAAATCTTTGCTTTAGACTGGAATCTTGGTTTGTGGTTGTTGACAACAGTTACTGACAGCTCAGTGCTACAGGAAATCCCTTGAACAGTCAAACTTCTTTCTACCAGGGGCAAGGGTGAGGATGGGGTCCCCTTGTAGGGAGCATTTCTTCTGTCATATTTGAGCATCTAAGCCTCAAGCACAGGCAGAGCTATCTGTTAAAACTACCATCGCATCCTCATCCCCCTGCATCTGTGTTAGACCTTAGCTAAAATTGATCTCCTTTGCCAATGAGGAGAAACAGATGCTGCTGACCAACTGTTGAGGGCTTGTCCTTGTGAATTTGGCCAATTTTGTACTGATCCTTTTGGCGTGATGCCAAGCAAGGTTAGAACTGGAGTGGGTGCCACGAAATTTCATTTGGAAACCAAACTTTAAACTTTATCTTCCTTAACTGACTAGTGTCCAGTGCCAAGAAATGCACATACATGCACATGTGATTCTTAATTCACATTATCTTCCTGATAACACTAAAGACCTAGAGGAAATACTTTTAATAACAAGGCTGCTGTTCCTCATTTCAGCAGCTGTCTTAGTGGTGAGAGGATCCTTATGCTTTAGAAGCTAGAGTGAAGGTCACAGACGGTAGAGATTCACACTCATTTTGTCATTCATTTGCATTGAGAGTGGATTTAAATCTTAGGTTTTAAAGATAACTCTAAAAACTCAGGAGGTGTATGCTTTGAAATGGCACATTTCAAAACAAAACTTAATTTCTTTAAATGGGGAATGTAGAAGGAAAAAAATGAGGCTGGAAAAACTACAGTCCTCTGGTGAAATCAACTATCTGTGTATATAAAATAAATTACATCAGGCGGGAGTTTCCTTAGAGGATTCCAGTGATCCAGCGACTGTTGCTAAGTGCAAAGGGAGAACAGCAACAGGAAAACAGTAAGCCATGCAGTGTGCTGGGAGAGAGAAACAGCAAATGAAGGCAGGGGAAAAGGCTGATGGGGTAAAAAGTGCCCTTTGTTAATTCTGTAGGGACTAAAATCTGTATCTAGGAATGTGCTGCCACTTCAGAACCAGAGGGACTTTTTCTGTATCTGTTGTTTTTGTGTGTATGATTGGGGGAAAGAGGGGGAGGAGGAGCAGGGGCTGCACAACCACTCAGAGAAGCTGAGAAGACTATGGTTATTGGAGCTGCAGACACAGCTCAGGTAGCTGTCATTCCTAAACTCAGTTACTGTTTTCTGGAGACTGCTGCTAAGAGGAATGGCTTTCACAGAGCACACCCCACTAACCCCCCACCACCGGAACCTCTGCACCCGTTCTATCTGGTTAGCAAGGAAGATCCGTTCAGACTTGAATTCCCTCCTAGAGTCTTATGTAAGTATCCAATGGAAATGAATTGCTTCTTTGCATACCAGCTACGGTTGTCTCGGGTTCTCACCGCAGTTACTGGGAGCTCAAAAACACTACTAAATCCAATTAGGAAAAACATGGTCACTGCAAGTTAATAAAAAACCGAACTGAACATCAGAAAATATTACAAACCATGGTTTCAAAGTATTAGTTTATCTAGGAGTCTTGGTATCTAGGGTTTGTTCAAGTCTAATTTGGGATGGGGGGAGGGATTGTTGAGGTGATTAATAGGCAGAGACGGAGATTGCCAATGCTCTGAGGTAAGAGATGTTAATGAGGATGCCTCTCTGGCTTCGACTTCTTAAAGGGTTATTCCTCTCCTGTCCTCCTTTTTAATGCCCTTTTCCACCCTCTTATGTTAACGCCTAGATCTCTGAGAATGTGCAGGTGAGGGGGACAATATTTCTCCCTTTTATCCTCCTGGGGATATACACCTAGGCAGCTGTGGGGGATTGAAAACCTCACAGGAGATTTAATTTGCCTAAAATCTTTATTTGGTAGGATTATAGATTTCCTACTTGAAAGGGACCTTAAACATTTACATGAAACTTATCATTTTACAATAAGGCCAGAGTTGCAGAGACTTGTCAGAAGGTCACACAGTGGCAAAGTTGGGGGGTTGAACCCTGATTCTATGACTTCAAATCTATTGCTTTTTCCACTGTGTCATGCTGTCCCCTCTCTCCCCTTTTCCCCCATTTCCACCATAAATTTAGAGTTGTTTAGGAGACTTACCCAGTGAGAAATAGCCTGGGAGCTAGCTATAGGTGTGGTGATATGAATGCCTCTTCCAACTTAATTGTGAATTGATGTGAAGGCGCTTTATATAAAACAGCAGGGTGTGGCATACACTGTCCAAATTTAATTTTGTTGTTTTTAAAGTTCATTTTTTCTCAGATGTATTTTTAAATGCTTTTTATGTGCAGAATGAGGGTTAGGAGTGATTTTTCTTAATTTGGGAAAACGGCTGCATGAAATTAGAAAAGGTTAGCAAATCAGACCCTCCCAAATTATGATAGTATACATCTTTCTCTTGTTTGTTCTTGAACTTAGCACACAAAAGCCTAACATCTGTCTCCCCTTCCTGCTCCTGCCCCCAAAAAACAAACAAGTATTAAACTGTAGAAAGGACTTCCTAGATTAAATGAAAAGCTGAGCATCCTACATCCCTGAGAGGCTGTGCAGGTTCCTAAGTAGGAAGAATCCTTGTGAAAACAACTCAGATGACATGTTCTCTATGACTTTAGGGATTTTCCCATTCCCCTCATCATCTCTGAGGGGAAGAGGAGTTCTAGTTTAGCCTCCATTCCTGGAGGCATCCTGGCACCACCTGCGTGAGCACAGGGATAGGCTCTAACTTTCTAGATAGAGTACTTTCTCCTTTTAATTTCAATCCCAAATGGTATCTATATCAAGACATACTTTTTTTTTTCTTTTTGGGTTGAAGGGTGTACCTATAACTGAGTTTAGAAGATTTATTGCTTTCTTATATTTCCTTCCTACCCTTGCCCAGGTTGAACATCAGGGCCTGAACAAGAATGTTGACCTGGATTCTGTGGATGGTGTACCGACAGCCAGCACTGACCGGTGGAGTGAGCTGACAGAAGCAGAAAGACTGCAAGAAAATCTCCAAGCATATCGGACCTTCCATACACTCCTAACTGAGGTCCTGGAGGACCAGAGGGTACAATTCACCCCCACAGAAAGAGATTTCCACCAGAACATCCAAAGGGTCCTGCTCCAAGTGGCTGCCTTTGCTTATGAGATAGAGGAGCTGATGGCGCTGCTGGGACACCAGGCCCCATCTCAAGAGACTGATAGGGTGCCAGATGGTGGTGGTCCCCAAACCTTCTTGGGAAAAAAACTGTGGGGCTTGAAGGTGCTGCAGGAGCTCATGCAGTGGACAGTAAGGTCCATCCGTGACCTCCATTGGATTTCATCTCCCAGCCAGAACAGGGTCCCAGCCCATGCCGAGGCCGAGCAGATGTAGCTTCTCCCTTTTCTTCTCCTCTCATCTGTAGTGTAGCAATCATTGCATGGAAGAGAAGCCTGTGTGGCTTTCGCACTACAATTCTCACTCTCTCATCCTCTTGATGACCTTTATTTATTTAAGACAAGCTGGAGACACTTAGAAGTATGTCACTTGACAAGTCCATTCCTTCTGAGTGTAGTACCATGCACTATAGTGCTCAGGAACCAGAAGCAAAAGCTTGTCTCAGTGGGTCACCCTGACTCTGAGTGCTTTCTCACGTAGTTTTCTTCACCACATCACTAAATTAACAAATCATGGGGAGCTACAGGCAATCCAGATATCCAAGACCCTTTTCATGACCCTTTCACTTACTCCATTCCAGTTTCCTCTTATTCGCTTGTTCCCGTGAGATAGAAGGAGACCCAAGTTATGAATGCATAATTACATATCTTGGGTTAATTAAGAGGATATAGGTGATTGTGCAACTTCTCAACTCAACCTGTTGACAGTGTATTAGAACCTTAGGATTTGGAGCTGCCAAGAACCTTGGTTATGACCTGGATCAAAGAACAGTTCATCATTGCTAGGAAACAAAGGGGAAAGCTACAGGCACCTTTTGGCCTCCTTCAGGAAAGGACTTCCAAGTCTTCTGACTACTCACTGGAGTGATGGAACAACACATTTTTAGTTTCTTAATTTAGTGTCTCTTGCTTACAGATATTAAGCATACATATATATGCACATATATATGTATATATGCATAGCATATAACCCGACCTTTTATTTAAGTGATTGACTATACTTATGAATGATACAATTGAGATTTTAATATGGGATAGATGGTGTATTATTCAGATGGAAAAGTTTCTGGAACTCCTTGGTTACCATATTTATGGATTGGGTCACAGGACAAGGGAAAGGCATTTTCTGTTACAAGGTGGGGAATGTCAGAGGATGTGATTCTGAAACACTTGAAACTCCAATTAACAAATTAAGTAAGGACAGGCTTGGAGGGGAGGGTAAATCCTGCTAGATTAGTGAAGAAATCTGAGCTGTGGAATATTGGGAAAGAAATCCTTGTATTACTTCTGAGGGTGGTATATAGTGTAGATTGTTTAATTGATTAATTAGAATGGATGAAATATGCAGGTTTTATGTTGCAAAAAAGTCTTGGTGTGTGCCATTTACTTAAAATTGTCTATGAGATGCCACTATACAATGTCTGAATCATCACAAATTCTCAATAGGACTGAAAATGATATAAGGATGGTTTCTTCCTCCTCTCCCCCCATCTCCTGCCCGTGTCCTTGTCCCCCAATACACATTGGAAGTCTTTGAACAAAAAGCTGGATATACCTACTTATCAGTTATCTGCTAAGAAAATTCTTGTTGGAAAAGATGGCTTCTGAGGTCCCTCCCAGCTTGGAAATTCTGTGAAATTCCTTGACTCTCCTATAGACTTTAATTACATAGACTAAGAAACAGAACTATATTGCTAGGATGGACTTAAAGAAAAGTATTTCTAGTGTCATGTGGATGCATCAAATCTGAAATGTGATTTTGAAAACAGACCAAATAGTTTAACTCTTGAAAGATGGGATTTTAGAATGGAATTTAGAGCTGGAAGGAACTTTCAAGCAATCTAGTCTAATGTGTTCAGGCAGCTAGGTGGTACAGTGAATAGAGCCTTGGGCCTGGAGTCAGGAAAACCCGAGGTCAAATATGACTTCAAACACTAGTTGTATGACCCTGGGCAAGTCACTTCACCCTGTTTGCCCCAGTTTCCTTATTTTTAAAAGGAGCTGGAGAAGGAAATGGCAAATCACTCCAATATTTCTGCCAAGGGAACCCCAAATGGGGTCATGAAGAGTCAGACGTGACAGAACAGCTAACCCGCTCCTTTTACAAATGAGGAAATAGGAATGAGAAAAGAAAAGTGACTTGTCTAAAGTCACTTGAGTAATGTGTTACAGAACCAGGTTTGAGACCAGGTTCTCTGATTCCAAAGCCAGTGCTCCTTTTATCTGGTTCAGTTTTGGTACAGAAGTTAAAACTAGGTCAGCTATTCATTTAAACTAAAAGTGGTAGGGGGATAGAGAGAGGCTTCTTCCTGCCAAGGGCTAACATGTCCAAAAATGAATGAATTACCAACTCTACTGAGCACTTGAGGGATATAGATAAAGCCGTAAGACTTCCAAGTTTGCAGTGAATTTGTCCATTGGTGCCCAAGGAGTTTACAATGCATTTTACAAGTAGTTATGGAAATGCAATCAGAGGAGGAGAAAAGAGGATGCAATTGTCTTCTTGATCAGATGGAAACTCATCTACAGGAGCTGAGAGAATGAAAATCAGTGAATTCTTCTGTGGTCAGGGAAGACTTCTTGAAGGAGGTGACACTTCAGTTTAACCTTCAAGGATAAGCAGGCCTTGGGTAGGCAGAGGAAAACCTTTAATATAGAGTCATGAAATGAGAATACTCTTGATGTGTCCACAGGGCAATATGAACATTGACCTGATTAGAGTGGGAAGTTATATGTAGGGGGAAAAGGGTAGAAAAGTAGTCCTTTATGTTCCTCTTGTGGGGAAAGGGAATCAAACTATGAACTTTTGAGTTTGGTCCATTAATTGAATTTCCTGTTTACTGTTTTCCCATTTTCTATTAGGGAATCATTTGTTACCATCACTGGCACTCAATATCCACAGGTTGTGTGTGTGTGTGTGTGTGTGTGTGTGTGTGTGTGTGTAAAAAGCTTTTCTCATCAATGAAGAAGAAAATGACTACAAATTCTTAATGGGTGGTAATCAATTTTGAACTCGCTGATTCTGAGCAAATCCAGCAGAGATCACCAGAAAGGAAGTCTACAATGGCCTCTGGATAAAAGAGATCTTGGATGTATTGTAGATAAGAGGCAGAGTTTGGACCAGACAAAGGGGTCTTAGAAAGACAAAGAAATTAATTGCAAAACAGAAGAGGCAGGAAGATGACCATGGAGAAATGCTACTCAGCAAGTAGGATGGTAGGTGTTCTTGTGCTAGACCATGAGCTCTTCAGGGTGGAAGTCTGTATCTTTTCAAGTATTTAGCATAGCAGTGCTGGTAATGTTTAATGAATCAATGTCATGCCTTATGTATGCTATAAGAGATTATCTGCTTCCTTCAAGGATTGTACAACCTAGCCACACACACACACACACACACACACACAAAATGCGAAGACCTGTAGAAGAAGAGAACTTTTGTCTTTTTTTAAGGACTTAAGGGTGTGTGTGTGTGTGTGTGTGTGTGTGTGTGTGTGTGTGTGTGTGTGTGTGTGTGTGTGTGCGTTTCAACATTAAATTTGGAATGAATGAGATTACACCTTCCATAGAATGTTAGAACTGGAAGGAACCTTAGATAGCAATCTCATCTGTCTGTTCTAATTGTACCGAGGAGAAAATTAAGGCCTACAGAGGTTATGACTTGGCCCATTGTCTCACAAAGATTTAAATATCTACTTGGAATTACTGCCTGGGTCTCGTGATTCCAATCCCATTCCTCCCTACTCCCATTCCATGCTGCCTCCTGAAACAGAAGAATTAACCATAAGATAGCATGCTACGGTGGAAGAAGACTTGGATTGGTGATCAGAGGATGTGGTTTCAGTTTCTGATTCTAAAAATAACTACCTGCATGACCTTGGCCAAATCACTTGAACCTCCGTTTCTTTATATTTAAAATGAGGGGTGGTTGATTCATTCTAAAATCTCTTAAGCATGTATCTAGGTTGGGATACTAAAGAAAAAATTTATTCTGACTTAAAACAGTTGATTGTAGAGTGTGTTTTGCTACTTTTGTTTACACTCCTTAACTGAAATGAGTTCTTAGCCTGAATCTTAGTGTCTGCATCACTGAATATTATTGTGCCTGTTCAGCACATGGGGTGCTACAAGCTCCGAGGAGGATGCACCCCCAGAATGTGAGGACTGATCATTATAAGTGACCTGTCCTTTATGGATCTCTGTGCACCTTAATTTCTAGCCCACTTTTCCCCCAAATTGAAGGAGGATTCCCCTCCTTCCTTGGATCCCCAGGGCATGTGAGGTCTACAGGGGTCAGTCAAAGCAATACCACTTAATCTTTTTTTGGAATGACCTGAGAAGTTGACTAAGAAGAGCCAAGTATAAAGGCCTAATCATGAAAATAAGATGATCTTATAGAAACTAGGCTTTGGGTGAAAAGAAATACTGACAGTAAGAAAAAGCTTTCCTGCGTCTTCTGGTGTCAAGTACAGGGAAAGTTTAGTAGACATTTTAGAGTGATTTTGTATTGATGAATCATCTCCCTGCTCCTTCCCCCCTTCCTCCACCCTCATCACCTTGTGAGGGTAGCTTGGCATGATGGGAGCAGGGACAAAAATATTAGATCATTTTCGAAGTGAGGAAAAAAGGAAGTGGGATGTTTTGGTTGTCCCGTTTGGAAAAATAAGTAAGTGAAATTGTCACTGTCTTAGGAGTTAGAAAAACGATGTAAATGGTATATTTTGGATGTTACTTCCCTTGGGAAATGAAAGGGGTTGTATTGGATTTCTTGTCGGAGAAATAAGATGAGAGTTTCTTATAAACATGAATGTCTTCTAAAAGGTAGTGGAATGGTTCCAGGCCCTCCTGAAACAAAGTCAAAAGGTTTATCATCCTTAAGCACTGGAACTAAGGCTAGCAGAGGACCACAGCTAAGCCTATCTCCCTGCTCTGGTTTCTTTGTTGGGAAACAGGAAATCCCTGAGTTTTCCATGTAGCCTAGCAGAGACATAAAAGACTCCATTTAATTAACTTTCTCTATGTGTGCGTAGTGCATATGATGTGACGAGTTCAGTTTCACCTGTTGCTGTCCCTTTGATGTGTGGAAAATAAGAAATGATGATGATTCCTAATTTTAAAAAATGTCACCTACAGGATTCAGATAAGTTTTTTTTCTTCTAGCCTGATTTTCTGTGTTATTGGGACAAGGGAACTTCACAAGTGATACCACATTGGGTTCCCTGAATTACATTTTATTGGGTTGGGTGGTCCATCTGCACTGGGTTGGGTGCATCATCTGAGTGCATTAGGCAAACCATTAGCACTGTTACACCTCTGGGTATAATGTCCACAGGTGAGCAAGTATGTAGCCCCTAGGAAGACTCTGAAAGGGTAGATTTCTCCTTAAACCACTGGACAAATGCTGGATTGCTCCCTGGGCTGGGCTCTCACTGATTTCTGCTTAGGTACTGTATCATGTGGAAGAGGCTGGCACAGGAAGGACTCATTTTCCATTAGTTGCAAGTGTCCATTTGCTTCTAGCTGTGAAAGTTCTCATGGCATTCTTGGGGCCAGAATCCTAGAATCAAACCTCATAACTCCTGCCCAATGCCCACAGGAGACCTAGGAGATGGTTATTGAGACTCTTCTGTACTGGAGCATTCCTTTTAGGGGCATGATGAAATCTGAGAAGAAATGACACCATCAAGGACAATGACAATTGCTTAATACACCGGGCAATCAATCATATATGAGAACAGAAATACCCAGGAGCCTCTCTATACCATTATTATCCTTAGGGCTAAATGGTGCAACATGTTGGGGGAAACACTGGTAATCTTTCAGTCCTGTCAGGTGGAGTCCAGCCCAGACCACACCCCCTCACCCCCTTGCAGGATATTGCCCTTTATCCAGAAAGTCAGACAGAAAACTTTAATTGACAACCTAGATCTGGGCACAGTTTTAATCTGTGGTCTACAACATGACACAGTAAAACCATTATTGGCTGGTAGTTTCAAACTGAGACCTATTGTTCAGATTCCAATCTAGTGGCATTCTAATCTCCATACTAGGTATGGGGGAGGGGAGGAGGATGAAGGTATAGGGTAGCCAGCCTCTCCCAAAGCTTTTACAAATTACTAAATGACTTTTTAATTAGAATATCTAGTCTTCTGATTTTGGGTGCTTTGCTAGGGTTCACAACCCACATCGCCTATCTACTGAGTCATTAAGTCATGATTTCTCTCTCCCCCTACCCTACACCTCCCTTGGTGACTAGGTCTGAGTGACCAGGAAGTCTTGCATAAATCCTTGAGGAATCCTAATCTTCTGGGATTAGTTCATCTTCCTTCCTCTTATCCCAAGTAGTTTATACCCCTAACTCTTTACTCTCACCCTTAGTCATCCTCTTGAATACTGCTGGTCCCATAACTGAGCTTCAACACTCTTTATCCCCGTTTAATCTGTGACCTTAAGAAAGTCACTTCATCCCTTGCCCTAGAGAGTGGTCAGCTTATTATAGTGAAAAAAACTAGACAAGAGACCCAGCTCTGCCACCAACTAGTAGTGTGACCTTGAACAAGTTGCTTCATATCTCTAAGTCTGTTTCTTCATGAAATATAAACATAAAATGAGAGCTAGGACCGAAAGATGATGCTGGTGACAGAAAGATGATGACAATGCTGATACTCGCTAGCCTGTAAATAGAGCCTTAAGGTTTGCAAAGCACTTTACAAACATCTCATTTTATTCTCACAACAACCCTTGGAAATAGGTACTATTATTACCATTATTTACAAATGCAGAAACTGAAGTAGACAGATATTAAATGACTTCCCCAGGGTCACACAACTACTAAGTGCCTGGGGCTGGATTGGAATTCCAGTTTTCTTGACTCCAGGTTCAACATTCTATTTACTGCACCACTGTGCTTCCTCAAAATCATAGATGTCCAGACTGGTATTGACTCTTGCGTCCCAAGGGCCCTCCCAGTTCTGCCACTACCTAGATGCGGCACCTTGAGCAAATGACTTCATACTTGTAAGCCTCAGTTTCTTCATCTGTAAAATGGGAGAGTTAGAACCAGGTGATCTTTGAGGTCTGTCCTAGTTCTGACACAAAAGTGGTGTCTTTCCATCAGTAGGTTAATGGACTAGGCTGTTTCAGCCTATGACCGCTAGAGGCCGCCCCAGCCCAATTAATGACAGCTAAGTCTTGGAGAAAGGCTGTGGGAGGGAGAAAGAGATAGAAAGGGATTGTCTTTCTGTGTCTCTGTGTCTGTCTGTCTGTCTGTCGTCTGTCTCTCTCTCTCTCTCTCACAGACACACACACACACACACACACACACACACACACACACACACACACACACACATTCCTCCTTCCTCCTTAGTGGGTGAGGCTCCTGACTATACATCTGGACTAAGGACTCATACAGTGGGCACTCAGACAAATCACCCCAAAAGCAAGATACAGAGCCAAGTCCCATCTAAAGCCAATGAGATGCCCTCTGGCAAGTACCCCCCACCACTTGTCTCCCCTTTCCAGATCAGCCAAGTAAACCTCTCCTGACCCCCATTCCCTCACCCCTATTTCATAGACTCCTGAGACTCTGTGATTCCCCAGATCAATGAAGAAGCTTGATCTTTTACAAAGAGTGTTGGACTTACTATCAGGAGAGACCAAGGTTCAGATCTTGCCTCTGACAGTCACTAGCAGCAAGCCTGGGCAAGTCATTTAACCTCTCTGAGCCTCAGTTCCCTAATTTGTAAAATGAAGAAACAAATGCTTGCAGTATATACCCCCACAGAGTTGTGAAGAAGTCACTTTACTGATCTTAAAGCACTATGTAGATGCCAGTTCTTATTCCCCTTCCAGAAAGTGGGGGGAGAAAACATACTGATCTCACTTTAAGCAAAACTTAAACATCTTGATATTTTATTTGTAGCTATAATTACGTTTTTCAGATTTTAGCAGGGAAAAGGTCTTAGAGTTGACATGAATCTCAAAAAACCCTCCTTTCAGCAGGCTTGATATTTTTGTTTTCTGGTCCAATGCTCATTTTTTGTTGGTATAGAAATTCCCAGTGTGGAAAAATCCCTCCACAAACTTAGAATAGCAATTCTTTTATAGATGATAGTTTTAGACAACTACCTGGAATTACACCAACAGGTTAAGTACCAAAGAGAAAGGACTTATACTCAGGATTTCCTAACACCAAAGCTGACTGACCTAGCCACATACCTAGCTGGTATTAAGCTTATTTTAAAGACAAGCTATTGGAGAGAAAATTTTAGGGCTAAAGGGATCTGGAGTGATGACTCAGTTCAGCCTCATAAACCAGACTACACCTGAGCTGATCAAGTGGTTGGTTGTTACTCTTTTTCTTAAAAAGTTGAGATGGATGGAATTTCTACTTCTTCCCCTGGTTGGAATCATTGTGCCAATGAAAGGGTACCATGGGAGTCCATTTCCACAAGCCGTATTTGGTGAAGAGGAAGAATGACTATTCAGTGGATTCAAGGACTTAACTTCACTACATTCATAAAAGGAACATTTATATAGCCTTTTAAGGTTTCTTTGCAAAGTGCAATCCCCACAACAACCCTGCAAGGTGATAATTGTATGTATCAAGGACACTACAGTCACAAAATGAGTTAGGTGTCGAAGTGGACAGAGCACCAGGCATTTCTGAGTTCAAATCCAGCCTCTGATACTTGCTAGCTATGTATTTTAGTCTAGTCACTTAACCCTGTTTGCCTCCATTTCCCCATTTGTAAAGTGAGCTACAGATGGAAATGACAAACCACTCCAATATCTTTGCCAAGAAAACCAAATGGAGTCACAAAGAGTTGGACATGACTGAAGACCAAAAATCACACAGCTAGTGCCTCGGGTGACAACCAAAATCCTGACCTCTGATCCCACGTTAGAGCCAGGATAGCACCCAGCCTCTGGAAGGGACAAGAGACTGTCCCTCAACTGACTTTTCCCCTTTAATCTTTGATAGCTTAGTTCATTAGTCTGATTTGCGAAGGATTTATGTATTTTCTTTTCCAGACTCTTTTTGTGTCTTGTCTCCTTGTAAAATATGAGGACAAAAATGAGCCATGATTCCAAAACTAATGTCCATTCATCCATTCTTTCAATTCCATTCTATTCCAATACACAACTCTTCTGAATCTTCCATCCCAACCTAGTTCCTACCTTGAGGAAGTCACTAGAATTTTATCACGTTAAAAGAACATGGGCTTTAAGTCTGGGCTTTAAATTTGAATTTAATGTGAGAGAATGGGCAAAATGAACTCTAAAACTAGCCCCATCAGCTCTGACCCCACATGACTCTATGAGTCCTTCAACTTACAGTTACATCCCATCTCCTTCCTCCCTTCCCCTCACATTCCTCCAATTCAGAAAGAGAAAACATTTAGAGAACTGTAGATTTTGAAGTCTAAAAAGTTCTGAACTCAAATATGTTTTCTGATATCAGTCATGTGTGACCATTAGCAAGTCACCTAGAATCTCTGAGCCTTGGTTTCTTCATTTGTAAAATACAGATAATATGTGACATAGTGTGGGATAATCAGCTTCCCTCCAAGCCAAGAAGATCTGGCTTCAAGTCTCATTCCTCACACACACTTGCTGTGTGACTGAGCAAATCGCTTTACCTCTTAGTGCTCTGGGCAATTCTCTAAATCTAGAAAATGCAGAGAAGGTGATGACCTGCTTCAGTTTAAAGAGAGTTTCCTCACCTGGGTGTTCTAACAAAAATCATAGATTCAGTTCTTATCCCCCTCACACAGTTGTTATACATTTGAAATGAAATGATGTGTATAAAGTGCTTTATAATATCTCTGATTATTTTTATTGCAATTATTTATCATTAATCATTCTCTTTGTCTGATCCTAAATCTCCTGCTCCATTACCTTTACCCTCCATCTACCAACGCCTAACCTTCTCTGTCATAGGTTGGTGTTAATTGCCTGAAAACCATCATTCTCTTTCTGCTTCCCATCCCATTTCCATTCCCTTGCTAAAAATAGAGACAGGCACCTCTACACAGAGAGGTAGGGCCTCCTATGGCAGAATGTTGGAGGTGCTGTCAGTCAGTCCCTGTGTGGGATAGTCCTTTCTTTGTGATGAAAGAGGGTTCATTATCTTATTTTCAATTGCGTAAGAAGAAACTTCCAGAAATAATTGTGGTATAAAAATAAAGCATTTTTAAAACCTTTTTAATAGAGGGGGTACACATTTCCATTAGTTTTCAAATTCCTTCCAATTCTAAAATGAAGATTCTTTTAGACTTGATTTTTGTTTGAGTATGGAGCAAAAGAGATGACTATAAAGTAGAATATAACATTAATAATAGCTAACACATAGCACTTGCAGATTTACAGAGTGCTTTTCAAATATCATCTCATTTTATCCATACAAGAACCCTTTGAGGTAGGTACTATTATTATCCTTATTTTACAGTTGAGGAAACTGAGGTAGACAAAGGTTAAGTGATTTGCCCAGTCTTATTATTTTCATATCACAACACATCACCTTGCCTCCCTCATTTTATAGATGAAATATTTCAAATGACTGAATTTCAATTGTTCTTTACTCCAGAATCACCTTTTGAAGTCTCTTTGACCCTCTTTCTCCCATTCCTTACACATTCCAGTAACAGAGCCAGCCTTCAGCAAGACAAGGGGAAGGCCTGGCAGGAACTTTTTTTTTCAGTTGTCAACTCGTAGCAAATTTTTGGTCTTTTGAAAATGACAAATCCTTTCTGGCTTCTCCCCTCATCCCTGCTTCCCCAAATAAAACTGTCACCTGGCTTCTGTTTGTAATTAAATGAAATTGGATTCCTGTGCCTAACACATAGTAGGTTTATAATAAATGCTTGCTGAAGGAATTAATCCACAGAAACCACATAAGATCATTGGAGACAAACAGGGTACAGGGACTTGGAATTGAAGGTCTTGGACTTGAATGAACCTTTTGTTACTAACTATTCATGTGACCCTGACAAGTCACTTTCCCTCCCTAGGCCTGTTTCCTCTCTGTAAAATAAGGAGTTTAAACAGGATGATCTCTGAAGTGTCTGCCAGCTCTAAATCTTATGAACATTAGATCAGAGTGTTTTGCAACTATCACATCACATTCTCTGACTTTCCTCAATTCCATTTCTCTAACTTTTGACCAAGAAGGAACAACTATCAAAGGGGATAGAAGGAACACCCATGCATTTATTAAAAATCCATTATGTATCTATTCTGGGCAAATAAAATCAAAAACCAAAACAGTCTGTGCCTTCTAGGAGTTTACATATGTCACAGCCTCTCACCTGTAGGTGTCTAGAGCCAAACAAACAAGCAAAGCAGGCTAGAAACAGGAGAGTCAGGACACAAGCAGAGGTGTAATTAATTTCAGAGCAAAGAAAATGACACATACCATACAAATGAAAGCCTCCCCTCCTAAGAAGGAGAACTTAAGGCTGCTAAGGCTGGGGCCACTTATATACATGAAAGGGGTTGGCCACAATACAAGTATTTTTAGATTTTGAGATAGTTCGAATGATGTGTAAAAGAATTATAGCTGCCCAGCTCTTTTCCTGGTACCCACAAAAATCTATCATGCTGGCTGGATCTTGTAGATTTACTGAAATGGATGAACTGATGACAAGTGAAATGAACAGAAACTGAAGAACCATTTCTGCTGTAACAACACCTCTATAAAGATAAACACCTTTGAAAGATTTAAGAACTCAGATCATCATTGTGTCCACAACCCTAGTTCCAAAGGACCAAAGATGAATGAAGTAGACCATCTGCTTCCTGCCTGAAAGGTGATGGATTCAGGATGCAGAAGGAAACCTATATTGACAGACATGGATGATATGGGAAATTTGTTTGGCCTATGGATATTTGTTAGGAGAGTTTTGTTTTTCTGTCTCCAATAGGGGAGAGAGAGAGAGAGAGAGAGAGAGAGAGAGAGAGATCTTTGTTCATTGAAAAAGTTTACTTTAAAATGAAAATGATTTTAAAAAAAAGATTCTTCAGAACAGGAAAGACACAGCATGAGAAGGCTAAGATCAAGAATTCCAAGAGGTAAGTGTCTTTCAGGTACTGTGTACCACCTGTAAACAAAGGCACAGGAGAAAAAATAACATTCTATTTAGGAAACAGCTAGAGAGCCATTTAAATGGGGAGAATGTGTGAAGGACAGCAATATAATAAAGGAATACGAGGAAGGTAATTGAGACAGCACTCAATTTGTAAATTCAATATATTTTCGAGATTCCTCCCCCAAGGGAGAAAAAAACTTACTTACACTTACACATACATGTATTTCCTCCTCACCCTTACCCCAGTATAATGTTAGCTCTTTGCTCTGGAGTCCTAGCGCCAAGATTGTTGTTAGTCCTTCACTTTCAAAGACGACCGATGACATCTCTGGCCAAGGAATGGGAAGAATTGATAACTTCATAGCATCACAGTCATAAAGGTTACAGTTAGTGTTATATGCCTATTTTACATTCCATAGGCTTATAGATCTATACCTGGAAAAGGTCATCAGGTTCATTTTAAAGGTAAGGAAAGTGAAGTCCAAAAAGATGAAGTGATTTGCCCCAAGGTTATTTAAGTGGCAGAGCCAGGATTTGAACTCAAGTCCTCTGACTCCACATCCCATGCCCATTCTTTAGTTCGGTGAGGTACTATTTCCAGGTAACACAGAAATTATGTATGTGTGGGTGAATGGGTGCATGTATATATACATGTACATATCTCTATATAGATATACATATGTGGATGTATATACACATATATGCATATACATATATACAATGCATATCTTTAACAATGATTGTTTAAGATAAATCCATTCTGGCTTTTTTAAAGCAGGCCCTATCCAATCCACAGTGGCTTGATAGTCTATTTTTTAATGGACTGTCTAGATTTTCTCTTTTAACTGGTAGAAACCCACAATCAACCTTTGGGAAAATGTACAATTTTCTACAGTTCTGCTTCAGCCCCCAACACGGTGCTGGACATCCTTAGCCGCCAGACTGGATATCTTCAGAAAATACCAAGTTTATAATTAGCCCAAATGATCTGCGTTATCTTTCTCTGTGTTTCTGCTGTCCCCATTCTAGACCATGGCCTCCACAACAAGGACTGTTTCTTAATTCAGTGTCTCCTCCCAGCACCCAACACTAGGTTCTGAATACAGTATGCAATAAATGTTGAGCTGAATTAAATGAAAATATTTTTAATTAGATGACACCATACAGAATTATACAAGGAATTCACCTGAGAAAGGATGTTCATTTGGGTATTTCTACCAAGTTCAGGAATTTAAATTTGCCATGGACCAGCTGGGGGGCTGCCAATTGTGATTGCTGAGAGATTGTGAAAGAAAAGTAGATGGGGCCAGGCAAAGAGTTGTAAAGGACAGTTCTCATTTATTAACGGGATAGCCAAGATTTATATCGGCTATTACAGGCAAGCAAGCAGAATTGTTCATTGTGAGAACATTCAAGCAACCAAGGTCATTCCCATGAGAACATTTTTAGATTATTTCTTATACTCCCTAATCTAGTTCCTCCTGGTGAGACAGCTTAGGGGAGGCATGGCTTTGGGGTGCACCTGCAAGTTCAGGATGTTCTCATCCTTGCATATCTAGAGTGGGGATGGTGAGTCAATTGTCTTGATGAAGTTAGTCGCTCATGTTAGTACAAGTCTCAAGTAAAACCTGGACAGTACCTCACATTCTGGACTACATCGGCACTGGCTCTCTACATAAATTCACCAAGATATTTCTGGAATAATTTCGACTTGCTCTGGAAAGGGAGATTTCTGGCAAATCCTGAGTCCTGAGAAATTTAATTAACTCTCCTTCCTTTTGTTTTTTCCTTTTCTCAGTTCCCATAAATTCCTTGAGTATCTCTACTAGTCCAAGTTTTCTTACGCACAACATTTTTGGTCTTGTTGACTGGTTAGTAATGGCATCATGCTCTCTTCTGTGCAGATTAGATGAAGTTAGACTAGATATTAAAGACTGACTCAGTAATGACTCTCATTTTGTACTCTTTGTTACTCAAGAATGCAAAGAAGTAGAGAAGAGACTCAAAGCCTATTTCACCCACTTACAATTCAATGAATTTGATTCAGATATCCATCACAAATCAGAGGTAAGAAAAACCAGGACAGGTATCTTAGTTTATAGGATAACTCCGTCAAGCAGTCCTTTGTATCTAACTGGATCTGCCTTAAGTGAGTCCTGCCAGTTCCATTACAATTTATTCTCTGCATTCCCTTTATTATTCTATAAGGCAGATGAAGAAACCAAAACACAGAATTAGTCTATAGAAAATCATACTAAAATTAAAACCACTATCCAGAGGTGCTATTTGCCAAGTTGAAATGTTATTTTTAAATTGTCCTACCCTTCGGACAAAGAAAATTCCTTATATATCAAGGGACTTTGAGTCCAGATGTTCTATTCCTTATTCAAGATCATAATACCTGTATTCATTTTGGGGAGGTTGTTGATAAAACTAAAAAGCATTGAGGACAAATCAAGGTGTTCAAAGGGACACTGAAAGATTGGCTGAAAGAATTAGGTATGGAGGGATGGGGAAGCTAAGGGTAGAGGCAGTACATCTGCCTTCCAGTACTCAAAGAGATGCCCAATGGAAAAGAGCCTCAGTTTGCTCTACTTGGACTCTGAGGGCAGAAGTAGGAAGTTGCCAAGGGGCAGAGTTGAGTTTGATACAAGGAAAGACAGCCTATAGATCAGAGCTAACCAGAAATGAAATGGGTCACATCAGCCACCTCTCTCTTACTGGTGGTCTTTCCAGTGCAGGCTGGTTTGGCCATTTGTTAGGACTAGGCCTGATTCCTTTTCAGGTGCTTATATTCGATTGGGTTTGCTCTTTAATTTAGAAAACTCCTAGAGTTGAGACTGAAAGTGAGGAGGATCCATAGTCTTCATAGATCACTTTTTTCTGGGGTTTTATAGCCCTATAATCTGACTTCAAGAGCCTCTACCTAGCCCAAAGCCCTTCTTTGCCCCAAGCAGGGAGGGTATCTGTCCTACACTGGAATTTAAAGACCAAAGCATTTAGAAATGGATATCACACTTTCATTGTCAGAAAGGACAGAAATCATTTTCTTCCAATCTCCTCCCCCAACGTCTCTCTTTTCTAGCTCCCTTTTATGTGTTCCCTTCCTCCATTAGAATGTGAGCTCCTGAGGGAAGAAACAATAAATTATCTATCTATCTATCTATCTATCTATCTATCTATCTATCTATCTATCTATCTATCTATCTATCTATCTGTCTGTCTGTCTGTCTGTCTGTCTGTCTGTCTGTCTGTCTGTCTGTCTGTCTGTCTGTCTGTCTATCTATCTATCTATCTATCTATCTATCTATCTATGTATCTATCTATCTATCTATCTATCTATCTATCTATCTATCTATCTATCTATCTATCTATCTATCTATGTGTCTGTGTATCTGTGTGTCTGTCTGTCTGTCTGCCAATTTTTTCTTGAGACCCAAGAAAGGAGAAAGTACCTGAAGACCTCAGAAGCTGTTACAGGCCCACCTCCCCCTTGGGATATTTTCTCCTTTACTAGGGTACCTCCAACAAGAATCAGAAGCTTTGATAACCTTCTTTATTTTTTCCTCCTATCTACCCCCCACCACCACCCTCCCTCCCCGAGACAGCATAAAATTCTAGATAGGATCTACACATACATTCCTATTGAATACATTTTCACTGTAGAAGAACCAAAATAAATGGGAGAAATCATATAACAAACCAAAACATAATACACACACACACACACACACACACACACACACACACACACACACACACACACACATTGATCTGCTACATTCTGAGATTGAATTCTATAGTTCTTTCTCTGGATGTGGAAGGCATTTTGCCTTAAAAGACCATTGGGATTTTTTTTTTTTAAGTCCTTGCATTGCTGTGAAGATCCAAGTCTACCAGAAAAAGCTCTCACACATTGTGGTCATTGCTGTGCAGAAAGTTCTCCTGGTTCTGCTCCTTTCGCTCAACATCAGATGATATAAGTCTTTCTAGGTCTCTCTGAAGTCTTCTTGTTCATCATTTCTTAAGTGCAATAGTATTCCATTACATTCATATATCACAATTTTTTCAACCATTCCCCTACTGATTTCCAGTTTTTGGTCACTACAGAGTGCTGCTATAAATATTTTTGTACATGTGGGACCCTTTCCCATTTTTATGATCTCTTGGTGATAGTGCCCTAGAAGTGGTATTGCTGGGTCAAAGGATGTAAAATGTGCATACATTTTTGTAGCCCTTTCGGCATAGTTCCAAACCGCTCTCCAGAATGGTTGGATGAGCTCACAGCTCCATCAACAATGAAATAGTGTTCCAACTCTCCCACATCTTCTCCAACATTTATCATTTTCCTGTTCTGTCATGTTTGCCAATCTGATAGGTGTGATGTGGTACCTCAGAGTTGTTTTGATTTGCATCTCTCTAATCAAAAGTGATTTAGAGCATTTTTTCATATGATTATAGATATCTTTAATTTCTTCCTCTGAAAATTGCCAGTTCATATCCTTTGACCATTTATCAATTGGGGAATTACTTGTATTGTTGTACATTTGACTAAGTTCTCTATATATTCTAGAAATGAAGCCTTTATCCCCAAGATTAGCTGTAAAAATTCTTTCCCAATATATTACATCCCTCCGAACTTTGGTTGCATTGGGTTTGGTTGTGCAAAAACTTTTCAGTTTAATGTAATCAAAATTATCCATCTTGCACTTCATATTGCTTTCTATCTCTTCTTTAGTCAAAAATTTTTCTCTTCTCCATAAATCTGATAAATATTCCTTGCTCCTCCAGTTTGTCCATGGTATCAATCTTTATACCTAGATGATGTACCTATTTGGACTTTATTCTTGTGTACAGTGTCAGGCATGGGTCTATGCCTAGTTTCTGCCACATTGTTCTCCAGTTTTCCCAGCAATTTTTGTTGAACAGTGAGTTCTTATCCCAGAAGCTGGGGTCCTTGGGTTTGTCAAACAAGAGATTACTATATTCGTTGTCTACTGTGTCTTGAATATGTAGCTTATTCCACTTGTCTACCCTTCTGTTTCTTAGCCATTACCAAGTGGTTTTGATAATTGCTGCTTTATAATACAATCTGAGGTCTGGTAGTGCTAGGCCACCTTCTCTAGCATTTATTTTCATTAGTCCCTTAGATATTCTGAACCTTTTGTTCTTCCAGATGAATTTTGATGTTATTTTACCAAGCTCTAGAAAATAATTATCTGATAGTTTAATTGGTATGGCACTAAACAGGTAAATTAATTTAGGTAGAATTGTCATTTTTATTATATTTACTCAGCCTACTCATGAGCAACTGATGCTTTTCCACTTACTTAGATCTGACTTTATTTGTGCGAAAAGTTTCTTGTAATTGTTTACATGCAGTCCCTGGGGTTTTTTGGCAGGTAAACTTCCAAATATTTTACAGTGTCTACCCTAGCTTTAGATGGATTTCTCTTTCTATCTCTTGCTGTTGGACTTTGTTACTAATATATAGGAATGCAGAAGATTTGTGCAGGTTTATTTGGTAACCTGCAACTTTGCCAAACTTGTTTCTTATTTCAAGTAGTTTTTTACTTGAATCTCTGGGATTCTCTAAGTATATCATCATATCATCTGCAAAGAGTGATAACTTAGTATCTTCTTTGCCTATTCTTATTCCTTCAATTTCTTTATCTTGTCTAATTGCTACAGCTAACATTTCTAGCACCATATTGAATAATAGTGGTGATAATGGACATCCTTGTTTCACCCCTGATCTTATTGGGAATGCATCTAGCTTATCCTCATTGCATATAATGCTTGCTGAAGGTTTTAGGTT
This sequence comes from Notamacropus eugenii, assembly GCF_028372415.1. NCBI lineage: Eukaryota > Metazoa > Chordata > Mammalia > Diprotodontia > Macropodidae > Notamacropus > Notamacropus eugenii. Next base: position 4,810,710 of record NC_092873.1, read on the forward strand.
GATACTGCTTATTATTTTATGGAAAGTTCCCTTGATTACTATGTTTTCCAGCGTTTTTAATAGGAATGGGTGTTGTTTTTTGCCGAAAGTTTTTTTTTACATCTATGAGAAAATCATGTGGTTTTTGTTAGATTTGTTGTTGATATGATCAATAATGCTAATAGTTTTCTTAATATTGAACCAGCCCTGAATTCCTAGTATGAGTTCTACCTAATCATAATGTATTATTCTTGTAATAAGATGATGTATTCATTTTACTAAAATCTTATTTAAATTGCTTCTATATTCACTAGAGAAATTGGTCTATAATTTTCTTTCTCTGTTTTATCTTTTCCTGGTTTAGGTATCAAAACCATATTTGTATCATGAAAAGAATTTGGGAGGATTCCTTCTTCCCCAGTTTTCAAAAATAGTCTACATAGTATTGGAATTAACTGTTCTTTAAATGTTTGATAGAATTCACTTGTAAATCCATCCAGCCCTGGAGATTTTTTCCTAAGGAGTTCATTGATGGCTTGTTCAATTTCCTTTTTGGAGATGGGGTTGTTTAAGTATTCAATTTTCTCTTTTGTTAATCTGGGCAATTTGTATTTTTTAAAATACTCATCCATCTCATTTAGATTGTCGAATTTATGGGCATAAAGTTGAGTTGGGCAAAGTAATTTCTAATTATTGTTTTAATTTCCTCCTCATTGGAGGTGAGTTCACTCTTTTCATTTTTGATATTAGTAATTTGATTTTCTTCTTTCTTTTTTAAAATCAAATTGCCCAAAGGTTTATCAATTTTACTAGTTTTTTCATAAAACCAACTATTGGTTTTATTTATTAAATCAATAGTTTTCTTATTTTCAATTTTAATCTCTCTTTTGGTTTTCAGTATTTCTTATTTTATATTTGCTTGGGGATTTTCAGTTTGTTCTTTTTCTAGCTTTTTCAGCTGCGCAAGTCATTGATCTCTTTCTCTATTTTATTTATGTAGGCATTCAAAGATGTAAAACTTCCCCTAAGAACTGCTTTTGCAGTATCCCATAAGATTTGATATGTTGTCTCATTATTGTCATTCTCTTGAATGAAGTTGTTGATTGTTTCTATGATTTGTTGTTTAACCCACTCCTTTAGGATTAAATTATTTAGTTTCCAATTGATTTTTGGTTTATCTTTCCATGGTCTTTTATTATATATAATTTTTATTGCATTATGATCTGAGAAGGATGCATTGACTACCTCTGCCTTTCTGCACTGGATTGTGAGGTTTTTATGTCCTAGTACATGGTCAGTTTTTGTATATATGCCATGTACTGCTGAGAAAAAGGTATATTCCTTTCTGTTCACATTCAATTTTCTCCAGAGATCTATTATATCTACCTTTTCCAGAGTTTTATTTACCTCCTTGACCTCTTTCTTGTTTATTTTGAGGTTAGATTTATTTGATAACCTTTTTGCCTCAGGCAAATGGAGTCCAGGGCCTCTAGTAGGATAAAGCCTGTTAAGGCTGGAGGAGAATGAAGGAGAATGTGTAGGGGTAGAAATTGGGAGGTGCGGAGGGTAAGGGTGGTGGAGGGAGACTCATGCCCTATTGATCTGGGTCTTTTCTACCTTTCTTACCTGATGTGAATACAAATTTCCTTCTTGCAATTGCATATATTGCTTGTTCTTGTAGACTCTGATACCTCACATCACCTCATCAGCAAGACTAGAATAAACACTAGGGACACCCAGACTCCAACAATGGCCCCCGCACTGGGCTTCTTTATGGCCCTTGACAAGGTGCCAGGGGTCAGAGGTGCCCTTCAACACCCAAACCTGGCTTCCATCTGAGTGGTAGCGTTAGGGTTGATTTCATTTAGCATGGAAGGCTGGAGAAAAGGAAGGGAGGTGAATAGAAGTGAATAGTATACATACATACATACATATATGTATATAGTATGGTATATATGTAGTATATGTATAGTATACTATATATAGCATGTATGTGTATATATATATATATATATACATAGCTTGGAGGCAATAGAGGATTTGGCAGCCTTCATGGACATAGGCCTGGTGCTGGCTGAAGCCAGGGGAACAATTCATGAGGTAGTCCGTGGCGCTGTCCCGATAAAAGAGTTCCTTCAGGATCCTTGGGCTCTGCCCCTACAGGAAGCCAACCAGAGGATTGCCCATCTGGAAGCTAAAGAAGCCTCGAATCTCACAGCCTTCTCACAGTCACTGCTGATGTACTCTGAGGTCCTCAAGGAGCAGCAGGGGGTAGAAGGAAGTGGGGCACAATTGGATCTTTGTAATTGGCTTCCCCTGCATATTGCATACAGTCCCCCCAAGAGGAAGCTAAGGTTGGGGAGTGCAGGCATCTCCAAGGGAGTATGCCAGTAGGCAGATAAATGCAACCTCCTGAGTAGTAGTGGGTGCCACATCAGTTCTTACAACATTGAAAGAACCAATAACAGCTGGTATACTGCTGCCCACGTTCCACCTTGGTCATGTCACTGTTCCTCTGCTCTTTGTTCAACAGGACTTCAGTGTAGTTCTGATGACAGAAGGCTGCACCAGTTAAGGAGTTCTATGTATAGTAGATGTGGCAGAACGCCTCTCCATCCATCCCAGACACTGACTGACATTCCTGGAAGATCCCCCTATCCCTAAGGCGACATTGCTCTTTGCCTCCAACGAGCTGTCATCCTTATTGGCCTGGAAATTGAAACTGGAGGCTTTGGGCTGCAAGGAGCCCAGGGAGGTGTTGACTACATAGTACTGATGGATGGCATCCTGCACCTTGAGAGCCAGCTGCCTCAAGACAGGGAGCTCTGGTGGGGCCTCAAGAGTGATGAACAAAGGCTGGAGCAGCTACCCTGGCTGTGCAGAGGCATGGCTTCCTCCTTGGACCTTCACAGAGGCTGCCTCCCCATGAGGAGACTTTGAGAGCCAGGGCTAAGACCAGTCTGTAGGAATATTGGAGTAAATCTGTCAGGGGACTCACTGGCAGCCTTTATTTACATAGGCAAACCCACAGCCCCCATTAACTGCCCCTCCCTCCATTATACCTCCCATCAGGCCTGGGGCAAATTAAAGGCTACCTTCTAGCCTGAGATAAAGTTGGAGTGGCCCACCCTCTGCCCAGCAACAGGATTTGGACTGTTGGTCAAAAGGCCCCACCCTTTCCCTTTACAAAGGAAGAAACTGAGGTCCACAGGAACCAAGTAGTTTGCCCAAAGGCAAACAGGTGGTGAGCAATGAAAACCAAGATTTGAATGTGGCTCCTTTTACTCAAGATGTAGCAGAAAGAGCTAGATTTGGAGCAAATCACCTAGCAGCCTTTCTGTATTCACCATGTTATTTGCAAAAGACATAGGTTGGGTGGATTATTCTGAGGACCCTCTCAGCCATAAATGTATGACCCTATGACTGAATCTGAAGTTCCACAAGGGAAGAAACGAAGGGGTGAGCAATAGCGGGGAAACAGAGTGAGAGCTGGGACTGCCAGAGTTGAGGCACGGGTAGGAGTGAGGGGAGAAGTATTGTAAATACTGGTGGCCTTTCTTTACTTTTTAAGAAATCAACAGAAAGAGAACCTAAGAAAGTTGGATTTTTCCAAAGTCAAGAAGGAAAGGGAAAGTGAAGCCTGAGCAAATGCTGCTACTGGAAGGGAGAGTGGGAGATATAGCTGGAATGGAATTCAAGGGCTTCTCCTTTGGGTGGCTACAGGAATGCCTTAGGGTACTGCAGGGACAAGCAGAGCTGGAGGTACTTGAACAAGTCATTTGAAACCCAGACTTTGGAGTCTCCCTTGGAGTCTAAATCCCCTGAGGGGTCTTGAGTGCCTGTTGTCCTGGTCTGGGGTCTCAGTTTATCAGGGTCCCTCAGCAGAACTTGGTCCCCAGAGCAGAAATCTCAATAGGAGTCCTCTAACTCAATCGGAACCATCACCTAAGGAGGGCTTCACCGTGAGACTACCTCACCCCATCCCCAGCTCCATCCCTTCAAAAGAAAAGGGCTTCTTGAAATGGGCTTGCCCAGGGTAGAGACCCTGGTGCCAAAGATGAGAGTGAGAATGAGATTAAGAAGGGTTGCATGTTGAGGATCCCTGGGATAGTCAAGAAAGAGTGGGACCCGAGACTTTGAAGACAATTATTAGAAAAACTAAGTTATCAGAAGATAGTACCACCCTCCCTCAAACCTTGTTTTCCAGACTGTCCTTTATCCTGACTTGGAAGAACACCCACTGATCTGTTGTTGCCACAAGAAAAGTTCACAATATAGTGGAGAAGCTGGACCTGAAACCAGGAAGTAAATTTACCACTAGTAAATACCCTTACTAGTTCTGAAACCCTGGGCAAGCTGCTTGATTTCTCAGTTTCAGTTTCCTGATCTGTAAAATGGGGAATAATAATATTGTCCATCCAGGACAGGAAAATGTGAGTTTGAATTCTACTTTAGATGCTACTAACACTGGGCAAATTGCTCGAACAGCCTCAGTTTCCCTGATTATAAAATGGAGATGATAGCACCTCCCTCATAGAGGGGCAGCTAGGTGCCACACAGTGGATAGAATATTAGGCCTGGAATCAGGAAAAATTATGTTCATGAATTCAAATCTGACCTCAGACACTTACTAGCTGTGTCACCCTAGGCAAGTCACTTAACCCTGTTTGCCTTAGTTTTCTTCTCTGTGAAGGGAGCTGGAAAAGTACCCCAGCATCTTTGCCAAGAAAACCCCAGTGGAGTCATGGAGTTGGACATGACTGGAAAGACTCAACAACAACCTAACAGAATATTTGTGAGGATAAATAAAGAGAATATATATATGTATGTATATATATGTATGTATATATATACATATATGATCTACAAACTTAAGTCACTATAAACATTAGCTATTATTATTAAAAATTTCATTTGACTCATGAACACTAGTGTTGGATTAGGTAAAGAAACCATTCTCTGCCTCATTTCTTATTAAGCCTTAAACACTGAAAGGGCATTTGCTCAGTCAAGCTGAGACTTGTTAAAGACCTTAGCTTGAAAAACCCAAGGTCCCCTACTATATCCTGGGCTATTTCCAGTTGTCCTCATAAATATATGTCCCCTGGACCTAGATGGCTCTAAAGGAGAAAGTGAGTCTGGTGACTTTGCACAGATCTTCCTCACTTAAATCCATTTCACTTGCTTATAATGATATCACCTCCATAATGTGTGATTTTAAAAAAAATAAATTTTTCAATCAATGAAGATTCTTTTCTCCCCCTCACCTTATTGAGAAAGAAAAACAAAACCCAATAAAAATATAAACAGTCAAATATATATAGTTAAACAAAACAAATCTCTGCATTGACCAAAAAAATATTCTCCATTTGCCCTCTGAGTCCAATCATTTCTCTATCCAGAGGTAAAGGAGCTGTGTCATTAGGAGAAAGTTACTACATTGACTTTTCTGGGCTTGAAAGTTTTGAGTTACAAGTGCTATGTCATTTTCAACTCTAAATCCCTTTGGTTATAATGATAATGGAAGACAGATTGTTTTTGTTATTTTTATGGGCTTTGTATTGAAGAAGGAAGCAAAGGCTGATAGTGGAGGATTTTAAGGAAGAGCAAAGGGGCAGTGGGAATGTTGATAAATCAGGAATAATAGGGTAAGGTTAGCCTCAGATGGAAAGAACTTGACTACAGCTGCCTCCCAGGAAGTTAAAAATTCAAGATAAGTGAGAAGATTGTAAGAAAACTCCTATCTGTTCTATATGAGTTCAAGAACTGGAGGAACTAAGAACTGATATTAGAAAAATTGTAGAGAGCTTGAAAGCTGTAACAAGACCAAAGAGCAAATATTGTCCCAATTAAAAAACAATAATGGGGGTGGTGGAGGTGGGAAGGACAGGGAAAGAGAGTGGTGTGTTACAACAGTGAGTGTGCCCAATTCCTGTCAAAATTCTAGGACACAACATTATGGTAATGATATATGATTATTTAGAAAAAGACATCAGTTATGGTTAGGAGCCAACTTGGCTTTGTCAAGAACAGGTCATACAAGGTTAACTTTACTTTTTCTAGTGTTACTGGATGGGCAGATCAAAAGAATGCTGGAGATAAAGTTTACCTGGATTGTAGTGAAATATTCGATTGTCTTCTTTTCTTGTGGACTTGAATGACAAGATCTGGTCTAGACTATAGTACAGTTAACTGGACTTTTCATTGAAAAGACGAGAAGTCTTCTCTTATCTTTGGGACCAAAATGGACAATTATAATTATACATCATTCAGTTTATTTTTTGTTTTTCTTGTTCTTTTAAATTGCAATATGAGTACTACCATTTTTCCACTTCACTTTGCTTCAGCTTATATGTCTTTCCATGCTTCTGTTTTCTTCATAGTCATCAGTGATGGAGTGCTTGTGCTTGGACTCCGGCCCTAGGACCATATCTTTACCCAGACCTATTTCTGGCAATATCTCATGAGTGGGCTCCAGTGAGGCAAATGTCTCTCCCTGTTAGAAAAACAAGCTGACCTCTGTTTCCTTTGTATGAACAGGATTATCTCATACCAGTAAGACTATTATGTATTTATTCATTCAATTACTGTATACAGTCTAGAGGTCAAGGTATAGACTTCAACGCCAGAGACTATCTTGTCTAAACAGAACAGTCTTCCCAGTATTGAATGACACCTGTGCTGAAGGTACAGAAATTGTATGTTCACCATCTAATTGGCATTGTTGGCACACAATGCATGAAGAAACTGAAAACAGAGAGGTTGTGATTTGCCCAGGGTCACAGTGTCTGAGACCTGGTATATTGTTTTCTGTTTTGTCCTCTACATTTTAGGAGAGGACACTGAAAATCTGGAGAGTGTTTTTAGAAGATTGACCAGGATAGTAAGAAGCCTGGAAGGATATGCCATATGAAGAAAAGAATTTCCCCAAGTGATTTGAGATCATAAGATACATTTCATGTAATCATAGCCATGCAGATGTCTTTCTCTCTCTCTCTCTCTCTCTCTCTCTCTCTCTCTCTCTCTCTGTCTTTCTCTCTGTCTCTCTCTCTCTGTCTCTTTCACTCTCTGTTTCTCTTTCTTTTTCTCTATCTCTGTCTCTTTCACTCTCTCTGTTTCTCTCTTTCTCTCTCATAAGAAAGGAATGAGATTAAAAAATCTCTGCGGGGGAAGTCTCTCAGAAACTCAGTTTCTTCAACAGTAAAATTTTTTTATTCCTCTTTCACAGGGCTTTTGTGAAGATCAGATGAGTTACTATGTCTTAAAACTACCATAACAATGTTGATAGTGAGGGCAGGATTACAAGGTAGGAGTCTCAACTTGTCTCTCATTCTACTTTTTTGGTCTGCTTACCCTCCTCAATTTTTCCTCCTGGTTTCCCTGAATCCTCAAGTTTCAACTAATTACCTACCTTCTCCCCCCCAAGGCATTATTACCTTTTCATTTTGTTATCTTCACTTTATCCACTACTTTGTATAGAGTTGTTTGCATGTGTTCTTCCCATTAAACTATGAGCAGGGGCTGTTTTTGCCCCCATTAGAGGACAGAAGAGGCTGTTCTTTGCCTTTTTATCCCCAGCACTTAGTGGTACCTGGCACATGTTTGCTGTTTAATAAAGGCTAGTTGTCTGAGACCCAACTTCGTTCCAACTCACAGTTCTGGTGTGATCTTAACAATCAAATTTAGCCCTGGAGAGGAGAGGGGCAAACATACCTCTACCCTTTCACTATAAAGTGGACAACAGGGTGTGGAATGTTGCTATCAGATAAAGTCAATTTTATTTTTGCTGAACTTTCTTCCTCCCTTAATCTTTGTTACTAGGAAAACCTTTTTATTTCAAAATGAATATGGTATAAAAAAAAGTTATTAAATCTAAAACTAGGAAAGAAAAATTACAGCCTTTTGTCTATTTTTTAGATGGTGGAAGTAGAAATCACAAGTGAGTTCATGGCCTCATGACCCCAAATTCCTGTTGGAGGCCAAAGACAGAGCATGGCCAAGGGGCAAGAACTTAAGGACTTTTGATGATGGCTCCAAACAGTATGCTGTCTAGAATGGAACTAGATTCGAAGTCATTGGATTTTGAACCAGAAGGGGCCATAGCATTCCTCCAATCCCACCCTTTCCTTTTACAGATAGAAAAACTGAGGTCCAGAAAAGTGACAAGACTTGCCCAAGTTTATTGAAATAGTGAGTAGCATAGTTGGAATTTGAGCCCAGGTTTTTTGTTTCTCCATCTAGCACCTATTGCATTGGTCCAGTTGCTTTTCTGAGGTCCTAGTTTCAAATCTCTGATCTGATTCTTGCAAGCTATGTAACCTTGGGCCATTTACTTCCCTCTCTGGGTCTTCTTTTCCTCACTTGTAAGAGGGATGGTGGTGGGAAGGTTGGACCAGGTGACTACTAAAGTCCCTTCCAGCTCTAACTCCAATTATCCTAAATTAAAGTTGCATTATGATTTTTAGGATCATGTACCCAGACTTGGAAGGGACATTGGACTCCAATTAGTGGAGTCTTAGCAAATGAAATATCTTACCTGAGGTTGCATGCCTTAAGATTTATGAAGTATATTTGGTCCCATTGAACCCAGGACAAATATTATCATTTCTGCTTTGCAAATTAAGAAACAGGCTCAAAGGAGGGAAATAATTTCCTTAGGATCATCCAAATTATAAGTGACTGAGCCAGGAGTCCAAGTCAGGTGTCCTGACCTTAAGACCAGTATTCATCATCAAGAGTAGGACTTATAAGTTTTTCTTGATTATTTGGGGAGTGGGATATAAAGCTGGGGAGCTAGCAGTGACTAGAAAGATATGCTACGGGATAGAGGGTCCCTAAGCAGCATACTAGATAAAGCACTGGGCCTGGTGTCAGGAAGATTCATCTTCTTGACTTCAAATCTGGCCTCAGACACTAACTGTGTGACCTTGGGCAAGTCACTTCACCCTGTTTTCCTCAGTTTCCTTACCTGTAAAATAAGCAGGGGAAGAAAATGGCTGAGGATAGAGTATCATAGCATTACTAGAAGAGATTTTAGAGATCTTCAAGATTCCTCACTTTACAGAGTGGGAAACTGAGGTCTCTAGAGTAGCAAACTAGGCAAACTGTCATGGATTAAAAAATCAGAAAACCTGTACCTGTGCAGCCTTGGACTGTTCCTCTCTGGGTCTCAGTTTCTTCATCTGTAAAATGATGGCCTCTGAGATCCCTCCCAGCTCTATGATCCTGGCCCTAGGCTGTCCAGGGAGGTGGGTAGCAGAACCAGGTCTAGAGTTCCAGGCATCTGACTCCCAAGGCCCTACCCTCTGGGTACCACGGCAGTCTAGTACAGGGAGGTAATTGCTGGGACCAATTTGGGATGATTTAGCACTGGAATGGCCAGGTATTTACTGTGATGCCTGCAGCTACTGTTCCCCACCCCCTCCTTTATAGAAGCCCAGCATCTTCCAGGGAATTCTAAGCCTCCTCTTCACAGAAAGACTGGGTTGTGGGGGTGGGGTGGGGGGGAAGCAGGGAAATGCTCAAGGAGAAAGAATGCCAATCATCTTGTTATCATGATAAGATTTATACAAGAAAATCAGTGCTCTTCTACAGTGAGAGACCAGGCTAAATTAGCATTCCATTTATCCACACTCCCAGATTCCCCTGGGGAGCCTGTGCCCTGCTCAGGAGTGGCCTGAGCCCCTGCTCCCACTGCTGCCCTCACTCTGTCTCCCACTTTCCCCCTCCTTGGATGCAGGGCTCTCGAGGGGCTCACAGTTCCACTGTTGCCAGTAGTAGGGTGCACGCTTCTGTTTCAACTTCTCGCATACCTGCTGCATGCCTGGATTGTCCTTAGCAACGTGGGAGTACATAGGATAGCCCAGTTTGTCCATAGCCTGGATGTGATAGTAGAGGATATGACTTACTAGGCCCAACCTTCGATATTCGTTCAGGGTTCCTGCCATCCTCAATTCTCCTGTCTGGTCCATTAGGTTCCAAGACACTGGAGTCCCCTCTGGTCCCAGCAGGCAGTAGCTGGGGAAGTGTTGGATGCATCGTTGTATGAACTTCAAGCTCCTCTCATTTCCCCCAAAGCTCCATAGGTTGTTTACTAAGGAGGCATGCTCAAGGTTCAGTGAGGACATCTTAAATATCTTTGTGTTTCTGTTGAGGAGAAAGAGAAAACTGAAAGTCACAGATGGGTCAAGCACATTAGGCTGTTTGTAGTTCATATACCCCACATCATAGCTACAGTACAGTCCTAAGTGGAAACATCGCTTCAGGAACTTGCTAGCTATGTGAGAACTTGGGCAAATCATTTGACCTCTTTGAGTCTTGCTTGCCTCGTCTATTCCTTTGTGTGGGACAACTGTAATAATTAGGAAGTTAGTCAAAATCTTCTTTCTGCAGCTACTACCCCATTGGACTAAAGTCCCTTCTAACTCTAGATCTGGGATCCTGGAGAACAGGTTGTACCAAGGGCCTAAAGGGCTCTCTCTTTCTTCCTCACCAATACTTTTTATTTTAAACTCCAAACTTTGCTCAAGGTGCAGATGAAGTGTGCCTCACTCCCTAGAGAAAGTGGCACACCTGTGAAGTAGCCCCAAAACCCTTCCCCTGGGCTGTTTGTCTTCTGTCTAATCCAATCTTAGCAGATCCCATGGTCTCATTGGGCTGTTTTCGTTACCTTTGGCTTTCCTTCCTTTTCTGTTCCTCTGCCACATTCTTCTGGCTGCCTTGATATTGTTTGGATTTCTTTTCTGTCTCTCAAATACTATTTCCCCCCCTGCTTTTTTTTCTCTTGAAGCAGTCCCATTCTTTCTAGGAACTCTTCATTCTCCCTGACAAGTCATTAGTCAAGCCCCATTACCGTTTCTTTTAGGCAGAAGAAAAATGTGTCTTTCATAGACATTTAGTTGTTACTTAGCACTGGCAGAAACACACACAGTAAAGTCTCACTCAAGTCTGAGTTCCTTCATTGAGTTCAGATCCCTTGGGTTCAAATCCCACCTGATACTACTTACATGGTCTTGGACCAGTCATCTTCCCTGGCCCTCAATTTTCTCATCTATAAAATGAGGGAAATGGATTCCTGTTTCAGCTCTCAGTTGGAGTGGCTAAGCCCTGAGGTCCCTTCCAGTTCTGAAATTCTGTGATTCCAGTGATGAAGTGGAGTGACAAACTGCTTACTTTACCCTGGAGATCTATGACTGAGGCTTCTGAGTAAATTGGGCTTTCCTATCTTCCCCTCCCCCACTTGCTTTTTCAGATGTCTTTTGTTATCATATTTCGATTAATGATTCAAGTCAAAAAGAAACAACTTTTTGCTAAGTGTCTCAGTGGATAGAGCATGTACCTCTATTTCCTCATCTGTAAAATGGGAATAATAACAACACCTGTCTCTCAGGGTTATTGTGAAGATGAAATGAGATAATATTACCTTAATAGGAACAATAAGCTTTTAAACATTCCATCAATACTACTAGTATAGCTTGGAGGTTCAGTGAAGTTTTCTGTTTTCTTGTTGCTGAATCATCTTCAGTCATGTCCAACATTTCATGACCCATTCTGGGGGGTTTTCTTGGCAAGGATATGGAGTGATTTGCCATTTTCTTCTCCAACTTATTTAAGAGGTGAGGAAACTAAGGCAAATAAGGTTAAGTAACTTGTCCAGGGTCACACAGCTAGTAAATGTCTGATGCAAAATTTGAACTGAAGTCTTCCTGACTTTAGGTGTGGCACTTACACACTTTATCCATTGTGCCCCCTCCCTGCTTTCTACAAAGGCTGGCTATTTGTCTGCTAGAGGGTCTTCCAGAGTAGCATGGTATATTGGGAAGAAGACTAGCTTGAGTCCCAGTATTGGGTTCAATCATGACTCTCACGAATACTTGTGTGATCTTGAGCAAGTCACTTGAGAAAATTTCCAAAACAAGAAATGAAAAACTTTCACTAGAAGACTCTAAATGGATGATTTAATGGAAATCTAACTTCCAGACCCTCTGGCATCTTCCCTTTTTTCTCCTCTCCTTTCACTTGCTAGTATGACATCAGATACCGGCTAATCTCATCTTCCTTGGGGGTATGGAGGTATGTGTGTGTGTGTGTGTGTGTGTGTGTGTGTGTGTGTGTTTGTGTGTGTGTGTCTATGTTTGTGTCTCTGTGTGTGCGTGTCTCTCTCTGTATGTGTGTGTGTGTTTTGCTATGTTTTGTAGAATCCAGGCTTTGCAGAGAGCAAGGTTTCATTGCACTGCTTCATCCTGGCATGAAAGTGACCTTCTGTCCTCATAGAGGGTAAGCCCTAGCTAGAATTACCAAGCTAGAAATCTTCCAGTCTGGGGTGAGTATCTTTTGTACAAAAGGACCTAGGATTTAGAGTGGCTCAACCAATAGGGGGATAAACTTTTTTAGGAGATCCATCCACACAAAACCACACAAAGACCAAGATCATCTGTGGTAGAAAGCTCCCATATTCCAATCAAATCACAGATTTTTGGAGTACTTTTATGGTGCTTTCCTATAATAGGATACCCAGTCAGTTTCCTTGAATTTAGACATATGCATGTTCAAAGAAAGAAGGTGGACTTTGCAAAGCACAAAGGTCTTTTGGTACTCCCTGAGCCCAAGACCTCAAGCACTCTAACTACATGCTCTGGCTCACAAGACCTCCTTATTTATTTTATTAAGTATTCACTATTAGTAAGAGCAAAGGAAGCTAACAGAACAGAAGACACTATCTTTGCCCTTCGGAGTTTATAGTATAGAAGAGGGATAAAGCACCAATACAGATTATTATCCTTAGGGTCTAATTCTACAAGGGGAGCCCTACTCTCTCTCTTGAGCTCTCTTGTTATCAATGGCTCATTGGACATTTTTAAGAATTCAAACTGAACATGTCCAAAACAGAATCATTATTTCCTCCCCCTATCCCTCTTCCAAACATTTCAGTTTTAGAAGGGAATAAACATTTATATGGTACAAGGTCCTATCTAAAAGGTACTTTTACAAATACTATTTTATTTGATCTTCATAATGACCTTGCAAGGTAGGTGCCATTTTGTTATAATCCCCATTTTACAGTTGAAAAAACTGAGGCAAACAGAGGTTAAATGACCTGGCCAGAGTCACACAGCTAACAAGTGTCTGATATTGGATGGGAACATAGGTCTTCCTAATTCTAGGCCACCTAGCTGCTCTAAGTCACCCAAGTACATAACCTTAGTGTCCTGATTCCTCACTCTCCCTCACCCTACATATTTAGTTACCAAACTGTCATTTCTACCTATAAAATATCTCTCACATTTATTTCTTCCACCCTACTCACACAACTACTCCCCTTGTTTAGGCCCTCATTAGCTCTGACCAGGGCTATCTCAATGGCCTCTTTGTTGGACTCTCTTGCCTCAAGTCTCGATAGTCTAAAACATTCTTCACATTGCCCACAAAGTGTTTTCCTAAAGTAAAGATTTGACCATGTTACTTTCCTGCTGAAGAAACTCCAGTGGCCTTCCATCATCTGTAAGATCAACAATGAACTCCTTTGTTGGACATTTAAAGCCCTTCACAACCTGACCCCCACCTATCTCTCCCTTCACAAATCTATGGTCCAAAAGGTGCACCTTCTTGCTGTATTTCTCCTCTTCACAAAACACCCATGATTTGGTTGGTTCAGGGACCAACTCACTATTGCTTCAGATTGGCAGGTGTTCTGCAACTTGTAGCTTCAGAGAGTTGTCTAGGAGCTCTCAGAGGTTGAATTACTTGCCCAGGGCCAATGATGGCACTTGAACCTTCCTGACTCCAAGGTATGCTCAGTTCCCTGTGCCATGCTGCCTCTTACTTTGTACGAATTACTGTGAATAGTAGCACTTTCTAGCTTGACATAGGCCTTGATAATCCCCCCAACTACTTTCCTATGAGAGACATCAGTCTTTACAAGTATATATACCATGACAGTCTAGCTCCAATAAGTAATGCAAATATCCAAGAAAAAGGTGAAGAAGAGAAGAAAGACAAGGAATTCCAAGATTTGTGCCCACAGAGTCTGGAGATTTTCATATTCATAAGATAGTCACGTAACCTCTATAAGATCAATGGGAGATGTCAAGGATCAAGAAATCCCAGAACAAGGGAAGCTAACTTTTAGCACTTATGGAAGCACAAGAATAGCAAAGGCTTGACTGACCACTGCTTTGGTTTTTATCATGCTAGAAGGCATCACTTTAACGACGCGGCTGTTCCACCTTTGAAATGGAAATCAGCAGGAAAATAGAATTTGACTAGTAGAAATTCACTTTCCAGCCAACTAGGCTGCAATACATTTTCTCTTAACGATTCAGCTTTTAGATAACTTACAAATCTCTTTTTGGTTTCTCAGTTTTATCTGCTTTATCCATGTTTTGCTGGAAAGGTGCATATCTGTTCATTGTTTCACAAGCCAAATAGAGAATTCGTTTTGTCATCTTGACCTGGACTGATTTTTCCTCTGTGACATTATTTATCACCTCATTTAAGCCAGACTGAAAACCTATAGAAGAAGAAAAAATGAAAGCAAAAGGTCCATGAGTGATTATTCAGACCCAGGGGAGAGACTATCATCAGAATTAATGACTGGGGTAAGACCAATGTATAGCTGCACAAAGTGATCCTGGATATTCCAGAAAATGGAATTGACTCCTGACCTTAGAGGTCAGGAAGAGTCACAGGACCCCCAAATCAGATGGGACTTCAGAGAATATCTCTTTGCATTCATATATACCTGACGGAATCCTCTATACACTATGACCATTCAGCCTTTGCTTCAAGACCTCCAGTGATAGGAAGTCGGTTACCTCTCATAGCAGCCCATTTCACTTTCACACAGCTCTGATTCTTAGGAAATTTTCCCAGAGATCAGGCCAAAGTTTGCTTCTTTGCAATGATCATCCATTGCTGTTAATTCTGTTCCAGGGACCAAGAAGAATAGAGCCTCTATTCCACATGCCAGTCCTGTGTGTTCATCCTTCATTGCCAAACCAGACCATGCCATCAGAGAAATACTGACATGACTTGTACTTGACTTTTTGTTGAGTAAGAGAGGGCTGTGCTGGTCACCAGCCTCACTTCTCCCCCAGAGCCATGTGAATCCAGTGACCAGATATTCATGAGGATGACTGGAGATGACCCAGGATGAGGCAATTGGGGTTAAGTGACTTGCCCAAGGTCACACAGCTAGTAAGTGTCAAGTGTCTGAGGTGAGATTTGAACTCAGATCCTTCTGACTCCTGCACTGGTGCTCTATCCACTGCACCACCTAGCTGCCCCTAACATGCCAGCCCTCCAAATACTTGAAGGCAGCTTTCATATTCCACCACCACCTCCAACAACACCACAAACTTTTTTCTTCTTCAGGCTACATGTCCTCGGTTCTCTCAACCAGTCCTTGTAATGGAATAATTTCAAGGCCCATAGTCAACCTGTCTTGTCTTGTCTCCACATGCTCCATTTTGCCAATATCCTTCCAAGAATGTGGAGGACAGGACTGAACACAATACTTTAAGTGTGGTGTGATCAGGGCAGAGTACTTGGATGTTATCATTTCCTTAGTACTGGACATTATGTTTTCCTTGATGGAGACTAAGATTACCTTAGCCCTTATGGCTTCTATTTTGTCCTGTAGACTCATACAGAGCTTGCAGCCCTAGGAATTAGAAAATCTGATAGAGCCAAAAGTTAGCTTTGTTACATGATGACTGGAGAAGAAGAGTTTATGCACTGGCTAATGCAAATCCATGACATTTTTACCTTGAATCTGCAGGTGTTGCTTCCAGTTGATGACATCTGAAGACTTGAGGAGTTCCTGACAATTCTGGAAATCCTTGGAATAAACTTGATAGGTGTTGGTGTAGTGATCTAAATCATCTGTCATGTCCTGAGCAGGTTGTAAAAAAAGGAAAGAAAGTCAGGGATCAAAATGTAGGAAGGGACTGGAGCATTGGGGAAAGATGTTGACCTCTGATTCTAACCCTAAAAACAAGCATTCCAGCTCGGTCACTTGTAAAGTGAAAAGGGATAAAAACTCAGCCTCTTTGGAGAGAAAAAACAAGTGGTTTACCTGTTCTTGAGGCCGGACGATGACAGTTTTAAAATCTGGCCACCTGTCCACCAATGCCTCCAGCTTGAATGGATTCCCATGGTTCATATGGAAGACGGTGCCAAAAATCTGGAGTGGCAGCCCAAAGGAGTCAGAGTCAGTTCATGGGGAAGGGTGACAAAATCAGTCAATAAGCATTTATTATGTACTTACTATGTGCCAGTCATTGTGCTAAGTTAGAGATACAAAGAAAGGTATAAGTCAGTCCCTGCTCATAAGGAATTCACAATTCATGGGGGAGACAAGCTATGAATAATTACATACACATGGGCAATATGCAGCATAAATAGAGCTGGTCAATAAAGGGAACACACTGGCGTGAAGAAGAATCAGGGCAGGCTTCCAGTAAAAGATGAAATTTTAACTGGAACTTGAAGGGAACCAGAGAAGCCCGGGTGCATTCATAGGGGACATCCTGTAAAAATGTCTGAAGTCTGGTGATGGAGCCTCTTGTTTGAGGAAATGGTAGGTGGAAAGGAGAGGAAATGATATTGATGGGGTACAAAGTATGAGAAGACTGAAGAAGGGTGTCCTATGTACAAAGCTGGAGGCGATAAAGAACCATTGGAGTTTACTGAGTGGAGGGTAACATTGTCACACTTCCATTTAAGGAAGATCACTTTGATAGCTGCTTGAAAAATGGACTGCAGGGAGGAGATGTGGGGCAGGCATCTGAACAGCAGGCTATTTATTGCAATGGTCCATGGGGAGAATGAATGAAAACACAGCCAGTATCAGAGAAGTCGAAAAGCTTTGTCTTCAGGAAGGAGAAGTTAATTGATTTGGCCCAAGGCACATAGATACTAAGTAGCTGAGCCCAAACTTGAACTCAGTTCTTCTGATCCAATCTAAATGCTTATTTTCAGTAAACAGCCCATTCTGGATTGCATTTTGTAGGTGTGATCTGCATTTCGTTGAGTTGGCTGTGTTCTACTGAGAAGCATTCATGCCAGATCCTGAACTGGATAAGACACCTCAGAGTAAGGCAGGACCAGAACCAAGGAGGAGATTTCAAGCTCGGAGTAGTGAAAGGATTAGTCTGTGGTCTCAGAACTTGGAAGTGGGAGAGGTCGCTCCTAATGTTTAGTCCAATACTTGCTGCAGGTCCTTTCTGAGTGCCCCCTCCAGGGACACTCGAGGGGAGCAGTGGACAAAAGGCAAGAATGGAACTGCTGAATCCACTTCAGTTCAATATACATTTATTAAGTACCTACTATGTGCTAAACTTTGGGAATACAAAGTCAAAAGTGAAACAATCTCCATTCTCAGGGAGATTAGATTGTCCTGAGAGGATAGTAACAACACCTTGCTTTTATTTAAATTTACAGACTATCATAAATGAAGGGACTTCAGCTTGTCCAGAGGTGTGGAACACCCCAGTTGGTGGCTGTCCAGGCCAGATTAAAATGTAATTGGAAAATATTTAACAAGATAAAAATACAATAAAACGTAATGTTACTTTGGTTTTCTAAACCAATATGCACCTCCCCCAAAGGGATTATTAGATCCTTATATGTGGCTTAGTGGCTTCCATCTCTTCTTGAGATAGAAACCACTGATTTAGTTCAAACTATACTTGAATCTATCAACCAACAATCATTTATTAAACACCCAGGAGGAGAGAATACAGATTAGAATGGTCAAAGCAAAACCTCAAACTTATTAAACACATAAAAAGAAAAGCAAACTGCTCACAACAGGAGACCTGCAGTTTCATGTACAATCCACATTTTTTTTTCTACTTTGAATATGAAAGTGCACATTTTGTTTGGTGTTGGTTAAAATCAGGATTTTGAAAAAATAAAAATAAAATGAGGGGGCTGGAGTGGAAGATTGGTGAATTCCTTTTCAGCTATAACATCCATGGTCTATGGTTCTGTGATGATGTGCAAAAAAAAGTGGTAGCAGGTTATGTGTGTGTGAAGCAGGGGACGGGAAAGGAAGCAAAGAGAAAGGAAGGGACAGAAGGAAAGGAAATAAACATTTATTAAGCACTTACTACATTCTGGGCACTGTACTAAGTACTCTTATAAATATTATCTCCTTTGGTCCTCACAATAAACTCTGTGAGTGCTATTCTGGTATTGACAGTTGAGGAAACTGAGACAAACGAAAGTTTGACAGTTGAGGAAACTGAGACAAATGAAAGTTAAATGACTTGCCCAGGATGACACAGCTACTGAGAGTCTAGGGTTTGATTTGAACTCAGATCATACAGACTGGAAGCCCAGCCGTCAGTGCACTGTGGCGCCACCTAGTTATGAGAAATTCCAAAGTGAGTCCTTGGTTATAATTTCATTTCTCCAAGTTGGAGTGCTCTGGAAAAATGGTTCAGGAATCTTAAATCTTCTCTTGGAGGAAGGAGGGCATAATTTCTAGAGACAGAGGATTGTTCCAGAGCCTGAGTTAAGACTAAATGGAAGCAAGGATGGCAGGGATCCAGGATACAACAGAGAGAGTCAACAAAGGAACACTTTGTAATAGGATGTTTCAGATGCTAGAGAAGTCAGGGACTGATAGGGATTTATTTTGCAATAAGTTGCTAAGTCAAGTTGTATATAGTTGGGGGTTCAAAGTCTCCAATGGCCAGTCACATACAGGAGGGAAGGATTTTCTAAAAATGTCCAGGGCAACTGAACTGTCAGCCTTGGGAGTAAGGAAGGCCAGGGGTCAAACTCCATCTCCAGCACAACATAGATTTCACTTAACCTCTCACAGTGTGAGTAAGTGTCTCTCTGAGCCTCAAGCAACCTCTTAAGACTTAGGACCAGGTGATAGAAAGGTTTCAATTTTCCTTAGAAGGAGGTCTCTTACTTGGAGTTCCCCCTTCCCCAGTTTGTTTTGCATATTATCAAAGGATCCTAGACCATAGAATTTGGAAGGAGACCTATAGATCATCATAACTCAACCTACTCATTTTACAGATGATGAAACTGAGGTGCAAAAAGGTGGTAACTTTCCAAGAAATACATAATTAGGAAATCATGGACTCTTGGTGTATTCTCCCAGGGTGCACAAATTTCTTGCTTCTAAAAAGAAATTGAGTTGACAGCCCCGTATACTGGAAATCATATTGACATTATGAGTTCAAACTCTGATTCTTTCACTTACTTACTAGGGAAACATCTACACACAAGTGCTATTAAAGTTTAAAATGCATGAGGACTAGCAAGCGTTAATATCTAGCACTAAGATTTTTGGAATACCCTACATAAACACATCTATTATATATACACCATGAATAAACTGTGGTTTGGGGAGGGAGGTCACTGCTGGGAGCTGGGGTTAGGAAATGTTTCTTGTAGGAATTCTTAATTGGTTGTGTAGGTGTATATCTCTGTGTGTCATGGCCCCCTTGGGCAGTGTCTAGTGAAGCCTGTGGAGCCCATCCATGTTTTTAAATGTTTTAAAATTAAACAGACCATGTTTTTAAATGCAAAAATGCATAGGATTACAAAGGAAAGTATTTTTAAACATAAGTTCAGAGAGTCCAGGTTAAGAACCCCTGATACAGATGGTGGTGCTTGAGCTGAGTTTTGAAAGAAATAGGAGATTCCAAATGGAGTAAATTAAGAGGAAATAGATTCTGGGAATCAAGAGAACTTGTGAAAAGAAATGGAGTTAGGAGATGGAAGATGGACCATCACATGTGAAGGATATATGATAAGGATACCTTAGTATGTCAATATGACTGGAATGCCAAGTGTGTGGAATCAGTTGGCCAGTCAACAAGCATTTCTTAAGGGTTTATTTTGTTCTAAGCACTGGGGAAGGGAAAAGTAAGAAGGGCCGGTATTGTGAAGGTCTTTCAGTGCCAAACTGAGAAGCTTATACTAGGGGGAAATGACAAGCTCAGACCTGCATTTTAGGAAGATCATTTTGGCAGCTCTGTGGAGGAAGGCTAAGATAGAGGAAAGCCAATTAGAGAAGGCTTTTGCAGTCATACAGGGGAGATGAGACGAGTCACTGAACTAAGGCACTGGCTGCATGAGTGGGGGGGAGGAAATGTACATGAATAATGCTCATGCTTACCTTTAGAGATTCAGGAATGTCCTTCCTCAAGGCTCTCTCCAGAGTCTGCAGCATCTGGGAGCTACGGAGAAGAAGCATCTTGGGCGGATGCTTAGCTTACTGTCAGAGAAATATCAGAAAGGGAAGAGGAGACAGACAGAGGCAGAGATGTAAAAAGAAAGCTGAGTTGGAGGTGTCCCGTCCCCGCCTTTACCCTGCTCAATGAGACTCTAGCTGGAACATGCCATGCCCAGAGCAGTTCTCTTGCGCTCGCTCTGCTCTCTGCTCATTGGTGTCCCATAGGACTCTAAGCTACCACTGCTTCTCTTTGTTGATCAGTGTCCTAAACTCAGGCTCTCGTCTGAAAGAACACAATGTCTCCTTTGCTCCCACCTACCTGTTCCTGTTGCTACTGCCCAACCTTAGGACACCAAACTCTGATGCATTTAAAAAAGACTGCTGGACAACCAGAAAAGGGAACAGATATTGGGTAACTGGAGGAGGGACTAGGGAAAAGAAAGTCACAAGTTAACAGTTAACAGTTTGAAAGATTATTCCAATCTTTTGGCCAGCCCTAAGACCTTGGCTAGTTGCCTCAGCCTCATCTTCCTATTAAATTATGCTTCTCATTTTGCCTTTGGTCCCAGCCCCAAAGGTCATGGAATGGGCTGGACCACTACCTTTCACCATCTTGTAGAATTTGCCTAATAATAATAGTAATAATAATAATCCCTGACCTTTATATAGCACTTTATGAATTACAGAGCAGTTGACATAAACTGTCTCATTTGATATTCACTCATACCTAACCTATGAGGTGAGGCTGAAGCTATAATTATCTCCACTTCATAGACTAAGCCTAGAGCTGAAAGGAATTTCAGAGACCATCCAGGCCAATGCCTTCATTTACAGATAAGGAAACTGAGGCCTGGGGAGATTAAGTGACTTATCCAAGGTCATACAAACTTTAAAGGTGGAATTTGAACCCAGTTCTCTGATTCTAGAACCAATGCTCTTCCAGTATATTGTATACTCCCTCTCATTTGGTATTTACACTAATGAGGTCAACGCAACAGCTACTTTGCACCCATTTTACAAATGGGCAAACTGAGGCCAATAGAAGGTAAGTAAAGTCCTAATGCTAGTAACTGGCAGAAATCCAGCTCTCTCTCTCCTCCTTATCCCCTAAAAAAAGCTAAAAAAAAAAAAAAAAAAAAACGAACCTAATTAACTCCTTATCTCAAAGAAAGGAATCATTTTTCCTATTGGATTATTTGGCTAAACAGCACCCTCCACATCACCTCTCCAGTGAGGCAGTAAGATTTATTGAGTGAGCACTGTGTGCAAGGCACCATGCAAAGTGGTTACAAAGAAATGCAAAGCCACAAAACCAACAACTGCCCTTTGGGAGCTCACCACTAATGGGGAAAGAGTAGGTGAAATCAAAAGGCCTACACAATCTCCATATAGAGCAGAAGGAGGAGGAAGTCTCCAGAGACTGGGCGATCAGGAACAGCATCCTGCTTACTTCAGGTGTGTCCCCAAAACTACAAGTACTAATAATCACAAGGGCACCGATTGCCCAACTATGGGGTATTACCCATCATATTCCCCAAGCCCCTTCCCTTGCCAGTAATTGGACAGGACTTCCCCACCACACCTGGGATGGACAAAATCACCTAGGAAATCTGCAGGCAGAAAGATACCCAGAAGAAGTGACAGTGTAAGTCCAGAAGTAAACATCTCACAAGACCCAAGAATACTTAGTGCTCAACATTTCTGTGGTGCATTAGAATTTTCAAATAACTGAGTCTACTGTAGCCCTCAAAAATAAAAACACTGAGACTTAGGGAGAAAATGTGGCCTACTCTTCCATTCTAATAGCTAGTATTATATACCTACAGTCTCTCCAGTAGTGGTGAGCTCCTTTCTACTTGGGCAAGTCACTTAACCATGTTTGTCCCAGCTTCCTCATTTGTAAAATGACCTGGAGAGGGAAATGGCAAACCACTCAAATCTCCTTGCCAAGAAAACGCCAAATGTGCTCATGAAGAGTTGGACACTACTGGACAGCAGCAATAATGACTGGATTATATGTTGCTATATTAAAATAATTTGCTGTAAGTAATCTAGGAGAAATTGTAGAGGTGAGACATGGTGCAAGACTAAAGATGGGGCAAATGTACCCAATTTTCATAGAGATGAGAAAATGAATGGATTAATCATAATTTACTTGTTTTCCAAGTGTTTTTGCATTTGTTTCTTCTTCATCCACAGTATCAAATAGGTCTTCTCACTTTTTGGATCTAGCCTAGATGTATCATCCTGAGTATCATCCCTAGGCTGATGTAGCTATACTGAGGACCTCTCACTCCCTTAAGCAGTATTCCCAGTTTTACTTACCAGTGGGCCAAGGAGAAAAGCCATCTTTTAAACTCTTTCCCTTGCCTGAATAGATTTCGACTCTAACTGCGTTTTCCTTCTAGAGCAGTCCAAGTTCTCAAAGTAGTGTCCTAAATATCTTCCAAGTACTAATATATCTCATTTGATCCTGACAATAACCCTATAAGGTAGATATTAATATCCCCTTTTTTCAGATGATAAAACTGAAGCTCAGAAAGATTATGTGACTTGATCAATAAATGCATTGGTACCTAAGTGGGTTTACAATGGCATCCTAGGGTGCCCTTTCACCCACATGTGGGAAAACTTAAATGAACACTATATTCTGAGACTTTCTAGAATAGATTCAGAATATGGACTTAATGAGCCAAAAACATATATAATTTTTTGAGTAGCCTGCAGAGTTGAACCTGGTCTATGTGATCCCATAGCCTGGGACACTGGACTACCAGATTTCACTTTTCTCTAGTGCCAACTTTATTTTTATGACCAAGATAAATAAGCTTAAAAATTTCACTCTGTATCTGATTGAGATCTGCTGTTATGGGCTTATGTTGTTTTATCCCTATTCAGTGGAAAGATGTAAGAGGAAACAAAACTTTTGTTGAGAAAACAACCTACCTAGAGAATAGTTGACCCTGTATGATTATAGGAATTAGAAAGGAGTAGGAAAAGGTAGAAGAATTTACAGAAAGCATTGAATTTCTCTCTTTCAAATTGAGTTCTCAGCATGGTCCTGCAAGAATACTGACTGGGTAGATTTTCTTCCTAAAAATCTAAGTGGACCCAGAAGTTCTGTACTGTTTGTCTTTTGCCAAGTGGTGACACGTCAATGCTCAGGTTCAATAATCATGAGGGGTGGATGACTTGATTCAGCAATAGTCCTGCACTGAGGGCAGAAACAAATTGGACTCTTGGATCCTTAACCTCTATACAGACCTCATATGACCTTTAATTAATTTATCTGAACTTTAATTAATTATCACAGAAAGAGAGAGCTGAGAGGGATCTTAGAGACAACTCACCCTGCCCTTTGTGAGCAAACTGAGGCCCAGAGAGGTTCCATGACTTGCCATGGCTGTGCTTTTACCACCAAGCTAGGCCACTACTGATTCTTTGGTTTAATAGAGGTAGCTGAGGTGTATTTTAAAAGAGTACTGAAATCAGGAAACACGTATTTGAAATCCAGCTCTACCACTTATGATACTGATGAACCAAAATAAGCCAATGAGTCTCAGTTTTTTCCTTATTATTTTAAAATTAAGATGAGGATGATTACAATAACCATGCTATACAATGTGTCTGATTGTTTTGAAGATCAATTAGATAATGCATATGATGAGCCAAGTAAATGTCAATTTAAAAAAAAATTCTATCTTCCTAATGACATAGTGATTGGCCTTCCTTTTCTTCTTATTCTCACTCTTGACTAAATTCTACAAGGAAAAAAATAGTATCATGCCTGTTTTTTGAAATAGCAGTCAAACTTTTGGATATATTCTTCTTCTCTGCTTTCTAACAACCTATCATACAAAAAGTCCTCCCTTCTAACAAAGAAAAATTATTCAGCAAAGGTTATTAATACAACAACTCCATCTGACAGTCCACACACTACTCCATCCTCTACATCTCTTACTGAGAGGTGAATTGCATTTCTTGATCTCTTCCTTGGAGCCAAAATTGCTCATCAACATTGCTCCATGCTCTGTTTTGCTCTAACTTTTTATTGCGTAAATTCTAATTAGGTCATCCTTTATTTTTGCATCATTTTATTTTGCATATATTGTAAGTGCTCTTGAAAACAGTTAGAGAGAAAAAGACTACCATAAAAATAATTGGAGCATTTGTACCACCAAATATCACACAAAGATCAAGAAGTAGAAAAATTTTCAAGTACTCAATAAGACCCTCAAAATTAAATCCACATATACATTCATACATAATGACATCAATGTAAAGCTGAGAGCAAGTGAGGATAGCAAAAAATATATATTTTTCTCAAAGATGATGCTCATGATATAGAGGTCTAAGACTTGTCTATTCTACGCATCTTCAGCTACACCATGAGAATTGTCTTTGAGAAAAGAATTAGTAACTGCTGATATGGTGAATATTGAGTAACATTTGAAAGATGACATTTGAACATATAAAAATGACTTGTTACTGATGTGAGAACCATTCCTGAATTGAATAAATAGCTAAATACTAATTTGTTAGAGAAAAGATGAAAATTTCTATAAAATTAAGAGAAAGGATAAGAAAGGGTATTCTGTTGAAATAAGACAGTAAAAATGAAAAATGAATCACTGATTGAAGAAATGCTAGAGATGCAGAAGTTTAACTGATGGAAATCAATAGTTACAACAAGGAGATCAAGAGAAGCTAAAAAGCGTTTCAGTAGCAAACATAATTTACTTGCCAAGAGGGGAGAGGTATCAGGCAAAAAACATATCATTTTAAAATATAAACTCATTTTTAGAAACTCTTACAGAGGATGCTGGAAGCTTTTGAACAGATTGCCTTCTAAAGCAAATAGAAGCAACAAGGGATGAAACCATTTTAAATAAACACTTAGTGAGAAGCCTAACCAAAGAAAATCATCCTCATGGCATTTAAGGATGAAAATGGAAGGTCAACCAACAACCAAAAGAAATTTGGAAATTATCTGCAAAAAAACCAAATTTTTACCATCAACAATAAGAGATATGCCATACTTCAGCTATATTCCTGGATGTGGTTATAGAGGAAGTAAAAGTAACACTAAAGTGAAGGTGGTGCAGTGTATAATGGTCTGGAATTCAGGAAGACTCATCTTCCTGAGTTCAAATCTGGTTTCAGACACTTACTAGCTGTGTGAACCTGGGCAAGTTCCTTAACTCTGTTTGCTTCAGTTTCCTCATCTATAAAATGAGTTGGAGAAGAAAACAGCAAATCACTCCAGTATCTTTACAAAGAAAACTCCAAATGGGATCACGAAGAGTTGGACATGACTGAAAAACAACTGAACAATAACCATAACTGGACAAATATGAGGAAAATAACCAGATTAGATCAAGTATACTTATGAGAAATCTGTATTGTAGCTAACAAAATTGTGAGGATGTTGAGGGAATTATTTTTTAAAAATCTAAAGGAAAGGAATATACCAAGGAGTCCTAGAAAAAATTGCACATCTTAATATTGAAAAGAAGCAAATGAGAAAACATTGACAACTGCAGGTCTATATATATGCCTTCTTTCCCACCTGTATGTAATTTTAATGAAAATCATCAACATATTGGGAGTATTCTCAAGGAGGGGAATGGGCAGGCTTTCACAAATGACAGTCTCCAACAGATCATACTTTTATCATCATATAATTGAATGAAAGATACAAAGATTTCTGGACTCCATTATACTTACTACTTACTCCAAAACAAATGGCCCATTGATGTCCTTGAGTTGGGAGTTCCCTCCAGTGGTGCCAGTCAAAATATCTGAATGTCCTGTGTGACTCCATGTTCCCCCCCAAATTCACCAAATGGGTCCACCCAATATGCTGGTGACCTTTTTCACTTGTTTCCAATGTCAAAAGAATACTGGCAGAGTATTTTGGTTCTCTTCCTATTATCCTGCACTCTTGCATGTGAAACAGCAAGACCTCCTTTTCTTTGCTGCTCTCAAATTCCTTGATGACAACTATTCTTCTGGCTCTGCCCATTTCTACCATATGACTTTCTATTGCTCTCTGTTTGATGTCCATCTTTAACTCTTTGAAGACAGTGGCATCCCATGTCTTGTTACCACAGAGCAACATTGATAAAATGTATAGATTGGAGAGTATGTATATGTCAACAACCATTTATTAAGAGCTTACAATGTGCCTGGCATTGTGTTAAGCACTTAGGGAACAAAGAAAGGCAAAACCAGTATCTGTCCTTCAGGAGTTCAAAATTTAATGGGGGAGACAATACATAAACCACTGTGTACAAAAAAGTTATATATTGTCATGACTGAAATTAAGGTAAACTGAGTTACAAAATTCCAAGCAGTTCAATTTATTAGTTGTCAATATATAGGGTCAAATAATGGTAACCTCAGAGGGAAGGCAGTAGTAGTAAGGGGGACCAAGAAATCTTCCCGTAGAAGGTGATTTTTTTTTATCTGAGACTTGAAAGAAGGAAGTCAGGAGGAAGAGAATTCCAGGAATGAGAAACAGCAAGTGAGAATGTATAGAGTCAGCAGATAGAGTGAGGAATAGCCAAGAGACCAGTTTTACTGCATCACAAGGTTTGTGGAAGGGAGTAAAAGAATAAGGCTTGAACCTTAGGAAGTATCCAGGTTATAAAGGACTTTAAAAGGCAAACAGAGAGTTTTATATGTGATCTTGGAAGTGGTAGGGAGCCATTGGTGTTTATTCAATAAGGGGTTATATGGGTCTGACTTGTTTTTTAGGAAGATCAGTTTCATAGTTGAATAAAGGATGACTGGAGTTGGGAAACACTTGAGACAGGGAGACCAGCCAGAAGACTGTTTCAATAGTTCAGGCATGGGGTGATGAGATTGGATAGTGGCAGTTTCATATATGAGTGATGTGAAGGTAAAATCAATGCGATGTGGCAACTGATTGTCTATGAGGTGGGAGGGAGTCAGTAGTTACTGATGTTCCCTCATTCACCTTCCTCCCCATCCCATTATTAGTAGTCTGACATTTTCCCATACTTTTAATGTTCCCTTCCTTCAGATACTTTCTAGATCAGTCTCTCAAAGTATCACTTCTAGTGTCAAACTTCTCTCTATATATTTGGTCCAATCTGGCTACTTTTCCTGTCTTTATTTTCTTTAGTACTTTCCTGCATGTTCTATAAACATTTCAGGGACTGGAATATTAGCAATCAAGAGCATTGATTCCATTCTTCTTGAAGGAGAAAACACTTTGTTGAAATGATGTTTTTTTTTCTGCAAATCTTTCCCCATTTTTCTTGTTTGTAGTTCTGCTTTCCTTTTTCATTATTGAATGCCTAGTTGGTTAGTTGGTTGTCTTGCCAAGATTTCTTTACAGTAGTCTTCCCCTCCTTTTCTCTGCTTTATTGGGCTATACTGCCAAATGACTGCCAAAGGTCAAATCAATTCATATTTTAACTTGGTTTAACCTTTGGCAGTCATCCTTCTCTATTGGGAAAACAAGTCATATGTTTGTTGACTAAGGCAGTTTCTGGGGTCTTCTTTTTTGGTCTTCTTGCTGTGACAATCAATTTACATTAGTTTAATTTCTGGATGAAATTATTATAGTCAGTGTTGATGTCTTTTTGGTTGTCCATTTCCCATTTTTACATTTTCAATAACTCGTTTAAATAATTCAGGGATAAATCTGTATGGGTCAATGACCTAACTGTAACCTTTATAGCATTAAGGAAATTTTTGTGTTTTGATTAGGTTAAAAAATATCTTCAAAAATTCAGAATGTGGTAATATTAATTAGACAGCAATTTATCTAAAAATAATCGGGGGCATTTAGTGGTCTTCAAATTTAGTATAAGCCAGCAGGATGATGTGGCTGCCCAAGGAGCTAATCAACAGATAAATCTAGAAGCTAGTCTTTGTGATAAAAACTGAATAAGCAATCAAGGTAGCGCCTGTCCACAAGGAACTTTTGTCTCTTCAAATAGGAGAAGATAATATAGAAAGGAGAACACAAAAAGCAATGGGAAACACCAGCAGTAACGCAGTCTTGGAGCATATTAAAGACAACATAGTCTCAGGAGTAAGGATGGTCTTTTTGTGCTCTGCCTTCATTAGAACTCATCTGAAGTCTTCTGTTCTGTTCTGTTCTAGATTATCCTGTCCCATGGTTCAGGGATGCCATTAATGAGCTGGAGAGCATCCAGGAAAGGGCAGGCAGGGTGGTGAATGACTGTTAGTACCCATTGAAGTCTATACAGTTTCAGTTAAAGGAACTGGGGATGTTTAGCCTGGAAAAAAGAGGCAAGAAGGTACATGATAGCTGTGATCAAGTCTTTTGAGAGTTGTCAAGTGAAGATGGAGCTGACTTCCATCTGGCCCCAAGAACAATGTATGGAGCTGAAAAGAGGTACATGTTGGCTTGATAAATGAATCAATAAAAACATACTTATTAAGTTTTTCCTTTGTGCTAAGCACCAAAAACACAAATACAAAAAGAGTCGCAGACCCTCCCCTCAAAGAACCTACATTTGAATGGGAGGAGACTGCCACATGGAAAGCAGAGTCCAACAAGGGGCATTTTTGTTTAGAAATCTAAAGGGATGTTGAGTGAAGGTAATTCAAGGCAACAAACATTTCTATGCATGTTATGTGTCAGGCACTATGCCAAACTCTGAGAATACAAAGAAAGGAAAAACAAACACCAAAAACTGTCCTAAGAAGAGGACATTTTAAAGTAGAAGACAATACGTAAGTAACTAAAGGGATATAGAGTAGATGGATGGTAATCTGAAAGGGAAAGTTGCTAGCTCTTGAGAGGCACCCGGAAGGGCTTCTTGCAGAATGTGGAACTTGAGATGAGTCTTGAAGCAAGCCAGGAAATATACAGGTGAAGTTGAGTGTTCAGAAGCACAGAGATGGTATTGCATTGCATTGGAGGGCCTGTGTAGCTAGATTAAGGAATGAGTGAAGGTGATTAAGGTATAAAAAGATTAAAGTATGAAAAGATATGGGGTGGCTAGATGGCACAGTGAATAAATTGCCAGGCAGGGAGTTAAGAAAACCTAAGTTCAAACCTAGCCTCAAACACATACTAGCTGTGTGAACTTGGACAAGTCACTTAATCCTGTTTGCCTCAGCTTCTTCATCTATAAAATGAACTGGAGAAGGAAATGGCAAATCACTCCAGTATCTCTGTCAAGAAAATCCTAAATGGGATCATGAAAAAGTGAACACAACTGAAAAAGGACTGAATGACAACATGGAAAGCTAAGAAGAGGACAGGTTGTGATGAGCTTTAATATGAAATTCTATTTGGCCTTGGAGGTAATAGGGAGCCACCAGAGTTAACTGAGCAAGATTTGTCCAGGTCAGACCTACACTTTAGAAAAAACACCTTGGCAGCTGAGGGGAAGATGGATTGGAGCAGGGATAGACATGAAGTGGGGAAATCAACCAGAAAGTTACTGCAAAAAGGGAGAGGGCCCTGGCTATGAAATCAGGGCACTCAGGCTCAGATCTCATTTCTGATGTTTACAGCCTTGGTAATGATGGTTTAATTTTTTTTAAGTTTTCATGTGACTGTTTCCTCTATAAATTAAGGGCATTGGACTAGGCAGCCTTTTGGATTCTTTTCAGCTACAGATCTCTGACCCTGTATTCCTGAGGCAGCATTCTCCTCCCCCCAGCAGAAAGGCCATTTTCTATAGACCTTGACAAAAGCCCAAGGACTACGAAGTGAGATGGAAAATCTCATTAGGAAGCTCTCCTTCAGAGCAGTGCTGTCAAGCTCAAGTAGAAATGGGGTGGGGGGAGAGAGGAGGAGGGAAGAGGCATTAAAGGGACACAAGGATCTCTGCAGGTTGCATTTTGACATAGAAAACTACATAGTACAACTGTCTATGTTCTATTGTATTTTCATTTTGTTAAGTATTTCTCAGTTCCATTTTCATCTGGTTCAGGCTGCACTGGTCCTCCAGTCAGCATTGGACACTGTGATACAGTATTACTTTCCTCACCTATTATATGGGATCATAATTCTTGCATTCAGGCATCTTGATAAAATGGGTGAAGGAGATGTTGTCCTTAAATTCAAAGGAAGATTTAGGGATTGAGTTCTGCTTCTTCCTTATCCTGGGCAAAGGCCCTCAACTTCTCCAAGGCTAAGACTTTCAGTTGGGAGCATGTGCTGAGATGTATAGGTAAGGGGTGTTTTTCACAGAAAACTTCCTATACCCATAGCATTAAGGGTCAAGTTTAAGAAAAAGAAAACAAATCAATTTGTATAATCTACCTCACAAGGTCATTCTGAGTAAGGTATTTTGTTAACCTGAACACCCCAGTGGACAAAGCTCTTTTTATTATTAACATAAAATTACAAAAGTAGTGTTTAGTTGAGTACAGTGCTTTATGGTGATGGAGAATTTGTAGGAAGATTGCTGGATTTGCCCGTCTTCCAAATCCAACTCAGACAGCATGGGGAGGGATAGATTTAGAGATGGGAGAAATAACAGGGGTCATCTAATTCAACTCCCTCATTTTACTGAGGAAGAAACTGAGGTCCAGGGCGGCTGTGACATGTCCAAGGTCACATACATGGGAAGCAGCAGAAAGGTGGAGAGTCAAATGCAAATTCTCTGACCCAAACCCAGTTTAATAAAGAAAACGTTTTCCCCAGTACCTGAGGGCTGGGTAAAGGAAGTGTTATCAGGCACTGGACAGCTTTCCTCTTCTCCTACACTGGGTTGGCCACAACACAGACAAGTGTTAAGTGCTTTGTGCCAGGGAGCCTGGAATCCTGATGTGGCAGGACAGACTTACTGGGCCCTGGAAGAGCCACAAGTCAGGATGAGAGGAAATCATCACAGGTCACGGAGATCTTAGGGAACTGGACAGAGTTCAGAGTCAGCCAGGCTGGGGTTGTCATGGTTATTGGAACCTGGGTCAGTGCGGGTCACAGTAGCTGAACATGGCCAGGGCAGGTGGGCTGAAGGGTTGTCAAGCTGGGGTTATCGCTGTACTTGGCAGGGAGCCTGATATTGAATGCAGTAGCAGAGCCACTGAAGGTCAAGGGGGCTGCCAAAGGGAGTCACACAGGCAGATTGAGAGAGGAAGGTTAGCTGATCATGGCATTAAGAAGAATCCAAAGGACCATCAGCAGTTTCCCACTTGGGAACAAGGTCTTTTTCTCCACCTTGGATAATTCAGAGCCACCTAGTACAATCCACTATTAGATTTGAACTCTGGGCTTTAAAGAATTTTGGAGGTTAGGATTCTCATCTGGGAGAGACACACAGAGGTACAGAGACAGACTGCTAGAGAAATGGAAACAGACAGAAGAGTGGAGAAAGATGGAGACACAGAGCCAGAGATACAAAGAGAGAGATATAGAGACACCCTGACAGAGAGAATTAGTGTAATGGTGAGGGGACTGATTCAGAAATCAGAGGACCTGGTTCAGATTTCACCTTTACTACTTACTATCCACATGATTTTGGAGAGGCTGCTTTACCTCTCTGGGTCTCAGTGATACAGGAGAAAAAACTTTAAATTTAAAAAAAAAATGATGCATCTGTATTAGTAAAATAACTAAGGCTTAAACATTTAACTGGGAGGTGTTTTATTCCTATTTAAATGAGTTCTGATTGTAGCAAGGTCAATTCATCTAGTTTCTTTATAATTTAATCCTAAAAATATTTACTAATGTGTTACAGCTCTATACATAATGACATGTCTTTGGAATTTCAGCCTTCAAATGTTTACTTGTTCAAAATTCCTTTTTTAATTTGTATTTGCATTTTCAGTTGTCAAATATTAGCTATGCAGGATCAAGGTTTAATGGCTACTCAATAATAATTAAAATATCATCCCAGTGTGTCTTAAGTACAGAATTCAACAGAAAAATTGTAAATAAATATATACTTCTACTTCCAGATGGACAAAATGCACCCAATTCCTGCTCTTGTTATTATTATTTTTTTTTGTGGATATCATCTCTTCTGATTCAACACAGCCTATACTCTGTCAATATGTGTGTGTGTATGTGTGTGTGTGTGTGTGTGTGTGTATGTACAATCCCTCCACCTACCCAAATACTGAGAAAAGTCTCAAGAGTTATAAATATTTTCTTTCCATGTAGGAATGTAAACAGTTCAGCTTTAGAAAGTCTTTTATGATTTCTCTTTTCTGTTTACCGTTTCATGCTTCTCTTGATTTTTGTGTTTGAAAGTCAAATTTTCTCTTCAGTTCTGGTCTTTTCATCATGAATGCTTGAAAGTCCTCTATATCGTTGAAAGACCATTTATTCCCTTGAAGCATTATACTCAATTTTGCTGGGTACGTGATTCTTGGTTTTAATCCTAGTTCCTTTGACTTCTGGAATATCCTGTTCCAAGCCCTTTGATCTCTTAATGTTGAAGCTGCCAGATACTGTGTTATCCTGATTGTATTTCCACAATACTCAAATTATTTCTTTCTAGCTGCTTGCAGTATTTTTTCCTTGACCTGGGAACTCTGAAATTTGGCCACAATATCCCTAGGAGTTTCTCTTTTCAGGTTTCTTTCAGGAAGTGATCTGTGGATTCTTTCAATATTTATTTTGCCCTCTGGTTTTATAATATCAGGACAGTTTTCCTCCATAATTTCATGGAAGATAATGTCTAGGCTATTTTTTTTTTTGATCATGGCTTTCAGGTAGTCCCATAATTTTTAAATTGTCTTTCCTGGATCTATTTTCCAGGTCAGTTGTTTTTCCAATGAGATGTTTCACATTGTCTTCTGTTTTTTCAATCTTTTGGTTTTGTTTTTTAACTGCTTGGTTTATCTCATAGTCATTCATTTCCCTGAATTCAATTCTTTCTTTCAGAGAACTATTTTGTTCAGTGAGCTTTTGAACCTTCTCCTCCATTTGGTTAATTCTACTTTTTAATGCCTCCTCATTGGCTTTTTGGACCTCATTTTCCAATTGAGTTAGCCTCTTTTTAAAGGTGTTATTTTCCTGAGCATTTTTTTAGTTTTCTTTTAGCAAGCTGCTGACTGGCTTTTCAAACTCTTACACTGCCTAAGCCCAGTTTAAGTTCACTTTGGAGGCCCTGGGGGCAAGGGTCTTAACTTCCTGTGACAGTAAGCCTTGTTCTTCCTCAGGAGAAAAAGATGAGAGGAGACACCTGTTCACCAAGAAAGTAACCTTCTATGGTCTTATTTTTTTCCCCCTTTTTTGGGCATTTTCCCAGCCAGTTACTTGACTTCTTTTTTTTTCTTTTTTTAAAATTTATTTATTTATTTAACTTTTGAACATTCATTTCCACAAAATTTTGGGTTCCAAATTTTCTCCCCATTTCTCCCCTCCCCCACCCCAAAACGCTGAGAGTTCTAATTGCCCTTATCACCAATCTGCCCTCTCTTCTAACATCCTTCCCTTCCTTTATCCCCATCTTCTCTTTTGTCCTGTAGGGCAAGATAACTTTCTATACCCCATTATCTGTGTTTCTATTTCCTAGTTGCAAGAACAGTACTCAACAGTTATTCCTAAAACTTTGAGTTCCAACTTCTCCGCATCCCTCCCTCCCCACCCACTCCCTTTGGGAAGGCAGGCAATTCAATATAGGCCATATCTGTGTAGTTTTGCAAATGACTTCCATAATAGTCGTGTTATGTATGACTAACTATATATAATTCCCTCCATCCTATCCTGTCCCCCATTGCTTCTATTCTGTTTTGATCCTGTCCCTCCTCAAGAGTGTTGACTTCAAATTGCTCCCTCCTTCCACTACCCTCCCTTCTATCATCCCCCCCACTCTGCTGATCTCCTTCTCCCCCACTTTCCTGTATTGTAAGATAGGTTTTCATACCAAAATGAGTGTGCATTTTATTCCTTCCTTTAGTCGAATGTGATGAGAGTAAGCTTCATGTTTTTTCTCTCACCTCCCCTCTTTTTCCCTCCACTGAAAAGTCTTTTATTTGCCTCTTTTATGAGAGATAACCTGCCCCATTCCATTTCTCCTCCTAATATATTTCTCTCACTGCTTAATTTCATTTTTTTAAGATATGATCCCATCCTATTCAATTCACCCTGTGCTCTCTGTCTCTGTGTGTGTGTGTGTGTGTGTGTGTGTGTGTGTGTGTGTGTGTGTGTGTGTAATCTCACCAACTACCCAGATACCGAAAAAAGTTTCAAGAGTTACAAATATTGTCTTTCCCTGTAGGAATGTAAACAGTTCAACTTTAGTAAGTCCCTTATGACTTCTCTTTGCTGTTTACCCTTTCATGCTTCTCTTCATTCTTGTGTTTGAAGGTCAAATTTTCTTTTCAGCTCTGCTCTTTTTATCAATAATGCTTGAAAGTCCTCTATTCTCCTGAAGTATTATACTCAGTTTTGCTGGGTAGGTGATTCTTGGCTTTAGTCCTAGTTCCTTTGACTTCTGGAATATCCTATTCCATGCCCTTTGATCCCTTAATATAGAAGCTACTAGATCTTGTGTTATCCTGATTGTATTTCCACAATAGTTGAATTGTTTCTTTCTAGCTGCTTGCAATATTTTCTCCTTGACCAGAGAACTCTGGAATTTGGCCACAATGTTCCTAGGAGTTTCTCTTTTTGGATCTCTTTCAGGTGGTGATCTGTGGATTCCTTGAATACTTATTTTGCCCTCTGGTTCTAGAATCTCAGGGCAGTTTTCCTTGATAATTTCATGAAAGGTGATGTCTAGGCTCTTTTTTTTGGTCATGGCTTTCAGATAGTCCCATAATTTTTAAATTGTCTCTCCTGGATCTATTTTCCAGGTCAGTTGTTTTTCCAATGAGATATTTCACATTATCTTCCATTTTTTCATTCTTTTGGTTTTGTTTTGTGATTTCTTGGTTTCTCATAAAGTCATTAGTGTCCATCTGTTCCATTCTAATTTTGAAAGAACTATTTTCTTCAGTGAGTTTTTGAACCTCCTTTTCCATTTGGCTAATTCTGCTTTTGAAAGCATTCTTCTCCTCATTGGCTTTTTGAACCTCTTTTGCCAGTTGTTAGCCTATTTTTCAAGGTGTTATTTTCTTCAGCATTTTTTTTTGGATGTCCTTTTTCAAGGTGTTGACCCACTTTTCATGCTTGTCTTGCGTCTCTCTCATTTCTCTTCCCAGTTTTTCCTCCACCTCTCTTACTTGATTTTCAAAATCCTTTTTGAGGTCTTCCATGGCCTGAGCCCACTGAATATTTATTTTGGGTGTTTGGGATACAGAAGCCTTGACTTTCATGTCTTTCCCTGATGGTAAGCATTGTTATTCCTCATCTGAAAGGATAGGAGGAGATATCTATTCACCAAGAAAGTACTCCTCTATAGTCTTATTTTTTCCCCCTTTTTTGGGCATTTTCCCATCCAGTTACTTGACTTTTGGGTCCTTTGTCAAGAGTAGCGTATACTCTGGAGACCTATAAGATATCGGTTCCTCCAGGGTGGCACAATCAAGTGTGTACTTGTCTGGGCACAGGGAAGGATTTTTGTGCCCAGAATCTTATCAGCGTTTCCTCTCCACAGGCACCTGACTTCCAGTTCTGCCAAGCTAGCACTGGGGCGGGGGTGGGATTCAGTCAAGTTGTGAGGGCAGGGCCTCCATTCAGTTCGAGACAAAGACCAGCTGCCTCAGGGCATCTACACAGGGCTGAGGTAAGACTCTGCTCTTCAGTGCCCCCAGGGGTTTTTACGATCCAGCTATGGTCTCAGGCTGCTCTAGGGGCTGGCCTGAGAAGTCTTGCTGCCTGCCTGATGTGAAGGCCCTTCTCCCTTCCTGGCCAGCTGAATAAGCCCCTTCACTGACCTTTGGCGCCTGTGGGTTGAGGGATCTGCAGACCCTCTGCTGCTGGGACTGGGGATCTCTTGAGTCGAGATTCCACCCCAGAGGGCTGTTCAATGGTCATGCGTGCGTGGCCAAGGCTGGGCTGGGCTCCATGCTCTGAGCTCCGCTCTGCATCTGGTGCAACTGACATTTCCTGTAGGTCTTTCAGGTCTGTTGTTCTCCACTTCTGCTGCTCCAAAAATTTGTTGAGAGTCCCTCTCTACAGGTGTTTCATGGGCTGTGTATGGGCAGCCTCTCTATGTGTGTCTTTCTACTCTGCCATCTTGGCTCCACCCCAGTTACTTGATTTCTGAATCCTTTGTCAAGAGATTCGACTCAGCTGCTCAGTTCCCCTAGGCTTTGGGTGGGGGCAGGGCCATCACTCAGGGCTGGGATTTAGATTAGCTGCTCCCTACCACCAGAGGTTTTAAGCTGAGCTACCTGGACAATGGACCCAGGTTACTTCCCAGCCTCCATAGCTGCCTGCAGTCTGCTGCCATGGCCTCTGCCACTGTCTGGGGCTATTGCTGGAGGAACCCCTTCCCCTCTCACTCAGCTGGGAAAGCCCTCCCACACTGATCTTTGGAGCTTTCTTTGTCACTTGTGGGTTGAGGGATCTGGGACCCTCCCTGCTGGGAATTCTGCTCTGGAAGCCTGTTCCAGTCCTGCTCCTCCCCACGCCACATGGCCAGGGCTGGGTTCCACTCTGTCCAGCATCCCATGAGATAGACCTTTCCTCTGGGCCTTCCAGGTTACTTTTGGCTGGAAACCTGTTTTGCTCTGTTGTTCTATGGCTTTTGCTGCTCTAGACTTTGTTGACAGTCATTTTTAACAGGTATTTTGTGAACTGTGGGGGAAGCACTAGAGTATATGCATCTTTCTACTCTGCCATCTTGATTCTGACCCCACAGTTTCTACTCTTATAGACATCAAATTAACATCAAGAAATGGAATCTAAGTACTAAAGCCTTTTTTATTCCAGAGCTTTCAGAAAGTAAAAATACTCTCCATTTAAAAAATCTTGTAAATTCCATGATTTGCAATTTCATCAAAGTTATAGTGAAATGTTCTGCACAGGACAACAGATATCAGGCAGCTAGGTGGTGTAGTCCATAGAGCCTAGAATCAGGAAGATGAGTTCAGATCAGGCTTAAACACTCCCTGTCTATGTGACCCTGGGCAAGTCACAGTACTCTGTTTGCCTCAGTTTCCTCATCTATAAAATGAGCTGGAGAAGGAAGTGGCAAACCACTCCAGTATCTTTGCCAAGAAAACCCCAAATGGGGTCACGCAGAATTGGACATGACTGAAAAGCCGCTAAGCAACAACAAACCTATCATATATGTACAAAGCCAATGAATGCCATAGGCATTAGTAACAGATGAAAAGAATATGTCTATGACTAAGTGAGTAAAGTGTCTAGTTTGATATTCTGTGACTCCAAGATGGTAAACCACTCGTCTATACAAAAGTTCTAGCTGTAGAATTTGGAATAGGAGCTCTTCTGCTTCTGATTGGCACATCATCTGTTGTTTAAAAGTGTGAAATTATATAGACATTTGAGAGAGGTCGTGCAAAACTATTATATTTACAAAAGTGACACAAAAGTGAATTGAACAGATTATGCATCAGCACACTTCACATCTTCCAAAGAAAAGGTATTCTAACACTACAGAACTGAAAAAAAAAGCCAACTTCAACAGGCAGCTGGTAAGAGCACAAACTTCACAAAAGGTTACATAAGAGTGGGCAGATACTGCCCAAGTCAAATTCTATTGTTAAAGCTGAAAAAGTTTAATGCCATTCAAATTTAAGAATAGAGAGAAATCTTTCAGAATCCCACTGTGTGGTGTGTGTGTGTTTTCATTTTAAAATACATGATCTAATTAATAACATTTTGTCTTAAGCCTCTGTTTTACAAAACCAAACAGGAAAAAAAAAAGGGTAACACAATAGGTTATATTAAATAACATATAATGCTATAATTGAGATGAATAAAGAAAACCAAAACAGTGAAACTGTAAAACTTGCTTGTTGCTTGCTAGAATTAGTCCTACACTAAGGAATAAGTATATACACATTTATTTTCAAGTAGATTGCTTTACATTGCTTTAACACATGTCCTTTTTGTTAGTGCATCATTCAGCTAGTCCAAAGTCATGCAATTTATTCATTTTTAAAATTTAATTTTTGTTGCACTTTAAATTCAGAATTATCTCCCTCCCTCTTTACCCTGTATAGAGAAGTTTGTCATTTGACAGATTGATAAATATATGTGAAACAATACTATGCATACTTCTATTTCTCTAGAAGCCAGGTAGTATGTTCATTCCTAGATCTTTCGTAGTTGATTTGAGTTTTTATGTTATTCACAATAACTTGGTTGTTCACAATTATTACTTGTAAGTATTTTTTTAATTTTATA
Organism: Notamacropus eugenii; assembly: GCF_028372415.1. Taxonomy (NCBI): domain Eukaryota; kingdom Metazoa; phylum Chordata; class Mammalia; order Diprotodontia; family Macropodidae; genus Notamacropus; species Notamacropus eugenii. The sequence continues at coordinate 4,849,124 of NC_092873.1, forward strand.
TTTGAATTTAGATTTGAATACTAAAACTTAAATGCATAGTAAGAAAAGAAAAAGAAACATATTACAAATTTAAATATTAAGACTTAAATATAAAATAGTAAAAGAAAAAACATATCATGTGCACAGCAAAACCATAAGAAAGGATTCAAAATATGCAGCAGTAAGTTTCCACTTCAAGAAAGCCTATAAATTAAATGCTACAAGTTGTATCAAAAGCTGTCCATCTTTTCTTTGCTTCTTTGTAGGTTTTCTTTCATTATTTACTGGATTCGTTTTACTTTGTTCATTTCCACCACACACACATACACACCTTTTTCCTCCTTCCCACCAGGCTATAATTAAGCATGGATATATGTTGGGGGTGTAAGCTCAGTTCCAGGTGGACAGTCTCAGGCAGGTAAAAGTGAGGACTTCTAAATCTTAGAGTTCTCATGAGGCCCCCCCCAGGGAACAGCTGGGAATTGAGGTGTGAGACCCGGGCTATCTCGTGCATTTCCGCCTCTTCCCCGTGGGAAACTTGCTGGGGAGAGCATCCCGCCCTCGAGATTAATCCATGGTCTAAGCACACCTATTGTTGTCTAGCTAAGGGGTGAGAACAGGCACGGTATTCAGGTGCAAACTATGTGGCGGGAGAGCTTAAGTAGGGTCAGGAAAGCCTGAAGGGGCTCTTAGCGCTGAGGGGCCCTTAGAGGACAGAAGGCCCCTCTCCCCTCTCCCCTGTCCCCTGTCCCACTCCCACTTCCATTCTCTTACTGTAAGATCTTTGCCTCCTTGGGAAGAGGATTCCTCTCTCCTGAGGAAGAATTCACCCTGCACATGTAACCAAGACCCTGAATAAAGCCTAACCCTTGTTCAACTCTGGAAAGTCCCTTCTCTCACACGTTTATCCGGTTTGGCCAGCTGAAGACCTGTGACAGGTAAGGAAAGACTCGGGTAGCCCTTAGGCCTCTAGGCCTGACAGATATATTTATATAAGGATATTGATACACACATACATGTACATATATATATACACACATATACATATGTACATATATATAGGAACCTGTACTTTACCTAAGAAGTTCTCCTTCTTATCTTTATTTTTTATGTTTGTGCCTATCTATTATTTCCAATTCCTTCTGACTCCTCTACATTGCTTCGACCTGATACCTTGCCCTCCTATTTGCTTTACCTACGCCCCCTGTAAGGATCCCTCCCTTATCCTCCTATTCCCATAAATCTAAACACCCTTTTCACCTATTCCCTCACCCTCCCCTCTAAAGATCCCTCCATTATCCTCTACTCCTTCCCTATCCCCTTAACATTTTATTTCTTTCTAAATTTAGAAGACTTTTATACACTTCTAAAGGTATATGAATTGTTCCCTCTTGAACCTTTTCCTGATGAATGTAGGTTTCCAGAACTACCAGATCTTCTCCCCCATCTAATTCCTCTGTTTTGGTTTTTCTCTCACACCTCATTTATATGAGATAAAGAATCATTTTAGCTATACCTTAATGAGTTTAGTTTAAGGATGAATGTTAATCCAGCTGTATAAGTGAGTTAAAAAAAAATCTGATCTGCTAGACCTTCTTTCTTTTTTCTACGTAAATCATATTAAGGCTCAGTTTAATTATTTTAGAATACTTGAGTTCCCTACAGAATCACCATTACAAAGATTAAGAACTATTAACATAATTTGACATATTATTAAAAAGAAAAAATCAAGCACTTATTTTATGCAAAATATGGAAAATGTGTAATACTGAAAATTAGATAAAATTCTTTCCATTTTGATTATCCTGAAGCTGACCTCATTTTTTTCTCAATAGTATTTTATTTTTTTCCAATTGCATGTAAAGATAGTTTTTGACATTCATTTTTGAAAGATTTTGAGCTCTAATTTTTTCCCTCTTCCTCTCTTCCCTCCTACTCTCCCCAAGACACCAAGAAATCTGATATAGGTTATACATGTATAATTATTTTAAGCATATTTCCACGTTAGTCAAGTTGTGAAAAAAGAGTTAGAACCAAAAGGAAAAATCACAAGAAAGAAAAAAAAATTAAACAAAAAACCCAGCTAACCCCTAATCTGGAGGTTTTTACTCTTCATGGGGACCAAATCTTGTCCCAAGATTTTTCTTCAGATTTTCTCCAGCTGTCCCAAGAAGACCTCTGTTCTTCCCCTTCTCTTCTTTATTTTCACCACTCTATGTTTGTCCTGAGATGCTGTTTTATTTCTTTTGTGGAGGAAAATCTTAAGAGCTTGAAATTTCCTGACCCACTATGCAATCTTTCCAGAATCTTCTCCCCCCAAATTATTCTTTGAACAATATTGCTTTTACCATACACAACATTCTCTTGGTTCTACTTATTTCACTTTTCATTATTTCATGAGAATCTTTCCATGTTTTTCAAATATCAATCAGTTCATCATTTCTTACAGTACAATAGTATTCCATTATATTCATATACCACAACTTGTTCCGCCATTCCTCATTTGATGGGCATCTCCTCAATTTCCAGTTCTTTACCACTCTAAAGATAGCTGCTATAAACATTTTAGAATATTTTCTTCCTTTTTCCCTGATCGTCTTGGGAAACAGATGTAATAATGGTATTCTGAGCCAAAGGGTATAGCTCTTTGGGTATAATTTCAAATTGTTCTCCAAAATGGTTGGATCAGTTCACAGTTCCACCAACAATGTGTTGATCTCCCATTTTTCCACATCCCCTCCAATATTTGTACAAAAACCTTTAAATTTAATGAAAAAAACTATTATTTACTTTACATCTCACATTGCTGTCTCTTGTTTATTCAAAAATTCTTCTCTTATCCATAATTCTAATGACTGTCATTTCAGCCAGTCTGATAGGTGTGAAATGTTATCTCAAGTTTGTTTTAGTTTGTGAATATTTCTGTAGTCAATAATGATTTAGAATATTTTTTTCATATGACTACAGAAAGTTTTGATTTCTTCATTAGCAAACTGCTTATTCATATTCTGTGACCACTTATCAACTTGAGAATTGGACACATTTTATAAAATTTTCTATGCATTTGAGATATGAGACTTTTATCTAAGAAACTATATCATTTCTCCCCAATTTTATGCTTTTCTTCTAATTTTGGCTACATTCATTTTATTTGTACAAAAACCTTTTAATTTAATGTAATCAAAATTATCCATTTTACATCTCATAATGTTCTCTATCTCTTGTTTATTCATAAATTCTTTTCTTATTTATAAGTCTGATAGGTAATATGTTCCATGTTCATCTAATTTTCTTATGATATCACCCTTTATACTTAGGTCATGTATCCATTTTGACCTAATCTTGGTAAATGATGTAAGATATTGGTTTACACCCAGTTTCTGCCAGACTGCTTTCCAGTTTTCCTAACATTTAAAAGAAAAAAATAAGTAGTGTATTCTTTTCCACAAAGCATAAATGTTTACATTTATCAAACACAAAATTACTATAATATAGTTTAAGATCTGGTACTGCTAAACTTTGTTTATATTTTTTTCCATTAAAATCCTTTTGTATTCTTCACCTTTTGTTCATTTATTTCATCTTATGAATGTTTATTTGTACTAAAACAATTTGCAGGTTCCACTTTTCCTTCCCAAAATTTCAGTATTTTATAACTTTATAAAGCATGGGTTCCTTTTATTTGGATCTTTTCTAACTTTAGTACCCTCTATTAGGTGTGCATACAAATATATTTTCAAAACCCAAATGTATTTAAATATATATTCTTATTTAATTCTATTTTCAACAATTCTTTCTCTAGCTTACTTATAGCCTTATTATACAATTTCAACTTATTTTCACTAACCCATATATTTCAAAACATTTTACTGTATTTCTAATTTACCTAAACAACTGATTCAAGCTGCAGTAGTGTCACTAAATATGACTTGCTTTCTGATTTCAAAACAAGTTATTTTTTCTGGGAGCACTTTGAGAATCACCTTCAATCTGAGATCACTAAACAGCAATTGCTTGGCCCCCTTAGGTTGGTTGTTTAAAAGCAGCAATCTACAGAAAAACAAATGCACTCCAATTCTACTCACTTTTATTTTGAAGATGGTCTAAAACTTCCTTTTCTGCTTTCTAATAATAAAAATTCCTTCCTGAAATAAACTTGTACCAACTTAAAAACCAATTTAACAGACTGTTGCCCCAAAACTTCACACTTGGAGATTAGCTAACTGAAACCTCTTCAGGCTTAGCAAATATATTTCCTTTTTAAATTTGGAGTTGTGAAATTATTTAAGGCAGCTCACAAGAGTTTTATTCTAATTTCTCCTATACTTTTTCCTGAGTTTTTATTATTTTATTATCATTTTTTAATATTTTTATTATTCTTTATTTTTATATTTTTATTTATCATTTTATATTTTATTATTATTATTTTATTTTTATTATTTTAACACTTTTCCTGAATTATTTCACTTAATCTCTCCTGAACATATCTCATAATAAATAAAAAAAATTTCTCAAAATTCAAACTACAGTTTAAAATTAGTCCCTATTTACTTTAAAGGTCCATTTTAGGGAATAACTGATTTGTGAATTTTTGGTTTTCTTTCATCTTTACAATTTGCTAGTACCCTATAAGCTCATCAAAATACTTTATAAAGACATCAAAATTATGTTGAGAAATTAAAAAAATCATTATCCCCTTTTCACAAATTTAGTCTCCAATTGGTTTTTCTGTCTTAGTTTTCAGTTTATTTCTGTATCTGTCTTTCATATCAGCAATCTGCAACATTCCAGTGTTGGAAACAGAGGGAAAAAAAGAGAGATTTGTCTATTTTAAGACTCTTGAAAGTTTATGTTTTTATAGCTTCTTTCTTTTGGTTGATCACATCAAAAGAAAAGGCAGAGGCAAAAAACCCATTAGCTATGATTTAGCATAAAACACAAATAACATAATATAGACAAAACAGACACTAGTAGCATTCTCTTAAAAGATTTTCCTAATTGCATAAGGTCCCTTTGTGTCTGAAGTAAGGAATCCACTCTTCCTAAACTTAGTTTCATCATTTACAAAATAAGCAGGTAGAAAACAAGACACAACATTAAATGAGACCTGAATTACTCCTAAGTTTTTTCTCTAAGAGATTTTGAAGTCAAGATCTTACCTGACTCCTCTATTAAGTATAGAACTTATGATCACACTGTGGCTGGGGTTCTACTGGCAATCTAAGATAACTCTTCTGTTTCCTAATTATGTTAATGATTTTAGAATCTCACCAAAAAAAATGTAATTTAGTAACAATACAAAATTGCTTTGGTTTCATTTGCCAATTTTGTTCATGCATTTAAAGTGCACTTTCTATTTAGAACAAGTCCCTAAAAGACAGAAGAGCTGGTTAAATTTCCATTTCTTTAGACTTTTTGCCAAAGTATAATCACAGGAAGAAAAACGGAGAGTGATGAAGAATTTAGCAATATCAGCAGTTCATTGTGTCTAAGCTAATTTGGGGAGATTGTTCAGTAAAATTTCACAACTTTTTAAGTACTCAAAAGTTCCAAGCTTTGGTCAAAACAAAAAAACCCTTGTCTTCTCAAGCTGAACTGTACACAGTTTAATAGCTCTTTCTTTAGTCATCCCAGGACAGAGAATCCAGTCTTGCCCCATGGGGATGCCGTAAGATACATTTCTCCTCTTAGGCCTGACCCCATCTCTCTTAGGGGTATCCTCAACCAACAGTGGCACTCCTCAGAGGAACTTCTGAGAGAATTGCACTAGCCTTTTTGGCTTATTCCATCCGAGAAATTTCCCACTGAAGATGTTAGAGATGTCCCCACCCACCCCTTCGATTATGAATCATGGGAGGCAATCTGTTATCCTTCTGAGATTCGCCTATATGGAAGTTTTTTCTCCTACAGCTAACACTGCGTATTCAGGAATTCATTTTGGTGAATTCTCCAAAACTTCCAATTTTTGATTTCTAGGCCTAACCTCTAGAATCCTTATACTGGTCTACTGGGGTCCAAAGGTTTTCTCTAAGCGAACATTCAGCAAAATTTATGCCAGCTTTCCTTCAAAACTTCCTAAAAATTTAGCTTTGATTGTCCTAAGAACATAAGCGACAACCTTTCTCATTAAATGAAAGGGAGACTTCTTTCTTCATCTCTGTAAACTATTACGAGACTTCTTCTCAGATCAGAAAAGGGTGGGATTGTTCTCAGGCATCCCAAGGCATGGTCAGATGCCTTGAAGACTTACTGAGTTCCCCCATGATCAGTATGAAAGATTGTTTTCTAATGACAAAAATGGTTTAATTACTCCTTGTTAAAAGAATTTAAAGGCAAAAAAACCAATAACCTGTTTTAACCCTGCCAATGAGAAGTTTCAAAATTAGCTAGGTGGAAAAGGAAGAACTAGTAATTCCAGTACTGAATCTCTAACAAAAAGAAAATAAAGAAAATGGAGGAAAAAGTTAAAAAAAAAAAAGTAGTGTATATTTAAAAAGCTGGAATTATGGTTATATAGAATTTGAGTACTCTGGAGTTTACAAATTTAGAAAAATTAGTCACAAATTTAAACCATTCCTCTTAGTCCCACCAGGGACCCTTCTTACAGAAGATGAATTTAGGGTAAATCAAGGCAGATTGATCAATCTTCAATTCAGAGAGACTTACCTTAGGCTCAGACAGTTTGGGTACAGACAGTGAGAGAAATCCAACCTCCCAAGTCTGGTGTCCACAGGGAGCCACTGACAAAAATTCAAACTGGTGTTCATTTTCTTTTCCCTTGCAGGGGGTGGCCTAAATAGGTTGAGTTTCATGCACCGTTGTCCCATCTTAGGATGCCAATAATGTAGTGATTAAAATTGGCCAAACACTGAAGCAGAGCTCTAGAATCCATGGTCCCCTCTAATGAAGAGAACCTCAGATCTTCCTCATGGTCTGAGATACCCCTTTCAGGGTTTTTTATTGTTTGTATGTATGTATGTATTGTGTGGGTATATATATGTATATGTGTGTATATATATTTTATAGGGTTTGGTACCCAAATATGCAAAAGAGACATGGTAAAATATAGAATCTCACTGATTGACAGACCTTGCTCTTGAGAGCCAAAAATGATGTATGAGCAGGAGGGCTCACAGATTAGGTGAAACATCGGTCACCTACTCATGCTGGACAAGAGAGAATAGTCCAGAGGTACAAAAATAAGTTGGGAGACTTTCCAAAGCTTCAAGGCATCTCATCCTTAATGGATGAGTAAAACAAAATGGAGCTATCTTGTGGTTGTGCAAGTGAGCTTCACAACTGATAAACTAGTAAACACTATATTAAAGTTTGAGGAATACTATAACAACCTATCTCATTTGATTATCCTTAAGTCAGAATATATTGGTTCTCTTTTCTTCTCTTGGCATTTTTTCTGGAGTTGTCAGGCAGCAAACACCACGTCTACTGTTCCTTGGCCCTTTCTGAAGCCACACTGGCTCTCCATGGCTGTCTTCCAGGTGAAGGATCAGCTGATTAAGGAAGAGTCTGGAAAGAATCTTGCCAGCAATGAGTAAGAGAGAGAGACCTTGTAATGCTAATGAGATTAAACATCTTCCCCACCCATTAATGGGCCTGCCCATTAAGGGAAGCTGGATTAAGGTACCTCCACACCTTTTCTTAATTTCTAATGAGGCACTGGTTCTCAAGGATTATGATACACTTTGACTCTGAAAAAATGTATAAATACCCTGAGGTGATGTTTTACTTTGGGGCTGATTCATTGGAAGTATTTGTTTGACCAGAGGAGACTTTAGGCAGCCAGTAAGAAGTGGGGGGGAGGGGGACCCTTTGAAAACCTAGATGTTGGTGCTTCTGTCTCTGGTAACTATGTATGTATGTAATGGTCAGACAGTTGAATCTGTCTGTTGATCTGTGATGTATGTATTGCTTATGGTCAGGCATCTGGAAGCCCTGTCTGTTGGTTGATCTTTATTTCTCTCTTTGTATTTTCTCTGAAGTTCAGAGTGCTGATTTTTTCCCCCTGAAATAAGTGAATGATGTGTATATCTATATACTTATAGATATAGATATAGATAAATAGATAGATAGATCTATATCTGCTTGATTAAAGTGATTGTTGACTTTGAAGTTGTTTTCCTTTTAGAAATGCACATGTAAGAACCTGTACAGCAGGCAATCTCGGATGTGTCAGGGTGCTTGCTTTTACAAACCCCCACTCCATGATTGTCCTAGGGTAATCTATTTCCTTACTTTATAAAGATGGAAAATGGAGGAGTCCTTGAACCCCAGGGGGGCAAATTCCTCTTGTCATACAACTCAGAAAATTTCAATGTTTTTGTATGAGCAGTGGACCCCCTACCATGTAAATCTCAGTTGTATCAACTCTGCCTATAACTTGTTATGTGATTTTTGTCAACTTCTATATCACTTGTACTTTCTCCATCTATAAAATCAAGGAATTGGACTACATGACCACTCAGTTCCCTGACAGCTCTTATTATCTCTGAATCTACAAAAGTGTGATCTTGTCAGCAGAGTTTTTTGTTTCCTGGAATTGTCCACAAGAGATTCCTGCTATCCCAGAAACCTAATTAGGATAGCCTTGTGTTTCCTTTAGGATCAAGGCAACAGGCTCAGGGTCAAGTCCACAAACTCACACATATTAATACTTAAGAGTCAAGTATTTGATAGCCATAAGGAGGAAGTCTGCTTGGTGTGAACTTTATTCAGATCATTAGCTAGGGCATATCAATTTAATATAATTTACTTCAGATCAAAAAATGTTTATTAAGCACTTGATATATGCTGCCTGGCAAAGCACAGGATACAAAGTTTATTATCGTTATCATTAGCCGCATCAATGAGCATTAAGTGCTTATCATGTGCTAGGAGTTGTACTAAATAGTGGGTAAACAGAGAAAGGTAAAATGTGTACTGGGCCTCAAGGTGCTAGTATTCTAATAAGACCCTGTGTTCCAGGTCTTTAGAATTGTCAGGAAAAAAATAATACTAATCCTATACTCTGCTTTTTTAGGCTTAGCTCTGCTGGAAACAATCTAATTTAATGAGAGAGACAGAGAGAGAGAGACAGAGAGACAGAGAGACAGAGACAGAGACAGAGACAGAGACAGAGAGAGGCAGAGACAGAGAGAGTTCAGGTAGCATAGTTCCACAAACTTCTGAGATGATTCTGCTCTGAGATTTTAGGTAATAGTTATAGGAATCCTAAGCATGGAAAAGCTACATTAAAACACAGTGTAGGTTGCTACTGAAGATGAATTGAGAGTTAGAATTCACTGTAGTCCTAGCTGGGTGATGAGTTGGGACTGCAGGGCAAAAAAAATCTTAATGGTTCTAACCTTTACTCAAATAAATTTTACTTCTGTGTCCACTCCTTAAGAACTTCTTTGAAAGAGAGGGCTTTTGAATCTATCAGCTGAAGTGAGGGAGACTTCTGGACAACTATACAGTGGCGCCAAGTCCCCTCCATTCTACTGGAGAGTTCAAAAGCTTTATCTCTGCTGAGGTGTCTCTTTTTCAGATCTATGAATTTTTCCAATTTGCCTTAGAGCCAAATAATATAACAAATTCTGACCTGTCTTAAACATCCAATTAAGAGTGACATATTTCACTTAAAATATGACCAAAATAACTACTTTTTGGTTATTTCCCATTATACAAAAACTTCTCTTTTAGGTGAGGCATGAGATAATTAAAATGCTAGTCAGCCTGCCTCTCTGATATGAGGGATAAAGCTTCCCTGATTTCTTCTTGTCTTTCTCTCCACCTTCCCAACCTGGCCAGAGTTAGAAGGTAGAAAGAGAGAGAATTTTACCAACAACTTTCCAAAACTTTTATGCTTTCCTTAAAATTGCATATACATTATTTCCTTGTATACCTTATCTGAAACTGCCTTTAGCAATATAAGATTAGTTTCTCTCTTTCTCCCATTATCCTCCCTGATGCTTCAGTCATCAGAGAGAAGGGACAAGGGGGAAGGAAAGAGAAAACATGGGAAAGAGATTAACACACAAACACACTCACACAGAACATAGAGACAGAATACATATACCGACAATAGGAAAGAATTCAAAAAACCGAGAAAAGATTGTCAGAAATCCTGTGCATAAATTAGACTTATGGCTTGATTTCTTTTACTTTGTTCCAAACATACTTTGTGAAATTCAAATTTCCACATTAAGTAATCTCCTTCAAGAGTGGTTTTATCTAGATTACACCAATCAGTGGGGCATAGGGCTGTCTGAGAAATGCTGTCTAGAAGAGACTGGATGTAAGGATTACTTGGTCCATAATTGATTGCCCCTTGTATTAATTCCTTTAAAAATTTAAAATCCAGAGGGGTGAATGCTCTTGCAACTCCTCCTGGGTTAATGGGATCTGGGGTTTCTGGAGGAGTATAGAATGGCAGCAGTTCTGTGGGAGCCAAGGGTTTCAGGGGTGCTGAGGCTTCCTCTGTCCAGGAATACATCTCTTCTCCCCCTTCCTCCTTCTCTGCATGCTCCTCTACCTGAGTGTTTCTGCCCTTAAAACATATCTGACCCATTGTTTACCTCTTATGAACAGAATCTTGCCTTTTGATTCTGTTAACGCAGTGAGCTCTCCCCTTAAGTCTGTAATTGCTGAGATTTTACTGTGCCTGCAAGAACCTTGGACAAAGTGAAATGCCCCTACAGGGGTTCTTCGAGGCTTCCCCTTATCTTAGTTGCCTTGTCACAACTCGGAGCTCCTTTCCAGGGGGCCACTATTGCTGAAAGACAAGTCCCTTTCCTGGATCATGTCTCTGCTTGGGCGCCAGATGTAGTGGACGGCCTGCGTCCCTACACAGCTTGGTGATGTGCTGAAGAAGAAAGACACGGGAGGCAGGAGAAGATAGACCAACTCCCTTTATTGATCTGATGGTCAGGGTATTTATAGACAGAAACTGCAAGCCTACGTGACATTCTGCTTGTCTCCTGCCCTAGTGACTTAATCAGTTTTATCTTAAAGACTGTGAGTCTAGAGGGCATCTATTTTACATATCCCTTGTTTTCTGTAATTCTCTTGTTTGTCTCGCGGAGACAGACAGCAACAACCGCGGGGCATGGAGAGCCATTCCAGATGATAATGAGCACAGTCTCAAAGAATAGTTTCCTGGAAGGTCTATTCTGGTCTTGTCAACTGCACTCCACCCTAGCCCTAAACAATTGAAGATGAATTGAGTAGCCAATTACTCTGGGCTCCTATCCCTACTCCTAGGGTAATCAAAGGGCCCTCTTTTCTTTTAAAGATACCTTCATTCTCAGTGCTTAGGGTGGGTCCCATTGCCAGTCAGCTTAGATGGGCAGATAAACCCGAGGTGCTCCAGACTAGAGTCAAGCTTGACTAATTTGATTAATTCATTTTCCTAAGAAAAGCTTTTTGGTATACAATTAATTACCCACCTTTCTTGTGGTCTCTTCCAAGGATTTTGAAAAGGGCTTTTTAGAACAGCACAATATTATTTAATATCTCTAGAAACATTCAAAAGAGGTTTTAAGTGCAATAATAGCTCATATTTTTAAGCACTCTTTCATCCTTCCAGGTTGCAACGATAAAGCTAGGAATCCTTTGGGAAAGAATACCATCTCCATCTTACATTTATGTGTTTTGGATGTAATGAAAACCAATGATGAAAGACAAGCCAAGAAACTACAAGAATTAATGGAAAATTCCCAATATGTTTTATAGGGATCTCATTTTATTTTCACAACAGTTATATATTTTATAAGTGAGGAAAGTGGGGCAGAGGGAAAGTTACTTTCACACAATTGCACAGTTAGAATTATTATCCCAACAATTATTTTTATATCTGAGCCACAATTTGAACTCAGGCCTTCCTGATTCCAAGTCTGGCTCTGTAGCTACTATATCTCCTAGATACCTCATAATACAACAGAACAGGGGCAGCTAAGTGGTGTAGTGGATGGAGTTTGAGGCCTGGAGCCAGGAAGACTCATCTGAGTGAATTCAAATCTTTCCTTAGATACTTCCTAGCTGTGCGAGCCCCAGCAAGTGACTTAGCCCTGTTTACCTCAATTTTCCCATCTGTCAGATAAATTGGAGAAGGAAATGACAAACCACTACTGTATCACTACCAAGAAAATCCCAAAATAGATTCAGGGAGAGTAGGACATGACTGACCAACAACAACAAAGTAACAGGAGACATGATCCACATATAGAAATAACTAATAAAATTGGAATATGGTAAGCACAGAGAAGAAATGAACATAGGCTATTTTGAGAAAGTCAAGGAAAAGAGATATTTAATTTTAAGAACTCCAATGCCCCAGGTCCTATCTTGGTCTTTGAAGACAGAGACAGATCCTTCTTCTCTGTAGAATGGGAGTGTCTATAGTTGCAGAATGATATTAATGTGGTCTGTATATAGCCCACAACACTTCTGAATGTGGCTTGAACCAAATTAAAATATAGTTTCTTTCTGATTTTAATTCATTCATATGTTAGTAAAACTGAATAAATAAAATATATATGTAAACAGAGGTGGTTTTCCGAGTCAATATGCAGCCTGCTGAGATCCTTATGTATATTTTAGTGGGCTCTATTACTGTTTGAATTTGACTCAACTGCTGTACACACTGCCAGCTTTGTTGATTTATTGGTAAGTTTGGCCTGTTTATTTTTCTTTGTTAAGAGGAAGGGTTTAATAGAGTTAGGGTACATAAGAAAATAGTTGTGATATAAGAGAAAAATCAAAAGAAGCATCAACAAAACTTTTAAAATTTAATTTGACTTTTCCATTTTAATTCTCTATTTTAATGCAAGAAAAAAATACTTCCAGGTTCATGATATCCTGATCCTGAGTGTTCCTTCTCCCAGTGCAAATTAATTATGTTCCTTCCAAGCTTCAGTAGATCCTCTTGATGAGTTGCTGCAGCCAAAAAGAAGAAGAAAAAAAAGAAAATCATTACCTATTGACCAACATCCTAGTACCATCTTCTTGCCAAGACTCAAGCTGCCTTGGGTCACCACTACTGCCATTGTACCCTCCCATTCCAGCATAAACTCCCATCTTGGAGCTGTGCGGATGGGTTAGAGGTCACTACATGTAGTCTGCCCCTGCCATGGGACCACAGCATCTTATTGAGGTGTGCATGGGTATTGTCCCACCCCCATCCTCCCTGGTCATCTTGCTTTCAGACAGGGAATGAGATCAATGCTATCATCACTTCTGGAATGGGCCTGTCATTCAATTAACCTCTCATTCCCACTCATCATCACACTGACCTTTCCCTTCCCTGACCACCATTATCGTATGTGTTATTCCTCTCTATTAGAAAGTAAAATCTTTGAGCATCAGGGCTCTTGTTGTATTTGTATCCCCAGGTTTTAGCACAATGTCTGGTGCATAGTACAATATGAACTTAAATATTGTTGTCATTCATTCATTCTCTCTTTCATTCATTCATTCTAATGATGAGACTCAGTGCAACAAAATTGGAATCACCAGAAAACTAAAGGGCCTGATGCTGCAGAGACAAAAAATTCAATACCTGAATCCTTTCCAGCTTTGCTCTAAGTATATTAGAAGATACAAAGGATATACTAAGTATCTAATTGTATTAGGTTGTGAAATCTATTTATGAGAAGGGAATGTACCTAGGATAACTGGTACTCACTACAACCCTCAACAAGTTAAGTATATCATGTAAAAATATGTGAAATGAGCCTGTATGGTTGAAGGACTACTTTTCCAATGGGTCCCTGAGCCTCTAGGGTGCACTTTTTGGAGTTCCCAGAGTGGAAATCCAGTAAGATAAATACCTGAATGTAGAAGATTTTGCCATGGGATCTAGAGAAAGAGAAATAAGAAATTGGGCTTTATGCAGCATCAGTTGGACACTTGGTCACAGGAATCATGATTTCGTCCTGAGCTGGAAATAGTACCTTTTTTTGTGGTGTAAATGGTGATTGTAAATCATCCTGCTGACCTTGCAGCTGAAAATCCTATATTCCACATGGAGGACAGTGTGATATAGTAGAAAGAACCCAGGAGTGCTAGAAAGGAGCTTGGTGGAAAGATCTTACTGGGCCTTTAGGGAAGAAAATGTGGCCAAGAAATTGCCATAATTCTTTTAAAAGGGAGTTTTACTGATATTTTTTAACTGCGCTATCACTTCCCAAGCACCAGAAAGACAAAACCACCACTGGTTCTAGTAGCACAGGCCATAATCTGCACCCATTGTCTGCCATCTCCCCACGGAATGGAGAGAAGTATGTCCCATACTAGAAGTCATAATCTGAATTCTAAAGCCTTTTAAAAAATTATTATTTACATTATATTGGCCATCCTGTAAATTGAGAATACCAATAATTAGTTACATCTCTGGAAAAGAAAGCTAGTCCCATTCAAATTCAAACTGTTTCTTCTGTGTTTGTAAGGGAATATGGCCAGGTGGAATGCTAGTAGAGGATGGTAAGAGGAGAATAAAATCTTGTTAGGGGCAGCTAGGTGGCACAGAGGAGAGAACTGAGCCTGGAGTCAGGAAGACTCATATTCTTGAATTCAAATCTGGCCTCAGACACTTAGTAGCTGTGTGATCCTGGGCAAGCCACTTAACCCTGTTAGCCTCAGTTTCCTCATCTGTAAAATGACCTGAAGAAGGAAATGTGAAACCACTCTATTATCTTTGCCAAGAAAACTCAAATAGGATTCACAAAGAATTGTGTTTTTCCTTCATTCTCAAAGAGGACCATGACATTAAGATGATGACATGACTTTCAGTTGACTTTGATTTGTGTGAGGGAGGTCTGTGCAAGGTCACCAACCTCACTTTCTTCTCCTGAGTCATCTGGGTCCAGCTGCATGATATTCTTCAGGATGACTGGAAATGGCCCAGGAGAATTAGGCACAATGGAAACAAGTGAGCAACAAAAATGCTTGATAGGATGTGTTCCTTGAAAATAATAATACCTGATACTTATAAAGTGGAGATTTTCAAAGTATGTTGTATCTATTTTCTCATTTAAGTCACACAACAGTCCTGTGAGATTGACACTAGTCATATCATTATCCCATCTTACAGATGAAAAAACTGAGGTGGAAGAGGTTAAGTGGCTTGCCCAGAGTCATACAGTTAATAAATTTGAGACAGAATATATATATATATATATATATATATATATATATATATATATATATATATATATATATATATATACATACATACGTACATATATATAGACACACACACACCTGCATATACATGTATATATAATTTTTAGTGAACTTAAACACTAAAAAGAAAACATTTCCATAGTCAGAACAAAGCAGAAAAAGAGGGTGCCACATGATGCCATGAATCTCCAATTCAAAAAGCTTGTTGTGAAGTCTATCATAAATTCTACATGTTACTTTTAAAATTATCTTGTCTACGCTTCTTTTTGAACTTCATTTGTTCTCTTCTCTGCACTTAAAAAGAATGTTTCAGTGGTTCTCTTTCTAAAAATGTCATTATTGCTGCCTCTCTGATGCTTCCCTCACCCACTGAAAACCTAGAGAAAGAAAGAAAAAACCAACCACTCAAGGCTGTAAGAAACAAGCAGTCAAACAAAAATAAACCCATACCATGGCCATGGTCAATATTGTTTGTCTCTTTTTATACCTTGTGTCCATCACTTTTTTGAGAGGAGGTGGGTAACATTTGACACCACATTTGAAACTTTTATTGCTATCTTGATTTTATATCACTTTCAAACATACCCATTCCTCCTCCCCACTCAGAGAGTCATTCCAAAAAGAGTAATGAAACATTTTTTAAAAAGAAGATTTTGCTTAAAGCAACAAAGCAAAACTAATCAACACTTTACCAAGCTTGGCAGAACAGCTAGGTCAAATTAGTGCAAATGAATGAGTCTCCTTAGGTTGGGGCATATATTCTCATTCTTATAATTGTTTCCATCCCAAAGAAAATATGCAGAAGGAATGTGAATAATTTTACCATTTCAGAGAGCTTCATTGTTCACACTGCTTTTCTACACCCAGTCTCTGAACTCTGTGAAGAAGGGAGGGAAGGAGGTCAGAAGAGAGTCACACTGAACACTCAAAAAAAAAATACTGATGTCTTTTGCTTTTACATCAAAGTCAATAAAATAATGATACAAAAATAATGATTACAATGGCCAAATGTGAAAGGGTGTATACCATCCTGTCCTATGATTTAGCACCTCTTTCACAGATTAATAATAATAAAAAATAAGACAAGGGAGAGAGAGAGAGAAGGGGAGAAGGAAGGAAGGAAAGAGGGAAGGAAGAAAGAACAATATCTAATATAGCTATTATATCACCTTAAAGTTGCAATGCACTTAGTCTCAAAATTTTTGATGTAATTTTAAGCTGCACTAGAAAAGAAAAGGAACCTTCTTAAATCCTTGAAGTGTTGTTGAGGAAGGCAGAGTGCTGTCCTTTGGCACAACCTCATTTGGAGCTTCTTGTTGCTTCAAATAAACACAATTGTTGTGTTTATTTAAACCTTAGCTTTAAAAGGTTTAATGTACTAGCTCATTTGATCCTTACAATAACTCTTTGGGATAGATGCTATCATTATCCTTATTTTACATATGAAGAAACTGAGGCCAGGACAAGTTAAATAATGTTCCCAGATGCCCACAGCCAGTGAGTGTGTGGGATCGAATTTTAGCTTCTTGACTTCAAGCCCAGCCCTTCATCCACTATTGCCTAGCTGGTCTCAAAATACCCATAAAGATGAAGATCAATAAAGATAAAGTCCCAAGTAGTTTGGGAGAGATGCCAGGAGACAGGAAGAAATCATAAATAAACAGCAAATGTTTCAGAGGTTATAAAATCACAGAGCATCATAACTGCGAGGGCACTTAGACCCTAGACTATTGGAACATGAAGAGACATTCAGAACACTGAGTCAAATATTAAAACCAAAAAGAAACTAAGAATGTCAAAGTTGGAGGAGAATTTTGATTGTGGGAAACAGAATGTCAGATTTATATGAGCTGTTGGAATATAGAATATAGAAAGGTAGAGGTTCAAGGAACCAAAAGCTTTAGAGGGTCTTAGAACACAGAACATAGACTTTCAATTGGAAAATCACAGAAATCAGAGGTGGAAGAGAACTTAAAACCAAGAACATTCGAATTTATAGGTACCTTGGAATACCTTCAACTTTCAAACTAGGAGGAAACTTAGAAAATGGAACAGAGAATTGCAGAGCTAGAAGCTGTCAGCATTGAACATAGACCATAGACAGTCATATCTAGAAAGTGCTCTTGAATATACAATATGGAACATAGAATACCATAAGTGGAAAGGTACTTAGGACCTAGAATGTTACAACTTTAAGGAATCTTAGAAGATAGGATATCAATTAGAATGGACCCCAGAACCTTGAATTCAGAATGTAAGATCTGGAAAGGCCATTAGAACATAGGACACAGAATATAGGAATAGAATCCCAAGAAAACCAGGCAGATAGTAAACTAAAATTACTTCTGATGAATTCAAGATGCTAGGATCAGATGAACTAAATCCTAAAGAATTGTAATGAAAGAGCTGGCTGATGGTATTGCTGAGTCACTGTGATTGATACTTGGAAGATTATGGAGAACAGGAAAGACTATGAAAAGCATAAAGGCAAATTTTGCTCTTATTTAAAAAGAAGTGTTGAAGAGAGGAAGACTATGGAATGTGAAACCTCTTGGCCCAGTGAGCTTACCTTCAGTGATTGACTATGTCCTGAAAAAAGTGTCATAAAAGGGATAACTAGCAAACATTTAGAAACAGAAGTAGTGATTCGTAACTATCAAATCCCTCCATCAAATCCCTCCATCAGCAACAAGTCATACCACACTAACTTCACTGCTTTTTTGGACAGGGTTACTAGACTGGTGGATCAGGGGATTGTTGATAATTATAACTCAACCCAGATTATAGAGAAGCATTTGACAAAGGTTCTCATACTACTCTGCTATACATCAATTAATTGGATGCAAAAGTGGTTAAATTATCATATCTTAAAAGTAGTCATTAAAGTTTCTCCTCCTCTTCCTCACCATCATCATCACTATCTTCTTCCTCCTTCTCCCTCTCTTCCTTCTGCTCCTGCTGCTATTGTATTACCCTGGAGCAGACCATCCTGGTGCCTTTTTTGTGAAGGAGCAGCTGAGGAGATCCCCCACTCCACCGACTCACCATGGCAGACATAAAGTCAAAGGAAGGAGTCAAGATCAAAAACAATGACCACATTAATTTGAAGGTGGCAGGGCAAGATGGTTCAGTAGTGCATTTTAAGATTAAGAGGCACACACCACAGTAGACTAATCAAAACCTATTGTGAACGACAGGATTCATCAATGAGGCAGACTAGATTCCGGTTTGATGGGCAACCAATCAATGAAACAGACATACCTGCATAGTTGGAAATGGAGGATAGAGATACAATTGATGTATTCCAGCAGCAGACAGGAGGCATTTACTAAAAAGAGAATCTACAGCTGTACTCCAGAACCATGTTCCCAAGGAAAAAAAATACATTCTCAATTAGAAAAACAAGATTTGGTTTATCCACATCCTGACTACTGCAGTACAGTTTTGTGCATAGATATAATGCATATTTTTTTTAAAAAAACTGAATGGCCAATGGCATGTTTTGATTAATATCAAATGGAAATGGGGAGGGGAAAAACAAACTGGTTCTGTGAAAAAAAATACTTTTTTCCATTAGTGACATGCTCATTCAACTTTCATCTTTTTATTCCAATAAGTTATTTTGCTCTCATTGCTTAATAACCACAACAACAAAAATGGATAATTTCAATGCTTTTCTTTTATCGTTGTAAAACCAAGGATGATTTTATAACTTTTTTTGTACATAGTTGTTACATGTAGGGCAATCTCTATCTCTCAATAGGGGTAAACTACTATAAAGAAATTGATCCTAGATAGTTTTCCCTTCAAGTCGAACATCTTGTTGTTTAAATAAACTTCTTGCTTAAAAAAAAGTTGTGATTAAAGTTTCAATGTCACTGGGAAAGAGGTTTCTAGTGGAATATTCCAGGGAACTTACTTTGGTCCTATGTTGTTTAACATTTTCTCAAAGGCTTGCATTAAAGAATAGATAGCATGCTTATCAAATTGACTGATAACACCAAATTAGAAGCAGCAACCAATATTGGTGACAATCAGGATAAGTTCTTGACAGATTAGAGGACTGGGTTGAATTTATTGCCTTCAAATCCAATTGGGATAGATGCAAAGCCTTAGATTTGTGTTCAAAAAAATCAGCTTTACAGTACAAAATGGAAAAGACAAGGCTAGACAACATATCAGCTGAAAAAAGTTATTGGGATTTAGTGGATTACAGGCACAATATAAATCAACAGTCTAATATGATTGTAAAAAATACTAATAAGAATTTAGATTGTATTAAAAGAGTGACAGTGTTCAAAAAGAGAGATGTGATACACAGGAATACTATGTCAAACTCTGGGCACCATAATGTAGTGTAGTATATTTTACTGTTCTCCCTGCATGATCTTGTCTCTTGAATTTTTCTTTTCCCTTTGCACAGTGGTTTCTAATGATCCTTAAACAAGAGAGGGTTGTTGCTCTCATCTCTTCAGTGGGTGTCTTTGGTGAGCTCTTGTTGTAATGGGACAGCAATCTTGTGATAGGATGAAAAGAGATGTGACCTTTATGATGCAGTGTCTATGGCTGATTTCTTGAGGGATAGAGAAATTAAATGACTAGCGTACAGTTGTTTGGTAGCTTTTCAGTCTTGTCTGACTGTTCCTGATCCCATTTGGGGTTTTCTTGGTAAAGATACTGGAATGATTTGCTGTTTACTCAGATGAGTGATGAATAAGGAGCTATTTACAACTCATTTTGCAGATGAGGAAACTGAGCCAAACAAGATTAAGTGACTTGTCCAGGGTCACAAAGCTAGTAAATACCTAAGGCTGGATTTGAACATAGGTCTTCCTGATTCCAGGTGCTGTGCTCTATCCACTGTATCACCCAGCTGATAACTACCAACAATCCTTCACTGAGTTTGATATAAAGTTACAAGGACAAGTGATACTGTTGCCATGTATCACTCCTTTTGAGGACTTTGTGCCAACAGAGGATTTAGAGACAAGGAAATGAAAGCCTTGGGTTTTCCCCAGAGCTTCCCATAATTTCTTCATGAAAAAAGAGGTTGACTTTTGTATTGATGATCTGATGTCACATGCAATTAACCCATATTCACAGTGGCCATTGATTGGTCATCTGAGAAGACAGGCCCCACAGAATCATAGAATTGGGCAGAACCTGGTGGCCATTTTCACTCAATTCTGGGTACTTTTTCTGTCTTAATTATGTCTGTCAGTGGTCTATGCACCTGGATGTACCCCATATTCAAAACATCAGAGTGAGCTTACACTTTGTCCTCTCTCTCTCCCTCTCAGACTCAACTGGCTACCAAGTCCTGTGGATTCCACTGGCCTCAGGCCCACAACATTTCTGGCTTCTGCCCCCCTCCTCTTTCTTGTTGTGACCATTAGACTAGTACAGTGCCTCATTATAACCTAGCTGGACTCAGTGTCCTAGTATAGTATGCTGCTACTCCCCATTTCCTCCCCCATCCACCCCCATTCATTCTTGATGCCGGAGTGATTTTCCCTCTGAAATACTAGCCATAATGCTTCTCTGCTCAGAAATCTTTGGTCATTTCTACTAAGGAGGTAGAATTCAACCTCCTTAGTCTGGTTTCTAGGTGCTCCAAAAGATGACTCTGCCCTCCCTTTACAGCTTTTGCTCAAATGACTGTCTTCCAAGCACTTGATACTCTGACCAAGGTGGTCTTTTCTCTCTCTACCTTTTAACATACCTTGCTCTCTCCTTCTTCCCTGACTTTGATCACTTTGACACTGTGCTGAATTCCTGAAATAACCTCCACCATTTTCTTTCTGGAGAGCTTACTCCATGCAAAGCACAGTTCTAGGCAATGGAGATACAAAGAAAACATTTAAAAAAGAACTATCCCTGACTTTATACAACACTCATTTTATTCTATGAGTGTGTGTGAGTGTGTGTATGAATGTGTGTGTTATATGATTGTATGTGAGTGTGTATATGTGCGTGAGTGTGTGTATGAGTGTGTATGTGTGTGAGGGTGTATAAGCGAGAGTGTGTCTATGTGACTATGTGTGAGTGTGTATGAATGTGTGAGTATGTATGTGAGTGTGTTTATAAGAGTGTGTGTGCGTGTGAGTGTGTATGTTTGAGAGTGTGTATAAGCGAGTGTGTGAGTGTGTTAGTATGTGTGTGTGTGTGTGTGTAGGACATACGTACATGAATAAGACCAGAACACAGATAACTAGGGAAGAAGAAAGCTTCATAAGGCAGGGAAAATCAGACAAAATTTCATGGGGGAGGTGACATTTGAGCTGAACCTTGAAAGCAGAGGAAGATCCAAAAAGGTGAAGAGGGCACATCACCCCTGTTTCAGCACATTGAGCCTCATAGGGAATGTGACCCAGAACACTCTCACAGATTTATAGTTAATCAGGACCTTAGAGACCATCTGGGCCAATTTCCTAATTTCATGAGGAAACTGAAGCTCAGACAGGTCAGTCCAATAGTTGCCCCTGGCCTTGCATGTCACAAGATGAGGGCCCAGGTACCAGATGGCCTTTTCCTTTTGTTTTTCTTTCCTGTTTGACAGAATGTGTGTGACTGGTGTCGTTTTCTGTAAGACTCCTCTTTGTCAAGCAGCCAGTAAAATGATCCTGCTTGATCCTGGCTTGGCCTTGGTCCCCAAGGGCAAGAGTGATCTTACAAGTACAAATTCAACCTAAGGTAATATTCAGTGCTTGCCAGGTCCTAAGGCCTGTCTGATGCCTATATGATGTCTGTATGATAAGACATCAGTCTGGGTAGGGATAAGGATGCCTGAGGTTTGTGAGCTCCAAGGTTTGTATAGTTGCTAAGAAGCTACCAGAATTAAACAAGGGGGTTGGACCCCCTGGATGACCTTGGCAGTCCTTTCAGATCTATGAAACTATAAAAGGAAACAAGCGTTTGTTAAGTGCTTAGTCTGTGCAAGGCAGGCAGCTAGGTGGTATAATGGAGAGAGTGCAGGGCCTGGAGTCAGAAAGACTCATCTTCCTGAGTTTAAATCCAGCCTCAGACGCTTACTGTGTGACCTTGGGCAAGTCACTTAACCCTGGTTACTTTAGTTCCTTATCTGTAAAGTGATCTGGAAAAGGAAATGGCAAACCACTCCAGGATCTTTGCAAGCAAACCTCAAATAGGGTAATGAATTAGATACTACTAATCAACTCAATAACAATAACAAATGTACTCCGTTCTGTGCTAAGAGCTTTACCAGTAATATCATCTCATTTGATCCTTACAACAACCCTGTAAGGTAGGTGTTATTATTATCTCCATTTTACATTTGAAAAAACTGAGTCCCACAGATGATAAGTGAGTTGCCAAGAGTCACATACCTCTGAGGTCAGATTGAAACTCCGTTTCCAGACTAATTATCCATTGTCACCTACCCAACTAATACTTCTTATTTTTATGTCTTATATATTTTATCTTACTCAGTCTACAAGTTTACAAGAGAACCATCATGATGTCATGGGTGGATAATCAGCCTTGGAGTCAGAAAGATTTGGGTTCTAGGCTTCTTCTAACCCAGAGGCTTTGTGACTCTGGGCTTAATCTCTTAGTACCCAAAACACTTAATGTCTCAGCATACCATTGTGATATTCCAGGGGTGGGGAACCTGTAGCCTTGAGGTCACAAGTGGCCTTTCAGGTCCTCTAGTGCACTTCCTTGATTGAAATCAGAACAAATCCCCTTAATAAAAGGACTTATTCTGTAAAGCTTAGACTCTGTCAAAAGGCCATACCCAAGGACCTAGAAGGCCACATGGGGCCTCAAGCCTACAGGTTCCCCACTCCTGTGTAGACTTTAGAGCCAGGAGATAGTTTAAAATTCAGCTAGTCTAATGCTATCATTTTATTTTTTTCCCTTTTTCATTAAAACATTAATTTTATTTTGAATCCCCACTTCTCTCCCTTCCCATAGTCTTCTACCACTCATTGAGAAGGCAAGAAAAGCAAATCCATTACAAATATATATAGTTACACAAATCAAATTTCCATATCAGCCACAGGAAAAAAAAAACGGAAGAGAAGAAAACATGCTTTAATCTGAACTCTGAGTGTGTCAGTTTTCTATCTAATATAATATATAAGAACAACTAGATGGAATGTTTCATCATGAGTCTTTTGAAGTTGTGGTTGGTCATTGTGTGAATCAAAGTTAATAAGTCTTTCAAAGTTGTTTACCCTCATAATATTGATGTTATCATATAATTCGTTCTCCTGATTCTGTTCCCTTCATTTTGCATCAATTACGAACTGATGTCCTTTCAGGTTTTTATGAAATTATCCTCCTTCACCACCATTTCTTACAATACAATAGTGTGACAAGAAAATTTCTGACTGCCTTCTTGCTGTCATTTTGCTAAGAAAACTCTACCCCAGGCTCTATTTTGAGTTTCCTGTCAACTGTTTGCTAGGAGCAAACTGCCGAAGTCTGGAAAAACTAGCTTGAGGAACGAATTTCAAGTTCCAGTTTTGACTAGTGAGTTCAACGAGCTTCCTGATGCTGGCATCCTTCTTTCCTCCTCTTTTCCATAAAATTTCATTATACTCTTGCTGCTCATGTATACATATACCACATAATGTCATTGAAATTAATGCTCTGGGATCAATGATTTTTGTATACGGTGAAGTTTATACACCAGGTATAATAAAACTACAGTACTACCCCATCATCGACAGCAGTACTTAGTGGAACCTCTGATAATTTTTATCTCAATATTTCATCACTGTCACACATCATAACGGATTTGTCCATCCCCATCCCCATCAGTTGATGGACATTCTTTCACTTTCCAATTCTTTGTCACCACAAAAAGAAGGTGTTATAAATCTGTTTGTTTGTGTGGGTCCTTTTTCCTTCATCTCTTTGGATTAGATAGATCTAGCAATGGTATCGCTGAATTTAAGAGTATATACAGGTTATACCTATCATCTTAAAGATCACTGAGGATAGCTGTTTTGCTGAGATCACACCGTTACTGAATATCAGAGCCAGGAATCTAAGCCAAGACTCTGATTCCAAACAAATTGTTCTTTTCAGGACCCCAAATAGGATTTCCCCACCAAGAACTCCGTTATATCTGTTACTCAACTGGAATACTTGGTTATTCAGTGTTTGCTAACTGATCTAAGGTCAATGCTCGAGTTAATGAGGGAAAGGCTATTTGCTTTCTGTGTTTGAAGAGCAGTTGGAGTAAATAGGTGCAGAAACCAAGAGCAATAAAATCACCAGACCCCCTCCATACTTCCATAGTCAGTCCTTCCTGGCCTTATTGGGGATGCTGGAGCTGGCCCCAAGGGATCAATGGCCCTCAGAAAATCTAAACTCAGCATGGTGGTGAGGCCATCCCTCTCTCCTCTGATTGCCCATGGGGATGTTCTACTTAGCCAGTTTCCTCATTTGTATTGCAGCTTGGGAGTTTGATACCAAGCTACATTGCTAAAAGTATGGAAATAAGTGTTTGGAGATAATATTTGTTTTACTTTTCTTTATTTAATTAGTTTTCTGGTTGTGCAAGACATCAGTACACTTTGAGGAAAAGGTTAGAAGGACAAGGGCAACTGATGATTTCCTAATCAGCCTGTTGAGAAATAGCATATGAAAGTCAAGACTAAACGAACCAGATTGACAAGGTCCAAGGCCTGATCAGGTGCAGGAGCTTCTCGTTTGAGGGCTTATTGTTTTAAAATCTTTTTTTTTAATACTGGTTCAGATTCATATAATAATGATAAAAATCTCATCCAATAAGCATTCCTCCATGTATCTGACATTTACAAATCTACTAAAGATACAGACAAAAAGTTAAACAATTCTGGGACTCATAAAACTTACATCCTTTTTAAAAAATTTATTTTATTTTCAGTTCACACAACAAAATAAGCATTTCCATGACATAGTACAATAAAAAGATGATTGTACACAAAACTGCAGATCTCCCACTTACAAATTCCTATTCCCTCCAAATATACAACCAAACTATCATATCAATTTCTTTTAATTTCTTTTTTCTTCCCTCAACCCACATCCCAACCTAGAGATGGCTACCATTAAACACAAATGGATATATATATACATATATATGTAAAATTATTTTATACATACTTCTATTTATCAGTTCTTTCTCTGATGTCTTTCTTCATATGTCTTTTATTTTTGATTTGCATATTGGTAACAGTAAAAATGACTTAGTCATTCGAAGCCATTCTTAAAAACAACATAATTTCATAATAACAATATATTCTCATAATCTTCTTTGAGTGTCTGGCACCTGGTCAGCTCTTAACATCTTTTTGTTTGATTGATTAATTATTATAGGATTTAGAGCTCAGAAGAGATCTTAGAGGACATCTAGTTCAATCCTCTCATTTTACATATTAGGAAACTGAGGCCCAGAGAGATAAAACGCCTTGAATTTCAAATCACTTCAGTAGTTGACAGTATTAATGTTATACAAAAGAGGCTGGATTTGAAACCAGGATCTTTGGACCAATATTCTTTCCACTGCACCATACAATGTCTGTTCTTGAAACAACTAAATAAGGCTAAGCTATCTGGAATCCTGACTATAGCTGTTCCATCCCATTCTCCTATATTAGTCAATGTCAGTCAGTCAGCAAGCATTTATTAAGTATCTACAATGCAAAGTCACTGTGTTCTGTACTATAGCCAAATGAAATACTTTCCATTCTTCATGCTTTATGACTGCTGAAAATTTATTCAGATCTAGTATCCTCATCTATAAAATGAGGGGTTTGGATTGGAAGACCTCTGAGTTCTATTATACCTCCAGATCTGTGATTGTACTGCTGCATTTGTAAGCTCTGGGGTTCATTATCCCAAGCCCAACTCACACTAGGGAATTTTTGTCCCCAGAGTCTTGCTATTTCTCTTCTCAGGTTTCTAGGGGTAATCTTTGGGGTTTGGGGATTTTTCTCTAACATTCTTCTCTAATATTTTTTCTCTAACATTTTAGCTCATTAACCCCAATCTGGTATATTCTTCTCCATATCAAACAACTAGCTCCCAATATCAATTTGCCCATTGGTAGCACCTCAATATCTCTGATAAACAAGCAACATCAAGTAGCTTTTACAAAGAATTATTTACATTGAAGATACATCAAGATCTGGAATACAGAAAATTCCAAAACTGGTAGCACACTCTCTTTACAGGCCTTACACCCACCTTATTGCAATAGCCTGCTGATGGATGCACCTGTCTCTAGCCTCTCCCCACTCCAATCCATCCTCCATTCAGATGCTAAAGTGATTTCTCTAAAACACAAGTCTGATCGTGTCCCCTACTCCTACTTGATAAACTCCAGTGGCTCCCTATCACCTCTAGGAGCAAATACAAAATGCTCTGTTTGCCATCTGAAGCCTTTCATAACCTAAACCCACTTCCTCCTACCTTCCCAGTCTTCTTACACCTTATTCTTTGACACATAATCTTTGATCAGTGACACTGGCTTTCGGACTGTTTTTACAAATGAGACAGTTTATGTATCAGCTCTGGGCATTCTCTCTGGCTGTCCCCCATGCCTGGAATGCCCTCCTTCCTCCACTCAGACTAAATGGTTTCCCTGGCTTGCTTTAAGTCTCAGCTAAAATCCCATCTTCTAGAGGAAGCCTTCCCTAACCCCTCTTAATTCCAGTGATTTCTTTCTGTTAATTATTTCCTATTATATGTATGCATATATTGGTAATATTTAATATAAATTTTGGACTTTAATAAAGGCCAGAGTTTGAATTAAGAAGAGTCTGGACCTAATAGTCTCTTTTGTTATCTTAAGTGAACTCAGAGAATGCCTTTTGGTGTCCAGAAGCAAATAGGGCTGACTTAGTAACTTCCTTAGGAGACCCTTTTCCTGGCATCTTAGTGATAAGGAAAATCACAGATGTCCTGGGTTGTAATTTCAAATGAAACTTTGTTAAAGGTAATTTTTCCTGTGTCAACAGCATACCTGTCATCAGAGTAGTGGGATTTTCTCCTTATCTTATGTCACAGAGACATATGCTACAGAGAGGAAATTCCCACATCTTGAAATAATAAATCCCAATTGACACTACTTTGTTAATTGTCTTGTCTTACTAAATTTATGATTTGTTCAATGAAGAGAGTGCCTTTCTCATGGTAAAATGTATATAAACCAGAAGATTTCTGTACTGGGTAGTCAGAATATTTTTCTGACTCCATAGTGTATTATGTTACTGTTTTCTTTAAAGGGAATTAATTAATTAAATCCTAAAATGTATGCATTTAGCCTGTTGTCTTTTCTTTAACTAAGTTTTCAGGTCAACAATATGCATGTATATGTGTATATATCTATATATCTTGCTTTATACATATATTTGTTTGCATGTCATCTCCTCCATTAGATCCTAAGCTTCTTCTGGGTAGGAACCGCCTTTTGCCTCTTTTTGTATCCCCAACAATTAGCAATGTTTCTGGGGCACTTTACACAAAAGAGACTTAAAATGTTTATCGGTTGATTGATTGGTCCCTGGGAAGAGTGAACTCAAGTGTAAAGTGTCCATTAGAAAAGATGAACTTCAATAAATTGACTTCTATGTGTGGCTTAGCTGATGGACAAGTCCTTTCCTTGTTTGCAGGACATAATGATGAATGAACTAGTAAATTCATTAGTAGACTGACTTGGTTGTTCTAGCTACTGACAGACTTTCCTATGGACTCCAGTTGCTGGATCTCTGTTTTTTTTTTTTTTTTTTTTTTTTGAAGTCTACAAGGTTATAATCTGGTTTGATATTCTTATTCACTTAAGAATAAACTGGGAAGAAAGATAATAAAGGCAGAAGGAACAAGAGGTACCATACATTCATTTGTGATCACATGCCAACCCAGCAAACAGTGTCTGTTACTCCTCCTTGGCTTGAGGCTTACACTGCTTCTTTCTCTTCACTGAGCAGCTATCAGGGAAGGATGGATGGCACAATCATTTATTAAGTACCTACTATGTGACAGGCTCCATGCTGAGCATTTTTATTTCATTGGATCATTATAACAACACTGAGATGTCAGCACTATTATTATAGCCATTTAATTGTTAAGAGAATTGAAGCAAGCAAAGGTTAAAGACTTGTCCAAGGTTATATAGCTAGCAAATGTTTGAGATCAGAGTTGAACTAAAGCATTCCTCATTCCAGGCTTAGTTCTCTATGTACTGTCACTACCCAGCTACTTCTAGCCAGGGGAAAAGAGAGGTTTTTTATGTTTGTACTTTTTAAATTCTTGCTCAGTTCTCCCTTAGCTAGCTATTAAAAGGCTTTTCATTACTTGGTAGAAAGCCAACAGGAAACTGTCTATATATCTGGACTGCATAGAGTGGAGGGAGGCATCATGTGTCCTTATGCATTTTGAAGTAGAAACCAATATTAAATAGACCATTTTGCCCAAGGTCTATGAATTGGGCTTTCATTGACCAATCATTCCCTTCCTCTTTTCCCACTTTTCCCCTTCCTCTCAGTTAGTCAGATCCCTATGATAACTATCTCTGAATATTTGAATGAGTTCCAATATGCAGAGAAGATGAGACTTGTTCTGCTTAGTCTCAAAAGACAGAAGTAAGAGAAATGGAGTGGAAGGAAAGTGCAGAGGGGCCAATTGAAACTTTTTAAAAGTTATATTTGGGGCAGAGCCAAGATGGTGGAGTAGAATGATGGACCTGTAGAAACTTCCTCCCCCTGTAGCCCATAATACCTGTAAAAAATGACTCTAAACAAATTCTAGACCATCAGAAGCCACAAAACGACAGAGTGAGAGAGATTTCCAGCCCAGGGCAACCTGGAAGGCTGACAAGAAAGGTCCATTGCACCAGGCACAGAGTGGAGCACAGCCCAGCATGGGGTATCACGTGGCTGATCTGGATCTCAGCCCTAAGTGGTACTCCTGGGGTGAGGAGGAGCTCTGACTGGCCTGGTGGAGCTGGTGGAGGCTCTGGGGAGGGAATTCTACTCACAGATATTGGGCAGAAAAGAGTGCTTGTGGCTGCTCCCAGACCAGAGCACAGGCCAGGAGAGTAGTAAACTTCTCTCCTTTGATTGTGTCATCTTGAAGGAACAGAGAACTTACAGGTCCCCAGAGTATATCCTCTTCTTGACAAAGGACTCAAAAGTCAAGTAACTGGCTGGGAAAATGCCCAAAAAAGGGGAAAAATTAAGACTATAGAAGGCTACTTTCTTGGTGAACATGAATTTTCTTCCATCCTTTCAGTTGAGGAAGAACAATACCTTCAGAGGAAGTCAAGGCTTCCAAAACCTGCAAAATAAATATGTAATGGTCCCAGGCCATGGAAGAGCTCAAAAAGGATTTTGAAAGTCAAGTAAGAGAGGTGGAGGAAAAATTGGGAAGAAAAATGAGAACCTATGGAAGAAAATCATGAAAAGTGAGTCAACAGCTTGCTAAAGGAGACCCAAAAAAATGTTGAAGAAAATAACACCTTGAAAAATAGGCTAACTCAATTGGCAAAAGAGGTTCAAAAAGCCAATGAGGAGAAGAATGCTTTAAAAAGGAGAATTAACCAAATGGAAAAGGAGGTTCAAAAGAAGAAAATAGTTCTTTCAAAATTAGAATGAAACAGATGGAGGCTAATGACTTTATGAGAAACCAAGAAATCACAAAACAAAACCAAAAGAATGAAAAAATGATTTATGAATGTGCCACATCGCTCCTTTCTACAAACCTTGAAAGAATCTGGTTTAACAGAAAGAGCTGGTGCTTTGTTGTTGTTCAGTTTTTTTCAGTCATGTCTGACTCTTCATGACCCAATTTGAGGTTTCCTTGGCAAAGATACTGGAGTGGTTTGCTATTTCTTTCCTTAATGAGGAAACTGAGGCAAACAGGGTTAAGTGATTTGTTCAGGGTCATATAGCTAGTAAGCACCTGAGGCCAGATTTCTACTTTTCTTATTTGGCTTTTTAAATCTTTGTTGAGGTCTTCCAAGAATTCTCTTTGGGCCTGAGACTAAGTTTCACATTTTTCTTTGAGGCTTTGCATTTAGCTATTTTGACATTATTGTCCTTGTCTACATTTATGCATTAATGCTCCTTGTGTCCATAGTATATTTTTATAGTCACTTTTTTTTTTGTTCATTTTTCTGCCATTTTGTGATTTTGTTTTTTATGTAAAAGTTGGGATCTGTTCCTGGAGTGGAGATGACAGTCCCAAGTTACATTTTGTGGGGTTTGGGATCTTACTGCTGGCTTGCACCAGCCTTTAGGACCTAGTTATGGACTTGCACTGAAGGAGGGTCCCTGCTGGCTTGTACTGGTGATGGAGACTCCCTGCAGTCCTTCCTTAGGGAGTAGAATCTCCCTGCCAACCTGCTTCAGGAGTTGGATCTCATTGGTGGCCTGCACTGGGGAGAGGGGCTTGCTGGTGGACTCCACAAGCTATTGGCCACCCCCAGGGATGGGACTTCACTTTTGGTTTGTACTGGGCTCAGGGCTTCACTGCTTTCCATTTGGGGTGCAGCCTGCTTCTGACTTGCTCAACAACCATGATACCTTCCCACTTCAGTAAGATAGATTTTTCCTGATGACCACCTAAGTTATCCTGGACTGATAAAATGCTTCACACCTCCAAAATTTGTTCTGAGGCATTATTATAATGTTATTTGGAAGGGAATTTGGTGGGATTTGGGAGAATTCCTGCCTCACTCCACCATTTTGACACTGGGAGTCTCTTTGAGGCTAGATTTGAACTCATGAAGATAAATCTTCCTAACTCAGGCCCAGTATTCTATCCACTGCACCACCTAACTGACTCTCATGGAAAGAGACAATGAGGGAAGGTCCAAAATGTGAGCAAGCATGACTTCATCAACTTCTTTTCCATTTGGTTTTATAATTAGTAGGTCTGGATTAAATCCTGGCTTAGACAACTACTAACAATTACCAACAATGAACGATGTCCCAATTTTTCCACATCCTTTCCAACAGTTGTCATTTTCCTCCTTCAATCATTTTAGCCAATTTGACAGTTGTAAAATGGTATCTCCAGGTTGTTTGAATTTGGATTTCTCCAATCAATAATAATTTAGGCATTTTTTCACATGATTACAAATGGTTTTGTTATCTTCATTGGAAAATTTCATGTTCATATCCTTTGACCATCTGTCAATTGGAATATGACTCATGTTCCTATAGATTTTATAGAGTTCTTTATATATTTGAGATATGAGACTTTTTTTCTGAGAAACCGTATATAATTTCTCCCTAATGTTTTGCTTTCCTTCTGAGCTTGGTTACATTGGTTTTATTTTTACAAAACCTTTTTTTTAAAATTTAATGTAATTGAAAATATACATTTTACACCTAACTTTTTCTCTTGTCTATGCATAAATTGTTTGCCTATCCATGAGTCTGAAAAATAGTATGTTTCACTTGCTTCTAATTTTCTTGTAACATCTCTTTCTATCTAGGTCATGTATCCATTTTGACCTTATCTTCATAAGTGATATAAGATATTGGTCAGTTTCTGCTACACTGATTTCCAGTTTTCCCAACATTTTTGACAAATGATGATTTCTTATCCCCAAATCTTAAGTCGTTATACTTGTCAAATACAAGGTTATTATATATTTTTTTGCTTCTATACATTGTATGTCTCCTCTCTTTCACTGATTTATCTTTCTGTTTCTTAGCCAGTACCAGACAGTTTTTATAATCACTTCCTTATAATATAATTTAAGATCTGGTACTACTAAGCTAAATTCCTTTACATTTTTCATCACTTCCCTTGATATTCTTGGCTTTTTGTTCTTCCAAATGAATTTTGTTATTTTTTTCTAACTCAGTAATATACTTTTGGTAATTTAATTGGGATATATAAATTACCTTTGGTAAAAGTCATTTTTATTATACTGCCTTGCCTACCCATGAATAATCCTTTGAACCAGCAATATCATTACTAGAGTTATATCCCAAAGAGAACATCAAAAAGGGGAAGTACCTATATGCACAACAATATTGATAGCAGTTCTTTTTTTGCAGCGACCAAAAATTGGAAATTGAAGGCATGCCCATCTATTGGAGAATGGGTAAACAATCTGGGGTATATGAATATGATGTAATACTACTGTGCAATAAGACATGATGAGCAAGAAGATCTCAGAAAAGTGTGGAAAGTATGAGCTGAGGTAAAGTGAAATGAACAGAACCAGGAAAACACTGTATAACCTAACAGCAATATTGTGTGATAATCAATTAGGAGTGACTTATCTGTTCTCAGAAGCACAATAATACTAGACTTATGGTGGACTTATGATGGAAAATGTTATCCATATCCAGAGAAAAAAACTGATGGATTCTGAATGCAGATTGAAGCATATTATTTTTACTTTCTTTATTTTTTTTCCTTTTTGTTTGTTTCTTCTTTCACAGCATGACTAGTCTGGAAATGTGTTTTACATGATTGCACATATATAACCTATATCAAGTCATTTACCATTTTGGGAAGAAGGAGGAGAGGGAGGAAGAAAATTTTTGAACTTAAAATTTAGCAAAAATGAATATTGAAAGTGTACTTGGGAAAACAAAACCTCAAGGATATCAAGGGGATTGATGGGAAAAAAAATGGGAAAGAAGGTGGTCTAGCCCTACCAGATCTCAAATTGTATTATAAAGTGGTAATAATCAAAACAATCTGTTACTGGCTATGAAATAGAGTAGTAATCAGAGGAATAGATTAGGTACAAATTACATAATAGTAAATTACCACAGCAGTCAATTATATGATAAATCCAAAGATCTAAGCTTTTGGAACAAAAACTATTTGCCAAAAACTGGGAAAGCTGGAAAACCAGAAACTAGGTATAGACCAACATCTCATATTGTATAGCAAGATAAAATCAAAATTGGTACATGATTTACACATAAAGGTAATGCCGTAAGCAAATTAAGGAAACTTGGAACAGTTTATCTGTCAGACTTATGGATAAGAGAAGAATTTAGAACCAAAATCCATAGAAAGCATTATGAGATGTAAAATAGGATTTAATTATTTAAATTAAAAAGTTTTTTTGCACAAACAAAATTAATGCAACCAAATTATAAGGAAAGTAAAAAACTGGGGGGAAATTTGCAACAAGTATCTCTAACAAAGAACTCATTTCTCAAATATATAGAACTGAGTCAAATTTATAAAAATACAAATCATTCTCCAGTTGACAAATGGTCAAAGGATATCGGCAGGAAGTTTCCAGACAAAGAAATCAAAGCTATTTATAGTCATGTGAAAAAATCTCTAAAGCACTATTGATTAGAGAAATACAAATCAAAACAATTCCAAGGTACCACTTCACACTTATCAGCTTAGCTAATATAGCAAAAAAAAAAAAAAAAAAGAGAGAGAGAGGAAAATGTTGGACGTTGGAGGGGATGCAGAAAAATTGAGACACTAATGCACTATTGACAGAGTTGTAAACTGATCCAACCATTTCACAGAACACTTTGGATACTATTTAATCCAGCAATACTACTGCTAAGTCTATGTCCCAAAGACATTGAAAAAAGGGAAAGTGATCTATTTGTACAATAAACAAACCACAGCAGCTCTTTCTGTGGTGCCTAAGAATTGAAAATCAAAAGGATACCCATCAATTGGAGTATGGCTAAACAAGCTATGGCATATGATTGAAACAGAATATTATTGTGCTATAAGAAATGACAAGCTGGGTGATTTCAGAAAAATCTGGGAAGACTTACATG
Organism: Notamacropus eugenii; assembly: GCF_028372415.1. Classification (NCBI taxonomy): domain Eukaryota; kingdom Metazoa; phylum Chordata; class Mammalia; order Diprotodontia; family Macropodidae; genus Notamacropus; species Notamacropus eugenii. The sequence goes on from NC_092873.1 coordinate 4,883,026, forward strand.
AACTGGTGTTTAGTGAAATGAACAGAACCAGGAAAACATTGTCCACAGTAACAGCAATATTGTTTGATGAAGAACTTTGAATGACTTGGTTATTCTTAGCAATACAATGATCCAAGACAATCCCAAAGGACTAAAGAGGAAGCCTATTCTCTGACTCCAGAGAAAGAACTGACATTTTTTGAATGCAGACTAAAGCATACAATTTTTCTATTTCTTTTTTATTCAAGACTTCTTGTACAAAAGGACTAATATGGAAATGCTTTACATTACTGCACATGTATAACCAATATCTGATTGCTTACTATTTCAGCAGGGGGAGTAGGGAGAGAAGGAGAAAGAGAGAGAATCTGAAACTCAACATTTTAAATAAAAAGTGCACAGCAGAGAACAAAAGAAAACCTACAAGAAAGCAAAGAAAGACGGGCAGCTTCAAAAACAATGTGTAGTTTTTATTACATAGGTTTTCTTGAAATGGAATTTTATCTTCTTATATTGGATCCTCTCATATTCTACTGTGTACATGGCAATGTTTTTTTTTCTTTTCTTATTTTGTATTTAAGTATAAAATAAATTTTAAAAGCTTACCCAAAAATAATGTTAAATATTATCTTTATATAATTGGAAAAATAAAATACTATTTAAAATTTTTAGGATGCAGTTAATAGGCATAGATTTGGTCACAAAAAGGGAGGAAGAGTTGTATCCCAGGCCTTGGACTCAGGTTACAGTTTTAATCATTTGATATACAAAGAAATTTAATTGCCAAAGGATAGAAGCACTAATAATAAGGGAGAAACATTCAAGAATAACCCAAGGACATGAGGATAGGGATTCTAGCAGCCATGACAACAACGTGAATCCACAGGCAAACCGTTGCATGTATGTATGCTTCTTGGCAGTCCTCAAATTTCTTCCTCAACTGATCATGATTTTATTGTTTTTTTTTTTCAAGTTTTGTGAGTTTATTTTGTACTTTGCTATTTTTACTGAAGGTATAGTTTTATTTTTTATTTTTTTTTTATTTAGCTTTTAACATTCATTTTCACAAAATTTTGGGTTTCAAATTTTTCCCCTTTTCTCCCCTCCCCCCCCAAACGCCAAGCATTCTAATTGCCCCTATGACCAATCTGCTCTCTCTTCTATCATCCCTCTCTGCCCTTGTCTCTGTCTTCTCTTTTGTCCTGTAGGGCCAGATAGCTTTCTATACCCCTTTACCTGTATTTCTTATTTCCTAGTGGTAAGAACATTACAGCTGATCCTAACACTTTGAGTTCCAACTTCTTTAGCTCCCTCCCTCTCCACCCCTTCCCTTTGGAAGGCAAGCAATTCAATATAGGCCAAATCTGTGTAGTTTTGCAAATGACTTCCATAATAGTTGTGTTGTATAGGACTAACTATATTTCCCTCCATCCTATCCTGTCCCCCATTACTTCTATTCTCTTTTGATCCTATCCCTCCCCATGAGTGTTGACCTCAAATTGCACTCTCCTCCCCATGCCCTCCCTTCTATCATCCCCCCCCACTCTGCTTATCCCCTTATCCTCCACTTTCCTGTATTGTAAGATAGGTTTTCATACCAAAATGAGCAGGCATTTTATTCTTTCCTTTAGTGGAATGTGATGAGAGTAGACTTCATGTTTTTCTCTCACCTCCCCTCTTTATCCCTCCACTAATGAGTCTTTTGCTTGCCTCTTTTATGAGAGATAATTTGCCCCATTCAATTCTCCCCTTCTCCTCCCAATATCTTTCTCTCTCACTGCTTGATTTCATTTTTTTTTTTAAGATATGATCCCATCCTCTTCAATTCACTCTGTGCACTCTGTCTCTATGTGTGTGTGCGTGTGTGCATGTGTGTGTGTGTGTAATCCCACCCAGTACCCAGATACTGAAATGTTTCAAGAGTTACAAATATTGTCTTTCCATGTAGGAATGTAAACAGTTCAACTTTAGTAAGTCCCTTGTGACTTCTCTTTGCTGTTCACCTTTTCATGGTTCTCTTCATTCTTGTGTTTGGAAGTCAAATTTTCTTTTCAGCTCTGGTTTTTTCATCAAGAATGCTTGAAAATCCTCTATTTCATTGAAAGACCAATTTTTCCCCTGAAGTATTATACTCAGTTTTGCTGGGTAGGTGATTCTTGGTTTTAGTCCTAGTTCCTTTGACTTCTGGAATATCCTATTCCATGCCCTTCGATCCCTTAATGTAGAAGCTGCTAGATCTTGTGTTATCCTGATTGTATTTCCACAATACTTGAATTGTTTCTTTCTAGCTGCTTGCAATATTTTCTCTTTCACCTGGGAGTTCTGGAATTTGGCCACAATGTTCCTAGGAGTTTCTCTTTTTGGATCTCTTTCAGGCGGTGTTCTGCGGATTCCTTGAATATTTATTTTGCCTTCTGGTTCTAGAATCTCAGGACAGTTTTCATTGATAATTTCATGAAAGATGATGTCTAGGCTCTTTTTCTGATCATGGCTTTCAGGTAGGCCCATAATTTTTAAATTGTCTCTCCTGGCTCTATTTTCCAGGTCAGTTGTTTTTCCAATGAGATATTTCACATTATCTTCCATTTTTTCATTCTTTTGGTTTTGTTTTGTGATTTCTTGGTTTCTCATAAAGTCATTAGCCTCCATCTGTTCCATTCTAATTTTGAAAGAACTATTTTCTTCAGTGAGCTTTTGAATCTCCTTTTCCATTTGGCTAATTCTGCTTTTGAAAGCATTCTTCTCCTCATTGGCTTTTTGAACCTCTTTTGCCAATTGAGTTAGGCTAGTTTTCAAGGTGTTATTTTCTTCAACATTTTTTTGGGTCTCCTTTAGCAGGGAGCTGATTTGCTGTTCATGCTTTGACTTCATGTCTCTCATTTCTCTTCCCAGCTTTTCCTCCACCTCTCTAACTTGATTTTCAAAATTCTTTTTGAGCTCTTCCATGGCCTGTGCCCATTGAGTGGGCTGGGACACAGAAGCCTTGATTTCTGTGTCTTTGCCTGATGGTAAGCATTGCTCTTCCTCATCAGAAAGGAAGGGAGGAAATGCCTGTTCACCAAGAAAGTAACCTTCTATAGTCTTATTTCTTTTCCCTTTTCTGGGCATTTTCCCAGCCAGTGACTTGACCTCTGAATATTTTCCTCACACCCACCTCACCTCCTGATCCTCCCAGCCAGTGTTTGGGGTCTGAGATTCAAATGCTGCTTCCAGCCTCAGGGCTTTGGCGGGGGCAGGGCTGCTATTCAGTGTGAGATTAAATTCAGATGCTCAGGTGAGGGCAGGGCTGCCTCTCAGGCTCAGTTCCCTCAGGGAGTTTATGCACAGACCTTCAACAATGGATCCAGGCTCCTGCCTGCTTGGAGAGCCCTGGTCTGCCGCTGCCCCTCAGCTTCTGTCTCCCGAGGGGGCCCGAGCCATGGGGGCACCCCACTCCCCCCTCGACCCACCAAAGGGACTCTCTCACAGACCCCCGTCACCTGTGGGTGGAGGTACTTGTGCGGCCGCTGGAGATCCCGTCCCTGAAGCCCGCTCGGATCTGTTCCTCTCGGTGCCGTGGCCACGGCAGGGCTGTACTCAGCTCCAGTCCCGGCGCCCAGTCCGCAGTACGAAGGACCTTTTACGAGAGGTTTGCAGGTCTCTCCGGAACAGAAATCTCCCTCGCTCCAATGTTCTGTGGCCTCTGGGTGCAGAATTCGCCGTGAGTTACTTCTTTGTAGTTGTTCTATGGGTTGTGGGTTCGGAGCTATGTGTATGTGCGTCTTTCTACTACGCCATCTTCGAAAAGTGAATCCATGATTTTATTGTTTAAAAGGAAAATACAAATATGTTATGTACAACTGGCTATTCCTTTTAAAGGTGCAATGAAGTTAACTTGTAAAATTTTAAAAAAAGAAAATAAAATACATATTTTAAAAATTATTTAAAAATAATAAAATAAATCATTATTGAGTAGAGAAGTGCAAATTAAAACTACATTGAGATATATCATTTTACACCCATCAACTTGGCTAATATGATTAAAGGGAAAAGCAACAAATGTTGGAGTGAATGTGAAAAAATGGGGACACTGTTCATTGTTGGTGAAATTGTGAATTGATCCAACCATTTTAGAAACCTATCTGGTATTATACTCAAACAATTATAAAGCTGTATACCATTTAACTCAGCAATATCACTACCAGGTTTGCTTCCCAAGATGATTAGAAATAAAGGAAAAGAACCTTTATGTTCTAAAACATTTATAGCAGCTCTCTTAGTAGTGGCAAAGAACTGGAAATTGAGGGGATGTCCATCAATTGGAGAATGGTGGAAGAAGCTGTGGTATATGATTGTGATGGAATAATGATATGATCAATGATCTTAGAAAAACTTAGATACACTAGCATCAGATAATGAAGATTAAAATCAGAACCAAGAGAACACCATATAGAATAATAGTAATATTGTTTTAAGAACAATTTTGAGCAAATAAGTCATTTTGAGTTTTATAAATAACCAAATTAGCTACAAATGACATATGAAGGAAGACACTATCTGCATCCAGGAGGAAAAAAAACCTGATAAATAAAAGCATGTGTAGAATGATTTTACCCATATATACATATTTGTATCTAATGGTATCTATCTTTAGGGTAGAGGGGAGGGGAAAAGGGAGAGAAAAAGAAATTTACATGGTTACTTTAGTATATGTTTAAAAGGAAGAGCAAGTTGTACACAACAGATTTGCTGTTTCCTGTGCAATAATATTTAAAATTATACTACATTATGTAAATGCGTGTTTTATTCCATAAATTGAAAATACAATAAATGAACTCAAAGAGTGACTAATTATTTGTTCCAAATTAAAATTCAAGGTGGCCAGTTCTCAAAAAACAACAACAAAAGCCTCTGTTACTTGACAAAAATATCAAAAGGTAAAAGCAGTGCTTTGGAGCCAGTCACTCACTACTAAAGCTACCCTGTTCCATTTTGTACTACACTATTTACAAAGGGGGCACTCATATTTCTTTGAACTCTTTTAAGAAAATCCTGCTTCTTTGTAATTTCTGCCAGTTCTGTCAATGGATTAAGTTGCAGGTTGAGTTACTAGGCAAAAAAGGGCTATAATTGCTAGATTATTGCCATCACCAGTGACAGATTTTGCAACTTATGAGTAGAATATTATGTAGACCCAATCAATCAACAACCATTTATTAAGCATTTATTCTGTAAAAAGGATGGTGTTGAGCACTGGGAACAGTTCCTGGCCTCAAGTAGTTTACACTTTATTTGGGGCATTTAAGGAACATATATAACACTTACAAAAGTATACATTTCCAACTCCAGCTAATTACCTGGACTGCAGCAATAGTAGCAAACCTTCCCAACTAATGCTCTTATTAAGAGGTGTCCTTAGAATACTGCCCCTTGCATCATCATAGTTCACAGATGACACCTTCTGGGAAAAAGGGCACTGCTGTAGCAGAACCTGTGCTAGAAGCACCGCCCTTCCTCCTCATACAAGAATATTTCACAATAGGGCATGGATTGAGGGCATGGTTTCTTACCAGAGATATAAGGCAAGACTCCCTTGATTCAACATTGTGGATCCCAACAAGGGACGTAGGTCTCCATCCATTTAACGAGGATAAGATTCCCTCCTTCCAAACTGATTTTTTTTTCTTCTAGTAATGTTTCTAAAGTGGATAGGCATTGCATCACCTCTATATTTCCAATACGAATGGGTTTCATATTACCTCCAAAGAGGTGGAGTTTAGGGGAAGCATGTGGCTGAGCATAGGACCTATTTAAGACCTGAAGTAGTAGGTGAAATTTCTAGAATTTTGGCCCTTAGCCTTTCCTTCTGATGGTATCGTTCCTTCCATCTGCAAAACTTTCACAAAGTTGAAAATTCTGCTCCTTTGTACCCCCTTTCCTGGTGAGCAAAGAGAGGTTTCCCTCTAGACCTTCCTTACTTGCTAACCTGACTCTGCCAGTTGCTCCTCTCTTTTCCTTTCTTCTTCTAATTTCTCCTTTCATCTCTCGTCCTGACCTGTCCTGTTCTCTCTTCTCTTTCTTTTTCTTCCTCTCCATTTCATTCTCTTTGCTTTTCTTCTCTGTTTCCTTTTCTCTCCCTCTCTCTACCACTCGCTCTCTCTGACCTGCCCCCTCTCCCTCTAACTCTCTCCTCTTTGTGTTAGAAATTCAGAATATAACCATATCTCCACTTAACTCCAGAGAAGCTCCACAGGATTTGGGGCAGGTGATTGATATCCACTGCAATTCTCTTTGCAGAAATATTTGTGAACTTTCTATACTTAGACTTTATTTTTAAGGATTTTATTATGATTATATAGACACAGCTTCATTTTTGCATTTAGGGATGCTGGCCCATTTATGAGCAGCGGGGGCTATTCTCAGCTGCCTCACTGCCGATGATAAAAAGATATACTAATTTCATTACTGATATGCTTGCATGTTGCAGAAATAAAGATGTCCTTTTTGACTCAAGTATTTGTACTTCAATATATACAAAATGATCATGTTCATTGCTGAGATAAAAAAATCTTTATACATGATATTAAATACTTCTTTTCTTAGAACAAAACTGTATGGTTTTTGGTGGGTATGATTTTGTACGTATTGTAAGATAAAGGTAAAAAGATACATAGAGACCTGATTTATTGGTAGATGGGGAGTTCAGGCAGAACTCCAGGTGGTGGATATAGAGGGTGGCTTTTGGCCCAGTTCCTCCTATTATAATGAGATCATCAGAGCCTTATAAGTCTCCTGGTAGAACAATAGAAATCTGTCATATGGGTTATTGTTAGGATAATACGGGTTAATTATTTAAAGTATTTTACAAAACCCAACATTTTACTTACTTGGTAACTATTATTAATCTACCCATGTTTGATGACATATGAGGGAAAAATGGCTTCCCATTGAAATATGACATAAAATATCATAGAATGTAAGAGAATTAAAAATTCCAAATGAGTATGTCATACAACAAAGAGAAGTTGAAAGATGTATGAAAAAATAAATAAATCAGAACAAATATCATTTCAATATTTAAGTTCACTGCCAAAAACTCTAAATGGGACAAAGGGTCATGGTACATTCTTGGCAACAATACCAGGTACTGGAACTTCTGCAATCAAATGGTAAACCACATCAGGGAACTGAAAGACTAGGAAATCTATTAGTCTATAAAAGAGCAATATGCAGTGGTGGAAGTTGGTGCAAATGACACATTGCATTTCCTTGCTGCCTGTCAGACAATTGCTTGGATTATCAAATGAAGAGGAGTTCAAGGAATCAGACACCCCGAAAGTTCCCATCTGTGGTATATGTGTGGGCAGAGGTTGTCCAGGGATAATCAATGCAAAGGTGACCTTGGTCAGCATTCATAAATGAGACTGAATCTAAGGACATTGGTAGGTGATGCAGAATGCCGGCTGGGCTTACTCAAACTTCAGGCAATCTTTGATATTGTGGATTAAGGAGGAAATGTAACAGATTTAACAGAAGTTAAATATGGAAGCATCAAATATTCTAACTACCATTCATCCTTCGGAGATCTTAGGAGGATGGAACTCACTTTAATGGAAAAATCAGTTACCCCCTAGCTGTCCATTCATCTTGGTCTTTTCCTGTTGGCCAATGTGCCCTAAGTCAACTTCTTTTCCACAGACAAGATGAGAGACCAAACATTTAAAGGTGGCAGCCATTCACAGTAGGAGTGGAAATCTTCAGCTAGTGAACATTTGTAAAACATCTAATGTGTACCAGTCACTGTGCTGGAGGGACTGTGCTAAGTTCTGGAGGGTCTGAAGACTTAACTTCCCTAGCTTCTTTGTTAGTAAAATGAGGCAGTTAAACAAGTGGCCCCTTGAGGTCCCATCCACCTTTTAAACAGGATCCTGTAACTAGGTCTACAAAAGAGTTAAATATCTCCAAAGTCACTTTGCCTGACAGTAGACAACTGTGGAGATCAGACCGGTTCAAAGGGAACCTGGCCTCCCCATAGGGAAGGACAAAGTTCTGAAGCTGAATTGAGCTTTGGAATTTTCTCAACCCAGGAACAGATTGGGTTGTTGTGGACTATGAGTTGGAGAGTCAGGTTCCCAATTCTGTGAGAAACACAGAAGAGGCAAAGGACAGATGGGAAGAAAAATGGGGTTAGTGCTCCATCAGGAGCCCTAATGTTTTTATCCCCCAGTGGGATGCAACAGGACAACAGTGACTAGAATGTGAGATCATTGTTGGGGATCTTTTTCCTGAACAAGAACAGATAGTTGAGGAAATCCCCCCTCCCTCTTTGTCTGAAATGATTAATGTTTAAATCTTGTGTTTATTTTAAGCTGTTTTTTTTTCTACTTTCAGCTTTGTTTTAAAACCAACTTTCTCTAGACAAATAAAACATTGATCTTGATTGTTATCGAGTGTATGCCTTTATTAACAAGTAGAAAAAGTAAATAAGGAGGCTGTAGTGACTACTCAGTGCAAAAAAATATACTTAGACCTGCAGTTAGCTATATCTCTATCCAGAGAATCAAGATCTTCATCTTTGCTTGGGGACTCAAAAATGTCATGATGACATTTTATTTTTAGCTTATGGTAAGAAGCTTCATAGAAAATAGGAGAAGGGAAGCCAGATGGACTGATGGTCAGTTTGCTCCTAGGTCAGGGGGTCTTAAGCTTTTTGTATTGAGGTTTCCTTCGGAAATCCAGTGAAAATTATGGAATCTTTTTCACAATCATGCTTTTAAATTTGCAAAATAAAAACAAATACAGGATTATAGAAGAAATCATTATATAGAAATGTTACCAAAATATATTTTTTAAAAGATCAAAGTCACAGTTCCCAAGTTAAGAACTCTCCAAGGCTGACATGAGCCAATTACTCTACTGAGAGTTGTCTGGTCAAATGAAGATCCCCTAGTAAGACATTAGCCTCCAATCCAAAATAAGAAGGTAAAGGAAGTAAGGGGAAAAAAACAAAAGGAATTTCCCTCAGAGGGGCCAGTGAGAGAAGACATATGTGGTCTATTTGGAGGGGTGAAGCTCAGATCCTGGTGCCCAAAACTGAACACCACACTCCAGATGAGGTTTGATAATGATGGAGGACAGCTCCCTTACCCCCATTACTGAAAGCTTTATCTCTATTGATGTTGCTAAGGTGCCATTACTTTTTGGGGCTGTCATATCACAATACTGATATACTGAGATTCCAGCACCCCAAAACTGGCAGGTTTCTTTTAGAACTACTGTTCTAAAATCATGTCTCCTCTTTCCTGTACTCAAAATGTTATTTTTGTCATTGCCTCACCTTCTTGGTCCTAGGTCCCCCCTTTTCTTTTGTTCTCTGTACTGTTGTGTTGTGAGAGGCAGAGGGAGAGGTTCATATAAAATTATTCCATTACATGAGGCCAAGGTACTACAGACTCTACACAGATTTCTTATAAAAGGTCTCTCAAAGGCAATGAAGGTGAGCTGGGAAGATAGTTATGAGAGACAAAAGGAGAAGTGAAGCATTACTGTGATTTCTTTGGGCTGCAGAGAATCTCAGTGTGGAAGCTGGATGAGGAGGTGGGAGGCCACCCAAGAAGAACTGTTTTGAACTGTGATTAGTTCACTATAGCTTTCTGAACCTCCATTTCTTAATTTGTAAAGTAGATATGCACAGAGTCTGTCTCCTAGAATCATTGTCATTATTCTCCTGGACTGTACAATGCAGAGAAAAAGAGAGACAGAGACACAGAGACAGACAGAAGCAAAGACATATAGAGACAGAGGCAATAAGAAGTCAAAAGTGAGACAGAGAGAGACAGAAAGAGAAAGAGAGAGAGAGGGAGGGAGAGAGGAGAGAGGAGAGAGAGAGAGAGAGAGAGAGAGAGAGAGAGAGAGAGAGAGAGAGAGAGAGAGAGAGAGAGAGAGAGAGAGAGAAAGAGAATTTATTAAACGCTTACTTTATGCCAATTACTGTGCTGGGAATTAAACTGTAACAAATAAAAAGGCAGCCCTACTCTCAGGGAGTTTCTATTGAAATGAGAGAAGACAATACATGAAAGATAGTTGATAGGAGAAGGTTGTACACTCATGAACATGAACTAGAAAAGAGTGGAGAATCAAAACTGGAGGCACAGGATGACTTGAGCACTTCCTGAAATGCTGATGGTGGGCAGGAACTCACCAATTAAAGGAAGGGCCTCGATGGTAGGGGCATCTTCAGGGTGAGATGATTCATCTCTCCCTACATTTCCTTAGTAAAGAATCTGGACAGAATGGGAAGGGTGAGATGGGAATATGGAGACAAAAAAGTAAGAGAGGATTGGACAATATCACTTTCTAGGATGCTGACAGAGCACCTTTGGAGTTAGTGTTGTGGCACTGAATGGTACTTCTACAACAATTCATGCTGGGAGGGTCCTACCCTTTTCTTCACCCCCATATCTCTTCCCACTTTAGGTTGTCTTACATTTCTAGACTCATCTGCTTTTGTCTTCTACTTTAGGTATATGGTCCCATTTTTCATATCAATCATGGAAACCCCTTCAATCTGGAGGTATTGGTGAACTCCTGGTCAGACTATCAGAATGTCATTACCTGGTCTCAGAAACAAGTAGGTCCAGTGAGCAATAAAGGGCCATTGGAAAAGGCCCATTAAGGCCAAGAGATTTCTATTACTAGAGACAGAAGCCTTCTTTCTGCGACCCAAGACTCCATAGAGTTGCCTCAGATTTGTAAGACAATTAGATCATCTTAGGAACTCATCTTCAGATTTGGGTTTTGATTGATTATGGTGTCTTTAACTGCCCCCTCTTACTTAATACACTTAAGTTTGCAACATTTCTCACTGCTGTCATTGGCTATTCATTTCTGTCACTCTCCCTAAGGGAGATACCTTCATCTCTTCTGTCCTGCCAACCAATACTCTAGGCCATGGAAAGAAAGAGAGTAAAAGAGAAATAGAATCATAGAGATCAGAGACAGAATGAGAAGACTGAAGAGAATGAAACAGAGACAGGCAGAGATACAGAGAAAAAGACATATCTCTTCCTCTACATTTTTAGGACTCATATATACTTGGAATACCTTGTGCATTCTAAGGAACCACTCATATGAAAATTAATACATTTTTGCATTCAGAATCTAGACAATTTTATGATATGTTTCCTTTACAAATCAGTGCAACTTTTCAAGGATTACTTTTGCTTGCTCAAAGGCTTCAATGTTGATCTTTATTTTTAGGGCTTAGCACAGGGCCTGGCTCACAGTTATATTAATGAAAACTCCTATGAGCTATATACATCCCTTGAATATTAGTTCCTTGACAACTCACCTACATCACATCATAGGAGCTCAGTCATGTCAAGGTTTTCTTACTTTATTTTCTTTTCAGTAGATGAACACAATAAGGCAAATCTCATTCCACAATAAAGGAAGATATTTAAAGGAAGCCAGATTTTAACAAAGCCAGATTTCTAACCCTAAAATGAGTTTATAAATGAGAAACTCTGTAAGGAGAGCATCATCTTTGGTGGTGATGAGAAAGGAAAAAGAACCCAAGTCTTGTGAAGAAATAACTCTTTGCCTTGCCTTTCAAACCCTTTCAGCAGTCCAGTAGGGAGAAGGAAAAAAGATTCTTTTTTTTATCTTTTCTTCCTACCCCACTTTGGCAGTGATATCCTGAAGTAGAGCAATTGCCCCTGTAAGAGACTTTGAAGCCAGCAGAAAGCAGTCTTAGGGAGCTCCAGTGAGTCACCAGCTCAGCAAAGATGCTGTTTCCAAGACAAGAAGCACAAGGACATGAAATGAGCAGAAAGAACACTGGGGTTAAAAGTCAGAAACAAATGTGCAATGTCTCCTCTGGGTCTGGGGGAGAGTCTGGTATTCAACCCACAGTGGAAGGGAACAGGTACTTCCAAGCTCGAAATGCTTCCCATGGATGTCTAATGATAGATTGCTTATATCTCCCAATAGAGGGCCAGCTGAACTAAGGGACAAAGAAAAGATCATTCCCAGAAATTTTTAAGCCAGTAAGAATTTGTTACCTGCTTGATACATGCCAGGTAGTGTGACAAATGCTGTTGAGTAGGGGCTTCACTCTTTTTTTTTAGTTTTAACCCATGGAGGGAGGGTTGTATTTGTGGAGAAGGATGAAGAGCCCCCAAAAAACTGAGTTGTTTAGAAGTCTTGAAATAAATGGCTTTCTCTACACTTTCCTCTGCTTTGCATTCTAAGGATTTGGATGGGGTCACTAAGTGGTACAATAGATAGAATGCTAGATATGGAGTCAGAAAAGCCTGAGTTTGAATCCTTCCACAATCACTTATTAAATGTATGGTTTTAGGTGCTTAACTTCTGCCTCAGTTTCTTCATGTATAAAATGGTGATCTTAATAGAACCCACCCTTCCCACCCTCAACTTTCATCTCCCATGCAGGAGATGGCGGATGACAAGGATTACTCTATAAACACTTACCACATCTTCTCCAAAAACCTTCAGAAGTTGCCAGAGATCCTAGGATCTCTTCATGTCATCAAATGAAGACAAAGTCTCATGATACAAGGTAACAAGTTCAAGGTGAAAGTAAAATGGTTTCATTTGAGCCTCACAACAACACAGTGAGGTAGGCACTCCTAGGACTATGAAGGAGAAGACTAAGGCTCAGACTGAGTGACTATGCCCAGGACTACAAAACTAATGAGCGTCAGATACATGATCTGAGGCTAAATCTTTCTGAGTCTAAGGCCAGTACTCCATATCCTGTTTCATGCTCCCATAATTCTTACTCTATATATTGTACCATGCTAGGTTTAGACACTACCAAAGTGAATACAGTGTGATGTGTGCTCTGAAGGAATTTACTACGTGGTTGAGAAGACAGAAGAGGTACATAATGTCTATTATATAAATGAGAGAATGATAAAGGGGATGGGGAATACAAGTATTATTATCGTCACTATTTTTGAGATAGGGAAATGAAGCTCAAAATGATGAAATGATCTAACCAAGGTCACACGACTGATGAGACAGAGCTGGGATTTGAACTTGAACCTATTGACTCTAAGTCTACCATCCTTTACATACATCACTTCTATATTGAGAGAAGGTTCAAATGTTCAGACAGCATTGGGTTGTAGGAAGAGCCCCAGACTCATAGCCAGGGTGTATGAGTTTTACTTCTGGTCCCATCTCTTCTTCACTGTGTGACTTCGGGATAATTCATTCATTCTCTGGAAAATGAGAGGTTTGATATGAATGATTTCTCAAGTCTCTTCTAATTCCAGCATTCCATTATACTACTATTCTTCTTGCTTAAGAGAGGCACTAACAAAGCTTTTTTTGGAAGCTGGAGAGATTTTTGTTTGCTTCTGACTGGACAAAAGAGTTGGCGATCATTGAATACTACCTGTGTCTGAGCTGTGCACTAAAGACTGAGTCAGTAATAGACACATTTCTGTAACCAATTTTGTCCCTTAGCTCCCATGTGCCTTTGCTTAGAGGTGGGAAAAGTCAGGTAGATATTGGGAAACAGTGACTAATCCAATGTGCTGAACAGGATAGATGGTAATGTGGTCTGGATGATCAAACCATTCACAGACATGATAGTACTGGAAGAGATCTTAGACTTCATCTAGTTCAAATTCATAATTCAATGAGAAAAATCAATAAGATGGTTAGCACAGTGACAGGCACAAAGTAGGTGCTTAATAAATATGTGTTCCCTTCCCCTACTCTTATTTTGGTTATGAGGAACCTGACAACCAGAGAGGGAAAGGAAGAGTCAATGTCCTTTCATATGAAGTCCCATTTTTTCCCCACTCATTTCTTTCAGTAAAGAGGCAGTACCATCTAGTGCAGAGGGTACCAGATGTGAAGTCAGGAAGACCTAAGCTCAAATCCTGCCTCAGACACTTGCTAAGTAATTTAGCTTCTCTCATCCCCAGTTTCCTTACCTGCAAAACTATAGACTTTGAAATCTCTTTCCGACTTCAATCTCTGAGCTACTGTGGGAGCTCTCTGGCATAGATAGTAATAGTATATACAAAGTAGATAGACTTGGAGTCAGGAAGACTTGAGTTTGAATCCTGCTTCACATACTTACTAGATTGGTCACAGTTTCTCCCTGTGTAAAATTAAGGGGTTCACTTAATAGCATCTAAACTCTGTTCCAACTTTAAATCTATGATCCTATGAGTCTCTGCTGAGGTAGTTAAGCCATAAATCTACTGTCCCTCTTTCTCCAGGTTGCTTAGGGTTTAAATGAAAAGATAAGAGGTGTTATGGCTTCCAAGGTAATATAGGTGGATTGCTCCAAGAGGTTTCTCTACTTAACAGATGTTGCTCTTAAGTCTAGCACCTCCAACACAAACAAGCTGACAAGGTCACATGAAGTAGCCAGTTCAGAGAATGTGAAGTTCAGAAGGTAGGAAAATATCATTATCAATTAACATTGAACAAGCATTCAGTAAGCACCTGCTATGTGACCAGCTCTGTTCCAAGAGCTGAATACGTAAATGTAATGTGAATCCGTGTCTATGTTCATGGAGTTTACACTCTATATGGGAAATAACAGATTTCCCATATAGATGTCAAATTCATGCATGTGTATGTATGTATGTATTTGTAAACACACACACAAAATCCAAGAACATTGGGTAGTAATGACACATATTCTAGCATAAGGGAACACAGGAGAATCAGGAAAAGTGTCATATAGAAAATCATTCTTTAACCGAATATTGAAGGGAACTAGTGGTTGAAAGACACAAAGGTGACCAGAGACTGTGTTCCAGACAAGGGAAACACCAAGGCAAAGACACAGAGATAAGAAAGGGAGGGACATGTAGGCAGAACAGTAAGAAGTGAGGGTTTTCTTCAGGGTAGAGTGCATCATGGAGAAAAGTGTATAATACAACTGAAAGAAGAGATTAGGGCAAGGTTGTAAAGAAATTAAGGAGCTAATATTAGTTCCTAGGAGGAATAGGGAGCTAGTGGTATTTCCTGAGGTGGGAAGTCATATGGTGAAGACTACATTTTATGAAAATCTCTTTCATAGTTGTGCTGATATTGGAGTAGACTAAGAAGACAATTGAGGCAGGGGGACCAAATAGGAATCTACCGCAGTAGTCTTAGGTGAGAAGTGAGGAGAGTTTACATCAGTGTCATATAAAGAGATCAGATGAAGAAAATCAGAAGGCTTATTTTCTAATATGATCCTTGTGATCTCCATTGAGAGATGCCAGGAAGTAGCTACCTATGATTCTCTAGTGATTTGGTCTTCAGATGCTACATGAGAGTAAAAATGATAGCTAGGACTGAGAGGTCACTTTAATGCTTGCAGAGTGACTTGCACATGTTGCAACAACTCTAGAAACTAAGTGCTATTATTACTGAGGAAATTGAGGAAGTCAGTGATGAAGTTACTTGCCCAGGTTTACATAGCTAGTAAGTGACTGAATTTAGATTTGAACTCAAATCTTCTTGACTCCAGGCCCAGTGCTCTATCCACTGAGCCACACACAGGAAAACATGCTTCAGAATAAAACATGGCATATGTATCAATATTGGAATAAGAAAAGCAGAGTTCTATGCGCACAATATAAAGCAAGTCACTTCTGATTAAAGAGTTTGACACCCCATGGTTGTAACAGTATAATTTATTTCTTTCAGTAAATATTATTTATGCCCATTGTTTCATTTAGGAACAGCTAGTGGATAGAGTGCCAGACCTGGAATCAGAAAGACTCATCTTCCTGAGTGCCCTCTGACTCTGAAAAATATATAAATACTCGGAGATGAGGTTTTGCTTTGGAGGCTTACTCTTTGGAAGAAGGTTCCTGTACCAGATTAGTGTGTGTGTGTGTGTGTGTGTGTGTGTGTGTGTGTGTGCGTGTTTGAAGACCATGCCATCAGAGAAATAATGACATGCCTTGCACTTGACTTTGTTTTGAGTGAAGGAGGGCTGTGCAGGTCAACAGCCTCACTTCTCCCCCAGAGCCATGTGAATCAAAATTCTAGGGTCTGAAACAAGCACCAAAAGAGATTCAAGACTCTCTGTGAGGGAAATACTGACTTTTTTCGTCACCTCCATGGGAAAGTAAATTGGCCCAACAAATGGACAATAAAATAAGTCAGACTCTGATATGTTTAGGGGAGGACATCAGCTTCGCATTCTGATGGTTTGATACTAAAGGATTAAGACTCTCCTTGGACTAGTAACAGAATAGTAGCACTTGTAATGCCTGCCAGAGACCGCACCTGTGAGTGGTTAAAATCTTTACTCAAGATAGATAATAATAGGGGAAAACCAGGCTACATCTTACTCTACATTGTCTACATGTTTATAATTGAATAAGTTAGAACATTTAAAATGAAAGTTTCCCTGGGCTGTATATCATATACAACCATGTCTTAGTTAACTACAGAACTGCATTCACTATGCTGAAAACCTTCAGATTTCTGAGCTAGGAAATATAGGATTCTAGATATGGAAGGAACCATAGAAATCATTCTGTCCAATCCCCTTATTTTACAGAGGAAACAGGCCCCAAGAGAGGAAATGACTTATCCACAGTACCTAAATTAAAAAGTGAAACCATGATTGAAATCTAAGTCTTCTAACTATAAAAGGAGAGGGGGGGGGGGCAGACTTTCTTCACTATAAGATACCATTTCATACCATTTCAACATTTAAAGCATTCTTTGTCTTTTGAAAAATCATAGTAGAAAAAAATTCCATTCTGTGGCACACAGCCACTCTTATGTAAAGACACATATAATGAATTCTTTTAATTAAGTACAGAAGGATGTTTGTCCTTCCCTATGCAAACTTGTGGTTTGGTCTTTGAATAAATCATGAACTATATCATCAAAGTTGATCCCATTTTTACCTTGACTGCCAGGACATTCACAACTAAATTCAGTATTCGATGACAGTAATTAACTCCTCCCATTTTTGTAATAAATATTTATCTGCTTATTTTAATTGATCATATTCTATTTATATTACCAGGTGTAATTGTTTAATTGTGTAGTTCATCTTTGCTTAGAGACATTATAATACCTCCTCTTATATTTAGTATTATTATGAGCCACTTCAAAGCCTTAACTCTACAACTTTTTACTACTAATTGTATCAAATAATGTGTTCTAGAATGCATATAAGAGGTATTCATGTGATATTGAAATTTAAAGGATAAGTAATTTTATTTTGAGTTTCAAGAACAAATCATAATCACCACTTAGTAGTTTGATCACTTTCCTTTGAACATATGGAAAAATAAAATATATAAATATTTCACATTTGGAGGGATTTGCTTCTTATTTTTATTATGTTATTACATATACCAGGTATAGACCAATATTTCACACTGTATACCAAGACTAGGTCAAAATGATTACAGGATTTACACATAAATGATGATATGATAAGCAAATTAATAGGGCATGCAATAGTTTATCCATCAGATTTATCTAAAAGGAAAGGATTTGGGATGAAAGAAGATATAGAGAGCATTATGAGATGGAAAATAAATAAATTAAATTATATAAAATTTAAAAGTTTTTCCACAAACAAAATAAATGCAATCAAAATTATAAAAAAGCAGAAAACTGGTGAAATTTTTTGGCAGTAAACAACTCTGATAAAGGCCCCATTTTTCAAATATATAGAGAACTGAGACAAATTTGTAAAAACACAAGTCATTCCCCAGTTGATAGATGTTCAAATGAAATAAACAGGCAATTTTCAGACAAAGAAAACATACTTATCTATAGTCACATAAAATGCTCTAAATCACTATTGATTAGAGAAATGCAAATTAAAACAACTCTGAGATACCCTCTCATACCTATCAACTTGATTAATATGACAAAAAAAGAAAATGTTGGATGGGAAGTGGAAAAACTGGACACTAATGCATTGTTGGTGGAGTTGCAAACTGATCCAACCATTCTGGAGAGAAAATTGGAACTATGGACAAATACCACTGCTAGATCTATATCCCAAATACATCCAAAAAAGAGAAAAAATGACATATTTGTACAAAAAATATTTTTAGAAACTATGTTTTTTTGTGGTGGCTAAGAATTGGAAATCAAAGGGATGCCCATCAATTGAGAAATGGCTAAACAATCTGTTCTTTATGATTGGAATGGAATATTATTGAGCTATAAGAAATGACAAGCAGGATAATTTTAGAAAAACCATGGAAAGGCTAACATGAACTGATTTATATTGAAATGAATAGAACCAGGAGGATGATGTATGCAGTACCAGCAAATACTTGACAAAATACTGAATGGCAAAAACAATGCTTTGTAGCCTACTCTCTACTAGGACTACTCTGTTCCATTTTGTACTGCACTATTTACAAAGGAGGTATTAAATGTTGTCAAGCAAAGCTTATTTCCTTGTAATTTTTGCCAGGTTCCATCAATGAATTTAATTTCAGGATGAATTACCAGACAAAAGGAAGGGCTATAATTGCCAGAAAATTGCCATTACCAGTAACGGATTTGGCAACATGTAAGTAGAGCATTATGAAGATTCAATCAATCAAATATCATTTATTAATCATTTTCTGTACCAGAAAAGGTGTTAAGCACTGGGAATATAAGCATAAACAATGAAACAAACTCTATTCACAAGAACCTTACATTCCAATGTAAATAAGAGATTCTGTAGAAAGTATATAAAGACTGTTTTATATGCTTTCTATGACTACTAATCAGAAGTCATAAGAGCCCACCAAGATAATTCTCATCATGTCAGTAAGTAGAATGCCAGATTTGGTGCAAAAGATTTGATTGGTCCTGAGTGGCAGAAGCCTCATCTGAGTAATTTTAGACTCACAACAGGAAGGTCCAAAATGCCATTCTACTTAATTCAGTAGACACTTATTGTGAGCCTACTATGTACCATGTACTAGAATGGGGGGGGGGGGGGGGGGAGGAAGGGATACAGTGATATAAGGAAAATAGTTCCTGACCTCAAGTAGGTTGCAGTATATATATCACAAAAGGATGCACTTCCACCTCCAGCTAATTACCTGAACAGCAACAACAGTAGCAAGCCTTCCTAACTAATGCACTTAGTAAGAGGTGTCCTAAGAATACTGCCACTTGCATCATCATAGTTCACAGATAGCACATCAGGAAATAAGGCCACTGCTATAGAAGAACCTGTCCTTGACCCAATGCCCTTCCTCCCCATCCTAGAATATTTCACAACAAAGTATGGATTAAAGAAGTGGCTTCCTACCAGTGATATAAGACAAGACTCACTTAATTCAACATTGTGCATCCTGACAAGGAAGATAGATCCCCATCCATTTAATAAGGATCAGATTCCCTTCCTTTCAAATTGATATTTTTCCTCTAGGAAAGTTTCCAAAGTGGATAGGCATTGAATCATCTCTACATTTCCAATATGAATAGTTTCTTAATTACTCCGAAGAGGTGGAGCTTAGAGAAAGCATGTGGATGAGCATAGGTCCTATTTAAGACCTGAAGCAATAGGTATAGCTTCTAGAATTTTGGCCTTAGCCTTTCCTTCTGATGATATTATTCCTTCCATCTGAAAAAGTTTCACAAGCTTGAAGACTCTGTCCCTTTGTTCCCCATCTCCTGGTGAGCAAAGAGAGGTCTCCCTCTAGACCTTCCTTACATACTGTCCTGAATCTGCCTGTTTCTCCTCCCTTCTCCCTTCCTCTTCTAGTCTCTTCTTTCATCTCTTGTCCTGACCTATCCTGTCCTCTCTTCTTCTGTCTTCTCCTATTTTCTTTTCCTTCCTCTCCACTTCATTTTCTTTTTCTTCTCTCTTTCCTTTTCTCTCCCTCTCACTACCCTTCACTCTCTGACCTACCCCTCCTCTCTCTCTATCTCCTTCGTCTTTGGGTTAGGAATTCACAAGATGCCTCATCTTGACTCCAGACAAGCCCAATAGGATCTGGGACAGGTATTGATTGCCATCCACTATAATTCTCTTTGTAGAAATATTTTTTTGGATTTTTTTATGCTTAGGTTTTATTCTTAAGGATTCTATTTTGATTGTACAGCTAGAGCTTCATTTTTGCATTTGGGGATGTTGGTCCATTTATGGACAGCAAGGGCTGTGCTCAGCAGCCCTCGCTGCTGCTGATAAAAAACTATATTAATTTCATTATTGGCATCCTTACAGTTTGTTGCATTAAAGATTTTTATGTTGGCTCAAGAGTTTGTAGTTCAGCATAGAAAACATGGCTTTGTTCATATTACTGAGCTAAAAAAAGGTCTTTATAAAATATATTAAATACTTATTTTTTCTAGAACAAAACTATATGTTTATTTAGTGGGTATGGTTTTGTAGGTGTTATAAGATAAAGATCAAAAGTTGTTTAGAGTCCTGATTTCCTGACAGATGGAGAGTCTAGACAGAATCCCAGCTAGTGGATATGGAGAGTAGGTTTTGATCCAGTTCCCAGTATTTTAAGTATTTAATTTAATTTTATTAATTAATTTAATTTAAGTATTATACCAGAACCTAAGAAGACCCTTGGTACCAATGGACTTATAATGTGTAGGTACAGTCATATCCACCAGAGAATCAGTGGGACTAACCACTGGCCAGGGAGGAGAGTTTCCCAGGTAATGACCCCTCAGTCATGATCCCTGATCAGGATAGAGATTTTGAAAGCAAACTATTCAGGGAAATATTTGACCTGTCAGGAACTAAGATATGTAAGTATACATGAGGACCACAAAAAGCAATCCTCTATTCAGAAGGTTTCAATGGCAACTGGTTAAATAGGTTGGGAACACAGTAAGAGTACAATATAGTTGAATGCAGCATGAATCATTTTTTACAAGAAGCAATATAATATACCAATGGATAATGCCAAAAGTTTTGAGGACAGTGAGGAATAGTGGCTAGAATATTATAGTTCAGCATTCTATTCACAAAGAGATGGATTCAAATCCTGCCTCAGAAATTGATTAGCTATATTACTCTCATAAAGTCACAACTTCTTTGAATCTCAGTTTTTTTTCTGTAAAATAAGAAAAAGTAATAGTTGTTATACTGGGTTATTGCTAGCTTATTAGTTAATTATATAAAGGACTTTGCATAACCTAAGGTTAATGACATTTAAGAGAAAACACTGAATGCCCATTGAACTGTGTCTTCAAATGTCATATAAAAGAGCTAGAAATTCCCAATGGGCATGTTACACAATGAAGGGAAGTTGAAAGATGTATGAAAAAAATAGTAAATCAGAACAAATATCATTTCAATAGTTAGGTTCACTGCCAAAAAATTCTAGATAGTACAGAGTTCTGGTACATTCTTGGCAACAATAACAAGTATTTGGAACATCTGATCAATCAAAGGGCAAACAACATCAGAGAACTGAAAGATTAGGAGATTTACTAGTCTATAAGAGAGCAATACGAAGTGTTGAAAGTCCTGCATAGATGACACATTTGCAATTCCTTGCTACCTGTGAGAGAATTACTTGGATTATCAGATGAAGAGCAGAGAACGAATGACACCCAAGTGTTCCCATCTGTGGTATGTGTCTGAGTAGAAATCTTCAGGGGATAGTCAATGTTAAGGTGACCTTAGTCAACATTTACAAATAAGACCGAATCTAAGGACACTGGTAGGCAATGCACAATGCCAGTTGGCTTTACCCAAACTGTATGTAATTTTTGCCTTTGGGAGTTAAAAAGGAAATTTAATAGATTTAAGAAAAGTTAGAGGCATTCAACTTCCTGCCTGCTGTTCACCCACTGAAGATGTCAGAGTAATGGAAATTCTACATACCAGAAAAATGAGTTAAACCCTAATTGTCCATGGATCCTAGACTTTGTCTTTTGGCCAACAGGCCCTAAGCTAACTTCTTCCCCACAGACGACATGGTAGGGATTCATAATAGAAGTGGAACTCTTCAGCTAGTGAACATTTATAAAGCATCTAATATGTACCAGGAACTGTGCCAAGACCTGGAGGAACTGTGCTAAGGGCAGTAAAGACTAAGGGCTTAATCTTTTTGACTTCCTCATTAGTAAAATGAGGGGGTTAAACTAGTTGACCCTTCCATCTTTTTTTTTTTTTTTTGATAATAAAAAAATTTTTATTATAAAAGGTTGACTTGACAAGTTAGGCACCCCCTAACCCTGCAACAAATATGGGGGAGTGGGGAGAAGCAGCATACAGGAAAATCCACCAAAAACACTAATTCAGATGTGCTTCATTTTACCTTCTCCCTGTTTTTTCTTTTCTTCTAGGTCAGAGCTTGCCATTATCCTACCCATCTCTAAAAAAGGGAGGGATAAGAATCAGTTCAGTTCAGGCATCAGGGCTTTCTAACATCCATCCTTAAGCTCTGGAGCATCAACAGAGTATATCCACCACTTCCTTTTTAGTGGACACTGGTAGATTCCTCTCCCTCAGTGAGAACATCAGTTTGAGGTGGAACTACAGGCATCATCTCTGGTGGGGGTCCACTCTCTTCCTTAAGGTGGCCTTGATGTAGACGACGAAGACGGGACAGCTCTCTTTCAGGTGGCTGCTGCCAATTATACCATGGATACCAAGAAGTACCTGCAGCCAGGGCAGGAGCCACTGGGGTACAGCCCACAGCCCCATGGGAATTGCTGAAATCAGTATCCCGTGGCTGTACCTGTGGGATGTGGTAACTGAGAAGACCGTGGTCTCTGGCCTTCAGGATAGCCGCTGTCAGCTTCTTATACTGCTTCATACAGACACCTGTGTATGGGGCATGGAAGATGACACCTGTGTGAGCACAGACAAACTGCTCCAAGAGCTTCACATTTCTAAAGTCCACATGGAGCTTCTGATCCCGGCAGATAGGGCAAGGATTCCCAGCAACTTTGTTCCCTCGAATGCATGTCTTACGGGTTCGCTGGAGTGGGATACCACCTTTGTGGTTTCGTCGATAATCAGCCCAGACTGGACGGGAGCCATATCGAGCCAGGTATTCTTCTGTCTCTAGATATTCCCAGGGAGCATCCTGATAGAGGGAGACAGGAATGGCAGATTCTTCCTCAGGTGGAGCTTTGGTGCAGAGAGCCCGGGGAGTAGCCTGCACCCAGTAGACCCCTCTGACAGGCGAGAGGCCCGCGAGCGGCCTAAGCAGAAGAGTTAGGAGAGAGGTTGCCATCTTGCCGTAGGCTAAGGGAGGAGAGGGGTCTGGAGCAAGCTGCACATCCACCTTTTTTTTTTACCATGAGCTTGTAACCAGGTCTAGAATTGAGTTAAGTTTCTCTAAAGTTACTTTGCTTAACATTCTATAACTCATGATCAGACAGATCCAAAATGAACAGTATTCAGAACCTGGGATCCCCATAGGCAAGAGCAAAGTTCTGAAGCCAAATAGAGTCATGAGATTTGTAAGTCCAGGAAGAGACTGCACTAAGAGTTAGAGAGCCAAGTTCCCAATTCTATGAGAGACACAGAGGAGGCAAAGGACAGATGGATGTATAGATGATCAGAAGACAAAGGGAAAGGAGAACAGGGTTGAGAATACCTTTGCTCCACTAGATCTCCTAACGCTTTTTATTCACTAGTGGGATGCAACAGGACAACAGTGACTAGAATGTAAGATCATTGTTGGTGATATTTTTCCTGACCAAGAATAGGCATCTAAGGAAAACCTCTCTTCCTATCTCCATTTTTGTCTGAAATGACTAGTGTTTAAATCTTAACTTCATCAAGCTGTTCATTTGCTATTTTCAATGTATTTTTAAAGCCAGCTTTTTCTAGAAAAATATAAGTTTGATCTTGATTGTTATTGGGCGTAGTTTTTAATGACAAGCATAGAGAGTAAATGAGGAGATAATTCTGAGTACAATTAAAGCAATGAATTATAATTAAAACTGCAGGTATCCATATCTATATCCAGAGAACCAAGATGCTATATTGGCTTGGTAACTCAAAGGTGTTATGATGAGATTTTATTATTAGTCTATGTTATAAAGCTTCTTAAAAGATCAGACAAGGGAAGCTACACGGATTGAAGGTCAGTCTGCTTCTATGCCAGGTCATCTTAACTGTTTTGTATCAAGGATTCCTTTGGTCATCTGATGAAACCTATGGAATCTCTCACAATCATGTTTTTAAATACACAAAATGAAAAGAAACACATGATTTCAAAGAAACAGTTACATTGAAGTTACCAGTATATATTTTTAAGAGTAAACTCACAGATCCCAAGTTAAGAACACCTGAGTTTAACATGAATCAATTATGGTACTGAGATTTGGCTGGTCAGATGAGGATCCCTTAGTAAAACCTTAGTCCCTAACCCAAAAGAAGAGGGGACAGGATGTAAAAGAAAGGACCAAAGGGAAGCTCCCTCAGCCAGCCCAGTGTGGGGAGACATATGTGGTCTATTGGAAGGGATGAAGTCTTCTTCAGACAAAATACTACAGGAACGTTTGTTGGTTACAATGGTAAGAAAGGCAGCAAGTGTGGAGATACCTCCTTTTTTCTTCACATCCCCATGGAGAAACCAAGTGTGATGAAGGGATGCTTCTCCCTCCCCTTACTTTAACACCTATGATGAATGGTCATCTTGAATCTGTGTAAAGGCATCCCAAGATGGGAAACACATCACCTCCAAAGGCAGGACCTACAATTTGTACCAGTTGAATAGTTTGGACATTTTTTTCTGACATCAAGTGTAAATTTATCTCTTTGTAATTTTTATCCATTACTCTTGACTGTCTGGGGTCAACCAGAGCAAATCTTATCCCTCCTTCACATGATAATCCTTCCTGAAAACATCTATACTGCCTCCCCTTCCCCACTCTCTTCTCTTCTCCAGGTTAAGTTTCTCCAGTTCTTTCAATTATTCTTCAGATGACCTGGACTCAGGGCCCTTCTCCATGCTGGCTGCCCTCCTCTGGCCACTGACCAGTTTGTCAGCTCAAATCCTGGTGCCCAGAACTGAAC
Organism: Notamacropus eugenii; assembly: GCF_028372415.1. Taxonomy (NCBI): domain Eukaryota; kingdom Metazoa; phylum Chordata; class Mammalia; order Diprotodontia; family Macropodidae; genus Notamacropus; species Notamacropus eugenii. The sequence goes on from NC_092873.1 coordinate 4,907,957, forward strand.
TTAACACTACAGATGAGGTCTGATTAGTAGAGAGGATGATGTGATGATCTTTTACATACACGTTCGTGCACCCACCACACACACACACACACACACACACACACACACACATATTCCTGGAAGATTTATCTCTATTAATGTAGCCAACTTGCCATTACCTTTTGGACTGCCACATAATAATGCTGACATACTGAGATTCCAAACTCCCAGGTGTCATTCAGAACTCCTGCTATCTAATCATGACTCCTTTATCCTTTACTTATAAAGTTGATTTTTTCTTTGCCTCACCTTCTTGGTCCTAGGTGCTTTGTTTTCTTCTGTTCTCTATGCAGTTGTATTCTGAGAGGCAGAGGAATGGTTTATATAAGACGGTTCAATTACATGAGGTCAAGATACTGCAGATATTGCAATATCTGACCAAAAGCATCCTGGAAGCAATGAAGGTGAGGTGGGAAGATAGCCATGGGAGACACCAGGAGAAGAGAAGTATTACTTAATAAAAGGATGTGTTCTATGAAGTTTGGATTCAGTCAAAGGGCCACACATGAGGACCTAGATGTCTTATGTAGCCTCGAGAGCACATGTTCCCCACTCCTGCTAGTCTACACCATTGAAAGATTGACAGAGACACACAGAAAGACAGACAGAAACAGAGACATACAGAGAAACAGACTCAGAACCAGGAGAGAAAGGGGGGAGGGAATGAGGGAGGGGGAAGACAGAGAGAGAGAAAGAGAGAGAGAGAGAGAGAGAGAGAGAGAGAGAGGAGAGAGAGAGGGAAACTCTTCTAGGAATTGAGATATAGGGCAAAATGACAGGGCATTCACATTCTAATAGAAGAAGACAATGCATGAAACGTAGTTGCTGGGAGAAGGTTGTACTCACATGAACATGCGCTAAAAAAGACTAGAGATTCAGAACTGGAGCCACAAAATGGCTTAAGCACTTCCTGAAATGGTGGGTCTGGGCAGGAATTCACTAATTGGAGGAGAGGGCCTCATGGGCATGGGCATCTCCAGGGTGAGATGATTCTTCTCTCCCTACATTTCCTTAGTAAAGAATCCGTACAGAATGGGAAGAGATGCGATGGGAATGTAGAGACAGAAAAGGAAGAGAGGATTGGACAAATATCACTTTCTAGGATGCTGACAGAGCACCTTTGGGGTTAGTGTTGTGGCACTGGATGGCACTCCTAGAACAGGTCATGCTGGGAGGGCCCTGCCCTTTATTTCATCCCCATATCCCTTCTCCATTTCAGGTTCTTGCCTTATCTTTCTGGACTCATCTGCTTTTGCCTTCTACATTAGGTATATGGCTCCATTTTTCACATCAATCATGGAAACCCCTTCAACCTGGAGGTACCTGTAGACTCCTGGTCAGACTATCAGACTGTCATTACCCAGACTTAGAAACAGGTCCAATGAGTACTAAAGTATTAGAAAGGGGCCATTAATGCCAAGAGATTTCTATTACTAGAGACAGAAACCTTCCTTCTGCCACCCAAGACTCCACAGAGTTGCCGCAGATTTGTAAGAGAACTAGATCACCTTAAAAGCTCATCTTCGGATGTTTGCTTGATTATAGTGGTTTCACTCTCTCCTCATGTAGGTAACATACCTACACTCACAAAATTTCATACTACTGTGTCATTGGCTCTTCATTTCTGTCACTCTCCCTAAGGGAGGTATTCTCATCTCTTCTTTCCTGTCAAGCAATATTCTAGGCCCTGAAAAGAAAGAGAAACAGAGACATAGAGATCAGAGAAAGAGTGAGAGAGATGAAGAGACTGAGACAGAGACAGGCAGAGACACAAGTCTTCCTCTATATTTTCATGAGTATGCATACTTGGAATATCCTATGCATTCTAAGGAACCACTCATATGAAAGTTAATACTTTTTTGTGTTCAGACTATAGATAATTTTCTGATGTGTTCCATTTACAAATCAGTCGAATTTTTTAAGGATTGCATTTGTTTGCTCAAAGGCTTAAATATTTTTAGTAGTGCCTAGCACAGTGGCTGGCATATACTAACTATTTTGATATGTTTATTGATTGATTGATGATCCCTTTTACGAGAATGAAAGCTCCTATGAGCAATAATAAGCTTTTCACTGGTACCGTGAATACAGTTACCTTGGCAACTCACCAACTTCACACTGTAGCACCACCATCTTAAGTCTGTTTACGTTATTTTCTTTTGTATAGCTTAAGGTAATAAGGGAAGACTCATTCCACAGTAAAGGAAGACGTTTAGCTCTTTTATAAAGCCAGTTTTTTAGCCCTGAAGTGAGTTCATAAAGGAGAAGCTCTGTAAGGAGAGCATCATCCTTGTTGGTTGATGAGGATAAAAAAGAACTCAAGCCTTGTGAGGTAATAACTCTTAGCCTTGTCCTTTAAACCTTTCTGTAGTCCAGCAGAGGGAAGGGAAAAGATTCTTTTTTTCTCTCTTCCTCCTACCCTACTTTGGCAGTGATGTTCTGAAGTAGAGCAATTGCCCCTGTCAGAGACTTGAAGCCAGCAGAAAGAGTCTTAGGGAGCTCCAGTGAGTCACCCGTTCAGCAAAGATGCTGTTCCCTGGGCCAGAAGCACAAGAACATGATATGAACAGAAATAATACTGGCATCCAAAGTCAGAAACAAAGGTACAATGTCTCTTCTGAGTCCTGGGGAGAGCCAGACATTTAGCAACCTGATATTCAGCTCACAGTGGAAGGGAACGGGCACTTCCAAGCTAGAAATGCTTTTCATGGAAATATAATGGCAGATTGTCTCTATTCAACCAACCACACTAAGGAACGAATAAAGGTTCATTCCCAGAAACTTTTCAGTCAGCAAGAATTTATCACATGCTTAATATATACCAGGCAGTGAGCTAAATGCTGTCCAGTATGGGTTCATTTTGCTTTTTCTTCAGACTTTGCCCATTGGGTTGGGGTTGTAATTTGTTGAGAAGAATGAAGAGCAGAGAAAACAGCAGAAATATTTAGAAATCTTGAAATAAATGGCTTCTTCTACACATCCCTTTGCTTTTCATCCTAGGAACTTGGATGGGGCAGCTAAGTGGTACAATGGACAGAGAGCTAGACATGGAGTCAGAAATGCCTAAGTTCAGATCCAGCCACAGTCACCTGTCAGATGTATGACTTTAGGTGTTTAACTTATGCCTCAGTTTCTCCAAGTATAAAAAGAAGAACCTACTATTTCTCTTCTCAGTTTTCATCTCCTATGAAGCAGATGATAGATGACAAGAATTACTACACAAACTCTTACCACATCTTCTCCAAGGACCTTCAGAAGTTTCTGAGACCCTAGGATATGATAATATTATCAACTGGAGACAAAGCCTTACAATCCAAGATAACAGGTTCAAGGTGAAAGGGAAATGGTTTCATCTGAGCCTCACAACAACACAGTGAGGCAGGAACTCCAAGGATTTTGAAGGAAAAAACTTAGGGTCAGAATAAATGACTTTGCCCAGAATTATACAACTAGTGAGTTTCAGAAGCATGGTTTGAGGCAAAAGTTTTCTGAGTCCAAGGCCAGTGCTCCATACCCTGTTTCATGCTCCCATTATATTTATATATTGTACCATGTTAGGTTTGGACACTACTGAAGTGAATCAAGTATGATATGTGCTCTGAAGGAATTTACAATATGGTGCAGCTAGCAAAAGAGATAGAAACATAATGTCTATTATATAAATGAGAGCATAATAAGAGAGATGGGGAATGCAAGTATTATTACTATCACTATTTTTTAGGTAGGCAAATGAGTCTCAGGGAGATGAAATGACCTGGTCAAGGCCACATGGCTGATAAGAGAGTGCATTGGTTTCACACATATCACTTCTATCTTGGGAGAAGGTCCTGATAGGCACATGACATTGGGTTCCTACATTCCTACAGGAAGAGCCCCAGATTCAGAGTAAGGATATATGATTTGTCAACCTGGCACCATTTCTTTCCCACTTTATGACTTTGGGATATGAGGGGATTGACATGGATGATCTCTCAGTTCTCTTCCAGTCCCAGCATTCCATTATGCTACTATTCTCCTTGCTTAGGAGAGGTACAAACAAAGTTTGGTGGGAAACTGCAGATAGATTTCTCTTTGTTCAAAATTAGGAGAAATGATTGGTGACCATTGAATACTACCTGAACCTGATCTGAGCTCTAAAGACTGAGCCAACAGATGGAAGTGTAGGTAATGGACACATTTCTGAAACCAGTTTTGTCCTTCGTATCCTTTGTAACTTTGCTCAGTCAGAAGTGAGAAAAATCAGGCAGAAGCTGGGGGACAGTGACTAATACAGTTTGCTGGACAGAAAATAGGTAATATAGCCACAATGATTAAACAATTCACAGAGATTTCAGAGTTGGAAAAGATTTATAATAATTAAATGAGAAAAATCAATCAAATGGTTAGCACAGTGCCAGATACAAAGTAAGTGCGTAATAATACTTGTTCCCTTCCCCTGCTCTTATTTTACATATGAGGAAACTGAGAACCAGACAGGGAAAGGCAGAGGGTCAATGTCCTTTGATATGGAGTCCCCTTTGCATTCCCTCAGTGAGGAGGCAGTACCATCTAGTGGACAGAGTACTGTATGCAAAGTCAGGAAGACCTAGGCTCAAATTCTGCTCAGACACTTGCTAAGTCAATTAACTTCTGCCATCCTTAGTTTCCTTGTATTCAAAACTATAGACTTTGAAATCTCTTTTAACTCTGAATCCCTGAGCCACTGAGGGAGCTCTCTGGCATAGTAGATAGATTTAGAGTCAGGAAGATTGAGGTTGAATTCTGCCTCATCTTAGCAAGTTGCTTAGCCTCTATGGGCTTCAGTTTCTCCCTGTGTAAAATGAGGAGTTTCACTAAATGGTCTCTAAAGTCTACTCTATCTTTAAATTTATGTTTCTTTGATTCTCTGCTGAGGTAGTTAAGCTATACATACACTGTCTTCCTCTTTCTAGGTTGTCAAAAGGGTTTAAACGAAAGATGTTGTGGCTTCCAAACTTTCAGTAAGCACCTACCATGTGACCAGCTCTGTTCTAAGAGATGAACATAAAAATATAAAGTGAAACAGTACCTTTGCTCAAGGAACTTAGATTCTATAGAGGAGATAACATCCATATGCATATCAAACACTTGCCTGTGTACGTACATATGTATGTATGTATGTATGTGTGTATGTATGTATGTATGTTGGATGGTTGGTTGGTTGATTAATGTTTTTCATTTTCTTTTTTTTATTATTTATTTTTAACACAGTTTATAACAGATAAAGCAATTCCAACTTTTGGTCAGGTGATACTCCTTTTTAAAGCATTTACAATATGGACCACAAAAAAAATTTTTTTTTTAAACATTAACCAAGGCACAAATAATATTTACATTGCTAACTTCACAAGCTCTTGACCTAATTGTCTCCACAGTATTACTAAGAATTAAAGAACCCTAACTTATTGTTTTTGGTCTAAGTCCTATGCCTAATAGCTTAATTTTAGACAACCTCAGATGTTGCCCTACCCATAATCTATAATTGAATAGATCTGGTATTAAGCTTACAAACTTTTTGACTACAGGAAATTGCCACTAAGAATAGGGACATTGCAGGAATACATTATCTCCCCAACTTCATGTCAATTCCAGGCAGGATTAGATTGTCCACTTGCATTCAGTCAGGCTTAAAGTCTGCCATGTGTCAGTGGGGAAATGGAGCCAGGAGAATCCCACCTCAGCCCATGCTGAACAGCTGCTCTCCCACCCTTCCCTTGAGTTCATACCTATGCAGTTCATACCAGTGTCTCATCAGCTTACTGGCATCATGTATTGGAGGCTCAGATCGCCTTTCTTGCTACCCAAACCTGGAGTCAGACTAAGAAGAATAGTCACTTAATAGTCCCATAGTATCTAAAAATGGCAAGTTCCAATTACCAGGTTTCAAATATGATTGTAGTTTCACTTTGGCTAAGGAACATCTTTTGAGGCAAGACTTAAGTGGCTTACATGCCTTTCTATACGTGTTCTAGTTCCTGATTAAATGGCAATCATAAAATCAAATTTACCATTAAAACCTTGACTTTTCCATCAATGCCAAATTTTACCCCAGGTTACCTTCTTCTAGGAAATTTAGACTGAAATTCTTTTCTCCAAACTAAAGATGTCATTGAGTCTCAGTAATTAATTCAGTCTATTTTTTTAATACTAATTGCTTTTACCTTACTTTGTAACATGTCCAATTTTTCTCCCCATCATTCCCCTCCCCCAGCTTCCTAATACCGTGCATTCTCATTACTCCTTCCCTCAACATACCCTCCTCTCCATCACACCCCACCCTTCTCCTATCCCCATCTTCTTTCTGTTCTTGCAGGACAAGATAAATTTCCATACCCCTATCCCTGTAGTTCTTATTTCCCAATTATATGCAATAAAAATTCTCAACATTCATTTCTAATACTTTTGAATTCCAACTTCTCTCTCTCCCCCCCCAGCCCTACTGAGAAGACAAGCAATTCAATACAGACTAAATATGTGTTGTTTTGCAAAAGACTTCCATAGTAATCATGTTGTGTACTACTAACTATTTTGCCCTCTGACCTACCCTATACCCCCTTATTCCCTTCTCCCATTTGCCCTCCCTTCTAACATTTTCCCTCACTCCACTTGTCTGCTCCTTTCCTACTTTCCTGTGGTGTATATAAATTTTCATATCAAATTTAGTGAGTGTGTTATTCCCTCCTTCAGCCACACATGGGGAGAGTAGCTTTATTTTTCCCCCTCTCCCCTTCTCCCTTATCTCCTCCATTGAATAAGACTTTTCTTATCTCTTTTATGAGTTATAGCCTGCCCCATTCCATTAGTCCCTTTCTCTTCCCAGAATTTTTCTCATTCACTCCTTAATTTTTATTTTATTTTATTTGTGTGTGTTTGTGTGGATATCATCTCTTCTGATATAACACACCCTGTACTTTCTACCTATGTGTATGTGTGTGTGTATGTATAATCTCTCCAACTAACCGAAGACTGAGAAAAGATTCAAGAGTTAAAAATATTTTCTTTTCATGTAGTAATGTAAACAGTTCAGCTTTAGAGAGTCTTTTATGATTTTTCTTTTCTGTTTACCTTTTCATGCTTCTCTTGATTCTTGTCTTGGGAAGCCAAATTTTTAAATACAGATCTGGTCTTTTCCTCAACATGAAATCTTGAAATTTGACTATATCACTGAATGACCATTTTTTCCCTTGAAGTATTATATTCAGAATTGCTGGGTAGGTGATTCTTGGCTTCAATCCCAGTTCCTTTGGCTTCTGAAATATCCCACACCAAGCCCTTCAATCCTTTAATGTTGAGGCTGCCAGATCCTGTGTTATCCTGATTGTATTTCCACAGTACTTGAATTGTTTCTTTCTAACTGCTTGCAGTATTTTCTCCTTCATCTGGGAACTCTGAAATTTGGCCACAATATTCCTAGGAGTTTCTCTGTTCAGGTTTCTTTCAGGAGGTGACCAATGAATTCTTTCAATATCCATTTTGCCCTCTGATTCTAGAACATCAGGGCAGTTTTCCTTGATAATTTCATGGAAGATAATGTCTAGACTCCTTTTTTGATCATGGCTTTCAAGTTTTTAAATTATTTCTCCTCGATCTATTTTCCAGATCAGTTGTTTTTCCAATGAGTTGTTTCACCTTACCTTCTATTTTTTCAAATTTTTGGTTTTGTGTACTAACTTCTTGGTTTAACTCATAGTCATTCATTTCCCTGAACTCAATTCTCTCTTTCAGAGAATTATTTTGTTTAGTGAGCTTTTGAAACTTCTTCTCCATTTGGCTAATTTTACTTTTTAAAACCTCCTTCTCCTCTTTGGCTTTTTGGACCTCTTTTTCCAATTGAGTTAGCCTCTTTTTAAAGCTGTTATTTTCCTCAGCATTTTTTGATTCTCCTTTAGTAAGCTGCTAACTTGTTTTTTAAGGTCTTCTATTGTGTGAGTCCCTTTTAAGCCCCCTTTGGAGGCAGAGGCCTTGACTTCCTCAGACAGCATACCTTGTTCTTCCTCATCTGAAAGGATGGGGGGAGACAACTGCTCCCCAAGAAAGTAACCTTCTATGGTCTTATTTTTTTCCCCTTTTTTGGGCATTTTCCCAGCCAGTTACTTGACTTCTGATTTTCCTCTGCACAATCACCTCACCTCCAGTTCCGCCCAGACAATGTTTAGGGGCTGAAATTCAAATGTGCTGCTCCCAAGTCTTAGGGGTTTTCGGTGGGGTCGGGGTTGCTATTCAGTGTGAGATTAAGTTCAGCTGCTCAGGTGGAGGCAGGTGCCACCACACAGGGCTCAGTTCCCTCAGGGGATTTGAGATGAGACCTTCAACAATGGATGGGGGCTACTGCCTGCTTTGGGAGCCCCTGTCTGCTGCTGCCTCTGCTGCCTCCTGAGGGGGCCTGAGTTATGGGGACACCCCACTCCCCTCTCAGCCAAAAAGACCCTCTCACTGACCTTTGGCGTCTGTGGGTTGAGGGACCTGCGCTGTCACTGGGGATTCTGTCCCTGAAGCCTGCTTGGATCTGCTCCCCTCTGTGCCACATGGCCAAGGCAGGGCTGGGCTCTGCTCCACATCTGGTGTGCAACAGACTTTTCCCGTCGGTTTTTCAGGTCTCTCTGGAATAGAAATCTCCTCCATTCCGTTGTTCTGTGGCTTCTGCTGCTCTAGAATTTGTTGAGAGTTGTTCTTTCCAGGTATTTTATGGGCTGTGGGGTAAGAGGCAAACGTATGTGTATCTTTCTACTCCGCCATCTTGGCTCCCTGTTCTTCATTTTTGAAAAGGACAAAAATGACATCACCCTGATAAGGTGAAGTTTCAGTGTGTCCAACTGTGGCTGATCAGACTAATATGAGCTCGAAATGTTCTACCACAGTTTGGGCACAGATAGTCCGTGTGAATATTTGGGGTGAGTTTTCCAAATTTGTGCATCCTACATTTACTTTGTGTTGTCTTACTTCTGCTTTGCTCATAGAGTACAGCACCCTTTCTGATGTGGGCACCGTGCTGAGTGGTCTTGTCCTAGTGCCTCCCATGTTGCACAGTCAAATCCTAAGTTCTTGAGTGAAGCCTTGAGAGTGTCCTTGTATAGCTTCTTCTGATCACCATGTGATTGCCAGCCCCATGTGAGTTCTCCATAAAATAGTCCTTTTGGCAAGCACACATTTTGCATTTGAACAACGTGGTCAGCCCATCAGAATTGTACTCTCTAAAGCATAGTTTGAATGCTTGGCAGTTCAGCTCAAGCAAGGAATTCAGTGTCTGGTACCTTATCCTTCCAGGTGATCCTCAGAATCTTCCTAAGACTATTCAAATGGAAGTGATTCAGTTTCTTGGCAAGGTGCTAGTAGACTGTCCATGTTTCACAGGCATAGAACAATGAGGTCAACACAATGGCTCTGTAGACCTTCAGTTTGATAGTCAGTCTAATACCTCTTTTCTCCCAAACTTTTCTTTGGAACCTTTCAAACCTGAGCTAGCTTTGGCATTGCGTGTATCAACCTCATTGTCAGTGTGTACATCCCTGGAAAGTACACTACCAAGGTAAGTGAACTTCTCCACAGCATTCAAAACTTCTCCATTTGTTGTAACTGATGGTTCCATGTGTGGATGGTGTGGTGGTGGTTAATGGAGCACCTATGTTTCCTTAATGTTAACTATTAGGTCAAAATTAGCACAGGTAGCAGAGAATTGATCCATACTTTGTTGCTTCTCAGCTTCTGAGGCTGCATTGAGTGTACAATCATCAGCAAACAGAAAGTAAAGCACCAACACTCCCTTCACTTTGGTCTTGGCTTGTAGCTGACCTTGGTGCCATGTTCATCCTCACTGAGAGCATTGACAACATTGCTGAGAACATCATGCTATAAAGCATGGGAAGAATCACACAGCCTTGTTTCACTCCATTGGTAACTGGGAAGGCACGAGAGCCTTGTCCACTATCCTGAACCCGGGCAAACATGCCATCATGAAATTGATGTACAATATTGATTAACTTCTCTGAGCAACCAAATTTGGACATAATTTTCCATAAGTCTTCATGACTAACAGTGTCAAAGGCCTTGGTCAGATCTACAAACATTGTGTCTAGACCTCTGTTCTGGTCATGGCATTTCTACTGGAGTTGTCAGGCAGCAAACACCATATTGATGATTCCTCTGCCCTTTCTGAAGTCACACTGGCTCTCAGGTATATGACCATCTTCCAGGTGAAGGAACAACCTGTTAAGGAGGAGCCTGGCAAGAATTTTGCCAGCAATGAGTAAGAGAGAGACCCGCCCCCGCCCCCCCCCCCCCCCATGATTGTCATAAGACAATATTCCCTTTACCTTTATAGAGATGGACAATGGAGGCATCCTTGAACTCCTGGAGGATAACTTCCTCTTGCCATATAACCTGGAAAATCTCATTCAGCTTTTGTATGAGCAATAGACCCCCTACCTTGTAAATTGCAGCTGGAATAGAACCAGCACCAAGTACTTTGCCACATGAAAGGAGCTTAATGGTAATCAAAACCTCTTCTTCAGTTGGAAGTTCAGCTAAGGAAGAATTGACTTCAACCTGAAGTAAATGGTCAATGGCCTCAGCATTGATTAATGATAGTCTGTTGAGAACACTATGGAAGTGTTCAGCCTATCTCTCTAGAATCATGACCTTATCATTAATCAATGTGGCTCCATCAGCACTGAGTAGCTGTGATGCACCACAGGTTTTTGGTCCATAAATAGCTTTCAGGAATCGTAAAAGCACTTTGGATTGTTACTATCAGCACAAAATTGAATTTCATCTGCATTCATATTGAGCCAGGAATCCTACATCTCTCTAAGCTTTGCTTGAACTTTGCTTTTGATGGAGTTAAATGCTACGTTCTGAGAGGTGAATGGACAATCCTGCTGGTAAGTCCTGTGGAGTTCTCATTTTTCATTTAGCAGCTTCTAAATTTCTCCCTCATTTTCATCAGACCAGTCTTGGTGTTTGTGAGTGTTCTGACCCAAATGAGCAAATACAGTGCTGTACACCAAATCTCTGAAAGCTGACCACTCCTTTTCTGCTCCACTGTTACGAACTGTGTGTTAGCTCAACTTTCCCTCCAAGTTAGCAACAAGGTGTTCATGCTCAGAGAAAAGCTGTAATTTGTTGACATTAATTCTTCTGGTAGTCATTTTGCCTTCAAGGTGGTGCTTTTGATGAATGAGAATATTTAGCTGTTATCAGAATTTAACAGGATTCTATTTCCCCTCTGGAGTTACTGGCAGTGAACATGAATATCAGGATGTATTTCTAAAATCCTCACCACTGTTTCCAAAGGTCTCTAAACTTCCTTCTCTTGTTTGATATACTCATTTAAAACACTCATTTTTTCACATTCTATGACATTTAAAGTCACAGTCCAATGGGAAGCTGTTATTTTTCTCATATGTCATCAAATATGGTTCAGATTAATAATAGATACCAATAATATAAAACCTTTAAAGTTTACAAAACACTTTAAAAATATTAAATCATATGATTCTAACACTAACTCAATATGACAGACTGCTATTATTCATATTTTACAGAAGAAAAACTGAGATTGTGAGATGTTGTGAGTTGCTTAGGGTAATACAGTTTACCAGTTTCTGAGGTATGGTTTCAACCCAGATCTTCCTGACTAGAGTGCTGAACTACAGTAATATAGCCACTGTCAACCAACACTTGCAGCATCATTCCTTGATGTATTGCAATGCTTCTATGGAAAAATGATTCTTTCTCTTTTGACGTATATTGTACTCTTAGAAGTATCCCAAGTCTATTTAGTAGGGTGCCATTAAAGCTTACTGAATGGGGGACCACTTTGGAGGTAGTGACACAGATTTACATTTCTTGGTTCCTAACAGGCCAAATAATTCTCTGAGTACCTTGCTCTTAAAATCTCTACCTTGATCAATAATGATGGTTCAGGAGTCATCCCATGAGAAATTGTGCTCCCACAATACTATAACCAGTGATTGATCCCACTGATTCTGTCCTGGATATGACTGTGTATATTAAAAGTCTGTTGCTCACAGGAGGTTGCTCAGGCTCTGAAGACCCCCTTACAGTACTTCCAATTGGGCCAAACCCCCTCTGTTTCCCTTTGCTGGGATTCTGCCTGGACTACCTCTCTGCCATGAAGCAGAAACTTTTACTTTCTTTCAGCTTTTCTCTTACAACATATGCAAACCATACCCATGAATTAACTACACGTTTGCCCTATAGAAAGAAGTATTTAATGTAGTCTGTAAGGACTTTTTTTAGCTCAATAATGAACATGGCTGTGTTCTATATATTGAACCACAAGGACTTGACCCAACAAGAAATCTTTAGCTTAGTAACACGCAAGTATATAAATAATGACATTCATGTGGTTTTATCATTAGCAGTGAGACCTGCTGAGAACAGACCCTGCTCCCAATACATTGTCCACCATCCTCCATTGTAAAAATGAGGCTTTCTCCGTAATATCATAATCTTTTTTAAAAAATTCAAAGTAGAGAAAGTTCCAAAATATTTTTACAAAGAAGTTTACAGTGGGTGGCAATAAAGACTTGTTTAAATCCTGTAGGGGGGTCTGGAATCAAGGTGACATGTGGTCATCTTCCAAACTCCTCACAGAATCATCTTGGTGGTCTCTCATGACTTCTTATTGGTAGGCTTCAGTAAGCCTACATGATGGTCTTTATATACCTTGTATGGAATCTCTTACTTATATTAAAATGTAACATCCTTGTGAGTAAAATTGTTTCATTCTGTAGGCTTGTCTCCCCACTACTCAACACCATTCCTACTACAAAGTAAATGCTTAATAAATGGTTATTGATTGATTGAGTCTACATAAAGCTCTACTCATAAGTTTTAAAAACTGGACACAGGTGATTTGACAAGGGGCCTCCTCCTTTTCCATGACAAAAATCTAATAATATTAGCTGTATCTTGAACATATTTACCCAGACAGCCACTGATGAAGATACCAAAAATAAATAAATCAGTTTTTCTAGTTACCTAGCTGAATGGTTGAAAAAATGCCAGATCTGGAGTCAAAAAAACTAGATTCACATTCTGGCTTTGCTATGTAATGAGTATATGACTTTGGATAGGTTACTTTACTTTTCTGGATCTCAATTTCCTTATTTGTAAACAAACAAACAAATAAATAAAGAAGTAAAATAAATAAAGGAATTAATGAATAAATAAATAAAATCATAAGCATCAGGAAAAGTTAGCAAATTTTTATTAGAGTACATAATGTCTACCATAGACACCTCCACTGACAATGATAAAAGATAATATCACAGATAATTTGATTTTAAGTTAGCTATGCTATCTCATTCAAACCAATTATTCTATTCAATTCACCATTTTTTTAAAAACAAAAGTGCTTATTATATGTAAGGCACAGTTGAGATATAGTAACAAAAAACACTTAGTCCTTACTGCCAAGAAACTTATCCTTATGAGAGAAAACATGTTCAGCAAACTTTAAAAAGGAAGTAGAAGGAAAGAGAGAGATAGCTAAGATAGAGAGGCAGAGAATATCTAGGAGAGACAGGGATGAGGGAAAATCCAAGACAGAATCCAGCACAATGAGCCTTGATTTCCTTAGTCAAGTGGGAAAGAAGATCCAGTGTTAGGGGAGTAGACCAAATGACAAAAGTGGAGAAGCTAAGAGAGGAATAAACAGGGGAGAGGATAAACTTTGAAACACTTGCTAGGGGCAGTGTGATACTGTCAAAAAGAAGAAAATAAAATAGTTACCTTATATTTTCTTATTTGATAAATTTATAGACAACACAGTGCACACAGTTGCTGAACTTTGCTTAAGCATCATGGGAATAGAAGTGGAGAAACTAGAGAACCTATTGGAGTTGGCAAGATATCAAATGACAAGAGGTTAAGGGATTTAAGGAAACTATGAACTGACCACATTCGGGGTCAAAGCTATGATAGGAAGAAAGTAAACACAAAGCAGGCTTGATAGCCTGTGAAATCAGGGGGAGATGAGGTTACAATGAGGATAAAGAATGGATTAAGGAGTAGCAAGACAAAGCGAAGGAGGAATGAGCAGGAAAGTGTGAGAGGTAAATGTTAGAATAGTAGATCAGAGAGTTGGCAGTTATGGGTTCTGAAAATGTAAGAGGATAGATTGTGAAAGAAAAAACTTGAGCATGAAGGGGAATTCATGGACAACTGTGGGTTCCAGAACCACAATGGCAGCTGAGAGCAAGGGAGTATAAGGACTCCAGAGGGATAGGGAAACCCTGGCTGGGCAGAGGAGATCTGTAGTAAGAGAGGAAGAATATTTGTTAATGCCTGGAAGATGACAATTGAATCACAGTTGAAAAAGAAAAAGATAGATTATCATATCCAAAGTAGGTACCATTTGATTAAGCCTGCTTTCCTCTGTTCTCCCTCCAAACACCAAGAAGCAAAGGGTGGAGGTAGCAGGCAAACTCACCCAGATATTTACACTGGGAGATGCTTAACTTTCAAGTCATTCGGATCACTTGTCCACCTCCTTTGTCTCATCTCAAAATGGGAGGGGATGGCACATGTCCAGAAGTTATTTTTCACATGAGACATGCTATCAGATCCTGCTTATGGTTGGTGTCTGAGTCTCCGGTCCTAGAAATGGCTTCTGACAGCCAAAAGCCTGGTGTCTGCATTCTTGATGGTTCTGGATATTTGGAGGTGTGTGGTATTTTTTCTCAGGTGGTTTGGGAAGGAACTCAGACTATAGTAAGTGGAGAGAAAACCTTAACATTTAGTCTTGAGACAGGTTTCACCCACACAAGTCTGGTAGTGAAGGGACGAATAAAAGTTATGATTCTTCTAGGTCCATCTACCAGAAGAACTCGATGGTTAAAAGGGTTTGTAGTGAAGGTATAGTTGTTTTCTCATACACAGAGCAGAGAAGATCCAGATTCCACTTATAGTAATAGGCTATGGGCTAGAAAGTCTGTAAACTGAGTATATTATAGAGGCTGAGACTGCAAACTCCCCTTCTCTAACACTCTTTGACTGAAAGCACTGTGAAATAGTGATAAGGGTACTAGACTGAAAGTAAGGATATTCCAACTCTTCCCCTACTTCAGTGTGTGTTTTGAGCAATTTTAGAACTCACAACTTCATTCTGCTAATCTATATCCTTGCCACCAATGAACTCCTTAGGGAAAAAATCTCCAGGGTCAGATGAATTTGCAAGTGAAGTCTATCAAACATTCAAAGAGTAGTTAATTCCAATACTACTTAGACTATTTTGAAAAATTGGTGAAGGAGTCATATCAAATTCTTTTTAATGATACAAATATGGATCTGATAACTAAACAAGGAAGAGCGAAGGTGAACAATGAAAATTATAGACCAATTTCTCTAATGAATAAACATGTAAAAATTTTAAATAAGGTGTTGCCAAAGGAATACAGCAACTTATCACGAGACTAATATATTATGATCAGGTAGGATTTATACCAGGAATACAGGGCTGTTACAATATTAGGAAAACTATCATCATTATTGATCATATCAACAGTAAAACTAACAAAACCATATGATTATCTCAATAGATGCGGGAAAAGCTTTTGACAAAATGCAACACACATTCCTATTGAAAACACTGGAGAGCATAGGAATAAATGGAGCCTTCCTTAAAATAATAACCAATATCCACCTAAAACCATCAGTATTCATTATATGCAATGGGGATAATCTGGATGTATTTCCAATAACAGCAGGGATGAAATAAGGATGTCCATTATCACCACTATTATTCAATATGGTACTGGAAATGTTAATTTTAGCAATAAGAGAAGAAAAAGTAATTGAAAGAATTAGAATAGGCAGAAAAGAAACTAAGTTATCACTCTTTACAGATGATATGATAATATACTTAAAGAATCCTAGAGAATCAAGTAAAAAAACCACTTGAAATAATAAACAACTTCAGGAGTTGTAGGTTACAAAATAAACCCACATAAATCGTCTCCATTTCTATATATTACTAACGAAGCCCAACAGCAAGAGACAGAAAGAGAAATTCCATTTAAAGGTATGGCAGACACTATGAAATATCTGGGAGTCTACCTGCCAAAACAAATCCAGGGACCATATGAACACAACTGCAAAACACTTTTTGCACAAATGAAGTCAGATCTAAGTAAGTGGGAAAATATCAGTTCCTTGTGCGTAGGCTGCTCTAATATAAAAAAATGACAATTCTATCTAAATTAATTTACTTATTTAGTGCCATACCAATCAAACTACCAGAAAATTATTCTCTAGAGCCAGAAGAAATAATATCAAAATTCATATGGACTAACAAAAGGTTCAGAATATCAAGAGATTTAATTAAAAGAAATGCTAGGGAAGGTGGTCTAGACTTATCATTTCTCAAATTGTATTATAAAGCAGCAATCATCAAAACCACTTGGTACTGGTTAAGAAATATAAGGATATGAGGGGTGGAGCCAAAATGGCGGAGTAGAAAGACGCACATACACATAGCTCCGAACCCACAACCCATAGAACATCTGTAAATAGCAACTCACTGCGAATTCTGCAGGACCAGAGGCCACAGAACATTGGAGCGAAGGAGATTTCTGTTCTGGAGGGACCTGCAAGCCTCTCTCAAAAGGTCCTTTGTGCCGCGGACTGGGAGCCAAGTACAGCCCTGCTGCGGCCGTGGCACCGAGATGAGCAGATCTCAGCAGGCTTCAGGGACAGAATCTCCAGCGGCCACGCGGGTCCCTCCACCCACAGGTGATGGGGGTCAGTGAGAGGGTTTCTTTGGTGGGTCGAGAGGGGAGTGGGGTGCCCCCAAAACTCATGCCCCCTCAGGAGGCAGAAGCGGAGGTGGGAGAAGACAGGGGCTCCCAAAGCAGGCAGGAGCCTGAATCCATTGTTGAAGGTCTCTGCATAAACCCCCTGAGGGAACTGAGCCCAAGAGGTGGCCCTGCCCCCACCTGAGCACCTGAACTTAATCTCACACTGACTAGCAGCCCTGCCCGCGCCAAAAGCCCTAAGGCTGGGAAGCAGCATTTG
The DNA here is from genome assembly GCF_028372415.1 of Notamacropus eugenii. Lineage (NCBI taxonomy): Eukaryota > Metazoa > Chordata > Mammalia > Diprotodontia > Macropodidae > Notamacropus > Notamacropus eugenii. Next base: position 4,925,051 of record NC_092873.1, read on the forward strand.
AATCTCAGACCCCAAGCGCTGGCTGGGAGGATCTGGAGGCAAAGTGGGTGTGAAGAGAATATTCAGAAGTCAAGTCACTGGCTGGGAAAATGCCCAGAAAAGGGAAAAAAAATACGACTATAGAAGGTTACTTTCTTGGTGAACAGGCATTTCCTCCCTTCCTTTCTGATGAGGAAGAACAATGCTTACCATCAGGCAAAGACACAGAAGTCAAGGCTTCTATATTCCAGCCCACTCAATGCGCTCAGGCCATGGAAGAGCTCAAAAAGGATTTTGAAAATCAAGTTAGAGAGATGAAGGAAAAACTGGGAAGAGAATTGAGTGACATGTAAGCAAAGCATGAAAAACAAGTAAACACCCTGCTAAAGGAGACCAAAAAAAAATTCTGAAGAAAATAACACCTTGAAAAATAGGCTACCTCAATTGGCAAAAGAGGTTCAAAAAGCCAATGAGGAGAAAAATGCTTTCAAAAGCAGAATTAGCCAAATGGAAAAGGAGATTCAAAAGCTCACTGAAGAAAATAGTTCTTTCAAAATTAGAATGGAACAGATGGAGGCTAATGCCTTGATGAAAAACCAAGAAATCACAAAAGAAGACCAAAAGAATGAAAAAATGGAAGACAATGTGAAATATCTCACTAGAAAAACAACTGACCTGGAAAATAGATCCAGGAGAGACAATTTAAAAATTATGGGCCTACCTGAAAGCCATGATCAAAAAAAGAGCCTAGACATCATCTTTCATGAAATTATCAAGGAAAACTTCCCTGAGATTCTAGAACCAGAGGGAAAAATAAATATTCAAGGAATCCACCAATCACCTCCTGAAAGAGATCCAAAAAGAGAAACTCCTAGGAATATTGTGGCCAAATTCCAGAGTTCCCAGGTCAAGGAGAAAATGTTGAAAGCAGCTAGAAAGAAACAATTCAACTATTGTGGAAATACAATCAGGATAACACAAGATCTAGCAGCTTCTACATTCAGGGATCGAAGGTCATGGAATATGATATTCCAGAAGTCAAAGGAACTAGGAGTAAAACCAAGAATCACCTACCCAGCAAAACTGAGTATACTGCTTCAGGGGAAAAATTGGTCTTTCAATGAAATAGAGGACTTTCAAGCCTTCTTGATGAAAAGACCAGAGCTGAAAAGAAAATTTGACTTTCAAACACAAGAATGAAGAGAAGCATGAAAAGGTGAACAGCAAAGAGAAGTCATAAGGAACCTACTAAAGTTGAACTGTTTACATTCCTACATGGAAAGACAATATTTGTAACTCTTCAAACTTTTCAGTATCTGGGTACTGGGTGGGATTACACACACACACATGCACACACGCACACACACATAGAGACAGAGTGCACAGAGTGAATTGAAGAGGATGGGATCACATCTTTAAAAAATGAAATTAAGGAGTGAGAGAGAAATATATTGGGAGGAGAAAGGGAGAAATGGAATGGGGCAAATTATCTCTCATAAAAGAGGCAAGCAAAAGACTTATTAGTGGAAGGATAAAGAGAGGAGGTGAGAGAAAAACATGAAGCTTACTCTCATCGCATTCCACTAAAGGAAGGAATAAAATGCACACTCATTTTGGTATGAAAACCTATCTTACAGTACAGGAAAGTGGGGGATAAGGGAATAAGCAGGGTGGGGGGGATGATGGAAGGGAGGACATGGGGAGGAGGGAGCAATTTGAGGTCAACACATGGGGAGGGACAGGATCAAAAGAGAATAGAAGTAATGGGGGACAGGATAGGATGGAGGGAAATATAGTTAGTCTTATACAACACAACTATTATGGAAGTCATTTGCAAAACTACACAGATTTGGCCTATATTGAATTGCTTGCCCTCCAAAGGGAAGGGGTGGGGAGGGAGGGAGGTAAAGAAGTTGGAACTCAAAGTGTTAGGAATAACTGTCGAGTAATGTTCTTGCCACTAGGAAATAAGAAATACAGGTAAAGGGTTATAGAAAGTTATCTGGCCCTACAGGACAAAAGAGAAGACAGAGACAAGGGCAGAGAGGGATGATAGAAGAGAGAGCAGATTGGTCATAGGGGCAATTAGAATGCTTGGTGTTTGGGGGAGAGGGGACAAAAGGGGAGAAAATTTGGAACCCAAAATTTTGTTAAAATGAATGTTAAAAGTTAAATAATTAAACAAATTAAAAAAAATACAATACAAAAAAAAAGAAGAAATATAAGGATATACCAATGGAATAAGTTAGGTATTCAAGACACAGTAGTCAATGAATATAACAGTCTACTGTTTGATACATCCAAGGATCCCAGCTTCTAGGATAAGAACTCACTGTCTGACAAAAACTGCTGGGAAAACTGGGTAACAGTGTGGTGGAAACTGGTGATAGACCAATGCCTGACACTGTACGCAAGAATAAAGTCCAAATGGATACATGGTCTAGTTATAAACATTGAGACTATAAACAAATTAAAGGAGCAAAGAATAATGTATATGTCAGACTTATGGAGAATGGAGAAATTTATGACCAAAATTTTATGAAGTGCAACATGGATAATTTTGATTACATTAAATTGAAAATTTTTTGCACAAGCCCAATGCAACCAAGATTAGGAGGGAAGCAGAAAACTGGGAAAGAATTTTTGCAATTAGTGTCTGTGCTAAAGGCCTCATTTCCAACATATATAGAGAATTGAGTCAAATGTACAAGAATACAAGTCATTCCCCAATTAATAAATGGTCAAGGGATATGAATAGGCAGTTTTCAGAGGAAAAAATTAAAGCTATCTATAGCCATACAAAAAAAAAATGCTCTAGATCACTATTGATTAGAGAAATGCAAATCAAAAGAATTCTGACATACCATATTACACCTATCACATTGGCTAATGTGATAAAACAGAAAGATGATAAATGTTGGAAAAGATGTGGCAGAGTTGGAACACTAATTCATTGTTGATGGAGCTGTGAGCTCATCCAACCATTCTGGAGAGCAATTTGGAACTATGAACAAAGGGCTACAAAAATGTGCATACCTTTTGACCCAGACGTTTTGCTTCTAGGACTGTATCTCAAAGAGACGTAAAAAGGGGAAAAGGTCCCATATGTACAAAAATGTTTACAGTAGCTCTTTTTGTGGTGGCCAAGAACTGGAAATCAAGAAAATGCCATCAATTTGAGAATGACTGAACAAGTTGTGGTATATGATGTAATGGAAGACTGTTGTGCTATAAGAAATGATGAACAGGAGGACTTCAGAGAGGCCTGAAGGACTTATATGAACTGATGGTGAGTGAAATGAATAGAACCAGGAGAAAATTATACACAATAATAGCCACAATGGGCAAGGACATCTCTGGTAGACCAAGCTCTTCACAGCAATGTAAGGACCTAAAACATTCCCAAAGGAATCTTGAGACAAAATGCCATGCACATCCAGAAAAAGAACTATCAAATTGAAAGGCAGAATGAAGCTGTCTATTTTCTCTTATGTTATATTTGCTTTTTCTAGTGGTTTCTCCCATTTATTTTTGTGCTTATATGTAACATGACTAATGTGAAAATGTGTTTAATAAGAATGTATATGTAGAAGTCATTGATGGCATGCTGTCTCGGGGAGGGAAGGTGGAAGGAGAGGGAGAAAGTCTAACACCTATGGAAGTGATTGTAGAAGACTGAAAACAAATAAATTAATTAAAAAATAATCTATATTCTCATCTAGAAGAACCCAGTGCACATACCTCCCTAGTACTTCCCTTAAAACACATACAATATAATGACACTCAGTGACAGAGGAAAAGTCCTACCATACTTCAACTCCACCATTCTACTCTTATTCTGCTGGGGCTCTGCATAATCAATCACTGACAAGTCCTGTCAATTCCACCAATGAGTTGATGATTCTACCATCCAATAGATGAAACAACATTTGTTAAGAACCTCATATATGATAAGCAATGTGACCTAACACTGAATATAAAAACAAAAAATGAAAATATTCATATACCCAAGAATCTTGCAAGTAAACACTAAATTTAAACGAAGATGATCATGACGTAGTTTTGGAGGGAGGAAGACCTAGTAGCTAGGGGATTTGGTAAAGCCTTATGCAGGGGGTTAAGCTAAACTGGAGTTTGTGCTGAGCTTTAGAGGAAACCAGGGATTCTAAGAGGAGGAAGTAAGGAGCAAGACCATGCTGGGGGTGAGGGGTGGACAGTGGAAAGCATCAGAGGGTACAGCATCATCTGTGAGGAACAGAAAGCACAACATTTTGACTGGATCATAAAATGTATAACTGGGTCCTGAATGTGTACTATATCTTTAAAGTTAAATACAATCATAGGTTCATAGATCTAGAACAGGAACATATCTCTGAGGGCATCTAGTCTAACACTAATTTGGGTTTTCTCATTTGTTTGGGTTTTTTGGTTTCTTTCTTTGTTTATTACTGTTGAGGGAACTGGGGTCTAGAGAAGTTAAATTACTTTCCCAAGGTAATACAAATAATAAGTATTAGGATTCCATATGAATGAAGGTCATGTGACAACAGAGCCAGTGTTCTCTTCACTGTACCATGCAGATAATTGACAGCCAGATTGTGAAGGACTTTAAATGATAAAGAGGGTTTGTGTTTGATCCTAAAGGGATTGATTGGGAATTCACTAGTTTTTTGATCAAATGAGTGACATGTGCTTTAGGAACATCACTTTGGCAACTGTCTTGTGGAAGGTTTGGAGAAAAGAAAAGTCAGATGTAGCAAACGATTATTGCAAACATGAAGGAAACATATGATGAGGTCCTGTACTAGTGTGGTTATGATGGGAATAGAAAGAAAGTAACAGGTTGAGAGATGGGGGGAGGGGCAGAGTTGCTGAGATTTCTACCAGAATGGATAAAAAGATTGAGAAAGACTGAAGAATTGAGAATAACTCTAGGGTTGGGGATATGCATTCCAGAAAGATTGGGGAATCGTTAAAAATGGCAAAGTTAGGAGCAGCAGCAGACTGGGGACAGGGGACAGGGGACAGGGAGGAGACAATGAGACCTGTTGTGACATGTAGAGTTTCTGGAAACAACTCATTTCTCTCAATTCAAAAAGCTACCACCCTCACTTGCAATCTTGTTAAAATTTCTACTTACTTTCTTTGTTCCCATTTCTCATCTTCTCTAATTCATCCTCCACAAAACTTCAAAAATACTTTTCCTAAGGCACAAGTATTTCCAGAAATGAGATATAAAAATATTAAGCAGAATATGTGACCAAGCAGAAAGTAGAGCTCAGGGAATGAGAAAGAAGTCAAGCTTTTGTTTTGAATTTATTTGGGCTGGGTTTCATGTTACTTTGTGCAGGAAGTAATACAAGATAATAGCAACCAACAAAATGCTAAGTTAAAACTTTTCCATCATAATGTATTTCACCATTCTTTTCACTGAAGTCTTTGATTTTCTTATGTTAGATGAACAGGGAACTAGATCCTTAAGTCTTTATCAAATTGATCATAAACCCAGAAAATATAAGTGCTACCTGCATCAGAAGGTGGGTCAAAAAATGACAATAAAGGGTTGACAATAAAATAAATAATTATTTTAAGTTCTCCATCCTTTTGGGTCAAATAGAATAATCTTAAACCTTATTCCCCCTAGCTACTAAAGACTTGCCTTCAAGAATAGCTTATATTTGATTTCTATGAGCCTTATATATACATAATTATAAGTCCTGCCTCTTCAAAAAAGATTTCTTTTTATGATGCAGTTTGGGGATGAAGGTGTCCAAAATAATACTTTTGCACAATAAAAAGGAATGAAATTAATATATGACCTATTTTCAGAGGTGAAAAGCATCCATATCTGAATGAAGTATTTTTTTCTTTTTTATTAGTTAATTAATTAAGCTTTTGTTTTCAACATTCACTTCCACAAGATTTTGAATTTCAGAGGAGGAGCCAAGATGGTGGAGTAGAAAGACACACATATGCTAGCTCCTGACCCACAGCCCATAAAATACCTGTAGAGAAGAACTCCCAACAAATTAGGGAGCAGCAGAAGCCACAGAACAACGGAGCAGAGGAGATTTCTGTTCCCGAGAGCCCTGAAAAACCAACATCAAATGTCCGTTGTGCCCTGGACCTGGAGCAGAGCACAGCCCTGCCTTGGCTGCACGGCACCAAGAGGAGCAGATCTCAGCAGGCTTCAGGGACAGAATCTCCAGCAGCCACGCAGGTCCCTCCACCCACAGACACCAAATATCAGTGAGAGTCTTTTTGGCTCGCCAGGAGGGGAGTGGGGTGTCTCCATGGCTCGGGCCCCCTCAGGAGGCAGCAGTGGAGGCAACAGCAGACAAGGGCTCCCAGGGCAGGCAGGAGCTCGGATCAATTGTTGAAGGTCTCCACATAAACCCCCTGAGGGAACTGAGCCCAGTGTGGATGCCCTGCCCCCACCTGAGCACCTGAACTTTATCTCACATTGAATAGCAACCCCACCCCCGCCCAAAGCCCTGAGGCTGGGAAGCAGCATTTGAATCTCAGACCGCAAGTGATGGCTAGATGGATCTGGAGGCCAGGTGTGTATGGACAGGACACTCAGAAGTCAAGTCACTGGCTGGGAAAATGCCCAGAAAAGGGGAAAAAAAATAAGACTATAGAAGGTTACTTTCCTGGTGAACCGGTGTCTCCTCCCATCCTTTCAAATGAGGAAGAACAATGCTTACCATCAGGGAAAGACATAGAAATAAAGGCTTCTGTATCCCAAACATCCAGAATAAATATTCAATGGGGTCAGGCCATGGAAGAGCTCAAAAAGGATTTTGAAAATCAAGTTAGAGGTGGAGGAAAAGCTGGGAAGAGAAATGAGAGAGATGCAAGAAAAGCATGAAAAGCATCCTTGCTAAAGGAGATCCAAAAAAATGCTGACGAAAATAACACCTTGAAAAACAGGCTAACTCAATTGGCAAAAGGGGTTCAAAAAGCCAATGAGGAGAAGAATGCTTTCAAAAGCAGAATTAGCCAAATGGAAAAGGAGATTCAAAAGCTCACTGAATAAAATAGTTCTTTCAAAATTAGAATGGAACAGATGGAGGCTAATGACTTTATGAGAAATCAAGAAATCACAAAACAAAACCAAAAGAATGAAAAAATGGAAGACAATGTGAAATATCTCACTAGAAAAACAACTGACCTGGAAAATAGATCCAGGAGAGACAATTTAAAAATTATGGGCCTACCTGAAAGCCATGATCAAAAAAAGAGCCTAGACATCATCTTTCATGAAATTATCAAGGAAAACTGCCCTGAGATTCTAGAACCAGAGGGAAAAATAAATATTCAAGGAATCCACCAATCACCTCCTGAAAGAGATCCAAAATGAGAATCTCCTAGGAATATTGTGGTCAAATTCCAGAGTTCCCAGGTCAAGGAGAAAATATTGCAAGCAGCTAGAAAGAAACAATTCAAGTACTGTGGAAATACAATCAGGATAACACAAGATCTAGCAGCTTCTACATTAAGGGATCATGGAATATGATATTCCAGAAGTCAAAGGAACTAGGACTAAAACCAAGAATCATCTACCCAGAAAAACTGAGTATAATACTTCAGGGGAAAAATTGGTCTTTCAATGACATAGAGGACTTTCAAACATTCTTGATGAAAAGACCAGAGCTGAAAAGAAAATTTGACTTTCCAACACAAGAATGAAGAGAAGCATGAAAAGGCAAACAGCAAAGTCATAAGGGACTTACTAAGGTTTAACTGTTGACATTCCTACATGGAAAGACAATATTTGTAACCCTTGAAACTTTTCAGTATCTGAGTAGTTGGTGGGATAACATACACACACACACACACACTCATGCACACACACACAGAGAGACAGAGCACAGAGTGAATGGAATAGGATGGGATCATATCTTAAAAAAAATGAAATCAAGGAGTGAGAGAGAAATATATTGGGAGGAGAAAGAGAGAAATGGAATGGGGAAAATTATCTCTCATAAAAGAGACAGGCAAAAGACTTTTTAGTGGAGGGAAAAAGAGGGGAGATGAGAGAAAAATATGAAGTTTACTCTCATCACATTCGACTAAAGGAAGGAATAAAATGCACACTCATTTTGGTATGAAAACCTATCTTACAGTACAGAAAAGTGGGGGAAAAGGGGACAAGCAGGGTGGGGGGATGATGGAAGGGAGGGCAATGGGAGGAGGGAGCAACTTGAAGTCAACACTCTTGGGGAGGGACAGGATCAAAAGAGAGAATAGAAGCAATGGGGGACTGGATAGGATGGAGGGAAATATAGTTAGTCTTACACAACATGGCTATTATGGAAGTCATTTGGAAAACTACACAGATATGACCTATATTGAATTGCTTGCCTTCCCAAAGGGAATGGGTGGGGAAGGAGGTATGAAGAGAAGTTGGAACTCAAAGTTGAAATACAGGGAATAGGGTGTAGAAAGTTATCTGGCCCTACAGGACAAAAGAGAAGATGGGGACAAGGGAAGGGAGGGATGATAGAAGAGAGGGCAGATTGGTGACAGGGGCAATCAGAATGCTCGGTGTTTGGGGGTAAGGGTAGGGGACAAATGGGGAGAAAATTTGGAACCCAAAATTTTTTGAAAATGAAGGTTAAAAGTTAAATTAATTAATTAAAAATAAAAAAAACAAAAGATTTTGAATTTCAATTTTCTTCCCATGTCTTCCCTTCACCTACCTGATTACAGCATGTATCCTGATTACCCCTTCCCCCAATCTGCTCTCCCTTCTATCACACCCTTCTTTTCTCTTATCCCCTCCCCATCTTGTAATAGATTTTTATAACCCAATAGCTGTGTGCCTTATTTACCAGTTGCATATACAAACAATTTTTCACATTTGTTTCTTAACCTTTGAGTTCCAGCTTCTCTCCCTTCCTCCCTTCTCACCCATCACCATTGAAAAAGGAAGCAATTCGATGTAGTTTATACATGTGTAGTCATGCAAAATAATTCCATAACAATCATGTTGTGAAAACCTAGCTATATTTCCCTCCATCCTATCCTGCCCCCCATTTATTCTATTCTCTATTTTGACCTTGTCCCTCCTCAAAAGTGTTTATTCTAATTACCTTTTCCTCCCATTTGCTCTTCCTTCTATTATTCCCTCCAGCCCCTGCTTATCCCCTTCACCCCTACTTTCCTGTAGGGTAAGACAGATTTTCATCCAAATTGAGTGTGTATGTTATTTCCTCCTTAAGTCAAACATGATGAGACTAAGGTTCACTCTTTCCCTCTCACCTCCCCCTTTCCCCACCTCTTTTGAAAAACTTTTCTTTGCTTCTTTTATGTGAGAGATAATTTACCCCCATTCTATTTCTCTCTTTTTTCTTCTCCCAATATATTTCATCTCTCATCCCTTATTTTATTATTTTAGATATCCCTTCATGTTCAACTCACCCTGTGCCCTCTGTGTGTGTATATACACACAGACACACATACACACACATATACAACTATATCTATATATCTGTATCTACTATCTATCTACCTATCTATCTATCTATCTATCTATCTATCTATCTATCTATCTATCTATCTGTCTGTCTGTCTGTCTGTCTATCTATCTGTCTGTCTGTCTGTCTGTCTGTCTAATAGTCCCTCCAACTAACCTAATACTGAGAAAAGTCTCAAGAGTTACAAATATTATCTTTTGACAGGAATGCAAGCAGCTCAACCTTAGTAAGTCCCTTATGAGTTCTCTTTCCTGTTTACCTTTTCATACTTCTCTTGACTTGTATTTGAAAGTCAAATTTTCTATTCAGTTCTGGCTTTTTGATCAAGAATGCTTGAAACTCCTCTATTTCATTGAATGACCATTTTTCCCCTGAAGACTTATACTCAGTTTTGCTGGATAGGTAATTCTTGGTTTTAATCCTACCTCATTTGACCTCTGGAATATCATATTACAAGGCCTCCAATCTCTTAATTTAGGAACTACTAGATCTCATGTTATCCTCATTGTGTTTCCACAATACTCAAATTGTTTCTTTCGGCTGCTTGCAATATTTTCTCCTTGATCTGGGAGCTCTGCAATTTGGCTATCATATTCCTAAGAGTTTTCCATTTGGGAATCTCTTTCAGGAAGTGATCAGTGAATTCTTTCAATATCAATTTTACCCTCTGTTTCTAGAGAATCAGGCAGTTTTCCTTGATAATTTCTTTTTTTTTAATTTAATTTTTCATTTTTAACACAGTTTATAACAGATAAAACAATTCAAACGTTTGGTCAGGTGTTACTTTTTTTTAAAGCATTTCCAGTATGGACCACAAAAGAATATTTTTTTTTTTAACATCAACCAACTGAGAAACAAATAATATTTATCTTGCTAAACTTCACAAGCTCTTGACCTAATTGTCTCCACAGTATTACTAAGAATTAAAGGACCCTAACTTATTGTCGGTGGTCTAAAGTCCTATGCTTAATAGCTTAATTTTAGACTTAACCTTGGAAGTTCCCTTACCAATAATCTATAATTTAATAGGGTATTAAGCTTACAAAACTTTTGACTATAGGAAATTGCCACCAAGAGTAGGGATATTGCAAGGAACACAATATCTCCCCAACTTCATGTCAATTCCAGGCAGGATTAGATTGTCCACTTGCATTCAGTCAGGCTTAAAGTCTTCCAGGTGTCAGTGGGGAAATGGAGTCAGGAGAATCCCACCTCAGCCCATGCTGAACAGCTGCTCTCCCACCCTTCCCTTGAGTTCATACCTATGCAGTTCATACCAGTGTCTCATCAGTTTACTGGCATCATGTATTGGAGGCTCAGATCGCCTTTCTTGCTACCCATACCTGGAGTCAGACTAAGAAGAATAGTCACTTAATAGTCCCATAGCATCTAAAAATGGCAAGTTCCAATAACCAGGTTTCAAATATGATTATAATTTCACTTCAGCTAACGGATATCTTTTGAGGCAAGTCTTAAGTGACTAAGATGCCTTTCTATACACGTTCTAGTTCCTGATTAAATGGCAATCATAAAATCAAATTTACCATTAAAACCCTGACTTTTCCATCAATGCCAAATGTTACCCAAGGTTACCTGCCTCTAGGAAATTTAGACTAAAATTCTTTTCCCCAAACTAAGGATGTCATTGATTTATTCTCAGTAATTAATTCAGTCAATTGTTTTAATACTAATTGCTTTTACCTCAGTTTGCAACATGTCCAATTTTTCTCCCCATCACTCCCTTCCCCCAGCTTCCTAATACCTTGCATTCTCATTACTCCTTCCCTCAATGTACCCTCCCTTCTATCACACCCCACCCTTCCCTTATCCCCATCTTCTCTCTTTTGTTGTAGGGCAAGATAAATTTCTATACCCCATTCCCTGTATTTCTTATTTCCCAATTATATGCAATAAAAATTCTCAACATTAGTTTCTAATACTTTGAATTCCAACTTCTCTCTCTCCCCCCTCCCTCTCCAGCCCCACTGAGAAGACAAGCAATTCAATACAGACTAAATATGTGTTGTTTTCAAAAGACTTTCATAATAATCATGCTGTGTAATACTAATTATATTGCCCTCTGTCCTACTCTATCCCTCCTTATTTCCCCCCCACAACTGACCTTGCCCCTTCTCGAAAGTATTTGTTTCTAGTGACTCCCTTCTCCCATTTGCCCTCCCTCCTAATATTCCCTTCACCCCACTTGTTGCCTCCTCTCCTACTTTTCTGTAGTGTGATATAAATTTTCATATCAAATTTAGTGAGCATGTTATTCCCTCCTTCAGCCACAAGTGGAGAGAGTAGCTTCATTTTCCCCCTCTCCCCTTCTCCCTTTTCTCCTCCACTGAACAAGATTTTTCTTATCTCTTTTATGAGTTATAGACTGCCCTGTTCCATTTCTCCCTTTCCTCCTTCACCTCTTAATTTTTATTTTATTTTATTTTATGTTTTGTGTGTGGATATCATCTCTTCTGATTCAACATACCCTGTACTCTCTATCTATGTGTGTGTGTGTGTGTGTGTGTGTGTGTGTGTATAATCTCTCCATCTACCCAAATACTGAGAAAAGATTCAAGAGTTATAAATGTTTTCTTTCCATGTAGCAATGTAAATAGTTCAGCTTGAGAGTCTTTTATGATTTTTCTTTCCTATTTACCTTTTCATGCTTCTCTTGATTCTTGTCTTGGGAAGTCAAATTTTCTATGCAGATCTGGTCTTTTTCTCAATATGAATGATTGAAAGTCCTCGATATCATTGAATGACCATTTATTCCCTTGAGGTATTATACTCAGATTCGCTGGGTAGGTGATTCTTGCTTTCAATCCCAGTTCCTTTGACCTTTGAAATATCCCATTCCAAGCCCTTCAATCCCTTAATATTGAAGCTGCCAGGTCCTGTGTTATTCTGATTGTATTTTCACAATACTCAAATTGTTTCTTTCTAGCTACTTGTAATATTTTCTCCTGGACCTGGGAACTCTGAAATTTGGCCACAATATTTCTAGGAGTTTCTCTCTTCAGGTCTCTTTCAGGAAGTGATCGGTGGATTCTTTCAATATTTATTTTGCCCTCTGATGCTAGAACATCTGGGCAGTTTTCCTTGATAATTTCATGCAAGATAATGTCTAGGCTCTTTTTTTGATCATGGCTTTCAGATAATCCCATAATTTTTAAATTGTTTCTCCTGGATCTATTTTCCAGGTCAGTTATTTTTCTCATGAGATATTTCACATTATCTTCTATTTTTTCAAATTATTTGGTTTTGTTTACCAACTGCTTGGTTTAACTCATAGGCATTCATTTTCCTGAACTCAGTTCTCTCTTTCAACGAATTATTTTGTCCAGTGAGCTTTTGAACTTTCTCCTCCATTTGGCTAATTGTGCTTTTTAAAACCTCCTTTTCCTCATTAGCTTTTCGGACTTCTTTTTCCAATTGAGGTAGTCTCTTTTTAAAGCTATTATTTTCCTCAGCATTTTTTTGGTTCTCCTTTAGTAAGCTGCTAACTTGTTTTTTAAGGTGTTCTATTGCCTGAGTCCATTTTAAGTTCCCTTTGGAGAGGACTTGACTTCTTCTGAAGTATGCCTTGTTCTTCCTCATCTGAAAGATGGGGGGAGACACCTGTTCCCCAAGAAAGTAACCTTCTATGGTCTTATTTTTTTCCCCTTTTGTGGGCATTTTCCCAGCCATTTACTTGACTTCTGAGTTTCCTCTCCACACCCATCTCGCCTCCAGTTCCATCAAGCCAGCACTAGGGGCTGAAATTCAGGTGAGCTGCTCCAAAGCCTCAGGGGCTTTAGACAGGGGCAGGGCTGCTATTCAATATCAGATTAAAATTGAGTGCTCAGGAGGGGGCAGGGCTGCCACACAGGGCTCAGTTCCTTCAGGGGGTTTAACATGAGACCTTCAAGAATGGATGCTGGCTACTGCCAGCTTTAGGACCCCGCTGCTGGCTCTACTGCTGCCTCCTGAGGAGGCCCAAGTTATGGGGACACCCTGCTCCCTTCTCGGCCAGCCAAAAAGACCCTTTCACTGACCTTTGGCGCCTGTGGGTTGAGGGATCTGTGCTGCCTCTGGAGATTATGTCCCTGAAGCCTGCTTGGATCTGCTCCTTTCAGTGCCTCATGGCCAAAGCAGGGCTGGGCTATGCTCTGCATCCTGTGCATGACAGACCTTTCCTGTCAGTCTTTCAGGTCACTGTGGGATAGAAATCTCCTCCACTCCATTGTTCTGTGGCTTCTGCTGCTCTAGAATTTGTTGAGAGTTCTTCTTCACAGTTATTTTATGGGCTGTGGGGTATGAGCTAGTGTATGTGTGTCTTTCTACTCTGCCATCCTGGCTTGGCCCTGGCCCCCCTTGATAATTTCTTGAAAGATGATGTCTAGGCTCTTTTTTTGATCATGACTTTCAAGTAGCCCAATAATTTTTAAATTATCTCTCCTGGATCTATTATCCATGTTAGTTGTCTTTCCAGTGAGATATTTCACATTGTCTTCTATTTTTTCATTCTTTTGGTTTTGTTTTATAATTTCTTATTTTTTCATAAAATCATTAGCTTCCATTTGTTCCATTCCAATCTTTAAGGAATTATTTTCTTCAGTGAGCTTTTGGCCCTCTTTTTGCCATTTATATAATTCTACTTTTTAAGGCGTTCTTCTCCTCATTGGCTTTTTAGATTTTTTTTGACATTTGAGGTAGTCTATGTTTTAGGGGAGTTATTTTCTTCAGCATTTTGGGATTCCCTTCAGCAAGCAGTTGACTTGTTTTTTCATGATTTTCTTTCATCACTCTCATTTCTCTTCCTAATTTTTCCTCTACTTCTCTCACTTGATTTTCAAAATTATTTTTGAGCTCCTATTTTTCTTGGAGGATTTGGATGTAGGATCTTTGACTTTGTTGTCTACTTGTAGTTGTATATTTTCATCTTCCCTGTCACCAGAGTAAGATTCTGTAGTGTGGTTTTTTCCCCTGTTTTTTGTCATTTCACCAGCCAATTACTTCACTTTTGAGTTCTTTGTCAAGGTAGTTCTCTGCTTCCAGTTGGAGTGGAGGGTATTACTGTTAGCCACTTGATCTCCCCATAATCTGAGGGCCTAGAGCTCCAGAAGCCGTCACTGCCACTGCTCCTGCTGCTGCAGCAGCTGCTGCAGGCTCCTTCACCCCCTCTGCTGCCCTGGAGCTGGCACCTGGGCCACACCACTCTAACTCTCTCACACAGGTCTCACAGGTTTTTTCCACTGACTTTCCAATTTTTCCTCCTTGTTTTGAGGTTGTGGAGTCTGGAACCACCACAGGTGCCAGTGATTCAGTCCCCGTGATGCCTGCTCAGGTCCCATCTGTACCAGCGCAGCCTACCCTGGACTACACTCTGCTCCCAGCCCTATGCTATAAATGCTTCCCATCACCCTTCCAGGCTGTCTTGAGCTGGAGCTTTGCTTGCTCCATCTTTCAAACTTCTACACATTACCAACAAAGTTCAGCAGTAGAGACAGAGAGTGAAATTCCATTCAAAACATAGACAACATAAAATATATGGGTATCTACCTGCCAAGAAAAACCAAGTTCTTATATGAACACAATTAGAAAACACCTTTTAAAAAATAAAGCCAGATCTAAAGAATTGGAAAATATATCAATTACTCATGGATAGGCTGAGTAAATACAATAAAAATGACAATTTCTGCCTAAACTAATTTACTTATTCAGTGCCATACCAATCACACTACCAAAAAATATTTTATAGAACTAGAGAAAATAACAACAAAATTCACCTAGAAGTACAAAAGGTCTGCAATATCAAGGGAATTAATGAAAAAAAAAAAAACAATGCAAAGGAAGGCAGCTTACAAGTACCACATCTCAAACTGTATTATAAAGCAGTAATCAGTGAAACTATCTGACTTGTTAAGAAATACAGTGGTCAATCAGCAAGACACAGAAGTTAATGTTCATAGTAACCTTATGTTTAATAAAACCAAAAACCTCAGCCTCTGTGATAAGAACTCACTATTTGACAAAAATAACTGGGAAAACTGGAAAACAATATGGCAGAAGCTATGTATAGACCAACTTCTCACAGAGTATATAAGGTCAAAATGGTACATGATTTAGAAATAAAAGATGATACCACAAGCATATTAGGAGAGCAAAGAATAGTTCACCTGTCAGATCTATGGAGAAGTGAATAATTTGTGACTAAATTAGAGATAAAAAGTATTACAAAATATTTAATAGGCAATTTTGATTCTATCAAATTAAGAAGATTTTGCACTGAAAAACCCAAATGCAACCAAGATTAGAAGGAAAGGAGAAAGCTGGGAAATAATCTTTACAGAAAGAGTCTCTTAGAAAAGTCTTATTTCTCAAATATATAAAGAGCTGAGTCAAACTTGTAAGAATACAAACCCTTCCACAATTGATAAATGGTCAAAGGATATAAATAGGCAGTGTTTGGAAGAAATCAAAGCTATCTAAAATCATATGAAGAAATGCTCTCAATCAATTTTGATCAGAGAAATGCAAATTAAAAGAACTCTGAGTTATCAACCCACACCTATCAAATTGACTAATATGATAGAAAAGGAAAATGAGTAATGTTGAAGAGGATGGAGGAAAATTCGGACACGAAAACACTGTTGGTGAAGTTGTGAATTAATTTAACCATTCTGGAGAATGATTTGGAACTATGGTCAAGGGGCAATCAAATGCATATCCTTTGATCCAACAATAGTAGTACTAGGTCTACATCTCAAAGAGATCATTAAAAAGGGGAAAGTTCTTCTATGCAACATGATTAATGTGAAAATGTTTTTAATAAGAATGTATGTGTAGAACCCACATAAGACTACATGAGATCGCAGGGAGGGAGGGGAGATGGAGGGGGAGAAAATTTAAGATTTATAGAAGTGATTCTTGAAAACAAAACAAATTAATTAAATTTTTAAAAAGAGAACATTAAAAGGAGGGAGTATCTACATGCACAAAAAATATGTGTATCAGCTCTTTTCATGGTGGCAAAAAATTGGAAATTGAGGGGATGCCCATCATCTGGGCAATGGCTGAATATGTTGTGGTATATGAATGTAATTGAATACTATTGGGCAATAAGAAATTATGATCAAACAGATCTCAGAAGAGCCTGGAAAGTCTTCTATGAACTAATGCAAAATGAAATGAGCAGAACAAAGAGAACATTGTGTGATGATCAACTCTTAATAACTTAGCTCTCCTCAGCAACAGTGATCCAAGTAAATTACAAAGGACTCATGATGGAAAATACTATCCATAACAAAAACAAATAAACAAACAAACAAACAAACAAACCAAAAGCTAATGGATTCTGACTGCAAATTGAAGCAGGGTCTTTTCATTTTATTTTTTTCCTTTTATATGTTTCTTCTTTCACAACATGACTAATATGGAAATATGGTTCACATGATGGCACATGTATAATCTATAACAAATAGTTTATACTTTGGGGAAGAGGGAGGAGAGGGAGGCAAAAAATTTTGAAATTCAAAATTTTGTAAAAATGAATAAAAATTAATCTGGAAAAACACAAGCTCAGCTATATCAAGAAAATCAATGAAAAAATGCAAAATAAGGTGGTTTTCCCATACCAGATGTCAAACTCTATTATAAAGTGATAATTATCAACACAATCTAAGAAATAGTGTGGATCAGTGGAGTAGAATAGGTACAAATTACATTATGGTAAATGACCATAGTAATATAGTGTATGATATACCCCAAGATCCAAAAACTAACTATTTGACAAAAACTTCTGGGAGAACTGGAAAATCATATGCCAAAAACAAGATATAGACCAACATCTCACACCAGTCAAAATGGATACATGATTTGCACACACAGGTGAAACCATAAGCAAATTAAGAGAACATGAAATAGGTTATCTATCACATTTATAGATAAGGGGAGAATTTGGGATGAAAGAAAATACAGAGAGCATTAAAAGATGCAAAATAGATGGATTTAATATATAAATTTAAATTTTTTTGCACAAACAAAATCAATTCAACCAAAATTATGAGGAAAGCAGAAGATGGTTGTTTGTGGGGGACAGGGGTGGATAATTGTAGCAAGTATCTCTGAGAAAGGCCTCATTTCTCAAATTTTCAGAAAACTAAGTCAAATTTATAATGGTACAAGTCGTTTCACAAATGATAAATGGTGAAAGATATGAACAGGTGATTTTCAGACAAAGAAATCAAAGTTATCTATAGTTATATGGAAGAAAATGCCTTAAATCACTTTTGATTAGAGAAATGCAAATTAAAACAACTCTGAGGTACCACCTCACATTTATCAGATTGACTAATATGAGAAAAAAAGGAAAATGTTGGATGTTGGAGGGGATGTGGGAAAACTAGAATACCAATGCATTATTGGTGGACTTCTGAACTGATCCAGCTATTCTGGAGATAAATTTGGTATTATGCTCAAAGAAATACAACACCTAGGTCTATAACCCAAACATATCCCCCAAATGGAAAAGGATATATTTATACAAAAATATGTATATCACTTCTTTTTGTGGTGATGAAGAACTGGAAATTGAAGGGATGCCCATCAACTGAGGAATGACTAATTAAATTGTAGGATATAATTGGAACAGAATGTTAGTGTACCATAACAAATAACAAGCTGGATGATTTCAAAAAATACTTACAAAGACTTATATGAGTAATGTACAATGAAGTAAACAGAACCAGGAGAATGATGTCTACAGTAAGAATAATATTGTTTGAAGAATTGTGAGTGACTTGTCAATTTTCAGCAATACAACAATCCAAGACAATCCTAAAGGATTAATGATGAAAAATAATATCAACCTCCACAGGGAAAAAAAAAACGAACTAATATTGTTTGAATACAGACTGAAACATGCTGTTTTTCACTTTCACTTTTTCTTTGAGTAAAGTCTTCTTTTATGAAAGGACTAATATGAATTTTTTTTTTCACAACTGAACATCTATCTGATTATTTACCTTCTCAGGGAAAGGGAAGGAGAGGGGGAAAGGGAGAGAGAGAATTTTAAACTAAAACTTTAAATATTTTTAATGCACAGCAAAGAACAAAAGACTCTCAAAGAAGCACCAAAAAGCAGCGTAGATTTGAAAACAAAGGTATTTATTATTTAGATTTTCTCGAAATGGAAATTTATTGTTTAAGATTGAATCCTCTCATATTTTACTGTGTACATGACTTTTTTTTCTTTTCTCATTTTGTGTTTCAGTTTAAAATAAAATTTTTAAGTTCACTTAAAAATGATTGTTAAATATTGCCTTTACAAATTATTGGAAAACGCAAAATGTTATTTCAAATGTCCACGATATAATTAGTACTCATATATTTGGTCACGTAGGGAGATGAAGAGTACTGCTGCAGGCTTTGGATTCAGGTTAAAGTTTTAAATGTGTGATGTAAAAAATACTGACAAAGTATTTTAATTACAAAGTGATGAAAGCATAAATTAAATGGGAGAAACATGCAAAGATAACCTAAGGACACAAGAACAGGAATTACAGCAGACAGAAGAAGGACATAAATACATAGGCAAATAGTTCTATGTAAGAATGCATCTTGGCAATCTCCAAATTCCTTCCTCAATTTGTCTTGATTTTCCTGTTTATAACCACATATGACCCTTAGTAGAACACAAATGCCCACAGGACAGGACAGCCATTCCTGTAGTAGACAGTTGTTTGTCTGAGTTATTTCATCCAGGAAATAAATTGCAAAGTGGTAGACACAAACTATTTTTTTGGAAAAGGAAGAGAATTGTGCTTGTGTTTCTATATTCCCAGCACTTAGAATGGTGTGTGTGTGTGTGTGTGTGTGTGTGCGTGTGTGTGTGTGTGTGTGTATCAGAGAGAGACTTTTAAAAACCAATGTGAGAGGAACAAAGCATTTGCTACCATTAAAATTCAAAGTTGCCAATTCTCACTAAAAAATATCAACCCTAAATACTTGACAAAATTATGAAAGGGAAAAATAATGCTTTGGAGTCATTCACTCTCTACTAGGGCAACACTGTTCCATTTTGTGCTACACTATTTATATAGGATGTACTTGATGTTTCTTTGGCAACCTTTATCTTTGTAATTTCTTTGGGTTCTATCAATGGATTTAGGTGCAGGATGAATTACCAGGCAAAAAGAAGGGACATAATTGCCATAAATTTGCCATAACCAGTGACAGATTTTGTAACTCATGAGTAGATTATTATGTAGACTTAATCAATCAGCAGCCATTTATTAAGAATTTATTCTGTACTAGAAACGGTGTTGTACAGTAGGATTACAAACTATTCACAAGGACCTTACGTTCTAACATAAATGAAAAATTCAACACAAGGTATATAAAGACTTATATAAGTTCTCTAGCACCTATCAATCAAAAGCTATGAGAGGCCACCAAGATGACTCTTGATATCTCAATAATTAGAATACCAGATCTGATGCAAAAGAGTTGACTGGTCCTGAATGTCAGATGCCTCATCTGAGTAATTCAAGATTTACATCAGAAGTGTCCAAAATGCCATTCCACTTAATTCAGTAGGCATTTGTTGTGAGCCTACTATGTATGGGTCATGTGTTGGAATGGGGAGTAGGGATATAGTGATAAAAGTAATGTAGTCTGTGACCTCAAGTAGTTTACAGACTATTTAGGACATGGAGACAACGTGTATAATACCTACAAAAGGATGTGCTTCCAACACCAACTAATTACCTGAACAGCCACAACAGAAACAAACCTGAGCAACTAATGCCCTCAAGAGGCATTCTTAGCATACAGCCCCTTACATTGTCATAGTTTATAGATGATACCTCCTGGAAATAAGACTAATTCTTTAGAAGAACCTATTAATGACCCACTGTCTTTCCTCCTCATAGAAGAATACTTCCTAAAAGGACATATATTAAGGAAGTGACTTCCTACCAGCGAGAAAAGGCAAGATTCACTTGATTCAACACTGTCAGTCGTGACAAGGGAGATAGATCACCAACCATTTAATAAGGATCATATTTCTTCCTTCCAAATTGATTTGCTTTTCCTCTAGGAAAGTTTCCAAAAGGGATAAGCATTGAAATCTTTCTATATTTGCAATAGACATAGTTTTGTATTGCTTCCAAAGAGGTGGGGCTTAGAGGAAAGTTATCACTGAGCACAGTCCTATTTAGACCTGAAGCAGTAAGCAGAGCTTCTGGAATTTTGGCCCTTAGACTTCTCTCTGATAATATCTGACTTCCTATCTGCAAACGTTTCACAAGCTTGAAAACTCTGCTTCTGTGCTCCCCTCTTCTGGTGAGCCAACACTGGTCTCCCTCTAGAGACCTGAATGTGTTTCTCAAGTTGTCTTCTCTCTTCTCCTCTCTTTCTTTTCTTTTCCATACTTTCCATTTCATTCTCTTTGCTTGTTCTTCTTTCTTTCCTTTCCTCTCCTGCTCTCTATCCTTCTTTCTCTGACCTGCCCCCTCCCCCTCTATCTCTTTCCTCATTGCATTAGGAGTTCAGAAGATAACCAGATTCAAGACAAGCCCCACAGGATTTAGGACAGTATTGATGACCATCTATTGTACTTCTCTTTGTAGAAATATTTGTGAACTTTCTATACTTCTTATACTTAGGCTTTATTTTTAAATTTCAGTTACACAGACATAGCCTCATTTTTGCACTAGAGGGTGCTGGCCTACATATAGGCAGCAGAGGTTCTTTTCAGCAGCCCTCACTGCTGTTGATAAAAAGCTATATTCATTTGTTGTTGATATGCTTGCCTGTTGCTGAGATAAAGATTTTCCTATGGCTCAAATGCTTGTAATTTAAGATATACAAGACCATGTTCTTCACTGATCAAAAAGAAAAAAAGTCTTTATAGAGTATATTAAATAATTCCTTTTGTAGAGCAAAACTATGTTGTTGTTTTTTTTTTTTAATTTGGTATTATTTTGTACGTGTAGTAAGATCAAAACCAAAAGTTGCATGGAGTCCTGATTTCTTGACAGATGTTGAGTCCTGGCAGAATCATAGATGATGGATATAGAATGTGGGTGTTGTCAGGTCCCAGTATTTGAGGGAGGTCATCAGAGTCTGGTATCAAAGAGCTTATAATGTGTACAGTCCTATTCACTA
This sequence comes from Notamacropus eugenii, assembly GCF_028372415.1. Lineage (NCBI taxonomy): Eukaryota > Metazoa > Chordata > Mammalia > Diprotodontia > Macropodidae > Notamacropus > Notamacropus eugenii. The sequence goes on from NC_092873.1 coordinate 4,946,662, forward strand.
TAGAATCAGTGTAGCTAACCACTGACCGGGTTGTTGTGGGAGGACAGTTTCCCAGGGGATGATGCTTCAGTCATGATCCCTGATCTAGGTAGAGATTTTGAGCAAAAATTACTGAGAGAAATATTTGACTTGTCAGGACCTAAGAAATATGTCTGTTTGACGTGCGTTCATCCTTTGCTGCTGAAGAAGATCATGCCATCAGAGAAATGATGACATGACTTTCACTTGGCTTTATTTTGAGTGAGGGAGGGCTGTGCAAGGTCTCCAGAGTCATCTGAATTTATTTATTGCAGGATGACTGCAGATAACCCAGGATGCAGGGGGAGACCTTGGCCCCTTTAGTTCAAGGTCTATTCAGGAACTCACTTATGATGGCTCTGGAGGAGAAGTGAGGCTGGTGACCTGCATAGCCCTCCCTCACTCAAAGAAAAACAAAGTTAAGTGCAAGTCATATCATTTTTTCTCTGATAGCATGGTCTTCTTCGACAATGAAGGACAAACACAAACACTCTCTCTCTCTTTCTCTCTAAGAAGTGGCCATGGGATGGCCCCTTTAATGAGGCATAGAAAAAAACATCAAGCTGGGAGGGAAACAACAATAGTTACTATTGATAATCACTCTTAATCCAGGAGGGTCCAAAAGAGAGCAGAGCTGCAGAGTGCAGTAGGTTTAAGGTTTTGAGAAAGGAAAGGGAAAGGAAGGGAAGAGAAGGGAAGGGAAGGGAAAGGAAGGGAAGGGAAAGAAAAGGAAGGGAAAGAAAGTGAAAGGAAGCAATCTAGCTAGTAAATCCATATGAGTACCACAAAAAGCAATCCCCCATTCAATAAGCTTTAATGACAGCTGGCTAAATAGGTTGGAAATATCGGTAAGAGTATAATATAGAAGCAATACAACACAACAAGGCATAAAGCCACAAGTTTTGGGGATAGCGAGGAATAGTGGTTAGAGTACTGTAGTTCATCATTATATCTTGGAATAAATGGGTTCAAATCCTGCCTCAGAAATTGGTTAGTTTTGTTACCCTAGTCAACTCATAACTTTTTTAAATCTCAGGCTTTTTTTCTTCTGTAATATATGAATAGCAATCTGTCAGAGTAGGTATTATTAGGATGATATGAGTTAATTATTTAAAGTGTTTTACAAAACCTAAGATTTTATTTAATTAGTAATGTTAATCTACAGCACATTTGATGACATTTGGGAGAAAATATTAGATTCCCATTGAATTGTGTCTTTAAATATCATAGAATGTAAGAGAGCTAGAAATTTCAAATGGGTACATCATACAACCATGAGAAGTTGAAAGATGTATGAAAAAAGAAGTAAATCAGAACAAATATCACTTCAATATTTGTGCTCAGTGCCAAAAATTCAATATGGGACATAGAGTCATGGTACATTTTTGACAACAATAACAAGAATAGGAATGTCTGATCAATAAATGGTAAACAACATTAGAGAACTGAAAGATTAGGAGATTTACTAAGAGTCACTAAAGTTACTAAAGATTTACTTTACTAAGAGAGCAGAATGAAGTGGTGAAGTCCTGCACAAATGACACATTGCATTTCCTTGCTGCCTGTAAGAAAATTGTTTGGATTATCAAATGAAGAGGATTGAAAGAATGAAGAGTCAAGGAATCAGACACCCAAGAGTTCTCATCTGTAGTATGTGTCTGAGCAGAGATCTTCAGGGAATTATCAATGTAAAGATGATCTTGGTCAGCATTCACAAATAAAACACTGGTAGGCAATGAGGAATGCTAGTTGATTTTACCCAATTGGTAGACCAACTTTCCCATTGGAAGCTAAAGAGGAAATTTAGTCAATTTAACAGAAGGTAAATCTAGAGGTATCCAACTTTCTGCCTGATATTCACCCTTTGGAGATGTTAGGGGGATGGAAATTCTACGTAACAGAAAAATGAGTTAAGTTCTAGTTGTCCATGAACCCGGTCCTTTTCCTGTTTGCCAATGTGCCTTAAACAAACTCCTCCCCCACAATCAGTGTTGAGACAGAACACACAAAAATGGCAGAAGTTTGCAATAGAAGTGGAAATTTTCACCTAGTGAACATTTATAAAGTATCTAATATGTACCAGGAACTGTGCCAAGACCTGATGGGACCATAATAAGGGCAGTAGGGACTAAGGACTTAACCTCCTTGGCTTCCTTATTAGTAAAGTGAAGGGGTTAAACTAGTCGACCCTTTCATCTTTTTGACCATAATCCTATAACCAGGTATGCAAGAGTGGTAAATGTCTTCAAAGTCACTTTACTGACAGTGGGTAACTCTAGAAATCAGACAGTTTGAAAGGGACAGACCTTCAGAACCTGGTCTCCCTTCAAGCAGGGACAAAGTTCTGAAGCTTTGTTGTGAGCTTTGTAGTCTTCTATGCCCAGGAAGAGTCTAAGATAATGTGGACTAAGAGCTGGAGAGCCATGTTACCAATTCTGTGAGAGACAGGGTAGGCAAAGGACAGACAGATGTACAGATGATCAGAAGAAAAATGGGAAGGAGAATGGGGTTGAGTACATCTATGTTTCACCAGAGCTCCTAAAGTTTTTGCTTGTTTTTTTATCCACCAGTGGGATGCAAAAGGTAAACTGTTACTAGAATGTAAGATCATTGGTTATTGGTGATTTTTTTCCTGATCAAGAATAGTCAGTTGAGGAAAAAAAAAACATCCTCATCTCTCCCTTTGTCTGAAATGAAATGAAATCTTAAGTTTACCAAGATATTCAATTGCTATTTTCTGAATGTTTTTAAAGCCAGTTTTCTCCAGAAAAATATAAGACTAATCTTAATTGTTATTGGGCATGTGTTTTTAATGGCAAGCATAAAGAATAAATGAGGAGGTGGTAGTGACTACAGTTAAAGTGAAGAATTATAATTAGAACTGTACTTAGCCATAACTCTATCCAGAGAACCAAGATTCTATCTGAGCCTGAAGACTCAAAAGTGTTATGACGACATATTTTTATTAGACTATGTCAAAAAGATTCTTAAAACATCAGACAAGGGAAGCCATGTGGACCGAGAACCAGTTTGTTTGTCAGTCAGGTGGCCTCAACCTTTCTGTATCAAGGATCCCTTTGGACATCTGGTGAAACCTATGGAATCTTTTTCACAATCATGATTTTAAATACACAAAATGAAAAGAAATGCGGAATTTCAAAAGAAACAGTTATATTGAATTAAATTACCAATCTATCTTTTTAAAAAAGTAAACTCACAGACCCCAAGTTAAGAACACCAGAGTTTAACATGAGTCATAATTATATGGCACTGAGGTTTTGGCTTAACAAATGAGGATTCCTTAGTAAATCCTTAGTTCCTAACCCAAAAGAAGAAGGGACAGGATGTAAAAGAAAGGACTAAAGGGAAGATCCCTCAGGCAACTCAGTGAAAGGAGACATATGTGGTCTATTGAGAGGGGTGAAGTTTTCTTCAGACAATATACTATGGGGACTCCTGTTGGTTACAATGCTAAGAAAGGCAGCAAGTGTGGAGATAGTTCCTTTTTCTTCTTGTTCCCATGTAGAAACCATGTATCATGAGAGGATGCTTCTCCTTCCCCTTATTTTAACATAGCTGATGAATGTTCATCTCGACTCTGTGTAAAGGCATCCAAAGAGGGGAAGCCCATCACCTCCAAAGGCAGGACCTTCGATTTTGTGCCATTTGAATGTTTGGACATTTTTCTGATGTGAAGCCTAAATTTACCTCTTTGTAATTTGCACTCATTACTCTTGACCCACTGGAGTCAACCACAACAAACCGTGTCCCTCCTCCACATGACACATCCTTCAAATACCTGAAGACAGCTACCCCTGTACCCCTACCCACTGTCTTCTTTCTCCAGGTTAAGTTTCCTCAGGTCCTTCAACTGATTTTTAGATGGCCTGGACTCAGGGCCCTTCTGCACCCTGGTTGCCCTTTTCTGGACACTCACCAGTTTTCCAACTCAAATCCTGGTGCCCAGAACTGAACCCAAGACTCCAGATAAGGTGTGATTGGGAAAGACAATGGTGTAATGCTCTATCACACACATACACATCCCACCCCCATTTCTGGAAGCTTTATTTCTATTAATGTAGCCACGTTGTCATTACCTTTTCAGCTGCCACATACTGAGATTCCAAACTCCCAGGTGTCATTCAGAACTACTGCTATTTAATCAGGGCTCCTCTTTCCTTTGCTTATGAAGTTGAGTCTTCCTTTGTCTCACCTTCTTGATTCTAGGTCCTTTGTTTTCTTCGGTTCTCTGTTCTGCTGTGTTCTGAGACAGAGGGAGGGGTTTATATAAGATGATTCGATTACATGAGGCCAAGATGCTACAGACTCTGCACCAATCCCTGACCAAAAGCCTCCCAGAGGCGATGAAGGTGAGGCAGAAAGATAGTCATGGGAGACAAAAGGAGAAGTGAAGCTCTACTGTGATTTGGGGCTTCAGAGAAGCTCAGTGTGGAAGCTGGAGAAGGAGGTGGGAGGTCACCTGAGAGGAACTGCATTGGACTGTGATCAGTTCACTACAGTTTTCTGAACTTCCATTTCTTAATTTGTAAAGTAGGTACTCACAGAGTCTATCTCCTAGAATCATTGTTATTGTTCTCCTAGACTCTACCAGGGGTAGAGAACCTAAGGCCTCAAGGCCCCATGTGGATCACTAGATCCTCAAGTGAATGAATCCAAACTTCTGAGGAGGCCATAGGTTCACCAACCCTGCTAGTCTAGATCATGGAGAAAAAGAGAGACAGAGACACAGAGAAAGAGACAAAAACAGAGATAGAGACTCAGAACCAGAAATATAGGTAGAAAGTCAAACAGAAAGAGATGGAGAAACTGACATACAGAAAGAGAGAGAAAACCAAGAAGCAGGAGAGACAAAGACAGAGAGATTGACCTACATACACAGAGACAGACAAACAGACAGACAGAGACAGTGAGACAGAGAGACAAAGACACAGAGACAGAGCAGAGAATTGAGAGTTTATATTCTCAAGGAGCTTATATTCTAATGAGAAAAGACAATGCCTGAAACAGTTGGTAGAAGAAGGTTGTACTTCCACAAACATGAGCTAAAAAAGACTAGAGAATCAGGACTGCAGCCACGAAATGTCTTGAACAGTTCCTGAAATGGTGGTTCTGGGCAGGAACTCACCAATTGGAGGAGGAGCCTTATGGGCAGGGGCATCTTCAGGGTGAGATGATTCATTTATCCATACATTTCCTTAGTAAAGAATCTGAACAGGATGGGAAGGGCTGGGAATGAAGAGACAGAAAAGGAAGAGAGTAGGGGACAAATATAATTTTCTATGATGGTTATGGAGAATTATTGAGGTTTAATGTTATGGCACTGTATGGCAGTTCTAGAACAGTTCGTCCTGGAACTGCCCTACACTTTTCTTCAGCCCTATATTTCTTTTCCATTTCTAGTTATGTCTTTACATTTCTCAACTCATCTGCTTTTGTTTTCTACTTTAGGTATATGGCTCTATTTTTCACATCAATTGTGGAAACCCCTTCAACTTGGAGGCGCTGGTGGGCTCTTGGCCAGACTATGAAACTGTCATTACCTGGCCTCAGAAACAGGTAGGTCCAGTGAGTACTAAAGTATTAGCAAATGGCCTTTAAGGCCAACAGATTTCTATTACTAGAGACCAGCCTTCCTTCTGTCACCTAAGACTCCATAGCGTTGCCTCAGATTTGTAAGACAACTAGATCATCTTAGAAGCTCATCTTCAGATTCACTTTTTATTAATTGTGATGTATTTCACCACCTCTTCTTTCTTAACACACCCAAACTAACCAAATTTCCCACTGCTGTGTCACTGGCTCTTTATTTCTACTACTCCCTAAAGGAGATATTCACAGCTTTTCTTTCCTGCCAATCAATACTCTAGGTCATGGAAACAAATAGAATGGGAGAAAAAAGAGAGACAGGGAGGTTAGAGAAAGAATGAGAGAGATGAAGAGACTGAGACAGAGACAGGCAGAGACAGAGAGAAAGAGATATAAGTTTTCCTACATATTTTAAGGACTCATCCTATATATACCTGGAATACCTCATGAATTCTAAGGAACCACTCATATGAAAATTATATTTTTGCAGGTAGAGTCTACATAATTGTCTAATGTGTTTCCTTTATAGTCAAGTTCAATTTTTAAGGATCATTGTTGTTTACCTGAAGGCTTAAATATTGAGATTTATTTTTAGGGCTTAACACAAAGCCTGGCACATAGTACCTGTTTAATAAGAGTTTATTGGTTGATTGATTGGTGATAACTCTTACGTGAATGAAAGCTCCTATGAGCAAAAAATGTTTCACTGGTACCTGGAATGCTGGTACCTTAGCAACTCATCTGTATCACACTGTGGGGGCTCAGACACATTAAGCCTGTTTACTTTATTTTCTTTCATGTAGATAAAGGCAATAAGGGAAGACTTATTCCACAGTAAAGGAAGATGTTTAAGGAAAGTCAGCTGTTTTACAAAGCCACCTTTTTAGCCCTAAAGTGAGTTCATAAAGGAGAAGTTTTGTGAGGACAGCATCATCTTTGGTGGTTGATAAAGATAAAAGAGAACCCAAGCCTTGGGAGAAGATAATTCTTAGCCTTGTTCTTTAAATTCTTTCTGCAGTCTAGCAGGGGGAAAGAAAAAAATGCTTTTTTCTCTCTTTCTCCTATTCTACTTTGGCAGTGATATCTTAAAGTAAAGCAAGTGCCCCTGTAAGAGACTTTGAAGTCAGTAGAAAACAGATTTAGGGAGCTCCAGTCGGTCACCCACTCAGTAGAAATGCTATTCTCAGGGCAAGAAGCACAAGGATATGATATGAGGAGAAAGAACACTGGTATTCAAAGTCAGAAACAAAGACACAATGTCTCTTCTGGGTCCTGGGAAAAACCAGACATTTAGCAACCTGGTATTCAAATTTGGCCTCAAACACTTACTAGTTGTGTGACCCTGGGCAAAACACTTTACCCTGTTTGCCTCATTTTTCTCATCTGTAAAACAAGGTGGAGAAGGAAATGGAAAATCACTGTAGTATCTTTGCCAAGAAAACCCCAAATGGGATTGAACAAAGAGTTGGAAACAACTAAAAACTACTGAACAACAACCATTTCTACCTGTTCTTTCTGATTCAGTCTTCTGGGGCCAAGGGGAGCAAGTCAGATTCCTCTGCTTCTTCTATAGGACACCCCTTCAAAAACAGTGATTAGACTTTCCTCAAGCCTTTCTTCTACACACTAAATATTTCCAGCTTCTTCAAATGATTCTCAAGTTTATGATATGAAGTTGAGGCCCATCCCCATTCTGTTTGTTAGCTCCAGAATTTTCTTCTCTTTGTATAGAGTCAAAGAATGATCATGGCTTTTGAGCTGGAAGGGGTTTCAGAGACCACATCTTTCATCCTGTCTTGCTAATGAATGCCTGAGCTGGGCTTAGCTGTCCCTTTAAATCCAGGACTCTTCCCACAGGACTACAGGACTTAGTCAGATGTGATTCTTCAGGCCTGAGTACAGCGTGGCCATCCTGTAGGCCATCCTGGAAGGGAACAGGTACTTCCAAGCTAGAAATGCTTCTCATGGATATCTAATGACAGATTGTATATATCTCCCATTAAAAGACCAATCACACTAAGAAATGAGCAAAGGATCATTCTCCAAAACTTTTCAGTTAGCCAATATTTATGCTTCATATATGCCAGGCACTGAGCTAAATGGCTTCTAGTAGCAGCTTTATTTTTTTTTCAGTTTTGGCCTATCAAGGTAGGGCTGTCATTGGTTAGAAGAATGAAGAGCAGAGAAGAAAGTAGAGAAGTTTAGAAATCTTGAAATAAATGGCTTCTTCTGCATATCTCTCTGCTTTGCATCTTAAGACCTTAGATGGAGCAGCTAAGTGGTATGATGGATAGGGAGCTAGAAGTGGAGTCAGAAAAACCTCAGTTTAAATACAGCCACAGTCATTTATTGGTGTGTGAAATTATGTGGTTGACTTCTGCCTCCTTTTTTTCATGTACAAAATGGTGAACTTAATAGGATCTATCCTTCCTCCACTCAATTTTCATCTCCCATGCAGGAGATGATGGATGACAAGGATTGGTACACAAACACTTACTATATCTTCTCCAAGTACCTTCGGAAGTTGCCAGAGATCTTAGAATCTGATAATGTCATCAACTGGAGACAAAGCCTTACAATCCAAGGTAACAGGTTCAAGTGAAAGGAAAATGGTTTCATTTGAGCCTCGCAACAACAAAGTGAGGCAGGCACTGCTAGGATTATAAAGTATTAAGCTTAGGCACAGATTAAGTGATTTTGCCCAGAATTATACAACTAATGAGTTTCAGAAGCGTGATTTGAAACAAAATCTGCCTGAGTCAAAGCCCAGTGTGCCATACTCTGTTTCATGCTCACATTATGCTTACTCTTTGTATGGCATCGTGTTAGGTTTGGACATTACCAAGGTGAATAAAGTATGATGTGTAGCCTGAAGGAATTTACAATGTGGTTGGGATGACAGGATAGAAACATGATGTTTATTATATAAGTAAGAGTAAGATAAGGGAGGTGTGGAGTGCAAGTGCTATTACTATCACTATTTTTGATATAGGTAAATGAGGCTCAAGGACATGAAATTCCCTGGCCATGGCCACACAGTTGATAAGCCATAGATTCAGATTTGAACTTGGACCCATTGACTCCAAGGTTTTTGGCTTTCACATACAGTGCTTCTATCTTGAGAGGATGTCCTGATGTTCAAATGGCATTGAGTTGTAGGAAGAGCCCCAGATTCTGAGCAAGAATGCATGATTTCACCTCCTGGCACCATTTCTTCCTCTCTGTTACTTTGGAATAATCCATTTCCTTTTCTGAAAAATGAGAGGATTGCCACAGAGGATCTTCCAGGTCTCTTCTAGTCCCATCATTCTGTTTATGCTGGTATTGTCCTTGCTTAGGAGAGGTACAAACAATGTTTGACGGGAAGCTGAAGAGTGATCTCTCTTTGTTTATGACTGGGATAAAGGGTTGGTGACCACTTAATGCTGCCTGCACCTGAGGTGGGCACTCAAGACTGAATCAACACATAGATGTGTAGGTAATGAACTCATTTCTGAAAGGAATTTTGTCCCTTGTCCCCTGCCTGCCTTTGCTCAGTTATAGGCAAGAAAAGCTTGACAGTTCTGGGAGACAGTGACTAATCCAGTTTGCTGGACAGGAAAATCAGTGACATAGCCATGGTGATTAAGCTATTCACAGAGATTTTAGAACTGGAAGAGATTTTATCTTTTTTTCTACTTCAAATTTATAACCAGATCAGGAAAATCAATAAAATGGTTAGCACAGTGCAAGGTACAAAGTAAGACCTTAATAAACACTAGTTCCTTTCCCCAACTCTTATTTTACATATAAAGAAACTGAGGCCCAGAAAGTGAAAGGCAGTGAGTCAATGTCCTTTGACATAGAGTTCTAATTTTTTTCCCTACTCTTCACAATCCTTTAGTAAAGAGGCAGTGCCAGGGTACTGGATGCAAAGTCCAGAAGACCTAGGCTCAAATCCCACCTCAGACACTTGCTAAGTCATGAAATTCTCTCATCCTCAGTTTCCTTATCTTCAAAACCATAGACTCTGAAATGTCTTTTAGCCTTGAGTCTCTGAGCTATTGTGGAAGCTCTCTCTGGCATAAATAGTGTGTGGTAGTATACAAATGTAGATAGACTTGAAGTCAGGAAGACTTGAATCCTCAGACTTTTACTGGAAGGGTGAATCTAAGCAAGTCACGTAATATCTCTGGGCTTCAGTTTCTCCCTGTGTAAAATGAGGGGTTTCACTTGATGGCATTTAAAGTCTCTTCCAGAATTAAATTTATGATCCTTTGATGTTCTGTTGAGGTAGCTAAGCTATACATATACTGTCCTTCTTTCTCCAGGTTACCAAAAGGGTCTAAATGCAAAGATAAGAGATGTTGTGGCTTCCAAGTCACTACAGCTGGATTACAGCAAGAGGTTTCTCTACATAACAGATAATGTTCTGAAATCTATCACCTCCAACACTGGCAAGATTATGAGGCCACAGGAAGCAGCCAGTTCAGAAAATGTGAAGTTCAGAAGGTAAGAAATTATCAGTCAGTAATCAACAACTGACAAGTTTTCAGAAAGCACCTACTTGTGATCAGTTCTGTTCTAAGAGTGAGATTAAACACAGAGTAAATCAGGGCTTTTACTCAAGGAGTTTACACTCCATAGTGGAGACAATATACATATACATATACATATTAAACATTTGCATATGTATATATGTTTGTATGTATGTATAAATCCACAAAAATTATACAGTTACATTGGGTAGTAATGAAACAAATGCTAGTAGAAGGGAACATAGGAGAATCAGGAAAGGTGTCACATAGAAAATCATTCTTTACCTGAATTTGAAATGTAACTGGTGGTTGTAAGATGCAAAGATGACCAGAGATTGTATTCCAGACAAGGGAAACACCAATGCAAAGACACAGAGATACTAAAGGGAGGAACATGTAAGCAGAACAGTAAGAGATCCAATTTATCTGCAGGATACAATGTGTTATGGAAAACAGTATGTAATAAACTGGAATATGAGGTTGGAGCTAGGTTATAAAGAAATGAAACAGTTAATATTAGTTCCTAGGAAGAACAGAGGGCCAATGGTGTTTATTGAGATGGAATGTAATATAATCAAGCCTATATTTTATGAAAAAACATTCATGGCTCTGCTGTAAATGAAGCAGAGTGAGAAGACAATCGAGTCAGGGAAATGAAATACTGCAGTAGTTCTAGGTGAGAGATGAGGAAAATTTCCATGTGAGGTCATATGAGTAGAGAGAAGATATGAGATGCAAAAACTCAGAGGGTTAATTGTCTAATATGAGCCTTGTGATGAATAAAGGGAGAGCTGTCAGAAACTTGCCACCCATGATTTTCTAATGACTAGGTCCTCAGATGCTACATGAGAGTAAAAATAATAGTTAGTACTTCGAGATCACTTTATGATTGCAGAGTGACTTACACATGTTATCTCGGTTGACCCTCACAACAACTTTAGGAGCTGGATGCTCTTATTATTGAGGAAACTGAGATAGTCACAGGTTAAGTGACTTGCCCAGGTTTACATAGCTAGGAAGTTATTGAGGCTAGATTTGAGCCCAAATATTCCTAATTCCAGACTCAGCACTCTACTAATTGAACCACAAGCTCCAGAACAAAATGTGATACACATATGAGAAGACAGATATTGTAGTAGATAGAGAGATGGTCTCAAGTCCTGCCCAGGACAAATAATAACTCTGTGATCTTAGGCAAATCATTTAACCTCTCACTGTGCCAATCTCAGTTCAACAAATGTCAACAGCTATTGATAACCAAAGGTCTGGTTCCATGATGTGAGAATTGTGATATGAACGACAGATTGTGGCAAATTAACAACCATGCTTGTCCACAGATCTCTGCGACATGGCAGTGATGCTGGGTTCTTGAATGCTATGCCAAGAAAGACCAAGCTGTGCAAGAGCCCCCGACATAGACAGGTTTTGCGTATGGGTTTAAGAAATAGACTAAACATCATTCTTTGGAAGACCCCATGTAGCTAAGCATGAAAAAGCTCATACCCAGTGTGTTCACCATCAAGTGATGATTTAGGGTGCGGGGGAGATGAGAACAGTAACTCATGAAAAACATATTCAAGGTTGTAAACTTCTTTGGTTGACTCAGCACTTATTGATTAAATTATAAGTCTTTTGCAACATTGAAGTTCTGTATGGAAAAGAAGAATTTTTTTCATTTGACCAATCAGTACTGAGTCATGTGTAATGTAGTTGGCTAGGTACCATAGGTGTGTGTGTATGTGTGTGTGTGTGTGTGTGTGTGTGTTCATTATTTGTTGCTGAAGAAGACCGTGCCATCAGAGAAATAATGATATGACTTGCACTTGACTTTGCTATGAGTAAGGGAGGGCTGTGCAGGTCACCAGCCTCACTTCTCCTCCAGAACCATCTGAATCCAGTGACCAGATATTCATCAGGTTGACTGGAGATGACCCAGGATGAGGCAGTTGGGGTTAAGTGACTTGCCCAAGGTCGCACAGCTCATGTTAAGTGTCTGAGGTGAGATTTCAACTCAGGTCCTCTTGACTCCTGCATTGGTGCTTTATCCACTACACCACCTAGCTGCCCCAAGGTACCATGGGAGATACAAAGGTAAAGATGAGATTACTTTCATTTCAATTATGCTGACAGAAAACAAATTCAAATTCAAAAGCAAGTTGTTGAAAAAATTTAGGAAAAGTTTATTTCCAAATTGGGGGACCAAAAGACGCTTTCTGAATGAGATGTCACTTGAAATGGTCTTTGAAGGATATAAGCCATCACCAGGTGGAGACAGGTATGAAGGGTATCTTGGAGGTAATTTTTAGGGAGAATACAACTTAGGGAATATGAGGAACAAAGCTAAAAATGGGAAGGTGCAGGACCTCTTTGGGAAATAAACAAGCAATTAAGCAATGTTTGCCTTTGCAGTGAAAATCACAACTTCAAACCTTGCCTGTTAGGTGTTTCCCATGCTGAACTGGTGAATAGCAACTGGAAATTTGGACAGAATGAGAGGAGCCTGAGATTTATCAGACTCTGCCTCCAAAACCTCCCTGGATACTGTGTGCTGAATATAGAAGGGATCCCCGTTTGTTGGTCTATAATGGAAAAAAGTAGTGAATTAGTTATGAGCTATACCCTGCCTGAGCATCGAAACAGGGCCTTTGCAAGGCAGGGGATAATTGCTTATATGGATTATCTGCAGAAGCATAATATTGTCATTTTATGCCCGTGTGGAGGAGATGAATGTGCTGGTCAACAAAATGGCAGTCACTTGGTTTCCATGTTATTGATTGTGGGTGGCATGAATGGAAATGTACTCCAGCTTAACTTCCTTAACTGCCAATTTTCTGACTCAACTGACCTAATTCCTAAACTCTATGCTTAACTGTTCAGTGCCCAGGGGAGACATCATACATCAGTGTCAACTAACTATTATTTGTAGTTGCATCATTTATTCCCTCTCAATATTACAGTAGAAGACAATCGTTGTACAAATGCTAGTCTTAGAATCAGAAAGGTTTGGGTTCAATTCTCACTTGTTTCTAATAAGATGGGTGACTCTAGGCAAGACATTTCATTCTTCCTGGGTCCCAGTTCCTACAGCTATAAAATAAAGAATTTTGACTAGTTAACTGACAAAGCTTCTTCTAGCTCTCACATTCTATGCAAACAAAGGTTTATGTTTGTAGTGTGGAATAAGTGTCAGGAGGTGGAGGCAGCTGGCTAACTTGTTGTATTCCCATAGTCACATTCCCTAAATGACTGTCCAAAAAGTCATAATTCTAAGCTGGATGATCTCTTAAATATCTTCTATATCAACCCTGGGATGCAAGAAACAGAGTTCTATGCATGTAACAAAAAGCACGTCTCTTCTGATTAAAGAGGCTGACATTTTGGGATTCTAATATCATTTTATACTCTATTGCTTCCAGTAAATATTATTTTTAATTACTTTTTCCTTTAGGAACAGTTAAGCACTGCAGTGGATAGAGTGCCAAGTCTGGAGTCAGAAAAACTCTTCTTTCTGAGTTCAAATCTGGCTTCAGACACTTGCTAGCTGGGTGAACCTGGGCAAGTCACTTTTTGCCTCAGTTGCCTTACCTGCAAAATAAGCTGGAGAAGGAAAAGGCAAACCACTCCAGTGTCTTAGCTAATGGGGTCTCAAAGTGCTGGATACAACTGGAACATCTGAATGACAACAACCCATTGTTCAATTTGTCAGGGAATACAGGAAGTTTATTGACATTTTGACAGCATGACCACTCATTATTTAAAAGACAAAGTAGCTTAAAGAGGAGATTTCTATTGCTTCTTACTTATCCAGGTGCGCCCATCAGGGTGCAGATTCTGCTCAAAATGGGACTTCCTAAAGGAGCCAGATCAGAGTTTTTTCATAGTCAAGATGTTCGACTGGTAAGATGTCCTTCAGAATTGTCAGGGCTGTGTCATCCTTCCTTTAGCTCATGGCACAAAATTCTAGGGTCTGAATGAAGTACCAGAAAAGTTCCTAAGCTCCCTTTTTGAGGCAAACACTGGCTTTCCTTGTCACTTCCATGAGAGAGTACATTGCTCCCCCATATGGAAAATAAAAGTATCAGACTCTGAAAAGTTCAGGGCAGGATGTCAACTTTGCATTCTGATGGTATGGTAGCTAAAGGGTTAGGACTGACTTTGAATGAGTAACAGAATGGTAGCACTTGGAGTTTCTGTCAGAAAATGCACCTGTGACAGGATTTTCTCAAGACAGATGATACACGGGGGAGAGTCAGGACTCAACCTATATTTTTATATTTGGATAAGTGAGAACTTTTAAAAATAAAATATCTCCGGATTATCCAGCTTATACAAACGTCTTAATATACTACAGAAATGCATTCACTGTGCTGAAAACCTTCATATTTTTTAACTTGGAAATACCGGATTCTAGGGGTGGGAAGGAGCCCTAGAGATCATCCAGTCCAACACCCTTATTTTACAGAGGAACTGGGCTGAAAGTGAGGAATTGACTTATTCAAAACACCTAAATTAAAAAGAGAAAAAGCCACAGTTCAAATCTAAATCTTCTAACTATGAGGGTGTGGGGGTGAGACTTTGTTCACTATGGAACACTATTTCAATTTAAAAAAAAATATTTCCTTGTCCTTTGAACGTAGTAGAAAAAAATATTTCCATTCTTTGCCATGCAACCACCCTTATATAAAGACACATATAACAAATTCTTTTAATTAAATGCCAGGAGGAGGCTTGTCTTTCCCTATGCAATATCACAGTTTTATTTTTGAATAAATCATGCACTCTATCATCAAAGTTGTTCCCATTTTTACCTTAGCTTCCAGGATATGTACAACCCAAGTTAGGACCCAATGACAGTAATGAACTCATCTAAATTTCTGTAATAAATATTTCCCTACTCCTTTTAATTGATCATATTCTGTTTATGTTACCATGTATAATCTTTTATTTAATTTTGTAGCTCATCTTTGTTTAGATACATTATAACACCTATCTCTCTTCTGTAGTACTATTACAAGTCACTTCAAAGCCTTAACTCTATGACTTTTTTCTTATGAATTGTATTAACTAATGTATTCTAGCATACATATAAGAGATATTCATGTGATGTTGAAATTTAAAGGATAAAAATGGTGTTTTGGATTTCAACAACAAATCACAATCACTACTTAATCATTTGATCATTTGCCTTTCCACCTATGGAAAAAAATATATTAATGCTTCACACTGGGAGGTAATTGTTGTTTTTTCTTCATCTAATATTCATTTATGGTATTGTAACAAGGACCATCCTATCTAGTCACTTGTGAGGGACTTTTTATTGTGTCCAATATTTCAATTTTCCTCTAGTGGCTCACTCTCTACCATTGAGTTGGTGCAATATCCCTTCCATCAATAGCTCAGTAAGATGAACTAAGAGAATCTGAGCCTTTGGAAGGATTCTCATCTAGTTCAAAAAACAGCTAGCTAAACAAGAATCCTTTCTAAAACAGATCCAGTAACTGATCCTCAAAACTTTGCTTGACTATTCTAATGACAGGATTGAGGACTGCACAAAACTAGAGGGTATTATTCTGTTTACCAAGCAGCGTCACTTCATAATTGGCATGTCTCTGATCTAAAAAATGCTTGAGTTTGGGTCTCAGCTTCATGGGGGCACTCTAAAATAAATCATAAGCTTTTTCTACCAAAAGGACAGTGGTAGCAATTGCCTGGAGGTAGGGCAATTCTCCAGCTTCCACAGAACCAAGCAGAGCTGAAAAATAAGCTACTGGGCTTGATCCACGTCTGAATAGCTGGGAAAGGAAGCTACATCCCCTTTTGTGTACAAAAAGAGAGAAACATTTATTGTACTCTGGGAGTCCCATGGCTGGCAGTAACAAATATCATTATATGAGGACTGAGAGGGTATCAAGGTGTTGATGACCAAGCTGCAAAGGTTCTGGAACAGTCTTTGGTCAGAGATACTAAGGGCTTGGTAATCTCACTGAATGAAGGAATCTGCTGTATGTAGTATCCAGGAACATCCAATGTTCTCTCCCTTATACCGTGATAGGAAGAATAGCCCAGAGGGTCGTGCTGGGGTAGGGAACCTACAGACTTAAGGTGGCCATCCAACTCCTCAGTGCAGTCCTTTCACTGAATCCAAACTTCACAGAATGAATTCCCTTAATAAAATAATTTGCTTTGTATTACTTGAACTCAGTCAAAAGGACACACTAAAGGACCCTGAAGGCCACAACTGGCCTTGAGGTCACAAGTTCTCCACCCATAGTGTAGGTGCTTTACACCCCCAAATAAAAAAAAAACTGTATTTACTGGAAAGTGAATGTTGGATACTAAAGGAAATATTCATATGAAATATATTGATTTATGGTATATGATAAAGAAGGCCATGCTTAAAGACATCACACAGAATCAATATCACTCTTTCCTCTCTGAAGTATAATCTACTGTTCTGTGTGAATATTTGCCCAAGTATTACACAAATAGTATCTTCACACCTTGCAAATTGTATATTAGTCTTGTCATAAGTTGAACAGTTCCTCTTCCATTATGAATTGTTGCCATCTTCAAATCTCCTGTTTCTATATTGTCTGTAAGGAAGACATTGTCTTAGGGCACGTTGGCCAACAGGAAAAGTCCATGGACAACCAGGATTTAACTGGTTTTTCTGTTATATGCAGTTTCTATCTCCATGTGAATAGCAAGCAGAAAGCTGAATGCCTTCAGATTTAACTTCTGGTAAATCTGTTAAACTTCATCCTTGATCCCCAATGCTAAGGTAGAACAAACCTGGATGGCACTCTGCACTGCCTGCCAGTGTCCTCAGATTCAGTGCATTTTGAATCCTGACCAACATTACTTTGACATTGACTATTCCCTGAATATCTCTTGTTGGATACAAACCACAGATGAGAAATTTGGGTGTCTGATTCCTTGACACTTCATTTTCATTCCTCTTCATTTGATAATCCAAGTACTTTTTTCACAAAGAGCAGGGAATTGGAGGTATCCTCTGCATAGGACTTCCACTACTTCATATTGCTATCTTGTAGATTAGTGAATTTCCTAGTGTTTCAGTTCCCTAATGTGGTTTAATTGACCAACAATACTTGCTATTATTACCAAGAATATAATAGAATTCTATGTCCCAACTGGAGTTTCTGGCAGTGAACATGAATACTGAGACTGTTTATTCTCACCTCTTTTTCCCAAAGATCTCTCAACTTCTCTGAGTTGTGTGACATATTCATTTAGATTACCCATTCTTTCATTCTATGACATTTAAAGTCACAGTCTAATGGGAAGCTAATCTTGTTCTCACGTGTCCTCAAATGTGCATATTATAATAATAGTTAACAATCCTGTAACACTTTAAGTTTTGCAAAAGACTTTTAATACATTAATTCATGTGATTCTAATAATAACCCAGAATCACAGGTTGCTCTAATTATTCCTATTTTACGAAAGGAATACCTGAGATTCTGAGAGGCTGTGAACTGCTTAGGCTAATACAGTTAACCAATTTCCAAGGTATGATTTAAACCCTGATCTTCCTGACTAGACTGCTGAAGTATAGCACTCTAGCCACTATTACATACTATCTCTCAAAACTTCTGGCATTATTCGTTGTTGTATTGTAATGATTCTATGAGAAATGTCATGTATTACACATATACTCTTACTAGTGTCCCCAGTCTAGTTATCCAGCATCCATTAAAGCCGACTGAATAGGGGACTGCTTTATGTGTACTAACATAGATTTACATTTCTTCATTCCTGGCCAGTCAAATGTTTCTCTGAGAAATGTGCTCTCAAATTGTCTACCCTTCTCAGTGATCATGACTGAGAAGACATCCCCTGAGAAATTCTCCTGCCACAACACCCTGGCCAGTGGTTGGTCACAGTGATTCTGTCATGGGACGTGACTGTACACAGTCCATGGCTATGAAAGGTTGGCTCAGGTTCTGATGATCTCCTTACAACAATGGAAACTGGAGCAAAACTCACTCTTTATTTTTATTATTGGAGATTCTGCCTGGACTCCCTATCTGCCATGAAGCCTAGATTATTGGCTTCTTTTGGCCATTATCTTATGACACCTGGCAAACCACGTCCACTAATTAACCATACATGCTAGTTCTATAGAAAGAAGTATTTCATACACTCTATAAGGACTTTTTGAGCTCAGCAATGGATATGATCATGTTGTATATATTGAACCACAAACATTTGGGGAACAGGAAAATCTTTAATTCTACAACATGCATGCATATAAATAATGAAATTAATATAGTTTTTTTTCCTCATCAGCTGGTGAGAATAGCTCTTACTGCCAATATATAGCCCAGAAAATGAAGCTACGTCTATATTATAAGAATCTTCAAAAATGAATGCCAAGTATAGAAAGCCCACAAATATTTCTACAAAGAGTATTACAATGAATGGCAATCAAGACTAGTCCTAAATCCTGTAGGAGTGTCTGCAGTGAAAGTGAGGTGTGACCATCTACTCAATTCCTCACAAAATCATGTTGGTGGCCTCTGTCAACTTCTGATTGGTAGGCTCCAGAGAGCCTGCATGATGGTCTTTAGATACCTTATGCAGAATCTCCTACTTATATTAGAATGTAAGATCCTTGTAAGTAGAATTGTTTCATTCTGTAGGCACAATTCCTGGTACAGAGTAAATACTTATTAAGTGGCTATTGGCTCTGCATAGGCTTTACTCTTAAGTCACTAAATTGGACACAGGAGATACAGGCAAGGGTCTGAGATATTCCCAGTCCTTCTCAGTGACCAAATCTAATAATATTAGATATATCTAGAGTATACTTACCCAGACAACCACTGGTGGAGAGTATAAACGGAATTAAACCTGCTTCCAGTTACCTCACTGAATTGTTGAAAGAATGCCAGATATGGAGTCAAAAGAACTAGATTCGAATTCTGGTTTTCCAATTTACTGTGGCTAGGACCTTGGGTGAGTTAATTTACTTTTCTGGATCTCAGGATCCTCATTTGTAAAAATATGAGTCTAGAAAAGGCAACAAATGTGTAATAGAGAACATATCTACCATAGACACCTCTGTTGACAATGATAAAAGTTGATGTCAGAAACAATTTGATTACCTTAGCTGTGGTATCCCACTCAAGTAAATTGTATTCTATTCACCAATAAAAAAAAATATGCAAGATACTTAATATACAGCAATAAAAATAATCAGTCCTCACCTTCAAGAAACTTTTCCCTGTGAGAAATAGTATGTTCTACCCAACTTGAGAAGGATATAGGAAGAAAGAGAGAGAAAGAGATATATAGAGAAACAGAGAATATCTAGAAGAGACAGGAAAGAGGAAATATCCAAGACAGGAGCCAGACAAGGGAAAAGGAAGAACTCAGGACAGTGATCCTTGATTTCCTTAGCCAAGTAGGAGACAAGATCCAGTGCTGTGAGGGGAGCAGAGAGGATGAAAAGAGTGGAGAACCTAAGAGAATAGTAAAGAGGAGCGGAAGGAGAAACTTTCAAACACCTGCTAGGCGCAGCGTGATGCTGTCAAAAAGAGGAAAATAAAATAGTTTCCTGACATTTTGTTGCTAGATAAACTTGTGGACAACACATTCCACACAGTTGTACACCTTTGCTTAAGCATCATGGAAACAAAAGTGGGAAATATAGTGGGAACCTTTGACTGGAGTAAGCAAGATAGGAGACGACAAGAGGTCAACGGACTTAAGGAAACCATGTCGAGTTGGGGAAAAAAGATGCAATGGAAAGAAAGTAAAAACAAAGCAGGCATGATAAGCTGGGAAAGCAGGGAGAGATGAAACTGCTATGAGGATAAAGAATGAGTTAAGGAGTACTGTGACAAAGGGAGAGAAGGAAGGGCAGGTAACTGTGAGGAGTAAATTTTAGACTCAGATCAAAGAGTTGGCAGTTATGAGTCCTAAAATTGTAAGAGGATGGAAAGAGTGAAAGAAAAAGGTTGAACATGAAAGGAAATTCATGGACAGATGTGGGTTATTGAACCAAATACGAATGGAGAGCAGGGGAGGATAGGGACTACAGAGGGAGAAATTGTGGTTGGGCAGGTGAGATTTGTAACCAGGGAGGAAGGATGTTAATGCCCGGAAGATGACAATTGAATCATAGTTAGAGGAGGAAAAGCAAATTATCATATCCAAATGATGTGCCATTTTATTAAGGCTGCTTTCCTCTCAGGTTCCATTCTCTCTCCAAACACCAAGAAGCAAAGGATGGCGGTAACAGGAAAATTCACCCAGATATTTGCACTGGTTGATGCTTAATTTTCAAATCCCTAGGAAACTGACCACAATTTAACTTGTCCACCTCCTTTGCCTCATCTAAAAATGGGAGGGGATGACACACATTCAGAAGGTATTCTTCACATGGAACACAATATTGTATCCTCCTTAGGATTGGTGTCTGAGTCTGTTTCCAGACAAGCTTTCTCACAGCCAATGGTCTGGTGTCTGTATGTGTAATGATTCCAGAAGGCTGGGGGATACTATTTTTCTCAGGTCGTTTGGGGAAGAAAAGGTTAAAATTCAATCCTTGAGAGAAGTATCACCCTCACAAGTATAGTAGTAAAGTAACGAGTAAGAGCTATGATTGCCCTTAGCTCCATCAATCCTGAAGAAGTCTGTGTTTCAAAGGGTCGGCAATGAAAGAATGGATGTCTTCTAAGACATAGCGCAGAGAAAAAACAGCTTCTATTTGTGGTAAGAGGATATGGGCTAGAAAGCCTACAAACCAAGTACATTATAGAGGCTGACATTGAAAACTCACCTTCCCTAACACTCTTTGAATGAAAGCACTGTGAAATAGTGAGAAGGGCACTGGACTGAATGTAAGAACATTCCAACGCTTCCACTACCTGCATGTTTTGGGGCAATTTTCAAACTCTCAGCTTCATTTTCCTAATCTATATCCACATCCAGAACAGTCCAGTGCACATACCTCCCTAGTACTTCCCCAATGACATAAACAATATAGAGATGTTCAATAATGAAGGATATGTCTTCCAACACTTAGACACCACCACTCTACCCTGATTCTACTGGCACACTCTACAGTCAATCATTGACAAATCTTGGCAATTTCTTCAACCAATAGATGATTTTGCCAGCCAATTGAGGAGCCGACACTTGTTACGTACCTCATATACGATAGACAATGCATCCTAACACTGGATATAAAAACAAAAAAAAATGAAAACATTCATATACCCAAGGATCTTACATACCATCAAGTGGAAAAATATGTACACATATAAGTAAGTGCTAAATTTATACGAAGAATACTATCAGCTAGTTTTGGTGGAAAGAAGTACCAGTAGCTAGGGGATGAAGAAAAGTCTTATGAAGGAGGTTGAGCTGAACTGGAGCTTGAGCTGAGCTTTAGAGGAAACTAGGGATTCTAAGAAGAAAAAGTGAGGAAAGAATACATGCTAGGGATGGGGTATTGCCAGTGGAAAGCATCAAAGGATGGAGCATCATTTGTGAGAAACAGAAAACGGGACAGACTGGATGATAGAATGTATAACAAGGACCTGAATGTATACTGTCTGTAAAGGTAAATACAATCCTATGTTCATAGATCCAGACCAGGAAGGTAGCTCTGAGAGTATCTAGTCCATCACTGATGTTTGTATGTGTTTTACTGGTGAGGAAACTGAGGCTCAGGGGAGATAAATGACTTTCCCAAGGACATGCAGATTGTAAGTACTAGGTTTCCATATGAGTGCAGGTCATGTGATACTAGAGTCAATGTTCTCTTCAACATATCATGCTGATAATTGAAAGCCCAGATATGGAGAATTTAAATGATAAACAGGGTTTTGTGTTTGATCCTAAAGGCAATAGGAAGTCAGTGTATTTTTTGAGTAAAGGAGTGACATAGTTAGAATTGTGCTTTAGTAATATCAATTTGGCAACGATCTGGATGATAGATTGGAGAAATGAAAAGCCAGATTCAGGGAGACCCATCAGGATCAGGAGATCATGGTGAAAGTGAAGGAAATATATGATGAGGTCCTGGCTAGTGTGGATGTGTTGTGAATAAAGGGAAAGCAGGAAGTTAAAAGCTTGTGGGGGTAGAACTGAAAAGATTTGTGCAAGATTGAATATAGGGTTTGGAAAGCCTGAGGAGTTGAGGATCACTGAGCTTGAGGATCTGGGTTTCTAGAAAAAGGACAGTACCCTCAAGAGCAGAAAAATAAGCAGGAGTAGCAGACAGGGAGTGGTGGAAGACAATAAGTCCTTTTTGGATGTGTTAAGTTTCTGCAATCATCCCTTTTCTCTCCATTCACACAGCTGCTGCTCTACTTTGCAATCTCATTATAACTTCCTACTTGGTCTCTCTGCTCCCATTCTCTCATCTTTTCCAGTTCATCCTCTACAAAACTTCCAAAATATTTTTCCTAAGGCATCAGTCTGTCCAGAAGGTAGGTACAAACAATGTTAAGCAGAGTATGTGATCAAGGAGAAAATAGAGCCCAGCGAACTAGAAAGAAGTCAAGGTTCAGTTTTAAGTTTACTTCAGAGAGGGTTTGGTATTATTTTGTGCAGGAAGTAATACACAATTATAGCAACTTATACACTGCAAAGTGTAAAATATTTTCATCATAATCTCACTGAATATTCTTTTCATCAAAATCTTGGTTTTCTCACTTTTAGATAAACAGGAAATTAGACCCTCAAATATTTATTAAAAATTATCACAAACCCAGAAAATATAAGGGCTATTTGCATCAGAAAATAGGTAAGAAAAAAAGTTAAGCATATGTTGACAATAAAATAAATAATTGCTTTGAGTTCTGCCCTCTTGAGACAAATAGGGTAATCTTAAACCTGAGTCTTCCTGGGTGCTAAAGCTTTCCCTTCAAGGATAACTTATATTTGATTTGTATGAGTCTTGTATATACATAACTTTGTGAGGAACAGCCTCTTTAAGAGAGGTTTCTTTTATATGGAGTAGTGTAGTGTTGAAAGGGGCAAAAATTATTACTTTAGGACAATAAAATGAATGAACCTAAGGTATTACATTTTTGTAGGTGAACAGTTGGGTATCTGAATTAAGTTAAAAAAAAAATGTAACTCTAACTTATCTAAACCTACCAAGACTCTGTGTATGAAATTTCAATTTTCAAATATTCTGTTTGTAGTTAGATGAAAAGTGGGCAGGAAATAAACTATGGAATAAATAAGATAGTCTAAATCATTTTGTAAACAACGTATGGTGATACTTCTTTTCTAATGTGAACTATTTAATGCTTTGAAGGGGCAAGTGAGAATTTTTATTTATTAAAAACTGATAAAATGTGAATAAAAAGAAACAACATTGTCAACAAAATACACTTCTAAATAGGTCCTCTTTGAAATTTATAGGATGGCTGAAGGGTATTATGGTCCCTCAACTCATTTCCATGTAACTAAGACTTAAGAGAGTAAAATTCAAACAACGAAAAATTATATACATGGAGACCGTGGGACGATTGAGTAAGGACTCTACGCTTCATAATGCACATTTGGTGAGTTTTGCTTCATAAGTATAAGGTGAGTCTGTGAGTACCAGGCAGTTCTTATTTAACCCATTAAAACAGTGAATTTGGAATAAAAGGTATTTGAAAAAAGCCTGACTGGACTGGACAAGAAGAGTGAAAAATAACCACTGCGGAGTAGTCAGCTTTGACCCAGCTGTTTAGAGAAACTCACAATAGGCTCAGTCAGCTGCTAAGAATTCACATTCAGCTGTTCTTCCTCAACATCACCTATGCTATGAGGAACCTGTCAGCAGTGTGTGGCTCTCTGTAACCTCCTCTATCTTCAGAAGGAAAAAAAGTTGAAAGTTGCTGCTGTCTAACTAGATAATGCAGAATGCAGGTAAGTGAGGAACTTGCTAGACTGGTGTGCCTTGCTCAGAGAGTCAACCTGAGCTATTTTGCTTCATTAAACAAGATGACAGGACAGCATGCCATCTTGGTGAGTGAAAAGATAACTGCAGTAGTCTTATTGCGCAGATAGAGCTATGCTGATGAGCTTTTTAGTTCTCTGAGTTAAAGGAAACAGGTTTCACAGAGATGCCAATGTGATTTTTCTTAAACTCAGGTGTGACTATATCACTCCCATATTCATAGAATATAACGTAAGTACCTCTGTTTGACATTTAAAGCCCTTCACAGCATGACTTCAACCTGACTTTTCTAGCCTGCTTATTTATTACTCCCATTCCTGAACCCTATGGGCTTTCGTATGTGTCACACACGACAATCCATCTCACACCTCTGTGCCTCTTCTCTACCTGGGCTCCGTAAGGCACACTTTCCTCATCTCTCTCCCTTCCTATCTGTCTCTTTCTTTCTCTCTGTCTCTCTCTGTGTCTATGTCTCCTTCTCTGTCTCTTTCCCTCTCTACCTTAAAGATTCAATTAAAGCACCATGTTCTACATGAAGCCTATCACAAACACCTAAACCTCCGGTGGCTTTCCTCTTAAAACTATTATTTACTATTGTATTATTTTTGTATTATATTGTATTCATTACGTATTTATTTTATGTACAGTATCTTTATGTAATAACCCATCTAGGCTTACTTCACCCCTCCCTCAAACAATCAAATTAGGACCCTTGAATGAATGACTGTTTCTTCCCTTACGGTTCTCCCATCAGATCACACTAAGGGACTGGGATTTTTAAAATTATCATTCACCAAACTATGATCCAGGATGATTTTTTATTGATCAACTAATTCATATTATTTAGCTTGTAAAAGAGAATAAAACACTAGAAACCAGATTAGAGCAATATATCACAAGGTTTATACACTCTGAACAGGTGGACTTTATAGCAGGGTTTATATTGCAGGGTTGGTTCAATATTAGGAAAACTTTCAGCATAAATAACTGGATCAATAAGAACATCAATATAAATCACATGATTATCTCAATGGATATGGAAAAGGCTTTTGACAAGATGAAGCACTCATTCCTATTTAAAACACCAAAGAACATAGGAATAAAAGAAGCTCTCCTTAAAATGATAAGTAGTATCTATCTAAAACTATCAGTGAGAATTTTCTGCAGTTCAGATGATCTAGAAACCTCAATTAGATCAGAGGTGAGGAAAGAATGCCCATTATCACCACCGTTATTCAATATTGCACTAGAAGTGTTAGTTGGAGCATTGAGAAGGAAAAAAAATAACTTGAAGGAATTAGAATAGGCAATGAGGAAACAAAGCTATCATGCTTTGCAGATGATATCATAGTATACTTAGAGAACCCTAGAGAATCAATTAAAAATTACTTGAAATAATTGACAACTTTAGCAAAATTGCAGGATATGGAATAAACTTACATTGGCATGTCTATATATTACCAACAAAGTCCAGCAACAGAGATAAAGAAAATCCATTTAACATAACAGTAGACAATACAAAATACTTGGGAGTCTGTCTGCCAAGACAAACCCAATAAACACAATTGCAATACACTTTCCACATAAAGTCAGATCTAAATATTTGGAAATAATTGTGCTTTTGGGTAGATCAAGCCAAAATAATGACAATAAAATGACAATTCTACCTAAAGTAATTTACATATTCAGTGCCTTACTAATTGAGCTTTGAAAAATTTCCATACAGAGCTAGAAAAAATAATAACAAAATTCATCTGGAAGAACAAAAAGTCAAGAATATAAAGGGAATCAATGAAAAATGAAAAGGAAAGTGGTTTAGGAATACCAGTTCTCAAGTTATATTATAAAGCAGCAATCACCAGGCAATCACCTCCTATAAGGTAGTGGTTAAGAAATAGCGCGATAGATCGGTGGAATAAAATCAAGGATGACAAATCAGCATCCTCAAGGACCTTCTACATCCTTAGGTGCAGTCTTTTTATGGAGTCCAAAATTTACAAAACAAATTCTGTGAAGTTTGGATTCAAAGGGCCACATTTCAGGACCAAGAGGGTCAAATGTGGCATAGAGGCTGCTGGTTCTGGATTAGATACACAAGACACAATAGAAATGAACATAGTAACTTAATGTTTGATAAACCCAAAGACCCATGCCTCTGGGATAAAAACACACTATTTGAAAAAAAACTGCTGGGAAAACTGAAAAGCAATATGGCAGAAATTGGGTGTAGACCAATATCTCACACCATTTACCAAGTTAAGGTCAAAATGGATAGATGACCTACATATAAAGACAGATATTACAAGAAAATACGAAGACCAAGGAACATATTACCAGGTTTATGGATGGTGAACAATTTATGAATAAGCAAAAGATGGAGAGGAGAATGAGTTGTAAAAAACTAATTTTGATTATATTAAGATAAAAGCTTTTGCACTAGGTAAACAAATGTAGCTAAGATCAGAAGGAAAGGAGAAAGTTTGGATGAGAAATGTGTAGAGAGTTTCTCACATAAGGGACTCATCTTAAATATATTTTTTCATAAAATCCACAAAAATATGATTCATTCTCCAAATGTTAAATACTCAAAGGATATAAACAAGCAGCTTCTAGAAAAAAAAATCCAAACAATGTCTAATCATATGAAAATGCCCCAAACCATTATTGATCAGAAAAAAATGCAAATTAAAATAGCCTTGAGATACCATTTTTCACCTATTAGGTTTGCTAAAATGATGAAGGGAAAAGCAACAAATGTGGTAGGGGATTTGCAAAAATTGAAATCATATTCATTGCTTGTGGAATTGTGAACTAATTCAGCAATTTTGTAGAGGAATATGGAATGATGTCCTAATAGTTATAAAGTTGTGTATACCATTTGACCAAGGCACTGGTTCTGTTTACCAAAATGATTAGGAAAAAAGAATAAGAACTCATATGTTCTAAATCACTGATTGTAGGATTCCTTTCACCTAGGAACTCCTTGGGTAGAGGGTCATGACCAGCAAGACCCTCCTCTCAGAAGCAATGAATGAGGTGGGAGGCAGGATGTAAAGCAACTCCATTTATTCAGCTGAGAATCAGGGTTTTTAAAGGCTGTAACCACAATCACATGCAGGCTGAGCTCATCCCATTACTTCACCACCTCATGACTTACCCACGTCCTTGCACCTAAAGCAAGTAACGAAGCTTATCTTGCTCCTGAAGCTAGTTCCTGAGTTCCCAGACCCAATTGCAACTTTTCTGCAAAGAATGTCGGTATCTGCAGGAACATCAGGTTCCAGAGTCATGGAGAGCTTCTGCGAGGGTTTGAGTAGGCACAAGTCCCACAGGAACAGGCTTTGCCTCAGCTATGGCCTTGATGAAGGGACTCATGCTCCCCTTAGCCCTCTACAATTGATAGTGGTGGCAAAGAAAGGGAATTGAGGGGATGCCTATCAATTGGAGAGTTACTGAAGAACTTGTAGTATATAACTATGATGTAATAGTACTGAGCTATAAGAAATAATGTACTCCATGATCTTAGAAAAAGATGGATTGACTTGCATGAAATAATGGAGGGCAAAATGAGCAGAACCAAGAGATAGTCATATGCAATAATAGCAATATTGTGTTATGAACAACCTTGGATGAAGAAGTCATTTCGATTATTATAAATAATCAAACTTGCTATCTGCATCCAGAGGGGAAAAAACTCTGAAAAATAGATGTATATATTGAAGGACTTTACATATATGTATGTATTGGTATCTAATGGTATCTATCTCTAAGGCAGCAAAGGTGGGGGAGAAGGGGAGAAGTGAGAAAAAGAAATTTGCATGAAAACTTTCTTATATATTTAAAAAGGATAGCAAATTGTATATAATAGATTTGCAGCTTCATGTGCAATCTTTTTTTATTATATTGTCTTATGGAAATATATTTGTTCCACAAATTAAAAATAAAATGTATATTTGAAAAAATAAGAGAGTAATTATTTGCTGCAAATTAAAATTCTAAATTTCCAATTCTCAAAAATTTGAGATACTTGACAAAATACTAAAAGGCAAAAACAATGCTTTATAGCCAGACACTCCCTACTAGGGCTACCCTGTTCCATTTTGTGAGTAAACTATTTACATAGGGGCTACAAAATGTTTCTTGGAATTCTGTCAAGCAAATGCTATATCTTTATATTTTCTGCCAATTCCTATGAATGGATTTTGATGCAGGTTTAATTACCAGGCAAAAATAGGGATATTATTGTCAGAAAAGTGACATCACCAGTGACAGATTTTGCCATTTATGAGTAGATCATTATGTACACTCAATCAATCAACTGTCATTTTTTAAGCATGTACTCTGTACCAGGAATGATGTTGAGTACAGGGAATATAAGCATAAAGAATGAAACAAACTGTTCAAAGGACCATACTTTCCTATATAAATAAATCATTCAATGCAAGGTACATACCGACTGTTGTATATGCTCTCTAGGATCTATCAGTCAGAAGCCATGAGAGGCCACCAAGAAGATTCTGGACATCTCAGGAAGTAAACTGCCATGATCTGGTGCAAAAGAGTTGACTGGTCTTGAATGGCAGATGTCTCATCTGAGTAATTCAAGACTTACATCAGGAAGGTCAAAAATGTCATTCCACTTAATTCATTTGTTGTGAGCCTACTATGTGCCATGTACCAAAGTGTGAGTTAGGGATAGAGTGATACAAGTAAAATAGTCCCTGGCTTCAAGGAGTTTACAGTCTATTTCAGGTACGCAAACCACATATATAAAACTTACAAAAGGATAATTACCTGGACTGCAGCAATATTAGCAAATCTGCCCAACTAATGCACTTAGTGAGAGATGTTCTTAGCATGCTGCCGTTTGCATCATCACAGTACCTAGATGACACCTTCTGGGGATAAGGTCAATATTATAGACTCACTGCCTTTCTTCCTAATCCAAGAATATTTCACAACAGGGCATAGATTGAGGAAGTGGCTTCCTACCAGTGACATAAGGCAAAATTCTTTATTCAGCGCTGTGGATCCTAATAAGGGAGAGAGGTTACCATGCATTAATGAGAATCTGATTTGCCTCCTTCCAAAATGTTTTTTTTTCTTCTAGAAAAGTTTTCAAAGTGAATAGGCATTAAGTCACCTTGACATTTCCAATACGAATACTTTTTGTATTATCTCCAAAGAGGTGGAGCTTAAACATGTCACTGAGCACAGGAATATATGAGTCCCGCAACAGGTTCTAGAATTTGGACTCTTAGCCTCTCCTTCTGACGGTATTGTGCCTTCCATCTGCAAAAGTTTCATAAGTTTGAAGGCTCTGCTCCTTCTCTTCTGGTGACCGAAGAGAAGTCTTCCTCTGTACCCTTCTTATCTATTATCCTGAGTCTGTCTCTTTCTCCTCCCTTTTCCTTTCCTCTTCTATTCTCTCCTTTCATCTCTTGTCCTGACCTGTCTTTTCTTTTCTTCTCTCTTCTTTTCTTTTCCTTACTCTACATTTAATTCTATTTGGATTTTTCTCTTTTTTCTTTATTCCCTCATTTCTCTGCCTATTTCTACCTCTCTCTCTGACCTACCCCCTCTTTTTTTTTCCTTTTTTTGTTAGGAATTCAGAAGATAACAATACTTGACCTTGACTCTGGACAAGCCTCACAAGATTTAAGACAGGTATTGATTGCCACTCACTATAATCTCCTTGTAGAAATATTTGTGGACTTTCCATACTTACTCTTTATGTTGAAGGATTCTATTTTGATTATGTAGACATCGCTTCATTTTTGCATTTGGGGTGCAGGCTCATATATTGGTAGTAGGGACTGTTCTCAGCAGCCCTCACTGCTGCTGATAAAAAACTATATCAGTTTCATTATGAATATTCTTATGTGTTGTTGAGATAAAGATATTCCTGTTGACTCAAGTGTTTGTAGTTCGACCTATAGAACATGGCCATGTTCATTACTTAGCTAAAAGAAAAACAGCTCCTTACGGGTTAAATTTAATACTTCTTTTCCTAGAACAAAACTGGATGGTTATTTAGTGGGTATGTTTTTAGAGTTGTAAGATAAAGACCAAAAGATGCGTGGAGTCCTGATTTCCTGATAGATAGGGAGTCCAAGCAGAATTAGAGCTGATGGAAATAGAGGGTGGTTTGAGTACCAGTTCCTGGTATTGTAAGAGGGTTATTAGAGCCTGACAAGACCCCTGGTAGACATAGACAGTTGAGTTTTCCCTAACTGTAGGCAATCTTTGGCATTGGAGCGTCAAGAAGGAGATACAAGAAATTTAACAGAAGTCAAAGCTGGAGCATCCAACATTCTACCTGCTACACGTCCATGGGAGATTTTAGGGGAATTGAAATTATATAACAGAAAGGCCACTTCAGTCCTTCTTGTCCATGGACCCTGGACTTTGCCTGTTGGCCAGTGAGCCCTAAGACAATTTTTTCACAGACAGTATGGATACAGAACATTTAAAGATGGCAGCAATTCAGAGTAGAAATGTAAAACAAGCCAGTGAACATTTATAGAACACCTAATCTGTATCAGGAACTGTGCTGGAGGGACTATGATAAGGGCTGGAGGGACTAAGGACTTACCCTCCTTGGCTTCCTCATTAGTAATAACACTAGTTGAAACTTGAGGTCCTTTCCACCTTTTTGATTATGATCCTGTAACTAGGTCTAAAAACGTAGTAAATAACTCCAAGTCACTTTGCCTCACAGGAGATTACTCTGATGATCAGAAAGTTTCAAAATGACAGGCCTTTAGAACTTGGAATTTCCACAGGCAAGGACAAAGATCTGCAGTAAAATTGGGTCATGTGTTTTGCAGTCTTTTCAGCCTATGAAGTAACTGAGTTATTGTATACTAAGAGTTGGAGAGTCAACTTCCCAGTTCTGTGAGAGACAATGATGAGGAAAATGACATGCAGAGATAAGTAGAAGATAAATGCAGAGAAGGAATTGAGCACACCCATGCTTTTTATCCACCCTAATGTTTTTATCTACCAGTAGGATGTGCAACAGCACTCCAGTCACTAGAATATAAGATCATTCATTACTGGGGATCTTTTCTTGACCATGAAAAGACAGCTGAGGTTGTCCACCTCCTTTCTGCCTTTTTGTCTGAAATGACATGTTTAAATCTCAAGTTTATTTTAAGCTATTCATTTTCTATTTTTCTGAATTGCTTTAAAGTCAGCTTTCTCTAGATAAATAAGAGACTGATCTTGATGGCAATTGGTGTATGTCTTTATTTACAAACAGAGAGAGAGACAGACAGACAGAAAGAGAGAGAGACAGAAAGAGTGAGAGACAGAGTAAATGAGGAAACAGCAGTAACTACTGTTAATGCTAAGAATTATAATTGAAATTGACATACCTCTATCCAGAAAATCAGAATCTTATATTGACCTATTGACTCAAAGGTGTCATGATGACATTTTATTATCAGTTTATGTTATTAAGTTTCTGAAAAGATCAGAGAGGGAAGCTTTGTGGACTGAGCTTCAGTTACATTCTAGACCAAGTAGTCTTAACATTTTTGGATCAAGGATCCTGTAATGCAAGTAAAAAATCTTCCCTGTCCATTTATATGCCTCAGGTGGGGCTTACTAGGGATGTTTCATTAGCGGAGATTTGTTTGCTATGAAAGCCCAGATCTTTTGCTGATTTCTAATGAGGTTCTGACTCAGGAGAGGGCATGCCCTCTGGCTCTGAAAAGAATATATATACTCTGAGGAGAGGTTTTGCTTTGAGGCTTAGTTTTTGGAGGAAGAATTGTGTGCCAGATGAGACTCTGGGAAGCCATTAAGCAGCCCCCTGGCCTTGAAAACCCAGATGTTGGTGCTTCCCTCTCTGGTAACTGGTATGATAATGGTCAGACATTTGGAAGCATGTCTGTTGATTTTTGATTTCTCTAAAATTTGGTTTTCTCTGATACATGTGCTTGATTAAAGGAGATTGTTAACATTTCTAAAGTTGTCTTTCCTTCTAGAAATGCAGATTTAAGATCCTGTGAAAGCAGGCCACCCTGTATATGTTGGGGTGCTTACTGATACAGATCCATTTGGTCGTCTGGTGACACCTGTAGAATCTTTCTCAGACGCATGTTTTTGAACACTCAAAATAAAAGCAAACACAAGATTACAAAAGAAAGTTACATTACTGTAATTACCAAAATATAGTTTTACAAAAGACGCTTACAGATCACAAGTAGTAAGAGATTTTACTGAGCCTCTAACCTGGGAATGCTTGCAGCTGAAGGCCTAGAGAAAGGAGTACCAATATTCAGGTAGCGGTTTGATTATTTAATTTCAAAGTGAAGAATGCTCTCCAATCTGAAGCAAAAACACAGGTTATATACTTAAATCACAAGTGAAAAAGGGAATAGGGGAAGTTGGATTACAAACAATCATTCCCAGGGTTTGAGTGGTTTCCCATGAGAAACTTTTGAGTGGAGAGCAGTACAACACCTCTGGATATGTCTTTGGGAGTCCTGACCACTTCCCCTAAGATACTGATTCAGAGTTCTGTGATAAGAACAGGTTCTACAGTCTGTGACTTGCTTCACTTAAGGCACACAGGCACAACACTGAGAGTGTTGTCAAGGGTTGATTGATATCAGCTGCAATTAATGCAATCATTGTGAGCTCTGACTCCCAAGCCAGAGTCTCCTGAGGAATCCAATTATTAGTATGTTAATTACACATATCACATCAATTAATGTAAAAATCTTAATTCCCTTCACACAATTTAAAAACCTCTGAGGTTAATACGAGACAATTATGGTACTGAGGTGTGAATGGTCATCCCTCAGTAAGACCATACTCCCCAACTCAAAAGCAGAGGTTTCATTCATTTACATGAAGTAAATGAAAGGACAAAAGGGAAGCTCCTTCAGCCAACCCAGTGTGGGGAGACGTATATGGGTTTCGGGGAACAGCAAAATCTTCTTCAGAGAAAATACCATAGGGATTCCTGTTTGTTACAATGATAAGAAAGGCAGCAAATGTGGAGATTTCACATCTCCTCTTTCTTCACATTCCCGTGGAGAAATCATGTGTCATGAGAGAATGCTTCTCCATCCCCTTACTTTAACACACCTGACAAGTGGTCATCTAGACTGTGTGTAAAGGTATCCAAAGAGAAGCCCATCACTTCTAAAGGTATGACCTCCCATTTTTTATCCTTTGAATAGTTTGTATATTTTTCTGATGTCAGGCCTCAATTTGCCTCTTTGTAGCTTCCATATATTACTCTTGACCCTCTGGAGTCAAATAGAACCATCCTTATCCCACATTCACATGAAAAATCCTTCACATGTCTGAAGACAGCTACACCCCTCTTCTCTTCTCCAGTTCCTTCAATTGATCCTCATATGACATAGACTCAAGGTTCTTCACCATCCTGGCTACCCTCCTCTGGACACTCATTAGCTCATCACGTCTCTCTCTGATCCAGTCCAAATCTGAACTGAACACAAAACCCTGCATGAGGTCAGATAAGGACAGAGGACAGTGGGATGATCACGTCCCCCACCCTTGACATTCCTGGGGAGAATTTATTTCTCTTAATGTAGCCAGAGTTTCATTAGTTTCTTGGGCTAACCCATCACAATACTGGCATACTGAGATTCCAGCACCTGAAAACTCCCAGATATCTTTCAGAACTACTGCTACTTAGCCATATTTCCTTCTTTTTTTACTCATAAAATTGATTTTGTCTTCTACTTTACCTCCTTGGTCCTACATCCCTTGAATTCTTCTTTTCTCCATGATGTTTTTTGTTTCTTTGAAACAGAGGGAGGGGCTCATATAAGATGATTCTGATACATGAGGCAAAGATGCTACACACGCTGCACCAATCCCTGAGCAAAAGCATCCCAGAGGCCATAAAGGTGAGGTGGGAAGATATTCATGGGAAACAAAAGGAGAGGTGAAGCTGTACTGTTATTTTGGACAGCAGAGGATAAACTCAGAATCAAAACTGGGGGAAGAGGTGGGAGGTCACTCAAGAGGAACTGCATTATACTATGATCTATTTACTACAGTTCTCTGAACCTCCATTTCTTAATTTGGAAGGTGGTTTCTCGCAGTGTCTGTCTCCTAGAATGCTTGATGTTATTCTCCCAGATTGTAAATCATGGAGGGGAAGAGAGGCAAAGACACACAGAGACAAACAGAAAGACAGACAGAGAGACATACAGAGACAGAGAAAGAGAAGAGAGAGAGAGACAGAGAGACAGAAAGTTTAATAAGTGCTATCTGTATGCCAGGAACTGTGCTGGGAATTCAAATGTAAGAAGAAAAATCAAAAGACAACCCCACTCACATGGAGTTTATATTCAATGAGAGAAGATAATACCTGAAACCTAGCTGGTGGGAAAAGGTTGTACCCACATGAACAAGAGCTATAACAGACTGGAGAATCAGAACTGGGGCCACAAGATGTCCTGAACACTTCCTGAAATGTTGGTTCTGGGCAGGAACTCACCAATAGGAGGAGGGACAAGGGTATCTCCAGGATGAGATGATTCATAAGAATGTGGACAGGATGGGAAGGTGCAAGATGGGAAGGTAGACATTGAAAAATAAGAGAGGATAGGACAGAGCACCTTTGGGGTTTAATATTGTGTCACTGGATGGCATTCCTAGAACAGTTCATGCTGGGAGGGTCCTACCTTTTGTTTCATCCCCATATCCTTTTTCCACTTGGTTGTTGTCTTACATTTCTAGACTCCTATGCTTTTGTCTTCTACTTTAGGTATATGGCTCCATTTTTCACATCAATCGTGGAAATCCCTTCAACCTGGAGGTGCTGGTAGACTCCTGGCCAGACTATCAGACTGTTATTACCAGGCCTCAGAAACAGGTAGGTCCAAAGAGTAGTAAAGTATTAGAAAAGGGCCATTAAGGCCAAGATTTCTATTACTAGAGATAGAAGCCTTCTCTCTGGCACCCAAGAGTCGGTAGAGTTGCCTCACATTTGTAAAACAATTAGATTATCATTGAAGCTCATCTTCAGATTTGGGTTGTGATTGATTATGGTGTCTTTCACTGACCACTGTTACTTCAAACAACAAAATTTCCCAGTACTGTCTCATTGGCTCTTCATTGCTACCACTCTCCTTAAGGAGGTAGACTCATCTCTTCTTTCCTACCAACTGAATTTGAATAATTACCATAAATTATCTGATTCTATAACTTCTCAAGTCTTTAAAAAATTTTCTTGTTTATATTACTATATTTTGTTCTCCTATCATGTTTATTTCCAAATACATCTCTTCTCCCTCTATACCCAATAAATGATGCCTGAACATGCGATTTAAGAAGAAAGAGAAAAAAAAATGTTGCTTGCCAAAATCAATTAATACATCAACCATGTCGGAAAGAATATGCATTTATCCACACCCACTCCATAAAGATGCTTGGTCTCATTTATAATACTAATAATTATTATTATTACATAGTTATTAAAAACAACCTGTTTCTATCCCTAAGGTAGTTTCCAATTCTAAATCTACTACATTTTTAATGATAATCTGAAGAAAGTTTCAAACCTCACTTAAGGTACTGGGCCTTCTTAGCGAAACTGTATTTGTTCCTTATTTTATAGAACAACGTGTCAAGAACTATGTCTTCCTCTCTCTCTATTTCTCTGTCTTTCGCTGTCATCTCTCTCACTCTGTATACATATATAATAATACATAGATACATAGAATATAATATATAGATACATATTTTTATTTATCTCTCTCTCTCTGGATATATATATATGTATATATATATATATATATATATATATATATATATACACATACATACACACACACACACAAAGAGATTGACATGTGTATGTCTGTGTTGGGGCATACGAGTATGTATATTTGTATGTATGTATGCACATATACAGAATGCCCTGTGCATTCTCAGTAATCGACCATATAAAAATTAACAGACTTGTTTTGCTTTCAGACTTGAATTGGACAGATAGTTACATTTTCTCTATATAAATAAGTCCAACATTTTTTTAGATAATTTCTGCTTCATTGAATGCTTAAACATTGGTATTTATTGTTGTGGCTTAGCACAGACCTTGGCAGACAGTAGGTCATAATAGTTTATTGATTGATTGATGGCACCAGTTAAGCGTTTTGGAGCTTCTTTGAGGTTTTGCACCCCTTGAATACTAGTTCCTAGCAATTCACCTACATTACACTTTGGAGTTCACATATGACTGTTTTTTTGGTTTTTTTTTTTTGGCATGCACTAAAGCAATAAGACGAAGCTAAATCCTAAGCAAGGAAGGAAGTTGAGGCATTAAGACAAACTGGCCTTTTCAAAAATCAATTTTGTAGCTTTGAATTCAGTCAATACAGGGGAAGCTCTGTGAGGACAGTAGACATCCTTGGTGGTTGATGAGAAAGTTGAAAGAACCCAAGCCTTATGAGGAAATGACTCAGCCTTGTCATTCAAATGGATTCTGAGATCCAGCAGTGGGGAAAAAAGAATATTCTCATTCTCATTCATTCTCTCTCTCTCTCTCTCTCTCTCCTCTCTCTCTCTCTCTCTCTCTCTCTCTCTCTCTCTCTCTCTCTCTCTCTCTCTCTCTCTTTCTCTTTCTGTCTGTCATTCTCTGTTGTATTCTTCACTTTATATCAGTTTGTGTAGTCTTTGAAGGTTTTTTTTAAAGAATTCTGCCCATAATTTCTTATAATTCAATAGCATTCCATCCTCATCATATACAATTTGTTCAGCAGTTTCCCCAATTGATGCTCATTCTCTGTTTCAAATTCTTTGCCATCACTTAAAGAGCTGCCATAAGTACTTTTGCAACATGTAGACTCTTATCCTTTTTTTCTCTCTGACTCCCCAAATCTTCATCTCCTATGCAGGAAATGATGGATGACAAGGATTGTTACACAAACACTTACCAAATATTCTCCAAGGACCTTCAGAAGTTACCAGAGATTCTGGGATCTGAGAGTGTCATTAACTGGAGACAAAGTCTCACAATCCAAGGTAACGGGTTCAAGGTGAAATATAACAATTTTCCTTGGGTCTCACAACAACACTGTGAGGCAGGCAATCCTCAGGTTATAAAAGAGAAAGCTTAGGCTCAGAAGAAGTGACTTTGTCCAGCGCTATGAAACTAATGAGTTTCAGATGCATGATTTGAGGCAAAATCTTTCTGAGTCCAAGGCCAGTGATCCAAACATTATTTCATCCTCCCATAAGCTTATTCTCTATAAGATACTATGATAAGTTTGGACACTACCAAGGTGAATATAGTACGGTGAGTGCTTTCAAGGAGTTTGCCATGTGGTTGAGATGACAGAAGAGATACATTAATAATGTCTGTTATTACATGAGACTATAATAAGGAGTGATGGGGAGTGAAGGCATTATTACCATTGTGAGATAGGGAAAATGAAGCTCAGAGAAATAAAATAACCTGGCCACGGCCACATAACTGGTAAGAGACAGATCTGGGATTTAAACTTGGACTTATTGAATGCAAGTAAATCACTCTTTCACATAAAGCAATTCTATCTTGAGAGAAGGTCCTAGTGTGAAAATTGCATTGGGTGGTAGGAAGAGCTCCAGATTCAGCATAAGGATGGATGGTTTCTCATCCTAGCACCTTTTCTTCCTCACTGTGTGACTTTTGGATCATTTCTTTCATTTTCTGGAAAATGAGAGGGTTGACATGGAGGATCTCCCAGGTCCCTTCCAGTTCCAGCCTTCCATTATGCTGCTGTTCTGCTTGCTTAAGAGAGGTACAAAGTTCTATAGGAAGCTGAAGAGAGATTTCTCTTAGTTTCTGACTGAAAGAAAGGAATGAGCACCATTGCATACTACCTGCATCTGAACTGAGCACTAAAGATTAGATCTGCAGAGAGAGTTGTGGGTCATAGACACATTTCTGAAGGTAATTTTGTCCCTTGTTTCTTGTATGACTTTGTTTAGTTAGAGATGGGAAAAGACCACCAGGAATAGTGACTAATCCAGTTTACTGGACAGGAAAACAGGTGATGATGCCCCAGGTTATTAAACCATTCACTGGAAGAGAAGTTCAGTGCCCTCTAATCCAGATCCATAATTAAATGAGAAAAATCAGCATAATTATTAGCACAGTTCTAGGCACATAGTCTGCGCTTAATAAACATTTATTCCCTTCCCCTACTCTCATTTTACATATGTGGAAACTGAGACCAAGAGAAGGAAAACAAGAGAGTCAATGCCCTTTGACATGGAGTCCCATCTTTTTTTTCACTCATGTTCTTTCAGTAAAGAGGAAGTAAGATTTAGTGAATAAGGTATTGGACATGAAGACAAAAAGATCTGGGCTTAAATCCTGCTGCAGACACTAGATAAGTCATTTAATTTCTTTCATCTTCAGTATCCTTACCTGCACAAATATAGACTTTGAAATCTCTTTCAGACTTAAATCACTGAACTATTGTGGGAGTTCTGTGACATAGATAGTATGTAGTACTATATACATAGTAGATAGACTTGGAGTCAGGAACACTTGTGTTTGAATCCTACATCAGACACTGGATGGGGGACTCCAAGCAATTCAGCTAGCCCCTCTGTGCCTTTATTTCTACCTGTATTAAATGAGGGATTCATTTAATGGCCACTAAAGTCTTTTCCAGCTTTAAATCAATGATCTTTTTATTCTGTAATCAACTAGTTAATCCATAGATGTACTGTCCTCCTTTCTCCAGGTGTCCAGAAGGGATTCAATGAAAAGATAAGAGATATTGCGGCTTCCAAGTCAGTATATGTGGATGACGTCAAGATTTTACAATACATAACAGATGATGATGTGAAATCTAATACCTCCAACACAAACAAGCTGACAAGGTCACATGAAGCAACCACTTCAGAAACAGTGAAGTTCAGAAGGTAGGAAATTGTCAGTCAATAATCAACAGCCAACTGCCATTCAGCAAGCCCCTATTATGTGACCAGTTCTGTTCTAAGAGCTGGATCTGTAAACTAAAAGTAAGCCAGTGCCTTTGCTCAAGGAGCTTACAC
Source organism: Notamacropus eugenii (assembly GCF_028372415.1). Lineage (NCBI taxonomy): Eukaryota > Metazoa > Chordata > Mammalia > Diprotodontia > Macropodidae > Notamacropus > Notamacropus eugenii. The sequence goes on from NC_092873.1 coordinate 4,985,785, forward strand.
TCCATAGGGAGATTACAAAGAAACACATATCACAAGTGTGTATAAACTCTCACACCTTCTATATAATAAAAAACAAAACAGATATGAAGAAGTTGGCTGGAAATGGAAAAATGTTATGAAGGTGAAATGAAGGGGAATCATGAAAAAGTCATTCTTTTACTGAATTTTTAAGGAAACTAAGGGTTGTAAGAAGCAAAGATAAATATATTTTGTTATACTGTATCTGTATGTGCCTACTCAGAACATTTTGTAAAGAAATTAGGGTATTTTAGAATTCTACACTATGCATTCATTAAAAGGAGATGTGCCATTTAACAATGTCCTAGAAGGAGCAAGAGGAGAAGTAGTAGTAGTAGTGGTGGTGATGGTGGTAGTGGTGGTGGTGGTGACCATGGAGTGTATTCCTGACATGGGGGACCACATGTACAAAGACACAGAGATAGGAAATGTAGTAAAATGGAAGAGGACAAATATCAAAGGTTATTGATAAGTGAGGGGTTAGTTCTATGAAAAGAGACTTGTGATATGAAAGGGAGATACATAGCAAATGAACACCCATTGTTCCCCATAGTCATTCACCTCTGTGGAATTTCAGTGGAGCTGTGTTCTTGCAGGTTATGCCAAGACAGAGTAACCTGAGAAAGAGCTCCCAAACTGGAGATTCTTTGACTATGGATTTAAGAATTACATGAAACATCTCCCTTTAGAAGATTCACGTAGCTAAACATGAAGAAACTCATATACAGTGGTTTCACCATGAAGTGATCATTTGGGGCGGGGGGAGATGGAAAACAGTAACTCATGAATAACATACACCATATTGTGGCCTTCTTTGTTTTTGTCAGCCCCTGCCAATAAAGTTAAAAGTTGATTGAAATATTGGAGGTTAGTATGGAATAAATAATTTTGTCCATTTGTCCAACCAATACTGAGCCATTTGTAATGCTAGGTGCTATACGAGATAAAAAATAAAGGTGAAGTTGCCTTCATCCTAATAAAATTGACAGTCTTGGGATGACAATAAGGTATGTACACAAGAAGAAACCTATAAATTCAAAAAAAATTGCTAAGAAAAGTTAGGGAAAGAATACCTCCAAATGCATGGACCTATAGAGGCTTTCTGTATTAGGTCTCACTTGAAATGGGCTTTGAAGGATAGGTGGGCTATCAGCAGATGGAGACATGAGTGAGGCAGAGGTTAGAAGTGGTTTTTAGGGAGATTACCACTTAAATAATATGAGGAGCAAAGAGTTATAAATGGGAAGGTACAGAATCTCTTTGGGAAATAAGCAAGAGATTAAGCAATGTTTTTCTTTGCAGGGCAAGCAACAACTTCAAACTTTGCCTGTTGGATGTTTCCCATGCTGAACTTGTGAATAATACCTGGAAATATGGACAGAATGACAGGAGCCTGAGATTTCTTAGACGCTGCCTCCAAAACTTTCCTGGATACTGTATGATGGATCCACAAAGGATTCCCATCTCTTGGGTTATAATGGAGCACACTAGTGAATTAAGAGCAGGCTATACACTGCCTGAGTATCGAAACAGGGGCTTTGGGAAGCAGGTGATAAGTGCTTTTATTCAATATTTGCAGAAGAATGATATGCCATTTTATTTCCAAGTGGAGGAGATGAATGTGAATTCCCACAAATTATTGAAGTCTTGTGGTTTGCATGTTGCTAAGTGTGGTTGGCATGTATGGAAATGCAGTCCAGCTAAAATTCTTTAGCTGCCACTTTTCTGATCCAAATAACTAATTCCTAAACCCTATACTCAGCTCTTGGGGGTGTCTCATGAAAGACATCATCCATCAGTGTCAACTAACAAATATTTGGAGGTTAACAATTTATTCCCTCTCAGTAGGTGGAGATTAGTGGAGAAATGGTAGCGTTAGAATGAGAAAGGCCTGGTTCAAGTCTCACTTGTTTCTAATAAGATATGTGACCCTAGGCAAGTCACTTCACCCTCCCTGATTTCCAGTTCCTAATGCTGTAAAATAAGCAATTTGGACTACTTTAACTGGCAAACCTCCTTCTAACTCTGACATTCTATCCTCCCACAAAGGTTTACATTGGCAGTGTGGAATCAGTGTCAGGAGGTGGAGGTAGCTGGCTAGCTTGCTGCATTCCCATAACCACATTCCGTAAACGGCTGTACAATATGTCAAAATGCTATTAGACTCTCTCTTAAACCACTTCTATATCAACCCTGAAATATGAAAATCAGATTTCTTTGCAAGTAACAAAAGGCAAGTCACTTCTGATGAAAGAGTTTGACTCATTGGGATTGTAACATCACTTTATGCTTTATTGTCTCCAGCAAATATTATTTATGTGCATTGTCCCATTTAGGGACAGCTAAGTGCTACAGTGGATAGAGCACCAGGTCTAAAGTCAGGAAGATTCATTTTACTGAGTTCAAATATGGCTTCAGACACTACTAGCTCTGTGACCCTGCACAAGTCACTGTGACCTGTTTACTTCAGGTGCCTCATCTCTAAAATGAGCTGAAAAAGAAAAAGGTAAAACACTACTATATTTTTGCCAAGAAAAGCTCAAATAGGGTCACAAAGCATTGGACACAACTGAAATGCCTGGATAACAACATCACAATTTGTCATGGAAATCAGAGGATTTACTAACATTTTGACAACATTACCACTCAATACTCAAATGCTAGCTTGAAGAGGAGACTTCTACAGCTTTTAATTTATTGAGGTGAGGCCATCAGGGTGCAGATTCTGCTCAAAATGGTCCTTCTTAAAAGAGTCAGACTAGAGCTTTTCCATCATCAAGGTGCTCAGCTGAAAAGACATCCCTCAAAATTGACAGGACCATGCCATCCTTTCTTGAGCTTATGGGACAAAACTTAGGGTCTTAACCAAGCCCCAGAAGAGATTCAAGGCTCCCTTTGAGGCACATAGTGGCTAATCTTGTCACTTGTCTGTGAGTGTTTATTACCCCACTATATAGACAACATGTCACACTCTGATATATTAAGACAGGACATCAACTTTGCATTGTGATGCTTTGGTAAACACAAGATTAGGGCTCTCCTTGAACTGCTAACAGAATGGTAGCACTTGGAGTTCCTGCCAGAAAATACACCTGTGACTGGCTAAAAGCTTTTTCAAGACAGATGATAGTGGGCAGATAGCCAAACTACATCTTACCCTACATTGTCTACATTTATTATACTTGAATAAAGTAGAGCATTAAAAATAAAGTGTCTCTGGACTATATACTGTACAGAACCATGTATTAATTAACTACAGAATTGCATTCACTATGCTGAGAACCTTTGGATTTTTGAGTTTGAGAATATAGGATTCTAGGAGTGAACAGAGTCCTAGAGATCAACCAATTCAATTCCATTATTTTATGAAGGAAACAGGCCAAAAAGAAGGAAATGACTTAATCAAAGCCTCTAAATTCAAAAGGGAAAAAATCCACAATTAAATCTAAGTCTTCTAACTATAATGGGGGGGGGGCATTCTTCATTATATGACACTATTTAAACACTAAAAAATATTTCTGTTTTTTAATCTGTCATAGGAGAAAAAAATTTCCATTTTGTGCCATGCAAGCACCCCTATATAAAGATTCATGTAATGAATTCATTTAATTAAATACAAGAAGAAGGTTTGTCTTTCCCTCTGCAAATTTGCTGTTTTGTCTTTGAATGAATCATGAACTCTATCATCAAAATTGCTAAATTTTTACCTTGGTTGCCAGGATATTCATAACCAAATTCAGTATCCAATGACAGTAATTAACTCATCTCAAATCGTTTGTAATAAATATTTCTCTCTTCCTTTCAATTGATTGTATTGTTTGCATTACCATGTATAATCTTTTATTTAATTGTATAATTCATCTTTGCATAGGTAGTTTATAATATCTCCCTCTGTTGTAATCCTGTATTTAATATTATTAGGAGGCACTTCAAGACTTTGACTGTACAAATCTTTGTTACTAATTGTGTCAACTAACATTTTTTAGTGTGCATAAGAGATATTCATGTGATATTGAAATATAAATGTTAAACAATTTCACTTTGAATTAATAACAAATCACAATCACCACTTAGTAACTGATCACTTGCTTTTGTACATATGGAAAAATAAAATATATTAAAGCTTTACATATGGAGAGATTTATTTTTTTTATTTCTTCATCTAATATTCATTACAAGCTATTGTAACAAGGACCAACATATCTAGTCAACAAATCAAGTCACTTTTTAAGAGATTTTTTAATTGGGTTCAATATTTCAATTTTCCTCTCCACCATTAAGTTGGATCAAAATTTCCTCCATCAATAGCTAAAATCACACTAACAGAATTTGAGCATTGAAAGGGTTCTGAGACACCATCTAGTTCAATGAATAGCTAAACAAGAATCCTTTCTAAAACAGTTCCAGTAACTGATCATCCAACCTTTGCTTGACAGTTCTAATCAGAAATATTCTACATCCCAAGAAAACCTATCCCTCCTTTGCACAGTTCAATTCCGAGGAAAGTTTTCTAATGTCAAGACTCAAACTGCCTCTTTCAAACTTTAGTCCTTTATCTCTAATTCTTCCCTCTCCCATTTGCAGACATGAGGAACACCTAGAACGATTCACCAATGTATTGTAACCATTGTTTGAAGACTGCAATCATGACTCCCTTTAGTCGTCTCTTCCCAGAACTAAAAATTTTCAATTCCTTCAACCCATGCAGGGGTTTTATCACCAGTTTATCTTGTTCACTTTGCACTGGACCTTTCCCAGATTATTAATATGCTTTATAAAATATGTTTCCCAGAACTAAACACAATGCTTCAAACAATCAAACTAGAGGAGAGAAAGATGGATTTTCACCTGTCTGGTTCAGAATATTATTCCTTTCTTTTCTGTTTTCTATCTTATTGAAGTCAAAGTCTACTTAAAACCCTGTTCTGCTTCACAAGAACTATTGTCTAGACCCAAGACACCAAATACACTGCTAACAGATCTCATACTGCCAGAGCATAGAGTGCAATTTGAACCAAATTAACTGGTAGCTATTAAATATTTGACGAAATAAATAGTAATATCATAAAATACAGATATTCTTGTATTTTAAAATTGTGACTATGAAGCCCCCAGGGAGTCTTCTCTATGATTTAGTGGTCACCATTTCTATATGAGTTTGACACCATTCGCATAGACCATTTTATATGAGGGAATCAGATTATGTATGTCATATACACCTTTATCTATATCATTGATTTAAAATAAAGTAAAGCTAAATGATCCTAGGCCAGTGGCTAATGATATTTCCTTCCCAGTTTACATGGAATGAGCATAAGAGGACAGATACATGTATGCCTTCTGTAACAGCTCCTTCCTCGTTGTTAGACTTTTGGAAAGGATAATGCCTTCTCTGGCAAATTAGGGTTTTGAACATGATGATCTACAAAGTCCATGATAGCTTCAACATTTTGTAAGACAATTGAACAATTTACAGTTGTACTTTGGTTCTGACCATAGGACAATTTCCAAATGTATCTAACTGTACCACTGTCTAGGTAACATATCTCCATTTTAATCATAAGAATAGATTGAGAGATTCTGTCAAATGTCCTGCAAAAAAAAAAAATCTAATTCATAGTTCTAGTATTTTTCTGGTTTACTGAAAGTATATGACTTGTTCCCAATGAAGTTATGATGGCTCAGGGATAACTGCACTCTTTTCTAGATGTTCACTAACCATGTTTTTTATGTGATATTCTAGAACTTTTCTAGGAATTGAATTTCTTTGATCTCTTTTAGTAAACTACATTCTTAACTCTTTTTCAAAAAAATCAGTGCTCTTTCCTAGTCCTGTGGCAACTATTTGCTTCTCCATAGTCTTTCTAAGTCCAGTGCCAGGTTAACAAGCACCATCGGTCGTAAAAGAATACATTTCAGTATACAAAATAAAGTCAGGATTTTCAAAAGAGGTGTTAGAGAGGTCATCACAAGGTTTTCCAGCAATGTCCACTACTGAAGCTTAATCATCTAAAGAGTCCCCAGTGACAGGCAAATTATGGAACAATGTGGCAGGATTAGGGACTGCACAGTCCTTGAGGGGGATATTTTCTCTACCAAGCAAAATCACTTCATAATTGGCAAGTCTCTGACATGAGAACACTTGACTTTGGTGTTGAAGTAAGAGAGTCTCAATTTCATGGGGCCACTGCACTATTAAGGAAGCACTCAAAACTAAATCATAAGCCTTTTTTACCTAAAGGATGGTGACAGACATTGCCTAGAGTCAGGGAAGTTCTCCAGATGCCACAAAACAAAGATGAGCTGAACAATATGCTATTGAACATGAATCAAATATGAAAGGTTGAGTAAGGACACCAGAAGATACCCCCTCCTTTGTTTGCATGTAAAAGTGGGGGATGATTTTCTGTAATCTGGTTCTTCCAGTTCAGGTGTCAATGACCAGGCTCTTTTGAGGGCTGAGAGAGTGACAAAGTATTGATGGCCAAGCAGCAAGGTTCTCAATCAGATTCTTTTGTCAGAGAAACAAGAGGCTTGGTAATCTCACTGAATGAAGGAATCCATTGTCTGCAGTACCAAGTAAAAACCAGTGTCTTTTCCACTATACCATGTAGGAGGAATATCTCAGAGTATGGCTATATTACTCTGCCATTATTTTAATTCCAGATACTGGACACTGGATGTTGCATACTAATGGAAATATTCATACCAAATATATTTATATATAGTACATGATAAATATTGTCGTGCTTAGAGACTTCAGATAATGTCCCTCTTTGCTGTCTGCAATACAATCTGCTGTTCTGTGTGAATATGTGACCGAGTACCACTCAAATGATGTCTTCTCACTTGAACATGGTATGTTAGCCATTTCAAAACCTGAAGAGTTCCACTTTCACTGGGACTTGCTGTCATCGTTAAATATTCTTTTCCACATTCTATGTGAGGAAGATGTTTTCTTAGGGTATACTGAACAACAGGAAAAATCCATGGGCAAGTCGGGGCCAACTGGCTTTTCTGTTATGTGTCCTTTCCATCTCTCTGAGATCACCAGTGGGTGAGTAATTGGCATAAAGTTGAATGCCTCCAGATTTAACTCCTGGTAAATCTGTTAAATTTCCTCTTCGATTCCCAATGACAAAGACTGTCTATAGGTAAGGCAAACCTGGGTGGCATTCTGCATTGTCTACCAGTGTCCTTAGATTCAGTGCAATTTGAATCTTGACCAGGGTCATTTTTACCTTGATTATTCCCTGAAGATCTCTTCTTAGATACATACCATGGTTGGGACTTTTCATTCTTTCATGCCTCTTCATTTGATAATCCAAGCACTTCCCTCACAGGCAGCAGGAAATTGAATGTATCCACTGTGTAGGACTTCTGCCACTTCATACTGCCAATAGACTAGTAGATTGTCTACTAACATAGTATAATAGACATAGATACAGATCTATCTATCTACAGTATAATAGACTAGTGTTTCAGCTCCTTGATTTGGTTGGGACTTGACTGAAAACCAATACTTGCTGTTCTCACCAAAATGTAACAGGACTTCCCCTCTGGAATTTCTGGCACTGAACATGAGTATTGGGATGTATTTTTTTAATCCTCACCACTGTTTTCCAAGGTCCCTAAACTTCCCTCTTTTGTTAGATATACTCATTCAAAACACTCATTTTTCTCCATTCTAAGACATTTAAAGTCACAATCCAATGGGTAACTAATATTTTTTCCCATATTCATCAAATATGGTTCAGATTAATAGTAGCTACCAATAATATAAAACCTTTAAGTTTTACAAACCACTTTAACTACATTAATTCATATGATTCTGACAACAACCTAATGTGACAGACTGTTAGTATTCTTATTTTACAGAAGAAAAACTGAGGTTGTGAGAGGTTGTGAGTAGCTTAGGGTAATACAGTTAACCAGTTTCTGAGTTATAACTTCAATCCAGATCATCCTGATTATAGTACTGAACTACCGTAATCTAGTCACTATCCCATACTGTCTACCAAAACTTGTAGCATTATTCCTTGGTGTATGGTAATTCTTCTATGCAAAACCTGTTCTTGCTCTTTTGACCTGTATTATACTCTTAATAGTATCCCAAATCTATTTAGTAGGCTGCCATTAGTAGGCTGAATGGAAGATCACTTCGGAGGTAGTGATATAGATTTACACTGTTTGATTCCTGACAGGTTAAATAATTTGCTAAGTAACTTGCTCTTAAAATCTCTACATTGATTAGTGATTGTGTCTGAAGAATCATCCCCTAAGAAATTCTGCTCTCACTATACTATGACCAGTGATTGGTCCCACTGATTCTGTCCTAGATATGACTGTATATGTTAAAAGTCTGTGGCTCCCAAGAGGTTGCTCAGGCTCTGATGACTTCCTTATATTACTGCTAATTGGGCCAAAACCCTCTCTATTTCCTTTAGCTGGGATTATGCCTGGACTCCCCATCTGTCATGAAGCCCAAACTCTTACCTTCTTTCAGGTTTTCTCTTGCAACACATGCAAACTATGCCCAGAAATTAAATACACATGTTTGCTCTACATAAAGAAGTATTTAATATAATCTATAACGACTTTTTTTTAGCTCAGTCATGAACAAGGCTGTGTTCTGTATATTGAAACACAAGCACTCGACCCAACAGGACATCTTTAGCTGAAGAACATGCAAGCGTATAAATAATGAAATCAATGTAGCTTTTTAATCACCAGCAGTGAGGCCTACTGAGAATAGTCCCTGCTCCCAATTTATGGTCTATTATCCCCCATTGTAAAAATGAGGCTTTGTTTTTATTATCATAGTTAATGGATGGCAGTAAAGATCAGTCCAAAATCCTGTAGGACTTTCCAGAGTCAAAGTGAGATGAGGTCATTTTCTAAATTCTTCACAGAATCATCTCAATGACCTCTCATGGCTTCTGGTTGGTAGACTCCAGTGAGCCTATATGATGGTCTTTAGATATCTTGTGTGGTTTATGTTACAGTGTAAGACCCTCGTGAGTAAAATTGTTTCATTCTGTAGGCTTGTGTCCCCACAACTCAACATCATTCTTACTACAGAGTAAATGCTTAATAAATGGTTATTGATTAAGTCTACATAACACTCTATTCATAAGTTTTAAAAATTGGATACTGGTGATTTGGGACTGAGATACTACTATTTCTTCTCCTACTACTCCTTTTCTGTGACAAAATCAAATAATATTAGCTACATCTTGAGCAAATTTACTCAGACTGTCACTGATGAAGATAATAAAAATAATTAAACCAATTTTTCTAGTTACCTAGTTAAATGCTTGAAAGAATGCCAGATCTGGAGGCAAAAGAACAAGATTCAAATTCTATCTTTTCTATTTAATGAGTATATGACTTTGGATAAGTTGCTTTACTTTTTGGGATATCAGGTTTCTCACTGGTAAAAAAAAACAAAAAGAAAACAAAAACAAAAACAACAAAAAAAAAGATACGCATCAAGAAAAGCCAGCAAATTTTTACTAGAATGTATAATGTCTACCTCCATTGACAATGATAAAAGATAATGTAACAGACAATTTGATTTTAAATTAGCTGTGCTATCTCATTCAAATCAATTGTTCTATTCAATTCACCATTTTTTTTTAAAAGACCTTACTATATGCAGGGCACTGTTGAGATACAGTAATAAAAGCACTCAGTCCTTAGTGTCAAGAAGCTTTTTTCTTATCAGAGGAAGCATGTTCAACAAACTTTGAAAAGGAAGTAGGAGGGAGGGCGGAGCCAAGATGGCAGACTAGAAAGACACACTCAAGCAGGGTCTCCCCCACAGCCCACAAAATACTGTAGAGAAGGACTCCCAACAAATTCTGGAGCAGCAGCAGTGGAGAACAACAGAGTGGAGGAGATTTCCAGTTCAGGGTGACCTTAAAGGCCCATGGGAAAAGTCGGTTGCCCTGGACGTGGAGCAGAGCCAGCCCAGCCTTGGCCACGTGGCCCAGCACGATGAGACACTGGGAGGAGGACACCTTGGGGGCGGAATCTCCAGTCGCAGCAGGGGGTCCTCAGATCCCTCAATCCACAGGCACCAAAGGTCAGTGATGGGGTATTTTCAGGTGGCCAGGAAGGGAGAAGGGCTTTCCCTTAGCTCTGGCAGCAGGCAGTGGCCACAGAGACTGCACAGCAGCCTGTACAGACCGCTCCATTGTTGGAGCATAATAAACCCTGGGGGAATTGAAGAGCTGAGTCTTACCTCAGCCCTGTGTGGAGGCCCTGGGAGAGCTGATCTTTGTCTCACACTGAATAACGACCTTGCCCATCCAACTTATCTGAAAATTAGCCCCTAGTGCTGACTTGGCGGAACTGGAGGCCAGGTGGCTGTGGAGATTCTGGGCACAAAAATCCCTCTCTACATCCAGACCAGGACATGCTTCACCATGCCACCTTGGAGGAACTGAGATCTCACAGATTTCCAGGGTATACCCTACTCTGGACAAAGGACCCAAAAGTCGGGTAACTGGTTGGAAAAATGCCCAAAAAAGAGAAAAAAAATAAGACCATAGAAGGTTACTTTCTTGGTGAACAAATATCTCCTCCCATCCTTTCAGATGAGGAAGAACAATGCTTACCATCAGGGAAAGACAAAAAAGTCAAGGCTTCTGCATCCCAAACATCCAAAATAAAAATTCAATGGTCTCAGGCCATGGAAGAGCTCAAAAAGGATTTTGAAAATCAAGTAAGAGAGGTGGAGGAAAAATTTGGAAAAGAAATGAGATAGTTGCAAGAAAAGCATGAAAAGCAGGTCAACACCCTCCTAAAGGAGACCCAAAAAAATGCTGAAGAAAATAACACCTTGAAAAATAGGCTAACTCAACTGGCAAAAGAGGTCCAAAAAGCCAATGAGAAGAATGCTTTAAAAAGCAGAATTAGCCAAATGGAAAAGGAGGTTCAAAAGCTCACTGAAGTAAATAGTTCTTTAAAAATTAGAGTGGAACAGAAGGAGGCTAATGACATTACAAGAAACCAAGAAATCACAAAACAAAACCAAAAGAATGAAAAAATGGAAGGTAATGGGAAATATCTCATTGGAAAAATAATTGACCTGGAAAAATAGATCCAGGAGAGAATATTTAAAAATTATGGGCCTACTTGAAAGCCATGATCAAAAAATAAGCCTAGACATCATCTTTCATGAAATTATCAAGGAAAGCTGCCCTGATATTCTAGAACCAGGGGGCAAAATCAATATTGAAAGAATCCACCCATCACCTCCTGAAAGAGATCCAAAAATAGAAATTATTCCTAGGAACATTGTGGTCAAATTCCAGAGTTCCCTGGTCAAGGAGAAAATATTGCAAGCAGCTAGAAAGAAACAATTCAAGTATTGTGGAAATACAATCAGAATAACACAAGATCTAGCAGCTTCTACATTAAGGGATCAAAGGGCGTGGAATAGGATATTCCAGAAGTCAAAGGAACTAGGACTAAAATCAAGAATCACCTACCCAGAAAAACTGAGTATAATACTTCAGGGGAAAAGATGGTCTTTCAATGAAATAGAGGACTTTCAAGCATTCTTGATGAAAAGACCAGAGCTGAAAAGAAAATTTGACTTTCAAACACAAGAATGAAGAGAAGTATGAAAAGGTGAACAGCAAAGAGAAGTCATAAGGGACTTACTAAAGTTGAACTGTTTACATTCCTACATGGAAAGACAATATTTGTAACTTGAAACTTTTCAGTATCTGGGTAGTTGGTGGGATTACACACACACACACACACACACACACACACACACACACACACACACATGCACACGCACATGCACACACAGAGAGAGAGAAAGCACAGAGTGAATTGAATAGGATGGGATCATATCTTTAAAAAATGAAATTAAGCAGTGAGAGAAATATATTGGGAAGAGAAAGGGAGGAATGGAATGGGGCAAATAATCTGTCATAAAAGAGGCAAGCAAAAGACTTTTTAGTGGAGGGAAAAAGAGGGGAGGTGGGAGAAAAACATGAAGTTTACTCTCATCACATTCGACTAAAGGAAGGAATAAAATGCACCCTCATTTTGGTATGAAAACCTATCTTACAATACAGGAAAGTAGCGGGGAGAAGGGGATAAGCAAGGTGGGGGGCGGATGATAGAAGGGAGGGCAGTGGGAGGAGGGAGCAATTTGAAGTCAACACTCTTGGGCAGGGACAGAAAAGAGAGAATAAAGAGAGAATAGAAGCAATAGGGGGCAGGATAGGATGGAAGGAAATATAGTTTGTCTTACACAACATGACTATTATGGAAGTCATTTGCAAAACTACACGGATATGGCCTATATTGAATTGCTTGCCTTCCCAAAGGGAAGGGGTGGGGAGGGAGGGATGAAGAGAAATTGGAACTCAAAGTTTTAGGAACAACTATTGAGTACTATTCTTGCTTCTAGGAAATAAGAAATACAGGTAATGGGGTATAGAAAGTTATCTGGCTCTACAGGACAAAAGAGAAGATGGGGACAAGGGAAGGGAGGGATGATAGAAGAGAGGGCAGATTGGTGATAGGGGCAATCAGAATGCTAAGTGTTTTGGGGGGAGGGGAGAAATGGGGAGAAAATTTGGAACCCAAAATTTTGTGAAAATGAATGTTAAAGTTAAATAAATAAAATTTTAAAAAAAGAAAAGGAAGTAGGAGGAAAGAAAGAGATGGCTAAGATAGAAAGACAGAGAATATCTAGGAGAGACAGGGATGAGGGAAGACCCAAAATAAAATCCAGATAAGGTAAAAGAAAGCTCAGCACTCTGAATCTTGATTTCCTTAGTCAAGTAAGAGACAAGATCCAGGTTTATGAGGAGAGTAGACAGAATTTCAGGAGTGGAGAAGCTAAGACAGGAAAAAACAGGGGATAGGAGAAACTTTGGAATGCCTGCTCAGGGCCATGTGATGCTGTCAAAAAGAAGAAAATAAAATAGTTGCCTCATATTTTCTTATTTGATGAATTTGTAGGCAACACAGTTCACACAGTAGCTGAACTTTGCTTAAGTATCATGGGAATATAAATGGAGAACCTAGAGAACCTATTGAAGCCGGCAAGATATCAGATGACAAGAGGTTAAGGGATTTAAGGAAACTATGAGCAGGTCATATCCTGGGTCAAAGCTGTGATGTGAAGAAAGTAAACACAAAGCAGGCTTGATAGCCTGAGAAAGCAGGAAGAGATGAGGTTGCTATGAGGATAAAGAATGGATTAAGGAGTAATGTGACAAAGGGAGGGAAAGAGGGGCAGGAAAGTGTGAGGTGTAAATTTTAGAATCTTAGTTCAGAGAGTTGGCAGTTACAGGTTCTGAAAATGTAAGAGGATGGAAAGAGTGTGAAAGAAAAAGTTTGAGCATGAAGGGAAATTCATGGAGAATTGTGAGTTCCAGAACCACCATGGCAGTGGACAGTAGGGTAGGATAGGGACTCCAGAGGGATAGGGAAACCCTAGCTGGGCAGAGGAGATCTGTAGTCAGAGAGAAAGGATGTTTGTTAATGCCTGGAAGATGACAACTCAATCACAGTGGAAGAGGAAAAAGCAGGTTATCACATTGAAAGTAGGTACCATTTGATTAAGGATCCTTTCCTCTCAGGTCCTATTCTCTCTTGAAACACCAAGAAGCAACATTTGGGGGTAACAAGGAAGCTACATAGATATTTGCACTGATAAATGCTTAATTTTCAAATCCCCAGGAAACTGACCACAATTTCTCTTATGCACCTCTTTTGCCTCATCTCAAAATGGGAGGGTATACCACACTTGCAGAGGTTACTCTTAATGTAGAACATGCTATCAGTTCCTGCTTGAGTTGGAGTCTGAGTCTCTGGTACTAGAAATGGTTTCTGGAAGCCAAAGGCCAGGTTTCTGCATGTTTGATGGTTCTGGAAGGCCGAGAGGATGGTATTTTTCTCAAGTGGTTTGGGGAAGAAGCACAGAGTATATTAGGTGGAGAGTAAACTAAAAATTTTCCTTGAGAGAACTTCTGTTCCACCCTCACAAGTCCTGTAGTGAAGGGGTGAATGACAGCTATGTTTCTTCTAGCTTCATCTACCCGAAGAACTCAGAGGTTAGAAGGATTTGCAGTGAAGGAATGGTTGTTTTCTCATAGATAGAGCAGAGAAGACCCAGTTCTACTTGTGGTAGTAGGGTATGGGCTAGAAAGCCTCCAAACTAAGGACATTATAGAAGCTGCAATCCCACCTTATTGTGGAAATATTGTGAAATGGGAGGGCTTTGGAGTGAAAGTAAGGTCATTCCAACTCTTCCACTAACTCAGTGTATGTTCTGGGGAATTTCAGATCTCTCACCTTCATTTTCCTAATCCATATCCTCACCCAGAAAAGCCCAGTGAATATACCTAACTAGTGCTTCCCTAGTGACATATAGAATGTAGGGAATTTCAATAATAGAGCAAAAATTCTTCAGTGATGAGACTCCACCATTCTACCCTGATTCTTCTTGGGGCTCTGTAAAGCCAATCATTGACAAGTCCTGTCAATTCCACCAATCACTAGATGACTCTACAAGTCAAAAATTGAGCCAAGATTGTTTTCTTTTTGTTTTTTTAAGTTTTATTTGTTTATTTTTAGATTTCAACATTCATTTTCACAAAATTTTGAGTTCCAATTTTTCTCCCCATCTCTCCCCTCCCCCCACCCCATAACACCTTGCATTCTTATTATCCTTTCCCTCAATGAGCCCTCCCTTCTATCACACCCCACCATTCCCCTATCCCCATCTTCACTCTTTTCTTGTAGGGCAAGATAAATTTCTATACTCCATTACCTGTATTTCTTATTTCCCAGCTATATGTAATAATAATTCTCAACATTCATTTCTAATACTTTGAATTCCAGTTTCTCTCCCTCCCACCCTACCCACCCATCCCTATTGAGAAGGCAAGCAATTCAATACAAGCTACATATGTGTCATTTTGCAAAAATTTCCATAGTAGTCATGTTGTGTAAGACTAACTATGTTGCCCTCCATCCTACTCTGTTCCCCTCTTTTTTTCCTATTCTCTCATTTGACCTTGTCCCTTCCCAAAAGTGTTTACTTCTAATTACTCATTTGCCCTCCCTTCTATCATCCCCCTCACCCCACTTGTCCCCTTCTCCCCTACTTTCCTTCAGTGTAAGATTTTCATACCAAACTCAGTGATCATGTTATTCCCTCCTTAAGTCATATGTGAAAAGAGTAAGCTTCACTTTTCCCCTCTCACCTCCTCCCTTTTCTCCTCCATTGAAAAAGATATTTCTTATCTCTTCTATGAATGATAGTTCCATTCCATTTCTCCCTTTCTACTCCAACTATTTTCCTCTCTCACTCCTTAATTTTATTTTACTTTATTTTGGATATCATTTATTCTGATTCAACTCAGCCTGTACTCTGTGTGTGTGTGTGTGTATGTGTGTGTGTGTGTGTGTATATAATCCCTCCACCTACCCAAATAATGAGAAAAGTCTCAAGAGTTACAAACATTTTCTTTCCATGTAGGAATGTAAACAGTTCAGCTTTACAAAGTCCTTTATTCTTTCTCTTTCTTGTTTACCTTTTCATGCTTCTCTTGATTCTTGTGTTTTAAAGTCAAATTTTCCATTCAGTTCTGGTCTATTCATCAAGAATGCTTGAAAGTCCTCTATATCATTGAATGACCACTTTTTCCCCTTGAATTATTATACTCAGTTTTGCTGGGTAGGTGATTCTTGGTTTCAATCTTAGTTCCTTTGACTTCTGGAAAATCATATTCCAAGCCCTTTGATCACTGAATGTAGAAGGTGCTAGATATTGTTTTATCCTGACTGTATTTCCACAGTACTCAAATTGTTTCTTTCTATCTGCTTGCAATATTTTCTCTGTGACCCAGGAACTCTGAAATTTGGCTACAATATTCCTAGGAGTTTCTCTTTCTGGATCTCTTTCAGGAGGTAATTGGTGGATTCTTTCAATATTTATTTTGCCCTCTGGTTGTAGAATATCAGGATAGTTTTCTTTGATAATTTCATGAGAAATAGTGTCTAGGTTCTTTTTTTTTAATTATGGCTTTCAGGTAGTCCCATAATTTTAAATTGTCTCTCCTGGATCTATTTTCCAGGTCAGTTGTTTTTCCAATGAGATGATTCACATTATCTTCTACTTTTTTCAACCTTTTGGTTTTGATTTGTAACTTCTTGGTTTATTGTATAGTCATTAGCTTCCCTGAACTCCACTCTCATTTTTAAAGAACTATTCTGTTCAGTGAGCTTTTGAACCTCCTATTCCTTTTGGCTAATCCTGCTTTTTAAAGCCTCCTTCTCCTCATTGGCTTTTTGAACCTATTTTTTCCAACTGAGTTAGCCTATTTTTAAAGGTGTTATTTTCCTCAGCATTTTTTTGGTTCTTCTTTAGCAAACTGCTGACTCACCTTTCAAGCTCTTCTATTGTCTGAGACCATTTCATATTCATTTTTGAGGTACTGGAAACAGAAGCCTTGACTTCCTCTGACAGGATGCATTGTTCTTCCTCATCCAAAAGGATGGAAGAGGTACGTGTTCACTAAGAAATTAACCTCCTATGTTGAGTCAACATTGTTAAGAACCTTATATATGATAAGCAATGTGTCTTAACACTGGATATAAAAACAAAAAAATGAAAACACTCATATGCCCAAAGATCTTCCAAGTATACACCAAATTTATACAAATAACATTGTTAGGTGGTTTTGAAGGGAGGAAGTCCTAGTAGCTAGGGGATGAGGAAAGTTTCGTGCAGGAGGTTGAGATGAGCTGGAGCTTAAGCTGAGCTTTAGAGGAAACCAGGGAGTATAAGAGGAAGAAGGGAGGTTGAGGGATGGCCAGTGGAAAGCATAAGAGGGTAAAGCATCATTTGTGAGGAACAGAAAGCAGAAGAGTTTGACTGGACCACAGAATGTATAACAGGGTCACGACTGTATAATATAACAGTAAAATTAAATGCAATCATAGGCTCATAGGTCCAGACCAGGAGAGTGGTTGTGAGGGCATCCAGTCCAACACTGTTATTGGTTTTTTGTTTCATCTTGTTGTTATTGTTGTTGTTTTAAATGAGGAGGGAACTGATGTCTAGGGGAGTTAAATGACTCCCAAGGTCATACAGATAATAAGTATCAGAGTTCCATACAAAGGCAGATCATGTGACACCAGAGCCAGTGTTCTCTTCACTATACTGTGCTGATAATTGAAAGCTAAGTAGTGAAGGATTTTAAATGAAAATAGTTTTGGGTTTGATCCTAAAGGTAGTGACTAGGAAGTCACTGTAGAGTTTTGAGCACAGGAGTGACATGGTTAGAATCGCACTTTAGGAATATCAATTTGGCAACTACCTGTAGGATGGATTGAAGAAAGGAAAAACCAGATACCGGAAGACCCATTAGGAGATTATTGCAAAAGTGAAGGAAACATATAATGAAGTCATGCACCAGTGTGGCTGTAGTGTGAATAGAGAGAAGGAAACAAGTTGACAGACTGGGAGGCTGGGGTAGGGGGAATTGATAAGATTTCTACCAGAGTGGATATAAGGATTGAGAAAGACTGAAGAGTTGGAAGTCACTCTGTGGTTGAGGGTCTTAATTCTAGAAAAATGGTGGGAAAGGTGAGGG
This sequence comes from Notamacropus eugenii, assembly GCF_028372415.1. Classification (NCBI taxonomy): domain Eukaryota; kingdom Metazoa; phylum Chordata; class Mammalia; order Diprotodontia; family Macropodidae; genus Notamacropus; species Notamacropus eugenii. Next base: position 5,003,442 of record NC_092873.1, read on the forward strand.
CAAGTGGGGAAGGTAGCAGGAGTAACAGACTGGGAGTAGGGAGAGATAAACAGTCCTGCTATCAGAGGTTGAGTTTCCTGGAATCAACCTTTGTCTTTCCATTCACAAAGCTACCACCTTAGTTTATCATCTTGTTATGTCTTCTGTCTTTGTCTCTTTGCTCCCATTGTCTCTTCTCCAATTCATTTTCCACAAAATTTCCAAGACACAACTCTGTCCAGGACATGAGACACAAACAACCTTAAGCACAGTATGTGATCAAGGAGAAAGTAGAGCCCAGGTGACTGGAAAGAAGCCAAGGTTCTGTCCTAAGTTTACTTTGGGCTGAATTTCATATTACTTTGGGCTGGAAGTAATACAAGTAAATAGCAACCTAAAAAATGCAAAGTTTAAAACTTTTTCATCATCATCTACTTCACTCCTCTTTTCAGTGAAGTTTCTGTTTTCTCACTTGTAGTTAAACAGTAAATTCTACCCTAAAAATCTTTTTAAAAAATTGAGAAGAAGCCCAGAAAATATAAGTGATACTTGAATCAGAAAATGGGTAAAAGAAAATATTATGTTGACAAGAAAATAAATAATTGCTTTGCTTTCTCTATAATCTGGGACCAAATAGAATAATCTTGACTCTTCAAGATTGTTATCTTCCTCTTGATGCTGAAGACTTGCCTTCAAGGATGTAACAGCAAGCACCCTGACACATCAAGCATGACCTGCTGGCAAAGTTTCTTAGATCTGCTTTTCTAAGGAAGGCAATTTAAAAGAGGGTCAACAATCTACTTTGTTTACATTCACTGGGAAAAGGTCCCACATGTACAAAAATATGTATAGCAGTTCTCTTTGTGGTGGACAAGAACTGGAAATCAAGGGAATGCACATCAATTGGGAAATGGCTGAACAAGTTGTGGTATATAAATGTGATGGAATACTATTGCAGTATAAGAAATGATGAACAGCTGGACTTCAGAAAAACCTGGAAAGACTTATGTGAACTGATGTTGAGTGAAATGAGCAGAAATGGGAGAACATTATGCACAGTAACAGTCCCAGTGTGTGAGGGCTGCTTCTGATTGACTAAGCCCTTCACAGCAATGCAAGGACATAAAACATTCCCAAAGGACTCTGGAAGCCATATGCTGTCCACATTCAGAGAAAGAACTATGGAATAGGAATGCAGAATGAAGCAAACTATTTTTTCTTGTGTTATGTTTTGGTTTGGTTTGTTTTTTCTCATAGTTTCTCCCATTCATTTTAATTCTTCTATGCAACACGACTAATATGAAAATGTGTTTAATAAGAATGCATATGCATATAAGATTGCAAGCATTCTCAGGGAGGGAGGGGAGGGGGGAAAAATTTAAGACTTGTGAAAGTGATTGTTGGAAACTGAAAACAAATAAATTAATTAAATTTTTAAAAGTAGGAAATACCCTGAAATCCTTACAAAGGCAAGCTAGAAATCAGGGACATATTGAAGGTCCAGCTTCCCCTGTTCTGCTAGATAGTCTTTCTCTTTCTACTTCCAGATGTCGATCTTACAGAGTTTGTAATCAAAAGTATTTCTCTCAAAAGAAAAGGATAAAGAGTTGCTTTCCCCTCCACAGCATCATCAACATCCTCTCTACTCATCAGGTGAATCTTACCCAAAATTATCCAGACGTCATTGGAAATCTCTCATAAAGGAGACAAGAAAAAGTTTTTTCATTGGAGTGGAAAAGGAGGGAGGTTAGAGGGGAAAAGTGAAGTTTGCTCTCATCATATTTGGCTTAAGAAGGGAATAACACACACACTCAATTTGGTACGAAAATCTATCTTACACTACAGGAAAGTAGAGGAGAAGGGAATAAGTGGGGTATGGGGGGATGATAGAAGGGAAGGCAAATGGGAAGAGGGAGTAATTAGAAGTAAGCACTATTGGGGAAGCACAAGGTGGAAAGAAAGAATAGAAAAATGGGGAGTAAGACAGGATGGAGGACAATGTAGTTAGCCTTTCACAACATAATTATTATGGAAGTCTTTTGCATAACTACAAATGTATTGCCTATACTGAATTATTTGCTTTCTCAGTAAGGATGGCTGGAGAGGGAGGAAGAGAGAGAAGTTGGAATTCAAAGTTTTAGGAAAGAATGTTTAGAATTGTTTTTGCATGCAACTGGGAAATAAGAAGGACAGGCAACGTGGTATAGAAATCTATCTTTCCCTATAAGAAAAGAGAGAAGATAGCGATAAGGAAAGGAAGGGGTGTGATAGAAGGGAGTGTAGATTGGGGGAAGGGATAATCAGAATGCATGGTGTCTTGGAATGGGGGGGAGAGGAGAGATGGGGAGAAAATTTGGAACTCAAAATCTTGTGGAAATGAATATTGAAAACTAAAAATAAATAAATAATTTGTTAAAATGCTATATTAATTTCATTACGGATATGTTTACATGTTGTTCAGATAAAGATATTCCTGCTGACTCAAGTGTTTGTAATTCAAAATATAGAACATGGCCATGTTCATTACTGAGTTAAACAAGCAGCTCCTTATACATTATATTAAATACTTATTTTCTAGAATAAAATGTTATGGTTATTTAGTAGGTATGATTTTAGAGCTGATGTAAGATAAAGGCCAAAAGATTCATGGAGTTCTGATTTTGTGAAAGATGGGGAGTCCAGGCAGAATCACAGCTGATACAATTAGAGGGTAGTTTTTGACCCAGGTACCAGTATCATAAGAGGGTCATTAGAGCCTGAAAAGTACCTTGGTATACCTTAACTTTCAATGTATATAGTCACGTTCACCACAGAATCAGCAGGGCTAACCACTGGCCAGGGTGTTATGGAGGGAGAATTTATCAGGCGATATCTCCTCAGCCAAGGTGCCTGAAAGGGGTAGAGATTTTGACACCAAATTACTCAGAGAAATATTTGACCTGTCAGGAAGTAAGAAATGTAGATCTATGTGATTACCACAAAAAAAGCAACAGCTCGTTCACTATGTTTTAATGACACTTAGCTGAATCAGTTGGAGATACTGGTAAAAATACAATATACCTGGAACCAACATGCATCAATGTTCTATGGAAGTATTACAATACATCTAGGAATAATGCCACAAGCTTTGAGGACAGGTAGGAATAGTTTCACTCTAGTCAGAAAGAGATGGGTTCAAATCCTGCTTCAGAAATTGGTTTAGGTATGTTACCTGAGGCAACCTTTTTGAATCTTAGTTTTTTCTTCTATAAAATAAGAATAAAAATAGGAACCTGTTACACTGGATGATTGTTAGGGTAATATGATTTAATTATTTAATGGGTTGTGCAAAATTTAAAGTTATATTGCATTGGTACTAATCTAATTAATTAAATTAATATGATTAATTAAAATAAAATGTATTAATCTACACTATATTTGTTGATATGGGAGAGAGAAAATATTAGCTTCATGCTTAACTGTGATTTGAAATGTCATAAAATGTAAGACAGCTAGAAATTCAAAATGAGTACATCATACAACTAAGAGAAGATGAGAGATGTAAGGAAAAAAGTAGATCAGGATAAACATCATTGGAGTTATCATGTTCACTTCCAAAAACTCCTCCTGGGACATAAATTGCTGTTATATTCTTTGTGACAACAAGAAGTATTGGAACTTCTGATCAATCAAATGATTAACAACATTAGAGAACTGAAAGATAAGGAAATCAACTGGTCTGTAAGATAGCACTATGAAGTGTTTGAAGTTCTACACCAAGCATACGCAGTAATTCCTTGCTGCCAATGAAGGAAGTACCTGAATTAACAAATAAAGAAGAGCAAAAGAATGAAGAGCCAAGGAATCAAACACCAAAAACTTCCCATCTGTGGTTTGTATCCTAGCAGAATTCTTCAGAGCATAATCAATGTAAAGGTGACCTTGGTCAGGATTCAAATATAAGACTGAATCTAAGGACACTGTTAGGCACGGCAGAATGTCAGCTAGATTTGCTCAAACTGTAGGCAATACTTGGCATTGGAGGGTCAAGAAGGAAATTTAACAGATTTAAAAGAAGTCAAACCTGGAGGCATCCAACTGTTTACCTGCTACTCCTCCACGGGAGATGTTAGGGGAGTTGAAATTATATAACAAAAAAGCCAATTAGCCCCTTCTGTCCATGGACCCTGGACTTTCCCTGTTGGCCAGTGAGCCCAAAGACAACTTCCTCACAGACAGTATGGAAACAGAACATTTAAAGTTGACAGCAATTCAGAGCAGAAGGGGAACTTAAGCCAGAGAATATTTATAGAGCACCTAATCTGTGTCAGGCCCTGTGCTGGAGGTATTGGAAGTGCTAAGGACTAACCCTCCTTGGTTTTCTCATTAGTAATAAAACTAGTTGAACCTTGAGCTCCCTTCCCCCTTTTTGATTATGATGCTCTCACTAAGTCTAAAAATGAGGCAAATGTCTCCAAGTCACTGTGCCTCACAGGAGACAATTCTAATGGGTTCAAAATGACAGGCCTTCAGAAACTGGGCTTTCCACAGGCAGGGACAAAGTTCTGCAGCAAAATTGGGTCATGTGCTTTGTAGTCTTTTCAACCTAGGAAGTGACAGAGTTATTGTGGACTAAGAGTTGGAGAGTCAAGTTCCCAAATCTGTGAGAGATATAGAGGAAGCAAATGACAGCTGCAGAGATGATCAGAAGACAAATGGGAAGGAGAAGGAATTGAGCGCACTCATGGTCTACCAGGAATATGAATGTTTTTATCCACAAGTGGGATGCAACAGGACAACATTCACTAGAATGTAAGATCATGGATATTTTCTTGACCATGAACAGGCAGCTGAGGTAATCCCCACCTCCTGTCTCCCTTTTTGACTGAAATAACATGCTTAAACCTAGTTTATTTTAATCTTCTCATTTGATATATTTCTGAATTGCTTTAAAGTCAGCTTTCTCTAGATAAATATGAGACTGATCTTGATGGCTATTGTATGTCTTTATTTACAAGCAGAGAAAGAGAGAGAGAGAGAGAGTAAATGAGGAAGTAGTAGTGACTACTGTTAATGCAAAGAATTATAATTAAGGCAGCAGTTGGGCATATGTCTAACTAGACAGTTAGTTTCATTCTAATCCATGTGGTGTCAAACTTTTGTGTCAAGGATCCCTTTGGCCATCTGGTGAAATCTATAGAATCTTTCTCTGAAACGTATTTTTGAACACATGAAATAAAAACAAACACAAGATTACAAAAGAAACAGTTATATTAAAATAGAGTACTAAGATGTATTTTAAAAAAATAAACTCACAGATCACAAGTATTAAGAGGATTTTACTGAGCCAGTCTCTAACCTGAGAATGCTTGGAGCTGAAGGCCTAAAGAAAGGAGTGACAATAATCAGGTAGTGGTTGGATTCTTCAGTTTCAGAGTGGTGAACACTCTCCAGGATGAAGTAAAAGTACAGGTTACATACTTAAATAACAAATAGAAAAGGGAGTGGGGGAAGGTGGATTACACACAATCTTTCTCAGAGCTTTAGTGGTTTCCCATGAGAAACCTTTGAGTGGAGAACAGTGAAAAAAACAAAAACTCTAGAGTCAAGTCTTAGGAGTCCTGACCACCTCCCTTAGAACACAGAATCAGAGTTCTCTGATAACAAGTTCTACAATCTGTGACTTGCTTCACTTAAAGTTCACAGGCACAAGACTGAGAATGTTGTCAAGGGTTGATTGATCATTTCAAGCTGCACTGAGAGCTCTGTCTCCCAAGACCACAGTTTCCTGAGAATTCTTATTATTAGTATGTTCATTACACATATCACATCAATTAATGTAAAAATCTTAATTCCCTTCACACAAGTTAATAACCTCTGAGGTTAGCATGAGCCAATAATAGTACTGAGGTGTGGCTGGTCAAGTGAGAATCCCTCAGCAAGATCTTTAGTCACATCCCAAAAACAGAGGTGACAGGAAGTAAATGAAAGGATAAAATGGAGGTTCCTTCAGCCAACCCAGTGTGGGGAGATGTATGTGTGTTTTTGGGAGAAGTAAAATCTTCTTCAGACAAAATACTACAGGGAGTCCTGATGATTGAAATGCTAAAAAAGGCAGCAAGTGTGGAAATAGCTTCTTTTTCTTCACATTCTTATGGAGAAACCATGTGTCATGGGAGGATGTTTCTTCATCCCTTTACTTTAATACACCTGACAAGTGGTCACCTAGACTGTGTGTAAAGGTATCCAAAGAGAAGCCCATCACTTCTAAAGGTATGGCTTCCCATTTTGTATCCTTTGAATAGTTTGTACATTTTTCTGATGTCAGGCCTAAATTTACCTCTCTGTAGCTTCCATACATGACTCACACATTATCTCTGGAGTCAAACAGAAAAATCCTTATACCTCCTCCACATGAAAAATCCTTCAAATGCCTGAAGACAGCTACACCCCTCCCCACTGTCTTCTCCAGTTCCTTCAATTAATCCAAATGTAACATATACTCAAGGCTCTTCACCATCCTGGCAGCCCTAATCTGGATATTCATTAGCTTATCAGCTCTCTCAGATCTGACCCAAATCTGAGCTGAATGTAATACCTCCGATGAGGTCTGGTAAGGACAGAGGACAGTGGTATGTTCACCCACCCCCACCCCTCTGCCATTACCGGGAGGAATTTGTTTGTCTTAATGTAGTTAAAGTTTCATTATTGTTTTGGGCTACCCCATCACAATATTGACATACTGAGATAAAGGCACCTGAAAACTCCTAGATATCTTTGAGAACTACTGCTACCTACCCATTTTTCCTTCTTCTTTTACTCATAAAGTTGATTTTGTCTTCTGCTTCACCTCCTTGATCATAAGACCCTTTAATTCTTGTTTTCTCCATGTTGTTTTTTTTTCCTTAGAAGGAAAGGAAGGGGTTCATATAAGATGATTCAATTCCATGAGGCGAAGATGCTGCAGACACTGCACCGGTCCCTGAGCAGAAGCATCTCAGAAGTCATGAAGGTGAGGCTGGAAGATATTCATGGGAAACAAAAGGAGAAGTGAAGTTTCACTGTGATTTTGACTGGCAGGGGATAAGGTCAGCATCAAAGCTGGAGGAAGAGATGGGAGATCACTCAAAAGGAATTGCACTGGACTGTGATATGTTTAGTACAATATTCTGAACCTCCATTTCTTAATTTGGAAAGTGCCTCAGAGTGTCTGTCTCATAAAATCCTTGCTCTTTTTCTCCTAGTCTGTAAATCTTGAGGGAAAAGAGAGGCAAATGCACAAAGAGACACAGAGACAGATAGAAAAACAAACAGAGAGATATAGAGAGAGTGAACCTTTAATAAGTTCTAGCTACATGCCAGGAACTGTGCTGGGAATTCATATATAAAAGGAAAAAAAATATATAGCCTAATTTTTGAGGAGTTTATATTGAAATGAGAGAAAGCAATACCTGAAACACACTTGATGAGAGAAGGTTGTACCCACATGAACATGAGCTAGAAAAGACTGGAGAATCAGTGCTGGGGACAAAAGATGGCTTGAGAACTTCTTGAAATGCTGGTTCTGCTCAGGAACTCACCAATAGGAGGAAAGGCCTCATGGGTAGAGGCATCTCCAGGGTGAGATTATTCATCTCTCCCTATATTTCCTTAATAAAGGAATATGAACAGGATGGGAAAGGGTGAGATGGGAAGGCAGAGACTGAAAAGGAAGAGAGGACAGGACAAATCTCACTTTCTAGGATGCTGACAGCATCCTTTGGGGATTAGAGCAACTTTGGGGTTAGTATTATGGCACTAGATGGCACTCCTAGAACAGTTCATGCTGGGAGGGTCTACCCTTTCCTTTATCTCCATATCCCTTTTGCACTTCAGGTTGTTGTCTTACACTTCTAGACTCATTTGCTTTTGTCTTCTCCTTTAATATATGGCTCCATTTTTCACACTGAGAGTGAAAATTCCTTCAGTCTGGAGGTGCTGGTAGACTCCTGGTCAGACTATCAGATTGTCATTACCAGGTTTCAGAAACAGGTAGGTCTAATGAGTAGTAAAATATTAGAAAAGGGCCATTAAGGCCAAGATTTCTATTACTAGAGACAGAAGCCTTCCTTCTGCCACCCAAGAGACCATAGCATTGCCTCAGATTTGTAAAATAATTAAAATATCATAGAAGTTCATCTTCAGATTTGGGTTTTTTTGATTGATTATGGTGTCTTTCACTTACCTCTCTTACTTCAAATTAAAAGAGGCAGTACTTCTAGTGGATAGGGTATTAGGATTGAAGTCACACAGATCTAGGCATAAATCCTGCCTCAGACATTAGCTAAGTCATTTAATTTCTCTCATCCTCAGTATCCTTATCTGTAAAACTATAAACTTTGAAATCTCTTTCAAACTTAAATCTCTGAGATATTATGGGAGCTCTCTGACATAGGTAGTATGTAGTAGTATATACGTAGTAGTTAGACTTGGAGTCATGAAGACTTGAATTTGAATCCTTCCTCCGACACTGGATGGGTGACTCTAAGCAATTCAGTCAACCCCTCTGTGCCTCAGTTTCTACCTGTGTAAAATGAGGGATTCACTTTTTTAGCTTTAAGCCAATAATCCTTTGATTCTCTAATCAGCTAATCAATCTCCAGGTTGACGAAAGGGTTTAAATGAAAAGATGAGAGATACTGAGGCTCCCAAGTCTGTACAGGTGGATTACCCCAAGACTTTTCTCTACATAACAGATGAGGCTCTGAAATCTAATATGTCCAACACAAGCAATACAAGGTCACACGAAGCAACCAGTTCAGAAACTGTGAAGTTCAGAAGGTAGGAAATTGTCAGTCAATAATCAACAACCAACTAGCATTCAGCAAGCCCCTACTATGTGGCTAGTTCTGTTCTAAGAGCTGAATCTGTAAACACAAAGTGAACCAGCGCCTTTGCTCAAGAAGCTTACGCTCTAAAGTGGAGATTACATACAGTCACGTATCACATGTGTGTATTAACTCTCACACCTTCTATATAATACAAAACAAAACAGACATGGGAAAGTTAGCTGGAAATGAAAAAAATACTATGAGGGTGAAATGAAGGGAAATCAGGGAAGGCTTTATGTAGAAAGTCGTTCTTTGAATTTTTAAGGGAACTAAGGGTTGTAAGAAACAAAGGTAAATATATTTTGTTATACTGTATGTGTATGTGGCTACTCAGGATCCTTTGTAAGGAAATTAGGATATTTTAGAATTCTACACCATGTATTCATTAAAAGGAGATATGCCATTTAACAATGTCTGAGGAGGAGGAAGAGGAGAAGTAGTAGTAGTAGTAGTAGTAGTAGTAGTAGTAGTAGTAGTAGTAGTAGTAGTAGTGGTGGTGGTGGTGGTGGTGGTGGTGGTGGTGGTGGTGGTGGTGGTGGTGGTGACCATGGAGTGTATTCATGACATGGGGGACCACATATACAAAAACACAGAGAGATAGGAAATGTAGTAACATGGAAGAGGACAGGTAAGAAGTCTGAACTGTAGTGTTCATGATAAAGGGGAGTGTGTCATTAAGGTGAAGGAGAAGGTTGCAACTAGGTTGTAACATGGTATTAAATGACAAAGAAAGGAGTTTGTATTTGTCCCTAGGAAGACTGAGGAGACACTGGAGTTTATTGAGTTGGGGAGTCCTTCGGTCAGGTTTATATTTTACAAAAATCACTTTGGTGGTTGTGTGGACAAGTGGAGGACAGTGAGCGGACAATTGAGCCAGTGGGACCAAATAAGTATCTACTGTAGTATCCAAAGGTGAGAGGTGAGGAAAATTTTCACCAGGCCCATGTGAGTAGAGAAAAGAGGAAAAATGCAAAAAGCCAAAGTTGTGATTCTTGTAATGAACAAAGAAGAGCTGCCAGCAAGGGGCCAGCCATGATTCTCTAATGACTCAGATGCCGCATGAGAGTACAAATAAAAGCTAGGACTTAATGATCTTGTTAATGTTTACAAAGTGACATACACATGTTATTTCAGTTAATCCTCACAACGACTCTAGGAGCTAGGCACTATTATTGCTGAGGAAACTGAGATAGACACATGTTAAGTGACTTTCAGAGGCTTAGATAGCCAGTAAGTGACTGAGGCCAGATTTGATCTCAGGACTTCCTGACTCCAGGTCCAGTGCTCTAGCCACTGAGCCACACACAGTAAAACATGCTTCAGGATGAAACATGATAGACATGGAGAAAGACAGGTATTAGGGTGTAGTGGATAGAGAGATTATCTCCAAGTCAGGATGAACTAGGTTCACATCCTGCCCTCAGACAAATAGTAGATCTGTGACCTTAGGCTAATCACTTAACCTCTCACTGTCCAATGACCAGTTCAAAAAGTATCAAAAATTATTGATAAGTGAAGCATTAGTTCTATGAAAAGAGACTTGTGATATAAAAGAGAGATGCACAGCAAATGAACACCCATTGTTCCCCATAGTCATTCACCTCTGTGACATTTCAGTGGAGCTGGGTTCTTGAAGGCTATATCAAGAAAGAGCAAGCTGAGGAAGAGCTCTCAAAAGTGGAGATCCTTTGACTATGGGTATAAGAAATAGATGAAACATCTCTCTTTGGAAGATCCATGTAGCTAAACATGAAGAAGCTTCGTGTCAGGTGGTTTCACCATGAAGTGATAATTTGGGGTAGGGGAGAGGGAAAAGAGTAACTCATGAATAACATACACCATGTTGTGGCCTTCTTTGGTTGTGTCAGCACCTGCTAATAAAGCTAAAAGTTAGTTAAAATACTGAAGGTCAGTATGGAATAAAGAATTTTGACCATTTGTTCAACTAACACTGAGCCATTTGTAACGCTAGGTGCTATAGAGGGTAAAAGATGAGACTGGCTTCATCCTAATAAAATTGACAGTCGTGGGATGGCAATGAGGTATGTACACAAGAAGAAAACTATAAATTCAAAGAACAAGTTGCTAAGAAAAGTTAAGGAAAGAATAGCTCCAAATGCATGGACCAATAGAGGCTTTCTGAATTAGGTCTCACTTGAAATGGACTTTGAAGGATAGTTAGGCTATCAACAGATGGAGCCAATAGTGAGGTGGAGGTTAGAGGTGGATTGTAGGCAGATTACAACTTGGGAAACATGAGGAGCAAAGAACTTAAAATGAGAAGGTACAAGACCTCTTTGGAAAATAAACAAGAGATCAAGCAATATTTTTCTTTACTGTACAAATAGCAACTTCAAACTTTTCCTGTTGGATGTTTTCCATGCTGAACTTGTAAGTAACACCTGGAAATTTGGCAGAATGAGAGGAACTTGAGATTTATCAGATGCTGTCTCCAAAATTTCCCGGGATACTGTGCGATAAATTCACAAGGGAGTCCCATCTCTTGGATTACAATGGAACAAACTACCCTGCCTGAGTATAGAGTCAGGGGATTTGCAAAGCAGGTGATAAGTGCTTTTATACAATATTTGCAGAAGAATGGTATGCCATTTTATTCCCAAGTGGAGGAGAAGAATGTGAATTCCCACACATTATTCAAGTCTTGTGATTTCCATGTTCTTGATTGTGGTTGGCATGCATATATGCCAGATGAAATTCTTTAACTGCCACTTTTCTGATCCAAGTAACATAATTCCTAAACTCTATACTCAGCTCTTGGCGATGCCTTATGGGAGACATCATCCATCAGGGTCAACTAACAACTATGTGGAGATCAACAATTTATTTCCTCAGTAGATATCAATAGATGAAGATTACTGGGAAAATTCTAGCCTTAGAATCAGAAAGGCCTGGGTTCAAGTCTCACTTGTTTCTAATAAGATATGTGATCCTAGGCAAGTCACTTCACCCTCCCTGGCTTCCAGTTCCCAAAGTTGTAAAATAAGCAACTTGGACTACTTAATTGGCAAAGCTCCTTCTTACTCTTATATTCTATCCTTCCACAAAGGTTTACATTGGCAGTGTGGAATCAGCGTCAGGTGGAGGCAGCTGGCTAGCTTGCTGCATTCCCATAGCCACATTCCCTCAAGGGCTATCCAAAAAGTCAAAATGCTAAGCTTGACGGTCTTTTAAACCACTTCTATATCAACCCTGGGATAAGAATATCATATTTCTTTGCAAGTAACAAAAGGCAAGTCACTTATGATTAAAGAGTTTGACTCATTGGCATTGTAACATCACTTTATGCTTTATTGTCTCCAGTAAATACTATTTGTGCCCATCATCCCATTTAGGGACAACTAAGTGCTACAGTGGATGGAGCACCAGACCTGAAGTCAGGGAGACTCATTGTTCTGAGTTCAATTATGGCTTCAGGTACTTACTAGCTCTGTGACCCTGCAAGTCCCTTAGACCTGTTTATCAGTTGCCTCATCTCTAATCTTCATTACATGGTATTGCAACAAGCACCAATATACCCAGTAATTTGTAAGAGATTTTTTTATTGGGCATAATTTTTCAATTTTCCTCTAGTGGTTCACACTCCACCATCAAGTTAGTTCAAGACTTCTTCCATCAATAGTTGAGTAAGACCACACTAACAGAATTTCAGCTTTGCAAAGGTGCAGAGACATCATCTAGTTCATTGCATAGCTAAACAAGAATTCTTTTTCAATCAGTTCTAGTAACTGATCACCCAACTTTCGCTTGACAATTGTAATGAGAAATATTCTACGTCCAAAGAAAACCTTTTTTGAAAAAAAAATCTTCTTTTTTTGAAATGAACAAGGGAGAGTTGTAAGAAAGTGGCCATCCATGATTCTCTAATGACTAGTTCTTCAGATGCTACATGAAAGGAGAATAATCCTGTCTGGCCATTGCAAAAGTCATATGAGACATGGAGGAAGACGATGGATTATAGACAATTGAATAAAGTCACTCCTCCCTTGTATGCTGCTGTTCCAGATGCCATTACCTTAATAGAAAAGATCCAGAAATATGATGTGACTTGGGATGCAGTTATTGATTTAACCAATGCTTTCTTTACTATTCCAATATGATGGATGATGTCTCCAATGGCCACTCCAAGAGTTGAGAATGAGTTTATGAATTAGTGCAGTTGGGTTAGAAAAGCTGCCATTAAAGAAGTTCAACTGGCAGACATTTCCATTCATGCCAACCACAATCAGGAAACCAAATGACTTTGATCCTTTGTTGGCTGGCTCATTCAGCTCCACTACAATGGATACAAAATGGCATATTATACTTCTGAAGATATTGCAGAAAAACACTCATCAATTACTTGCAACGCCCCTGCCTCAATACTCGGGCAGGGTATAGCTCATTCTCAATTCACTGGTTTGTTCCATTACAATCCAAGAGATAGGATTCCCTTCTGGACCCAACATACAGTATCCAAGGAAGTTTTGGAGGCAGTGTCTAATAAATCTCAAGTTCCTCTCATTCTGCCCAAATTTTCAGGTGTTATTCATAAGTTCAGCATGGGAAACATCCAACAGGCAAAGTCTGAAGTTGTTATCTGCACTGCAAAGGAAAACACTGCTTGATCTCTTGTTTGTTTCCAAAAAAGGTCTTGCACCTTCCTGTTGGAGGCCTTTACTCCACATTTTCCTTAAGTTGCCATCTCTGTCAAAACCACTTCTAAACTTCCCTTCACTACTGTCTCCATCTGTTAATAGCCTACCCATTCTTCAAATGCCATTTCAAATGGCAAGTCCTTCAGAAAACCTCTTTTGGTGCTCCATGGAATTAATCTTTCTCTAACTTCTCAGCAACTTGTTTTTAAATTTGAATTTGTAGATTGTCATTCTAATTAGGTTGAAAGCAATCTCATTTTTACTTTTCTATCTTCAATAAACCTAGCTCACTGCATTATACATATCTCAGTACTGATTGGACAAATGAACAAATTACTCTTTTCATAGCTGAACTTCAATATTTCAAAAGACTTTTAATTTAATCAATGAATGCTGTCTCAACCAAGGAAGTTCACAACATGGTGAATGCTCTTCATGAGTTACTGTTCTCATCTCTCTCCCCACCCCCAAATCATCACTTGATAGTGAACACACTGGGTATGAACTTGTTCATGCTTAGCTATATGGGTCTTCAAAAGAATGATGTTTAGTCTGTTTCTTAAACCCATATTCAAAACATCTCTAGTTTGGGAGCTCTTGCACAACTTGATCTTTCTTGGCATAGGGTTCAAGAACCCAGAATCACTGCAATGCCACAGAGATTTGTGGACAGCCATGGGTGTTAAAAGAAGTTTCACGTCGTAGAACCAACCCTTTGGTTCTGAGCTTGGGACACTGAGAGGTTAAATAATTTGCCTAAAGTCACAGAGCTATGATCTGTGAGAGGCAGGATATGAACCCAGTTCATCCTGACTTGGAGACCATCTCTCTATCTAATATACCATAATATCTGTCTTTTTATACATTTACCATGTTTTATTCTGGAGCATGTTTTCCTGTGTGTGTCTCTGTGGATAGAGCACTTGGCCTGGAGTCAGGAAGACCTAAGTTCAAATATGTCCTCGGTCCATTACTAGCTATGTAAGCCTGGACAAGTCACTTAACCTGTGGCTACCTCAGTTTCCTCAGTAATAATAGCACCTAGCTCCTACAGTTCTCCTTCAAGAAAACATGTATAAGTCATTCTGCAGGCATTAAAGTAATTTCATCTTATTCTCCATTGTCAACATTTTTTACTTGGATAAATTAGAGCATTTAAAAATGAAATGTCCCTGCACCGTATATCATATATAACCATGTCTTAGTTAACTATAGAAATGCTTTCACTATGCTGAAAACCTATGCTAATTTATTTTGGATTTAGGAAAGTTAGATTCTAAGTTAAAATCTAGTCCAGTTCCCTTATTTTGCTGAGGAAATGGGTCCAAAGAGAAGAAATGACTTATCCAAAGCACCTAAATTAAGAAATTAAAAGCCACAATTCAGAGCTAAGTCTTCTCATAATAAGGGTTTGATTTGGTAGACTTACTTCACTATACCATCCTATTTCAACATTTGAAAAAATATTTCTCTGTCATTTGAACAGTCATAGTAGAATAGATTCCATTCTGTGCCACACAACCACCCTTATATAAAACACATATACAATTAATTCTTATAATTAAGTTGTAGGAGGAAGTTTGTCTTTCCCTATGTAAACTTGAAGTTTGGTCTTTGAGTAAATTATGAACCTGAACCCTATCATCAAAGTTGCTCTCATTTTCACCTTAGCTGCCAGGACATTCACAATAAAATTCAGTACTCAAGGACAGTAATTAATTCAGCTCAAGTCTTTTGTAATAAATATTTCTCTGCTCCTTTTAATTGAGTATGTTGTGTTTCTACTGTCCTGTAAAATCTTTTTTATTTCATTGTGTATGAAACTGACTTTATTCTCTTTTCATAATCATAATATAACACTTTAATACTACTATGACCCACTTCAAAGCCTTACCTGTACAACCCTTTATTACTAATTCCATCAACTAATGTTTTCTGGTAAGCATAGAAGAGATATTCATGTGACATTGAAAAGTAAATGATAAATAACTTTGGTTGTATTTCAATAACAAATCACAATTAACATTTAATCATTGATCAGTTACCTTTACATATTTGGAAAAGAAAAATATGTTAATGCTTCTCATTGAAAGAGAATTGTTTTTTATTTCTTCATCTAATATTCATTTCATGATATTGCAAGGATCATTTCTAAAACAGATCCAGTAACTGATCATCCAACCTTTGCTTGTCAACTCTAATGAGAAATATCCTGCCTCCCAAGACAACCTATCCCTCCTTTGCACAGATCAGTTGTGAGGAAGGTTTTCCTTATGTCAAGCCTAAATCTGCCACTTTGAAACTTAAGTCCATTATTCCTAGTTCTATGTACACTCTTTTGAAACAGAGGAACACATATTATGCTTCAACATGATATCCTTCCCATTATTTGAGGACTACAATCATGGCTTTCTTTAGCCTTCGATTTCCAGGGCTAAACATTTTCAATTAGTTCACCTCATTCTGGGGTTTTATCATCAATTCTTTCTGGTCATTTCCCAGTGGACCCTTCCTAACTCATTAATGTGCTTCCTGAAATGTGTTGCTCAGAACTAAACAAAAAGCTTCAAATGTGTTCTGACCAGAGGAACCTCTCTGATTTGGAACCTGATGCTTTTCTTTAACCTGATGCACCAGGGTTGCCTCTTTTTGAGGTTACAGTTCATTTAAAGAACCACAGATGTTCTTCACAAATCCTAATGTCTAGAATAAAGTTATCAAACACACTGCCAGCAGGTCTCCTATTGCCATAACACTTCCAAGTACAACCTAAATCAGATTAAAATGTAACTGGGAAAATTTAACCAAAAAATTATAGATAACCTTACATTTTAAAATGAAGTCAATGTATAGACCGCAGTGGTCCTTATATATGCTTTAGTGGCTACCATTTTTATTTGAGTCTGACACCACTTACTTAGACCATTTTACACTAATGCAGTTGATTAAGTAGATTAAATCTATGTTTTTATTCACATCACTCTTAAAATAAAAAAGGTCCCAGGTCAAAAACAAAGTTTTCTTTCCTAGTTGGCATGGATTCAGAATAAGAAGACAAGAGTTCTAATCTTCATACAGTTCCTTCCTCACTATAAGATTTCCCAAAAGGACATTTTCTGCTCTGACAAATATCATGTCTGAGTATTTTAGACTTTGCATATCTAAGAGAAGTGTCTACTTCCTTGTATGACATTCTGCAACAGGTAATACAAAACTCAGTCCAAAGTAAACAAAGTAAAACTTGAACTTGATCTCCTCTTCCTCTGTCATCTCCCCCAGGATACACCTTCCTGGGAAAGCAATATTGCAGTTCCTGTTCATTAGTGCCTGATCACTTCATACAGATTTATAACTTATTGCAATAATTTCAGCCTCTTTTTGGTTAAGTATGGTGCCTGGTAGTGACTTGGCTTAACCTGAGGGTCAACAAACTTTTAAAAAAATATTTTGATGGCTCTTTATTGACATGACTGATTTCCTTGGTAGCCCTATGTATTTTATTCTATGCTTTTAAAACCATGATTTCAGAAAAGAGTTCTCAGGCTTTGTCAGACTTCCAAAGAATATCCATGACACAAGAAAAGATAAAGAACTCTGTGAAGAGCTGGTCTGTGAGGCATATTGTGTTAATTGTTTCCACATCTTGGTGACATGATAGAGATCTCCTTTTAGGGCTGTGGTCTCTATTCCACTGTGGTCTATACTTGGACCAATGTGATGCAGAAGTAAGACTCAAAGGACCTTAGAGCTGGAAATGACCTTAGAGACAATCTAGTTTAATCCTCTTACTTTACAGATAAGGAAACTCAGACTCAAAGAGATTAAGTGAATTGTCCTAAGTCATGCAGGTAAGTGGTAAGGGGCAGAGCTGAGATTTGGGCCCTTGCTAAATACTGAAGTGGCTTGGCTAATCAAAATATGCATCAATTATTTGTTTTAAGTTAGTGATAGCATATTATCTAACATATTTTCCAAATACTGTGATGATCAAAGTAGTACAAGCTTATGAAATGAAATACTGAACTACTCAAGTCATTAATATGTCATAACCAAATCCATAGGAATTACACCCAATCTGTGCACATTATTATTGTCAAGGAATTAAAAGCTGCAAATGGTAACATAACAGGAAGCAAACACTTCCAAAGTTTCAGCTGAACTCGTTAATGAAAAACACAAGAATTTTACTTGTATGACTTTGGGGAAGTCGTTAACCTCTGAGCTTCAGTTATCACATTTGTAAAATGGAAACATAAACAACTACATTTTCCAAACATTAAAACACTTTAAAACTGTGAATCTTTGTAGTAATGATAATAAATATTCTTGGTCCAGAGGTCCTAAAGTCCCTGTGAGAAAGAGATGGGGAGTGTCTTCTGTCTGGTATAGCAAGAGGAGCTCTGAATTTAGCATTTGAAGAAACAAACTCCAAACCTGGTTTCACCATTTACTGGATGTGTAGTCTTGGGTAAGTCATATTATTTTGCTGACTCTCAGGTACTGAACCTCACCTTAAAAAAAAGGAGGCAACAAGCCTCTATCATCTTGTTAACACCAATCTTCTGGAAAGCTCTATGTATGTATTTTTTCCACCAAAAATGTTATAGGCACTGCTTACACTTTGCTACCAGAACTGTCAAAGATCAATGCACTCTTTATTATGGATCTTTTCAGGCAGGATCAAGGGGACAATTGATAGTCTGAATCCTACTAGAGGAAAAACTAGAGGAAAACGTAAGGGGGCACACAGGAAAGACCAGAAAGTACAAAAATTTTCAGGGTATTTCTAACAGTATGAGCATATAAAGACAGCAAAAATCATCTTACATATTGAGAGTATAATTGAAAAGGTTTGTGCCATTCCTTAGAGTGATCCCAACTCTGTGATCCCCTTGCACAAAGTGAGGAGTCACCTGCTCACTCTCTATTCTGGCTCACTCACTCCCATATGATGTCACATTGGGAGTTCTGTGTTCCTAGAGAAAGATCACAATAATGTAGCTACACTTAGACTCTCCCAGGCTTCTGGGGATAACTACTGTAGAGGAATATATTTACCTATTCACCACAATAGTTCTCAAGCCCCCACTGGTAGGCTTCCATTTACATAAAACCAGTCACTGACAAGGATAGCATTAGATCTTAAACATAACAATTTGATTAATAAAAATATAAAAGTGACAATAAATACATCAGAGGCACTCAGTATAAATTAAATGCAAGAATAATCAATACATTCAGAGCTTTGCACAGTGCCTGATATATAGTAGGCACTTAATAAATGTTGATTGATTGACATCACAGTCCACACATAAAACTGGGCTACACTCTCCTACCAATGTACTCAGTATTTGATGGGGAGAATAATTACACACAGAAACCTGACAGAGAAGTTCAGAATGGGGAAAATGCTTGTAACTCACAATTCTAGGCTGCAAGACATGATGCCATCAGTCCATGTAGGAACATCTACACCACATCAAGGGATTTTTTTGCTCATTTCTTCTGGTCCACACTGCTCTCTTGTTGGACAAATCCTCTCTTTTTCACTCTCAAATCAAACACTTCAAGTCACAATTACTCTTTAAAAAAGCACTAAGAAGATATTATTCTCTTTTACTGGGTATCACATTCCTTTAAGCCAGAGAACTGCAAGTTGTGTTTTGTTTTGTTTCTTTCTCACCCCCCCCCGTCTCTGTCTCTCTGTCTCTCTCTGTCTCTGTCTCTCTCTGTCTGTCTCTATCTCTGTCTCTCTGTTTCTCTCTCTGTCTCTCTCTGTCTCTCTCTCTCTCTCTGTCTCTGTCTCTGTCTCTGTCTCTCTGTCTCTCTGTCTCTCTCTCTCTCTCTCTCTCTCTCTCTCTCTCTCTCTCTCTCTCTCTCTCTCTCTCTCTCTCTCTCTCCCTCTCTCTCTGTAAGAGTGGAATTAGAGGGCAATATAGTTGTCTTCCCATGAGTTTCAGCCATTATCCAGATAATCAGGTGTTCAGTCTTTACCCACTTGTCCTATTGTCATTTTCTGCCCATTCTGGATCTCTATAGCCAGATTCTATATTCATTTCAATGGTTCAAATTAGAGATTCCTGAATGAAAGAGAAAAAGAACCTGTGTGTACAAAAACATTATAGCAGCTCTTTTTGTGGTAGCAAAGTTTTGGAAACTTTTCCCCATCAATTGGGGAATGGCTGAACAAATCATGGCATAGTAACGTGATTGAATACTATTGTACTGTAAGAAATGAAGGTGAAATATTGGGAAGACTGAAATAATGCAAAGTGAATTGAGCACAAGGAAAATTCATACCATAACAACATTGTAGAGATGTTCAGCTTTGAAAGACTTAGTCATTCTGATCAACACAATAATCAAACACAACTACAAAGGACTCATGAACAAATATGCTAACCTCCTCCACATAGAGAACTGATAGGCAGATTGAAGCATATTTTCTTTTCTTTATTTCTTTTTTTATTGACTAATAGAGGAATTTTTTTTATTACAAATATATGCAATGAATTTTGGGTTTCTTGATTTCTCAATAAGTGGAAGAGGGGAGAGAGAGAGAAAATGTGGAACTGAAAATAAAATAAAATTTGTAGTTGGTGTTTTGAAACAGCTTATTTTTCTCCATTCTGTTATAGCCACAGGGACTGTCTCCCCAAAGGAGCAGTTGGTGAACCCTCAGTTTGTGAAAAGACTCTCTCTCTCTACTTCAAATGCTTTGTACAATTATCCATCTACGGCAAGAAATTTTAATGCATGAAATCAGTTTCATATGTAGTGATTGAATTTACCTACTCCTCAAAGTTCTAAGGGCATCTCTGAAGGGAATGGGATGTCTTCCTCTAATGCTGTCAGCTTAGGTCACCATTCTGGTTTGTTTCTCTAACTGTTGGCTGCTGGTGATTAACCAATTAACATCTAATGGATTTTGCAAAGGGATATTTGCTTCAAAAACATACCAAGAGTAGGAACATTTCACCCATTATACCTGGAGCACATTCTTCCATAAACCACTTTGTTTTCTGAGGAGACTGGAACCAAACCTAATTTGGTTTCTAGCTAGCATTGGACCGACCAAGTTGACATCCAAGGATAGCCTAGCTATTGGAAGAGCTAAGCTGGCATGTGATACATACTGCCTCTTTTTCCTCAAAGCTTTGATACTAGATTATCTATTAAATCTCAGTATATTGCTTCTACTGGCATGAATTTCACTCAGACCTCACTGTGGTGTGTTCTCCTGACCCTTCAAAACTCACAACGTCACCCTCCTCTCTCAATTTTAACATTTATAAAAAAAGAATAAATACAGAGACAAAAAACTGATGCTTCCCATATTCACAAGACATACAGGAAGGACCAAAGTTCTCTTCTCTTGCAGCTTTTTATCTCTTCTCTCACTGGAACACAAGAAGGAAGCAAAGATTCAGATCACAAAAAGGACAAGCTCAGGTTGACTAGCACCTTCTGAAAGCATTCCAATTCCAGCTCTGTAGAGAGGCTTTGCCAAATGGTAAACAGAACAGAACCTGTTAGATAATAACGGTGCATGCTCCAAAGTCCACATGAGGATGGCATCAGTCAAACTCATTATGCATACTCACAAAAGCTGTTCTCATTGGCCAGCATCCAAATACATTTACACAAATGTGTAGACAGCAAACAAGAACAATCACTGAGGGAAAAAATGAGCTAAATATTGAAAAACGAGAGCTGGAACTTTTTACTGCAAGGAGTAAGAGAGGTTTCCTACTCAGGTATCAAGAGGGAGCAGATATTTAATGCCTTGTCCTTGTTGGGGGAGGAAAGGGAGAGAGAGCAGACAGAAAGGGATAACCTCTCTGAGGCACTGTTACACCCAAGTGGATGTAGCAGGGCTATATGCATTCACAGCATTGGCGATGTTTCTGCTATTATCACTTCTCTCAGTTCCTCTGGGTGAGATTAGCAGGACTTACATGCCCCATTAAACTTCCTCAAGATGAGAGTCAGTCCGACACCTCTCATTCTCCTCTATCTTCTTTCTTCTTCCCAGAAATCTCCATAAACCATTTATTGTCCCATATATACATGCACAGCCTCTGGAGTTTTTCTTAAAATATCTTATCATCATGAATTCTTAGACTCTGAGCCTTGCCAACTGTTGCTACATTTGTTTACTCTGCTGTTGAAGAGGTATGCTTCAAAAGTCAGTGCATTGGCATTTATATAAGCCAATGACCAACCTGAAGGATGTGCTCTAATACAAAAAAATGGTCCTTGGTGTTATTGTGTAGAAAATATGATGTTATGTTCTTGAGATGTGGGGTGAAGGAAATGGCATTATTGCAAGATTCAAGGCATCTTCTCCTGTGATAACAGGAGACACATCTCTGAAATCTGAAAACACATGAAATAGTATTTCATGACATTCATATACCACAGCTTGCTCAGCCATTCCTCAGTTGGTGGGCATACCCTCAGTTTGCAATATTTTGCTGCCACGAAAAGGGCTGCTATAAATATTTTTGCACATGTAGGTCCTTTTGCCTCTTTTATGATCTCTTTGGCATTGAGACCCAATACATCTCTTTAATTACAAACCCTGGGAAACTATCATGCTGGACTTTATTTTACGAACAATTCACCAGTCAATAAACATTTTATAGGTACTTACTATTTTCTAGGCACTGTGCTAAACTCTGAAGATACAATGGATGGGGGGGGGGAAGTTCCTGCTCCCTAAGAGCTTATATTCTATTGGGAGAAATAACATGTACTTTTTTACATACAAGATTTAGAATAGATGGAAGATAGTTTTAGGGAGAAAAATTCTAGCAGCTGGTTGAAGAGGGGACCAGAAAAGCCTTGATAGTTCACACATTCTTGAAAACAAATAAATATTTTGCTCTAAGGCCAAATATTCTGAGACCACTTTCATCTTTGTCACCTCATTATTCTTTGATCTCTAGAAAAGTCTTTCTTAAACCCTATTGGGAGGAATTTGGAAGAAAAATCAGGGGACATTGTGGATTAGAATAGTAAGCATTTCTCCATCAATTGCATCAGTCTTATAGGGCTATAGTTATGCTGTGGGAATGACAACAACTATGTTGTCATTTTATCACTACTCTGAGTTTTATGTGAAAAGGAGAATGAGTTTGAGATCTTTTTTAGTTCAATGATTTCTTCAGTTAAAATGAGAAACTTTCGAAAAACACCCTAGCAGTCAAATCTCTACTTGAGAAAGCAGAAACTCACTGGTGCCATGGGCTCTTTTGGTCTACTGTGTTTTCATAAACACACGTACACAGACATACAAATACAACACAGACCCACAAGACTCACACTCCACAATACAATACATACAATCACACACAACCACACATAACATATACATGCAACACACAACACATATGTAAAACTCACAACACATACATATCACACACATACACAATGAAACCCCAAAGCATAAACAAAACAATGTTAAATAGGAATTGTGAAGATAAAGGCCACCCTACACATGTTTTTTGCCTATTCTTATTTGGAGAGATTATGTGCAGCAGTCATGGGTTGAAGAAAATACTCATTCTCCCTCACCCCATAAAACTGATCATTTGGCAAATCTAGCTGTATATAGCTACCTAGAATCCCCTGCTTCCAACCTCTTTTCTCCACTCGCAAAGCAATCACTTCAAGTCAGACCCTCATCACCTAGCTCATTGTAATGACCCCTTAATAGTCTTCCTGACTCAAGTCTTTGTCCATTCCAGTCCACCCAACATACAGCTGCCAAAGTAATTTTCCATAACAATAGATCTGACCATGTGACTCCCTTCCTCAGTCAACTCCAGTGATTTCCTATTGCCTCTAGGATAAACTATAAACTCTTCTGTTTACATTTTCAAACCCTATGGAACCTGCGGTACTATTGTTTTTCACTTGTGTCTGACTAGCTTTTCTTGGCAGAGATAATTGAGTGGATTGCCATTTCCTTCTCCAACTCATTTGACAGATGAGGGAACTGAGGTAAACAGGGTTAAGTGACTTGTGGAGGGTCACAAAACTAATAGGTGTGTGAGGCTAGATTTGAATTCAGGAAGATGTATCTTCTTACTCCTGGCATGGCCCTGTATTCTCTGTACCACCTACCTGCCCCATGGAATCTGATTCCAATCTGTCTTTATAATCTCATTAGATACTAGCTTTCATACTCAGTGGCATCTCTAAAGTGACTTCCTCTTTGTTCCTGCCATCTGATACTCCATCTTCCAATTCTGGGTCTTTTCAGACAATTCTTCAGGGCTGTAAAGAATGTGCTGGAGTCTGCTCCTACTCATTCACAAGGTCCAGTCATTGAATTTTCAGTGGAAGAGAGCATTTATACTTTGGTAATTGGCAACATTACCAACCAGGGCTTGATTTATTGTTTTATTGGTGGTTTAGCTTTAAAAAATGATGGAAAAAGCTTTAATGAAGCAGATTTAGCTTAAAAGTGTGTCATATATATATTTTTCCCAGAGGACTAGTTGTCAAACATTTCTCATCATGTACCTGATTATACTCTCTACTTACCTCCATTTCATAGACTCCTTTGCTTCCTTTAAGATACAGCTCAGGCACCATCTTCTGCATGAAGCATTTTCCTGATTTTCTCAACTGCTCGGATCTTCCTTCCCATGTTACTTTGGAATTAACCATTTGTAGATATTTGTACTTAGTAACTTTTATGCCATATGTATTCCTCTATGTACCTGTTTCTCTCATTAGAGTGTAAACTCCTTGAGAGTAGGGATTTGATATGTATGCAATACTTTGGAAACCTCAAAATGTATGTCCGTGTTAATTATTATTATTATTGTAGGGCAGTTAGGTGGCACAGTGGTTAGAGCACCACCTCTGGACTCAGGAAGACCTGAGTTCAAATCTGGCTTCAGATATTTACTAGCTGTGTGACCCTGGGCAAGTGTCTTAACTCTGTACCTCAGTTCCCTATCTATAAAAAGATCTAGAGAAGAAAATGCCAAACCATGTCAATATCTTAGGCAAGAAAACTTCATGACTAAAATGACACAGCAAGAGGATACCATTATTACGAGTGATTTTTGATATTATCATTTGTCCTTGAACTTTAGTAAAATGCCCTAAAAGTCTTAAGTACTATATAAGTGCTGGCTAGTATTATTAATATTATTTTTATTCCACTCTCTAGCACAATGCCTAGTACATAGCAGGAATTTAATGAATACTAGTTGATTGGTTAGTTTATTGATTCCTCATAACAACTTTTTAAAACAAAATATGCCATCTTTCCCCCATTTAAAAGATGAGGACACTGAGGCTTACAGAGGGGAATTAACTGGCCTAAGCATAATAGCATTGCAAATGTTATACCAAGGTGACACTCAGGTTTTCTATCACTGCTCTCTATATGACAT
Organism: Notamacropus eugenii; assembly: GCF_028372415.1. NCBI lineage: Eukaryota > Metazoa > Chordata > Mammalia > Diprotodontia > Macropodidae > Notamacropus > Notamacropus eugenii. Next base: position 5,028,342 of record NC_092873.1, read on the forward strand.
CCTACATATATATGGATAAAAGGATTTCAGATAAAACCCAGAGGAGGAACCAAAGAGCCAGTGAGATCCTCAGAAATTAATGAGTACATGTTTTCCTGAGACATACAAAAGCAACTTTTAAAGAAAATAACTAGAATCAGAGATTATGTGCTTCCTACTCTCCACCTCCCAACCTCTATTTAATAAAAACAACCTTATTTAGTATAGGAAAGAGAAAGTTATTTATTTAGTTAAAGATTGAATCAAACTCTCCCTGGCCAAAGGTCAACTCCAACAAGGGTCAGACTGTAACCAACCAACCTAAGCAACTGGGTAGAAGGCAGCTGTTCTCCCCTAGTTCTGGAATTCCTACATTTTCTAGGTGAGTTCAATAGTTTTATTGTATTTTTTTTTAAAGTAATTCCTCACAAGGACAGAGCTCATGTATATATGGTAGATTATTAGGGGAGTAAAGTCTGATCTTAGATCATTGGAGTAACTCTGTGATCTTAGGCAAATCATCAACCATCTTTATCCCCGAGTTTCCCTTTCTTTAACAGAACATTAGTAGTGCTCTTGTTCTGAAAAGTAACAAATCAGAAAGTAGCTATATTGGCCTAAATAGATGACAGTCATTTCTCCACCAAATCTTTTTTTTTTTTTAATACGACATACGTGTGTTCTGTAATTGTTCCCTTAGTAAAAGAACAATAATGAAAGAGATGAGGACCATGAAAAATGGTGGTAGTGATTAAAGATGAATTTAACATCAATGAGAAAATCAGTATTGTGTGGGATGGCTCAGGTCCTTACATAAATCAATTACTCAGAGGCCTCTCAAAGTGATGACAGAAAAGAGATTTATTCGATTCTCGAGAAGTGGGGCTAACCTGTAGGAATAGGAAAGCCGAAGACAAAGAAAAGGGCAGTGATATATATAGACCCTAACACAAGTCCCTCCTCCCCCCACTGACCATTATCCTCATTAGCTGAGAATATGATCTTACATTCTAGACATGAAATTTAACCAATCCTTTTGGAAATGAAGACATCGAGGAATTATGTGAGTTTTGTCCAATCATTGCGACCCTAATACACTACACAGTTTTATATCCTTATATGGAACTATTTTATTCTAAAAATATTGTAACCTTGAACCTTTAGGCCTTACCTCACCCCTAGGAGAAGAATTACAATCTGAGAAGTCTTCACTAAACCTATCCCACTCAGTATCTATTAGGGTTTCTCTTTTTCCCACTCTTCTCTCTCCTAATCACTACAGCACAAGCTGGGTTAATATTTCCCTAACAGTTGACAAATCTTTCTCCAGAACCTGATTGACCCAAGAATGGGGCAGAGCCTAAGCTGTACCTCCCTTGAGGCAGCTTTCTGGAATATATTGGCATAGCTTCCTGTTCACTTAAAGACAGAAAAAAACCCACTTATGAGCAGCCTTGTGGGTCTGGGTGCTGCCTTCAGACCAGACAGAAGTACCAAGACCACCAGCAGATCACCACACCATGCTCTGCTGGCCATGTTTCCAGACAGTGATATAAAGAGCCCCTTCTACCTCATCTAAATTCTCCTGCATCCTGTAATATATAAAAAGAATGTCCTTTATATGTTAAGGATAAATAATTCTACTTTGGTAGCTATTCAATGAACTCTCAGTACCTGCTCTCATTCCGTCATCAACCTGAATTCCAGCACATCAATCCCACTTCTAACAAAATCTTTACCTCAAATACTCCCCCCCAAATAGTAAATAAAAATAATATTTAATATAATATATAGATGCAGAACATATATTTATTTAGTAATATATTCTACCATCTCTTACCTATTTCACCTCAGAAAAGGAAATTAACTCTGGGTTTCAACTTTTTTATCTGTGAAACAAGAGGGTTGGACTTATATGACCTCTGAAGTCCATCCCAGCACTACCTCAGTGATCCTACGGTTTAAAACCACAGACTACCTGAGTTCAAATCCCAATTCTGTTGCTTACTAGTTATGTAAGCTTAGACAAGGCATTTAATCTCTGATTCCTCAACTATAAAATGAGAGGATTGGTCTCCAGGTCTGGGGAACCTGCATGTGGTTCTTCTAAGTCTTTGTGTGAGAACTTTTGACTGAGCCCAAGTTCCATATAACAAATCCTTTTATTAAGGGGATTTGTCTTACAAAGTTTGCATTCAGTCAAAGGGCTGCACTTAAGGACTTAGAGGGCCACATGTGGTCTGGAGGCTACAGGTTCCCCACTCCTTGATGATCCCTTTGGCTCCACTTGGTTCTGAACTTATATAAGCATTGCTCATAAAATTCATATATATATGTGTGTGTGTGTGTGCGTGTGTGTGTGTGTGCGTTTATATACACACATAAATACAGATATATATGTACATATATATATAAATTTTGCATAATTATTTTTCAGGGTGTAACTATACATAAAGCGTGTTTTTTGTCCAGACCTGTGATTTCATTGGTGTGAAGAATATGTAGTAGAATTCTTCTGTCACTGCAGACTGGGTCTATAAATTACAGTTTTATAGATTTTCCTGGGGTGCTGAAAGTATAAGTGGTTTCACAATATCACAAAGGCAGCAGATGTCAGAGGCAAGACATGAACCCCAACCTCCTATTCCAAGGTCAGCCACAAGACTGGACAAGTCTGTCTATTCCTGCCTCTCTGAGAGGAAATATAAAAGAAAATATATCATTCTCCCTTTCAGAGATCTCTCATTTTAGGCCTGACGTCTTTATTTGCAGATGACCTGTATTTGAAACTAATAGGAATTTTATGAGCAATTTTATGAACTCATACAAGTTCAGAACCAAAAGGGACCAAAGCAATTGTTTATCCCAATTCCCTCATCTGATGGCTGAGAAATCTGAGACCTAGAGAGATGAAGTCTCTCTTCTAAGATCAAATTGACAGAGAGGGATAGAGCTGAGATTTGAACTCTGAATCCCAGGATCACAGTCTTAAATGTGGAAGGCACCTCACAGGTCATCCAATCAACCCAATCCCCGAAAAGTTACACAACTTGTTCAGAGTCACAAAGCTAGTGCCAGGGGTGGGATTTAAATCAACATCACCTGATTTCAGGAGCCCTGATCTTTGCACAGTGCCATGCTACCTTTGAGGCCCACAACCCAACTCACAACACCAAGGTAATGGTCTATGATTGTTAAGATGTCTTCCTTAAGGTAAATACAGAACCTTATAGTGTCTGTCTTAATTTGTGATCACAGATCATTGATCATATTTCATGACAACATCAGTTGTGCCACATCATACAGACTTTCCCTACATGACATCAGCCAGAGAAATATCATAACAGTTCACCTGAGCAATTCTTTATTAATCCTTATTCACAATTTCTTATAACCAAATCTTCTGTGTTAGAATTCATTGCAAGCACCTTCCCACCCACTTGGAACTCCAAGTGCATGCTGTCCTAATGGGTGAGTCCATCATATCTGGGCCAACCTTCTCATCCAAATATGTTTCACAGTTATCTCCCTACCACATATCCTTCTCTATATTCTACTTTCTACCTTTTGTTCTGGGAATTGTAACCAAATCAATATCACCATTAATGAACTGCCCTATGACTCCACTCATTGCCATGACTCCACAGACCAAAATTCCTTTCCTGGGCTACCATTCTTCTCTATGTATTTTCTTCCTGATTAGAACATAGGATTCTTGAAATCAGGAAATAGTATCACTTGTGCAGTTTTGCCCTAGTGTTCATGTAGTGAGCATTTATGAAATGCCTTTTCATTCATTCACTTGTTTTTTTTCATTCCTTCACAAATCAAATCAACCATTTGGGGGAATAATCAATAACCTTTAGTGAGGCACACCCACAATGGTAGTCCATATCTGCCAGGGTGGGGAGGGAGGATGGGTAAAATTGTGTATCTAGTATAGAAAAGGGCATTGGCCTTGGAGTCAGAAGACCCAGGCTCTAGTGCTGGCTTGGCCAGGTAGTGGCTAAGCTTGATTCAGTAAGTCTTGCATTCCCCTTATGCAAAATGGAAATTTTTCTGCAAAAAAGAAATTTCCATGATAACATTATTATATATTTAAAAGGAATAGTAAGTTGTAAACAATAGACTTGCAGTTTCATATGCAATCTTATTTTCATCATATTATGTTATGGAAATGTTTGTTTTAACTTTAAAATAAAATAACTGGTAACTCAAAAATAAAATAGAATTTAAATAAATAAATGATAGAAAGTTTTCAAAACTTGAATTGACAATACCTCCCCTGGGTACTTGACACAGCTGTAATGAACTTCAATCAATCATCCTTAAGCATATATAAGATATCTAATATGGAGACTCAAAAGAAATGGAGAAACATTTATTATTTACTATTAAGCACATATTAGACACTGGGAGTATTTTAAGGAGCCTACAAGCTTAAATGGTGAGAAGATATGCTTTATATGGTTTCAGGGGTTATGATTTGTTCTGTAAAACTTGGACTCAGTCAAAAGGCTGCACCCAGGGACCTAAAGGCCACATGTGGCCTCCATGCTGCAGGTTCCTCACATCTGGGTTAAATAGTGGGAAGGAGTCAAGTCTGATTGAGTCACCTTCCCCCTTTAAAGAATAGGGACCATCAACTTTGTCGCATTTGAACCTCCAGAATCACATTCATAGACCAGAAATATTAGAGGACAGATGAACATAATAGTAGCCTAGGACCCACTCTCTGTGGAGGAAAGAATGGCCAGTCTCATGAACCTGGCCCCTTCTCTTGCTTACCTTCAGGCTGGAATCACAATTTCCCTAGGAGAAAAGTGAAAAAGTTTCCAGATACACCTATCAAAAGGCTTTAATAAGGAGCAGTGAAATGTGGATGTTGCCCCTATAAGATATATATGTTCACATGAGCATGGGACATCTAAACATATAGATAGGTGCCCCTAGATAAAATGTTCAATAAATGTGAAGTATTAATATGCTTAAGATCATTACTCCTCCCTCGCAAAAACCACCATCTCGATGGTGATACAGAGTGCTTTTGGGAAATATCACTTCTCATCAGGCAATGTTTGCTCCTGGGGTTTTGTGTACTACTTAGAGAGGAACCTCACCCTCCAGAGTGTCAAAGGTTAGTCCTATAGTAACCCTCAGACTTCCATGATCCTAGAGGGCATCCTGTATTCCCTAAAGGAAATCACAGAAAAGCTGCATTTCCCTTCCCTGGTACCCAAATAACTGAATATGGGAGGATCTAATTTAGTCCCTTTGCCTTTGAGTCAAATCAGACTGAAGTTGATAAAGGTCAGCTTCATGTTCTTGGTCATGTGTCATCCATCACTCACCTTGTTTCTACTTTCTCACTTTCTTGAAAAATTACTTAATTCCTTTTGTTCGCAGTGTTTGGTTTAAAGGGCAAAGAGGTGAGCAGTACCACAAAAATGCTTCTGTTGAGAGAAGCCCAGATGCTGCAGACTCTACACCGATCCCTGGCCAAAAGCATCCCAGAGTCCCTGAAGGTGAGTGGGGATGGAACCTGGCATCTGATCTTCACAAGAATACTATAAAAGTAGATGCTTCTATAATTTTTGTTTTTAAATTAAGGAAAATGAGGCAGACAGGAGGTATATGGCTTATCCAGGATCACATAGTTAGTAAGTGTCTGATGAAGTATGTGAGTTCAGAATTCCTGACTCATAGCTCAACCCTATCTATTGCACCATCTCATGGCCTTCAATACATATGTGACCCACCACCTTTTTCTTCTATTTCTTAGAGGTTTCCTTTCACATGTATGGCAACATTGGAAATACACTGCTGCTTATTTGCTTATTTATAACAATTGTCGATCTCTCCAGTGTCCTTCAGTTCACCCACAGTTTTTATAATGCTCAATTTATAGCCATATACTATCATTGGAAGAATTTATTTTTCAATTCGACAATTTAAATAAAACCCGACTACATAACAGATACTATGCTAGACTGTATTGCTACACAGCTACACAGACAAAAATAAAACAATTCTAATCCTCCAGAAGTTTGCACTTGTCCATATGGTAGATAAAAGAGGATAGCAGCATGTGAGTGGAGAAATGCATAGAATCTCTGGGAGGAATGAGTAGAATCTATAGTTGATTGGATGTGGGTGGGGAAGAAGAGGAAAGATAACTCAGATTATAAAATTGAGGACAAGGAGGCTTACAAAAGTAGTGAAGTTTGGAAAGGGCATGGGATTAGGGTGGAAGTTCTGCTTGCTTGGCCCATGTTGATGAGATATTCAAGTGGTAATCTCCAGTAGTTGACAATGAACTGGAGACCAGGAGACACATTAAAGCTACATAAATATATTAACAAATAAAGAGATGAGTTTATGTAGCAGGGAGCGGCCTAGCACCACTTAACATGCCGTGCAATTTCCCAAATGCAACACAGCTCAGTCTCTTACTCCTCTTCAATCCTAAGCACAACTTATCAAGAAATAAGCCTTTTGGGGTTAACTGAAGATTGAAGAGTTATAGAAATAGAAGCTATTGTAATTATTAATATTCTCCTATAATCACAGGATGAGATGAGACATTTTCATCCAACATAGAAATTCCAGGCTCTTACTAAGAAATCTATGGTAGACTACAGAATCATGGGAAGCAGGAAGAGAAGGGAGGAATGTTGGAAAGTGATAAGATGGTACAGAGAAAAGGAAAAATATTATTTTCTGAGATATTAGTCAAATATAAATAAACGTAAGCATCTACGTCTCCATTTGTCATTGAAGTCACAATTGACGTTGGAGTAGCGCTATCATCTTCCTCATTCCCAGGTCCAACTTCCATTTTACTTCCATGCCTGACAACTTTGAGGAGATGATGAAGCTTCTCCAACTTCACCTGCCTCTGTCTTCTTACTACAGGTGTATGGCTCCATTTTCCACATAAATAGGGGAAACCCTTTCAACTTGGAAGTTCTAGTGGACTCCTGGCCAGATTATCAGACCGTCATTACCCGACCTCAGAGAGAGGTAGGACCAAGCAATTAATAAGCATTTATTATCCAATTATTACATGCTAAGCGTTGTGAACACAACTACAGAAATGAAAAGAGCTCCTGACTTCTACTGAGACAGACAACATTCATCATTATCAAATATATTCAAAATGAAGGCAAGATATGAAGAGAGATCACTATTAATTGGGGGAGATCAGGAAAGATCTTGCAGAAGATGGCAGCTTGAACTAAATTTTGAAAGAAATTTTTAAAAGATTGTAAGAAGTAGAGGTGAGAGAACAGATCATTCCTGGTATGGAAGATAATCTACAGAAGTTAAGGCGCTGGAGTGGGGCTATTTGATGAAGAGAGCAGGGAAATAGACAACACTTCTCCAACCTAAAACTCACCATATCTTCTCTAGAAGGTATAGAAAGATGAGGGGTACCATTAAAGCACCTCTGAAATTCTTGGTATTAGTTGATGACAGTGTCGCTGGTTGGGTATTTCTCCTGTATCTGAGAATTTCCTGTAAATGTGCCAGTAGGCCTTCCTCCTTAAAGGTACTTTCACTAGGTCATCACTGGGCCATCTTCAGTTGTCGCGATCTATATTTTCCCACTGGACCCAGATGGCTGTAGACGAGAAAGTGAGACTGGTGAATTCGCACAGCTCTCCTTCACTTAAATTCAATTTACCTTCCTGATGTCATGGTCTTCTGAGAAAGAAGACGAACCCCAACCCCAACAGGGTATTCATTCAGATCTCTTGCTTTCTTGCTACACTCTTTTCTAGTAATTTACTAAGCTTTTCTCCATTTTTGGTTTTGTTTTTAATTATTCTACCTCAGTGTTACTATCTCAGAAATAATGCTGAAATAGTATCCTCGAAACAGCGTTTGACTGTGAAAATCTTTTTGCTTAAAAACAAAATCAATAGCACTGTTTTAAACATATTTTACAGTCATCTTCATGTTCTCTCAAGAACATTAAAGAATTTAGAGCTGCAAGGAACCTCAGAAATCATCTAACCTACTCCTTTCATTTTGCAAATGGGGAAACTGAGACCAACAGAGAGGGAGTAACAAACAAGATCATGCAGATAGCAAATGGGAAAACCAGCAGTTAAAGTTGAATCCTCTGATTCCATATTTTACTACTTCATCCAGTTTTCCAAGCATTGACTATCTAGCATTTTCTGGAATAAAGGAATATACTTGGAGGAAGGATTTACTCTTTTTAAATACCTGACCAGTGTCAATTTGCTAATCTCTATCCACTTGGATTGGGCAACGCTTTTCTAGCATAACTTTTGAGGAAATAGGGTTACCTCCATATCATGACAAGGCATCAGAAGAGTAGTTTACTGACTGAACTGTCCTAATTCCAATCACACCTTTTAAAAAGATAAACAGATGGACAATTGCACAGACTGTAGCCCAGACTTCACTTCCATTTATTGGGTACACAACTTGTCCATAGCCATAGAAAAGTTTTGTCTTTTTTTTTTTTGCTATGTTCCTTTTGTAACAGTGAAGCCACATCATATCTGTTCTTGATTCCCAATGCAGACACTGCCATCAGATAATCTAGAGAAACTGATAGTAGTTCTATAGGAAACTGGAAAGTCCACATATTCTCCAGACCATTCAAGACTGGCAAGAATTTTTGGCCATTGGGTTGGGGTAGGGAGGAGTCCTGGACAAGGTTAGGCAAAGACCTCCCTGCTTCTCCTTCCCCCAAGTGGTTCCTCCTCGCAGGTGTGCTGGCAAGTCATGCTTGTCCCCACCTCTTTGAGTCAATCCAGCTTTAACTAGCTTGGTAATGACTTCTGAAGTGTAGCAAATTTCCTCAGCCTATTTGAACATAATTCTCAAGAAAAATTATTCCAACTTGAAGGACCTTTCACACTTATGATATCAGGTTAAAGTATCGATGCTAAAAAAGGGTGTTGTGCTTTAGACCCAACTCTTACGTTGCATTAACTGCTAAATATTTGCCTAACTAAATTCTGTACAAGCAAGGGAAGTCCCAAACCCTGGAAGTGCTAAATCATCAAGGCTTCTTTGATTCTTTAAGGGATACATAATCTCAGCTTCACGAATCCTCCCTCCAACTGTGTCTATCACAGCCCATCTATATTTTCTCATCCTGGGCAATTCTTGTGTATGATGTCCCATCAATCATCTAGAAAAGATGCCTTTAAAAAAAAACCCTCCTAAGATACTAATACTTTTCTCTAAATGCCTTAACACTCCGTGGGAGTCAGTGCAATATATGGGCTTTCTATACATTATTCCATCTTTTCCCCACAAGTTCAAATCACCTTATTCTGATCAAACATTTATTAAATATTTTTAATGAGAAAGCAGGGCAGCTAAGTTTCTCAGCGGATAGAGTGCTGGGCCGGGAGTCAGGAAGACTCATCTTCCTGAATTCAAATCTGGCCTCACTCTTACTAGCAGTGTGACCCTGGGCAAGTCACTTCAGCTTCTGTGCCTCAGTTTCCTGATCTGTAAAATGAGCTGGAGCAGAAGTGGTGAACCACTCCAGTATCTCTGCCAAGAAAATTCCAAAGGGGGTAACAAAGAGTTGAACATGAGCTGAAATGGCTGAACAACAAAAATGAAAATGAATATATCTAATAAAATGCATAGAGGATTTTTCTTAGATTCAGGAAATCTGGGTTCTGACATGTACTGACTATCAGACCTCAGGCATATCATTAAAGCGAAAAATTGTAAAATAGTTTCCAATCTGCACTGATAAAGTGAATTTCTTCATCACTAGTTCCCTATCCCTTTGAAATCAGAGGTCTAGGGAATGGTTATGGAGAGGGAGAGAGAGAGAGGGAATCAGGGAGAGAAGGCGAGAGCGATGAAGGGAGAAAGAGAGAGGAAGATCATGTTGAAATCATAGGCCTAGGACAGGGGTAGGGAACCTGCAACTTTAAGTCCACATATGGCCTTCTAGGTCTTTAAGTGTGGCATTTTGAATGAACCCAAATTTTACAGAACAAATCCTTTTATTTTTATTAATACATTTTTGTCCATCTTTTATATTTTTATTTTATTTGATAACATATAAATATTAATGTGACCATCCAGCATGAGAAAGTTCCCTACCCCTGATCCATATAATCACAATACATACAAATACACATATACATGCATATTTGTGCATTACATATATCCATATCCATACACATCCATTTGAATTATGCCTCCTCTGGTGCCTAAATACATTATTGATAGTCTGCTACAAAATGATTTTGTATCCAGGTGTCTCTCCACTATACTTTGGGTCACGTTCAATTTTGATTCTTTGGCAATGTTCTATAATCCTTAGTCATAGAGAATCACTAAAAGAATATTAGTATTGGAAGAAAAGTTTTATGTCATACATCGTTCTGTTCAATGACCTTCTGTTGATTTGGTTTTCAACATCAGCATCCTCAGCTTTTATTCCTTGTTCCCTTCATACTTTTGTGCCCCTTTTCACTATTACTCCTATGCCTTACCTGCTCATTTCATGATATCAGTTAAATGTGGCTAATTTTATGCCTCTCCCTGTCTTTTTAATGTAAAGAACAGTGATCATGGAGATGATGAAAAGAATCTTGAGATGGGAAGACTCCTTGATCTGATTCTCAAGATTCCAAGTGAATATACACACGGGTATTGCATTGTGTACATGAATATGCATTGTATATATACATATACATGCATAGAATTTTGTGTGTGTATACACATATGGATATATGCACATACATAGCTTTGTCATATGTATCTATACAAATTTATATGCACATGTGCACATCTGCACACATAATATAATATACATGCACTATATACACGCATTACTGGTACATCTGTGTATACATGTGAATACATAAACACAGTCTATAATATGTTGGGCATATATGCATGTACGCAGATAGAATTTTATATGTATGCATGTGTGTGCATGTATACTCATACGTGTTTATGTGTATCTATATGTATTTATACACATTTATTTATATAAATACACATACAGATATATGTACACACACACCATTATTAAGTGTATTCTATCCTGGTTGAGAGTCCACCAATCTTATATTTGAGTCTTTTCATCAATAGGTCAGAAATATGAGTCTTTTTCTCAGACACTATTTCCTTAACCATTTTTTCACTTCTAAAATAGACCTATTTCTTCTTCCACTTTTCCATAAGGAGCAGTGATGAAAACACTGTCTGTAACAGATGATTCTTAGTTTTTAGTCAAATACCTGTCTAGGACACTAAATATAGCAATAATGAGTCAGGGGGACCAGAACAAGATACAATGTTAACATAAATGATGATGATAAATGGTGATGATGATGATAGCTAGCACTTATTTGAAAGTTTAAGGTTTGTAAAGTGTTCTCTCTCTTGTCTCATTTGATCCTACAACAGCCCTGTGTGCTCATTATGCCCATTTTACACATGAGGAAAATGAGGCTGCAATAGGTTCCACATCTTGCCCTGAGTCACCGAGCTCAGTAACAGTCTGAGGTTCCGCACTGCCAATAAGTTTTATAATCTACAATTAAAGATCTTATTCTGATATTTCTTGGTGGTATCAAGATGAGCCAGAGTTCTTGAAGATGTTCTTGAGAAGTCCAAGCTCTGAGAAGTTCTACCAAGGTAGAAAGGCCCCAAGTATGAACCCTGTGGTGGTACCTGAGGATCAGCCCATCATTAGAATGCTGACCATTGCAAGATGATTATTTTCAATCACATTAACTCAGGAATATCATCTATTAAAATATGGAAGGATCATGATCTATCATTAGAGAAGTTACTCACCCAATTTAAGCCTCCACCTCTTGAGGTTTCTAAACTCAAGTCCTTTCCAACTGTCCCTTGGCTTTGACCCTTTCATCAAATTGATCTGCAATGTAGGTTCCTTTTTGAAGACAGACTTTGACACGGATATCCCACTTCCTTTAACCCATCCTGCACAGGAGATGACTGATGATATGGATCATTACACAAACACTTATCACATCTTCACCAAAACTCCTGAGAGATTGCCAGAGATACTGGAATCCAATAAAGTCATCAACTGGGATCAGATGTTCAATATCCAAGGTAACTGCTTAGAAGCAAATGGAATTTGTAATATTTATCAACCAACAACTATGTGAAAACGACCATTGTAAGCATTTAGTATATAAAGATGAGAATGGACCATGCAATCTTGCAAAGACACAAGATAGAGGGACAAGAAGCAGAAGCAAAAATTAAGATACTAGTGAGTTGCGGAGTACAGATATTATTATGTCTATTTTGAGACTAGGACCCCTCTCACTAAAGACATAAAATGGTTTCCCCTAGGTCACACATCTGGAAGTGGAAAAGCTGAGATTCAAACAAAAATTTCTTTATTACATGTTTAATGCAAATTCAACTATATTGTAACATCCTTGAAAGGTGGGACTTGAAGGGGAGATAGAATGATGTGTTTCCTGGACCCTACTAATGACATTGTTAGTGCCTCCGTGTATAAGCCCAAATGCCATTCCTTATTTCTAGACTTTGGTATCATTGAAAATGAAGGCCATGGTGTAGATGATCTCTAAGATTTCATGATTGTTGCTAATATTTTTTTCATATCAACTATGAACTTTCTCTTCTCCCCTCCTTTGTTCCTCAACATTGTTTTCTTCATCTCCTCATCTCTCATCTTTTATTTCAGTCTCCAAGGAAGAGATAGTTCTTTTCCCTGAAATTAACTCTTTTATTTGTGCACTTGATGTCTTCTTTTTTATTCTTCTCTCAGAATTTGCCCCATCCATCTTTTCCACTCTTCATTCCTTCCTCAGATTCTATTTCTTTTCAACATTCACAAATTTGCACAAGTCTCTCCTGCCCATAAAAATATTTTGAGGAAGTCTGAACTTCCTCTGTCCATTGTCCTATATCTCATCCCTTTCATAGCCAAACTCATAGAGTCATCTACTTTAATTTCTTCCATTTCCCTACCTCCCATTTTTCAACCACTTGCACTCTGTCTTCTGACCCAATCATTCAAATGAAACCACTGTCACCAAAGCTACCAATGATCTTTCCATGACTAAATTTGTTGTCTTGTTTCAAGTCTGTATACTATTGGCATTTACAGATCTTAGTTGACTACTCTTAACTATTCTCTTTCCTTGGCTTCCATGAAACTCATCTCCCCTAGTTTTCTTCTTACTTCTCTGATCAAGTTCAAGTTCTGATTTTGACACTCAAATTATCCGTGTAAATTTAGACAAGTCACTGATCTGGGTATTAATTTCCTCCTTTTTCAAAATGATGTAACTGGATTGCATAGACTCTTTCGAAGGTCCCCTCCCAAAGAAAACATTCTTTTAGTTTAAAATTCTAACTGCACAAGAAGGGTACAGGTAAATATCTATTAGAAATATGAGCAAGTCAGAAAGTACTTATTAAGCACTTACTATATGTAGGGTACCATGCACTGTAGAGAGTCAAGGATAGTACTAGAAGAGAAAATTCAGGGAAGGTGGCTGGCCTGAGCATTTCTGGAAAATAGTGGCTCCATCAGAAACTCACTTATCAATCAATAAACATACTGATACTAGGTGCAAATAAGGAAACAGAAAATGTTACTGACTTGGGGAAGGAGAAACGAATGTGAAAGTAGAGGAAAAAACATCATTAAAGAAATGGCACAAGAAGCAAGGCCTGCTGGAGACGGTTAAATTGCCAAGAAGTAAAGATGGAGTAAATGCGAGAGAAAGCATAATCTAAGCTAAAGGGGCTTTGTATCTTTGCTCATCTAGAGTAAGAGAGGACCAGACAAGGAGAAGCACCTGTGATTCCCCCAGTCTGCAGGAGTGTCTAATGTGTTGGAATGCCAATGTGATAATCATAGCAGTTGCTATGAATATGCCTACTTATTCCCAGGGTTTGTTCACAAAATATAATAAATTCTCCTCCTCCAAGACAAAACCAAAATATTTATTTGAAACATTGCTATTAGGACACCAGAAGGCAAGATTTAGTAAGGTACTCATTACCAATCCAGGGAGCTCCAGCATTTCTTTCCATCAAGCCTCCCAGTGAGCAACTTCCCCTAGGCAAGTTCTTCTCTCTGCCTGTGCCTTTCTCTGCCTGCTTCTCTCTCCACCCACACCTTTCCCTCTAAGCCATACAATACATACCATTTCCAACCAAAAACTCAGTACCTAATGGGATAGGTGCTGAGAAACTTGGAAATCAGCACTTAATTGGAAAAGAATGGGAATTCTTGTGGCCCACAGCCTAATTGGCTCTGCAACAGGTCTTCATATGAGGTCTATTAATGGGCAGGGAAGAGCTTATATCCTGTTAAACTTACATATGTGTGTCCCAGTGTCCTGACTTTTTGAGTAAGATTTAGAACCAGAGAGAATTAGAGGAGTTAATAGGATCATGGATTTAGGGGTAATGAAGATGTTAAAGATCATTTAGTTGAACCTGTTTTACAAGGGAGATATACTGAGGCCCAAGGAGAGGAAAGTATTTATCCATAATCACTTGCAAGAAAATAATAGAGTTGGAATTTTGACCCACAGTGTCTCATTACAAATGCAATGCTATTTAAATTAAGCTGAAATCTCTCAGAAGATACAGAAACAACTAGAGCAAGGACTTTGTTGACTTCCTTTCTTCCCAGGTTGCCAACAGGGTTTGAATGAAAAAATACAAAGTGTTGCAGTTTCAAAGGCAGTACAAATAGATTACTCCAAGAGGGTTCTCTATACAACCGAAGATATTCTGCAATTGAAGTCTTCCAATAAGAGAATATTTAGAAGATCTCATGAAGCAACTATCCAAAACACTGAAGAGTTTAGGAGGTAGGCACATATATAGCCTCCTGTTCTAATATTATATCCTGGATTGTTGTTAATCAAAGAGTTAAATTTCATCATCTGGGGTTTGTGGCATGAAATGAAGATTTATAAGAAATTAAGTACCTCTGATCATCCATTAAGATCCTAATCTCATGTCCCCCTATGGCATGGATGTAGGCCTGAGTGACTATGGGAACTCAAGTCTTGCCAAGTCCAAACATCTAGGTAAGCTAAGAATAGGACCAGCAAAAGTTAGCCTCAGATCAGTTCAACTAATTTTGAATAGGTTCAGTAGTAGAAAAGGCAAATAGTTGAATCCCACAAAATTGCCTCAGCCAATTTACTCTGTGTGTGTGTGTGTGTGTGTGTGTGTGTGTGTGTGTGTGTGTGTGTGTGTGTGTGTACTATCTAAACATAAAAATGCCCTGGTCCACAGGCCAAGAGAGAGAATGATTTCACATTTCATCAAAAGCAATCTGTATTAGTACAATCTAGGATTGCAGGAGACATACTGGAGGAACAAACAACTTCTTCTAAATTGTCTGAGGCTTTTCAGGCTCCAGTTATTCATTTTCTTCTACTGTCTCTTGAAGTCTTCCAGTTATCTAAAGAAATCCCTTTTGTCTTCATTCAGCTACACGGTATACTCAGTGTTCTCTCAGGCAATCAGGAGTCACATCTCCTTTTTCATTTATAGCACACAGATTCAATAGGCTATCCCTCAGAGCCTGCCAAACTCATGTGGGCAGAGGAGTTACTTAAGCCTCATGAGGTCATGGATTGTTTTTGTCTGTACCCCACACCAATGACAATGTCTGACACATAGTAGACACTGATTTTTTTTCAACACAACTCTTGAGGAATGTCAAAGTTATGACTTGTGTTGAAAAGGAAGTTTGACAAGGCATTCAATAAACACTGTGTAGTGTTATCATGCTGGACTCTGTTAGACATGAAAAAATAAACAAGAAATTGTTGTTTCCTTCAGGAAACTTACAAGTTAATAAGATTAATGATTCTGCTCTAATGAATACACAAGGATAAAATATGGTAAGTGAATAACAACAAAGCAAAGAAAAATGAAATCAGGTAAGTAAAAGATAATCCCAACTGAGAGATCCTGGATCTACAAGTGTAATGTCTGAACCTTAAGGGTCCCTTAGTTTTGTACATGAAAAAAAAGACCCAAAGTGTCGCTTGACCAAACAGTAAGTGAGAGAGTTAGGATTTTAATCCAAAGTCAGTCTACTTTCCACTAGACCACATTGGGATCAGAAAAGGCTTTATGAAGGAGACGTCACTCAAATTGGGACTTAAAGGAATGGTAGGAAGTCAATGGAAGATGATATCCTTGGAAAGGAGAGAGGTGGACATGAGAGTCAGAGGGTACTAACATGGAGAAGGCCCAAAAGTGAGACAAATATGTGATGTCATTGACAAATAAGTGGCAATGGAAGTAACATTTTCCTTTGTTCTTCATTATATTCTTTTGTAGTGAAGTCGCTAACCTCAAACCTACCTTCCTGGATGTCTCCCATTCAGAGTTGGTGAACAACAACTGGAAATTTGGAAAGAATGAGAAGAGCCTGAGCTATATCAAAAACTGTATCCAGAAGCTTCCTGGATATTGCCTGCTCAGTCCTGAGGGGAATCCCATATCCTGGAGTGTGATGGAAGTATCATGTGAATTGAGGATGGCCTGTACTTTGCCAGAACATCAAGGCAGGGGCAAACTAGGGCAGATGATGAATGCATACATGAAATATCTTCAACAAAACAAGATTCCTTTTTATCTTCATGTAGAAGACATGAATGAGAACTCTCACAAAGCAGTGAGGCGCCTTGGTTTCAATGCCATGCCTTGTGATTGGCATCAGTGGAAAAGCATCCCACCTAGATTGCAGCAATTGCCCCATTTCTAACTCAGGTTGTGTCAGTCTTGAGTTATACAGTCCACTTATTTTGAGACCAGGATGTCTCTGTCTCACCCAGACTAGAAGTTCAACAGCCCCTCGTGGTCCCACATCCATTGAAGGTATGAACAGAAGCCTTGACCTGCTCCATTTCCAATATGGGTGAGTTCGTCCCTTCTTTAGCATCTTGGTGGCTCCTGGGCTCAAAGGTCAGAAGTAGTTCAGATTGTCTTTGGCGTTACTGTACTTCAGAACTCCTGAGCTCAAGCCATCCACTAGTTTCAGCCTTCCCCAGACCCACAACTAGTAAAGAATACAAGAATGTACTTCCAAGTCCAGCCTCTCTACCCCACCTTTAGCATACTCACTGGAGATAATATCCAATGGAGTCAGTCTTTGAATATGCAGGACAATTGACCTCAATTAACTGAACCTATTTTTATGGAGTTCAAATACTACTCATACTTCAAACTAATTCCTTGCAAGAGAAAATATCCTTACCTGTCTCTCTATTGTGCAAAACTTGTCTCATTTTTAAATGTACAATAAATTCAAGATGTAATACTCAAAGCTGTCTTTTCTGTGATCATCTTCAGCTATTCTGATGAATATCTGGCCACTGGATTCAGATGGCTCTGGAGAAGAAGTGAGGCTGATGACTGGCACAGCCCTCCCTCACTCAAAACAAAGTCAAGTGCAAGTCATGTCATCATTTCTCTGATGGCATGGTCTTCTTCAGCGATGAAAGACAAACACACACATCCTAACCATATTCTTCCTCTCTTCTTACTCTACTCCTAATCATAAAAAGAAAAGAAAAACAAAATCCTTGTAACAAATATGCAAGGTCAAGCAAAACAAATGACTAGATTGACTCTATCTGTAAATGTGTGTCACTTTGTATCTGGGATCTATCACCTTTCTATTAGAGGTGGGTAGCATATGTCAATTTCAGTTTTCTAGAATTGTGGTTTTGTACTGCATTGCTCAGAGTTTTTTCAATGTTGTTTTTTGTTGATAATGCTGTTATTGTATAAATTGTTCTGGTTTGGCTCACCTCACTGCACATCAGTTCATTTAAGTCTTCCCAGATTTCTCTGGAGCCATCCATTCCATCAGTTCTGAAGACCCAATAATATTCCATCACATTCATTTATACATCAAAATTTGCTCATCTAATCCCCAATACGTTGTCAGCACCTTGGTTTGCATTTTTCTTCCAACTCAAAAAGAGCTGCTAGAAATATTTTTGTACACATGGGTTCTTTTTCTCTTTCTTTGATAGCTTTAGGGTATAAACTTATTAATATTATCCCCTGGATTAAAAGTTCTACAGTTTGGTAACTTTTTGGTCATGTTTCCAATTTGCTTTCCAAAATATCTAGACTAACTCAGAGCTTTACCATAGCCCCAGCTTTAATGTTTCTCTCTTTAAAGAAGGACACAACACATAAAGGAAAGAAGAGTGTCAGTTTAGACAATTAGAGAAATTGTGAGTGGAGTCTTAGGGGCAATAGATTGTCAGGCATTCCCTAGCAGCAATGTTAACAATGATTTAAGTATTATTTCCAGAACAGGAATAGGAAGGAAAGGTGTAGGGAAAGAAAGTACATACAGGAGTTGGGCAGATGACAAAGAACCCATCCTTGATGGATTCAAGTGTCCTGGCAGTGACTGACAGTGACTAACAAAAGTTTATAGAGAAATCCTTTGGAAAAATAATAACAATAATTAGTATTTTTATAACACTTTAAGGTTTGCAAAGCACTATACATGTGTTATCTTTTGATCCTCACAACAACCTTCTGATGTATGGCATAGGTACAGTTGTTTTCCCCATTTTATAGATTACGATATTGAGGTTAAGAGACATTAGGTTCCTTACTTAGAGCCACACAGTCATTAAGTGTCAGAGACAGGATTTGAATTCAGGTCTTTCTAAGTCTAAGCACTCCCTCCACTGTGCTACCTAGCTGCTCGCTCTCTCTCTCTTTTCATTTCTCTCTCCCCTCTCTTCACACTTCCCTCTCTCTTTCTCTCTCTTTTCACTGTCTTGGTCACTCTCTCTCTTTTTCTGTATGTCTCTCTCCCTCCCCTCTCTCTTCACCTTTCTCTCCCTCTCTCTCTTTCTCTCCGTCTCTGTCTCTCTCTGTCTACCTCTCTCCCCCCTTTTGTGGTCTAGAATAGAACTATAGAAGTAGTTAAGCATTCCAATGCACTTTCTCCAAAATAATCCCATAAAGGTAATAGGATGAGTACCTTCACACCCATCTTAGAGATGGGCAACTGAGATGGAGAGAAGCAAAGTGATTTATCCAAGGTCATGCCGTAAATGAATGGTGACTCTGTTATGTCATGAATGCCAAAATAAAATAATAGGTGAGAAAGACAGCACTTCAGCAGATCAGATGGGAAAGCAAGAGGCAGATGTTGCCACACCCATTTTGAGACCATATATGTTGACAATGAGAAATTGTTTTTCATGGACAATAGGTTCTCTGAAAAAGCAGCACCAGATGTTGTGCCATCTAAGGCATCCAATTTCTACCTTGATCCTCAAGGCCTGCAACAGAGGCTGGCATTCTATTGCTTCCCATGATAGGACAGGAAAATCTATTTACAGCCTAATGGCAACCCCTCTGCATGTCTAGACACCAGCTCTAGAATTTCATGAGTACTGTCAATTAAGGTACATACAGGGCTCTTGGTGTACTGACTCCCACACCCCTCAAAAGGCCAAAGACAAAAAGAAAGCTTCCATAAATGCCAAAATATTGACAGCAGCATTTTTGTAGTGGTGAAACACAAGAAACAAAGTATAAGCCCAATGATCAGGGAATGGTGAAACAAAAAGTAGTGCATTGATGTAACAGACTGTGACAATTTTGTAGATTGTCTCCGTGTGAGAGTACATCAGCCCCCTATACAAACAATAAGATAAGTCAGACTCTGATATATTTAGGACAGGACATCAACTTTGCATTTTGATGGTTTTGTACCTAAAGAATTAAGATTCTCCTTGCACTGGTAAGAGAATGGTAGTCCTTGGAATTTCTGTCAGAAAATGCACCTGTGAGTGATTACAAGTTTGTTCAAGACAGATGATACTGGGGGGAGAGCCAACCTACATCTTCCTCTCCATTGTCAACATTTTTATACTTGGGTAAATTAGAGCATTTAAAAATAAAATGTCCCTAGACCACATATCATGTATAACTATGTCTTAGTTACCTATAGAAATGCTTTCACTATGCTGAAAACTTAGGCTGATTTTTTTGGAGTTAGGAACTTAAGATTCTAGAGGTACAATCTAGCCCAGTCCCCTTATTTTGCTGAGGAAATGTGCCCAAAGAGAGGAAATGACTTATCCAAAACTCATAAATTAAGAAATTAAAAGCCACAATTCAAATCTAATCTTCTAACAATAAGGGTTGGGTTTGAGGGGTTTGCTTCACTATACCACCCTATTTCAACATTTGAAAAAATATTTCTCTATCATTTGAACAGTCATAGTATAAAAGATTTCATTTTGTGCCACACAACTACCCTTATAGAAAACACATGTACAGAGAATTCTTATACTTAAGTTACAGGAGGAAATTTGCCTTTCTCTATGTAAACTTGGGGTTTGGTGTTTAAGGAAATTATGAAACCTAACCCTATCATCAAAGTTGTGCTCATTTTCACCTTAGCTCCCAGGACACTCACAATAAAATTCAGTACTCAAGGAGAGTAATTAATTCATCTCAAATCTTTTGTAATAAATATTTATCCGCTCCCTTTAATTGATCATTTTATGTTTCTATTGCAATGTATAATCTTTTTTATTTCATTGTGTAATTCATCCTTGCTTAGGTACTTTATAATACTTTGTTTTTTTATAAAACTGACTTTATTCTTTTTTCATAACCACAATCTATTGTTTTAATAGCACTGCAAGTCATTTCAAAGCCTTACCTGTACAACCCTTTATTACTAATTCCATCAACTAATGTTTTCTGGTAAGCATAGAAGAGATATTCATGTGACATTGAAATTTAAATGATAAATAACTTTGGTTGTATTTCAATAACAAATCACAATCAACATTTAATCATTGATCAGTTACTTTTACACATGTGGAAAAATAAAATATGTTAATGCTTCTCATTGAAAGAGAATATTTTATCTCTTCATCTAATATTCATTTCATGATATTGCATGGATCCTTTCTAAAACAGATCCAGTAACTGATCATCCAACCTTTGCTTGTCAACTCTAATGAGAAATATCCTGCCTCCCAAGACAACCTATCCCTCCTTTGCACAGATCAGTTGTGAGGAAGGTTTTCCTTATGTCAAGCCTAAATCTGCCACTTTGAAACTTAAGTCCATTATTCCTAGTTCTACCTATGCTCTTTTGAAACAGAGGAACACATATTATGCTTCAACATGATATCCTTCCCATTATTTGAGGACTACAATCATGGCTCTCTTTAGCCTTCGATTTCCAGGGCTAAACATTTTCAATTAGTTCAGCTCATTCTGGGGTTTTATCATCAATTCTTTCTGGTCATTTCCCAGTGGACCCTTCCTAACTCATTAATGTGCTTCCTGAAATGTGTTGCTCAGAACTAAACAAAATGCCTCAAATGTGTTCTGACCAGAGGAACCTCTCTGATTTGGAACCTGATGCTTTTCTTTAACCTGATGCACCAGGGTTGCCTCTTTTTGAGGTTACAGTCCATTTAAAGAACCACAGATGTTCTTCATAAATCCTATTGTCTAGACTAAAGTTATCAAACACACTTGCCAGCAGGTCTCCTACTGCCATAATACTTCCAAGTACAACCTAAATCAGATTAAAAGGTAACTGGTAAAAATTTAACCAAAAAAATTATTAAGATGTAATAAAACATAGATAACCTTACATTTTAAAGCAAAGTCATTGTACAAACAACAGGGGTCCCTATATACACTATATATGGCCACTGTTTCTCTTTGTGTCTGACACCACTTATATAAACCATTTTATGCTAAAGAAATTGATTAAGTAGATTAAATCTATGTTTTTATTCACATCATTCTTTTAAAATAAAAAAGGTCACAGGTCAAAAACGAAAGTCTTCCTTCCTAGTTGACTTGGATTCAGAATAAGAAGACAAGAGTTCTAATCTTCATACAATTCCTTCCTCACTATAAGATTTCCAAAAAGGACATTTTCTGCTGTGACAAATAAGGCTTTTGAACATGAAATTTTTATAAAATTCTTTCTACTTTTGACATTCTGTTATACTACTGAACAATTTACAACTGTTCTTTGGGTCTGACCATTGGGTCTGACCAATCTAGCTCCAAATCCATCTAACTGTACTCTCGTCTAGGTAACAGTTCTCCATTTTATTCATAAGAAGACATTAAGTGATTGTGCCAAATGTTTCACAAAACAATCTAAATTACCCATTACTCCAGTAGTGTTCAGCTTACTATCTCATATGACTTATTTTCCATGAAGCCCCAATGGCTCTTTGTGATAACGGATCCCCTTTCCCAATGTTCAGTAATCATCCCTTTTATATGATATTCTAGAATCTTTCTAGAAACTGAAATACACTTTAATCTTTTTTAAAAATAGAAATAATCTCCCTTTTCTATCCTGTGGTAGTTGTGTGGTTCTCTGTAGTCTTTCAAAGACTCTGACAGGAAATATTCAATATTAAGTCAATTCTTCCATTTTCTTAGTGTAACAAAAATCAAATTCTTGCTGGGCTGAGTTAGGGTTGAGTACTCACTCTCTCCCCCTTTCTCATCCACTAATGGTTTTCTCTCAGTTCTGAATCAAAGCCTATAGAGATGGTCAAGTACTAGGGGAACTTGGCCCTTAAAGAAAAGGGCTAGCATCTTTTTGTCTCACATTCTAGTTCTTTAGGTCCCCACGTGTGACTGATAGAGATAATTACTCAAAGTTTAGATTTGGCTCATATCATATTAAGTCTTCTCAGAAAAGGGGAATAGCCAGGTAATCAATGCACAATTTACTTCTAGCTTTTGATTTCTTCAGAAAAGTTCTAAGATCCTTTCAAATGGCATTCTTTTTTTCAGTTTAAGCTTCTGCATCTTCTAAGACATCCTGGGAGAGAAGACAGCTCCAGTGTTAAAATAAAATCATTGGTATTTATTGCATAAGAAAGTAATATGGTCAGACTTACATTTTAGGAAAATCAACCTAATAATCAACTTAATAAGTTAGCTTTTATAGCACTTTGAGATTTGTAAATGCTTTATAAACATACTGCTTCACCCCTATTTAACAGATGAGGATATTGAAGCTAACTTGTCCAGTATCATACACTTATAAAGGATCTGAGGTTGGATTTGAACCAAAGTCTTCCTGATATAAGTAAGTGGTACAATGGATATGTCACTGAGCCTGAGTTCAAATCCAGCTTCAGACACTTCTTAGTTATGTAGCTTTGGGCAAATCACCTAACCTTTATCTGCTTCAGTTTCCTCAACTGTAAAGTAGGAATACTAATATTTACCCTTATAGTGAAGATCAAATGAAATAATGGTTGTAAAGTGCTTAGCCAAGCACATAGTAGGTTCTTTGTTGTTACTTTCCTTTTCCTTTTTTTGACTCTAGACATAGCACTTTATCCTCTACCTACCATCATAGAGATTGGAGGAGGATGAACTGGAATGGGGAGAGACTTGAGGCAAGGAGCTCAGGCTGTTGAACTAACCAAGGTGACAAGGATCTGAACTAGAGCTGTGTCTGTGTTAGTGAAGAGAAGGGCAGAGATAGGAGAGAGAAATAACAAGGTTTAGTGACCAAATGGCTATGTGGGAGTGAGTGAGAATGAGGAATCAAGAACAGCACTGAGATTATGAACCTGGGTGACTGAGAGATTGATGGAAAGAAGGACAGAATCTTGTCTTCTGGGATACATGGCTTTTATTTACTAACAGTTTCAGAATAAAAGAGCAATGTAGGAGACAGTAGATGTGTCTAAACCTACATAGCTTATTCACTTGCTGTAGAATTAGTGCTTATGACTGCAAGTCAGCCAGCAGGTGATTAGAGGCTAATGTTTTTCAGTTATTTGCGGTCATGTCTGACTCTTCATGAACCCCACTTGGGGTTTTCTTGGCAAAGATACTGGAGTGGTTTGCCATTTCATTCTCTAGCTCATTTGACAGATGAAGAAACTGAGGCAAACAGGGTTAAGTGACTTGCCCAGGATAAACAACTAGTAAATATCTGAGGACAGATCTTCCTGACTGAGCTCAGTGCTTTATCCACTTCACTACTTTTAACCACAAATATTTAAAATAGGAATTCCAGAAAAGAAAGTAGGATGCTTCTAATAACTCTACCTAGGATCATCATACTGTTAGGGGAAAATCACTGATTTTTTATTTTCAAAAACTGTTGAACCAGGGCTTACTGATATTTCATAACTTCAGGCATGGTACAGGCTCAGACTTTATCTCCTTACTTGTGGAGAGGCTTCCTGTTGACTATGGGAGAAGTTCAAGCTGGAGTTCACCATCCACCTAGTCCCACATGTTGTAGAGCTGGAATAGAACCGTATAATCTGACCACCCTCACCACATTCAGCACTTAGACTGGCATGGTGGACAATGAGACTGTTTACGACATCTGCCTCTGGAACCTAGATGTCAAGAGCCTCATATACACCACCTTCAAATGGTTCATCAGTCACACAATTTTCCCCATCACCCTGTGTTTGGACCTTACAATGTGGACCTTATAGAATTGCTCATCAACCTGGTGCTTCATTTCTGAATTCACTTCCCCCGGGTCACCTACTCACCTATTCTATGCTGAGAAGGCTTATCATGCATAGCATTCAGGAGTCAAAATTTCTGGTGTCCACCGGCTTCATTTATCAGTGCCCAAATGTGGTGCCTAATGGTGACCTTTAAAAAAAGAATAAACTATAGTGCATACATGCCAAGACTGAGTCATTACCAAAGTCTGAGCCCATTACAAGTCTGACCTTATATATGCCAAGTGGGCAACTGTACAGTGGCATTTGGGTAAGGGAAGAAGGCAAGTATATATTAAGTGTCAACTATATGAGAGGAATTGTGCTGAGCACCTTACAAATCTCATTCCATAACAAGCTAAGGAAATAGGTGTTAACACCGTCCTCTTTTTATAGTTGAAGAAGCCAAGATAAAGATGGTTAAGTGACTTGCCCAGGGGCACACAGTAAATGTCTAAAATTGGATTTGAATTTATCATTTATCAGGTACCTGTGTTCCAAGCACTATATTAAGCATTGGTGATATAAATACAAAACTGATACAATCTTATACCTCAAGGAACTTACATTCAGTGAAGTGAGTTTTGGTCTACAGAGTCTCAGAGAAGCTGAATGGAGTCATATATTTGCATAATTTCTGACACTATTAATGTAATTAAGGTTCCTGGAACTTGAGGTGGAAAGCTGGGTTTATCTACAGGGCAAGAGGTCTCAGGTAGATATCTGGATGAAGGATGAAGCATGGTCTGTTCCAAGTGATTTTTAATTCAGCAATCAGGAAAGCTCAGTCCCATAGTGGGTTCCCAAGTTGAGTAGATTAACTCCACCAAAGAACAAACCAGAGTACCTTGGTTTACTTAGAGTGCTATTCCAGGTGAAGAAAGGACGTATGGCCAAATATCTGTGATAAATGACTAGATAGAGAATGCAAATTGGTATAAAATATATTGTCATTACTCCTATGTGTTTGGGGGTGGTCTCTTTCTTTGTATTTGCATCCTGAGTACCTAGGACAGCACAAGTCACATAGTAGGCATTTCATAAATGCTTGTTGTAGACAGATGTCAGAAGGCAATTTTAACCAAGCACTTTAACCAAGCAACTTTAACCAAGCACTTTAACCAAGCATCAGTAGAGCAGATCATTGTCCAATTTCAGGACCAGAAGACCTGGAATCCAATCCCTATTCTAACTTTTTCTTCCTGTGTGACCTTAGTCAAATTATCTAACATTTCTGACCCTCACTGTCCTCATCTGAAAAATGGTTGGGGATGAAAGGTATCCTCTAAAGTCCCTTTTAAGTCTAAGTATTCTACATATTTTTTTGTGTAACTGTTTAATTTCTCTCCTCCTTTGTGGATATATTTCTTGGATTTCCAATCATTTTTTGTCAGTACTTTAGAGTCCAACTTCCTATCCACCAAAAAGAAAGAAAACTTGGAGAGGTCAGATAAAACAATTTTCAAGTATATCATGTCTAAGTGTTTTAGACTTTGCATATCCTAGAGAAGTGTTTACTTCCTTGCGTGACATCCTCCACCAAGTAATACCAAACTCAGTCCAAAGCAAACAAAGTAAAACTTGAACTTGATCTCCTTCTTCCTCTGTCATCTCCCTCAGCCTACACCTTCCTGGGAAAGTAATATTGCAGTTCCTGTTCATTAGTGCTTGATCACTCCGTACAGATTTGTAACTTATTACAATAATTTTGGCCTATTTTTGGTTAAGTATAGTGCCTAGTAGTGACTTGGCTTAACCTGAGGGTCTACAAACTTTTTTAAAAAATATTTTGATGGCTCTTTATTGACATGACTGATTTCCTTGGTAGCCCTATGTATTTTATTCTATGTTTTAAAAACCATGATTCCAGAAAAGAGTTCTCAGCCTTTGTCAGACTTCCAAAGGGTATCCATGACACAAAAAAAGATAAAGAACTCTGTGAAGAGCTGGTCTGTGAGGCATCTTGTGCTGATTCTTTCCACATCTTGATGACATGATATAGATCTCCTTTTAGGACTTTTCCACTGTGGTCTGTACTTGAACCAATGTGATTCAGAAGGAAGACTCATAGGACCTTAGAGCTGGACATGACCTTAGATCTAGTTTAATCCTCTTACTTTACAGATGAGGAAACTGAGGCTCAAAGAGGTTAAGTAAATTGTCCCAAATCATGTAGGTAAGTGGTAAGTGGCAGAGCTGATATTTGGACCTGTGCTAAATAATAAAGTGACTTGACTAATCAAAATATGCATCAATTATTTGTTTTAAATTTATGATACCAGATTATCTAACATGTTTCCCAAATATTGTGATGATCAAAGCAGTACAAGTTTATGACATGAAATAGTGAACTACCCAAGTCATTAATATGTCATAACCAAATCCCATAGGAATTGCACCCAATCTGTGGACCTTATTATTGTCAAGGAATTAAAATCTGTAAATGGTAACATAACAGGAGGCAAACATTTTCAAAATTTCAGCAGAATTCATTAATGAGAAACACAAGAATTTTGCTTATATGACTTTAGGGAAATCATTAAGCTCTGAGCTTCAGTTTTCACATTTGTAAAATGGAAACAGAAACAGCTAAATTGTCCAAACCTGAAAACATTCTAAAATGTGAGTCTTTGTAGCAATAATAATAAATATTGTTGCTCTGGAGGTTGGAAAGTCCCTGTGAGAAAGAGATGGGGAATGTCTTGTGTCTGGTATAGAAAGAGGAGCTCTGAATTTAGCATTTGAAGAAACCAACTCCAAATCTGGTTTCACCATTTACTGGATGTGTAGTCTTGGGTAAGTCATATTATTTTGCTGACCCTCAGGTACTGAACCTCACCTTAAAAAAAAGGAGGCAACAAGCTTCTATCATCTTGTTAACACCAATCTTCTGGAAAGCTCTATGTATGCATTTTTTCGACCAAAAATGTTAGAGGCACTGCTTATACTTTGCTACAAAAACTGTCAAAGATCAAGGCTCTCTTTATTATGGATCTTTTCAGGCAGGATCGAGGGGACAATTGATAGTCTGAATCCTACTAGAGGAAAAACACAGACAATTGTGTTAGAGTGGAAAACGGATGGAGGCACATAGGAAGGACCATAAAGTACAAGAATTTTCAGGGAATTTCTAACAATAAGAGGATATAAATGCAGCAAAAATCATCTTACATATTGAGAGTATAATTGAAAAGGTTTGTTCCATTCCTTAAAGTGATCCTGACTCTGATCCCCTTGCACAAAGTGGGGAGTCACCTGCTCACTTTCTGCTCTGGCTCACTCACTCCCATATGATGTCACATTGGGAGTTCTGTGTTCCTAGAGAAGGATCACAATAATGTAGCTACACTTAGACTCTCCCAGGCTCCTGAGGATAACTTTATTGTAGAGGAACATATTTACCTATTCACCACAATAGTTCTCTAACCCCAACTGGTAGGTTTCCATTTACATAAAACCAATCACTGAAATGAATACCATTAGATCTTAAACGTATCAATTTGGTTAACAAAAATATAAAAGTGACAATAAATACATTACAGGCATTCAATATAAATTAAATGCAAGACTAATCAATACATTCAGAGCTTTACATAGTGCCTGGTGTATAATAGGCCCTTAATAAATGCTCATTGATGACATCACAGTCCACACATAAACCTGCGTTACATTCTCCTACCAATGCACTCAGTATTTGATGGGGAGAATAATTGCACACAGAAACCTGACAGAGAAGCTCAGAATGGGGAAAATGCTTATAACTCACAATTCTAGGCTGTAAGACATGATGTCGGGTCCATATAGGAATATTTTACAACTCTTGAAGGGGGTTTTCTATTCTTTTCTTCTGTTCCTCATTGCTCTCTTGGTGGAAAAATCCTCTTTTTTTTCACTCTCAAATCAACTTCTTTTTAGTCACAATTACCCTTAAAAGAGCACTAGAAACATATTGTTCTCTTTTACTACTTATCTCTTTCCTTTAAGTCAGAGAACTACACATTTTGGTGTTTTTTTTCGTTCTCTCTGTGCAATGAATTTTGAGTTTCTTGATTTCTCAATAAGTGGGAGAGGGGAGAAAGAGAGTGAGAAAATATGGAACTGAAAATAAAATAAAATTTGTAGGTGGTGTTTTGAAACAGCTTATTTTTCTCCGATCTGTTATAGCCACAGGGACCATCTCCCTAAAGGAGCAGTTGGTGAACCCTCGGTTTCTGAAAAGACTCTCTCTCTCTACTTTGCTAGATGCTTTGTACGATTATCTATCTGCAGTAAGAAATTTTAATGCATCAAATCAGTTTCATATGTAGTGATTGAAGTTACCTGCTCCTCAAGGTTCAGGGGACATCCCTGAAGAGAATGGGGTGTCTTTCTCTAATGCTATCAGTTGAGGTTCCCATTCTCATGAATTTCTCTAACTGTTGGCTGCTGCTAATTAACCAAGTAACATCTAATGGATTTTACAAAGAGATATTTGCTTCAAAAACAAACAAAGAGTGGGAACATTTCACCCATTATACCTGGAGCACATTCTTCCATAAACCACTTTGTTTGCTGAGGAGACTGGAACCAAACCTAATTTGGTTTCAAGCAAGCATTGGACCAACCAAGTTGACATCCAAGGATAACCTAGCTCTTGGATGAGCTAACCTGGCATGTGATACATACTGCCTCTTTTTCCTCAAAACTTTGATACTAGATTATCTATTAAGTTTCAGTATATTGCTCCTACTGGCATGAATTTCACTCCAGACCTCCCTGTGGTATGTTCTCCTGACCCTTCAAAACTCACAACGTCACCCTCCTCCCTCAATTTTAACATTTATAACAAAAGAACAGATACAGAGACAAAGAACTGATGCTTCCCATATTCACAAGACATACAGGAAGGACCAAAGTTCTCTTCTCTTGCAGCTTTTGATCTCTTCTCTCACTGGAACACAAGAAGGAAGGAAAAATTCAGATCACAAAAAGGACAAGCTCAGGTTAACTAGCACCTTCTGAAAGCATTCCAATTCCAGCTCTGTAGAGAGGCTTTGCCAAATGGTAAACAGGACAGAACCTGTTAGAGAATGACGGTGCATGCTCCAAAGTCCACATGAGGATGACATCAGTCAAACTCATTATGCATACTCACAAAAGCTGTTCTCATTGGCCAGCACCCAAATACATTTACACACATGTGTAGAGAACATACAAGAACAATCACTGAGGAAGAAAATGAGCTAAATATTGAAACACAAGAGCTGGAACTTTTTACTGCAAGGAGTAAGAGAGGTTTCCTACTCACATGTCAAGAGGAAGTAGATAATTAATGCCTTCTCTTTGGTGGGGAAGGAGAGGGAGAGAGAGCAGACAGAAAGGGACAACCTCTCTGAGGCAGCCACCCAAGTGGATATAGCAGGGCTATATACCTTCACAGCATTGGCGATGTTTCTGCTGTTATCACTTCTCCCAGTTCCTCTGGGTGAGATTAGCAGGCCCCATCAAACTTCCTGAAGATGATAGTCAGTCTGCCACCTCTCATTCTCCTCTATCTTCTTTCTTCTTCCTAGAAATCTCCATAAACCATTTATTGTCCCATATGTACATGCACAGCCTCTGGAGTTTTTCTTAAAATATCTATCATCATGAATTCTTAGAATCTGAACCTTCCCAGTTGTGGCTACATTTGTATACACTGCTGGTGAAGAATTATATCTCAAAAGCCAGTGCCTTGGCATTTATATAAACCAATGACCAACTTGAAGGATGTGCTCTAATACAAAAAAAAATGATCTTTGGTGATATTGTATAGAAAATATGATGTTATGTTCGTGAGATGGGGGATGAAGGAAATGGCATTATGGTCAGATTTCAAGGCTTCCTCTCCTGTGATAACAGGTGACACATCTCTGAAATCTGCCTGTTTATCCTTCCTGCTTGCATAATAGTATTTCATGACATTCATATACCACAGCTTGCTCAGCCATTCTCCAGTTAGTGGGCATCCCCTCAGTTTCCAATATTTTGCTACCACAAGAAGGGCTGCTATAAATATTTTTGCACATGGAGGTCATTTTCCCTCTTTTATAATCTTTTTGGCATAGAGACTCAATACATCTCTTTAATTAGAAACCATGGAAAACTATCATATTAGGCTTTAATTGGTGATCAATCCACCAGTCAATAAACATTTTGTAGGTACTTACTATTTTCTAGGCACTGTGCTAAGCTGTGAAGATACAATGAATGGGGGAAAAAACAGTTCCTGCTCTCTAAGAGCTTATATTCTAGTGGGACAGATAATATGCACTTTTTTATACAAGATTCAGAATAGATGGAAGGTAGTTTTAGAGAGAAAAATTCTAGCAGCTGGTTGGAGGGGGTACCAACGAAGGTGGCATTTGATGTGTGTATTAAAGGAAACCAAGGATTCTAAAAGCCAGAAGCAAAAATATTTCTTTAATGCTTGACCTCTGCATACTATTCTGATTGATTTAATTACAAAATCATAAACTTTTTCCTTGTCTTGAAGGATATGTTTTTTATGGCACTTCTCCAATTTCAACAGAAATAATTGTCTAAAAAGCACCTCACATGTATTTATGCTAACATCCCTGCCCGTGAGTTTCAAAGTCAATCATTCTTCTGGAACAAAATATACTATTTGCATTTCATTCTGAAAAGGAACTAATGTGACTCCGGACATAACTGCAGGGTTACTGATGATACTGGTGATAAGTGACTGCGGAATCACAGTAGTTATTCACCAGTATTATCAAGACTGAGTATAAAAATCAGGAAGTTGGACTAAACAATATCAAAGGCCCCACTGAACTTTAAAATTCTGTATTCTACAGTTCCTTCAAGCTCTTTTGTTGCTCATTTGTTTCAATCATTTCCAACTCTTCATCATGCTATTTGGAATTTTCTTGTTAAAAATACTAGAGTGGTTTGCCATTTCCTTCTCCAGTTCATTTTACAGATGAGGAAACTGAGGCAAGCAGGGTTAAGTGACTTGTCACAGTTAATGTCTGAGGCTGAATTTTAACTCAGAAAGATGTTTAAAGTACCTCTAAATTTTGATATTCTATGTTCATAGGGCCATAGATTTGTAGCTAGTAGGGACCTTAGAGGCACTTAAATGCAACTCCTTCATTTTACAGATGAGAAAACTGATACATAGACAGGGCAAGTGAATTCCTAGTATCACAAATCTAAGAATATTCCTGACTGTGTCCTATCTACCCTGTGAGTAGGCATTTAATGCCTCTCACATTGTAAGACCCCTTTCTGTTCTGACTATCTTTTCTGTTCTTTATTCTAAAGTCCCCCTAAAGTCACACATTCAATCAACCGATAAACATTTATTAAGTGTCTAACATGATCCAAGCACTGTGGTAAATACTGGGGATATAAAAAGAGGCAAAAAAACAGTCTCTGACTTCAGGGGCTCAGACTCTAATAGGAAGAGACAACATATGTATATGCAAACAATCTATATGAAAGAAATAATTAACAGAGGGAAGACACTAGAACTAAGAGGGGTTCAAAAAGGTTTCCCAAACAAGATGAGATTTTAGCTGAGATTCAAAGGAAGGCAGGGAATGTAGTAGGCAGAGATAAAGAAAGAGAGAATTCTGAGCATGGAGGCAAGAAGGGAAAAGTTCCCAGAGCTGAGAAATGAAGAGGTTTTTCTGTGAAATAGCAAATCCAGTGTCATGGATCAAAAAGTATATGTACAAAAACTGGAAAAGTAAGAGGGGGCTAAATTATGAAGGGCTTTGAATGCCAAACAGAGGTTTTTGTATTTGATCCTGGAGATAACAAGGAGCCAGTGGAGTTTATTGAGTAGGAAAGTGATATGGTCGGACCTGGGATTTAGGAAAATCACATTGGTGGCTAAAATGAAGGATCAATTAGAGTGGGAAGAGACTTAAGACAAACAGAACCACTAATAAGCTATTTTAATAGTCCAAGTGTGAGGTGATAAGGACTTAGACCAGAGTGGTGGCAGTTTCAAAGAAGAGAAGGGGATTTATTTGAGAGATTTTGCGAAGGAGAAATCAACAGGCCTTGGCAATTGATTGGATATGATGTGTGTTTGGAAGGGGGGGCTGGGGAAGAAGTGGGTCAAGATATTGAGGAATTCAAGATGATCTCTAGGTCACAAGTCTGCAGGATTAGGAAAATGGTCTTGCTCTCTATAGTAATAAGGATGGATGGAGGGTATAAGAAGAAAATGAGGTCTCTCTTGGACATATTGATTGTAATTTATTGACTGGACATTCAATTTGAAGGGTCTGGGCCATTGAATTTAGCAACTAAGAGATCACTGGTAACTTTGGAGAGAGCAGCTTTGGTGGAATGATAAAACTAGAAACCAGATTGTAAGGGATTAAGAAGAGATTGAAAGAAGAGAAAGTGAAGGGACTTACTGTAGATGCTTTTTCAAGTTTATGCACAAAGGGCAGAAGTCAATATAGAATAATAGTTAGCAGGGATGGAAATATCAAGTTAAGCTTTTTATCTTTTCAGTATAGGGGAGACTTGGGCATGTTTGCAGGCAGTAGAAAATGAGCCATTAAGGAGAGACTGAAAATAAGTGAAAGAATAAGGATGACAGAGGGGGAAAATATGCTGGAGGAGATGGGACAGAATGTGATCACTTGAAAAACTAGGGTTAGGGAAATTTTGAAGCAGAGCCAAGATGGCACAGTAGAAAGATGGACTTGCTCTAGCTCTCCCCCCAGAGCCCATAAAATACTGGTAAAATATGACTCTAGACAAATTCTAGATTAGCAGAAGTCACAAAACGACACAGATTTCCAGCCTAAGACAGCCTGGAAGGCCTACAGGAACAGTCTATCACTCTGGGAGTGCAGTCCATCCTGGACCACACGACACTGCATGGATAGGACTAGAGCAGCCTTCAGGGAGTGGAATCGTGGGTAGCAGCTGCAGTTCCCAGATTTCTCAACCCACAAATGCCAAAGACAACTTCAAAGATCAGTAAGAAAGCTCTTTCATCAGGGTGAGACAGGAGTGTGGTCTGGCTCTAGCCCCAGCCCCAGGACGGCAGCAGTAACTGAGACAGCAGAGTCCACTTTTGGAGACTTAGGCCTAATGACCCTGGGGGAATGAAGAAGCTGATCTGGGTTTCAATTCTGAGTGACAGTCCTGGGGTGAGGAGGAGTGCTGCTGTGGTGGAGCTGGTGATGGCTGGGGAGGGGAAATTCTATGCACAGATCCTGGGCAGAAAAGAGTATTTGTGATTGCTCACAAGCCAGAGCACAAGCCAAGAGAGGAGTAAACTCCTTTCCCTTGATTGTGCTACCTTGGAGGAATTGAGAACTTTTAGGTCCCTAGAATATGCCATCCACTTGACAAAGGACTCAAAAGTCAAGTAACTGGCTGGGAAAATTCCCAAAAAGGGGGAAAAATGAGACTATAGAAAGTTACTTTCAGATTAGCAAGAACAAAGCATAGTATCAGAGGAAGACATAAAAGTCAAGGCTTCTACGTCAAAAACCTCTAAAATGTATGCAATGGATTCAGTCCATGGAAGAGGTCAAAAAGGATTGTGAAAATCAAATAAGAGAGGTGGAGGAAAAATTGCGAAGAGAAGTGAGAGCAAAGCAAGAAAATCATGAAAAGTGAGTCCTTGCTAAAGGAGACCAAAAAAATGCTGAAGAAAATAACACCTTTAAAAATAGAGTAACCCAAATGGTAAAAGAGGTTCAAAAAAAATCAATGAGGAGAAGAATGCTTTAAAAAGCAGAATTGGTCAAATGGAAAGAAGGTTCAAAAGTTCACTGAAGAAAATAGCTCTTCAAAATTAAAATGAAGCAGATGGGAGCTAATGACTTTATGAGAAACCAAGAAATTACAAAACAAAACCAAAAGAATGAAAAAAATAGAAGACAATGTGAAATATCTCATTGGAAAAACAACTGACTTGGAAAATAGATCCAGGAGAGGTAATTTAAAAATTATTGATCTACCTGAAAACAATGATCAAAAAAGAGCCTAGATATCATCTTCCAAGATAGTATCAAGAAAACTGCCCTGATATTCTAGAACCAGAGAATAAAATAGAAATGGAAAGAATCCACCAATCAACTCCTGAAAGAGATGCAAAAAGGGAAACCCGTAGGAATATTGTAGTCAAATTCCAGAGTTACCAGGTCAAGGGGAAAATATTACAAGCAACCAGAAAGAAATAATTCCAGTATTGTGGAAATACAATCAGGATATCACAGGATTTAGCAGCTTCTACATTAAAGGATCAAAGGGACTGGAATATAATATTCCAGAGGTCAAAAGAGATAGGGTTAAAACTAAGAATCACCCACCCAGCAAAACTGAGTATAATTCTTCAGGGTCAAAAAATGGAATTTCAATGTAATAGAGGACTTCCAAGAATTCTTGTTGAAAAAATCAGGTGTGAATAGAAAATTTGACTTTCAAATACAAGAATCAAGAGAAACATGAAAAGGTAAACATTAAAGAGATACATTAAGTTAGTCATCCTAGTTGAACTGTTTATATTCCTGCATGGAATGATGTTATTTATAACTCATAAGACCTTTTTCAGTATTAGGGTAGTTAAGGTAAGTCATATGTAGGTGTGTATGGATACATGTACGTGTTATATACGTGACATTTTGTATATTTACATGGGTGTATGTGTGTATGTATAGATATATACATAGACAAAGGGCACAGGGTGAGCTGAATATGAAGGAAGAATAACTAAAAAATAAAATTTATTTCAGAGTGGAATGTACTAAGAGTAAGAGAGAGAGAGAGGTAGAATGTAGGAAATCATCTCACATAAAAGAGGGAAGAAAGAGCTTTTATAATGGAGGAAATGAAAGGAAATAATGAATATTACTCTCATGGAATTTGTTTTAAGGAGAGAATAACACACATTCAATTGGATATGGAAATCTATTTTACCCTGCAGGAAGGCAAGATGTAAGGGAATAGGAGAGGGAAGATAATAGAGTGGACAAAAATTGGGGAAAGGGATAATCAGAAGCAAACACTATTGTGGGAGGACAGATCAAGGAAGAGAATGGAATAAATGAAGGGCAGGATAGGACAGAGGGAAATGTGGTTAGACTTCTACAACATAACTATTATGGAAGTGCTTTGCATTGTTACACATGTATGACCTATACTGAATTGTTGTTTTCTCAATGAGAGTGGATAGGGAGGGAGGGAGAGAATATGGAACTCAAATCTTTAATAATGAATGTTAAAAACTGTTTTAGTATGCAAATGGAAATTAAGCTATATAGGCAATGGAGTATAGAAATCTATTTTGCCCTACAGGAAAATAGAGGGGAAAGGGGATGGAAGAAGGGTGGGTAATAGAAGGGAAGACAGACACAAGGAAAGGGTAGATGGGGTGGATGCTGTCCTGGGGTGGAGGGTGGAGAGAGATGGGCAAATTTTGAATTCAAATTCTTGTGGAAGTGAATGTTAAGAACTGAAAAATAAATAAATAATATATTAAAGCAAACGAAAAAATACAAAAAGAAAAACTAAGATTAGCTTTGTTGATTAGTAAGGTCCCCTGATTTTCCCATCAACTTTATTTTTCTTCTTCACTTAAAGGACAGATACAGCAGGCCATAGAAGGCCCAAGGACAAACTTAATGTTCTAGATTTTAAAGGTCCTGATAGTTCACATGTTCTTGAAAACAAATAAACATTTTCCTCTAAGGGCAGATATTCTGAGACCACTTTTATTTCTATTATCCCATTACTCTTTGATTTCTAGAAGAATCTTTCTGAAAACCTACTGGAAGGGATTTGGAAGTGAAATGAAGGGACATTGTGGATCAGGAGAGTAAGCATTTCTCCATCAATTGCATCAGTCTTATAAGGCTATACTTATGCTGTGGGAATGATAACAATTGTGTTGTCATTTTATCACTACTCTGAGTTTTATGAGAAAAGGAGAATGAGTTTGAGATCTTTCTTATTTCAATGATTCATTCAGTTTAAATGAGAAACTTTCAAAAAAACACCCCAGCAGCCAAATCTCTACTTGAGAAAGCAGAAAATCATTCCTGCCATGGGTCCTATTGGTCTATTGCGTTTTCAAAAAACACACATACACAGACATACAAACACAACACAGACCCACAACTTTCACATTCCACAATACAATGCATACAAGCACACATGACACATATATAACCACACATAACATATACATGCAACATACAACATATAAGTAAAACTCAAAACACATACATATCACACATACACACACACACACACACACACAACGAAATCCCAAAGCTTAAATAAAACAATGCTAAACAGGAATTGTGAAGATAAAGGTCGCCTTACACGTGTTTTTTGCCTATTCTTATTTGGAGAGGTTGTGCACGCAGTCATGGGTTAAAGGAAATAATCATTCTCCCTCACCCCATAAAACTGATCATTTGGCAAATCTAGCTGTTTACAGCTACCTAGAATCCCCTGCTTCCAACTTCTTTTCTCCACTCACAAAGCAATCACTTCAAGTCAGACCCTCATCTCCTAGATCATTGTAATGACCCCTGAATAGTCTCCTTGACTCAAGTCTTTGTCCATTCCAGTCCACCCAACATACAGCTGCCAAAGCAATTTTCCATAACAATAAATCTGATCATGTGACTCCCTTAGTCAACTCCAATGATTTCCTATTGCCTCTAGGATAAATTATAAACTCTTCTGTTTACATTTTCAAGCCCTATGGAACCCGTTATACTATTGTTTTTTGCTTGTGTCTGATTAGCTTCTCTTGGCAGAGATACTTGAGTGGTTTGTCATTTCCTTCTCCAACTCATTTGACAGATGAGGGAACTGAGGTAAACAGGGGCATGCTGAAGGTCACAAAACTAATAGGTGTGAGGCTGGATTTGAACTCAGGAAGGTGTATTTTCTAACTCCTGGCCTGACCCTCTATCCACTGCACCACCTACCTGCCCCATGAAATCTGATTACAATCTATCTTTTCAATCTCACTAGATACTAGCTCCCCCTTTCATACTTGGTGACATCTCTAAAGTGATTTCCTCTCTGTTTCTGCCCTCTGATACTCCACCTTCCAATTCTGGGTCCTCTTCAGGCCATTCTCCAGGGCTGTAAAGAATGTGCTGGAATTGGCTCCTACCTATTCACAAGGTCCAATCATTAAATTTTCAGTGGAAGACAGCATTTACACCTTGGAAATTGGCAACATTACCAATCAGGGCTTGATTTATTGTTTTATTGGCTGTTTAGCCTTAAAAAATGATGGAGAAAACTTTAGTAAACCTTATTTCACTTAAAAGTGTGTCATATATATACATATATATATACATATTCCCAGAGAACCAGTTGTCAATCATTTCTCATTATGCCTGATTATACTCACTACTTACCTCCATTTCATAGACTCCTTTGCTTCCTTTAAGATACAGCTCAGGCACCATCTTCTGCATGAAACTTTGTTCTGATTCTCTCAACTGCTCGGATCTTCCTTCCCATGTTACTTTGGAATGAATCATTTGTAGATATTTGTACTTACTAACTTTTATGCCACATGAATTCTTGTATGTACTCGTTTCACTCATTACGGTGTAAACTCCTTGAGAGTAGGAATTTGATATATATGCAATACTTTGAAAACCTTAAAATGTATATCCGTGTTAGTTATTATTATTATTATCACTATTTTATTATTATTATAATTATAGGGCAGCTAGGTGGCACAGTAGTTAGAGCACCAGCTCTGGAGTCAGGAAGACCTGAGTTCAAATCTAGATGCAGATATTTACTAACTGTGTGGCCCAGGGCAAGTCACTTAAACGTGTTTGCTTCA
Organism: Notamacropus eugenii; assembly: GCF_028372415.1. Classification (NCBI taxonomy): domain Eukaryota; kingdom Metazoa; phylum Chordata; class Mammalia; order Diprotodontia; family Macropodidae; genus Notamacropus; species Notamacropus eugenii. The sequence continues at coordinate 5,066,712 of NC_092873.1, forward strand.
GTTACCCATCTATAAAAAGAGCTGGAGAAGGAAATGCCAAACCACACCAATATCTTAGCCAAGAGAACCCCCAGTAGAGTCATGAAGAGGGTTCATTACTAAAATGACACAAAAAGAAGTTACTATTATTATGAGTGATCTTTGTTATTATCCTTTGTCCTTGTAAAAGTAAAATAATATTTTTGTAAAATGCCTTAAAAGTCTTAAGTACTATATGAGTGCTGGCTAGGATTATTAATATTATTTTTATTCCACTCTCTAGCACAATGCCTAGTACATAGCAGGAATTTAATGAATACTAATTGATTGGTTAGTTTATTGATTCCTCATAACAACTTTTTAACACAAAATATGCCATCTTTCCCCCATTTAAAAGATGAGGACACTGAGGCTTAAAGAGGGGAATTAACTGGTCTAAAGTCAAATAGCATTGCAAGCATCATACCAAGGCTATCACTGCTCTCTGTATGACATCCTATGTATATGTGGATAAAGGAATTTCAGATAAAATCCAGAGGAGGAACCAAAGAGCCAGTGAGATCCTCAGAAATTAATGAGTACATGGTTTCCTGAGATATACAAGAGCACCTTTTAAAGAAAATAACTAGAATCAGAGATTATGTGCTTGCTACTCTCCACCTCCCAACTTTTATTTAATAAAAATAACTTTACTTAGTATAGGAAAGAGAAAGTTATTTATTTAGTTAAAGATTGGTTCAGACTATCCCTGGCCAAAGGTCAACTCCAACAAGGGTCAGACTCTAACCAACCAACCTAAGCAACTGGGAAGAAGGCAGCTGTTCTCCCCTAGTTCTGCAATTCCTACATTTTCTAGGTGAGTTCAATAGTTTTATTGTATTTTTTAAAAGTAATTCCCCACAAGGACAGAGCGCATGTATATATGGTGGATTATTAGAGGAGTAAAGTCTGATCTTGGATCATTGGAGTAACTCTGTGATCTTAGGTAAACTATCAACCATCTTTGTCCCCGAGTTTCCCTTTCTTTAACAGAGCATAATAGTGATCTTGTTCTGAAAAATAGCAAATCAGAAAGTAGCTATATTGGCCTAAATAGATGACAGTCATTTCTCCACCAAATCTTTTTTTTTAATATGGTGTGAGTGTGGTCTATAATTATTCCCTTAGTAAAAGAACAATAATGAAAGGGATGAGGACTGTGGAAGTGGTTTTAGTAATAAAAATGAATTTAACATCAGTGAGAAAATCAGTATCTGTTAGGGTTTCTCTTTTTCCTACTCTTCTCTCTCCCAGTCACTACAACAAAAGCTGGGCTAATATTTCCCTAAAAGTTGACAAATTTTTATCCAGGACCTGATTGACCCAAGAATGGGGCAAGGCCTAAGTTGTGCCTCCCTTGAGTCAGCTTTCTGGAATATGTTGGCATAGCTTCCTGTTCACCTAAAGGCATAAAAAAGCACACTTATGGGCGACCTTGTGGGTCTGGGTTCTACCTTCAGACCAGGTAGAAGTACCAAGACCACCAGCAGATCATCACACCATACCCTGCTGGTCATGTTTCCAAAAAATGATAAACAGCCTCTTCTATCTCATCTCATGCTCCTGTATCCTGTAACATATAAAAAGGATGTCCTTTATATGTTAAGGAAAAATAATTCTCCTTTGGTGACTATTCAATGAACTCTCAGTACCTGCTCTCATTCCATCATCAACCTGAATTCCAGCACATCAATCCCACTTCTAACAAAATCTTTACCTCAAATACTCCCCCCAATATGGTAAATATATATATTTAATATAATACATAGATGTAGTACATATGTATATGTATATATATATATTCTTTCATTCACTTATTTATTAATATATTCTACCACCTCCTACCTATCTCACCTTAGAAAAGGAACTTAACTCTGGGTTTCAACATTCATATCTGTGAAACAAGAAGGTTGGACTTACATGACCTCTGAAGTCCATCCTAGCACTACCTCAGTGATCCTATGATTTAAAACCACAGACTATCTGAGTTCAAATCCCAATTCTGCTGCTTACTAGTTATTTAAGCTTAGACAAGACATTTAATCTCTAATTGCCCAACTATATAATTAGAGAATTGTTCTCCAGGGCTGGGGAAAGCGCATCCTGAAGGCCACATGTGGCCTTCTAAGTGCTTGGCTGAGGACGTTTGACTGAGCCCAAGTTCCATATAACAAATCCTTTTATTAAGGGGATTTGTCTTACAAAGTTTGGATTCAGTCAAAGGGCCGCACTTAAGGACTTAGAGGGCCACATGTGGTCTGGAGGCTACAGGTTCCCCACCCCTAAATGATCCCTTTGGCTCTACTTGGTACTGAACTCATATGAGCATTGCTCATAAAATTCATATATATGTATATATTTATATACATACATAAATGTCTAATATGTATAAAAATATATGAATTTTGCATATTTACTTTTCATGGTATAACTATATATAAAGGGTATTTTTTGTCCAAACCTGTGATTTCATTAGTGTGAAGAATATGTAGTAGAATTCTTCTGTCACTGCAGACTGGGTCTATAAATTACAGTTTTATAGATTTTCCTGGGGTGCTGAAAGTATAAGTGGTTTCACAGTATCACAAAGCCAGCAGATGTCAGAGGCAAGACATGAACCCCAACCTCCTATTCCAAGGTCAGCCACAAGACTGGACAAGTCTGTCTATTCCTGCCTCTCTGAGAGGAAATATAAAAGAAAATATATCATTCTCCCTTTCAGAGATCTCTCATTTTAGGCCTGACGTCTTTATTTGCAGATGACCTGTATTTGAAACTAATAGGAATTTTATGAGCAATTTTATGAACTCATACAAGTTCAGAACCAAAAGGGACCAAAGCAATTGTTTATCCCAATTCCCTCATCTGATGGCTGAGAAATCTGAGACCTAGAGAGATGAAGTCTCTCTTCTAAGATCAAATTGACAGAGAGGGATAGAGCTGAGATTTGAACTCTGAATCCCAGGATCACAGTCTTAAATGTGGAAGGCACCTCACAGGTCATCCAATCAACCCAATCCCCGAAAAGTTACACAACTTGTTCAGAGTCACAAAGCTAGTGCCAGGGGTGGGATTTAAATCAACATCACCTGATTTCAGGAGCCCTGATCTTTGCACAGTGCCATGCTACCTTTGAGGCCCACAACCCAACTCACAACACCAAGGTAATGGTCTATGATTGTTAAGATGTCTTCCTTAAGGTAAATACAGAACCTTATAGTGTCTGTCTTAATTTGTGATCACAGATCATTGATCACATTTCATAACATCAGTTGTGCCACATTATACAGACTTTCCCTACATGACATCAGCCAGAGAAATATCATAACAGTTCACCTGAGCAATTCTTTATTAATCCTTATTCACAATTGCTTATAACCAAACCTTCTGTGGTAGAATTCATTGCAAGCACCTTCCCACCCACTTGGAACTCCAAGTGCATGCTGTCCTAATGGGTGAGTCCATCATATCTGGGCCAACCTTCTCATCCAAATATGTTTCACAGTTATCTCCCTACCACATATCCTTCTCTATATCCTACTTTCTACCTTTTGTTCTGTGAATTTATCACCATTAATGAACTGCCCTATGACTCCACTCATTATTGCCCTGACTCCACAGACCAAAATTCCTTTCCTGGGCCGCTATTCTTCTCTATGTATTTTCTTCCTGATTAAAACATAAGATTCTTGAAATCAGGGAATAGTGTCAATTGTGTAATTTTGTCCCTAGTGTTCATGTAATAAGCTTTTATGAAATGCCTTTTCAGTCATTCATCTGTTTTTTTCATTCCTTCACATATCAAATCAACCATTTGGGGGAATAAATCAATAACGTTTTGTGAGGCACACCCACATTGGCAGTCCAGATTTCTCAGGGCGGGGAGGGAGGATGGGTGAAATTGTGTATCTAGTATAGAAAAAGGCATTGGCCTTGGAGTCAGAAGACCCAGGCTCTAGTGCTGTCTTGGCCAGATTGTGGCTAAGCTTGATTCAGTAAGTCTTGCTTTCCTCTTATGCAAAATGGAAATTTTTCTGCAAAAAAGAAATTTCCATGATAACATTATTATATATTTAAAAAGAATAGTAAGTTGAACATAATAGATTTTCAGTTTCATGTGCAATATTTTATTTTTATCATATTATGTTATGGAAATGTGTGTTTTAACTTAAAAATAAAATAGCTCATAACTCAAAACTAAAATAAAATTTAAAAAGAAAAATAGATAAATAATAGAAAGTTTTCAAAACTGGAATTGACAATACCTTCCCTTGGTACTTGAAACAGTTGTAATGAAGTTAATCAGCCATCCTTAAGCATGTATAAGACATCTAATATGTAGACTTGAAAGAAATGGAAAAGCATTTATTAAGTATTTACTATTAAGCACATATTAGACACTGGGAATATTTTAAGGAGCCTACAAGCTTAAATGGTGAGAAGATATGCTTTATACAGTTTCAGGGGTTATGATTTGTTCTGTAAAACTTGGACTCAGTCAAAAGGCTGCACCCAGGGATCTAGAAGGCCACATGTGGCCTCCAGGCTGCAGGTTCCCCACATCTGGTTTAAATAGTGGGAAGGAGTCAAGTCTGATTGAGTCACCTTCCCCCTTTAAAGAATAGGGACCATCAACTTTGTTGCTTCTGAACCTCCAAAATCACATTCATAGACCAGAAATATTAGAGATGAATGAATTACAGATGAATATAATAGTAGTCTAGCACCCTCTCTCTGTGGAGAAAAGAATGGCCAGCCTCATGAACCTGGCCCCTTCTCTTGCTCACCTTCAGGCTGGAATCATAATCTCCCTTGGAGAAAGGTGAGCAGGTTTCCAGATAGGAAGGCTTTAATAAGGAGCACTGAAATGTGGATGTTGCCCATATAAGATGTATATGTTCACATGGGCATGGGACATCTAACCATATAGACAGGTGCCTCTAGATAAAGCTTTCAGTAAAACGTGAAGTATTAATATGATTAATGTCATTATTCCTCCCTCTCAAAAACCACCATCTCGATAGTGATACGGAGTGCCTTTGGGTAATATCACTTCTTATCAGGCAGTTTTTGCTCCTGGGGTTTTGTGTACTACTTAGAGAGGAAATGACCTTGGATCTCACTCACTCTGGTGACCTCACTCTCCATAGTGTCAAATGTTGCTCCTATGGTAACCCTCAGATTTCCATGATCCTAGAGGGCATCCCACATTCCATAAGGGAAATCACGGAAAAGCTGCATTTCCCTTCCCTGGGTACCCAAGTAACTGAATATGGGAGGATCTAATTTAGTCACTTTTCCTTTGAGTCAAGTCAGACTGAAGTTGATAAATTCAGATTCATGCTCCTGGTCATGTGTCACCCCTCACTCACTTTATTTCTACTTTCTCACCTTCTTAAAAATTCCTTAACTCCTTTTATTCCTAGTGTTTGGTTTGAAGGGCAAAGCAGTGGGCAGTACCACAAAAATACTTCTGTTGAGAGAAGCCCAGATGCTGCATACTCTACACTGATCCCTGGCCAAAAACATCTCAGAGTCCCTGAAGGTGAGTGGGGATGGAAGCTGCCAGAGACAAAAAGAGATGTGGCCACCCCTGATGATTCCTTTGTGCTAAGATGAGAGACTCAGCAAACAAGCAGGAAGTAGAGAAATATGAGTCCAGAGTGAGTACTATGACGTCAGGCAGATCCACTGCATATCTCTGAGCCTCAGTTTCCTTTTCTGTCAAGTAACATTTTCCTCTTTTCTTTGTTTCATCTCATCTCTTTTCATCTCCTCTCACTAGCACTCTGCCCTCCTCCCTTCTGATGGTGTGGATGTATTCACTCATGACTCCTTTTCCCCTGAATTCTTGTGTCTGTCATCTCATAAAACCTCTGGGGACAATTCCTTTGAAGTGCTAAAAGATCTTTTAACATTTCAAGGCATTTGAAGGACTGGGGCTTTCCTCCTGTCCTCCTTCACTCATACTAATGATAGCATTAATAGAAGTTTGGCAAAGCACTTTACCCATGCTATCTCATCTGATCTTCACAAAAATAGTACAAAAGTAGATGCTGTTATAACTTTTGTTTCTAAATTAAGGAAAATAAGGCAGACAGGAGTTATATGACTTATTCAGGATCACACAGGAAGTGTCTGATGAAGGATATGAGCTCAGAAGTCCTGACTCATAGCCCAACCCTATCCATTGCACCATCTCCTGACCTTCAATACATACATGTACACCTCCTTTTCCAATCATCCACTTCTTAGAGGTTTCCTTTTGCATTTATGGCATCATTGGAAATATACAGCTGCTTATTTGCTTATTTATAACAATTGTTGATCTCTCCAGTGTCCTTTGGTTCACCCACAGTTTTAATAATGCTCAATTTATAGCCATATACTCATCAGAAGAATTTATTTTTCAATTTGACAAACATTTATTTAAAACCCTACTACATAACAGATACTATGCTAGGCTGTATTGCTACACAGACAAAAATAAAACAGTTCTAATCCTCCAGAAGTTTGCAGTTGTCCATATGGTAGATGAATGAGGATAGCAGCATGTGGTCAGAGAAATGTTAGAATATATGGGCAGAATGAGTAGAATCTACAATTGATTAGATGTGAGTGGTGAGGAAAAAGAAAGATAACCCAGAATATAAAACTAAGGACAAGGACACTTTACAAAAATAGTGAAGTTTGGAAAGGGAGTGGGATTAGGGTAGAAGTTCAGTTTTTTTTGGCCCATGTTGATGGGACATTCAAGTGGTAATCTCCAGTAGTAGTTGACAATGAACTGGAGTCTAGGAGACTCATTAAAGCTGCATAAATATATTAACAAATAAAGAGATGAGTTTATGTATCAGGGAGCAGCTTAGCACTACTTAACATGCTGTGCAATTTCCCAAATGGAACACAGCTCAGTCTCTTACTCCTCTTCAATCCTAAACACAACTTATTCTCCTATAATCACAGGATGAGATGTGACATTTTCATCCAACATGGAAATTCCAGGCCCTTACTAAAACATTTCATTGGAAAAACAACTGACCTGAAAAATAGATCCATTAGAGACAATTTAAAAATTGTGGGACTACCTGAAAGCCATAATCAAAAACAGAGCCTAGATATTATCTCCCATGAAATTACCAAGGAAAACTGCCCTGATATTCTAGAACCAGAGGACAAAATAAATATTGAAAGAATCCACCAATCACCTCCTGAAGGAGATCCAAAAACAGCAAATATCCAGATCAAGGAGAAAATATTGCAAGCAGCTTGAAAGAAAGAATTTGAGTATTGTAGAAATAAAAATAGGATAACACAAGATCTGGCAGCTTCTAAATTAAGGGATTGAAGGGATTAGAATATGATATTTCAGAAGTCAAGGGAACTAGAATTAAAACCAAGAATCACCTACCTAGCAAAACTGAGTATAATACTTCAAGGGAATAAATGGCCATTCAATGAGATAGAGGACTTTCAAGCATTCATGATGAAAAGACCACAACTGAATAGAAAATTTGACTTTCAAATGCAAGAATCAAGAGAAGTATAAAAAGGTAAACAGAAAAGAGAAATCATAAAAGACTTTCTAAAGCTAAACTGTTTACATTCCTGCTAAAAGACAGTATTTGTAACTCTTGAGACTTTTTTCAGTATTTGAGTAGGTGGAAGAATTTTACACACACACACACACACACACAAACACACACACAAACATAGACTGAGAGTACAGATTGAGTTGAATCAGAAGAGATAATATCCATAAAAAAAATAAAAATTAAGGGGTAAGGGAGGAAAATACTGGGAGGAGAAAGGGATAAATGGAATGGGGAAGGCTATACCTCATAAAAGAAATAAGAAAAATCTTGTTCAATGGAGGAGAAAAGGGAGAAGGTGAGAGGGGAAAAATGAAGCTTACCCTCTTCACATATGGCTTAAGGAGGGAATATCATGCTCACTAAATTTGGTATGAAAATCTATCTTAACACTACAGGGAAGTAGGGGAGAAGCAAACAAGTGGGGTGAGGGGGATGATAGAAGGGAGGGAAAATGGGAGAAAGGAGTAACTAGAAGCAAACACTTTTGGGAAGGGACAAGGACAAATGAGAGAATAGAAAAAAGTGGGGGGACCAGGTAGGATAGAGGGCAATATAGTTAGTATTACACAACATGATTATTATGGAAGTCTTTTGCAAAACGACACATATATAGCCCGTATTGAATTGCTTGCCTTTTCAGTGGGGATGGGTGGGGACGGAGGGAGAGAAGTTGGAATTCAAAGTATTAGAAACAGATATTGAGAATTATTATTGAATGTAACTGGGAAATTAGAAACACAGGTAATGGGGTTCAGAAGTTTATCTTGCCCTAAAAGAAAAGAGAGAATATGGAGATAAGGGAAGGGTGGGGTGTAATAGAAGGGAGGGTACATTGAGGGAATGGGTAATCAGAATGCAAGGTATTGTGGGGTGGAGGGTGGGGAGAAATGTGCAGGAAAAATTGGAACTCAAAATTTTATGGAAATGAACTCCAAAATCTAAAAATGAATACATAAATACAATATTTTAAAAGGCATTTATAAGTTGCTATAGAACAATTGATACCAACCATTCCTCCCACCAAAAGAAAAGTGTTACAGATTCTCTCACAAGTATGTGTGTGTGTGTTTGTCCGTTGCTGAAGAAGAGCATGCCATCAGAAAAATGATGACATGACTTGCACTTGACTTTGTTTGGTGTGAGGGAGGGTTTTGTAGGTCACCAACCTCTCTTCTCCTTCAGAGCCATCTGAATCCAGTGACCAGATATTCATCAGGATGACTGGAGATGACCCAGGATGAGGCAATTGGGGTTAAGTGACTTGCCCAAGGTCACATAGTTAGTGAGTGTCAAGTGTCTGAGGTGAGATTTGAACTCAGGTCCTCCTGACTCCTGCACTGGTGCTCTATCCACTGCACCACCTATCTGCCCCTCCCACAAGTATATACAGAGTCCAAAGGAAAGTAGGCTCAGGCTTTGAAAGTACATATTTCAAGATTTCTTCAAAGACTTCATTTCCATTTGTTGGGTACACAACTTCTCCATAGCCATAGAAAAGTTTTGTATTTTTTTTTCTATATTCCTTGTGGAACAGTGAATCCACATTATATCTGTCCTTGGTTCCCAATACAGACACTGCCATCAACTAATCTAGAGAAACTGATAGTAGTTCTATAGGAAACTGGAAAGTCCACATATCCTCCAGACCCTTCAAGGGTGGGGGTAGGGAGGAGACCTGGCCAAGGTTAGGCAAAGACCTCCCTGCTTTTCCTTCCCCCAAGTGGTTCCTCCTCACAAATGCACTGGCAAGTTATGCTTATCCCCACCTCTTTGAGTCAATCCAGCTTTAACTATCTTGGTAATGACTTCTGAAGTGTAGCAAATTTCCTCAGCCTATCTGAACACAATTCTCAAGAAATATTATTCCAGCTTGAAGGACTTTTCACACTTATGATATCAGGTAGTTAAAATATCAATGCTAAAATAGGGTGGAATGCTTTGGACCCAATTCTTACATTACATTAACTGCTAAATATTTGTCTAACTAAATCCTGCACAAGCAAGGGAAGTCCCAAACCCTAGAAGTGCTAAATCATCAAGGCTTCTTTGATTCATCAAGGAATACATAATCTCAGTTTCACGAATCATCCCTCCAACGGTGTCCATCATAGCCCATTCATATTTTCTTATCCTGGACAATTCTTGTGTATGATGTCCCATCAATCACCTAGAAAAGATGTCTTTTAAAAAAAGACCCTTCTAGGATCCTAATGCCTTTCTCTAAATGCTTTAACATTCCATGGGAGTCAGTGCAATATATGGGCTTTCTGTACATTATTCCATCTTTTCCCTAAAAGTCCAAGTCACCTTATTCTGATCAAACATTTATTAGATATTTTTAATGAGAAAGCAGGGCAGCTAAGTGGCTCAGCGGATAGAGTGCTGGACCTGGAGTCAGGAAGACTCATCTTCCTGAGTTCAAATCTGGCCTCAGACACTTACTAGTCGTGTGACCCTGATCAAGTCACTTCAGCCTCTGTGCCTCAGTTTCCTGATCTGTAAAATGAGCTGGAGACAGAAGTGGTGAGCCACTCCAGTGTCTCTGCCAAGAAAACCCCAAATGCAATCACAAAGAGTTGGACAGGACTGAAATGACCTAACAACAAAAATGAGAAAGAATCTATGTATTATAATACAGAGAGGATTATTCTTTGATTCAGGACATCTCAGTTCAAATACTATTTGAATCTCTGACATGTACTGACTATTTGACCTCAGGCATATCTTTACAGTTAAAAATTGTAAAAAATAGTTGCCAATCTGCATTGATAAAGAGAATTTCCTCATCAGTAGGTCCCTATCCTTTTGAAATCAGATGTGTAGGGTATAGATATGGAGAGGGAGAGGGAGAGAAAGAGAAGCAGGGAGAGAGGGAGTGAGAGATGAAGGGAGAAAGAGAGAGTAGGATCATGTTGAAATCATGTATCTAGGACAGAGAAGGGGAACCTGCAGCCTTAAGGCCACACGTGGCCTTCTAGGTCTTTAAGTGTGGCATTTTGAATGAATCCAAACATTACAGAACAAATCCTTTTATTTTTATTAATACATTTTTGTCCATATTTTACATTTTTATTTTATTTGGTTACATATAAATATTAACGTGGCCTTCCAACACAACAAAGTTCCCCATCCCAGCTCCAGAACATACACCCAGTATATACATATACACATATGCACACATATTTGTGCATTACACATATGCATATCCATACACATTCATGTGAATTATGCCTCCTCTTGTGCCTAAAAACATTATTGATAATCTGCTACAAAATGATTTTGTATGCAGGTGTCTCTCCATTATACTTTGGATCACGTGCAATTTTGATTCTTTGGCAATGCTCTATAATTCTTAGTCATAGAGAATCACTAAAAGAATATTAGTATTAGAAGACAAATTTTTGTGTCATACATCATTTTGTTCAATGACCTTCTGTTGATTTGGTTTTCAACGTCAGCATCCTCAGCTTTTATTCCTTGTTCCCTTCATACTTTTTGTGCCCCTTTTCACTCTTACTCCTTTGCCTTACCTGTTTATTTCCATGATATCAGATGGAAATGTGGCTCATTTTATGCCTCTCCTTGTCTTCTTAATTTAAAGGACAGTGATCATGGAGATGATGAAAAGAATCTTGACATGGGAAGACTCCTTGATCTGATTCTCAAGAGTCCAAGTATTGTATTGTGTACATGTATATGTATTGTATATATGCATAGAATTTTGTGTGTGTACATACATATGGGTATATGTAATACATATATTTGTCATGTGCATCTATACAAATTTATACGCACATATGCACATCAGCACACATAATATAATACACATGCACTATACACATGCATTGTTGGTATATATGTGTACACATGTGAATACATAGTCTATAATATGTTGGGCATATGTGAATGTATGCAGGTATGCTTTTTTATATGTGTGTGTGTGTATGCATGTACACTCATACATAACTATGTGCATCTATCTGTATTTATACACATTTATTTATATAAATACGCATACAGACATATGTGCACACACATATACCATTATTAAGAGTATTCTATTCTGGTCGAGAACTCATCAATCCTATATTTGAATCGTTTGATCATAGGTCAGAAAAATGAGTCCTTTTCTCAAACACTATTTTCTTAACCAGTTACTCACCTCTAAAATCGACCTATTTCTTCTTCCACTTTTCCATAAGAAGCAGTGATGAAAACACTGTCTGTAACAAATGATTCTTAGTTTTTAGTCAAATACCTGTCTAGGATAATAAATATAACAATAATGAGTCAGGGGGACCAGAACAAGATACAATGTTAACATAAATGATGATGATGATAAATGGTGATATTGATGATAGCTAGCAGTTATTTCAAAGTTTAAGGTTTGTAAAGTGTTTTCTCTGTTGTCTCATTTGGTCCTACAATAGCCCTGTGTGCTCATTATGCCCATTTCACATAAGAGGAAAATGAGGCTGAGATAGGTTCACTATCTTCCTACTAAAGGTCTGAGGTTGAGTTTGAAGTAAACTCTTCTTGACTTCAAGTCTAATGTCCTCTCTTCCACACTGCCAATAAGTTTTATGATCTACAATTAAAGATCTATTATAGTTGTTGGTTGATAAATGTTACAAATTCCATTTGCTTCTAAGCAGTTACCTTGGATATTGAACATCTGATCCCAGTTGATGACTTTATTGGATTCCAGTATCTCTGGCAATCTCTCAGGAGTTTTGGTGAAGATGGGGTAAGTGTTTGTGTAATGATCCATGTCATCAGTCATCTCCTGTGCAGGATGGGTTAAAGGAAGTGGGGTATCATTGTCAAAGTCTATCTGCAAAAAGGAATCTTCATTGCAGATCAATTTGATCAAAGGGTCAAAGCCAAGGGGCAGTTGGAAAGGACATATTGATACTAGGTGCAAATAATCAAACAGAAAATGTTACTAGCTTGGGGAAGGAGAGAAGTATATGAAAGTAGAAAAAAAACTATCTTTAAAGAAATGGCACAAGAGTCAAGGCCTGCTGGGGATGGTTAAATTGCCAAAAGGTAAAGATGGAGTAAATGTGAGAGAAAGCATAATCTAAACTAAAGGGACTTTGTATCTTTGCTCATATAGTGTAAGAGAGGACCAGGTAAGTAGAAGCACCTGTGATTCCCCCAGTCTGCAGGAGTGCCTAATATGTTGTAATGCCAATGCCATACTCATACCAGCTGCTATGAATATGCATATTTACTCCCAGGGTTTGTTCACAAAATATAATAAACTCTCTTTCTCAAAGACAAAATCAAAATATTTATTTGAAACTTTGCTATTAGGACACCAGAAGGCAAGATTTAGTAAGGTACTCATTACCAATCCAGGGAGCCCCAGCATTTCTTCCCATCAAGCCTCCCAGTGAACAACTTCCCCTTGGCAAGTTCTTCTCTCTGCCTGTGTCTTTCTCTGCTTGCTTCTCTCTCCACCCACACCTTTCCCTCCAAGTCACACAATAGATACAGTTTCCAACCAAAGACTCAGTACCTCATGGGATTAGTGCTGAGAAACTTGGAAATAAGCATTTAATTGGAAAAGCATGGGAATTCCTGTGGCCTAGAGCCTAATTGGCTCTGTACCAGGGCTCCACATGAGGCCTATTAATGGGCAGGGAAGATCTTATAACCCATTAACCTTACATATGCATGTCCCAGTGTCATGACTTATTGAGTAAGATTTAGAACCAGAGAGAATCAGAGGGGTTAATAGGATCATGGATTTAGGGGTAATGAAAATGTTAAAGACCATTTAGTTGAACCTGTTTTACAAGGGAGATACTGAGGCCCAAGAAGAGGAAAGTATTTATCCATAATCACTTGCAAGGAAATAATAGAGTTGGAATTTTGACCCACAGTGTCTCATTACAAATGCAATGCTATTTAAATTAAGCTGAAATCTCTCAGAAGATACAGAAACAACTAGAGCAAGGACTTTGTTGACTTCCTTTCTTCCCAGGTTGCCAACAGGGTTTGAATGAAAAAATACAAAGTGTTGCAGTTTCAAAGGCAGTACAAATAGATTACTCCAAGAGGGTTCTCTATACAACCGAAGATATTCTGCAATTGAAGTCTTCCAATAAGAGAATATTTAGAAGATCTCATGAAGCAACTATCCAAAACACTGAAGAGTTTAGGAGGTAGGAACATATATAGCCTCCTGTTCTAATATTATATCCTGAATTGTTGATAATGAAAGGGTTAAATTTCATCATCTGGGGTTTGTGGCATGAAATGAAGATTTATAAGAAATTAAGTACCTATGATCATCCACTAAGATCCTCATCTCATGTCCCCTTGTGGCATGGATGTAGGCCTGGGTGACTATGGGAACTCAAGCCTTGCCAAGTCCAACTATATAGGTAGGCTAAGAATAGGACCATCAAAAGTCAGCCTTAGATCAGTCCAACTAATTTTGGATAGCGCCATCATTAGAAACATGACAAATAGTAGAATCCCACAAAATTGCCTTAGCCAATTTACTGTGTGTGTGTGTGTGTGTGTGTGTGTGTGTGTGTGTGTGTGTGTACTATCTAAACATAAAAATGCCCTGGTTCATAGGCCAGGAGATAGAATAATTTCACATTTCATCAAAAGCAATCTGTATTAGTACAACCTAGGATTGCAGAAGACATACTGGAGGAACAAACAACTTCTTCTAAATTGTCTGAGGCTTTGCAGGTTCCAGTTATTCATTTCCTTCTACTGTCTCTTGAAGTCTTCCAGTTATCTGAAGAAATCCCTTCTCTCTTCATTCAGCTAGACAGTAGAGTCAGTGTTCTGTCAACCAAGTCACATCTCCTTCTTCATTCATAGCACACAGATTCAAAAGGCTGTCCCTCAAAGCCTGCGAAACTCATGTGGGCAGAGGGGTTACTTAAGACTCATGAGGTCAGGGATTGTTTTCCTCTGTATCCCCACACCAATGACAATGTCTGACACATAGCAAACACTGATATTTTTTTCAACACAACTCTTGAGGAATGTCAAAGTTGTGACTTGTGTTGAAAACAAAGTTTGACAAGGTATTCAATAAACACTGTATAGTTTTATCATGCTGGACTCTGTTAGACATGAAAAAATAAATGAGAAATGATTATTTCCTCCAGGAACCTGACAAGTTAATAAGACTAATGATTCTGCACTAATGAATATACTAGGTTAAAATATGGTAAGTGAATAACAACAAAGTAAATAAAAATGAGATCAGGTAAGGAAAAGATAATTCCAATTGAGAGATCCTGGATCTACAGCTGTTAGGGGTCATTTAGTATGGCCCCTTAGTTATGGATATGAAAAAAAGACCCAAAGTGTCACCTGACCAAACAGTGAGAGAGGATTTTAATCCAAGGTCAGTCTACTTTCCATTAGACTATATTACGATCAAAGAAGGCTTTATGAAGGAGACATCACTCAAAGTGGAACTAAAAGAAATGGTAGGAAGTCAATGGAAGATGATATACCTGGAGAGAAAAGATAGGTAGACATGAGAGTCAGAGGGTACTAGCATGGAGAAGGCCTGAAAGTGGGGCAAATATGTGATGTCATTGACAAATAAGTGGCGACAGAAGTAATATTTTCCTTTGTTCTTCATTATATTCTTTTGTAGTGAAGTTACTAACCTCAAACCTACCTTCCTGGATGTCTCCCATTCTGAGTTGGTGAACAACAGCTGGAAATTTGGAAAGAATGAGAAGAGCCTGAGATACATCAAAAACTGTATCCAGAAGTTTCCTGAATATTGTCTGCCCAATCCTGAGAGAAATCCAATATCTTAGAGTGTGATGGAAGTATCATGTCAACTGAGAATGGCC
The DNA here is from genome assembly GCF_028372415.1 of Notamacropus eugenii. Classification (NCBI taxonomy): domain Eukaryota; kingdom Metazoa; phylum Chordata; class Mammalia; order Diprotodontia; family Macropodidae; genus Notamacropus; species Notamacropus eugenii. Next base: position 5,082,172 of record NC_092873.1, read on the forward strand.
TGTAGTTTGCCAGAATGTCAAGGCAGGGGCATACTAGGGCAGATGATGAGTGTGTATATGAAATATCTTCAACATAACAAGATTCCTTTTTATCTTCATGTAGAAGACATGAATCAGAACTCTCACAAAGCAGTGAGGTGACTTGGTTTCAGTGCCATGCCTTGTGATTGGCATCAGTGGAAAAGCATCCCACCTAGATTGCAGCGGTTGCCCCATTTCTAACTCAGGTTGTGTCAGTCTTGAGTTGTGCAATCCCCTTGTATTTTATTATACCTTATTTTGAGACCAGGATGTCTCTGTCTCATCCAGGCTAGAAATGCAACAGCCCCTCATGGTCCCACACTCATTGATGGCATGCACAGAAGCTTTGACCTGCTCCATTTCCAATATGGGTGAGTTCGTCCCTTCTTCAGCATCTTGGTGGCTTCTGGGCTCAAAGGTCAGAAGTAGTTCAGATTGGCTTTAGCTTTATTGTACTTCAGAACTCCTGAGCTCAAGCCATCCACCAGTTTCTGCCTTCCCTAGACCCACATCTAGAAAAGAATATAAGAATGTACTTCCAAACCCAGCCTCTCTCCCCTACTTTTAGCACTAGAGATAACATCCAATATGCAGGACAATTGCCCTCAATTAACTGAGCCTGTTTTAATGGAGTTCAAATACTCCCCATACTTCAGACTAACTCCTTGCACGAGAAAATTTCCTTAGATATCTCTGTACTGTGTAAAATTTGTCTCACTTTTAAATGTACAATAAATTCAAGATGCAATATTGTAAGCTGTCTGGTTTTCTGTGATTGTTGTTAGGACCCTACCCTTCCTTCTACTCTCCTAATACGTTTTCTTCAAAGATTCTTCAAAGACCCTCTTTCGTTTTTCTTTTTGTTATCATAACCATATTCTTCCTCTCTTCTTACTCTACCCCTAATTTTAAAAAAAGAAAAGTAAAACAAAACCCTTGTAACAAATACGGAAGGTCAAGCAAAACAAATGACTACATTGGCTCTATCTGTAAATGTGTGTCACTTTGTATCTGGGGCCTGTCACCTTTCTGTTGGAGGTGGGTAGCATATGCCAATTTCAGTTTCCTAGAATTGTGGTTGGACACTGCCTTGCTCAGAATTTTTTTTGTTGATAATGTTGTTATTGTATAAATTGCTCAGGTTTGACTCACCTCACTGCACATCAGTTCATTTAGGTCTTCCCAGGTTTCTCTGGAGCCATCCATTTCATCAGTTCTGAAGAGCCAATAATGTTCCATCACATTCATTTATACATCATAATTTGCTCATCTAATACCCAGTCGATTTTCAGCACCTTGGTTTGCATGTCTCTGCCAACCCAAAAAGTACTGCTATAAATATTTTCGTACACGTGGGCTCTTTTGCTCTTTCTTTGATAGTTTTATGGTATAAACCTGTTAGTTTTATCACTGGATTATAGATTGTACGGTTTGGTGACTTTTTGGTCATGTTTCCAAATTGCTTTCCAAAATATCTAGACCAACTCAGAGCTTGACCATAGCTCCAGCTTTAATGTGCCTGTTTTAAAGAGGGATACAACACATAAAGGAAAGAAGAGTGTCAGTTTAGACAATTAGAGAAATTATGAATGGAGTTGTAGGCAAGTAGATTGTCAGGCATTCCCTAGCAGCAATGCTAACAATGATTTAAGTATTATTTCCAGAACAGAAACAGGATGGAAAGGTGTAGGGAAAGAAGGTACATACAGGAGTTGGGCAGATGAAAAGAAACCCATCCTTGAGGGATTCAAGTATCCTGGCAGTGACTGACAGTGATGAATGAAAGCTCATAGAGAAATGCTTTGAAAAAATAATAATAATAATTAGTATTTATATAACACTTTAAGGTTTGCAAAGCACTATACATGTGTTATCTTTTTGATCCTCACAACAACCTTGTGATGTAGGACATAGGTACAGTTGTTATCCCCATTTTATAGATTAGGAAATTGAGTTCCTTACCCAGAGCCACACAGTCAGTAAGTGTCAGAGACAGGATTTGAATTCAGGTCTTTCTAAGTCTAAGCACTCCCTCCACTGTGCTACTTTGCTGTTAAGTATTCCAATGCACTTTCCTCAAAATAATCGTACAAAGGTAACAGGACAAGTACCTTCACACCCATTTTAGAGATGGACAACTGAGATGAAGAGAAGCAAAGTGATTTATCCAAGGTCACACTGTAAATTAATGATGACTCTGTTATGTCATGCATGCCAAAATAAAATAATAGGTGAGACAGATAGCACTTCAGCAGATTAGATGGGAAAGCAAGAGGCAGATGTTGCCACACCCATTTTGAGACCACAGGTGTTGACAGTGAGGAGTTGGTTTTCATGGACAACAGGTTCTCTGAAAAAACGGCACCAGATGTTGTGCCCTCCAAGACATCCAATTTCTACCCTGATCCTCAATGCCCGCAACAGAGGCTGACATTCTTTTGCTTCCCGTGATGGGACAGGAGCATCTATTTACAGCCTAATGGCAACCCCTCTGCATGTCTAGTCACCAGCTCTAGAATTTCATGAGTACTGTCAATTAAGGCACAGACAGGGCTGTTGGTGAGTTTAGTATCCAACCAAAGAAATCACGATGGTTCTTAATACTGCTAAAATAAGTATAACTATTGTTGTTAATGAGGAAACTGAGGTCCAAATCAAGTGAGTCATTTGAAAGCACTACCAAACCTTAAAGTACTGTAGATAGACTTGCTGCTGCTGCATCTTTAATTCCCTCCAGGGAAATTGTCTTTTCTCTATACTCCTTTTGTGCCTGTTTGGTCCTTGTTTGCTTAACCTCTTTATCAGGTTTGTCTCCTCCAAGGTCCAAGTCATCAAATTCCAGGTGACTGCAAATAGCACCCAATGAAGCAAGGACAGCTCTACACCCCTCACCAGCAGGAAGCAGTTTCAGATGTCGACACCTTTGCACCTTACCCCAAAAGAATTTGGGTCCCATTTGTTTGAGAGTTTGAGTTTGAATGACGGGGTCCAGCCTCTGGAAACCCCATGAACTCTTTTTGAATCCTCCCACTCGATCTGGCATTCAACTGAGGTATCCCAGTAATGCTCTCAACTGGCCTTTCATTATCACGATTCCCAATTCTCTGTTACCCTTAACCTAACCCGGGCCTTAATTGTCTGTTACCTCTGGATTCCCTCTGGCTGCTTCCCACTCTTGATCCTATCTAAACCCCATTCTCTTGGTTCCTGGCATCTAACCTTTAGTCATCCCAGCCTACTGTCCACTCCCATCAAGATCTCTCTAGACCCCTCCTCTAGTCACCCCAGACTACTTGGTCATTCCTAAAAGTCTCCCACAGTCTTTCTGTATGTAAGATCAATCTTGCTTCCATGAAGGTGCTCAGATTCAATCTGGCCTGCTTGTATTAGCAGGATAAATCCTCAGATTCCTTAAGATTCTAGCCAATGCTGAGATTCTTTAATAGTCTGGCCAATATGGTGGATCTATAATAAATATTGTTTTTTCTTTGGCTGAAAGAAGACTTGGGTCAATTTCATACAGGCATGACTCACATGTTGCTATTTTGGGGTCCCAGCACCCCTAAACCGCAATATTTCAGTTCTTCTTCTTCTTCTTCTTCTTCTTCTTCTTCTTCTTCTTCTTCTTCTTCTTCTACTACTACTACTACTACTACTACTACTACTACCACTACTACTACTACTACTACTACTACTATTTTGTTGTTATCATTGTAACTTGACAAAAGTCAGATATTAACATCTGAGCTAGGGCTAGAGACATAACTTGGGGAATTTCTTTCAATTCCCTCAGGACAGTTTTTCCAAATAATTATTCCATAATGGAGGTCATCTAGGTGGTGCAGGAGATAGAATGCTGGGCTTGAAATCAAGAAGACTCATCTTTCTGAGTTCAAATCTAGCATCAGACACTTACTAGATGTGTGACCTTGGGGAAATCACTTAACCCTGTTGGCCTCTGGTTCTTCATCTGTAAAACGAGCAAGAAAAACAAATGGCAAACCACTCCAGTATCCTTAACAAGAAAATCTCAGAAGGGGTCTTGAAGAATCAGACATGACTGAAAAATGACTGAAAAACAATTCTATAATGTCCATTTATTCTTTGGAAATCCTCCACAAATGTTTAACATATAGTTGTAGCACTTGAAATTTAGAGAAGAGTGATGAAAATGTCCATACTTTTAATCCAGATATTTCTATAACACTTAAAGACTTTTCTTGACTTGCCCAGGGTCAATTGAAAATTTTCTTTATCCATTTTTCTTGTTTGCTCATAGCTTAGGGTCAAAAGATTGTATGTAACAGGAAGGGACCTTAAAGGCTACCTGTGCCTGAAAGGAAGACAGCAATTGTATATTTAAAAACTCTTTTTCATTGATAAGCTTTACTTTGACATTACCTACGTTTCCCTCTGTCTCCCTCCTCCTACTCCTAGGCATACACTCTTGTTAAAAGAAATCCTTGTTCAGACCTTCCCCTCAACTTAATGAAACAAACTCAGCAAGTGAAAGTTAAAAGGAGTATTCATGCCAAGGTCAAGAAGCATTGGAAAGGTCATCAGGATTCCACTGGTATATACTTTTTATAGAGCAGAGTAAGTGTCTTTCATATAAGGGCAAAGGTATTTTGATTGGATTATGCAATTATGAGGAGGCCAGATGAGTGATACCTAGGCTGTGAAGGGGATAGAGGGTTGGGCCTGGAGAGAGGAAGACACATCTTCCTGGGTTCAAATCTAGCCTTGGACACTTAGCTGTGTGGCCTTGGGCAAGACATTTAACCTAGTTTACCTCAGTTTCTTCATCTGTCAAATGAGTTAGAGTAGGAAATCATAATCCACTTCAGCATCTTTGCCAAGAAAACCTCAGATGGAATCATGAAGAGTCTAATAGGATTGAACAGCAACAACTTGATTAGTGCTACCCTAGAGTCTCCCGAAGTATTTTGATTAGGTTAGGGAGCATGTGCCTCAGTTGCCTGCCACATATTCAAGGAAAAACAAGGTTTTTAAAATAGAATCACCTGGACTGTCTCAGCATACTGACTCCCACACCCTTCAAAAGGCCAAAGACAAAAAGAAAGATTCCATAAACACCAAAATATTGATAGCAGCATTTTTTGTGTTGGTGAAACATAAGAAACAAAGTATATGCCCATTGATCAGAGAATGGTGAAACAAAAAGCAATGTGTGAATGTAATAGAATTTGATGGAGCTGAATGAAAGTCATGAATGAAAGACAGTTGAACCGTCAGAAATGATAAATCTGATGAACACAGAGGATTGTGGGAAAACATGCCACCATGCTTCAGTGACCTTCTTTCTCCACTCTTATGATCTCCTTCTTCAATTTGGTGAGTTCCTCCAGAATCCTCTGCTTTGACAAAGGGCCCAAAGCAGACATGCTTTCTTCTTTGGATGTCACCACTGTAACCCTCCTTGAGTATGTTCCCTTCTTGTCACCACTTTTCAGCTCCCTTTTACACCTTGTCTTTCCACATATGAATGAGAGCTTTTTGAGGGCACTCACTGTCTTTCTTTTTATTTGTAATTGTAGCTGCTTTGAGTTCAGAGTGAATAAATGCAAGTTGATAAGACTTTCCTGGTCTTCTACCACCATCCCTCCTTTCCCAGTGTCCTCCCTTCAGATTGCCTTCAATCTACTCTTTTTGTATCGAGTAAGCACATGATTGTTTACATGTTTCTCCCCTTTAGAACATGAGTTCCTTAACAGAAGGAATGATATATCCTCAGCTTTTAGCGTAGTGCCTGGAACCTAGTAAATCCTTAGTAAACCCTTGTTGACTGACTGTTGGGGTCCCCTAGACCATTTCAGGAATCCCTAAACCCCGACACAAGGCTCTTGTCCCGCAAGAGGCCTTGATCTAGTGAGTAATGAAATGAGGTGGGAGACAAGGTGGTGAGAACTCCGTTTATTCCAGGTAGCTCACATGCATATATAGTCTTAATTACGTGAACATTCCTAAGCCTATACATTGAACCTATCACCTAACATTATTCCTTATATGGGTGTCTTCTCCACTGGACATCCGGAACTGGACAAAGAACTGCCACGTTGCCAACAAAGACAAGACCCTTCCTCCTGAAATCAATCTAGTTCCACCCCTACTGACAAGCCCCCGGGTTATTTTAGGCAGGCTCTCAGTGTGGCGTCCTGCGATGGACAGGGGTCGGCTCTAACTTGTCCCATTACAAATGACTATAAAAGTTGCGGAAAGCAGGACTAGGAAATCCTAGTCCTAATGACTAAAAAAATGAGAATACAAATACCAACAAAACAAAAGTGATTGCTGTGAAACTGTAATGACCAAGCTTGATCCCAAAGAGGACATGGGAGAAAACATCTTGCCCCACTTCTAAGCAGAGGTGGTGGTCTATCAATGGGCAACACTACATAGAACATCAGATTTTTTTTCAACATGATTCTTAGCTTTCCTGAACTTCTTTTCTCCTTTTTTAAATTTGTTGTCATAGGTGACAATAAGGTAAAGGATAGAGAAATAGCTTAGGAGCAGGAAGACCCAGGTGAAAGCTTCACCTCTGACACACACTGGACCTATACCTTGACACTGGACAGTTCAAGAGAAGTCTTAAAGTATTATAGACAAACTTGTTGCTGTGGCTGTTGCTGCTACTACCACTACTGCTATTACTCCTCCTCCTCCTCCTCCTCCTCCTCCTCCTCCTCCTCCTCCTCCTCCTCTTCCTCCTCCTCCTCTTCCTCCTCCTCCTCCTCCTCCTCCTCCTCCTACTACTACTACTACTACGACTACTACTACTACTACTACTACTACTACTACTACTATTTTGTTATTATCACTGTAATAATTTGACAAAGGTTATGTTGCTAGCATCCTAAGAGAAAAGTCTTAGAAGATGTTGACCTGCACTGGTAAAGGGAGTTCTCCCCTCCAGGATTTCACTATCTGAATGAAATCAAAGGTTCAGTTCTTATTCATAAGGGATACTCCATAAGATGGAGTAGGAGGAGGGAGACAGAGGTAAAGTTAGGTGATGTCAAAATAAAACTTCTCAATGAAAAAAGGTTTTTAAATATACAATTTCAACCTCCCTTTCAGGCATAGGTAGCCTGTAAGATCCTTTCTTGTCACATACAAACCTATGACCCTAGGATATGAGCTAATAAGAAAAATCAATAAAGACCATTTCCAATTGAGATTATTCAACTAATAACAATAATAACAGTTAGCATTTATATAATGGCTACTATGTGTCAGGATCCTCACAATGACCCTGGAAGTTAGGTGCTCTTATTATCCCCATTTTACAGTTGAGGAAACTGAAGAAGATAGAGATTAAGTGACTTGCCCAGGATCACACAGTTGGTAGGTGTCTGAGATTGTATTGAACTGAAACCAATTCAACAAATATTTATTAAACCAAACATTATGACCCCAGTTTACTGTCACCAATGACATAAATTGTTTCCACTAAAATATTAAGAGCTAAGGCAAAAAAAATAAGGCATTGTCTTCTGCCTCTTTTTTTGCATCCCCAGGGCTTAATACAGTGTCTGGTACATAGTAGGCATTTAATAAATGTTAATTGATTGGTCAGTTGATGAAAGAAGTGGAAATAATCTGTTTCCACCCAGTCTTTTATTTCAGAGAATAGTGAAAGTATAATAATGGGATCAATGTCTCCCTCTTCTGGTCATTGACTCTTGAGTCAATTCTTCAACAAACAAATCCCAAGGATCCCTTGATAGAGGAAATCTGCATCTATACTGTTCAATACTGTCCAACCCAAAAGCTTTAACTTTTTTCCAGTTTTTTGACCTCAGACAGTTTGCCTCTCCTTAGACAGTCAGGAAGGTATCCAATTCCAGCCCATTCCCTTTCCCTCCCAAAGGCTCATCATGTTGGAGCTCAAGTTGGTTTGATCATTCAAACTCCTAAACTCAATCCACTAGCCTCCACGTCCCCACCAACAGAGATGACAAGGTCTGGGCTAGTCATCAGAAGGCTAGTTTAGGGGCCCAGGGGACAGAGAGACTTTGTCCTTCTGGGCATTTGCAGGTGCTCAATTTACTTTGGTCTCTATCAACTCATGAGGTGGGTAGAAGCACAAAACTGCTCTCAGCTTCATGTGCCCCTCTTCCACCTCAGTATATGTAGGAATTAAAATTGTCCAATCTACAATAAAAGAGACAGGTAGGCCTCTGAGCCAATGGCACTTTATTAAAGGATCCATGATACCCTCTAATGAACTGGACATCATATTTTCCTCACAATCTGAGGTTCCCCCTTCTTCTGGGACCCTGGTTTATACAGTTTGATATCATATTTGTTACCTACACATTCTAAAGCAACTGTACAAAATACATAATTCCATTGGTTGACATGGGCTGCGGAAGCTAAAATAAGCAAAAATAGTATGTCAGCAGGGTCACAAGTTGGGTGAAGCAAGGAATATTTCCATTGACTAAGTGGTCATAAGATGGTCACTTGCTCTTGGACAAGAGAGTGAGGTCTGGAGGTACAAAAATAATTTGGAGGACTTTACACACTATTTACACACACACCATTACAAGGAAAAACAAGAGTGGAGGTTCTCTAGTTAGTTTCTTGATGGAATCCTAATAAAGCTGACCCCTGCCCAAACAATCTAACTTCCTTATAAACCCCACTGAACAGCAAGCATGTTCTGATTTAACCACATAATTTGGTTTTAACCGTGCCTCAGGCACCCAGACTCAATAGAGCCATGACTTCTAAATTCAATTCACATATTTGAACAGGACTGTTCTTGTATTCAACCACGATCACATCATCCATTTAGCCCAACCCAGGACCACAATACCTAACTATTCATCTTGATCAGACAGAACCATATTAGCTAGCCAATCAGAAAGTAGTATGACCAGGATGCTTGAGCATTGACTCATAGAAGGGACTTCTCCTCCATTACCTAACCCTTTAACAAATCCCTCCTGTTTTTTCAATATTAATAATTTCTATTGTGTAATCAGCATCATTACACTATAAATTTGCTTGTGTTGTCTTACTAAGTTGCTGATTCCTCTTGGAAACTAGTCTACTTCTGAGAGGTGTCAATCCTCAAAAAATGCCCATACTTAGATTAGAGGTGGTCTGACTCTGAATTCTTTGAGATAGGGCCACCACAACACACCATGAAATCACAACACCATATTAAACAAAGGAATTTAAAACATGTGGCTCACAGCTCTAGACCCTAATATGGGAAACGTATAATCATTTCCCCCATATAATCATATCAAATTGGTTAAAATTGATTGGAATAGAGTAGGAGTCCAAACGAATTATTTCTTACATTCTCCCACCTTGGTCCCCAGTCCTTCTTTGGATTCTTACAATTTAGAAAAACAGAGAGGAGTTCTACACGAGCAAAGCAAACCCAGAAAGGGACAAGTCCCCTTACTTATACACAAAGGTGACATTAAGGAAGAGAGAAATGGGAACCACTTATAAGGTACTGATTATATTCTATTTCATTAAACATGAGCTCAAAAAATGTCTGAGGTGATTATCTCACTAACCAAAAACCACGAGGGACAGGTACCTCCCAATCAAACCTGCTCCCAGTGAATTTGCTTCCACAGGTCAGCTTACTTGCAGAGATGCCCTTCTCTGCTAAACATCTCTGACAAAAGAGATCTTTATAAATCTAGTTTGCTTATGACAATTACCAGGTCAGGTAGTGAGAGCCAGTTCAAACCTTAATACCCTAACATGAGCAACATTATGCCAGGGAATTTTCATTTTTAGGTTGGCAAAGCCAGACATTGTGATATGCACTTCACAACTATGTCTTTCTCCCAACAGCTCTGGGAGGTAGGTTTCAATATTTATTATTCCCTTTGTACATATAAGGACTGATTATATTCTCTAATTTACTACAGTTGCAATATTTTCTGCCCAACAAATTTGTATTTACAATGACTAGTGGGCAGGGCCCACAAAGTGCAGTCCAGGAAGCATGGAGCACATGCAGCACAGCCCAGGAAGAGTGGAGCACAGCCTGATGTGGCAGGGACAGGACCCTGAACAGACCTCAGGGTACTACTGGCAGCACCAGTTCGAATCTGGGAACTGGTGCTGGGAACTCAACCCACAAATAGCTTCAAAGGTCAGTGGGACAGCTCCTTCATCCAGGAGAGGGGAGTGAGGTCTGGACCCCCAACAGCTGCAAGTTCCATTTTTGGAGTGCTCTGCCCAGAGCCCTCGGGGGAACTGAGCAGCTGATCTGAACCTCAGCCCTGAGTGGCAGCCCTGACAAAGAACTCAAAAGTCAAGTAACTGACTAGGAAAATGCCCAAAAGAGGGAAAAAGAATAAGACAATAGATTACTTTCTTGGTGAGCAAGCATTTTCTTCCATCCTTTCAGATGAGGAGGAATAATTTAGGTCTTCAGAGGAAGACCTAAAAGTCAAGGCTTCTGCAGGGAAAATCTCCAAAATAAATATGCAATGGTGTCAAGCCATGGAAAAGCTCAAAAAGGATTTTGAAAATCAAGTAAGGGAGGCAGAGGAAAACTGGGAAGAGAGTGATGCAAGAAAACAATGAAAAGCAAATTAACAGCTTGCTAATGGAGACCCAAAAAATGCTGAAGAAATTAACACCTTAAAAAATAGGGTAACTCACATGACAAAAGAGACACTGAAAGCCAATGAGGAGAAGAATGCTTTAAAGAGCAGAATTAGCCAAATGGAAAAAGAGGTTCAAAAGCTCACTGAAGAAAAGAGTTCTTTAAAAATTAAAATGGAACAGATGGAAGCTAATGACTTTATGAGAAACCAAGAAATCACAAAACAAAACCAAAAGAATGAAAAAAATAGAAGATAATGTGAAATATCTCGTTGGAAAAACAACTGACGTGGAAAATAGATCCAGGAGAGACCATTTAAAAATTATGGGACTACCTGAAAGCCATGATCAAAAAAAGAGGCTATGCATCACCTTTCATGAAATTATCGAGGAAAACTTCCCTGATATTCTAGAACCACAAGGCAAAATAAATATTGAAAGAGTCCACCAATCACTTCCTGAAGGAGATCCCAAAACAGAAACTCCTAGGAATATTGTAGTCAATTTCCAGAGTTCCAGGTCAAGGAGAAAATATTGCAAGCAGCTAGAAAGAAACAATTCAAATATTGAGGAAATGAAATGAGGATGACACAGGATCTGGCAGCTTCTAAATTAAGGAATCGAAGGGGTTAGAATATGATATTTCAGAAGTCAAAGAAACTAGAATTAAAACCAAGAATCACCTATCCAGCAAAACTGAGTAAAATACTTTAGGGGAAAAAAATGATCATTCAGTGATATAGAGGGCTTTCAAACATTCTTGATGAAAAGACCATACCTGAAAAGAAAATTTGACTTTCAAACACAAGAATCAAAAGAAACCTGAAAAAGTAACCAAGAAAGAGAAATCATAAAGAACTTTCTCACCCCAGCTTCTGGGATAAGAACTCACTCTTTGACAAAAATTGCTGGGAAAACTGGATAACAGTGTGGCGGAAATTAGGCATAGACCCATACCTGACACCGTACATAAGAATAAAGTCCAAATGGGTACATGATTTAGGTATAAAGATTGATACCATGAATAAACTGGAGGAGCAAGGAATGGTGTATTTATCAGATCTATGGAGAAGGGAAGAATTTTTTACTAAAGGAGAGATAGAAAGCATTATGAAATGCAAAATGGATAACTTTGATTACATTAAACTGAGAAGTTTTTGCACAACCAAACCCAATGCAACCAAAATCCGGGGGGATGTAGTAAATTGGGAAAGAATTTTTACAGCTAAGCTCGGGGATAAAGGCCTCATTTCTAGAATATATAGAGAACTGACTCAAATGTATAATCATACAAGTCATTCCCCAATTGATAAATGGTCAAAGGATATGAACAGGCAATTTTCAGAGGAAGAAATTAAAGATATCTATAATCATATGAAAAAATGCTCTAAATCACTATTGATTAGAGAGATGCAAATCAAAACAACTCTGAGGTACCACATCACACCTATAAGATTGGCAAACATGACAGAACAAGACAATGATAAATGCTGGAGAGGATGTGGGAGAGTTGGAACACTAATTCATTGTTGGTGGAGCTGCGAGCGCATCCAACCATTCTAGAGAGCAATTTGGAACTATGCCCAAAGGGCTACAAAAATGTGCATACCCTTTGACCCAGCAATATCGCTACTAGGACTGTATCCCCAAGAGATCATAAAAATGGGAAAGGGTCCCACATGTACAAAAATATTTATAGCAGCACTTTTTGTAGTTGCCAAAAACTGGAAGTCAAGGCGATGTCCATCAATTGGGGAATGGCTGAATAAATTATGGTATATGAATGTAATGGAATACTATTGTGCCTTAAGAAATGATGAACAAGAAGACTTCAGAGAGTCCTGGAAGGACTTATATGACCTGATGCTGAGTGAAAGGAGCAGAACCAGGAGAACTTTGTGCACAGCTACGACCACAGTGTGCGAGAATTTTTTCTGGTAGACTTGGAATTTCGTAATAACACAAGAACTTCTTAAAAAAAAATCCCAATGGTGGTTCTCAAGGCAAAATGCCTTCCACACTCAGAGAAAGAAATATGGAAGTCATTCTCAAAATGTAGCAGATCATGTTTATGTATGTGTATGTTTTTGTGTATCATGTTTAGATTTGTTATATGATTTCTTTCATTTATTGTAGTCTGACTACATAGCATGACTATAGTGAAAATATACTCAATAGGAAAGTATATGTAGAACCTATACAGAATTGTATGCAGTCATGGGGAGGGAGGGGGATAGTGAGGGGTAGGTGTGGGGGGGATAAAATCTCAATTGTATGGCAGTGATTGTTAAACATTAAAAAATAATAAAAAAAAGAAAAAGAAAAAAAAAAGAACTTTCTAAAGTTGAACTGCTTACATTCCTACATGGAAAGACAATATTTGTATCTCTAGAGACTTTTTCTAGTATTTGGGTTGTTGGAGAGATTATACACACACACACACACTCACACATTAGTGTGTGAGTGTGTGTGTGTGTGTGTGTGTGTAGACAGAGAGCACAAAGTGAGTTGATTAAGAAGGGATGATACCTAAAAAAAATAAAATTAAGGGGTGAGAGGAATATATTGGGAGGAGAAAGGGAGAAATGAGATGGGGCAAATTATCTCTCATAAAAGAGGCAAGAATAAGCTTATTCAATGAAAGAGAAAAAGGAGGAGGTGAGAGGGGAAAAGTAAGCTTACTGTCTTCACATTTGGCTTAAGAAGGGAATAACATACTCAATTTAGTATGAAAATCTATATCATACTGCAGGAATGTAGGGGAGAAGGAGACAAGTGGACTGAGGGGGATGATAGAAGGGAGGGCACATGGGAGAAGGGGGTAATTAGAAGTAAACACTGATGGAGAGGAACAAGGTCAAAAGAGAGAACAGAATAAACGGGGGGCAGGATAGGATAGAGGGAAATATAATTAGTCTTACACAGCATGACTACTACAGAAGTCCTTTGCAAAACTACACATATATAGCCTATATTGAATTGCTTCCTTTTTCAGTGGAGATGGGTAGGGAGGGAGGAAGGAAGAGAAGCTGGAGTTCAAAGTATTAGAAATGAATGTTGAGAAGTGTTTTTGCGTACAACTGGGAAATAAGAAATACAGGTAATGGGGCATAGAAATCTATCTTGCCCTACAAGAAAAGAGAGAAGATGTGGATAAGGGAAGGGAGGGGTGTGATAGAAGGGAGGGCATATTGAGGGAAGGAGTAATCAGAATGCAAGATATTATGGAATGAGGGAGGGGAGAGATGGAGAGAAAATTTGGAACTAAAACTTTGATGGAAATGCATGTTGAAAACTAAAAATTAATAAATAAACATTAAAAAAAGAATGGCAATAACCAAACTTCATTTTGCACAAGGTTCCATTGTTTTTACTTATTACTTACTTGATTATTTTTTACTTATTTGGCTTACTTTTACTTATCTTTGTTTTTAAATTATTCATAAGTTCTCTTCCTTATCAAAATTTCAACATTTTATACCTTTATGAGCCATATACACATTTAATTTGATATTTTCTAATCTAAGCACTCTGTATTAGGTGAGTATGCACTTAATTTATTCCTTTATCTCCCTTTTTATATTCTTATTTAATTCCATCTGCAGGGATTCTTTCCCTAACTTACTATAGCCTTATATACACAATTTGAACTTATTTTCACTAACCAATTGACTTCAACACAAGTCTGACTGTTTTAATTTGTCTAAACAATTGACTTAAACTATAATAATGTCATGAAATTTCATTTACCTTCAGCTGCTTTCTAATTTCAAAACAAGCTTTACCTTTTTCAGAGAGCACTTTGGGATTCACCTTTACTCTGGAGTCCCTCTCAGGACATGCTCCACCCTGGTAGGGTGGTGGTTTAAATGCAGTAAATGAACGGCACACTTTCATTCTTTTCTGAAGATGGGCTAAAATTCTCTCATTCTGCCTACTACTAATAAAAATTCCTTCCTGAAATAAACTTAGCCCAACACTAAGTACAGGTTTTTACTGGTGCCTTTATTATACACTAAAATTAAAACCACTTTCACAGATTGATACCCCAAAGCTCCAGTCTTAGACATTGGCTAGCTGAAATTTCTTCAGGCTTAGGAAATGGGTTTCCTTTTTAAACTTTGAGCTGCAAAATTATTTAAGTTTACAAGAATTTTTTTTTCTAATTTCTCCTATACTATCTCCTAAGCTTTTATTACTTTAACACTTCCCTATTGTAAATGACTTTGCAATTCTCAGCAATACAATGAATCAAAATAATTCCAAAGGACTTATAATGAAAAGTGCTTTCCATCTTCAGTGAAAGAACTGATGGAATCTGCAGAACAAAACATACTTTTTTCATTATTTTTCTTGGGGTTTTTTTGTCTGTTTTTTTTTTTCACAAAAATAGTAACAAAGAAAAATATATTGCATGTCTGCACAAGGACATTCTATATCAAATTGCTTGCCTTTTCAAAAAGGTAGTAAGAGGGGAGGGAAGGAGAGAATTTGGAACTCCCAATTTTTAAAAATGAAGGTGAAAGCTTGTTTTTACATGTAATTGGAAAAAATATTTTAAAAATATTTAATATAAATATTTAAAATAAATATAAAATGATATACTAAAATAAATATTTTAAAATATTTAAAATAAAAAAAAGAAACCCTTCCTACCCCCATGGTAGATACTTCAGAGCTAGTTCATTATCTCTTTTTTTTTCTTCTGAGATTGAATTGTTCAAGATCTCTATTTGGTCTTCTGGTAATTACAATATTTTATATTTCCATAGATAATTCTTTCTTTTTTGAATGCTTGGTTTCATTGCTATAGAATTGTACATTGATGGCTTCATTTTTGTTTTTGTTTTTGTTCTTAGGAGACCTACATTCCTCTGACTTGTCTATGGTTAGTAAGCATAGTAGGCTGACTGAATCCAAGTCTTCTGGATTAACATGCCCAGGGAAGGTCTTAGCAAGCACAGGGACTTTTCAAAGGGGAAAGGTGTGGGGGAGTGGGGAAAGGAGAGGGTCCCAAAGACATTATTGTGGGGAGGAGAGAATTGGGCCATTCCTCTTCCCTCTCATCTCTCTGCCTCTCAAACTCAATTCCTGCTTCTCCTTCATCTCAGTTTCATTTTCTTTTTCAGAGCAGGGTTCTTCTCTTTGCCGGAATTGACGACGCTAGAAACTGAAAGGACTGGTGAATTTGTCTACAGTAACTCACTGGGTGAGTCCCCTCTCTGGCCTCTCTCTTTTCTTCCCTTGCCTCGCTCACTCGGAGCTTATACCCCCGAAGCCTTCAGGCTGTGATTGAACCTTTCAAAGCCTTAGTAGCTGAGACCCGGACAGCATCCCCAAGCTACTTCATCTAGGGCGCCCAGCGGTCTCTTCTCTTCGAGGCTCAAGGCTCAGTGGAGAGAGCATCAGGTAAGCAACCGATCAATCTATCAATTAATAACTATTCATTAAGCCCAGACTGGGTTCCAGGCACTGTGCCAGGCGCCGGTAATGAATCCACCTTCGCTGAAAGCCTTCAGATGGAGGCTGGTTGACTCATTTGTTGTCGGGGAAGCTGTAGAGGAGATGTTCGTATCAATTGCTTCCAAGCATCCTCCAGACTCGGGGATTTCCTACTAGCCCCAGGATTCCCTCCCCTTTCAGCGCCAGCGTTCTGAGATTCGGTGAAGCAGGGAGGGAGATCTGGCTGCTGCGACATCACAAGCGGTCAGCTAGGAGCCAGATGCTAGGGTGGGGAGGGAGGAGGACCTTCCAAACCACCTGTGACGTTAACAGGTCACGTTAACACGTTTAGCCTTCGTTTCCACCTAGGGCTAGGTCAAGGGTTCTTCATTTTTCTGAGGAGTCATGGACCCCTTTGAGGGCATTCTGGTGAAACTCATGACCCTTTCCCAGAATCATGTGCTTCAAAGCACAAAAGAAAATACATAGCTTTACAAGAGAAATAAATTATATTTAAAGTTTTATATACATACAAATAAATGTATGTCCCTATACTCCTTTTAAATATGTAATTTTTTAAAAGTCAGGGACCCCAGGTTAAGTACACCTGACCTGCAGGATCTTCAATGACCCTTCCTCTGGCCTAGGGAAAACTGAGAACAAGTGGATAGAATGACGTCTAACTTTTCTTTCAGCTTTCCGGATATGATCCCATGACCTCTGGACAATCTGTGAACCAGTAACTTGCCTAAACTAGCTACTCACCACTAATTAGGGGATGGAAGGGTCCCCTTGAAAGAGGGGCTTGTTTTGGCACTCATCCTAATGTTCAGTAATGCAGGTTTGGGGAGGAGAAACTGCCTAACAAGGCTCAATCATTATGTGATAATGCTAACTTTGCAGAATGAAGTGAGTTGGGGCATGTTATCTAAAGAATGCCTGCACAACTTAAATTCTTTCAGAGCATAGAATTTAGAGCTGGAAAATAGGTCACGTGATCCAACAACGTCACTTTACAATTAAAATCAGGTCCAGAGAGCAGCCTTCACTTGGCCCTGGCCACCCAGCTCATAAACAACAGAGACAAAATTCAAATAATTCAGACCTCAAGTACCTCACTTCCTTTCCTTTGTTCTTTCAGTTCCAATGGCTCCTGCCTAGCAGGTACTGTGTCACATTGGCTAATCAGTTGATGACATGAGTGTTGATCCCCCTTTTCTTTAGGTTCTTGTGAAAGGGACCTTGCTCTTGCCATCTGTTTCATTATTAATACAGCCTTGAATTGAAAAGGAAGCCCCATGGCATCTAAAGGAGATGAGAAGTTACTTCAGCCTATCTCAAATGATAACCAGGAAACATCAATGCCTAAGAGGGTATGTATGTATGATATTAGCCTGTGTAGACCAGCTAACCAGCACTCAGATGATGAAGGTAAGGTGCTAGAAATGGAGACAGAAGATAGAATTAACCAGGATAGAAAACAAATGAAAAGCAGTTGCTGATTTTGGATGCCATAACACATCTGGAATATCGCACCTTTCTCCTCCTCATGTTTTCTTTGAGCTGCTAAATTGAGGGCTTGGAGAGTAGAATGTGTTGCAGTTGGGGGAAAATATCCTTTCAATACATCACTGCTCTCAATTATGTCACTGATTTTTTTGATAGGCATCCACCTGGTTACATCACTCTTCTGGTAAAAAATCTTTACTAGTTCTTCATTGACCAGTAAAGTTCAGTGAAATACAGATACTAGCCTACCTTCCCAGTCTCCTTTTCCTATACGGTATGGTCTGATCAAAACTGACTACACTCTCTGCCATGAATGGGTGTACACCCCTCTGTGTTTTACTTTCAGCTTCACATTCCAAAGTCATTCCAAAAGATTTCCCTCACCCTCCTGACCTGCTGAATCATCAATCAGCTTTGAAATTCCCATTCAAATTTTCCCTTCCTCAGTAGGAAATTGCTTATTCCACTAGGAAATGACCTTTCCACTCAGATTTCACACAAGGCTGTTTTACAGCTCTCTGGTGGCCTTGTAATTATTTATATTAGAATCACCTAGCACACATCAGAGCACTCCTCCTGTAAATCATCCTACATAAAGTCAGGACCTGAGTTTTACCAATATTTTTGATCTTCTTCAGCTCACACAATGAACACTTGACAATTTTTAATTGCATATCATTCAATAAGAGGATGTTTGGTGTCAGAAAGTGCTAGCTATGAGTTGGGAAGACCTGGTTTAAAAGGCTGGTTCTAACTATGTGCCCATATTGGTAGGCAGATTGTTTAATCTCTCTGTGCCCCAAGGAGTTGTGTTAAAGTATAAATTAAACAACAGTTGTTGATTTGTTTTTGGAGAGACTTTCCTCTCTGAGAGGTCTTATGCAAATTCCCAGATCGTGACCTTATGCCTTGAATGATTCCTTGCTCTATCCCTTCATAATTTTTTTTACTACCATTTACTTCTGTGGACCCAAATACATTTACTATGATGAAGACAAAACAGGTCTTTGATTGGCATTATCAGGATCTCAGTCTCCTATCATTATTACTTCTGTAACTTACATTTCTAGGGTTCCCTACATTTTACAAAGGGATTTCCTTACAGTGACCCTGTAAAGTGGAGAATCCATGTCTTATTATTGCCATTTGACAGGAACCTGAAAAACCTAAGAGAAGTGAGGGGCCCAGAGAGGTGCCCAAAGTCAGACAGCCACTATGTGCCAAAGCAGGATGATAATAATAATATTAATAGTAACAGTAAAAATAATAATTAACATTTAGATAGTACTTAAAGCTTTACAAATCATTTCACAAATATCTCATTTTATCTTTGAAACACCCCTGAGAGCTAAGTGCTACTGTCATCCCCATTTCCAGATGAATGAATGAATGAATGAATGAATGAATGAATGAATGAATGAATGAATGTGTTGGTGTTTTAAGTGCTATGTGCTCTGCATTGAGCTAATGCCTGGGACACAAACACAAAATCCAAGATAAAGCGTACTCTCAGGGAACTCACACTCTAGTAGCAGGAGACTATATCTAGGAAGTGCTGGGTGCAAGTCAGAAGGGAAGACCCTAGGGTCCTTAGGACCCAGCAGCAATGTAGAAATCCTGTTCTTTAATGTGAGTTCCATTCATCAAGCCGCAGTGAGCTAACATTTTCCCCCCTGAGGCCCAGTGCTTTGTCCACTCAGCCTCTTCACTGCCCCTAATCAATGGTGCTTTCTGCTCCATTTCTTTCTCTCTTTTTTCTCTTTTAAAAGGTAAAGGGGGAGCATCCTCATCTCCAGCCACCTGAAAACAAGTGTCCTGGAAGCATCTTAATGCCAAGTGAGATTGGTAAATATGCTGAGCAGGTTGTCATAGCACATCCTGCAGATGACACAGAAATTGAACTTACCATTTCTATAACCAAAAGGCAAAAGCATTCAGAAGGTAATTATAAGGTATATGGGAAACCTAATGACAGCGTGTATACCACTCTGATGAAGAACGAGGTTGTCCAGAATGAGCTGAAGAAACAACCAGAGAAGGAGATGAAAGTGTCCACAGGTCAAACTCCCAAAGTATATGTGAACTTAGGCATGCCCCTGAAGTGTCTGAAGAAAGATACCAACCTTCATATTACCTTTATCAAAAGTGAAAGGCGTCAGAATAATGAACCACAATCGGATAAAAGTATTGACCAATACAAAAGTATTGACCAAGAGTGTTTCACATTCTGCATTTCTGCAGAGGGGAGAGGGAAAAAAATAATCACTAAACTCAATTATGGTGCCAAAAAGGACTATCTTTCTGTCTATGGCATTAAAGGAGAGACTATATATGATGCCCTGAGCAATGACAGCAGATTTCTTTCCTGGGTGACACAAAATGACTGGACACTAGTTAAAGAGGGGATTGAATATGTGAAAAATACTCCAGTGGAAAAAGCAGCGAATCAAAAATTTGATGTGATTGTTAAAAAAACAAAAATAGAAATATCTCAAAAGGGACACAAAGAGAGGGTTAAGAAAATGACCTTGCCACAAAATTCCAATTCAAAGGAACAGATAGAGGATCTTGGTACCACCCAGGAAGGTGCACAGTCGACCAGTGATGTTGTCAAGTTTTTGAAGCCAGAGATGGCAAAGGGAGCCAGAGAACCAATTCCTTCAGGATCTATACCAAAAGAAAGCAAGTTCCGTTTTACTGAACAGCATATCTTAAAAATATACCACATTTTCACAGAGGAAAATAACTTGATCAGAAATTTCTTTCAAACGGAACTAGCAAATGCTGGGGGAGAGGACAATAAGCTATTTAATCTGCATCTGGAAAAATATGGCAAAGTAACTGAGGATGCCATGACATCCAAAACCTTCAAAACACTGGCTTCTCTAGCAGACTCCATAGGGTATATACATTTGACCATAAATGGACGCTCTTCCCAAGGTACTTGCTTTGTCTTCTGGGATAGGTACATTCTTACTTGTCAACATGTAATAACTGAAATAATTAATATAGAGAATGAACCAAAATGTGCACAGAAAATTAGTGAAAAGTCATTTGTGACGTTCACTGATGAAAATCCTAACTATTCCTCCAAAAAATTTGGCATTGAACCCTGGCTTGAAGTTTCAAGTAAATCTCTTGATTATGTAGTCTTAAAACTGAAGGAAAATGAAGTCCCAAAGGGTTTATTTAAGCAGAATCAGAACACTGAACTACCCAGGAATGGCACTGTTTTTATTATTGGACACCCAGAAGGAGAGGTGAAGAAGATTGACATCTGTACTGTGATCCCTCTAGCAGATCGGGAAAAGCAGCGTCAGACAGTTCTTGAGGAGAGACAGAAACCAGAATGCAATGACACAAACTGCGTTATTAACGATCCCAAAAGTACATGTATCCACGCATTCTCTGCACAAAGTTTCCATCAAATGGATCTGAAGAAGCCTCAGGATATTGTCACCTATGACAGCTCTTTCTTTGATGGATCTTCTGGCTCCCCAGTACTCGATGTATCTGGTCAACTGGTTGCCATGCATGCTGCTGGCTACAAATACTACTATCAGAATCAAAAACAGAGTGTCATTGAGTATGGCTTTTCAATCAATTCTATTCTCAATGATATGAAGCAGAATCATGAAAGTTGGTATAATTCACTATTTCCATACCAACAGGATGTAGAAATGGTGAATGCTAGTGATTCACCACCACGCCTCATCTTCAGGGAAAATGCCTCTGGGGCTTACTGACATCTGCAGGGGAGAGGTCAGTGGTTTTCCAAGACTGAATCCAGGAACTCTCAGCCCCAATGCTGGTTAGAGCTCTTCCATACCTTTCCATCCTCATGCCCACACATTTTTCGCATAAGTCCTGCACGGAGAATCAGTAACTGACATGTACACAGTGCCTTAACATTTGTAAAAACCCCTTACAAATATCGTCTCATCTGAGCCTCACAACCCTGTGATGTGGATATCTAAAAATCAAGCCTAGTAGATGCAGTATGCTTGCCAAGATTGGTGTGCATATCCAAGTTTTCCTGATTTCAAGTCAATTCCTGTCCCACTCCACCCCCCACCTCATTCTACTTCTACAGTTCTGAGGCAGCAAGTGACAAAGTTAAGTGACTTTCATCCTACAGATTATTCAGGTACCCTGGTGATGTTAAAAGCTGATGAATGCAGAAAGTCCATTAGATGGACTTGCTGTGGTGTCCATAGGATAATGGAGACCAAATATGTGGGGGATGAGTAGGGGTGGTTGGCTTATGGTCTAGACCACTGGAGGGGAGTACCCTATTATCAAGTTCACAGATCCTCTGAAGGCCTAAATTATTGAAATATCTCTGAGATACCCTTGTACCCTGTGGGCTTTCTCTTGCCCTTAGTTTTTACCTAGTTCAATTACTTTTCCTGTCATCTGTATCTTCACCTTCTTTATCACTCCTAACCTGGAAAGTCATCTTTGTCAATAGATTATGAAACAATAAAAACCATACAATTCAATATTCACTTGTTGAGTGCTTCCTCCATATAAGTAAGAAATCTTGTTTGAAACTGGAAATACAAAGATGGAAAATGGCATAGCCTAGGTACTCCTGGAACTTAGATTCTGTCAGATGATAAAAGGAGAAGATATGGACTACTACCCTTACTACTGCTACTATTTCTGCTGCTGCTGCTACTACTACTACTACTATTGGTAATAATAATATTAATAACTAACATTTATATAGGATCTACTTTGTGCCAGGCATTTTGGTGAGTGTTTTAGAAATATCATCTCATTGGATCCTCACAACCACCAAGGGAGGTTATTTCCATCATTAGCCCTGTTTTACAGCTGAAAAGTCTCTGAGGCAAGATACCTCGTTCCAGGCATTCTCTCCACTGTTTCACCTAGCCACCCAGTATTTCTAGATGCATATAATACAAGGTGGAATGTGAGGGAGGCAAAAACATTCTAGGAAAATTTGAGGAGCCAGAAATATCAGGAAAGGCATCTCTGAAGAGGTAACTTCTGAGAGGAGTCTTAAGGGCCAAGAAATCTTTTTCTGAAAGACATGCATGGAAAGGAGTTCATTCCAGGCATGGAGGGTAGCCTGCTTAGAGGATGAATCATGACTCTTTTTTGTGCATTAAAGTTTCAGGAATGTTTTGTTTTTCTTTTCTTTTGACACTGGAACTCCTCTTATCCAGACTGGAGGTGGGGTAGCCACTCTTTAGCAAGACTCCAATACTGCTCAGCCCCAAAGCTTTAACTTTTTTCCATTTTATTAGGCTCAAACGGCTTACTCCTCCTTAGCCAGCCAGGCAGGTATCCCTCTCCAACCCATTCCCTTCCCCTCCCCAAGGCTTACCATGTTGGTGCTCAAGTTAATCTGGTCATTCAATTGGCAGCTTAGAGTTCCTAAACTCAATCCACTAGCCTCCATGTCCCCAGAAGCAGAAATGACATGGTCTGGGATAGTCATCAGAAGGTTAGCTTAGGGACCCAGGGGACAGAGAGATTCAATGCCTTCTGGGGATCTGCAGGTGCTCAATTTATTTTTTGTCCCCATCAACTCATGAAATGGGCACAAACATAAAACTTCTCTCACATTGGTGTGTCCCCCTTCCTCCTCAATATGGATGCTGACATGAGCAGATAAAAACAATTTGTTCCAATACTATGAAGGCAGCTGAAGAAGGTATCGTGGAGCACTTAGAGCTTGGTCAGACATTGAAGATTCCAAGTTCAACCACTGCATCCTGGGTCATCCAAAAGACATCTTGACTTATGTCTTTTTGCTGAACTTAGGTGATTCTGGAAGAGAGAGTGAGGTTGATGACTTTGTGCAACTCTGCCTCATTTCAATCCAAATCACAGGAGTCAACTCCATGATATCATTGATCCTCTTAGAAAAGGAAGGACAAACAACAAGAAGAACCTTAAAGAACAGTTGTAGCCAGACTCATTCTTGGGAGCACTTGAGAACAGAGGATTGCTGCAAAAACAGAAAAGAAAAGAGTTCCTGTCCTCAAAAATCCTAAATTGTAGATAGGGGAATGAATACAAAGGGTGACATATTATTTCCCTTTTATTTCCCTCAAACACCTGGGAAGCAAGGAAAAGAAATATGTGTCAGGGATGGGACCCTTTTGGTATAAAAGTTGAGAGCTAAGAACCTTTTTTGAAGCTATTACCACATGCCCACTGCATTAAATTAATACAGACTTGATCATTTGTATTTTACCCTTCCCCTTCTGCAGCCCTCTCCAAACCTAGGTGGGTTGTAAATTCATCTCATTTGGATTTGTTCATTCTGCAGTTTTTCCTTTCCTCATGTTGACTAGGATTTACCCCATAAGCATTCAACTGAAGAAGCATTTACCACCAAATATAGGGATTAAAATGAGAAGGAGAAATTAATCAATTCTTTTGATTTAAAAAAAATCGCATAGGCCTAGAGAAAAAGCACTAGTTCAGTATTGGGAGCTGTCACGTTGTGATGTAATAGAGGACTGCTGGACTTGGAATCAGGAAGAGCCAATTTTGAATTCTGCCTCAGACTCTTACCAGCTGTGGGAGCTTGGATAATTGCCCATCACTGAATCATTTGGATGTTCTTTCCATTAGGCACCTCCCCTAGTTTCCATCACTGACATCAGTGGCTAGTGTCAAATCTTGCGAATTACTGAGGTTCAGAGGTGGCTTTAGAAGTTCCTGTTAGGGTAAAGCTGGAGACCAAGCTTGGAGATACTGAGACTTACCCAGGATCACATATCTAGTAAGTGTCAGAAGAAGGTCTTACTCCCAGGTCAACCTGATTCCAAGTCAAATACTCTTTCTGTCAGCTCACAATGACTTTTAGAATAAAGGACCCCTGTAACCTAAATCAGGGAGGAAGCCTGGGATGGATTGGGGGAGGGGAGAAGTAGAATGGGGTAATAAGAAATATAAGATGAGGCTGGAAAGGGAATTTGGAACTGTATCATGGACCTTCTCAGTCATAGGTCAGACAGGTTGCTACAGTACTTGAGCATAGGATCAAAATAAACTGACACCCTCATAGACCATCTAAAGGTTAACAAAAGGAACAGATATTGTTATATATCATGGAAAGGTATTCAAGTAAGGATACAGCATGAATTTGGCTGTGCAGTTTCCCTATCTCTCTATTCACCATGGCACTGTACCAATCAGAAACCATATTAGCAGCTTCCATCTGGTTTCTGTCCTGAAGTCACTTGTTCCCAGCCTTCGCCCCTGAGCCAATCAAGCCTCAAGGATGGTTTCAGCACTTTTTAACTGAAAAGGGGGTCCTTTAGACTACCCATGAGACCTCTTTATAATGACTCTCTATTTCATTACCCAAAAATTTCTAATAAGCTGAAATTTACCTCAACCACTAAGAGGCCAGAGACCTATTAGAGATAGATATAGAAGCCAAGCTGAGTAAAATGCCCAAACTCTACCTGAATGTTAGGAGTTTCCCAAACTTGGGGCTTGGAGCAATTGGGAATGATATTTAACTGTCTGTCTAAAATAAGCTCCCTAATGCCAAAGATGGACTTAAAGACCATTGTTATGGTCCTTAGTGTGGACCCAACATTAAGGACCATTAATATGGTCCTCTAATTTTGAGATGACTTAATTATTATAACCAAGTATCACATAACACAACAAAGAAACAAAATAACTAACCTAACCCAAGTGGAGGAAGTTCTGCCTAAGAGGCAGGGCTCAGTCTATGTGATACGGACTCCAGTAGCTATTGCTCTACCACATTCTAGAGTGTCAGACTAAGAAATCTAGATTTCCCAAAATGGGCAAGATTGATTTGTATTACAGTTATGTATGGTGACCTGCTTTCTTCAGGTTTCCCCACTTGAAGGATAATATGAAGTTAGAGACTCAAGTTTTGACCTTTGGACAGTTTCTGATGTGGTTAACAATCCAATATTTTTTAAACAATTTTTATTTTACATTGCTTGTATTTTTTCCAATATTCCAGGAAGCCAAACTGTTTTACAGAGTATTTTAAATGGGATGGGGGAAAGCCAAAAAATACAAAAAAGAATGGTCCACACCTATGAAACTCCCACCTCTGCAGGAGAATAGAAGGAAATATCTTTTTCATTCATTATATTTTTTGTGTGGTTGTTGTTCTTTCCATGTACATTACTGTAATCATTGTGTGAATTTTTTTCTTGGTTCTGCTTACTTCATTCTATATCCATTCATGTGAGTCTACAATCAATACTTATTAAGCACCTACTCAGTGAACACAACACAGTCCCTGTTCTCAAGGAGTTTCAAATTTATTGGAACAAATACACTACTTATACTCAAAAAAGTATCCCAAAAGGTAAAAGATGTGAAAGGAGAAAAGGAGACATCAAAGTGCCCCAGGATAAATGTGAGAAGGATGCAAACATTTGTATAAGGGGGTGGAGATATATGAATTCTTCATCTTCCTTCTCAGCCTCTGGGTAGCTGGTGACACTGTTGACAAACCTTTCTGGTTCTCCACCTACTTGTCTGACTACACCTTCTCAGTCTTCTTTGCTGATTTGCTATCTGTTTCATGCCCAGTAAATGTGAGTGTTGTCCAAGGCTCTATCCTGGGCCTTCTCTTTTTACACTTGCTCAGTTGACATCTTCATTGGTTCCCAAGGGCCCTATCTTTTGGTTCTTTGTGTCTGCCTCCCACATTTATACACTGAAACCTACTCCCTTGAGTTTTGGTCCCACATCCATGCCTGCTAGACATCTCCAGCTTGATGTTCCACAGACAACTCAAATTGTTCGAAACAGAACTCACCATCCCCCCCACCCCCCGCAATTGGCCCCACTCCTGAACTTCTTTATTACTCTTGAAGACACTCATGCTTGCAAACTTAGTGTCTTCTTTGACTCTTCAGTCTCACTCCATAGATTTATTCAGTCACCAAATATTCTCATTCCTATCTCCAGAACATCTCTTGAATATGTCTTCTCCTCTTATTTTCACTCATGCCAGGGCCACGTGTAATAGTAATTTAAATAAGAAGATCTTTCCCATTCATATGTGATTTGCCTGGGTCACATGGAAGTCTGAGTCACATGAAACCTGTGGTGGGAGTGGTTTGCTGAATAGGTGGAACAGGAAGGGTGGAACAGGAAAAGACAGAGCTAGAGTAGAGCTAAGAAGTTAGTCATGAGAGCAGTCAGAGCAAGCAGGCAGCTGGCTAGTATTAGTGAAAGAGCTTGTTTGAAATTTTGTTTAAGAGAACCTGCTCATGATATGTTTAAGGGAACTAGTTTGTGGGAAACCCTAACATGGGGAAGGCTTGGGCCTGATGTTCTCTGAATTGCTATTGCATATAGATTTTTGTTGCTATGATGGATCTGGCTTTCTGGTATCTGAATAAATGCTTTGGTTCTGTCTTCCATGTGGAAAGTTTGTTGTATTTTGCAATTCAGAATTGTGCTGGGATACACTGTGAATACCACCTCTCATCTAGAGTATTCCAATAACCTTTCTACTTCAAACATCTCTCTGCCTCAATCCTTCAAAGCTCCCAAATTAACTCTCCTATAGCAAAGGTCACCATCTTATTCAATGAACTCCAGTGACTCCCTATTCCCTCTAGAATCAAATACAAATCCTCCTATACTGTATTTAAATTTCTATATAATAAGGTCCCAGTCTCTACCTTTCCATTCTTATAAATGTCAAGATATTAAGAGATACCCTGTTTTCCAGTTATGTTGGTATTATAATAATACTTTGTGTTCACCTTCTGGAACCGAAGGTCCCTGAGCATAGATAAGTACCACCAGACCCAGATATGAAGCCTGCTATGAAGGGACTTTTGGCCACTAGACAACCTTGCCTCACCCTTTGTTGTTGTTGCTACACTACACTGTTTGACTCTTTGTCTAGCCACAAGTGTAGAAATCAAGGATCAGCCACAATAGAATGGGTTCTCCCTCATCTCCCCCAGACTGGAGGGGCCCTGGCACATGTGTCCTTGCTGTTAACCATTTCTCTCACTTTGAAATGAAACTCCTCTTTGATTCTTGACTCTCCTGTCTCTAGCCTGCTCCGTTCAGATCTGGCCATCCACAAGTTAGAGGCCAGTTTGGTCCAGTTGACACTTAACTCTCCTTTACACATTCAATAGTTCAGCTGTCTTTCCTTGGGGAAGGTAGAGAGGATGGCTGGGGGTCAGGCTGGGGATCCAGACAAATGGAAACTCCTTTGTACCCTACTCCCATATCATATTTAGCGAAATGTTTGTTGATATTCATTGATTGAGCTGTTCAATTTATACTCTTGGGGTTGCCTAGGGCACCTCAGGATCATGCCACCAGGAACCTGTACTGGAAGGCAGTCCCTCATGGCTCCAAGGAAGACTGTTCATACCCCACCTCCCACCTTTCTAGCTATGGCAGGTGCTTCAAAATGTTTCCTGAGTTGAACTAATTTGAGAAGTGACTTTATAAAGCCTAATGGACACTATTAGGAGTCACCTCAATTAGACCTCCATGGATCTGATGTAATCTCACTGGCAAAAGCGTTGGGATTGGAGGGAGGTTTGTGTGATGGCCTTACTCTTAAGGGAGATGAGACCATGGACTCTCCCAGTCAAATAAAATCTGAAACTCAGGCTTGTGGTAAAGAGTGAGTATAGATCCTAGAGCTAGGGGTTAGAATGTCAGGGCTCCCCCCAGTTGGGCCAGATCCAGCATGATAACATAAGCAAAGAATCACTAGAATAGATTAATTCAGTGTGTCCCAGACAAGGTTGGCCATGCCTCTCCTATGATGAGATAGCTAGTTAGCCAATCAGCTTTCCAATCAGACTATAGCTCTGTTTCTCTTGGTGGACTGCAGAACCATCCTTGCTCAGAATCTCTTCTGGCCTTTTCTCATCAGTGACCCAGGAAAGCTGTGGGGGTGGTGGGCTGGGCTGGTGAGTCTCCAAGAAAAGGTGTGGAGTGGGGCCAAGGGGCACAGAAAGGGCAGGGATGGGGACAAGAGAAAGAGAGGGAGAGAGAGAGAGAGAGAGAGAGAGAGAGAGAGAGAGAGAGAGAGAGAGAGAGAGAGAGAGAGAGAGAGAGAGAGAGATGGGGGGGATAGGTGGAAAGGAGGAGAGAAGAAAAAGGAGGGGCATGAACTATCCAGATCAGGAAGGGACTTCACAGGTGGGATCACATCAGATGCAGAAGAGGAGATTGAGGTCCAGAGGATCTAAGTCACTTGTCCAGACCCCCTTCTGGCCCTTGCCCCATTTGATAGCTGAAGAAATCTAGACTCAGGGAGAATAAACCACTTGCCCAGGGTTACACAGCTAATCCATGACTGAGCTGGTATTAGTGCTTGTATACCTGGACCTTAGCTCTTTTCCCCTGAAGTTTTCTACCTATCTGCAACAAGAGGAGAGAAGGAGGGAAGAGAAGACAAAGAAGCAGACCATGCAATCCATCATCCATCCATTATTAGACTTCCTGCTTTTCTTCTCCTGCAGGCTAATCAGAAGAAACAGCAGATGGGCTGGGAGCCAGGACTCCTAGATTCATGTATTCTCTGTGTGTGTGTGTCTCTCTCTGTCTCTTTGTCTTTCTGGCTCTCTCTCTCTGCCTCTCTCTCTGTCTCTCTCTGTGTGTCTCTCTGTCTCTGTCTGTCTGTCTCTCTGTGTTTCTCTCTCTGTTTCTCTGTGTCTGTGTCTCTCTGTCTCTCTGTCTCTGTCTCTGTCTCTGTCTCTGTCTCTCTTTCTCTCTGTCTCTCTGTCTCTCTCTGTCTCTCTGTCTCTCTCTCTCTCTCCCCTGACTTTTCCCCATTTTCTTTTTTTTGCTTCCTCTTTTCCTCCCCCCTCCCTCTTCCTCCTTTTCTTTCTCTCCCACTTCGTCCTCCCCTCCCACCCTCCTTCTCTTTCTCCCTCTCTTCATCTTCCTTCTCACCTGGTACCTGAGAATAAGAATAAAAAGCTTTTAACCCATATTTTGGGGTTTTGAGCTTCACCCCAATCTTGTGAGATTAGTGCCATTTTTATTCCTATTTTACAAAGGAGAATAATGTTTCCCCAAGAAGTTAAGTGACTTCATAGGGGTCAGATTGCTGCTGTCTGCGATTTGAACTCCAGTCTGACTCTCTCTGCAGCTACTATTGTAGCCACTACTTGGTCCAGCCTTCCCCAGAGCCCCACCCCTTCTTCTTCCCTTCCCTCCTTCATCCTCTTCCTCTTTCTCCATTCCCCACCAGGCAAATCTCCTAAGGAAGGAGTTGAAAGTTCACAGAATCAAAGAACACCTGACAACTAAACCCTAAAACAGGCCTTAATAATGAGAGTAGAGACTAATTAATAGTAGTAGCTAGCATTTATACAGCATTTAATTACTATATGTCTGGCACTGTGCTAAGCACTTTGCAAAACTTTCTGTTGAACTTCAGGACAGCTCTGCAAGTTAGGTGCTATGCCCATTTTACTGTTAGGAAAAATGAGGTCGGCAGAAATAGCTTGGTCAGGATCCCATAGTTGCTAAGTTTCTAACCTCTGTAAATCTTCTTCACTCCCAGAGGCCGTCTCCAATCCTCTTGATTGATATCTTGCCACTGGGCCCAGATGGCTCAGGAGGAGAGTGAGGCTGGTGACTTTGCACAGCCCTACCTCACTTAAATTCAAATCACTTGCATGTCATGGCATCACCTCCCTAATGTCATGGGTCTTCTTAAGAACGGACAAAAAAAAATAATGTGTATATGTGAATGCTGCCATCCTGTGGCCATTATATAAATTTCAAGAGACTTCTAAAAAAAAATGTTTCTTTTTTTGAACTGGTCAGAAAGTAAACAATATTGACTTTATTATGTAATCATGAAGATTTGGGGGAACTTTCTCAGATACAATGGTAGGAAAGCAACCTTTTTGTTCCTTCTCCCTCCCCCACCCCAACAACCGAAGTTTTATTTAAAAACATACATTTATGCAGAAATCTGTCTTACCCAGAGTCCTCCAATATGTCATCCTCAAGTCTTCTGATGCCTCCTTATGCTCGTTTTTTTTAGACCATTCACAGCATAGTACAAGGTGTGACAGTTGCCTTTGGCTTGGCTCTGCCTTGTGACTTTGAACTAGTCACTTCCCCTATCTTTCATTGATAAACTGATGAAGTTGGAGTAATAATTGTTATGTAATAGAGTTAAAGTTATATGATCACATTATGTTTCAAATAAACACACAAAATTAAAGTTATTACCAGTCAGTGGTCAAGTCCACCAACAGGTCTTGACAAGCAAGTGTTGGCAGACAAGCATATTGCTCATTGCTGAGAAGTATAGTATGCATCAGCAGGAACATGTGTGAGTAATGACTTGTTTACAGTATGATACTGTAAACAGTTACATGACACAATGCTACATCATCAAAATTCCCATGCAGGGAAAAAAACACAAATTTACAATAAATTATTAAATTTAAGATGTCTTTTTAAAAAAAAAAATTTCTATTTTTTGAATGAGGCAAATTTC
This sequence comes from Notamacropus eugenii, assembly GCF_028372415.1. Taxonomy (NCBI): domain Eukaryota; kingdom Metazoa; phylum Chordata; class Mammalia; order Diprotodontia; family Macropodidae; genus Notamacropus; species Notamacropus eugenii. Next base: position 5,113,250 of record NC_092873.1, read on the forward strand.
AAAAAAAAATGTTAATGGGTTAAAGAAAGTAGATTTCCAGGATGGCACTGAATAATTGTTGTTTTAAAAGGAGAAATAGGCCAAATAAATTTGGGAACCTCTACATTAGATGATCTTCAAGGGTCTTTTTTTTTCTCTAAGTGTATAGTCTTACTAGTCTGAAAAGATTTCAAGATTTCCTTATATATCCAAGATATATAAAGAACTTATTCAAATGTATAACAGTGATAGTTGTTGCCCAGAAGGTTAAAGGTCAAAGAACATGAACAGTTTTCAAAGGAAAAAACTCAAGCTCTCGATCATACGAATAAAAAAATGCTTCAAATTTTTAATTATTAGAGAAATGCCCATTAAAACAACTCTGAAGCTCCTCATAACACACAGCAGATTGTCAAAGATGACAAAAAGGGAAACTGACAAATTTTGGATGGGCTATAGGAAGCTTGGCCAATTGTGGCTCTGCTGGTAGAGCTGCAAACTGGTCTACTCATTCTGTAAAGGAGTCTAAACTATGCCTTTAAGGTCAATAACCTGTACATATCTTTTGACCCAGAGAAACCACTACTAGACCTATGTCCCAAAGAGATTAAAGAATGAGCAAAAGGATTCATATGTACAGAAATACTTATAGGAGTGCTTTTATGTTATAATAAAAAAAACTGGGGATCATCCATTGGGAAATGACTCAACAAATTGTGGCATAGAATTGTAATGGAATACTATTATGCCCTAAGAAATTATGAAAGGGGTAGGTTCAAAGAAACCTGGGAATGCTTGTAAGAACTGATACAGAGTAAAGTGAGCAGATTTGTACCTCAGAATGGACAAGCCTGGTTAAGGTAGCAAATTTCAGAGAGGCTCATGCCACCAGCTTGACCACAGGATGATAAAATGTATAGCCACAACAATTCTAAAAACTCATCTAAGAAGATAGAAATGGTTTTCAATCCCTGCGGCGAGTGATGAAATTAGATTCCTCAACACTGGAATACATTTTCTCAACAAAAAACAATTGTTTTGAAAAACAAACAAGCAAACTGATGGTTTATTTTATTTTACAATTACTTTGGCTGATAGCAGTATGACATGGGCATGGAATAGACTTGTCAGATCATTGAAGGCAGGGAATGGTTTTTACCTTTGTCCATATTTTCAGTGCCTTCCTAACCACTGACCACTGTTTGGAGTTGGCAAATGTGGACCCCTAACCATGTAACCTCTGCAAGTCTTGGCTTTTTCTTTTACAACATGTGGATCATCATAGCTTTGTTGCCTCCTCCTCAGGGGGGTTGTGGGAAAGGCACAGTCTTCAGGGAACTAGAGAAAAGCAATTGGTAGAGATGACTGAAGCACAGATCCAAAGAAGGGGTGAGACCCATCACAGCTGCCTGCTGGTTCGTCCATTGCTCACTGTCCTGTAGGATTTGTCCTGTGAGGCCTGAAATTCTTACCTTTCTGCCTGCCCATCTGAAGCCTTCCTTAACCTTAAATGCACTTCAGAGAGCCATCTGGATCCAGAATCACTTACAAGTCATGGTATCACCTTCCTGATGGACCATGAGGTCCTCTTTTAGAGAATAAAGGCCAAATAAAAACAATTTCAGGGGAGGGAATGATGCACTCACATATCTCTTCTTCCCTGAGGCCTTACCCTAGCAAGTAAAAATGATTCTTCCTCAGACAGCCCTCACTCACTCAAATCAAAGTCAACTGCAAGTCATGTCATCATTTTCTAGATGTCATGGTCCTCTTTGAAAATGAAGGACAAACACAACCAGCCCTGCATTTTACTTTGACCTTTTGTATTATTGTGATTTGTGTACAGGTCTTGAGGTCAGGGGCTATTTGCCTGTCATCTAACTAATCTTGGGCAGTTGACTTAACTTCTGTTGGGCTTCATTTGTCCTTGGCAAAATGAGATGGCTAGACAAGAGAGCAGGGGTTCTTAACCTGGAGTCCATGTACCAGCAGGGATCCATGAACTTGGATGGGGAAAAACTGCCATTTTTCTATTAACTTCTCACTGAAAAGTAGTATTTCTTTATTTAAAAACATGATTCTGAGCAGGGGGAGGGGGTCTGTAAGACTTTGCCAGACTGATTGCCCAAAGGGTCCAAGACACACAAAAAGTCAATAACTCCTGAATCAGATGGCCTGTGAAGTATCTTTCCTCTGTTCCTTCTGGGGTCTCTTATAACATCTGTCCCATAGCAGTATTGTGATGGAAACAACTTCACAATATCCATAAGTGGAAACTGTTGTCATGGCTTTCACTTTGTGGAAGGTCATGCTGGGCCCCAGGGATGCAGAATTTCAGACTTGGAAGGCATCTCCAAGGCCACTTAGTCCAACCTATACCTAGACAAGAATCCTCCCTACAATGTAGTCAGTGAGTCCTTTTCTAGCCTCTGCTTTAAGACCTTCCAGGAAGGGTAAGCCACTCTCTTTCCAGATAGCACCATCTACCTTGTGATGAGTGGAGCCATATGGGTAGTTTGTCTATGTGATGATGGCTCCAGAATTGGTTGGAGGTTGGAGAGTGATAAAGAGGGTGGGATTGGGGGGAATGTTAAAAGGTGCCAAATAAATACAGCTTGCAGTCCTAAAGTCCAGCACAGTGCTTTCTACAAAAAGAAAGTCATGACAACAGTCCCCACTTGTGGATATTATGAAAGTACTCCCACCACAATACTGCTACAGGCGAGATATTGCAAGAGATCCCAGAAGGAGAAGCAGCAAGGCAACTCATAGGCCATCAGGTTCAGGAGTTATTAACTTTTAGTGTGTCCTGGACTCCTTGGGCAGTCAGTTTGGTAAAGTCTTATAGAACCCCTCCCCCTGCTCAGAATCATGTTTTTAAGTAATTGAAAGAAATGCTACCTTTTCGTGGGAGGTTGGTAGACAGGTATGGTGGGGGAATGTTGTTCCCACTTAGATATCTGGTACATTCTATTCTGAGTGACCTCTTTTGGGAAGGACAATACAAGTATCCAGAGAAGCATAAACAATGTGGTGAAGGGTCTTGATTGAGACCCTGCCATATGAAGTTTAGTGGAAGGGACCAGGAGTGTTGAGCCCAGAGAAGAGAAGATGTGAGCCATACATGATACTGGTCTTCAATTATTCAAAGGGCTGCCATTTTGATTTGTTCTACGTGGCCCCAGAGAGCAGAAGTAGGAAGAAGTCAATTTAGTCTTGCTTCCTGATGACTAAAGCCATGCCAGCACAGAAAGACCCACCCTTGGCCACAGATTTTTCCCTGTCACTGAAGGTCTGCCAGCCACACTTGTGGGACCACTTGTAGAAAGGATTGATGTTCAGTACAGGTTAGAAGAGAGGGTCACTGAGTTCCCTTCCCATGCAGATGTTCTGTGTGAACTTCACGGTGGTGGCCACAGCGTTTGTGTCTGTATGAGCCTCACAGAAGTGGCTGTGTTGTTTTGAGGGTGGTAAAGAAACCTGCATGGCTGCAGTTGAGCTAAGGTATGAACTGTAGCATTGAAGTAATGAGCTTGCCTTATTCTGATTCCTTCTTTCTGTCATACCTCCACCAGAGAGATGTCTGCCACTTTTCTTTGTCTCCTTCCTCCTGTCTCCTTTTCTTCCCCAGAAGACCTTTTCAATAACAATGAACGGTTTTTCAATGATAGGAAGAGATCATCAATTATTTCTCAAATAACAATCACTGATTGAGGTTTTCAAAACACTTTAACATACATGGGATCTCACATGATCTACCCAATAACTTTGTGAAGTACTAGATGAGCTATTTCTCATCTTTTCTTGGGTGAAGAAAGAGAGGCTCAGGAAAGCTGAGTGACTTGCCCAGTGCACAGACAGTCAGAGGCAGGATTGGAATCCAACTTTTCCTGACTCCAAATCCAACAGGCTGTACAGTAGGTCAAGCTGCCTCTGGTCCCCAAAATATCTACTTCCACGTTTACAAGGAAATGTAAGATATGGTTCCTGAATTCAAAAAGCTTACTTTCCCTAAGGATAAGAGGACAGACGTTAAAGGGCATTGAGTTAAACTCAAACAGGGCAAATTGGTGGTATAGTAGATAGAATACCAGGCCCAGAGTCAAGAAGACTCATCTTTCTGAGTTCAAATTCAGCTTTAGACACTTACTAGCTGTGTGACCCTGAACAAGTCACTTAATCCTGCTTGCCTCAGTTTCCTCATCTGTAAAAGGAGCAGGAGAAGGACATGGCAAACCATTTCAGTATCTTTGCCAAGAAAACTCCAAATGGGGTCACGGAGAATCAGGGAGGACTGAAATGAGTGAACAACAATGAGGTAGCCAGTCAACAAGCATTTATTACACACATATTATGTTGAAAGCTGCCAAAATAATCTCTTTAAATTTCAGGTTGACCATGTCATCTCTTTGCTCAGAAATATCCAGTGGTTTTCCATTCCCTCTTGGATGGGGGTTCTTCAGATGTTTTATATCCTTGATCCCATTGGCAGTAGTCCGGTGAAGTCTATAAACCCCTTTTAAGTCATATTTTTAAATAAATAAGATACATGATTACTAAGGAAACCAGTTACATTGATTTGTTTTAAAAACAACAAATTAACAAACCATAGGTTAGCAAGTCCTGTTCTAGGCTGCTGCTCTCTTTCTCAGACCACTCTGTTCTTTGTCTTTTCAACATCCTTTCCTTCCCCATGAGCTCAATATCATTTTTCAGCTTTTATCTCTCTAATAATATTTTATTCCCCCTTCAATTACATGTAAAAACAAATTTTAACGTTCATTGTTTATTTTTCAAGTTTTGAGTTCCAAATTATATCCTTCCTTCCCTCTCCTCCCACATACCTGAGACAGTAAGCAATCTGATATGTTACACATGAGCAATCACGTAAAATATTTTCCTACTAATCATTTTGTGCAAGAAGACTTAATCAAGGAAGAAGAAAAAGAGGAAGGAAGGAAGGAAGGAAGGAAGGAAGGAAGGAAGGAAGGAAGGAAGGAAGGAAGGAAGGAAGGAAGGAAGGAAGGAAAAACATAATGGGCTTTGGTCTGTATTCAGTCATCAGTTCTTTCTCTGGAGGCAGATAACATTTTTCATCATGAGTTCTTTAGGATTGTGCTGAATCATTGTACTTCTGAAAAAACTAAGTCATTCACAGTTCTTCATAGTAAAATGTTACTGCTACTGTACACAAACAATGTACCCTCGTTCTGCTCACTTCACTTTGTATCAGTTCATGGAAGTCTTACCAGCTTTTTTCTGAAATCATCCTACTGATTGTCACTTCTTATAGCACAATAATATTCAATTACATTTATATAATATAACTTATTCAACCATTCCCTATTGATAGGCATCCCCTCAATTTCTAATTCTAATGTTAGCACTAAAAGAGCTGCTTTGTATATCCTTGTACAAATAGATTATTTCTTCTTTTTAAAAAAAATCTCTTTGAGATACAGACCTAACAGTAGGTATTGCTGGATTAAAGGGTATGCAGTTTTGCTGATCAGAATGTTTGAATCACACAACTCCATTAGCAATGTATTAGTGTCTTAGATTTCCCACATCCCCTTCAACATTTACCATTTTCTATTTTGTCAGATTAGCCAATATGGTAGGTGTGTGATTGATGTAATTCCTTTGCTCCTAAATTTTTTCTGAAGAGTTTTTAAGGTTGTTTGGAGGGGAATTTGGGAGGGTGCTAGAGAGTTCTTCTTCATGCCATCATCTTGGCAGCAGAAATCCTATCTTTTGAAAAATATATATTTATTTAGTTTTTTTAGTATTTTTCCTCAATTACATGCAAAAACAATTTTAACGTCTAATTCTTTCCCTTCTTCCCTTCCTCACCCTCATTGAGAAGACAAAATTTGATATAACTTATATATGTGCAGTCATGCAAAACATTTTCATATTAGCCATTGTTACAGAAAACACAGGCAAAAAAGAAAAATAACTCAAAATAAAAGTATACTTCAATTTGCATTCAGACTCCAATAGTTCTTTCTCTGGGAATGGATAGCATTTTCCGTAATAGGTCCTTCAGAATTGTCTTGGATCATTGCATTGCTGAGAATAGCTAACTTATTGACAATTGATCATCACACAGTATTGATGTTACCATACACAATATTTGCCTGATTCTACTCATTTCACTTTTCAACAGTTCATGTAAGTCTTTCCAGGTTTTTCTGAGAGCATCTTGCTTGTTTTAGCACAATAATATTCCATCACTATCATATATCACAACCTGCTTAGCCATTTCCCAGTTGATTGGGCATCCTCTCAATTTCCAATTCTTTGCCACTATTAAAAGAGCTGCTATAAATATTTTTTTTACAAATATGTCTTTTTCCTTCCATTTTATTCCTTTAGGATATAGACCTAATAGTGGCGTTGCTTAGTCAAAGAGTATGTGTAGTTTTATAGCCCTTTGGGCATAGTTCCAGATTACTCTACGAAATGGTCGAATCAATATACAACTCAACCAACAGTGTGTTAGTGCCTCAATTTTCCTACAACCCCTCCAACATTTATCATTTTCCTTTTCTGTCATATTCATCAATTTGATAGTTGTGTGTGTGTGTGTGTGTGTGTGTGTGTGTGTGTGGAGGAGGGGTACTTCAGAGTTGTTTTAATTTTCATTTCTCTTATCAATACTGATATGGAGCATTTTTATGACTACAAAGTTTTGATTGTTTTGTCTGAAAATTGTCTGATCATAGGCTTTAACTAATAGTTAAATCAGTTGAAGAATGACTCTCATTTTTCATAAATTTAACTCAGTCTTTTACATATTTGAGAAATGAGGTCTTTATCAGAGAAACTTGTAAGAATTTTTTTACAGTTACGATAACTAATTGCATTTCCCTCCATCCTATTTCCCCATTTATCCTACTCTGTCTTTTCACTCTGTCCATCCTCAAAAGTGTTTTGCTTCTGACCACTACCTCCCCCCAATATGTCCTCTCTTCTATCAGTGCCTCCCTTCTCTTATCACCTTTCCTTTCTACTTTCCTGTAGGGTAAAATAGATTTCTATACCCAACTGAGTATGTATGTTATCCCTCTTTGAGTCAATTTCACTAAGAATAAGGTTTAAGAGCTCCCTTCTGAACTCTCCCATATTCCCCTTCACTGTAAAAGCTCTTTTGCAACTTCCATCTTAAAGGCAGACAATGGATAGTACACTGGGCCTTGAGTCAGGAAGACTTGTGTTCAAATCCAGCCTCACACACGTCCAGGCTGTGACCTTGGCAAGTCACTTTACCTCTATCCATGTCAGCCTTCTCAACTGTAAAATGAGGATACTAACAGTACCTACCTGGTAGGGTGGTTGGGACAATCCAATTAGACAATATTTCTAAAGCACTTAGCACAGTGCCTGGCACATAGTAGGCTCTTAATAAATATTTGTTCCCTCCATTCAATCTTAAATGGGAAATAATAAATGTTGATCTAGCCCTTTAATATTTGCAAAGTACTCATTTGATCCTCCCAACAGTCCTATGATGTTGATAGTATGGATATTGTATGATGATCAATTGTGAATAACTTAGGTATTCTGAAGGATCTATTATGGAAAATGCTATCCATTCCCAAAGAAATGGGGGAGCATCAGGACCCTGAACCACAGATAATCTTATGACCTACAGGACTCACAAAATCGAGAACCAGACCATAGGACATTACTAGCCCATCGGGATTAGCATTTTGGCTGATCTGCCCATCTTTCTTCTGATGGCTCTGACTTCTAGAAAGTACACATTGACCACTGAAAAAAATAACAGAAAAAGATATGAGTTTTCAAATTCAATAAGTAAATGCTTCCCACGTGGGCAGAGGATGGGCTGGGGTTTGCTAACCTTGCAGTAGTTATGTGAGCACCCCTCTAGAGCAGCACTTCCTCCACCGATTGTTCTAATTGATGAAGTTGGGCTGATTATATATAAGACAAGACTGGCGTCCTTCTCAAGTCTCTCTTAATGGTCAGGTCTGAGTAACTTCTGGCCAAAGGCCAGGCATTGGGATCGCAGCACTGTTCAAATCAGAGCAACATTAGGAAGGGCGCTCCCTCCACTCCAAAACATGCTAATCAACTAAAGTAGTAGAGCGTAGCAGCTTTCAAACTTTTTAGTCACAGGGCCCCTATATACTCTTAAAAATTGTTGAAGACCTCAAAAAGTTTTTGTTTATGTGGGTTATATCTATCTTACCACATTAGACATTAAAACTGATAAATTTTTTAAAAATATCCATTTTAAAATAACCATAACAAACTCATTACATGTTAACATAAATAATATTTTAATGAAAATGAATATTTTCTGAAACAAAACAAGAGTAAGGAGAATGGTAGTGTTTTACATATTTTTATTAATGTCTCATTTTTTGCTTAAGAGAAGACAAATGGATTCTACTGTCTGTTTCTGCATTTGGTCTATGCTTTTCATTGAAGTATGTGAAGAAATTCCAGTCTTACACAGATATGTAGTTGGAAAAGGGAGGGGTTTTTGAATAGGAAAATAACATCTGGATGGTATTATAAAAATAATTTTGACCTCATGGACCACTTGAAAGGATCTAGGGAACCCCAGAGGTCCACCTTTGTTTGAGAACCTTTGGGGTAAAGGGTAGCATGTTTTACTTAGTTAAGAATCTGACTTTGGATCACACATCTGATGCATACTTAGCATTTGACCCTGAGAAAGTCACTTCTCTGTACCTCAAATTCTGCCATCAGTAAAATGGAGACAATATATTCCTTTCCTACCTCACAAGGATGAAAGACAGACAGAGCAAGTGAATGGCTTTGCGCTCTTCAGAAAGGAAATCTTGAAAAGGCCTAACATTGTAATACCAACATTGAGAGGAAGTATGGAAGACCTAGATTCATGTCCCCCTCCATGATACATACTGGCTTTGCAAATCATTGACCCTCTCATTGCCCCAGACCACTGGAAGGTGGTAAGTTCTAAAGAAGTTATTGATCTTTATCAGCTGCCTTCCCCTCAAAAAAGTGTTGTAAGTATTTTTATAATGCATTTAGGGCTTGTTAATAAGCCATGATGTTATTATCATCTTATTAAAGTATATTTTAAGAATAAAATTTTACCTAGAAGAAACCATCTGTGGTGAGGTAATAAAGTAGAGGTGCATTTATAGATGTACTTAATGTGCTTTTGGTATTGCCTGACTAGGGAAATCTGAGTTCAAATCCTACATCAAATGTTCACCAGCTGTGTGATGCTGGGCAAATAATTTAAACTTTCTGTGTCTCATTTCTATCATTTGTAATATGAGGGAGCTGGACTCTGTCCTCTAAGGTCCCTTCCAGCCCTATGCCTATGATCTGATAATTCTGTTGCTTCTATGCAGAAATAAACAAAAAGAAAAGAACCTCAACCAAACATTTTAAAAATACATAAAAGAAAGCAGAAGGATGTGCAGTAACGGTCAAAGACAGGAAGGGCAATTCTAGTATTAAGGCATTAAATTAAAATAGATACTTTTACGAAGTAAGAAGTTCACAGCTTCATACACAGAGTTACCTCTAGCAATGCGTGTGTCAACCTCATTATCAATGTGTACATCCCTGGAAAGTACACTACCAAGGTAAGTGATCTTATCCACAGAATTCAAAACTTCTCCATTAATGGAGAGTGAAAACTAAGAGAACAATTTATACAGTGACTACAATAACTTGAAGGCAAATAACTTTGAAACACTTAAGAGCATTAATGATGATAATAACAATAATAAAAGCTCTCATTTAAATAACTCTTTAAGGTTTACAAAGCTCCTTATGCTATCTTATGTGATTCTCACAACAATTCTCTTATTACCCTCATTTTGAGGATGAGTAAGATGTTCTTTATATGGAAATGCTCACATTTGCTAGTGTTCAGATTCACAATAAAAAAGAGAATTCAAAGGAATCTAGAATGATAAAAACTGGTCACCTTGCTCTTGTATTAAAAGGAATTTTGTCTTCTTGGGCCTGTGAGGTAGGTAGGTCAAGGTTCATAGGAAAGACACACTGAAACTTGACTTTATCATGGTGATGTCATTTTGATCCTCTTCAAGAATGAAGCATAACCGTCAATCAACTAACATATCTTATATGCTTATGTTATACATATTTATATATATTGTCAACAGGCAATCACAATTTCATAAAACTTCCCTGAGAATTAGGTTTATAATAAGAGAAATGAACACACATGTGGAATCAAAAGAGTTCCCAATTCAAACAAAAGTTTGCACATTTATGATCTCAGGACAAAGGGAAGGGGAGAAACACAAATCACCACCTAAAGGGATGTGGCATGGGAGGTGGAAAGGTGAAGTAAAGGTGAGAAGAGGACAAAATCCCTCCTGAAGGGGAGAAGCAAGGCCAAGACAAAAGTCACATTTTTCCCCTGTTGGGAACCACCAGACCATGAAGATAGGATGGTCTGCTGACCTACAAGGGTTCCATAAACAATTCCTCAACCTAGTGTAGACTGTCTGATAGCTGCTTTGGCTCCCAGGGACACACAAGGAGTCCAGTTTGCGATGCAAACAATAAATTATGTCAGCTTTGGTGGGGAGAGGGGAGGTTTTGTCCTTGACACATTCAAGGCCTCCTGCATACCCTCCAGAGTTTCTAGAAAATATGACCACACAAAAATGCAAGCTCAGGGATCCCTTAATAATCCTTAACAATATGTACATATATAAACAATATATGTATACACACATGTGTGTATGTGTGTGGGTATGGGTGTATTCGCTGTGTCCGCCATTAGAATAGAAACTCCTTTGGGGTTAAAGATGATTTGTATGTGTGTCCCCACCACCTAACACATTGCCTGACAAATGATGGCACTTGAAAAGTGCTTTTTGGTTGGTTGCTCCTTTCCTTTCCTTTCCTTACCCAGACAACCCAGTAATTTATGTGCTTTAATTGGGGTAGAATCTTGGGTTAGTTTCTCAAAGTGCTTCCTATGCATGTTGAGTCAGTGTGTCTGAGCTCGAAATGCTCTACCACAGATTGGGCACAGACAGTCCACGTGAACATTTGGGATGGATACTCCAAATTTGTGCATCTTACGATTACTTTGTGTTGTCTCAATTCTGCTTTGCTCATAGAGCACAGCACCCTTTCTGATATGGGCATGCCATGCTGAGAGGTCCTGTGCCAGTGTCTCCCATGTTGCACAATCAATTCCGAAGTTCCTGAGAGAGACCTTGACAGTGTCCTTGTATTGCTTCTTCTGACCACCATGTGATTGCCTGCCATATGTATAAGCTAAATAAACACAAGGTAGTTTGAGGAAGAGGCAAGCATTTATTAAGCACCTACTATGTGCCAGTCACTGTTCTAAGTGCTTTACAAATATCTCATTTGATTATTCCAACTGTCTTATAGTATAGATATTATTATTCTCATTTTACAAATGAGGAATATGAAGCAGAGGTTACATGACTTGCCCAGGATCACACAGCTATTAGGTGTCTGAGGCAGGATCTTAACTCAGACCTTCCTGATCCCAAATCTAATTTTCCACTATATAGCTGCTGGGATAACAGGCAACCCCTATTTATAGAGCACTTTGTCTCACACATGAGGCCCCCAGCAAATTTACCCCAAGTTCAAGGCACTCTGTAGGTTTGTATCCACTCAAAATCATAGCTCACAAGCTCTTACTTGTAATGTTTACTTTTTCCTCTAGTTAATTCGAATACTACTTCAAAGTACAGGCACTGAGTTAATAGTACAGTTAGAAAAATGGGAAAGGGATCCTAGATCTAAAGTCAGAAGGACCTTCATAGGAAATCTTGTTCAACCCTCATTTGCTTGTTTTTTAACCAATAAAAATATTGAAACAAATGAGGGGGAACCAGTTTTGCTGTTTTCTTTTTTTTTTCTTTTAACCATGCATGGTTCAAGTAGAAGACAAAGGTGTAAGACAACCATCTATGAGATGGTTTTATGTTTACAAAAGATCCAAAGAGACATTTAAATGACTTTTTAAGACTCTGAATCAGGGAAACAGCAGTGTTGTCCTATGCTGCCAGAAATAAAAAAGCATTCTCCCTGGTTTAAGTCCTCGCATGTGCCTAAGTAAGATGGCTTTCTTCAAGTGCCATCTGCTTCTTTCTCACAAAGAACAAATTCTTTCTGGGTTATCCCAAGATTGATGGAAGGTATCCAGAGAACAAAGTGGTAACCTCACTGGTTTGGAATCCACAACATCTCCAACTTGCTCTTTTGGGGAAAGAGCAGATAGATCTGGAGATAAATCAATGCCTTCTGGTTGACTGCTGTGTTTCGTTCTCAGAGGACCAAAGTGACATCAGTATAATAAAGTCAAGCTTCAGTGTGTCTGACTGTGGCTGATCAGATCAATACAAGCTCAGAATGCTGTACCACAGATCAGGCACAAATAGTCCATGTGAGCATTTGGGGTGACTACTCTAAATTTGCGCCTCCTGTGTTTCCTTTGAACTGTTTCAATTCTGTTTGCTCATAGAGCACAGTATCTTCTCTGATGTGGGCACATCATGGTCCTGTGCCAGTGTGTCCCATGTCACACAATCAATTTCAAAGTTCTTGAGAGAGACCTTGAGAGTGTCCTTGTATCATTTCTTCCAACCACCATGTGATCGCTCACCCTTTGTGAATTCTCCATAAAACAGTCTTTTTGGCAAATGAACGTTTTGCATTCGAATAATGTGGCCAACCCATTAGAGTTGCACTCTCTAAAGCAGAGTTTTAATGTTTGGCAGTTTAGCTTAAGTAAGGACTTCACTGTCATCAGAAGGTGACCTTATCCTGACAGGTGATCTTCAGCTTCCTGGCATGGCGTTGGTAATCCACTGATGCCTGCAGTATAAATTCTATAAGGCATATGCAAAGAGATGCTTCTGTTAACAATATCCATTCAGTGTCCTGGGTCTCTCAAGACATAATTTAATTTAATAACAATGATAGAGATAACAATTAATTGTTGTTCAGTCATGCCTATTTGGGATTTTCTCGGTAAAGATTTGCCATTTCCTTCTCCAGATCATTTTACAGAGGAGGAAACTGAGGCAAATGACTTGCCCAGGATCACACAGATAATAAGTATCTGGGCCTTTGTTTGTGTGTTTTCTTTCTGAAACAGCTTCTGGCTTCAACTTGAATTGAGAGGCTACCTCTTTCCTAAAAGAGATAGAATACCCTCTTTTCACTTAGATTCCAATGGTTTAAATTCAGTTTTTTCACACACACACACACACGAACTAGACTTAGGAAAGCCCTTAGTTACTTTTCTTCCCACAATGAGAATTTTAGTTGCATAACTACGGTACATGTGGCTTTTGCTCTCTAGAAGGAAAGTCTTTACCTCCAGAGTTCATATTCTTTTGAAACAGAGCAGCAAGCCTCATTAGTAACTTAATCTGTCTCTGAACTCCTTCCTTTTGTTCACTAGGGACAATCAAATGAATAAGCATTCGTTAATTCATTATTTATTATTTCATTATTTATTAATAAGATTATACTATGTACTAGGCATAGTAAATCCTGGAGTTACTGTCCCTGCCTTCCAGGAGTTTATGTTCTACCTCAAGGTCTCTGATCTGGCCTTCTATCTGAATTTGTTAGAAAAATCCTCTTAATTCTTGCTTAATTTTTCCTTGCTAAACTATAATCCCTCTGAATCATTGTAGGAGCTATGTTTTTAACCAACTACCAAGGACTGGCTGTATGACCATCCCCTTCCCACCTTATCTTCTCAATTGTGGGATCTTTTGGTTTCATCTGCAAATGAAAAAGGAGTGAGAAAAATAAAAATCAAAATACTCCTTCCAAAACACCTCTGCATGGAGACTTGGTCTTCCACTTCAATCCCTTCCTCCTCATCTCTGGGTTTTCTAGGGATACAACATGCTACCCCACATAAGGTTGGCAAGGGGTTTTCCATAGGACAACCCAGTGAGGTGGGTAGTATGTCATTCCCATTTATAAATAAGGAAACTGAGGCTCTAAGAAGTTATGACTTGTGTGCAATTATGGGAACTCAGGGCAATTGACTGCAGCACCAACACACTATCCATTATACCACCTCAGACCCAGGGATCAAATGCTTTTGGTACTGAATGATCTGGGTGGTGATGATAATAATGGCATGTGACACCTCAAAGTTCATAAATCACTTTCTTGACATCCACCTTATACATTAGGCAATGTAAATATTCTTATCCCTGTTTTACACAGGAGGAAACTGAAGCTCAGCCAATTTAGGTGACTTCCAGCTAGGAAGCCCCTTGGCCAGGATTCAAGTCTGCAGCTTCTCCTACTATACCACACTTTGTCAGGACAAGTGAAAAGTGGCACCATGAACATTCTGAGAATTGGGAGGATGAGTGAAAGGGAAGAGACACACTGGCCCTCTCTGTATGATTACAGAGGATTCTGAGAAGTGCTAAAGAATTTCTCCCTTGGACTTGCTTGGGGAATGTCTTAATGGTGAAAAAGTACAACATGTTGTCCTAGGTTCAGGAAGACTAGTAGGTTCAAACTGATAAGCAGTGGTGCATCTAACCACAATGCTCCAAAAAGGTCAACTCTCTTTCTAGGATCATATAACCCCAACTAGTCACAGGAATATGGATTTTTAAAAGAGGGAAGGGACCTTAAAAATCATAGTCCAACCTCTCCATTTCACAAATGAGCAAACAGATTTTGAGAGATCGAGTGACTTGCCTAACAATAATAGTATAGTGCATTTATATAATGCTTCACAAACATAAACTCATTTTATCCTCACAATAACCCTGGGAAGTAAGTGCTATTATTATCCCCATTTTAGAAGGCAGAGTGACTTGCCCCAGGGGTTAGTAAGTAGCTGAGCCTGGATTTGAACTGAGGTCTTCATGACTCCAGGTCAAGAATTCTGTTCACATGGTTTTATCTAGATCCTACAGGTGCTTAGTTGCCAAAACCGTAATCCATTCCCAGAATTCATTTGTTTCCTTGACCCCAAACCAAAGTTCTTTCTACTGCCTTCCTGCTGTCCTATATAGTCCTTATTTAAGCCAGTGAGCCCAGGGAGTTATAGTGCTTAGCGTTGAAAGAGAAGTCACAAAGCTGAGTTCAAATCATGTTACTACTTGTATGACAGTTGGCTTTACTTGTCTGCCAAATGGGGAAGATGGACCAGATGAGTCTTAAGGTCCCTTCTATCTTGAAATCAATGATTTAACTACTCATTGTCAGAGGATAGCAAGGGTACTGGCTTTGGAATCTGAGAACCTGGGCTCAAATTCTCATTCTACTGAATTTGCATTTCTAGTGTGGCTTCTGTCATGCATTGTACTCATATGACCAGAGTTAAGTGCTTGACAAACTTGTTGATTGAATGTGGCCCAATTTTGGCTTGTCTCCTCAGTCGTAAAGTAGGGGATTAGAGCAGATGAGCCCTAAGTTTCCTTTGTGAGCTAGAGAGTTTACCAAAGTTTGGGAATTTGGAGAAGACATGCAGTGTTCAGGGATCACCAAATGAACCAGTCTGGCCAGACCTCGAAAGTGATGTGAAATTAGCCTGTAAAGGCAGTGAGGGACTTCAAGTGTCAGGTTGAAAAACTTATATCTTATCCTGGATGCAGTAGTGAGACATGGGAGGTTCTTGAGTATGGCATTTAGATGATCAAAGTGTTGGTCTCATTTTATTGTAGTTTTAACCATTACTATATAATAAATCTGTTGGGCAAAGTCTCTGATTTACGTGACCATTGGCTACTGACTGGTAACCCATACCAGTGAACAACAAGAAGTTAGATTTCGTTCTCCAGGGTGCCCAGACATCATGGACAAGACATTCCCCCTGACTGAACTTCAGTTTCCCTATCTGAAAAATGATAGGTTTACAGTAGATCATCTCTGGGGTCCCTTCTAAGCTGAATTCTTATGAACCATTGGCCTACCAAACCTACACTTTATTTTATATCCTAAAGAAAGGACAGGAAGCTAGATGGTACAGTGGATAGATATATTGAGGGCCAGGGTGCAGTGCAGTTGACAAGATCAGGATAGACCTTCTAGGAAACTGTTCTTTGAGACCGTGTTCATTATCATCTGGAATGGCTCTCCATGCCCCCCAGATGTTGCTGTCTCTGTGAGACAAACAAGAGAATTACAGAAAACAAGGGATATGTAAAATAGATGCCCTCTAGGCTAACAGTCTTTAAAGACAATAAGACTGGCCAAATCACTGGGACAGGAGAGGAGCAGAATGTCACCTAGACTTGCAGTTTCTGTCTACGTATACCCTAACCCTCAGATCAATAAATGGAATTGGTCTATCTTTTCCCACCTCCCGTGTTTCTTTTCTTCACCACATCACCAAGCCGTGTAGGGATGCAGGCCGTCCGCTACATAGACAGAGCACTGGCCTAGGGTCTCAATTTCCAGGGTTCAAATCTAGCCTCAGACATTTAGTAGTTGTATGACCCTGGACAAGTCACTTAACCCAGCTTGCTCAGTTTTCTCATCTATAAAATGAGCTGGAGAAAGAAATAGCAAACTCACTCCATTATTTCTACCAAGAAAACCCCACATGGGGTCATGGAGAATTGAACTCAACTGAAATGACTCAACAACAAAGAAAGAGCAGTATATGCTTGTATTTGTGTCCATGGTGCTTAGTATACTGCCTGGAACATAGTAGTGCTTAATAAATGCTTGTTGCCTTGTTTTATGGTGACTTTGGAATCAGAAGACCTAGATTTAAGACCCAGCTATTTGTAACAGCAAGCAAAGTAGAATTTTTTGCTCTTTTTCTGGATTGAGTTTCATCCAACCAAGTGCTTTTGACTGAATCAAGAGTCTTTGATTGGAAACAGTATGTATATTGCATTGCTTGGAGGGAGAGGAGAGAGTAGAGAGAGAAGCAAAGCTGAGAAAAAAGTGTAAGAATGTCTGTGATGTCAGCACTCCTGTTGGTCTGTGTTGATTTCTCAGCAGAAGTCCTATCTGTTGGTCTGTGTTGACTTCTCAGACAGAAGCCCTGTCTGTTGATCTGTGTTAATTTCTCAGACAGAAGCCCTGTCTCGTTGGCACTGGTAATGTATATAAATATTATTATAGTCCTGTTAAGCTTTGTTTTCCTAGAGACAGAAGCTGCAGGTGGGAGTCCCTGGAGACTGCTTCAGGCAGAAGCAAGAAGAGTTTGGAGTGGAAGAGTCCCTGTGAACTGAGACAAGGAGCAGGAGCAGAGAGCTGCCTGTGTGTGAACTCAGGCAAGAGCTGGGAGTGGTCAACCCATGGAGGAGGAGCTCTGGGGTTTGGCAATCAGCCTGGAGTCAAGATGAGAGAGGACTTTACTTGGACACTATGTATTTATTAAGAAGAACGTTCTTACAGTAACCTAGTTGTGGGTGGTGTGCTTATAGTTTATTGCTGAATAAATAGAGTTCATTATACTATGTAATAGGACCCTTAAAATTATTCACAGCAGCAGTCCTCATGTGTGCTGCTACGATTGGCTTTACACCGTGCTACTTACCAGCTGTGTTGAAATTATTTCTCTTCTCTGGCCTCTGTTTCCCCATGCATTAAATGAGGAAACTAGATACAACTGAATTAAATTCGACCAATATTTATGCTACAGTCTGCACATTTAAAGACAATGTAGCCTGGTAAATAGAATTGGAATCAGGAAGGCCTGGGTTTAAATCTTGCCTTTGATACACACTAGGTATGTGATCAGGAGCTAACTCCCTGGGTGATCCAAACAACTGTCAAAGACTAAGTGGGGGAGTGGAGTAGAGCACATGGATATCCAGAAGTTACTCCTCTTTCAGAGATCTTACCAGAGTCTGCCTAAAGGAGCTTGAATGCTCCCTGGACTCAGAGAGCATGTACTGCTGGTGACTGGAAGGGTGCTGTTATTGAAAGAGGGAAGGCCCCTGTACCCCTCCCATCTCAGGGACTCTGCTTTTCAGACCCTTGTAGCCCTTCTATTGTCAACTCTGGCCTGACCCCCTTCAGAATTGCTGCCTCTTGCCCTATCCCAAGTAGCTTAGTGTCTATACACTTCCTTTTGTGCAATAGCTAGTTTTATGGATTCCATTAGAAAGAATTAGGCTCATTGCTTCTAATTTCATTTCATTATACCTGTATCCACAGGGTCTGGCACATAGTAGGCGTTTAATAAATACCTGATGGACATCAGCGCAGGTTAGCACCTTCCGAACAGCTGAAAATCTAAGAGAGCACAGAGGGGTGCGTGGCTCGTCCAGTCACACAGCCAGTATTGTCAGAGGCCAGACCTATCATCCGCATACAAGTTAATTTGAAGAAGGGGCAGTAATATCCGGAGGGATAAAGAAGAAGCTATTCCTGTGATTAGGGGTACCTTCCATCCCTGGCATGCTAGAACTCAGTAGGAGCACAGGCCAGGTGTGGAAACTCGCGCCGAGGGGGCACCAGGTGCGGCCCTCTCTGGCTAGCTCCCTTAGGGGCCAGCAGGTGGCGGTTGGGCTCCAGGGAACCACGCGAGTTGTGGGAGCCGGGGGAAAGAGGGGGCTGGGGGGCGGGAGGCGTGGCCTCGACGATCTTGACAGACAGGC
Source organism: Notamacropus eugenii (assembly GCF_028372415.1). Classification (NCBI taxonomy): domain Eukaryota; kingdom Metazoa; phylum Chordata; class Mammalia; order Diprotodontia; family Macropodidae; genus Notamacropus; species Notamacropus eugenii. The sequence goes on from NC_092873.1 coordinate 5,131,834, forward strand.
TACCAGTCTCGGGCCGGGCATGAGGTAATAAGAGAAGGATGGAGGGGGCGTGCGCGCTTGTGCCTGTGTCTGTGAGCGCGCTCGCGAGCCCGAGCCCCTGCACTCCCCACAGCCCGTGCAGCTGACACTGTCAGTGCATTTGTTTATGTCAATGTATTTTTTTAAATGAAAAAAATATTTTTTTAAAGCAAGGAAATGAAAGAAAGCAAAGGGTGTATTACGGGGGGTGGGTGCTTTCCTGGGGGGATGCCAAGTTGGGGAGAGGGCGGCCATCTCGGGGTGGGGTGGGGGCGCCCAGTATGTGTCCCTGGCTTTGGACCCGAGCCCAAGGAGGGGGATTCTAGCGCAGGCCCTGGGGAGGGGGCGGAACCGCGACTGCGGCTGGGGGAAGGGAGGGGAAAGGGAGGGGGCCGGGGGAGAGAAACGACAGGGAGGGGGAGGGAGAGGGAGGCGGCTAGGGGAGGGGGCGAGGGGGAGGGCGAGGACCCGAGCGGGGAGGGCGGGCAGAAGGAGGGGACCCACGGGGGAGGGGTGGCCAGCCCCCACCCCGCCCCGGCCGCCGGAGCATGCACTTGGGAGCAGGCCGGCTCTGCGAGATCCCCGGCGGCCGGGCATCCGCAGAGGAGGCGCAACTGGTGCCCGGGCCCCGGCGCGGCGGCCGCAGTGCCCGCACGAGCCCGCTCAGATCCGCGGGCCGGACAGCGGCCGGAGCTCCCCCGCCCGATCCGGCCTCGGCCGGCCGGCCCTGCAGCAGCGGCGCCCCGGGTGACTGGGCCAGGCAGGGCCCGCGGCGCCGAGCTCCTGTTCTCTGCATGAAGCCTCTGGCCCCCTCGGGGCGGCGGGGCTCGGCGGCTGGCTGCGGCGCCCCGGGTGGATGCGGGACGCGCCCGGGGCCCATGGCGAGGAGCTGAGGCGGGCGGCCCAGCCCAGGCGCTCCCGGGGGGCTGCGCGGAGGCGGCGGCGGCGGCGGCGGCCAAGGGCCCTAGATCGCCAGCCATGCTGCTAGCCTCGGCCGTGGTGGTCTGGGAATGGCTGAACGAGCACGGCCGCTGGCGACCCTACAGCCCGGCCGTGAGCCACCACATCGAAGCGGTGATCCGGGCCGGGGGACCCCGGGCCGGCAGCGGCAGCGTGGTGCTGGGCCAGGTGGACAGCCGGCTGTCGCCCTACATCATCGACCTACAGTCCATGCACCAGTTCCGGCAGGACACGGGTGAGCCCCCTCCTTCCCTTGTCAGCTCTCAGCTCCGCTCCTGCCCCCCCACTGGTGCTGCCCCTCCCCTCCTGCCCCCCCGCTGGCGGTGCCCCTCCTGTCCCCCCTAGCTGGTGCTGTCCCTCCCCTCTCTTGCCCCCTCCGACTGCCCCCCAGCTGGCACACCACTTCCGTGCGCCGTGACAGCCCCGGCCCCATAGCCTGCCCCCACCCCCCACCCCGGGCTCCACCAGCCCTCTCTGCTAGCGGCTCCCGGGTCTGGGACAAACTTAGGGGAAGATGGAATTCCTCGGAGCTTCAGGTTCTTCCCCCGGGACATCTCGGGGAGAAGGGGGCCTAGCTGGAGGAGGCACGACGGAATGCCCGAGAAGCCTCGGGAATCCGCGCCCAGGGTCCGGGGGTCAGCACCGGAGAGTGCCAAAGCGCAGCCCAGAGCAGGTGGGGGAAGAGGCTGGGCGAGGGGGGAGGGCGCAGGGGAGAAAGGAGAAAGAGGAAGGCCGAGGAGGGATGCCAGGCTAGTGAAGCTTATTCACCCTGCCAACTGGGAATTGGCAGCAGCAGCAGGGGGCACATTCTTTCAGAGAAAGATCCTGGGTATCGCCCCTTCTCCACTCCCCCAGGAATACGACCCTTGATCTCTCAGGTCTGACTCTCCCTCTTTTAGTAGAGAAAATGGGTTTGTTTTCAGGGAATGAACATCCTTCAGATGACAAATTCACTTGGATGAGGGAAAGTAGAGAGGAAACCTTCAGCCTGGGGAAGGGGTGGGAGGTGGGACTTGAGGGTCTGTCAACTTGGAGACTCTGTGGCAAATCCGTGGCAGAATCCCAGACTGAGCAGAACCCGGAGCTATCCTATAGGTCAGGAGGAAGCTGCGTTGCTGGACATGGGGACCGACAGGACTGAGGAGCTCTGCCCAAGTCTGGCTCTTTGGGGCTCTGCATCATTCACAAGATTTAGCTGATTAATTAGAGGACTAAGGGGGTAATCCTCCCTTAGCCCCTTCTGTGGGAGAATTCTGCCTGAGGTTGCAGCCCAGTGCAATTTAGGAGACTGGGGAGCCCAGCTGCTGGAGAGAGGAAGGGAGGGCTGGTGCTGTGGAGAGAATGATTAGGAGGGTCCCAGAAGGCCAAGGAACAGCTGTCTGCTCACGGCATGCTTGTACTCATTGGAAAGACCCCAAATTCTGTGTGCTAATTAGGATTGTCATGGGAAGGGAATTTTCTTCCTCATTTTGTTTTTCTAGTTGGCAAGCACCCTGCAGACAGGACACACACTGGAAGGATTTTAGGTTTCTGGGGTAGATTCCAAAATTACTAGCATCCTGACCCCTTTCCCTTAGGGGATAGACTGTGTGTGTGTGTCTGTGCATCTGTGTCTGTGTGTCTGGGATGTGGGAGAAGGAGGCTCTTGGGACAGGGAGGGAAACTAGTGGTGGGGAGTGGATAAGGAGAAGGAATGTGGAAGGACTGAGCCAGAGGGATTAAGAAGGGCCCACAGCCCTAGCAATTTGGACAGAGTTTGCTGTGGGGGGCAGGGAGGCAAAAGATTGTGTATGTCTGGGTTGGGGTGTGTGTGCCTCTCTCTCTCTCTCTCTCTCTCTCTCTCTCTCTCTCTCTCTCTCTCTCTCTCTCTCTTTCTCTCTCTGTGCGTGTGTGTGTGTGTGTGTGTGTGTGTGTGTGTTTAGAGAAGCAGAAACTGGAAGGAATCTGGGGGGGGAGGTGTCAGGCCTAGGAGAGGCAGATGGGGAGACATTTAACAGGGAATTCCAGTTCAGCTCAAAATAAACTTGGAGGTGTAGGATTTTTATATCAAAATAACACCCGCCTCTTCAGCCCATGTAGCTCCACTGAGCGATGAGGCTCACTACTCCCAGCCATAACTCCTGGAATTTTACTCTGCAGAATTCTGGTGAATTAGGGTGTAGCACTTTTCAATAGGTGCTTCATTTTGTCTTCTTTGGAGGAACCCTAGCTCCCTCAAGGGACAGTGGAAGAAGACAAAGGAGGAAGGAGATTGAGAAATTCTCAGGTCATTGGATCGGGCCTTCGATCCAGAACTAAGCAACATTCTCCCCTCCCTCCACCAGGGAGCAAAGCATGATGGGCAGGCAACAGGTTCAAAAGAGCCCACTTTCTAACCTTAACTCTGGCTCTGTCAGAGGATTAATGTGTTGTTTAAGACAATTGATTTCTCCTTCCTAAACCTCCATTTTCTCCGTTGGATAATAAGGTTGAACCAGCTGTCTTTTAAGACCCCTTAGAGATCTGACATTCCATTCCATTACCTTGCATCTTTTGACATGTGATCCAATTCAATTCAAGCAGTATTAAGTGCCTACTTTGTGCAAGGAGAGGTCATGCAGATAAGGGAGTTGCTCTTGGTGCTTGGAAAACCTGGGTTCCAGAGCCTGGCCCTCTTCTCAATAACCTAGGCAACTTTCTCAGACTGAGTTCCAGAGCAAGTGTTGACCTGCTTTGATAGAGAGAGCTTGCCCATCTTGAATTCCCCCTGCCAATGAAATCAGAGGGTCTGAGTCCCTATACCTGTGTGAATGCGCTTTGCTTGGGCCTGAGGGGAGGGTTTGGGAGGGAAGTATAATTTTATTTGTGGACAAGCTGAGTTTAAGTATTTACAGGACAGGCAATTGGAGATTCAAGATTGGAGATCAACCTAGAGATTAGTTAGGACTGGATAAGCTGATCTGAGGATCATCAGCATAGAGGTGATAATTGAATCTGTAGAAACCTATGAGATTCCCAAGTGAGGCTGTATAGAGGGAGAAGACAAGGGACAAAGCTGAGGGACCACCCATAGTTGACAACTAGGTAGATCAGGACAGGCCAGCCTACATTGTTAGAGGGAACTCCTGACTGGGGACATGGGATAGATCACACTTGAGTTGAACCTAGAAGGAAGATGGGGATTTTGAGAGCCAGGGGTGAAGATGGAGCATATGCCAGTCATGGGGAGCAGTTGATATGTGTAAGCACAAAAAAAAAAAGGAATATACATGCATATATACACATATGTGTTGTGGATATGGATGCATATACATATGTGTATGTGCACATATATACATGTGTGTATATTGCATTATATCAATGTATATGCCTTGCATACATATATAGGCACATGTATATACATATATCTATGTGTATATATTTTCATATATATGCACACTGTATAGAAGAAGCAACAAGGAAGACCAAACTGAGAGCAGCACATGCTCCTTGGGACTCTATAAGAAGAATCCAAATCCAATTTTCATTTGAAGGTTTAAATATCACCTGCCTGAGATTCATATCCCACATTGCAGTAAGTTTGGGGTAATGCTCCCATCCAAGGGTGTGATGGAAGAGAAAGGAAGAAAAATTGCCAATGTAACTAAAAGTAACACCCTATTTTAGTCATTTTCAAAGTGCTTTCAACATCCATTATCTCATATGATTCTCACAATAACCCTATGGGATGAGATATATTAGAGAAAGTGTTTTGTTTTTTAAATATCACTTGACAGACGAAGAAATTGAGTCTAGGAGTGGTTCAGCAGTCAATTTGGAGTTTGAGGATGTGGGTCTGAATATTTATTGTCTCTGTGACATTATGCTTCCAGGCATATAGCTTCCCTGGGCCTTGATTTTCTGATCTGAAAATTAAGGGGGTCCAACTAAATGATTTAGAAGGCACTGCAGCACTGAACTCCCAAGCTCAGGAGATCCATCCACCAGCTTCAACCTCCCCAGGAGCAGGATTTACAACAGTGCGTCAGGCTAGAACACCTTGTATTAGAGTCATATAGGATCATAGGATTTAGACTTGAATGGACCCTTTAGAGTTTATCTAGTCAAATCCCCTCATTTTACAGATAAGTGAACTGAGGCCCAAAAATAGTAAGTAAGGTGGCCGAGGTCACACAGATAATACTTTCCAGAGGCAGGATTCTAAACCAGGTCTTTCTGACACTAAATCTACCTGCTTTTTCTTCTGTGCCAGGGCTTGACAAAGCCATGAATCTGAATGATAGATACACTAGGTCCTGGGCCATATACTCTGGCAGCTTTATAAGGACATTACCTCCCCATCCACCAGCTAGACTTTCAAGCTTGAAGCAAAACTGCCCAAACAATAGAGAACTGGGAGCAACTTGACCACAGTTGACTCTGCCTCCCTTCCCTTCCTTCCCTAACCATCCTTTCCCCATCTTTCTTCCTCGTTTGATTGCTTTAGTGCCTCTCCAGAGGCTTTCCTGTGTTTGAGAGCTTAGAAGTTGCCTCTCCCTACTTCTTGTGCCTTCTGGTCCCTCTATTTGGGACCTCATTGCTACCAGTCACTGGGGAGAGCCTGGCTGAGGGTGCCCTGGCCCCTCTGGACTCCTCAGCTCAACCTCAGTCTCCAAGATCATTTCAGATTCTAAACCCATTCCCTCCTGGCATGTTGGGCCAGAGAATCAGAAAGACTTGGAGTGAAGGGAGGCAGGGGTGGGCAAAGAAGTGAGACAGGATTCTCTTTTTGCCACCAGCCCTGGTAACCCTAGATTTACTTTCTCTGGATCAATGTTTTCTGCTCTTCAGGCAGAAAGGCAGTTGGGGTTTGGTGGAAGGAGTGGCAGACCTGAAGTTGGAATACACTAGGATCTGAGTCTTGGTTCTAACACTACCAGCCTCAGTTTACTCATCTATAAAATGGGGATGATAATTCTTTTTTGTTGTTCAGTCATGTCTGACTCTTCATGATCCCATTCGAGGTTTTCTTGACAAAGATACTGGAATAGTTTGCCATTTCCTTCTCCAACTCATTTTCCAGATAAGGAAACTGAGGCAGCAGGATTAAGTGACTTGCCTAGGGTCACACAGGTAGTGTGTGAAGCCAGATATGAACTCAGGAAGATGAGTCACTCTACCCACCTAGCTTCCTGAATGATAATTCTTATACCACTGACTTTATGAGTGGCTGAATCACGGTGTGCAACTTTTCAAGTAGCAAATACTTCCTTTTTGTTGATTTAAATTGAATTCCTTCCCCTTCCCACTGCTCTCAATAAAAAAAGAAAGAACAGGGATGATGGAACTCAATAGAATAAGAACAGAAGAAATGCTCAAGTCAGTGGAAGCGAAGGAGGAAGCCTGACTTTGCTCCAGACCTAAATTTTTTTCCGGAATAGGAAATGTAATATTAGAGGAAACTAATGGTTGGGGGAGGGGGCGGGGGGGAGAGGCAGGGAGAGAGAGATTGGGAACAGGTATTTTCTTGTACTTTTTAGTTAGGATTGTCTTTATCCACCTTATTATAAATTGATTTTTAAGAGACAGCATGGGGCAGGAGATAGAGTAGACAGAGGCCTGAGTTGGAATCAAGAAGATTCAGGTACATGTCCTGCCTCTGACACTAGCTGTCCTTATAAAGAAGACTTCACCTTTGAGCTTTGATTTCTTCATCCCTACTTTCCTTCAAAGCTTACCTTGTACCACCTACCTCACACACAAGTCCTTTCCTAATTATCCCTACTTGGTTTTGTTCCTTATCCAAATTAGTTTATATTTGTTTTGTGTGAAAAACTAGCATGATGTAGTGCATAGGGAAATAACTTTGGAATCTTGGAGAGCCGCACGTGAATCCCACTTCTGACACATACTGGCTGTGTGACCCTGGTCTAGTCCCCTAATCTGGGTGATTTCTCTAAGACTGTCAGGTGCCTAAGAGGAAGAGATCAGCACTGGTGGAGGGAGTGCTGTCATTGAGAATTCCCTGCCCCAGTGAAATAATAGGCCAGTCCAAAAGAAGTAAACTATTTTACATACACATTTGTGTATGAAAGGTAGTATAACCTAACACAGAAGGAAAGCTGGTCTCAGAAGCAGGGTTCAGATCCCACTTCTGACATTTGCTATTGACTGTGTGACTCTTGGGAAGTACCTAAGCTTCTGAAGTCTAAGCCCAGTGATGTCAAACTCCAAGGGCTCTTATTGACTTAGAAAACCATAAATGAACATTATCTGTGTTTTGTTGTGTTAGTTTGCTAAGTATTCCCCAATTACATTTTAATCTGGTTGAGCCCACTTGGTTTACATGTTTCTCATCTCTGTTCTGCTCCATCACACAGGCTATAGATGTGTCCATCTACATTGGTAGCAGGAGTTTCCTCAATGGAATCACAGGTCACATAATGCTATAAAGGACCTCAGAGGTCATTTGGTCCATCCCCCTCATTTTACAGATGAGAAAACAGGCCTACAGAGTTGATTTGCCTAAAGTCAATGAGGAAGTAAAGAGTGGAGTACGGATTTTAACCCAGATTTGATAAATGCTTCTTGATCTCTCTGTAAAGTGGGTATGATTACACTTACTCTCAGTAATGGGGATGATAATTCTTTTTTGTTTTTCAGTCATGTCTGTATGGGTGAAATGAGTCACTGTACCTCAAATCATCTGCAAAATTTAAAGGTGTTACATAAATGTCAAATCAATTGACCATTTATTAAGCACCTACTGTATGCCAGACACACTGGGGCTCCAAAGAAAGGCAAAAATAGTCCCTGCTCTTGAGGGGCTCATAGTCTAATAAGAGAGAAAGCAATTATGTACACATAAGTTATATATGTACAGTAAATTGGATATAATTTCAGGGAAATATAATGATAATAGCTAAAATGTGCATAGGAATTTAAAATTTGCTAAACACTTTGCAAATTTTGTCTCATTTGATCTTCACAACAACAAGCATAGGAATTAGGTAATAATATTATTGTCATTTTATGGATGACATAACAGAGGCAAGCAGAGGTTATGTGACTTGCCCAGGGCAACATAACTAGTAAGTATCTACAGCTGAATTTTAAACTCACATCTTACTGATTCCCACTCTGGTGCTCTATCCACTACCTCACCGACTAGCCTCCTTACTATTAGTACTAGCTTGCTCTTACCAGCAGAACTATGGTCACAGTGTAAGAATAAAAGAGCCCCTAGAAGTCCTTGGTTCAAATTCCAGCTCTACCACTTGATGTCTGTGTGACCTGTGTGAAACAATATGGTATGTTAGAAAGAACCTAGTCCCTGAGATCAGAAGGCCTGGGTTCAAATGTGGGATCTCTCACTGTGTGACTTTGGGAAATTCATTCATTTCTTCTTCGTTGGAGACCATTTTTGCTCTTAAAATGAGTGTTGAATTAGATAGTCTCTAAATCCGCCCCCCTCTGCCCCCCCAGCTCTAGAAACCTACAGTATTTCTCTTCCTTAGGCTTCAGATACCTCCTTTATAGGATGAAATGGTTGGAAAGGAGAATGATGTCCAAAAATCTCTTCTAAGCTATGATTGGGTGACTTATCTGTGTTCACTTTTTCTCCCAGAAAGCCAATCTGGTTCCGGCTCCTGCGTCTTCATGTGGCCATAAGGGAAATCAAGTGAAGGCAGGAGCCTATCTGGGTACATGGTATATTAGAAGCAAATATATTCTTTGCCTCAGAAAACTCCATGCCATGAAGTATCTTGCTGTGTGTGCTGGTGGCAGGGATGGGTGGGACCAGGGATGCCCAGAGAGAGATGAAGTGTCTGAAGAGCCTGTGGGTCACAGAAAAAAATGAAGCTGAAAGCCTTTTGGAACCCAGGTTCAAGCTGGACAGAAATTTCCTGCACTATAACCTGAAACCAAAAGAGGACAGTATTTATGTGCACCCTTTATCTCATCTGAATTTCACAACAACCATGTAAGTTAGGCGATACAGATATCTCCATTTGATAGATGAGGTAACTGAGACCCATAGAGCTTCATATGTATAGAAAAATAGGAATTAAAGTGATAATGGACCTCAGAGGTCATCTAATTTAATTCTTTCATTTTGCAGGTACAGAAACTGAGCACAGAGAAGTGAGTTGTTTATGGGTAGAGAAGATGAGCATTTATGTAATACCTACTATATATCAGACTATGCTAAACATTTTTTACAAATAGTATCTCATTTGAGCCTGACAACAACCCTGTGAGGTAGGCACTGATATTCCCTGTACTACATTTGAGAAAAACTGAGACAGAGGTTAAGTGACTTTCCTAGGACCACAGCTACTTAATATCTGAGAATGAATTTGAAGTCAAGGCTTCCTGACTTCAGGCCCAGTGCTCTGTTCCCTGTACTACCAGTTGCCTCATGATCATCAAATAATCAGCAGCTTAGGCAGGTTTTGAACCCAGGCCTTCTGATTCAATTCAATTCAAACAACATTTATTAGGCACCTACCAGGCAGGCACCTACCCAGGCACTTGACCTTGAGTGGATATTTGGGTCAAACACCAAGAGGGGTGACAGAGCAGGCCTGACCCCTTCCTTCATAGTGAAAACAGATGATCAGAAGGGTTCCTGGAGGCTTATGGGGCAAGTACCAGGTTCTGGAGTTGCTGTATTTTAGAAGAATACTTTCTAAACCACTAATTCTCCAATAAGTATCCAGAGAATGAGATATAACCCTCTCCACAGGCATCATTTGCCAGCCTCTCTGGTTCAGAAGCAGTTCCTGCTGTCGAGGATTTGGGTCAGGCAACAAGACCACTTAACCCTCCAGAAATTTTTTTCTTGAAAGAAAGCCCAATGACCTTGGGCTTATGACCAAGGAAGGTTCAAAGGGGTATAAAGTGGGCCCTGCCCTCAGAGTGATTTATAGTCACTCAGATGTTTTAGGGTCATCTAATCTAACCATGGGGCAGCAAGGTGATACAGTGGATAGAGCCCTGGGTCTGGAGTCAAGAGGACCTGAGTTGAAATACGGCCTCAGATACTTTTTAGCTGTGTGGCCCTAGGCAAGTCATTTAACCCTGTTTGCCTCAGCATCCTCATCTGTAAAATGAGAAGGAAATGGCTCAACCACTCCAGTATCCTTGCCAAGAAAATCCCAAATGGGGTCAGAAAGAGTCGAACATGATTGACCACCAACAAAGTCTAACTTCACTCATTTTACAGAAGAGTAAATTGACAATTGTTTATTAAGTGCCTGCTATTTGCCAGATTCTGTGCTAGGGAGACAGAGACAAAATTTTAAAAGTCTCTATCTACTTATTCAATGCCATCCCAATTAAATTACCAAAAAACTATTTTATCGAGCTAGAAAACATAATAATAAAATTCATTTGAAAGAAAAAAAGGTCAAGAATATAAGAGGAATTAATGAAAAAAATAAGGGAAGTTTAACAATAGCAGATCTTAAACTATATTAGAAAGCAGTAATTATCAAAACTATCTGGTATTGTTTAAGAAACAGAAAGGTAAATCAGTGGAACAAAGTAAATATATAAAATACAGTAGTAAGTGACTATAGTAAATTTGTGTTTGACAAAAGTAAAGATTTAAGCTTTTTGAATAAGAATATACTATTTGTTAAAAAAAAAAAATTGGGAGAAAACTGGAAAGCAGCCTGGCAGAAATTGGGTATAGACCGATATCTTACATCATTTACCAAGATAAAGCCAAAATGGATATATATCTAGATATAAATGGAGGGATAAGAAAACTAGAAGAACATGGAACACATTGCCTATAAGACTTATGGATAGGAGAAGAACTTATAAATAAGCAAGAGACAGAGAGCATTATGAGTGTAAAATGAGTAATTTTAATTACATTAAATTAAAATTTGTACCAATAAAACCAATGTAGCCAAGATTAGAAGGAAAGCAGAAAATTGGGAAGGGGGGTGGATTTTAGACAGTTTCTTGGATAAAGGTCTCATGTCTCAAGTATTTAGAGAAGTTTGTCAATTTTGTGAGAATATAAGTCATTCCCCAATGGAAAAATGGTCAAAGGATATGAAGAGCAGCTTTTTGATGAAGAAATCAAAATTATATAAATAGTCATATGAAAAAATGTCCTAAATCATTATTGATTAAAGAATTACAAATTAAAACAGCTTTGAGATATCATTTTACACCTATCAGATTGACTAAAATGATAGAAGGAGAATGACAAATATTGGAGGGGATATGGAAAAACTGGGACATTAACACATGGTTGGTGGAACTGTGAACTGTTTCAACCATTTTGGAGAGTAATCCAGAATTATGCCCAAAGAACTATTAAACTGCCTTTCATCCAGCAATATCACTATTAGGTCTGTTTCCCAAGGTAATCAGGAAAGAAGGAAAAGAACCTATATGTTTTAAAAATATTTATAGCAGCTTTCTTTGTAGTGGCAGAGAACTGGGAATTGAGGAAATGTCCATCAATTAGAGAACAGTTCAAAAAGTTGTGATACATGATCATGATGTAATACTACTGTGCTGTAAGAAATGATGAGCTTATTGATCTTAGAAAAACATGAAAAGACTTGTGTGAAATAACGAAAAGTGAAACAAGCAGAACCAAGAGAACATTGTATACAACAACAGTAATATTGTTCAAAGAATAATTGTGAACAACCAAGCGATTCTGAGTACTATAAATACTCAGATCAATTATAAAGGACCCATGAAGGAAGATGCTATCCACTTTCAGAGAAAGAACTGATAAATAGAAGCATGTATATTATGGTTTTACATATCTTTATATATCATGTCAAATGGTGGCCTTCTCTAAGGCAGGATGGAGAGGGAGAGAGGGAGAGAGACATTTCAGAACTTAAAATGTAACAAAAGAAAGAAAAAAAACAAAACCCAACAGTACAAAAGTAAGCAAATAAATAAAAGTCTTTGCCCTCAAAGAGCTGACATTTTAACAGAGCCCACTTGGAATGGGAGAACTCAAGAAATATTGGGGAACAGTGGCCAGGAGAGGGAATTTCTGTCTAGGTCGTCACAATGCCTTTGAATGGAGCCTTAGGATGATAGGTTATCACATCCTTTAATTCAAATTTCTATCCAGAAAATGTCCTGAAAGTCAGTGCAGGTTTAAGCTTTGGTAATTTAACTTTTTATACTTTTTAAAAATTATTTATTTAGCATTTTTCCCCAATTACATGTAAAAACAATTTTTAACATTAATTTTCAACATTTTTGGTTCTGGATTCTCTCCCTCCCCACATCCCTCATTGAGAAGGCAAGCAATTGGGGCCCTCTGAGTCCACATCTGGCCCTCTTTATACTTCCTCTTTCAGAGTCCAGGGCATCAGTGGGAGATAGGATGGATAATATCACTGAAGCTTGCTTGTAGAGAGAATAGAGCACCCCAATCCTCTCTGGGATGGGGAGCTGTACTCCCTCCCCCATCCTCTTTCCTTATGGTCACCAATTCTCGTTAGGCCCTAATAAATGATAAATAGGAGGAAAGGCCCTATACATACATATCATGGGACTGAGTAGCAACCAGCGACTTCTTCTGGAAATTGTGAGGGATAATATATACATATGTAGTCATGCAAAACATTTCCATATTAGTCATGTTGTAAAAGAAAACATAGACTAAAAAAAACCCAAGAAAAATAAAAACAGCAAAAAAATATGCTTCCATCTGCATTCAGACTCCATCAGTTCTTTCTCTGGGGATGGATAGCATTTTTAATTATAAGTTCCTCAGAACTGTTTTGGATCACAGTATTGGATCGCAGTATTTGGATCACAGTGAATAAGTCATTCACAGTTGATCGTCTCATAATATTGCTATTACAGTGTAGAGTGTTCTGGTTCTGTTCATTTCACTTTGCACTACTTCATATAATTCTTTCCAGATTTTTCTGAGATCATCTTGTTCATCATTTTTTGTAGCACAATAGTATTCTATCACAATCACGTACCCCAGCTTGTTCAACCATTCCCCATTTGATGGGCATCCCCTCAATTTTCAATTCTTTGCCACCAGAAAAGAACTTTTATAAGTATCTTTATACGTATTAAGTCCTTTTCTTTTTTGTTTTTCATCTCTTTTGGAATACAGACCTAGTAGTGGTATTGCTAGCTCAAAGGGTATGCATGGTTTTATAAGCCTTTGGGCATAATTCCAAATTGGTCTGCATAATCTTTGAATCGGTTCACAACTCCACCAAAACATTAATGTCTCAATTTTCCCACATCCCCTCCAATATTTGTCAATAACTGTTTATATCTTTTGCCATGTATCAATTGAGGAATGGCTATTATTTTTCTAAATTTGACTCAGTTCTCTCAACATTTGAGAAATGAGGCTTTTATCAGAGAAAGTTTCTTTAATTTTTTTTCACAGTTATGATTGCTAACTGTAGCTTAAACTTTTAACATCTTAAACCTATATAGAAACTTTTGGAAGATCCTGCATATGTTGCAACCTGTCAGGTTTACAACACATTTCCTTTACTATAAGGTAGGTAGGCAGATAGCTATGATTCCCATTTCTCAGATGAGGAAATGGAGGTTCAGAGAGCTTGCTTGGTACAATGGAAAGAACACAGACCCTGACATTAGAGGGTCAGGGTTCAAATTCTACCCAAGATACTTATTTTTCAACACCCCACCCCCCACCCTGGGCCTTAGTTTCCTCATCTGTAAAATGAGGGAGTTGAATCAGATGGCCTCTGAGGTCCCTTTCAACCTTAGATCTTTTTCTCTTAGGATCCAGTGTAGGTCAAGTGTCTTACCATTCCTCTGTTGTCTTACCATTGTCTTACCATTTAACAGCCATTACATATTAAAGTTGGGGCCCTCCTGGGATGGGAAGCTGCACTCCCTCCCCCATCCTAGCCCTCTCCTTATGGTCACCCAATTCTCTTTAGACCTTAATAAATACTAAATAGGGGGAAAGGCCCCATGCATAACATGATTCTGAGTAGCAGCCAGGGTCTTCATCTGGACTCTTTAGAAAGGAAATTGTGAGGGATAATTGTTTCCCTCCCCCCACCCTTCCTCCTCCATTCTTTCTTCTTCCCTCCTCCAAAGGTCTTACTACTCAATGAGGAATTGTTCTGTGTCTCCCAGTGGCTCTGAATGTTGTCGTTTGGGGTCATTAAGAGGCTCTGAGATGTGGGGCCTGGGGGGTGGGGGTATGACCCTGGCAGGGGCCTGAATAGTCATTGTTCCTTTTCTTTCCTTCTTGAATGGAGGCTGTCCCGAGTCATAGTGGTCATGGTGTCTCCCCTCTGAGAGAAGGTTGGGGAGGGCTTGAGGCCTGGGGAGGGAGTCTTTACCATCAGATTGATGGGTGGTGATAAAGCTGACAGATGCTAAGATTCCTGCATTCTTGAGGCCCTCCCTCTTCCCAGACCCCTTCCTCTGTGCTTTGTTTTTGGTGCTCCCTTGCGGAATGGTCCCTGATTGGGGAAAGGACTTGACTAGGTTGGAAGTCATGGAAGTAGAGCAAGAACAGAGTAGGAACCTGGAAAGACCGGGCTCCCTGGGCTCTGTGAAGAATACTGACTGAGAGGCAGCATTGCTAGCTATGCGGCTTTGGGTAGCTCAGTGTAAGATCCTGGGATCATAATCATAGAACAGAAGGGGGTTTAAGTATATCACCTCCCTGAGCCACATCTGTAAAATGGAGATCGTAGTTCTTTAACTGCCCATCCAACACAGAGATAGAAGACAAAATTCTTTAACTGTAACAATGGGGTCTTGTCACTGATGGACAATAAAACCTGAGGGCAATCGCTCTCTTTCCCTCCCCATCCCTTAATTTCTCCTCATGAAGAATACCCTATAGTAATCTCTGTCTTCTCCTTTCCTCCTTCTGTTCTAGCAAGGCTAAATGTTTCAGAGATAGCATCTACAGTGTGCTTAGAGCTCCTTGGAGGGAAGGCACTAGACCTGAGTTCAAAACCTGCCTCCATCCCTTACTAAACCATGTGACCCTCAGCAAGTCACTTAATTTTTCTGTGTCTCAGTTTCCTTTTCCGTAAAATGGGGTTAATCACAGTGCCTGCTTCATAGGTTGCGAGGATCACATAAGGTTATGTATATAAAGTGTATATAAGTGTATATGAAACCCGACATTAACTTTAGCTATTATTATTTTTGAGAGGCAGCTAGGTAGCACAGTAGTTGGAGCACTAGACCTGGAGTCAGGAAAACCTAAGTTCACATCCAGCCTCAGACACTTACTGTGTGACCTTGGGCAAGTCATTTAACCTCCATCTGCCCTGGTTTCTTCAACTGCAAAATGGATCAAGGGGTATAATTTTTGTAAAACACAGTGCCTGGCACATAGTAGGTGCTATATACATGTTACTGATGGTGATGACAGTGAAACTGAGGGCCTGAGCAATGAAAGGAATTACCCAAAGTCACCTAGTGGCAAAATGGCTTAGGGTCCCCATGCTGGAAGAAGAGGATGTTTCCAGAATGGGTGTCTAACACTCCTCTCTCTACTCTCTGGCAGGGACTCTCCGTCCTGTCCGTCGAAGCTACTATGACCCAGCCTCAGCACCTGGGAAAGGTGTGGTCTGGGAGTGGGAGAATGACAATGGCTCTTGGACCCCTTATGACATGGAGGTGGGCATCACCATCCAGCACGCCTACGAGAAACAGCATCCCTGGATCGACCTCACCTCCATTGGCTTCTGCTACGTCATTGACTTTGGCACAATGAGTCAGATCAACAGGCAGACTCAGCGTAAACGTCATATCCGACACCGTCTTGACCTCATCTATCCCATGGTCACAGGCACATTACCTAAGTCTCAGTCCTGGCCAGTCAGCCCGGGTATGGCCAGCTCCCCCCCAGGCCCTCCATGTTCCTGCCCACAGTGCCTCTTGGTGATGAGCGTCAAGGCAGCAGCTGGGGCCAATGGTGGCATGGGGCTGCTACCACCCATGCCTGCTCGGAAAAATATGCCTGCCCCTAGTGGGACCAAGTTGCCCCCACCTCCAGGTGCTGGGCCCAAGCCTCTGGATGGAATGGGCACCATTCGGGGTCCAGGGAAAACAATGACCTCACAGGTGAACCGGAGGCAGGCAACTAGCACACCGGCCCTGACCTCCTCAGCCTCCCCAGCTAGCCCCCCAGGGGCCACCAGCAAGAATGGGCGGGTAGCGCTGGCTACCCTGAACCGCACCAATTTGCAGCGTCTCGCCATCGCCCAGTCCAGAGTACTGATTGCTTCTGGGTAGGTGTCTCTATTTCTTTCATGCTGAGGGAACCCAGATGAAAGCTTAAGGGAGTCCCTGAAGGACTTTAGAGCTCTCCACCCCATCTTTCCTCATCCTGTAGAATGCTGGGGTGGGACAATGGCAGGTTGAGATAATGGTGGTCTAGTCAGCAACTGACACAGCACACACTCAGAGGGAGATGGATCCCTCCCGAGTCCAGACTTTTCTTCCTAGGAGTTTTCACTGGTGTAGAAATTAACTTGAAGGGGAATTGAGTTGAGGTCCTGTTCTATATCTCTCAAGTAGTTTGGTGGGAGGAACTTTGGATTTGTCAAAGGACCTGGGCCCCCATTGTAATTCACAGTAGCACTTTGGGCAAGTCAAACTCTCTTGGTGAAGGAGCACAGAATAGTGAATAGGGTACTACACTTAGAATCAGGAGGACCTGAGTTCAAATCCTGCCTTGTTGAACACTTACATCGGCATGACTCTAGGAAATTCACTTCCTTGGGCCTCATTTTCTTCATCTTTAAGGGATTGGAGTAGGTGATGGTCACCCTTCCTTGAAGCTCTGAATCCTAGAAAGTTATTTCTTCTTGATTTGGTGACCATAAATTTAAATGTATAGATAAGGTAGTCTTAGCCAAGAGTGTTTTCTGGTGGGGGTGGATAATCTGCTTTTGACTCCTTGCTCCTGATTCTTTGACTCATCTCTCCATTGTATCCCTTCAGCTTCAGGTCTGTGATCTCTCCAACCTCTTTCCTTTTGGGAACCCCCAGATCTGTCTCTGGTCTTTGGTAAACCCAAATGATTAGGGTGACTTTGGGTCCCTGAGTACCTATTATCAATACTAGACTCAATTTCCTCCCTTCCTACTGTATTCCAAACCCTGGGGAACCAAAGCTAAAAATGAAATCGTCCCTGCCCTCTAGGAGAAACCTGAGGATGAAATTGCCCTCAGCTAGATTTCTGCTCCAGGGAACATTGCACTACCTAAAGTGGAATCTTGGAATCTTAAACTATAAGAGCTGGAGGGGACCTTAACCTTCTTCGTAAAGATGGACAGCCTCTGAGCTGGCCAAGCTCCTTGGGGAGGTAAATACCTAGGGAGACAGAAGGCCAGAGTCATTCCTTCTGCCCTATCTCTTACATGCTCATCACCAGCCATTAAAGGTGGCATCAAGTCACAGATGTCAGTGGTTATTCCCAGCGCTCCTTGAAAATGCCAGCAAACCCCAATGATATCAACTGGGGGAGGGGAGTCCTGAATCTCATTGAATCCTAATGGGTGAATTAGTTGTTCATTCTCTCCCTCTCCTCTTCTTTAGAAGAATTGGAGGCAGGGAGTAGGGGTGGGCAGGGTGGGCAGTGGTGAATCAAAAGGACTATAGAAAGTAATTTCTTTTTCCCTTTATACTGTTGCCTTGACAAGAGAGGCCTCTCTCTACCCTTCCATATCTCCTAACCCTTTCCTTTTACATTCTTCCTCCAATCTGCCCCCCACCCCCAAACTCATCTTCCCTCAACCCTTTCTTGGCCACTTAATTAGCGTGTTATCCCCTTTTGTCTGGCCTTACCATCGGCCTTCTGTCAGAGCTCACCCCTTTTCTCCCTCCCCTCTGCCCATGACCTCTTCAAGCAACTTTCCCACGGAAAAAAGAGGGGATGGGCAGGAGGAATGGGATGTAGAAGGTTTGGGGGGGGTTGGGGGGCACAAAAGACCCTGTGAATTATTCAGTGAGACAAGCAAGGGGGTTTCTAAAGAGTAGAAGCGGGGAGTGGTATGTATGCAGGAGGGCGGGAACTGTCCCTCTGTGTGTCTTCTCTAGATTAGTGATTTCTCTATCTCCAGCTAGGCCTCAGTTACCGTAGTGACAGACCATTGTCCAGCTCTAGGATTCCTGGGCTGGTGTGTTTATCTCCGTGAAAACCCCTGCTTCTCACTATGGTTTCTACAGAGATATCTCCCCACCCCCGCCCCATCCCAGTCTTTTCATTTTCTCAGTCATATAGATCAACAACTTTGGGTATATGAGACACCCTCCCCTAATTTAGAGAAAGCCAAACAGCTAAGGAGTATTCTGATTGGCTGACATGAAGGGGCAGGCTGGCCTAAGTGAGGTTGCCTGGCGGCTGTGATGGATTATGGCGCCTTCATAGCAACACCCTGCCTGCTTCTGCCTCTGCTCAAAGGAATGGGCTTAATGTGAACAGCTTGGGCCCAGTAGAAGGTGTGGCCAGTGTGGACTTTGGCACAGATTGGATCTCTTAGGGAGCTCAGGATTTCACATTTTGGTTTTATATAAGGTGAGGGCTTGATAAGAGAGATATAGGTCCTGTATACAGTATACAGAAACTGACTCAGGGTGGGGTAACCACACCCCAGCATAGGACCTTTGTCCTGAGGAGAACTGACAGTTATAATTACCGCCCTGGCTTCCACCAGGGCTTGACTTTCTCATATCAGCCTTTGTCTCTAGGTTTTCCTAGTTCTTTAGTCTTAGATGAACAACAGGTGTAGACAGCTTTGGGGGGCCTTCTGTTCCATTCTTGAGGGGAGGGTTGTTGAGTCCTTAGGTTCTAGGGAATGCTGAGTGTTTATCAGTGTACTGCCATAGAGTTCCTGAGCTGGAGGGCATCTTAGAACATGGAACATGGGACATTAGCAGTGAACAGAACTTAAAGCACAGGACAAAGAATGTCAGAGTGGGCATGGAACTCAGAACATCGAATAACAGCACTTAAAGGGATTTTAACAGTCAGCAGCCAGCAGACATTTATTAAGTGCTCAAATGCTTGAAATGGACAGGATCTCAGGTCAAGTGACTTAGAACAGAAAATGTCAGAGCTGGGAGAGAATTTAGAAATTACATAGTCTAATCTCCTCATTTTTTGTATGGGGAAATGAAGACCTACCCAGCAAGGGGAAATTACTTTTCCAAGATCACTGTTAGATGCTGGAGAAGTTAGCCCCTGCTTCCCTCCCAACCCCCACTACTGGTCTAGTCCTCTTTTTCCCATGAAGCCACCTCCAGCCTTGGTTGTACATGTATCCATAAGACACATCTGGCATATGTAAGTGAGTGCACATACATGTTTTCTGGCTCTCCTCCTCTTGTGGGCCTGCTATATGTCTGTATTTTCCTGGTGTTTCCTGTTTGCCTGAATCAAGTAGGGAAACCTGCCAGTCCAGTTTGTGGGAACAAAGGTAGCTTTTGTCACCCAAATCACTGCAACCTATCAGCTGAGTTGGGGGCTTTCTTTTGGAGGGGCTTGGGAGAACACAGGTACAGTGCTATCTTCCCCTGATGGTGAGCGCTGAGAACATTATCGTGGAACACACTTAAGAAGCATGGGGGAGGGGATGAACAGGTATTGTCTTCAAAATCCCTGCCCCCTTGTTGGGAAAACAGTTTTTTAAGAGTCTAAAATCTCTGATTCTAAGTGAAGAGAAAATTCTCAGAGTAATATAGTAACAGAAGTGAGCCAGTGGATTTTTTAAATAGGATTTAGAGTTAAAAGGGATTGTAAAAATGATCTAACCAATCTTGGCATTTTGCAGATGGGTAAACTGGGGCCCAGAGAAGAAATGCCCAGTCAGGGTCACCCAGGCTATGGAGAGTGTCAATCCCCACTCCTTCCCTACCTTTGTGCATATGGGAGCCCTTCTCCTTGCTCTGATCTCACCCCAAGCTGGGTCTCCTGAGTCCCATGCTGTACCTCTCCCCTTTCCCATAATCCCATGGGCCAGATATCACCTCTGTCAGACCTTGCATGGGTCTTCTCTGGCTCCCTTTTGAGATCAGTTGCCCTAACCAACTGTGACTAGGGGATGATTCTTGCTCTTGGTTTCTCTTTTCCTTCATGATCTCCTGACTCTAGAGCAAACTTTGCCTGTTTTTATTACACCCCCGTGTCTACATCCATTTTCTCTCTGCCTTGGGATCCTAAATTTAGAACTGGAAGGTACCCTAGTTGCTGTTAAAGTCAACCCCCTTATTTTAAGGATGAGGAAGCTGAGACACGAGGAGGTGATTGGTGATGGTCCTTGAAGAGGACCAAAATGACATCACTGCGTCGGGGTCAAGGTATAGTGTGTCCAACAGCCTGATCAGTCCAATATGAACTCGGAAGGCTCTATCACAGGTTGGGCACAAATTGTCCATGTGAACATGTGGAATGGAGATGTCTTTAAACTTGCAAACTCACTTTTTCTTTGACTTCAGACAGAAGTGAAGGGTATAAGGCAGAATTTGAACCCAGTTTCAAAACTCTAAATTCAGTGCCCTGCCCACCACACCAGAGACAATTGTTCAAAAGCCCCAGGTCTGGTCTGGGTAACTAAGGTTGGGAGTATATCCCTCCCCTGGCCCCACTATCTGCCACCACCCATAATAAGCACCTGTCCCCTCAGTGCCCCACGGGATGGGTGGGGCAGGTGGTTGGACTGCTCACTTTTCCTGTTTGCCTCTTTTATCTGGGGAAAGAAGATAAATCTGTCTGTTAGGATGGGCTCTGGCCTTGTTACACAAAACCAATTAGTATCTGGGGGGTTCTTTTTAGAGTCAACCTGTGATTTCATTGGCATAGGGAATTCCCAGTGAGCCCTGCACACTTCAGATAGCTGCACCTTTTCTGTCACTGACAAGTTACCAATGTGATGCAGCCCAGTATATGTTTGAAGAGGGCTTAAACCCTAGTCAGAGATATTCCTGATTCTGAGTTTTTCTGCATGTTAAGAGAATCATATGGTTCATTTTATCCCAACATGCATTTATGAAACCAGACATCATGGTAAGCAGTGGGAATACAAGAGCCAAAAGGAAAGCAGCCCTTTAGCTACCCTGTTCTACAGAGCTCAGTCCTGAGAGCTAAGAATGGTTTTTACATTTGACATTTCTTTTCTTAGTTTCTGGGGCCATACCAGAACTGGCAGCAGGCTGAATTTGGCCCAAGGGCCACCCCTGATCTAGTCCAGTGCCATCCACAGATGAGGAAATAGAGAACCAGACAAAGGAAGTAACTTCCCTAAGGTCACACAAGTCTTAAATGAAAGATCTGGGATGCCAATGAAGAGAAGGGAGGACTCTTCTTGGGCTGAAGATTCAAGGTCTTGAGGGAGACACACATACAACAGATAATAGTATATTTGTTTCTTCCTTACACAGTGTCCCCACTGTCCCGGTGAAGAATCTCAATGGGTCCAGTCCTGTGAATCCTGCCTTAGCAGGTAAGAGGAACCCCTTGGCTTTTCCCCCAGTAACAGCAGCTGCCTGGCGCACAGATAAGAGGAGGGAAGTACATAACAAATGGGATACTTTTCTACTCCTGCTTTTTTCCTCCTTTTTACTTAAAAGTTTAACCATTGTCTTTGGGTTCTATACCACAGACATTTCCATATTTAACTCTCCCTTCTACCCCATCTCCATCACACATACAACTCACACATACACACACACAAAATTTCTTTTAACAAAGAAAGGTAGTTAAACCAAACTAGTACAGCAGCCATATATGATAGGGTATGCAACATTACACAGTCATAGGTCCCCCATTCTCCTTTATCCTCCAGCGCCAAGAGTGACCACTAGAGTAACACTGTATCATTTTCCTTTTGTCATTTGTTTTTTGTGTCTTCCTGTTTGTCATTGTGTCATTATGTAATTCTTCTATTGATTCTGTTTCCTTTCCTCCATCCTCCATCATATCCATATTTCCATGTGTCTCTGCTTTCTGCCTATTCATCATTTCTTGGGACCCAGTAACAAAGTTAGTCACAGTTCATTCCATGAATGCATCAACCGATGAGTACACACTGTTTCTGGTTATTTGCTCCCACAAAAGTTGCTACTCCAATTATTGTGGCCTCAATGGGACCTTTCTGACTTTGACCTTCTTGGGTTATGTAATACCTATGATTTTATAGATGCACATTTTCTTAATGCCACAAAATGGAACCTCTCCATGGTCTGTGGTAATTTGTTTTGTGATCATTCAAGGCCCATGTGTTGGAAGGCTTAAAGCCTGCATTGAACAATGATGTGGAAGAGATACAATTGTCAACCTGTGCCTAGGCAAACTAGGCTTATTCTGGCTCTGTTTGAGTGTGGCAGGTGGGACTTGGAGTGAAGAAAATAAAGGGAAAGATTTCTTTTGTCAGAGAGAAAGGATTTGAATGTCCTTTGGAAACAAAAGGGGGATTTGAGGGGGGATGGGCAAGGTGATGCTTGAGAAAATCCAGAAAGAGAGGAGTAGAGGTTGGGGTCAAGGGTGAGTCATTGAATGTTAGGAGACTGGGAGGGAAAGGAATGGGGCATCCTCATGAATTCCTCATCTTTTCATTTTTTCCTGTTCCCCTTTTAGGAATCACAGGAATCCTCATGAGTGCTGCAGGATTGCCTGTGTGCCTCACCAGGCCACCTAAGCTGGTCCTGCATCCTCCTCCTGTCAGCAAGAGCGAAATCAAGTCTATCCCAGGGGTCTCCAACACAAGCCGCAAGACCACCAAAAAACAAGCGAAGAAAGGTATCCCCCTCTCAGTTTCACTGGGGAGTAGGAGGTCAGAAGAGCTCTGCCACTAACTAACTGTGTATCCTTAGGCAAGTCACTTCCACTTTCTGGGTGTCAGGTTCCTTATCTGAAAAACACAGGATTAAACCAGATGGCCTGGTCCATTTCCCAGTTGCTGGTATCTTACGTTCTAAGGGTCTGTTCAGATCTTTCATTTTCTCTTGTAAGGTCTCTCCTGTCTCCAACCTGCTGGACTCCAAGGGCCCTCCCAGATCTGATGTTCCATGTTCTATGTTCCTTCCCAACTCTCATATTCTGTGTTCTAAGGGCTTCCCACTCTGACATTCCATATTCTAAGGTTACTCTATATCTAATATTTGCTGATTCCATGACTTCCCTTCTTTGGACTTTAGCTTCCTCTTCTATCAACTGCTACTTGTCCTCCCTACCTTATGGGCATATTGTGTGTGTCAAATGAAGGAAATCTAAATGGAAGCACTTTGAAACCTAGAAAGCACAAGACAACTGGGAGAGATTCTTCCTCTTCTTGTTACCCAGGTGTGACCAGAAGAGGACTACGTCTCCACCCCAGCCCTATGGCTGATGTTTCCTCGGACTCCTGTCCCATTGTCCAGCTCTTCAGATGGGACCACTCCTTCCAGAATGATGACTTTTCTCTGACAGATTTTGGTGTCCTAGAAGGAAGCCTGGAGTCCCAGGCTTAGTCCCCCAATTCTTCCACCTAACATAATGCATGATCTTGTATAAATCATGGACCTCCCTTCACTTCCTCCTTCTGTAAAATGAAGGCCTTAGATGAGATGACTTCTGAGGTTTCTGCCATTCCTGATATCTAGTAGTTCCACAAAGGAATCTTCTTCCCCCATTCCCTTTTCTCTCAGTGCTCACTTCTTTGATCCAACCCTTCTCAGACCCTCTCCTACTACAGGACCACTCTTAGCTTCTAAGCAGGACTCAATAGTCTCTAAGCTTTTTTCCAGCTCTTATTAAGATAATAGCTGTATGTGTGTGTGTGTGTGTGTGTGTGTGTGTGTGTATGTGTGTGTGTGTGTGTGTGTGTGTGTGTGCGTGTGTAGATTTTATCGCCTTGCTAGACTGTGAGGTCCATGAGACCTAGGACTCGGTTTACCTGAACTTTATTCCTCCCTAGTACTCTAGACTCAGAGGAATAGATACTTAATAAATGTTGCACATGTTTGTCATTATCATTGTCCTTTACATGACCCCCTATCATATCTTATGCCTACAGGAAAGACTCCAGAAGAAGTACTGAAAAAGTACCTGCAGAAAGTGCGTCACCCCCCAGATGAGGTGAGTCACCGGAGGGAGGGTACAGACTGGGAAGGCCAATTTAGGCTTCAGATATTTATCACTATCTCCTGCACTGTTAAATGGTTCAGTGGTCACCTCCTCAATGGTTGGCCTGATTCCATATCTACCAAAATAACCTCCTTCAGGCATGGGTCTGACCATGTTACCCCTCCTCTCAAAGACCTTCCATAGCCCCCTCTTGCCTCTAATGTATATTAGAAAGCCCATTAGAAAGTCATAGGTTCTTTGCCTTTTTTTGTATCATGAACCCCTTTGATGGACTAAGTGAAGTCTATGAAGCCTTTCTGAGAAAAATGTTTTTAGATGCCTAAAATAAAATACATAAAATTTTACACTGAAATATAGTTTTCAAAATATAGACATTCATGTATATGTGTGTTTCTGTATATAAATATATATATACTCATCCATGTGTACATACACACATGCATAATCATGCAAGGTCCCAGACCCCAGGTTAAGACCCCCTGCCCTAGTTTGTCATTTAAGGCCCTTCTACAATCTGGATCTAGTCTCAGCCCTTCTACTTTCTGTCTGTCTTTCCTTCAAAGGGAGTGCCAGTCCCCTAACTTCCGTAGGCTTAAAATTTCCCATCTGTAAAGTGGGAGATGGGAGTCAGGGTTGGTCTGGATGACCTTTAAGGTCCCTTCCAACTCTAAATCTTATGAAACTTGAGTTAGAGTCCAAGCCCTGGTACTGAGGAGCAGTGTGACCTTGGGTAAGTCTCTTCCCTGTTATGGGTTTCCATTTTCCACTCTGTGATGCTTATGATCTGAGGAACCTTTTTCTTCATGTGCCCCCTCCGCCCCCTCAAGGATTGTACCATCTGCATGGAACGCCTTGCGGCACCATCAGGTTATAAGGGCCCCCAGCCAACAGTCAAGCCAGACCTGGTGGGGAAGCTGTCCAAGTGTGGTCACATCTATCACCTGCATTGCCTGGTTGCCATGTACAATAATGGAAACAAGGTATGTGTTGGGGTCATGGGCTCTCAGCTTGTCTGGTCCATCTAGGACCCCTAGGAAGAAGATGACATTTGTTGGCAGCTTGGGTGCCACCTTGGTCAGATCTGAGACTTTCTACATTGGTCATTTCTGGGTAACACCTTTTGAAAAGGGCATTTAAAAATGGGGCATATCCAGAGGTGGTTAACCAGGATGATGAGGGCTTCAGTTCCATGTCCTATTCAGATCCACTGAAGAGTATTCAGCCTGGAGAGAAAGAAATCTCAGAGTAGTGTTGTGATGATAGCTAGCTGTGTCCAAGTATTTAAAGGGCCGTCATGCAAAAGAGGTATTAGACACTCTCTACACAGCCCCAGAGGCAGAAGTAGGAGCCATGAATGGAAGTGGAAAGAAACAAACTTGGATTCGAGTTCAGGAAGAACCTTCCAACAATAAGAGTGATCCCAAAGTGAAATGGGAGTCCTGAGGAGGGAGGGAATTTCCCCTCACTGGAGAGTTTTGGTCAAAGTTGATGACTCTTCTTTGAGTATTTTGTAGAGAGGTATTTCTGATTGGGTACAGGCTAGACAAGATGGCAACTGAAGTCCATTATAACCTGGAGATTCTGGGATTCTCTGGTGTCTCAAAAAGGAAAAATCAGTATGGGTCAAAGGAATTTCTAGACGCTTCCAAGTAGAGGTGGGTCTTAAGCTGATTCTGTGGCCAAGAATCTGTGACCTCCAGTGCAAGGCCTGCTTGGAATTGGCAGAATTGTTAAGCTGGCCAACTTTGGCATTAGTGGCATCATCTTTGGGCTTTTGGACCCTGTTGTGCTATCTTGTTCCTTAAAAAATGTTACTTGTATAGCTCACAACACCTAGCACAGCACTAATCTCATAATCAAGATTTAAAAAGCAGAGTAAGAGTCCATATCATCCTAGTAGTTTATACCCTTTTAAGAGCTTTGTTGAGGTAGATCAACTGATGTTGCAGGGGAGAAAGCAGGTGCAGAGTGAAGTGAGTCGCTTCATGGACACATGGAAAAATTGGCAGGGCAAGGGAACTTGAGCTTTTTTTTTTTTTTTTACAAACTCAGAGACTATCAGAATTGGTTGGAACCTTAGAACAAAGAATTTCAGATCTGGGAAGAATCTTAGAGTACAGAATGTCAGAACTGGGGGGAAACCTTAGAACTTAGAATTTTGGAGCTGGGAGGGCCCTTAGAACATAAAATGTCAGATCTGGGAGGCACCTTAGAGTACAGATTGTCAGGCCTTCAAGGGATCTTAGAACATAGAGCATAGAATGTCAAAGCTGAGCAAAGCTTGAGAGCCTAGAATTCACATAATTTGAGAGTAGGCAGGGACCATCTCAGCAGCTCTAGTCTAATTCATATATAAAACATTAATGTACTTAATAGGCAACATCGGTTTGTCAGAGCTGGAAAGGACCTTAGAACATAGAACATGGAATGTTAGAGCTGGTACCAACTTCTACACACAAAATCTTAGAACCATATGTAATATAAATACAATATCAGAGCTCAGAGGGGCCTTAAATGTAATGGAGTCCAGTGCTGTTATTTTGTAGTTGAGGTTGCTGAATCTCCAAAAGGAGAAATGACCTGTCCTGGGTCACATGGCTGGTGCCCACTAAAACCCTGCTGTTTTCTGACTGCTTTCTATGGTTCTTCCCACTATATTATACCACTTATTCAGGAAAAATGGAAGTGGGTGAGGGGTAAGAGGTCTATTCTGAACTTGAGCTGCTTTCATATTTTCCTCTGCCTGAAGATTTTATCCAAGTCTGTCTCATTTCAGCTGTTTTTGTCCCTTGCCTCCTCTTTAGGATGGAAGTTTGCAATGTCCAACCTGCAAAACCATTTATGGTGTTAAGACAGGCACCCAGCCTCCTGGGAAAATGGAGTATCATCTCATCCCCCACTCCCTGCCTGGGCACCCAGACTGTAAAACCATCAGGATAATCTACAATATCCCCCCAGGGATTCAGGTGAGAATAGATGTACCCATGTCCTGCCCCAAGTGGACCCTTTGTCTTCAGGAAGTCTTTAGTTTGAAACGTGCTCAGGTGCTAATGGGAAGCCTTTCTCTAACAATAATACATGACAGCGACAGAAACACATTTCTCCAGTGCTTCCTTTTCATTCATAAAAAGGATTTTCCTTACAACAACCCTAGAAGGGAGGGAGTCCCAAAGCTCTTAGTGCCATTTTACAGATAAGGAAGCCACGGCTTGGAGAAGGGAGATCTCCCCATCCATCCAATTTTACACAACTAGCAAGAGTCAGACCTGGCATTTGAGTGTTTACCAGCTGTCACTCATGCTTACCAGCCTCACAAGGCTTTTTTTTTGGGTTCCAAGAACCCTAGCAGATGTATTGATTGTCCTTTAAAAACTGGGCACATAGTCATTGGCGGGGTTGGAGAACTTGAGCTGTGATCTCTTTAATGTCAGAGAATGTCAGGGCTTAGAACATGGAATGTCAGAGCTGGGTGGAACCTTAGAACATGGAATGTCAGATCTGGCAGGGGGCTTAGAACATGAAATATAAGAACTGGCAGGAATAGATGCGGGTAGCCTGTATCCACACCTGCCTCTCCTTCTTATACTGATGAATATTGATTGATTGAGGAGAACTGAAAACAGCAGAGGTTGGGTGTTTTTGCCATTTCAAATGCTTTGAAAAACACTTTTTGTGTTTCTTTTATTTCCTCAGGGACCAGAACACCCGAATCCTGGGAAGAGCTTCACTGCGCGGGGTTTCCCTCGACATTGTTACCTCCCAGATAGTGAGAAAGGGAGGAAGGTGAGAATTTTTTTCCTAAGGTCAAGGAATTTATTTCTAACTTGGAATCTTGAGCTTTTCTTCTTACCAAGTACAGAATAAAGAGACCTGGGGTCATCCCCAGCCTATTCTCTCTGGTCAGGAGGTGACACTGACCTGGAAGCAGTAGCCAGAGTAGTCCTTTGGCCAGAGAGAATGTGTTCCTCCCTCTACAATCTGGATCTTGATAGGAATTAGACTCCTCCTCTCCTCTGCAGCTCCCCAGGCTATGTCTTTCTCTATGGGGGCATTTTGCTTCCTTTCCCTCTGGCTGACATATACTTAGTCTCAACTGACTGTGATGCAGTTAGTCTTAAATTCTTAACCTGGGATCTGTGACTGGGAACTCTTTAAAAATTTTAAGTTTTTTACTGTTTTAATAACTGTATTTCAAGACAATATTTCCTTTGAAGGAAACTGTATTTCCTTTGAAATCTCATGTATTTTAAAAACATGAGTCTGAAAACAGGCTTCCCCAGACTATTAGAAGGGTCCAGAATATTAAAAAAATGAAGAACCCTTACTCTAAAAAGAGAAGGAGATTTAACTGATGTGTAGGAGAAGGGCAATCTGGCCAGGAGTCCCAAGACCTGGAGTTTAGCCAAGTCCCTTTCGCCAACCCAGGACAAATCCATTCACCTTCCTAAAAGGCCTCAGATTCTCATGTCAAATAAGGATAATAATACTTGTTCTCTTTATCTCACTGGCTTGTTGTGAGGATTAAATATGATAATTAATGTGGGAATGATTTGAAAAGCATAGCACATTACACATGGGAGTTATCATTAACTAGATGAAAAGTCATGGGTCTGGTTGGGTTGTGGCTAAGTTAATTATGAGGAGGCTTATCTCTCCACATGTGCATGGCTACACCACTCAGGACACCCTTAATTATAAGCCTATTAAGAGCTCTGGCCATGTCTCATCTTTGACAATAATAACAACATTTATAGAACATTTTACAAAGAACTTGCGTACCCATTATCTCATTTAATTTTCACACAACCCTGCAAGGTAGGTAGCATGTGTTTCATTATTCCTGTTTTCTAGACAAAGGAAGATGCTTCCATATTTTGAAAGGGGAGGAAACTGAGGCTTGAGAAGTGAGGGTCGCAGTCAGGACTCCAATCTGGGCCTTTCCGACTCTTCAGGCTGGAACTGTACAATCGTATGAGGGCCAGGCCATCAGATCCCACTACTACTTCACTCATCATCCTGGCCCTAGGACCATTCTTGACTCAGATACATGATATGACCTTGTTGTCTGACCCTTTTGTGAAGCCATAGATGCCTCTAGAAGAGGCAAATAAAGCAAAAAGCATTTATAAAACATTTAATATATGCCAGACTCAAGATAACAAACAATGACTTCCTACCCTCAAGGAATTTGAATTCTATACCTTGTGGAGGAGAATGGTACCCAGGGAAGAGAGTTGTGTTCTAAGAAATTATAGGGATACCAAGTAGAGCCAGAGGACAGTTAATGGCATTACCCTTTCCTGATGCAAAGCGGGGAAGGGGCAAGATGGCCTAGGGGGAACAGAGAGCATTATTTCCTGAATTGAGGTCTAGGCCTATATGGCCTGAAAATGCTGCTTCAGTTTCAGAATGTCAGAGTAGAACTGGGGTTTCAGGCCAGGTCTCCAGGACAAATTTGCTTTCCACAGTTCATTCATTTCCCTCCCTAAGTCTCAATTTTCTCATCTATAAAATGGAAGGGCTAGATTTAATGATGTCTAATACCCTTCCCAGCTCAGACATTCTGTGTTATGAAATCCCTTCTGGCTTTGAAACCACAGAAGCTACATTCCAACACTCTGTTCTTGATTCTCCTCTCCCAGTTCTGACATCCCATGTTGTAAAGTCCAATCTGGCTCTGGTTTTCTGTGGTATCTGTTCAGAGGCAGCTAGGTGGTATAGCAGGTAGAGTGCTGGTCCTGGAATCAAGAAGATCAACTCCAGCCTCAGACACTTCTTAACTCTGTAACCCTGATCAAATCACTGCATCTCTCTCTGCTTCAGTTTCATCAGCTGTAAAATGGGGATAGTAATGGCACCCACCTCTCAAGGTTGTGAGGATCAAATGAGAAGATATTATTAAATGCTTATTCCCTTTTCTAAGATTCTTGTCATTTCTGACTGTGAGTCTACAAAGGTGATGTTCTGAAACCCTTGAGAGGGGGAAAATAGAAATGACGCTGGTGTTGATGAGGAGACAAGGCAAGGGGGAATAGGGGAAGGCTTCATGATCAAGAAAGATGTGGTTCAGAGCTGAAGGGTGGGCTTAGAAGGCTACATAGTGATGACTCTGGATGCTGAGTAGGAACAATTTAGAGCCTCAAGTCTGTGTCTCGATGTCTGTCTGACTTTGTACCCAGGCCTTTTCTTCCCTCTGTCATCATTCCCAGGTGCTGAAGTTGTTGCTGGTAGCCTGGGATCGGAGACTGATCTTTGCTGTGGGCACCTCCAGCACCACAGGCGAGTCTGACACAGTCATCTGGAATGAAGTCCACCACAAGACAGAGTTTGGCTCCAACCTCACGGGCCATGGCTACCCAGATGCCAATTACCTGGACAACGTGCTAGCTGAGCTAGCTGCCCAGGGCATCGCAGAGGATAGCGCTGCCTTGGAGAAGGACTGATACCTGAAGGAAACATGATAGGGAGAGGGCTGAACACCATGGGGCCAAAAGTTGAGTGAGGGTCCCTTCCCCTTTGCTTCACTTTCTGCCCTTACGGGTGACAGCCCAATGTATAGGCTATGTCATTCATAAACCTCATCAGATATAAGAGGGAACATG
Organism: Notamacropus eugenii; assembly: GCF_028372415.1. Taxonomy (NCBI): domain Eukaryota; kingdom Metazoa; phylum Chordata; class Mammalia; order Diprotodontia; family Macropodidae; genus Notamacropus; species Notamacropus eugenii. The sequence continues at coordinate 5,162,473 of NC_092873.1, forward strand.
GGACAGAAAATCCCACTTACCATGTTCTCCATGAGACTGTAGTCCTGGGGAACAAGGAATCCCCCTAGTGGGGAGCTTGGCCAGCGTACTGGCTAAACGAGGTGTGGTGATCACTCCACACCGTGGGCCTTGTGAAGTTGGAGGCTCCATCCTCTTGGAGTCTCTCCTTGGTGTTTACACTCTGCTTCAAGAGCAGAGTTTTAGCTCCCTCTTCTCTTAAGGGAAGGGGGCAGGGCCCTCACTGTGCTGGGTGGGTGGGAGGGAGGGGGTGGAACCGGTTAAATCGCTGTGACATTGAATGCCTTGACCAATGTGGGGTCAGAATGATTGCTCTTGATGAGGAGAGAGGCTTTTGCAAAAGCCTCTGGGAGTATCATCACCACAACCTGCTCCCTCCAACTTCTCAAATGTGGCTGTTGGTTCTCTATGATTGATGGCTCCTGGGGTTTCTTCTCTGGGATGGTCACTTCGGCCTCTGCTTCATCAACTGGAATTGAGCCTAAGTCTGCTCTGCCCAGAGTTGTTGTTCAGGCTTCCACCCAAGACCCTCCATTCTCTTGCCCCCTTCCAGGTCCGTCCTAGCCAGCATCTGAACTGTGCTCAGGGAAAGAAGGCCTTTCCAACCTTTTTCCCTCCTGACTCGTGTCAGCCTAGCCAAATAGAGACCTGGTTCCCTTAAGTTCATGTGTTCACTGTGAGTTGAGTCCATACCAGACTCTGTCCCATCTGTGTACGTGCCATGGGAAACATTCCTTATCTCCATGAAGCACCTATTTGCTCCCCTCCCCCATCCCTTTTTTGAGCTGGTATCAGCCCCAGTCCCAGTTTTTCCATGTATACCTAACCTATTTGAACTGGGATCCAAAAAGAACCAACTCACATGCCCATCATTTTCCCTCAGCTCTTAAGCATCCCACTATGAAACTGGAATGTGATTTGTTACAGCCTGTGAAAGGACCAAGTACAAAGAAGGAGGTTAGAGAAGAAGAATGGGAAGGCCTAGATCATCATCTCTAACAATGACCAGATAAGATTAGAACCATGGACAGCTATTCACCCACCCACTCTAGGCCTCCTTCTGTCTGTCCCTTGCTAGAGAGAAGAGATTTAGAGGTGGAAGAAACTATTGAGGCCATCTATTCTATTCTATTCCCCTCTGTTACAGATGAGGAAACTGAGGCCCAGAAAAGTGCAAAGATTTGCTTAATGTCCCACAGATAGTAATTAGAACTGAGAATTGAACCCGTCTTCTGACTTCAAATGCTGTGTTCTTTCTACACACCAGGTTGCCTCCATTATATTTTTTACCTGGCAGTAGAAAAGGAGAGACCCCCATGTTCTGGATCTGTTTCAGCCTAGGTTAAAACTTAGTTGAGTTCTTAACTTATTCTGAAGTGGCATACAATCCACCCCACCCACATCTGGTCTAGGCTATGTCTGAACTGTGTCCCTGGGGGAGGGGTTCCTTTAACCCAAACTTCTCTTTTTCTATCAGCTCCCAGTGGAGGTGGAATTAGGGTTCAGAGAGGAGAGAAGGGCAAACTCTATTTCCCTTTTGAAGAAGGTGGGTTCTTTGAACTGTGTGTATGGGGGAGATTTCCCCTGGATGTGGATTTAAATTTATATGCCTCATGTTTTGGGGGCCTGACGTATATATGTACATATATTTCATAAAGTTTGGAAGGTTTTTGATGGTACTTCAGTAAGGACTGGAGGCCAGCCCCGTGGGCTGCTTGTGGAAAATCCATTTTGAAATGATGGTGGCCAGGGGCTCTATGACCCAATTTCCACCCAATGGAAAAAGAAAATGCTGATGCAGAGATCTAGAACCCATTTCAAATTGCTGCTGGCAATGGAAGGTATTTGGGAAACCACCATTGACTTCCTCTAGAGAGAACACTGATAGGAATTTCTGGTCCCTTCATGGAATGACCCACCATTTTATTTTTAGTTTTTTCTGTTCCTCCCATGAAAGACTTGTCATTTTCTCTTACTAGTGACTGGAGGTCAGACAGTTACACTCACTGTAGACCTTGAAATTTCTCCCACCTTCCCAATTTTATCTCCACAAGGTGACAGCCATGAAAACAGTAACCCTTCATATGGGTCATCTAACACTATTCCCCATTGCCTCCACAGTGCTACAAAAGGAAGAGCTACGAGTGCCTTTCCTTTGGAGATTCAGGCCCTGTGTTTTAGTAGTTCTTGGTTATGCAAAACTTATTTTTTCAACCACAAATTGAAACACATGATGTGGCAGAGGATACTACTCAGAAATTGGCTTTCATTTTCCTGACACAGGGTTGTGTTGCTGCCACACACCTGGTGCAAGGTACTCTTGTTTGTTACCCTTGTAAATTCTCTGGGCTTGTCAATACTGGAGAGGTTGGGGAACCAGCAAAGTTGGAATGGATGAAGGGATTGAAAGGAGTAGAAGTTAAAGGGGGGAAGTAAGGGTTGTTGGCCAGTGAGAAATGGGTGTGAAAGAATAATAAAGTGAGTGGTTTGACTGAGGACCAGGCCAGGTACAAGGAAGATTAGGATGGGGGTAGTAGGAGTATGAGCCACAAGAGAATGAGAGCCCAGGGAATTCATCAAGGTTGGTCAGCTTACCACTTGGCTTGTCTTGAGCAGTTAGAATTCATCAGCTTCCTTTTCCATAAGATGTCTAAGCTGTGTTCATGTTCCATTTTCTCTGCCTCTTTAAGGATATTAGTTGAGGGGGGGGGGGGGGGGAGGTACTTCATCTACCCTAGTCCAGCTCCTTCAGATTAAAGCATTCAGTGTTCATTAGGTCCTAAAGGTTCACAGGAGCATAGATTCTGAACTGGAAGAGACTTTGTAGATCACTGAGTCCAACTGTCTCATGTTATAGATGAGGAGATTAACATCTGGAAGGGTGAGAGTATTTCCCCAAGGTCACATAAATAGTAAGTGGCAGAATCCATACCCAGAGCCCTGTCCCTAGCACCTATACTGCGAAATTTTCCCTTCTTTACTATGCCAGCCGAGGGTGGGGGCATTTCTCAGCTCCTTCCCCTTTGCCAAGCAAGAAAGGTACTGGCTCTTAAAAGTGTACCCTGTGGCCTATAATCCAAATGTGTTGTCAGTGGGTATACGCCCTCCCACTGGCAAAGGGAAGTCTTTAAAGGTCCTGTCCTTTAACCTAGTCATGTGGCTCAGGAGCCTCCTGACTTATCTCTGCAAAAGCTAAGGAGAGAGCTCCAAGAACTCTGGTCCCGTGAGGCCTTTGGCAAATGCCTGACCTGCCCATGGGTTTGGTCCCAGGCGGAGCAGACTTCCCTGGAGTCCCTGCTGCATATCCATTGCCTGCCCGGGAGAGAGCTCTCGTCCTGCCCCTCACCATCCCAGCACCAGCAATGATCTGGGCCCTGCCTTCAATCTGAGACCTCCTCTAGGCATGGTGAATGGGGTTGGAGGAACAGGGGCAGTCCCTGCAAACCCCATCCCGTGTATACGTGGGAGGTGTGTGAGTGTGTGTGTGAGCGTGCGCGCATGTGTATGTGGCTTTTCTTTTTCTTCTTTGTATAATTTGGAGTTGTCTGTGTTTTTATACTTGGTCAGGAACCTGTGGCATCCTGAGGTCCCACTGACGTGATGAGCATGAGGGGAAGCGAGGTGGATGGGCCATTGGGACAGAGAAGGTCCCTGCCTTCCACCTGTCTGTTGTTGTTGGAATTGATTTGGGGCTTTGGGGGGAGGTGGGAGGGAGTGGGCGAATGTCCTGATGTATTATTGATTTATTTGTTTAAAAAAAAAGTGGTTGGTTTTTTGTTTGTCTTTTTTGGCTGTCTGTGCTGTATTGCTCTGCGAGAGGACAGCGACACCTCGTGCCCATGAGGATTGTGTGCAGAAAAATAAAAGGAGAATTCTCAGTGTCCCCGCAGTCTTCTTGATGTCAGTCTGTGCATCTCTGTTGGTCTCTGTGTGGTGCTGGGGCTTCCTTCTAGGAACTGCTAGGACAGTTAGGGGGAATCCCTTAGGGGACTAAGTTAGCTGACTTATTTTCCCTACCACAATTAATGAACTGGGCAGCAGAAAACAAGGAAATTCATTGATTCTTGGGGCTTTTCTCCCCTCCCCAACCCACCTCCAATTTGCTTTCTACTCAGGGATTCCTTGATTACCCACTTACTCCCTCCTTCCAGACTTTTTTCATTCAAGAATTATTCATTAAGAATTCTAGTACAGAAGTGGTCTGCAATGAATGCAAAATCGTATAGACAAAAAAATTCAACTCCTCTTTTCTCTTATGTACTAATAATAGCTAGTGTTTATACAGGTCTTTCAGGTTTGAAAAGTGTTTTTCAAGGCAGCTGAGCAGTACAGTGGATTGAGCACTGGTCTTGAAGTCACAAAGACTCATCTTTTTGAGTTCAAATCTGGCTTCAAATACATGTGCGATTTCATTTGATCTTCTCAATAATTCTGTGAGATAGGTGCTATTATTATTCCCATTTTACAGATGAGGAAACTGAGGCTGAGAGACTGAGTAATTTGCCCAAGGCGATATACCTATAAATTTCTGAGTCAGACTTTGAACGTTCTTGATTCTCAAACTAATTGACTATATCATTTAGATAAAAGGAACTTCTCAGTTCTTTTACATTTCATCGCAAACAGTTTTCAGTCAGATTCCCTACTAGTATATTCAGTGTACTAATGTGCCTGGCACCATACTAAGTGCTTTATAAACAGCAGGTGTCACTGGAGGGAGGGACCAGGATGGCAGGTACCTCAGTGGCACAGGTTAGACATGCAGAAATCTCCCCTGGAGGGACCCACCTTTTATCTTCTTCCATACTGCATTGAAGCTTCTTTCTCTCTCTGATCCTTTAGATGAAGGTCACTTTCTGCCCAGCTGTAGGCCTGTGATCAGAATTCAGGGCACCCCCTAGAAGCTATTAGCAGGAACGTAGTTGAGATACTAGGAAGGATGGATGCTGCCTCCAGGTTTAAACTACACAAAATGACTGCATGTGTATGATCAGTCCTCCATGGACTGAATGCATTCACATCATTCAGAAACAATGTGCAATAGCCTGCCTTAAACTTGTCTTAATGCCTTTACCTGTATAATTCTATTAGTTGGAATAATTTCCCCACCTCCTCTTTCTACCCATAGATTTAAAAAAAAAAAAAACTTTTTGTCTCCTGGATATATTAAAATCAGGCGGAAAGCCTTTGGTTGCAGGGTTGTTTTTTTTAATTCATCTCTAGGTTATTCTCAGTTTTACTTTTTGAAGAGCCTAAGATCACCCCCAGTATAATTGACCTTTTAGGGATGGCATGGGAAGGATTCAATTTCAACAGACATTAAGAATCTAAGTGAGTGGACCTATGCTCAGAGGATATGGGGGCAGGGTGTGGAATGACAGTGCCTATCCTCAAGGAATTAGTTTGCTGCAAAATTAGGAGATATACACAGCAAACATAATATGAGGTAGGGAATGATAGGAGCAAAGGGGAGAACCATTCAAATTACACCAGGAAAATGAGGTAGGAGAGAACCCTTTCAACAGGGGGTTACCTGAAAAGGCTTCATAGAAGAGGGTGTGATATCTGAGCTACACTCTAAAGACAGAGAATTTCAACAGGAAGAGATGAGGAGGGAAAGGATTCATTGGTAAGCTACTACCCTGCTTGTGCTAGCCAGAGAAATTGAAGAGTTCTACTGGTATCTGTGTGACCTTGTGTGAGTCATATCATCTGTCTAGAACCTGATTTGGAGGAGGTGCGGAAGATGGTGATGCAGAGGATGATAATGATAAGCAACTTTCATTTATATAGCTCATTCTGGATTGAAAAATTCCTTCCTTACAATAACCCTATGAAATTGAGGGTGTGAATATTTTTAATCCCATTTTAAAGAGAAGGACTTGGAGACTCAAAAAGGTAACTCTATTTGTCAAAGGTCACACAGCTAATGATTTGGCTGAGTGAGGTCTGGAACCCAGGTGTTCAAGACTGTTACATTATACTACTATACTCTCTGCTCCCTCCCAGCCTCAGTCAGGAATACTTTGAGTTCCTCAGGAACAGAAAAAAAAAAAAAAAGATTTCCTGTAAACTCAGAGATTAGCTCAACTCTCAGTTATACAATCTAGAAAGCAACAGAAGCATGAATAATCTCACTCGACAGAAACTAAAAAATATGTGTGGGGAGAAATCACATGATTAAGGGTAGTGGATGGGGAAGAAAGGAAGCTGAAAATTCTTCTGAATTTGGCGGGGAGGGCAAAGTCCAGATGGGATCCCATTCCCGAGATGACGGGGACTGAATAGATCTATAATTTCACTGGTTTAGGGAACTTCCAGATAAGGAAATTCCCCTCTGCCAATGCAGGTCAGCATCTCCTCAGAAAGTGAGTCTTAGAAAGTTGCCTGAGGCACTGAGGTTAAATGACTTGCCAGTGTTTGTCACAGTTGGGGACTTGAACTTCTTGAACTTCATCTTTTCATTTCAGAAGGCAGCTTTCTATCCACTATGCACTCAACATTCATAAAACATACAAACAAACCTTCAGATTAGGACTTTAAGGCTTGCCAAGAACTTTCCTCTAGGAAATACACTGAATTGAAATCAAGTGGCCCAATGGGGAAATAGGCTACAGTCAAATGGAGGCTGGGGTGAAATGCTTTCTGAGAATATGTCAGAGATACTCAAGAGATAAGGGTATTTTCTTTTCATGTCTATAAATTGCAGAGAAGGTGCTGAGCTACACTGGTTAAGGAAATTCCTCTTTTAGGAGTTTGCAACACTAAATTACAGGGTCAGGGTTCTTTTGATGATAATGTTGAATATTTCTTACCATTCCATTAAAAAATAAAGTGAATTATGATTATTTAATTCACTTTATGCTTGAGGATAATGGAGTAATGGTGACCAATCAATCAAAAATCATTTATTAAGTGCTTACTGTGTGCAAGGCACTGGGTTAAATGAAGCAGATAAAAAGAGAGACTAGAGCAGTGCCTCCCCTCAAAGGGATCTCTTTCTATTGTGACAGACAACATGCCATAGCTAAGGACATGCTAGATACAAAAGAGATGGAAAATAACCTGAGAAGGGAAGGCAGTGGGGGGAGGGGCAGAAAGGTGTTCTTCCAAAGGGGTGATTTAGGCTGAGACTTGAAAGTCCAGAAAACTAAGAGAAAAAATAGAGGAGAGACAGTCAGTGCAAAGGCATGGAGAGGGGACAGGGATGTTCCAGCAGGCTTTCTCCGTACTTTCTATTTGGATAGAGAGTGGAACCTATCCTTCCATCTATCCCACCCCTGCCAGCTAGGTGTCTCCTCTCCCAGCCCTGTATTCAATGAATGGTAGATTTCCTGCCTCCATAAAGGAGCCCAAGGTAAAATCGTTTTGGGGATAGTGGTGTGTGAGCCCTGAGAGCTAAATATCCTGTTGAAAAGAAGTGTCCTGTTGAGAAGAAACTTGGATAGAAACTGAATGGTTTTCATGACTGACGGATTGGAATTCCTATTTCCCCTAGGGCAGCAGCATCTTTCCAATCAATTTATCCTCTTTCCTTTCCCACTGTTCTCAAGATATCCTTGGAGCAGAAACATTTGACAGCTGCACAACAAAATAAGTCTGAGAATTTTATGACCCTCTTGGAAGGACCACCATTGGTCTGAACCATGTAATGCTGAATGAGGGGTTTTTAAAGAAAGTAGGGTTGGAATGGGTTGGAGAAGGAAGAAAGAATACTCCATGATAGCCCAAGACCGTTAATAGAACCTGTGCTGTCCCAGTGAAGTGAGTCCCCAAAGACAGAGACCCAGACATTTAATTTCTTACTCTTCTAGTCCACCATTCACTATGTGTCCTTACAAAGAATCCACCCTACCCACGTCCAAGTATGGTTATCCTGTGCTTCTCCCCACCTGCCCCCTTCCTACATACTCTCTCATCTTCTCTCCCCACTCCCCAGTATGAACTTGGTGTCCAGAAGCCTGAAATATAGGCTTATTTTTTTCATTTAAAAGCAAACAAACTTGAAAAGATGATGCCATGATCATATTGGGAATTACTGCAGACAAAAATAAGCAACCTTACCCCTTCCTCCCCATCAGTTTCTCAGGCTACACAGGAAAATTTCAAAACCCTGCCTGACTACCCATTCCCCTGTTTGCTTTGATGTCTGTAGGTGGTGACTTTCAATCTCTAATTTTCAGTAACATTCTCTTTTCTTCCTCCTCCCCATCCCCTACTTGCTCACAGTGTGTGTTTATTGAATTATATTTTTACTTTGTTTTTCAGTTAATAAGCATCTATTTTCCCTTCCTCTTCCCCCATTCATTCTAAGATAAGTTAATATAGAATATCAATGCTGAGAAGGACCCCAAAATGCCAATGGTTCCCTGTACTCCTATATTCTGACATTCTATATCCTTATATTCTAAAATCTCTTCTGAGTCTGATTCTCTATGTTCTGAGACTGACAAGGATGTGGAATGCTAATGAGATCATTTAGACTTGAAACAAAGAGGCTGTCAGAGAATAGAGCTAGAAGATCCTTTTCCCATCTTTGTTCTTTATTTGAACTAAAAGAAGATAAAACATAAAATGTTACTCATAGCCTTTGATGGGACCTTAGAAATTAGAATCTAGATAATACCATAGCCCAACCCTCATCTCTCCATCTCCACCAAGAGAAAACTGAGGCCCAAGGAGATTAAGTGGAGCCAAGTAATTCCACCATTTTCCCAACCCCCAAGTAGAGAAGAGAAGGTCAATAAGTTTATTTGCTATTTGCTTTCTTAATTCCTGAGACAACGACAGCAGCAAAGAAACTAGAATGGGAGAGGAGAAGTCAGAGTAGAGAAGAAACTTAGAGCTCTAGACAGAGATCAGGTCAAATGATTCCCAGGCAGAAATTTAAACCGGTGAAGGACACTGCTCCTGGCTTAGCTCAACTGTGCCCCCCACTTCTCTTGATGCCCCATATTCAGCAGTAGCCTCCATCAAACTTTTATTTTCTTCTCCCACTTCTTCATACTCCCTTTTCTTATACCTACGACTGCCATAGATGGCCAGGGTGATCAGGCCTGCCAAGACAACAGTTACACCAGCTGTGATTCCAGCTGTTGCCCCACCGGATAAACCACTGCCAGACTCATGGATGAGTGTAATGGTCCTGCGGACCTCAGAAGGATCTGCCAACTTCCACAGACGGGTGCTGGGATCCTTGATCCATGACTTCTCACTTTCACTGCTGATAACCATCACAGTATTGGTGGCAGCCTGACTCATGAGAGGTGGCCGGGAGAAGGGAGGTAGCCTTGCAGGAGGCAGAGAGCCCCCAGTAAAGAGCCCTGCTTTGACACAGTAGGATACTTGGCAGCCGTCACTGATCAAAGCCAGGTGTTGGCTGAAACCTGCTGGGCACTTTTTCAGATAAGGTCCACCTTGATTCCTGGGATGGGATAAGTTCACCAAAGGATTCCCCATATCACAGCTGAAGAAACCACCAAAGGGCACAGAGAACCTGTAGCCCAGCTCATAGTCCTGGCTGGTGCAAACATGGAGACCATCCAAGAGCCTCAGTGGCAAATAGCCAGCTGGGCATGACTGGGCATTGGTCACAGGATTGATGGTCCTGCCACTAAAGAGACCACCAAAAAGGAAGCCTGAATTCTCAGGGACCTGGCCACTTGCCACACACCAGAAAGCTCTGAATTCAGCCTTTGCCACTCGGAACACATCCTCACATTCTTTCTTACAGAAAACCCACAGGTTGCACTTTCGGTGGCATTCCAGGAGGTTATAGCCTTCTTCTCTAAAATGGGAATGTAATAGGACTGGGGAATAATTTTCTGGACAGGAGAATCCTCCAGTGAGTGGATTCTTCTGCTCTAGTTCTGGGCACAGAAGCACAGCCTCCGTCCCTGAGATCTGGGTACATTCCTGATAAACTCCTCCAAAGGTAAAGTTGGTCATTTTTCCCTCACATGACCCATCATCCATATTGGCTTGGAAATTGAAGTTGGGAGAGTCTCTGTTGGTGCAACCAGGGTAAGTATTGAAGGTGTAATAACGCCTCACTGCCACTTCCACAGTTTTGGATAGCTTCTTCACCAAGGGGGCTGGCAGATCAGGCAAAGTGTCAGAATTGATGAAGAAATACAAGGGCAAACCAGAACGATCTATTGCTACCAAGTGGTTGGTGATGCCTTTTTGCCAGCCCTCAAGGGTGATACCTGGGTAAAAAGAGGTCCCACCAATGCTTGCAACCCTAGAGTTGGTTCGGTTGGAAAGGTAGTTCTTGTGAAAGACATCCTGGGAGGTATGATTATCTTCTATTTTGAAGTTGACGATATTGTGGAATGCCACCCCAGCAGATGTAGTAATGCTGCTTCGGGTAGTCTGGCTGTCATCTAAGAAGGAAGCCCTGATCTGATCCTCTTGTACTAAGATGGCTCCAGCATCCACACTGGTGATGACGTGAGTTCCATAGCTGAGGACCAGAAGTTCTGCCATGAAGTTAGCCATTCGAGTCTGGTTATTCTCCAGTCGATCAGAGATAGCCATTAGCTCTTTCTTGAATTCTCTGCTTAGCAATGAAATAGGATGGACTTTGGCTATATAAACCAGATTTCTCACCTGGACCCTGGTGGTCACAGCTTGTTCCTTCACCTGATGGGTCTTCATCTTCTGGAACTCAATGGAGAACTTGCCATTGGCCATGGAGAACAGGGAGACCTCTGTGTTGATGGAGGAGGAAGTGGTACTTTGATAATCCATCCAGGACTCAATGATTTCAGAATTCAGCTCCAAGTTGCTCTGCTTCTGAGGGATTGTCAAGACTTCATCTGGGATGATGTACTGTCCATCTTCTGTGGTTCGGCAATTATTGTATTGCAAGAGCAGCACCCTTCCCATGTCCACATTCCTCAGATTATCCCAGCCCCCACCAGGTAATACTTCCAGAACTGGAAGGTTCAAGGCTTTCCTGCATTCTTGAAATCCAGCTTCAGAGGGTTTCTCCAGAGGGGCATCTTTCCCTTTCACCAACACAAGGATGGTCCAGAAGAGAAGGATGCCCTCTAAGCACTTCATGATTCCAGCACACAAACACTGTGCTCTAGTCAGTGGCAAAAGAGCTTGGGAAATGAACCAGCAGACCAGCCCCTGCTGAGGCAGTAAAGTGAATAGTTCCTCTTTCCATGCTGATATTGTTGCAAAATAGAGAAATGAGAGATGATGAGAAATAAAATTTGGCAATGGGCGTAGAAGACTTATGCCAGGGATAAAAATATCTCTGCTCCTCTCCCCCTAAAACCCAAAGAAGATCATTATCCCATTTAAAGACCCTTTCTAGGGGTCTGTGGTTATCTGGAAAGAGCACTAGATAGTGGGAGGAAGGGGAGGGAAAATCAGAAAATGTAGGCAGAACTCACTGTATGACCTTGAACATATCACTTCAGCTTCACAGGCCTCTGTTTTCTCATATGTAAACAAACTGGTCTGCCTATTCTGAGGTCCTGTGTTCTAGGTTCGCTTCCAAGGTTGACATTGTTTGGCCTAGGGATCCAGGCCTCCTTTCTGTTCTTAACTCCCTTCCAGAGGAGGAGAGGAGAAGAGAGGTCCTGTCCCCTGTCCTGTGCTCTCTCAAAACCTTAAACCTACTGCACTCTGAAACTGGAACTCCACTGGGGCCCTGCCTGAGGGCTCCTCTGGATCCGGGTAGCTTCAGAGTGATTATCAATAGTAACTGTTGCTGTTTCCCACCCAGTCTGATGTCTTTGTTTTCTTGACCTCATTAAAGGGGCCATGCCCTGGATACTTCTTAAACAGGCCTATTCAATGAATGGGCATTGCCTCACCCTTTGTGAGTGCCTGCAAAGACCTTGGCCTAAAGGGCCCAAGGTCTCTCAGTACATCCTGGCTCATTTCCAGTTATCCTGATGAATAACTGGTCACTGGATTCAGATGGCTCTAGAGGAGAAGTGAGGCTGGTGACCTACACAGCCCTCCCTCACTCAAAACAAAGTCAAGTGCAAGACATGTCATCATTTCTCTGATGGCATGGTCTTCTTAGGCAACAAAGGAGAAACACAACTCCCTTCCAGGGCTGCCATCCTTACATACTGAAAGAGACTGGGCAGCCAAATGGGCCTTAGAGGTGTTCAGCTCTCTGGCTTAGATCACAGCTTTATCAAGCTTATCATAACTCCCTTCCAAATTAATCAAAAAATAGTAAGTCCACTGCTATATGTCAGCATACTGAGAACGCTAAACACTTGTATCCAGAGATTCTGGATAATGACAGACAACCCAGGTAAGTAACCACCTTATCAAAGGTGTTGTAAAGGGAATTGCTTCTCAGGAAAGGGCTGGACTTGCCTAGCTTCTAAGATCTCTATTTCCTTATTCCAGGATGAATATGTTCTGGCAACTCTGAAGATTCTAGGAGGTGTATATATATATGTGTGTGTGTGTGTATGTGTGTGTGTGTGTGTGTGTATCTATGTATATGTATATATACATAGGTAGGCAGCACTACTCTTCTGACTGTCAGATACATGGAACCATAGAATGTCAAGGATGGAAGGAACATTCAGACAGAGAACACAAGATGTCAGAGGTGGTTGGGGCCTTAAGACAGAGCAGAGAGACTGTCCAAACTGAGATGGACCTTAGAAAATGGAATGATAGAGTTGGGAGGTATTTGGGGCATGGAATGTCTGAGCCAGAGAATTGAGTGTCAGAATCCCAGAATCCCAGAACATCTTCCAACTCGGTGCTGGAGAAGTGTCTTAGTCAGGATGTAGTGGCAGAGCTGGAGCTAGAACCAGAAACTACTAACATTGTGTGACTTTGGGCAAGTCATCTCCCTCTTAGGAGCCTCAGTTTTCCCATCTGTAATAAGAAGCTGATCACTATGATCCTTTTCAGCTCTGACACTGATTTTTTCTGTCATCAAAGCTATGCCTTCATCTTAAATTAGGCTTAACTTCTTAGCTGCTTTCTCTCTTTGGATCTACCCAGGAATTTTAAGCAAATGACTATGCTGGAGTTAAAAAAAAAAAATAAGCCAGAGGAGTTGCTGCAATTTGAAGCAATGTCTAATTGAATCCCAGAAAGCTGCCTGCAGACTTGGGTGGGACCCACTTATTATTCTATTTCCATGGTCTGGGCAATCAAGACTGTGTCCTCAAGTCACCCAAACATCTGGGCTAACATTGAAAAACTCAGCCAACCATCCAGGTGTTTTGAAATTGAGACTGTAACTGAAATGTTCATCCTCCCCCCACATCCTCTGACATTTGGATAAAAACCTATGGACCAAGACAAATGACTTTCTAGATGTCATTCAATGAGCAAGAGCCAGAGTTGAGACTAGCATTAACATATCTGGCTCCTACCCAGTTCCTAGAAGTAACCCTACCTAATCCTTGTCCATTCAATCAATCAATCATTTATTAAGTGCCTACTATGTGCAAGGCACCGTGCTAGATGTGGAGATACAAAGGTAGAAATGAAATAGTCGCTGACCTCAAGGAACTTTTTAATTAGTTTTTATTGATATCTTTGCCTACATACTACCTAGATTTGATCCTCTTTTTCTCTTCTCTCTCCTCCAAGAGCTTTCTTTTACAAGGAACTATTTTTAAAAATAAAAGAAGAAAAGAAAGGATTTAGTAAAAAAACAAAACAAAACAATCAACACATTGGAGAAAAAGAAGCTTGGTCTATATGTAATGTAAAGAGCTTAACTTCTGATATTCAAGATAAATTCAAGGGAGATATTGGGGGGAAAGGCAGTAACAGCTGGCAGGATTGGGAAAGACTTAACATGGAAGTGGTGGCATTGAAGTTGAGTATTGTAGGAAACCAGGGATTTCAAGAGGTGACCAAGTAGGCAGTGCATCTCAGGCATGGAAATGGCTTACGCAAAGAAGTAGAAACAGGAGATAGATTGTCTTGTGTTAGGGTCAGTAACAAGGCCAGGGTTACTAGATTATAAAGCATGTGGAGGAGAGGATATAGGGAAGTTAAGGCCAGATTGTGAATGCCTTTAAATGCCAAACAAGATTTCATTTTTGAATCTAGAGATAGTAGGGAGCCATTAAAATATATTGAGAAGGGGAGTGATATAGCTAAACCTGTACTTTTGGAAAAATCACTTCAGCATCTGTGTGGAGGATGGGCTGCAAAGGGAGGAGATTTTGAGGCAGAGAGGCCAATTAGTAGTCTCAGTGGAAGAGAATGAGAACTTTTCTTAAGGTGGTGTCTTTGGGGGCAGAGAGAAGGGGACACTCAATTTCACTGATGTGGGATCATGTTGATATAGAGGTACCTTCTGGAAGGGAGAGTGTAAAAGGTGGGTATGGATCTCAGGGTTGTCTGCTCTCATTACATTGCAATCTTTGAGGGGAGAAGAATTTGCTCTGCCATTTAGGGAGCACAATGAGACTCCTGGGACCCAGAGTGAGTATTGGGGAAAACCCAAACATTAAGTGAGTTCTGTTGGTGGATTGAAGCCATCAGACTAATTTGGGACCATTCAAGCTGCTGTACCTGAATAGATTTGCCAACTGTTTTCATACTAGACTAATTAGCCTGTGATTTGGGTATTGAGCTAGAAGATAGGCTCCCAAAGCCTAGGGAAGCTGTTGATGCTGAACCATTTGTAATCTGCTATAATAAGCTGGTTTAAACTTCACTCTCCCAGCAGAAATTCCCTTGGTATAAAAGGAGCCTTTGCAGATGGTGGCATTCGGTGGATTGCCATCATCAGTATCAATATCATGCTTCATCTCTCACCCCACACCCTCTCCCGTAGGATGTAAGCTCCTTGAAGCCAGGGATCTCAGAATCTATTACTGTGCTTGGCATTTAGTGGACAGTCAATAACAGCTCATTCATAGTATGATCCTATAGCTCTAGAGGAAGGAGGAACCTTAGAAACTATCTAATCCAGTGCCCTCATTTTACTGAGTTCCAGGAAAGGGATGCCACTTCCCCAAGGTGACACAAAGAGTACACATCAGAGGCAGGGTTTGAACCAAAGTCCCTTGATTCCTGTGCTTTTTCCACAGTCCAAGCTAGCTATCACCCTTCTTATTATCATCATTTTCCTCACCACATCATAGATTTGTTGCTGGAATAAAATCCAACTAGCATTTATTAAGTGCTTAATATTTGCTAAGCTCTGTGCTAGAGCTACAAAGGAAAAACAATCCTTACCTTAAGGAGTTTACAGGAGACCTTGTCAGTACTACTGTCAGGAACTTTGAGATCCTTTAGTCCAAGCTCTTAAATTTGACTGAGGTGGAACTGAGGGATAGAAAGAGGGGGCATGACTGGCCTAGGGGCAGTAAATAACAGAACCAGGGGCTTCATCATCAGGACTATCACTTAGCATTTCTAAAGGTCTCCACCATTCCAGATGTGAATCAAATGTGGCCTCACTGCTGAACCGTTTCTTTCTTCAAAGTCATGTGATAATAAGGAATAGAAAGGAAGAAGAAACAGGGAGTTTTGGTTCAATTAAAATTTGCATGTCATGCTTGAGAAAGAAGGTGACTAATTAGCATGGGATGGGTACCCTTGACCTGTGCCTCATGCTCAGGTTTTGTCTCCCTCCTTCTTGGCTAACCATTTTGCTTTCCTCTTGGAGCTTTTTCCTTTTTCTTCTCTCTTGGACCTTTCATAGTTCCATTAGCATCCAAGAGTTGCAAACTCAGTCTTTACTCCATATTGACTGAAGGGTAATATACCTGTTTTGTGTACAGGCCTTAATGGTTCCATTTCTTTAAGGG
Organism: Notamacropus eugenii; assembly: GCF_028372415.1. Classification (NCBI taxonomy): domain Eukaryota; kingdom Metazoa; phylum Chordata; class Mammalia; order Diprotodontia; family Macropodidae; genus Notamacropus; species Notamacropus eugenii. The sequence continues at coordinate 5,178,267 of NC_092873.1, forward strand.
GAGCAAAAATATCACTTTGTTAATTGAAAAAAAGCAGGGAAGTCAAGGGGTTACTTTCACTCCCCCTTTTGGGGGCCCTGTCAAATCCCCACTCCTTCCAATGTGCCTTCCCTTTCTTGTTCTAGTCTGGGCCTCAGGCTCATGTGGCCTCAGGAGGAAGGAGCGGTTATTTTTGAGTTCTGCATTTTAGTTGCTGCCTAAGCTTGTGATGAAACCTTGGCAGTTTTAACAGTGCCTGTTCTCACCCCTGTGACTCATGAGGCAGCTTGATACAGAAGAGAACTGACCTGAGGCCAAGGGAGTGGGATTCAGAGCCTGCCTGTGACACTTTACTCCTTGATGGACCTTGGACAAGTCATTTGGGCCCCAGAATGATTTATCTAGATGGCTTCTGAGCTCCTTTCCAGCTCTCAATCTGTGATGATTATTTTACTTAATCGTTTCTGAGATTTCTCTAGGCACAGTACTATTCCATTTGAAATACTTATTGGTTAGACAATATGGTGTTATTTGTAACTGCTGGGCTGTTAGAATCACAAAATGTAAAAGCTGGAGGCTACCTCACATCGTAGAATGTTAGACACTCTGCTCTGAAGAAAAGATGAGAAAATTGCGTCCTTTCCTTCCATGCAGAGGTGGCCATTATGGGTGAAGAACAATGCATACGCCATCAGACTCAGCTGAGGGGTTTGTTGGTTTGACTGAATGGCCTTTTTTGCCTCTTTCTTTTAAATTTGTCCTTTTTTTCTATCTTAAGTGATGGCTCTTCAAATAGATCAAGAGAGAGGAATGTATTTGGAAATTAAAGTATTGTAAAGACAAGATCTGTCAGTACACATTAAAAGGTGTGGAAATGAGGGAAAATATAGAATGTCTGAAGTTGGAAGGTACCTAGGAAGAAAGAACTGTCAGAGATAGGAGGGACAGATGGTAAATGTCAGAGCAGGGAGAATGCTAGACCATAAACCAGGGATTCTTAACCTTCTTTGTGTCATGGACCCCTTTGATAATCCAGTGAAGCTTATAGATCCCTTCTCAGGATAATGTTTTTAAAGCCATAAAATAAAGTACACAGCATTACAGAGAAAGTTAATTATATTAAAATATTGTTATCTATCTGTGTGTGTATACAAACACACACACATACAATTTCATGGATCCTAGGCTTGAAACCTCTGCCATCCATAGGTGGTTTCTGGCACATGCTAGGTTCTGAATATTTACGGAACTGGATTGAATTGAATTGGAGAGAGCTGAATGATACCCCCGATTGTAGAACATAGAATGCTTGAGCTGGAATGGACCTTAGAAGGAAGAATTTAGAAAGTTATGATGAAAAGAGAGCTTAGAATGGAGGACAGAGAATGTTAGAAACAGGAGGGACCTTGGAATGTAGAACATAGTATGTTAGAACTGAAAGGGACCTCGAGATCATAGATCACACAACCTCAGATCAGAAAGGGACAAGAGAGCAGTGATCAATTAGCATTTTTAAATGCTAGACTCGATCAGAGCTGGAAAGGATCTCCTAGAATGGCAGATCTGGGAGGGACCTTGGAATCATCCAATCCAACCATCTCTTTTTACTTTTTTGTTATTTTGAGGATAGTACTGCCAATGTTTTTATTTCAGAAGCTGATTATCCCGATGGGGACGTCTGTTTCTCATTGACAAGGAGAACCCAGAGAGATCTTTGTAATCCTATATGCAAAAACAGAAGGAGTATGTGAAACGTTGGAGTTCAGTGTTTTAAACTAAGGCAATAGAAAATAATACCTTTGCTTGCACCTGAGGAAATTTTTGGTGGCACTTTACTGCTGCCCATCATTTGTACTTGGTAAGTGTATTTTCTTTCTACCTCCCTTCCCCATCCCTCTGCTCCTCCTCTCTTCTCTCAGGAGAAGGGTCAGATACCCGTTGAGTGATTTGCCCAAGTCATAAGGATAAGACATAATAGAACTGAGACCTGAATCCAGAAGCCTTTTCTTTAGTTAGTGCTCTTTTCACTCTTGCCTGCTGCCAGGTTTGAAGGAGTTAAAATAGAAGTCCAATCGACGCTGGGGTTCAAAGTGAATCTAAGTCTCCCCTTTGGCCCCATTTCTCAAATCTAATCACTTCTTGTCTATAATCTCACTTCCTCTTTTGTAGAGGGTTTGCATAGAGGAAGTACCTGGTTGTGTTTGCCATTTAGGAACTAGCAGGTGTGTGTGTGTGTGTGTGTGTGTGTGTGTGTGTGTGTGTGTGTGTGTGTATGTGTTTGAAAAAGAGGTATATGTGTAGGATTATAGGGTTTCAAGCCTGAATGGACCTTGGAGACCATTTAATCCAACTCTGATTTTATGTAGAGAAGAGCTGAAGGCTACAAAGGGAAAGGAATTTGTCCCACCATCACACAAGCAGTAAATAGCAGAGCCATGATTGAAATCAAGAACTTGGACTCTAGATATCTCATATTTTCAACAAACATTACTAAGCACCACACACTCACACACACATATGCACATATATATATATAGGTATATACATACATATATATGTATGTGTGTTTATCCTTGTGGTAAGGATATATATATATACATGCATAATATTAGCATTTATTATTTATATATAATATTAAGGACATATCCTTAATATCATATGTGATAACATCATATATAATATCCTTATCATAGGAATATATTTCCATGTGTGTATATACATTTACATGTATCTATACACACACATATATGTACATGTGCACGTGCATGTACATATATACACACAGATATATGTACACATACATACAGATTTTATATATGTATGTATGTGTGTATGGGTATGTATGTATATATGTATGTATGCTAAGTGCTGGGAGTACAAAGGTTTGAAATGGCATGGTCTCTACCCTGAAGAATAAGCATTTTCAAGTGTATAAGACCCATTCTCTCCACATAGTCAACAAAATGATTTTCCTAAAGTGAAGGTCCCATAATGTCTTCTTCCTACTCAGTCTATTCCACTGACTTCCTATGACCTGTAAGACCAAACGTAACTGTTATAGTCCTCTCCCCCCATGAAACCCAAACTGGCCTTCTCACTGCTCCTCCCCCAGGGCCCCATCTCCCTTAAGTATCTTGGGGCTTACTCTCCCCCATCCACTGGAATCCCTGGTTTCCCTCAAGAATGCTCAAACACCACCTTCTACAAGATTCTCTTTCTTTGGTCCCCCCATTTGCTAGTATCTTCTCTCTTAAGAACACATTGTATCAGTTTTTTATATACCTATACATCTTCCTGTTTTCTCTCCATTAGAGCACAAGGATAAGGATTTTCACGTTTTATTTATGTCTCTGATGCCTTGGCACTTTCATAAAACTTGACTGACTGAATGATATACAGAGAGGGAATGTGATATAGTGAACAAAGATCAGCCCTTTAATCAGAAAATACTGGATTCAAGTCCTGTTGCTGATACCTGCTATCTATATGACCCTGGACAAGTCACTTGATCTCTCACAGTACCCTGGGTAGCTGTAAATTACAGAGAAGTTGCTGATTTGCATTGGTGGAAGAAGTTTCTGTACTAAGAATCCTAGCGCCAACGAAATCAGAGGTCCAGAGCTCCACTTCCAATATGCGGAAAAATGATATGTACATAGATAAGTATAATTTAAGGGAGACCATGCAGTGAGGTTGTCTCTTGGAGGTCAGAGAGGTGATCTTTTTGAAGGACTGGCTACCTTTGAGGGAAATTTAGGGGTTCTTCAGGCCTAAACCCAATCTCATGCCTGGTGGGGATGGCTGTCGCCATCTGAGGAGAACCCAGCTCCCTCCTGGTTTCCTGAATAAGCTTTGTTTGGAAGGGGTTGAACTGAATTGAGGGTGGATCCTGTTGCCCTGGTCTCTGGGAAGGGGCAGGAGGATATTACAGAGGACAAGGGGGTATTTAAATCCTGATGGTGGTTAAGAACTGACTCAGGTCTGAATATTTAAGATTTGATAACAAATTTAGTAGTTTGAGGAAAGTTGTGAGAACTGATTGTCCTACAGTTCCCTCCGACTTTTGTTAGATAGAGAATATGGAAACATTTCAGGAATTATTGAGGATCCTTTAGTTATCTCATAGCTTGGATAGATAGCAAAGGGGATGAGACAAAGAAGGAACAAAGCTGATCATGCAGAATTATAGCTAGTTTTAAGAGATAAGGGGAAATTTGGCATGGCTTTGAAATATACCATAGTAACCTTAGGCATATTTGGTGAAGGGAGGAATGTAGTGGGAGATACGTTCAGGCTTTGAGGGTCAGGAGAGACTGAAAAGAAAATGCCTGTGTGGAATAGGAAAGAAGAACATGAAGGGATGCTCTGCTAAACACTCATGATGGGTAACTGTGATTGTAAAGGGTTTTAAGATCATGCCACATGAGAAACAACTGAAGAAATCAGAGGTGTCTGCCTCCAGGTTGATTGACCTGAGACCCAGCTGTGAACCCTTTGGGCAAGAAGAGTATAGAATGTTGATGACCCCAGAGAATCTTATTGGGGTTTTTTAGGCAATTGGCTTGATAGCAAAATGACTTGCTAGTAAGGCCAGATCTGAATGCAGGTCCTCCTGACTCCAAGGCTAGGGTTTTATCCACTGTGCCACCTAGCTGGCCCTAAACCTTCTTGTTTATTGCTTTGGTCTCATTGTCCGAGGCCAGCCACCTAGAGAATTGCTTTTACCTAGGAATACTTGAAGATATTTTTATTAAATGGATCGTTTGCTCAAAGCCCTGGGCTCTGAATGATCTATTGCACCACAGGTAGAATAATGACCCAAGTGATGAGCCTGAGAACAAGGAAGAAGAGGGATTGGCCATATTCTATTTGGCCCCAGAGGGCAGAGCCAAGAGCTATGGGTGCAAGGTACAAGGAAGTTAGTTTAAGTTTGATCAAAATAAAAATTTCTGAACAGTGAGAGCTCTCCAGTGGCAGAATGGGCCTACTCAGGAGGTGGTGGACTCCACCTCACTAGAGGTCTCTAATTAAAGGTTGAATGAACATTTGTACAGGAAGTTTCTCCTCATCCCCTTGTCCACTTAGGCCGTCCCTCCCAAAGCACCTTGTATACATTAACTCTAGATTTAGGCTGTGTCCTTATAGACTTCCATACAGAACCTATGTCTCCCCTATGCTAACAAAAGCTCTTTCAGGGCAGGGAATGTTCCATTTGAACCCAACTCTTTATAACTCTTGGAGAGAGACAGGATGCCAAGGAGGTGGAGGGACAATGGGATATAGTGGGTGGAGAGTGGATATGGAGACCTCGAGTCATGAAGGGTTGAGTTCAAATCTTACTTCAATCATTCACTAGCTTTCTGACCTCAGGCAAGTTACTGAACTCTGGGCCTCAGTTTACCCATCTATAAAATGAAGGGATTGAACTAGATGACCTCCAAAATTCCTTCTAGCTCCAAATTTATGATCTTTTGATCTCATTTAATCTGCAAAAGATGATATTTCCTGAGGTCTAAGGACAGGAAGGGAAAAGGGAAAGGGTAAATGGGGGGAGGGACAGCATGGTGTAGTGGAAAGGGGAACAGTCTTAGAGTCAGGAGCACCTGGGTCAGTATCCCACCTTAGTCATTTAGTAACTGTGCGATCTTTGTCAAGTCACTCATTTCCCTGGGCTTCAGTTTCCTCATCTGTAAAATTTGGGAGTTGGCTTTGATGACTTCTAAGGTCTTCTAAATCAATTATCTTTAGCAGCCTCTGGGTAAATGAGCTGGATTGTAGGTAAGGGATGTATCCTGATCCCATGATCAAGTGAAATTACATGAGACACAAAAGCTGCTTAGAAGCACCTTTCATGTCTTGGTCTCTAGACTACTTTGAAAGCCTAGCCCTCTCTCAGATGTGGGATGGGGAAGCATAATTGGAGCATGAGTTGAAATGAAAACACAGAGGACAGAGGGAGAAGAGACTCATCTCCTTGCTCCCTAAGCTTAGTACATTCAGCCCAGACAGTAAGAGAGGTGCCTGCCTGTTTACCTGAATTCTTTTCTCCTGAGCACACAAAATTAGTGGGTCAGGAAGACCCAAGTTCAAATTCAGCCTCAGATACTAGCTGTGTGACCCTGGGCAAGTCACTTAACCACTATGTGCTTCAGTTTTGAGAGGCATCTTGTCCCTGGCATGTAGCAATTGCTTAGTAAATATTTGTTTCCTTCCTTCCTTAAGGTAAATGGATTACCTGGGAAGCTATCATAGCTTTGAGATCCCCAGAAGATTTAGAACTGAAGGTGACCTTAGTTCAATAAGTTTGGGCAGTTCCCTATTTCCTTTAGCATAAATATAGACCCTCTGGTTTTGAAAACTCTTCACAATTTGCTTTCAACTTATCTTTCCAAGCTTATTATTTTCCTTCATGAGTTCTGCCTTTCTTGCAACTCTTGTGAGTTGAAGTCAAATGGTCTTTATATTTACTACACTACATATCTTGGTTACAAGATTCAGCCTCTTATTGAATACTCCCAGTGACAGGCAGCTCTCTATCTCACATGGCAACTGGCTCCATTTTGCAACATCCCTAATTAGTAGACAGTTCTTCCTGTCTGTTTCTTATACCCACAGATTTCAGTTCTGCCTTCTGTAGCCACATAGAATAAATCTCAAAGGGAAGTGGAACATTAAGGGAAAACTTTGAAGAATTGATGCATTTACTTAGGGTCATCCATAGTGGGGGGACTTTGCAGTCAATAGCATCTGTCTTTGTCTGTTTGTTCTTAAGTAGAAACATGAATCCCTTTCTCGTGTGTGTCACTGCTTATTGGAGACCAGACGAATAGTGAACCCAAAATGAGAAGGAGAAACTGGCTGATTCCCCCCCTCCCCCAGCCACAGGCAGGTCAGCCCCCTAATAACTCCCAGTGAGGGAAGAAAAGCCTTGGGTCACAGAGGGAGAGCTGGAAGGGACCTCAGGGGAATCATCTGATCCAACGATTTCATTCTACAGAAGGAGAAACTGAAGGACAGAGTGGTGAAGAGATGTAGTTGAGATTGCGCAGGGAGTAGGTGGCAAATTCAGGAGATGGAATAAGGGTAGGATTTAAATCTAGGCTCTTACTCCATGATCTTCGTATTATGCCACACTACCTCTCTCCATTAATCTATCTTATCCTTGAGACGCATTGATGAGCAACCATGTGCCCTGCCCTGTGCTAGGTACAGTAGGGATATGAAAAAGTCCTTTCCCTTCTCTGGGATTCTTTATTCATCTGTATATTAGAGAGTTGGAAAAGATAAAGAGAGCTACGGCTCCCTTATTCTCTCCCCCTCCCCAGGGATCTGTGGGTAGATTTCAGGGGTCCATGCACTTGGGCACAAGAAAGACATTTTCTCTCATTATAATTGGCTTCCTTTATAATTTATATACTTTATGTATTTAAAAACATCATTCTAAGAGTAGGTCCATAGGCCATGGTAGACTGCCTAAGGGACACTCCAAGAAAAGTCTAGACCTCTAAACTAGTTGGTCTCTAAGGTGTCTTCTTTTTCTAAATTCTTTGACCTTGTGAATAAAGCAGAGGACCCTCAAAAAGCTTACAGTGTAATAGGGGAGATGCCACACATATAGCCTTTTATTATCATGAGGACAGAGGCTGTTTAATTCTCTCCCACTCCTTCCCCAGGATGAACAACTACATGTTCCAGGTCTTATAGTGGGAAGTCCTCCCATGTATGAGGTGACCTTGATGGAGGCTGAAGTCCCTTCCTCTTCAAATCCTGTGATTCTGTGTTAATTTTCTGTCTCTGCAGCCCCAGAACTGTCAGTGTCCATTATATTATTCACATTTGTGTACAGAGAAGTTTTGTTGTCTTGGGGAGCAGAATCTGAGGTCTAGTTTTTCATTTTTGTATCCCCAGCAAAGATGAAGCAGCCCCAGCTCTGCTGAGATCCAGTGAGATCAGTCTTTGGAAATGATTAGTTTCTTGCCTCACTCTCTTCTGGCATAGGGCACAGACCTTTTATAAATGCTGAATTGAATTGAATAAAGGACTGTGGCTGGGGTTCAACATGTTGGAGAAATATGAAAGAAGGGGAAATAGTTTCTGATTAAGATATCTGAGAAGACTGCCTACAAGAAGAGCTATTGAAAGGCAGGAGGCCTATTAGTTTGATCTCCCTGACCCTGGTCAGGGGAGGAAGTAGCTAGCAGGAGAACTCTGCCTGGCACCCTGCCACAAAGTAGCCCCCTCCATAGCCCCACAGTATTGCCCAATTCTTGCTTATGTGCATATTTGCCTTGTAGATTCACCTTTTAACCTTTAAATCTCAGGCTAGCTTCCCCTTGCTGTACTTAGAAGATGCAAATAGACCTTATAGGTGCTGGGATTTTCCCACTTCTCTTTTTCCTCATTTTAATTCAACAAACTTCAAAATTAAGCAATTACTGAGTACAGGGAACAATGTTAAGGGCTAGAGAGATAAGGTGAAAATAATCTCAACCCCCAAGGCTGACATTCTAATGGAAGAGACAACTTGCATGTAAATAAATATGAGATACCAGGTAACCTTTGGAGGGAAGGCACTAATAGCTGGGAAGGACTTGCTATAGAATGTGGAATTTGAGATGAGTGTTGAAGGAAGTCAAGGATTCTAAGAGGAGGATGTGAGGAAAGAGAGCATTGCAGGCATAGATATGAGAGCTGAGTGTTGCCTGTGAGGGATAGTTTGCCTGGAATGCAGCCTGAATCAAGGCGGTGCAATGCATAATCAGCTTGGAAAGACAGACTGAAGTCAGATCGGAAAGGGCTGGACATGATACCAACTGCCAACTCTCTCTCCAGTCTCTGTTTCTGGGTTGAGGCTGGCTGGCTCACCTCAATCAGTAAATTGAAGTGATTTCCCAGAGGAGTGGTCACCTCCTTTCAGAGGTAACTCTAGGTGTAATCCTGATGTTAGAGGAGACAAAAGTCTACTATTCGCGATTAATTCCTAAGCAATGACCTTGGTGCTTCCCATTTAAATCAATCAGTCAAGATGACACTAGTCATCTTGACATTACATTGACATTACATCTCGACTATGACATTAATCATAAAGTATTTACTAACAGAAGCCATAACATAACAAGTTGCTTATGGTCACATTCTACCACCAATGTATACAGTGTCCACAAGAGACAGCGGACTTAATTTATAATCAATCTATCAATCAATATGTGTTAAATGCCTACTGTATGCCAAGAACTACGCTAAGTGCACCAAGCATTGAGGAACATCAAGAAGCAAATCTATGTGCTCTGGGCAGGTCCCAACTCTGGGTAGCAGGCCTAAGTGTCCTCAGCCTGTTTAGCAAACAGTCTTCACCTGCTGTCACCTGCTGGATAGAAACACACCTCTCCTTGGCCTCCATGGTCTCCCATTGGAAGAATCTACTTCTCTTCCTCCCTCAGGCTACCAAAGCCAATATTAAGCTTCTTTTGAGCAAACAGTCCTTGATAAATGTTTCTGGAATTGATGAGGATGATATGTGAGGATGTTCCAAAATTTTGTCTTGCCTATCCTCGAGTCAGTTCGGAATTGTGCACGGGTCATTTTGTTGGTTTTTGTTTTGTGTTGTTATTTGCTCTAGACCTGTAATTTCTCTGGTGTGGTGAGTTCTTGGTCTGGAAACTCCCCTGATGAAGATCAGGGACTTGTCCATAACGTAAAGTCTTCCAGAGCTGCCTGGAGGACAGCAAGAGTGTATGTGACTCACCCAGGATCACAAGAAAGTATAGATCCATGTCATCACCTGAACTCAGGTCTTTATGATTCTGAGGCCAACTTTTTTCCGAGTATTCCAAACACCTCTCAGTAAACCTAGTTAATCCAGATCGGGCTCACTGTGAATTGAGTTTGCACCATGGAAAAGAAATCCATGCCAATCACTGGGCTGGCTTCTGAATGCAGCCTCAGTGCTGGTGGGCCACCCCAGCTGCATGGGGTGTCTTCCTTTCCAACTAGCAGGAAGGAGATACTCACTCAGGAAAGCTGCAGAGGGAGGGGAATCAGTTCATTGACTTATTATTTCTTCAGGCCAACCAGCTCATTTGCAGCTGCTCTTTTCATAGTTGGGGCAGAATGGGGCATCTGTTTCCTCTGAGCAGGGACAGTTCATACCACAGGTCCAAAATGGGGCTGATATGAGTCTCAAGCTGTTAATCTTAAGTGGTAACAGCTCCCATTTGCATCCTTTACCTCAATGAGTCTTCACAAGTGCCCTGGGAAATAGCTAACTTAAGGCAGTGTTCCCTAGTGGCTAGAGCATCAGGTTTGATCCTGCCCAAGGCATGATGCTCAAGGGTGAGCCATTTCATTTACCAAGGGGCAGCATAGAATAATGGAAAGGGTGATGGGTGGAGAATCAGAGGGCTTGGGTTGGAATTCCTATTCTTCCTCTATCAGCTATATACTGGGCAAATCACTTCCCTTTGTGGTGCCTCAGTTTCTTCCTCTGTAAAAGGAGGAGCTTGGACTTGATTGCTCTCTAAGTTCACTTCTATCCCTGAGCCTATGCACCTCTCAGACTGTAAGTTTCTTCATCTGTAAAATGGGTGTAATACCATGGGCACAAGAGTATCTGTGAGGAAGAGATTGTGGAAACCTTAAAGTATTATACAGGATCATCACTTTAGAGTTCATCTAGTAATCTCCTCCCTCACTTCACAGAGGAGGCCCAGAAAGGTGCAATGACTTGTCCAGGGTCACACAGATGACAGAGATAAGATTTAAACCTATGCCCCTTAAGCCAGGGCTCTTCTCACTGAACACACTACCAGCTCTACAAGTGTACATTAATATTACTATCCCCATTTGGCAGATGAAGAAAGTTGATGTCATAATTTAACCCATAGACCTGGGAATTGAAAGCAGGTGTTTTGACTCCAAGTTTAGTCCTTTTCCAGGGCCAGGATACCCACTAGTCTGACCACTTCATTTTACAGATGAGGAAACCGTGGTCTGGAGATGGAGAAGTGGCTTCCTTAAGTTTGTTGTTCAGTCATTTCAGTTGTATCTGACTCTTCATCATCCCATTTGGAGGTTTTTTTCCTCTTTTCCTCTCTCTTCATCCTTCTATACCTCTCTCTTTCTTCTTTCTCTATTTCTCTCTTACCATTACTCTACCTCTTTCTTTTTCCCTCCATCTTGTTAGTTCTATACCTCAATGTATAACTAAAGTAGTGAGTCTGAGTGGAGGAGGATTCCTTTCCTATCCATTCCCAAACCTCTCCCATATTTTAGATGCTGCCTGAGATCTCTTTAACATTGGGAAACAAAGCCACAGAACCAAATTCTTTGACAGCTGGAAGGAACTTGGGAGATCATATATCTAGTGTATCCATTATAGGGAGGAGAAAACTGAGGGACACAGAAGGAGAGGGACATAGAAGGAAAGAGACAAGCACAGAGTTAGTGACAAAACCGGGACAGATCAACCTGTTTCTAGTCCAGCACTCTTCTCATTTGTTGTGGGTCAGGATACTGGCAGGACTGGGGAAACTTGAGTCAACTCAGTTCTTGAGCAACACCAACTGGTCTGTGGAATAGACCTGGAGTGTTTGAGTGAACCAAGATCCCCGGGACAATGCTCTAGGACACAGATGTGTTCTTTGGGGCAAGGGATCTATAAAGATAATTTTAGGATTTTGATGAGGAGTTTTTGAGATTCCTGGGAAGTCCTTCTGACTATTTTTATCCCCTTGACAGTAGCTTATCTGCTATTACATCCTTGGGGATTACTTCTACCTGAGAGTAGTTGGATATGTTCCTATTAAAGGATTTTTTCAAATTTGTCTGACCCTTGGGCTCTGAGGGCTTTGTTGTAGCAGATGTATATACCCATGACCAAGATGCCATTTCATGGCCCCATCTGTTCCTTCCACAATCAGGGATCAGGAGATATACCTGTGGGAGAGGTGATCGATGACTGAAATTCATAATAAAGTACAAACATTTGCTATTAGGGCCTTTCCTGAGAGCAGTTTTTGAGAAGTGTAAAAAAGGCAGGCAGCTTTGCTGGGAGAGAGAGAAAGGGGTGGCTTAGGGCAAACAAGACAAACTATACAGCCTTCTCAGTTTTGAGATGTTATCAAGTGGTTGAGCTAGAAAGGACCTTGGAACATGGATTATCAGAAATGGAAGGGATATTAAAGCATGGAACACAGAATGTCAGAGATAGGAGAGAACTTAGAAGAAAGAATGTGAAATATTAGAATTAGGAGGGACCTTAAAGATCTTCTGGTCCACCCTCCTCATTTGATATATTTATAAACTGAGGCCATGAGAGGCAAAAATATAATGATAATAAATATATTTATTTAGGGAGCTACCATGAAGTACTGTTCAGAAAGCTGGGCTAGAAGTCAGGAGGAATGGGATTTAAATCCCATCTTAGGCACTGGCTAAATGACCCTGTGAAAGTCATTTAATTTCTCTGTGCCTCAGTTTCCTCATCTGTGAAATGAGGGGATTGGAGTTGTTTTCTTCTAAGGTTCCTTCCAGATCGAAGTCTATGATCCTATGAGGGCATTGCACAAGAATGTCCAGAAGCCCTTGGTCAAGGTCACCCATGGCACCAGGATAGAGCGCAGCTCTCGCCCCAGTTGGCCTCTCTTAATCTAACAGGTCATCATGAGTTATGGGTTACACGTTCTTTCTTTAAATCTTATTCCCATGATCCCATCACTTCTTCCATTTATGTCAGTTATATCCCTTTCCCAAGATAGTTTACTTCTAGGTAAACTCTCTAACTGGAAAAGGAAATGGCAGTGTCTTCATCAAGAAAACCCCAAATGAGCTCACAAAGAGTTGGACAGGACTGAAAAGACTCAACAGCAAAATTCTCCAGCAGGAATGTGTTTGTCCTGATTTCTATCTGAACAAGGCATAGAAGATGTCAGACCTGGAAGAGAGCTTTAAAAATATACCTGAAGGTGCTAGAGCTGGAAGGAACCTTAGAACAGAAACTAGAAACTCCTCATTTTACAGAGGAAGAACCAGAAGGTCATAATATTTGTAAAATGCTTAATACATACCTAGAACACAGTAGACACTTAATAAATGCTTGCTTCCTTCCTTCCTTGACACTAGTCAGGGACATGCAGGGAAAGGAGAGGATACTGATGTTACTGTTTTCACTGACCAAAGACTATAGAAGGAAACCCAGCCAGAGTGGATCCAACCCACGAAGCTACAGCTTCCATGACACACTGATACCTAAATTTTGACCACTGATCTTCTCCAGTGGTTACTGTTTCACCAATGGCACTTGTATGAAATCAAATCCTTTTTGTGGGGTGTGGGAGGAAGGCAGGTTATGGTGAGAATAATTCTGTTGTTATCCATTCATTTTCTTGTGCAAGTTACTTTGCTATTCTGTCCTGATTGAATATTTTGCTATTTGATTTGTGACTCTGAAATGGAGATTTAGAACATGATATACATGATTATGATTAACTCCTTCCCGCCAAAAAAAAAAAACCAAACCCTTACACCTGAATTCAGGGGAGGAAGATCTCCAGTTTTCAAAGGGAACCATGGCATTTAGATGTGTTTAGCTAAATTTAGTCAAAACCAATCAGCCAACCTTCACACTCTCCCTCCCCACCACCTCCAGTGAATTCCTTTAAGTTCAATAATTCAATGAACCCATGATTTCCATGGTGTGGTCACAACTTCCAGTGGTGCATATCACAAACACATTCACATTTTTCCTCTTGTTTGATTCTTGTCCATATCCTCTTTCCTCTCTAGAAGAGCCACATGGCACATCTGAAATTATGACCTGAGGACTTCAACCTTTCACCTCTGAAACTCCCACCTTGCACCCTGGTGGTCTCATTGATTAGCCTCTCCCATTGCCTACAATTTCAGACAGGCCCCAGCCATGCTTTATTTTATTCCTCAGCCACCTTGTTAGTGGCTGCCAGGATCAGAAACCATGCCCTGAGCACATAAGGTTTGTGTTTCTGGAACTCTTGCCCTGGGGCTCCACTGGTCTGACTGCTGAGCCTATCCTGGGGCTCATCAGTCATGCCCATGTCTCTCCTCCACATACATACATTCTCTAGTTCTGCCATTACTCGGATGTATCAGTCTACTCTAATACGACTTCACTCTTCAACCCAGCAACTTTTCAAACCCAGTGCCTTTTCCCAATCACCATCCCCCTATATGTGTTATCTCCCTCTGTTGGGATGTAAGCACTTCCAAGACAGAGATGGTATTCACTTAAAAATGTACACCTAAGTACCTAGCACAGTGCTTGACACATGTCAAGTGTCTAATAAATGCATTTTGGACAGTTCATCTATCATCCTTCCCTTTTCTTTTATGATTAGCCCACCTCCCTTTCCAATCATACATGACCTTGATTATGTCTTTTATGCCATTTTTATGTGCCTATCATTGATGGTAATAAGCCACAGCCCACTCACATGTACTATTTTTCTTTTCACTGACTTTTGCATGACCCATATTGTTGGTGCAACTATTAAGATTATTCTGTTCCATGATTCAAGGTTCCAGAGAATCTTTAGGTAAAAACTGATGTTGACGAGATGGGCTCCTGTGACATGGAATAAACTGAGACTATTGATTTATTGACTATTTGTTTAAGGAAAGAAGGCACACGTGGATTTCTGCCTTCTCTCCTTGAGCTTCTCCAATGAATCTTTAATCTCTTTGTTTCTCAAACTATATATGATGGGGTTTAACATGGGAATCACAGCTCCATAGAACATAGACACCACTTTATCTTGGTTTTGTGAGTATCTCACCCTAGGATGGAGGTATGCAAACAGGCCAGAGCCATAGAAGAGAACCACAGCCATTAGATGAGAGGCACAGGTGTTGGAAGCCTTTGCTCGTCCTCTGGCTGAATGGATCTTCATAACTGTTGCAATGATATACACATAGGAGACCAGGACAATAATGGCTGACGTTCCTCCAACCATACACACAACAGTGAAGTTCACTACTTGACTGAGAAGAGTGCTGGAACAGGAGAGGGTCAACAGGGAAGGAATATCACAGAAGAAGTGGTTAATAACATCTGGCCCACAGAAGTGGAGCTGAAATACAGAAATGGTTTGGACCAAGCCAGTGAAGATGCCCCCAACATGTGCTGCCATAACCATCTTCACACAAATGGAGGGGGACATGACAGCTGCATAGAGCAATGGGTTGGAAATGGCAATGTATCAGTCATATGCCATGGCTGCCAGGAGGCAGCATTCTGTGCCCCCCATCCCAATGAAGACAAACAATTGAGCAGCACAGCCCACAAAGGAGATGGTCTTTTGCTCCCTGAAGAAGTCATAGAGCATTTTGGGGGCAACAGAGGAAGTATAAGCAATATCAACAAAGGATAAATTACTGAGGAAGAAGTACATGGGAGAATGGAGATGAGATTCAATCCTGATCAGGATGATAAGGGACAAATTCCAGGCTAGAGTCATGAGATAGATTCCCAGGAATAACACAAAAAGGAAGACCTGAAGCTCTGGGTGCTCAGTGAATCCCAGAAGGATAAATCTGGTCACTGATGTGTTATTTCTACCTGGAGCCATTAATCATCTTCCTAGTGCCTACCAAGAATTTTCTGATAATGGTGATCCAAATGACAGAATTCTTATAAGATATCACAGAATTACAGAATGCTAGAGCTGGAAGGGACGTTGGAGGTCATCTATTCAAATCTCCCACTTCTTTCAATAGGTACTTCATGGCATTTCAAGAGCCAATTTTCAGGAACTAGTCTTAATCCAATTCTTGGATTACTTGCTTTTATGTTAAAGTAAATAAGGACTAAATTTCACCCAGTGCCACTTTGTTGGGCAACTGACACCAGCCTAATCATCTCCATTATCATTACCAACATTTGTACTTGTTCCAAATAACCTCTTGGCAACTTATGTAAGCCTTAATTTTGAAAGTTAATCCCTGAGAGTGGTTATCACAGATCACTGAGTCACAGAAACTCAAAATTAGAAGAGACCTCAGCAGTCATTTAGTCCAACCCATCACCCTAAAGAATCCCTACTATAACATACCTGATACGTAGTTATCCAGTCTGTGTGGGAAGACATCGAATGATGGGGAAACTGTTACCTGATGAGGTTGCCCATTCTTCAACTATTCAGTTCTAGTTATTAGGAAGCTTTTCCAGTCTACATCTGCTTCTTTGTACCTTCCATTATTCCTGATTCTGCCTTGTGGGCCCAGAAGAACAAGTCTGGCTCCTCTTCCAACTGACAGAGAATCCTTTCTTCCTTAAGGAAAGCCATTTGGCAAGAACTAAAATGGCTAGGAGCAATTTACCATCTCCTGTCATCATGGACTGGTTTCAGACATCTGAGGTGCCTAGTTCTCTGAGCAGTGGAATCAACACGCAAATGTGAGTAGCCAGAAATGGACATCCTTTCAAGTTTAGAATAAAATTGGGGCTTTCACCTGGCAGTCCTGAAAACAAAATGTTGAAAGGGAAATGACAAGTATGGTGTTGTCCCAGGCAAGAGGAATAGAGAGATGGTAAGCCAGTAACCTCTCTCTGTTCTCCAATGTACTGTTAGAACTAGATACCATCCTACCAGAATCCTGAAATGTTAGAATATGGAGCACAGAAAAGAAATCTGGATAGGAATTTGGAACACAGAAGATAGAATATCAGAGCTAGGAATATTAAAAATGAAAGCTGAAGTTCTTGGTCAAATGATTGTATGGCCTCTGGGATCCCTTTCAGCTCTTAGATTCCGTGATTCTGACCTCAGGACATAAAAGGACACAGCTGGAAGGGAGTTTAGAACAAAGATAGAAGATTTCAGACCTGGGGGAGGGCTTTGAAAATGGATAGAGATCTTAGAACATAGAAACAAGAACGTTAGGGATCATTTAGTCCAAGCTCCTTATTTTACAGAGAAGGAACCAGAGGGTCAAAGAGGGGAAGTTACTTTGTCCAGGAGCACAGAGCTAGTAGGGGGAGGATGCGGGATTGAACAGTAAACTTTATATGGTGCTTTAGATTTGGAGAGCACTTTTACAGACATTATCTCACTTGATTCTCACAACAGACTTTGGTGCTGTTATTATCTTCATTTTACAGATGAGGAAACAGAGTCTGATTGAAGTAAAGTGAATTGCCCAGACTCACGCAGCTAGAAAGTGCATGAAGCTTCAAACTTGAGTCTTCCTCATTCCAAAACAGTGCTTTACTCACTAATTGGCAGATGAATAGAGAGTATATCAGATGTGAGTAAAACCTTTCTTAGGATTAGATGCTGAAGCTGTGCCCAGGTAATATCTCCCTCATTTGATGCTAGACATTCCACCATAAGCAATTCCTTCCTTTGTGGGAATCGTTTCCCCTCTGTATTCATCTCTTTTCAAGAAGGCTATTGCTTTGGGGAGAGTATAAGGGGTTAAGTTGCTAATGTTTTTGCATTTATAGGTGAAGGAACTTATTTTGGATTCCCTTCCCCTAATCCTGAGATTCCTGGACTCTGAGTTGGAGAAATTATACTGGGAGAAGGCAGGAGATATGGGAGATATGAGGGACCTTGAGGAAAAATGTCACTTCTATGAAAAGCACATTCACAGAGTTCTATACTACCTAGCATATGGAATCTCATTTGAATCTAGCATCAAATTTATTTTTTCATAGGATTTTGGCATTTATCTAGTCCAATTCCTCTCACTTTAATGAGGAGAAAACTGAATCCTACAAAGGGGAAGTAACATGCTCACCCTAGTTACCAAGTAGCAGAACTGGATTCAAACCCATGTCTTTGTTAACTATTCAAAATCCAGTGTCCTGATGACTAGACTGAGTGGTTTCTCTAGTGCTACCTTCTACTGGAGACTCATTCTAATCCCTCTGAGTTGCTCATGGTTTCCCTAAAGAAGTACTTTGTGTTAACTTTGCATATTTTTTTGTTTCAGAGTACATGTGGTTTCTTCTCAATGACCATAAGCAGGTACCAAAAGTCCCAAAGACCAAACAGTCTTTGGTTTTGTCTTTGTATTTACAACACCTGGCACAGTGCTTGGCCCCTACTAAGTGTTTAATAAATGTTTGCTGAATTCAGTTGAATAAGTCAGTTTAATTATCTTACCAATTCTCCAGAATAGCCAGTGAAATAACTTCTCCCAAGTTCACCCAATTAGTGCGTGAAATAGCCACAGTATCCCCTCTTCAATGTTCTTTTCTGTTCCTCAGTTTCAAGTGCATACTGTAAGCCTAGTCGCGATTCCCAGACCCCTTTAGACATAACCTGGATATCCAAGCAGTTCTTGGGAGAGAAGCTTCTAAAAGAGGCAATCAAAGGTCACTGGGGAGACTCACCCACATTCTCTACCCAGTTTCAGTATGATTGTGGAGCCCAGGTACTTGAGAAATCTGGGTTTTTTCAATTCCGTATTTGTTTCAGAAACTGAAGCCCTGATCTTGACTGAGAAATATTGGCTCAAGAACCAGGAAAGTTCCAAGTCAGTCACTTACACTGTCTACTGGATGGGAACAGAGAAAAAAATCTCCTAATTAATTAGCAAAGGCTGGTATTTGTGGGTTGTGCAGTGGAGGGTTTAAAGGGAATCCAGTGGCCAGTCACCTCCTCTGAGATCTAGCTTTGATCCCCAAAGTTTGGACTTCTAATTAAAGTATGGACAAATAGGCAGGTTTTGCCGGTGGGGGGGTGGGAAGGGGAAGGAGGGGGGTGGCGTTAAGATCCTCAGTGTCTCTGGGGATAATAGCTGATTCCCATTAGTCCTGGTTTCTTCATTGGTTCTGGTCCTTCCTGGTTAGTTTTCACTTTTAAGAAATCCCTTTAGGTGGGGGGACTTTATACTCAGAAAAACTCTTGGTGATACATTGATGCCTACTGAATAGAGAAAACGAAAGAACCCTGGGTCAAAGACCATGCCTGGGCTATGCATTTAAGATACTTTTGAACCTCTGAGAGGCATCCAGGTGTGGAGGAACAGCCTGGGAGGCAGAAACTCCAAGATTCAAGCCCTAACTCTGAAAAATCAATCAGTAGCATTTATTACACAATTACCATGTGCCAGGCATGGTGCTCAGCACAGGAGTATTGTTGCTCCATCAGCTAAGATGTGTCAGAGACAGAACTTAGACCCAGAGCTTGTAGATTCCCAGGCTGCACCTGGGGTTCCATCCACATTGGGAGCTCCTGTTAAAGAAACCAATGAATATCTGCAAGTCTTCTACAATTTGGTGGTATTTGCCTGGAGTCTGTGAACTTAAAAAAATCTGTAATAACACCTCTTCTAATACAATTGGTTTCCGTTGTAACCTGATGTATTTTATTTTATGCACTTTATAACATTATTTTGAGAAAGGGTCATTAGGCTTCACCAGACAACCAAAAGGATCCATGATGAACACCTGTATTAGAGAGTTGCCTGAGGCACTCGTACCTCAAGTGCCAGGACCACACAGCCAGGCATTAGAAGTGAAGCTGGAACACAAGTCTCCCTGACTCCAAGGACCGCTCTCTACCTCTAAGCCATGCTCATTCTCGACTCTTAAGGAGCTTCAATAGAGAGAATGACATCTGCACACATAACTATGATAGAGAGGAGAGCAAAATATGGAAAATCACTGACATCTTTATACCATTTCTAAGTTCCACAAAGCTCTTTCCCAGCAATAACCCAACAAGTTGGTAAATCCAAGATTTATTATCTCCATAATAACTTTGAGCAAATAAGTTATGTTGTCTATTATAAACACCCAAATTAACTATAAAAGATATATGAAGACAGATGCTATCTGCATCCAGAGAAAGAACTGATAAAGAGAAATATGTATAGAATAATTTTACATACATATATATACATACACACATGCCTATTTGTATCTAATAGTGGCCATCTCTAGGACAGGGGAGGAGGGAGAGGGGAAAAAAAGAGAAAAATATACATGAGAATTTTATAGTATATTTGAAAAGAATAGCAAGTTGTGTATGGCACATTCATGTACACTCATCTTTTTATTGTACTATTATAAAATGTTTGTTTTACTCCATAAATTAAAAATAAAATTTAAAACAAAATAAAGGGAGTTATTTCAACAGATGTGTATGAGGGTTGGGGGTTGGAGACAGGATTGGAATGGAGAAAAACAAACAAAAAAAACAGCACATTCCCTGGAGCTTGAGGACCTGAGCTCAAATTCTACCTCTGCAGCTATTTATGTGATTTTGAACAAGTCATTTAATTTTTCTGGGCCTCAGTTTCCTCATTTGTAGAATGAGACAATTGAACTACATGGCCTCTTAGGTCATCTCTAGCTCCAGTTCTATGATTCTATGATCCTGAGGTCAATCATCCAAGACATAGAGGGATACTATGAGCAAAGAATAAATAGTGGGATAAAGAAAGGGGAGAATTAGTAGTTTAGTTTAGCTAGAATGCAGCATGTATAAAAATTGGGCACAGAGCTTGTAATCAGGAAGACTAATTTTCATGAGTTCAAACACTTACTAGCTGTGTCATCCTGGGCAAGTCACTTAATTCTATTTCCTCATCTGTAAAGTAAGTTGGAAAAGGAAATGGCAAACCACTCCAGTATTTTTGTCAAGAAAATGGCATCATAAGAATCAAGCATGACTGAAAAATGACTGAACAGCAAATAGTGGCATGCATAAAGGGGAATGTCTAGAAAAGTAAGTTGAGGCCAACTAAGGGGTAGCCTTAAATGGTCAGAATTAGCAGTCTATACTGTGAAAATTGAAAAGAAAACAAAGCTTTGAAATGCATTTCCAGGAAGAACAGGAAAATGCTCAAAGTCATGAATCAGACAGTATAATAAGATGGCTTTTGAACCAGTTGAATGACCACACCCAAAGAGGAGCCACTGATTGGTAGATATCAGATTTGAGTGCCTTGAGTAGAGTTCTTCGGGTATCTATCTATCGTCCTGTAATGTTTGCCATTTTGATGAGTGTCTGGGATAAAGACATTGATGACATGTTTGGAAATGACATGAAGCAGGAAAACATAATTGATATGTTAGATAATAGAATCTCCACAAGATTTGACAGGTTAAATCATGGGTTGAATCTAACAAGATGAAATTTAATGAAAAACTAGAAAGACTTAGATTTGGTTTTCAAAAATGAATCTCACAAGTACAAGATGGTGGAACTGGGACTTAGCAACAGTTATTTATCATTCTGTTCTATGTTTTTTGGTAAATTGCAGGTCCACCTAAGTCAAGAGTGTTGAGTGGTTTAAGGCTGCATAAGAGGGCCATAGCACCTAGGGGGTAGGCGATGGTCCTGCTATACACTGAACTAGTTAGAATCCATGTGGAGTGTTTGTATGGATGCTACATTCTGGGAAGGACGTTGCTAAACTGATGGACTTCTGGAGGAGGGCAAATAGCATGGAGAAGGGCCTCCAGATCAATCCATATGGGGTTAGGTTGGAGGAAAAAAGATATTTAGCCTCTGGAGAAGACTCATAAATAATATGAGAGTTATCTTCAAGTATTATAAAGGGCTATCATGGGGAGGAGTGACTGACCTTGTTCTGTTCAGCCCCAAAGGACATTAGCAGGGTTAATGGTTGGAATTCACACACACACACATGCACACATGCACGCACGCACACATGCACGCACACACACACGGAAAATTTCCTAACAATTTGAGCTTGGCAAAAGTGCAGTGAGCAGCCTTGAGAAATGACCATCCCCCACACCTGCCCCAACTTATTTAATCAAATTTGTCAGGGTGTCAGAAAGAGGATTATTGACCAGGCATAGCTCAGGCTCCATGGCCTCTGAGGCTCTTTCCATCTCTGGAATTCTGTGAAGTCATGCCAGCTCTGTTAGGCAGCTGTGGCCTGTCCACATACACCACCCCTTGTCTTGACTCCAGGGAACAACCAATCCCTTAGCACAAATGTCTGGAGGAGTTGAGAGTGGGGGAAGAGAGCCTGAGAAGGTCAATCAGGGAGGCAATTTTCACTGAGAGAAACCTTTCCCCATCCCTAGAGGGGCCATTTCAAGGTGGATCCCCTCGCCTCACCCAGAAGCATTTTTGGAGTACCACACTGAATGAGGAATTCTGATTGCATGACTTTGAGTGAGGGACACTGAAACACCAAATTCCTCCTAGAAACAGACTCCAAATGATGCACAGCCCATCACTTGGAAAACACCCTGGCCTAGTCTCATCTTGAAAGCAACATTTTCTTGGCCACAACTCAGTTTCGAGAAAAAAAAAAAAGGCAACACTGACCGGAGCCATGGAGATGAACTAGGGAACAAAAATTGGGCAGGGCTACACAGCTGTACTCCAGATGCTGGGAGAGAGGCACATCCAGGATATTGCAACCATGAAAAAAATGAACATCTACTCATATCATTATGTGGTGTTTGCTTTTTGTTTGTTTTACTTGGGAGCAAGAGAGCTTTTAAATTTCTATTCTTTTAAATTTTGATGAAATTTCTATTCTTTTAAACTTTGATCAGTCCAGTCCATTTCCCCTGAGGCCTCCCATAACATTTTGTTTGATCCTCTCTGATGAGTTTATTATGTAATATGGTGTGTTATGGTTGGATGTGTGCTGAGAAACTGTGTGGTACTGAGTGGAATGGGGTGGGGAGGAATTATAGAATTATAGACTTAGATGAGGAAGGGGCCTCAGAGGTCATTTTGTCTCACTTTCTCATTTTACCAATGAGGAATGATGAGGCCCAGATAGGCTAAATAACTTGCCAGGGTCATAGAGCCAGTGACCAAGCCAGAATTTCCTCCCAGATCCTCTTTTTCCAAATCCAGAGCTCTTTCTATGGGACCACTCAAATGTTCTCTCAATGAGGAGCTATAGAAATAGATCTTGGGGGGGAGGAGCCAAGATGGCAGAGTAGAAAGACATGTGTATGCTAGCTCTGAACCCACAGCCCATAAAATATCTGTAAAGAAGAACACCCAGCAAATTCTGAGGCAGCAGAAGCCACAGAACAACGGAGCAGAGGAGATTTCTGTTCCAGAGAGACCTGAAAAACTGATGTGAAACGTCTGTCACGCACGGATCAAAAGAGAGAATAGAAGCAATGGGGGGCAGGTTAGGATGGAGGGAAATATAGGTAATCTCATACAACACGACTATTATGGAAGTCATTTGCAAAACTACACAGATGTGGCCTATATTGAATTGCTTGCCTTCCCAAAGGGAATGGGTGGGGAGGGAGGGATGAAGAGAATTTGGAACTCAAAGTTTTAGGAACAACTGTCAAGTACTGTTCTTGCTACTAGGAAATAAAAAATACAGGTAATGGAGTATAGAAAGTTATCTGGCCCTATGGGACAGAAGAGAAGATGGGGACAAGGGAAGGGAGGGATGATAGAAGAGAGGGCAGATTGGTGATAGGGGCAATTAGAATGCTCAGTGTTTTGGGGTGGGGGGAGGGGACAAATGGAGAGAAAATTTGGAACCCAAAATTTTGTGAAAATGAATGTTAAAAGTTAAATAAATCAGTTAAAAAAAAAAGAAATAGATCTTGGAGCATTATGATCTTTGAATGGTCAGTGGAAGGTGACTCAACCTGCAACTGAGAGATGTGATATGGAAGCAGTTAGGTTAGAGTGTATTTCCAAAGATCCATGGCATTTGAGATTTTACTTAAGGTAGAATGTATGCTCCCTAAGAATAGATACTTTAAACTTGGGACCCCTAGTTTGATATGTGAGTTTCCATCCTATCTTCTTTGGAAACAGGTCTTTGGGTTGCTTCTTGGCTTTTTCTAAACTGTACTGCCTTCACTCTGGCCTTCTTCTGCATCCTGCTCTTACCAGGACCTGGACTCTGCCCCCAGTACCCCAGACTCTGAAAGGTGAGTTTTTGCCTTATCTTGCCACCTTGTTTTCAGGCCATTTCCAAACCATGGTATACTAAGGCTCCTCCCCTTTCTAGCATTATTTTTGTGTGTGTTGTCTTCTCCTGTTAAAATATGTAAGCCCTTTGAAGACAGGGATTTTCTTAACTGATATATTTGCATTCCCAGTGCTTATTAGCACAATGCTTGGCACACACAGTAAGTTCTTAATATATGTTTTTCTATTAATTAATTCAATATTTATATCCCAGTACCTAAAACAGAGCCTGGCATATAGTAGGCATTTAATAAGTGGTAGTTGATTGGTTGTTTTACTAAGGAATATCATGAAGGAAGTGGAAAGAACCATACATGACACCTTCAGGAAGAGTTCTAGAACCTGTGAAATATAGGAAAACCTAGAAGAAGACCTCCAGCACATTGAATGACATTCCATGGTGGGCCCATGGGAAAATATGAACTGTGGCATGGTGCTGAATGAGAAGGTCTGGGAGGGTTGTACTCTGCACAGATGGAGAGAATGCCAACAGCAATGCAGTGGCAGTTCAATCAGGCTATTAAAGAAATCTGTGTCTTATAACCCTATGAGACTGTAATGTCCTTGAGTGCAGGAATTGTGTCTTATCTAAACTCCACACCCCTCCCCCAGGGCCCAGCACAGACATTTACACCCAGTAGACACTGGATACATTTTTAAAAATGAACTTTCTTAATCTTTCCACTGAACGGATCAGATTTATTTGGGGAGGGAGAAAGAATCTTCCCAGACATAACCATCCTTCCATCTCCCAAGTTCATAGCCTTAGTGCTAATCCTAAACTGCTCCCTCTCCCTCCCCAGTCATTTGCCAAATCCTTTTGTTACTATTTCAGCAACATCTCTCAAATCCCTCCCTTCTTTCTCTCTTTCTAGCCATTATCCTAGTTCAAGCCCTCATTACTTTTGTCTGTACAATTGTACTAATCTTCCAGCTGGTCTCCCTGGATTCAATCCCTTCCCATGCCCAGCAATCCTCCACTCAGCCACCAAAGTGATTTTCCAAAAGCACAGGTCTCACCTTGCCATGTTCCTCCTTAATCACCTTACACCTGCCTACCTTTCCAGTTTTATTACATGTTACTCTTCTTGCTTACTATGGGCCTAGTCACCTGACCTCTTCTCTGTCCCTCATACATAACACTCCATCTCCCACCTCCATGCCTTTACCAAGGTGGTTTCCACAGTTTTTCTCTCAGAATCTAGTTTCCCTCCCAGGCTCCACTCAAGTACCACTTTCTACATGAGACTTTTCCTGAAGACCAAAGATGTTAGGACCTTGCTCTCTCCAACCGTCTCATGTCTATTTTTAATATGTGTGTATGTGTGCATGTGTGTGTGTATGTGTCTATGTTGTATCCGTCATTTTGGTCATTAATCTCCTGGAAGGCAGGAAGTGTTTTTGTTTACGTTTTTGCATCCAGTGAACCAAGCACAGCGACTGGCACCGAGTAGATGCATAATAAAATTTTACTGATTGATGTGGCAGATAAAGAAAAAAGCCCCACCCTTCCCTTCCCCCAAGAGAACCTCTTAAGTTCTCTTCTCCATTGGAATTTACAGATCATATCCTCTCTGAGAAGGCAGCTAGGATTCATTCTCTAGCCTCACCAATAATAGTAAGAACTCCTTTGGCTGGAGCACTTTACAAAGTTTACACAACCCCAGCAGGCAGGCATTATAAGTATTATTCTGTCCAGTTCATTGATGAGGGAAGTTGAGGGTCTAAAAGAAGTGATCTCACCAAAGTTAGCAAGTAGCAGAGTCAGATTCCAAACCCAGGTCTTTTGGGCACCTGAACTACTGCTCTTTCCATGGTTTCCCATCTCTACAAACAGACTAATTGGCTGCTTCCCAACCCTATACCCAAGCTCCTGGCACTCTTTCCACCCACAAAAAGGCTCCCATTCATTCTTCTCTAGACACAAGTAGTGGGATAGAGGAAACAAGCAGGTGTTCAGGGCACTGCCAGGAGCCAGGCTTTCTGAAATTCCAGCTCCATGCTATCCACTGTGCCACCTAGCTGTTCATTATCAAATGACAGAAATTTTTAAGAGTTGATTGTGATCTGTATGACCTTCAGTGATCTCTTTCTCTGTAAAATGAGTAGTTGGACAATTGGTCTCTAAGATTCATTCCACTACAAACATTATCTGCTGTCTTTTCTTCCTACTCTGTCATTCAAATTATGACATTTTGTCTTTTATGTGCTAGGGTTCCTCCTGTTTCTGATGCTCTGTGTTCTGTGTTCTAAGGTCTCTTCCAACTTATACATTCTAAATTTTAAAGTCTCTTTTCATTCCGACATTCTATACCAGGGATGGTGAATGTGTGACCTTCTAGGTCCTTGTAACAGCAAGGACTCTAACATACACAGGAGGACTTGATGTACAGGTTCTTAGATCTGCTTTTCTAAAAGAAAAGCAACTTCTGAGGGCGTCAACAATCTATTTTAATCATGCACAAATATCATTCACTTAGTTCAGGGGAAAAATCAACACCCTGAATTTCAGGGAAAATACAAGCAGAAATTACAAACAGAAAGACCAAAAGATAGGGCTTCCAACTCTCTAACCATAAGCAATATATATATCATAGATCTACAGACAGATCCTACTGTCTGATCATTACAAACACATGTAGTTACCAGAGAGAGAAGCACTAACATCTGGGTTTTCAAAGCCGGGGGACTCCTTAGCGGTTACCCAGAGTCTCATCTGGCCAAACAAACACTTCCAATGAGTAAGCCCCAAAATAAAACCTCACCTCAGAGTATTTATACACTTTTCAGAGGCAAAGGGCACAACCCTCTGACTAAGTGCCTCAATAAAAATTAACAAAAGATATTGAGGCCTATTAATGGGACAGAGAAGATCTTTAACTCTTCCTCCCACCCATCATTAACCTTGCATTAACATTAAGTCCTTTTGACTGAATCCAAGTGGACTTAAGGATCTCGTACTTAAGGACTTATGGTCACAGGTTCCCCACTCCTGTTTATACCCTCAAGTTCTTTCTCATTCTGAGAGCCTATGGATGTGCTCCAAATTCATCTTTAACAAATTTGTCTTTACCAGGTCCTGTGCTTATCTAGGGAAGTTAGGATGTGTGCACAAATAAGGACAGGTTGTCCCTGAAGTTTGGCTGCAGTTTCAAGCTATTAAACCTTAAAACTGGGACAGTGTAGTGGTAATTTAAATGGGAAGATATTTACCATTCATTAGTAGGCCCATATGACCTGCTGGTCACATGGAGACCTGAGTCACATGGAGCCAATGGTGGGAGGAGTTTGCTGAGTGAGTAGAGCAGAAAGGGTGGAACAGGAAGAGTTAGAGCTCAAGCTGAGCTGAGAAAAAATTGGTGAGAGTAGTCAAAATTGAAGGACGCAGGCACGCAAGCAGCTGGCTGTGAGTGAGAGAAGGGCATTTTGTTTAAGGGAGCCTGTTTGTGATTTGTTTAAGGGAGCTGGTTTGTGGAAAACCTAGCAGAGGGAAAGCTTGGAGCTGGTGTTGTCCTTTGCATTGTTATTTTGTATACATTATGATGGGTTTGGCTTTTTGGTTTCTGAATAAAGGTTTTGGTTCTGTCTTCCATGTGGAGAGCTGTTGTATTTCATGATTCGGAATTGTGCCTTCATATTTTTGGTTGCCATAAGCACTGTGAATATTACATTGATGCTGCAGATAGCTGGCATAATGAAAGGTGGGGTTCAATGGAGCAAAGGAAGCATCTAGACAAAGTCACCTCCAACAATTAGAGGAAACTGATAGTACTTCCACTTAGTGAAATCAGGAAAGATTTCAGAGACATTGGCCCATGAGTGAAGGCTTGAAGTAGCTAGAGTATAGGATTGAGTTAGGAAGAAATGAGTTCAAATCCTACCTCAGACAGTTACTAGCTGTGTAACCCTGACCAAGTCATTACCACCCTTCAGTCTCAGTTTCCCCATCTGGAAGACTAGATATAATAATGGCACCTACTTTCAGTGCTTGTTAGGAGGAGCAAACAAATTAATCTATGGAGTGCCCCTTACAAACCTTAAAGAACTATGGAAATGCTAGCTATTATTATCATCATTATTACTATTTTTGAAGCAAGAGAAAAATTTCAACAGACAAATACAAGAAGAGACTGTATTTCCGGTGTGGGAGATGAGCCTGAGATTCTTGCTTGGAAGAGAGCTAGGAATCAGTTCATTAATGCATGGCATGAGGCTGTGTGTTATAATGGATAGATCACTGGTCTTTGCATCACGAAAACTCAGTTTCAAATCCTACCTTAGATACTTTTACCTTTGTGATCTTAAGCAAGTCATTTCAGTTCTCTGGGCCTCAGCTTTTTTTTTTTTTTCATTTGTAAAATGGGAGGTCTGGATTAAATGATCTCCAAGGTCTTTTCTAGTTTTAAATCTGTGATTCTGAGGCTGTAAAGTCAAGAGGCCATCTGATAGTCTAATGTGTTGGAATGTAGCATGTCTACCAAGGGAATAATGTAAAACAGACATGTCAGACATGTGCCCTACAAGCCACAGGCAGCCTACATCACTCCTAAGTCCAGAACCAGATTCAAATGGAATTGGGAAATATTTAGCAAAATAAATAAAAATACAACAAAACATAGATAATGTTGATATATATGGTGATGAACATTGTCCTTGGAGTCAGAAGGACCTGAGTTCAAATCCAGTATTAGACACTTACTAGCTGTGTGACTGTAGGCAAGTCATTTAACCCTGTTTATGTCAATTTCCTCATCTATAAAATGAACTGGAGAAGGAAAAGGCAAACCACTCCAGTATCTCTGCCATGAAAACTCCAAATGGGGTCACACAAAGTTGGATATGACTAATCGACTGAACAGCCAGAAGTCAATATGTACCCACAGAAACCCTTATGGGTGACTTATAGGTCAATTCTATTTGAGTTTGACGCCAATAACATAGAACAAGACTGAAAAGATAGTCTAGAACAGGGCTTCCTAAACTTTTTTCACTCATGACCCCTTAAGCACTTCTGGTTGTGACCCACAATTTAAGAAGTGCTTGTCTAGAACCAAAGCCTTACATGCCAAAATAAGACATCTGCATGTTACCTTGTAGACTGCAGGGAGCCACCACTCTTTTTAAGAATAACAAACTCAAACTGGGCACATTAGGAAGATGAGATTGGCAGCTTTGGGGAGAATGGGTTAGAGAAAGAGGCTGAATCATAGGGAGGAAGATGAGTTAGGAGATTATTACAATGTTCCAGGTGAGAGGGACTGACTGAGTGCCTGATTCAGAGTGGGGGCTATATCAATAAAGAGAAAGGAATGGATTGCAGAAATTTCAATAGATTAAATCCACAGGACTTGGCCAGAGACTAGGGCAATGATGGGGTGGTGGGAGGAAGGGGGTGGGAGGGATGAGAGAGAAGGAAGAATTAAAGATGCCATATCTGGCATTGGTGTCACATCAACAATAGAAAAGAGATAGATATGGGGGGAAGAGAATGATTTCAATTTGAACATTTTAAGTTTGGGGTACTATGTGAAACATCCAGGGGGGACCAATAATGCTATCCTTCTCATGAGGAGGAAAGAGTAGACATCATAGATTCAAAGACTCCAATGAAAAGGCTGTTGGCTAGAATGGAATGAGCTCTGGACTGAGGAACAAGGTGATCCAGGTTCAATACCCCTATTTCAACACTGTGACTGTGTGATGATGGTCACTTAAGCTCTCTAATCCTCAGCCTTCTCATGTGAAAGATAGGAGCAAGAATACTGATATTTCCTACCTTACAGATCTGCTGTGAGGAAAGTATTTTGTAAACTTCAGAGTGATATAGAAATACAAATTCTTTCAATGACAATGGGTTACCTCTTGTGGTCTTTGCTCTGAGTCTTTACACTAGCAGGCAACCTCACCAATAATTCTCTTCAATTCATGGGAGAAGCTATTATAAAATGAAATGTGATGTCATTATATCTATGTTCCCATCTAATAAGTGGTTGGCCCTAGTGCACGAACATTGAGGGAAGGTCATAGAATCAAAAGATTATGGCAAGAGAACTAGCAGAGCCTCATTGACCAACATCCTCATCTTACAGATAAGAAAACTGAGGCCCAGGGATGTTAAATAATTAAGTTCATATGGGTAGTAAGTTGTTCAGTTATGTCCAACACTTTATGACCTCATTTGGGGTTTCCTTGGCAAAAATACTGGAGTAGTTTGTTATTTCCTTCTCTAGTTCATTTTATAGATAAGGAAACTGAGACAAACAAGGTTAAGTCACTTGCCCAGGTTCACAGAGCTAGTATGTATCTGAGATCAGATCTGGACTCCAGAAATTGAGTCTCCCTGACTCCAAGTCCAGCACTTTATCCACAGCACCACCTAGCTACCCATGAGTAAGAGTCAGAGGCAAAGGCTAAGAGAAGACATGGTCACATTAGCAAAGAGATCACCTGTTTCTGGCCCTACAGTTACTCTTTGATGATGACAAAGTGATAGTCCAGCTATACCTCTGAGCAGGAGTACACTCATTCCATGATCAATGAGGCAAAAGAGTCTTGCTCCCTTTGAGGAGGAGATAGACACACGAGTCCCAAGAAGACTGTGAGTGGAAAAGCAGAAGTAAAAGACAGTAATTTGTTCAGTATTATAGTGGGGATGGTTGTAGTTCCCAGTGGGAGCTGCTGAGTCTAAGCATCTTAACTGTGTCAAAGAACAACTGAGTTAGTCATATATCTCTGGGCTTTCAGTGGGATGCCTGTCTCTAAGAGAAGCCATAGGTACATGAAGTAATTGTTTTTAGTGTATTTTTAATTTATTCCTTTTTATTCTGTGGGCAGGAATAAAAACTTTATTCTGTTGAACCATGCTTATAGCTCAATGTAAAGAACCATGGATTTGGAGTTGGAGAACCTAGGTTCAAATCTAGGTTCTTACACTTAGGACCTGTGTACCCTTAGGCAAGTTATTTGATATTCCTGTGCCTCAGTTTCCCCATTTGTAAAGGAAGGGGTTGGACTGGATAACTTTAAAGGTTTCTTCCAGCTCCAAATCAATGCTACCATAATCATATTTTCAAGTAATTAGGACCCACTGAAATACATACAAGGGTAGGATAGCAGTCACAGTGTGTGGGAGTTTGAGCTGTAAGAGACTAATTGAACAAAATCACACAGACCATTCCTTTGACAAATGAGTGAATAACACTACCACCCACAAAACAGGCAGAGTTGGAAGACAGAGGTGTGAAACTCTTAGAGAACAAGAGAGCTTGGTATTTCTCTTGAGCATCATTTGGTATTTGGTTAAGTAACCACTAGAAAGAGTATGGAATTGCCCAAGTCCTGTTCTTTATGATGGACCAATATCAGGCTAATGACCAACTGTATGAAATGTGACTGCAATGATTGCGATTCCATTTCCTATACACAGCCCTCTAAGCTCAAGGTAGCAGCATCCCAGTCTGTCCAACGTTCTAGAACCAAATGCTTTTTAGGCAAATGCTCTCTTCTCCCACCTCTTCAGTGCTTCTTTGATCTCTTTGTTCCTCAAGCTATAGATTAAAGGATTCAGCATGGGGATGATCATTGTGTAGAAAACAGATACCACCTTGTCGTGGCTGAAGGAGTCATTGGAACTGGGATGCAGGTAAATGAAGAGACCAGAGCCATAAAACAGAGTCACAGCCATCAGGTGAGAAGCACAGGTGTTAAAGGCCTTGGACTGACCTTGAGAGGAGCTGATCTTCAGGATGGCCTCAACAATATTACCATAGGAAACCATAATGATGAGGACAGATAGTAGCCCAAAGATCACTGCCATAACAAACTTGAGAAACTGTAGGGCGAAGGTATCAGAACAGGACAGGACCAGCAACTGAGGTAGATCACAGAAAAAATGATTGATCACATCTGGCCCACAGAAACAGAGCTGAAGTAAAGAACACAGTTGGACCAAGGAACCAGAAAATCCACTCATATACGATCCAGCCACCATCCACACACAGAGGGTAGGAGACATGATTGATGTGTAGAGCAGTGGGTTGCAGATAGCAGCATAACGATCATATGCCATGGCAGCCAGAAGGCAACATTCAGTCAGTCCCATTCCAGAAAAAATGAAGTACTGAGCAGCACAGCCCCCAAAGGAGATGGTCTTCTTCTCCTTGAAGAAGTCTGAGAGCATCTTGGGGGCTGTCGAGGAAACATAGCAGATATCAAGAAAGGACAAATTGCTGAGAAAGTAGTACATGGGTGTGTGGAGATGGGAGTCAGTCTTGATCAGGGCGATGAGGCTCAGGTTCCAGGCTAAAGTCACGAGGTAGATCACCAAGAATAGCAGAAAGAGGAAAACATTGAGCCTTGGATAGTCTGAGAATCCCAAAAGGATGAACCTGGTTACTGCTGTGTCGTTCTTTCCCCCTGACATTGGCTTGATGAGCTTGACATCTACAAGGAGTTAAGAAAAAGAGACTTTTGGGTCAATAATTGCACTCCATCCACCAAAAAAATTAACTGATGTCCATTACTAGTAAAGAGAAGAAATAAATGATCAAATATAGCTCCAATCAATACATCTTGACTAATTAAAATTTAGACTATAAAAGCAGATTTTAACAATACTGTTATTTTTAAATTTTTACTTCATCTCTCTTGGGTGGAGATGGTTAGGTCCCCATTACTAGTGGTCTTCAATGAAGGCATCTACATTACAAAATCACTTTCAGTTCAAACACACTACGTTCTATATTCTATAGTCCATTTCAGTTTTGACATGCTATGTTCTATTTTATAAACCATTTTCCAGATGTAATATTCTATGTTCTAAGGTCCCTTTCAAAATAAATGTTCTGTGTTATACAAATCTGAAAATAAATAGATAAAAATAAAATCTATAAACTTTTCCTTAATATAATCTATTTCTATCTGTATAGGACTATGTCTAGGCATAGTATATTTCCCAGTAACAATGAGGCTAATGAGTTCTTATCATCAGTTATGCTACTATAATGAATGGTTCACAGTATATTCTCCTAAAATCCTGGTAGGTACAAGATAGCTACAGTTATAGCAAATTTCAGCTCTCATGTGAGTGATCTAGTTATTTACAAACAGAAACCCTAGAGACAAATTCAACATCTTCTAAAAAAAAACCTTTGAATTTTCTCCAGGAGAAAAACATAACATGTCTCCCTAGGTAATTTTGCTGGTTGAGAAAATCCCTGGCTGCTGGATCTGTGTTTAGGGATATCAAAGCACCCTGACTTAAAGTGGATTTTATTGGCACTTGTGTAGATACTTATTGTCTGCCTGACCATCATCCAGATATATTCAAATACTGTGTTACTGGTGTTATCTTTGGATGTTGTAGGAATGGCTGAATGGTTGATTTGAAATCACTGAAGATGAATATGTTGTGGAGATTAAATAAATTAATGAGTGACTATATGTTCCTGTGGGGCAGCTAGGTGAGTCTAAAGTCAGGAAGATGGGTTCAAATCTAGCCTCAGACATGCATTGGATGTGTGACCTTGGGAAAATAATTTAACCCTGGTTGCCTCAGTTTCCTCATCTATAAAATGAGCTGGAGAAGGAAATGTCAAAGCACTTCAGTATGTCTGCTAAGAAAACCCTATTAAGGGGTCACAAAGTTAAACACAACTGAAACAACTAAACAACATAATCTTCTGCACCAAGATGTTTTGATTTCACATTGACATGGACTTTTGTGACCTCAATAATTTAGCCAAGACTCCAGTAATATTAGAGCAGGACAGAACACAGGAGTTTATCCAGTTCACTCTCTGTTCTATAGATTTCAGATTCAATATTTGAAATGAGTTATCTGGAGGCTACAAAAAACTGAATCATTGTTCAGGAATCTGTTTAGAAATAAAGAGCAGAGGAAGAATTCTAAAGCAGCTCTCCCTACCCTTTTCCCCGCTTTGTACAAACCACTCTGAAGCCACCAAGCAGCTGCATTTAGGATCAGAAGACCTGAGTCCAAGTCCCTTCAAGACTACTTATTTGAATCATATGTAAATCTAAGGAAGTCGCAGTTAAGTTCCCTCTTTGAGTCTTGGGTTCTTCATTTGTTACACTGGGATAATAATCCTTGGTCTCATTATCTAATGGAGTTGCTGCAAATCTCTATAGAGAAGTGAATTGTTATTATTTTGTGGCAGGAGTTTGGAGTCAAACACCTAAGTGTTCATCACTTTTTCTATCTGACACCATGCTGTCTTCCCTGTTCATTCTCACCCCAGGTTCCAAGCCAATGAAGAAGTATGTTTTGATATTTTTCTCATTAATTACTAAAATTGTAGCATTTCAGTTATATCTCTGAGCTCCCAATGTCACTTAATGTGTTATTTATTTACTAAACTTAAGAAACTTGCTTCCTTATAAGTTGCTCTCCTTCTCTCCTCTCCCTCCCTCCCTCTCTCTCTATCAATCTCTCTCTCTCTCTATCTCTCTCTCCCTGTCTTCTTCTCCCTCTCCCTCTCTCCCTCTCCCTTTTCCAGATAGATATACATATGTATGTGTGTATTATACTACATATACAGACGTGTTTTGACCTAACCTCATATGATATTATTAAGTAGAACAAGCAATAATTTTTATTTATAAAATGTCAGCTATGGAAAATCACAACCAAAGTTACCTCCAATCATCATTACAACTTCCACCTTCTCAATTTTGAAAAACCAAGCCCACTTGGATTTTCTCTCACTCAGGATACCAATTAAGGTTGCGTCTCAAAAATTCTCTTCATGTTTATCACAAAATAAAAGAGAAAAAGTTCCCCCTGCAAGTAAATTCTCTTATTTTCCTCTGTCTTCCTCATAGAACCACTGCTGCTAACAATCTAGCAAGTGACAGTTAGACGCCTCATAGAGAGTTACACTGATTTATAAAGATCAGTCGGTTGGTTGTTGTCCTTCATTCTCTAAGAGGACCAAAATGACA
Organism: Notamacropus eugenii; assembly: GCF_028372415.1. NCBI lineage: Eukaryota > Metazoa > Chordata > Mammalia > Diprotodontia > Macropodidae > Notamacropus > Notamacropus eugenii. The sequence continues at coordinate 5,213,138 of NC_092873.1, forward strand.
TCACTATGTTGGAACTAAGTTGCGACTTGCCCAACTGCGACTGATCAGAACAACACAAGCTAACAATGCTCTCCCACACGTCAGACACAAATAGTCCCTGTGAACATTTGGGGTGGATTCTCTAAGTTTATACATCTCACATTTCTTTTGAGCTACTTCAATTCTACTTTGCTCATAGACTCTCTGAAGATGAGATGCAGCAAAGTATGGATCAGTCCTCTGTTGCTTGTACTAATTGTGGCCTAACAATTAACACCAAGAAAACACAGGTGCTCCATCAGCCCACACCACACCATTCATATTTGAAATCATTGGTTACAGCAAATGGAAAAGTTTTGAATACTGTGGATAAGCTTGCTTACCTTGGCAGTATACTTTCTAGGAATGTGCCCATTGATAATGAGGTTGGCACACACATTGCCAGAGCTAGTTCAGTTTTTGGGAGACCCCGAAGGAAGTATGGAAGAAAAGAGGTATTAGACTGACTATAAAACTGAAGGTCTACAGAGCCATTGTGCTGACCTCATTGTGTATACCTGTGAAACCTGAACAGTACACCAGCACCATGCCAGGAAACTGGATCATTTCCATTTGAATTGTCCTGGGAAGATTCTGAAGCTCACCTGGAAGGATAAAGTACCAGACACTGAGGTCCTTACTCAAACTAAACTGCCGAGCATTCAAACTACTGCAGAGAGCACAACTCTGATGGACTAGCTACGTTGTTTGAAAACCAAACTATGCTTGCCAAAAAGACGATTTTATGTAGAATTCACACATGACAATGCTCACATGGTGGTCAGAAAAAAAGGGATACTCATAAACATAAAATAACAGTATTTGTAGTTTCTATGGGAGAAACTATTGAAGGTAATAGAACAGGTTTTTTTTTGGACCAAACCTATGATTTCATTGGTATAAGGAAGTCTCATTGAGGAAACTCCCTCTACCAATGGCAGCTATCACCTAGTAAGCAATTTTTAATCTTAGAAAGTACCAGAAACATTGGGTTATGTGAATTGACCAGGGACACCCAACCAGTATATATCAGGTTGTCTCAACTCTAAGGGCAGTGCCATATATACTAGGTCACATTTTATCTCTAGTATTATTACTGTCATCTCTCCAGAAAGCTTCATAGAGATTTCTTTCCTAGAGATAATTCTTTAGTTTCTTGTTTTCAGGAACACAAAATTTCAGAGTAGGAAGGGTTCTCAGAGAATATCTATCCAACCCATACCTAAACACTAATCTTCCCTGTAACATCCCTGTCAAATCGTCAGTTAGGTGGCACTAGACTTGGAGTCAGAAAAACCTGAGTTCAAATATGGCCTCAGGTCCTTACTAGCTGTGTAACCATAAACATGTCACAAGCTTTGAGAGCCCCAATTTCCTGCTCTCTAAAATGAGGATAATAGTAGCATCTTCCTCCCAGAATTGCTATGAGGGGCAAGTAAAATAATCTTTATAAAGCATTACATAACTATATTATTATGATAACGATCCCCAGCCTTTGCCTGAAGACCTATGTGAGGAAGCACCCCTGACTCCTCGGGCAGCCATTTCTGCCCCTTAAGATACAAGACCTTACAATAAGTCAAAATCTGTCTCTTGTTGCCCTTAATTCTGCCCACTGGAGCCAAGAAGAACAATTTTAATCCCTTGTCCATGTGATCATCTTTCAGACACTTGATACTTGTCCCCCCTCTTGCAGGGTTCTTAACCTGGGTTCTGTGAATTTGTTTATTTGAAAAACATGTTAATAACTATATTCCAATATGGTTCGTCTCCTTTGCAATTCTATTTTAATGTATGTATTTACAAACGTTATTAGGAGAAGGGGGCTATGGGTTTCATCAAGGCTGTCCAAGGGCTCCATAGCACAAAAAAAAAAAAAAAAAAGACCCTAAAGCCTAAGGCTTCCTTTTGTCATTGGTTCCTTCAAATGCTGGTCTTATGTCCTGATCTTAAGATTTTTCCCTATTCTGGTTCTCCTCTGGATGCTTCCCAGTTTATCAATATCCAAATGAGGCAATCAGAAATTAGTCCGATACTCTAGGTATTGTTATATCAGGACACTATCATCACCTCTATGCTTCTCAACCTTTGGAGGGAAGCTCAGAGGAAGGAAAGCAGACACTGGGTACAAATATATACATGCTGATTTTAAATTGAAATTCCAGTCTACATGAATCCAAATTACTTACATTTTGTACAATAACTCCTCCTCTTCTATAAACCACAATTCAAGAGCCTTTGGGTCCATCTTAAACCCAGCTGGTACTAAAATGCATCTAAAGATTGCATCAAAAACACTTTCATGACTAGGCTTGGCCCCCAAGAGCAAAGTTATGGTGAGACTTGGGGTTGTTAGTTTTCATAATTAAGAAAATCTTGCCCTTGATTTGCTGTTTTACTATTCGGGCTATTTTCATTTCTTCTTTCCAATTCAGAATGACATGTGTGAAGAAAGCTACAGAGGCAGAAAACCTGGTTTTAAGCTCCCACTCTGTCATTTGCTAGCTCACTAGTCTTGAGCAAATCACTTTAACTTTCCCGAGATTCACTTCCTCTCGGTTAAAAATGAAGTGGTTCAACTGGATGGTGTCTAAATTCTCTTCCAGTTCTCACATCCTCTGTGTGTGTGTGTTTGTATGTGTGTGTGTGTGTGTGTGTGTGTGTGTATCTGTGTGTGATTCTATAATGACAGTAGGAACTTTGTCTTTAACATCTTTGTTTATGACTCACCCAACCCAGTGCCTCTTGTGATGCTGGGCACAAACTGAGAAGTCCATGTTCATTGAGTGAATGGAGAAACACAACATTTTGAACCTCAGGTTTTCACTCATCTTCTTCTGGATTTGGGAATTTAGGCACCTTGTTTCTAAACTTACTCCTCCATTTACTGTTAGGATCCTTGTTCTTTTCCACACACAACTTGAGAAGAGAAAGAAAGGAGCGAATTGAAAGGAAAAGGGTCCAAGGACTAAAAGGGGCAATGACTGGGTGGTGGTTCACCCAAGTAGATTAGATTAGAGTTATTCCAGACTGAATCAGCATTAAGAAAGGTGAGGATCAGTTGTCTTCTTTCAAAATTTTTCCAGCTCATTTGTGTTTGTATTATAATTATATCATAATTTGTATTATACAATTTGTATAATACAATATGATACATGTATGATAAAATAATTTACATAATAAATTGTATTGTAATTTATATTATAATAATTAATTCTCTGTAAACTTTGGAGATCTCATAGATTGAATGCTCATTCAGACCTACATTGGATTAGATGATTTCCAAAGATATTTTTCCCCCAATATTTGTCTTTTGTTATTTCATTTGCTTCCTTTTGCTTTCCCTTAGAATTAAATGAGATCTCAGAGGTCATCTTGTCCAACTCTCTCATTTTCTAGATTAGGAACTTGAGGCCCAGATAGGGGAAGGGGATTCTCAGGATCAGAGTCTCAGAGTTGGAAGGGCCCTCCAAGGTCATGTGGCCTAATTATTATAACGCTGTCTATGACATACCTAAGATGTGATTAGCTTTGCATAAAGACCTCCAGGAAAGGAAAAGCTGGTTTCCTGGGCAACATCTAATTTCTAGAGATGTCTCCTGACTTCCACTGAGGTCTCTGGAGACCTGAAATCTGCATTTTTCCTTACATTCAGCCAAAATTTTATTCCCTATAATATCTGCCCATTATTCTGAGTTTGTCCCATTGAGCCTAGACAGAACAAATCTAATCATTCTCAGAATAAATCTGACCTCTCTTCACTATAACAAACCTTGAAGATAGTGAGCATGTCCTCACTAGAGTCTTCTCTTCTTCTGATAATGATCATCCTCTCCTGGCTCTGCTCCATATTAAGATATTAAGGTTGTATTGAGAGAGTTGGAAAGGACCTTAGAAGTCAACTAATCCATCCTTTATTTTATATATAAGGGCACTCAGGTACAGAAAGGTTAAGTCATTTGCCCAAGGTCACACAGGTCGTAAGTGACAAAGTTAGAATCTGAATCTAGACTGTCTTACTCCAAATCCAGTTTTCTTTCTACTTTCCCATCCTACCTCTTAATGACATACTTCCTGAAAACTGTGCCCAGAAATGAATGCAATAGTTTAGATAAAGTTGCTTATCCACAGCTACATAGCTGGTAAGAAGCAGAGAGGAGATTTGAACCTGGGATCTCTACCTTCCGATCCAGGGCTCTTTCCACTGTGCCTCTTTCTAGTATTTTTTCCCACAGACTCTAGCCTTGTCTCTGGTTAGTCAAATCATACCTAAGTCAAAGAGATTCAGGGTACTTAGATACTTCTGAAGGCATAGACTGATAGCAGCTATGGAGATAGTAGCAATCTCCTTCCCCAGACAGATCTGGTCTGCTGGCTTATAGAAAGGGAGGTTGACATGAGATTAAGAATATGTCTTTTCTCTTGGCTATGTCATTATACCCACTCAATGCATAATGCCAGAAATCTGAAGTTAGAAATTTATTCCTATGACTTAGAAATTCTGGACCCAATGAAAATGTAAACAGCCAAGTGGATCATAAGTTCCAGTTCAGGTGTCATAGGATCATAGATGTAGAGTTGGAAAAGATCTTAGAGGTCATTTAACCCAACCTCTTCATTTTACAGATAAGGAAACTAAAGTCCAGAGATGCTAAGTATGACCAACATCACCCATAGTGAATGGTCAAATCAGAATATGAACTCTAAGGTCAGCACTCCTTTTCACTGTACCACACAGAACAGTACCCTCTTAATAAATGTGTTTTACATTGTATTAGGAACCTTCCCTGGGAAATTCAGCATTTTATAATAGTAGAAAGATCTGAGCAGGAGAGAATGTGTTGGCATTCTGGAGGAACTGGGGTAAGTACTGCACCAAAGGGGGCAAAAAGCCCCAAAGAATGGACGTTCCAGTTTTGTTCCATGCTGAACCTACTCACCCAGATGTCATTGAGGACCCTTCTCTGTATGTGGACTTCTGAGGTCTAGAAGTATCTACTACCTTACTAAGGGGCTATCCCTCTGATCCACTCCCAGAGCTCAAAGAGAGCCAAAGTCTTCTCCAAGGTGGTAGACAATCACTCCATGTTATCTTCCCTTTAGGAAGCGTGTCTGCCTTGGTGACTGCTGTTAATCTAAGCCCTAGGTTTGTAGCCAAGTAGGCTACTGGCCAGGTCACTGAGAGAGAGAGGGAGATGTGTCAAACTGAGGATTCTCTTAAGTGCCTCCTTAGGGTCCATGGTGAAGGGAGAGGGTAATTAAAGAGAAAAGTTTTCCAGTTAATTGTTCCCTAGAGGAGTGTCAAAGTGACATGGAAGGGTTATACATCCTAATGCCATTCCTTACCTTAGGTTGGACACTTCATGAAACAATTGAATCAGGGATGGAGTTTCATCTCCAGAATGCAGAATTCTCCAACGTAAGAACTAGGAGAAACCATAGAACATAGACTGGCAGAAGTAGAAAGGGTCTTTGCTATTTTTCTCTAATTAGATCTGTAATTTCAGTAGTGTAACTCAATGAGGAAACTTTCTCCATCAAAATACCTTGGCACCTGCTTTGCAATTTACAGTCAGAGCGTTGTTTGGAGCAACGAGAAATTAAGTGATTTACTCAGGGTCACACAATCAGTATATGTGCCATGGATAGAATGAGCCCAGCTTTCTGTTTTGGAAGTCATCTCTATGCCTGTTATTTTACTAAATCTCTCAAAATTTTGGAAACTTTAGAACATGAAATATAGAATATCAGAGCTGGAAGGGATCTTGGATCAGAAAATGTCAGATTTGGGAGAGATTATAAAACATAGAATGGCAGAGCTGAGAGGGACCTTAGAACATAGAAAATTGGAACTGGGAAGGACCTTCAAACGTAGATGGGAGGAATCTTGGAATATAGATGAGATTGTGTGCATTACCTATTCCAGCCCTTCACTTAACAGTTGTGAGAAAGCTAGGGTGCGTATAAGTAGGATGACTTGCCCAAAGTCACAAAACTAACTTCCTCATTTGATTCAGTATTTCTGCTTCTTCTCACTCACAATGGACCTCTGCATGCTCCTCATGCACTAGAATTTCTAGGACCATGTTCTGCTATTACCAGAAATCATTCTTTCTAGAAGGCTTCTTGCTCAAGAATTTTTATGATTGACTGACCAGACACAACTGCCCCTGTGTTCTATGCTAAGAAATCAGAACAATTAAGTTTGCAGATGTTCTACTTTAAATTTGTCAGCCATCTTTTCTTGCACAGGCCATACTGGTTTTATGTCGAGTCTTTCTTCTCTTCAAGGTTCATGGCTGTTCACAATTAGCCCCTGTTTGTCTCTTCTCCTTTCGAGGTTCATAGTACAGGTCTCCTGAGGCCTCCAGGGTTAGCCAACCGGAAGAGATTAACCTGGATCCTTCTCCTTCACAGAGGTTTGTCTCCACAGCATAGGAATGGGGGAACTAGAGGTTTATCTCCATTCTCTATCCTTTGTCAATGCCCATATCCACTCACTAAGACAGAGTTGGGAATGAACTGAGTCTTCTGAAACAGAAGTTAGAATTAAGAAGTAGAGGGTGGACACAGATAAAAACACACATTGAGACTGATACCATGCAAAAAAGTTCTGGGTCTAGAGTTAACCAGCATAGTCTGCAATCTTGACTCTGGTACCTACTTCCCATATGACTCTTGCTGAATTGCTTAATATCCCTGGGTCTCAGTTTCCTCTTCTGTAAAATGAGGGGGAGGATTGATCTAGAAGACCTCCCACTGTGTCTGTAATCCTTTCATTTTTGTCATCAATCTTTGTTTTTATGAACATTTTTAAAATGCTTCTTTCTGATTCTATCAGTTGGTATGATCAGAGTAAGAGAAGGGGCATTGCGGATTTAGCTCCCAGAGGTTTGGGGGTTGTATGGAGGGGCAAGGAGAAGTAATAGTTCACCACTGTATCCAACCTTGGCTCTTACTATTCACTAATGTATTCAGTACTTCAGCCTGATTTTATTGATGTGGATGTATAGCTTCCACAGATGTAGATAATTCCAATTTTTTAGGAACTGTCCTTATTTCTGTAAATAATGGTTTATAGTTGTATTTATATAGGTCTGTCAACTGCCATTCACAGGGCAAACAACTTAGCCTAGCTAAAGTAGCAAGGCACCCTGAGGGAGAGCCAGGTGGCAGCAGGAGCCAGGCAGATCAACCTACTACTGCAACTTTGACCACCATCTTCCCTCAGACCCTGTTAGAGGTAGCCCAGGAGCCTGAAACAAAGAGCCTTAGGAATAGCAATGCCCTTAAACTACCAGACCTGCTTCTAGCTCAACCTCCATAGTCATTATTGAGGGGAGAAACTATTGTAGGCAAAGAACCCACCTTTTTCATGACCATTGGCAACTGCTGACTAACTGCCAACCCACAGATATGCATGGCAGCACTCCCTCATAATATGAATCATGCTTCCAGCACAGTTTCCACACCATTTATCCAATGAAGCAACTCCTATGTATGAAAGGTCGGCCATCCTCATCAAATGCCATCCTCAGAGCTGGATGTTTTCATTTCTTTATTTCGGTGAGGTTATTTCTGTGTTTCTTTGAGGCTGGGCAGTCTGGTCGCTGGTGGCTGCCTGTTTGCCCGGGCTTATACGGAAGGACGTGGTGGTTCTCAGAGCTGAAGTATGCCCATTTCCCTGGTTTCTGTTCATTTGCTGAGGTGGGGCTTGTTGCTGGCTTGCTGGGACATTTCCTGTACTGGACTGCATTCCCTTTCTACCTGAGTGAGACACACCTTTCCTGACAATCTTTCAAGTCTCTTGCCCTAAAAGATCATGTTTTCATCCCATGTTTTTGCTGATTTTGCTGTCCCAGGATGTTTGGGGGTGATTTTATGGTTGTTTGAAGATAAATATGGAGGGGTTAATAGGGATTTAGAGATTACTCCTCTGTAGTTTTTCAAAGAGAATTTCTCTTTTCATCTCTTCTGGCTGTGTTTTATTGGTTTTATACAAATACGCTAATGATTTGTGAGTACATTTTATATCCTATTACTCTGTTAATGTTATTGTTTCAACTAATTTTTAGTGATTCTCTAGGGTTCTATACGTACATTATGTCATCTTCAAAAAGTAATCATTTTATTTTTTGCTTTACTGTTCTTATTCAGTCATTTTAAGTATTTCTGACTCTGCGACCCATTTGGGATTTTCTTGACAAAGATACAGGAGTGAGTTTACCATTTTTTTCTCTGGCTCATTTTACAGACGAGGAAACTGAGGCAAACAGGGTTAAGTGACTTGTCCAGGGTCACACAACTTGTATCTGAGGCCATACTTCAATAGCAAGATGAATTTTCCTAATTCCAGGCCTGTAATTCTATCCACTGCACCACCTCCCTATGCTCTCTCAATTTCTTTTTCTCACCCTGCTGTTATAGTCAATACTTTGCCTTGTTATTAATATGATTAATTAAGTTTGTAATTTTACTAATATTAAACCTACCCTGCATTCTTAGCATAAGCCTAATCTGATCATAGTGTATAATCTTTATTATATGTTACTTTAGTCTTTGAGTTAATGCTTTATTTACATTTTTTGTTGCATTAGAGACATATTCTATACTTTTTGTTTTCTGGTTTGACTATACAGGGATATGTATCAAGACCATTTTTGTGTGAATGAACGAATTTGATAGGACTCCTTTTCTCTGCTATATTTTGTAAATAATTTATGTGATATTGGAATTAATTTTTCTTTATATATTTGATAGAATTCACTTGTGTTTCTACTTGATCCTTTTCTTTGGGGGTTCACCTCTAACTTGTTCAATTTCTTCTTCTGACTTTGAATTGTTTAAATTGTCTATTTCTTTATTTGTTAATCTGTATATTTTATATTTGTCTAAATATCCATTTATTTAATTTGGGTTTGGTTTTATGGAATAGAGTTGAAAAAAAGTTTATAACAATATCCTTTATTACTTTTTCATTTGTTGTGAGTTTTCCTTCTATCTTCTTTGACTACATCTCTGACCTTTATAACATTAAGATTCTGCAAGGACCCTTTTATCACCACCATTATTAGAATTTAAATAATTGATCCTTATAAAGTCTCTTAACTTCTTCACTTTTTCTCTTGATCTCCTATATTTGAATTTCAAAGCTCCTTTTCAGTTCTTGTTTTTCATCAAGAACATTTGAAAATTCTCTATTTCACTGAAGTTTCATTTTCCCCTTGTGTAAGAGTATACCGAATTTTTCGAGAAAACTTGTTTTTAGTTGTAAAATCATTTGCCTTTTGTAATATCTCATTCCATGAACTCTGTTCCTTTGAGTGGTAGCCACTAAATCTTGTTTGATTGTGACTATGGTTCCTTGATATCTGGATTTTCTTTTTCTTTCCTTTTTCTTACTGAATATTTTGTTTGATCTGAAAGCTCTGGGTTTTGGCAGTGACTTTCCTTGGAGTTCTCATTTTGAGAGTTTTTTAGGAGTTGGACAGTGGATTCCCTCTATTATTATATTGCCTTCTTGTTCTAATATTCCTTGCTAATTCTCTATAATGATATCTTGAACTACAATGAAGTTCCTTTTTTAGAGTTTGTTTTCCATCTTAGTTGAATTACTTTATGTTTTCATCTATTTTCTCAGTCCTTTGAATTTGTTTTAGTAATTCTTGTCTCCTGGAGTCATTAACTTCTATTTGGTTCATTCTAATTTGGGGAAAGTCTGTTACGAGGGTAAGACTTTTTAAAATCCATTCTATTAAGCTATTAATTCCTTTTCTAAGCCTTTCCTCCATTAAACTCTTTTAAAACATTTGTGTGACCTGTTTTGGGAATTTTATTTGCTCTTGTAGGCAAACTGATCTTTTCTTTGAAATCTTGAGATATTTTTGAGATGTTTTTCTCTTGATTGTGCCTGATCTCATATAGTTTTGAGGGGGAGAAGGAATGTTGTTAATAAAGTTTTGGTACTAATGTTTTAGTAGCTGAGTTCAAATGCCTCCCCAACTTGAGAGACCACAGACCAAATTGAGGCCATTCCTTTGCCCTGGGGGTATTTCTCTTGCCTAGACCTCAAAGGTCAGACTAAGTTAGGGCTGCTTTTTTCATTCTCTTTGTTCCCTTTTCCTCACCTTGAACACTAAAGTTCTGCCTTCTGGGATTAGACTTATTTGAAGTTCTTTTCTTTGGAAGAGGAGAGAGAGAGAGAGAAGAGGTCTTTTCTTTATTCTTGTTGGAAGAGGAAAGAGATTGATTGATCTAATTTAGCCTCACAATGATTCTGTAAGGTAGCTATTACGAGTATTATTATCCTCATTTTAAAGATGAGGAAATTGGATTTGGAGTGAGGAGGTTAAATAAGGGTCCCTACCATGACACATTATCTGCATGGCTGTAGACAAGTTAATTTTCCCTTCTGATCTTTAGTTCCCTCATCTACTGGATATGAATAAAGATACATGTATTACCTGACTCTCAATAGCTGTTTTGAAAATCACATAACTCCATATAAAAGTGAACTACTTTGAAAGATCTGTGCTGGTGTTGAATGATGTCATCCAATGAAATTTGCATGTAATTTACATTATGCTTGCAAAAGCAAATATTTCTAGACACCACCAATGGAGGATCTACCCAGTAAACTTTATGTTCCTTTTATTTTTTTTGTTATTTTGAAGATAGCAGCAACACCCAGGTTGTTCTTCTGGTATCCCTCACTCTCCCTAAATGATTGGTTCTCCTCTTTTTCTAATTATCAATGATTTCTTTTTTGTATTTCAAAAAATTTTTCAAAAAAATTTGTATTTCACTTCTCATGTACAAATAATCCTTTGATAATTATTTGAATTACCATTAAGAACTAGATATTATGATTAAGAATTTAAGATTAAGAATTAAGGTTAAGAAGCTATCCTGAGAGTCAGGAATACCTGATATCAAGTCCTGCCTTTGACATTGCAGAATCATGGGAAAAACCTTTTTCTTCTTTGTGCCCCAGACAACTCTCTATGACATTAAGTTATAGACAAATAGTCAATTTGTGTGACTGGGAAAAGTTTCATCACTAAAAGTTTCCTACACAGATAAAAATTCAGGTCTGAACTCTTGGAAAGTTATTATTATTATTATTATTAATTAATGCATAGTGATGATGAGGAGGAGGATGATATAGGAAAGTCTTGTTATTAAGGTAAATTTGAAAGATAACAGTCCAACACCTGGCACCTGTTATCACTTGCTCTCATTTAATGACTGACCCATGACTTTTTCAGTGAAAAATCCATCCATGAGGTACTTTAATTTCCTACTGACACAGAAGTCATCATTGAAAATTCTGTGAATTATTTTTAAAAAGAAGTATAGTGCACAAGATGGAGGGTTGGCCTGGACATTAGGATCATCTAGGTTCAGATTCTGCCTTTGATATATATTAGTTGTGTGCCCCTACATAAATGAGTTAGCTTCTCAGTGCCCCAACCAAATCTTTAAGAATATGAGTTACAGACAATCTGCCCCTTTCCATCAGAGGAGGGAGTTTCAACATTGAGTCTTGCTTGTACCAATGAAATCTCAGCCAAACTTGAAAAATGAGCAGCAAGATTATTATAAGTTGTTGATAACAAAGACATAGGAGAGCATTCTTGTTCAGGAAAACTTTCCTTTCAGCCTCTTCAGGATATTTTTGATCTCCTTATTCCTGAGGTTATGGATGAGAAGGTACATGGAATGAAGATTATGTAGAAGACAGAACATTGTCTGGGTGCCAGGAATGACCAGATTTGGGCTACAAATACACCCAAAGGGCAGTGCCATAGAAGACAGTCACAGAAGTAAGATGAGAGGCACAGATGATGAAGGATGCCCTCCTTTGGTGGAGGGTATTTTCAACTTAGTGACTGTGATATAACCATAAGACATGAAGATAATGAAGAATGAAAACCACCTGAAGCAAACCACTACCTTCAACCTCATTATTTGGCTAATGAAGGAGTTGGAGCAGGATAAAACTATGATCTGAGGAATACCACAGAAAACAATGTTTAATAATATTTGGAGATGGAATCTAGCAGCTGTTTGAACTAAGTTACTGAGTAATCCAGCTACAAAGATCCCAGCCTCCATATTCTGACAAATAGGCAGATACATGATGATAGAGTACCTCAGTGGGCTGCAGAGGGCCACATAGCAGCCATATATCATGACGGCCAAGAGGTGGCACTCAACCATTCCCATCTAAGTCACAGCAAAATACTGAGTGGCACAGGTCACTTCTTTTTCTCCCATGAAGAAGTCGGAGAGCATTCTTGGGGTAATAGAGGAAGAGAAGCAGATGTCTATGAATGATAGGAAACTGAGGAAAAAGTATATGGGGGAGTAAAGATTGGAGTCACTCCTGATGAGGATAATGAGGTCCATGTTCTAGGTCAAAGTCATGAGATAGATTCCCAGAAATATTTTTAAAAGGATGACACAAAGATCTGATTGGTCTGAGATTCCTTGAAGAATAAACATCATATCAGAAGTCTCATTTCTGGTTCAGATTCAATCCAGCTCAGACTCTGTCTAGCTGAGATTCTATTTGATCTGTTTGTGAATGCAAGTGTTACAAATGCTTAGGCTCCTTAAGAGTCAACCCAAGGTGGCAAATATTTAATAAATTTTGTTTTCCTTTGGTTTAAAGAAGTTTTGAGTCAAATTCATTCAAGCAGGACCCAGCGTGTCGGTATTTTGGGGTCCCTAGCACCCGTAATCTTCAACATCATGATTCCCTGACTGAGAAGAACTGCTAATCTCAAGTTCTTCTGCCAAGACTGGAAGGTATTGTAAGCCTCCCCCTCCCTATCTCCTTCTTGCTCTCTAAGCACCTTGGAAGTGGTTTTTGGACCTGACCCCAGGTCTCAGTAGGTCAGGCAGCTAAAAGGCTGTTTTGCACTGAGGTCTTTGGTCCTGTGCCTGTGTTTGAGGCTGTGGACCTGGCATACCCTCCAAAGCATAGTGTTGACCTGGAAGTTTGGTGAAAAAGGGAAAACAGGCTAAATGCATATTGTCTATTCCCTTAAAGCTAGTGGTTACATGATCATGGAGCCAGAAGAAACTTCTGACTGCCTGATACAAGAATGACCAGACTTAAATACACTTTACCATGAGAAAGGAATTTTCTTAGTTGTATAAGTTGCAAATTCAGTGAGACAAGACAATTAACAACGTAGTGTCAGTTGGAATTTATGATTCCAGAAAGTTCCTCTATATAGCATGTCTCCATGATACAAGATAAGGAAAAAATCCCACCACCCTGGTTGCAGGCATCCTATTATAAACAGGTTTTTGAAGTTGCTAACACAGAAAAAAGCATTTTTAGAACAAAACAAAGCAGTCTGGTTGGTTACTTGAGGTTTGGGCCCTTATTGAAGTCCAAAATTTATATTAAATGATTATGAATAGACAAAGACAGACACTCTATTGGGAAATGTATGCCCAACTCTCTGAATTCCCTCAGCACTAGGGAATTAGGGAAACATCAGTTACCATTTTTTCTCTTGGGTTTTTTTTTTTTTTTTGAGGCTTAATCCCACACTCTCCTTTATGGAGGGAGAGACTTCCAGCTCCGTGGCTGTAATGGGTTAATCCTGTTCAATCCCCAAAACTTCGCCTTTGGGTTGTCTCTTACAAAATCAGAAAAAAATTTAGCTTCTCTAAAGAACTTAAAAAGAAAAAGCTGGTGTTCTTTTGCAACACAGTTTGGCTTCAGTATCACCTGGAGGACCAGGAAGCATGGCCCATTTTGGGGACCTTACAATGTAATACTCTTTTACAGTTAGAATTATATTGTTGCCAAAAAGGAAAAATGGATAGAAATATCTTACATAAGGACCTTTTGTCAAGCTTTCTGAGAACCCCATTCTAAGAAAATATTATAAGGTGCTTGTAGCTAATGCCGCCCCACAAAGGGGCAATGGTGGTGAATTGGACATTTTGGATGACCCTCATTTTATGGCCCCCAGGGTTTCAGCTCCCTCTCCATTTCTTTTTTTTTTTAATTTTGTAATGTTTAACAATCACTGCCATACAATTGTGATTTTATCCCCCCACCCACCCCCCACTCCCCCCTCCCTCCCCCCGACTGCATACAATTCTATATAGATTCTACATACACTTTCCTATTGAGTATATTTTCGCTATAGTCATGCTATGTAGTCAGACTAAGATAAATGAAAGAAATCGTATAACAAATCAGAACATGATACACAAACACATACACATACACAAACATGATCTGCTACAATATGTGAGTGACTTCCATATTTCTCTCTCTGAGTGTGGCAGGCATTTTGCCTTGAGATCCTCCATTGGGATTTTTTTTTGGTAAGAAGTTCTTGTGTTATTACAAAAATCTAAGTCTACCAAAAAAAACTCTCATACACTGTGGTTGTTGCTGTGCATAAAGTTCTCCTGGTTCTGCTCCTTTCACTCAGCATCAGGTCATATAAGTCCTTCCAGGCCTCTCTGAAGTCTTATTGTTCATCATTTCTTATGGCACAATAGTACTCCATTACATTCATATACCATAATTTATTCAGCCATTCCCCAATTGATGGACATCCCCTTGACTTCCAGTTTTTGGCAACTACATAGAGTGCTGCTATAAATATTTTTGTACATGTGGGACCCTTTCCCATTTTTATGATCTCTTGGGGATATAGTCCTAGTAGCGATATTGCTGGGTCAAAGGGTATGCACATTTTTGTAGCCCTTTGGGCATAGTTCCAAATTGCTCTCCAGAATGGTTGGATGCGCTCGCAGCTCCACCAACAATGAATTAGTGTTCCAACTTTCCCACATCCTCTCCAGCATTTATCATTTTCTTGTTCTGTCATGTTTGCCAATCTTATAGGTGTGATGTGGTACCTCAGAGTTGTTTTGATTTGCATCTCTCTAACCAATAGTGATTTAGAGCATTTTTTCATATGATTATAGATAGCCTTAACCTCTTCCTCTGAAAATTGCCTGTTCATATCCTTTGACCATTTATCAATTGGGGAATGATTTGTATGATTATACATTTGGATCAGTTCTCTATATATTCTAGAAATGAGGCCTTTATCCCTGAGCTTAGCTGTAAAAATTCTTTCCCAATTTACTACATCCCTCCGGATTTTGGTTGCATTGGGTTTGGTTGTGCAAAAACTTCTCAGTTTAATGTAATCAAAGTTATCCATTTTGCATTTCATAATGCATTCTATCTCTCCTTTAGTAAAGAATTCTTCCCTTCTCCATAGATCTGATAAATACACTATTCCTTGCTTCTCCAGTTTATTCATGGTATCAATCTTTATACCTAAATCATGTACCCATTTGGACTTTATTCTTGTGTACGGTGTCAGGTATGGGTCTATGCCTAATTTCTGCCACACTGTTATCCAGTTTTCCCAGCAATTTTTGTCAAACAATGAGTTCTTATCCCAGAAGCTGGGGTCCTTGGGTTTATCAAACAGAAGGTTGCTATATTCCTTGCCTACTGCATCTTGAGTGCCAAGTCTATTCCACTTGTCTACCTCTCTGTTTCTTAGCCAATACCAAGTGGTTTTGATAATTGCTGCTTTATAGTACAGTTTGAGGTCTGGTAGCGCTAGGCCACCTTCCCAAGCATTTCTTTTCATTAGTCCCTTTGATATTCTGGACCTTTTGTTTTTCCAAATGAATTTTGATATTATTTTGTCCAGCTCTAGAAAGTAATTGTCTGATAGTTTAATTGGTATGGCACTAAATAAGTATATTAATTTGGGTAGAATTGTCATTTTTATTATATTAGCACGGCCTATCCATGAGCAACTAATGTTTTTCCACTTACTTAAATCTGACATTATTTGTGCAAAAAGTGTCTTGTAATTGTGTTCATATAATCCCTGGGTTTGTTTTGGCAGGTAGACTCCTAAGTATTTTATACTGTCTACCCTAACTTTAAATGGGATTTCTCTTTCTATCTCTTGCTGTTGGACTTTGTTGCTAATATATAGGAATGCAGAAGATTTGTGTGGGTTTATTTTGTACCCTGCAACTTTGCCAAAGTTGTTTATTAATTCTAGTAATTTTTTACTTGAATCTCTGGGATTCTCTAGGTAAATCATCATATCATCTGCAAAGAGTGATAACTTAGTTTCTTCTTTGGCTATTTTAATTCCTTGGATATCTTTATCTTGTCTAATTGCTACAGCTAACATTTCTAGTACCATATTAAATAATAGTGGTGATAATGGACAACCTTGTTTCACCCCTGATCTTATTGGGAATGCATCTAGCTTATCCCCATTGCATATAATGCTTGCTGAAGGTTTTAGATAGATACTGCTTATTATTTTATGGAAAGTTCCCTTTATTCCTACATTCTCCAATGTTTTTAGTAGGAATGGATGTTGTATTTTGTCAAAAGCTTTTTCTGCATCTATTGAGATAATCATGTGGTTTTTGTTAGCTTTGTTGTTGATGTGATCGATAATGCTAATAGTTTTCCTAATATTGAACCAGCCCTGTAGTCCTGGTATGAATCCTACCTGATCATAATGTATTAATCTCATGATAAGATGCTGTATTCGTTTTGCTAGAATCTTATTTAAAATTTTTGCATCTATATTCATTAGGGAAATTGGTCTATAATTTTCTTTCTCTGTTTTGTCTCTTCCTGGTTTGGGTATCATCCCTCTCCATTTCAATTTCAATTTCCACCATCCCAATTCCTATCCCCAAACCAATCTCCCCCAGCCCCTCCTGCTGCTCCCCAATCTCCTCAAACCTCCTAGTTTCTCATGCTTTCCCCCCACCCTGATCACCCCTTCTTTCCCTTGGTTTCCCTTCTCTTTGCCTCTACCCCAACCCCTCTCATTTCCTGTCCCATTTTCCTTCCATGTCTCTTACCCTGTACTTCCTCCACTGGCCCCTCCACTCGACGAAACCCCTACTCAGGCTCTAAACTCAGGCCCCATCCCAAGCTCTACAGTATCTCTGCCCATGACTCAACCCCCCTTTGGGGACTCTAGCCCAGGCCCTTGCCACTAGCCATACTGAGGTGCCTCCCTCTACAGCCCCACTCCCTGAGGCAACATCCACTCTGACTTCAGGTCACTGCTCACACAGCACTCTCTGGTGTATCTCCCCCTCTAAACCCTTCACCTACACAGGTACCAGCTGATCTTTCCCCCTGCCAGCCCAATCCCTTGACCTTGCACCCCATTCCAGTTCAGTCAGCATTCCCCAGCCTCTTCCTCATGAAAACTGGGACTTCCTATCTCTCTAACCAAGACCCTGCCCCCACAATGCCTCACATCCCATTCTCCATCTCAGCCTTCATTCAGGTTATAGAGAAACTAGGGAGATATTCGGAAGACCCCATTAAGTTTACTGAGAGTTTTAGGGACATATCCCTACAGTTAGACCTTTCTTAGAATGATCTACATATTCTTTTTTCTACCTGCTGTACAGCTGAAGAGAAGAGGAGGATCTGGGAGGAAGCTGAGAAGTTTGGGGATCATATGGCTAGCAATGATCCTACGAAATAACCCCCAGGATCAGCTGCTGTTCCTGCTAGTGACCCAGGATGGGATTATCAAAAGAGTGAGGATAGAGGAGAGAGAGAGATCATATGGTAATTTGACTGTTAAAAGGCCTAAAAACTACATTTCAAAAACAAGTAAATTTTCAAAAAGTTAGGGAAATTTCTCAGGAAGAAAAGGAAAACCCTGCCCCTTTTCAAGACCAGCTAGTAGAAGCTGTTAAAAAGCATACAAATTTGGATCCTGACTCCATAGAAGGAAGAGCAATCTTTAGCATGTATTTCATTAAGCAGTCTATCCCAGATATTAGGAGGAAACTGAAGAAATTGGCAGTGGGACCCCAAACACCTCAAGCCCAATTACTGGAGATGGTCTTTGGAGTCTTTAATAATAGAGACCTCATTGCAGCAGAGGAAAAAGCACACAGAGCCAGAAAACATGCTCAATTCTTGGCTGTTGCCATGACCAGGAAAAGATCAGGGAGCACCCTTCCAGGGTGCCCCCTTAGAGGAAGGCTGGCTACTTGGGCAGTGGGGAAACTTGCTTTCAATGCCACAAGGAGGGTCACTGGTTCAAGGAGTGCTCCTCCAGGGCACACCCCCCAGAGGGAGTCCCAGGAACCAATGCCTGTGGAACCACGCCCATGTGGAGGGACATTGGAGGAAAGATTGTCCCTCGGGTTGGAAAAGTAGTGGAGCCACCCCCCAGTACCCTGTCCTCCAGTCTTCTCAAGACTCGAAAGGACAGGAAAGCCTGGGTGGTGGAAGTGCTCCCACTTTCTCCACCTCTCTCATCAAGCCCTGGGCAAAAACGGAGACTGGAGGTAAGGTTATCCACTTTAACATGGCTAAGTTCTCTGCTTTAAGCAGTTACTCTGGCCCTACCCACCCATTGACCCACCGGGTCATAGGTATGGAAGGAGATATTAAGGGATGTCTCCAGACATACCTCCCCAACCTAGTTGAGGATCTGTTGTTTAAATGCTTCTTCCTTATAATCTCTTGCCCTACCCGCTTGTTGGGAAGGGATCTGATGATGAAATTGGGGAGCCAATTTTCTCTAGTTAAACCTTCCAACTCCCTATTGCTTCTGTTTATTAGATCTCCCCATGTTTGCTTGAAAGTGTGGGAGACTGTCAGGTCAACTGTTTGGGATCCTGGATTTTCAGGGCAAGCTACTTCTGCCATCCCAGATGTTGTTAGTCTCCCAGAACCCTAAAGTGTTCCCTCTTTACAGGTAATGTCTGATTAAGCCTAAGGCCTGGGAAGGACCTTTAATTGAAAAATTCCTCAAGTATAAAATCCTTGTCCCTTGTTCCTCTCCATGCAACTCTGTAATCCTTCCCACAAAAAAAGTCTAATGGAGAATATTCACAATTTATTTTTGCCTTTGAATGAACTCTTCCCTCAAGTCCATATCAGCTAATATGGACAATCTTGCCCCAAAAGTTTCGAGATAACCCTCATTTATTTGGCCAGGCTTTGGGAAGGGATTTAAGGAAGCTGAAACTACTAGGTAGTAGTTTAATTCAGTAGGTGGATGATATTCTTACTTGTAGCCACACCCAGGAGGCTTCTTTGGTTGCTGCCACAGAAGCCCTTAATTTCTTGGGCACTCGAAGCTATAGGGTCTCTTTGAACAAAGTCCAGATAGCATGCCAGTCCATAAAGTATCTAGGCTATGAACTCATACCCACCTCTCTATCCTTAACCTCTGAGAGCAAAAGCAACCACTAAGAAACAGCTTTGAGTTTTTTTAAACATGTCAGAATTTTGTAGACTCTGGATTCCTGATTTAGGAGTCTTAACCCATTCCTTAGGACCTGACCCCAGGCCAGTTGATGTTTTTATTTATTCAGAATATGCTTTCCTTGTTCTACATGCCCATGGAGCAATATGGAAAGAAAGGGGATATCTGATAGCCAAAAACTTGTTTTTCTTTGGTTTAAAAAAAAAAGTCTCATTTCTTCCCATACTCATTGCTCTGTTGAAAGAAAAATGGGAAGGAAGAAAATAGTTTACTTGGTCATTCTACTATCAAATAATTTTCAGTAGTTTCTTCTTGCTTCTAAGATAAAATACAAAATACTTAGCCTGTATTGTAAGCACTCCATAATTTGAGTCCCTCCTAAATTTCCAATCTTATTCATACTAAGTTCCTTCCCTCTAATCACACTGATGCAGTAATTAATCTTCCTTGCAAGGCATTTCATTTCCTGCCTCTATATATTTGCACATGGACTTTTTGATATGGTTTTCCCCTTAATGCAGCCAATGGAGTAGGGCAATTTTCTTCTTGTGTTTGATCTAAAAAAATATGAGTTCTGATATTAATCCAGTTATAGTATCAGGGCTAGATAATGATAGATTTAAAACTAGAAGAGGCCTTGCTATTCATCTAGTCTAACCCATATCAGTTTGCAGATGAAGCAACAGAGTCCAAGAGGGTGACACCCAAATTTGTACAAAATGTAGAAAATTTTAACTTCTTTCCATGAAGAATACTGGAAAAAGACCTAGCCTGAGACTCACTTAGTACACTTAGTTTGCAATCCTAACTTTTCCAGTAATTCACCATGTGACATTAGGGAAATTTCTTGCTCATTTTAAAATGAGAATACTGAACTAAATGTTTTCTAAAGTGGTTTCCAGCTCTAACATCTAACATTCTAGGCTGTAAGGTCCCTTTCAGGTATTATATTTTATGCACTAACATCTTTTCTCACTCTAACTTTCCATTTTCTAAGATCCCTTGCAGCTCCAACATTCTGTATTTGAAGGTCTTTTGCAGCTCTCTGGTTGTTAAGATTCTTGACTGTGAATAGAATTTTTTGCCTCTGAGGCTAGAAAGAAGCAGATAAAGGGTGCCCTCCAGTGCCTGCATGAGAAACTCATATTCACTATGGTGACATTAGCAAAGAAATATTTTACCCTAGCAATAAAGTACTTCTGGGAACGCCAACTAATAGTTCCACTGGTGAGAATCCTCCTCTTTCCCATGGAACCTGTCTGCTTGTTTCCAGTTGTCCTGCATGTCACCTGAAAATTTGCTTTATAGTGAGGTTTTTAACTACTTTGCAACATGCATCGTAGGTCTTTTGGCTTTGGGAGTCTCTTTAAAGAAAGTAATGGCAAACTACTCTAGCATCTCTGCCAAGAAAACCCAAAATGGGGTCACAGAGAGTTGGACATGACTGAAAAACAGCTTAACATGAAAATGAGAGTTGTGGACTAAGTGATCTCTAAAATCCCTTCTATTCCTTAATCTTTACTACTTGTGCTAACTCTTTTGTATTAATTCCATATGCCTTTTGTAAATGATTTTAATGGAAGATTTTTAAATATCCTTCAACCCTACTACCCTCATTCCCATTTGTTGCATTCCCTTTGGCAATCCCACTGATTGGCCTTACTGGGGTTTTTTAAAAGTCTCTCAAATGGGTCAATGGGAGAACAACTCTTCCAGGCTGAAGAGGAAGCATCATTGACATTGGAACCCTGAGATTTAGAGCTAGAGGGAATTTCAAAGTCATCTAGTAGAACATAAGCTCCTTTAGGGTGGAGATTGTCTCATTCTTATATTTATATATCTAACACCTAGCATAGTGCCTGGCACACAGTAAGTATTTATTTGATACTACTTGACTGATCCATTCATTTAGCAGATGAGGAAGCTGAGGTCCCAATAGGGGAAGTAAATTTTCTTAGGTTATAGATCAAATATATAAAGCTAGGAAATTGCTTAGGTTCTATCTTATCCAACTCTATCAGAATACAAATTAGAAACTGAGGCAATGAGAAGGAAACTGATTTGCTCAAGGTCACATAGCTAATAAGTACCAAAGACAATATTTAGACCAAGGTCTCCTGACTCTAAATCCAGTGATCTTTCTACTACACCTCACTTCCTCAATGAACATTCTTTTTGGGAAGCACTACAAGCTCTCATAGGACTTATCCCAGAACTATCCTTGGCCCCTCCATAAAGATGTTTAACCAAATCACCTGTTCACTTACTTACCTAATCAGCAATAGCCTCTCCTGGGAATGCTTTTATTTCTAAAAAATCCTCTAGAGAGAATGTCCAGAGAAAATTCTGAAGGAAAAGTCAGGAATTGTTGAGGACCCTCTGAGAATTTTCCCACTCTGTTACCCCCTCTCAGATCTTTGGGATGGAAGATCAGATCCAAGGTATGAACTGGAGAAAGATACACAGTCTTATGTGTTCCAAGTGGCAAAGATTAGGGTATGGAAGGCATTTTAGAGATCACTTACTCTATAACCCTCAGTAGGGGTTTTGTCATTGGGAAGTTAAAGAGGACTTCCTCCATGAGCATCCTGCTCAAACGCCTCATTATGGCATCAAGAAGACCTTGGATTCTCAAAGGCTATAACAGCAGAGAGTCAGCTCTGGCTAGTCCTGTCAATCCAGTCAGGCTTTCAGACAAGACTGAGTTGTAGAATATGTTTCTGAACCTAATATGGCTAAGTGGCAAGCCTCATTGCCGAGGCATTGGCCAAATGATATGATGATTTTTCTTCAACATTTCAAACACTAAAAGTATTTTCTAAGATATATAAAGGCTTTGACTTGTATTAGTAAAAGATCTATCCCCACAGATTAAATGAAAGCTCTTTAACATATGGGAACATAAAGAAGACTTATTAATAATTATTAACATGTTATACATTTTATTGTTGTTTAGCCATTTTTAGTCATGTCCAACTCTTTGTGACCCCTTTTGGGGTTTTCTTGGCAAGGTATTGGAATGATTTGCCATTTTCTTCTCCAGTTCATTTTACAGATAAGAAAACTGAGGCAAACAGCATTAAGTGACTTCCCAGGGGTCACATAACTAGTAAGTGTCTGAAGCTGGATTTGTACTCAGGTCTTCCTGACTCCAGACCTGGCATTCTAGTCACTGCTCTATCTCACTGCCCATATTGCTTATATTTAATTACTTAAGTATAAGCATTAGTGGACTAGCTGAGTATGCTAAGAATAGCTGAGGGCAACTGAAAAAGTAAATCTCATTGTGCTTCAGAACCAACTCTACCTCTTCCATCACATTTTCTATTGGAAAGACTTTTGCTTCATTCAAAATCACTGGCAATCATTTCTATAATAATTCTTCAAAATTCTTCATTAGACTGATTATACCCTTTGTGACCTTGATGCCATATATAATAGACCTGGGTTCAAAGCCAGCTGCACTTACCAGCTCTAAGACCCTGGGCAAGTCACTTCATCACTGTTTGTTTCCTCAACTGTAAAATGGACATAATAATAGCACCCATCTTACAGAGTTATGGCAAGAATCAACTGAGATAATATTTGAAAAGCAATTAGCACCATGTCTGGCATATAGTAAGTGCTTAATAAATTATTCCTTTCCCTCCTTGCCCTTAAAATGAGGAAACTGAGTCTTGGGAATTGTTAAATGACTGGGCCATCAGAACATGGCTTTTAAGTGTCACAGGAAGTATTTGAACTGAGGTCTGACAGACCAGCACTCCTATCACTGTACAATGATGATTTATCCCGGACCTCTGAAACTTCCTGCTTTCTGCCTTTGGGAAGTCAAGAAGTAACTTGCTCGTTTGCTCTCTCTTTGTCCTTTCTCTCTTCCCTGTAACTGATTCTTGCCAGTTAAAAATTATAAAGAAGGAAAAGAAAAGGAAGTGATTGCATTGAATGTATTTCCTGGATTCCACAGGGAGAATCTTCCATTGCTTGCATCAATTACACAATACTTCTTAGGTGCTCATGTTGCCTCTTGCACCATGGATAGGTTTGGAACCTTTGAAGGCTATAAAGAATGAGTTACAGAATGACATGCTAGATGAGGAAAAGACTTGCAATCAGGAAGACCTGGGATCTAGTCTTACTTCTGACATAGGATACTTATGTGGCTCTGGGCCACCTATTTAACTTCTCAATGATCCAGGAAACTCTCTAATAGCTAGTACTGGTTTTAACATTTCAAAATCATTTTAAATATTTCATTCAGTCCTTACAACAGGTACAATTTAACACATGAGGAAACTGAGGCAAAGACTGTGGCTTGTCCAGGGTCACAAGTCTAGTAAGTGTCCAAGGCTAGAATTTAAGTTCATGTCTTCCTGAGTTCATATCCAGCATTCTATTCACTGGGCCACATAGCTGTCTATAAGTGAGAGACAAACTGTTGATCTGTAAAGGGAGTTTCACACACTGATAGTTTCAGAGGCCCCAACAGCCCACCTTCCTGCCCAAAAATTTTTTTCAAGATTGAAAATGAAATCTAAAGATTTCTGTGCATCAGGAATAGCAAAAGAGGTGAACTTCCTCAGGCAATTGAATAATTAAATCACAAATCCTTGGTACCAGTACCACATCAGTAATGAACACTTCCAGGAATCAAATCCTCCCCAAACAGGGGCCTGCTATCTATCAAGTCCTCCATAGGAAGGCCAAGGTTGACTCACAAGTTCAGCTTGTAAGAAGGGCAAAGCAGACAACTTGGTACTCCCCCAAATCTCACTTTATGACCTGAATCATCAGATCCTCAGGGTGACTTTCAACAACAATGAAAACTCCACGTTGATTCCTCAAATTCCCATTGAACATTGGACAGATATCACAACTGATTAATTGGGGGGGGGGGTTATACATGGTTGTTTCTTTGAGCTAAAAGGGGTACTTTGTAACTCTAAAACTGAGTTGATAAGAATCAGGTTAAGAACACTTCAATCCAGGTCATGTGTAAATCAGTGTGCGTCAGCCTATGCCCTCAGTATCTTAAGATTTAGACCTGAAAAGGACCTTAGTGCCTATTTAGTCCAATTTCTTCATTTTTTAAAGGAAGAAACTGAGGCACAGTTAAGCTTCATGCCTCAGATTGCCCGATGAGACTTCGACCAAGAGCATCATGGTATCACGGAAATAATATTGGATTTGGTGTCAGAGAATCTGAGATGAAAATGATGAAGATGATAGTTATTGTGACAACAACAAGCACTCATAAAATGTTTTAAAGCTTGAAAATCACTTTCTGTTTATTATTTTATTTAATCTTCACCCTAATCCTTCACCTGTGAAATGAGTGCTGTTATTCTCTGCATTTTACAGATGGGGAAACTGAGACAGATTAATGGACATGACCAGGGTCACACAGCTAGCAGTCCTCCTGGCATGGACAAAATTAAGGCACACAAGAATAAAAATAACATAGCAAAAACCTTGTAATCCCTGCTTTGTCAACCTGTTTAGTTTGTTGTTGCCTCTTATCATAGGGGCTCTTGCCTTCAAAGGATTTAATTATGACATTTGATTATTACTTGCCTGATCATCTATCCCTTTTTAAGGAAACTTAAAAAACCAGGAAAAGGGAAGCTTGAAGAGTTCAATTCTTATTCTATACATTAAGTCCTCTGATCCCTTTAAGTGAATTAATATCATTTGTGGGAGGGAGTAATAGGATAAGAAGTTGCAATAATTGGGAGAAAGGAGGTAAGAAATAGAAGGAAAAGTTATGTACCACTATAAGATCAATAGGTGAAAAGTGAAGTGATAGTAATCATTCTTCTTTCAACAAGTATGTGGGGGTAGTGGGGACAGAATAGGATAAAGGTAATGCAGGATATGTTTTGAGTGTAAGTATTAGGATGGGGGGGTATTTCTCTAGAAGGGAAAAAATAAAGGATTTCATTTAAGAACGGTCTTATGCAAGAAAAGGTAAACATATTTAACATGAGATTGGGAATGGGTTTCATCTTGGAGGAACTGCACATTTGGAGATCACCTCTGAGACAAGAAAAGAGGAGAAAAGGGGGGAGGAAAAGAAAAAGAAATTAAAAATTTAAGTAAATTTAAAGAATACAAGTTGAGGCAGATAAACAAGAGTAGGGGAGGAGAGTAGAACCCATGAGAACAGTCTAGCTTCAAAGTGGTGCAAGCAATACTAATTTCAGAGACAAAAAAAAAATGTAAATGGGGATCAAAATCAATAAAAATTAAATAAGTAGAGAAAACCTAAACCTGGCAATTATAATTTTAAATGTTAATGGATTAAACAATCCAGTAACAAAAAAGATGGTTTTAAAATGGATATAGAAAACAATATGTTCCATGCATGAAATATGACTAAAAAATAAAAACATGTACAAAAAAGAATAAAATTTATTAGCATAAGGGAAATTCAATAAATCAGAAGTTATAAACATGCTATAAATCTTAAAACAAAACCACGTGATTTCAAGAGATTTTAAAAGAAAAACTATACCAAGTTTAAAGGAAATTAACAATCAGGGGGCGGAGCCAAGATGGCAGACTAGAAAGACACACTTACACAGGGTCTCTCCCCACAGCCCATAAAATACCTGTAGACAGGGACTCTCAACAAATTTTGGAACAGCAGAAGTGGAGAACAACAGAATGGAGGAGATTTCCAGCCCACAGTGACCTGAAAGGCTCATGTAAATGTCAGTTGTGCCAGACCCAGAGCCAAGCGCAGAGCTCAGCCCAGGCTTGGCTGAGCAGCGCAATGAGACTCTGGGAGGAGGATACCTTGGGGGTAGAATCTCCAGTCCCAGCAGTGGGTCCTCAGATCTCTCAACCCACAGGCACCAAAGGTCAGTGACAGGGTTTTATCAGCTGGCCAGGAAGGGAGAAGGGCCTTCCCATAGCTCCAGCGGCAGGCAGAGGCCACAGAGGCATCACAGCAGTCCATGTGGAAGCTCCATTGTTGGAGCATAAAAACCCCTGGGGGCACTGAAGAGCTGAGTCTTACCTCAGCCCTGGGTGGAAGTTCTGGACAAGCTGGTCTTTGTCTCACACTGAATGGCGGCCCTGCCCATCCAGCTTATCTGAAAACCAGCCCCCAGTGCTGACTTAGCAGAACTGGAGGCCAGGTGGCTGAGGAAAGGTAAATGCTAAGATCCTGGGCATAAAAATCCCTCTCTGCATCCAGACCAATACACACTTGATCGTGCCATCTTGGAGGAACTGAGATCTCACAGATTCCCAGAGTATACCTTTCTCTTGACAAAGGACCCAAAAGTCAAGTAACTGGTTGGGAAAATGCCCAAAAAAGGGGAAAAAAACAAGACCATAGAAGGTTATTTTCTTGGTTAACAGATATCTCCTCCCATTCTTTCAGATGAGGAAGAACAATGCTTACCATCAGGGAAAGACGTAGAAGTCAAGGCTTCTGTATCCCAAGCATCCAAAATAAATATTCAATGGGCTCAGGCCATGGAAGAGCTCAAAAAGGATTTTGAAAATCAAGTTAGAGAGGTGGAGGAAAAACTGGGAAGAGAGGATGAGAGAGATGCAAGAAAAACATCAAAAGCAGGTCAACACCTTGCTAAAGGAGATCCCAAAAAAATGCTAAAGAAAATAACACCTTGAAAAATAGGCTAACTCAATTGGCAAAAGAGGGTCAAAAAGCCAGTGAGGAGAAGAATGCTTTAAAAAGCAGAATTAGCCAAATGGAAAAGGAGGTCCAAAAGCTCACTGAAGAAAATAGTTCTTTAAAAATTAGAATGGAACAGATGGAGGCTAATGACTTTATGAGAAACCAAGAAATCACAAAACAAAAACAAAACAAAACCAAAAGAATGAAAAATGGAAATTAACAATCAATATTAGTGCTAAATATATTTGCTCCAAATGTCAGAATATCCATATTCACATAGGAAAAGTTGCTCAAATTCAAAACATATTAACACAAGAACATATGAACATAAGAAAGTTCAGGATTTCTAAGTGATAGGCAAATTTAATTAAAAGGAAACAAAAATAAAACATAAACCTGAACAGATTATTGGAGAATTCAGAACTGAAAACTTATGGCACCTTCTGAAAGGGAATATTAAAGAATATACATATTGCTCAGTACCATGTGGTAACTTTAGAAAATAGATAGTCAAAGTATGTGTTAAAAAAATAAAAACACTAAATATCACATTTATACAATAATATAATAAAAAAGAAATGAATACAAAAACATAAGCAAAAGATACAGATACAAATAGAAACTTAGTTATGATCTCCAGATGATGTTAAAAACATTAATTATGTGAAAGAAAATTATGATGAAACAACACAGC
Organism: Notamacropus eugenii; assembly: GCF_028372415.1. Classification (NCBI taxonomy): domain Eukaryota; kingdom Metazoa; phylum Chordata; class Mammalia; order Diprotodontia; family Macropodidae; genus Notamacropus; species Notamacropus eugenii. The sequence continues at coordinate 5,240,787 of NC_092873.1, forward strand.
AAAATTTCTGAGATAACAGTAAAAGATGCTCTCTGCAAAAATTATATCCCTGAGAATACATGCTTAAAAAATAAAGAGAAGAATAATGAATCAGATGTGCAATTAATAACAATAAAAGAACAAAGCAAGACCAAACAAATAAACAAATCCACAATAATCCTCAAAAAGGAAATCTTGAAGGAAATAGGTAAAATGGAAAACAAAAAGACCAGAGATTTGTTTCAAGAAACCTAAAAGCTAGTTTTTTGAAAAACTTAACAAAATTGATAAAAATTTTAGCTAATATGATCAAAAATATTAATAAGAATTTTAAAAATGAAAAAAATAAAAGAATTATTGGAATCTAGATATATGGCATAATAAGTGAGAACTTTTTAAAATAGAGAATTACTTTTTAAAAATTAACCAAATCCAAATTGAGATGAAAGAAACATCTTAATTCATTTTCAAAAAAAAAGGAATTGAACTAACTATAAACGCTTCATCAGGTAGTGAAAGTAAACCATGACACATAGTAAAGTGGCAAAGAAGACAAAAGATGAAAACAGTCAGTGAGGACAGGGTTGTGGAAAGACAGGCATACTGTTATGCTATTGGTAGAACTGGGAATTGGTCCAAAGGAATGTGCATGACTATTGACCTAGAAATCACACTATGAGGCATATGCCTCAGAAGGTCAAAGACAGAACAAAAGATCAAAATATTTATTGAAGTGTTTTTTTTGTAGAATAAAACAACTGTGTGTGTGTGTGTGTGTGTGTGTGTGTGTGTGTGTTCATCCTTCGTTGCTGAAGAAGACCATGCCATCAGAGAAATGATGACGACTTGCACTTGACTTTGTTTTGAGTGAGGGAGGGCTGTGCAGGTCACCAGTCTCACTTCTCCTCCAGAGCCCTCTGAATCCAGTGACCAAATATTCATCAGGATGACTGGAGATGACCCAGGATGAGGCAATTGGGGTTAAGTCACATAGCTAGTGAGTGTCAAGTGTCTGAGGTGAAATTTGAACTCAGGTCCTCCTAACTCCTGCACTGGTGCTCTATCCATGGCACCACCTAGCTGCCCCTAATCAAACAACTAGTAACACTACAGAAGCCCATTGATTGAGGAATGACTGAACAAGGTATACAATGGAATGTTACTATGTCATAAGAAACCATGAATACAAAGAATTCAGAGAAACTTGGAAAGACCTATGAACTGATGCAGAGTGAACTAGGAAACCACAGTATACAAGTGCTATAATAATGAATAACCCAAACTATTATAGCCTCTCTCACAGGGACTTTAAATATTATTTCTGTATCTTTAAGAGAAACTGAATACAATCTTAGGTACTGTCAGTTAACTGGGACACTGAGAAAGAACTAAGAGACCTTCTTTCCTGAGGACACCTGAAGACTTAATCATCATACAGGTAGAGTGTGTGAGAGACCCAACCAACAGGGTTCTCAACTTGATGTCCATGAACCTCTTTGTTTGTTTTAAATATTTATTATATTTCCATATGTACGGTATCCATTATAATTCTTTGTATTTCGCATTATGCAATTAAAACATGATTCTAAGAAGAGATCAATAGATTTCAGCAGACTACCCTAGAGGTCCATGACAAACAATAAAAGTGAAGGACATTTGTCCAAGAGTTAAGATTTTTAGCATCTAAGGAGATAATGGAAGGGACCTGACTTTAACTGTTATTCCAAAAGGGAACCAAGTAAATTTAACTTTATTCCAAATAAGAACTAAAATAATAGAATCACAGTGTGGTTTCTAGGTTAAATTAGGAAAAGATTCTTTCTATGATACATTTCACATTCCAATTCTGTTGAGATTACATTCTGAAAAAGATTAACTTCTTGAACTGTGGTTCCAGTGTTTCAGGGAGACTCAGCAGTGGCAGTGTTAGTAAGAGAAATTCCTGGCAGCAGCTTCTTGTCCTCTGTCTTTCCAGAGCATTGATGCAATTCTGGTGGTGAACTTGCTCAAAGCTGACATATTGTGTAAATAGTTACCTATGTCTTTGTATAATCTATTACTATTGATTAATATTGGGGGCTACGACATATGTTTTCCTAAGCTTATGAGTTCAGAGCTTAAGACTGGGAGGAGAGAGAATTTATAGGTCAGGTTGTTTCTCCAAGTCTTTATAAACTGAAGTGATTGCTTGGTGATCATTAATTAATGGGTTTTGCATTTTCATAATTCATGAGGTAATGTCAAAACAAAACCCTTGAGTGTCTTTGAACCCTGTGGAGAATTAGTAAATTAGTAAATGTAGTAAATTAGTAACAGCCTAAGTGAGGAGGAAGAGCACCTTGCATAATATCCTCCACCATCTTGATGCCCCCATACAATTAGTGAGGTAGCTGCATGTGGAGTCTAATCCATGGAATTACATGTGAGTAGTATATAAAAGCAAAGAAGGGAGGAAGGGAAGGAAGGAGGGAGGGAAGGAGAAAGAGAGAGAGAGAGAGAGAGAGAATTGAACAGTTATAATAAGCAAACTTTTCCCTGTAGATAGAATACTTCTATCTCTTCTTTGGTGGGGGACTACGGCATTTGGATATTGAACATACTGTCAGAATTAATGAATGTATTGGTGAGTTTTGCTGAGTTGCCTTTTTATTCTATCTCTTCCTTCGTTTTGTTTGTTCACTGGGTAATGGAATAAGAAAGAGGATATTCAGGGATGATGTTAATGCAAGACAAAAATTGCATTAAAAATTAAAATGTGAAACACAAAATATTAGAAGAAATAATTATGATAAATCCAGTTAGTCCAAAGAGAGGGTTAGCTACTCTAGAGACACAAATATGGTGTTACTAATAGCACTTTCCATCTGGTAGGTAGCTATTTCAACTTTTGGTTCCTGGTAACTTGTGCTAAATTGAGTTCCTTTGCTGCTGAGGGAGTGGTAGTACTATCAACAGGTCAAAAGGACACATTTTAAAGACATTTTTAACATCATGATTTAACATTTTGTGTCTTCTAAATGTTGGTGCTCTAGACCAAGGTTGCAGTTCTCCTGTACTAATTATGGCTCTGGTCACTACTCAAGGCTAAGAATCAGAGAAGACTACTCAAAGACCATGCCCCTTGGGTTCTGACTTTCTCCCTAACACTCTCTCTCTCCCTCTCTCTCTCTCTCTCTCTCCCCACTTCACTTGTCTTATCTTTCTTCTTTATTCTCCTCCTCCAAATTCTCCCTTCATTAGAGTCTAGCTCTGATAGGCAGCTCAAGGACTGCTGCTTTTTCTATCCCAATGTATAAGAATTGCCCAATGAGTAGTGAAGAAAGGAAAGATATAATGAGGAATAATGATGATATCAATAAAAAAATACAAAAGAAAGCAATGGTCCCTTCACTAGCCTCTACCACCCCTAGCCAGCTCAGGGGCACATGCCTACTATTTCAATGCAAAGGGATTTCAGGACATGAAATATTTATAACTGAGACTAATTACTTGTACAGTCCTGCTATACCTTCACATCTAGCTACGCCAATATACTTGCTATTTTATGCACATGATACTTTATCTCCTGTGGTTTCTGTCTCTTTGCATTCACCATCTCCCATATCTGGAATGCCTTTCTTTGTAATCTTTGCCTCTTAGTTTCCCTGGCTTCCTTTACATCTCAGTTCAAATCTCACCTTCTGCTGGAGGCCTTTCCTAGTTTTCTGGGTCACTAGTGCCTTACCTTCTGAGATTAACCCTCATCATGTCTGAATGTATATTCTCTGTATCTGGCTATTTACATGCTGTTTATCCATTAGAATTTGAGCTCCTTCAGGGCAGGGAGGGTTCTTATCTTCCCCCTCCCCATAATCAGCATTTTGATTTTTGATTAATTGACTGGTCCTATGCCTCTTAGGGTTGGAATAAGGAAAATGCCTCAACACACCTAGCAGTATATACGAAGTTCATGATGTGAGCTGCCTACATTGCTCACCCACACACTAACAAGTCACTTCCCCAGAGACAAGATGGTTCCACTTCTTCTCACTGTTTTAGAGGTAACCCTGAGGGATTAGTGGTTGTCTTTTAAATGCAGTAGTTTAAAGGTCTCCATCATTGTACTGCACACCATGATTGTCAGTCAATATTAATATACAGTCAGACTTAAGCTTTAAGAAAGGGATATTTACCACAGTAATAGAGTTGGTACCAAAACATTCCCCTACAACTTTGTGAAACAATTTCCCTGAAGTATATAGGAAGTCCAAGGAAAATTCAGTTCATTCCTAGACAGCATATGTGGCAAAGAGGTAACAAATCCAGGAAATCCTTTTGCTAGAGTCCTGAAGATGTTCTGCTTAGGTGTGCCATAGCTTTTCTGTTGAACTCTTTATAGATCCCTGAACCTTTGATCAGCCTGCTCTTGACTCCCAAAACAAATACTTCTATAAGCTCTTCAGAAGATTCGGCTAGGATGCCAGTGGGAAGATGCAAACCCAAAATCTTTGGGGTTTACTGGGTCCTGGTGAGAGGAGCTGAGACCAAGACATATGGACACCAAAGCTGAAGCTGAGAGCTTTGCTCTTTCCCACCATTTAATTTTCTCTCCGGTGTTTAAGTGGATTATTCTCTCATTTCCACTGCCAAATATTTGAATCTCTCAGGCTCAAACTGACTCAGTGATTATGGAGGAGCTGCAGAGCATGACCAAGTTTTCTTAGCCAATCTGAACACAATTCCTATGCTCTGGTCATTTCAGTACATTAAGGACTTTTCTTCACACTTAGTCCAAAGTCAATGATTCCATAGAGGAGTATTCTCACTTGATAAAAGTGTCTGGGGCTTAGGATCTTGACCCTTACTTTAATGGGGGCATGGGAGTAGGGGTGGATGAAATGATTGATTTACTCAACAATCCCCTACCTTTGCATATAAATATGAATTACTTTAGCAGATTTGTGATCTCACTGGATCCTGAGTGATTCTGGCTTTTAAAAAAAATCCTTCTATGAATTCAACATTAAAAATCTACCAAAGGTCCTAGCTAAATGTTTCCTCTGGGTCCTTTGGATGTTTTGAAGATGCTAGATCAACATTCAGACTATCCAATTGTGTCTCACTCTCATCTTTTCTGGTCCAAAAAAGCCCTTTCTAGTGTATTTTAATGTACTATTCACAAAAAAGTCATAATTGATAACTATGGGAATTATAAAAGAAAGTTTGGCATGAAGGATGAAGGACTGTCCTGAGTCTCTGGATGACTGGAATTCAAGTCCGGGCCAACGGCATATACTAACTTCGCGATCGTTAGGATCTTGCTTTAAGCTCTCAGTGCCCACAGGCAACTCTTTAAGACTATATACTAGAAATAAGTTGCCATCTACATCAGTGAAGGGAGTTTCAATACTAGGAGTTTATTTTACTAATTAAATCACAGAAATCTACTCCCATAATTATTATACAATCCCTTAATTAGTAATACAAAAACAGCTAGAGGCATAATTGCTAGGGAAATTTTTCCTTTTTCATGAGCCTCTTCAGGTCATCTTTAATATTTTTATTCCTGTTGCTACAGATTAGGGGATTCAGCATGGGGATGAGAATGATGTAGAAGACAGATAACACCTTGTTGAGGTGTTGGAAATGGCCAGAGTTGGGATACAGATACACACAAAGGGCAGTGCCATAGAGAAGCGGTCCAACAGTCAGGTGAGAAGCAAAGGTGTTGAAGACCTTCACCCTTCCCTTGGTTGAAGGCATTTTCAGGTTCGTGACTCTGACATAACCATAAGACATGAAGATAATGAGGACTGAGGACAACCCTGTGCGAACCACTATTACAAACATCATTATTTGAGTGATGAAGGAATTGGAGCAGAATTGAGCTATGACCTGAGGCACATCATAGAAAATAATGATTATTTATATTTGGCCCACAGAAATGGAGGTAGAACCCAGCTGTTGCTTTAACTAGGCTATTGAAGCACCCAGTCACATTGACCCCACAACAACTTCCCACGATGGGCTGATGCATGATGGTAGTGTCCGGGGTACTCAGTGAACTACAGATGGTTGTATAGTGGTCATATGCCATGATAGCCAAGAGACAACAAGAGACAGCCTCATCCAGGTCGTTATAAAACACTGATTTACATAGACCAAGAAGGATATTTTTCTTCTTCCAGGACGAAGTCAGAGAGCACTCTTAGATTAATAGGAAGAGTAGCCAGTGTCTACAAAGAACAGGAAACTGAAAAAAAAGTACATGGGGGAGTGAAGATGGGAATCACTCCTGAGGAAGATGATGAGGCCTATGTCTAAGTCAAAGTGATGAGACAGATTCCCAAGAATGTTACAAAACCTGTAGCTCTAGTCCATCTGAGATTCCCTGGAGGATGAGCATGGTTACAGAAGTCTTATTTCTTCCCATATCCATTCATCTCTTGAGAGGAAAATGAGATAAGAAAAGTTTTGTAACTAACTCCCTACTATAAAATCTTCAGTGGCTCCCACTTGCCCCCTGAATAAAATACAAAATTCTCAGCCTGGAATTTAAAGGCCCCACAATCAGAATTTCCCCTAATTTTCTACATCTTTCATATTAACTCTTTTCATTGTTTCAGTTAAATTGACCAACATACCATCCCTACTTGTATAATAGTGCATACCCTACCATTATGTCTTTGAAAACATTTCTGCATATTAAAATCCCCACCTTCTTTCAAACCACAGATCACCACAATACAAGGTCTTTTCTGATTCATCCAGTTTTTTCTCTCTTGCCCCTTTATCCTATCATTGATCTTGTCAAGCTTGACCTGACTTTGCCCCTATTCACATACTGCTCAACGAAGCTGGAGAAAATCACAAAACCATAATGAATGGATCCACTCTAAATTTGATTGCATCCTATTAACTGTGTCCTCATTGTGGCCTCCCTAATCAGTTCACTATCTCCCTCACCATAGCAGCTTTTCCAAACTTTAAAATTCCTCCTCAAACCTCCCATGACTCTTTCTTCCCTCATTCCATGATCTAAGAACTATGACTCATATTTCACAGAAAAAAAATTAGGCTATTTGCCAAAAGCTCTTTTCTCTCTCCTCCTCCCCATCTCATATCACTCAGATATATTCCTCCATTTTCTCCTTTATGACTCACACAATGAGATGGCCATTATCCTTGCCAAGGCAAACCCCTCTGTATGCACAAGTCCCATCCCATTTTCTCTAGCAGATGGTGCCATCTATCATTCCCACTGTCACTGATCTTTCATCTCTCTATGTTCACTGACTTTTTCCCGTACTGCCTAGAAACATGCTTATGTCTTCTCTATCCTCAAAAACCCTCACTTGATCTATCCATCTTATATATCATCTTCCTTTTATGGAAAAATTGCTTGAAAAAGCCGGCCGCTTTCTATTACTTCCAGGATCACATATAAGATCCATTTTAAAGTTCATCATAACCTGACTCCTTCCTACTGTCCTAGTATTCTTACACCTGACATCCCTCCACAAACTCTTTGATCCAGTGACATCAGTTTCCTTTCTGTTCCTGGTACTCTATCTTCTAATTCTGGTCTTTTTCACTGGCTGTTTCCCATCCCTGGAATTCTTTCTCTTCATCTCTGCTTTCTGGTTTTCCTGACTTCCTGTAAATTTCAGCTAAAATCCGATCCTCTTCAAGAAGCTTTTCTTAAGAATGCTAGTATCTTCCCTCTGTGATTATTTGTAATATGTCTTGTTTTTACTTATTTGTGTGCATATGATCTCCCCATGAGATTATGATCTTCCTGAAAGGAGGGACTATCTTCTAACTTTCTTTGTATGTAGTACTTAGCAGAGTGGCTGGCACATAGTAGGTACTTGTTAACTTGACTTATAAGCAGGACTTCTCACCTCTATGACCAGAAAGATATAGCTAGAGAGAGTGCTTTGGGAAACAATATTCATTGTGTTGACATTCACATAGATGTGATTTATAAAACTTAGAATCCTAGAAAGCTTAAAATGCTTCTGGGAATGGCAAGTAAACTGCTCTCCCAGAATTCTCATTATTCCCAGGGTACCTACTCCACTAAACTGCTTTGTTTTCAGTTGATATTTGGGTCACCAGAGATTTTGTTTAAGCATGAATTCACTGAGAACATAAAAAATATACTTGTGGATTTGGGGAAGTTCTTTCAAGGAAAAACTTGACGACCATTAGGAACAAAATAACTTTTGCAGCTTTATCATTAATATTACATACATATTTTAAAGGTGCATGCTACTTTTCTCCTGCTTAGAAGTCTAGGGCTTACAACCAGGAGGGAATTTCAAGGTAATCTTTTCTAACCCATTCATTTTATAGAGAATGAAACTGAAGCCTAGAATAAATTGTCCAAACTTGTGTGATTATAGATTTGTAAACTGAAGAAATCTTAGAAGTCATCTGGTATAAACCCTTCATTTTTCATATAAGGAAACTGAAGCCTAGAAAAGTTTAAATGACCTACCCAAAGTTTCAACAAAGGAAATCTGGGCTCTAATTCCAGCTCTGTGATTAACTTACTTTGTGAGCTTGGATAAGATTTTTGCCTTTTCTGGAATTCAGTTTCACCAATTTAAAGTGAGAAGACCTTTTCTGATGTCCTTTCCAGATGTAAAATCCTACATTCTATGTTTTAAGTTCTTTTTCTGGTCTGATGTTCTATGTTCTGAGGTCTTTCCAGTTAAAACATATTCTGTTCTAAAGCTTATTTGAACTCTTACATGTTAAGTTCTAAAGAACCTACCAATCTGGCATGTGATGTTCTATGATGTCTTTTCACTCTAACATTCTATATCCCAAGGTCCTTTGCAGTCTTGTGATCATTAAGATTTCATATTATTAGTAAGACTTCTCATCTTCATGACCAGAAAGATGTCAATAGATTCACAGTGCCATCCAGGGCCCCAAAAAGAAAGTCACATTTACTATCTTGTCCTGAACAAAGGATTATTCTACCCTAGAAACAATAAATAATCATAGTACTTATCTAGCACATAAAATAGCACTTAAAGACATTAAGGTTTGTTTGTACAACATCTCATACATTATTAATTTCATTTAATCATCACAACAACTCTGTGAGCTAAGTGATACTATTATGTTCAACTTAGAGATAGAAAGCCCAAACTGAGAAAATTATGTGATTTGCCAGCAGTCACACAACTATTAATTGTCTGAGTCAAAATAATATTTACTGTGACTTTCATAGCTTGACGTCCAAACTCTATCAACCACTGGCTGTTTCTAAAATACTTCTGAGAATGTCAACTCATAGTTCTATTGGCCAAGAATCTTCATCATTTTCAGAGAGCTACACCTCTCTTCTACTTTTTTTCATTGCTCTTTGGGTCTCTTGAGATTATGCTTACTGTTGAGGGAATTAATTCCCTCACAACATGCATCAACATGGAAGGTAGATAATGGAAGACTTTCCAATTGAAGGGTGATGGCAAGTAGGAACAACGGAGAAATTTTGCAGCTAAATCATTCACAATATACATATAATGAAATATAGGCACTATTCTTCCCATGCTTAGGATCCTCGTAGTTGAACTTGAATGAAGATTTAGAAGTTATGTAGCTCAACTCATTCATTTTACATATTAGGAAATAGAGGCATAGAAAGAGGAAGTCACTTGCACAGATGATGAGAACCAAAAAGAAGATTCAGGCTCTAATCCCTTGATTCAAAATTCAGTGTTTTTTTATCTCACTTCTTCCATGATCATTCTTTTTGGTAATGACTACAATTGCTCCTGTAATTGTCCTTGGTCTCCCCATTAGGATGTTTAACCAACTGATCTATTTCTTTGTCTAGTTTCCTCATCAACCACAGCCTCTCCTGGGGATGTTTTTAATTCTGGGCAATCCCCCAGAGAAAACTCCAGATAGCATCCTGGAAGGAAAATCACACATCATTGAAAACTCTGTGAGAATTCTTTCCCACCTTCTTCCCCCTCTTCAAGTGTCTAGGATGGAAGAACAGATTAAAAGCATAATCAGGAGAAGAGCCCAAAGCCTCATGAGCTGCAATGTCAATGATGCTACCCTTCTCAGTCTTTAAAAACTATTTTCCTTTCAATAATTCATTTTGTAGAATTTCTTTAAAAAATAATTTGAAAGAGGCCAAGATGGTGGATTGAGGCAGATTCAGCTGAACTCTCCCAATATTCCCCTCCAAACAACTTTAAAATAATGCCTCAAATCAAATTTTGGAGTGGCAGAACCAACAAAAGATTTATGTGATACGTTCTTCCAGCCTAACAAAACATAAAAGGCTGTCAGGAAAATCTGTGACACCATGGTGGAGGCCTCTCTGGAGTCCACAAACATAACGGTGGCAATCGTGATGACAGTAGCTTTGAAAGCTCTTAGCCCAGAGCAAGTAAGAGGGTCATAAAAAGATTGCAGAGAGCACTTTGCTGACACTGGGTAAGGCTGGTGCTGATTGGCAATTCTATTGCCAATATGTAGTTCTGGGTTGCAGTTCTTGGATAGAGATGAGTGCTGGTAATTGATCACAAGGGTCCCTGGTCACAGTCCCAAACCAAAGAGAGTACTAACACTTGTAGCTGCAGGAACCAGAGGCTTTTCCTGGGTAAATACCAGAGCACAAATCAGAAGAGCAGTGACCGCATCTCTCCCAGGATCACAACAACTTGGAAGCACCAAAAACTTGCAAACTCTCAGAATTATCTCTGAAAATAGGAGCGCAAAAACTCCTGAAGTTTGGGAGAGTACCTCCCCACACCCAGGTGAACAGAATCCAACTTTAAGATAAAGTTCAAAGTCAAGAAATAGGCTGGGAAACTGAGCGAACAATATAAAAATAATTTGACCATAAAAAACTAGCATGATGGAAGGAAAGACCAAGACATAAACTCAGAAGAAAACAATGTGTAAACAGCTACCAAAAAAGCCTCAAAGAAAAATGTTAATTGGACTTAAACGCAAGAAAATTTCCTAGAAATGTTAAAGAAAAAACTGGATGGTAAAGGAAACATTGGGAAAAGACATGAGAGTGATGCAAGAAAATTATGGAAACATAACTAACAGATTGGTAAAAAAGACACAGGACAGCTAGGTGGCACAATGGATAGAGTGCTGGACCTGAATTCAGGAAGACTCAGCTTCCTGAATTCAAATCTGGCTCAGATATTTACTAATTGTATGGCCCTTGACAAGTCATTTAAGCCTTTTTGTCTCAGTGTCTTCGCCTAAAATAATGAAAAGGAGAAGAAAATAGCAAAAAAAAAAAAAAATAGTATCTTTGCCAAAAAAAAAAAAAATATTGAATCACAAAAAGTCAGACATGACTGAAGTGACTGAACAACAACAACAAAAATCTGTCCTAAGTACACCAACTATGGATCAATGAGAATTGGTATTACTTAGGATTGGTACTGAGACTGAGACTGGCTTTCCCTTCCTGATAGTTAAAAGTAATGTGTGTTCACCCTTTATTGTTGAAGAAGACCATGCCATCAGAGAAATGATGACATGACTTGCACTTGACTTTGTTTTTAAGTGAGGGAGGGCTGTGTAGGTCACCAGTCTCCCTTCTCCTTCATAACCATCTGAATCCAGTGACTTGATATTCATCAGGATGACTGGAGATGACCCAGGATGAGGCAATTGGGGTTAAGTGACTTGCCCAAGGTCACACAGCTAGTGAGTATCAAGTGTCTGAGGTGAGGTTTGAACTCAGGTCCTCATGACTTCTGCACTGGTGCTCTATCCACTGCACCACCTAGCTGCTGAAAAGCATGGTGGAAGGGGAGGATAAAGAGGGGAGATAAGTGTTGGATTTGGAGTGAGAAGATCTTTCTTCAAATATCAAATAGTCCACTATCTAACTGTTCAGCCTTGTGCATGTAGCATAATTTATCTGGGCCTCACTTTCCTCTGTAAAATTAGAGGTGTGGACTATGGTCCCTTTCAGCTTTAAATCAAAAATCTCATGATTCACAGGATCCAGGCTGATACACAATGTTTCACAAATGACCTGGCTCTAAATGTTCCTGACCCAGTTCTTAATAATAAGCCCAGTCTGATGGGGAAGTAAATTAGGGCGCAAACTCATTAATAATTAAGCAAAAGCATTTTCCAAATCAATAAATTTTATCCTCTGTCCAAAGTAAGGAGGATTTTAGGGATCACTGGGCTGCTTTGATCACTGTAGAAGGTCAAACAGATCACTCAGTTATGGAGTGAGGTTTTGGCAGGACTACTTTATCTAGTTTGTCCATCTTCCACATTTAACTTCTTTTTTAGGGAAGAAAAGCCACTTTTTAATGATAGAAAAGTTGTTGGCTTGTGTTTCCACTATAAAGCTCTTCCACAAATCAAAAGTGATCAAAATAATTATACACATTTACAGTAATCTGCACTACAGTGCAGATACCTCATTTAACATGGGGCTGATGATTTTAGTATGACACACATGATGAGTAATAGTTACATCTCTGCAATGCAGAACTGAAATAGAGTCAGAAAAGGTGCATTTCATGGCACACATCATGTTGTCAACCAATGGTTGAGTTACTTGGAAGCAAGTATGGGGCTCTGTCTACTATTCATGTCCTTATTACTTCCTCTCAAACCAATATGGTAAGCATGTTTTGAGAAATCATACCAAAAGGCTCACAATAGTGGAAATTAAGAAGAGAAATGCATTCAAGACATTATTTCTTTGAGGAATAAAGCCATTTTGCCTCTTGATGAAAGGTGCATTAAAAACTAAATTACAAAATGAATAACAAATGCAGGTATCAACTAAAAGCAGGTATAGAAAAAGATGTCTGCACAGCGTCTCCAGTGTTTGGCAAAAACATAGCACCATTTGGGCAAGCGGCATCTAGTCTCTCATGTCCACCTTTGCAGGCAGAGAAGGATTTCAAGATACAGAGGAAAGTTATTGCAGTTCTGGTATATGAGGCTGGCCATTATCTATTATCACACCTTTATGACCTTCTGGATGAACTTCTGCAATCCACATCACATTCTGAAATCTGAAACATCCATACTGAAACCAGTTCATTTGCATGACAGTCTATTTGCCTCAAGTTTTCCTTCCAAGGAAGATATTTGAATTTTTTTTAATGCCTTAATGGTTATGCTATGCAAAGGCCAATGTTGTAGATCATGTCTATATGGAAGCCATCATATTAAGGTCTCTGGCTTTTTCCTGGTACTTGATTATTATTTAAAAATACACTGATGAAACTGGTAAAATGACATTACATTAATAAATGTCATATGTCTCTCCTCCGAAATAAGTTCAACTTCATAAAAAGGTAATAGCTACTCAAACTTCCTTCATTAAAATGTGAAGTGCTTGTTTTTGTATTTTCCCAAATAAAGGAATTTCTGTTTAACTGTCATTTTAATTAGTTTTCTTTGCTATATCCCATTGATTTCTAAATTCTGGTGTACAACAAAAATATTTATGCTAGATAAAGTAAATATTGAAATTTCGAGTAAAATAAATCATTTAACCTCTCAAGGCTTCAGTCTCCTCATCTGTAAAATGAGAATATTGGATTACTTGGTTTCTGCAGTGTCTTCCAGGTCTAACTTCTTTTTAAGGTTACTACTAACTCTTCCTTTATGCTTTTTTTTTTTTTTTTGAGAATGACTTTAATATTTTCCAGCTTTGGAAAACACAACAGAACTCTAATGTAGACTTTCTAAAAATGATCAAAAAGACTTGAAAACCTCCCAATGTTCATGTTCTAAGGGTTTTACCATTGACATCACACTGATGGCCCTTCTTAATTATTTTAAGAGAAAGTCTTTGAAATGGGTCAATGAGATAATAGTTCTTTCAGACTGAGAAGACAATATCATTGATATTGGGGTCCATAAGGCTGTGGTTCCTTGTCTAGGTCCTACCTTGAATCTACTCTTCCATTCCAGAGATTGAGGAGGGGGAACAGAGTAGTAAAATATTCTGAGAGTTCTCAATGATGCTTGATTTTCTTTCCAGGATGCCCTCTGGAATGCTGACTGTGAGGTTTCCCAAAATTAAAGCTATTCGCAAGAGAGGATATTGCTGTTAAGGAAAACTAGGCAAAGAAACAGATGATTTGGTTAAATATCTTTATGGGGTGACTAAGGAAAGGTATGAGTTGAATTCTATAAGAGCATCCATAGTCCTTATTAACAATGACAAAAATATTCAGGGATAAACCTGATATGGGGGGAAATCACTGATTTTGGAGTCAGAGGACCTGGGTCTGAGTATTATCTTTGGTACTTAGGTATATTTCAGAGAGAGTGTTTTCCCATTTCTTTATTTCAATTTCCTCATCTGATAATAAGAGTGTTGGATTATATGATTTTTAGGGTTCTGTTCACCTCTGAATACTAGTATCCTCAGCATGGGAAGAGTGGTGCCTACATTACATCATGTACACAAGAGAAGAGATTGAACTAACTCCCATCTTCACCATCCAATGTATTTCTTCCTTAATTTCATAGATTTCACAGACATCTGCTGCTTTTCTGATATTACTCCAAGAATGCTCTCTAACTTCTTCCACAAGGAAAAGAACATTTCCTTCCTGTCCTGTGTTACTCAGTATTTCTTTATGCCCTGAATGGGACTGATTGAGTGCTGTCTCTTGGCTATCATGGCATATGACCACCATGTGTCCATCTATAACGCACTGAAATACTTCACCATCAGGGATCTCCAAGTCTTTGGGAAGATGATGGTTGGGGCTTACATGGTTGGATTTTTCAGTTGTGTTATTCAACCTCTAGATTCCACCTCCATTTCTGTAGACCAAAATTAATCATTTTTTTCTGTGATATGCCTCAGATGATAGCCTTGTTCTGCTCCAATTCATTCATTAACTAAATAATGAATTTGTATTAATAATTTGCACTGCATTGTTCTCATTCCTCATTATCCTCATGTCCTATGGATACATCTCAGTTATAGTGCTGAAAATTACCTTCACTAAAGGAAAGGTCAAAGCCTTCAACACCTGTGCTTCTCACTTGAAAGTAGTGACACTCTTCTATGGCACTGCCTTTTTTGTGTGCTTTTGGTCCAACACTGGCCATTCCCCAAACCTGGAAAAGGTACTATCTGTCTTCTATGTCATCCTTATTGCTATGTTGAATCACCTGACCTACAGCTTCATGAATGAGGAGATCAAAGATGCCCTTAAGAGACTGATAAAAAGAGACATTTCCCTTTAATAATAACAAATATCTTTATCTTTATTATTATGAACTAATGATGACCACCTTAGTGACAATTAGGGGAAATTGAGACCAATGATCTCATTGGTATAGGTTTCCCTTTAGTTTGAAACTCTGTCCATCAAAACAGGTGTGCTACCTAGTTGTAAAATTGGTTTTAGAGAATTTCCTAGGTCACTTAAAGGTTAAGTGACTTGTCCATGGACAAGTAATATGAACCCAGGTCATCTAGGCTGCCCTTCTAGTCACTAAGTTATGCTTTTTCATAGTAAATCTAGTAATAATTTAAATAATTATTCCCAAAATTAACAATGGTAAATTTTATGTGAGGATTAAAGTATAATATACACAGAGGTCTTCTAAAAATAATTTTATTGATAACTTCGTTTTATATTGGTTAATTTTACCCCATATCCCTCTTCCTTTCCCTTCCCAGAGACCCAGCTCTAAAAATGTTAATTTTATTGAGAGCTTTTTTTACTAGAAAACTAATTTGGCCCATCATTTAATGACAGGGAAAAAAAGTGGGAAAGCCTGGGTCCTGGACTGATATCTTCAAAATATTAAAAAGAAACAAAGGAATCCACTAATGCAACCACTGTATCTTCTTGAGGAAATAGTAGAAAGAATCCTACAACATTTAATGAGATCATACATATCTATTAAGGTCATTTATATTTCTCAAGTGTTTTTCTCATAGTCAAACAAAGACATTGTGAATATAAGCATTACTATTTCTATTTGACAGATGATAAAGGAAACAGGCATTAAGTGCTTCCTATGTGTCAGGTTAGCAACAAACTGTTCTCTCTCAGAGAATAACATTCATTCTTCTGGCAGTCATTTTGCCTTGGGGATGCTTCTTTTGTTGAATGTGAATATTTAGCTTGCAGAGGATAAATCTATGATCAGTCCAGCACTCTGCTGCTCCAATTTTATGGAGAACTCATACAGGGCAAGTGTTCACATGGTGGTCAGAAGTGATTCAAGGACACTTTCAAGGTCTACTTTAGAATTGATTCTGTGACGTGGGAGACATGAGCACAGGATCACTCAGCATGGCATACCCACATCAGAAAAGGTGCTGTGCTCTATAAACAAAGCAGAATTGCAGTAGCTCAAAAAAAAAAAAAAGATGTAAGACGCAAATTTAGAGAATCCACCCCAAATGTTCACATGGACTATTTGCACCCAGCCTATGATGAACATCTCATATTGGTCTGGTCAGTGACACACTCTAACTTGACTTTAACATAATGATGTCATTTTGGTCCTCTTCATGAATGAAAGACAACAACCAACCTATGTGCCAGACACTAAGCTAAGAGCTGCCTGTGCAAATACAAATAAATTTATATTCTAAAGGATTTATATTCTAATAAGCAAAAATAACAAAAAAAATGATATAAAGGTGGAGGAAAGTTATCTGGAGTGGTGACATGATTCTGAAGTTTAGAAAGTCAGAAACAAGGCCTGGAAAGCACGTATGGATTTATCCACAAAATGGAGATTCTAGTAAAGGGGAGCAGGTTTTGCAGAGGACAATTCCAGGGCAAGCAGATCATAAGCATGTTAGGCTATTCCAGTGTGAGGAAATCCCAAGTGCTAGGAGAAATTCCAGGAGGAGTCGGCAATAGAAAAGGCATGGTTTTGAAGTCCAGAAAGTTGGGGACAAGATCAAGAGGAATATGGTGGAGATGAAGAAATTAGGATTCATACAAATGAAAGGTTTTATTCATGGCAACATAATTAATGAGTGCCAGAGGCAGAGCCTGATAAGTCTAGGAGCCAAGTCTCCTGGCCACAATTTGTTTCCTCATTTACAAAATGGACATAATAATATTTGCTTTACTATGATACATCTCATATGGTCATTATGATGTTCAAATGAAATTGAATATTTTTGAATGAATGAATATATTATTCATTAATATAAAATGAATATATTATTGATATATTTATATCACTCTCTGGCTACTCTCAAGCTTCTTATGCCTGTATGGGATACAATCTCTTCTAATTAATGCTCATAAATCTGCAATCCTATTGAATTTCTTCAAGTGAATGGTGAGTATTTTATCATCAATTATACAGTATCAGTGAAAATGAATAATTTACTTAAAATACGAAATCAGGAAAACACATTCATAACACATTCCCAATGTCCATGTCCCAAGACAAGTTATCTCTCAACTCTCCAGTGCATCTAGTCCAATCACAGCCCTACAATGAAGCTAGAAGTCCAGGACTCTGCATATAGAAACTACAAGCACCAGGATGACAAATTTCTGTCAGCCAATGCAACCAATCAATCATCAAGCATTTACTATGACCTACTGTGTTAGAATCTAGGAAAACAAAATTGAAAAATGAATTAGTCATCTTCAAGGAGCTTATAGTCTATAAGTGGAAACACTGTGCATATGCACACAACCTACACAAATATATAATATGAAGTAATTTGGAGTCCAATCCCATCATTCTGTAAATATGAGGACTGAGGCCTGAACAGGTTAAATGAAGACACAGGCTAAATTGATTTGGAAAATGGGTATAAAACAGCCTTAAAAAGGTCTTCCTCTTCCATGGGGCTCCCACAATATAGGACATTAGAATCAAAGGACTTAAGAGACCATTCCCCTCACTGAGGCTTTCAAAATTGAAGTGATTTGCTAATGATCGAGTCTAGCAAGTGGCAAATCCAAGATTCAAAACAAGATCTGATCATTCCACATGCAATGGACTTTCTACCATATCACAATGTTACCTTGCTCCTACAGAAACAAAAGGGAGGGGGGAAGAGTAGAAAGATGTACATATACTAACTCTTCCCACACAGCCCATAAAATACTTGTAAAGAAAGACTCTCAACAAATTCTAGAGTAGCAGAAGTGGAGAACAACAGAGTGGAGGAGATTTCCAGCCCAAGGTGACATGAAATGCTGACAGGAAATGTCTGTCCCACTGGACGCAGAGCAGAGCCCAGCCCAGGCTTGGCTGTGCAGCGTGGCTCTGGGAGGAAGACACAAGCAGGCCTCGGGGGGGGGGGGGGGGGGAAGGGGGGGGAGGAGGCAGAATCCCCAGTCTCAGTAGCCACAGATCGCTCAACCCACTGGCGCCAAAGGTAAGTGACAGGGTTTTTTCAGCTGGCCCAGAAGGGAGAAGGGCCTTCCCATAGCTGCAGAGGCCACATGGGGTAGGTGGCAGCAGTTCCCATAGCAGCCCCTAGAGCAGCCCACATCCATTGTTTGATCATAAAACCCCTGGGGGCACTGAGCAGCTGATTCTTACCTCAGCCCTGTGTAGAGGCCCTGCAGCAACTGATCTTTATCTCACACTGAATGGCAACCCTGCCCCCGCAACTTATCTGAATCTCAGCCCCCAGTGCTGGCTTGGCAGAACTGGAGGTGAGGTGGTTGTGAAGAGGAAACTCTACTAAGATTCTGGGCACAAAAATCTCTTCTTGCTCCCAGACCAGTGTATATGCTTGATTGTACCACCTGGGAGGAACTGAGATCTTACAGATCTCCAGAGTATGCCCTATTCTTGACAAAGGACCCAAAAGTCAAGTCACTGGCTGGGAAAATGCCCAGAAAAGGGAAAAAAAATAAGATGATAGAAGGTTACTTTCTTGGTGAACAGATATCCTCTCCCATCCTTTCAGATGAGGAAGAACAATGCTCACCATCAGGGAAAGACATAAAAGTCAAGGTTTCTGTATTCCAAACATTCAAAATAAATATGCAATGGTCTCAGGCCATGGAAGAGCTCAAAAAGGATTTTGAAAATCAAGTAAGAGAGGTGGAGGAAAAGTTGGGAACAGAAATGAGAGAGATGCAAAAAAATCATGAAAAGCGGGTCAACAATTTGCTAAAGGAAACCCAAAAAAATGCTAAAGAAAATAACACTTTGAAAAATAGGCTAACTCAATTGGCAAAAGAGGTTCAAAAAGCCAATGAGGAGAAGAATGCTTTACAAAGCAGAATAAGCCAAATGGAAAAGGAGGTTCAAAAGCTCACTGAAGAAAATAGATCTTTAAAAATTAGAATGGAAAAGATGGAGGCTAATGACTTTATGAGAAACCAAGAAATCACAAAACAAAACCAAAAGAATGAAAAAATGGAAGATAATGTGAAATATCTCATTGGAAAAACAACTGACCTGGAGAATAGATCCAGGAGAGAAAATTTAAAAATTATGAGACTACCTGAAAGCTATGATCAAAAAAGAGCCTAGACGTCATCTTTCATGAAATTATCAAGGAAAATGGCCTTGATATTCTAGAACCAGGGGGCAAAATAAATATTGAAAGAATCCACAGATCACCTCCTGAAAGAGATCCAGAAAGAGAAACTCCTAGGAACATTATGGCCAAATTCCAGAGTTACCAGCTCAAGGAAAAAATATTGCAAAAACAGCTAGAAAGAAACAATTTGAATACTGTGGAAATACAATCAGGATAACACAAGATCTAGCAGCTTCTACATTAAGGGATCAAAGGGTGTAGAATATGATATTCCAGAAGTCAAAGGAACTAGGACTAAAACCAAAAATCACCTACCCAGCAAAACTGAGTATAATACTTCAGGGGAAAAAATGGTCTTTCAATGAAATAGAGGACTTTCAAGTATTCTTGATGAAAAGACCAGAGCTGAAAAGAAAATTTGACTTTCAAACACAAGAATGAAGAGAAGCAGGAAAAGGTAAACAGCAAAGAGAAGTCATAAGGGACTTGCTAAAGTTGAACTGTTTACATTCCTACATGGAAAGACAATATTTGTAACTCTTGAAACTTTTCAGTATCTGGGTAGTGGGTGGGATTACACATACACACACACAGAGCACAGAGAGCACAGAGTGAATTGAATAGAATGGGATCATATCTTAAAAAAATGAAATTAAGTGGTGAGAAAGAAATATATTGGGAGGAGAAAGGGAGAAATGGAATGGGGCAAATTATCTCTCATAAAAGAGGCAAGTAAAAGACTTCCATGGAGGGAAAAATGGGGGAGGTGAGAGAGAAAACATGAAGCTTACTTTCATCACATTCGACTCAGAGAAGGAATAAAATGCAAACTCATTTTGATATGATAACCTATCTTACAATACAGGAAAGTGGGGGGAAAGGGATAAGCAGGGTGAGGGGAATGATGGAAGGGAGGACAATGGGAGGAGGGAGCAATTAGAAGTCAACACTCTTGGGGAGGGACAGGGTCAAAAGAGAGAGCACAAGAAATGGGGGGCAGGATAGGATGGAGGGAAATATAGTTAGTCTTACACAACATGGCTATTATGGAAATCATTTGCAAAACTACACAGATATGGCCTATATTGAATTGCTTGCCTTCCCAAAGGGAATGGGTGGGGAGGGAGGGATGAAGAGAAGTTGGAACTCAAAGTTTTAGGAACAACTGTTGAGTATTATTCTTGCTTACAACTGGGAAATAAGAAATACAGGTAATGGGGTATAGAAATTTATCTTGCCCTAAATGACAAAAGAGAAGATGGGGATAAGGGAAGGGAGGGATTTTAGAAGGGAGGGCTGATTGGTGATAGGAGTAATTAGAATGCTCACAGTTTTGGGGTGGGGGGAGGGGAGAAATGGGGAGAAAATTTGGAACTCAAAATTTTGTGATAATGAATGTTGAAAACTTAAAATAAAATTAAGGGATAAGAGAGGAATATATTGGGAGGAAAAAGGGAGAAATGGAATGGCGCAAATTATCTCGTAAAAGAGGCAAGAAAAAGTATTTTCAATGGAGGGGAAAAGGGGAGAGGTGAGAGGGGAAAAAGTGAAGCTTACTCTCATCACATATGGCTTAAGGAGGTGATAACATGCACACTCAATTTGGTATGAAAATCTATCTTACACTACAGGAAACTAGGGGAGAAAGAGATGAGTGGAGTGTGGGGGGATGAGAGAAAGGAGGGCAAACAGGAGGAGGGAGTAATTAGAAGTAAACATTTTTGGGGAGGGATAAAGTCAAAAGAAAGAATAGAATAATTGGGGGTAGAACAGGATGGAGGGAAATACAGTTAGTCTTTCATAACATGACTATTATGGAAGTCTTTTGCATAATTACACATGTATAGCCTATATTGAATTACTTGCCTTCTCGGTGGGGATGGGTAGGGAGAGAGGAAGGGAGAGAAGTTGGAACTCAAAGTTTTAGGAACGAATTTTGAGAATTATTTTTGCATGCAACTGGGAAATAAGAAATACAGGTTATGGGGTATAGAAATCTATCTTGCCCTACAAGAAAAGAGAGAAGATGGGGATAAGGGAAGAAAGGGGTATGATAGAAGGGAGGGCAGATTAGGGGAATGGGTAATCAGAATGCATGGTGTCTTGGGGTGGGAGAGGGGAGAGATGGGGAGAAAATTTGGAACTCAAAATCTTGTGGAAATGAATGTTGAAAACTAAAAATAAATAAATAAATTTTAAAAAAAGAAACAAAAAAGAAGGCTTATATTATCTGGTGACCTAGCAAAGGGTGGCAGAACCAAAGCAGGCCTTGAAGCTAGAGTTGGGGAAAGAGGTAGAGCAGTTCCTGGGGACTGGGTATAGAGGCCAAATGGAAAGCAGAATTGGAGAGTATGTGGAAGGGATTGCATCCTGGAATTCCTTCACATTGGCATAAAGTTTACACACATCACTGTGCCAGCTGAGTGGCTGAGCTAGAGTGAACAGGGTAAGAGAAAAGTACTACCAGAGAAGGAGAGGGAGGGAGGGAGAGAATGTCATCTTTGATTAATATGTTCTCTGATTTTTACCCTGGAGGGGGGTGATGATCATAGCTAAACTAGCTCTTGTCTCAAGGCACCAAAATTTAAAAAGGAAAAAAAATAATGATTTTAAAAGATGATGAAATTTTAAATATGTTGCATTTACATGCTAAGACTTTCCCTCCTCCAGTAGCACAGAAACCACCAAGTTTAGTACTTAGTTACAAGAATCAAGACAGGGACCTCCCTGGTGGCAAAAATTGTTGATAATACCCATACTATGAGCTATTATCATCACTAATTCCTTCTTTCCAAATTAATTACTTCTTCCATCATTTTATTTTTAAATTAATGAAGGAAAAACATTTGTTAACTGCTGAGGATGTAGAGAAAAATGAGACAGTCTCTGTACACAAGACACCCACAGCCTAATTGGGTTTTATATAGCAGGGTTCAGCATCAATGTGGATGGGAAAATACAAAAGTCCTAAACATTTATCAGTAAAGCAAATAGTAAGCACAGGCATCCTTAAGGCATACTAACAGATGAATGGCAGTACCTGGGAGTATGGAAGGCATTGTGATAGTACAAATGGTAAAGCCTGTGTGATGATAATTTTGATATCCCTATCCAATTAATCAGCATTTATTCAGTTCTTTGTGGTTTGGTGAGTATCAGTGATTCAAGCAGGTGATTAAATCTGAGTTAGTTATGTTAATACTGTTAGGATAAGAGTCATGATTGGGTAATCTACTATATATTAGTGGGGATGTTCGTGTATTGATCATACTATAAAAATTATTTAGATGTTGACCAAAGTCAAAGATAGAGATGTGCTGTACTTCACTGATGTCCTTGTTGGTTGCTGTGTTCCAGAAAACCACAGCTTCCTGTTTGCCATGAGCCACATGTTTTTAACAAACATTGAAAAGTCCCAAGAACTGTGTGGCCAAGCCACTGACTAAACAGTGGAAATTCCCAGACTTCCATCACCTGATCACGATTACACAAGAAGATAGCCTCTCTTTGTCAAGTCTTGTTGCCTAGTCATTGATTAAACAAGCAGGGGACTGGGCTGCATCACAATTAATCAAACATGGAGTTCCACTTGACCAATCATGTCACTTCTTTTTTTTTTTAATTGACCAATCAAAAGAATTGTACCACTCCATTCTATTTTTAGCATTCTCTTATTCTCCATAAATCTGCCTGGTACTGGGACAGAAAGGGGATTTTGACTACAGAGGAGAGTGTGGATACAGTTTCTTGGGAACCACCAAATGCCCAAATAAATTGAAACAGCTCAGAGTCCTCATGCCTTTTGTTACAGATTGGAATTTTGGGGTCGCACCTGGTGTACTACCATCCTTCAAAAAGTTTGTAGTTTGAACAGTATGAGCAATCATTTTTGCTCCTTAGTATGAGGTTGGGGAAGGGGATTGGAGAGATGTGGCCCATCATCATTGAGAATCAAGGAATATGTTTAAGGGACTGAGTAGAGCAATTCTTTCCTACAAGGGTGAGGTTAGGGGGAAGGAATCAGCATCCATACAAAATACAGTAAAAGGAAGGGGACATTGACATAAAGATTGGAGGGAAGGAACCCTGATAGTGACTGTTTCCTCCTGGCCAGCCCAGGTAGGGTCTGGGCTACTTAGACTGGTGAGAAGGGAGGAGAATTGTGAAGGGTAGCCTTTCTTTTAATTTAATTAATATTAATTTTAGTAATTATGACATTACTATTATGAAGATATTTTATATCACCCTCATTTATGAATATACGCCTCTCCCCTCTCCTACCTAGCAAATCATTCTTTCTAACAAAAATTAAGAAAGAAAAACAGGGGACATGTTGAGTAGAAGTAACCAGCACATGATTGAGTCTGAAAGTACATTATGGAGGGAAAGAGGGCCCTCTGTCTTTCTTCTTCAGGTATAAATGACTCCATTCTTAAGAAATCCTTAAAAATGAGCAGAAACATCCAACCTCTCCCACAGAAACATGTGTTTATGTTTCTGCTTCTTTCCAGTTTTCCTGCTAAATTAACCATCAAGCAAAACCCAATTGTTTAGCTCTAATCTTCCAAGGACAGTGATAGATTAATAAGCTTTTGCCCTACCTCCAAGTCAGCTACAACCCAACTAATAAGGACTATCCTCCACATTTTATTATATTTCTTGCATTATATATGTATTGGCAGGAATTACTTTTAAGCTTACTTGGCCAACAGAAGAATGCATTCGATCAATCCCTCACTGCTATGGTTTATTATAACTATACATCTTTTCTACCTGAACTTCACCCAAATTATATGTAAACCACAATCTTTTTACCATAATATTCATGGTGTTCTATACACAAAGTTCCTCACTCCTGCAAACAGGGAAGAGAGGTTCATTTTTCTCATTAAAAGGTAGGGGAGAGACTTGGTCTCAAAGCATTCAGTTCTGATTTTTTTAAATCTTTCTCCTTCCTTTTTGGTTGTCCATATACATATTCTTTTCCTAATTCTGTTTACTTCATTTCACACCATTTAGCTTGCCATCCCATACTTTTATGAATTCTTTAGTCACCATTTCCTTCAGTACAGTAATATATTCTGTTGTATTCGTGTGCCCATAATCTATTTAGCCATTCCATAACTAATGGGAATTTCTTTTAAATTCTTGGTTTTGTTGACATATAATTGTGTAGAGAAGTTCCTGATTGTTCTTATTTTTTTCATTTTATAATGACTTTGCTTTATTTATTTCTCTCCTGATTTCTTCCTCTGTCATCATTTTAATTGGGTCAGTTAAGTGTTTAGCAATTTTTTGGTCTTATCAACAGACCAATTTTAATTTTGTTTATAATTTCTATAACTTTTTGGTTTACATTTTATCTATTTCTTTTCTAATTTTCAACATTCTTCCTTCATTTTAATTTTTTGGTTTACTTATTTCTAATTTTTAATTATATATTATACATTATATAATTGTTATATATTTATATATAATTATTATATATTATATAATTTAATTATAATCTAATTTTTAAATTATATATTCAGTTCATAAATATCCCTTTTCCATTTTGTTATTTGTCTTGAGGATACAGGTTTTTCCTCCTAGGACTACTTTACCTCTATCCCAGAAATTTTGGTATTTTATTTCATTGCTATTATCCTCTTCAACATAATTATTCATTGTTTCCATGATTTATTCTTTGACCCATTCATTATTCATGATGTCATTATAAATTCTCCATTTAGGTCTGTGTCTTTTACTTTTTCCCCGTTATTAATCACTATTTTATAATATTGTGGTTTGTCAAAGATGTTTAGTGATTCTGCTTTTTTACATTAATTTTGCATTTATACACTTACAATATCTGTGTTGTAGCACATTATCTACCTTTGTAAATGTACTTTGTGGTGCTAAAACTGCATACGTTATTTATTGTTCCCTTTCATAATACACCATGATTCTTTCATAGTTGTAATATAGTTTACAATTCTTTCAATAGTTGTTTTATACTTTCTTTTTTGCTTCCC
Organism: Notamacropus eugenii; assembly: GCF_028372415.1. Taxonomy (NCBI): domain Eukaryota; kingdom Metazoa; phylum Chordata; class Mammalia; order Diprotodontia; family Macropodidae; genus Notamacropus; species Notamacropus eugenii. The sequence continues at coordinate 5,266,257 of NC_092873.1, forward strand.
TTTCCCCTAAATTTGTCCAGGTCTGAGAGAACAAGACTGATGTAATGATTGTGATAGTCTATGTCTTCAAGGGATTACATTTCATTCTAGAAGTACAGTGTATATAGAGCTAAACATAAAAAAAGAATGAATAATGGAGAGGGCTCTGTGGGAAGTGTCAGTCTCATTGTCTTTAAAGACACAGTGGCACTGAAGGTGAGATGAAGGATTCTGAGAAGCCTGAGAGACAGAAAGGAACCAAAGTGCATTCCAGGCATGGACAAATAACTTGTGAAAATGCACAGAGGTGGAAGACAGAGGTTAAAAGTGGGACACAATTTGGACTGTGGTAGTATAGTTTGGAAATGGAGTTTGTAAAGAGGAGTAATATGGAATAAGGTTTTAAAGCTGGGTGGAAACCTGGCTGTGTAGAGTTTCAAATGCAAGTGTGGCATGTGCATGGGATATCTCTGGCTTGGACCATCAAACTGTAACCCCTTGAAGAAGTGTGAAGCACCCACTTACACTCTAGGCTGGTTCACTTATTCTAGCATGCTATTCCATTTGTAGTTCTAGATTCCTGAGAAAGACCACCATTATCCAGTTACAATGAAACTCTCATTACCTTAGGGGATAATTCCATTGTGGGATTACTGATCCCTATGGCTCTTAAGCCCTCACCAGTGTGCTTCCATTTATACAAAACCATTCACTTATAATGGTAACATCATTAGGTCTTAAACATAACCATTTACTTAGCAATAGAGTAAAAGTAATAACACATCACAGTTATTCAACATAAACCAATGAAGGAATAATAAATATTTATATCTGAACTATAACAGATCTCTCTCACCCAGTATGAGTCTTTCAATTCAGCTGTCTTTCAACAGGAATCAGGTTTGACCAACTAATAAGCGACTAGCAGATGAAGCCTTGTCATCTCACTCTCCTGCTGCTAATTTTTTCTCACAGTTTCATCAAAGCTAAATGTTCTACCACATCTTCAGTTTTTTGCCCTCCTCCTCCATTCTCTATTACCTATACTTGACCCCAACATCTAGGTCAAATAACCTCTTTTATGGCTTAAACTAGAGCTACATGGTACTCACTTTTCCCTTATGAGGTTAAAAACCCAGAAATTCCCCCTTTCTGTTAGTTATGAAGTAAAGTCCTTGTTTAAATGTCCTTTATTTTTCAAACAGTTATTTATCATTTGGGGAGTTTTACCACTTAAAATCTTAAAAAAGCATCCACTTGAAAATGACCTGAGGAACCACCACAGCCCTGTACCAGAGGAAACCACCACTCACCCTCTTTCTCAGTCCCCCACATAGTCCTCTTAACATCCGTAGTTTTTGAAAACTCTACTTTTTTGCATTTGGATTTTGTCTTTAGTATATAAAAAGATATTTTCCTACCCCCGTTAAGCCACCAAATATTCACATTGCATTCTTTATAAGATTATGTAAGCCTTTTTATAACTATCTATTTTGTTAACCAAATTGCTCACACGAATACCGTAGTTCTTATACATGGATTTTAGGAAGTTTTATTAAAGAAAAATTATTTTCCTGCCCCTTTCACCAAATTCTTCACTTTTGAAAGGGCTATTACTTTACATTATTCATAAGTTGACTTATTTCTTCTTCTTTATTTACAAACACTTTTTTTTACCTTATTGAGCAGCCAAACTTTTCACTTTTTATAGGGGCAGTACCCAATACCAGGCGGATGCATTTTAATAGGCAATGTGTTATCACTGAAGTTCTAGCAGAGGAGTTATAAGATTTGATGTATATCTTTAAAAGATTATTTTGGCAGCCACATAGGAAGTATTCTGAAGGAACTGGAATAGAATCACTGGAAGCAGGGACACCAATCAGGAATCTGTAACAGCATTTCAGTCAAGAGGCCAATGTAAGTGTAGCTTTTATGTAAGGAGAGAAGAGAGCTAATGCCAGAATTGTAAAGGAAGAATTGATAAAACTTGGAAACTAATTGGATAAACTGATTGAATTAGGAACAGATGAGAGAAATGATTATTAATAATCTGTGATTTGGGGAGATCCAGAGTTGCCCCTTTTTCTAAAATCCTGATTTCAAAAGTTCAGTCTCTTGAAGGACATTGCTGATAGTGAGACTGGATTCAGACCCCACCCAGGTGGGGAAATCATAAATTCTTTGAAGGCTTGCCCTGGCTAGGGGAGGAGGACTAACTTAGAAGTAAATGACATAATCAGAGTTGTTTGAATGGGTTCAGCTGCTCCTCAGAGTATTCATTCTCTCATTAATTGTTAACCAGTCTGAGTTGATTGCCAACCTCTCCGAAACAGCCCCCTTTCCAATGGGCATATAAGCCATGAGTCAGCTGCAATGCTTGTCTTTGGTCCAAGAGAGACAGCTAAATGACCATCCTTTCATTAATATCCTGGCATTAACAATAAAATGATTCAATTACTCAAAATTTATGTTTCTCGAACTTTTAAAACAGCACACGAGTATAATGTGAAGATGACATAGTTAGCAGTTCTAAGTAACTGGAGGAATGATATCGCCCTCACTAAAAACAGGAAGTTTGAAAGAGGTGCAGGTCTAGATATGAAGATAATGGTTTCTGTTTTGAGTAAATTAAGCTTGAGGTTTTTGTGAGATACCCAAAAGGAGGTATCTAGCAGGCTACCTATGAAGTGTGACTGGGGTTCAGGAAAAAAACTCGGGGAAGAGAGCTACAACTAAAGAGATAGAGATATAATTATAGGTTATAGAAATAGAGATAAGTATAGATATTATTTGCCATTCATCTACCAAGAATGATACTTGAACCCACAGGAACCGTGGGAGTGGAAACAGCGAGTGTAGATGCTGCTGAGTGGAACAGTGGATAGAGCATTGGACCTGGAGTCAGAAAGACCTGAGTTCAAATTTGAACTCAGACACTTACCAGTTTTGTGCCTACAGGCAAGTCATTTAATCTCAGTTTACCTCAATTTCCTCACCAGTAAAATGAAAATATTAATAGCACCTACCTCACAAGGTTATTGTGAGGATCAAATGAAATATGTGTAGTGTTTAGCACAATGTCTGGAGCACTTAATAAATGCTTGTTCCTTCTTTTTCCTCCCTCCATGGTTTTTTTTCCTGGGAGTTTAAGAGTGTCAAGTGGACAAAAGTTTTTTTTTAAGGAATGTAAATGTATATAGAAGAACACTGGAAATAAAGACACAGAAACTCCAAAAGACAAAGACACACAATTTAGACAGATAGAGACAGAGATACACATAGATACACAGATTAAAAATAAACCCAAAATAATCATAAGCTGATGAGGCAAGCTCTTTGTTGAGAGGGAATCAAGTACAAAAGTATAGGAGTCAGTCTTGCAAAGGATAAGAGCCACCTCTTATTAAGACAGAAAGTAAAGGAGTGCAAGACAAGTGAAGATGTAGAAAGTATTTCAGTTATGGAGAAAAAGGGAAGAGGAACTCACAGCTGAGCACTGCTAGTTTTCTGACAGGACAGCTACTAGAAGGGGAGAGGTGGGGGCTTAAAAAGACAAGTTTTGGAATTGCTACTGAAGAGGTAGAGAGACAATCAAGGAAGAATCCACATTTGGCCTTGCAGCAGTGGAAGTACAAATCAGATTAAAGAGCATGTGTTTGTAGTGGGTCCAGTAGGCCACAGGGGATGATTTCCTCTAATGATATTCCACAACTTGGTAGTTTCAGTAGAAAGGTAAGTGGTGGGAGGTATCTAAAACTACTGATTAGCAGGGCATGAATTGTGGTAAGACAAGGGGCAAAGGAATCCCAGGTGGCAGACAGTATACAGCTGAGTTAATCAGTTGGTAGCTTAAGACTGTGAAGAGAGGAAAGGATTCCAAATAAGTGGTGATGGGCTGGGAGAACAGAGAGAAATAGAGAACACAGGTGGATTCATGATAAGATGTAAGCTCTGTGATTGTAGGTACAATCATTTTTGTTAATGTATTCCTAGTACATAACACAGCCTGACACAGTAGGCACTTAAGTGTTTGTTAAGTGACTGATGGATAGAGGAACTGCAGGTTTTGTGGAGGACAAAATAGGTTAGGATTGGAGAAGAGAGAGATGGAAAGACAGGTGATTTGGAACATAAGGGAATTTCTGGGTTCAAAATTATTAAGGTAGCACAGTACAGGTGCTAGTAAGATCTAAGACATCATCACCCCCTTGCATGATTAATGTAGAGTTAAGCTTTGGGCTATATAGGTTTTGGAAGTCGATAGAAGATGATGAAAGACAGTTTGGTGAGATCTTTCCTCTCCATATCTTGGAGATTCTGAGTAGTGGTGGAAGGGTGTTCGGGCAAGAAATCTGAAGCCCTAGAAATTAGGCTGAACTTGCACATAGCACCAGCTCAGGTTGTATATTCCAAGATGGTGAAGGATGAGGTGCACCCAGAAACATTCCATCCATGGAGCATATACTTGGCTCTGTACCAGCTCTATTGCCCAAGGTCCTTGTCCTTTTAGGACTCAGGACTAGGACTTCTCTCTGAAACCCCGGTCAGGCCAGCAATTACCCTTTTCCTGACGTCTTTGCTTTTCTGGCTTCAAGTGTATGGTCTGAGAAGCCAGACAGAGCATCACCAAGTCATAATCCTGGTGTGGTGTCCTAGGACCTCCCAGGGACATTTCTTCTCATCTTGCATATTCATTATTTTCTTTTCAAAAAATGAATGTGCATATAAAAAAAGAGGTGGAGGGAGTTAGTGGACTGTGAGCACAACATAAGTGAACAGTGATATGGCAGCCAGAAAAAGGATGGAATGTGTTCTTGAGATGTCTTAAGAAAAGCATGATGTAAAAAAAAGAAAGAAATTTTAAAAAAATATATAAGAACATGATGTCCAGAAGGAGGAAGTGCTAGTCCCATTGTACCAGAGTACTCGTGATGACGTAGAATATTGTGTTCAAATGGGCATCACAGTTAAGAAGTTTGATGAGTTGGTGTACATCCAGAAGAAGAAGATGAGAATGATGAGACACTAGAACTCAAGCAATGTAAGAACTCTTTGAAGGATTAAGCACATTTAATCTGAACTAGAGAATGGGGCAGGAGTGAGTTAGGGGAGGGGAGTTATAAGTGACTTTGAGCATCTGAAGTGTTGTCATGGGGAAGGGGAATTAGATGAGCTCTACTTGGTCCCAAAGTAAAGAGATAAGAATAAAAGAGGGAAGTACTAAAAGAGGTCATTTTTGATTTGCTGTTAGAAGAGACTTCCTTATAATTGGAGCTATGCAAGATCAACCTGAGCTGCCTTGGGAGGTAACGAATTTCTCTTCACTAAAGGTCTTCAAACAGGGGCTGAGTGACCCCTTCTTGGCAGTGTTGTGGAGGAGATTTTTGTTCAGGTACAGGTCAGATTGGGTGTCCTTGGTGATACCTTTCAAGGCTGAAATCACATAATACCATGACCTCAGAGGAATTAAAAGTTGCAGGTACTTTAGAAGGCAGCAAAAAGAAGCTTAGTGAGTGTAAATGGCTTATAGCATCTTATCTCAACCTAGCCATATCCATTTCCTTCTCCTCCTCAAAAAAAAGGTAAATTTTGATGGCCAGAGGCTGCCCAGGGGTACCTTGGCTAGATTCCCTTCCCTTCCCTATTCTTCCTCTTGCTTCCCTTCTCTTCCTTCTTGTCTCCCCTAAAACCTTAGCCCCAGGGCACTCTGAAGTCCATGGATTGAATAACAATGGGTCCCTGACCAATCTCCACTCAATGGCTGTTATTGGACCCTTCTGGCTTAGAGTGAATCTCAATAGTTTCCCTTCCAAACAACAACCCTGAGGCTCCTGCCCCTCCCAGCAAGATTTATCTATTTTTTTTCTTTTGTGTTAAAGGGGCCATCCCCTTGACTACTTTTTAAAGAGGCCTATTCATTGAATGAGCATTACCTCACTTTCAGTGAGTACCTGAAAAGGCCTTAGCCTCAAAGGCCAAGGTCTCCCATTGCATCCTGGGCCTTCCAGTCATCCTGATGAATATCTGGTCACTGGATTCAGATGGCTCAGGAGGAGAAAGTGAGGCTGGCGACCTTGCACAGCCCTGCCTCACTCAGAGCAAAGTCAAGTGCAAGTCACGTCATTTCTCTGATGTCAAGGTCCTCTTTGAAAATGAAGGTTGAACACAATATCCACCCAAATATAATATAAGATCCTTAAAGGTGGGGACTAATTTTCATTTTATCTCTATGTCCTAGAAGTATAAATAGTGTCTGACACAGTAAGTTCTTAATAAATTTTTGTTAGACCAGTTAGTTAAATAATTCATGGCCAAAAAAGGAGGTGGGCTGGTCACAGAGATGGAGGGAAGTATCGCATGACAGACAACATGAATGTTGCACTGGGAGCATGAAATTTCAGAAAGCAAAATATATTTTATAAAAAGAGGAAAGTTTGTAACATGTTTTGTGGATGCTTCATGGAGGGTTTATGGAAAGATAAGCATGCATGAAGCATTATCTTCTAGAAAGGCATTGGATAGGACATGCTTGTTTGATCAAGAAACTGTGGCTAAAAATGAACATAGACATTTGACAGTGACCTATACACCTGAAGCAGGAGATATTTCATTTCTAGTTTGGGGTGTATGGATCACTGACATGTCTCCAGGGTCATTTTTTTATCCTTTGTTTTAGAGAGGGAGAGAGAATTTTTAAAAATAGACCATTTTTGCTATTCCCTGGTTTACAGAGCTGTTGGATTTTAACCTTGGAAGGGCTATCTATTCGTGTGTGTGTGTGTGTGTGTGTGTGTGTGTATGAATTCTTTGCTTTTCATAGGATCACAGACTTAGAGGTGGAAGAGGTATTAAAGACCATTGGATCCAAACCCATCCACAGGCTTTTCCTCATCACTATTTTACAGAGGCCCAGAGAAGTTTAGTGACTCACCGAGGATTACAAAGTTAGTATATATCTGAGGTAGGATCAGAACTCAGGTCTTCCTGACACCAAGTCCAGCCCTTTATCCAATGTTGCCCCCGCTTTATATCCTTATGACTTTTTCTGTGGACTGCCATAGATGATTACAAACATTGCAATCAGATTCACTGCCTCTGTCTCCATTTGACCTTTGCCTCTCATCAGTCTTGGCTATTTCTCAATCCTCTCAACGTCCCCTTTCCTTTTTCTTGCTAATCATACTTTCTCATTTATCAAGGACATTTAAATGTTCTGCAACACTCTGACCTCATGAAGCCCTTTCTAGTTCATTGTCTTAGAGGACATAGAACCATTAACAGAGTTCAGAATATCCTGTGCTTTCATTAATATAGAAATCAAATAAATGCAATTCTGGTCACACAATTGTCATCAATACCAGTGAGGCTAGAGGGATGGGGAAAATTCAAGGGAGAAAAGGATCTTATTGACACCATCTGTAATCTCCAGAGACTCTGCCTTAACCTTCAGACTTCCTCTGACTTTAGTGGAGTATGCTTTGGACAACAGGCATTTTATAATTGTTTCTTAAATTGAATTATTTGTGGATGGTTGTACCCACTACTAGTCACCTTCCACATAGTTTTTTTAGTTCACAGCTCAAATACTAGCCTTGACTCTGGCTCAAAAGTAGGCAGAGTGATGAGAAATTCCACGTTCCCTCTCAATCACCTTCTTCATGGCATTTTTAATCTCCTTGTTTCTAAGGCTATAAATCATGGGATTCACCATAGGGATCACCACTGCATAGAAGACTGACACCATCTTATCCCTGCTCAGGGCATAACTAGAGCTGGGACGCATGTACATGAAGAAGCCAGAGCCATAAAAGAGTGTCACAGCAGTCAGATGAGATGCACAGGTGCTAAAGGCCTTGGACCTCCCTTTGGTGGACCTGATGTTCAAGACAGAAGCAACAATATAAACATAAGAGATGAGGATCACAAGGACAGACATTACCCCAACAATGACCCCCATAAGAAAGGTCACTGTCTGACTAGTGAAGGTATCAGAGCAAGATAAAGCCAGGACAGGCGGAAGGTCACAGAAGAAATGATTGAGGATGTTAGGCCCACAGAACTGATGATTGTAGACAGAGCAGGTTTCAATCAGAGAGCTAAAAAACCCACCCATAAATGCTCCTCCCACCATCTTGATACAGAGGCTGTGGGACATAATGGCTGTGTAGAGCAATGGGTTACACACAGCAGCATAGCGATCATATGCCATCGCAGCCAGGAGGAAGCATTCAGTCAGCCCCATGCCACAGAAGACAAAATACTGAACAGCACAACCCAGGAAGGAAATGGTTTTCTGGTCTGTAATGGTGTCTGCCAGCATCTTGGGAGTGGTAGAGGAGCTGTAGCAGATGTCTACAAGGGATAGGTTGCTGAGGAAGAAATACATAGGAGTATGGAGGTGGGAGTCCATCCAAATCAGTGCGATGAGGCCCAGATTCCAGGTCAGAGTCATGAGATAGATCCCCAGGAATACCACAAAGAGGACAATTTGTATTTGGGGATGATCTGAGAAGCCCAGGAAGATGAACACACTCACAGTTGTGGTATTTTTGCCTCCAGCCATTGCCCTGATCCTGAAATTATACAAAGACAAAAAGAGCTATTTCTGGGAAGTTGTTTGTAGTACTATTTGCTTAGCTTTTTAAAAGAGGACATATGAAACTGCTACAGGCCAACTCTAATCCTGCCCCCTCTGTGACGGTCACATAATCAATCAACCAATCAGCATTTATGAAACACTTATGATATGATAAACATTTATTAAACATATACTATCTGTTGGGCATTATGCTAAGCACTAGGGATATAAATAAGAAAAAGACAGTTCCTGTCCTAAGAAGATAGGAGAAGATAATACACAAGAGGAAGCTTGTGGGAGGGAAGATACCAGAGTGTATGATGATAAAAGAACCAAAGTGACTGGTGGCAAATAAAGAAATGGCTAGTATTTTGAACCCTCTACAAAAGGAAGCTATGGAGGAAATTTTATTGTCCACCCTCCAGCCCTCCTATCCGGGAGACAACTAAATGTGCCAAGGGCTGTGCTAAGCACCAGAGATACAAAAACAAAACAAAAAAGGCACCTGCCCTCGAGGAGCTGAATTGTGGTTTCTAGTTTCAAATCCAACTTTTCCACCAAAACCATAAGGATAGGGTCACACAGGGGCTCCACTATGGCATCATACAGGAGGACCCACATTTCCTGGAGAGAGGTAGCTTTTCCTTCACGTCGCTGTGCAGAGACCTTCATCCCTGTGTCTCCACAAGATCTTCATTCTGGCGCTTTGAAATTCTCTGCCAGCCTGAGTCCATCTAGAGGGACCCAATACATTGCCCAGTTTTGTATGCCATTTTTGTGAAGCTCCTCTCCCAGATCACAGATATCAAGCTTCCTCACACTATACTGTGTTGTAGACATTTTTCTTGAATTTCACAACAGCAGTACTTACAGGTATTCATCCCATTTCATAGATGAAGAACCAGAATGTTACTTTAACATTGCCCAAAGCCACAGAAGTGGTAAATAAATGGGGAAACTGGGAATCCAACACAGAATTCTGATTCAAAGTCTGGGGCATTTTCCATATTAACAGGCTGCCCTTCTCTATGAATGTTTATGTTTGTCTTATCTCCTTAAGAACAGAGACTGGCTCTTCTACTTTTGAGTATTGTAGTGGCATAAGGAAGTCAAGAGACCTGGCTTCAAACCATGCCTCAGACACAAACTATACCCTGACCAGGTTGACATCTAAGAGGCTCCGTTTACTTATCTACAAAATAGAAACAATCATAATTGGCTCCTCCTACTTCCTAGCAGTCATTAAAAAAAGGACAAATGAAAATTTAAGTGGCTGAAGAAATGAGATGTATTACTATTTATTATTACGACCCATAGGTCTGATCAAGCATGCTGCTGGCATTTGCTGTCTGCTTGTTGAATGAATAAACATGAATGTGTCTCAAAAAGACCTTCTCCTGATGCTTCTTCACAGTATGCAGGCGATTCTGGGCACCCATTCAGCATAAACTATGAAGGGTCCTACCAACCTTGAAAGGTTTCCAATATGGTCCCACCAGTAAACTGAAGAAGCAACTAATATTCAGTATGGTTCTTAGTAGAGAAATTTGCCAGGTATAACATCTATGGTGACCACAAAGAAGATCACTAAACCACCTACTTAATACTCAATAAGACAACCCCCACCAGGGAGTTGCAGAGATACAAATTTAGACTCAACATAAGGAAAGACTTCCTAAAACAAACAAACAAATAAATGAGTAAATAAATAAATAAATAGAAAGAAATTATTCCAAAGTTAGATTGTAAGTTCCTTGAGGGAAGGAACTGTCTTTTGCTTTTTTTTGTATCTTCATCTCTTAGCATAACTGCTTGGCATTTAATAAATGTTGAATATTTAGTAAGTATTAAATTGAAGTGGGACAGCCTACTTCAAGAGGCTAATATTGAGGGAGCCAGCACAGTAAAGTGGAAAGAACCCTTGATTTGGAATCAGAAGACTTGATTTTGAATCCCAGCTCTTTCATTTACTATGTGACCTTAGGTAAGTCACATAATTTTTGGCCTCAGTTTCCTGAACTGAAATAGATGAAGTTGGACTAGATGACCTCAAATTGTGAACTTATGACAGCTAGTTCTCTCTCAGTGATGGACTTTAATTGGAGGCTAGAGAACCACTCCTCAAGTCATGTATATTGCTTAGTGAGTTTTTGAGGCATTGTGGTATAGTGTGCAGAATACTGAATATGGAAGTAGAAGATATTGGATCGTAGATCTTCCACCTGTTACCTCAGTGACCTTGGCTAAGTCACATTCTCTGGGGCTTGGTTTTCTCATCTGTAAAATGAGGACAAGATGACTTCTGAGAGCCCTTTCCCCTTTTAAATTTACAATCTTATAGTCAGTCCTACGTTGAGGGAGTGGTTGAACAGTTGGACTCCAAGGACACTTTCATCCTGACCCTGAGATTCAGTGAAACTGTAGATTTGCAAAAATACTTAGGAGGTCTTATTTGGGAAATTCTATGAGGAACATTGAGAAAATTAACCTCTCAGATGATCTTGCTTCTTCAAAGTCTATTGGCTATGATGGTGTCTGTCCTTATCTTGTAAATGATAATGGCCTTGTCTAGCTATCCTCCCAGCTCCTACTTTCTATCCCACAAGCCCCTGAGGCCACCCTTTCATCCCTGGTGCTTCATCTCTCCCCCTTGTCCCATGAGGCTGTCCATTCCATTTGCCAACAGCTGTAAGGCAAAGTTTCTCCATATATTTTGCAGCAATCTTCCTCCCTGTGACTTCTACCCAGAGGCCCAGAGAGGAGGATACTCCTTCATTTCCTTTGTCATATGGCTACAAAGAGTCAAAGCTGGATTTCAACTTCAATTCTGCTGATTCGAAGTCCAGTCTCCTTTCTGCTATACTAAGTGTTCAGATCTTGAATTTAAAACATGGTTTTTAATGGCCTCACTTTGGAAAGTAGAGGAAGCACTAAGAATAGGGAGGTGGGGGCGATAGAGATTAAATGATAAGTTTTATTGGATCATAGATCTAGGTTGGAAGGGACCTTAGGAGTCATCTCACTCAAACTTTTATTTTACAGATAAGGAAACTGAGGCCCAGAAAGTTTAGGTAACTTACCCATGGTTACATAGGTATAAAGTAGAAGAGTCTAAATCCAAATTCATTACTTTCCATTACAGTAAAGGTTGTGGGACTTGTTTGGGTACATTGACCTAAGCTCTATAATACCCAAGCAAAGTCTCATTTGGGAGTTTCCCCATTGGCATGTATACGTAGCCATAACATCATGTTTGATCTTCATACTATGTGGAATTGTCCTGTTCATTGACATCATTGTCTATATTGACTAGATTGTCACCATCAGGGAAACTAATTCTGAGCTAGACAAAATATGAGCATCAACTTTCAAGGTCTTTTGCTTCCTGTATGACCTTAGGCAAATCACTTCATTTCCCATTATCTCAGTTTCCTTGTTGTAAAATGGAGAGATTGAACCAGATTACCTCTGAGATATCTTTAAACATTCTGTATCTCTTGTGATTTATGTAAAGTATACTTATTCAGAGGATAGGAAACTTGCTACAAAATCCCCATCATGTCAGTGAAGATGCTAATGATGAAATAACAAAAACTAACATTGATATAGTATTGTAACGTATGAAAAATATTTTCCCCATAACACCTCTGAGGTATGTCAATGCCATGATGTTGTCCCTACATCATGGATTAGGAAGTAGGAGAAGCATGTTTTCATGAATAGAGGCTGGCTTTGAAGTCAGGAAGACCAGGATTCATGTTTGACACAGGAGACCATCTGAGATCTCCTGATTCCAAGCCTAGTACTGGTATGTTCTACTGAGCTACACTATCTCCTTTGAGAGCCCTACTATGCATTCTCAGAATTTCAGCTTTTCCTTCTAATTACTCCACTTACACAATTGTGACTGTTGAAGTTCCATTGCCATGGAAACCTCCAAAGAGGAAAAGTCCAAACCGTTGTCATACATATTCATATGAGGTGCAAGGCATTCTTTGTGATCTCAAGGCCTGTTGAATTAATTAATCAAGCTTGTCTGTAACAATGGAGGGGAAGAAATCCTCAAGGTCTCCTTGATGAGATAATTCATTTCTATACTAGGCTCTCTTGAATTAGCTCTACAAGATACTGTAGAGATGGTGTACCTTTAGCTTACATTACATACAGGCTAGTCCAGAACCAGCACAAAATAAAGTCAATGGCCTCGTCTTCTCCATTTACCTTCCAGCCATGACCTTCAATAGTTCTGGTTTAAAAAAAATACAGGAAAATGGTCCTACTAGACTTCCAGAGCAAGAGATAATTTAGGGGGTGGAAAGATCACAGAACTAGGAGTAAGAAGATTTTCATTTCAATCTCTGTTCTTTCACTAGTCACCTGTGTAACTCAAGTCCCTTGTTCTGGCCTCAGTTGCTTCATCTGTAAAATGAGGGGCTTAGTGCCCTTCTTTTCAGTCCTTTGCAACACATTTTAAGAAAGATGTTAATAAGCTAGAGAACATGCATATTGGGGAGTGGATTTTAGTCGTATGTGAATTGGCAGCTAAGTGGCACACTGCATAGACTACTGGACTTACAGTCAGGAAGACCTGAGTTCAAATCTGGCCTCAGATGCTTACTTGCTGTGTGATCTTAGGCAAGTCATTTAATCTCTATTTTGCTTTAGCTTCCCCATTTGTAAAAAGAAGGTAATAATAGCACCTATCTCTTTGGGACATCATGAGGATCAAATTAAGTAATACTTGTAAAGTGCTTTGCAAATCTTAAAATACTATCCAAATGATAGTTATTATTGTCATGGAAAACGCAGGACTGGGGGACAGGTGTGTGTGTGTGTGTGTGTGTGTGTGTGTGTGTGTGTGTGTGACAAAATAGCTCCCTTTAAGTATCTGAAAGGCTATAATGAAGAATAGGGATTATATTTGGTCCCAGAGCAAAGAGCCAGAAGCAGAGTGCAAGTTGCAATGGCCAAAATTTAGGCTTCCTTTCAAAAGAAACTTGCTAGCAATTAGAACTGTGAAAAAAAATTGAACGTGTTGCCTGATATACATATGTGTGTGTGCATATATATCTATATAAGTATATATAGATATAGATATGGTATTGTGGAGGGATTGTTTTTCAGGTCTGGCTTCAGGTACCTGTTGGGATTGGAAGCTCAAATCCGTGTGGACGGTCTCGGGCGGGTAAAAGTGGGACTTCTAAATCTTAGAGTCTTACGAGGCCCTCCATGAACAGCGGGGATTCGAGAAGGTCAGACTGAGCTAGCTCGGCTAGCTCGGGTATTTCCGCCTCTCCCCGGGAGATACGTGATGGGTGGAGTCTCCCTGCCCTCGAGGTCGTCCCGGATCTGGGCACACTATTGTTATCTAACAGCACGGTATTGAGATGCAAACTGTGCGGCTGAAGGTTAAGTAAGATTGAGGAAGCCTGAAAGCTCTCTTAGCATGTGAGGAGCCAAGAGGACAGTAGGCTCCGCTTCTCTCCTCTCCTCTCTCCCCTCCCCCTCTCTCCCCGCTTGTACTTCTACTTCCAATCCCTTAAGATCTTAGCCTCCTTAGGAAATCTCCCCCTCTTCCTCCTAAGGAAGATCCCCCTGCACTTGTAACCTGGACCCTGAAATAAAGCTCAACCCTTGTTCGACTCTGGAACGTCCTTTCTCTCATATGAGCATCCGGTTTTGGCCAACCGAAGACCTCGGAGGTGAGGTAAGAAGACTCGGGTAGCCCACACAGGCCTCTAGGCCTGGCAGGTACCTTCTCCCTTTAAAATTCTATGACTGTACGATTGTCAAAGACTATGTCTTTGTTGTTTTTGTTGTTCAGCCATTTTTTAGTGGCTCCCAACCCTTCATGACCGTATTTGAAGTTTTCTTGGCAAAAATACTCAAATTGTTTGCCATTTTCTTCTCCAGCTCATTTTACAGATAAGGAAACTGAGGCAAACAGGGTTACACATCTTGCTAGTAAGTGTCTGAGTTCAAATTTGAACTCAGGAAAGAAGTCTTCCTGATTTCAGGCCTGGCAAACTCTCCTCTGAGCCACCTAATTGCCCACCTTTTCCTGTTATAACATTCTAAAGCAATCCACCTCAAGAAATTTTTATCTCCTGAGTTAAGGCCTCTTTCATATTCTATATTCTAAAGTCATTTCCAGAAAAGATAGTCTATGTTTTAGGGTCCCTCTCTGCTTTGATTTCCCATTTTCTTTGTTCTAAAGACCATCCTAACTCTGACATTTTATGTTCTAAGGTCACTTCTAGCTCTAATGGGCTAAAGTTTGTGACTAAAATAGAAGACAGAGCTTTGTAAGGTAAATGGTGAAGGCATCCAGACTTCCAGTGGCCATAGGACACATAAGTAAGATAATAAAAGAGTGACTTGAATTGCTTGATTGAATTATGCCAATCCTTTCCCAATGTGCAAGGCAGAAGGAAATTTGGGATGAGGTCATCATTTGGGAGCATATATAGTACTGTCACAAGACCAAACCTCTTCTCTAAGACCCAGTGAAGACCAGCTAGTGAAACTGAACATGTCTTAATGTCTCAAATCTATTTTTTGTCCTCTCCTTCTCTTACTCTGTTTCTCTTCTATCTCTCCCTCTGTCTTCCCTAGCTCAGGATCTTAACACTCTTGCTTCATTACCCTAGAAAACAAACTTAAGAAAGGGTCTACTATGAGTCTTTGGCATCTTAATATGATAATTAGGTCCTTGTTCCCTTTCTTGGGAATATTTTCATCTTGAACTCAGTCTTTCCCCACGGAAGACAAGCTTTATCCTATGATTTGGGGTGCCATTGAGTAAGTAAGGGGAGAAATTGGGGTAATAGGTGGATGGAGGGGAATTATAAGAATTAGAACCAGAAGTGGCCTTAGAGATCAGTGATACAATTTCTTCATCTTACAAATGAGATAATTGATTTGCAGAGTATAAGTGATGTCCAAAATCACACACACTAGGAATGGAGAAAACTCCAAATCCAGAGCTCTTTTCCTTCACCCGACTATGGGACAAGAACCAATCAACTCTGACTACACCAGATCTTGGCTGTATTAAGTTAATTGGACATGAGCTTATGGACAACAAACCCATCACTGTTAGAAACATAATAAGGCTAAACTAGAATCATAGGCCCTTAGAGTTGAAAGAAAACTTAGAGGCCATTTAGTTTAATCTGTACCTAAGCAGTAATCTCCTCTATAACACCCTTGAGGATGTGACAAGATAATGTGAGTAAAGTGCTTTGCAAACCTTAAAAAGCATAGCAGATAGCAACATCAGCATCATCACCACCACCACTACCACCACCGCCATCATCATTATCATTAGTCTGGCCAGGACAGAAGATAGCTACACTATAATCTCCCTCTTTCTGAACAGTACAGTAAAGTGGTTTAAAAGCACATTAGCTTTTTGAACCATCAAACACCACTGACTCATTGAATTTGTAGTACAATAAAAGCTCCAGATATTTTTTCAGACAAGTTGCTGTCCAACCACACTGATCCCATGCACACACTGTGTGCAGCTAATTTTTAGAACTCAAAGACTGGATTTGTATTTTATTTCCCTTAGATTATAGCTTATTGGATTTGACCCCTTATCAAGAAAGGAAGGAAAAAAGTGAGGAACAAAGTAAAGAAAATAAAGGAAAGAGGGAAAGACAGGGACAGAGAGACACAGAAACAACAGACAGAGAAAGGAAAAGGAAGGAAGGAAGGAAGGAAAGAAGGAAGGAAGGAAGGAAAGAAGGAAGGAAGGAAGGAAGGAAGGAAGGAAGGAAGGAAGGAAGGAAGGAAGGAAGGAAGGAAGGAAGGAAGGAAGGAAGGAGGAAATCAAGTGGACTCACCCCCTGATTCTTTCCAAAAATGCCCTGCTATCTTTCCTGACAAAGGAGTGGAGATATGAGTAAGATTCCTCAGTTCACATCATCTGAGAGTGACTCAGACATAAGTCCCAAAATATGTGGTTTCTAGTTGTGTCCTTTTCTCATAAATTGTCAACCAATGGATAATGAAGTCTCCTTACCAAGGCTTGGCTGCTGCTCTTTGGCCAGGCTCTGCCAGAGTTTGATTTTAATGTGACCAAGCTATTCCTCAGAGATATCATAGCCTCTCCTCCCTGGGCCCCAGGCAAAGATCTCCTTAATGTTGTGTGTTCCTAAAAATTAATTGCTCTCAAGAGTGATGGCTACAGGACTGTGCTGAGAATAGAGGCCCTCTCTCCTGATGCCTCAATCTTTGCGTCACCTTCCTCATCTAACTCCCAGTCCAGTGTGCTGCTCCCTGCTGCCCCCCTATTCTCCACTACAGAGTCAAAGAAACTGTTCACAGGCCTACAGAATCATAGAATTGGAACTAGAAAGGACCTCAGAGGCCATCTAGCCTACCTCCTCTCATTTTACAGATGAGAAAATTACAAGGAGGTTGGATGACTTATCCAAGGTCACACAGGTGGGAAGCATCTGAGGTGGGATTAAAACCCAGGTCCTCTACCACTATATCCATGGTCTTTGTATTGTACCAGAGTGGCCTCCCCAAACCAATGGAACTCACCATCTAATTGGGTGAAATATTTATAATGATCAACAGTGAGACACATGCATTGGGTTCTTTCTTTTTGTTACAGATCTGCAATTTCATCAGTTTAGAGAATTCCCCATGTTCAAACTCTCTAGGTTCTATAACTTATATTCTTAGGGAATTATTGGGGGCACTCAAAGACTAACTGACTTGCCTAGGGTCATGCAACCAGTGTGTGTCAAAGGCAGGATTGAAACCTAGGTCTTCCTAATTCCAAAGTGAGGTCTCCACCCATTATGCCATACTACCCATCTTGGCTAAAGGCAATATAATCCAGTTCAGGTAGGAAATAACATCCTGTCCAAAATTCTAGTTTGAACTAATCAGATTACTTCAATTGAGAGCTGGATTTGACAGAAGGCCATGGGAAGGTTTGAGTATCCCAGGTCTGCCTCAACATACAAGTGACACCTTCAGCCCTGGGAACATCATGAGCTACCTGTGTTATAGGATTTATTCCTAATATGTAAAATGCCACTGAACCACAGACCATCTGTGGGAGAAAGGATCTTGGAACATAGAATGTCAGAAATAAAAGGACCTTAAGTCATGAATGTCAGAACTGAAAGAACTTTAGAACATAGAATGCCAAAACCAGAAAGACTTTAGAATATAGAACATAGACTGTCAAAACTGGAAAGATGTTAGAGTATAGAATTTCAGAAAGGAAGGATTTTGTAGCACAGAATGTCATGTCTGAAAGGGAACTTAGAACATGGAACATAAAATGATAAAACTGGAAAGATTTTAGAAATAAAATATCAGAGTTAGAATATAAAATGTCAAAAGTGGAAGAACTTTAGAGCATAGAATGTTAGAGGTAGAAAAGGAACTTAGAACATAAACCATAGAATGTGATATCTCTGAATATAGACTGTTAGGTCTGGAAGAGACCTTAGAATGTAGAACACAGCATGGGAGACATCCTGTGGAAAGACAAAAGAAAAAGGACATGAAACACGGGCCATGTGAACGGCAAGCAGGCTACCACTTAAAGTCAATGAAAGGGAAACAATGTGTGACAAGATTAGAAAGGTAGGGAGGATTGTAGGATCATACACATAGAACTGAAAGGGAGCTCAGAGGTCGTCTAAGGAGAAAATTGAAACCTAAATTACTTCCCCAAGATCACATAAATAGTTAGCATCAGAGGGAGAATTTGAACCCAGAAGTTATGACTTCAGAGCCAATGCTCTTTCCACTCTACTAAAGTGAAGGCAGATGATATGCAGCTCTAAATGCCAAATAGGGAAGTTCCATTTGATCAGGGCTTTTTAACCTGGGTTCTGTGGTTGTTTTTCTGATTGATAACTATATGTCAACATAACTGACTTCCTTGGTAATCCTAGGTAATCCTTTTATTTTATGCATTTATAAACATCATTCTGAGATCCATAGGTTTTACCACATTGCTTAAGGGATCTATGAAGCAAAAAAGGTTAAGAACCCATATCCTAGTGGGAATAGACAACCACTGGATGTTATTTAGCAAGGAAATACATGGTCAGACTTTGGTTTTAAGATTATTTTGCCACCTATGTAGAAAAAGGATTAGAGAGAAGAAAGACTAAAATGAGGGGAGACCAATTCACAAGTTATTACAATGGCCCACACAAGAGGTATTGAGAACCTGAATTAGGGTGCTAACTATGAGTACATGGAGTAAAAAGAATCATAGGATTATGAGACCATAGAAAAGCTACAAGGAATCCCAGAAAAGCTAGAAAGAACCAAAGGATTCAAATCCTACATTTTATAGCACAGGAAACTGAGGCACAATGAAATTAAATGGCTTGCTCGGAGATACACAGAAGTAAAATCCCTATATACAGAGTGGATGGCTGGGTAGTTAAATTAACAAGAGGGGAGTGGTGAGGAAGAAAAAGTAACAGATCTTAATACAGTCTCTAATACAATCAAGATGTGATCCTAGCATCATCAGCCTGATATCACTCCAGTGCATGTCCTCATCCCAAGAGAGATCAGGTAAGAGATAGAAGCTACCTTCCTCCCTTATTTGAGAAAAATCAACTGAAGAGTATATATCCCTCATGGTGGGTCCTCAGCAACATATGTGAGCTTGGGGCTAGTTGGAAGAAGATTGTCCTTCAGGTCAATTAAAAAGCACCTCTTCCTTCTAGCTACAAATCTATGATCATAATATGTTTGTAAGCTATCTTTATCACCAGTATGAGAATATTCAGAACTTTAGCTTAAAAGGGTTTAAATCTGGAAACAGGCAAGGATTTCTTGGAATGTTAATAACAAAAAAAAAAAAAAAGAGACCAAATCTCATTTTTTAAATGCCTTTTTAAAAGTAAAGAAATCAATTGTTTTGTGTTTACATTTCAGTCCTAAAAGACTTCATGGCTCCATTGGTCTAATCTAGTGTTTCCCTTTTGTTTATGAAAAAATTGCTTTGAAGTTTTCTAATGACTCATTTCAGATGGAAGTCTGGCCTGGTAATTCCCAGATACCGTCTACTATTTGCAAGTAACAAGCAGATAATTTCCAGATGTGGGATTTCCAGAATGTTCCTTAATGAATAGTACTCATTATAATATTAACCAGATGAAAGTCTAATTAATGATTGCCCAAGATGATACTATATAGTAATAATCTGAAATCCAAGTGGTTGAAAAGGAGGGAAAAGCTATGAAAGATTCAAGTTATCTTTTAGAATATTCCTTCTTTAGAGAAATAACAAATGTACAGACTTACACGCCCTCCTGCACCATCTGATTCTTACTTCAGTCTCTTGAATTTGGAATAAATATGTGTTCATGGCTAAAAAGTGGTTTTCTCCCTTCTCCATATCTGAATACTTCCAGAAAAAAAAGGACCAAGGAACTACCTAACTAATTTCTTTGGGCCCCATTTTGCTTGCCTATAAAATGTACAAGTTGTATTAGACAATTTCTAAAGTCTCTGTCCAGCTCCGACATACTGTGCTCTGCATTCTGCATTCTGTTTCCCCCATGTCTCTGACAGTCGGGTTTTTTTGATAATTTTTCTGATAATTGTTCATTGTAAAGTCTTTCCCAGTTTCTGTGTTCTGAACTTCTATGTTCTACATTCCAGTGAAACACATAAACTGGGTCACTCTGTGTTATGTTCAATAATCAGATCTATTCAAAACATGACTTTATTAGAAAACAGAAAAATGTATTCAAACTCTATGGGAAGGGCAGTTGTCCAACGTAGATCCTTCTTTACAAGCAAGTGCCTCTTATTTGACAGAAGAAATCTGCGTGTGAACCTCTTGCAGGAATCTTCATAGAAATCGTTAGAAATGATCTCATACTGAACAATTTTACACTAAGTTTCAACTTAAAACTAGAGTGTTTATTAAAGAGAAGGGAAAACAAATAGAAATAAGATTTTGTTATGGTAAAGTATAACAATCATTTGTATATAGCTTCAAAGACCCATAAATCAGGATTCAAACAGAAGTAATTTCATGTGAATAAACTGGATTCTATCCTATGATGAACCTAAAATGTGGGGTGGCTTCTGGTATTTCACAGTGTATACTAAAGTTTGTGCTTAGGCTATTTTGTTTAGATTATCAACTTGCAGTTTAGAAATACAGAGGCAGGGCATTTTTTTCCCTTTCCTTGTAAACCACACAATTAGCACAGAGCCTATCCTATAGGCTACAGGCACTTATTAAATGCTCGTTGACCAACATGCTGGTTTTGTCAAAATTATGCTGGCATCGTGTTGGACAGTATTTTTATACAATCTCTAACTTTCCCCTTGACATTCAATGCTAGCTCATTAGAGCCATAGCTAGAGGAAACTCTGTCTTTCTATTTTCCTCTTCTTATTTTCCTTGCTTTACATTCGCATCAATTTTTCTTACTTTCCAAAAGCTTCCTAGGTCTTTACAACAACTCATTAACCCTGGAGGTTTCAATGGCTAGTATTTATTTTTGTTCCATGAATGTGATAATGAAGACAGGGAGCCTAAAGGGTTAGGCCTCAGTTTCCTTATCTGTAAAGTGAGAGGGTTCAATTAAATGGCCTGCAAGGTCTCTCTGAGCTCTAAATTTGGGGCCTTATGACTGATTCTGATCTAACTTAGGGAAAAAGAATAATTCACGCAAAGAATAAGTCCCCCTAACTATATTTTGAAGACTACATCAATAGAAAGAGAAGCCCTCCCTGAACTGAGAGCTGTACAAAACTTTCACACTAAAGATAGACCTATGAGTACATCCCCAGCTGTGGGTCAAAGTCATTAGCCACTATTTATAAACCTACTCTACAAGTGAGTCATTGCTTTCTGAATCAGTTCCTTGGAACTTCAGCGATCCTGGTTGCACATTAATCCTTTGCATGCTCCTTTCCAGCAAGATGGCTTACTTGATATTCCTTACACATACCCTTCCATCTACCTCGCACCTCCATGTCATTGTACAAGTAATTATATACTATTCCTGGAATGCTCTCCCTTTTTACTTCCATCTCTTGGCATTTTTAGATCCATACAAAGATCAGCTCAAGAGACCTCGTACAAGAGGTCTTTCCTGATCCCCTTGTCAATATCTCTCTTCCCCTCATTAATCTGAAAATATTGTGTATTTATTTACTTGTATAATGATTTTTTCTCCCAGTAGAACATAATCTCCGTTGAGAGTGGGGACCATTTAATTTTTGCTTTTATATTCCCAAGGCCTAGTATACTGTTTGGCACACAGCAGGTGCTCAATATTTGCTTGTTGAATTGAAATTTATGATGCTGAAATTTCTCAAAGATTATTCTATTAAAAATTCTCATTCTAAAAGCCACTCAGTTCTAATTACTGGTCAATGTCTACTTCCCTAATCCTGGAGGTAGTTATGGCAACAGAGGTCTTTGGCCAATCCTAACTAATGACCTCAGAGAGTCACTCAAAAACTAGAATCATTTCACCCCTCTCTTCCCCATGCATTATTCTTGCTATGGCCAAACTTTCTTCTCTTTGCCACCATGACTCAAATTCATAACCATTTCAACTATGTATTGTTTTCTCTGATATAATCCCTTACAGCATTTATGCATGCAGTGGCTTAAATTTCCCACCTAAACTACCACTTTAGTGGAAGGAAAAGATTTGGGGACTTAGATGTGTCTTAGGCAATGTTTGTTTTGTCAAAATACTGTGCATTAATAATTTGACATTTTCAAAATTTTTAATTTTATAAAATACAATAAATGAGAAGTAACTAAGAAAAAGGTATCAAATAGAATTTTCATTAGAATAGACTAGCCTAATGCCCTCATTTGGTAGATGAGAAAGGAAAAGGTTATAGATGTTACTTTTCCAGGTTCCCAAAGATAATGAGGATTAGAAATGAGGTAGATTCATGAATTGGAAAAATCATAAGGAGTATGGGAAACTATCTAGTCCAATTCTTCCATTTTACAAACGTAGCTTCTGAGACCCCAACATAGAATATGCCTTTTCTAAAATCACACAGTGAATTAGTAGGAGGTTCATAACTTAAATCAATTTCTCCTAAATCCTAGCCTTTACAACTCATTCCTTTCCAGAGACAGTCTGAATATATGACAAAACAGAAAAATGCTAAATAAGGAAATCACAATGTAGGCTTACCTCAATGGTTTTCCTGATGATTTCTCTCTCTTTTTGTCTTCCTCTTCCTCTTGTTCTCCTGACCTTTTGTCTATTCACCCTTCCTTCCTTCTCCTCTCTCTGTGTTTCCTCCTTCTACTTGTCTATCTCTCCCTCTCCTTCTCTCTTCTTCCCTTTCTCTTTTTGTCTCTTTTTCCTTCCCCTCTCTCCTTCTGCCTTCTCCAGCTTCTTCCTCACTTCACAACTCTCCCTTTAAATCCCTATTTCCCCCACCTCCTCTTTCTGCCCCTTTTCATTATCTCCCTCCATCCATTTCTCTCTCTTACAGTTTTACTCAGTGAGTTAACTTTCTTCTTGACTATTTTATATATATACATATATGGAATAGATAGATAATAGATACATAGATAAATAGATGGTCAGATAGATTTCATAGGCCATTAGAAAATCATCATTTCTTTATGGGTTTTTTTTTTCATTTCAGATGGAAGACAAACTCTGATGGAGAATGGTAAGTGATTTTAAACTATCAGTTCTAAAGGACTGTCACACCTGTCTCCCAGATTGCCTATCTACTACAAGCCTGGCACTTATACTTGGGGACCTCGGTATACATAATATTGTCTCTTTAAGTACCTTAGCCTTCCAATTCATTCACCTCCTCAACTCCCATATCCTGTAGCTGGAACCTACTCATCTATATATAAAGATGTTATTCCCACTATCTGCTTGCCTTGATCCTAAATGTATGCATCTGAGTACATCTGGAACCTGTATTATAAACTTGTCTTCTTTAATGTCAAAAGAGTTCTCAATCCTATGATATAATTCTTTTAGTCTTCTCAACTTGACTCTATCAGGAGTACCCTAGTGTGGTTAACAAAAACTTCTTTTCTCTTCTCCTCCTCCTCCTCCTCCTACTCCTCCTCTGTGTGTGTGTGTGTGTGTGTGTGTGCATGCATGCGTATGTGTCTTTCTCTGTGTGTCTCTCTCATTTTTACCCTCTTACAGACAATCACACAAATGAAGTTGGTGAGTTTCATTTTCTTTTTCGTCATCCAAACACATAAATGATGATACCATAGGCCATTGAGAAATACTAACTTCTCTGTCCTGTAGATATCAGAGAATAGTAAAGTACTGATAGAGCAGGGCCAGTGATTCTACAGCATCAGTTCAGAGTGCCACACCTTCCCAGGTTGCCTATTCCCTCCAAACTTTACCTTATACATGAGGATTCCAAAGTATTTGGTGATGTGCCTTTAAATACCCTGGTTTCCCAAATCATTGACATCCTCAACTCCTGTGTACCACAGCTGTCTGTAGTCCACCTCAGCTGGATACAAAGATTGCTTCATTGTCATTCATAAGAGCTCCGAGTTCATGATCCTGAACTCTGAAATTGAGGAGCCTTTCTTCAAACTTGTGACCTTCTGTCTCCTTCTGAGACTCACATTTCCTGACTTCCAAGGTCATGGCCCTAAGTAACTAAACTCCTTTTTCTATTTCCAAGCCACCACCCATGCATGCTGTGACCTAGATTTCCCACATAATCTACCTCTTTCACCGAAAGGAAAAGTTTGGGGACTTAGATTTTTCTTGGGGAGTGTTTTGCTTTGGCAAAATACTGTGTATTAATAATTTGATGCTTTCAAATTTTATAAAATTCAATAAATTGGAGGTAACTAAGAAATAAGGTATCAAATTGAACTTTCATTTATGATAGTATGCCAAAGGAGCCATCTAGTCTAATGTCCTTATTTGCCAAGTGAAAAAGTATAAGTTTATAGAAGCTTGTTACTTTCCCATGTTCCCAAAGAGGAAGACAATCAGAAATGAGATAGATTCATGAAGTGGAAGAATTATAAGCAAACTTTCTTCTCTGGAAACTATCCAGTTCAGTTCTTTCATTTTACAGAGTAACTTCTGAAACCCCAACATGGGAAAGTCCTGTTCTAAAATCATACAGTGAATTAGTAGGAGATGCATGACTTAAATCAATTTGTCTTAAATCCTAGCCTTTTCAACTCATTTCCTTTCCACAGGTAGTCTGAATACATGACAAAACAGAAAAGTAGTAAATAAAGCAATCATAATGTAGAATTATTTCAGTGGTTCCCTGATGATTTCTCTTTTTCCTCTCTCTCTTCCTTTCCCTATCCCTCTTGCTCTCCTGATCCTTTCCTCACCTCCATGTTCTCCCTTCCTCTCTTCTCCTCTCTGGTTTTTTTCTTTTGTCTATTTGCCAGCCTATCTCTATCCCACTTCTTACCTTTACCTTTTAGTCTTCTTTATCCTCTCCCTCTCCTTTTCTCCTCCACTCTCCTGCTTCTTCCTCACCTCACCATTCTCCCTTCAAGCCCCTATTTCCCCCACATTTCCTTCACATGCACTTTTCTTTCATTCCCTTCATCCCTTTCTCTCTTACAGATGTACTCACTGAGAAATTTTTCTTATTCATTATTTTGTACATATGTGTATGCATGTATATATGTATGGACACATGGGATAGATAGATAGATAGATAGATAGATAGATAGATAGATAGATAGATAGATAGATAGATAGATAGATAGATAGATAGATAGGTAGGTAGGTAGGTAGGTAGGTAGGTAGGTAGGTAGGTAGGTAGGTAAGTAGGTAGGTAGGTAGGTAGGTAGGTAGGTAGGTAGGTAGGTAGGTAGGTAGGTAGATTGATTGATTCTGTAGGACACTGGAAATCATAACTTCTTTATGGTGTTTATTTCAGATGGAAGACAAGCCCTGATGGAGAATAGGAAGTGATTTTAAAGCATTAGTTTTAAAGGACTGTCCCAACTCTCTCCCAGTCTGCCTATCCACTACAACCCTGACTGTTACACTTGGAGACCTCCATATATGTGGTACTATCTCCTTAAATGCCCTACCTTTCCAATTCATTCACCTCCCCAACTCCTATGCCCTGTACGCCCTTCCTGACTTATGTACTAAGATTGCCTCATCATCCCTCAGAAATCCTCTGCACTCTTTCAGGTTTGTATTCTGTCATCTCCTAGGAAGAAAAACTCCCTACCACCATAGATCATGACTTCTAACACTCCACCCCTTCCTTCTCTGGGAATAAAAGGAAATACACTTTTTTTCTCAACTGTACATAATACCTTCACAAAAATTAACCATGTTTAGGGCATAAGAACCTCACAACTAAATGCAGAAAAACAGAAATATTAAATGTAACCTTTTCAGACCATAATGCAAAAAAAAAAAAAAATACATTTAACAAAGGGAAGTGGAATTGTAAATTAAAAGTTCTTTGCAAATTAAATAATCTAATCCTAAAGAATGAGTGAGTCAAAAAATCAAATCATAGTAACAATCAATAATTTCATTAAAAATAATGGCAACAATAAGACAACATTCCAAAATATGTGGGATGCAAACAAAATAATACTCAAAGGAAATTTCATATCTGTAAATACATGCATCAATAAAAAAGAAATACCAGGTCTCTGAATTGGCATACAACTAAAAAAAAAAAAAACCTAGAAAAGGAACAAAGTTAAAATTTTCAATTAAATGCCAAAATGGAAATCCTGAAAATCAGAGCACAGATTAATAAAATTGAAAGTAATGGTTTATTTTCTAAATCTAAGTGGTTTTATATAAACCATTGAACTAATAACTAAAACTAAGAGCTGGTTTTATTTTAAAAAATAAAATAGATAAAGCTTTGGTTAATTTATTTTTTAAAAAAAATAAAACCAGATTCCCTGTATCAAAAATTAAAAGGATAAATTCAACACCAAAGAAGAGGAAATTAAAGCAATTATTAAGAGTTATTTTGCCCAATTATATGCCAGTAAAACTGAAAATTTAATTGAAATGAATGAATACTTAGAAAAAAGTAGTCTACCCAGATTAACAGAAGAGGAAATGGAATACTTAAATAACCCTATCTTAGAAAAAGAAACTCTTAGAAATTGAGGGGATACCCAACAATTAGGAAATGCTGAACAAGTTGTGCAATATGAATGTAATGCAGTATTATTGTTCCATAAGAAATGTTGAGCAGGAGGACTTCAGAAAACCTAGAAAGACTTGCATGAACTGATGCAGGGTGAAGTGAGCAGAACCAGGAGAACACAATAACAGTAACATTGTGCAATGACTGACTTTGTTATACTTAGCTGTCTTGAACAATGCAGTGATCTAAGACGGGAGTGGGAAACCTTCAGATTTGTTTGAGGACTAGACGACCACGTGTGTCCTTGAGGCCAAAGGTTCCCCACCCCCAATCTAAGAAAATTCTAAAAGACTCGTGATGGAAAATTCTATCTACATCCAGAAAAAGAACTATGGAGCCTGAAAGCAGATCAAAGCTTACTATTCTCCCTTTTGTTGTTGTCGTTTTTGTTTTTCTTTCTTATGATTTTTCCTTTTTGTTCTGATTCTTCCTTCCTGACTAATATGGAAATATGTTTAATATGATCATACATGTATAACCTATATCAGATTGCACGCAGTCTTAGGGAGGGAGGAGTGGAGAAGGGGGGGAGATTTAGAATTCAAAATCTTGTAAAAGTAAATATCATAATCTAAAAATAAACAAAAAAAGGAAAAAAAAAGAGAGAAAATTTAACAAGCTATCAATGAGCTCCCTAAGGGAAAAAAATCCTTAACACCATATGGATTCACAAATGAATTCTACTAAACATTTAAGGAACAATTAATCCCAATACTATATTAACCATTTGAAAAAGTAGGTAAAGGAGTCCTACAAAACTCCTTTAATGACACAAATGTGACTTTGATAACTAAGCCACAGAGAGCAAAAACAGAGAAAGAAAATCATAAAACAATTTCCTTAATGAATATCTTTGTGAAAATTTTAAATAAAATACTAGCAAAGAGATTACAGCAATATATCACAAAGATCATACAATATAACAAGGTGGGATTTATTCCAGGAATGGAGGGGTGGTCCAATATAAAGAAAACTATCAATATAATTGACCATATCAATAGCAAAATCAGCAGAAATCACATCTCAATAGGTACTGGAAAAGCTATTGAGAAAATACAACACCCATTCCAATTAAAAACATTATGGAGCATAGGAATAAATGAAGCATTCCTTAAAATGATAAACAGAATCTATCTAAAACCATCAGTAAGCATTATCTATAATAGGGATAAACCTTCCCAGTAAGATTCTAGCGTGAAGAAAGGATGCCCATTATGACCACTATTATTCAATATTATATTAAAAATGTTAGTTATAGCAATGAGAAGAAAAAGAAATTGAAGGAATAAAAATAAGCAATGAGGAAACAAAACTATTGCTCTTTGCAGATGATATGATGATATTCTTAATAGAATCCTAGAGAATCAACTGAAAAACTATTTGAAATAATTAACCACTTTAGCCAAGTTGTAGGATATAAAATAAACCCACACAAATCATCAGTATTTTTATATATGACCAACAAAGCCCAGTAGTAAGAAATAGAAAGAGAAGTTATTTTTTAAATAACTGAAGACAATATAAAGTACTTAGGAACTGACCTGTCAAGACAAACGTAGAAACTACACGAACACAGTTACAAAACATTTTTCACACAAATAAAGTCACATCTAAACAATTAGAAAAATACCAATTGCTCATGGGTAAGGTGAACCAAAATAATAAAAATGACAATTCTGCCTAAACTAATTTATTTATTCAGTGCCATATCATAAAAGTGCCCATAAATTATTTGATAGAGCTAGAAAAAATGACAGCAAAATTCTTCTGGAAGAGCAAAAGGTATCAATATTAAGGCAATTAAGGAAAAATGTAAAGAATGATAGCCTAAAAATATCAGACCTCAATCTATATTATAAAGCAGCAGTTATCAAATCTTTCTGGTACTGGCTAAGAAATAAGAGTGATGGATCAGTGGAATGGATTAGGTTCCCAAGATACAGTAGTAAATGATCATAGTAACCCAGTGTTTAATAGACCCAAAGACCCCAGTCTCTGACAAAAGTTGCTGGAAAAACTCTAAAACAATATGACAGAAACTAGGCATAGATCAACATCTTACTCCAGATGTTGAAGTAAGTATAGTATCAAGTAAGTAAGTATCAACATCTTACTCCTTATCTATACCAAGATAAGGTCAAAATGATTATACCATAAGCAAATTAGAAGAATAAAAGGTGATACCATAAGAAAATCAGAAGAATAAGGAATAGTCTACCTGTCAGATATATGGAGAAGGGAAGAATTTATGATCAAAAAGAGATAGAAAGCATCATAAAATGGAAAATAAATAATTTTGGTTGTATTCTATTATGTTATATAGCTTTTGCAGAAACAAAACCAATGCAACCAAGATCAGAAGGAAAGCAGGAAAACAATTTTAAAGCAAGTGTCTTTGATAAAGGTCTAATTTCTAAAATATATAGAGAACTGAATCAAATTTATAAGAATACATGCCATTACCCAATTGCCAAATGATCATAGGATATGAACAAGGCAATTTTCAAATGAAGAAATCAAAACTATCTATAGTCATAGCAAGAAGTGCTCTAAATCACTTCTGATCAGAGAAATACAAATTACATCAACTCTCAGATACCATCCTACATATCAAACTGGCTAATACGACAGAAAAGAAAAATGATTAATGTTAGAGGTGATGTGGGAAAATTGAGATACTAATGCACTGTGGGTGGAGCTGTGAACTGATCCAACCATTCTGGAGAGTAATTTGGAACTATGTCCAAACAGCAACCAAACTTTACATACTCTTTGATCAAGCAATACTACTACTAGATCTGTATCCCAAAGGGATCATAAAAGAAGGGAGGACCTACACATACAAAAGTATTTATAGCAGCTCTTCTTGTGGTGGCAAAAAATTAGAAATTGGGGAGATGTCATCAATTAGTGAATGGCTGGACAAACTGCAGTACATGAATGTAATGGAATACTATGGTACAAAATGAAATGATGAGCAGGTAATTTTCAGAAAAACCTGGAAAGACTTGTACGAACTGATGCAAACTGAAATGAGCAGAACCAGTAGAACATTTTACACAGTAACAACATTGTATGATCAATTGTCAATGACTTAGGTTTTCTCAGCAGTACAATGATCCAAGACAATTATAAAGGACTTATGATAGAAAATGCTATGCACATTCAGAGAAAAAACTGATGGACCAAATGGAAATATACTATTTTTATTTTACTAATTTTCCATGTTTTTTTTTAAATTTGTTTCTTCTTTCACAATTGTGATGAATATGGACATGTGTTTTGCATGATTGTATATATATAATCTATACTAATTGCTTACCATTCTAGGAAAAGATGGGAGAGGGAAGAAGAGAAGGAGAAAAATTTGGAGCTCAAAATTTTGTATAACTGAATGCTAAAATTTCTTCACATATAAATGGAAAAATAAAGTACTATTTTAAAAAAGTAACTGAGGTCTGACCTCAGTTTGGGGGAGTCTTGAGAATAGGACCTGACCACTGGGACTGGGGTGAATAACTTCCACACTTGGAAAAGAGGTAGGAAGTTGAGAATCTTTCACCCCTGAGAGCAATTAATTTGCAAAGTCTGTCTTTGAATAACTGTGTTCTCTAGGTCTCTTAAAAAGTCCCCAGTGATAGTGGAACATCTCTAAAGACAAGGTGAACAATTAACATGCCCCCACCACTGCTTTAAACTGCCCTCCCACAATGACCCCAGTGGTAAATTTCTGTAGACAACAGGAAGGAGCCCAGCAAAGTTATATTTTGAAAGTCAACCTCTCCCCTACTAGTACCCAGAGACAGTCATTTTGAGTTGTAAGCAAATAAATCAACAAGAAGACCCATCAAATCTCACTAGGGTTTGGAGGGTAAGAAGGAGCTAAGGACACTGGACTAGTCTATTTATGAACTAGACCAAATCAAGATAAACAGTGCTTCCCCATCAACCTTACCAAGAAGAATAGGTAAGTGGACACAATCTATTTTTCTTTATCAACCCCCTTGCTATTTTCCTTTTTTATCCTTTCCCGCCTCTACTGACTTCAAGAAAAGGCCTTGTATGTGAATATCACAATTCTTTACAGAATAATGACCAAAGAATTTCATAGAATTATAGATTTAGAGCCTAAAAATACTTCAGACTTAAGAAAGTACTTGGAAGGAACCTTAAAAATTAAAACAATACCAGAGCTGGAAGGGACCTTTTAATATAGAACATAGAATGGCAAATTGGACACAGAATACAGAATTTTAAAGTTGAAATGAATCGACACAGTTGAAGGGGATCTTAGAACACAGAATGTCAATCCTCAAGAGGTCTTAGGACAAATAATATAAAATGTTAGAGCTGGAAAGTGCTTTAGAAAATAGACTGTAGAAATTTAGAGGTGAAAAGATATTTCAACATAAAACAGAAAATATCAGAACCCAAATATAATTTAAAGATTTTCTAGTCCAACAGTCTAATTATGTGGAGAAAAAACTGAGGCGCTAGGAGGAGTTTATTCAGACATTTAACTTCTATCTGCCTCACTTTCCTCAACTGAAAAATGGGGCTAATATTAGCACCTATGTCACAGGATTTTTGTGAAGAACAAATGAGATATTTAAATGTTTAGCACAGTACTGGGCACGTAGCAAGCACTTAATAAAAACTTGCTTCCTTCCTTCTTCCTTTATTTCTTTTTATCTCTCAATTTCCATTGCCTTGCCCTAAAACTAAGTCTATCGTCTAGTGTCTGCTGCTGCTCTGATTGCTTTTCCAAATGACTTTGGCCTTCTACTCAGAAGAAAATTAAGAATGGATGTGGCACCATGAAAGGGCAATACCTGAATTAGCACTGCCATTGGTGGGGGTAAAGAAGAACCTTACAACATGGTTTGAATAGACCACAATGAGAATAGTGTTTTGAGGGAATAAGTGATCTATGAAATGTGATTCTGGGAATACCAGGGAAGCTTTTTTCCCCAAATTCCTCCACAACCTCTAATGCCTGAAAATTCCACCACCAAAGCTTAAAGCTTTGATTCCAGCTAAAAGATAGGTATATGTGGAAGAAGGGAAAATATTCTAAGCTGTAATTAACCATGTGCCACTCAGTATGCTTGAGGTTCCATTTGGGGAAGCCTGAGGGCTCCACCCAATGGTCCCAGTTCTGTTGTCTAAAGCCCCACAGAACATTCATCCTTTGAATAAATAGTATTTGAAGGTTTACAAGGTTCTTTTTTTTTTTTTTTTCAAAACAACCCAGGAATGCAGAAAACCTGAGTATTATTTTCACCATTCAACAGATGAGGTCGTAGAGGTTTGGAGACAGTGTGTGACTTTCCTGTCATGATATTAGCTAATAAGTATCAGCCAAGGGACAGAATATAGGCTTCTGACTCCAATGCAGGCTCTTTTTCCACAGCAATCATTTCTCCCCTTGTCAACAAGCGTTATAATATAACAATGTCTCTATTAGAATGCCCCCAATCTGTGTTTCTTCCTGTGCCTTTCAATACTTTTATCAATGACTCAGATGAAAGTATAGGTGGCAAGCCTATCAGACCTGCAGCTTCAGTCTTACTATTTCTGTGACCCTGGACAAGTCACTTAACCTCTATCTGCCTCAGTTTCTTCATCTGTAAAAGAGGTGTAATAATAAAAAGCTAGGAGAGAAAGATAACAAACTCCAAAAAAGCCTAAAAAGTTAGAAATAGAGGCTAAATCTAATAAAAGCTAGAATTTATATAGCACTCTAAGGTTTTCAAAGTGCTTTACAAATATTATCTCATTTATCCTCACAACTACCGTGGAAGGTAGGCACTGTTATTATTCCTATTTTGTATATGAGGAAACTGAGGCAAGCAGAGATTAAGTAACTTGCCCAGGGTCACAAAAGTAGTAAGTTCCTGAAGTCAGATTTGAACTCATCTTTTCCCGACTCCAGGTTCAGCCCACTCTGCACCACACCATCTCTCTCCTGTATTTCAATTCTTTAAAAGGTCAACTTTATAAGACCAAGACTACAGAGTTGTAAAAAGACATCAGGTTTTCTGAAAAAATATTTGAGGTTTTAGTAACTCAAACCTCATAAAGGACAATGGTAGGACATAATAGTCAGAAAAAACAAATGTAATTTTGGACTGCATTTGGAGAGGTAGCATGTCCAAATCTAGAGGGAGGATGGTCCCATCATGTGGTCAGAAATAGGAAATATCATGTTCAGTTCTGGGCATCACATTGGAAGAAAAATTAACCAACTGGAGAGTATCCAGAAGAGGTCAAGAATGAATTGAGAGGACTAGGCACCATGCCATAGGATATCCTGAGGAAGGCACCTTTGAAGGCCCTTCTGATCCTGAAAGCCCATAGTCCTGCAAACCAAGGTTCTTAAACTTGCTGTGTCCTGCACCCTTCAGCAGTCTGGGGTAGCCTATAGACCTTTCCTCAGAAGAATTGAAGGAAATGCTAAATGTCATTCAAAGGTAAGTGAAAATAAACGTGTAATTTTTCCAGTCTAGATTTAGAGATCACCTAAAATCTATCCATGGATCTCTTAGGAATCTGAGCACCCCAGGATAAGATCCACTGTTCTATAAAGCATTTTCTCGAGGCTGAGCATCACTAATTACTTTAATTATTCTCCAGGGAAGAGAAGACTAGTTAGAGATAGGAGACAAGAGCTTCAGAATAGTTTTCTTTCAGTCTGAAGGCTTGTCATGAGAAGAGGGATTTAACTTGCTCTTCTGAGACTCACAGGGTTCAAGTAGGAACAGGGGGAGAAGCCACAGAGTAGAATGAGGCTTTATGTTAAGAAAAAAGCTGTTCCTCATGATGAAAGTTCTGCCCGTGTTGAATGGGCTTGTGGAGACAAAGGATTCTCTTCCCAAGAGGCCTTTAAGGAGAGTTTGGATGACTACTTGCCCAAGATGATGGAGAAGGTATTTGTTCATGGAGGGGTTAGCCCAGATGACCTCTGGGCTTCCTTCCAATTATAAGATCCTAAGATTCCATGGAGTCTTTCCTTCTCCTGGTTCCATGCATTCAGTTCCTTTAATCAATCCTCATAGGAAATCGTTTCCAGATACCTCTCCCCATGCTGGTCCCCTCCACATCAATCCCCTCTGCACTTGTCAAACTCCAACTTGGTAGGGAGGTTTTTCTTCTGACTCTAAAGATAATAGCAGGCACTCTCCCCTTTCATAGCTCTCTAAGGTGAGGGACTATGCAATT
This sequence comes from Notamacropus eugenii, assembly GCF_028372415.1. NCBI lineage: Eukaryota > Metazoa > Chordata > Mammalia > Diprotodontia > Macropodidae > Notamacropus > Notamacropus eugenii. The sequence goes on from NC_092873.1 coordinate 5,300,206, forward strand.
CTAAATGATGTACAAGATTCAGTAGCATTCAGAGTATCCAGGTGACACATACTTAATGACTTTAAAAAGATGAGAGCAGAAATAAGTGCAAGCCAAGTGGATTTGATTTGTTTCAATTCAGCAGTCACTTATTAAGTCCAGATTATGTGCCAGCTGGGTGGTGAAGTGGCTGACGCACCAGGCCCTAGACTCAGGAAGGTCTGATTTGAAATTCAACTTCAAATACTTATTAGCTATGTGACCATGGGAAAATCACCTAACCTTGTTTGCCTCAGGGTTTTCTCATCTGTAAAATGAGCTGAAGAAGGACATGGCAAGCCTCTCCAGCATCTCTGCCAAGAAAACCCCAAGTGGGATCACAAAAAGTCAGATACAACTGAAATGACTGAACAACGGTCTTTAAGTAGTAGTAGTTGCGCTCTGGGGAACTAACCAGGCAGTTCCAGGTGGACAATGCTGCTATTTCTTCCTCCTCCTCCATCTTCTCCTCCTCATCTTAAAAATTTACATCCTACAATGTGTGGGGTAAGGTAAGGACCTCTTGCTATTCCCAACCCCCACTTTCACCCATCACCCATACCCATCTTACCCCTCTTAAAAATTGAGAAACATTATGGACAAGACTTGTCCACAGTCCATGCTAAACTCTGACTTTGGCTCTTTCCAGAGTCATAGCTGAAGGGGGACACATTGTTCTTTAAACCAGATCACTGAAATTTCAAGCTCACCATGTGAGCTCCTGTCTGACACCACCTTATTCTTTTTTAGGTTGTTGTCTCTTTTACACAAGCCTCTGAGTGTCCTGCCATGGACCAATATCCTGGAGTCATTTCTTCCATGGCACAGTGCCATGACTATGACTGATAGTCTTCTATGACTGATTTAATAGTGAGTCATGCTGCTTGTCCTAGGCACTCTTTTGTTCTACTTGCCCCAGGTGCCAAAATTGCTAGTTATAGCTCCAGCTCTCCCTCCGGCTATTCATGAAATAATAAAATGGGGGGTCAGGGGAGGTGAAAAAAATCATTCTCCTATTCCATCACCCTCGTTTGCTTACAACACCCCCATACCCTTCAGAGAGCAACAAAAAAACATACTAAATGTGGAAAGGGTTGTCTTATACCCAAAAGAATGCTTTTTTTAATCAACATTTCAACAAAACACTCAGATTCCCTGCAATTCTGTGGAATTTCACAGAGCTTAGGGCAGAAGAAATGAGCTTCTGGGTAAATAATGGGGAGATGGAGTCAGGGATGAATGCTGAAGATGCTATGAGGGAATGTTCACACTGGTGGGGCAGGGGCAGAATGGAACTCAAGACTTGTAGAGAAACAAGGAGCACCTTTATATGGAGTTGATGCAGGGTCCCAGAGAATAGTAGGGACAGATTTAAAATGAACGTGGATGAGATAAAGAGAGAAAAATATCAACTGTAAGGATCAAAGAAGGAAAGGAAATTCCTATGGCTCCCTGGATCAGTTAACAATTGCTAGCTTTTCATTTACAGGTAAATGTAAGTCAAGCAAGGGTAAGTAAGGTACGAACTGTGGAAATCAATAAAACCCCTAAAACATTTTCCCTTTACCCAAATGTGCCCAACTTTGAACTATTTGAATGAATCAAATATATCAATGATGGTTGGTGTGGGCCTCAGTTATAAAACATATAAAATAATGGAGTTGAATTCTGTCACCTCTAAAGTGAATTCCAACTCTTGAGCCTATGAGACTTTGATTTCCTGATGGTCATAGAGACTTGACCAATATCAATGTGGTTTTTTCTCCCCTGCCCAGTGGGAAAAGGTCATCATAAAAACGGAAGAGGATTCCAACAGCACTTTATATGAAATTGGGAGAATATAACCCTCATCAAGTACCACAATCCCATGCTGAAAACACCTGCAATCGTTGTCCTAGGAGTCTTCCTCTTTTTGTGGCAAACATGTCTATAGCCAAGGAAATCAACAGCACATCAGTGACCTTTTTCTTTCTCCTGGGATTCTCAGACCATCCAGAACTTCAAGTCATCCTCTTTGGGACATTCTTGGGAATTTATCTGGTGACTTTAGTCTGGAACCCAAGTCTTATAATCCTGATCAAAATTGACTCCCATCTCCATACACCCATGTATTTCTTCCTCAGCAACCTGTCTTTCATAGACATCTGCTACTCTTCCACTGTTGCCCCCAAGATGCTTTCTGACTTCTTCAAGGAACAGGCAGCCATCTCCTTTGTGGGCTGTGCCACTCAGTTTTTTTTCTTTATTGGTACAGGCTTAACTGAGAGCTGCCTCCTGGCTGCCATGGCATATGACCGCTATGCTGCCATCTCTAACCCACTGCTCTACACAACCATCATGTCTCAGGACCTCTGCACCAAAATGGTAGCTGGAGCTTATGTGGGAGGCTTCCTGAGCTCCCTAATCCAAGCAACCTCCATATTTCAACTAGACTTCTGTGGTTTTAACCTTATCAATCACTTCTTTTGTGACCTCCCCCCTGTCCTAGCTCTCTCCTGTTCAGACACCTTTCTCAGTCAAACGATTAATTTCCTTGTGGTGGTTGCTGTTGGAGGAACATCTTTCCTCATCCTCCTCATCTCCTATGGGTACATTGTTGCTGCTGTCTTGAAAATCAACTCTGTTGAAGGCAGATACAAAGCTTTCAACACTTGTGCCTCCCACTTAACTGTAGTCACTCTCTTCTATGGAACTGGCTTCTTCATGTATCTTCGACCCAGCTCCAGTTACTCCCTAAGCCGGGACAAAGTTGTGTCTGTGTTCTATTCAGTTATGATTCCGATGTTGAATCCCCTCATCTACAGCCTGAGAAACAGTGAAATCAAAGCTGCTCTGAAAAAGGTGATGGAGAAGAAAAGGTTCTCATAGAACCTTTCTGTATTAGCAAGTTGAAACCGGCTTCCCATAACAACTTGGAACTGAATCATCAATTACCCTTTCTGTACGAGGAGAGCACAAAATCATTTATAAGTATGTTGGGGAATGTGTTTTTAGGCTAGCAATTGAAGTGTATAAAATTAATATTTGGGAATATGTTGTAGTTTCTCCATTGTATCTCTCCCTTAGGCTTTGGGTGACACACAAATTTTGTTTTTTGTGATTCTGGGATTCCACAATTATAGCCATGTTGTATCATTGGAACAATATTGGTTTTAAATTTGTTTCAGGAAGAAATTAGGATTATTAAGAGCACTAAATAATTTCCCAAAATAAAATAATTTTTTTCATTTGGGGTACACTTTATCATCCATTTGCCAAATTTGTCCAAGACATATGTATAGCTATATCGACTGAATTGTTGTCCACCCAATTATATTTTGTATTCTAGACAATAGGAATTCTTCATTCACTTGCTTGGTTTTTCTTTCTGAGTGAATATTTCTGCCACACTCTTTGAAGTAATTGTGGACAACGTCATTGCATCATTACTTCATGTAGCTCATTTAGGAAGCTCTGTAATATTCAAAAACAACATAATAAAAATGAGTTTTCAAGACACTCTATAAACATCTCTTGACCCTCATGGTAACTCTGATATAGTCCCCATTTTACAGATAAGGAAGTTGAGACAGACAGGTTAAGTGACTTGCCTAGGGTTGCAGAAACGAAATTGATAAGTCTTGCCAATAGATTGGATATGGCCAGTGATAGTTCAAAGTCCAGGATGACTCCTAGGCTGTCCTCTACAGTAATAGGGAACATAGGAGAGAGAAGTGAGGGTTTAAGGCAAAAGACAATTAGTTCCATTTTGGACATTCCTAATCAGACTCAGATGTGGTGAAGTTCTTTGGTTCATCTATTGACCCCAGGCTTGGTAAGGCTTAAGTAAGAGGAGTTTCTTTATCAGGATCAGAAACTGGAAAAAGATCTAAATTAACCATCTAATGCAGCAAATGGAATATGACTTTTAAGACTGTTGTAACTAGTCAAAATTTTCTCCAATCAGAAGTTGTTTGCACTCTCTGACTGATAGGATTAACATAAGGCAGAACAGTGGAAAAGAACAATGAGCTTGTCTGCCTTTATGATTTATGAGTATTAGGATGACTTAATCTAAGTGACTTCACCTTCAAGTCAACATCAAACATTACAAATCTTACAAATTTCTCAGGTTTTAGCAAATATCTATATATAGTAGGTATGTTCTAGATTCATTATCACAGAGCAGGGCCAATTTCATCGGGGTTATAGGGGTACCCTTGAGAGGGATTGAAGTATCTCTTCTTTTATGCTATCAGGGTGAGCCCTATGGTTTGTGTTCCCTACTATTAAGTGCCAATGAATAGCACTCTAGTTGCATTTTACCAAATTGCATAAACCAACTTTTATAAAGGTCTATTTACTTCAAAGATACAGTAAGAAGAGAAATACAAATATTTCCCTCCTACATCTGGGTGACACATTCTTCCCCATTTTTCTTTGGCCTCTGGGGAGAGTGGGCTCATTCTTAGCAGTTTCTAATAGTCTTGGTGCCACAAACTTCATATTCAAATGAAAATTGATGCCTGATGAGCCCTCATCTCAGCTACCACTTATTAATTCTTAATAGTGAACTCTTTCTTAGGACATGAAAAGAAATACTCATTAGCATTATAAATCTATAGACTTTCCAAAAGATGATCACATGACATAAGTGCATAATGACATATTTATTTACATGCATATATAATGTATTAATAAATACTTTACAAACTGTAAAGTACTACATAAATTCTATTTATATTATTCTTATCCTCATCATCTATGTCCCAGACAGAAACAATTTACTTTTTTTTTCCTCCTGTCATTTAAAACCTGAGAACAATGCTGCCTTGGGTAATTCTTGAGATCTTGCGTCCTGGAAGGCTTTACTTGCAGATCATTAAACAATAATACCAGTAAATGATTATTAAAAGTATTTGTATGATATCTGACTCAAGAACTAGCACATCATCCATAGGAACGCTGTCTTCTTCCATCATATTCTACATACTATTGACCTTGGCTGAACTTTCATTTTCTAGACCAAAGCAATCCCAACTCAGAAATACCATCTCTATGATTCATTTTAACCTCTCAGAATATCAATGAATCAAAAATGATGAGCACCAGGCATTTTATTAAGTATTGTAAGGAAATTTAGAATCTTGTTGGAGAGCTCAAGTTAACTAATGTGGTGAGTAAATGCAATAAAGGTAAGATATATATTCCAAGCAAAATCATTTTATCACAAGTGACATGGAAAACTATTAATAAAATAGATCAGACTGGCAACCACAGTAAAGGTAGTGACTCCAAAGAAAAGAGAGGGATCCTCTTTACGGACATGCAGGAATGGGGCAGGGGGAGTCTGGGACTTAAGTAATTTTTTTTTAAAGGAGGCAATAGACCAAATAAGTTTGGGAACCTTTTTTAGACAGTAAATGTTTCTGTCTGTCTCTCCCTTTCCTTCACTCCCCCCCCCACTTCCTCCTCTCTTTTTCTTTCTTTTCTCTTTAGGGCACTTTTGCAGATGAACTGAATTATGTTTTCTTGTTCATTATCCAAATATATGCATTATACACACACATACATATATATCATATATGTCTTTTATATGTGTGTATATATTCACATTTATATCATTTATATTATAAATATGTGTGTATATATTCATATACAGTATATATATATATATATTCATATACAGTATATATATATACACTAATATATTACGATATCAAAAGCCACTGGAACATACTGATTCCTCTGTCTTGTTTACTTTATTATGGAGATATGTCTTAAGGGAGATAGATAAGTGATTATATATCATTACTTCTGGAGTACTACACCACCTATATCCTAGTCACTCTATCCACTCCAACCTTCGTCTTTGTACATGGGGACTTCAGTATCTATGATATTGTCACTTTGAATTCTCCAACTTCTCAATTCACTGACATTCTCAACTACCATAAAACATAGCAGTCCACCTCAGCCAAATACATATATTGCCTCAGTATCATTCATAGGAACTCAGAATTCAAGATGGTGAACTCTGAAATTCTGGAGACTTTCCAAGCCAACACCTCTGGTCTAAATTTCCCAACTTTTGTGGAAGGGAAAGTTTAGAGGTTTACGTTTATCTTAGGTAGTGTTCGTTTTGTAAAATCCACATGCACTGAAATTTTGAAAATTTTCAAAAATTGACATTTTAGGAAAGGTCAATAAATGGGAAGAAAAGAGGAAACAAAGTATCAGCTAGAAATGGCATTGTCATAGTATTGGAGATTATGATGTGAAATGTACCAAAGTGGGCATCTAGCCTAATTCCCTCCTTTGCCATGTGAGAAAACAGAAGTTTATAGATGTTTACTTTCCAAGGTTCACAAAGATGGTAGAATGGTAGAAGAAGGATATTTTCAAACATTATTATAATTATAAGGAATGGTTAAAAAAAAAAAAGCTAGTCCAATCTTTTCATGTTGTAGCTGAAAGACCTTCTGTGCAGGCATGGAAAAGGGTTCTTCTGAAACCAGAATTAAATCATAGGAGATTTAGGTCCCAAATCTACTTTACATAAATCCCAGCCCAGGACTCATTCCTTTGCCATAGCCAATCTGAATATATAACACAACAGAAAGGTGACGAATAAGATAGCTATAATGTAAGCTTAGCAAAATGGGATCAATGATGGTTTCTCTCTTTAACCCTTCTTGCTCTTTCTCTTCCTTGCCCTCTTGCTCTCCTGTCCCTTCCCTCACTTTCCTACTCTCCCTACCTGTCCTCTTCTTTCTCCCTTTTCCTTTGTCTATCTGTCAATTTGTCTCTTGCTCACTCTCTTCCTTTACCTTTTCCTCTTCCTCTCTCTCTCCAATATTACACCTAATTACCCATTTCCTATGCTCTTGAATGCTAACTCTGTGTATCTTTCTGTCTTCTCTCTCCACCCCTCCCTTGGTCCATCCCTCCCTCCCTCTGTCCTCTATCTCTCCTCTCTCTCTCTCTCTCTCTCTCTCTCTCTCTCTCTCTCTCTCTCTCTCTCTCTCTCTCTCTCTCTCTTCATCTCTCTCACAACTACATGTTCCATAGGTATCTCAAGCTTGATGTCTCAAGAATAGAGTATTCTCTTCCTTGGTAAATTCTGCTTCTTTCAAATTTCTCTCTTTCGAACTCAGTCAAATGTACAACTATACAAGTCATTCCCCAATTGATAAATGTTTAAAGGATAGGAACAGGCAGTTTTCAGAGGAAGTTAAAACTATCTATAGTCATATGAAAAAATGCTCGGAATCCCTATTGATTAGAGAGATGCAAATCAGAACAACTCTGAGATACCACATCACACCTGTCAGATTGGCTAACATGACAAAACAGGAAGATGATAAATGTTAGAGAAGATGTGGGAGAGTTGGAACACTAAGTCATTGTTGGTGGAGCTGTGAGCTGATCCACCCATTCTGAAGGGCAGTTTGGACCTATGCCCAAAGGGCTACAAAAATGTGCATACCCTTTGACCCAGCAATACCCCTTCTAGGACTGTATCCCCAAGAGATCATAAAAGTGGGAAAGGGTCCCACATGTACAAAAATATTCATAGCAGCACTCTTTGTGGTGGCCCAAAACTGGAAATCAAGGGGACGCCCATCAATTGGTGAGTGGCTGAATAAACTGTGGTATATGAACATAATGGAATACTATTGTGCTATAAGAAATGATGAACAGGAAGACTTCAGAGAGGTCTGGAAAGACTTATATGATCTGATGCTGAGTGAAAGGAGCAGAACCAGGAGAACTTTGTGCACAGCAATGACCACAATGTGTGAGAGTTTTTTCTGATAGACTTGGAGCTTCATTGCAATGCAAGGACTTAAAAAAATTCCCAATGGTCTTTTAAGGCAAAATGCCTTCCACATCCAGAAAAAAAACTATGGAATTCAATGGCAGAATATAGCAGATCATTTTCTTTTGTTTTACGTTTTAGTTTGTTATGTGATTTTTCCCATTCATTTTAATTCTTCAACACAGCATGACTATAGTGAAAATGTATTTAATAGGAATATATGTATAGAACCTATATAATATTGTATGCTGTCTCAGGGAGGGAGGGGGAAGGGAAAGGGAGAGAATTCCAAACAACTATAAAATAATGTCTCAAAATCAAACAAACAAAAAGTCAGGGGAAAACAATTTTCCAGCCCAAGACACCTTAAAAGGTCAGCAGGAAAGGTATCACCTGGTGATACCACAATCAGGCATATATTTAGTAGGGATTAGAGAAGCGAGGGCCCTACAACTACAAAAATATTCATAGCATCTTTTTTGGAAGGGTCAAAGGACTAGAAACTAAGGGAATAATATAGCAAGGTGGAACTAGCTGGACAAACTATGATATATGATTGTAATCCAAGATTGTACCAGGTCAGCACTGGGATTTGAGTGAAGAACACTTTCAGTGCAGACCAAGTTAGCACAGACCATACCTGGCAAACCAGCAGCAGACTTTGAGGACAATTAAATCAGCAGTGCTATTAACTTCTGCAGCTCTTGCTGATATGTGGTGTGACAGCAAGCAAGGTGGGATTTTTTGCCATTTTTCTTCTTTTGTAATTTAGTTTTCCAGCCTCAGGTTAACTTGCAAACATCTGAAGGATTAATCCCTGCTAACCCATAACTGTGACACTTTAGGGGTTGAGGCTCAGCTTTCACACCTATGGGCACTGGGCCTGTCAGTTGTGGAGTTCCCTGTGCTACACACACTAAACACATGCACTCAGATAATGCACATGGGCTATATATACTGTGGTCTCTAGCCAATCAGATACATGCATGTGGAGTCTAGCCAATCAGATGCTGAGTAAAACTGTATATAAACTGGAAGCTTGATATTCCCTTGGGACTCATGGCCAAAAAGAATTCATTGAAGAACTTTTAAAAAAACTTTAAAAATCAAATGACAGAGCTTGAGGGAAAAAGAGAAACAAGATTATTATAAGAAAGTCAATCAATTAGAAAAGGAGAACCAGAATCTTAAGGAAGAAAATGACTCCTTCAAAATCTGAAATGGGCAAGGAGAAGTTAGCAAAGCTATAAGTGATGAAGAAATAAAAAAACCAAATATAAAGAAAGAAAACATAGAAGAGAATGTGAAACATTTCATAAGAAAAACAACAGATCTAGAGAACAGATCAAGAAGAGAAAATATAAGAATAGTTGGACTACCTGAAAGTTCTGACTTAAAAAAGACTCTTGATACAATAATACAGGAAATAAAAAAAAAATTGTCCTGAAACTTTACAACAAGAGGGGAAAGTTGAAATAGAAAAAATCCACCAATCTCCATCTAAAAGAGATCCTACAAGGAAAAGTCACAAGAATATTATAGTTAAATTCTGAATGCCCCAGATCAAGGAGAAAATATTACAAGCAACAAGAAAAAAACAATTTATATGTGATGGTGCCAGGCCTAGAGGCCTGAGGGCTACCCGAGTCTTCTTACCTTACCTCTCGCAGGTCTTCGGCTGGCCAAACCGGATAATCGTATGAGAGAAGAGACCTCCCAGAGTCGAACAAGGGTTAAGCTTTTATTCAGGGTCCTGGTTACAAGTGCAGGGGGAACTCTTCCTTAGGAGGGAGCGAGGAATCTCCCAAGGAGGCAAAGATCTTATAATAAGAGATTGGAAGCAGAAGTGTAAGTAGGGAGAGAGGGGGAGGGAAGAGCAAAGAGAGGGAAAGGGTGGAGAGGCCTTCTGTCTGTCAGGGCCCCTCCCGAGCTAAGAGCGCCTTCAGGCTTTCCTGACCCCAATTAAGCTCTCCAGCCGCATAGTTTGCATCTGAATACCATGCCTGTTAGATAACAATAGGTGTGCCCAGACCCAGGACAGTCTCGAGGGGGGTGCTCCTCCCATCACGTTTCTCACGGGAAGAGGCGGAAATACACAAGATTGCTCGGTCTCACTCCTCGATTCCCTGGTGTTTATGGGGGGCCTCGTGAGAACTCTAAGATTTAGAAGTTCCCACCTTTACCCGCCCGAGACTGTCCACACGGAATTGAGCTTCCATCCCCAGCATCTCCCCTTTTTTGTTTTGCGCTGAACGCACATGGCTCTAGAGCAAATAGCGGCTGGAGGCTGAGTGGGTTAGGAAGGCCTTTAGCATATGCGTACCCCACAACAAGAACTTCATTTACACAGAAATCTGCAGCTAGCACAACTGACAAAGAGAGGCATTCAACAAAACAAAGATGAAGCTAAATGGCTGAATTACAACAAGGGGAAGGGCAATCACTAATTCCAAAGCATATTCTAAGAGAAGCAGCTAGTGCTGGCGCCTTACACATCACCACCCCCTCAGTCATGCAAATGGATCTCAACAGCCAAGCCTGTGGTATTCAGGCCAAGCCTGTGGTATTCAGGCGAAAAGTTGGTCATCTCCCGAAAAGTTGGTCACCCCCTCCCACCCCAAGTGTCCTGGGTTTGTGATATCAAAGTCCTCCTTCAGCCGCTGAAAGGAGATGCCTAGATGGAGTGGGCAGAAATGTCAGTGGTTGGGATGAGTGCTGCTTCCTCTCTGGGCAGCAAGGTTAAAGCTGTCAGCAGCAGACTCAGGTGGTGCATGATCCTTCTCCGGGGTCTCCGGGGTCTCCGGGCTCGTCGCCTCCTGCGTCTCCGTCGTTTCCGACACCGGTTTCCACCTACGGATCCTTCTAATGGGAATCCACGCATCCCCTTTTCCTGTGGAGACACAAACATACCCTGGACCCCATATTAGTATCTTATATGGACCTTGCCATTTCCCTGAGGCCATATCCTTTACCATGGCCCATGTGTCCTTATTTCCAGCCTGGGTATTACTTTCCTTGTGGGGTTGTCGTGGAATAGTCACAAAATGTCTCATAGCTGGAGTAGTATGTGAGTTTTTTGAGACATGCAAAAAATTGTGTGTATACACAGCTGTATCAAGCTCTGATTGTGTTAGGCGACCTCTTCCCCTTTTTTGTTTAGCGAGGATCGCCTTTAAGGTGAGGTTGGCCCTTTCCACTATGGCCTGGCCTTGTGGATTGTAGGGGATTCCTGTAACATGTCGAATCCCTAGATCACGGAGGAAGTGTGTAAGGGTTTGAGAAGTGTAGGCAGGACCGTTATCTGTCTTTATTTCTAAGGGTAAACCTGAAACAGAAAAACAGTGCCAAAGATGTTGAATTACTTTAGCACTTGATTCACCTGGCTGTAAAGTCACCATAAGGAATCCGGACCATGTGTCAACTGTCACATGTATGCACTGGCCCTTAAGATGGGTGACATCCATTTGCCAAATTTCATTGGGTGCCAAGCCACGAGGATTGACACCCTCGTCTAGAGATGGGTGGAATGGGACACATTGGAGACAGCTCTTAACAATTTTTCTGGCCTGTTCTTGAGTTATCCCATATAATTTGCAGAGGGCTTCTGTGGCTAGGTGGAACCTATCATGAGCCTTTTGGGCCCTTTCCTGTGGTTCCACAGTGTGCCCTACAAGGTATAGTGAATTGTCTGCTATTTGATTTCCTTCAAAAATTGGTCCTGTGCCATTAGTATGTGAGCGCACATGTAAAACATAAAAAGGGTGTGTTCTGTTATTAATGGTGGTCAATAGCCGCTCACACTGTGAAAAAATATTGGAACGATAATCTACAATAGAGTCCTCAATCCGTGAAATTAATAAAGATGCATACTGACTATCAGTAATAATGTTAATGGGTATGTCATTATATATTTGGAGAGCTTGGATTATAGCTTCCAACTTGTTCTGTTGAGTAGAGGTGTAGGGTGTGTTAACTATATATATCTCTTGGGAAGCCAAATTATAAATAGATGCCTTGTGATGTTTTGTGGCATCTGTAAAAATGTTAGGCCCCTTTACTGGGTTTGGTGAGTACCTTTTCACTGGTGCTGGGGCCCACTGTAACTCTTTGAATAGAAAAGTCGAATTTGGTTTCACCTGGGCCCACTGGAGTATAGTGCCCCAAGAAACGTGATTCTGAGCTAACTCTTCTACATCCTTAGTGGTGAGTGTAGCATAAAGAATTGCCTGTTTTTGGTACATGTGGGTAGCTCTTCTTACTGCCTCTAGTGCTAACCGTCCTAGAAATTCCCACTTGTTTAGTAAACTGCTTCCTGTTTTACTTAAATACACCCACTCTAGGGGCTTCTCTTTTTGGTGTATGATGGCATAGGGAGGTGTGGTGGAGATAATAGATACCTCCACATCTCTTCCTGGATCCCACTGGTATGTGATGGACTCTAAAAATTGTTTTTTTATTGCCTCTATGGCCTTGGCTGCTTCAGGAGTCAATGTTCGTGGGGAATTTAAAGCAGAGTCTCCTGTCAATAGTGAATATAAAGGTTGCATGAGAGGTAGAGGTATAGGCACCTTTGATCTTATCCATTGGATAGCACCTACTAGTTTCTGAGCATCATTGAGTGTTTGGATCTTTATATCCCATTTTGGGGGTTCCGGCCGAATGATGGTGCCCTGTATCTGATATCCCAAATATTTGTAACTGGGTCCTCTCTGTATCTTTTCAGGAGCAATAACTAATCCTAGTCCTAGAAGGTTCCTTTCTACTGCTTGGAAACACTTCTCCAGATCCTTGAGCTGAGGTGCAGCTATAAGGATGTCATCCATATAATGGATGATTTTGCATTGGTATTGCTGTCTGGGGCTTTCTAATGCTTGATTAACATACCACTGGCAGATGGTGGGGCTGCAACTCATACCTTGGGGCAATACCTTCCACTGATACCTCTTTGCAGGTCCTTCGTTATTGGGGTGAGGTATTGTAAAAGCAAACCGAGGACAATCTACTTTGTTTAAAGGAATGGAAAAAAAACAATCCTGAATGTCAATGATTATAAGTGACCAACCATCCGGGATGGCATTAGGAGAAGGGAGACCTGGTTGCAGGGCTCCCATAGGCATGAGAGACTGATTTACCTTCCTTAGATCTGTAAGGAACCTGAATTTCCCGGATTTTTTCTTTATAACAAACACAGGAGCATTCCAGGGTGACTGTGATGGTTCTATATTTCCTTTTTCTAATTGCTCCTTAACCAATAGTTGTAGTGCCTGGAGTTTTTCTGGAGTCAGGGGCCATTGCTCCACCCAAATCGGGGTGTCTGACTTCCAATTCAAGGGTGGGGACTCCAGTGCAACTGCAATGGCCCTTACTAAAAATTTGATAGCCTCATCCCCAGGCGGCTCATGATGTCTCTGCCCCAGATGTTAAAACTAAGTCCTGGAATCACCAACGGCCATACGGTCCCTTGGTGATCCTCTGCCTCCCACTTTACTGGGTGCATTGTCTCTAAGGTAGTTTGGCACCCTCCTATTCCCCACACTGGTCTCTGGCTTTCTTTGAGCTTCCAGTGCCGGGGTACTGAGCGACCGCTAAGGCAGGTCCTATCCGCTCCAGTATCAAGGAGGCCAGTCATGGGAATTCCATTGAGCCAGATTGTACACTCAGGTCTATTCTGTCCTATTTCCTTTAGTAACTGGATTTGAAGTGAGTGCTTTAAGGGAAGGGCAATAGCTATGGGAAGCTGATTGTCTATATGAGCCGGCTCGGCTACCACATTGGAGCATGGAAGTGCTGTGGTGCCAGTGGGATAAACTCCTGTATATATAACTACGGGTGCATGAGAGGGGTTCTGTAATATCAGGGATTCCTCCTGTATGGGGTCTCTCAGGGGAATCATAGTAAACTGATGAGCTGCAAGCTGGCACTTCTCTAAGCTGTAAAGGTGTTACATTCCTTCCTCTGGCCCCATAATCTCCTGTATTCTCCCTCCAAGGGGCCGTCCCGATTCTCTGCCAAAGGGTACACTTTCGGGGCCCTCGAGGGGCCCCTCACCCCGTTTCCCGACTTCCTACATTGTCTAGCTAGGTGACCTGGCTTTCCACATGAAAAACAAGGGTCCTGGCCCCTCCCTGTACTTATTTCTTTCCTACACTCTTTCTTAAGGTGTCCCGGTTTTCCACAGTGAAAACATTTTCTCTCCAAAGAGATATTACTTAAGGCTGCAGCCAGGTACTTCCCTTGCACCTGTGCCAAGTAGACCTGACTTCCTACCCTGTCACATCTCTGTATCATTTCTTCAACAGATGCATTCTTTGACAGTCCCAGCATTGCCTTTTTGCAGTCATGATTACAATTCTGCCGCAGCAATGTCTTTAACACTATCTCTGTCCCTTGATTCTCCTCTCCCATGTCTCGACCCACTGCCTCCTGCAACCTGGCCACAAAATTAGTAAATGGCTCATTGTTTCCTTGCGTAATCCTAGTCATGGGAAACTCTCTCTCTTTCTTAGAGGCTATAACCTTCCAGGCGGCAATAGCCATTCCGGCAATCAAGACATAATCGGCGGCCGAGTACTGTAATTAATTTCCTGTAACCTCAAACTGCCCTGTTCCTGTAAATCGCTGATAAGCCTGGGGGCCTGAGACCCCAGCCCACTGGTAGTGCTCTTTACCCTCTGAGAAAATTCTGATACCCAAATCACATTCTGCCCAGGGGTAAGGCAGGCTCTGGCTAAGCTCTTCCAGTCATTAGGAGTCAGAACAAACTGACCACTGAGAGTCTCAAGCATGGCTATGACAAAGGGTGAATTGGGGCCGTGCTTGGTACAAGCCTCTTTGAGAGTCGCTACTCTCTTCCACTCTATGGGTATGTGGCTCCTCCGAACCCCACCAGGGACACTGGGGTCCACTATTTCTAGCACAGGGAATGTCCCTACGTCTTCTCCATTCTGTATAGCCTTTTGTATTCCCTTTTCCAAACTGGACTGTGGCCCTGGACTGTCTGACCAATGGAGCATGCTATAAGGAGGCGCAGAGGGAAGACACGGTGTATGCTCCCCTGCCTCGCCTTTCCCATCTGCTAGATGGTACTCCGAATCTATTTTTTCTCTACACTCCTTAACTTTCTGCTTGCCAGGGTTCTCCCCTCCCCTCTCTCTGCTTCCACTCTCATTCCAATCCCGCCCTGGTCTCTCCGGGCCTTCCAAAAGACTTCTAATCACACCGAATATCAGGAAATCTAAATCCTCCAGCTCCCCGGGGCATAGTTGCTCATAAGCGGTCATTTGTTCTCCAACCGCTCCCCATCTTTCTCTTGATATTCTGGTCTGCTCAAGCCAAGGAGAAACTTTCCAAATCCTTTTACAAAATTCTCGGAGGTCGTTTAACTCTATAGTGACCCCCGCCTCCCTGCATTCCCTGTAAAGTATCTCAGCCCAGACCTCCTGTTCCTCTGGCTTTATTACTGGCAATTGATTCCCCATCCCTGCCCTTTTCCCATGGGTGTGGGAAGCTACTCACTCTTTCTCTCCTTCCGAATCTAGGATTCGGGACTCGCATCTTTCACAGCCCCTTCCGGGTGTTCCCAACCACCCAGGATATCTGCGCTCCTGTCCCTGTTTGGAATGCGCCAACTGCCAGGCCTAGAGGCCTGCGGGCTACCGGAGTCTTCTTACCTTACCTCTCGCAGGTCTTCGGCTGGCCAAACCGGATAATCGTATGAGAGAAGAGACCTCCCAGAGTCGAACAAGGGTTAAGCTTTTATTCAGGGTCCTGGTTACAAGTGCAGGGGGAACTCTTCCTTAGGAGGGAGCGAGGAATCTCCCAAGGAGGCAAAGATCTTATAATAAGAGATTGGAAGCAGAAGTGTAAGTGGGGAGAGAGGGGGAGGGAAGAGCAAAGAGAGGGAAAGGGTGGAGAGGCCTTCTGTCTGTCAGGGCCCCTCCCGAGCTAAGAGCGCCTTCAGGCTTTCCTGACCCCAATTAAGCTCTCCAGCCGCATAGTTTGCATCTGAATACCATGCCTGTTAGATAACAATAGGTGTGCCCAGACCCAGGACAGTCTCGAGGGGGGTGCTCCTCCCATCACGTTTCTCACGGGAAGAGGCGGAAATACACAAGATTGCTCGGTCTCACTCCTCGATTCCCTGGTGTTTATGGGGGGCCTCGTGAGAACTCTAAGATTTAGAAGTTCCCACCTTTACCCGCCCGAGACTGTCCACACGGAATTGAGCTTCCATCCCCAGCATGATGGTACCACAGTTAGAATCGCACAAGACCTACCACTGATAACACTAAAAGATCACGGGTATTGGAACACTACATACAAAGAACAAAAGAACTGAGCCTCTAGTAGAAAATATCATACCCAGGAAAGCTAGGCGTAATTTTGAATGGAAAAAAATGGGCATTTGATCAACTCAGACTTTCACAACTCGGTTTAAAAAAACACCCTGAACTCAAGAGAAGATTTGACATTCAAGGGCCAAGACATAAGGTACATACCACTGCCTGGAGTAAATAAGGATAGAATGTTTACCTTTCGTATGTGGAAAATGTAAAACCTATGCCAACAGTTGTTACTAGGCATTAGGTAGCTTACAAGAAAGATTGGGGTAGATCTGAGTATGTGATATTATTTTAAAAAGCAAAACCATTCAAGAACAGCTAAAAGAGTAATTATCTGATACAAATCGGGTGCAAGAGGAGGAATGGATACAGAGGAATTAGCAGGGAGAGGGGAGTTATTAGTTCTGGAAACCTACTTTCATTGGAATTGGGTTTAAGGGGGGAAATACATATACAACTAGAAGATGTAAATTAAGTTAAACTAAGTTTAAAAAATTTTAAAAAGAAATAAAATTCTAAGGGAATAAGGAGGGGAGAGAATAAAGGAAGGATCTTTAGAGGGAAGGGTGAAGGAATAGGTTAAAAGGTGGTATAGAAGGATGTTTAGATTTAGGGGTGTGTGGGGACAAGGGAGGGAGCTTTAGAGGGGGGATGGAATAAGTCAAAGAGATATATAAAAGGGTGTTTAGATTTGAGGGAATGAGAGCACAAGGGGGGAGTGCTGGAATGGCGGTAGGTTAAGTAACAGGAGGGTAAGGTAGCAGGTAGAAATAAAGTAGAGAAGGTAGGAGAGATAGGAAAAAAGAGATATGCACAAACATAAAAACAAGATTAGGAGTAGAATCTCTTAGGGAAAGTATATATTTCTTTATGTATGTATGTATATATATATGTACATGTATATGTATATATCAGAACCTATATATATGATCAATGATAACCTTGGGATGGCAAGTAGGGAGGAGGAAAGGGAAAAAATAACAAAGTAAAAAGTGTATGGCAGAGAACAAAAGAAAACCTACAAGGAAAAAAAGAGAAGATGAACAGGTTTCAGCTTAATGCACTGAATTTAATATATAGCCTTTCTTGAAATGATAAGTTATTGCTATGTATTTTGAATTCTCTCCTATGTTCTGCTGCGCATGACATGTTGTTTTCTTATTTTATATTTAAGTTCATAATGTTTCTTTTTCTTTTCTTATTATGTATTTAAGTTTTCGTATGGTCTAAAAATTATTTTTTAATTTAAAAATATTTGGCCACTCTAATGCAATATAAAGTATGACATGATATGAAATAATATAATCAAGTTTGATAAGATTCAAAATGAGGGGCAGCTAGGTGACGCAGTGAATAAAGCACCAGCCCAGGACACAGGAAGACCTGAGTTCAAATTTGGCCTCAGAGACTTGATACTTGCTATCTGTGTGACCTTGGGCAAGTCATCTAAGACCTATTGCTTCACCTCTCCCCTCCAAAAAAATTTAGCGGTAAAAGAAGAAAAAGAAATTGAAGGAATTGGAATAGGCAATGAAGAAACAAATTATCCCTCTGCAGATGATATGATGGTATACTGAGAGAATCAACTAAAAGAACCACTTGAAATAATTAACTTTAACAAAGTTGGAGGATATAAAATAAACCCACATAAATCATTAACATTTTTATTTATGACCAGCAAAGCCCAGTAACAAGAAATACAAAGAGAAATTCTATTTAAAATAACTGAACACAATACAAAATACTTGGGAGTTTACCTGCCAAGACAAACTGTGGCACTATATGACTATATGAACACGATTACAAAACACTTATCACAGAAATAAAGTCAGATCTAAACAACTGGAAAAATGATGGGTAGGCTGAGTCAATATAATAGAAATTATAATTCTGCCTAAACTAATTTATTTATTCGGTGCCATTCCAAACAACCAAAAGATCATTTGATAAAGCTAGAAAAAATAACAACAAAATTCATATGAAAGAAAAAAAGATCAAGAATATTAAGGAAATTAATTTTAAAATGCAATACCAGATTGAATTAAAATATAATAATATAAATGATATAAAATATTAAAAATCATTAATAAATCATAAATAAATAATGGGAATGGAAATATTTTAAATTATAATAATGTAATAATACATATTAATAAAATAAAAATACCAGATTTTAATCTATATTGTAAAGCAGCAATTGTCAAAACTATCTGGTATGGGTTAAGAAATAGTCTCAGTGGATCACTGCAAAGAATTAGGTACACAAGGCACAGTAGTAAAAGACCATAGTCACCTAGTGTTTGATAGATCCCAAGACTCTAGTCTTACTATTTGACAAGAACTTCTAGGAACACTAGAAAATAATATGCCAGAAACTAGGTGTAGATCAACATCTTAAACCATATAAAAAGATAAGGTCAAAATGAGTGTGTGATTTAGACATAAATGGTGATGCCATAAGCAAATTAGAAGAACAAGGAATTATCTACCTGTCAGATATTTGGAAGAGGAAAGAACCTATGATCAAACATGAGATAGAGAGAATTATGAAATATAAAATAAATAACTTTGATCATGTTGTATTAAAAAGGGTTCCACAAATAAAACCAATGCAACGAAGATTAGAAGGAAAACAGAAAGCTGGGAAACAATGTTTAGAGCATGTGTCTCGGATAAAGGCCTCGTTTCTAAAATATATAGAGAACTGAGTCAAATTTATAAAAATACAAGCCATTGCCCAGTTGATAAATAGTTATAGGACGTGAACAGGCAGTTTTCAGATGAAGAAATCAAAGCTATCTATATCTATCATAGGAGGTGCTCTAAATCACTTTTGATTAGAGAAATACAAATTAAAACAACTCTGAGATATCACCTCACATCTCTCTGATTGACTGATAAGACAAAAAAGGAAAATGATTAATGTTGGAGAGAATGTAGGAAAATTGGGACACTAATGCACCGTGGGTGGAGTTGTGAACTGACCCAACCATTCTGGAGAACAATTTGGAACTATGTCCAAAGGGCAACCAAATTTTGCAAATGCTTTGATCTAATAATGCCACTACTGGGTCTGTATTCCAAAACGGGGAGAGGAAGAACTTACAGGTACAAAAATATTTATAGCATCTCTTTCTGTGGTAAAAAAACAATTGGAAATTGAGTGGATGCTCATCATTTGAGAAATATCTGAACACTCTGTGGTATATGATTTTAATGGAATACTATGGTGCAATATGAAATGATGAGCAGGCAAATTTCAGAAAAACCTGGAAAGATTTGCATGAACTGATGTGAAGGGAAATGAGAAGAACCAGAATGTTTTGCACATAACAGCAATATTACGTGATGATGAACTGTCACTGTCTTAGCTCTTCTCAGTAATGCAAGGGACTCATGATGGAAAATGCTATCCACATCCAGAGAAAGAACTGATGAACTGAATGCAGATGGAAACATATGATTTTCACTTTCTTAATTTTTTTTCATGCTCTTTTTCTCTTGGGTCTTTTTCTTCTTTCATAACTGTTACTAATATGGAAACATGTTTTACATGTTTGTACATATATATCAAATGATATCAAATTGCTTACCATTTTAGGAAGAGGGGGAAGTGACACAGAAACAAAAATTTGGAGCTCAAAATTTTGTAAAAATGAATGCCAAATTTTCTTCGCATATAATTGGAAAAATAAAATACTCTTTTAAAAAAGTAACTGAGGTCTGACCTCAGTTTGGGGGGGATCTTGAGAATAAGACCTGATCACTGGGACTGGGGGAATAACTTCCACACTTGGAAAAGAGGTAGGAAGTTAAGAATCTTACACTCCTGAGTGCAATTAATTTGCAAAGTCTATCTTTGAATGGCTGTGATCTCTAGGTCTCTTAAAAAGTCCCCAGTGATAGTGGAACATCTCTAAGGACAAGGTGAACAACTAACATGCCCCCACAGCTGCTTTAAACTGCCCTCCTACAATGACCCCACTGGTAAGTTTCCGTAGACAAGAGGAAGGAGTCCTCCCCCACTAGTACCCAGAGACAGTCATTTTGAGTTGTAGGTAAATAAATTAACACAAAGATCCAACAAATCTCATTAGGGCTTGGAGAGAGGGAAGTAGCCAAGGACACTGGACTAATCTATTTATGAACTAGACCAAATTAAGACAAAAAGTGCTTCCCCATCAACCTTACCAAGAAGAATAGGTAAGTGGACACAATCTATTTTTCTTTATCAACCCCCTTGCTGTTTTCCTTTTTTAGCCATTCCCCTCCTTCTACTGACTTCAAGAAAAGGCCTTGTATGTGAATATCACAATTCTTTACAGAATAATGACCAAAGAACTTCACAGAAATGTAGATTTAGAGGTTAAAAATACTTTAGACTTAAGAAGTAAGGTTCCTACTTGTAAGGAACCTTAAAAAGTAAAGCAATATGAGAACTGGAAAGGACTTTGTAATATAGAACATAAAATGGTAAATTGGACACGGAATACAGAATTTTAAAATTGAAATGAATCTAGGAATATATAGCATAATTGAAAGAGATCTTAGAACATAGAATGTCAGTCCTCAAAAGGTCTTAGAACAAATAAAACACAATGATAGAGCTCGAAAGGGTTTTATAAAATAGACTGTAAAAATTTAGACGTAAAAAAGATCTTTTAACATAGAGCAAGAAATACCAGAACAGCAGTATAACTTCTAGATTGTCCATCGCCCCACCTAATTTTATGAAGAAGGAAACTAGGGCACAGGGAGGAGGTTACTCAGACATTTGCTAACTGTATGACCCTGAACAAGTCATTTCACTTCTATCTCACTTTCCTCAATTGAAAAATGGGGCCAATATTAGCACCCGCTTCACAGGATTTTTGTGAAGATCAGATGACATAATATTTGTTAAGCACAGTACTGGGCACGTAGCAAGCACTCAGTAAAGACTTGTTTCCTTCTTCCTTCCTTCTTTATCTCTCAATTCAAATTGCCTTGCCCCAAAACTCAGTCTATCCTGTATGTTCTCTTTCTGTTCTGATTGCTTTTCCAAATGACTTTGACCTTCTTCTACTCAGCAGAAAATTAAGAATGTAAATAGCAGCAAAAAAAGAATTACCTGAATTAGCATTGTCATGGGGCAAGGAGCATAAAGAGGGGGTCAAAGGGACCCTACAAAATGATTTGAATGCGAATATAGTTTTCAGGGAATAAGTAGTCTATGGAACGGGATTCTGGGAACACCAGAAAGCCTTTTTCCCCAAATCCCTACCATCCAACACCATCAAGGCTTCAGACTCTGATTCCACCTAAAATACAGGTATATATGGAAGAAGAGAAACACTCTAAACTGTAATTAACCATGTGCCATTCAGTATGAGTGATGGGGTATAATGATGCAAAACTGGGAGAGAAAGGTAAGAACCTCCAAAAGGACTAGAAATAGAGGCCAAATCTAATAAAAGCTAGTATTTATATAGCACTTTTAATATTTGCAAAGTGCTTTACAAATGCCATCTCATTTAATTCTTACAACAACCCTGGTAGGTTCGCACCCCATTTATTCCCATTTTGCAGATGAGGAAACTGAGGCAGGCAGAGAGATTAAGTAAATTGCCTAGCATCCCAGATGTTGTAAGTTCCTAAAGTCAGATTTGAACTCATCTTTTCCTGACTCCAGGTTCAGCCTTCTCTGCACCACACCATCTTTCTCCTGCATTTCAATTATTTAAAAATCAGCTTTATAAGAACAAGACTACAGAGTTGAGGATAGACATAAGTTTTCTGAAAAAATATTTGAGGTTTTAGGAACCCAAATCTCAGTATAGGACAATAATAGAACATGACAGTCAGGAAAACAAACGTAACCTTTGACTGCATTTTGAGAGGTAGAATGTCCACATCAAGGGAGAGGTTTGTCCCATCATGCTCAACTCTTTTCAGAGCATATAGGAGCTGTCATATTCACCTCTGGACATCCCATTGGAAGAAAACTTAACCAACTGGAGAGTACCCAGAAGAGATCAAGAATGAATTGAGAGGACTAGGCACCATGCCATAGGATATCTTGAGGAAGGCACCTTTGAAGGCCCTTCTGATCCTGAAAGCCCATAGTCCTGCAAACCAAGGTTCTTAAACTTGCTGTGTTCTGCACCCTTCAGCAGTCTAGGTAAGCCTGTGAACCCTTCCTCAGAAGAATACTTTTAAATAACTGGAGGAAATGCTGTCATTTAGAGGCAAGTGAAAATAAAGGTGTAATTTTTCCAGTCCAGATTTAGAGATCATCTAAAATCTATCTATGGATTTCTTAGGTGTCTGTGTACCCCCGGATAAAATCCACTGTTCTATAAAGCATTTTCTCTAGGCTGAGCATCACTAATTATTTTAATTATTCTCCAGGGAAGAGAAGAAGATTAGTTAGGGATGGGAGGCTGGGGCTTCAGAATAGCTTTCTTTTAGTCTGAAGGCTTGTCATGAGAAGAGGGATTTGACTTTCTCTTCTGAGACATGATCACAGGGCTAAAGTAGAAACAGAGGGGAAAGCCGCAGAGTGGCATAATGAGGCTTTTATGATAAGAAAATATCGTTCCTCATGATGAAAGTTCTGCCCATGTTGAATGGGCTTCTGGAGACAAGGGATTCTCTTCTCAAAAAACTTTTAAGGAGAGCTTGGATGATTGCTTGCCCAAGATGATGGAGAAGGCACTTGATCATGGAAGGGTTAGCCCAGATGACCTCTGGGCTTCCTTCCAATTATAAGATCCCATGATTCCATCGAGTCTTTCCTTCTCCTGGTTCAATGCATTCAGTTCCTTTAATCAATCCTCATAGGAAAGGGTTTCCAGATCCTTCTCCTCATGATGGTCCCCCTCTAAATCAATCCCCTCTGCACTTGTCAAACTCCAGCTTGGCAGGGAGCTTAATCTCCTGACCCTAAAACTAATAACTGGTTCCCTTCCCTTTCATAGCTCCCTAAAGTGAGGGATTATGTAATTCTAAATGATGTACAAGATTCAGAGGCATTCAGAGTACCCAGATGACACATACTTAGTGACTCTAAAAAGGTGAGAGCAGAAATAAGTGCAAGCCAATTGGATTTGATTTGTTTCAATTCAGTAGTCACTTATTAAGTCCAGATTATGTGCCAGCTGGTGGTGAAGTGGCTGACGCACCAGGCCCTAGACTCAGGAGGGCCTGATTTTACACTTATTAGCTTTGTGACCATGGGAAAATCGCCTAACCCTGTTTGCCTCAGTTTCTTCCTCTGTAAAATGAGCTGGAGAAGGACGTGGCAAGCCTCTCCAGCATCTCTGCCAAGAAGTGGGATCACAAAGTGGGATCACAAAAAGTCAGATACAACTGAAATGTCTGAACAGCAGTGTGTGAGTAGTAGTAGTGGCCACCTGAGGAATGAACCAGGCAGTTCAAGGTGGACAATGCTGCTATTTCTTTCTTTTTCTTTCTCCTCCTTTTTCACCCTCCTCTTCCTCATCTCAAAAAACTTGCATCCTACTGTATGTGGGGCATAGCAAGGACTCAAATTTTTGCAGACAAGTTCAAGGTCATTCAAAAAAAGGACGGGGCAGTAACAACCAGGCGAATTTCCAGAAACTTCTGGAAAGTGGTGGTACCTGAATTAAAAGAGCCTGTGAGAAGAGGCACATTTCAGGCTTGAAGAGACATCTTGGGCAAAGGTGTAGAGAGGAGTGTTGAGGGTAAAGAACAGCCAATAGAAAGCACTAGGGAGACAGGAATAATAAGAGCTAGCATTTCTACAGCGTTCTGAGATTTGCAAAGATCTTATGTGTGTTCACTCATTTGAGTGATTGAGTGATTTGAGTGATTGAGAACTTACAATAATACAGGGAGGTAGATGCTTGGGAAACTGAAACATGAGAAATGGAACATAACGTGGCCAGGGTCACACCATGAAATGTCTGAGGTAGAATTCAAACTCAGGCCTGCCTGTTTTCAGGTCCCACACTCTATTCATTGTACCTTCAAAGGGAAGCTTTAGTCAGTCTACAAAGAGCTTGAAATGCTAATCTGAAGAGTTTATATCTTGCCCTCCTGGCCACAGGGA
Source organism: Notamacropus eugenii (assembly GCF_028372415.1). Classification (NCBI taxonomy): domain Eukaryota; kingdom Metazoa; phylum Chordata; class Mammalia; order Diprotodontia; family Macropodidae; genus Notamacropus; species Notamacropus eugenii. The sequence continues at coordinate 5,324,441 of NC_092873.1, forward strand.
GAGGTTTCTTGACATTCATTAGGCTTCTCTGGAGTATGAATGAAGAGGGAAATTTAAATTTCATGGAAGGAAAAACTTCCTAACAAAGTGGGCTATCCAGGTGTGGAATGGGCTGCCTTCTAGAGTGACAACAATCTCCTTCCTTCTTGATTTTTAGGCACAATTGTCTCTAGTGGGGATTCGTTTTTGAGTCCCTCAGTCAGCAAGCATTTCTTAAGTACCTATTACAAGCCAGGCCTTGTGCCAAGAGCTGGGGTTACAAAGAAAGGCAAAAAGTAGCCCTACTCCCAAGGAGCTGGTGTTCTAATGGGGGACACAGCAGATATATAACTAGATATAAACAAGCTATACACAGGTTAAATTGGAGACAATCAACAAAGGGAAGACACTGGGAAGCCTTCCTGGACAGGGTGAGATTTTAGCCAGGGTGGGAAAGAAACCTGAAGGAGAGGAGGGAAGACATTTCAGACTGACATGAATTAGATGACCCTTCCAACTCAACAAGTTCCCTTCCAACTCAGATTCTGAGACTTCATGAATTTGCTAATGACAAGAAGCATATTTCACTACATTGCTTCCATGACTTTTCTCTATAATAGATGAAGGATTTCACCAACACTCGATTTTGAATAGTAAAGTCCTGTATACAATAGACACTTAATAAGTGTCTTTTAAATGAATAGAATGAAGTTCAGGTTCCAACTACTACAGTCAAGTGAATATCTCCTTACAAGAAGAGGACAATGATGTGTAGGATAGAGGTTTCAGCCCTCTCCCATCTACAGAGGGTGCCTGACCTCTGGTGCCTTGGAATAGAAGGACACTCCAGGGACACTCATCCATGTGGAGCAACTATAGAAAAGAAATCCTCCCACAGGTCACTGAGGGAAGGAACAGGAAGCAGTGGTGGAGCAGTGATCATTCTTTAACTGGCCCTGTGATTTCATTGGTGCAACAAGCTCCCAGTGAAAAATTTCCTTCTACCAGTATATATCAGCAACTATTCTGCAGCTTATGGTATTTAAGTTATTCCTGGGGCCAGTGAGCTGTCAAATGGCATCTCTCTCTCTCTCTCTCTCTCTCTCTCTCTCTCTCTCTCTCTCTCTCTCTCTCTCTCTCTCTCTCTGTATCTCTATTATTCTCTCTGTCTATGTCTGTCTGTCTGTCTCTCACTCTCCCTCCAACCCACTCCCACTATGCCGTACTAGCTTCTACCTACCAATTAGGAACAGTTCTTTTGTATACAAAATACTATTCACAAAGCTCATGAAGAAACCCCAGTGGTTTCCAGTCCAGTCTGTACTTGAACAGTAATACCATCTATAGCATCCCTGAAAAAAACTCATTTCGATATCAGTTTCTGATGAGCAGCCTACCATCTCCCCAGGTAGCCCTTTCCACTTTGAGAAAGTAGATGCTTAATAAATCCTTGTTGCCTTGATTTGGCTCCGCAACTCCCATCCTCTGTTCCTCATTCTGCCCCCTGGGGCTAAGCCACATTTCCTTGAAAACCTGAAGAAACCAGCCATGTCCTTCAAGTAACCTCACCTCTGGGCTCCAGACCTGTCCACTTCTTCTATTCTGGCTAGCCTGTGCCTCTGGTCTCCCAGAATTTTATTTTCTTGAGGATCTCAACTCACTCTTTAATTTCCTCCCTATTTTTGTTGAGTTCTAATCACTCCAGGATAAGGAAGATGGTTCACAACCCTGAGGACTCCCTTCCCTTGAATAGATGGCCCAAGGAACAGGTGAGCATGGAGAAGATTCTGGGGTCATTGCCCTGGGCAGGGACAGGAAGCTGTGTGGGCAATGATAATCATTCAATCGGCCAATCAGTCAACAAACTTTCAAGGGAAAGTATATTTGAAATCAATACAAGGTCAAGGGGGAGGGGATGGAGAGCAAGTAGGCTGGTTCTAAAAATCCTGGTATGCCCAAATAAAAGGTGTTTTCCCTCTAAAAACTTGAGAGAGCCTTCCATTCTCCTTAATGCTGATGACTTCTCTCTGAGAATCCTTCCATTTATCACATACAGTTTGTGGCCCCCATCATATGGTAAGCTCCTACAAGGAGAATGGGGAATTGTTTGTTTCTTTCTGTGTATCCCCAGTGCTAAGCACAATGCCTGGCACATAATAGTGCTTAAAAAATACTTCTTGCCTTATTAACAGCTGAATTTAAGAAAAATTAGAGGAATTCTGCTTCCCATAGTGATTTAATTCCTTCAGATGATCCAGGATTTCCATGTAATGGATTCTACCCCACCCTTACTGAGTGAGTTTTAGCTGCTCTAGTCCAAAATAACCTTCTGGCCTTTGCGAACACCCTGTTTAAATACTTAGGACAAGTCAAGTTCCCTGTCATTCTTTCTCTTTTCTTCGAGGGCCTCAGGAATTTCCCTACCTGCTGTCCCTTCTATGCCCACCACCCACGGCTGGCAACTCCCCCAGCCTCTCTATAGAACAGAGGGGAGTATGGTCTATTTCTCTTGTTCTACCTCTGACACAAGCAAATGGTCTCTTTGAAGTTTTCTAAGGGTATTTGCTACTGAAAATAATAATTAATAGGAGGAAAAATGTAGAAGTCCCAAATTCAAGTTCTGTCTCTGATACATGATGGCTGTGCAACCCTGGACAAGTTTTTCTCATCCAATTTCCTGGACCCCATGAAATCCATAAAGAGCAGTGTGTGGACACAAGTTAAAATGTCTGCTTTCATGAAAAACTATTTCATTCATTTGTGGTGGGGGGAAAATGTAGCTAAAAATTATAGACTTTTTTCAAAATTTAGATTTCTCTGCACACTCATGGATCTTGAAATAGTTTGGAATATTAGAAATGAAAGTACATAGAAAGGATTTACCTAATAAAACATACATAGCAATGTTATGGGTTGTCTGCAGCTCATGCTATCCTCTGACTATGGCTCTGTCCAGAGTTATAGCTGGAGTGGGACACATGGTTCTTTAAACCAGGTCATTGAAATTTAAGGTTCACCACATGAGCTTCTGCTTGACCACATCTTATTTTTCCCCAGGTTGTTGTCTCTCCTGCACAAGCCTCTGAGTATCCTGGTATGGACCAATATGCTGAAGTCATTTCCTACAGGGGATAGTGCCAGGGTCTCCACGCTTCCATAACTGATTTAAGAGTAAGTCATGCTGCTTGTCCTGGGCACTCTTTTGTTCTACTTGCCCCAGGTGCCAAAATTGCTAGTTATAGCTCCACCTCTCCTTCCAGCTATTCATGGAAATAATAAAATGGGGGTCAGAGGAGGTGGGGAAAAAGCATTCTCCTAGTCCATCACCCTCTTTTGCTTACAACACTACCACCTCTATACTCTTTAGAGAACAAAGAAGTACTAAATGTGTAAAGGACTGTCATACAGAAAAGACTACAGTGTTTTTATCAATATTTGAACACAACACTTAGATTTCATGGGATTCTCTGGAATTTCAGAGAAGAAATGAGTTTCTGAGTAAATAATGAGGAGATAGTCAGGGCTGAGTGTTGAGGATGCTAACTATGAGAGGAGTACTCACTGTGGCGAATGCATAGGGAGGTCGGGAAGAGGTGTAGAATGCTGGACTCCCAGAAGAACAAGGAACTTTACATAGAAGATTTACATGGAGTTAATGCAGGGTCCCAGAGGACAGCAGGGACAGACTCAAAGAGCATGGATAAGGAGAGAAAAACATCAAATGTAAAAATCAAACAAGGAAAGGAAATTCCTGTGGTCCCCTGGCTCAGTTAACAATTGCAAGATTTTCATTTACATGTAAGCATATGCCTAAGTCAAGCAAATGTAAGCCAGGATAAAACCCCTAAAACACTTTTCCCTTTGTTCATATGTGCCTAACTTTTTATTTGAATGAATCAAATATATTACAGATGATTGGTTTGGGCCTCAGTTATAAAATATGTAAAATGATAGAGTTGGATTCTGTCACCTCTAAAGTGACTCTTGAACCTATGAGTCATTGATTTCCTTACAGTTATAGAGACTTGATCTATATCAATGTGATTTTCTTCTCCCCTGCTCAATGGGAAAAGGTCATCATAAAAACAGAAGAGGATATCCAACAGCACTTTATATGAAATTGGGAGAACATAACCCTCAGCAAGTACCACAGTCCCATGCTGAAAACACCTGCAATCATTGTCCTAGGAGTTTTCCTGTTTTTGTGGCGACCATGTCTATAGCCAAGGAAAACAACAGCACATCAGTGACCTTTTTCTTTCTCCTGGGATTCTCAGACCATCCAGAACTTCAAGTCATCCTCTTTGGGACATTCTTGGGAATTTACCTGGTAACTTTAGTCTGGAACCCAAGCCTTATAATCCTGATCAAAATTGACTCCCATCTCCATACACCCATGTATTTCTTCCTCAGCAACCTGTCTTTCATAGACATCTGCTACTCTTCCACTGTTGCCCCCAAGATGCTTTCTGACTTCTTCAAGGAACAGGCAGCCATCTCCTTTGTGGGCTGTGCCACTCAGTTTTTTTTCTTTATTGGTACAGGCTTAACTGAGAGCTGCCTCCTGGCTGCCATGGCATATGACCGCTATGCTGCCATCTCTAACCCACTGCTCTACACAGCCATCATGTCTCAGGACCTCTGCACCAAGATGGTAGCTGGAGCTTATGTGGGAGGCTTCCTGAGCTCCCTAATCCAAACAAGCTCCATATTTCAACTAGACTTCTGTGGCCCTAACCTTATCAATCACTTCTTTTGTGACCTCCCCCCTGTCTTAGCTCTCTCCTGTTCAGACACCTTTCTCAGTCAAACGATTAATTTCCTTGTGGTGGTTGCTGTTGGAGGAACATCTTTCCTCATCCTCCTCATCTCCTATGGGTACATTGTTGCTGCTGTCTTGAAAATCAATTCTGTTGAAGGCAGATACAAAGCTTTCAACACTTGTGCCTCCCACTTAACAGTAGTCACTCTTCTCTATGGAACTGCCCTCTTCATGTATCTTCGACCCAGCTCCAGCTACTCCCTAAGTCGGGACAAAGTTGTATCTGTGTTCTATTCAGTGGTGATTCCCATGCTGAATCCCCTCATCTACAGCCTGAGAAACAGTGAAATCAAAGCTGCCCTGAAAAAGGTGCTAGCAAAGAAAAGGTTCTCATAGAATCTTTTGTATTAGCAAGTTGAAATCTGCTTCCCATCACTACCTGGGGTAAATCATCAATTACCCTTTCTGGACTAGGAGAGCACAAAACTATTCATAGGTGTATTGGAGAATGTGTTTTTAGGCTAGCAATCAAAGTGTATAAAATTAATATTTGGGAATATGTTGCAGCTTCTCCATTGTGTCTCTCCCTTGGACTTTGGGTGACCCACAGATTTTATTTTTTGGTGATTATGAGATTCCACGATTACAGCCATGTCATAACACCAGACCGATATTGGCTTTAAACACATGGACTTTTGTTCAGGAAGAAATTAGGATTATTAAGAGCACTAAATAACTTCCTAACATAAAATAATTTTATTCATTTGGGACACAGTTTGTCATCCAAGATACATATACGGTTGTATCAGCTGTAATTGTTGTCAACCAACTATATTTCATAGTCTAGACAATATGAATTCTTCATTCCTTTTTTGGGTTTTTCTTCCTGTGTGAATATTTCTGCCACCCTGTTTGAGGTAATTAAGAACAACTTCATCGGATCATTACTTCATGTAGATAATTCAAAAAGTAACATGATAAAAATAGGGTTTCAAGACACATTATAAATGTCTCTTGACCCTCATGACAACCCTGAGATTTTGGTATTGTAATTATTCCCATGTTATAGCTAAGGAAGCTGGGAAAAACAGGTTAAGTGACTTGCCTAGGGTCACATAGCTAGTGAATGTCTAAGTTCAAATTTCAAATTAAGTCTTCCTATCTCCTGACCCAGTACTCCACCCACAAGGTCACCAATCTATTCAAGGATACAGTCTAAATAACATCTTCAAAGAGAATAATGGCCTGAAAAGGAAGTGAGTCAGTTAGGCAATGAGATCAAGAATAACAATCAATGGCCCAAGTGCTCAGTTACTTGCATGGAACTTTATTTATCTTCTATCAATGGGTTTAAGGGCCCTATCCATAAGGAGATCTTTGTGACAGTAACCTAGCTATCAGTCTGAAAGCAAAGAGTGAGACATGAGCAAAGCAACAACGGCATGGTGAATATCCAGACAGTACCTACCAGAAACAGACAGGAACAAAGCCAATGACAACTAACTAAGATTATTTAGCAAGATTCATATCTAGGAGTGGAGCCAAGATGGCAGAGTAGAAGGATGGACCTGCTGTACCTTTCCCCCCATAACCCATAAAATACCTATAAAAATAATTGCAAACAAATTCTAGAGTAGCAGAAGCCACAAATTGACAAAGTGAAACAGATTTCCAGCCCAAGACAGCCTGGAAAGCCAACAGGAAAGATTTGTCACACCAGACTTGGTACGGAGCACAGCCAGCCTGGGCCAAATGACACAGAAAGGACTAGAGCAGGCTTCAGGGCACAAAATCACAGGTAGCACCTGCAGTTCCCAGATTTCTCAACCCACAAATACCAAAGATAGTGTCAAAGGTCAGTAAGAAAGCTCTTTCACCTGGGTGAGAGGGGAGTTCAGTCTGGCCCTAGCTCCAGCCCTAGGGCAGTGGCAGCAGCAGTACTTCTGAAGCCCTTGGCCTAAAGACCCTGAGTGAATTGAACATCTGATCTGGGTCTCAGTCCTGAGTGGTGGTCCTGAGGTGAGGAGGAGCATTGATTGGCATAGTGGTGCTGGTGGTGGCAGTGGAGAGGAAATCCTTCTTGCAGATCCTGGGCAGAAAAGAGTACTTGTGCTTGTTTACAGACTAGAGCACAGACCAGGAGAGCAGTAAACGCCTCTCCCTTGATTGTGCCACTTTGGAGGAACTGAGAACTTACAGGTCCCTAGAGTATACCCTCCACTTGACAAAGGACTCAAAAGTCAAGTAACAGTCTGGGAAATGCCCAAAAACGGGAAAAAAATAAGACTATAGAAAGTTACTTTCTGGATAAAAAGATATTTTCTTCCATCCTTTTGATTGAGGAAGAACAAAGCATATTGTCAGAGGAAGACATCAAAGTCAAAGTTTCTACATCCAAAACTTCCAAAAAATACATGCAATGATCTCAGGCCATGGAAGAGCTCAAAAAGGATTTTGAAAATCAAGTAAGAGAGGTGGAAGAAAAATTGGGAAGAGAAATGAGAGAGATGCAAGAAAATCATGAAAAGTGAGTCAGCAACTTGCTAGAGGAGACCCAAAAAATGCTGAAGAAAATAACACCTTTAAAAATAGACTAACCCAAATGGCAAAAGAGGTCCAAAAAGCCAATGAAGAGAAGAATGCTTTAAAAAGCAGAAATGGCCAAATGGAAAAGGAGATTCAAAAACTTACTGAAGAAAATAGTTCTTTAAAAATTAGAAGGGAGCAGTTGGAAGTTAATACCTTTATGCAAAACCATGAAATTATAAAACAAAACCAAAAGAATGAAAAAATGGAAGACAATGTGAAATATTTTCTTGGAAAAAACAACTGACCTGGAAAATAGATCCAGGAGAGATAATTCAAAAATTATTGATCTGCCTGAAAACCATGATCAAAAAACGAGCCTAGACATCATCTTACAAGAAATTATCAAGAAAAACTGCCCTGATATTCTAGACCCAGAGGGTAAAATAGAAATGGAAAGAATTGACCAAGCACCTCCTGAAAGAGATCCCAAAAAAAGGAAAACTCCTAGAATATTGTTGCCAAATTCCATAATTCCCAGATCAAGGAGAAAATATTATAAGCAGCCACAAAGAAACAATTCAAATATTGTGGAAATACAGTAAAGTTAATGCAGGATTTAGCAGCTTCTACACTAAGAGATCAAGGGACTTAGAATACGATATCCCAGAGGTCAAAGAAGATAGGATTAAAACCAAGAATCACCTACCCAGCAAAACTGAGTATAATACTTCAGGGGAAAAATGAAATTTCAACGAAATAAAGGGCTTCCAAGCAGTCTTATTAAAAAGACCAGAGCTGAATAGAAAATTCAGGGTGGGGAGGGTTTAGAGAATATGGAACTCAAAGCATTAAGGATGAATGTTAAAAATCATTTTAGCATGCAACTGGAAATTAGGATATACAGGCAATGGAGTATAGAAGTCTATTTTGTTCTACAGGAAAATAGAGGGGAAAGAGGATGGAAGAAGGATGGGTAATAGAAGGGAGGACAGACTGGAGGAAGGGGTGAATGAGGTGCATGCTGTCCTGGGGTGGGGGATGGGAACAGATGGGGAGAAAATTTCTAATTCAAATTCTTATGAAAGTGAATACTGAGAACTGAAAAATAAATTATATATTTTTTAAAAAACAGAATTCATATCTTCAAGAGACTCATAGAGTCTATGGAGGACCCTTATATCCACAAGAAGAATCCCTTTACCAGGAATGTCTCCATCCATGTCTGGCTCTTATCTATCAGGGTGGTAATTAAGATTAAGATACTGATGGCTTACATCGTACTTGCAAGTAAAACTGCTTCATCAAGGGCCACAAAATAATGTTCACACAACAAGTTGCCCCCTGGTTGTAAGATATTTAGATTGGGGACATTATGACAGTGGACAAGTGATAGACTCTTGGCCAGACAGAGTATTTCATCATGCTGAGGATCACTGATATTTGGGACCAAGACATAGTTGCAAAAGTTCTGAGCTCCTCCTCTTATTAGATAGGTATGTGGGTGAAGAATAGGATATGAAAGTTCTAGGACCATCTGTCCAGCAGTCCTGCCAATTAAGGGGCAGTTCTTCAGAGGAGAAAATAATGAGACACCTGAAATAGACTTCTTCTTTATTTTTGTGTCATGGACCCCTTGGGAAGTTTCATGATATCTATAGACCACCACCACCTGTCAGAATAATGATTTTATAACTTATAATAAAAGGCATAGGTTTACAAAGGAATCAAATTATGTTGAGATACAGTTATCCATTTAAAAGACAAGTTCACAGACCCCCTTCAATCTATCTACAAATTCCTTTGATATCTCTGGACCCCAGGTTAAAAATCCCTGACATAAAGACATATTGGATGGACTCAAGAGATGACTTTCTGGACAAGGATGAATGAGTTGCAAATACCATAATGGAAAGAATTCCCGAAACAATGAGATGGCAGAGATTTTGAAGACTGCACCACACAGTGCTTCCAATGAATGATTCTTTAAAGAGAAAGCTGCCTTTCTCTTTAACACCAATATTTTTCCCATGAGGTTATGTGGCTATGATTTATGGCACAGAGAAGAATGAAAATTGCAGATGACCCACTGAATAATGAATCAATGGGTAGGAACAAGTGGTCTGCAGCATATTGCTAATGACAAATTGCCTATGAAGTGCATCATAAAAGTCATCATCCAACACACATGTGACAAGAAAAGATGGTGGGCTGGGTATGTATGCAGCAAGAATGGGAAACAATAGATAGTCAAGTTAAATATAATGTTGGAAGCCCTGGAATATTTAAAGAACTAGAGAAGAATATACAGCAGGTTGGGATGATTTTATTTGGACAATTTGGAGGGCAAGGAGAAAAAATGCATGGGATAAGAAGCTATAGAAGGGCTATAATATGCTCCAATAGAGGAAGTGCCCACAGTTATGAGATCGTGTTTCCTTTTCATACCACTCTTTCATCATCTGCAAAAGGGAATCATAGATTTAGAGAGAACCATTGGGGTCATCTCATCAAACTCCTTCACTTAATGGATGAAGAAGTTGAGATCTATAAAGATCAAGTAACTTACCCAGGATCACACATGTAAAATATGAATCCAGGTCCTTTGTGTCCATTGGCTAGGGGATAAAGAGTAAGAAACAGAAAAGATCAAAGAGGAGATGGATTACACAGAGATAGGGACTCAGTTACCTTGAGGTAGAACTGCACATCCATGCAGTCCCTCTGGGGAAACAAGTATACTGATGAACCAGTCCCAGATGAAGAGGAGTAAACAAAGATCTGGACCAAATCTACTAAACCCATTGGAGGAAATCTGGATCAATTAACCAACAAAACTTCATTAAAAAACCTGCTGTGTTAAGAACCTGGCACTGTACTAGAAATGTAATAGATAGGAATACAAAGAGAAAAACCAAATAGCCCCTACCCTCAAGGAGTTTATATTCTATCAAGGATATTTACATGCAATATTATGTAGGTATTACATACACAATAGTTCAAGGGGAAACACAAACAGCAGGGTAGAATCTGGAAAAATCTTAGATGGAGAGATAACCTTGATTTGAGCTTTGAAGGGAGACGGAGTTTAAGAGGTGAGATGAGAAAGTTTCAAGTATATCCTATACAAAAGCATAGGTATGGGCAAGAATATCGTATATGAAGAATAGCAGGTAATCTGGTTTGGTTGCAATATAGCAAGAAGGAATGGAGTAAGAGTCATTTCCTCTTTTAAAATTAGCTTAAATGAAGCCTGTCATATATTCAGTCTCATTAGCCTAAATATTAGCATGGTGACTGAGGAACCTTTCCTCTTTTAGCCAAGAGCTAGATAGGAGGAAAATTCTGATTTTCACAGGAGAAAACCAGCGAAAGGGACTCAAGTCAGTGAATTTGATTGTGCAGAAGTCACTCACGATTAAATCCATATGTTATAAGAGCTTAGGCTCTGGATCACAGGTTACATTTGAAATCAATATACATGCTGGAGTAAAGTCATCTTAAGTGCATATAATCATGTCCTTGTGATCAAAAGTTCAGGTTTTGATCTGAGATTCTGGTTCAGATTGGGGCATGGAAAGTATAGGAGTGGAGGAAGGTGCCTATGGGATAGGTGTATTAGCCAAAATCTCTTGGTAGACAATTGAGGTTATCCTAGTCTTAACCACTCAGAGTTAGATATCAAGATTTGCAACACAGCACAACTATATTAGTGTCTTTAGGCATGTGGGTGTGGGAGTTTGTCTTGGGCAGAAGATAGAGGCATCCTAGGCTAGGCTGACTTTATTTTTGCTCTGGATCCATGATTCCACTGATGTAAGGAACTCATGGTGACAAAATTCCCTTGACATGTAAAGAACAAATAATTCTTGTTTTATCAGCTGTTTTCAAACAGAGATAAAGATTATACTCCTCCAAGAAAAATCTGGTGTTGGCACACATATTAGGAAAAGATAAGACAGAGAAAAAGAGATCAAAAACTAGGAAACTGGAAGAAGTGAAATGATTTGTCTTGGGGCACACAGAAAGTTCTCTGGGTCAGGTGTGTCTTCCTGACTCCTAGTTGAGTATTCTATCTACTATTATTTATAATGGAGGAAAAGTAGAAGCTTTCATATATTAGGGTTGAAGAAAAACACTTATTCTTATGATTATTAGAGATAACACTGAGCCTGAGATTTCAATGATATAGGGAGCTTCCAGAGGAGGAAATTTCCTCTCCCAATGCATGTGTCATTTCTGCAATTTAGTCTTCAGGGTTAGATGAGGATGAGAGAGTGTGAATTAGAAGTAGGAAATGAACCCAGGACTGTCTGGCTTTGTCAAGTAATCTCTCTACTATACCACACTACCTCACCAACAAAAACTTGGAAAAATTGGCAAACACCATTTCAAATAATTAGCAAATAAAATAACAATAAATTTTATTGGAAGTCTGGCAAACTAACCTACCAAGACATATGAAGACATTATATAAATGCAAATGTACAAAAAAAAGAATTTTACTAGTATGGTTCCTGGTACTTAATAAACGCTTGTTGAATATGGAACTAAATAATTGGATAGATATTCAATGTACCTGGTAAATTACACTAGTATAGCAAAGGGGGCAGTGTTATCCAAATTAAACTTGAGGTTTAATCTATATCAATCAAAATATCAGTGGTATGATTCACAGAATTAGATAAAATCATAGTTCAAGGCATGTGGAAGAATATCAAGGAAAATAGTTGGAAAAGTAAAGATGGGGGGAATTTTCACTGCCATGTCCCAAATTGAACTATAAATCAATAATGACCAAAAACAGTTTACACTAAATTTAAAAAAATAGTAAAGTAGATCAGTGAAATAGATCAAATGAGAAAGATTTAAGGCCAAATTTCTGCAGTAGTTTTAAAGTTCAATAAATTAATATGTAACTCATAGGGGAAGAAATTAATTATTCAACAAAAACTTCAGAGAAAATGATCAGAAAACCATAACATTGTTGATCTCCCAAGAAAAATATGAAAAGCAAATTACTCTAAATGCCATATTTTTAGAAAGCAATAAAAGAAAAGTCCCCCATCAGTACTGGTGGAAAAAACAAAAAGAAGAGAATACAAATCAATAGGATGCTGAGTATGCCTTAGAAAGGAATCCTAATTCTATCCCACTCACATATATGGCAGAAAAATGGAGATATACCAGTAATTTACACTACATACCACAATAATTCAATTGGGCTCAATTAAATAAACCTCCATTAAAGACCTACTCTGTGCAAGACACTATGCTATTCAATGGGATAACATAATATGCCCACAAATATAGATATGTTCAAAGTAATACATAATAATTTCAAGTGGGAGATACCACCCAAAATGAAAATGATCTGAAAAGACAATACATTTTAAATATACCAAGAATATGAATGTAAATAAATTCACACAATAGGAAAAATTAGAGAAGATTAGAAAGGTAAATTTCTCAGAACTCAGGATAGTGGAAGAAATTCTAATCGGTTCAGACTTAGAAGAAGTTCTTAGACAAAATAGATAAGCTAGATTATACAAAAATAAAAAAAGTTTTGTATAGATAGAAGCAATGCATTGACAATATATGAATATTGAAAAAATCTTTTCTTGCAATATCCCTAATAAAAGTGCGCTATTTCAAATCTACAAGGAACCAATTCAAATGTAGCTGGGTAAGAGCCATTCTCCATTAGATAAGTGATCAAATTATATAAACAAGTTCTTGAAAAATGAAACAAAATATATACATAATTGATAATAATTTGAGAAATACAAATCGTGAGGAAGGCAAAGAGACTATCCTTAAAAATTGTCTAATATGAATCATCACCCGTTAAATTGACTAAAATAATACAAGATTATAAAACTTAATATCTGAGGGGTAGTAGAAAAGGTGACCCACTAACTCTTCAGATCCTGGGGGAGCTCAGAATTTGGTTAATATTTTTGTAAAGCAATATAAAATTATATAATAAGAATTTCCCTATGACCCATTAATTACACTACTAGAACTATTTCCTAAGGATGTTATTGATAGGAGGAAAAGATCTGTCTGGATAAGTAATTGTTCTCATGGCCCTATTTGTAAAAACAAAGAAGAAAATAAAAAACTGATGCAAACTCTAAGCCCAATCACTGGGGAATAGTTGCATATTAGGACATATAAACACAGAGACAAAGTGGTGTAGTAGAGACTTGGTTTTAAGTACTTCCTCTGACACATGAAGTCTATGTGACCCAAATGTTTGTATGTACATTCCAATTGTGTCCAATTCTTTTTGACACTGTTTGGAGTTTTATTGACAGAGAGATGGAGTAGTTCATCATTTCCTTCTCCAGCTCATTTTATAGATAAGGAAACCGAGGCAAGCAAGGTTAAGTGATATGTGTGTATGTATGCATAGACATATATGTATATGATATCTATACATGTATATACATAATATACATATATATATATTCTTCTTTCACGATGTACATGAGCTTGATTTGTGAGTGAATGCAAATTCATCTAACTAGTCCCAGACCTTCTGTCATGTCCATCCACTGCAGACAGATGTCTCTTCACCCTATCGATTCCACATGTACCCACTTCAACCTCTCTTCCCCTCCCATTCCACCTCTTGCTTTGGGAACAGTAACCCAAGCTTACCAATGCTTTGGAGCTTAGCAAAGACTCATTACATTGTATTAGATTGTATTTGTAATTGTGCATATCTTGACATTCTTCTATTTGTCCATGGAATTTAAAACTAAATGCATTAATAAAAAACAATGTTCAAAAAAGATTTTAGACTAGGTGATCTCTAAGATCCCATCCAGTTTTGAAACTGTTCCACTCATCCTTTCTGTGATTCTCCAAAAACCATTTTCCCTCTATGACAATGCAAGCTCCTTAAAGTCAGAGAGTTTAGTATTTGTATCCTTAGAACTCAGGACTGTACCTTCCACAAAGTAGCCACTTAACAAATGTTTTTCGTTTATTCATTCATTCACTCACTCACTCATTCATATGAATGTAATGATACATTGGAAAGGGCACTGGATTTACGTTCAAATTCTCTCTGCCATTTTGTACCCATGTAACTTTGGCCAAGTTATTATACCTCTCTTACAAGTTTCCTCATCTATTAAGAGATTAGAGTTGAACTGGAAGACCTATAAAAGCCCTCCTGGCTATACATCTCTGGTACAAGAGGATTCATCAATAATGGAATATTATAAGGCTTTAAGAAATTATGATGAACAGAAAGAACTATGAGATCCCTACAAAGTGAAGCAGAATGAAGCCATAAATTTGAAAGAGCTTATACACATTGACCAAAACTCTGTAAATTAAAACCAAATTAGACAAGTAGCAAGAGTCCCCTTAAATGAATTGGATGGCCAAGTTACTATAACTTCATTAGCATTAATTTGCAAAGCTTTTATTCCTTTTAGTCTATGATCCTAAGAATTTAGCAAATGACAGAATCAGGGGGTTATAAATATAATCATTTACACTCAATCTTTTTTTAAAAAAATTTATTGTTATCATTTATTTTTAAATTACAAATATTTATAGGTTACTCCCACTTCACGAGAGGTATCTTGTAATAAAATGAAATCATTAAGCAAAATGAAGAATACAATGACCTCATCTGAAAGTGGTTGCAACACTCTGGATCTGTAACGCCACTCCAGTTATTTGTTTGTTTTATTTTGTTTTTAGATGAAAGGAAATCTATTTCCTCTCCCTTCTCCTCTGATCCTCATTGGGAAAAGAAAAAAAGAAAAATAAATTTCTCGTAACAAGTAAGCATAGTGAAGTAAAATCTTCCATGGACATGGTTTTTCATCTCTGGCATGGATATGGTATTACATCATCACTCATCTGGAATCACAAATTATTGTTGTATTGATCATACAATGTTCTTTCAGTTTTCAAAGTTGTTTGTTTTTACATTGTCATTATTATATAAATTATTCTCAGGTTCTATTAATTTCTTTCATCAGTTTATAAAAGTCTTTAAAAATATACTTTGGTTTTATAATATTGACATTATACTATAAACTTCACTTTGTATCAGTTCATTCAAGTCTTTCCATGAGTCTTTGAAATCATTCATTTCTTAAAGCGTAATACTATTTAATCACACACATGTACCACAACATATTCAATCATTCTTCAGTTAATGGACAGACTTCTTAATTTCTAGTTTAGTTTGACCACTGCTAAAAAATTACTGTGCAATCACTTTTTAAACATTGTTTTGTCTAGTTGTTTTCATTTGTGCTTTTGTCTTCTTTTTTGATGGTGGGGTGTGGGGATGTGGAATTCTTTCATATTACCTGCTTTATCCTCCTAGTAGATTGAAAGCTTCTTGGCAGCAGAAGTTTTTTGGTTTTTTTTTTTTTTTTTTTTTTGGTCTCTTGCAATGCCCTGGATATTCTAAAATACCCAAATAGATCTGTCTTCTAGGTGATGTATACATTCTCCCAAACAAAGCACATCCCAGATCACCTATGCTTGACCAAACACACACCTCTTGTCCATGTAAACCCATTATTTCCCCATGAGATTGCAGCAAGGAGAGAAGGAAAGAGTCCATGAAATGAGTTGAGGGCCTTCCTGTCTTTCTTTTGACATCACAAGTATAACAGTAGAGAACATAGGCTATTTCTCAATTATCCCTCCCTCCTTCCACATGCGTAGTTCATCTCCTTTTTCTGCTTCTGTATTTCTTTGATAATATCTTTTTTTTCAATTGTCTTGCATAGTTCCTGATTTTAGAATATGCTACTTGCTCACACACCACTGTGCAGGACTCAGTATGATCTCTGCACGTGGAAGGATCTTAGTAAACCTTTGTTGCATTGGATTGGATTGAATTTGTAACTCTTTGTATCTCACCATGCTTGTATTGGTCAATGGAATTTAAAATTAGCTATATGCATAAATAAGCAATGGTCAAAAAAAAAGAAGGGTTTGTCCTAGATGATCTCTAAGATCCCTTCCAGTTCTCCTATCTATGATGTTAATGTACACAAAAGTTCTCTATTAACTGAAACTTATTCTATTAACTGGATCTTACATTCCATATAACCAATGTCAACATGTTCTTGGCCATTACCTCTAGGGTACAGGTCCCAGAGCACAGAGGCTGGAAAACACATTAGCTAATTAGAAAACAGACTTTGGATATCTTCCAGTAGTGTGTGTGTGTGTGTGTGTGTGTGTGTGTGACATTTTAATGACTCTCCGTGCTTTTGTACTACTACCTGTAACAAGACAAAACTCCATATCCTTCCCAAGGTCCAATAATGTCACCTACCCTACTACTTATACCAAAGAATTGTGTACCTGGGAGTAGAATAGGTTGTGATAAAGCCGAGGTGGAGCACATCATACCCGGAAAGATGGGGGTCCTGGAGACACCACCACAGTGATGTGGAGGTAGGTCAGGGAGTGGTCTGGAAGTATTGAAACCCTATCCTTAGCTGAAGGCTCAGAGCTTCCAGTATTAATATTCTCAGAAGGACTCCATTGCTTTTTAATATTTTTAAAAAATTATAAATGCTGTTTTCTACATCCTTCTTATAAAATCTTCTGATCTCTCATCATGACTGAAATTGACCACGCTCTCTGAAAAGCAATGGCTGCTGAAGACAATCTCTGGCAACGTCTACCAACCTGGAAAGCTGAACAATAGAATGGGTGTTCAAAGACCTCCCCGACTCTAGATGGAGAAGTTCACTACCAGCAAGTAGCCTAGATTGATCATTTCATGATCCCAGTATATTTGGTCCCTAGCAGGCACTTCACAAATGCTTGTTTCAATTATTGGTTATTTTGATGTACTTGGTTGGCTTATATTATTAATTTGCTTTGATTCATTTTGTTGATTGACTGGTTGATGCAATCATCTGCTTAGTAATAGAAAGGGTGGAATCTGATGTCCCTGCATCAGTTCAGAATACCCATACTAATGAAATCAAAAATTCCTAAAAGGGAAGTTGTTTTCTACTTGGTGCTCTATGATCTCATATGGCAAAAGGATAATCAATGATTGTTATAGGATCCTAAATTTAGAACTAGAAGGGATCATTTGGTTCTTTTTTCCCCCAAAATATAATCCTATTATGTTTTATTTCTTTTCAAAGATTTATTAATGCCCTTTATCAATAATATATTAGTCATTTATTGATATCCACCCTACACAAACGAATTTTCTCTTGTAACAAATGAAAACAACTAAACAAGAACAGTCCTGTGCTGCCACCAAGTCTGACATCACATCCTGAGCCCCACCTATCTACTAGGAGTGCAGAGGATGCTTTATCATCTGTTCTCCAGGATCAAATTAGACATTGTCATTAATGAGTCTGCCTGCGTTTTGGTGATTTTTTTCGTTATAACCGTTGTTGTATGGGTTGCTTTCCTGGTTCCTTCCTCATTTTATAGAGAGAAAGGAAAGGGAAACCCAGAAAGATGAAGTACCTCCCAAAGTCACATAAATAGTGACTGTCATGACTAGAACCTACATTTCCTGCCTTCCTTTCTTCTTTTTAATTGAATTTTCAAATGGATTTATTGAGAGCCCAGGTTTACACAGCGGGGGATTTGAGGCAGTATGACCCTGGAAATATGACCCAATTCTCTTTTTCCTCTGCTTTCCTTATATTTTCCAGGAAACTGATCCTGGTGACTCTAGGCTCTGTCTTCATGTTGCCATTCTAATCTCCTTCTCTGGTTCAGGATTCCCCATATGGAAATTAACCAATGATAACTATCCCCCCACTCCCATCCAGAAACACAAATATACTCTATGTCATTCTTATCATGGGGACACCAGCTGCCTTGAGCCCACAATGAATGCCTAGGATATTACACTATCACTCTACTCCTCAGAATAGCCAGAAAAATTATAATAATATTAATCACAATAATTAAGGTTTCTAAAGTAATAGGTTATGTTTATAAAATGCTTCAAAGTTGCAGATTACTTTACATACCAAATTTTATATGGATCTTTCCAACAATCCTCTAAGGTGGTATTATGATTATCATCATCCCTTTTTCATATGTGAAAAAAAAAATGATTGTCAAAGGGCTGATTTGTCAAGCTTACGTAGCCCCTGAGTATCTGAGGTGGTATTTGAGCCCAAGTCTTCATTGTTCCACGTCCAGCGCTCTATCCACTCTGCCACAATACTTCTCAATAGGAGCTGAATGTTTACAAAGCATGTTTCTAGTGATACAGAGAACATTGTGTTGAATAATGTAAAAGAACTTGTATGGTTGAGATTGTGCTGAAAGTGGAAGCTAAAAAAAGCCAAGCTTCTATTCAACCTCTGATGTTTGCCAGCTGTGTGGCCACAGATGAGTCACCTAACTTCTCTCCATGTGTTTTCTTATCTTTGAAATAGGACTCTTGGCACCTGAACTACCAATTTCACAGGGTTGTTGTCATACTCAAACTACGTAATGAATAATAAAGTGCTTGGCAACCATTAAAGCATGCAAATGTCCATTATGATTATCGCTAACATTGGACTTTTGCTATAAAGCTATAAAAGCATTGTGGTACAATGAATAGAACTGAGTTTTGAGTCAAGAGGACTGAGTTCAAATCCTACCCTGAACATTTACTTAGTTGTGTGCTTCTCAAAGCTTACAGTACTATATAAATGTTAGTTATTATTATAGGCAGCTAGTTGGCACAGTAGATTGAGTGCCTGACCTGGAGTCAAGAAGGCTTGTCTTCCTGAATTCAAATCCAGCCTCACACACTTACTAGCTGCGTGACCCTGGGCAAGTCACTTCACCCTGTTTGCCTCAGTTTTTTCATCTGTAAAACGAGCTGGAGAAGGAAACTCCACTCCAGGAACTTTCCCAAGAAAATCCTCAAATGGCGTCACAAAGAGTCAGACATGACTGAAACAACAAATCATTATTTTCTTTTCTCTCCATATCTTTGCTGTTTGGTCTGAAAAACTCTATTCATTATAAATAATTATTTTGATTATAGTAATCATGTGGATTTATGTAATCAGTGGGAAGAGCCTTGACTTCGTGATTAAACAACTTACCTGGATTCAAATCCTGGTGCCCATCACTATCTGTGGGACACTAGACAATTCAGGCGAACATGTATTTATTATGCTAACTCACATCCCTTCTCTGAGCTTCAGTTTCCTCATCCAAGAAAGACTCAGAAAGACAGACAGAGACAGAGAGACAGAAAGTAGGGAGGGAAGAGAGAGAGGAATAGGGAGAGGGAGAGGGATCTTCATCATAGGCACTTGGTTAAATCTAGGGCTTTCCATCCAGAGGTTCCCTTTGTCCCTCCCTCATCTCATGGTCCACTTGCTGGCAATTAATTGTTTTCACAATTAAAATAAAAGTACAATTAAAAACAGCTGATGTTTATCTGGAGATGAAATCCATTGTAAAATACAGTCATAAAATAAAATTTAAGAGTAAGTGACAGCAGTTCACTAGATGAAGATGAGGCAGGATGGGAGAGGAAGCAGAGAGGAGATAAATTCTCCTAGTCACAGTTTGGAAGGAAATTGTGCCCAGGTAGTTCTCTTGAGTGACTCAAGTGGTCAAGTCAGGCTCCAACTGCAGTCTACCCTTAGCCTGGCAACCCTTCTCCCAGTTCCCAGGATTGCTCAGGGTCACATAGCTTCCACCTTTATTAGTTCTTTCCAGCTGGGAAAAATATACTTCCTGTTAACCTCCTAGCCAATAAAAGGCTACCTTAGGAAGGACATTGTGAAGCTGTACAGAAAATTGAGGACAACCAGAGTGAGAAATGACCTCAACTTCATGCTTTGTAAGTTTCCATGAAAAAACAGGGTCTATTGAGCATGAATAAGAGAAGATCGTCAAAGGCATGGAGCATAGAGATGCCACATAGACAAAAATTTTCAGGTTCAATATGAGGAAGAACTTTTTAATAATTTATATAAAGGCAAATTCAGGGAAAATTTATAAGCACCTACTACGTACCAGGTAATGTGCTAAGTACTAGGGATGCAAAGAAAGACAATAATAGTTCTTGCCTTCAAAAAGCTCACAATCTAATGGAAAAGACTACATGCACACAACTATACAGAAACAGGATTAGATAGATAGATAGGTAGATAGATAGATAGATAGATAGATAGATAGATAGATAGATAGATAGATAGATAGATAGATAGATAGATAGATAGATAGATAGATAGATAGATAGATAGATGGATAGATGGATGGATGGATGGATGGATGGATGGATGGATGGATGGATGGATGGATGGATGGATAGAGCTATATATAGATAAATTAGAAATAATCAATGAAAGGAGGGCACTAGAATTAAGGGGGACTTAATTCTAGGTGGCACAGTAGATAGGGTTCTGGGCCAGGAGGCAGGAAGACTCATCTTCCTGAGTTCAAATCTAACTCAGACTGGTGAATTATTTAACACTGTTTATCTCAGTCTCCTTATCTGTAAAATGAGCTGGAGAAGAAAATGGCAAATCACTCCAGTATCTTTGCCAAGAAAACCCCACATGGGGTCATGAAGAGTTGGACACAACCAGAATGACTAAACAAAAACAAGGAAAGGCTCTTTGTAGAAGGTGGAATTTTACCTGAGACTTTAAGGAAGGCAGGGAAACCAGGAGGTGGAGATATGGAAGGAGAAAGTTTTAGGCTTGAGGACAATCAGTGGAAACAGCCAGATTTGGTAGAGTCTTATGCAAGGAACAGCAAGAAGGTGGATATCATTGGATTGTAGAATATGTGCAATGAGGTGCCTTGGGAGGAAATGGATTCCCGCTAAAGTTCCCTCATTTCATAAGTCATTACTTGTGCAGAATGAACTGAAGACCCTAGAAGTCTTCAAGCAGAGGCTAGGTGGTCACTTACTCATTATGACATAGTGGAAATGTGTTTTTCAGGTATAAATTGGACTTGAACTCTGAGGTCTCTTCTAACTGAAATTCTGTGCTTCTAAATGAGTCCAATCCTTTGCTTCTTTGAGGAAAGAGGTGAAACTTGGAATGTCTAAAAGCTGGTTTTTCCACGTTCCTCCTCTTACTGTAACTTCATTGTGATTTCATTGATGGGGTGTGGTGCTTCTCTCCTTAGCATGGATAGTCTTCCTTACTTTACCTTAAGAAACATTTTCCTTATTTATTGTTACCAAAATAATGTAGCATTTTATAGTTAGACCTCTGGTAATTTCCCTCTCTGAACTCAGGATGCTCCTCAAAGAGCAGACATATATATAGTCTGTAACTTGAAGCCTTTTCAGCTTGGTACAACAGTGCACAACTGGTACAGCCTTCAGAAAGCAAGGATTGTGTGCCTGGAAACCACAGCAGATCATTAGGGAAGGATAACAGTGGGCAATTCTCATACAGGTGGAGGTCATTCCCAGATCCTCATCCACAGGCTTTAGTCTTTTATTTGGCCTTTGGAAATTCCCTGTGTCTGTGAACATTCCATCCCCAAAAGGTGATACAAAGAAGTATGTGTATGGAAGCTGAATGAGTAGCATTATTAAAGTGTGTTGCATAGAAAGTCTCAGATATGTTCCCTGAAAAGAAAGATTTACCATAGTTAGGGAAAGCTTATATCCCACATTTTCCCAGAAGACACAGAATGAAGGCACAATCTACCTAAACGACAAGATTCTCGCTATTATCCAAACCCCATCATGGCAGTAGGGAGACAATTGGCAGGTTTAGAGCAAATCTAAGGGATGAATCAGCCCCAGAATTTTTTTTCCTGAGCAGCCAACATATTTTGGCACTGCAGAGAATCCCATTAAAAACCCCCCAAAAATGTATAATTTTCTAATTCTTCTTTAGCTCCTCCTAAGGTGGCCCTAAAGAGAAGTTTCTACACCATGGACTTAGAAAACTATACTGGAGTGACAGAGTTTGTCTTCTTGGAACTTACACAGTTTCAGGAGCTGGAAACTTTCTTGTTTGTGGCATTCCTTGCTGTATACATAACGATGGTACTGGGCAATGTACTCATTGTGGTCACTGTCACCTTTGAGTCTTGCCTTCACACACCCATGTACTTCCTCCTCCGGAACAAGTCCATATTGGATATTGTCTTCTCCTCTATTACAGTCCCTAAGTTTTTGGTGGACCTCCTATCAGAGAGAAAAGCCATCTCTTACAATGGGTGCATAGCCCAGATATTTTTCTTCCATTTTGCCGGTGGGGCAGACATTTTTTTCCTTTCGGTTATGGCTTACGACCGATATCTTGCAATCTCCAAACCCTTGCACTATGTCTCCATCATGAGAAAGGAAGTATGGCTTGGATTGATTTTGGCTTCATGGGTAGGGGGTGGTTTGCATTCACTTGTCCAGATCATTCTAATCCTCCCCCTCCACTTCTGTGGCCCCAATGTCCTGGATGCTTTTTACTGTGATGTCCCCCAGGTGGTAAAGCTTGCTTGCTCAGATACTTTTGCCCTTGAATTGTTGTTAATCTCCAACAATGGCCTGGTGACCTTACTGTGGTTCCTACTGCTTTTGGGGTCCTACACAGCTATCTTGGTGATGCTCAGATCACAAACAGGGGAAGGGAGAACCAAAGTCCTATCCACCTGTACCTCCCACATCATAGTGGTGACACTACACTTTGTACCTTGTGTTTACATCTATTGTAGGCCCTTTACCACCCTGCCCATGGATACAGCTGTGTCCATCAACAATACTCTCATCACCCCCACGCTGAACCCCATTATCTACACCCTGAGGAACCAAGAAATGAAGTTGGCCATGAGGAAATTGAAAAAACGACTTGTGTCTGCTGAAAGTAATTAAATCATGGTGAGAGATTCAGAGCCAGACTGAGAAAACAAAAAAAAATCATTCATGCATTCACTTTGTAAATAACCACTTATTAAGCACCTACTATTCAATTTTAACTGAAACATACTTAATTTCCTCAAACTGCTATTTTGAGACCAGGGCACCTAGTTCCCACTATTACTCATACATTAGCCTTTTAGTATTCAAACCTCCCAGAGAATGGGAAAGAAATGAAGAAGGAAAAGTGATAAAAATCTTAATTGGTTAACTGGACTGCTTGTTGGGGTCTCTATTGAAAAATATTATGTAGGAGAAGACAAGCAGAGAGTATCACCCAGGAGTGATTGTCATGTAATCTCAACATGCTGTTTTCCACTGTAGAAGATAAACTCCTTAAGGGAAGGAATTGCTTTATTTTTGTCTTTGTATCCTCAGTGCCTAGCACAGTGCTTGGCATACAATAGGTACTTGATAAATGCATCCTGATTGTTGATTAATTGGTTATTTATTTCATTTTAACATTCAAAAATATTCATTTCTAGCATCTGTCTTACCATATACAATCAAGAGGTAACTAAAAGCATTTATATTCATGCAGGTTTCAGTATATCAAAAATTGTATGACTTCACTTTGCTAGGACTTCACCATGATAGTAATGAAGATTGTAACCCTTCTATGCCTTAGTAGATGGATAAATAAAATATATTCAAAAAATAT
This sequence comes from Notamacropus eugenii, assembly GCF_028372415.1. Lineage (NCBI taxonomy): Eukaryota > Metazoa > Chordata > Mammalia > Diprotodontia > Macropodidae > Notamacropus > Notamacropus eugenii. Next base: position 5,348,252 of record NC_092873.1, read on the forward strand.
ATATTCAACAAAAAGTACTCACTACCTACCTGGATAATCTTCTGACATTGTGTGTTTCCAAACTTTGTTATCGTTGTTCAGTCACACCTGACTCTTTGTGACTCTGTGGATCAACCTGTCCATGGGGTTTTCTTGGCAAAGATACTGAAGTGGTTTGCCATTTCCTTTTCAGGTTTTATTCAGGCAGGAGTTAATTGACTTGTCCAAGGTAACATAGCTAATAGGTATTGAGGTCAGATTTAATCTCAGATTTTCCTGACTCCAAGACCAATACTTTATTCATTGTGACACTTGACTGCACCCATCTTCAAACTTAGCTAGGTTGATCTTCAGGTGGCAATCCTCTACTGGACACATACTCAAAGCCTTTCTAATTTGGTCCAACCTGCCAGACCTTGTACTTCATTGGTATAGCCTTTGAGAACCCATAGTCTTCTCTAGTCACAGTAGAAGGAAGAACTTTAATGGAAGATATAGATGACATATGAGTAAACAGCATACAATTCATTTCCCTGAACTCTGCTAATTCTTATTTTAGTCTAATATTAAAAATATCTGTTAATATTCAAATTCAAATCTATAATGTTTTACCAAAGGTTATGCATAGGGAAATCATAAGAGGACTATCTTGCATTAAATACAAACAGTTATTGATTCTTCTCCATCGGAGAGTATCAGTAGCAAGCATATATTTCACTAGTACACCAGTGCAAAAGCACATATTAAGCTTTAATATCTAAAGGTCCTTTTTTCCTCCTTCCCCTCCTCTCTCCCTCTTTCTCTTCTTCCCTTTATCCTTTCCTTCCTCCTTCCTTCTGTCTTTGCTTGCTTCCTCTTTCTCCATCTCTCCCTTTCCCTCCTGTCTCTCTCCCTTCCTCCTTCCATTTCTCTTCTTTCTTTGCTTTTTTCTTTCCTTTTTGACCATTCTTTCATTTTCTTCCTGTCTTTCCTTCCTTCTTCCCTTCTTTCTCTCTCCCTTTCTTCCTCCATCCTTCTTTCCTCTCTCCCTTTCAGTCTTCCTTTTTTTCATCCTTCCTTCCTTCTTCAACAACAATAAATGTTTGTTAAGCACATAAAATGCACAAGGCTCACTGCCTACCATTAGGGATGCAGATGTAAGACATGTCCCTTTAAAGACATTTTCATATGGAGCAGTTTGGTGACATAAAGGGAAAGAAGAGTATTTTTTGTGTAAAGGAAAAGATTTATATCAACTAAAGATATTGCTATTTTTATAAATGGACATTTTGATTTCCTAAAAAAGTGGGAAAACAACTTTGTTTCAATAAAAATTGCTAATACACAAATATGAAAAAATTGGTTTTGAGATAGGACCTCAGCAACTTTGGACACAAAATGAACAGTAAAGTTAAATATAAGACTCTAAAACTTATTAATGATGTAAAATAATGTCTCACATATGTATGAACTGTTTAATATTTTAGAGGCAGAGAAAGGATTTTTATTTATTAAAAATTAGAGAAATATAAGTGTAAAGAAACAATTTTAAGTACATAAAAGGAGATATTGGACTATATTAAAACCCCCAGATCATTTGAAGATATATCTTTTTTATGACTAGAGGGGGTAAACTTGCAAAATGAGAAATCGTATAAGCATTTGAAGTCTAAGGAATGATTTTTTTTAAACTATCAGTGTGATAGATAGGAGAAAATTTGGTAAGAATGAATTGCCAAGTGAAAAGCAAGTCACTGAGAGTGAAGAGGCTTTCATTTAAGCCACTAAAGATACAGGAACCTTCAAGGCAAATAACACAGCAAACAAGGAGAAAGTGGAAGAATATAGACATTTGTGTAGTGCCTACTCTGGACCAGGCACTGTGTTATAACTGTTCTACCATTTGAGCCTCACAACAGAGGCAGGTGATTGTCCCCATTTTACACTTGAGGAAATAGAGGCAATCAAAGATATTTTCCATTGGCAGTTCATTTCAAGAGTCAATCACAAGAGCTGCCAATGAGAACAGTAGAGGCCATGGAGTAAAGATCTCACTTTTACTAAGTACAGAAAGTGAGGGTAATTTTGCAGTTACCTACACTGATAGATAATAGATAGATAGATAGATAGATAGATAGATAGATAGATAGATAGATAGATAGATAGACAGACAGATAGATAGATGATATGATGGGTAGGTAGATATGCATACATATATATGTACATATGTACATACACATATATAGCTTGCTGTATGTATTTCTAGATATATATATATATATACATTGTGTACATGTGTGTATGTATGTATATATGTGTGTATGTATATATATCTTGTTTGTACATAGTTTTGCACGTCTCACCCATTAGAGTCCAAGAGTGGGGAACCTGAGACTTTGAGGCCACTTACGGTCTTCTAGGTGTTTTGTTGCAGCCTTTTGACAGTCCCAGTTTTACAGAACAAATCCTTTTATTAAGGAGATTTGCTCTGTGAAGTTTAGATTCGGTCAAAGGGTCACACTTGAGGACCTAGAGGGCTACATGTGACCTTGAGGCTGCAGGTTCCCACCCCTGCATTACACTGTGAACTCTTTCTTTAAGAGCAGGACCTGTTTTTTGTTTTCCTTTGTATTTCCAGGGTTTAGCCCAGCATGTAACATATAGTAGACATTAGTATATGACTTGACTTACAGATGAGAACACTGAGGCCCGGGGCGGGGGGTTGGGAGGGAGGAGGGGGAGGCAGTGGAGGGGGTCAGTGGTTTGCCCTAGGTTACATAAGGAAGAAGAGCAGCTCTGAGATTTGAACACAGATTTGAAAACAGATCCATCATTAATTCCTTTATACCACCCAGCCTCAAAGGCTTTTATTACTGACTTCACCAGCTACACTGAGAACTTCAAACAAAAATGTTTTAATTAGGAGGGAAATTTTACCCAGAGGTGGTACTGAGAAACAGTCCCAAGACTGTCTCCAGATGGTTCTGGAATATCTCTGCCTGAGGCAGCTTGGCTCAAGTGGAAAGTGCTGAATTTGGAAGTGGAGCTTTCCAGGGGTTCAGACTCTCCCTCTGCTCCACCTCTGTGACCTTGGGCATCACTTCCCCCTTCTGGGTCCCAGTTTCCTCATGGACTAGATGAGCTATAAGGTTCCTGTCAACTCTGAGATTTTGTGATTTCATAAACTAATGAGCAAAGTAGAATCCAAAGAGAAGAAACCATTCATTTTCCCTCAGATGGTCAGGAAGATCATTTGAAGCTCAGGAACATGAGAGAGCATGTTTCTCCAAAATAGAGGCCTCAGAGGACAGAGCTTAGTTAGTCCAAGCTGAGATACCCTCAGATGGACTCTGGGAAGCTTCATGAGACCAGAATAACTCCCAGTATAACTTTCCAAACTACTTTGAAAATCAATCTACCAGACAGTGTTAAGTACCATGAACCTCAGACACAAAATAATTATCCATATGTAAAACACAACTATCCCTGTCTTGCCACTCAATCTGACCAAGATGCCTGAAAGATAGGGAATGTACTCATGGACCCATCTTTGACATAGGTCAAATGAAGAACCTCAGTCCAGGGAAAACCTCTCTCCTGTCATTTTCATGGTCCTAATCTCCAATACAGGTTGGATGAGGTACAAGAAAAATGAGTCCTAGGTTCAAATCTTGTATTACTCATTAAGTTACTTTGTGAACTTTTAATAAATTATGATTTTTCCCAGTGTTGGCCCAGAGCCAATTGTAAGATCAGAGAAACCTGAAAGGGTTTGACCCTTTGATCATCTAGCCCAAATCTCTCAATTTATAGATGAATAAACTGAGTCCCAGTCTTTAGTCTCTCTGTCTCATTTTTCTCACTTATGAAATAAACATATTGCTGAAAATTACAGGCCGCCTGAAGGTTGCATGGTCATGAAGGTCTAATGGGGAAAATTTGAGTTGAAAAACTTTGAAACGTTAAAAATAATGAGATAAATACAAAGGGAGGAAGAAAAGAAGGAGAAATAAGAAAAATGAGAAAACAGTGAAGGAAGAGGAGAAAGAAAAGGAAAATGAGGAGAAAGATGGAATTCCTTCTAGCCACGGATATAATGAACCAAGAGAACATTTAGAGATAATATAAAAGTACTGTCCAACATAGAGCCAGTATGTTTGACAGGACCAAACAGTCAGTCAATCTATATGCATTTATGAAGCACTCACTATACAATATGTATAATACTGTGCTAAGATGCTGAGTATATAAGGAAAGGCAAAAACAAAAAAAAAAAAAAAACTGTCCCTGCCCTCAGTGTTGGTGGAGAGAATGTGTGGAGAGAACTATGTCCATACAAGATATTATGGAGAGTAGATGAAAGGCACTGAGAATGGGGAGGTATTAGCATCTGGTCACTCAGATGAATGACAAGAAGAGGAAGAAAGAAAAGAAGGAAATCCCATGTAAACCATAAGGAACTTCCACTTTGAATCTGCTTGCTTGTCTTGTTTCAGTTCCACAGAAGCTGCCCTCACTGGGAACCCCTATTGCCCTATTCCCCTTACTCCTGATTTTCTGATTTTTTTTTTGTACTCTCTCCCCCACCTTTAGATTATAAATTCTTTGAGGGCAGGGACTTCTTTTTATTAATTGTACTCTCAGTACTTAGAATAGTGCCTCCCACATAAGAAGCACTTAATGAATGTTTATTGGATTGGATTAGATGAGATGGGATGGGATTGGATGGGACTAGATTGGACTGGAAAGATATAGGATTTGGGGACAGAGTGTGGATGATGACTGAGAAGGAGTGATCAGATGGGTAGGAGGGGAGATTGGAGAGAACAATGTCATGAAATGCCAGCAAAGATACAGGGTCCAGAATGAGGGGACCATTAATTTTATCAATGTCTGCTAAAGGGCAAGAGAGGATAGGAAGGATGAGGACAGAGAAAAGGTTGTCAGAATGGACAACTAAGAGATTATTCTCAGCCTTGGAGATGGTAAGTTTGGTGGCATGATTGGAATGCAGATCACAAAGGGTAAAGTAGAGGATAGGAGGAGAAGAAATGGACAAAATGAGCATGTAGTCTTTGTTCAGGAGGAAAGGTAGAATATGATAACATGAAGGGATGGCAGAGTTACATTAAAGTTGTTTAAGGTTGATGGAGACATGAATATGTCTCTGGTCAGTAAGAAAAGAGCCGGTAAATAGAAAAAGACTAAAGGGTAGATGCAAACTCTTCTGTTTATTATTTAAAACCTTCACATTCTGGTTGCAGCTCCTCTTTCCAGGCTTAATTTATAAAATCCCTATGAGTGGCAGTAGTAGCAACAGGTCAAAAGGGGAGCAGTAGGGAGAAGCAGAAGAGAGATGTGAAGCCCCACTACAAATCTAGCAAAGAGGACAGTCCAATTTGGACCAGACCCGGGAAAAAGAGAGTAGTGATGCAAAAAGACAGAGGAGTCTAAAAAATGTAGAAAGAAGAATGGCTCTTCTGCCAGGTATTCTGGCCAGATGTGATATGGATACATACATACATATATATGTACATATGTATGTACACACACATACATACATACATATCTGTGTCATGCAAACTTCTCCTCTTCCTACTGATTCTGGGCATTTCTCACATCCTTAGAGTGAACAGTGTCAATGGAGTGGAACCTAGATTGAAAATGATAAATTGTATGAGACAAAACAAAATGGAGGAAATGAGCACATGCCCCAGATTTATGGGTCGGGGGAAGAGGCATGTTGCTATATGATGTACTGCCAGGCTTTTGCAAATACATGTAATGAAGCTAGGAAAATTTTTGAACAGAGAGTTCTGCTTTTATTTTGACAATACCATCAGGCTATATTCTTAACAATGGAATTACTGGATCAAAAGCTAGGATTATTTTGATAAACTTTATTGTACACTGTCAGATAACTCTCCAGAAAGATATTACGTTTGCTGGTGTGATTGCACAGATTTATGATATAGATGGTGAAGATCTCACATGGTCTGGATACCAACCCACAAGTATAACTGTGTATATGTGAATGTAATGGTTACTTATAATTCTGGGTTGCAGGAATTCTAACTAGTTATGGTAACCAGCCAATATTTCCCATAAAAATAAACCACCCTTCTTCCTGGCAAATGTTCTGGGGTTCCTTGACCCATGGACTAATATCTAATGTATATCTTTATTTTTAAGGTTATTGTTAAAAATCTATAAGACAAACAGAACTATTATAGAAAAGGCACACTAGGAATTCTCATGGTGCAGAAGCAAATAAAATTGGATGAGGTTATGAGGATGTTGCTGCTGCTTTTCTTTTGTTTTTAAAGATGACCAGTGACATGTGATGTTTTGACTTGAGAGTGAACTGGATTTAAGTGACGCAGAGTTGCACAAAGTCATCAGCCTCCTTCTCTCTTCCGGAGTCACTGAAGTCTAGTGGCAAGACAAAAGTCAAGATGACCGATGACGGCCCAGAATGCAGCGCCTGACCTTGGCATCTTTGATGTCTAACCAAGCTCTTAGTGCTTCACAGAGCCTGCTTCAGCTGTCTTCGTGGTCACTGGAACAAATTGTTCTCGTCCACCCATTCCACCAGGGGTATACCATCTTTATATGCTTGGAATAGACATCTCCCTAATTCACCAACAGGTCTCAATTCTGTTGGTTGCCTTCAGCCTGGTTTAGCCCATCTGCCAAGAAGGTTTTACTGGGAATAGCTTCTTGGAACCATGAGAGTTAGGTAACAAGTGGACACTACAGGTGGATAAATATCCCTGAAAAGGACTTAACAAGCCCTCATACCAAATGGAGCAGAGAAGATGTACATAGGAATGGAGAAGGACATGTGGGAGAATTCTCAACATGTGCTTTTGGGACGCTCGTGAATATTTGATGTCCTCTAACAGAAATGAAAGGTACTGAGGGTTGTGGATAAGATGGCTTCTCCTCAAGAGCCCATATCTGCTTACTCAAAACAATTTCCAGGTTCTCCTGTGGTTTTAGGAAGTTTGGCAGGCTTGATACTTTCTTGCCTTTGGGATGGAATGGTGATAGGGACAATGTTTTCCCATAAAGAAAGGGGACCAGGGCAGATGCATGGTCGTAGGGCCTCATTAAAGGTGTCCTGGAAGGTGTAGATGTGGGTATCATCAGTCACATTGTAGAATGAGATCCAGCCACCTTCATAATCCAGGAAAATCCCCACAGTCTTGGGGGCCACAACCAATTGGAGACGGGTCCTACAGTCAGAGAGGGCCCAATACTCATTCCCTTTCTTCAGAGAGATAGTCCAGAACCCAGCTTCTGGTGTGATCTGGACCTCCCCTTTTCTGCAGACTGAGTCCTTACAGAGTCCCAAAGTCCATTTCATCTTATTTTCTACTTGCACCTCCCAGTAGAATTGCCCTGAAGTGAATTTCTCATTGCCCAGCACACAGAGGAGGGTTTCAAAGCGCTTAGCACACCTGGGCTTCTTTAGCTTCTGAGAACAGGCAAAGACACTTTTGCCATCCTTTCGAGGAAGGAGGTAAGGATGAGCTGTGTCCGCATCCAAAGTGATATCCACTGCAGAGAAACATAAATGTTCAATCCTGGGGTTAGAAACAAGAGCCTACAACCATGCTCCATCACTTCAACTGGCTCCCCAGTGATGTGCATTATTTAATGATACTTCACCTCTTGATGATTCCCTAAAATACATTTCCCAAAAGCTATTCAAACCACCTCCAAGCTTCAAGACATCAAACTCTCACCCAAACACACATGTACACATTCAGCCAATGCCTTTCTCCCAATTTTGCTGAGAAATACAAGGCCATATAGCCAAACTTCTTTCATCTTCCCTCTTTTTCTTCAGCTTGCTTTTTCACTTGCCCTGCCTCCATTCTCCCTAACTCAGAAGGGTAAGTCTGTTTTCTGTCTTCAAGTTTAGTATGCCATTACCATGAAAAAAATACCAGATAATGATAGTAGGCTTTAAGATTGGCAAAGTACTTTACAAATATTATGTCATTTTATCTACACAACAACCCTGAAAGGTTGGCAATATTATTGTCCCTTTTGCAGTTGAGGAAACTGAGGCAAGTCAATTAATTGATTTACCTCTGATCACACAGCTAGTATCTGAAACCAAATTTGAACTCAGTCTTGCTGAGGCCAGTGCGTCCCCTGGCAGGTGAATCTATTGTGGCCCTTTTGGAGTATAGTTACCCTTCCTTGAAGGCATGCCTCCATATGCTTTCTAGGCTAGGCCTCCTTTTACTATATTATTAAGGAACAATTAGAAAGGTAGGGAAAAAAACAATAGGGGAAGGGGATGTCAGATAACAGTATGGTACCAAAGAGTCCAAAGAAGAGTTTCAAGGAGAAGGGATCTGTAAAATATGGTCAAACAAAATAATAGAAGTCTTTGCAAACCTTCAAATTCTATATAAATATGACCAATTATGCACACAATCACAAAATCTCAGTTAAAAGGACTTAAAAGACCTTCAGTCTAATATGTGCCTGAAAGAGAATGTACTCTAAATAAGAATGTTCCTTAAGCTGTCAATCGGTCAATTAACAAACATGGATTTAATGCTTACTTGGTGCCAAATTATACTAAGAGCTGAATTCAGCCTTAAATCAAGCTATAAGAATTTATTAATCACCTGCTCTACTCCGGTCACTATGCTAAGTTCTAGGAAAAACAAAAAAAGAGAATGAAACAAAGACCTCAATTTAGGATTAGTGGGACATAGATTTTTAGTTAGAAAAGACCTAAGAAACCATCTTGCTCACCATTTCCCATTTTTTTACAGTTGAGGCAACTGAGGCCCAAAAGGGTTGAGTGACTTTCCCAAGGTTGCAAAGGTGGTAATGACAGAAGGAGAATTTTAACTCACATTCTCTGACTCCAAAGTCAACACTCTTTTCACTCTACCATATTGTCCTAACTTCAGGCCATCATTTTGCCTTAGAGCTATCTCTAATTATTGTTCCCCCTCCAAGCAAAGTAATTATAATCCCTATCACATGACTACTTTTTGAGTACTTGAATTACTTAAATATTCTCTTTTTTTTTTAAATAGCTAGGCTTTATATAGCACCTACTATTTCCCAAGCATTGGTCTCTCAGTGCTTTATAATTATCTCATTTGAGTCTTACAAAAACCTTGGAAGGTAGGTGATCCCCATTATGATCTCCATTCTACAGTTGAGGAAAATGAGGCAAACAAAGGCTAAGTGACTTTACTAGAGTCTGAGGCTTAGGATTTGAACTTAGATTTTCTTGACCTGATGCCCAGTACTCTAGACCCTTCACCACCAAGTTTTCCCAACACATCCATCCTAACACATCCACAGTTTCTTTTACTGATTCTCACTTGGCATCAACTTAAGACCCTTCAACACACTGATGTCTCTTCCCTAGACTCTCTCAACTTATAAATGTCCTTCCTATGTGGCTCCCAAAATTAAAATCAGTAATACTCCAGATGGAGGCTGACCAGAGCAAAGTACTGTGGGACTATCAACTCCCTAGACCTGGCTATTATTAAGCTTCTTTAAATGAAGACTTAGATGATATTAGATAGATAAGATTTCTTGACTGTCATCCAACACTATTGATTCAAATGGAGATTGCAGTCCAGTATAAACTCAGATCTAGACATTTTTATGCTCCCCACAGACTCTGCTCATAGCCTCTTCAGGGATTACCTCTGTGTTTCCGGGCAATTCGTAAGTCTGAAATAAAACCAAAAGAAGAAATAAGATTAAAATTCTAACACACACAGCTTGGCTGCAGCCACAGGGGCTGGTGACCACTCTCCATACTTTTCCTAGTCATTACTGATTGCCCAGACTCAGTCTGGACAATTTTGAGCCCTATTTAGAAGATTAGGACCCCAATTTTCATACTCTTTAGCTCATTATCAAATCCACACCCTGGCAATCTAGAGATTATGTTAATTACAATAGAAGTTATAATTCATAACTAGATTTCCCCCAAAAGGAGAAGTAATTAACAAATCTACTCAAAGCACAATAAATATTTTATAGGAAATTTACCCCTAACAAAAGCAATGAAACCATAAAGATCATACTGCATATCAACAGAATGATCAGGACAGAGTTAAGTCATTTTAACTACCACACAATTTTCTGGAAAGCTGATAGCTTAAGCCTCATTGATATAAAAAGCAATTTTTGCAAGTCTTTTAACTAATGCTTTTCCATTTTTCATCTCTGGCATTGTCTAATTAAACATCCAAATTTATTTTACTTTCTGGTGGTCTTTTTCACCAAAGATATTTCCCTTTCTTCAAACCCACTTCTTGACATTGCTGCCACTACAGTCATTCTGGTGTATATTTTTGGCACTTCTCACAGACCTCCCAATATTTCAATTTCACAAGGAAAAAGAACACCAGAAGGAAGTCAAAGGTAGCCAATCACCTCAGCTAAAGTTCACCTGGTTGAGTTCCCCTGCACTGGTTGCTATGTAGGTTGTCATAACACCAGCATAGGGAGAGACTTGAGGGGCCAAATAGGAAAGATGGGACTTTTTCCTTTCTCCGCCTCCTAGTAAAATGACATTTAATCATCCACTGAATTGCAGCCAAGAGGGAGCAAATAGGAAGTTGTGTTTTCTTTAAAAAGGTCACCTGCATCCTCAGATCTTCCTGTTTAGTAGCCAATTAGGGGATCCTCAGTTATCACTCATTCATGGATTAAAGTCAAGCCCTCAAATTTCCTCATGATTGACTAGGAGCAGGCAAAGAATATATGGACATGCTGCAAGGAATGCTCCTTACATAGATATTCTCTTGCCTCTGAGATACCCATGACCCCATATATGATTTAGATTTGAAGGAGATCTTGAAAAATCAAGATCAGCCTTATTTTATATATGAGGAATCCAAGGCTCAGAGCAGTGAGGTGACTTCTCTAAGGTCACACAGTATGTAGTAGACTGATGGTCAAAAAATGCTAGTTGGCTGAAAAACCGATATTCATCCCACCTTCTCCAGCAAATTGTCTGCTTATTGTCTCCATTCTCTCATATCTTCATTCTCTCCCTATATAACCATTGCTGCCCCATCCTTTTAAAACTCTCAAATGTTTCATCCACTCTTTCCTTTTTCCAAATTCAATTATTTTTTTCTTTATTTAAAAAAACGCTGATATATCGATACACAAAAACCCCACTTCCAAATCCTCATCTCTCAAGAAATAAATATTTTTTTGGTCTATTTTTACTATTTTGAATGAAAGTACTTGAACTGTAGTAGTATGATACTAACATCTGTAGTTGACTTTTCTTATCTTTAAATGGCTAGTGACTTTGTTTAACATGTAATCATTACATATGTGCTTCTTTCTTCTGTCCTCTTTATCCATTATTTCAGGCAATCAGTTTCTCTAAATTCTTTCCATATCTTCCTTTTTACATAACAGTGTTATTCTATTACATTGAACTACAACAGTTTCTCAGTCATTCTTCAGGTGTTAGAAACATATTTTGTTATCACAAATACTTCTGTAAAAGCCTTTGTAGGGTCATTTCTTGTTTTCAGTAGACTCATTAGCACAATCTCTGAGTCATGAGAGCATGGACAATTGAATAACTTTTCTTGAAAAATTCCAAATTGCTTTCCAGAAAAGGTGAAATATGTTACAACTCTTCCATTGTTTAATTACGATTCCGCTCTTCCTACAGACTCCCCGACAAAGAATTTTTCGGTCTTTGTTAACTACTTTAACATGACTTTAAACTGATGTTTAGTGGGTCTTCTAATTGGTAATTTTATTATTATTGATTTTAAACATTTTTCAGAAAATCATTGATAGCTGCTATTTCTTCTTTTGGAAATTTTTTGTTTATATCCTTAATTTGTCTATATGGGATAGTTTTATCAATCTGTATCAATTCCTCATAGATTTTGTATGTTAGACATTTTTCAGATATATCAATTGAAAAGTTTCTTTTGAAACCATATTTTTCCTCTGATTCTAGTCACATTGATTTTCTTTGTGTAAAAACTTTTAAAATGTATATAAGGGAGTTTGTCCCTTTTATATTTATTCTATTATCCAAAGTCTCCTTATGAATTTTTCCTTCTCAAAAACTTAAGTTATATAACTTTCCATTTTACTCTATTTTTAGTATATAAATATTATTTATATATTGTAAATATCTTGTATTATAAAGCATACTGTTTTGATCTAAGACATTTTTCTCCAGATACTTTTCCTGTTTTCTACAGGTTTGTGGTAAACAAAAAAACATAGTTTGTATTCTTATAAAAATTTTTAAGAAAATTTGAGAACCATTACTGTATGGTAATGTCATTTTTCTTGTCCTAGAAAAGCCCAGTCCTAAAGATTGAATAGCTTCCAACATTTTAGTGGTGTTTTACTTCTTACATCTTCTTTTATTCCTATAAAATTTTATAAAGATATGATTTTTTATTCTATAAAATATTTTGGTTGCATTTATATAATCTTTATGTATGTAAATTCCAAAAAATTTAGTACATTCTTGAAATTACATAGAATTTTTGTCCTATCTCTTCCTACTGACTTTTGTTAGTAATATATAGAAAGACAAGATTAGTTTAGATTAACATGTTGTCTAAAGCTTAATAGGGCTTAATAAATGCTCTTTGATTAATTGATTTTGTATCTGACACTTTTCTGAAGTTTCCAGTCATTTGAGATTCTTTTCTTGATTCTCTATTTCTCTAGAAGGAAATCAAGCAGAGATAAAGTAGACCAAAAAAAGGAGATCTGTATTAAAAATGAACATTACTATGACAATACAAACTAAAATATGACAAAAGAGAAGATAGCTGTGTATTCAAGAAATTATTTATATTCACCAGAAATCCAAGGATGGTTCAAATTTAGGGAAATTGAAAATATAACTCTATTACTAGCAAGCACAATAGAAATTAATTTTGTTATGAAATATTAAGACACCCAAAAATTCTTTGAGAGAAACATCCAAAAGCACAAAAATTGAAAGACCTCACAATTATACAGTATAAGTATATAAAACCAAACGTTAATATAATTTGTAACATGAATACTAGAAGCATTCCCAGTGAGATCAGAGATGATGCAAGGATGTCTAGTCTTTCTATCATTATTTCATTTGATGCTAGAAAGGCCATTTTTTGAAAACAGAGAAAATAACAATGGAATGTTAACCTGCTCTCTTCAATTCCACTTCCTTTTGGTCTCCTTGTTGGATCTCTTCATGATGGGAGAGAAGAGAGACAGATGCTATTTCTCCTTGCTCCTTTTGCATATCTCCTGTACTAGCCTGCTCCTGTGTGCGTAGGAGAGATGTGCCATTCCATTCTGCTCTTTCCAATAGTCTCCTGGCCTGGCTTGGATAGCCTGCAAGGGAAAAAAAAATAACATTCCATCTATTTCCTGCCTGGTCCCCTCTCCCAAGCTGATTAATGCTCTAAGAGGATTCTACTCTGAGAGCAAACTCTTAGAAATAGTGGTAATCTACCTGAATTAATTTATCAATGATTAATAAGCACCCATCCTGTCACCATCCTGTCACAACCCTCCTCTTCCTAGTGATTCTGAGCCAGAGCCTGTAATTATTCAAATCTCATTCTCCATCCCCCACTGTCCCATCACCCTTAAGCCAATTTCCACAACATTCCATTCTAAAGGTACTCAATCCTTCCACTGTGCTCTCTGGAATGCTTGTTCCATAGGTAACAAATGTGTTTTCATTTTAAAATTTTTCCTTTCCCACTCCTTCCATATTTTGCCTCCCACTGGAAACTGGCTCCCTCTTTATTACAGTCTTCTTGGTCTCTTTCAATTACTGGTTATATTTTCACTCATTTGTCCCACTCACTAGTTGAGGTGGAACAGTTAGGAAAGTACGTGTTCTGCGCTGCCATGTCCAAACTATCCTTCCTGACCTTTTGTCAGTTAACTTCTCCCTTTTAGATTCACTCAATCCAGATCTACCACCCAGTCAAATTCTGGTTGCTTTTGTTTATTGACTTCCAGGACACTCCTCTTCTTTTTGCAATTAATTCTGTGACTGGTTCATCCTTCTTCCTTTCTTTTCTGCCCTGATAATATAGGACTTCAACATACATATTGGTACTCTTTCAAATATTGAGGAAGTAGTCACCCTAACCTCCCAGTTCTTCAACGTTCTCATTTCACAGGACCTGCTTCCCTACCCCACCTCAGTTACTCAGAAATGGCTGCACCCTTTATTTTGGCATTACCACAGATGCACCACTTCTATGTTTGTCAACTCTGAAATTCCCTTATGTGATCATAAGCAATGGTTATTCCACCTCTCCCTTTGCCTCAAAACCCCAAACCTCACTACTCAACCTCATCATGACCTTCAATCCCTCTACTATTCAGTTTTTTCCCCAGACATTGTCTAAATTCTCCTCTTTTTTCCATCTTGACCCCTTGGTGATTTAGTTCAACTCCACCTGGTCCTATTCTCACTTATTGTGTGTGTGTCTGTGTGTGTGTGTGTGTGTGTCTGTGTATACTATCAAGGATCTTGCCCTATCTAACCTCAACACTGGATCAATCCCATCATCCATAACCTTTGCTCTTACTGATGTGCTGCTGAAAAACACTGGAGAAAAGTTATATAATTGTACTGACTAGATCCATTACAAATTTATGTTACATAACCTCAACTGGGCTCTCACTGCTGCAAGGCAATCTCTCTATACCTCCTTAATAAACTCATCATATGACTGATCACAGCAGCCATTCCAAACTTTTTCCATTGGCTGCCAAACTTCTCATATCTGAGAACTTTGCCTTGTAAATATTTAAGTCATTCACAAAGAGTTCCCTTTTCTCTCTTCTTCTCATATGACTTAGATACCTTTCCCAATTATCTCTTCATTCACTCCTGTCTCATATGAAGAGACAGATTTTCTCCTTGCCAAGGAAAATCCCTCTATAAACTACAAATGATTCCATTCCATCTTTCCTCCAACAGATTACTCCCTCTTCCTCCCCAGTCTCTCACTTATCTTCAATCTTTCCCTGCCTGTTGGCTGCTTCCCTGTTGTCTACAAACATGCTCATGTCTCCTCCAGCCTCAAAACATCCTCACTTGAACCACTCATCTCCACTAACTATAATCTTATATCTCTCATTGCTTTTGTGGAAGTTAATAAAAGCTTTTGATTGAACTTAAAATGTTTTCTTGGAGAAATCATTTAGCTCAATTTCACCTTCTGATATATGGATATTTGAGTTCCTTGTTACAAATTGTGTTCATTTTTGTCTTCTGTATTTTTCTCAGTTGTCATCTAGTTCATTGAAAGTTTCCATTTTGTTGGGATATAATTAAGTACTCTAGTTTCTAATGATTTTCTTTATACCTTCTCCATTGATTTAGAAATTCTCTCTCTTTATTATTGATATTGGCAATTAGTTTTCATCTTTTTAAAAGAAAATTATCGAATTTTTCATGGATCACAATAATCACCTCCAAAGAAACCAGATATTCATTTTATTAACATCTTAATGGTCATTTGGTTTTCAGTATTTTTTCTTTTATGCTTTGTTTTGGGTTTATAAATTTGATGACTTTTTAACTACTTGCTCTGTCTTTCTTTTGATAATAGGTATATTAAGATTCATAAACTTTCTTCTAAGACATACCTAAACTGCATCCCTTAAATATCAGTATGTTGATTCATTGTTATTATTTCAAAATTATTTGTTGTTTGTATCATCTATTCTTTGATCCCCTCACTTAGGATACCAATGTTTTGTCTCTAGGTTTCTTTTCTCTAAAATCTACAGCATAGTGAAATGAGCATCATCTAGTGGTATGTCATAGTCTTTATATATTGGATTATGAACAAGAAAGTATAACTCACCAAGCTCGTCTTTAAAAGTGCCTATAAAAAGAAAAGTGAGAAAAATTGCCAACTCATTCATATATATTATCCATTTTTTTTTACATTATGACCACCTCATTACTTGCTTTTCTGTTTTCTCAAGTATCCAGATTAGCTAATATAGATGAATAAACAAGGGACTCAGAGTTAGAAGACCTCAATTAATATTACGGTTGATTTTCCTACAAATTTTCCTCATGATCTTTGGTTTATCACTTCCTTTGTCTGGACCTCAATTTCTCCATTTGTGACACGAGAGGTATTGGATGAGATTGTCTCATACTCCTCATACTTCTAACAATGTATGAATCTATCTCAACTCTGATTCTTAACAACTTTGTGACCTTGGAAAAGTAATTTAATCTCTCTATATCTCTGTTTTCTCATCTATGAAGTGAGTGGGTTGGTCTAAATGTCTCTAAGGTCCCTAATAACTTTCAATTTATAATTCTTTGATAAAGTAACTTCTACTGGATGCTTTATTTCTAAGTTACTTCTCAATCATCAATTTTTTCTCTAAATTTGAATATCCTTTAAACTGTTGCCACACTGCTTTGGCATGGGTAAAATGAGGGAGTTGGACTAGGTCCCTAATCTCTCTAAGATCTAAATCTATAACCCATTGATGCTCCTTCTTCTATGTTGCCTTGGAATTATTTGTTCTCCAAATATCTAATAAAATTTCATTTCAAATAAATCCAG
This sequence comes from Notamacropus eugenii, assembly GCF_028372415.1. Lineage (NCBI taxonomy): Eukaryota > Metazoa > Chordata > Mammalia > Diprotodontia > Macropodidae > Notamacropus > Notamacropus eugenii. The sequence continues at coordinate 5,364,823 of NC_092873.1, forward strand.
ACTAGAAGTATTTTCTTCAGGAATTCCTTGACTTGATTTCCCTTTCAGATATTTGGCTATTTAATGTCTCTATTTTCTATTTTACTGATTTTTGCATTTTGTATTGTTCATCTACTTCAGGTACATTTTCAGTTTTAGCCATTTGTTGTATTTAACTAAAAGATTAAATGTATTAGCTAAATGATTTTGTTCCACTTTATCCATTGATTTGAAGACATTCTTAAAATGTCTACTTCTGGTCTTTCCTTCCCTGTTTCTTCTTTTTTTGGTTGTCTATGGCTTTTAAGCTTATGTTGGGGGGTTTTCTTCTGATATGTATCTTCAGAGGTATGACACTTTCAACTACATCCCAACAGTGCTGATATGCTGACTCACTGTTATCTTTTTCTGCTTTCTAGAATAAAATACAAAGCTCTTGTTTTGGATATTTAAAACTCTTCATAACCAATCCCCTCCATCTTATTATATGTTATTCTCCTCCACTCTCTCTATGATACATGTATAATGATTTACCCGCTATTTCTTGAGCATGACTCTCCATCTTTATATCTCCAGCACTTAGCACAGTACCTAGCATATGGTAAGCTCTTAATAAATGTTTATTGACTCACTGTCTGACTAACCAACTCAATTTTTAAGATGGAAATATGTTGATTCCTTCAGGAGATTTTTTTTTTCTGAATTCAACAATATAAAGAGATGAGAATCTTTCCATAGCCTGTAGCCTCCCCAAATATACATATTTGTATAATGATGGTAAAAATATATAACTTACCAAGTCTGTCATTAAAAGTATCTGTGGGGGAGGGTGGAGAGAGAGCAAGAGAAAGAAGTTAGTCAGCCTTTGAGTTTGCACTAGATTCTAGATCTGATTCTCTTACAAGGATCTTGAATAGTTCCTCTGTGCTTCTGGCAATGATTTTATCTAAATTCTGCCCTTCTGTGACCTTGGGAAAGTCACCTTTCTTGGTTTCAGTTTCTTCATATATGCAATTTTTTAATTGGACCAGATGATGTCATAGATCTTTTATCACTAAATTTAATTATATGACTTCTACTTTCCCTGTTTTTGAGGTGTTTTTCAGTCACACGTTCTTCTTATTTTTTTTTACATTTTCCTTAATTTATTGATAAATTTTGCTTTGACAAAGTAAACACTTCTTTAAAAACTCCCTATTCTACTTCTCAGTTACAACAGAAAAAGGTTTGTTTATCTTTAAACAAAAGAAATTCTGTGCTTTTAAATTTGAGAGGTGATAGTACCAGACTAATACTGTCACTGAATTTGATCAGTATTTTGCTGCCTCTTCTGGTTGCAAGGAGAGATAGGGCACCTCTACTTTCCCTTCTTTGACACGTAATGCTGTCAGAATTATTCTGCCTTTCAGTGTAAAGAAGACATCTCTTATTACCCCTATATAGTCTTTTTTCCTCCTCTCTCCACTCAGTTCTTCTTTGTGTGTGGGAAGGCTCACGTTAGTTGATATTTTTAAAGTTTAGAATTCCTAAAAATGAAAATGACTAAGTTTGGCCCAAGAAAATAAATACAAAAAGATCCCTCCCCAAACCTTCTTTACAGAGGAGGGTGACCATGGATGTGCAACACTGTGTATTAAATTAAACATTGATATGTTCATTACATTTCATTGAATCTTTTTCTCCTTTTAAAGAATTCTTTATTATGAAATATTTAGATAATATATGAAAATTTATATTAGGAGAAGAAAAAAAGGCACAATTTAAAAAAAAAAACTAGAAAATCACCAAGCAAATAACACCAAAGTGACCTCAGAAGTAAACATTTTAGAAAAAAATCAATGGAGAGATAAAGTTGAAAAGATAATGATTGAGCTAATAAATACAATTCTTGACCTGGAGCCAGACAGATTTGAATTAAAATATGGCTTCAGACATTTCTTAGCTATGTGACCTTGGAAACATCACTTCATTTCTATCTGCCTCAGTTTTCTCATCTGTAAAATGGAGGCAAATGTAACACCTCACAGGATTGTTGTGAGAATAAAGTGAGATGATATTTGTAAAGTACTTTGAAAACCTTAAGATTCTAGCTATTATAAGGGGTAGTTATTACATGGACAATTATATGAACAAGATAAGGCTACCTGGGAAGGGGTGGAGGAAGAGAAATAGTGGGGAAAATAAATGATATAAAAGCAAAAGATATCATGAAGTGATTTAAAGAGTATCTCAGGAAAAGTGAAAGAATGAGACAACTTCCCAACTTCCCTCCCTAGCCCCTAACAAATAAAGATTCAGTTTGTAGATCATTAACTGAAAGGAAAGATCCTCCTCTTAACTCTGGCAAGACATTAATATTAATTATTATTAATTGTATTAAATAATATTAAAATATTATTAATTATAATTTATTATTAATTAATTAACATTAATGTCAGTAGTTTCTGGCCAGAGTACTTTTGATTTTCAGTCTTACCCATATTAATTCTGTCGTGTATTGTATATATTGCTTTCTTCAATGGGCATCACTTTATGAAAATCTTTTTTTTCCTTAATATTTTATTCAAAGGAACCTCAAACCCTGTGAGGCCACTTGTCCCAAAGTAGAATGAGCTGCCTTCAGCAACCTTTAGTTTACATTTATGGGAGACCTTCTAACAATGACTAGATGAGCATTTTTCAAGTCTCTTACAGAAGGCATACTTCTCAGGTACTAATTGAACTAAATGATATCAGATGTTTCTTTCAGTTTGTACACATTGAGATTCTGTGAGTCAGAAAATCTGGAGGCATCTGTCTACATCAGAAGCCAATGAACTCCCCAATGCTGGATTCCACAAGGAGAAATTAAATAGCCATTGGTCAAGGATATTGTAAATATTTTCATTTGGTGTATGGGAGAAATCAGATAGCCTATGAAAACCTCTTAAGTCTAAAGACATAGTCTAACACTCTGGACTCTGACCCAACCTAGCTCACCCTGATCTATATTTCCCTATGATTATAATCTATACCACTCAATTTAGCATGTAACTATGGATGGGTGTGTATATATTATTACCTGATTAGTCTATAGTATGATATCCAGCATCCTGAGGTTTAGATATATGGAAGACAAGTCGACTGAATGTACTAGCCCTCCAAGGGAGTCATTGAAGGCCTTGGTGAGTTGCACTGTTAGGAGGTGAGGAGTGCTGAGGACCTTGTGAATCTTTGCTCTTCCCTCCACATTCCGTACTATCTCTTCAACTTTTCCCACCATTAAATGTATCACTGCACCCATTTTGGACATCTTTGACATCTCCACCAAATCTCCAGTAAACTCATTATTGGAAAATCTCATTATCTTGCAAAATCTAATCAACCAGGGACTAGTTGGTGCTCATACCTCATCAGTACCCTCTTCCCCCCTCTGATTGCAGGAAGGAGCCATGAACTCTTCAAATGCCATTTAAAGAAGTAGGGTAGTATAGACATTCCCATTTTCCACCTGGCTGCATTCATTTTGGACTTCTGTTTTCTCTCTGGATGCACTCATCTTGGATTTTTTTGGTTTTGGTCATTCCTCCCTGTTGAGTACCTTCTCCTTCCCCTACATATTCATCATCTGTCTTTATGTATTCTCTTCCCCCATCAGATTGTAAGTTTCTTGAAGACAGAGATTGTCTTTTTCATATTTATATCACCAGAGATTAACACAATGCTTGGCACATAGAGGGCACTTAAATATTCGTTGAATCTATCACTCTACTAAGTGTATAAATGTATTGTGTGAGTATGAAAGTATGTGTACATGTTTGTGTGTGTGTGTATCTATCTGCCCCCAGAGAATGTTAATTTCTTGAGGGTAGATATTTTACATCTCCAGACCTAATGCAGTGCCTAACATCTAGTGGATACTTAAAAAGTGTTTGTTGACTAATCAGTTTACTAGATTTATCTCCCCAACTAATCTTTCCTATATAATCTAAAGCAGTGCCTTCAGCTGAGAGGGTTAGATGAGGGTGGAGCAACTTCTAGGGATGAGGGACAACCCATTCAAAGGCATGGGCATAAAAATGGGTCATGGAATAACGTGTATGGAGTTGGATTGAAATGATTGTATTATGTTCTGAAACAGTTTGTGGAAGTTAGATGCAAGTTCAGCCAAATTGTATGAAGCACCAGAGCAGAGGCAAGAAGAAAAACAATCTTCAGACTCAGGAGTGACTGAACTTCCAATTACACCTCAGATACTTATGAGCTGTGTGACCATGGACAGGTCAGCTAGAAAACAATCATAATGTCTCAAGTTCCTATCTCACAGGCCTGTTGTGAGGCTCAAAAGAGAAAATACTTGTAAAGAGTTTGCAAAACTTCAAGCCTACATCAGTGTGAATTAATTAGTTAGCTTCCAGGCTGGACCAAGTTCTAGTCTGTTAAAGGACTTGTAAATGGCTCTTAACATCAGGTACTCCTGTTATTTCACTACCTTCCCCTAACACTTTCCAGGATCCAGAAAATCTCCAGAATTATTCAAGGTGATCTTGCATTCAGGCTCTTAGTATTGAGAGAAATAAAATGAAATATAATTTAATAGGGACCATATATCAACTTATTTTAAAAATCAATGGATTAGTAAAGTTGAGAGATGTATATTTTCATGTAGTCTAATAAAACTTTCTGCTCCAAATTATAATTAAGTGAAACAGCGTGTGTCTATGCTCCTTCATTGACATTTAGAATTTGTTATTGGGACCATAAATGCTTAATAATAGTGATGGTGATATTTAATGATAATAATAGTATTTATATGGTGTTTTTAAGGTTTGCAAAGCACTTTAAGTACATTATCTCATTTGAACCTCACAATGTCCCTGTGAAGCAGCTGCTGTTGTTATCCACGGTCTATTTTGTGACCCAAAATATGAGGAAGAATTAATTGATTAGCCTCTGTGTTACCAAACAGGTTTCAACCTACCTTTCCAAGCTTACTGCATACCAATACCCTTCCCAAAGTCAAACTGGCCTTTTCATTCCCTGTACATAATGCCTTATCTCTCATTTCTGTGTCTTTACATACAGTGTCCCTCATGTTTAGAATGCTCTCTCTCTTCCCCTCTGTCTCTGAGAATCTCAGGCTTCCTCCAAAACTCATCTCCAACACTGTCTTTCATTTTAAGCTTAGCAGCCCAAGGCCGGATTCACATCTAATGATGTCTAGTTTGAATCTGAAAATTCCAGTAGGATACAATTAATACACCCCACCTACAGTTATCTATTTGGAATCAAATTGGCTTTTCAGCGGGTTTATCATAGTCTGAACTGATCCCCCAAGGGTCAAACTAAAATTGATCCCCCTAGTGTCCAACTAAAAATAAACTGCTAGGTCCCATTGTATTGTAAAATAATCCCACCCACACATTTTCCCCTTTACCTCTGATTTTTGTTAGAATGTCCTTGTAATTGGTGAAGAAGAGGAAAACTGCAACCACAAACACCCAAAAAAATGGTATGATTATCCCAGAAGAGGTCTCTGGAGCATCTGAAAAAATCAGATCTCAGAGTTATAGGCAGCTGATGCCTTACTGATTAGAGCTAAATTCTAATTTAACAGATGAGGAAACAGAGGCCCAAGCAGTTCTGGTGCTTTGCCCAAGAGCCACACATGGTGGACCTAGAACCCAGAAATCCTAATTTCACAGTACCCTGATTCTCTAGTTGGAGCACTGGTCTATGCAAACAGATGCCCTACTCTCCACTGCATTGCTGTTAGCACAGCAAGGAAGCCAGCCTACAGGGCCAGAAAAGGAGCTGCTGTGATTTTGCTTTGACCAAATGGAAGCTATCTCCAACAACTCTAGTGAGGAGAGAGAGAGGTTGTAGTTACTGCCTGTTGACCTGAAGCTGGCTCTTTTCTTCCTAAAGATTAGCAGTTCAAGAAATAAGGAGATGATTATTGAATTGGGTTGGGATAAGGTTGAAAGAAGAACAGTTAGTAGGGAGTCAGGATGGCAGGACAGACCTTGGTTCCTTGAATGTGTTAGTCCTGCTCTATGTTGTATGCTCAATGGTATAAGGACCCTTGTATTCCATCTACCCTCCTCCATGGGCTATTACCGAATAGGCATGCCCTGTAAGAGGCATGGCAGAATCAGCATTGCTGAGAGTAGAATTTTACAGATAGATTGTAGAGCCAGAAATGACCTTAGAGTATCTGGTTCCATTATTCTATGGATTAGGAAGTTGGAGCCCAGAGAGGTTAAGTGACTAGCCTAGAGTCACACAGCTAGTGTCTGAGGCAGGATTTGAACTTATGGATGCCAAATTCAATGCACCGCTCTGTGTTCTAACTCTCTCTTGCCCCCATGTTGGTAGATGCTCCCAAAGCACATGTACTGTTGTGTAGCCCACAATTCAGAAGTTCGGGGCCAAGGATGACAAATTGCTCCTGTCTATATCATTAGACAGATAGGTAAATAGCAAGCATTCAGGTGGCACAGTGGATAGAGTTCCAGGCCTGGCATCAGGAAGATTCATCTTCCTGAGTTCAAATCTGACCTCAGATACTTATTAGCTATGTGGCCCTGGGCAACCCTGTTTGCCTCAGTTTCCTCATATGTTAAATGAACTATAGAAGTATATGGCAAACTACTCCAGTATCACTCCCAAGAAAACCCCCAAAGGAATCACAGAGTCAGACATGACTGGAAAACAACTGAACCACAACAATATGTGCCAGTCCCTGTGCTAAGTGCTGGAGAGAGAGAAATATAAGCAAAAAGGAAGACAGTCCCTATCTTCAAGACAATATCCATTACCCTCTAGTGGAGAAAGAAAACATATAAAGGGAAGCTTGAAAGGGGATGGGGTGAGGGGAAATACAGCATGACAAACATATCACAAGAGAAGGTCCTAGGTGATAAGAAAAGTTCCACGGTGAAAGGGCAGCTGAGTCATGATTCAAAAATCCTTAGAAATCAAAGCATGACTGGGGAATGGAGCATGGTCAGCCTGAACCTGCCCCCAAAACAGAGGCCCCAGAAGGAATTCACCATTGGGAGAAGAGGGACTTTGACCACTAAAGAGAAGGTGTGATCAGCTTGGGAGCAAATGAAGCTACATCAATGTGTGCCTTTGTTCAGTCTGCTTCTATGGGTTCACTGGAAATGATGAGGCCAATGGACAAACAGCAAACACAATCCCATTACAGCAATAGGGAATCTAAAGATCTCCAGTCCCAGTGTAAAGCCCCAGAGTCTCAGTACCCTTGAATGATAGGAAGGGGCACCTTGATCTATTGGAAAGAGAATTGGATTTGTATTCTGAAGATACTCTTGAATCCAGACTCGGTCGCTTTAAGACTAGAGAATTTCTGGAGTCTCTTCCATTGTTAAGATCCTACATGTTCTGATAGTGAAATGTGGAACATTATGACACATAACTGTGTGAGACATTTGGAGGTGTCTAGCTCTCCCTTTCTTCTTAGGACCTACAGTTTACTCTTTCTGGGCTAGTTCTGGTATTTAGGGAGTGAACTGACCTGCCCAAAAAACCTGTGCTTCCTTCCCTTGCTTGAGGAGGGGGTTCCAAATGAAGCAAGAGATGTTTTCTTTTAAAGTGGCTTGCAACATGATTGACATTTCTACAGAGAACAGCCCATTGTCCTGCTGCTTAATGATTTTTGAGGCTGGTAACAAGGGCATCCCATAAATGTTCTTCCATTGTGCCTGAGGCTTTGGATACCAGCCGGCAGATGTGCATGTCAGCCAAAGTCTCTTGCTTCCCTCAAAGTTGGTTTGTATGTGAGGGGCTGAACCTGTTCCTAGGAGAGAGAAACAAAACAAATTAGAGGTTATTTCCATGCACAGAGAATGATTCTTAATTTCTATGTTCATTTTGCATCTGTTAAAAATCGGAAAATATAGTGTGATAAAAGTGCATATATCTATACCTTGGGTGAAGTCATATATGGCATATTTATCCAATGGAGAAGGTAGCATTTTTTAATTTAAATAGGAATTGAATAAGTGCCTGCTATATGTCAAGCATGGTACTAGGTGCTGAGAACACAAAGCCCAAATCCTGTAAGTCCCTGTCCTCAAGAAACATACAATGGAAGAGAGGTGGGATAAGAAGACAACAGGTACACAGATAAATAAAATATAGACAAAGAAATTTTAGGGAGACGGAGAGGGCATGAGAAACAAATGACAAATATAGCTAATATTTTGAAATAGTATTGATTTGTAAAGAGATCACAGCAGGCAAAAATGGTGACGTAAAATGAAACAAATGAATTATAAAGCCCTTTACTAGAATTCCAAAAATCACCTGCACAAATACAAAAGTGGCCACTGTGTGTAAGAAAGGCCAGGGAATTGGGTGAACTGGGCACCTAATATGAGTCAACAGTCAGATGCTGAGTCAATCAATGTACAAATATTAATTAAGCACTTATGATACTATGATAGCTACCCTGCTAGGTTCTGGTGAAACAAATATACTGAGTGAAATGAGACAATTCTTACTCCTAAGGACCTTACATGTTATTAGTAGAGACAACATGCACATACACAATAAATAAATGAATGAGTGAATAAGTAAATGGGTGGATAAATAAATAAACAAATGAATGAATGAATGAACTAATTAATTAATTGAAAATAAATAGCAGGAAGCTAAACATTATGCAATCTGGAAGGGAGGGCAGGCATCATTCGCAAGATGATACTTGAAAGAAGGGGCTCTCTGAGAGACAAGTGAAAAGAGAACACATTCTAAGAATGAGAGATGGTCATCTCTCACGTGCAGAGGCACAATCAGACTCTCTGAAATTGTTCATTCTGGTTGGTAAATTTCAGGAAAAGTTTCAACAAATGGGGGTATATGAAAGGACTGTCCAGGGTGATAAGAGGAAAATGGTTTTAAGAAACTGAAGAAAAGACATAGGGGGATCAAAATCATTGCTTTCAAACGCTGGAAGGGCTGAGCCATTAAAGAGTATTTTGGCTTGTGCTTGGCCCCAGCAGCATGAGCAATAGGGGGAAGTTATATAGAGGTAGATTTCAGAAAAGTTTTATAACAATGCAAGCTGTCCAAAAATTGACCAGACTGCCTCATTTGGAAGTGAGGTCTCTTTTCCTGATGATATTTAGGAGAATGGATGGTCCCTTATCAGGAACATTATAGAGATGATTCATGTACAGGTAGAGTTTTGGAGGTTTCTTTCCAATGTCCCTGACATTCTGTGATTATACACATGTATATCCATGTACATTTGTGAGCACACGCACTAGAAAGGCAGACTGTGAGTAAAAACATGGCTATCTATGTCTAATTAGGTTTCTCTACAAATTGTGTTGCTGTGTATGGACAGAGTTATCAAATCTCATGTTATACAAATAACAACAGGGTCCCTAAAGCCTTGGCTTGACAATCTCTCATCTTCTCATCTCCACGTTCATACAATATATGAGCTTCCTGAAATTTGAAGCTCTGTTATATTACATAGAAAGGAGTAAGTAGGGATATAATACTATACCCTTCTCCCTTTCCCTGGGAAAAGCTTTTTGCAGATTGAACATGTTTCCTCCGAGTTGAAATTGAGGGAGATTGTGGTCTTTGTTACTTCACTTCATTAGTCCTTTTCCTTCAAGTGATCACTTTTTCTCTCCTCCCTTTTGCAACCATGCACCAGGGCATATGTACTTGTTACCTCCACTGACCCTTCAACACCATGCAATGTGACTTTCAACCTCCACATGTAACTGAAGCTGTGCTCTTCAGACATTTTCTCAATCCACAACCTATATATTTTTATGTATTGACCATCCTATCCTCCCAGGTACCATTTTTTTCATAGTTGGATCTTTGTAGTATCTCCCCTCTCCTCGATCTCATTTTCAATTATCTTTTTCTTTAGTATTGAAGTGCCCCAGAGTTCTTACTAGGTCTTCTCTCTATATACTCCCTTCTCCTCACTACATTTCATCAGTGCCCATGAATTAAATTGTCACTCTATTTAAAGGACATTTGAGAATACACATTCCCAGACCTCATCTCTCTTCCAAGCATTTGTCCCATATCACATACAGACATCTCCATCTGGATGTCCCTTAGGAATGCCAAGCTTAACACATCCAAATCAGAATTCATTTTTCCTGTAAACACACCCTTATCACTAACTTCTCTGTTTCTATCAAGAGTGCCATTCTTTCTAGTCAACTAAGTTTGGAAACTCAGTCTCTCTATCATTCTCTGTTCTTCCCTTTCATTCTCCACCTACATCCAACCAGTCACCATTTTTTTCTACTTCCATGACATCTCTTTCATTCATTCATGTCTCCATCTTCCCATGGCCTCTACCCTGCTTCTGACCCTTATCACATCTTGCCCCCCAGATTTCTCTCCTCTTCCAATCTCTTCCCAATTCAATTTATCCTCCATACAGCTCCCAAAATTCAACTCCTAACATGGAGATCCAGACATGTCATTCCTCTCATCATGAAATTACTTTTTACTTTGTATATAAATTATATTTAATTATCAGTATAATTGTGGCAGTATGTAAACTACCTGAGGTCAAGGTTGGTTTAATTTTTGTCTTCAGGGGATCTTTAAATTGATGACACAAGCCATGAGCATAATTATCCATCAGTTTAGTGCATTAGCTAAAATACCATTTCAATAACTGCTGGAAATTCACCATGATGGACCATTATTCTCACTCGAAGTGGTTTCCCAGAAATATCACCACAGTGAATCTAACTTAAGTACTTGCTTTGGATTGCATTATATTTCCTCAGTTGAACTACTTGTCCCCAACTGGAAGGGACCATTACTTTCCAGAATACTGATCTTCATCTTTGAATTGCTCCCTGCTTTTGATGCTCTGACCTGGAAACAAGACAACATTGCCTTTAACATTAGATGTCCCTATTTTGTCCTACTAGTAGGATAGGGCTGCCTGTATTCCCCAGAAGGAAATTTCTCTATCACTGTTGTTTCCACGTAAGGACTCCACCACCTGCCACAAACTCACCTGCCACAAGTACTTGGAATTCTGCTTCATGAGAATAGATGGAGCTTCTAAATCGACACAAGTACTTCCCCTCATCAGATGGATGGATGTTGCTCAATCTCAGGGCCACATTCCCACTGGAAATATTCTCTCGAAGGAATTTCGTTCGTTCTTTATATTCTGGAAGTTGATGTTTCACTTGATTCTGCTTATCTTTATAGTGATGAATTAGACCTGAATGTTTCTCATGGAACCACACCACCTCCATATCAGCAGCATCCTTCTGGGGACAGAGGCGGCAGTGGAATGTAGTCTCTCCACCCACCAGGGCTGTGATTGGCTCTTGTGGTCCCAAAACAGTGAACTCTCCTGGAGAATAGGGACAGAGTCAGAAGGAAGCCAGAACTAATCCTAGGACAGGGGCAAGATAAAAAGTAGTGGAGTGTGCGGAACGCATAAAGTCAAAGGTGGTTATTTTTCAATATGGAAAATACTTAGATACAACATAGGGAAATCTCCACCTTTTGTAGATTACAGAAATATAAGAGCAACAGTATGAAGGACCTTCAAGGTCATTGAATGTACTCCTCCCCACCCCATCCCAAGCAATCATCTTCTCCATAGTTATCTCTGAGACACAATCATCTAGCCCCTGCTAAAAGATCTCACTGGTTAGGGAGTTCAAAACCTTATTGTTATCAGTCAACCAAAGGAGGAGAGAAAAGTGGATCAAGACAACAAAATAAAAAACAGTAGCCTTGAAATCACTGGTCCAACAAGATACTATCAGTGAGTTTAAAAATCCAGACTGATTGTGGTGAGAAGGAAATCAACTAATGTTGATAACTTTGATTTACTTTTGGTTTGATTATAGCATTAAGCTCCCTTCTTTAGGAAAAGCTAGATCTAACAGCTACACCAGACTAACATAGATAGTCTCTGAAATCTATATTATCAATAGATTTAATGAAGAGATAGAGAAGATTTTATCATTTAGTAGCAAATAATTTAGAGTAAGATATAATAAATAATCTTAGGATTACTCTTTTTAAAAAGCTTGGTTTCCCTTTCTGGTAGGAAAAGTTTTTGACCAGAGGCTTAGTTCCCCTTTCTGGCAATTGGAGAATAGTTAGCCAGAGGTTTACTTCTTTTTTCCAGCCTTAGCAGATAAGCTTCCTTGTAATTTCTTGAACTAGAATCTAAATTAAATAATGAAATCTTCTAAGGAAGATTGAAGTGGGGGGGGGGGTGGAAATTAACTGTTAACTACTGACCACAGTTTTCCCTTTCCCAGTAGTATTTCTGGTTACAAAAGGTACTATCTCTAAGGAAAAGTGGGATTAAATATTAAGGATTCTGGATGGCATTAAGAAAGGCTGGGAGAAACTAGATATTAAATAGATGACTTGACTTGTCCAATTGAATTATGTTCAAAACAATTTTTATTACTCTTTTCTCCTATAAAAATCCCCCCCCCCCCCAATAAATCACTCCTAGTCTCTGACATTGGAGAAGTTAGGTGAACTAATTTGATATGTAAATGCTATCTTTGCAAACTAAAATATAGATGGTTTAGTAACTGTACTCAGTTTCCTTTTTATCTCAGACAACTTAACAGTGGGTTTTTTTATCAACAACATGCTAAAAATTCTTTTTACTGAATTGACTGATCATTGTTAGTTCAATGCAAAAAATAGTCAGAACAGTTGACAGAACAAGCTAGTTAATTTACTAAAAGAATTAAAATTGAGCATGAATACAAAGTAAGTCAAGCACTCTAATAAAACAGGTCATTTTTTCTGTGAGATAGGTTCTTTTGAGATTCAAATTATCCGACCCATCACCCAAACTCCCTCCTAAAATGAAAATAAGGAAGTACGATGGAACTTTTTAAAAATATCTGTCTTCATCTTATACCATATAGCATGTTCTACCATGAAAAATAATAGAAGATAATAGATGGAGTCATCTTTCACAGATGTAGCTTGGCTAAGTAAGGATCCTTAACCAAATAAGAAATAGGCGAAAGCACAAAAGATTAAATACGTAATGTATTATGTGAAATTGAAAAACTTTAGCACAAATAAAATTAATGCATCTAGTATGTAAAGAGAAATAATCAACTATCTCTGGTAAAAGTTTTCTATCCAAAATATATAGGGAACCAACACAAATACATAAGACTAAAAACCATTGTCCAATAGATAATTGACCAAAGGATACTAACAAAGAATTCTTGAAAGAATTGGCAATTATAAACAATTTTATGAAAGACTGCTCAAAATCAATAATAACAAAAGAATTGTATATCAATGCAACTCTGAGGTTTCACCTGACCCCAAACAAATTGACTAAGAATACAAAATATATGAAAAGGTAATGCTGGCTTTCAAGAAAATATACCCATTGATATGCAGTGAGTGGAGGTAGTGAATTGATCCCACACTCTGGAAAGTAATTCAGAATAATGGTTTAATAAAATAACTAAATGTCTGTACCTTTTGATCCAGAAGAAACGCTACTTCCATATTTCAAGCAGATAAAAGTCCCACGTTGACCAAAAGTGTCACAGAAGTACTTTCTGAGGTGGAAAAAATCTGGGGGGAGAGGGACAAAGTAAGTATCTGTGGGTTAGGGAAGAATAAAGCAAATGGGAGTTCATGAATATAATGAAATTGTAGTTGTTGAAAACAATAAATACAAGAAAATAAGAGAAAGATGTAAAGAATTGTATAAACTGATGCATTGTGACTTAAGTAGAAGCAAGAAAATAATGTACACGGATGAGAGCAAGGTAATAAGGAAGAATGATAAAATGAAATTAAGTTCTTTATTTACAGTGCCCTGGATCTGACCCAGGGAAGAGTAGAAAAATGGAACTTTGCTCCCTTCTCCATAGAGATGAAGGACAATGGGTGTGAAATACATTATGTTTTACCAGATATACTTAATTGTATGGCAAGGAGGCATAAAGGAGAGACAGTTAGGGTTAGAGCCAAGAAAATCTGACTTGGAATCCTGTCTCATATATTTACCAGCTGATTGAATCAGAAAAAGTCACTTTCCTTCTGTGTCTCAGTTTCTTTGTCAATAAATGTGAATAATAAAAAATAGCCCCTACCTCAAAAGGTTGTTGAGAAGATCAAATGAGATATGTGTAAAGCACTTCGAAAACCTACAAATGCTACACAAATGTTAGATATTGTGTGTTGACTGGTTTTTTTTTTTTGAAGGGACACTTATGTGGCACCAGTGGATAGAGTACTTGACCTGGAAACAGGAAGCCTTGAGTTCAAAGTCAACCTCAGATACTTACTGGCTGTGTGACCCTGGGGCAAGTCACTTAACCCAGTTTGCCTCAATTTCCACATTTGGAAATGGCAAAACACTGCAGTATCTTTGCCAAGGAAACCTCAAATGTCTTGAAGAGTCAGACAGGACTAAACAAGGGTTTTGTGAAGGGTTTTTCTCTCCCACTCTTTGCCTTTTTTTTTAAAAAAAAATCTTTGCAATTACAGAAAGCTTTCGTGGTTTAGGACTGGAGAGTAAAGGAATATATTAGCAAATACAAGTGACATATAAATCAAAGGCATTAATAAAAACAGATAAGTGAAACATCTGTTTTGAAACCCAATGGTTGAACCAGAGACAGATTTGTAAAAGACACCCATTCTAATGGGTATAATCTCAGCTGCTCAATTAGAAGTTCTATCAATTTTAAATTTAACTAACATAATAAAAACTAGAAAGCTTTCTGAGGAATAACTGGTTTTTCTATTGAGAGAAGGGGTCGTAATAAAAGACCCCTATAATAATAACTAGAAATTTTATAGACATTGAGATGTATAAAGCACTTTGTATATGTTAGCTTCATTTCATCTTAACAACCGCACTGTGATAAAGGTGCCATTATTAGGCCCATTTTGCAGTAGAGGAAACTAAGGGTGGGGGGATTTTTGGTGATTTTCCCAGGGTCATTGTTTTCAACTATTAAATGTCTGATTCGGTACTTGAACTCATGTCTTCTATACTCCAAGTCCAGCACTTTATTCACTATGCTCCTGAACTACCAAATGCATTAATTTGTAGCTTGAGCAAGACCTTCTTTCCATATTAATTTTGTGTTTGCCTGGGCCGTAAAAAGAAAGAATGAGACAAAATCAGAAATCATGCCTTACCTTCCTGATAGGTAAATATATAGGTCTCACATTCTCCTTGTTACCTGGCCAGACAAATCCTAACTCTACCTGACCTTGGCTGATTAACAGGATGCAATGATTATCGGGTTAGTAGAATAAAGTAAGGCTATTCCTTCTCATTGGCTTAAGCAGATTGAGAAAGTGAGTAAATTGCAGGTTGTTGTCATTAAAATATATGTGTGTGTGTGTTCTCCTGTATGTGTGTGTGTATACATATGTATAGCTTCTACACATGAGAAGACAGAAGGAATTTTTGAATGCAGATGGACTCACAGCTGAAAGCACAGAAATATAGACCAACTGAGAGAAGTCAACTACAAGAAAAGCAAGCAGGAAATCAAGTGTGAGACAGAACCAAAGTTAGATTAAGGAAAGGTAGAAAACAGTCAAGAATCTGTGAAAAGAGCACCAAATTCTACCTATGAATTTTTGTCTTTAAAACTGATTCTATCTACAAGGCTAGCTGCTTTGTGTATTATATTTCTTGGTTTTAAGAAAGCCTTTGATTTTTTAAAGAATGTATAGAAAACCAAAGAATTCTTCCACCTCATCATACCAATAGCTTAAACCTGATAAGGCAAACCAAGCAAGTAAATAATTGCTTCCACCTTGTGGGTGTAAACTATAATCACAGACTGTTATTTAGAGAGATCAAAATAGAATCTGGAAAGTGAAACAAACCTCACCAGCAATACCACCATATGTTCAAACTAGTTTTTTGACAGTATGTAGATATAGCCAGTTTTTTTGAAGATAGTTATTGCTTGATTGTATCACAGACAAGGCCATACTGATTTTGAGATGAAGAATGAAAAGTAGTTGACTTTTAAAAATTAAACTCTACAAGATTAAGACAAAATGACCAGAAGATTAAACAATGATTCCATTAACAAATATTCATTAAGAACCTACAATAGAAGCCCATCAATTGAGGAATGACTGAAAAAAATGATGGCATATGAATATAATAGTATATGAGTGTGTTGGGGAAAAAAAGACAAGTATGATGAATACAGAGAAGTATAGAAAGACCTACATGAACTGTTAAAGAGTAAAGTAAGCAGAACCAAGAAAATAATATACACAGAATACAACAGAGTCCATGGAAAGACCAATCACCCCAAAGCAGTCAAAAGTGACTGTTGCAAAATTAAAAAAAAAAAACAATCATAGTCCCAAAGAAGAGATGTGAAAAAATAATTTTTCCCTCTCCTGTCCAGAGATGGGTGGTCCATAAGTGAAAAACACTATATATTTTCAGTGTCTTTCAATTTATGACCAGTTTTGCTGATTTATTTCTCTGCTTTTTTGTCTTTAAAAAATATTCTTTGTTTTATGGATAGCATTATGGGAATGGGAGAAAAAGAACTGTAAAAACAAAAGATAGGAAGGCAATATAAATATAAAAGCTAGAGATATCAGCATAAGTTTTAAAAAAAGAATGTACCATGTACAGAACCATTCCCAAAATCTAAATAAGAGAGAATCTCTGCTCTTTTGTCTCTCAGCACTCACAAAAGGACAAGCTCACAGAATCTGAGGGTTGGAAGGGACCTTGGTAGCTATCTGATCCAACTAATACATGAAAGGAATCCTCACAATAATATAGGGGTAAGGGGATTGATTGATTTACTAAATTAAGTCACACCACATAAAATCAGTAATCAGCTGGCCAATCAATCAGTAAGTGCACAGAATCCTTGGAAAGGAAATATGTTTAAAATATATATATTTTATTATTTATCTGTATACATCTCATATATGTATGTATATATTAAATTATATATGTGCAACATGTATAAAAATCATGCTTAAAAAGACCAAGGAAAGTTGGTCACATCCCAGGGGCTGTCAGCAAGTTATTGAGGCAGTTTAGAACTAAACTCTTTCCAGACATTGGAGTGTGACATTCTATCTCAGCCCCCTGACTAGCCAGCGTCATGCTTTGTCAGACCCTATGGGTCTGTTTATTTGCTGTTTAATCATGTTGACTAAGACCACTATACACTAATGTTGCCTAAGAGCATCTCCATCTCAAGTTAAGAATGACATCTTCTTACATAGAAAATAAGGTTCTTGTCTCCATAGATTTCAAATAGAGATGTTCTTAGGAAATCATTTGAACTTGGTTCATCTTTGAATCATCTTTGAATGGTATGTAAAACCATCAAATAGAGAAACAATTAAAGAGAATATGGCCAAAATGGTATACAGACTGGAGCCTGTTACCTACCTTAACATGAACTGAAGGAATGAAAAAATTCACACAGTCTTGAAGTCCCTCAGATCTCAGGCATTTAAGAGCTATTGCACTATGCTATCAGACAAACGATTGACATAGTATTTTTTTGTTGGCTTTAAGACCTGGGGCATCGTGACAATGGTGGTGATTTTTGTTTTAAATTTGTTAAAAAGCAATGAATCATGGCCTTTCAAAATTAATCCTGGTGAGGAATTGCTATTTAAATTTCAAGATTAACCTTCCTTCCCCCCACCTCCATGAAATTAAAAGTACAGTGTTTCCTCCAAGGTGCAAATTAATCATATTTGGACTCCACCACCAAATTCAAAGGAATGTCATTCTATATCTATCATGTTACCAGAATTGAAAGGTAGGAGACAGTTTATTTTGAGAGGCTGAAAGGAGGCAGTAGGAAAAGGGGTCTTTTTTTGTGATTTCTGATCAAAGAAACCACAAAAATGATCCCTCTCTTCAGCAGAATAATCTTTTTACTGTATAATTGTGACACTATTCCACTGACTACAATGACTTAAACCTCTTCTCTCTTTCAGGCTCCCACAAAACCACTACCATCTGAACTGAAGACTTCACCTAATACTTCTCAAATAAGTCATTAACTATAAGCTTTCTCTCGTTCCTTTCTCCTCAACTCACAAACTTTGGATATCATCTTATATACTCTCTTCCTTTGTTCTAGGTTCTGATGAAGAGGTGGCCCTTCTTCTTGCCAAAACCAACCTTTCTCCAGGTACTAGATCAAGCCCAATCCCTCTCATCTTTTCTGGTAAATTTCTCCCAATATCATCACCCTGGAATTTTAATCTTCAATCTCTCCTTCCCTACTGATTACACCCCTACAAACACACCAAATTATTCCCTATCTTTAAAAACTTTCCTGTGATCCTATCATACTTTTAGTCTATCATCCTCTATCTTGCCTATATATTTCAGCTGAGTTCCTTGAAAAAAAAAGCTGTAGATAATATCTCTATTTCTTCTCTCTCTTTCTCTCTTTTTCTAAACTCTGTCTAAAACTGCCAAGAACCTTTTTTAAATTGACAAATCTAATGGCTTCTTCCTAATTCTTATCCTGCTAGACCTACCACATTTGACACTTTTATCTAGCCTCACTTTCTGTGTTTTCACTATTGCACTGTCTTATGTCTCCTTTTATCATTCTGATGAATTATATTTCCCAACCTTCTTTAGTATTTGATCATTATCAAATATCCTGTCCATTGATTGTATGTGTTCTCCAAGGTTCTGTTTTGTGCCTTCTCTTTTCTCTGTACACTCTCACCTTGAGCTCATTAGTGCCAATAGATTTAATTATCATCTGTATTCAGAATACATATATGTGTGTGTAATATATGTGTAACATATATGTATGTACATAAATGTATGTTAGCATAGATGAGAGTGTGTATACATACCAAACTCACTATTAGGAATTTTAAGCTGGATATACTATAGGTACTTCAATCTCAGCATGTCCAAGCCTGAACTCATTACCTTTCTTCTCAAAATCCACCCCTCTTACTATTATTGAGGGCACTGCCTCATCCTTATAGTCAAAGAATGAGAAAACTTCAGTATTATCTCTGACTCCTCTCTCATCTATACTATATATCTAGTTATTTTCTAAATCTTGTTTGCCGCAATATCTCCTGCATATGTCCCTTTCTCTTTACCCAAACAGCCACCATCTTAATTCAGGTTCTCATCATCTGAACTCTTTCAACAGCCTCTTTGATTTCTCTGCCCCAAGTATTTCTTAATTTCATCCAGTCATTCACCAAATTAAAGCAAATTCTAAAGGGAAGGACAAGTTTGAGGGAATAGGAGGCAGTGGATTAAAAGACAATGAAGAGCGATTCCAAAAGGTGGAAAAGATGGGAAGAACTTTGTAGGGAATGAGGCATCATAAAGCATGTAAGGAGAACAGAGATTGCTGGGGACCATGAAGGGTACCATGATCATTACCTAGGGGTGTTATGTTAAAATGATGACAGAAATTAGGAGATGATGTCTGATACAGAGTACACTGTGAAAAATTCGCTATTAGGGAAAAAGAGGAACACCAATGAGGCAAAGGATTGATTACCTAAGTGCTGTTTCTGCCAGGAATTGTAGGAACAGGGCACCAAAAGGCAGAGGCAACTGGTTGCACCCAGTTATCAGTAAATTTCAAGTTTTAGCTAAAGTTCACACCTTCATTTCACAAGTGATGTCTTCACAATAGACATCAACGCCAGCAGTCACAAAATCTCCATAAATGGTCCAGTTTCAAGGAAAGAGACTTTGCAAAGTCCCTCTATCTTGTTAGACTACATGACCCAATTTGGAGTAACCTGTCCTCGTCTTCCTAACCTCCACTTACATCACCTCTCCATGTGTGGACATGGTAAGGGAACATATTCATATATGACTGTGCTATAAAGAAAATTCATGAAAAAATGTATTTTTTAAAATGCAGTAAACAGAGAGGGAAACAAGTTTTCTTTTGATGACCATTATTCCCCCTTGAGGGTATAATTTGAGATTATTTTGAACTGGATTGAAAAGTTAGGGAGGAGGAATCAGAGTCCATTGATCCTAGACCCAGCACCCTTGAAGATAAAATGAATGAGACAGACTGATAATGCAGTACGTAAAAGCAGGGAAAGGTCACTTTGTCCAGGGCAGCTTTATACATGAAATGGAATCTTATCTGGGTCCTGAGAGACAAGTAGGGCTGGAATCTAAATTGGAAATGTGACTATACCTAATTCTTCCCAATATCCTCTGATCTGAAACATTCCACCACTCCAAGAAAGGGTGACAAAGATGCCTAGAAAAACCAATAACAGAGATGACCAGGGGCAAGGAAATCCTTCCCAGAAGAAGCCAGCAAAGAGCGCAGGGCCTCAACACCAAGGTCCCACCTACCTGAGAGAAGCCAGGGGAGCTGGAACAGGAGAATAAGGGCCACTTCCCTAGGAGAGAGAGAAATCATCTTGTGCAGTTCCACTTTGGGAATTCCAGCTTTTCCAGTTGCTCCCAGTGGGACTTTGGACCAATCACTTAACCCTTCTGAATTTTCATTCATTCCAGGGGAGGCATTAATGTAAAGAGCTCTGACATCTCTTCCAACTTTTAATCTAGGATCTTATCTATTTCTGAAACCTGTCCACATTTAAGGACACAATGTAAGTGATGAGGTCAAAGAACTGCCTGGCTACCTGAGTCACAAAAACTACGACCCTTTTCACAAGAGCCACTTTCAGGGCTTGAAAATCTTGTTTTCTAAAACTGTCGTCTGATCCATCAGGAAATGAAAGTGAAAGAGTTCAACTTTAACCTTCCTGATGATTGAGCCTCTCATGTGACAGAGTACTCATAATAATTACAGTAACAGAGTGTAACTAAGTAGAAAGTTAGGTGGTATAGTAGAGTAGAGCACTGGGCTTGGAGCCAGGAAGACCTGAGTTCAAATCTCATATTAGACACTGACCAGTTGTGTGTCTCTAGCAAGTCTTTTTACCTCTCATCCTCAGTTTCCTCAAATGTAATATGTAAAACCTACCTCCTGGGGTTGTTGAGAGTATTGAATGAGATAATATTTATAAAGTTCCTGGCACATGGTAGATGCTTAATAAATGCTTGTGCTCTTTTCTTCCCCAAGCTGGAGTTAACTTTTGTCAGGAGAAAAATCCATTCTGTGTATTCTCCACTTAGCCAATGTCAGAGATCACGGATTTTTAGAATTCCTAAAATACAGGTCCAGCCATGTCAGTCTCCTGCCCAGAAACCTCCAGTGGATCCCTATAAACTCTAGGGTTAAACATTAAGTCCTCTTTTTGACATCTAAAGGATTTAACAGCTTGACTCCAATGTCTTTGCTTGTTATCTTAGACATTATCCCCCTGTTAATAGGTACCAAATAGCTACTAAACAGCTTAATAGGTACCAAATTAAAAAATTTTCTTCTTGATCTCTAGAGCAAGAGTGTGAGGTATTATGTGTAAAAGAAACTGCTTCCCCCACCAAATAATAAGACAGAAGTCACAAAATTAAAACTCTTCTGGTGATGGGGCAGAATTTTAAATAAATCAGTGTATTTTCTAGAAGAAAAAACTCCGAATTTTACTTGTGTGTCTGTGTGTGATTATTGTCCCTTATTCTCAAAGAGTACCAAAATGACATCACTATGTTAGAGTCAAATTACAATGCTTCCATCTGTAGCTGATCAGACCAATATGAGATCTGAATGCTCTACCATAGGTTGAATATAAATAATCCATGTGAACATTTGGAGTGAGTTCTCTAAATTTGTGTGTCTCATGTTTCTGTTGAGTTATTTCAGTTCTGCTTTGCTCATAAAGTGCAGCACTTTCTCTGATGTGGGCATGCCATGCTGGGCAGTCCTATGCCAGTGTCTCCCACATCAAATAATCAATTCTAAAGTTCTTAAGAGAAACCTTGAAAGTGTCCTTGTATTGCTTCTTCTGACCACCATATGAGCTCTTACCCTGTGTGGGTTCTCCATAAAATAATCTTCTAGGTAAGTTTGTTTGACAAGTATGCTTGGCATTTGGACAATGTAGCCAGCCCATTGTAGCTGTGCTCTCTGCACTAGAGTCTGAATGTTTAGCAGTTTAGTTTGCATAAGGATCTCAGTGTCTGATACCTTATCCTACCAGGTGACCTTCAGAATCTTTCAAAGACAATTCAAATGGGAGCTATTCAGTTTCCTAGCATGACACTGGTAGACTGTCATCAATGTGCCAACAGAGGACAAGCTTATAATGCTGGGAGATGTTAATGCTAGAATAAGCTCAGACTACCAGACATGGCAGGGAGTCCTTGAGAGGAATGAAGTTGGAAACAGCAACAGCACTGGTCACTTACTGCTGAAGACTTGTGTATCTCATGACCTTCTTATCATCAACATTGTCTTCCATTTACCTAAATGCAATAAAACTTCATGGATGTAACCTCACAGCAAACACTGGTATTTAATAGACTATGTGATTGTAAGGAAAGAGACAGACAGAATGTGAGAGTAACGAAGACAATGAATGGCACAGAGTGCTGAACTGATCATAGATTTATCCTCTCCAACCTACATATTCACATTCAACAAAAGCCGTGGCCTCAAAGCAAAATGACTACCAGAAGAATTAGTTGTTAATAGATTAGAGTGCTTCTCTAAGTAGGAACAGGTTGTTGCTAATTTGGAGAGAAACTTGAGCCAACACACAGTTGGCAACAGTGAAGTAGAAAAGGAGTGGGAAGTTTTCAGAGATTTGGTATACAGCACTGCATTTGCTCATCTAGGTCAGAACACTTGCAAACACCAAGACTGGTCTGATGAAAATGATGGAGAAATTCTGAAGCTGCTAAATGAAAAACAAGAGCTCCATAGTATATATATGTATGCGAACATGTTTCTGTAAATATATGTCTACATACATATATCTTTATATATTAGATGCATTTTTGCATATATGTGTACATATATAGATAAACATGTGTGTTCATTCTATTGTGCATATATGTTTGTGTATTTATGCATATGTGCAAATGGTACATATGTACATATATACATTTTATATTTAGAGATATAGATATACGTATATAAATTTTTTTACTTGACCTGAAATTTCATTTGTATAAGGAACTTTGGGGTTTTGAGGAAGAAATTTGGTATACTCACCAGAGGAAATGTTTTACTTAATGGAGATTAGAAATACTATGTAGGTTCATCCCTGAAGTCTCACAATGACCCTTTGACCTCAAATTCCCCACTCTGGAGCTAAGAAAGAAACTTGTCCACAAAAACCAACCTGCTGTCATAGTTCAGTGCCCCTGCCCCTCTTTGAGGTCCCACTGTTATATTCCATGGTGCTCAGTCAAAGTAAGAACTTAGAAAGATCTTAGCTTTAAAAAGTCAAAGTCTCCCACTGCATCCTGGGCCATCTCCAGTCATCCTGATCTATATCTCACCCCTGAATGCAAATGACTCCAGAGGAGAAAGTGAGGCTGATGACTTTGTACATCCCTGCCTCACTTAAATCCAATTCACTTGCATGTCATGGCATCACCTCCCTGATGTCATGGTCCTCTTCAAGAATGAACAACTAATAAAAATAACAACAACTATACTCCATGGCATTTGATAGTAAGACTTTTAAATAAGCTGTTCCCTAGAAAAAAGCATTTATTGGCTAGAACATTCTACTACCCTTTGCCAAGCCTACATGGAGCATCCACTCTGTGTAACTATCTCTGCTCTTACACTATGTATATAAGTAATTCCTGTTCTTCTGCCAGCTCCATTTCAGGACTGACAATCAAAAGTGAAACTCCAGCTGGGACCTGACCTCTAACCTGGCCTCCCCAGTAATGGGTCTTTCTATGACAGAGACATAACAAACTCTTCTGCTTGAATGCCTGGCTTCAATTAGCTGCACAAAGAGAGAAAGCAGGGATTGAGAGAAAATCAGAAGAAGGCAAAAACATCAGGAAAAGCCACAAAAAAGAAATGAACATCAGGGAAATGAAGAAGGCAGTTGGACACTGCTGATGTTCACCTTCAAATCAAAGTTTCAGCAATTCAAAACCATATAGTGAAAAGGAGTCCATGATGCTAATGTTT
Source organism: Notamacropus eugenii (assembly GCF_028372415.1). Classification (NCBI taxonomy): domain Eukaryota; kingdom Metazoa; phylum Chordata; class Mammalia; order Diprotodontia; family Macropodidae; genus Notamacropus; species Notamacropus eugenii. The sequence goes on from NC_092873.1 coordinate 5,388,885, forward strand.
TTAGACAGAAAGAAAACTTCTCAGGCTAGGAATATAGGCCTTAAGCAAGAAAAAATATCAAAAGCAATGGAAAATGGAGAGAGAATATTAGACTACAATACCCAGAAGCATGTTCTCTAGAATGGGCTGCACTCATCCTCATGTGCGGATGTATATGCAAACCCTGGCCATGACTTTTGAGATCAGTGGAGTTTGTTTTTTCTCACTTCTGCTTCCTTTCCTGTAACATTTCCTAGTACTGTTCCAGCCCCACAGGATTCACCTGACATCCTGTTGCCACCCTCTGACTGCCCAGTTTCCCAAAATGGTATCCTAGGTAAGTCTTCTCTCTCTCTATGATATCCCCACAAATGAGGAGGAACAGAAACATATGTAATGATTCAGTGCTACTTATCCCCAGTGTTGGAAGGGGAATAACATGAAATAAACATGGAAAGGTAACCTTCAGCTAGATTGTGAAGAGTTTTATATGGTTATATTAGGAATTTGGATTTCATTCTTGGGACACTAGATGAGGATTCTTTTTTGTGCTTTTTTTTTCTTACAAATACTTTATTTTAAAGAAGCTGGTCCAAATAATATCCATCTATAAAACCCATGTCCCACTGTTTTTGATAGACTTAGTCCTCCACAGCAAGGCAAGAACCTAAAACATTTCTAAAGGACTCATGATGCAAAATGCCATCCACATTGGGAGAAAGAACTATGGAGTTAGAATGCAGAATGAAGCAGAATATTTTCTCTTTTGTTATGTTTAGTTTTGTTTAGTTTTACTCATGCTTTCTCCCATTCATTTTAATTCTTCTGTGCAATGTGACTAATATGAAAATGTGTTTAATAATAAAATGTATATGTAGAACCCATTTAAGATTGCATGCCATCTTAGGGAAGGAGGTGGGAGGGAGGGGGAGAAAATTTTAAAGCTATGGAAGTAATTGTTGAAAATTGAAAACAAATAAATAAATTTTTAAAAAGTAAATAAGATATAATTTATAAAACAAAACCCATGTCCTTGGCCAAAAGATATAATAAAATCAAGTGATAATAATAGTCTACTATATACATTTCTGTATCAATACCTCTATTAATCACAAGTGAGAAATTGATAGCTTTTCTGGGTTCTTCTGACAAGATTTAAAATCCTAAAATAGTTTGTCTCTTCAGTGAAGTCAGTCATGATTGTAGCCTGATCTATCATCTCCATTTTCAACCTAATATTCTTCTGGTCCTGATCATCAGATTCATTAAAAAGTAGCTTAAAATGAAAGAAATACCATTTTTCCACAGCTCACTCTCTGAACTCTCCTTTGTTCACTGAGAGTTATAGTCCAAGAGGAAAGCAATGACACAACAGGACACACCAGGTCAAGGGGAAAGTCATCTAGCACACTAATGCTGACAGATCTCATCACCTTCAAGCCTGCAATGCACAGTCCTAGTGAATGCAGTATTTTGAAATATTTCAAAAATAATGGTAGGAAAGTAGGAAGAGGCTGCAGCTTGATTAAAAGTACTTTCATCAGTACAATGAAAGCAAACAATAACGTATAAGGAGCACTAGAATTCAAAATAGCAGACTTCGAAAGCAAGATTTGCAGGCATAGGGTGCTAGTTTCAACTTAGTGTCAAACGCAACATTACAAAAAAATGATTGAAAATAAAAAAGAAGTAAAGGAAAAGGAAAAAAACACAAAATGACAACTGCCAAATGACCCCATCTCTTCCTGATAATCTTCCATCACATCTGCCTCCATGCCCAGCTCTTTTGGAGTAGGATTATTAGCAATTCTCTGACCTTCAAAGACAAACCTGAGTGAATTCAGTAGTCTGAGCATCTTTGACAGTATTATTCCTTATGCTTCTTGAGATGTGTTGTCCTTTTCACCTTGAAGTGAATTTCACTGCTGTCCTGCCCAATGACTTTGAGTTTATGCATTCTCCTTCTGTTTTTCCTCCCAAGTCCTTAGCAGAAAGCTTTGCTTCCTTGTCACCATCAATGTTATTCCCTCATTTATAAGAGGAACTGAACCCCAGTTCCATTTAGCAAGTTATCAGTCAGCTTTCACAAAGGAATGTTTACTTCAAAAGTATATCCAGAATAAACATATAAACATTCCCCAAATACTTGGGATGGCATAGTACCCCCAACCCTGTACTGCCTCAGTCTCTGGGGAGGAAAGGGGGATTGGGTTCACAGTTTAACTTAGCTCCTATATAACACAGTACCAAATTTGAAGTCCAGAGGACCCCCATTGGCCCAAGTTCAGAGATGCTGGTTTTTCAGGGCTTCTCTCCTAGGACAGCAACAACATCTGGTCTAGAATCCTGTCTCCAAGGTTGTCATAGTGCAATGCCCCAGGTCTAGTGGGGATTAGGCTTAAAAAGGACAAACAAAACCAAACAAACTAAAGCAAAACAGAAAGTCCATTTCTTAGGACCACCTAGTCAAAGGGGAGAGGGTCCCCTCAGCAGCTCAGTTTACAAATAGTGGATGAACTTGGTCCTTCGCATTTCTGGATGCAGCCAGAAAAAGAACTAGAATGACCCAGTCTGATCATTTTAAAGACACAGTTTGTTCCAACCAGCAGTCAATAGGAAGAGGTTATTTCCATCTGTAAGGGAGGGACATGCGCAATGTCATCTCCTACAAAGAAGTCCCAGGCCTCTTCTGTTTTCAGGCATCTGGACATACCCAAAGCAAAGTCCCAGTTACACAAAACTTCAGTTACTGATGTAAACTTTTTCAGATTGTTCTCCCTTGACTTTGCTGTTGGACTTACACAGAGTTTGGATGCAAATGGAGTCGGGTCCTCAAAAGCTGGCTCCCACCTCAAAGAAAAGTCTGCATGTGTACAGACATACTAGGCACTCTACTCTGGAGAAGCTCTCTCTGGTGGAGGCAAGGAGGCCATATTCCCACAAAAACCAAACCACTCTCCATTTGGGAAGTTTTTTCATGTTTAACCTATCATCTAATGATTGTCTGTATTTTTGAGATACTTACTAAAAATCAGTAAGACAAGTTGGATTATTATCACAAAGGTGCACTGGGAATTCTATTGTCCTGAACTGAACAAAAATAAAAATAATAGCTAACATGTATATAGTACCTATCATATGCCACTTATTTGTGCTAAATGTTTTACAATTATTATCTCATTTGATCTCTACAATAACCCTGGAAGGCAAGTGTCATATTATGTCCATTTTGCAGATGAGAAAACTGAGACAAAAGAGGTTAAGTGACTTGCCCACACAGCTAAGTATCTAAGGCTAGGTTTGAACTCAGGTCTTCCTGATTCCAGGGTCCCATGGCCCCTGGAAGTGTAGACATGAATGAAGAAGGATTCCCAACACCTCATTGTGCAAGGAATTCTACTAAGTATCTGGGAATCCAACACTCAGTAATTATGTGACCTTGAGCAAGTCACTTATCCTCTCTAAGCCTCAGTTTCTTTCTTTGTCAAATGAGGGGAGTGAACACAATGATCAACTGGGGATCCTTATAGCTCTAAATCCATGACCTTATAACTATACACTTTTATAAGATAATATTCAACGAATAAAATGTTTCACAAAAGTAATAACCTCATTGAAATTTATCTGCCTTACGACCACAGTGTGCGAGAGTTTTTTCTGGTAGACTTGTAACTTCATTGCAATGCAAGGACTTAAAAAAATTCCCAATGGTCTTCTAAGGCAAAATGCCTTCCACATCAAGAGAAAGAACTATGGAATTCAATTGCAGAATGTAGCTGATCATTTGTGTGTGTGTGTGTATTGTGTTTTGGTTTGTTGGATGATTTCTCCCACTTATTTTAATTCTTCAACACAGCATGACTATAGTGAAAAAGTATTTAATAGGAATGTATGTGTAGAACCTATACAAAATTGTATGCTGTCTCTGGGAGGGAAGGGGGAGAGAGGGGAGAGGTAGGGGAGGGGAAAATAAAGATCTAAGTTATATGGTAGTTATTGTAGAACACTAAAAATAAATAAAATTAATTAATATTAAAAAAAGAAATCTATCTGCCTTGGGGGTGGGGGGGGTCCAATTTCCAATTTTCAGGTTTGGTCTAGTAAGCACAAAATCAATGTTACCAACTCAATCTCATTTAGAGATCATCTAGGTCAATCCCCTCATTTTACAGTGTAAGAAACTAAGACCTAGAAAAGTGCAATAAATTGCCTAAAGTCTCCTGCATAGCAAGTGGAAGAGCCAGGTTTTAAACCTGGTTTCTCTAACCTGAGCTCCTTTCCTGAAGGGACAGAGCCATCAAGCCTCAATTTCTGACCTATTCTGAGTTGTGATTAGGGGAAGTAGGAAAGACAGGGTGGGGGGCAATATGGGAAAAGATAACTGCTGGATGATTCTATTGAAAGGGAGGAGAAGGTAGGTTTTGCAAAGATTAGTTAAAAGTCTAACGATCATGACAGAAATAGGAGGGGATGAGGATATGATATACAGATTAATTGAAAGTTCTCACAAGAGATTCAGGAGATAGTTTGATAGAGAGGAAGTTGCCTAACGTAAAGGGCTCAGAACCTTTTGTTGGGATCTGAAAACTTGCTTCCCCCAGTGCTACGAGCTACAAGGAGAATTTTTACTTAATGCTGAGTCGAGGTGGAAATCTAGGTTAGAGTTCAAACTGGAAAGGAGGAAGGAGAGTATGCTCAAGGCCAGTGTGGTATGCCCCCGTGATGTCACCAGTCGAGGGAGGTAAGAGAGGTGTCTGGGCAGAGGATGGACAAAGCTTTTACTTGACAGCTGGTTATTGGAAGGATTTAGCATTTTGACATGTAACCAAGCTCCCGATATTTACATTACCTAGTCTGGATTCTCTCCCTCTTCCACTACAAGAAAAATTGGATTTGTATTCTTGTTTATTTTAGCTTTATTCTTCATTAAAGGCCTAGTGTTAAAGATCACAGCACTGAATCCTACTCATAGAGTTTGATGGCAGCATTACCATGTCCTTCTGACCCGAGGGTTTTCTACCTCTTCATCAGCTCAGAGGTGAATGACTTCTCTAGGTCTCTGACTCAACCCTGGATTCATAAACATCCCTGCAAACCCAAAGTAAGTGCTAAAGCATGTTGCATTTGGGCCCACTCCTAAAACAAAATGGAAGAAGAGATAGCAAGAGAAGTCCCAAGTCTAGAGGAACCCAGACCTATATTACATTCTCTTAGAGTCTAAGCCAGCTGAATCCCTGTCCTACTAAAAGAAAGGAGTCATGACTGGTCCATCTTGTAGGGCATTGCTGAGGATCTCAGGATTCTTATGGGAACAAAGCTAGATTACACTATGAAAGATTTCCTTTCACTCCTCACTAAACTTGTTGACTGATAGATAAGTATAATATTTCTTAAAGAGAGGGATCAGTTAGGAGCTGGGGACAGCTCTCCTGGGACGCACACTGGGTGAAAATCACTTGGCACTTCTGAAAGAGAGATATTCAACTTGGGCAGGATGAGGGGAGCACCAGGAGAGACCCAGAAAAAGGGATAGATAGTCCCAGAGAAAGAGCAATTGGGAAAGGTATAAATATGTGCTCTATCTGTCGCATTGTAAAATGAAACCTCTCTAGCCTCATAGTCCAAGTAAACTCCAACTCGGCTAAAGTGTTTTTTCAGAGAGAGAGGGGTCACAGGGTTGCTCAGAGCCTCATAGCAGTTTTTATAAAACCTCATTGTCCAAAACCCTTCTTCTGGAGATAAGACAATCCATCCCTTCTTGTTCACTGCTTCCCTACAAACACCCAGAGTCCAAGCTGTCCCAGTTCCCACTTCAACCTCCCAGTAACGCCTTCCAGAGGTGAAGCCATTACTGCCCATGACACAGGGCTGAAAGTCAAATCGTTGGCTGGTTTTAGGAACATCCTGTTCAGCATCCCCATAGGTCACCTGGCTCTGGTCCTCAGAGAGCCTCAGGATGGGGTGAGCGGTGGCTGGGTCCAAAGTTACAGGTACTGTAACAGAGATACACTTGGTGAATCACAAGAGTCTGGAAACTACTTCCAGAACTGTACAGTTAATCAGTCCTACAGCCACCCCAAGCCACCCTCACCTCTATACGCTTCCTGACAAACGTAGTTTCTGAGTAGTTCTTCAAGGGCATCAGTTAGGATTCTTTAGACCACTGTGTCATAGCTACTTTGGAAATTAGGGAAAGTAGGCATTGGCTAGGTGTTAAGATTGGCTGCCATGTAGGCTGAGGTTCTGAGGGTTCTTATTAGAATTCTTATTAGAACTATTTTGTAGACATTTCAGCATCATAAATTTCAATTCAGCAAGCAGATAGTAGGCACTCGATATGTGCCAGACACTACGGTAGGCCTTGCAAATATAAAAACAAAACAGCCCCTACCCTCAAGGATCTTATATTCTACTGAGAGAAAACATAATTAAAAATAATTCTGCCCCAGTCTTCACTGAAAAGTCATTTACAAATGAAACTGATTGAATTCAAACTGGCTAAGCTATTTTGAAAATAGCCATGTTTGCTCCATTTGTTTGATTGAAGTGCATTGAATGCTTTCAAAGTTACCTGACAATAGGTCAGGTAAAAGTGACCTGTATATGCAGCCCCAGGTCCAGGGGACACAAATACAGACAAATGGCTCATCTGGCATCATGCAGACCAAAACAATTAGTTGACCAGGTTTCCTTTTAAAATGTGCTATTTTAAAAGCATGGGGTCAGAACCCACAGAAAAAGTCACTACTGTCACCTTGGGTATGTACAACAGAAATATCCTTTCCCTCTCCTGGGTGCCTCACCTGCATGTTTCCAGGCCCTTCTCCACCCTGAAAATAGAAATTGAATTCAGTTTTGTTTTCTGAAGCAAGGGTGACCTGCCACACCATATATCTCATTCCCGGGCTTCCAGTGCCTCCCATGAGCAGGTTTGAAAGGGACAAACACAAACACATACTGGCTAGATCAGGAGCTAAGGTGATAGCAAGAGAAGGAAAATTTGCCTCCACTTTCCACACTTCCCTCTAACAAGAGATTCAGTAAACTGATTATTTCTTTTTCTTCTCCAAAGAGTCTGAGGGCACATTGTTGCACCCTGAAGAACTGGAAAGGAAGAGTATTATTCTGGTACAAAAATGACTGTGAAATTGAACATTGGCTGCCTCTGACTCCAGAGTGATCATATGGTCAATGCAAAGTAGAAAATCCAATGTTCCACTTAAGTCCGTGCTCCATGCGGCTAATATTCATCTTCAATTGAGTTCAAGGAATATTAATTAAGCACCTACTATGGATTCCTTAATCTTAATGCCTGGTCTTTGAGACTACCCTAAATTTATCCTGTGTATAAGTTGTTTGTACGCAGTTTTTGCACGTTATCTCCCTCATTGGATTGAAAAGCTTCTTGAGGACAGGAAGTTTTGTCTTTTTTTAATCTCCAGAGCTTAGCACAGTGCCTGACAGATAGTAGGTGTTTAATGAATGTTAGTTGACTGCCAGACACAGGACCTCCAGGTGATAGAATAGATAGAGTGATGGACTCAGTGTCAGGCAAGCAGGCAATACAGTGGACAAGGTGCTACTATACTTGGAGACGCTAGGATCTGCATTCAAACCAAGGCTCAGATACTTGCTAGCTCTGTGACTCTGGGAAAGTCAAAAAACTTCTCTCAGCCTCAGTTTCCTTCCCAGGGTTATTGTGAAGATCAAATAAGATAACATCTGTAAAGCACTTGGTAAACTTTAAATCACTGTGTAAATGCTACCTATTATTGTTAGGAAAAACTGAATTCAAATCCTGCCTCAGACATTTACTAGCTGTATGGTTGTGGATAAGTCACATAACTTCTCTGTGTCCCTTTTTGTTTCTCTATAAAATGAGGGAGTGAAACTCAGTGACCTGCAAGGTCTCATCCGGATCTAAATCTATGATTTTATGAGCATCTCTTCTACTACAGGAACTTACTTAAACACCAAAGAATAACTCAGAAGACATTAAGTTATAAGAACCTTTAGAAATCATATAAGTCAAATCCTTCCTTTTTCAGAAGAGGCAATTGAAGTCCAGAGATATAGTGATTCATCCAAGATCACAGACAAGTTAATGGCAGAATTGCCAAGGTGTTCAGTGTCCCAGTTAAATGTTACCTCGATTACACTGCCCTGTCTTTTCTCTTGGGCTCTAGTCAAAACTTTGATTTTTGTGAAAAGGGATTTCCTATTTGACTTTTAAGTTTAATCTACTCATAGTGAATTGATCCCTGTGTTTGGGTCTAAAATAGACATTAGGTCCCTTAGTTAGCATTGAACTTTAAAATTTATTGAACATTCTTTTCTAAAAGCACCAAAGTATTTTTATCTCATTCATCCACTCAACATCACTGAGAAATGGGGAGGGGGGCTGGAAACAGTTATTGATTATAAAAATATATATACAAATTGACTAAGTCCCAAAGAAGGCAAGCAATTTGAGAAGGTCACTCAACAGGTAAGACCTAGGGCCAAGATTAGAACTCAGGGCTTTTGAATGATATCTAAAGGTGATAATCTGCCAAATCAAGAAGTTGAAAGTTTGGAGTAGTAGGTAGGGAGCTCTTCAAGGTAGCTGTCAGATCACAGAATCATGCAAAAACTGTTAGATTGGGGAGAGTCCTTTGAGAGCATGGAGTCCACTATTCTCTTATAATAGAGTAAGAAACCAGGATTCAAGGATGGGAAGTGATTTGCCCAAGGTCTCACACACATAACTCACCTACATCTGTAATGACTTTTTTGGAATCTGCAATTAAACAAAAATGGAGATGAGATGCTGATGAAACAATCCCGAAAGAAACAACTTGGCCAATATAGAAAACTTACCACTTTCCTCTTGAAGAGCCACTGAGGGGAAAAAGCAGACAAAAAAATGCAAAAATTTTAGTTGTGCATGGAATTTTAGACACAGGACAGGATCTTTTCTTCTACAGACCTTTGATTCTTCTCAGGAGGCACTTTCCACATCATCACTATTCCCACTGTTAAAATACGGGGCCATTGTGTTTGGTCCTTCCTTTACCAACACTTCGAGGAATTTAAGATACAATGGACAGTAATGCTTTTGGTCCAACCAAAACAAGTGTGCCTATAAGAGGTTCACATTAAGGCTACGTATACATGTAATGTTGGGGAAAGGAAAGAAAGTAGAGATCACCAGTATCAAAATCAGGAGGTCTGACTTTTAACCCAAGCTCTGTTACTAGAAGCTTTACTCCTGGCTCAGCTCACTTTCTTGACTTCTCCACCTTGCCATCATTGCCTTCCCACTTCAGGATGACTCTGCCCTGTCAGTCTGCTCACTGATTGGTGAGTCCCTGCTCAGGGTCATCACTTCTTGTGGAGCCCTTACAATGTTTATCGCTCTTCTCCCAGCTCAAACCATTCTGGATGGTCCTCATTTCCTGTTTTCATTGATCTTACTCCATTAGCATGTAAGTTTCTTGATAACAGGAACCATCTTATTTCCTTGTATTTGTATCCCAAACTCAGTCCAATGTCTGGGGAATAGTAAATGTTGAATAAATTCTTCTCTAAGGAACTCTGCTACTAAGGAACTCTGTGACTTTGAGCAAATCAATTCATATCTTGGATCTCATGTTCCTCATTTACAAAATTAGTGGACCATTCTTTCTGACATTCCTTCTGAATTCAAACTGCTATGATTGTATATAACCTACTGATAAATTAGTTTTACTCACCCACAAAACTTATTAATTTTCACTCTGACACTAACAGTTTTCTAATAAAAAACCCAGTCATGCGACCTCTATAAGTCTCAGTTTTCTTATCTGTGAAATGGGGTGTTGGACAAGATGAGCACTAAGGTTGTGTGTGTGTGTGTGTGTGTGTGTGTTCAGTCATTTTAGTTGGGTCTGACTCTGTGGCCCCATTTGGGTATTTTCTTAACAAACATAATGGAGCAGTTTGCCATTTCCTTCTCCAGCTCATTTTACCAATGAGGAACTGAAATAAAGAGGGGTTAAGTGGCTTGCCCAGGGTTACACAGTTAATAAATGTCTGAGAGTGAATTTGAACTCATGAAAATGAGTCTTCCAGATTCCAAGTCTAGTGTTCTATCCACTAAACCACAGACTTACTATTCTGGAATCTGGAATAAATCATTATTTTTAAAATTTGCCTAATTTTTCACTAAATTCACAATATAGTTACATAGATAGACTCAGTTACTTGTTGTTATTGTTATATAATATTGTCTTAGTGGAAAAAACAAAACTCTACAGTATTGGATAGATTAAACAGTGAGGGGATGGAAAAAATTCCATTCTTCAACTATTTATCACAGATTGTGCATTGAGAGGTATATCAGGAGTGAGCTATATATTACGACATCTTGAAGACACACAGTTATGGTGTTTGTAATTTTCTGATGACAATTTCACAATAAAAGGCGATATTACTCAAGGCAGAGAAAGATAACTTCAGAGATGGGAAGACCTGAGTAGAAGACTTGCCTCTGATACATCCTGCCTGTGTGACCCTGAGCGCATTTATCTTCTATCTGTTTCCATTTCCTCAACTGTAAATAGAGATAAAACTAGCACCTACCTGCCATGGTCATTGTGAGAATCAAATGAGGTAAAGCACATTGTAGGCAGTGAATAATTTTTTTTTTACTTCCAATGAATTCATAAGTCTCATCAAAAGAATTACAGATGCTTTATCTTAAGCATATTCCAAGTGATTAGTCTCATCATTAGCTTTATATATTGAGGAATGTAAAACAAGTGGCTCAGCCTTGTCCTTTAGCCTGAGGAAGAAGTCATGAATGATTTCTTTAAACCGCAACCATTGAGAGTTCTATCATTCAATCCCTGCCTAAACTAGTTAGTTTCACACAGAAAACTACTGAACTTGATGCCCAGACCCTAAGGCTACCTCTGGTCAGATGTCTCACAAATGACATTGATTACAATAGAATAAATTCATGACAGAGTGTGTGGATGGTTCAGCCCCACCCCTCTCCTCTCTTGGAGGAAAAGGGGCAGAGGGAATGTCTCAAAGAATATGGGTTACTAAAGATGCGTCCAAGTTTATCATTAAGGTATGAGATTTTACCTTTCTCTTCTTCATTTTGAGATTGATTTTCTGGAGGAAGAAAAAGAAAGTGTGAAGTTGTATCTTCTTGCATCTAAAAACATTAATCTTTCAATACAGTCCAGGCTCCCCCCCCCCTCCGGGCTATCTTTTCTCTTTCCAATGCCCTTCCTGAAAAGTTGTTTTGTGTATATTTTGTTTCTTTTTTCTATGTTTATACATTCTTTTCCTCCAATAGAATATAAGTTCCTTGAGTGCAGAGGCTGTTTGTTTTTGTCTTTATATCCCTGCACCTAAGTCAGCGTCTGGCCTATGATAGGCCCTCAGGAAATACTTCCTGAAATAATAAAATGAATGAAATACCATTTGTGGAGTCAAAACTCACTTTCAGATATTAGGTTGTCCATTCTGCCTATAAAAATATCTTTCTCTTCATCCATTTTCCTTGTTATTCTCCATTAAGCAAATTCCTTGGAGTAGATGAATTCATTTCTGTGATGCTAGATAAGTGCATCCATTTTCCATTAGTCAAGGGACTGGGATAGAAGAAGAGAATTCCTAGTTTTCTTTGCAGTACAGCTCAAGGGCTACCTTTTGCATGTTTCCCTACCTGATATGCTCCCTAGTCATATATCTTACCCTCCATTACCTCATATTAATTTTGTATATATCTTATATGTTCTTGTTGGTCTCCACCCTACCTAAAGGATTTAAGTTATTCAAGAGCTGTAGTCTCTGGCATATAGGAGGTGCTTAATAAATGCTTGTTCAAGGGCCCTACATGATTCAGTGGATAGAATGACAGTCCTGGAGGCAGGAAAACCTAAGTTCAAATCTGGCCTCAGACACTTACTAACTGTGTGAGTTTAAGCAAATCACTTAACCTGTTTGCCTCAGTTTCCTCATCTGTAAAATGAACTGGAAAAAGAAATAGCAAACTACTCTGGTATCTTAGCCAATAAAATCCCAAATGGGATCATGAAGAGTTGGACACCAAGGAAACTACTGAACAGCAGTGGCAACAAAAAGGGTGTTTATTGATTTGAAGTTGGGTGGAAGGAGCCCCTAGAAGATTAGGGATATTTCATAGGGAAAGACTGAAAGAATTGCAGCTTTTGAACAGAACCCTAAATCCAGACACAGAAGATGTGGGTTCAAAACCTGACTCTCCCCATTATTACCAGTGTTGCATTGGGCAAGTCCCTTCACCTCTATGACACTCAGAGGGTAAAATGAAGTACTTAGACAAGAGTCAGAGGATCAGAGATTTCCAGCTGAAGGAGGCCTTGGAGGTCATTCAGTCCAAACCCCCCACGCTTTGCAGATGAGGAAACTGAGGACCAGAGAGGTTAAATGATTTGCCTGAGATCACATGAGTAGCAAATGTCAGAGGTAAGGGCTAATGGCTTTGGATTGATTCCATCTTTAATGTAAAATCCAGAAGAGAGAGAAAGTGAAAGTGGCACATTTATAGAGGAAGAATTTTAGTGAAAGATATTGAGTAATTGCTGTTCTCTCTCCCCACAGAAAGACAGAGCTGGCATTACAGTAGCTGAAAGGAGTCCCTCAAAGACACAAACTTAAAAGAAAGCAGGAAAGGTTGGGGTTGGACCTCCTGGTCCCCAAAGCAAGAAAACCCTCCCCTCTGTTCACCAAGAAAGTTTACAGCTCTAAAGATCTCCAAGAGCAGAAAAATCACCTACTCTTCTCTGCCTCCATGAAAACAGGGAAATAAACTTTTGATGATCTTTTAAGGTTTCTTCTAGATTTGGGGTTCTAACTTATTAGGAGTGTGTTGTTGTTCAGTTATATCCAATTTTCTATGACTATGGGGTCTTCTTGGCAAAGACATTGGAGTAGTTTGTCATTTCCTTCTCCCATTCATTTTACAGATGAGGAAACTAAGGCAACGGGGATTAAGTGACTTGCTCAGGGTCATATAGCTGATAAGTGTCTGAGGCTGGATTTGAACTCACAAAGAGGAGTCTTCTTGACTTTTTGCCCAACATGCTATCAACTGAGCCACTTAGCTGCCTCCTGAGCTAACCTACCTAGCTAGCCACTCCTAATAAAGGAGTGTAGTTAGGCATAAAATGGAAGTAAACCTTGGCATTTAGTCACAAAGGATTCACCTTTTCCCTCCTAAAATGCCTTAGACACCAGGATCACTAGGCATGTACTAGCTTCTACATTGAGTTAGAATGACCTCAATTCTCTCCTCTGCCTTAAGGTCCTCTTTGCTTCTGAGTGAGAGGATGATCATCTCTGATGGCTTTCTACTCCTCAGATTCAAGACTAACTCAAGTGCTCTCTCTTGTGACCATTTCCCAATCATACCTCTTGCCTTGCATTGCTTCCTGATGAAATAAGTGCTCCCCAAAATGAAGAGTCCCATGATTTGGAGGCCTATTACACATGCAACGATCCAGACACAATACTTTGAGGAAAGAGATGCTGAAACACAAAGTCTCAAAGTCAGCACACTGACTTCAAACTTTATAAGTCCCTGACTCTTAAGATTGATCTAGATACTCTCTGAAGTTCATTCAAACTAATAAAACTAGAGTTATAGGAGAAAAAAAACTTTAGTGATGGATGGCTATTATATTTAGCCCTTGCAATTAGCAAGTCACTGACCTCACTACAATCCTGTGAGATAGGTAGTACAACTGCCCATTATCCTCATTTTACAGATAAGGAGGGGAAATCCTCTTTGTTGTAAAATTTTAGCATAATGAGGTGCTAAGATAATAGTTGGCATGTAGAATGCTAAGTGTTGCAATGTTTCTGGAGTATATTTTCAGGACTTTGCAACACAATGCCATTTTCTCTTTAGATCAGGGTCACAAAAGTAATCAGTGTTTCTGTATATTAAAATCCTGCAGAAGATAGAAAAAAATTCTATACAAAATTACTACAAAACACATACCTACCAACCTACCAACATCCACTCAGGTCTTGTATGACAACTATTCCAAAACACTAAACAGAAGTGGATACCTTAAGTCACTGGATAGAAACTGTAACTCAGATGTTTCATTCCATAATAATAATTTTTAAAAAAGGGACTAACCTCTTGAGGGAAATAACGCTGTCTTCTGCTTCCCAAAGAGAGGGTGCCAAATAGAGCAAAACACATCTTTGGTGGAATTGGTTTGGATTACTAGAGATGTTTCTACTTGGAAGAGGTCTTTTCCATCCTGAGAATGAGACTCTGACAGGGGTGGCAAGGTCTCTCCCTGAAAGTCTTTCCATCCCACTTGGGGCTTTGGGTACCACCCATTTGATCGGCACAGGAGAAGAATTTCTCCATCCTTTAGAGGTTCCACATCAATCTGAGGATCTGATCCCCAAGCTGGGAGAAAAGCAAATAGAAACAAATAATGTTTTAACAATCACTCCAAACTTAAAGCAATAAACAGCTAGGAAGAAAAAACATCACCTTCCCTTAATGACTCCTTCAACCTTCCCCTATTAGTTCATTCAATACTTTGATGCTTCTCCCCTCATTTTTGTTCATTCATTCAATAAATATTGACTACAAAGCTCTATGCTACATATGCTGGGATATAAAGATGAAATGTAGTTATTCTTGCCCTATAGAAATTTGAAATTTGACATGGATATAGGCAGCAGACCTATAATTTCATTGGTACAAAGAATTGAGTGAGAAAATTCCCCCTTTTGATGCAAATAAGCACATTTTCTATAACTTATACTCTTAAAAAATTGCCTGGTGATCTAGAGGTTAAGCGACTTATCGAAGTTCACACAGACAGTACGTATCAGGAGTGGGACTTAGGTCTACCTTACTTTAAGACCAGTGTGTTCATTGTATATGTGGTGAGTATATCCTTAGATCTGTACATGTTGTCTCCATTAGAACACAATCTCTTTGATACAGGGACTGTATCACTTTTGTCTTTGTATGGCTGGCCTTAGCCAAAGATGTGACTTGATTAAAGTTTATCAATTACTTGAATTATTGAATAAGAACTCATATTTCTATGGAGCTTAAAAGTTTATAAAGCCCCTTCCTCACAACTGTGGGAAGGAGGTAGATTGTTATCCCCATTTTATAGATGAGGAAACAGTTTCAGAGAGGTTAAATCATTTATCCAGGGTAGCACACCTAGTCAATATCAGAATGTGAACTCAAAGCAAGTTTTTCAATGTCAAGTCCAAATGTAAATGAGTTACTTTATAGACCTTAAAGAGCTACATAGATATAGCGATGATGAATATAATATTAATTGATGTTTTTTCTTTGTATCCATAACATGTTCTGCATGGACCAATGTGATTCAATAATTGTTAGTTGAGTCATAGCTAGAGAAAAAGAAGGGAAAGTGATTCAGGAAGACGCTCTCTTTCTTATCACTATAAACTCCAGGAGGCATTACCCAGGAAAATGGCTCTCCTGTTTGATCCAAGCAATCTTGTTATCCTGGAAGATCCCTCCACTCTGGCAGCTCCTTTTCTCTGATTTGTCATTTGCTCCTAGGCCTTCTGTTTTAAGAAAGTGCCAAGACGAGGGGTGTTCATCTGGTACTGGTTAGGTACCAGATTCTCTAGACTTCTTTCCCTCTCCATTTTTCAACTTTCTTTCAAATGTTGTCTTCCCAGTTAGACGGTAAGGTCTTTGATGGCACAAACTGTCTTTTTGCTTCTATCTGTATTTGCAGAACTGAACACTGTGCCTGGCAAAGAACAAGTGCTTAATAAATGCTTTCTGACTTGATTGTGGTATCTCTGAGGAAGTGGTTTTGCTTGGGAGGTGAATTTCTCTGTCTCCTACCACAGTACAATCATTTTATAGAGACGGGAGACATACTGGGCAAGAAATCTTTTGAGAGTGAAACTGAAGCTTGCACTACACCAGACACCAGACACAACTTGCCTTCTGAGTCTTGAGGCTTCCAAGAAAGCAAAGGGTGGGGGGACATCAAATGTTGAAGTCAAGGGCTTTAGAGATCATCTAGTTCAAATCCCTCCCCCTCATTATATAGATGAGCAAAAAGAGTTCCACAGAGGGGAAGTGACCTGCCAAAAGTCAAAGGTCAAAGCACAAATCCTTGGCAACATTCTTACCTGCCACCTTCAGCTCCAGAGTGGCTGCCTGCAGGCTGCTGCCATCTTGCAGAACACATTGGTACTCTCCTTCATCAGAGAATATGACTTGGTGAATCTTCAAGGCCATGCTTCCTTTAGTAATATCATCATTCAATAGGTTGATTCTTTCTGTATATTCTATCAACTGCTTTTTAGTGACACTCTCTCTATCATGATGTGTGACATTGGACCGGGCAACTCTGTACCATCTAATTTCCATGTGCTCTGCATTCTTCTCAGGATATAAATCACAAGGTAATGTGATTTCTTCTCCCAGTAAAGCCACTATGGGTGCTCCAGGACCAACCACAGTGGTCCTGGCTGCAAAAGAATCAGAAACAAATGAAATTATTAGTATGGTTTCAAGCAAGGTATGAGGCATTAAATACATGAGCTAATGGTAAAGTTCTCCAGACTCTGCTAGCAGTTCATCGAGATATTTTGGGGCATCATGAATGTAGCCTTGGAATGTTGAGTATCTTGGCCTGTTGTGTTCCTCTTTGGGGATTAAGAGATTGAGAAATGAGTCCTGGTGGTGGAAGGAGGCAGGAGCATCATTCGTGGGTGGGGGCAGATATATGTGCACCTATCACATGTAAGGGGTTGGAAGGAAATTGTGGATGGACAATAGTAACATATTGATATCACATTTTATTTTATTTATTATCTTTATTTAAAAGATTTTTCACACTGACTTCATTTGAATCTCACAAACCTGTAACCTAGGTACAGCCTCATGTATATATACATATGGAAAATGAGGTTCATACTCAAGCCAAGTCACCTAAGTAACTGATCCAAGGCCAGCTAGTAGCAAATAGCAGAACCATTCTAAAAGATTAAGCAAGTATACAGGTGTAAGGTGGCCTGGAAGAGCTTGTCAAGCACTTGGTAAGATTCTGTGGTTTGCCTGGTTTAGGTAGACAGATAGGATGGGAAGGAAGGAAGGAAGGAAAGAAGGAAGGAAGGAAGGAAGGAAGGAAGGAAGGAAGGAAGGAAGGAAGGAAGGAAGGAAGGAAGGAAGGAAGGAAGGAAGGAAGGAAGGAAGGAGAGAAGATAGAGATAGAGGGAGGAAGAAAGAGAGGGAAGGAGGAAGGGAGGGAAGAAGGAAGGAAAGATTTATTCAGTGCCTATCATGTGCCAGGCACTGCCCTGAGTACTTTATAAATTATCTCATCTGATCCTTACAACAATCCTGAGATAGGTGCTATTATTAGCCCCATTTTACTGATCGGGAAACTGAAGCTGACAAGGGTCACAAAATTAGTATCTACAGCAGAATTTGAACTTGTCTTTCTGCACCCTCAGACATACTTCCCTTTCACGAATGTCTGATGCAATAATGCACCTTCTGAAACCTCAGAGTGAAGAAAACCCCCTTATCTGTTGCTTCTGGGAGGAAAAAATAAGCTAAATTTTCCCTTCTCAGTGCATACCTTTGCAGGGCCCAAGTCCATGAGTTTATACCATTTGTGACTTGAACTTGTGGGTTGGAGGATTAGAATCTGCTTGATTCTTATCCAAATGACTTGCAACATTTCCTCTGGGATCACTCACCCTACTCCTACCAGTGGTCTTCCCCTTAGAAGTATAGGGGTAACCCTTAGGGGATGGACTTTCCAGTCTTTTTTCATGTGCACCCACCAGTGTGCTTCTCATTAATTATCAGCCAGAAGACTCAGTTAGCTTTTACCAAAGAATGCTTTTACTAAGGTGGTATAACAGAGACAGTTGACACAAGACATCCCTTCCTCCCAAGTCTAAAGCCTCCTTTCTCATAAATATACCCAGATCCATGAGACTCTAGAGAAAAAAATAAAATTACATCAAACACCATGAAACCTGCCATCATGGAAGGATCCAAAATTAGCTAAAGCTGAATATGAATCAAGGAGAAGCAGCTTGCACAGTGATCTTAGAGTTAAAAAAACATGAATTCAAATCTCACTTCTGACACATACCTGCTATGTGACCCTGGACAAGTCAATTACCCTCTCATTGTCCCCAAGCAATCCTCCAAGACTCTAAGTTGAAGAGAGGTGAATCTTCATTAGTAGAGGGAGTTTTCTCTCTGGGAGTTCCCTATACCAATACAGATCCCTTCAAAAAAATGTTAAGTTGACTTCTACACATACACAACTCCCTTTTAAAATGATTTCAACATCAGAGAACAGGTAGGAAAGTGTTTTGAAAGAAGCAGTATGTCATTCCTAGGACCTACAAAATCATTGTGGTACACTAGCTCTTCCATATACAATGGGAATCTCACCCTTCCGTTGTGAAGGATGAGTAACCTCCCATCCTCCAACCTTCTCCCACAGGTCTTCTGCTGTGATACCTTAGCCCTGGTTCTCCTTGTACCCTCCAGAAGCCTAACTACTGACCACAGGGTTCCACTCTGATCCTATAACCCTCAGAGCCCAAGTTCTAGAGAAAAAAGTCAGAATTCCCACCTGAAATCCATAAAGTTAACTGGAGAAGGAGCCACAGGACACAGCTTGGCATACAGGAGCCTAGGGGTGCTGCCATATCTATCAGGGCTGTAGACACAGAGAGGCCACAAAAGGAGTCAGACAAAAACTGAGAAAGAATTATTGAGGGGAAGAGAAAAAGGAACTGAAAGAATTTCACCTCTCTACCCATTCTCTGCTGCCACAGCTATCTTGGTGATTTGACCCCAACACAGAGTCACCTCCTGCAAATTCTAACTCCATGACATTGAGGAAGAAAGGGGGAGTGGGGAGAGAAAGAGAAATGCTGAGTAAAGAAGGAGAGGGGGTGGTTGTGAGAGGGCAAGACAAAGAACAGTAAAAGAAATGGAAAGGAAAGAGGGAAGGAGGGGAGAAAAGAAGGAAAGAGAAATGCAGAAAGGAAGGTGGTGAAGGGTTAAGAAGATGAGACAGGTATCCAGAGGAGAGGGGAAAGAGGGTGGGGGGGAAGAGGGGGGAGGAACCTTCCTAGGCCTCTTTGGTGACCCACTCCTTAAGAGCCTTTTTCTTTGTTTTCCTGTCTCTCTTTGTTTCTCTGTCTCTTCTCCTCTCTCTGTCTCTCTTTTCTCTCTCTGTCTCTCTCTCTCTTTCTGTCTCTTTGTCTCTCTCTCTCTCTCTCTCTCTCTCCCTCTCTCTCTCTCTCTCTCTCTCTCTCTCTCTCTCTCTCTCTCTCTCTCTCTCTCTCTCTCTCTCTCTTTGTCTCTCTCTCTCTGGCTCTGGCTGCGGCTCTCGCTGTCTCTGTCTCTGTCTCTTTGTCTCTGCCTGTCTGTCTTTGTGTCTCTGTCTCTCTCTGTCTTTGTCTCTCTGTCTTTATCTGTCTGTCTGGATCTTTCTATCACTCCCTCCCTCCCTTTTTAATCTCCATCTTTTCTGCTTTCTTTCTTTCTTTCCTCTTTCCTTTCTCTCCTACCTAGGCCTGAAATGCCAGTGGTGCTCTTGGCAGACTCATTGTTAAGGTACATGAAAGTTATTGACCGATGTGACTCAGAGAGAGGCAATAAATTGAGGAGAAAGAAGCACCCTGACGCAGTGGTGCCAACAACAGCCAAAGATTTCCATCCTACCTCCCCTCCACTCTCCCATCCCCAATATTTGTTCCTATAAACAGGGCTTTACCATTTTAAAAACACTTCATTATTACTAGCTATGCTAGATGTTCATGAAACAGTTTTCACTCAGATTAAAATGTCCTTGGGAAGAGAAGGTTGGAGAGAGGAGTACACCTTGTGTGATCCAAAGGAAGTCCAGTCCTCCTGTACCCCCCTGTGAGCAACCCTGCTCAGTCTCATGGTGAGATCTGAAAATTGGCACACAATGGGCCAGGGTGCCAGCATAGCCATCAGGCAGGACATGAATAAGGCTTCCCCCACCCACCTTTCAATCCTGGAAGAGTATGAGAGGAGGAAGGAGCTCTGAGATGCTCAGTCTGTGCCTCGATTTCTGAAGCTGCAAAGCCCAGAGGCCCCACAACAGTTCAGGTTCTGGTACTTCCTGGATCATTCACCACTTGTGAAAATGAAAGAAGCCCAGGTGGACCTTGACTTTTCCCCAGTCTGCCCAACCCTGTTTAAGAGTTGGCCATAAAATCCTCTTTCTGAGAATGAATCCAAAGCCTCTCTAAACTCACACAGTTAAAAGAGGGAACCACCTACATTTCACTTGGCCATGCTGAGGGCAGCACCCCCAAGACCTAGCCCAGAGTATGGGTATAGAAACAGCTGAGTGGTATGACAGCCACAGAGCTAGACCTGGATTCAAATGTTTTCTCAGATGCTTCCTACTTGTGTGACCCTGTCCAAGTCACTTAACCATGCTTTGCCTAGGTTCCCTCATCTGTAAAAGGGGAACAAAAATGCCACCTGCCTCCTCCTAGGGTGGTTGTGCGGGCCAAATGGGAAAGGAAGAGAAAAGAAATAAGCATTTATATGTCACCTGCTATGTACCAGCAGCCATGCTAAGCACTTTACAAATATCTCATTTGATCCCCACAACAATCCTGTGAGGTGGGTGCTGCTATTACCCCATTTTACAGTTGAGGAAACTGAAGCAAACAGAGGCTAAGTGACTTGCCTAGGGTCACAGAACTAAAAAGTGTCTGAGGTAGGTTTCAAATTCCAGTCTTCCTGACTCCAAATCCAACACTATCCACTACACCACTTAGCTGTCTCTGAAGTGGATGTTATTCCTCCCTGGGGCCCCTGGGTCGAGAAACACTCTCTGTTGTGCCCCCTGGCCTAGCAGCAACTTGGGCCCCTGTCAAAACTGTTCTGTGAGATACGTTTGCTGTTAAAACCGCAAAGCTGTACCGGGAAGTGCCGAAATGCTTAAAAGGCACACATATACCTTAGTTCGGGGCTGCCTCCTCTGGGTTTTTCCATGAGACAGCTGCCGGCCTGGCTAATACAGATGCTCTCAAAATTCCAATTGACTCTTGCCTGTGTTTTTTCCTCCGTCCGTCCATTTCAGTCTCTAAACAGAAGAATATTTTTAAGGAAATTTGCAAGCTTTAAAATATTATATAAGTACTAACTGATGATGGTGATAACAATGGTGGTGGTAGAGGTGATGGTGATGATGATGATGGTGGTGATGATGATGATGACGATGGTAGTGATGATGATGATGGTAGTGATGGTGGTGGTGGTAATGGTGATGGTGGTGATGATAATGACAACTCTGGTGGTGATGTTGATGATGAGGGTGGTGGTGATAATGATAATTATAGTGATGATGATGGTGTTGGTAGTGGTGAGGGTGGTGATGATGGTGGTGGTGATGATGATGGTGACACATGTATGCTAAAAATACCTCCCACCTTAACAAAGAGGTAATGGACCAGAGGAACAGAATAAGACATTCATTCTCAGACATGGCCATTGTATTGATTTGTTTTACTAAATTAAACATTTTTGCCCCAAAGGAGGGCTTCTACTCAGAAAGGGTGGGAGAGAGTTTACTAGGCATTGTTAGGCATGAAAAAAACAAGCATCAATGAAATATACTTTTAATGCACAAAATAAAAAGTAAATATGAAGTAGATAAGAATAGTGAGATTTTGTTTTACTGTTCTTTCTTTTAGGTGTTATGAGGGTCTGACCAATAAGAGCTCAGTCTTTAAAGCATATGTAATATCCTCTGTCCAGTCCCAAGCCTCATACCTTCCAGGCATTCCTTGTGGAGGGATTCCAAGTCAGAGTTTGTACAAATCAAAAAGGAAATAGATGTGGGGGAGAAGGGGAGGTTGAATGGCCTCTAAGTGAGAAGGATCCTACTTCCTGCCTTAGCTCTCAGATATTGAAAGTCCTCTTCCCCTTTAAGGAGCCCCAAAGAGCAAGAAGTTTCCAAGATCCTTTCTTACCACTCCCTGAAAGAGGATGAAATGACTAAGAATTTCAAGAATTGTCTGGTCCGTGATTCAAGCTGATCGTGTCTCTGTTACTGGATAGCCACTCCTCTAGAAAGTGCAAAGGGGGCCTGAGATCACAGCTACAGAAAAGGGGATGGTTTGTGTTTGCCCAATGACTTTGCTAAGGCCTCTAGAACTGAAAGATTGGCAATGACAAAGGTTGGCCTTTATCTGGCAATGGACTTCCTGCCTTTAATTATGGCTCAACTGGGAAAGAAGAATACATAAAGAAATGAGGTTTCACCCCCATTGGGAAAGGGGATGAAGGAAACAATTGAATATCATACAATATGGGAGAAAAAACTGAACCACATGGTCATCGTGATTACTCTACTTGGGCCTGCTGATTTTATGGTGATTTTACTAACTAAACTGCTTGGCTTCCTCTCTGACAAGCAGTTAAAGCAATTTGTTAGTAGCTTAGCAGTTAACAACAGAGAATTTTCAAGAGTTTTGGGTTAAGCCGGTTTAAAAAAAGTAAACTACAAAAATAAGAGTAAAGAGAAGAATTCCACAAATCACAAGGAGGAATGATATAAACATGCACAGAATGTGCCAGATCTTTCACAGAATCTCAGATACACATTTTGTTGTTCAATCCTATCTGACCCCATTTGGGATTTTCTTGGCAAGGATCCTGGAGTGGTTTTCCATTTCCTTCTTCAGCTCGTTTTACAGATGAGGAAACTGAGGCAAACAAAGTTAAGTGACTTGCCCAGGGTCACACAGCTAGAAAGTGCCTGAAGTCCCATTTGAACTCAGGAAGAGGAATCTTTCTGGCTCCATACCTGGCCCTCTATCTCTGGACCATCTGGCTGCCCATTTGGGGCCTAGAGGCCAACGTATCCAGCTCCCACTTGAACAAGAATTCCTTTTTGCAACTTGCATAGCCCTTGTTTGACTTTGAAAATGGAGGTTTAATTTTTCTTTTTCTTTTCCTTTTTACAGGATAAGTACTTAGCACAGTGCCTAACCCAAAGTAGGTGCTTAATAAATACTCCTTCCCTTGTCCTACTTTCCTTTATTCCTTTTTCCTTGGGAAAAGGTCTTCTTTGATAGTGACAAGACAGGTGGTGTCCCTTGAGAATTCTGTAAAATGTCATTGGTTTGCTAGATTTTATCACCATGTCTTTGAATATAGGGATGAATGTGAATTATTACATTTGATCACAAACTATGCCATGTAAACTTTTCCCAAGACTTTTTTACAAGACACTAGAGAAGGCATCCAAACCTTCCCCCAAGTCACTAAAAAACTCTCTAGGATTTGACTTTTGCCAAATGCACTCCGGCAGATTTGCAGAGGAGAGCAAATACCAAAGTTGGGTGAGGGTTTCTTCGATTGGCCTTAGAGTCAGGAAGTTGTTATTGTTAAGTCATTTTTCAGCTGTCTGACTCTGTGAGCTCTTTGGGGTTTCTTTGGCAAAGATACTGGAGACACTGGTTTGCCACTTCTTTCTCTGGTTCATTTTACAGATGAAAAAAACAAAACAAAGTGACTTGCCCAGTGTCACATAGCTAGTAAGTATCTGAGGGCAGATTTGAACTCAGAAAGATAAGTCTTCCTAACTTCAGGCCCTGCACTCTATTCCCTGTGCAGGTCCTTGGTTTTGAAGAGGATCAGTGGCATCACAGGGTGATGTCTTGCTTGAATTTAAGTGAGGCAGAATTGCTCAAAATCATTAACTTGACTCTTTCTTCCAGAGTCAATGACGTCCAGTGGCAAGACTGGCAATGGTCCAGGATGCAGTGGATGACCTTGGTGCCTTCAATATCTAACCAAGGTCTAAGAGTTCCTATTTCAGCCTCCATCATGGCCTTTGGAATAAATTGTTCCCCTGGGGGAAGTCTTCACATGCTGGGGTAGACATCCTTTTGACTCATTGACAGATTTGAGGATAGTAGGTTACCCTCAACCTGATTTATCCCATCTTGGAGCCACAGGTGAGAGTTGCATGACAGGTGGATTCCAAAGGTGGATGAGCAGCCCTGAAAAGTGTTCAGTAAGCCCTCATACCAGAGGCACTTGTCCTCCTGGAACACCCCATACAACCTAGCACCACCTAGCTGCTTTATGAAGATGGTAGCCAGATCCTAAGAGCCATAAAATCTCTGTTGACTTGTTCCACATTATTCAATTATGTCCTCTATGTGCTGAATCAAGTTCTAACTACTGGTTTCTCTGCCAAGGGTCAAATAATTTAGAGAAAGCCAATTATATGGCAAGAATGCAGAAATTAGCACCAGAGGATCTGGGGCTGAATCAAGCTGCACTGCATATCACTTGCCCCTCCCTGGGCTTCAGTTTTCTCATCTATAAAATGAAGAAGGAAAGCTAGATTAGATGACCTGAGATCACTTCCCACTCTAAATCTATGATTTTATGAATTTATCTGACTGTGTGACTATTGTTTGTTACCTTTCAAAACCACAGACTCTGCACTTCTAGCATACGACTCCCACCTACTCACACACACTTTCCCAGCAATCCTCCACTTCTCTCTCCAACACTATCCTCCTGGCTGTTCTGTAAACAAGACTCTCTCTCCTGACTTGGGGCATTTGCAGACTATCCCAGTGACTTGGGATTCTTTCCCTCCTCATTTCTGCCTCCCGGTTTCCTTCAAATGCCAGCTAACATCCCTTAATGTCTTTTTAATGCTGATGCTTTCCCTCTGTTTGTTAGCTTCAATTAGTCTATCTCTAGTTTGTTTTTATGTAGTTGTCTGTATTTTGTTTCCCTCTAGAGAGCAGGGTCAGTGTTATTGATATTGTGGTACATCCAGCTCTTAGCACAGCTCCTGGTACATAGTAGGTGCTTAATAAATGCTTATAGATTTGACCTGAGCTGTAGGGAAAATACAGTTTGAAATAGGGTTAAACTGTAATAGTGTGACTAATTGACTGATTATTTTTCCAACCCCGAAACAAAAAGGAAAAGATTTTCATCATTATGGAAGATCTCTAAACACCCCCAGTTTATTCTTGTGAAATCTTTTTTGTTGCTTTTCAATGATAACCAGACAATTTTTAATACTTAACAAAAGGCTTTTTGATTAAGTTTTCATTCCTTAAATGATATTTTTTCAGTAGAAGTCTCTGCTTATTTAAGCTTTAAGACGAGAAGTTCTTTAAGTAGATGAGAGTATTTCCAAGCAGCCTGTAACTTTGCTTTTCTTTAAGAATGGTTCTCGCTCTCTTTCCTCTCTCTCTCCTCTCTCTCTTCTCTCCTCTCTTTCCCTCCCTCCCTCCTTCTCTCTCTCTCTCTCTCTCTCTCTCTCTCTCTCTCTCTCTCTCTCTCTCTCTTTCTCTCTCTCTCTCTTTCTCTCTCTCTCTCTCTCTCTCTCTCTCTCTCTCTCTCTCTCTCTCTCTCTCTCTCTCTCTCTCTCTCTCTCTTCTCTCTCTCTCTCCCCCACAGATAAAAATCTAGGTGCTACAGAGGATAGAGTAGGCAGCTTGAAATAGTCACTAAAATAGATATTAACTAAATGACAAAAGCAGTAGTAAGTAGCAGAAAGAGACCAGGCCTTGGAGTCAGAGGATCTGAGTGCAAAATCTACCTCTGCTATTTACTGCAATCTGTGTGACTTGGGTCAGGTCACTTAAACTCTCTATGTCTTAGTTTCTTTACTTGTAAAATAAGGAATTTGAACTAATTAATTTATCCATTCCTTTTCATCACCAAATGTGAGCATAAGGCACTTAACCTAACTAATCTGACTCTCACTTCCCTCATCTGATAAATGGGAGTAATAATTTCCACTATTTCACAAAGATATTATAAGGAAGAGGCAAAGTTATACACAAATGAGAATGAATGTCATATGGCATGACAGTGTTCAATCTGGAGTCAAAGGACCTGGAATCATATTTGACTTCTGCCATATGTGACCCGCATGGTTTTGGATGCATCTCCTACTTTCTTTGGTTCTTCATCTCTTTGCATGTAGCATAAGAGGACTGGAGGAAATATGATTCTTTCCAATGCTAAATCAAGAAGCCAATGGATTTGAGTTATTATTATTGCCTTAAAAGTCTTTACATATGAATTGAAGAAAATAATTTAAATCATATTTTATATCAATAAATGCAGAAGTCTATAATACTCTTTTATATTAAAATTTTAAAGCAAAGGGATAGGGGAAATTTTTTAATATGAACAAAATATCTATTCACAAACCATCATTTGTAATGAGGAAAGGATAGAAGAAACTAGCAATCAAGTCAAAGATAAAGCAAAACTGTTAATTATCTTTAATATTATTTTACATACTGATAGACAAGCTAGATATAACAGCAAAAAAAGAGGAAACTGCATTAATAAACTAGAAACAGGCAAATAGAGAATAAATTATGTCCATTTGCAAATGATATTTAGAAACTTAGGTTTGCAGAGAATAAAAAAAAAATAACCTAAACAATGCTTCAGTAAAGTCAAGACAAGTCCATAAGCATTTCTAAGTTCTTACTATGTGCAGCATCTAGGTGGTGCAGTGGATAGAGCACTGGCCCTGAAGTCAGAAGTACATGAGAATTCAAATTCGGCCTCAGATACTTACTAGCTGTGTGACCCTGGGCAAGTCACTTAACCCTGTTTGCCTCAATTTCCTTATCTGTAAAATGAGCTGCAGAAGAAAATAGCAATCTGCTCCAATATCTTTGCCAAGAAAAACCCAAATGGTGTGAATCAGACACAACTAAATGGAAAGAACTTGTTTTGAACAGAATCTCTACATATCTTCTTTGGTTCTTAGTAATTTACAGAAAAACTAATAATTTTTGTGGATTAATTTTATGCCCTGATATTCTACTGCAACATAAATTTATGATACATAATCCTAACTGGACTCTTACTACAACAAAGCAATTTTTTTACACCACTATCCCAATCATTACACTACCTTCTCCAAATCATTTCATCCCTTCTTGAACTTCCCATAGCTCCCCTCCCTACCATCTTCTTATCTGAGAACCCTACCCCTTATTACACTGGGAACATGGAGACACTTCACTGAGAGCTGCCTCTTTTCCTTCCTCTTCATCTCAAAAACCTTTGCTCATTGCTCCTTCACTCCATCTCCCATGGAGAGGTGGCCCTTCTTACCAAGGCAAACCCTCCTATATGCATGTGTGATCTCATTCTAACATGCCTTCTCTAGTAGATGTCTCCTTCTACCATTTTTACTCCCTCACTAATCTTTCTAGTGTACTAGATACTTCTCTACTGACTACAAAGATTCCTGTTATCTCCCTCAATCTCAAAAAACTGCTCAACTGAGCCATCTATCCCTGATTCTTATTGTCCTATATCTCTCTTCTCTTTGGTGGTTAAAATTCATTTAAAAACAATTCTTTTTTGAATTTCAAATTTTCTCCCTTCTCCATCCATTAAGAAGATAAACAATACCCGTTATACCAATGAAACCATGCAGAACATATTTATGTATTAGCAATATTGTTAAAAAAAAAAAAGAAAGAAAGAAAAATAAAATGAAAACAATATACTTCAATCTGTGCTCAGAATTCATCTCTTTTCTCTTTGGAAGTGGTGATTATTTTTCATCATGAGTTTTTTGGAATTGTCTTGGATCATTGTATTGATCAGAGTAGCTAAGTATTGTTATTGTATTGTTGCTACTATGAAAAAGAAAAAAATGTTCTCCTGGTTCTGCTCACTTCACTTTGCATCTGTTCATATAAATCTTCTCAGTTTTTTCTGAAAACATCCTTCTTGTCGTTTCTAGTAGCACAATAGCATTCCATCATAATCATATACCACAACTTTTTCAGGCATTCCCCAATTGATGGGCATCCCCTCATTTTCTAATTTTTTTGCTACCACAAAAAGAGATGCTACAAATTTTTTTGGACATATAAGTCCTTTTCCCTTTTCTTTGATTTTTTTGGGATATAAACCTAGTAGTGCTATTGCTAAGTCAAAAAATATGCACAGTTTGATAGTTCTTTGGACTTAGTTCCAAATCGTTCTCCAGAATAGTTTGACCAGTTCCAGTATTTAAATTTAAATTTCTTGAAAAAAGCATTTATAACTCATGTCTTTACTTCCTAACTCCCCTTTTTCTTGTAACTGTCAACTCTAATGACCTTTTTTTATCCTCATTCTCTGTACCTCTCTGAAGCATAAATTTTTCATCATTCTATTTTCCTTGAATAATAGCGGTTATAATGGGCATTCTTGTTTCACCCCTGATCTTATTGGAAATGCATCTAGCTTATCCCCATTGTACATAATGTTTGCTGAAGGTTTTAGTAGATACTACTTATTATTTTAATAATTGAGTGTTTGGCATTTATGAAAAATTTCATCCTTTGAAAGGTAGAAAAACTAACGGCAGGGATAAAAAGACAAAAATAAAAACAGATCTTGCCCTAATAGAACTTTCATTTTACTTGGGAATATGACATGCAAAAAGATAGTTCTTACATCATTCTTCTTAATGAGGGATAAAGAGAAAGAAGGAAGAGAGAGCATTTGAAACTCAAAAATTTGAAGAAAAAAAGAATGTTTAAAATTGTTTTTACATATAATTGGAGGAAAATGTTAAAACAGAAAAATTTGCCTTTTCCTAGTACCTTAGTCTGAATTTTATCCACTTGTCTAGCATCAAAATTTTACCAGAGACTTAATGAAAACTTTTTCCTATTCAATATCCTTTTTTTTTTAATTCTGGGTGCATTGCTTTCATTTGTATAAAAGCTTGATTTTTACACAGTCAAAATATCCTATGTTTCCAGTTATAATTCCCCCTTTATTGTAACTGGTTAAAAACCATCCCCTACCCATAGTTAAAGGAGACAGTTATTGCATTGTTGTAGCAAAGAGAGTGATGCACTTTCACTCAAGAAGATTTCATTTCAAATTCCTCTTCTGATGCCTATCATATGTGTGACTTTGGGCAAGTTAACTAACTGCCCTGTGCCTTAGTTTCTTCATGTGAAATGAGAAAGCTGAATAGGTAGACTCTAAAATCCCTACAAGTTCTTGAGAAGATAAGATTCTAATATATTTACAATCTTAATGTATCAACAAAATACAGTGGTTGAAAATTGCATCTCCTGTGTATTGCTATTTATCAGAAAACTTGAGCTTTCCTTGTAATTCAAATAATTTGATTTATCAAAACTGAATCCCATTAGAGAGTTGAGATGAATTTTCTGGTATTACTAAGTGTACTTACAAAAAGTCATTAAGAAGTGTCCTTTGTTGGGCCCCCTGTGGGTTAAGTCCTAAGTGTCTTCCTGCCCAGCCTACTCCTTGTCCCAACTCCTCCCACCCGGGAACCCTCATGCCTACTTGTAATTGCCTAGGCTGTACTCTGTGGAGGTGCTCCTGCCTACCCTGGCTCAAAAGAGCTGTGTAATAGACAAGAATAATCCTACTAGCCTGGAAAGGCTGCCAGCATAATGGCCAACTGTGAGTAGCTTCCAGGGCTGGGACATCTGGACATAGCTGTCTGATGGACTAGATCATATGCTCGGCTTATCTGGATTTGTTCTCTTACTGAAAGCTTGTGTATAGATAGATAAATGCAGTAAAAATACTAATATGTATATAGTGTTTTAATGTCTGCAAAGCACTTTACAAATATCTTATTTGATTATCACAACAACCATTGGCGGTAGGTACTATTATGGTTCCCATTTTGCAGATGCGGAAACTGAGACTGAGAGAGGTTAAGTGACTTGCCCAGGATCACAGTGCTGGTAAGTGTCTGAGGCAGGATTCCAACTCAGGTCTTCCTGACTCCAACCCCATTTTTATATATACTTCTTTGAACACCTCAGACATCTATGGTTTTATGAGTGCAAGTGACAGCCCTCCACTTAAATGGGTCTCAGTCTTTGGGAATTGTTATGGGTGGAGAATGCATTCCTCTGTGCGCAAACAGCTGTGGTGTTTTATCTGAAGCTAGCCAAGATTATCCTAGAACAAAAGACCCATTTTGTATTCTGAGTCCCTTACTAGAAACCGTTGCTGGTTGGCAGGATTCAAGAGAGTTTAAATTCTCATTCATCCAGTCACAGATTTAGAGCAAGAAAGGTCCTTAAAGGTCATTTAGTACACCCCTAACCCTAACCCTAAATTCTAACCCTAACCTTAACCCTTCATGTGCAGATGAAGAAACTGAGACCCATGAATGTTAGATGACTTATCCAAGGTCATCAAGGTAACAAATGATATTGGGAGGATTCAAACTCAAGTGGGCAGGGGAGGGAATAAGCATGTATTAAGCTCCTACTATGTGCCAAGCATGACACAAAGTGCTTTAGAAATATCTCATTTGATCTTTACAACAACCCTGTGAGGTAGATGTCATTATTATCTCCATTTTACTTTTGAGGAAATAAAGGCAAGCATAGCCAACTAAGTGTCTTAGGCTGAATTTGAACTCACATTTTCCTGACTGCAGGCCCAGAGCCCTAGCCACTACAGCACTAAGCTCCCTCACTCAAGTCCCTTATTTTAATTTCAGTTCCTCTTTACCACACTCTCATCCAACTGGCATGACCTTCAAATACTCAGGCTCACTATCTCTAGTCACAAAAGGCTGAAGCTTCTGACTTTAGTGAAAGAATATACATTTATTTATTAATACATACTTTTCAAAATGTACATTTCTGAATAATAATAGTAATAGATGAAGATGATAGATAGATAGATAGATAGATAGATAGATAGATAGATAGATAGATAGATAGATAGATAGATAGACATCTATATAATGCTTAATCTGTGCCTGACACTGTGCTAGGTACTTTACAAATACTGATCCTCACAACAACCCTGGAAGGTAGGTGCTATTATTATTCCCATTTTACAGATAAGAAAAAGTGAGGAAAACAGAGGTTAAATGATTTACGTCCAAGGGAACACAACTAGTGTCTAAATCTGAATTTGAAATCAGATCTTCCTGACTACAGACCCAGTTTTCTATCTACTGGGCCACGTAACTGTTATTTAAAGTGAATAAATGTTCATTTCAAGGGTTTTTTCTGAGTGTACATATTTTTGATGAGCTAGAAGGGACTTTGAAAATTCTTGGATCCAAAACTCTAAATTTCCAAATAGGGAAACTGAAGTGAGGTAACTGACTTTGTACAATTCCAACAAGTAGCAGAAACCTATTAGAATCCTAGTCCCCAGAGCTATATAATCCACCATTCTGCTTCTCCTCCATCCCCACCCTTTTTTTGACAAAGGTTCTCTTCATATGACACTGAGCTCTACAAGGCTATACCAAAGTATTAAGTTTCTAGTAGATGCAACCAAGCTAGAAAGGCCTCACTGACAGACTGTATTGTGTGTCTCTTATCCAAGCTTAAAAATAATAACTACAAGACATTTATATAGCATAGCACTTTAAGGTCTGCAAAACATTTTAGATCAGCTGACTCATTTGATCCAGAGATGTTCGTTACCAAAAAGGCTAGCCAAGAGGGGATTTCAGCCACAACAACTCAGGAAGATGGTCTGTTAGTGTTAGAAGGGGTCACAATCTATCAGCAATGAAAGTTCCCTACTACTGAAATCATGGGCCCCTGATGTGAGAGGTCAAAACATCCTGAACCTTTGGAATGGCTACTCCATCAGAGGTTCTTCAAGAGCTGGTGAGCAAAACGGAGGCTGCCAAAAAGAAGAATTTTCCCCCAATGCTTCCAAATATTTGGAAGCATCCTCAGGTCTCAGGGACTTGGGGGAAGTTGCTACAATAGTCCCTGAAAATAGAGGCTGGCCAGTGTGAAGGGAGTGTCGTCCAAACATAGACTGTGTGGTACCAGCTGCTACCATTTCCCTAAAAGCTTCTTCAGAGTATTAGACAAATGGAGCTCCAGGAACCTGAGTCAGAAAATACTGGCCCATGTGCAGAAAAGGCCCATCTCTGTCCTGTCACTGGACTTGAACCCAACTTGAACCCCACCATTGAAATGATGACCCCAGGAGGGTGGGAGAGATGTGCCAATGTGCCTATCTTCAGGGTAGCAGAATTATAGAGCTAGTCAGAGAGACTTGCAACCCCCTCCCACGTAATAACCGATGAAAACCTTATATCAGCCATTTGAAGCCAGAGTCCCAGGTTCAAGTCTTGGCTTAACCATCAAGTAACTGACATTGGAATAAATTACTCTTTGTGCTGGTGGAGAGTCCCTTCCTTATATGTCTCCAGTGCTTAGTATAGTAGCTGGCACACAGTAGGTGCCTAATAAATGTTTAATAATTAGTAAGTGATTATTAATATCAGTTTTCTACTTTTTAAAATAAGTACATAAAAACCTATTGTAATCTACCTCATGGGATCTTGGCAAAGATTGAATAACACTGCAGCCCCATGGTTTCAGAATCAGAGGACTGTGTTTGGAATCAATTTCTTTCATCTACCTGTGTGGCTTTGGGTTAGCTACTGAACTTCTCTGAGCTTCATGAGAGGATAGAACTAACTGGGATGTAAGTTCCATTTCAGCTCTAAATCTGTGATCTTACAATCACAATCTATGTGAAAGCACTTTGGAAAATAAAAACTATGATGTAAATGCAAAGAAATGAGGTTTTGGAGAGGGTAGATTAAGGAAAGAGGTGAGGAGGAAGGAAGGAAGAGAAGGAGGGAGGAAGGGAGGAAGGAAGGAAGGAAGGAAGGAAGGAAGGAAGGAAGGAAGGAAGGAAGGAAGGAAGGAAGAGAGGGACGGAGGAAAGGAAAGAGGGAGGGAAGGAGGGTGGGAAAGAAAGATGGAAGGAGGAAGGAAAAGGAACTTTAGTAACAAATCAAAGAATTGAGGACAATATAAAGGCAGAGTGGCTTGTCTAGAGTCGAAAATAAAACTATAAACAGAGTTCCTACCCCTCTAACATGATCCCTGCCTCACCCCAATGATGGATGTAATGTGCTGTCTATTAAGTGCCAAGAGTATACTGAGGATCATACAGAAGTACTATCAGATCTAATCCCTGGAGAGTTTCAACGCAAAGGGAAGGATGAAAGAAAAGAATGGTTTTAAGCACCAAGGGCAGAGATCCACAATATTCTACTAGACCTCTTGTGATTTGCCAAGTCCAAACAGATAGCATGGGCTGGTATAAAATGTAAGAAGGTGTCTCTTGTCTGAATGAACTTCCCCGCCAGTGCAGGGAAGTGAACACAAACAGCTCTCTGACCTCCTACCAAAAGCATAGAAGGTCAAGGGTCAGGAACTGAAAACAAAGAAGGTCCAAGCCACTTTCCCCAAGAGAGGTTTTGTGTGTGTGTATGTGTGTGTGTGTGTGTGTGTGTGTGTGTGTGTGTGTGCTTTGTTTTGTGACATGGCTAATATGACTTCACATGTTTATTTGATATCATATTGTTTGCCTTCTTAAGGGGTAGAGGAGGGACATGACGGAAGGAGGGAATTTGGAACTCAATTTTTTCACTGAATGTTTAAAAAAATTTTAACGTAATTAGGAAATATTTAAATATATATTTTATATATATATGTATGTATATATATATATATATATATATATAGAGAGAGAGAGAGAGAGAGAGAGAGAGAGAGAGAGAGAAACAGCACCTATCTCACAGGGTTATTGTTAAGATTAAATAAAATAATATTTGTAAAGCACTTAGCACAGTGACTGGCATGTAGTAAGTAGGATCTATGTTAATCCTTATTCCATTCCCAAAGAGAGAGTAGACTCAAAGTCAGCACACCCAGGACCTACTAACAATATAGTTCTCTTGTTCCTCAATATACTGGTATTCCTGAGTCCATTGCCTCCTCCATAGCAGAGAAGGTCATCCTTCCCTAATTGGCATGGTTTTTATAGAGGTAGTGGACCAATCTTATTTCTGTCCTCACCTCAGGAGTAAGGAGTAGAGAGACTGACCAAAGACCAATAAATATCTGGTCTCTGGTCTCCGACTTCATAAGCAGATAAAAGATTCCATAAATAAAAACAGCTAGGGGGATAGTCAAAGAGGAGAGTAGTTTAGAACTGTTTGTTTACACAAGGACATGGAGAAGTCATAAAACTGGGTAAGGAAAAAGAACTATACAGGGATTCTCACTGCCTTACTAAATTCTGCTGCCAGTTTGGATGTGCCATACTCTCCCTAGTTATAACGCTACATCTTTTTTCCCAAGGTGGCCAAGGAAGAGGAAACATGAGCTAATGGAACTGGGAAATCACACCAGGGTGAAGGAATTTGTTTTTATGGGCCTTACCCAGTCTCCAGCACTAAGCATCATCTTATTTCTTTTATTGTGCCTGGTGTATGTAACAACACTGCTGGGAAATCTCCTTATCATGCTCACTGTGACCTGTGAGTCTCGCCTCCACACACCTATGTACTTCCTGCTCCGAAATCTCTCTGTTGTGGACATCTGCTTCTCCTCCATCACTGCTCCAAAGGTTTTGCTAGATCTTTTAGCTAAGAGAAAGACAATCTCTTTCAATGGCTGCATGACACAGATGTTTTTCTTCCACTTCCTTGGTGGGGTTGATATTTTTACTCTCTCTGTGATGGCTTTTGATCGTTATCTGGCCATCTCAAAGCCCCTTCACTATGTGACTCTCATGAGTAAAGGAAGGTGCCTTGGGCTCTTGGCAGTTTCTTGGGTGGGAGGCTTCATACACTCCATTGTACAGATCTCTCTGTTGCTCCCACTCCCCTTCGTTGGGCCGAATGTCATTGATGGTTTCTACTGTGATGTTCCCCAAGTCCTCAAACTCGCCAGCACTGACACCTTTGTTCTGGAGCTCCTCATGATCTCCAATAATGGTCTAGTCACCACATTTTGGTTCTTTTTACTCATTGTATCCTACACAGGCATCATGGTGATGTTAAGGTCACACACAGGAGAGGGCAAAAGCAAAGCCATCTCCACCTGTTCCTCCCACATCACTGTGGTCACCTTGCATTTTGTGCCCTGCATCTATGTATATGCTAGACCCTTCACTGCCCTTCCCTCTGACAAACCCATCTCTGTCATCTTCACTGTCATTTCCCCTCTCTTGAATCCTATGATTTACACTTTGAGAAACCAGGAGATGAAGTCAGCCATGCAAAGATTACAGAGACAGCTCATGTCTTCTGAAAGGTAACTAATTCTGTGCTAATGGGAAACTAGGAAAGATAGAAACAAATTTCATTGTATCAAAATCCTTCTGTTGAGGTTAAAGTTGTAAAAATAATTTGGACCTACTAAAAATCCTTGAAATTATATTAGTATTTGTTCTCTCGTGTTGCCTAAATTAGTTGGTAACTATGTGAATGAAGAGAATATGGATATGAGAGATTTCGTGATGGTAGAAATTAAAAGATTTGATAATAGCTTGAATCTGTGAGGTGAGTGAGGCATTGAAGATGGGTCTTCTTGTTTGTCCGTTGTTCTAGAAGAGAACCACGGCATCATGGAGGTGAAGCCATGACATGTAAGTGAATTGAATTTAAGTGAGCCAGGGCTGTGCCTCACTTTCTCTTCCAGAGCCATCTCATCCAGTGGCCAGCAATCAGGATGACAAGTGGTGACCCTAAT
The DNA here is from genome assembly GCF_028372415.1 of Notamacropus eugenii. Taxonomy (NCBI): domain Eukaryota; kingdom Metazoa; phylum Chordata; class Mammalia; order Diprotodontia; family Macropodidae; genus Notamacropus; species Notamacropus eugenii. Next base: position 5,424,492 of record NC_092873.1, read on the forward strand.
CAACAAGGATAATGGTAGCACATACAATCAATACAAGACAATCAAAAGAGAGAAGAGATAATGACCTTTGTTGAACTTACCTCACAAGGTTGTTGTGATTAAAGCACTTTATATATCTTAAGGTTCCATGTAAATGTGAATTATTCTTATATCCCAATCATGTGCTGAATATCTACAATGTGATATATGTCTATAAGAGAATCACTAAAATACCATATGCCCATTATTTCTGAGATAATCCCTATAAGAAGACAGTTTGTCCCAAAGGAACAAAGTGGCCTTTTGCAGAGAAATCACTGAGTGTAACAATGAGTAATGCCTTAAAAAACCATAGAAGGGGCATTTTGCCCCAAGTGTAGAAAGTGAAGTACATAATGAGATTCATCTTCTCTACAGACCCACCAGCATCAATTAACTAATTATCTTGGATTTCTTTATTACAATAGAGGTTTTCATTTTTAGGTAGGCAAAAGAGAGAGGAGAATATTTCCAGAAATGATTGAGACATAGAAGGGAAAAAGGTATCAATAAATTTTGTTTCCAAAACAATTAGATTAAGGCTTCTGGGGCTTCAGGTAAGAAAGTTCCGATGGCTGGTAATGAAAGTGAATTGGTACTAAAGACACAAGGAAAACTGAAGTCTAGGAGGAGAGGGAGCACAGATATCTGTTACAATTTTCATAAAAACACAAGTCTGTATCTCCTCCAGGTCCAGTGAGAGAAGGATACGAATAAACAGTTTCCAAGGGAAGAAATGTAAACTAACAACATCTATATGGGGGAGATGCTCCAAAATACTAAGAATATGGGACATGGGAAATAAAACTCTGACGTATCATTTCATGCACATCAAATTAGCACTGATGGTAAAATATGGAAATGCTCAATACTGGAAGAGCTTTGCGAGTGAAATTGGAAAATGGCCCAAACCCTCTGGAAAACAATTTGTAAACGTGCAAGAAATGTTACTAAACTCTTCCAACCCTTTAACACGGAAATCTCACAATAAGGATAATATGCCATGAAAATCAAAGGCAAGAAAGAGCGTGTCATAGATAATAAAATATTCATAGGCTCACTTTTTGTAGGAGCAAAACAAAACTGAAAATAAAACACATGCTCTTTGGAGAACCTCTGAACAAATGGTGGTTTATGAATAAAATATTATTGTACTGTTCAGAACTACAGATGCAATGAATTAAAAAAAAAGAAGCATGGAAACTTTCATGAACTGAGGCAGAATGAAAAAGGTAGAACCAGGAAACAAAATGGATAAAAACTATCATGATGTGAAAACAATATAAGTGCAACCAAACTGAAATAAAAATAAATAATCAATGTTGGTTTCAGGTAGCTAATATCAAAATATATTTACTCTCAATAAATTCTAAATGATGCACACCATAGTGTCGCATTCAAGAAATAAAATCTGTTTCAGGGAAAGATACCTTATAAACTACTGAGAAAAAATGAATAGAAGTTGATGTAAATTAGTTTATATAACATCTTTTATCACAATAAACTCCAAAAGCATATACAATCTAATATGGAGAGACCCAACATTTTTAAAAAATAAAGGATTGGAAGAAAATATCTTTCACAGTTATGTATAGCTTTTTTAAAAATGTACAAGTGAGGTTCAAATAAAAGCTTTAGAATTAAAAGGGACCTCAGAAATCATCCATGTAGCCCCTTCATTTGACAGACAAGAAAAGTGAAAAAACCAAAAGGTCCCAAGGACAACACACCAGAAAATAGCAATGTCAGAATTTCAATCCCAAGGCATCTCACTCCACTGCATTTCAGCCATGGTCCATTGTCTCCTATCTCATCATAGTGACAACTTCCTGGCTTTGAATTTATTATGATCAACACCCCACTTTCAAAGTCCCATAATTAATTTCAGGAATCAATTTCATAATCATAAAATTGGGGGTAGGAGTGAGGAAGGAGACTTAGCTAGACAAGAGTTCATAAGAAAAGGGCCTTGGTAGGATGGGATTTTCAAGGAAGCCAAGAGTTTGGTATGGCAGAGGGAACTGATCTAGAGCTGTGTTACATGTAAAGGATTTCCATTGAAGATGATGGTGACTCTGCTTTCAATTCACCACCACTCATATCATATCAAGAGCATGATATCTTGTGCTGGTGGCAAATCTTAGCGAGGACACAAATCTATACTGGGTCCAGAAGGGAGAGTAGAATTTTGAAAATCATGGAATCTTTGCTACAGAAAAATAACAGTAAAAAAGAAGATGAGGGGAGAAAAGAGTAAAGAACACGACAGCTGTATTCTAGTTTATGAAGGACTGTCATTAGAAGAAGGATTAGACTTGTTTTCCTTGGCACCAGATAACTAAACTAGAAAAATGGATTAAAGTTGAAGGATTCGACATTAAGGAAAAATTCCTAATGCAAAGACCTAATTTTTTAAAAAGTTGGGGGAAGAAGAATGGTCATTGGGTCTTTAATTTCAAGCTAGATGGAAGTTTGTGGCAAAGTTATAGAAAAAAAATTTTACTCGGGTTTCTGTTGTACATGACAGCCTCTAAAGTCCCTTCTAGCTCTTTAGAATCTAAAATTTAAACATCTTGCCACTGTTATTCCAAAATGTTAGTAGTTGAAAAGTGGATCAACTGTGCCAAATCAAGTCAAGGCAACAAGCGTTTATTAAGCACCTGCTCTGTACCAGACACTGTGAATCACTAGACTTCTGAAGATCATGATTTAAAAAAAGGTAATACACATAAAATTTCAAGAGATTCCAAGTGAAAACTGTGCACACAGAATGCAAAATGAAAATGGGAAGATCTTCTGATCATTTTTTGAAAGAAACCCCAAAATGAAAAGTTCTAGGCACATCATGGCCAAAATCCATGACTTCCAAGTCAAAGAAAAAAATACTGCAGCAGTCACAAAGAAAGAGCTCAGATACCAAAGAGCTGCAATCTGGATCTCAGAGGGCACTCAAGAGATATTGGAATTTTCTCTTCTAAAAGATCAAAGACTTGAAACTAAGCATGACTAATGACAGGTTTATCAATTTAGAATTTGTATGGATTTAGTCTAGGCTATTACTGATGAAAAAAAAGCAATTTTGAAATGTAAACACAGGAGCCAAGAGACGTCTAGAAAATGTATTTGAGAAAATGGAAAGGGCTATGCAAGGATGAGGTGGGGCAGCTAGGTGGTATAGTGGAGAGAGAACTGAGCCTAGAGTCAATAAGGCTTATCTTCCTGAGTTCAGATCTGATCTCAGACACTTAATAACTGTGGGCAAGTCACTTAGCCAGTTTGCCTCAGTTTTCTCAACTATAAAATGAGCTGTGAAGGAAATGGCAAATCATGTCAGTATCTTTGGCAAGAAAACCCCAAATGGGGTTTTAAAAAAAAAGTCAGACACAATTAAACAAAAAACTACAAGAAGGAAGTTTTTTTACTCATTATAATATTTTTATTACATGCAAAAACAATTTAACCTTCAATATTTGCAATTTTGAGTTCGAAATTCTCTTCCACTCTTCTTTCCTCATCCTTCACTGAGAAGACATGGAATTTTATAAAGGTTATACATGTGTTCTCATGTAAAACATGTTTCCACATTTGTCTTTTGAAAGAAAACAGACAAAAAAGAAAAAGAAAATTTTAAAAAATAAGCTTTGATCTGTATTCAAACTCCATCACTAGTTTTTCTTGGAGGTAGTGCATTAGCATCCCCATTTTCCCACATTCCTTCCAGCTTTTATCATTTTCTTTACCTCTCATGTTAGCCAATCTGATAGGCATGAGGTAATACCTGAGAATTTCTCATGATAGAGCCTTCCCAATTGCCTTGGATTATTTACTTGCTTTGTAAGCCTGAGAATGGCTAAAGTCATTCACCATTGATCATCATACAATATTGATGTTACTATGTACAAAGTTCCCCTGGTTCTGCTTATTTCATTTGTATTAGCTCATATAAGTCTTTCCAGGTTTCTCTAAAAGGATCTTGCTCATCAGTTCTTATGGCACAATAGTATTCCATCGCAATTTTATACCAAAACTTGTTTAGCTATTTCCCAGTTGATGGGCATCCCCTTAATTTCCCATTTTTGATGCCACAAAAAGGACTGCTGTAAATATTTTTGCACTTATAGTTCCTCTTCCTTTCTGAAAAATTTCTTTGGAATACAGACCTAGTAGTGGTACTGCTGGGTCAAAGGATATGCACAGTATTATACTTTGGACATAATTCCAAATTACTCTCCAGAATGGTTGGATAAGTTCACAACTCCACCAATACTGCATTAGTGTCCCCATTTTCCCACATTCCTTCCAACATTTATCATTTTCCTTCTCTCTCATGTTAGCCAATCTGATAGGCATGAGGCAATATCTGAGAGTTGTGATTTTCATTTCTCTAATCAATAATGATTTAGAACATTGTTCTATGACTAGAGCTTTGAATGCTTCATCTGAAAATGAGCTATTCATATTCTTTGATCATTTATCAATTAGAAGTTGACTACTTACAAATTTGATTCATTTCTCTTTTATTTGAGAAGTAAAGCGTTTATTAGAGAAATTGGATATGAAAATTTTTTCCCATTTTTCTGCTTTCCTTCTCATCTTCAATGTATTGTTTTCATGTATGTAAGATCTTTTTAATGTATCCAGAATTATCCATTTTACATCTCATAATGCTCTCTATCTCTTGTTTGGTAAAAAAAACTTCTTCCTTTTTTCAAAGATCTGACAGGTAAACTAAGGAATGAAGTATTCCTATTCAAAGAGGGAGAATCCTCTTCTGTGTGTTGAGATAATTGTAGGCATTACTGCTTCTCAAGTTCAAAAGCAACAAATAAAAAGTATTACCCAAAAAAATTAGGTGAGTGAGAATGTTTAAATTATAATTAATTAAAACTATTTAAATGTAATAATTAATTTAAATCAGAATCAATTAGAATTTGTGAGTATGTAGTAGCCTGTGGAAGAAAAGGGTTAGGGGAAGCAGAAGAGCTTTTTTTCAATATCTGAAAGGCTGTCTTATGGGAAGAGAATTAGATTTGTTGTCCTTGGTCCAATATAACAAATTAGGAATGTAGATTGAAGTTGGAGAGGAAAATATTTGGGCTCCATATAAGGAAAAATAATCTAACCTCCAGAAGTTATATAGAAGCCTGTCTCAATAGGAAGCAAATTCCCCAATATGAACTCATTAGGGAAAGCTGGTTGAGGACTTAGAGTCAAGTTATACAGCAGATTCAGGTGTAATTTGGAAGAGATGATGTCAGATGTCCCTTCCAGCTCTAGAGCCTACCATTTTAATACAGTACCAATGTTTTTACAAATGTCAGCAGTTCAACATTGTACCCTTGTGTGTTCCTGGCCAACCAGGAAAAATCGAGCCTTCACTGAAACCCAAACAACTTGACTAATAAAAAAATAAATCCCACCATGGGCTACTGAGCAGAATTTCTTGGCACTGATTTATCTGTTTCTAAAAAGTCATTTAAAAAGCATCCCTTGTTGGGTCCCCTGTGTGCTAAGCCCTAAGAACCTGACTAGGAGGCCTACACCCAGTCCCAGCTTTGCCCAAGGGCCCTCTAGGGATGCTACCTACATTCTCTAATTGCCTAGTGGCCCTACTTACATCATGAGACTGTGCTCTGTGAAAGTCCTCCTGCCTTGACTCAGAAGAACTGAACAGCAGAAGGGTTAGCTTCTGGGAAGTTAGCAGTCTGGGAAGAATGCCAGTATGCCAGCCAACAGTGAGTAGTTTCCAGGGCTGGGACCCCTGGAAATTGCTATCTGAATGACTTGGTGAAAGATTCTGAAATATATGTACAGTTATATGTGTGTATGTGCATACACACACATACACACAGACTATGGAGTTGGTGCTCAGTTACTGCCAGCTCTTCATGACTCTATATGGGGTTTTCTTGGCAAAGATACTGGAATGGGTTCTATTTCCTTTTTACTTTACTTTTACTTCTTCAGCTCATTTTACAGATGAGGAAACTAAGGCAAACAAGGTTAAGTGACACCCAGGGTCACACTGCTAGTGAGTGTCTGAGGCCAGATTTGAACTTAAGACTTCCTGACTCTGTAGTATCAAAACAGATAGAGGGCCAGGCTGGGAGTCAAAAAGATGTCTTCATTATGTAACCCTGTGCCTCATTTTGCTCATCTGTAAAATAAACTGGAGGAGGAAACGGCAAACCATTCCATTATCTTTGCCAAGAGATCCCCAAATGAGGTCATCAGAAGTCAAACACAAATGAAAGCAACTGAATAACAACTTCCTGCCTCCAGGCCCAGAACTCTATCCACTGAGCCAATCTAACTGCCTCATATGAATACATACAAGCATATACACCACACATGCTTCAGTAATTCAAGGATCTCTGATTTCATTGGTGTGGATATTCCCTCCATGGAAATGACAGTGCCTCTCTCTGTAAGTTAGAAAAGGGTCTATTAAAGTTGTTATGGCCATAAAATGAATTACCTATATAGCCAGGAAGGTGATAAACTTCTACAAACTTAGCTAGGCTGGTCCTATGGAGGATATGTGAGAAACACATAGTCTACCAACAAGACCCTGCTAGAAACCATACTACTGGGAAGAATGGGCATAATATGAAGGTAATGGAATCCAGGAGCTTAGTTAGAGAATGCTGGCCCATGTTCAGAGCTGACCCTAAGTTTTCTGTGTATTGGCCCTGATTCAGTCAGCTGAAAGTGTGTCTGTATTTCATAAAACAAAGTTGTACAGCTGGTCATGGAGGAATATAGCCTCCTCCACATTCTTCCAGGGAGGGCTTCATTTCTCATGTTTAAAAGTCTGACCTCCAGCATATAGTCTGGAAATGAGGCATAAAGAAAGGAACAGTGGATCAAGCACCAAAGTTTCTGGCTTCTAGTCTTGATTTAGTCCACCAGTGGGGAACCTGTGGCCTTGAGGTCACATGTGGACTTTTACATCTTTGGGTGCTGGTCTTTTGTCTGAGTCCAAGTTTCACAGAACAAACCCTTTTATTTAGGGGAATTAAAGTAGGGGGATGAAAGAAATAAGAAGAGAGAGGGAGAAAATGGGAGCGAGAGCAAAAGGAGGAAAAGGAAGGAAAAAAGAGAAAAGAAAGGAAAGCATGGGAAGGAGAAGAGACAGGAGATGAGAACAAGAATAACCAGCCACAATTGAGGACCCTGGGAATAGAAAGGCTGAGGGATTTGTCCAGCATCAAAGCACAAAGCCACAATTGGAAGTGTCTCCACCCCTAGGCTCGATGTAATGAGCTATTTTTCGAAAGTCAAGAGCGCACTAGATGTCATACAAGGTACTGTTAGACCCAATTCCAGGATAGGTTTAATACAAAGGGAAGGTCACTCAGAATAATGGAAGGGTTTCCTAAATGACTGGGCAGAGAAAGGGGAGCTAATACTCTCTAAATACCAAGAACAAAGGGTCCTTAGCTCTCTGGGGACCTCTGGTGGTCCACAAAGGATTCACCTGTTACCAAGAAACGAAAAGAAAAGAGGAGAGGAGAGATACTTTGCTCTTGCTGACTGGGCAGATGCAGGAAAACTTTCAGCAGAATGTCCACGATTCTGCTACTAACATCTTGAGGGAAAAACCACCTGATCTCTAAACGCTTTGAGTTTTAGATCTGTAAAACGTAGGTCAGTAAGTACCTATTGAATTGAATTCAATTGAATCCCTCTGCTTGAAAGTACAAGCAAGGAAGAACAGGTTGGAAAAAGCCTGGAGAGGAAGAGGGGAAAGGCTTTCAGAGCTCCCATATCAATCCTTGATTTTACTCCTTTTCTCTCAGTCCCAGACCCACTGGTAACCAAAGCTCTCATTCCTCCAGCCCCACCCAAACTCCTTCAAGGCCCCTCACAGGAAAATACAAAGTAGCATCAGTCAGAAACTGAGACTAGAGAGGATTATGGACACTATCCTCAAGGAGAATTGTGCCTATGTCTGTATATGAGTGTGTGTATGTATATGCATTGTAGATGTGTGTGTGTGTGATTTTTTTTATGGATGGAGAATGGAGTGGTATAATGGACTAAATTCCTTGGTTATCCCAAAGTGAGTCCCAAAATTCTTCCAATTGACATTCTTTGTGAAAACCATCTGTTCAAGTGCAGCCCACTGAACAGAACTGATTCTTGTGATGTAGATTCAGAGCTCCACAGTACTTATGGAGCACAGTCAGCAACATCTGTTTTAGTAAACAAGACAGGAAATGAAGGATGAATGGGAAAGAGTTTGTACTAAAAGGGTTCTGATCCCAGGAAATCCTGGGCACTTCCATTTGTAGCTAATTGATCAATCAGTCATGGAGCATTTATTAAGCTCCTAGTGCATGTCATGTGTCAGGAACACAAAGTCCAAATCCAACCAGTCCATGTCCCTAAGAAATTTGCAAGCTAAGTCCTAAAACCAACTGCTGACCATCACTTCTGGAAAAAATACAAAATCCTCTTTTTGGCATGTGTACCCAGCAGGGCAGTGAGATGGTCCACTGGATAAATGGCCTGCCCTGGAGTCTAAAGGGGTTGGGTTCAAATTCTGCCTCAGATACTTATCAGCTATGTGGCCTTGGTCAAGTCACTTATTCGTGTTTGTCTCCGTTCCTTATGTGTAAAATGAGTTGGAGAAGGAAATGGCAAACTACTCCAGTATCTTTGCCAAGAAAGCCCCAAGTGGGGTAGCAGAGAGTTACATAGAGCTGAAAAGACTCAACACATGTTGTAGGAAATCTAGTCAGTATGTTGTTGCTAGCCCATACACAAAATTCCATCTCCCACCTATGTGCCTTTGTATACTCTGCCATGCTTGGAAAAGGTCCTCTTATTATCCACTTCTTATAATCCCCAGCTTCCTTAAATCCTCAGCTCAGGAGCCATGAGGCTTTAATTAATTCCTTTCGATTACTAGTGTCCATCAAAAAATTATTTGAGATTAACTTTATTTGTATTTATGTATTCTTTATATTTGATATATTTTATCATTTATATTATTATAAAATATATTTAAGTTTGTTTATATTTTTCAATTCAATTTACTCATTGCCATTCATGTTTCCCCGAATAGGATGTCACTTCCTTCAGAACACCTTTGTATCCTAGTGCCTCGTACAAAGTAAGACATAGTCTCTAGTACACTGGAGGAGTTTAGTCATATGGTTGTTGAATGAAGGGATGAATATTTGCAAAATAATTTTGATTAATAAAACTCCATGGTTCCTTTAAATGATGGTTTGCTTTTTGCATGGGAGCTGCACTCTGCTTCATCTGACCCTTGTTCATTCTGTAGGCTTAGAATAAATTCCTTCCACCTCTTCAGCTGTGTAATGTTTTCCTCTAAAGTCGTTTTGACAGATGAATGAATGATGGACTGGAGTGGGGACAGAATTGAGACAGGCAGACCCTCAAGAAGGCTATAGTAATACTATATAATTGAGGGGATGAGGGTCTACATAAGGGTGGTAGAAGTGGCAGAAAAGAAAAGGAGATCTATATATAAGAGATGCTGCAAAGATAAAAGTGATAGCAGTTAGCTAAAGAAAAAAATGTGCAAGTAAGAAAGTGAGGTGTTGAGGATTACCCATACCTTGGGAGCCTCAGTGACTGGGTCTATGGTAGCACCCTCAACAGCAAGAAAGAATTTAAGAAAAGAGGAAAGTTATAATAACGTGTTCTGTTTTCAACATGTTGCATTTAAGATATTAATGGAAGATCCAATTTCAGTTGTCTAGTAGGCAGTTGGAGATGTGAGATTAAAGGTTAGGAGAGATAATAGGGTCAGATAAACAAATCTGAGAATCCATGGGAGCTGATGAAACCAGCAACACATATGATGAGAGAAATAAGAAAAAGGCCCAAGAGAGAGCCTTAAGGGATACCCATGATTAGTGGCCAATACCCACGCGAAGGTCCCACAAAGGAGAAGCAGCAGTCAAGTAGGAGGAGAATCAGAAGACAGCAGCATCGCAAAAACCTAAGAAAAGACTATAACAAGAAGAAGACAGTTATTGACAGTATCAAAGACTGCAGAGAAGTTAAGAAGAATGAGAACTAATAAAGGGCCATCAGATTTGATAATTAAGAGATCATGGGCAACTTTGAAAAAAGCAGCTTCAGTTGAATGAAGGTGAAAGCCAGACTGTAGAGAGTAAAGAAGCAAACATAAGGAAAACAAATAGAGGGTCCAATTGTAGATTGTTTTCTCAATGAGTTTAGCCAAAAAAGCGGGGAGAGATATAGGAGAACACATAGCAAGGGTAGCTGGAGCAAGTGAGGATTTTCTGAGAATGAAGGAGACGTGTGTAACAACTGTATTGGGAAATCTTCTTATCATATTTTTAGACACTAGGGAAGTCACCAGTTACTACTGGGCTCTAGCACATGGAGAGATTGAGGATAAGTGAGGGTGGAGAGAATAAAGAGGAAAATTTGCTGGATAAGTCATGGTAGTTGCTTGATCACATAGAAGGCTCTGCCTTGGCTGGGGGAAGGACCACTTCAATATATGAGATAGGGATTAAGGAGGCATCTGAGTGATATGAGAAGAGGGAGAGGGGAAAAGAGAGAGATGTTGGTGAATGGCATGCTTTGAAAAAGTTGAAATACGAAACAAGGTTCTTAACTGAGGGAGGGAAGGAAAGCCATGGGAAGTTTGAGAAGATTTGAAAAGGTTTGGAAAACACATGTACTTGGGAGGATAGTGAATCAATAAGGGAGGTTTGAAAAGGATTGTTTTGTCTCTATGAGATATTCAGATTATATCATAAAAATTTAGAGTGAACCCAGTCAGTATTGCTTTGTGATTTTCTCAAAGCTTTATTCAGCTGCACACGAGTAGGAGTGAAAGGAGCAGATGGTGGATATAAATTGAAGGAGGGGCATATCTGAGTAAATGTGTACATTCTTTATTATTTAATTCTTTTCTCCTAAGGTGGCCAAGGAAGAGGAAACATGAGCTAATGGAACTGGGAAATCACACCAGGGTGAAGGAATTTGTTTTTGTGGGCCTTACCCAATCTCCTGGACTGAGCATCATCTTATTTCTTTTATTATTTCTGGTGTATGTAACAACTCTGCTGGGAAATCTCCTTATCATGCTCACTGTGACCTGTGAGTCTCGCCTCCACACACCTATGTACTTCCTGCTCCGAAATCTCTCTGTTGTGGACATCTGCTTCTCCTCCATCACTGCTCCAAAGGTTTTGCTAGATCTTTTAACTAAGAGAAAGACAATCTCTTTCAATGGCTGCATGATACAGATGTTTTTCTTCCACCTCCTTGGTGGAGTTGATGTTTTTTCTCTCTCTGTGATGGCTTTTGATCGTTATTTGGCCATCTCAAAGCCCCTTCATTATGTGACCCTCATGAGTAAAGGAAGGTGCCTTGGGCTCTTGGCAGCTTCCTGGGTGGGGGGCTTCATACACTCCATTGTACAGATCTCTCTGTTGCTCCCACTCCCCTTCGTTGGGCCGAATGTCATTGATGGTTTCTACTGTGATGTTCCCCAAGTCCTCAAACTCGCCAGCACTGATACCTTTATTCTGGAGCTCCTTATGATCTCCAATAACGGTCTAGTTGCCACATTTTGGTTCTTCCTACTCATTGTGTCCTACACAGTCATCATGGTAATGTTGAAGTCTCACACAGGAGAGGGCAGGAAAAAAGCCATCTCCACCTGCTCCTCCCACATCACAGTGGTCACCCTGCATTTTGTGCCCTGCATCTATGTATATGCTAGGCCTTTCACTGCCCTTCCCTCTGACCGGGTCATCTCTGTCATCTTCACTGTCATTTCCCCTCTCTTGAACCCCCTGATTTACACCCTGAGAAACCAGGAGATGAAGTCAGCCATGAGAAGATTACAGAAACGGCTCGTATCTTCTGAAAGGTAATTAGTTCTGTGCTAATGGGAAACTAGGAAAGATCGAACCAAATTTCATTGCATCACAATCCTTCTGTTGAGGCCAAACTTGTAATAACAATTCGGACCTACCAATAAGCCTAAAAATTACATTAGTATTAATCTTGTCCTATTGTGTAAATTAAGTTGGTAACTATGTGAATGAGAAGAAGATGAGTATGAGAGATTTTGTGATGGTAGAAATGAAGATTTGGCAATAGATTGAATCTGTAAGGCAGATTCAATGAGAGCATTGGAGATGAGTCTTATTCTTTATCCATCATTCTACAGGAGAACCATGAGATCGGAGAGGTGACACAAGTAAGTGAATTGGATTGAAGTGAGTCAGGGTTGTGCAGAGTCATCAGTCTCATATTCTCCTCCAGGACCATCTGGGTCCAGTGGCCAGAAATAGATCAGGATGACAGGATGACTAATTGACAAGGAGAATGGTGGCACATACAACCAATAGAAGACAAGCAGAAGAGAGGAGAGATAATGATCTTTGTCAAAATTATCTCACAAGGTTATTGTGATAAAAGCACTTTATATATCTTAAGGTTCCATGTAAATGTGAATTATTATTACATTCCAATCATGTGATTTTTAAAATATATGAGAGAATCACTAAAACACCATATGCCCATTATTTCTGGGATAATCACTGTAGGAAGAAAGAGTTGGTCCCTAAGAGACAAAGTGGTCTTTTGCAGAGAGATCACTGAGTGTAACAATGAGTAATGCCTTAAGTAGCCACAGAAGGGGCACAAGGCTATTGCCCAAAGTGTAGAAAGTATATAATGAGATTCATCTACTCTACAGACCTACCATCATCAAGTAAATAACAATCTTGGTTTTCTTTGTTACAAAAGAAGTTTTCATTTTTAGGTGGGTAAAAGGGAGAGGAGAATATTTCCAGAAATCATTGTAATATAAAAGGGGGGAAAGTATCAATAAAATTTGTTTCCAAAACAATTAGGTTAAGGCTTCTCGGGCTTAAGGTAAAGAGAGCTCTGGTGTCTAGTAATGAAAGTGAAGTGGTACTAAAGGCACAAGGAAAACTGAAGTCTAGGAGGAAAGGGAGCACAGATATCTACTATAATTTTCATAAAAGCACCTTCTCTTACCTCAAGTCTATATCTCCTCCAGCCCCAGAACTGTCCTCTGTCCATAATAGGCTCTTAGTAAATATTTGCTGACAAGAAAGATGGAAGAAAAATAAAGGCGTGTAAAGGAGGGTAACTGTGGGGTCTCAGACCTCCCACTGAGTTAAGGGGATGTCTACCCCAAGCCTGTGAAGATGTCCCCTAGTGGAATGGGCAGATGAGAACAAGTTGTACCAACAGCCATAAAAGAGGCTGAAGCAGGTGCTGTGGAGCACTTAGAGCTTGGGTAGACATCAAAGACACAAAGACACTGCATCTTGAATCTTCACCAGTCATCTTGACTCTGTCCTGACACTAGACTCTGGAGGAGAGACTGAGGCCAACAGCTCCAGACAACTCCGCCTCAATTAAATGCAATTGACACACAAGTCAAAAGACATCACCCATATACACACATATGCACATAAGATTGATTATCCAGGCTACATACTAATCAAGATGCAAACTGGAAAGAACAGTGGTCTAGGAGTAAGGAAATTTTAGTGTTACTCTTAACCCTCTAATTGACATAATCTATGACCTTGTAAAGTGAATCAGCTTCGTCAGGTCTCAATTTTTTTTACAGGCTTCAAAGGAAGTAATAAAAGGATGTGAATAAACAGTTTCCAAGAGAAGAAATGCAAACTAACAACAACTATATAAGGTAGATGCTCTAAAACACTAAGAATGATAGAAATGTGAAATAAAACTCTGATGTATCATTTCATACACATCAAAATGGCATTGACGGCAAAAGATGGAAATGTTCAATATTTGAAGAGTTTGCCTTCAGGGAAAGATGCCTTATAAAGTACTTGGAAAAGATAAATAAATAAAAGACAAATTTTTAAAAAGATAAATAAAATGATGTAAATTAGTTTAGATAACACTTTTTGCCACAAAAACCTCCAAATGCATATACAATCTAATATGGGGAGATACAACATTTTTAAAAAATTAAAGAATTGGAAGATAATATCTTTCGTAGTTATGCATAGCATTTAAAAAAAATACAACCACTGAGATTCAAATAAAAGTTTTAGAATTAAAAGGGACCTCAGAAATCATTCATCTAGCCCCTTCATTTGACAGACAAGAAAAGTGAGATGAACAAGAGGTCCCAAGGACAACAAACCAGAAAATAGCAGTGCCAGGATTTGAATTCCAAGGCATCTCACTCCACTTCATTTCAGCCATAATCTATTGTCTCCTATCTCATCATAGTGACAATTTCCTGGCTTTGTATTTATTATGATCAACACTCCACTTTCAAAGTCCCATAATTAATTTCAAGAGTCAATTGCAAAGTCATAAAGTTGGGGTGGGGAGTGAGGAAGGAGACTTAGCAAGATAAGAGTTCATATGAAAAGGACTTTGGTAGGGTGGGAATTTCATGGAAGCCAAGAATTTGGTATGGCAGAGGAAACTGATCTGGGGCTGTGTTACATGTAAAGGATTTCAAGTGAAGATGATGGTCACTCTACTTTCAATTCACCACCACTCATATCACATCAAGAGCATGACATCTTGTGCTGGTGGCAAATTTTAGAGAAGACACAAATCTATACTGGGTCCAGAACGGAGAGTAGGATTTTGAAAATCCTGGAATCTTTGTTACAAAAAAAAATAGTGGGAAAAATTGAAGATGAGGGGAGAAAAGAGTAAAGAGCATGATAGCTGTATTCTAGCTTATGAAAGACTGTCATGTAGAAGAAGAATTCGACTTGTTCTCCTTGGCATCAGATAACTAAACTAGAAAAAAAATAGATTAAAGTTGAAGGATATGCAGATTTGGATTCAATATAAGGGAAAAATTCCTAATGTATAGGGTTAATTTTTTTAAAAGTCAGAGGGAGAAGAATGGTCTGTGTCAACAGGTAGTGACTCGTGTGTCACTAGGTCTTTAATTTCAAGCTAGATGAAAGTTTGTGGCAAAGTTATTTTTTATTTATTTTTAGATTATGACATTCATTTTCACAAAATTTTGAGTTCCAATTTTTCTCCCCATCTCTCCCCTCCCCACCCCATAACACCTTGCATTCTGATTACTCCTTCCCTCAATGTGCCTTCCCTTCTATCACACCCCACCCTTCCCTTATCCCCATCTTCTCTTCTTGTAGGGCAAGATAGATTTCTATACTCCATTACCTGTATTTCTTATTTCCCAATTATATGCAATAAAAATTCTCATCATTCGCTTCTAATACTTTGAATTCCAACTTCTCTCCCTTACTCCCTCCCCACCCATCCCCACTGAGAAGGCAAGCAATTCAATACAGGCTATATATGTGTTGTTTTGCAAAAGATTTCCATAATGTTCATGTTGTGTAAGACTAACTATATTTCTCTCCATCCTACCCTGTCCCCCCTTTATTCTATTCTGTCATTTGACCTTGTCCCTTCCCAAAAGTGTTTACTTCTAGTTACTCCCTTCTCCCATTTGCCCTCCCTTTTATCATCTTCCTTACGCCACCTGTCCCCTTCTCCCCTACTTTCCTGTAGTGTAAGATAGATTTTCATACCAAATTTAGTGAGCATGTTATTCCTTCCTTAAGTCATATGTGAAGAGAGTAAGCTTCACTTTTCCCCTCTCACTTCCTCCCCTTTCTCCTCCAATGAAAAAGATTTTTCTTAACTCTTTTATGAGTGACAATTTGCCCCATTCCATTTCTCTCTTTCTCCTCCCAATATATTCCTCTCTCACCCCTTAATTTTATTTTTATAGATATCATCCCTTCTGATTCAACTCAACCTATGCTCTCTGTCTATGTGTGTGTGTGTGTGTGTGTGTGTGTGTGTGTGTGTGTGTGTGTGATCCCTCCACCTACCCAAATACTGAAAAAGTCTCAAGAGTTACAAATATTATCTTTCCATGTAGGAATGTAAACAGTTCAGCTTTAGAAAGTCCTTTATGATTTCTCTTTCCTGTTTACCTTTTCATGCTTCTCTTGATTCTTGTGTTTGAAAGTCAAATTTTCTCTTCAGTTGTGGTCTTTTCATCAAGAATATTTGAAAGTCCTCTATATCATTGAATGACCATTTTTTCCCTTGAAGTATTATACTCAGTTTTACTGGGTAGGTGATTCTTGGTTTTCATCCCAGTTCCTTTGACTTCTGGAATATCCTATTCCAAGCCCTTAGATCCCTTAATGTAGAAGCTGCCAGATCCTGTGTTATCCTGATTGTATTTCCACAATACTCAGATTGTTTCTTTCTATCTGCTTGCAATATTTTCTCTTTGACTTGGAAACTCTGAAATTTGGCCACAATATTCCTAGGAGTTTGTCTTTTCGGGTCTCTTTCAGGAGGTGATCTGTGGATTCATTCAATATTTATTTTGCCCTCTGGTTCTAGAATATCAGGGTAATTTTCTTTGCTAATTTCATGAAAGATAATGTCTAGGTTCTTTTTTATCATGGCTTTCAGGTAATTTTTAAATTGTCTCTCCTGGATCTATTTTCCAGGTCAGTTGTTTTTGCAATGAAATATTTCACATCATCCTGTATTTTTTCATTCTTTTGGCTTTGTTTTGTAATTTCGTGGTTTATCATAAAGTCATTAGCTTCCCTCAGCTCCACTCTCATTTTTAAAGAACTATTTTCTTCAATGAGCTTTTGAAACTCCTTTTCCATTTGGCTAATTCTGCTTTTTAAACCCTTTTTCTCCTCATTGGCTTTTTGGACCTCTTTTTCCAATTGAGTTAGCCTATTTTTAAAGGTGTTATTTTCTTCAGCATTTTTTGGGTCTCCTTTAGCAAGCTGTTGACTCACTTTTCAAATTCTTCCATGACCTGAGCCCATCACTTATTCATTTTGGAGGTACTGGATGCAGAAGTCTTGACTTCCTCTGACAGTATGCATTGTTCTTCCTCATCTGAAAGGATGGAAGGAAATACCTGTCCACCAAGAAAGCAACCTTCTATGGTCTTATTTTTTTTCCCTTTTTTTGGGTATTTTCCCAGCCAGTTACTTGACTTCTGAATCCTTTGTCAAGAGGAGGATTCTAGTGCTCCTCCTCACCCCAGGACCATCTTCAAGGCTGAGAGTCAGATCAGCTGCTCAATTCCCCCAGGGTCTTTAGGCAGAGTACTTCAAAGATGAACACTACAGCTGCTGCCTGGGGCCCGTGCTAGGGGCAGACCCTACTCCCTTCTCTCCCAGCTGGGAAACCATCTCACTAACCTTTGAAGCTTTCTTTGGAGCTTGTGGGTTGAGGGATCTGAGACCCTCCCTGCTTGGGATTCTGCCCCAAAGGCCTGTTACAGTCCTATTCCTCCCAGTGCTGCTTGGCCAGGCCTGGGCTCTGCTCCACTCAGTATCCTGTGGGATAGACCTTTCCTTTTGGCCTTCCAGGTTACCTTTGGCTGGAAATCTCTTTCACTCTGTCGTTCTGTGGCTTCTGCTCCTCTAGAATTTGTTGTGAGTCATTTTTTACAGGCATTTTATGGGATGTGGAAGAAGAGCTAGAGTACATGTGTCTTCCTACTCTGCCATCTTGGCTCCACCCTAAAATGAAAAGTCTGCCAAAGTTATAGAAAGTATTTTTACTCAAGTTTCTGTTGCATATGAGAAGCTCTGAAGTCTAAAATTTAAACATCTTACCACTGTTATTCCAAATTGTCAGTAGTTGAAAATGCACCAACTGTGCCAAATCAAGTCAAGGCAACAAGCATTTATTAAGTACCTGTTCTGTGCCTGACACTGTGAATCATTAGATTTCTGAAAATCATGATTTAAAAAAAGGTAATACATGCAAAATTTAAAGAAATTACAAGTGAAAATTGTGCACACAGAATGCAAAATGAAAATGAGAGAATGTTCTGATTACTTTTTGAAAGAAACTCCAAAATAAAAAGTCCCGGGCACATCATGGCCAAAATCCATAGCTTCCAAGACAAAGAAAAAAATACTGCAGCAGCCACAAAGAAATATCTCAGATACCAAGGAGCTGAAATCTGGATCTCAGAATGTACTCAAGAGATCTTCGAATTTTGTCTTCCATAGAGGCTTGAAACCAAGCATGACTAATGACAGGCTTATCAATTTAGAATTCATATGAACTCAGTTTATACTGTTCCTGATGAAAAAATAATTTTGAAATGTAAACACAGGAGCCAAGAGACACCTAGAAAATATATTTGAGAAAATGGAAAGAGCTGTATAAAGATGAGGTGGAGCAGCTAGGTAGTACAGTGGAGAGAGCACTGAGCCTAGAGTTAACAAGGCTTTTCTTCCTGAGTTCCAATCTGGCCTCAGACACTTAATAATTCTGTGATGCTGGACAAGTCACTTAGTCCTATTTGTCTCAGTTTTCTCAACTATAAAATGAGCTGAGAAGGAAATTGCAAATCATGCAAGTATCTTTGACAAGAAAACCCCAAATGGGGTAAAAAAAAAAAAAAAAGACAACTGTAAGAATGAAGTTTTTACTAATTTTAATATTTTAATTACTTGCAGAAAACAATTTTAACCTTCATTTTTTGCAATTTTGAGTTCAAAATTCTCTTCCATTCTTCTTTCCTCACCCCTCATTGAGAAGACATGCAATTTTGTAAAGGTTATACATGTGCACCCATGGGAAACATATTTCCATATTATTCTTGTGGTGAAAAAAGCAGACAAGAAAAAGAAAGTTTAAGAAAATAAGCTTTGATCTATATTCAAACTCCATTACATCTTTCTTGGAGGTAAATAGCACTTTCCATGATAGCTCCTCCAGAATTGTCTTAGATCTTTGAATTATTTTATATGTCTGAGTATAGCTAATTCATTCACCGTTGATCATCATACATTACTGCTGTTCCTGTGTACTATGTTCTCCTGGTTCTGCTTATTTCATTTGTATTACTTCATATAAGTCTTTCCAGGTTTTTCTAAAAGCATTCTGCTCATGAGTTCTTATGGCACAATAGTATTCCATTGCAATTATATACCAAAAATTATTTAGCTATTTCCCAATTGATGGGCATTCCCTTAATTTCCAGTTTTTGACACCACAAAAAGAACTGCTATAAATGTTTTGTACAGATATTTCCTCTTCCTTTTTAAAAAATTTCTTTGCAGTACGGACCTAGTAGTGGTGATTGTTTCATTGGTTGTTGTCCTTCGTTCTCGAAGACGACTAAAATGATATCACCATGATAAACTCAAGTTTTAGTGTGTCCAGCTGTGGCTGATCAGACCAATACAAGCTCAGAATGCTCTACCACAGATTGGACACAGACAGTTTGTGTGAACATTTGGGGTGGATTTTCCGAATTTATGCATTCTATGTTTACTTTGTGCTGTCTCAATTCTGTTTTGCTCATAGAGCACAGAACCTTTTCTGATGGGGGCACGCCATGCTGAGCTGTCTTGTGCCAGTGCCTCCCATGTCTCACAATCAAATCTAAAGTTCTTGAGAGAGACCTTGTATCATTTCTTCTGGCCACTAAGTGATTGCCTGCCCCATGCAAGTTTTCCATAAAATAGTCTTTTTGGCAAGCATACATTTTGCATTTGAACAACATGGCCAGCCCATAGAAGTTGCACTCTCTGAAGCATAGTTTGACTGCTTGGCAGTTCACTTCAAGCAAGGACTCCAGTGTCTGGTACCTTATCCTGTCAGGTGATCCTCAGAGTCTTCCTAAGACAGTTCAAATGGAAACAATTCAGTTTTGTAGTATGGTGCTGGTAGCCTGTCCATGTTTCATAGACATACAGAAATGAGGTCAGCACAATGGCTCTGTAGGCCTTCAACTTGGTAGTCAGTCTAATACCTCTTCTCTCCCATACTTTTCTTTGGAGCCTCCCAAACCCTGAGCTAGCTTTGGCAATACCTGTGTCAACCTCATTGTCAAAGTGTACATACCTGGAAAGTACACTACCAAGGTAAGTGAACTTATCCACAGCATTCAAAACTTCTCCATTTGTTGTAACTGATGGTTCCATGTATGGATGGTGTGCTGTTGGCTGATGGAGCACCTGTGTTTTCTTGGTATTAATTATTAGGTTAAAATTATCACAGGCAGCAGAGAATTGATCCATACTTTGTTGCATCTCAGCTTCAGAGGCTGCATTGAGTGCACAATCATCTGCAAACAGAAAATCAGGCACCAAAGCTTCCTCCATGTTGATCTTGGCTTTTAGTCTTTTCAAATTGAAGAACTTACCATCAGTACAGTAGTTGACCTTGATGTCATGTTCATCCTCATTGAAACCATTTGACATCATAGCTGAAAACATCATGCTAAAAAGCATGGGAGCAAGCACACAGTCCTGATTCACTCCATTAGTAACTGGGAAGGCACGAGAGCATTGTCCACTATCCAGAATCTGGGCAAACATGCCATCATGAAATTGACATAAAATACTGATGAACTTCTATGGGCAAGCAAATTTTGACATAATTGTCCACAAGCCCTCACAACTAACAGTGTCAAAGACCTTGGTCAGATCTACAAATGTTGTGTTCAGACCTCTGTTCTGCTCCTGGCATTTCTCCTGGAGTTGTTGGGCATCAAACACCATACCAACTGTTCCTCAGCACTTTCTGAAGCCACATTGGCTCTCAGGTATATGACCATCTTCCAGGTGAAGGATCAGCCCATTAAGGAGGAATCTAGCAAAAATCTTACTAGCAATAACTAAGGGAGAGACCCCCCTGTGATTGTCGCAGGACAATCTATTCCCTTTACCTTTATAGAGATGAACAATGGAGGCATCCTTGAACTCCTGGGGGATAACCTCCTCTTGCCATATAACCTGGAAAATTTCAATCAGCTTTTGTATGAGCAATGTTCTCCCTACCTTGTAAATTTCAGCTGGAATAGAATCAGCACCAGGTGCTCTGCCACATGAAAGTAGTCTAATGGCCCTCAAAACCCCTTCTTCTGTAGGAAGTTCAGCTACAGAGGGTTTGACTTCAATGTGAGGTAAATGGTCAATGACCTCAGCATTGATTGTTGATGGTTTGTTGAGAACACTACGGAAGTGTTCATCTCATCTCTCTAGGATCGTGACCTTATCACTAATCAATGTGGCTCCATCAGCACTGAGTAGTTCTGAGGCACCATAGGTTTTTGTTCCATAAATAGCTTTCAGGAATCATAAAAGCTCTTTGGATTGTTACTATCAGAATAAAAGTGAATTTCATCTGCCTTCTTACTGAGCCAGGAATCCTGCATCTCTCTAAGCTTTGCTTGTATTTTGCTTTCGATGGAATTAAATGCTGCCTTCTTAGAGAAGGATGAACTATCCTGCCAGTAAATCCTGTGGAGTTGTCTTTTTTCATTTAGCATTTCATTTCTTAGTGAGGAATGAAGTTGGAAACAGCAACAGTCATTACTGCTGAAGACTTGTGCATTGCATGACCTTCTTATCATCAACACTGTTTTCCATTTACCTACATGCAATAAAATGTCATGAATGCACCCTGACAGCAAACAATGATATCTGATAGACTGTATGAGTATAAGGAAAAGAGACAAACAAGAGAGAGAGTGACAAAGGCAATGTATGGTACAGAGTGTTGGACTGATCATAGACTTATCCTTTCCAAGCTAAATATTTGCATTATCAAAAGTGCCACCCACCAAGACAAAATGACTACCAAAAAGATTAATGTCAACAAATTAGAGCTCTTCTCTGAGCATGAACAGTTTGTTGCTAACTTGGAGGGAAAGTTGAGCCAACACAGAGTTGGCAACAGTGGAGCAGAAAAGCAGTAGGCAGCTTTCAGAGATTTGGTGTACAGCACTGAATTTCCTCATCTGGGTCAGAACACTCACAAACACCAACACTGCTTTGATGAAAATGATGGGGAAATTCAGAAACCTAGTAGTGGTATTGCTGGGTCAAAGGGTATGCACAGTATTATACTTTGGAAATAATTCCAAATTACTCTCCAGAATGGTTGGATACATTCACATCTCCACAAACAGTGCATTAGTGTCCCAATTTTCTAACATCCCTTCCAGCATTTATCATTTTCCTTATCTTTCATGTTAGTCAATCTGATAGGCATGAGGCAATATTGGAGAGTTGTTGAGATTTTTATTTCTCTAATCAATAATGACTTAGAACATTTTTGTATGACTATAGATAGCTTTGATTTCTTCATCTGAAAATGAGCTGCTCTTATCCTTTGCTCATTTATCAAATGGAGGTTGACTCCTTACAAATTTGATTCAGTTCTCTTTTATCTGAGAAGTGAAGTCTTTATCAGAGAAATTAGCTGAGAAAAAAATTTTTCCAGTTTTCTGCTTTCCTGGTAGTCTTCAATATATTGGTTTTATTTGTATAAAATCTTTTTAATTTAACTTATCCAAAATTATCTATTTTACTTCTCATAAAGCTCTCTTTCTCTTTTTTGGTAATAAATTCTTCCTTGGTTCATAGATCTGACAAGTACATTAAGGAATAAACTGTTTCTGTTCAAAGAGGAGGAATCCCCTTCTGTGTGTTGAAATAATTGTTAAGTGTTATTGTTTTTCAGGTTCAAAATACAACAAGTAAAAAGCATGACTCCAAAAAATTAGAAGAGTGAGAATGTCTAAATTAGAATTAATTAGAATAATTCAAATACAATAATCAATTTAAATTAGAATCAATGAGAATTCGTGAGCATGTATAGTTTCTAAAAGAAAAGGGTTAGGGGAAGCAAAAGAGCCTTTTCCCATATCTGAAAGGCTGTCATATGGGAAAGAAGTTAGCTTTGTTATCCTTAGTCCCATATAACAAATTAGGAATGATAGATTGAAGTTGGAGAGGAAAATATTTGGGCTCCATATAAGGAAAAATAATCTAACCTCCAGAAGTTATATAGAAGCCTGTCTCAATAGGAAGCAAATTCCCCAATATGAACTCATTAGGGAAAGCTGGTTGAGGACTTAGAGTCAAGTTATACAGCAGATTCAGGTGTAATTTGGAAGAGATGATGTCAGATGTCCCTTCCAGCTCTAGAGCCTACCATTTTAACACAGTACCAATGTTTTTACAAATGTCAGCAGTTCAACATTGTACCCTTGTGTGTTCCTGGCCAACCAGGAAAAATCGAGCCTTCACTGAAACCCAAACAACTTGACTAATAAAAAAATAAATCCCACCATGGGCTACTGAGCAGAATTTCTTGGCACTGATTTATCTGTTTCTAAAAAGTCATTTAAAAAGCATCCCTTGTTGGGTCCCCTGTGTGCTAAGCCCTAAGAACCTGACTAGGAGGCCTACACCCAGTCCCAGCTTTGCCCAAGGGCCCTCTAGGGATGCTACCTACATTCTCTAATTGCCTAGTGGCCCTACTTACATCATGAGACTGTGCTCTGTGAAAGTCCTCCTGCCTTGACTCAGAAGAACTGAACAGCAGAAGGGTTAGCTTCTGGGAAGTTAGCAGTCTGGGAAGAATGCCAGTATGCCAGCCAACAGTGAGTAGTTTCCAGGGCTGGGACCCCTGGAAATTGCTATCTGAATGACTTGGTGAAAGATTCTGAAATATATGTACAGTTATATGTGTGTATGTGCATACACACACATACACACAGACTATGGAGTTGGTGCTCATTTATTGCCAGCTCTTCATGACTCTATATGGGGTTTTCTTGGCAAAGATACTGGAATGGGTTCTATTTCCTTTTTACTTTACTTTTACTTCTTCAGCTCATTTTACAGATGAGGAAACTAAGGCAAACAAGGTTAAGTGACACCCAGGGTCACACTGCTAGTGAGTGTCTGAGGCCAGATTTGAACTTAAGACTTCCTGACTCTGTAGTATCAAAATAGATAGAGGGCCAGGCTGGGAGTCAAAAAGATGTCTTCATTATGTAACCCTATGCCTCATTTTGTTCATCTGTAAAATAAGCTGGAGGAGGAAATGGCAAACCATTCCATTATCTTTGCCAAGAGATCCCCAAATGGGGTCATCAAAAGTCAAACACAGAAAAAAAAAAGTCAAACACAAATGAAAGCAATTGAATAACAACTTCCTGCCTCCAGGCCCAAAACTCTATCCACTGAGCCAATCTAGCTGCCTCATATGAATACATACAAGCATATACACCACACATGCTTCAGTAATTCAAAGATCTCTGATTTCATTGGTGTGGATATTTCCTCCATGGAAATGACAATGCCTCTCTCTGTAAGTTAGAAAAGGGTCTATTAAAGTTGTTATGGCCGTAAAATGAATTACCTATATAGCCAGGAAAGTGATAGACTTCTACAAACTTAGCTAGGCTGGTCCTATGGAGGATATGTGAGAAACACATAGTCTATCAACAAGACCCTACTAGAAACCATTCTACTGGGAAGAATGGGCATAATATAAAGGTAATGGAATCCAGGAGCTTAGTTAGAAAATGTTGGCCCATGTTCAGAGGTGACCCAAAGTTCTCTATTTATTGGCCCTGATTCAGTCAGCTGAAAGTGTGGGTATGTGCTCATGTATCTGTACTGCATAAAACAAAGTTGTACAGCTGGTCAGGGAGGAAT
The DNA here is from genome assembly GCF_028372415.1 of Notamacropus eugenii. Taxonomy (NCBI): domain Eukaryota; kingdom Metazoa; phylum Chordata; class Mammalia; order Diprotodontia; family Macropodidae; genus Notamacropus; species Notamacropus eugenii. The sequence goes on from NC_092873.1 coordinate 5,449,022, forward strand.
ATAGCTTCCTCCATATCCTTCCAGGGAGGGCTTCATTTCTCATGTTTAAAAGTCTGACCTCCAGCATATAGTCTGGAAATGAGGCATAAAGAAAGGAACAGTGGATCAAGCACCAAAGTTTCTGGCTTCTAGTCTTGATTTAGTCCACCAGTGGGGAACCTGTGGCCTTGAGGTCACATGTGGACTTTTACATCTTTGGGTGCTGGTCTTTTGTCTGAGTCCAAGTTTCACAGAACAAACCCTTTTATTTAGGGGAATTAAAGTAGGGGGATGAAAGAAATAAGAAGAGAGAGGGAGAAAATGGGAGCGAGAGCAAAAGGAGGAAAAGGAAGGAAAAAAGAGAAAAGAAAGGAAAGCATGGGAAGGAGAAGAGACAGGAGATGAGAACAAGAATAACCAGCCACAATTGAGGACCCTGGGAATAGAAAGGCTGAGGGATTTGTCCAGCATCAAAGCACAAAGCCACAATTGGAAGTGTCTCCACCCCTAGGCTCGATGTAATGAGCTATTTTTCGAAAGCCAAGAGCGCACTAGATGTCATACAAAGGTACTGTTAGACCCAATCCCAGGATAGGTTTAATACAAAGGGAAGGTCACTCAGAATAATGGAAGGGTTTCCTAAATGACTGGGCAGAGAAAGGGGAGCTAATACTCTCTAAATACCAAGAACAAAGGGTCCTTAGCTCTCTGGGGACCTCTGGTGGTCCACAAAGGATTCACCTGTTACCAAGAAACGAAAAGAAAAGAGGAGAGGAGAAATACTTTGCTCTTGCTGACTGGGCAGATGCAGGAAAACTTTCAGCAGAATGTCCACGATTCTGCTACTAACATCTTGAGGGAAAAGCCACCTGATCTCTAAACGCTTTGAGTTTTAGATCTGTGAAACATAGGTCAGTAAACACCTATTGAATTGAATTCAATTGAATCCCACTGCTTGAAAGTACAAGCAAGGGGAAGAACAGGTTGGAGAAAACCTGGAGAGGAAGAGGGGAAAGGCTTTCAGAGCTCTCATATCAATCCTTGATTTTACTCCTTTTCTCTCAGTTCCAGACGCTCTTGCAATCAAAGCTCTCCTTTTCCCAGCCCCACCCAAGCTCCTCCAAGTCCCTTCACAGGAAAATACAAAGTAGCATCAGTCAGAAACTGAGACTAGAGAGGATTATGGACACTATCCTCAAGGAGAATTGTGCCTATGTCTTTATATGAGTGTGTATGTAAATGCATGTAGCTTTGTTTGTGTGTGTGTGTTTGTGTGTGTGTGTGTGTTTTCTTTATAAATGGAGAATGGGGTAGGGTAAAGGACTAAATTCCTTAGTTAATCCAGAATGATTCCCAAGATTCTTCCAATTGACATTCCTTCTGAAAACCACCTGTCCAACTGCAACCCTCTGAATGGAGCTGATTCTTGTGATGGATATTCAGAGCAATACAGCACTTCTGGGGAACAGTGAGCAACATCTGCCTTTAGTAAACAAGACAGGAAATGAAGGATGAATGGGAAAGAGTTTGTACTAAAAGTGTTCTGATCCCCCGAAATCCTGGGCACTTGCATTTGTAACTAATCGGTCAATCAGTCATGGAGCATTTATTAAGTTCCTACTGTATGACATGTTTTAGGGATACAATGTCCAAATCCATGTCCCCAAGAAATTTGCAAGCTAAGTCCTAAAACCAACTGCTGACTGTCAGTTCTGGAAAAAATACAAAATCCTTTTTTTGGTATGTAAAGCCCTTCACAATCTAGTGTATCCTACAGGGCAGTGAGGTGGTCCATTGGATAGAGGACCTGCCCTGGAGTCTGAAGTGTTCAGAATCTGCCTCAGACACTTACTAGCTTTGTAGCCGTGGTTGCCTCACTTAACCCTGTTTGCCTTAGTTCCTTATCTGTAAAATGAGCTGGAGAAGGAAATGGCAAACTACTCCAGTGTCTTTGCCAAGAAAGCCCCAAATGGGGTGACAGAGAGTTACACACAATTGAAAAGATTCAACACGTATTCTAGGAAAACCAGTCAGTGTGCTGTTGTTCCCCCATACACGACGTTCCATTTCCCACCTAAGTGCCTATACTCTGCCATGCTTGGAAAAGGTTCTCTTCTCATCTCCACCTCTTATAATCCCCAGCTTCCTTCAAAGCTCAGCTCAAGAACCATGGGGCATTCATTAAGTCCCTTCCCTTATTAGTATCCATCAAAAAAGCTATTTTGAATTTATTTTATGTGTATTTATACATTATTCACATTCATTCTATTTTTATCATTTTATATTATTATAGAATATATTTGAATATTAAAATTTTATGTTTTTCAATTCAATTTACTCATTGTCATTCATGTTTTCCCCGAATAGGATGTCACTTCCTTCAGGACACCTTTGTATCCTAGTGCCTCATACAAAGTAAGACATAGTCTCTGGAAAACTAGAGGACCTTAATCATAAGACTGTTGAATGAAGGGATAAATATTCGCAAAAGAATTTTAATTAATAAAACTCCATGGTTCCTTTAAACGATGGTCTGCTTTCCACATGGAAACTGCACTCTGCTTCATCTGACCCTTGTTCATTCTGTAGGCTTAGAATAAACTCCTTCAACCACTTCAGCTGTGTAATTTCTTCTCTAAAGTCACTTTGACAGATGAATGAATGATGGATTGGAGTGGGGACAGAATTGAGACAGGCAGACCCTCAAGAAGGCTATTGAAAGTATATAATTGAGGTGATGAGGGCCTATATAAGGGTAGTAGAAGTGGCAGAAAAGAAAAGGAGACCTATATATAAGAGATGGTACAAAGGTAAAATTGATAGGATTTAGGTAAAGAAAGAATGTGGGGGTGAGAAAGTGAGGTATCCAGGATTACCCCTACTATGAGAGCCTCAGTGACTGGGTCAATGGTAGAATCCTCAACGCAAAAAAGAATTTAAGGAAAGAGGAAAGTTTGGGGCAAAATAATGAGTTCCCTTTTGGACATGTTGCATTTAAGATATTAATAGAAGATCCAGTTTGAACTTCTATTAGGCAGGTGGAGATGTGAGATTAAAAGTTAGGAGAGATAATAGGGTTGGATAAATAAATCTGAGAATCCACGGGAGCTGATGAAACCAGCAACACATATGATGAGAGAAATAAGAAAAAGGCCCAAGAGAGAGCCTTAAGGGATACCCATGATTAGCGTCCAATACCCACGTGAAGATGCAACAAAGGAGAAGCAGCAGTAAGGTAGGAGGAGAATCAGAAGACAGCAGCTTCAGAAAAGCCTAAGAAAAGACTATAACAAGAAGAAGACAGCTATTGACAGTATCAAAGGCTGCAGAGAAGTTAAGAAGAATGAGGACTAATAAAAGGTCATCAGATTTGGCAATTAAGAGATCACTGGCAACTTTGAAAAGAGCAGTTTCAGTTAAATGAGGTTGGAAGACAGCCTGTAGAGAGTTAAGAAGCAAACATAAAGAAAACAAGTAGAGGACCCAATTGTAGATTGTCTTCTCAATGAGTTTAACCAAAAAAGGGAGAAGGATAACACATAGCAGGGGTAGCTAGAGCAAGTGAGGATTTTCTGAGAATGAGGGAGATATGTATGTAATAACTGTATTGGGAAATCTTCTCATCATGTTTTTAGGCACTAGGGAGGTCACCAGTTACTACTGGGCTCCAGTACATGGAGAGATTGAAGATAAGTGAGGATGGAGATGATAGAGAAGACAATTTGTTGGATGTCATGGTGATTTCTTGAGCACATAGAAGGCTCTGCCTTGCCCAGGAGAAGGACTACTTCATTATATGAGATAGGAGGCATCTGAGTGATGTGAGAAGAGGGAAAAAGAGAGAGAGACCTTGGTGAATGGCATGCTTTGAAAAAGTTGAAATATGAGACAAGGTTCTCAACTGAGAGGGTGGGGGGAGGAAAGCTATGGGAGATTTGAGGAGATTTGAAAAGGTTTGGAAAACGCATGTGCTTGGGAGGATAATGAATCAATAAGAGAGGTTTTTAAGGGATTGTTTTGCCTCCATGAGTGTCCAATTCAGATTATGTCATAAAAATTTAGAGTGGTCCCAGTCAGTATTGCTTTGTGATTTTCTCAAAGCTTCATTCAGCTGCACACAAGTAGCAGTGAAAGGAGTAGATGGTGGGTACAAATTGAAGGAGGGGCATATCTGAGTAAATGTGTATATTCTTTATTATTTAATTCTTTTCTCCTAAGGTGGCCAAGGAAGAGGAAACATGAGCTAATGGATCTGGGAAATCACACCAGGGTGAAGGAATTTGTTTTTGTGGGCCTTACCCAGTCTCCAGGACTGAGCATCATCTTATTTTTTTTATTATTCCTGGTATATGTAACAACTCTTCTGGGAAATTTCCTTATCATGCTCACTGTGACCTGTGAGTCTCGCCTCCACACACCTATGTACTTCCTGCTCCGAAATCTCTCTGTTGTGGACATCTGCTTCTCCTCCATCACTGCTCCAAAGGTTTTGCTAGATCTTTTAGCTAAGAGAAAGACCATCTCTTTCAATGGCTGCATGACACAGATGTTTTTCTTCCACCTCCTTGGTGGAGTTGATGTTTTTTCTCTCTCTGTGATGGCTTTTGATCGTTACTTGGCCATCTCAAAGCCCCTTCACTATGTGACCCTCATGAGTAAAGGAAGGTGCCTTGGGCTCTTGGCAGCTTCCTGGGTGGGGGGCTTCATACACTCCATTGTGCAGATCTCTCTGTTGCTCCCACTCCCTTTCATTGGGCCCAATATCATTGATAGTTTCTACTGTGATGTCCCCCAAATCCTCAAACTGGCCAGCACTGACACCTTTCTTCTGGAGCTCCTCATGATCTCCAACAACGGTCTCCTTACCACACTTTGGTTCCTTCTACTCATTATGTCTTACACAGTCATCATGGTGATGCTGAGGTCTCAGACAGGAGAGGGCAGGAGGAAAGCTATCTCCACTTGCTCCTCCCACATCACTGTGGTCACCCTGCATTTTGTGCCCTGCATCTATGTATATGCTAGACCCTTTACTGCCCTTCCTTCTGACCGGGTCATTTCTGTCACCTTCACTGTCATTTCTCCTCTCTTGAATCCCCTGATTTACACACTGAGAAACCAGGAGATGAAGTCAGCCATGAGAAGACTACAGAGAAAACTTGTACCTTCTGTAAAGGACTTGGCTCTATGCTAACAGGGAACCAGGAAATGTTGGCTTGAATTTTAAGCCCATTATTTTCAGCAGGCAAGATAGCACAAGAGGTACATTTTTGCAGATATCTGCATCATGGTGAACAGTGATGGGAGTTACCCTAAGTAACCAGTAAAACCAAAGACTTTGGGTTATTCCAAGCATGAAAAACCATAGACAGATAGACACTCCTCCATTCAGAGAATATTTATATTAAAGACTACATATAAAAAATGAAAAGAATAATGACCTGGGAAGGAGACTTGAACCTACCACCAATTTACTGTGTGACCTATGGTAAACAAGGTAGCCTCTCTGCATGTTATTAGTAGGGAGTGGACCAAGTGTTTTCTGAGGTCCCCTCTGCCTCTAACATTCTGCGTTCTCCAGTTCTCCAGTCCCTTCAGACTCTAACTTTCTACATTAATAATAATTGCTTATATTTATGGAATGGTAAGTTAAACAGAAGAGCCCCTGGTTTATTTGACAATCACCTTAAAGGCAGCCACTCAGAGAAAGGACCAATCAGAGGAGCTCCCTGTGTCTTCTCAATAGAGGTAATGAAAGAATTGTTGACTTTCCTAGAAGGTGTCACTTTCAAACAAAGACCACAATCTATAACCTTACTGAGTTGATCACTTACATGGAGGACTCTCTGGATCAATTCATCACTATGATATAGAACTGTAAGGTGTGCCAAGCACTTAAACACGTTGTCTCATTTGACAACAATCCTATGAGGTACGCACTGTAGTTATTACCATTATCCTCTTTTAAAAATATGAAAACTTACTCTCACAGAAGTTAAACAACTTCACAAGCACAGGATAATCGAATTTTTGAGTTGGCTAGGGCCCTAAATGTCATCTAATCCAACCAGTACTCAAACCAGAATTCGCACAGTTTACCTATATATGCAGCCTTTGCTTGAAGACTTTCAGGAGGGAGGACCACTAGTTCCCCAAGCAGACCAGTCCTCTATAGGACTTCTCTAATTCAAGAATTATTAACCTTTTTTGTGTCCTGGACCTCTTTGGCAGGCTGGTGAAACCTTTAGACCCCTGCTCAAAGCAATATTTATAAAGGTATTAAATATAAAACATAGGATTACAAAAGAAACCAATTATATTGAAACACAATTATCAAGACATTAAAGTTCCAAGTTCAGATCTCCTGATATTTATTCACAGACCCTTAGGCTCTGCAGAGTCCTCTTAAGAACTCTTTCCCTGATCAATGGGAAATTTTTTTCTTTATGTCAAATCTAAATTTGCTTCTTCCCAATTTTCAGTTGTCCAAGACCATACAGATAGTCAACATAAGACATTGGACTCAAATCCTCTCCTAACACCAAGTTCAAATGACCATGGTCATGTTTTCTCACTTTATCAAAATCAAGAAACAGAATGAAAGGAATCTCAGTGGCCCCCTGATATGGCCTCTTTGCCATTGTAATTGCTCTCCACTGGATGCTGTCTAACTTATCAACATACTTCCTAAAATATGGTGCCTAAAACTAAATGGGAGTCTGACCAGGACAGGCTGAAAAAGAACTCTCATGACCCTGGTCTTAGACACTGTGACTTGCTGAATTAACCTAAGAGCCTTTGGCATTTTTTTTACTATCATGTCATATTGTGGACTCATATTGAGATCAAAATTTACCTCCTCTCTTCCACCCCAATCTATTTCAGATGTAAAGATAAAATTGACAGGATTTAGCTAAAGAAAAAAAATGTAGAGATGAGAAAGTGAGGTGTTGAGGATTACCCCTACCTTGAGAGACTCAGTGACTGGGTCAATGGTAGTACCAACCAGCAAGAAGGAAGTTAAGAACAGGGGAAAGTTTGGGGCAAAATAGTGAGTTCAGTTTTGGACATGTCACATTTAAGGTGTTAATGGGACATCCAGTTTGAGATATCCAGTAGGCAGGTGGAGATGTGAGATTAAAGGTTAGGACACATGTTAGAGTTGGATAAATAAATCTGATAATCATCTGCAGAAAGATGATAATTGAATCCACGGGAGCTGATAAAATCATGAAGAGACATAGGCTAGAGACATAAGAAAAAGGCCCAAGAATGAGCCTCAAGGAATATCCATGATTAGTGGCCAATACCCACATGAAGATCCTACAAAGGAGAAGCAGCAGTAAGGTAGGAGGAAAATCAGGAGAGAACAACATCTCAAAAACCTAAGAAAAACTGTAACAAGGTCTACCTACCTTATACAAGCGAAGTTAACTTTTCACCCAATTTCATCTTATGTTCTGAATGGTCAATATTTTTTTGAAAAGTGACTGCCAACCAATATCTGGGCCTGAGTTCAAATCTAACCTTAGATACTTACTAAAAATGTCACTCCTGAGCAAGTCACTCAATCCCTATTTGCCTGTTTTTCCATCTATAAAATGGGGATAATAATACCACCTATATCCCAAGGTTCTTCTATGGATCAAATGAGATAATAATTTAAAAGCACTTAGCATAGTGCCTCCTGGCACTATGTTAGCTAAATGTTAGCTGCTGCTGCTGCTCCTGCTGCTGCTACTGCTATTACATCTAAGATGTCCCTCCTAGCCTTATGTCATCTGCAAATGGAACAAGCCAAACTAGGAGTTACATTCAAAGGTCTCCAAACTCTCTAGTTTTTCTATTTAAACCATCATTAGCCCACATGTGTCACACTCCACTGTAAAAGGGACACTTCAGATAAAATTTTACAGTGCCGTGGGTCCTTTTTTTTTTTTTTTTTTTTTTTTTGCTTCAAAGAACCAAATGCTAAATATTTACTAGCACATCCCACTGCTCTTAATGTTCTTATATTGTCAAGGATGGAGCACTGGACTTGGAGTCAGGAAGATCTGGGTTCCAATCCTCTCTCAGACATTTATTAGCTGTGAGACCCTGAGCAAGTCACACAACCTCAACAAAGCAAAGGGATTAGACAAGGTCAAATCCGGTTCCAAGTTAAGGCTCCTACATCCTATATTCTAAGGTTCCTTCCCACTGTTACATTCTACAATTCTCTTTGCTAAGATCCTTTCTGGTTCTAACATTCCATGTTCTAAAATTTCTCCTGTGGCTGATGTTGTCCTCCAATTCTAACATTCCACAATCTAAGACATGTCTACGTTCATACGGGACCAGAGAGGTTAAAGGTGACTTGGCCAAATCAGGATTTGAATCTAGGTCCTCTGTCTGGCTCCAGATACATGAGCACTAGCTGGCCCCTTCCAGTTCTACCACTCTTATTCTAATGCAACATGAGTGTCCTTTGAGTCTTTATCACAGGCAAGTTACTCGAATGCATAGCAAAAACAGCATCTGCAAGCATTTCTCCCAACACCAGAGGCACACTCTTCCACAAACACACCCAGCATCCAGGAAAGGAAAAGACTGGACACCGACTCAAAGTACAACAGTGAATGAATAGGTCATTCAATGTCTTTGCTGGGTCCTCACCAACTTGACTGACACTGGACTGGCCCCAATACTGGACTCTTCTAAGTGGGCTCTGTCTCAGCCTCGGACAGCCTCAGACTTTTGTTGATCTTGATGTACCATACCCTTTCCCTTATACTATAATTCCAGAATGAAGTATAAAGGAAATGAGGCCCTGGTTCCCAGATCTGGCTTTGATAACTGGCAGGCTCAGTACTCTCTAGGTCCATAAGAACAGTCAATAACCTTTCACCAGCATTGTCTAGTGTTATCAAAACACTGAAAGGAAAATGAGGGTTCAGAGGGATGGGGAACCTGAGACCTTGAGGCCACATGTGGCCCTCTAGGTCCTCAACTATGGCCCTTTGACTAAATCCAAACTTCAGAGAACAAATATCCAAAGGGGATACTTTTGCAGGCTCCCCACTCCTGCAAGTGTTACCTCAAATATTACTAGAAATGTGACCCTGTTAACAATTTCCTTATCTTCTTTTTACCTCAATTTTCTCAGCTGTAAAATGGGAATGATAATCCTTGTACAAACTATCTCACAGAAGAGTTCTGTAAGCCTCAATATGCTAGAGGAAGATGCATTGTTAACTAAATTCTAGCAGAGCCCCATGTTCCTGCATTTGTGGATAGGAGAAGCATGCTCTTTCCACTAAGGGTGATCAATTGGAGTCTTTTCCTGGGTCTGATGGTTCTGGAACAAATGGGTGGATAGAAGGTTTCTTGATCAAACTGGCCCCCAAATCAAAATTCAACAAACTCGGCCTTATTGCACCGATCTGTGCCCTCTTCTAACTCTTTGGACTTACTTCTTCCTAGGAAGTCAAGCCCTTGTGATGGCAAAAGAAAAGTAAAGACTGAAGGAACGTCGTTGGGAGCTAGAGGGAATCTTCAGGTAAATAGCTGTGACTTGATAGTGTTTTGCTGAAGTCTCACTGGTGGTGGCAGCATTGACTGATGGTGGCTGCATCTGGAGGCTGTGGCTGTGGTAGGAGGAGCTGCAGATGTGTAGCATTGGAAAGTCTACAAAAGTGCTCCTTCCTCCAAGAGCACTGCTATGTAGATAAAGTCTGTATCATTAGTCCCATTTGATATTCCAAAAGAGGGGAGTGTCTTTCCAAGACGACCAAGCACTGATGGGGGAATGTTGTCCTCCCCCTAGCCTAGGGGCCTTCTCTTCCTTTAAGATTCAGATCAAACACCAGATTCTTCATGAAAGACTTTCCTCCGGAAATGTTTGCCTTTCTTCAGAAACCCCTTCATTTAACCTACTTGGTCTATATTAACTTTAGATTTATGATGTGTGTGCATGTGCATATGTGTGCACATTTACATATGCACACACAAATGTGTGTATATGGTATGTAGTGTGTGCTTGTGTACATATATGTAATATTTATTGACGTGTATATATACATACATACATGTGTGTGTGTGTTTGTATTTTCCCCATTAGAATACAGGCTCTTTACAAAGAGGAATTGTTATTATCCTTCGTCTCTCTGTCCCCAGCACCTACCATAGTGCCTAACACAAAGTGGGTCCTTACTAAATACTCAGCTGCTTGATCCCTCAAAACCCCAAAACCTAGCTTCCCCCTAGGACATCCTCAGAGCTGACTCCCAGACCTCTTCGTTTTACCAGCTACCGGTTCAACCCTGCCGTCCCCTGCATCTGCACGACTGGGTCCTCTGAATACTTTAGCGTTCGTGACTCCAAAGGTGATGACTAAGTGATATCTCTGGGAGTCTCTCATGCCCAGACAACATCCTCGGAACTTGGGGTTTACCGGAGCTCTGGCTGCCTAACCAGCTCCCCCAGGATTGGTCAACTGAGGCCACCTCCAGGAACGGCCTTGCTTGAGGGAGAGCTTTCTGTCCAAAATTAATAGGACCTACTACTGAAAGAAGTCTAGTGAGCAACCATTAGGCCTGCCCCTCTCCTCCCAACCCCAGCCCCATTTTACAGGCGAAGAAACTGAAGAGGATGAGTTCATCATTGGGCAGCTGTGGATGCCGAGCTGGGAATAGATCTTAGCAATCACGGTTCAGTTCTCCCTACTTGGCCCTTTTGGGGGACAGGATGGTTTGATGGCTTCTTCTTCCGTATGGGTCTGAAAGAAACAGACTATGAATGGTTTCGGACTTTGCTTCTTTCTAAGAGATGAGAATTTTTTCAAGACAGCCAGTTAAAAGCAAAGATTATCCTTTGTTTGGTTCCACTGGGGCTCGAACCCAGGACCTTCTGCGTGTAAAGCAGACGTGATAACCGCTACACTATGGAACCACCAGACTTATGTTTCTGTAAGAAATTTTAAGGGGATAAAGATTTCTGTCCCTTGCCTTGCCTCTCTTCTTTCAGCTATTTTTTTTTGTCTTTCCTCTCCAAATTAACGGGGAAATGTTCCAAGCACAACGCGGTTCCACTGGACCTCATCTTTCGACAAATCTGTACTCCCCAAATACCGCTTCTCCTGTCCCGAGCTAGGCGCTAACCCTATGTATGTGTGAGCGGTAGTGGGCTAGCGAAGCACACGGGCACGACCTGGCCAGACTCCCCCACCAATGACCAACAAACCGCGCTCTACAAACATCCATGCTCTATAAGTATGCGCGCACGTGGTGGAGTGCAAGGAGTCTCAGCTGTACTTTCCACGTATAATGAGGGAGGTGACGAGATGATCTCCAAAGATGATCTTCCAAGCGTAAACTCCAGGAAACCTTTTTATACTCTGAAATTTAGGCTCTTACCCAGGAGACGTGCTGTCTTTTGTGGATAGTTGTGACAATTAAGGCAGACCTACTCGAGCGACTGGCTCTGTGGCGCAATGGATAGCGCATTGGACTTCTAGTAAAGTTGTTAAAGGAATTCAAAGGTTGTGGGTTCGAGTCCCACCAGAGTCGTGTTTTTAGAAATGAAAACCAAGAAGTACTGGCATCCTGGAACTCATTTCCTACCACTCCCAAGTCCAGAAAGTCCTCCAGGTTCCATACCCACACAACCTCTCCCAAACCTAGATAGTGTGACCCTGAGGGCTTGTCTGCCATATCTCCTAGGTTACCAAAAGGGAGGAGACTAGTGGGAGTGAGTCCTCTGAGGGCGCGCTCTGTTCATGTCCTCCCTCGTGGAAAAGGTGCCTGTCAATTGGTGTTCTTTCCATTAGACTTTCCATCTCTAACGTAGTCATGTCATTTTGATCCTTTCCGAGAACGAAGCCGTGTTCAGCACTCACTAAGTGCCAGGCTCCATGTTAAACTCTGAGGATACAAAGAAAGGCAAAAAACGAACAGTCCCTTTCCCTCAAGAGTTTACATTCCAATGGCAGACAGCATGTAAACAAGAACGTATAAACAAGACGTATACAGAATGAACTGGAGATACTGTCGGAGGAAAGGCACCAGTTTATTGTGTATTCGTCCTTCGTTGCCGAAGAAGACCATGCCATCAGAGAAATAATGACACGACTTGCACTTGACTTTGTTTTTTTGAGTGAGAGAGGGCTTCCAGCTTGTTACCGGCGATGAGCAGAGGTTTCTTGAGAAAGGTGGGACTTTCGGTGAAACTTGAAAGGAATCCAGGGAAACTCGAAGAAGATGAGGAGAGAGCGCATTGGAATGAAACCATGCGGGCCAGCCAGGGGAAATGTCCGGAGTTGAGAGATGAAGGGGCTTGTTCCGGGAACCGTGAGGAGATCTGTGTCCCTGGATCTGCATACAGGAGGCAGAGAAGGGGTAAGAAGACTGGAAAGGATGGAGGGAGGATGGAGGGGGGGGCCGGGGCGGAACGCTTTGGGAAGGGTTTTTAGCCCTCCTTCGCCCATTACTACGTATTGACGTAGTACTCATTCACATATTTGCAGGCCCCCCGGATAGACCTGAAGACTGGAATACTTGGATTTCTGGATGCCCTCAGCTTCGTGGAGAATTCCTGGCACATTTAAGCAAGTGTGTGGTAAAATGTTTTTAACATAGATTCCCGGTTCCAAAGATGACCTAATCTTGTGTATCTTGTGCCCCTTCTGGGCCTGAGGGGCAAGATGAAAAACATTTTGGGTGTTCATAAAGTGACCCACTCTCTCCTTGCCTCTTTCCTCTTTAAGGTTGGTTTTCTTTGTTCCATTTGGAGCGGGCCACCAAATTGGTCTCCAGGAGAGCAACTGAGAGGCTCAGGGGAGATGAGACTTCATCTCAGAAGGGGGGAAAGGGCTGTTATCGCTAACCAGAATGGCCGAGTGGTTAAGGCGTTGGACTTAAGATCCAATGGACAAGTGTCCGCGTGGGTTCGAACCCCACTTCTGGTAGGATGGTTTAGTTTTTGGCTTTAATCCCTTAAATTCATTCTGTAGTCGCGATCCACATAAAGGAAAGTAAAAGTTGGAACTGGAAAGTCCACTTTCCTTCGGAATGCAGACTCACAGCACTTCCTACTCTTGACCTGAGAAATACTGGAAAGGAACCTTGACAGACCAGCCCCTGCTAAGCCGGTGGCTTGCATACACCAAAGAAAATGGTCATTTAATAGTAATAAAAGTGATCTTTGGGATAAAGAGCAATGTTTATAATTATTTTCCATAACCTCTTCATTGATGACTCCTTCGTGCAAGACCTCCTTACTATGAGTTGCATTATCTCAACTGATCCAATGCCTGGCACATAGTAGGAGCTTAACAAATATTTATTGACTGAACTGATCTTCACGAGAGATCACAAAAAGGACCAGATCAAGATATGCGGAGCTGTCCCAACCCTGTGGTCTATTTCTTGGTCAGAATTCTAAAACCCCAGGTTTGGAAAGAGCCACGGAGTTCAGGTAGCCCACTCTTCCACCTGGCTAGATGACACGCCTTACAAACATCTCTAATGAAATCGTCTATCCTGCTTACACACACCTTACACACAGGGAACTCAGTGTCGTTACCTCTGGGAAGCAGCAAAACGGGAGGAGGAGCTCTCGTAAGAAAGTTAACTCTCCTTCAAAACATGAGCACAGCTTATACAGATACACAGAGACCCAATCAAAATTGTTGATTACAGTGGTAACAGAACCAGAAAGGTAAGGTGAAACATAAGCTGGGTAATTTGGTCGGTAAGGCGCCAGACTTTCAATCTGAGGGGGAGGTTGTTTAAGTCCTTGTTTGACTTTTGGCGAATGAAGGCACTTTTTTAAAGCGGAAAAGTGGGACCCAGGCACGGTTCTCCTATGCCCCTAGGCGAGGAGCCTCAAAAAGCTGACAGATCATTTCTGGTTCCACTGGGGCTCGAACCCAGGACCTTCTGCGTGTAAAGCAGACGTGATAACCACTACACTATGGAACCCGAGATACCCAACGTGGTTTCGCCTCGGGTCCTTAAGAGGGCATGCGGATTCATGCCCTAAGTTCTGTATTCTTTATTGTTCCTTTTTTTTTTTAATTAACTAAGTGTAGCCTGAGTAAGCAGCAGCTGGGCCTGAGGAACAAAGAGCCAACTCAAAGTGCGGAAGCCCTGCATCCACTTCCAGTCTCGGAACTCTTCGTTTGCACCAGACTCTTCTCCAAACCTTTCAGCGCTCCACGCTCAGCCAGAGAGGGATCCGATAAGGGGCCGTGAAGGGGGATGCGGGTGTATCTTTATTGACACTGACCTCTTAAAATGAGATTGAGCGTTTCCGTCAATTCTGGCGGGGACAGGGGAGTGAGAAGTAGCGGGGAGGTAAAAGATATTCTTGTGCCGAAACCCGGGATCGAACCAGGGACCTTTAGATCTTCAGTCTAACGCTCTCCCAACTGAGCTATTTCGGCAAACACATAGGCTGCTTTTAATTTTGTTAGCCGCCAAGTCTCAGCTGACTTTGGTGTTTCCTAATGTTTTTATTTTATAAAGTCAGAAAAAGATACATTAGATCTTCATGTTAGAACAAGAAGAGATTCTAAAGAGACCGCAGACCAAACCCTGGAATGTATAGTGACTTATCCAAGGATGCATTGAGGCACAAGGAATCCTAAATGAAGGATGGATGGATGGATGGATGGATGGATGGATGGATGGATGGATGGATGGATGGATGAAGGGTTGAAATAATTAGTTCATTTATTACTTGGTTTAACTTGTGGCTTTAAATGAATCTATGATTCTATGAAAAAGTGATGACTTGAGAGGCAAAAATCATTATAGGTTGACACCTGTAAAAGATAAAAATTAGTGCCTGTGATATTGGTCACAAAATCATCCTTTTTATTCCATCCAAAGGATTTGTGTCATTTTAAACCCTTTGGCCTGGCATTCAAGTAAGCCCCACAGTACAATATCATCCTATTTTCCCAACCTAATTTCCTATTACTTTTTTCCCCTTACTAATATAGTCCAGACAAACCAAACCACTCACTGCCATTAAAAAAGTTCCCCCCCCCACCTCCACAACACACACACACACACACACACACACACACACACACTTCTTGCCTGCCTTTGATTCCTTCATCATTTTCTGAGCTTAGAATATCTTCTTCTCCACCCCCAGACACACACTGAATGCCTTCTAATACTTTTTTAAACTAGAAATGGAATCATTTATATACTTCACATTCCCTAGATTTCCCCCTCTCTTTCCCCATTCCCCTCCCAGAGAGAATTTTTTTTAAAAAAAAAGGAAGGAGAAAAGGAAAATATTTCCTCAAAACTGATATATGTATATGTGTGTACACACACATACACACACACACACACACACACACACACATGCACACACACACGACATGTTCCACATCCCTGAACTTCTTTCTATGACCCATCCTACAAAGGATCTGGGGAAGGGTCTTCTCATAGCTCTTCTTTGGGGCCAAGTTTCTTCTTTGTAATTATTCAACATTCATTTTCTACTGTTTGAAATCTATGTCAATGCTTATAGTATTAGCCAAAGATTTGGCCCCTTTTTTTCCACATCCAAGGGATTTCCATCACTTCAAACTCTAACTTGACCTTCAAGGACTCCCATAGTTTATTACCATCTTGTTTTTTAAATTAGTTTTTATTGCTATCTTTTGTTTTTATGTTGCTTAGATTTCCATCCCCATTCCTATTTCTTTCCACACTCTCTCAGAGAACCAAAACTCTTCAAAAACTTCTCTATTATGATAGAGATGGCCACGCTCCCAATCAACCAGGTTCTCTCACTAGGTGTCATCCTTGATATCTCACTCTCACTCAACCTCCATAAGCCAATCTGTTGCCAAGTCCCATCGATTCTACCTTTGCTACATTTCAGATGTAGATACCCCTTTTCTACTCTAACACTGCCATGGCCTCCTTTTCTCAATTCCCAACTCCAGTACATCTGTTTAGTTGTCAAAGTGACCTTCCTAAAGCAGATTACCCTACTGGATACATTTCAATGGTTCCCAATTATCTCCAGTATCAAATATAAAATGTTGTTTGGCTTTTAAAGCCCTTCATAACATGACCCCTTCCCATCTTTCCAATTCTTTTTACCTTATTCCCTTCCACATAGTCTACAATCCCATGATGCCAGCCTTTTCCATCTCCCCACTCCATACCTGTTCTTTGGTTTATCCATTCAAGTCTGGAATGCACTTGGCCTCCTTCTCATTCTACCTCTTACAAGAAGCCTTTCCCAATCATCCCCCACCTCCTCTCTCAGCTCCCACAAAGCTAGTGCCTACTCTATGAGAATAGCTCTAGTTTATCATGTACATATCTATTCAGCATGTAGCTATTTGCAGGTCATCTCCTGCCTTAGAATGTAAGGTTCTTGAGGGCAGGGGCTATTTTTGTCTTTCTACGTATCTCAGGCAGTTAACACATTGACTGGCATACAGTAAGAGCTTACAAAATGTTGACTTTCTCCTGGAACTAAAACAATGTGTGTGGGAATGTGGGTTTTTTCTTTATTATTATTTTATTTATTTTCAGTGTTCTATAATCACTACTATATGACTTAATTTTTTTTCCCTCCCTCCCCTTCTTTCCCCCCCCCACCTTCCTTCTCCCTCCCCGAGATGGCATACAAATTTTTATAGGTTCTACACACACATTCCTATTAAATACATTTTCACCATAGTCATGTTGCATAGAAGAACTTAAATGAATGGGAGAAATCATAAAACAAACCAAAATATAAAACAAAAGAAAATGATCTGTAATCTTCTGAGATTGAATTCTATAACTCTTTCTCTGGATGTGGAAGGCATTTTTCCTTAAAAGACCATTGGGAATTTTTTAAGTCCTTGCATTGCAATGAAGAAATCGTGGCACACTGTGGTTATCGCCGTGTACAGAGTTCTCCTGGTTCTGCTCCTTTCACTCAGCGTCAGATCATATAAGTCTTTCCAGGCCTCTCTGAAGTCTTCCTGTTCATCATTTCTTATAGTACAATAATATTCCATGAAATTCATATATCACAATTTATTCAGCTATCCCCCAATTGATGGGCATCCCCTTGATTTCCAGTTTTTGACCACCACAAAGAGTGCTGCTATAAATATTTTTGTACATGTGGGACCCTTTCCCATTTTTATGATCTCTTGGGGATATGGTCCTAGAAGCAGTATTGCTGGGTCAAAGGGTATGCACATTTTTGTAGCCCTTTGGGCATAGTTCTAAATTGCTCTTCAGAGTGGTTGGATCAACTCACAGCTCCACCAACAATGAGTCAGTGTTCCAACTCTCCCACATCTTCTCCAACATTTATCATCTTCCTGTTTTGTCGTTAGCCAATCTGACAGGTGTGATGTGGTATCTCAGAGTTGTTTTGATTTGCATCTCTCTAATCAATAGTGATTCAGAGCATTTTTTCATGTGATTATAGATAGCTTTAATTTCTTCCTCTGAAAACTGCCTGCTCATATCCTTTCACCATTTATCAACTGGGGAAAGACTTGTGTTCTTGTACATTTGGCTCAGTTCTCTATGAGGGTGGGTTTTTTTGAGTGGGGGAGGGAATGGTCCTGCCTAGATGGCATTTGCCCTATTAGAGGGTCAGATCACCCAGGAGGAGCTGGGGACAAAGAGATATGATGGCAGAATCCTAAACCAGGGTACCTTTCTGGAGTATCTACCTACATCAGGCCTACAAACTACTCTAAAAAACAAGGAATGATAAGCAAAGAGAGTAGTTGCCTAGGAAGCTACCTCCCCATCCCTCAAGTTTGCATCCTGTGTCTAAGCCCCGTTTGCCCAGTGGTCGTTAAGATGTGATTCAACCTACCTTTTCTCTAGGTTGGAGGTTGCAAATTTTTGCTTGATTTAAACAAGTCTTCAGTAAAGTTCAGCTGAGTACAACCCTCAGTGCATTTCAATTGCCCAATTTGCCTTGTGGGAGATGGGTTCATTAACTCAGAGTGAAACTTACCTCCCTCGGATAGACCCACCAGCCCTTGCGCTCCCCTTTTTTCCTGACTCCCCCGATTTGGTAGTGCCCTCCAGTCTTGAAATTACTCTGTTATTTTCATGTAATTAAGTGCGTGCGCATATAATATAAAGTGTATGAGTTGGCTCCTCACCCTCTAGAAGAGAGGTTCTTAGTCTTTCTTTGTGCCAGGGATCTCTTGGGCAGCAGAACTTATGGAGCCCTTCTCAGAATCATGTTTTAAATCCTTGAAAGAAATGCTACATTTTAGTTAGAAGTTAAAGAAAATAAAGAATTTTTCCACCTAAATTCACAGAGCGCCTTAAATCTATCGGTGAAACCCAGGACTCCTGCCCTGGCACAGAAGGTTCTTAGGACAGACTGTGGTTTTTACCTCTGTATCCTACTGTGGGCTATGTTTCAGAGTGCTGCACAGGACTTGGCACATACTAGGCGCTTACTTAATGCTTGCGAACTGTCTGCTTATTCTCTCCTCGGCCTCTTGTTCAACTTCAAGGGGATACAAAGCGTCGGGATCATCAGTCAAAAGTTGGGTTGGAGTTCTGATTCGTCTACTCTACATGACTTTGGAAAATCGCCCACCTCTCTGCCTCATTTTGGTCGCCTGTAGAATAAAGAGATCTGAATGACAACAACTGGTATTTGTATTGTCCTTTTAAGTTCGCAAAGTTCTGGAAATATTGTCTCATTTGAGTCGACTGAACAAGAATTTCTTAACGTTTCTTCCATCTCAAAAGCTCTAATGGCCGAAACCGAGGTCTGAGTCTCTGAGGCCCACGGATCGCAGCTGGTGGACAGTATTGTCTGCAACTCCCGGGAACAAACGCAGCCCCAGCGTTCACAGCCCTTGGTAGGGTACGAGACTTTCCTCAAGGAGCTTTTATATTTTTCTTCCATAAAAGCTAGGTAGTTCGCCCGAACAGGGACTTGAACCCTGGACCCTCAGATTAAAAGTCTGATGCTCTACCGACTGAGCTATCCGGGCTCCGGTAGCAAACGGGAGTTTGAGTAAGTGAACATCTTAACGTGCTTTTCCCTGGTTCATACTGGTTTTTTCTTCATCTCACTTCCTTTTTTAGGTTCTAAAACTTTGCAGGCTCTGCGTATTTGACAGCGGAAAAAGAAGTCTCTCTCCACCCTGCCCACCTCTTCCTACAAGCGGTCGAAGGTGGGATCCTTGGACCACCTGTTTCAACACTCACTAAGTCTCGTGTACCACGGTTGAGATCACAGAGACAAGGGAAGGGGAAGCATGGAGGGATAGGGAGCCACGGGCTTGGAGGAGTGAGACCCTCTGGGGCGAATGGGGAGAACTTTGCTCTTTCTGCCCTTTTGCTGAGAGGTTAGATTAGTCAGGAAGACTTGTCCCCGTTTGATCTTCCGAGTGTTCGAGAATAGAGAAGGAAGGGGAAAAGTTAGAGACCCCACCACCCCACCACCCCCAGATTGGGGTAGCTTTGCAGCCTGCATTTGGGAACCTGTTCCTTTAAATGCTAGTTCCTGTTTGTCTATGCCAGCTTGGCTACAGGTAAGCCAGGTACACTTGCCAACTGTGATTAAGGGGAAGGGAGGGCGATCGAGCCTATTTTTTGTTTTTGCTGCACAGGTATAAACACTATTCTGGGTTCTGTGTGTGGGTCTAATATATATGTATATATGTGTATATTATGTGGGTATATATGTATATACACATACATACATACATGTATACATATAAACTGTATCTCCAATAAAGTGATAGCAAGCTAATTAAGAAATTGAAAGAAAGTTCCTTTATAAAATATGAATACAAATTGAAATGCTTTGTGATAGGAGAATTCAACATTTGGCAAAAATCTGTTGGAAAGTCATCTCAGCTTTATTAATTTTAGTGAGACCTCCCCAGCTATTCTTTGTCTTCAATATTCTCTCCTGGTAGCATGGGAGGAGCAATTAAAGTATTTAAAATTTTTTTGAAAGAAGCAAAAAAAACTGTTAATGAGGCAGAAGATAATTCTACCCCTTCCCTTCCCTCCTTAGCCCTCCCAAACAGAGGACAGGGGCCAGAGTCCAGAGAGAGCCTGCTGTTTTTCACTACTTTTCAGATGAATCCTACCCTAGACTCATAAATGAAATGTAGCTGAATGTAGATTATCCAAGCAGGATTGGAAGCAGTCAATGAGGCCATGAGCTCCCAGGTGGCCTAAGCAGCTGTCATTTGTTATGTGCAGGGGAGTCTGCTAAATGCTTGGAAAGATCAACAAACATTTATGATGTGCCTATTGTGTGCCTCAGTGGGATACAGAAGCAAAAATGAGACACCCTCAAGGAGTTTATATCCTTTGCCTGTCCTCATGGAGTCCATCAGCTAACTTTCTAGGTGGTCAGGGTCAGGAGCAGCTGGCAACATCAGGGCTGGGCCCTGATCACACCTTATCCACTTTGGTGTAGCACCTGCCAGGCCCTGGGCCAAAGAAGAGCCTTTCAAATAAAGATTGATTTTTACTAAAAACAAAACAAAACAACAGCAACAAACAGTGGAGGACAAATAACTAAGTACACACAAGCTACAGAGAGAGGATAGATAGAAGGTAATCTGAGAGGAAATTACCAGCTCTGGGGGACCAGGACAGGACTCTTGTAGAAAGTGGACTTTGAGCTCAGTCCTGAAATAAACCTAGGAAACTAAGAGGCATAAGTTTGGGGCAGAGCATTCTTGACATGGGTTTCAACCATGGCCAAGACACAGGGGAGATGGAGAGTTGTGCTTCAGGAACTAAAAGTAGGTCATTGTAGCTGGACTCTAGGGTGTGTGGAAGGGTGGAACATGGAAGAAGATAAAAAAGGCAACAAGTGGTCAAGCAATGAAGAACATTAAATGCCAACGTATCTGTCCTGGAGATCACAGGGAGTCACTCATAAAACCCCTAAGTTTGAGACAGGGTCAGACTTAGCTTTAGAAAAATCACCTTGACAGCTGAGTGGTGAGAAAATTGTGGTGGGAAGAGACTTGAGACAGAGATCACTTAGGATTGTTTAATCAATGATTTTTGATTCAAGAGATATTGTAGATAGGACAGGATTTTGTAACTGTTGGGAAATGGTATTACAGATAGTCCCAAGGCTGTGAACTTGAGAGACAGAATGAATGATAGTGACAAAATGGATGATGACAAAAATAGAGGTTAGAAAGAGGAGCAGTTAGCCCTTTAGCATTGGTGCCAGTTACTAAAGGTCTGGGTGTGTTGAAAGACAAAAAGGAGATTTTTTCTTTCCCACTTCCACAGCAGCAGGTGCTGGTCTGAGAACAAACTGTTCCATGAGGGGAAAGGGATAAGTGGAAAGTAAAGTTAGACAGGCAGTGGTAGGCCTTGAATGTCAGGCCAAGAAGTCTGGTCTTTATTCATTAGGCCATGAGGAGCTACTGATAGTTTTGAAGCCTAGTTTTGAATCGGGCAGCCTGTGTATGTAGACTGACTCTGAGAAGGAAGAGACAGACAGCAGCACCAGTTTGGAGGTCACTGCAGGGGCTAAATCGGAGTGATAGCATAGTAGGAATGAAAAAGAGAGATTTTTCAGTCTAGGAATTGGAAAAAAAACTTTCAGATTCATCCAGGCTGAGAGACCCATTGGATTCCAAGCAAATAGAACACTGCCCTTCTAGTCAGGAAGTGCATGCCTTCGGGCAGAACCTACCCACCAAGAAAGGGAGGGTACAAATTTGAGGGGGCATCTGTCTGGACACAAGACTGTGTAGGTAGGGAAGCCAACATTACTGAGCACATGCGCAGCCTTTCTAAATCTGGCGGGATTGTTCTGAGAGCCCCAGAGCCATAACTAGGACTGGGTCACTGGGCATTTGTTTCAGGATTTCAACTACCACGAACAACATCCCACCCACCCACTCCAGGGTCGGGGGAGTCTGCGTAGCTATACTCTCAGAGAGTCGAGCCAAAGTCACCTCCACTGTGAGGGAGTTTTCCGTTGAATTTACTTTCATTCTCTGAGTGGGTGGGATGTGGAATGCAGCTAGGGTTGCTACTAGGTGTACATAAGGAGGAGGGAAGGGAGGGAGGGGAGGGGAAGAAAGGGGAGGGGAGGGGAGGGGAGGGGAGAGGGTCGGATAGATGGACGTATTGAGGTGGACGGAGGGAGGAAATGAGAGAAAGGGGATAAAAGTATGGAGAGAAGGAAAGCATATCTTTCTCTGCGGCACCCCCACCCCGCCCCAGCTTGCAGATGGTGAACAGTTTGATCTGATATAGCATCCCCCGTTGGACTGATTTCTTGAGACCAGGTAGCAATTGAAGGGTGGCAACCAAATAGCCTGAGGATACTTGATGGCAGGGGCGGAAGGAATCTCCAGCAGGTTTTGCATCCCAATTGCTTGCTGGTCTCCAATATTTCCAGGAAGCCGAGAAATCAGGACAAAACCTGAATAAGTCCGAACCACGACTTAAAATTTCTGCCGAAACCCGGGATCGAACCAGGGACCTTTAGATCTTCAGTCTAACGCTCTCCCAACTGAGCTATTTCGGCTCCGTGAGCGGCGCCGTCTCTTTGGTCTGGCTAGAGAGACGCTCTTGCAGCCTCTAGTGGCCAAGTGATCTTGGCCAGGCTTTGATTGGGACCTTTGACTGAGCTGTCTAAAGTCACAGTGATGTGTGCGACGAGGGCAGAACGGGGTTAGAAGGAGTTCCAGGAGGGCGTCTCTCTCTAACTTGGGGGCCACTAGAAAGAAGGGAGCCCCGTTATCTCTGGCCCCGCTGATCCTCACACATCCTTACTTGATGGGGCGTGGATTTAGGCTTCAGGCTGGTTCTTTATGACCCGTTTTCCCAGACCTTTGCGCTAACCCACCCCCGGGACCATCCTCTGCTATTCATGTCTATGTAAATGATTGCACATTCAAGTATATCAAATTCTTTTGCCCTTTTCACCTTTTGACCAAAAACTAACCTATTGAGGAGCCCGGATAGCTCAGTCGGTAGAGCATCAGACTTTTAATCTGAGGGTCCAGGGTTCAAGTCCCTGTTCGGGCGGTTTTCCTGTGCTTTTAGCAATGACGATTTATGAAGCACCCGCAATGTTCCCGATCCCACGAAATGCAAGCGGGTGCTACAGAGCTCCATTTCACTTCATTTTTGGCAGGAAATGCACAAGGACTTGAGAGTGCTCATCAGGCTCAAGGGATTTCTGAGGTTGTCGATTAGAGTTTATTCAATAGGTATTTGTTAATGCTAGGATCTGAGACTACAAAGAGAGAGGAAAACAGTCCCGGAGCACTAATAATTGAGAAGATCTGTAGAAGTTTCGTGTAGGATGTGGTACGTGAACTGAGCCTTGGAGGGAGCTAGGGACTAAGAAACTGGGGGGAGGGAAGAAAGGGGATATGCAATGTCCCAGAGGCAGGAGATGGAGAGCAGTAAATCCGTAGGTCTCGAACTGAGGATGCCTGAGGGAGAAGAATGGGTAAACAACATAACATGGGTAGCTTGAAGCCAGATTAGCAATAGAGGAGTTTCTATTTGAGCCTAGAGGTAATAGGGAGCCACAGAAACTATGTGAGCAGGAATCAAGTATGAATTTAAGAAATCTATTTCTAGACAGATAATCTCATGATAACTTTGGACTCCTGCCAGCCTAGTGCTTTACAGAAGAACCGAGGGGTGTATTGAACATAGTATTGGACTTCAGGACCATGAAAACCATGAGTTACTTAATTAACCCTTCTCATTCATCAAATTCTTTAAAAACTGTTTGCTGTGTGGCTCTGTGGCGCAATGGATAGCGCATTGGACTTCTAGCTGTCTCAGAGAGGGATTCAAAGGTTGTGGGTTCGAGTCCCACCAGAGTCGTGTTTTTAGTAACTAAATTAAGTAGAATTGAGCACACAATTTCTGGAGTTTGGGTTTCTCCTCTGTCTGGTTAAATAATCCTGTAAAACTCCCTTAGAGCAATGAGGAAGCAGGGGAGAGGAGAGGGATTTGCCTTTTTCTTTTTCTGTCGCCAGTGTCTTGCAGAGAGGAGGTACTTTAAAATGCCTATTGAGTTGAATGGCATAGATAGGACATTGGGCAAAGCGAATTTTCACAGAATATCACCCCTGGAAAGGGATCCAACACCGACTCTGAGCCATGTTTTTTATAAAGAGGAGATTCAATTTGCGAATCTTTAACTAAAGACCCCTTAGGACCTAAGCAACTTCAATTTATTCATTTTAATAAAATTCTTCTTACGGCAACTTCCACTCACTTTCTCAAAGTTTGGCATTAGTCACAGAATATCAAGTCCTTTTGCCCTTTTCAACTTTTGAACAAAAATTGCGTTCTTAAGAAGCCCGGATAGCTCAGTCGGTAGAGCATCAGACTTTTAATCTGAGGGTCCAGGGTTCAAGTCCCTGTTCGGGCGGTTTCCTGCACTTTTAGCCCAGATTATCAGAGGATTTATGGAGTAAGTGCCTGCTCTGTATATCCTCCAGCATTACAAACGTAAAAGTCAAACCCATCCCGCTGTAAATACCTGCTCGCAGTAGGAACGGTGGGAAAGCGTTTAAGCTCCCGGGATTTCTGAGGATTTGTTGATTCACGGGTACTGCATTTTTACGTAAAAGTGTCTTTTCGCCCGAACAGGGACTTGAACCCTGGACCCTCAGATTAAAAGTCTGATGCTCTGCCGACTGAGCTATCCGGGCTCTTAGAAGATAAGGAGTGCAGGAGTTGGTGTAGTTTACTCTTACTTCTGTGATACTTCTAGAAAAGTGTCGTATATATCAAAAAATTCGTGGAAGTTTGATACGAAGACCTGAATGGAAGCCTAAATGCTCGGTCCCTTTTTCTTTCTGAAAACTACGCGACTTTGGGTGGATCATTCCACTTTCTTTTTCCTCAAAAGTAAAATGAAAAAGGAGCTAAAGGTGATGGAAAGGATTAGGTTTCCTAGCCACCAAGTCATTCATAGCAGAGCCTTCTATTACAGAAAGTGACGAAAGTGACCAGAAACATTGTGCGTGCGTCTCGATTGCGTTATGGATGTTATGAAGAAATATTCTTGCACCCCAAGAAACGAGGAATTGAAGGAAAAACGGAGTCCTTCCTTTCCTGGTTCTTGCTTGTGCCTTCCTCATTTGCCTTCGATGT
The DNA here is from genome assembly GCF_028372415.1 of Notamacropus eugenii. Classification (NCBI taxonomy): domain Eukaryota; kingdom Metazoa; phylum Chordata; class Mammalia; order Diprotodontia; family Macropodidae; genus Notamacropus; species Notamacropus eugenii. The sequence continues at coordinate 5,474,125 of NC_092873.1, forward strand.
GTTCCATCTCTGTTCTATGCCTGTACTTGTTTATGTGTCTTACGGGTTGTTTCTCAGATAGAATATGAATTCCTGTTACATCTTTGTTTCCTCCTAGATGAGTACAAAGCTTGACAGACAGTAGGTGCCTAGTAAAAGCTTGAGGTAATTACTGTGATCAATTTTTCTTTGCAGCTCCCTCTTTTTCCTCGTGGGCAGCTATGCGGCGCCACAGCGCACAGAGCCCTGGGCTTGGACTCAGGAAGACTGGAGTCCATATCTGGCCTCAGACACTGTGACTCTGGCCAAGTCACTTCACCCTGTTTGCCTCAGTTTCCTCATCTGTAAAATTATCCAGAGAAGAAAGTGGAAAACCACCTCAGTATCTCTGTCAAGAAAACCCCAAATAAGGTCACGAAGAGTTGGCATTTTCCTTAGCAAATGTACTGGTGTGGCTTGCCTTTTCCTTCCTCAGCTCATATAACAGAGGAGGGTTAAGTGACTTGCCCAAGGTCACAGTGCTAGTCATGTATCTGAGGTCACAATTGAACTCATGTCCTACCTGACTCTAGGGCTAGGGCTCTATCCACTCAACCACCTAGCTGTTCCAGCAGCGCTTAATAAAAGTTTATTGAATGGCAATAAAACAAACAAACAATAACAATAAGTAATAAAAAAAGAGGACTTGGACTATGTGATTTCTTTCTTTTAAAATCTGGTAATATCTTTTCTTTTTATATTGAACATCTCTCTCTATCCCCAAAATAACCAATCTTTAAAGAATAAAAAGAAGTAAAATTACAAAAAAGTTTTGCAAAACATCTCAAATGAGTCTGACATTATATATAGTGTTCCACATCAGTGGTTCTTTCCTCAGCAAAGAAGGCAAGGAGGCACATTTTCACATCTCTTTCGAAGTCAGTCATAATAATTTCACAAGTTTCTAATTTTTATTATTTCCATTTATGCTGCTGTATTCATTACTTCTGATCACTTCACTTTGCATCAGTTCATATTTCCCTAAAAGTAATGAAGTATCAGGGTCAAAATTCCTTATATATCTTGGAAATTAGATCTTGTTGTCAGAGAAACTTGCTGCGAAGATTTTCCCCCCAGTTACCTGTTTCCTTTCTAATTTCAAGTGTATTGGTTATGTCTGCGCAAAAAAACCTTAGCTTTATATAATCAGACTTGTCCACATTTGTCTTCTGTGATTCTCTCTCTTTGTTTGATCATGAACTCTTCCCTTATCTATAGGGGTCTGTGCAGAAAGTGAATTTGGGGGGAGAACATAACTGATTTGCAAAATCAGCTGCAGCAGCTAGCATCTTTTAGTGTCTTCTTTCCTCCTCTTATTGGTACAAAATGTCTTAGTTTCTGAAGGTGGATTCCAGAGTCCTGTGAAGATCCTCCTCCCTTGTCTGTTTTACAGTTCTCTTTGACTTAGTCAAACTTTCTCTATTAAGAAGATACCTCCCTTTTTCTGTCTTCCATTAACAAATACACTGTCTTTGTATGGTCACCAGCCGCATTATTTATATATATGTTTACCATTATGTATTCATATTTAACGAATAGCCATTTTTCTTCTTTGTTCCACGTATTGTATATTGTTGATGAATTATGAATGACACATTCCCCATCAACTGCTGGCCCACCATGCCGCATTCTGAGATTACTAAAACCTATTTCTGATTCATGCATTAACTAGCTAACACTAGTTAACTAGTTAAATTGATAGAAAATTCATGTGACATCTAATAATTTCTTCCTTGCCCTTCTAATTTGCTTATGACTTCTTTTTCTCTAAGTCATGTGTCTATTTGAAGTTTATCTTGATATTCAGTTTGAGATATTGAGACCATGATATTTCTAAGATTTCAGTTTCTACAGCATCAATGGATGAATTTGTTGTTGTTCAGTCATCTTCAATTCTTCATGACCCTATCTTGGAAAAGATATTGGAATGGTTTGCCATTTTCTCCTCCAGAACATTTTACAGATGGGGAAACTGAGGCAAATGGGGTTAAGTGACTTGCCCAAGGTTACACAGCTAGTATCAGAGAGTGGATTTGAATTCAGCAAGATGAGCCTTCTTAATTCCAAGTCCAGTTCTCTAGCCACTGCACAACCTATCAGGCCTACTGGATGAATATTAATATTAAAAAGCTGGGTCTTTGTTTTGGAAAGAAGACTGGACTTTTTAAAAAGAGAAACAAAATTTGCTAGAAGCCATCCTGCCTGCTTTCTTCCTTTTGTCTGACTCTTAGCTCAGTTCATTGCGTATGAACAATATCTGTTCGAGATCTTCATGCTGGTGTGCTGGTCATCATGGACTGGAAAACTAACATTTTCTATCCATTTGGTTTTTTAAACTTAGATGATTATTGCAAGGTCTTTTAAGTAATTCTGAATCTCATTTAGGACACTCTTGGGACTTAATGCAATCAGTCCATTGGCATCTGCAGACAGAAGTATCTGGAGGACCTCATCATTTGTAGGGAATCCCTTTCAGTTCTAATGGAATTCTGTGAAAATAGTTTACAAATCTTTTGAGTACTATATAAAGATAAATTGTTAATAGATACAAGGTGGTATCTTTGAGTATTTAAACTTGTGACTTTTCCAATTATTAAAGTTCAAATAATTTCAAGGGCTAAATGATCATTTGCACTTCTTTTAAAAACTGTCCATTCATATTTTTTGATGGCATATCTACAAAGGAATCTTCATACATATTGAATATCACATTTATATCAACTACAAAAAAGAAAAAGTTCCTCTGGGGATCCTCTGCTAACCCTTAAACTTATGACTCAGTCAGTAGCTTGGCATGTCCACTTTTGGGACAGGAACCAGCTATGGATATTGATTTTCCTGACCTTGCAGCCCATATATATGATACAGCCCTTTCTAAGGATTGAGAAATAAGGGAAAGAAAAGGAATAAGTATCTATACCACATTTATTATACTGGCAACCCGGTCACACAGTATATAGAGTGCTGGGCCTGGAGTCAGGATAGACCAAAATTCAAATCTGGCCTCAGATACTTACTAGCTATGTGACTGTGGACAAGTCATTTGACCTCAGTTTCCCCATCTGTAAAATGAGAGTGATATGAATAGTACCTAAGTCTCAAAGTTGACGTGAGCATTAGAAAAGGTATTTGTAAGAGTTTGATGTTTATTCCCTTCCTTAATAAGAGAACACAGGGTTACCTACTTAACTAGTACCTGCCACATAGTAGGCACTTAATGACTGGATGTGCTGACAGGCATTATGCTAAGAGCTTTTATGAATATTATCTCACCAGTATCCTTCTCCAGCCCATTCTGCTCTCGTGAGAACTATATGCCCAATGTTCATCCTGCCAGACTCAACTCTAAACTGTGACTGCAAGATTGTGGAACTTGCACTGTGTCAGTTCCAGTAAATGCAAAGTCCACAGCTGTGCCTCCTGCAAGAAAAGATGCTGCTCCTGCTGCCCAGTACCAATTGTGCCCAGGGCTGTGTCTACAAAGCCCCCAGAGAGTTGCAGCTGTTACCCCTGATGTCCCTGGGTCTGTGATGTCTCCTTATGCCTGTAAATAGAGGAATATGCACATACGTGGCTTTTATATACCACGGACTTATTTCCTACTCTTTCCCTTTGAAATGTGCGAATGGACACCAAATTCTTAAAAAATGTTATCTCATCTCTAATCCTAATTCCAAGGACCAGGAAGAATGGATACTGGGGTCATTCTTTGGGGGCAGCTTCAATCTTAGGCTCCCAGCAGGAAGCTGATGGAAGGCAGGAAATGGAGAAATAACCAACTCCTCCATCTATCGGGGTTGGAAAACTGGAAAGATGGTGCCTTTGCTGTCATAGTCTATGTCAACACACCATCTGTTCTTCCAAGGTAAAGGCAAAGTGCTACGAAAAATGAAACAGGAGAGCTATCTTGCCTGAGGGGGTCCAGGAATGCTTCATGGAAGAGATACCTGACCTGGGCCTTAATGGGACTTCAATAGATTTAGAAAGAGAAGGTGTAGATGCCTCTAGTGCAGGTGTGGGGTGGGGACATTGTGAAGAAAGGCACGAAGAAGGTATCAAGTAGGATAAGGAGCGGGCAAAATCTAGTTTGGCCAGAAAGAGACCACATGAAGCACAACAGATCAGATTGGAAAGACCTTTGGATCCTGGGATTAAGGGTTTGCATTTTATTCACTGGCAATGGAAAAATGCCACTTCAAGGCATTTAGTAGAGAAATGGCATTCTTGATGTCTTCTGTGATTTGAATAGCAATGTAGAGAGGCAATGGACTAGAGCCAGAAAGACCAGTTAGGCTTTTACAATGAAAGAGATGAGGATTTAAAAAGAGGGGAAAGATGCAAGAGATATTTCAGAAGTCTCTATGAAAGGATTTGGGCACTGAAAGGAGGTGAGAGGGGGAAAGAGTTAAAAATTATCATGAAGTTATGAACCTGGGAGACTGGCAGAGCTGGGGGAAAAGGCAGATTTAGGAGGAATGTAAGTTTCATGAATTTGATGTAACCTTAGAAATGACTGCGCAATGATCTGATAAGCTTAACTGGCAAAGAAGGCATAAAACAGGGAGACACACCACAGTCTTAGCAGAAATTATGTGTAAGATTTAACAAGTTGGGAGTCATTTGTTTGGAGGGCAGAAGAGGATTTAGAGTCCTTTTGTTTGGCTCAAGGGCAGAACTAGTAGCAACAGGTCTAAGTTACAGAGAGACAAATTTCCTTAGTCCCACAGCGGAAAGGGCCCTATCAGGAGGTAGGGGGTCTCCCCATCAGAAGTCTTCAAGCAAAAGCTGGCTGACCATTTACTGGGTATACCGTTCTGGGGATTTTTTTTTTTTCTGTTTAACTAGATGACAATCCAGAGCCCAATGGGAAATTCTGTGAACTTATGATTCTCTATAAAGGAAAATAGCTCTTCCAGATGGTAGTATAAAGATGATCCTGTATCAATTACATCAAGTCCAAGTCCTTCAATGAGATCTGTGATTATTTCAGATTTGGCCTAACAACCTATGCAAAAAAACCCTAAATGTATGAAAATGCCCATATTGATGTTGGATGACCAGCCCATTGAATTATGCATGTATACATATCAGTGCATTTACTTACGAATATGATTTATATGACAAAGACCATAAAGATGGACTATGAGCTGAGCCCAGATTGGAACAGGAGGAAGAATTTTGAGATTGATTTTGGAAAATTACACAATGTTTTTTATGATAAGCTGCTTCCCAGTACAAAGACCTACTTATCCATTAAATGTCCATTGAAAAGAAATGTAGAGGGTGGCTTTCTAATATAGCCCTGCTTTGGGGTCAAGCTTGGCCACTGCAATTTTGCAACATTATTTCAATTATTCTATTGCTATTGGCCTTTCTTTTTACGTTTTTGTGGTCATTATGTAATTGCCCTGATCTGTTCACTTCTCTTTGCATCAATTCATGTCTTACCATACTTTTCTGTATTCATTGATCAGTTTCTCATAGCAGAATAATAATCCATTATATTGATTCACCACATTGTGCTTAGCCACTCTCCAATCAACGGACATCTATTTTGTTTGATGAGACCTATCTTTCCATTGCAAGCACTTCCCTGGTGATGCTATACCATCACAAATCCTGAAATGTCACAGAAGCTGCTGTTGACTCCAAGAGCAGTGAAGGCAGAAAAGTTTTCCTCCAAAAATAACCTATGTGCCAGAAGTGGTATGAAGGAGATCATCAAGGGCACGACCTAAAAAGGATGTGAACCAGTCATGTGCTAAAATCAGGGTATTAATAGGTGGAAAATCTGAATTCTCCCCTGGTACTCAAGAAATACAAAAAAGACTCAAAGGCCTCCATACATTGGATGTATCCTACGTAGAGGACTTATGGAACAACAGGCATAAAAACTGCAGAGAATAAGAATTACCTGTTAGATTGAACAATTTCGGAGTCACTTGCTTGGTGGCAGTAACTGAAACCATGAGTGGAAGAAATCACCAAAGGAAGAATTATAGAGGAGAGGGCCCAGGGTAAGATCTTATGGGAATACTATCTGTTGTTTTTTGTTCATCCTTCATTCTCAAAGAGGACCAATGACATCACAAGGGTGATGTCTTGACTTGCTAGTGAACTGGGTTTGAGGTAGTGCTGTGCAAAGTAATAAACCTCACTCTCTCCTCCAGTCATCAGAGCCCAGTGGCAAGAGAGAAGTTGACTGGTAATAATCCTCAATGCAGTGGATGACATTGGCCTTTTAAAATTAAGGCCTTTCCCAGGTCTGTCTGAGGCACTGCCAATTCAATGACCAAGGGGTTGGTAATACCCACATTTAAGGGGCAACAGTATAAAAATTCACTTAGAGGACAATTCTTAAAGATGGACAACTATATGAGTATAGCTCATGGAAACAAGGAGGACTGAATGGTCCTGTTAAAAGCCAATGAGAAGTCAAGGACAAAGACACAAAGTCTAACAGATTAAGCAATGGGGTAACTGAATTGTTTCAAGTGAGTGATGAGGACAGAAGTCTGATGGCAAACAAAGCTCTGTCCCATTTTCTCAAATATCCGAAGGTTAAGTTCTAAAGCTTTCCTAAAGACAATCTTCCCAACCTGCTTCCTGCCCAAGCCACATGCTCTATGCAACTTTATATTTTTAGAAACCTAAACTGGTAATCAATTTGGAATAACTCAACAAAATCTGATTTGGAAAGGCTCTCAAAAATTTTCTACTCTAATATACTTCCAGTTTCAACCTGTCTTAAGATTTATAAAGCACATTCTTTACAATAATCTTATAAGGCAGGGAACGCATATGTTACACTCCCCATTTAGCAGATGGGGAAATTAAGATTCACAGACATTAAATGACTTCCCCGGGGTCACACAGCTACTCAGTGTTAAGACGAGCAGGAACTCAAAACAAGTTCTGACTTAAAGTCCCACACTTTTTCCACAACATCAGACTGCCTTAACCTTGATTCCCAGAAAAACAGCAAAAGCAGAGTGATATGACACCCATTTCATCTAAAAAGCAAATTTTCCTTCTTGTCATGACTTTAATTTAGACCAAACAGAACTCTACGACCATAAGAAATGAAAACTGGAGAATCCCCTTCTCAAGAGAGCTTAAGACAACTTAAGAAAAACATTGGCTCCAGAACTCTGGAATTTGTTTTGACTAAATTTCCTGTGTATCCTCTCCTGGCCTCAGATGCTAATGATGATCATAATGAGAGATAGCTACGAGCCAGGCAAAGGCAAGCCAAAGGAGGCATGAGGCTCAGGTGGGCCTGCTTTGCAACCTGTAGCACCACCAGACACACAGAGCTAACGAAAAGTTAGTCAGAGGTATTGGACACACGAAGTCATCTGAGTTGGTGTTCTCTATATATTTCACAGGCAGTTTAGCGTTCTCCCCTGAATTACCAAGTGTGAGTCAAAGGAATGGGCTCCATCTATACTTTTACTATAAAAAAACAAAAATCTCAAGTTGCTGTTGCTTCTTTCCTTTTTCATTCTTTAGCATTTAAAAAAAATTCTCTGCATTTCTCTGATGGTCAGTCACTCTATGGATCCCATATTCCCAAGAATTAAATGAATGAAGTCCAGGTCTCCCCTCATCTTTCCTATTTATATATGGATGGAAGAGAATCAGACAGACAATGGGGCTTTTTAAAAATTATTTAATTTAGTCGTTTTCTTGGAAAAAAGCAATAATGCAAAAAAACCCAAAAATATAATTATAGTTTTGTTTTGTTTTAAATCTGCCTTTATTCCACCTATAGAACTTGAAGCCTCTCCCACTGGCAGGAAATCGGGTTCTGATTCGGTACCAAACCTGGAAATAGAATGCAGGCAGCAGGGGAAGAAAAGGGGCTGGTGTAGCTGAGGACTGCCTACTCTGTAGCCTTCTGCTCAAACCACTTACTTGATCCATCTCCTGTATATTATTTCCCTGCTCTGGGAGTAGGGCAAGTTGGAAGAAGTCCCCCAACTACACCCTTCTGTTATGCCCGTCAAAGCTGGGAAGGAAGCAAGGGAAATCCTTGAGGCAGCATGAATTCCATTTCAGTGGAATGGTGGTTTCCTCTGGAATGACCCACACCACACACCATTCTCCCCAACCCTCCCCAGCCAATACCCCCACTGGCTGAGGCTCATTTGTTAAGGAACAGAATCAAAAACACCAACAAAAGCATACAAGCAAGGCACCTTAATGTGATCCTCAACTAGGGGTGGGTGGTGTTGGGTGGGAGAGGGAGAGAAAGACTGCAGAAGGTTCTCCAGGGTAGACAGAGGACACAGGGGAGGAACACGAGACAAAACAGCAGCAGATCTCACACCCCCACGGAGCGTTTCGGGGGGGACCTTACCTCTGTCTCAGGGGCCAAGGCCAACTAGAAGTCACTTTTGGGACCTCACAGCTGTAGAACTTCCAAGCAAGGAAGGGAGGGGCAAAGGATGTCAATTTTGAGAGCAGGGCAATAAGGGTATCTGCCAGTGTTCAGAGATTATGAGTACCTCATGAAATGAGCCATGAGAACCTTCCCCTGTTCCCTAGCAGCTCACACATGATCCTGACCAGCTTTAAAATCTTCCTGCCTCAGCTGAGGTGGGAAAATAGAACATGAAATCTACATCAATAAATGCTCAATGCAAAGAGTCCCAGAGTGGGGTGGATTTAAAAAGAAAAAAAAAGATTCTTAATGAAGGGAGGAAAATCAAAACAGAAAAATTAGATTTTTCTCTACATATATATAATATACAGATATTTAACAAATTATTCAAGAGGTGGCTCCAGTCCATGGGGCTTGAGACAGATGGTGAAAAAACTTATTCCAGAGATCATTTACTCCCTTGTCTCTTCCATTCCAAAATATGTCGGAAAACAGGCAAAGTCCTGCTCCACACTGGAACACAGACCCCATGGCAACCTACTGCCAGGAGAGAAAGCTGAAGCACAGAAGGCAATTGGGGTGGGGGTGAGGAGTGATGCAGAGAGCAGAATGGCTGGAAGTCTTGCTCTGGCCCTTCTTATCTTCTCAGCTGCACAAGTCCAAGCAGTCCCCAAGGTTACAAGTACTGTCATCCTTGAGGATTAGCCCTGCTCCTAGGGATCGCTGCAGTGGCAGCCCAACATGGATGAAGACAAACTCCCAACAATAAAAGAGCATCCCTGGGTGCCCCCATTCTACTTACAAGTAAACTCTTCCACTAAGTACTCCCAGCCTGCAGTCAGTTCTTGGGTATGCATGGCATGCCCCTGGCCCTCTTAAAACTTACCCTGCCTTGGAGAACTCTTATTAAAAGGGGCGCCTGAGCTCCAAGTGCAGTCATTACAGATGCCAAGCACTGAGATTCTCACTTGCATTTTTTTAAAAAAGGAACTTCTATCAGAGCTTACTCTTGGCAGCACCAAGACACCTCTAATCCACACACTCACCTCATGTGTCTCTTGGCTGAGTGAGATACTGTTGCTAGGATGGGACTAGAGGTGGCATAATTTTAAATGGGTAAAAGGGAGGAGGAAGAGTCAAAGATAGAGACCTGCAGGTCGGAAATAATGCTAACTCCCAGCTACCCAGCCTCTCCCTTATAAAAACAGGTATCTAGTATGTCAACGTTGGGTTCAATCAGATAAGGCATCGCAGCCAATCAATCACCACCCCAGGGCTTCTGCTCCTGGCGATTGCTTTGGAACAAATGATTGGTTAAGAAAGACAACCTTGAGGAAAGCACTAGGTAAGGAAGTCAGAATGGCTGGCTTTCTCTCCCAACCTTCATCCTCTTCCCCTCTGATCCTCCTCCCTCTTGTTCCTGTCATTTCAGAAAATGTCTGGGCATGAGCTCCAGTCCTGTTTTTCTTTACTTTCCCAATATCCTCCTCTATAAATATGGGTTAGCTCCTTGGTAACAGGGTCCTTTTTCCTCTCAAACCACAGAGCCTTGTAAGGGTCATACGGAGTGCCTACAAAGAAAAGAAAGAACAAGATGGCATTAGCAGGACACCACGCTGGCACCATCTGTACTGCAAAGACATACTGGTGGCTCCTCTCACCGTCCTCAGTGGCTTTCACAGCCTCGGCTTCCCTCTTCTTCCGAGAAAGACGCTGCTTCTCCTCTAGGCGCTGCTTCTCCGCGTTGGCCTCGTCCCAGCGGCCATTTTCCATCAGTCTCTGGTCAGGCCTCAGGCGGCTGTCTGTGGGGGCTGTGCCGCTCTCCCAGGCATTGAGAGTTAGGGCAAGTTCAGAGAAGTAGTACATGTTCTCTGCATTCTTCCTAGGGGGAGAGAAACAAACACAAGGAGACATCAGAGGCAAGACTCCATTAGAGAGAGCTAAGGGCAATGCAGAAAGGCCAAACAAGCAAGATGAAAGATTCCAGGGCTGAGTACTGCATCTCCAAAGATGAGCATACAAGTGTCCCCTGGCCTAGTCTCCCTGAATCAAATCTGACCCTTCAGGACTTCTGTGAGAAGCTCTGCTGAGGCATCCCAATTTCCAGGAGGAAGGGGCCAAGTTCTATCAGGAGGTAACTTTCTCCACTTCTCTATAATTCTGACCCAGAATAATACTAAATGTTTATAATACTTGAAACTTGTGGCATATCTATCCTGAACTGTCTCCAATATTATTGTTTAAGGCCACTGTCTTAAAAATTCGACCAGCTGTGTTCATAGCCTCCTAGTCTTCTCTGCCTAGGAGGAGTCATGGACCAGGTGTTAAGTGACTTCCTCGTGGAGGTGGCTCTGGAAATTCTGGCCCCATACTATCACACAGTGCCCTTCCAATCTCAACCCCACTCCCTGTACCAGGATGACATCTGACCTGATTTTAGAAAGCATCAATCCTATGTGAGTAGTAGAGCTGGCCAAGAGATCATGAGGAGATTTTGTTTTCTTCTAGGAAAGAATTCAAATACAATGAAAACTGTTTTTGTAATCTCCCATTTGACCTGCTTAGCCCCTTTCCCTGGACATTGAAGGGGGAAAGTTGAAACTATTCCTCTCAGCTCAGTGCGTCATCAGCCAGGATAGCACTTAGGGAGCATACTTACGGCAGTGGGTTCCTCTTCCAGAGCATGACCCTGCTTTCCTCTAATTCATGGCTTCTTTGCCGACTGTCACCCCCATTATCCCCATTGCTGGGGATAACTTTGAAATAATCCATTTTCTCATCCCAGGTTCCCAGAAGGGCAAAGTGTACTTTTCCTGATGGGTCTGTGACTTCCCCTGTAACCTACAAGGATGTAAAGCAGGAATATAGAGAAATCACCCTTAGTTTCAATTACTGACTTTATTCTAAATTCATACGGAAGAACAGTCACAGGACTTTATAATAAATTGCAAAGACCCATCCAAGTTATTCTATAATACAGAATATGACTTGAAATCACTGGGTCACAATAACCTCAGTAATAATCAAGCTAAATGGGGCTTGGCAATTTTTTTTTATCGTACAAAGATCTTGCACTATAATGGGATTTAATTCAACAAACATCAAATTAAGCACCTACCATATGCTGCAGATTTTTTTCCCTATGTGACAGTTTCTCTTAGTTTACCTGCCCTGACTTTGTTTGTGTAAAAAATTTTTCAATTCAGGAAGCAGAAATTATCTTTTATCTTCTGCAATCACCAAATTCAACTCTTCACCATAACTAAAAAAAGTAACTTATCTGGTACTCTTCTTTATTTTTATGTGATGATTAGGCTCAGGTCACAATCCATTTTGAACTTCTTCAGTATAAGATGTTAGTATACCCTAATTTCTACCAAGCTTTCCCAGTTTTCTCAGCTCTTGTCCAATAGGTAGCTCTTCATCGAGTGATTCATGGTTTTAGGTTTATCAAATCCTGTTGAGTTCAATTGAATCTTATTCTTCCTTATCTAGTCTGCTCTACAGATTCATCCATTTTTTTATTTTTCCACCAGTACCAAACAGTTTAAAGTCTGCAAAAGTTACTGCTCCTTCATTCAAATTCCTCCTTTCCTCTCCCCCTACCATTTCGCTTTAAATTCTAGACCAGGGAATTTTCCCCTTTTCTGTGTTTTGGACCCCTCAGGCACCTTGGGAAGCCTATGGACCTGCTCTCATAATCACGTTGTTAAGTGTATAAAACAAAATATATAGAATTATAAAGGAAACCAATTATACTGGAAAAAATTTTCAAAAAAAAAATTTAACCATGTACCCTAGGTTAGGAATCACTTGCTTTTCCTCCTCAAAATGAACTTCTGTATTACTTAATGTAGCTGAGATCTACCATATGTAAAGTACTCTGCTAGTTGCCAAGGATATAAAGGTAAATATAATGCAGACTTCACAAAGATTTCACCCCAGATCTCATAAAACTTGCATTGTTTGGGAATGGACATGTACAGGAATAACTACAGTACAAGTTGGTGTATTATTATAATATATGCACAGGACAGGTCAGAGCAGCATGACAGACTGAGAGGGAGGATCACTTCAGTGGTGTGGGGGGGAAGGTCAGATCATGTGCAAGGGAGCGAGGGAAGGTCTCATGGAAGAACAAGCATTTCACTAGTCTACACTGCAAAGCAGAGTTAGGAAAAGGGGAGAACTCTGTTTCAATTCATCCCCGAGGAAAGGTGTGCAGAAAAACACCAAGAGAGAAGGCAGGACAAGCTAACCCAACAAGCAAGACCTGAGTCAAGCGCTAAAGATAAAGACAAAACAAATAACAAAAAGTCAGTGCCCACGAGCCTACATTTAAATAAGGCAGGGAAGCAGAAAATCCTGCTTTGCTGGAGCGTGGATTGAGTAAAGCAGAACACCACAAAATAAACCTGGAAATTCATGTAAATAAATAAATAAATGAATTGAATAAATGCTGAAAGCCAGACTGGGTGGAATGAAAACAGAGTTAAGGAGTCTTCATTTTCTTCCACAGGCAGTGGGAAGCAACGGGAATGTTTTCAACAGAGTACCAACATCAAGCCTGGACATTAGGAAGATCCATTTGGCAGTTGTGCAAAGGATGAACTGGAGACAGGTGACACTGGAGACCAATTGACTTCCAATATGAGGGGGTGTCAGGAGGGGCAGAAAGAGGGCTGTCTGAAAGGGGGGTATTCCAGAAGTGAAATGACAGAACTTAAGTGACTGGATGCGAGGGATAAGGGGGACAAAAGACTGAAAGATCAGCACGGTTCTTTCCCTGCGTGACTGGGAAGAAGACACCATGTAAAGAAATAGGTAAGTTTGGAGGGAGAATAAGTTCTGGAAGGAAAATTGTTACTTATTTCAGTCATGCTGAGCTTGAGGTTACTATAGGCCAGACATTTAGAAACAAGGAGACATTAAATCAGAGGAAGAAAGAAGAAATTACCTGTCAGATCTATAGACATAGAAAGAGTTCACAGACAAGGACAGAGAGATCAAAGGAGATAAAATGAACAATTCTGATTATAGGAAATTTTCAAAACTTTTGCACAAAAGAATCCAATGCAACTGACAAGGGAAGAAATTGAGAAAAATCTTTGCAACAAGTTTCTCTAATAAAGGTCTCAATATAGAAGGAGTTGATTTTAATTTAGTCAATGAGTCAGTAAGCATTTATTAAGCACCTACTATAGACCAGATAATGTGCTAAGTGCTAGGATAAGAATAAAGGCCATTCCCCAGTCAGTAAGTGCTGTGAAAGGATAAGAACAGGCAGTTTGGGGGGAAGAAATCCAAACTAATAACAGTCATATAAAAATGCTCTAAATCACTAATAATTAGAGAAATGCAAATTAAAAACAACTCTGAGGTACCATCTTACACCCACCAGATTGACAAAGTGGATAAAACAGGAAAACATTAAATGCTGGAGATATGGGAAAACTCGTACACGAATGCACCATTAATGGAGCTGTGAACTGATCCAGCCATTCTGGAAAGCAATTTGGAATTATTTCCAAAAAGCTATTAAACTGTGCATATCTTTTTACCCAGCAATACTACTACCCTGAAGAGATCAAAGAAAAAAGGAAAAAGTCCCATATGTACAAAAATATTTAGAGCACCTCTTGTTGGGTACCCCCATCAATTGGGAATGGCTGAAAAAATTATGGTTTATTAGGGGATGACTTCAGAGAAACCTGGGAAGACTTGTACATGAGGTGATACAGCGTGAAATGAGGAGAACCAGGACAATTTATACTATACCACAATTGTAAATATAAACAATTATGAAAAACTTAAGAATTCCAATAAATACAATCATAACTCCAGAGGTCCAGTGATTAAGAATGCTATCCAACTCCGGATAATAATGATGATGGACTATTATAAAGAATGAGATGCATGTTTTCAGACATGACCAATTTCAGAATTTGTTTTGCCTATCACAAAGGTTTCATTTTTCTTTTTTTGGACCTCACATGGGCCTGCGGAAAAGTAAGTATGAGAAAAAAAAGCTTGATAAACGAAAATAATATTTAACTTAAAAAGAAAAAGAAAAAATGGGGAACAGTAGCTCAAGAGAGGAAATCAGGGCCCAAGATGATGTTAGGGCCAGCCAAGACTGCTATACAGAGGTCACTATCTGTGCAGAAATGCTACCTGAGACCAGAGGAATGGATAAACTTTCTAAGAGACAGAATCCAAAAATAGAAGAGTCAGTCAATAAGTACTTATTAAGTGTCTACTATGTGCCAGGCATTGTGCTAAGTGCTGGGGATATAAATATTGGGAGAAAAAAAAAAAGTCCCCACCCAGAAAAGGCTTACAATCTAATGAGGGAAAGACAACACATAAAAGAAAGCTGAAAGAGGAAGGATGGGAAAAACACCCAGGGGTAATGAAGTGATGGCTAGCCTAGGAGCCCTCTTTAAATGGAGGCTTTGTGGGTTCTTTGCTCTGTCCTCTAGCCCTCCAGTCTGAGGGCCAAAGGCAGATCCAAAGAGAATCAAGGATCAACAATGTCAAGTCCTACAGTTAAGAACTGAGAAGAAGCCATTGGATTTGTTAAATTAAGAGGCCAATGGTGACCTTAAAAGAATGCTTTCCGTTGAGAAAGAACACCTGGTTGGAAAGAAAGAACTGGGAGGGAAAATAACTCAGAAATTTTCAGAACAGACAAGAAGACAAGGGATCAAAGGCACTGGTGAAAAGGTTATCCGCACACAAGAGCTCATGGAATAATTCTGCTTCTGACTTCTCTTACCTTCCTGGCCACGTCTCGGGAAAAGTAGCTGTAAGGAACAAACTTGAGATTGCACTTGTCTCCTGTCTTGTGATTCACAATGTCGATCTCGCCAGACTATGAAGGGGGAGAAATAAGAGCTGTGGTTTTACTGAGATTCAGATACCTGGGACACATGTCAAATTTCAAATCTGATAATTATTCATTCTTTAACCTGAACATTCCAGAACTAATCAGCTACTGTTTCCCACCGAAGTCACTTTAGAGATAAAAGGGAGCCCTTTATAAAGCAGGGACATATGACAAACGCACATCCTGTAGTGGCTATCCATAGCTTACAGGTAACATAATGTAGGCCTGTAGCAAAGATTTCCAGAGTAAAGTGATAACTGAAGTTTCTAAGTTTACTTTCACAACAACAACACTTCAT
Organism: Notamacropus eugenii; assembly: GCF_028372415.1. Taxonomy (NCBI): domain Eukaryota; kingdom Metazoa; phylum Chordata; class Mammalia; order Diprotodontia; family Macropodidae; genus Notamacropus; species Notamacropus eugenii. The sequence goes on from NC_092873.1 coordinate 5,489,716, forward strand.
AACCTCCTTTGCCACACATATTTCCCACTCCCACTTTCTTCTTCATCCCCATCCAGCTAGTCTCTACTGAGCCCAGCAGACACCCTACTAATTTCCCACCTTCAACGCCTGTGCTCTTCTGACCTTATCAACTCTCTCAAATCCTACCATCTCAAGTCAAGCTTGAGGAAACTGCTCTTTCCTACAAGAAACCTTCCCTAACCATTCCAACCCACAGCGAAGTCTATTTCTTATAGATTTTCCACACAGCCCTGAATCATATATTGTTTCATGATATATCCTGTACTGATAGCTTATATTTTCATTTAAATTTCATGTCTGTATAACTTTTCTCAAGCAGACTGTACACTCACCATGAACAGGACCCATGTCTCATACACCTTTGCACTCTAGCACACTGTATACACTTTCAATGAATATTTGCTTAATGAATGAATTTTATAACAGAGTTCTAATGTATTCTTCAGCACATACTCGGATTAGACCTGAAAGGACTTAACAATCATGCTAGTCTTGTTTTACGGAGAAGTAAATAAGAGACAAGTGATTTGTCCAAGATCACAGACCTAGTAATTGGTAGAATCAAAATTCAAAGCCCAGTTCTGACGTGAATTCCATTTATTACCTATATCAGTGGTAAGCAATGCTTTTTACTTACTTTGCCACCTATAACAGATTAACTACTAGAAATTTTGTGGGCCAGTACCATTTACCTTTCATATTTCTCTGCAAAGCAGCAGCTAAGCAGAAGGCCTCTAAACATCAGATACCCTGTGGGCAACTTAACTTACCTGATCTATCCACAATTTGCCCACAATAATGTTGTGCACTGTTGTGGTGACTTTTTTCCAAGTGTAGTGATGACCAGTGGCATGAAATATACAATGGATGCTACCTGGAGGAAGACGGAGACACAGATTACCATCCAAATATCAGACAATTGGCACGACACTGTCATAGAAAGGTAATCTGATCATTTTCCTGCCTCTGACAAGTTATTTTGTGCTTTTCTAATTTGCTCTTTAAGAGAGTGTTATTGTCTTGTGGGCAGCCACCTTGCTGCTATGATGAATTGTGTCCAGCAACCATGCAAATAGAACCTCAATGAGAAACGCATACTAGATATGAAATACTAGAATGAAATACAATCTAATGAAAAATATTTTGACAATTTTATGTCTTGACTGAAAACTATTCACAGCAGCAAAAGTGGAAATTAAAGAAAGGATTCTAACTTTTTGTAAACAACCTTGCATGGACATTTCTGCTTTTGAATGCCAAAGATACTGAAAGGGGCCAGATGAACTCTAACAGATCAAGAAGTCATTGTGCAGCAGTGGAAAGAGCACAAGACTGCTACCTACCAGGAGACATTGCAGCCCTGCCACTTGGTATGTGACAATGAACACGTCATCCCTTTATCACCCTCTCCTCCTCCTCTTCTGGATTTCATAAGTTGTAGCTTTTCTAGCCAAAAGGGACTTTTGAGATAACTCTGATCCAACTTTCACCCTTCCCAAATAACATATTCCAGAAGGAAAAGGGCTTGCTCTGGTCACAGTTAATGAAAAGCACAGATCTAAAACCAAATTTATTTTGGACTGTTATGAAAAGGTGGGAGCTGGGCAGAGAAGAGAGCCAGAAAAGCACCACTCTCTTTCCATGAACACAGTGAAGAGTTTGGACTTAGACCTGCTGGCTATGGCACACTACTGCCATCAGATGACGATGTACCTAAATGGCAGGGGCAGTTCTAGGGTGGTGGTACAGTTGTTTTCTGTTGCATCTGATTCTTCCTGACCCCATTTGGGGTTTTCTTGGCAAAGATAGCAAGCAAGGTTAAGTGGCTTGCCGAAAGATCACACAGGTAATAAGTATCTGAGACTAGATTTGACCTCAAGAAGATGAGTGTTCCTGACTAGGTCTGGCACTCTATTCAGCGTGCCAATTAGCTGCCTCAGTTCTAAAAGTACAAACTCTCAAAACTAAATTCACATTTGATAGATTTAAAGAGTTGAAAGGGATCTTTGTGTCCTCTACTTCAACCTCCCTCATTTTATTAACATTCACTTTTTTAAAATTTTGAGTTCCAAATTTCTCTCCCACTTGCCCACTCCTCCACCACCGAGAAAGGGATGGCAAGAAGGCAAGGGATAAGATATCAATTCTACATGGGAGATCATGCAAAACATTCCATATCAGACATGTTTCCAAAAAAAGGAAAAAAAATAAAGTAAAATTGTTTCAATCTGTACTTATATTTCATCAGTTCTCAATCTGGAGGTAGATACCATTTTTCATCATGGATCCTTTGGAATTGTCTTGAATGACTTGGAATTGACTTGAAAGGCAAATGACTTGAATGACAATGTCTTGATCAGAATAGCTAAGTCTTTCCCATCACTATAGTATTTCTCTTATGATGTACAACATTCTCCTGGTTTTGTTCACTTTGCTTTGCTTCAGTTCGTGTCAACCTTCCCTAGTTTTTCTAAAACCACTCCTCCTAAGTCATTTTTTACAGAGCAACAGTATTCCATCATAACCGTATGCTACTTGTTCAACTACTCCCCAACTGATCGGCATCCTCTCAACTTCCAGTTCTTTGCAACCACTAAAAGTGCTTCTATAGATATTTTTGTGCAAACAGGTCCTTTTCCTTTTCTTTTTTTTTGGGGTACAGACCTAGTAGTGGTATTGTTGGATCAAAGGGTATATGCACACTTTCATAGCCCTCTGGGCATAGTTCCAAAATGTTCAACAGAATGGCTGGATGAGTTACAACTCCACCCTCAGTGCACTATGGTCTTTATTTTTCCACCTCCCTTCCAGCATTTATCACTTTCTTTTTCTGTCATGTTAGCCAATCTGATAGGTGTAAGGGTACCTCAAAGTTGTTTTAATTTGCAATTCTCTAATCAATTGTGATTTGTAGCATTTTTTCATGTGACTATAGATAGCTTCAATTTCTTCATCAGAGAACTGCCTGTTCACATCCTTTGACCATTTATCAATTGGGGAATGGCTCTTATTTTTATTAATTTGGTTGTTCCTTACATATTTGGGAAATATAAATTGCTGTAAATCTTTCCTCCTCCTATTTCCTATTTTCCTTCTAATTTTAACTGCACTGGTTTTTTTGCTTGTGCAATAACTTTTTAATTTCATGTAATCAAAATTATTCATTTTACATCCCATGATCCTCACTATCCCTTGTTTGGTCCCAAATTCTTCCTTATCCATAGATCTAAGAGGTAAAATTTCAGTGCTCCCCAATTTACTTATCTTATTTCACCCTTTATTTCAAAATCATTTACCAATGTTAACCTTATTTTGGCATCTTGACCCCTTCATTTTAAACATGCAGAAAACGAGGCCTACAGATGGTAAGTGGCTTGCCAAAAATATGACATTATGAAGTGATAGAGCTGGAATCTGAAAGCAGACGCTCTGATTCCAATTTTGGGATGTGAAAACTTTATCACAACAATTGTCCTCTTGAAATGTCAGACAATCAATAAGTATTTATTAAGCACCTACTATGTGCAAGGCACTGCGCTAAATTTTGCGGACACAAAGAAAGGCAAAAGACAGTCCTTACTTTCAAGGAACTCACAATCTAGCAGAGGTGGCAAAGAGAATCCTCATGTGAATCCAAATTCTCGTTTGAAAATAAAATTTAGTTAAAAAAACAAAACATATACATCTTGGTTTCCAGCTTCATTCATCCAAACTCCCAAATGCCTTCATTCTACCCCAGCTACATGTAGAGTTGTTTTCATCAGTTTCCATGAGATCAACAATCATTTCTATTCAAATGATTCCCAAATCAAAACATCCAGCCCTTAACTCACTCCTGATCTAGAGGCCCCCACCACAGGCCCTGCTGTGCATTTCCACTCAGAGATTCCATATTCAAGTTCAATACATTCAAACTAGACCTCCTTATCGACCCCTCCCTCCAGAGATCCCTCTTTCTCCCAACACAATCTCAAAATCATTTTGGTGCCTTCCCTCTCCAGTCGCTTGCCAGGCATTGTAAATTCAACATTCATAACACCTTTGGTATCCACCTCATTATCTCCAACTTTGTTGTCATCATTCCAGTTCAGACACTTACCATCTCTTGCATAGACCATTGCAAAAAACTCTTAAGTTAGTCTCTCTTTCCATTTTCTCCCTCTGTCCTATAGAGAGTTGACAAAACAATCTTTCTAAAGCACAGATCTAGACTCCCCTGCTCAAAAGTCTTCACTGGCTTCCTACTGCCCCCTAGGTAAAATGCGAACTTCTCACCTTGGCCAGTAAAGTCCTTGACAATGTGACACCTGCCTAACTTGCCAAGTTTAATTCATAGCCTTACCTTCCAAGCACTCTATGGCCTACCAAACACGTTTGCTGCTAATCTTCCAAACTCACCCCTTAAGTTCTGTGCCAGTGCCCAAGCTAATCAGTCCCCCATATTTGGGATGCCCTCAGAGAACCCTGACCTTACCTCATCTCAGGTTCAGGAGGCCTCTTCTGGGCAGCCATGTTAGCGCTCTTCCCCTACTCCCTCTTACTTTCTGCTTCTCATCTATTTACATGTCATTTCCTGAAGTAGAATGTAAACTCCTTGAGGGCAGGAGCAATTGTTCTTTCTTTCTTTCTATCCTCGGTACTAAGCACAAATGTCTTGCACGCAGCAGACACATACATTTTTGGTTGATTTTAATGGAATGGTACCTTGGAAATCTACTATCAAGTCTATGGAAAAGGACACTGCGGAAAACATTGTAGAAGTTTGGAGACAGCACAGCTGACCTTGCTGCCATCCTCTAAGTGAAAGAATCCCAGGCCTAGCCAGTAACTCTCTGAGATGCAGAACAGGGGATGTGGTGAGGCAGTAGCCTGCAAGTGGGCCAGGACCTCCACCTTCTTGTCACAGTCCCTAGTAGAGAACGGGAAGGGGTAAGGAGGAGACATGGCTGTAATCTAACTCTCCCAGGAACCAGCTACTAATTTTGTAAAACTGAACAAACAGATAGAACATATGTTCCCAAAAGTCTTTCTGAGGAACTTTCATGCGTGGAACAGTACTCTAAAAATTCAAGAAACAGTAGGGATTTAAAAAAACCAAAACCCAATCATATAGAATAACAGGGCTTTTAAAAGTCTTTTTTCTACTTTCCTGAAGCATAGTACAAAGAGATAAAAAGCGGAAGGGACCAATAGAAATGAATCAAGCCTACTTAGCATAAACAATGAGCCAAGTCACCTCATCTGAGGAAACAAACACACTCTTAAGGGCCAATTGTTACAGATCCTGTTCAAGATCATTTGGACCTGAACCCAGAAAGTATCTATCCCTGCATTAAGCTCTCAGGAAGGACCCTTAAGTGGGGGACTACAGTAGGGAGTTATCAACCTAAAGGGGTTAGAAACTCTTTGTCAACTTAAAGAGAAATTTTTTGCTGCACTTTACTCTTCAGTTCAGAGCAAAGAATAGAAGGCTAGCTAACACTAAGCATTTCTAAGAAATTTCTTTTAATTTGGAAGATGTTGAGTAAAACTGAAGAGCCTTAACACATTACCAATAGAAGAAACAAAAGGTATCAATTTTGGAAAATAAAAAATGACCACAATAGAAAAGTATTAACTGTACTAATAATAAAAGTTGGGTTTTTTTTGTTTATTTAACCTAAGAAGTGATTATATTTGAGGCAGAATGCAGAACTGGCTCTCTCCCCTAACCAAAATGACTTGGGGCTTAGAGTTTGAGTTTTTGGTCTAACTTGCAAAAAAGTATTCTAGAGTCATTTTTAAAGTATTTCTAGAGCACTTTAAATCTACAAAGTGTTTTCCATGCACTTGAGACTGCCCCCAGAGGTGGTGTGCCTTACCAAGGGGCATGATGGATAGATATTTGCCACGGAATTTGCTGGTGATTTTGATTTCCTGTCGTAATGTCCAGCCATTTTTGGATTCAGCATGGTGTGCGGCAGCAGGAGGATGGTGGCTCACCTTGAAGAAAAGAGACAGAAAAATATGGAGGAAGAAATGAGTGGGGAAAACTTCCCTTTATGATTCAGAATAGAATCTGTGTGCTGTTAGGATCTCAGAGAATATCTAATCCAATTCATCATTTTACAGATGAAGATGACACCGAAGCATAGAGATAGCAAGTACTATGTCCAAGTTTACACAGCTGGTTGGTAGCAGTCAAGGTGAGATCTTGGATCTCCTAATTTTTGGTCCAAGGTTCTCTGAATGAATGAAGCATTTATTTAGTTCTTTCAATGCACCAAGGCTGGGGATACAAACAAAAAAATAAGATGGACCCTACTCTCAAGGAGCTGCAGTTTCACTGGGAGAAACAGTACACAGGGAAAGCTTCAGCTCCAGTCAGATGGAAAGGTCCCATGGTCCTTAGCTCAAAGCAGCAAAGCAGAGTTGGGCAAGGGCTCTTCTTTAAAGTCAGTTCCACTGATAAAATCCCATCAGTTTCTGAGTTAAACCTTGGACATGCCAAAGATTTGGGTGACAAGAATTTCCTTTCCTGGATCATCAGCAGCTATGACTGCAGAACTAGCAGGGCAGCTTCTAGGCTGATAGTTAAAGGTACTGGGCTGGTGGCAATACCACTCTGGGGCTCTGGGGCAGAGGGTCCTGGACTGTCTCCATCAGGGTCCAAGGGGAAATGGTGGTCAAGGACACATGCAGCTGCCTATTCTCTCTCTCAGGGTGTTCTGCTTCCTCAACTACATTGACTGACCTGCCCCCTGTGGCAGCAGCTAGTTGTTAGTTGGCAAAAATGGTTGTTCCTTTCTCTAAAGGAACCACCTCCTCCTAGGGCTAAGATGACATAGGTCTCTCAGTAGGGGGGTGGGGATGGTGCTGCCACCTTCAGAGTTCCTGTGCCCATCTGCTGTTGGGTGATAGCTTTCTAGCAGTAGTTGCCTATGTTAATGAAGAAGGTGGTCTCTTCTCAACAAGGATTTCTACCCTAATGTTGTCTGCTAGAGGGAAAAATGGGAGACTGGACTGGTATCAAGTCCAGTGGTTTGGGGGATACCAACTCTAAGTTTCATGGTCTGGGATGTTTAGATGGCAGTCAAGGCAGTGGTGAACTGACCAGCACAAGCTGCTCCCTGTCTCCCTCAGGGGGCACTGCTGCCCCAGCTAGGAGGGCCTGCCTGTCCAGGGGCACTGCATCAGGTAACACTCAAAACTAGTCTTGATGCTTATATGCCCAGCAGAGCAAATGGACCCATAAGACTGTCAATGATCACATCTTAAAGGAAAGAATAAAAAAGAATAAAAGACAAGGATACAACAGGTATTTCCAAAAGAGTGGGACACAAGAAGGCAAGTCATTCCACTAACCATGAAGGTTTTCTCCTCCATGTAAAGAGGTTACCATAAGGGCCCCAACATCCTGCACCTTCTCTAGAAGGTCCCTTACTTGTTCACAGAGGGATCGATAACCATTCTCCTCAAGTCGGTCCAGCTCAAAAGTCTCCCCCAGGAGTGGGTTGAACGGCTTGCTGGTGCGGAAGACAGTAGTGGAGTAGGAGGACACGGTGAAAGCTGCCACATAACATAGCTGTTCTAGGGAGTTCTCACATTTTGCAGCTCGGTCTAACAGTTCATGATACTCTAAATCTTCAGTGAGGCGTTGGAGCATGGACAGGGGCTCATTAAAGTTCACCTGACAGGAAAAGAAGAAAATTCCAAATGTATTCAACACATCCACCAAGGCAATAAAATACCACATCTACTGAGCAGTTATTCTTTCACAAAGTAGGAGATGGAGATACTAACAAGTGCAGAGCTTTGGTCAGAGTGACAGAGCAAGGCAAAAGAGAAGCTTTATTTCCAAGATCAGCCTCGCAAATCAATGCCTCCTGTCTCCTATAGAGGGAGCCAGAACTCACAGCAGGTGAGTAGTGAAGAATATACCTTCACATGAACACACCTTCACACTTTGGGAAGAAGAGGGTTTTTTTCAAGCATCTAAGTGTAAAGGAGACTTAATTTTGGGTACAGGAACTTCCCAATTTATAAAGAGATGTCTGAAATTCTTTTTGCAGCTTTAAAATAAGCTGGATATTTAGATGTCTGCACTTTTCCATAGAAACAATATTAAAAATGGTGCTTAGGGTTCCAGGATGGCCCGCTAAAGTTTATTTAGCTCATGTGACTAAGCTATACAGTACTAGTCTAAGCTCTGAGTCCTAGAAATAAGTGATGACATGGTACACAAAGCACAAGGAAAAAGAAGGTTTCTGGTCAAGGCCAGCCCTGGGCAAAACTTCAAAATGGGATTTCCCTTGGGCACCCTCCCACTTTTTTCTGCACTTGCCTCCTCTACAGATGGCCCTCCTTCCTATCCTCTAGCTCTTGAACTGTGCCCCACCACTCTCCTTCAGAGAGTCAAAGCTTCTACCTACTCCAGGCCCCCAACATGTTCCTCTGCGCCCTCCCCAATTCTGATTCTCTCACTGGAGATGATCTCAACCAGAAAGGTGTAAATAAATTAATGCTAAGGTCAGACTCATTGATGGCCCAATAACCCTTTTAGAATAGTTGAACTTTTAAATGTTAATGATGAACTCCAAACCCTAATTCATTGAATTCCATAAGCATTAGCAAAGTCCAGAATTTCGGGCAGTGTGGGTAGGACACAGTATTTTTGTGTAGGTAGCCCCTAAGCAGGTCAGTTCTGTCTGACCTCTTCTGTTGTCACAGCTTCTCACCATCCCCTGCTGCAGAGTCCAGTCTCTAAACCACCAAGTTTTCTCCTCCACTTTCATGGCTCTGGGAGCAAGTGGGGGAAGAGCAGGAACAACTATTCCTCAGGCAAAGTCATTTCAAAAACAAAAAAATCCTGTATTTTCAAGGAAGGCTTGTCCTTATTTTAGGTGATGTCAAAATCCACTCTGTTAATATACGCTACACTGCACCAGCCTTATTTGTAGAGATATTGCTATTCTTTCCCTTTCTTCCTTTCTCAATGGAGAATGTAAACCCTGAGGGAAAGGACTACAGGTTTCATCTCCGTATCCTCTGCACCTCACATAACACCTAGTACAAAGTATTTATTGAGATGAATTGAACTAAATTACACCTGAACCCACAACAGCCACTGAATGGGGAGTCAAAAGCCCTGGGCTCTCACCCTCGCTCCGCTCTGAACCCCAGAGGCTCATTCTTCTCTTCCTGATATGAGGAGGTGAAGTGATGTCCAGCGTCCCTTCAAGCTCTGAGTCCACACTGTTGCTCGTGCAAAGGGAGCCATGCCAGGGCTGCCCACAAGTCTAGCCTTCATGCTAGTAGACAGGAACCACCTAGAGCTGCATTCAGCTGACAGTCACAACTACTCATGTTTCTATAGCCCTGTTAGCTTCACAAAGTGCTTTCTTTACAACAGTCTGGTCAGGTAGGTAGCACAAATATTCCTGGCTTGGAGAAATCAAGTGACTCAGCCAAAGTAACAGAGCCAGTGAGTGCTGCAGCTAAGACTGGCAAGGAAGTCTCTCCTAACCCAAGTCCACAGTGTTTCCACTGGGCTATCTGCCTCTCTGACCAGATCCTGACTGACATGAATCAAATCCCTCTCCACAAAAAACTGTGCAAAGTGCCATGATTCCAGGCTACCCACACAACCAGAACCTCACCGGCATAGGGATCTTGGAGAGTTCCTTTCCAATACAGTTCTTCATTATACTCCATAAGTTGAGGCTGTAGTTTGGCTTATAGGGAATTCGTGTTCTTTTTTCCTTCTTTGTCTCTTCCAGCTGATGCTTATACTGGGGGCAAGATAAAATCCAAGCAATTACTCCCAAGAAACAAAAAAAAGCAACCCTCTTCCCTATCCTGGAAAAAAAAGATGGGAATTCTGTGTTCCTCCTAGCTCTTTTTCAAGTTGGTTGCCACCTCAAGTTCCCCTTGAAGAGCCCCACTGGCCCTTGTCCCTACCCAGTATCTGCTACTAGCCCTTCTCACAATGGAGAGTTACCTGTTCATCCAGGCTGATGTCACTGCTGGCTCCACTGATATTGCTGCCAGTCCGTCTGAATGAATGGAAAAACAGGAGAATTAGACCAGGATTAGAACTATCAAGTTCCCATTCATTCTAGGCATTATCTTTCAAAAGCAAAATGGCTGCTGGACATGTCTTAACAAACAAGTAATCAAAGTGATAGCACTGGGCAAAGAATGGGCTGCAGCGACACACAAAGCTGGCACACAGCCCACCACTGACCAAAGGACCTGGCCCAGTTCCTGGTAGCAAACATCAAGACGAACTTTACTGCCACTGCCACTGAAGCCTCTGACCTCCTGGAGGTCAAGACACTTTGGATCCCATAGAGGCGGAGAGCCAAGATGAACTTACTTGTGGCCCAAGCTCTCAGGCATGGTGATGATCTCAGGAGCATCAAAGAATTCATTGTCATCATCTTCATCACTCATATCTCCTTTGCCAGAACAGATCTGATCTGCAAGGGGAAGGCCAGGCTGACACTCTTTATCTTCATTTTCCCAACATCCTGAGCATTCTTAATGCTAACCATACACAGCAAGCAGGGACAGAGAAAAGGCAAAGGCAGAGGCCAGCCTGCTGGAGATCACACCAATTTTATGCAGAGTAGAGAAACAAAGGGAATGGGGCAGTGGCACTGGAGCCAAGGGGTTAGATACTCTGTGTACTGGTAGCAGTAGACAGCCTCTAAGGGATGCAACAGGCCTGTCCAACAGGCCAGCACAGGCCTACTACTTGCTTACCTTTCACAGAACCAGCACTGCCAGGGGCACTGGCTGGCAGCACCGTGGCACCTCGGAAAGCCCTCTCTAGGTGGTTATGCTGTTTGGCCAACTGCTCCAAGGTCTCCTCCAGGCGGATACGCTGGTCTCTTTCATACTGCAGAGACTTCTGCCACTTTTTGCTATGCGTCTGGGCCAACATCAGGAAATCCCTGCAGGCCTAGATGGCAACAGAATGGATGAAGGTCATTCATCTGATCTCCTAAGAGTCCCACTGAGTAAATGACTCCCATGCTGAGAAACTTTACCCTGGCTGGTCATGGTGAATTCCCTAGGATCAATGATGGCCACCTTCTCATTATAATCGAGGTCAAATCCAGGAGAAAAGAACATTTCATCTATTCATTAATGCTCTTATAGTTACAAAGACCAAAGAAATGACAAAGGAGTAGCAAATCTGGCCATGGGACTTGTGACATCACAAATGATGACATCTATCCCTACAGATGAGATCACGTGGCAAACAGAGAAACAAAAAGATGACAAGAGTAATCAGCCTTTCACAGAGAGAGCTGAAGGGCTACGGCTGCAGAACGCTGTACCGAGCAGGCAAGAACATCTGGCCAAACTAAATGAAATGGGCCCCAAGTGGGTGATGTTTGGGGCTTGTTTTAAGGAGATGCCTCACTAGTTCGAAGTTTAAGGGTGACCTAGGTAGAGCGGGAAGAGTAAATTCTTTGTCTCTAGCCTTCTCATGTAATAGAGGGGTGGGAAGCAAGTCTTAAAGTACAACTGAGAGAAAAAGAAAAGTGTCTGATGTTTCAAACTTTAGAATCACAAAAGGATCATCTCTTGAGATCAGGTCACCTTCACCTTGATCAGACCAACTGGGAAGAAGAAAATGAGAGTGGAAATCAGTGAGTCCAGGTCCCTTATTTTACAAAGAAACAAAACAGAAAAATTTTAATACCTAGAAAACAGCTCTAAGGATGCAGCAAACCTACTCCTCCTTGGGATAATGCTTCTCAGTTCAATGTATTTTCGCAGTTTCACTGCACCAAACATGGAAATCTTAATATACAGACTCTAATTTACCATTAAGTGGGAAATTAAGGGCATTCAGACATTAAGCACACTGCATTTTACAGAATGCTAAAATCAGAAAAGGGGGAGGGCAGACCAGGGAGAGATAATAATAAGCAAAGCCAAAAGCCAATGGCCGAATTTTCCCTTCCAGGCTCAGGCTGGATGCTTCCACCCTTAGGAAGCTTTACCTGAGAACTCCCCTCACCCTCAACTCAAAGGATTTTCTCCCTCCTCAAAATTTTCCTCCAGCCTTTTTCTGTATCTCTCCACTGAACGAATCAATCCCCACCTTGTAGGACATTGGTCTGTGGCCATGCCTTGGCCCCCTTCCCTACAACAGCACACAGGACCTCCTTCAGAGCAAGGCTCGACAGCTGCTCAGCTTTGTGGTCCCGGGACTGCACACAACGCCTCATCCATATTGCCACTGAAGGGGACATACAAGTGCCTAATGACCACAGCTTAAAAAATGAAGAAATAATAATCCCCAAGAGTCCAATATGCATATGGGAATGTTACTGAGAGAAACGATGAAAATTAAAGAATGTTGAGCAAATTTTAAAATAAGAATGTTTTTATTTAGATTTTGAATTATGTTTACGTACTGAGGAAATTTTCTCCCCTTTTTCAATATCTAACATTTAAACAACATTTTAGGATTCATAAAGCACTTTATTCATTTTAGTAGGCCAAGAATTATGAACCCACTGTACGTGCAACACTATTATAAATTGGGGGAGATAGACAATTCAATAAGACCAAGTTCCCACTCTGATGGCCTTCATACACATGTATAGCTATAACTCAAAAGCACAAGAGAGTGAAAGTATGGCCTGAGAGAATGAATGCTAGCCCTGGAGCCAAGAGAAGCCTGGACCTGAGATACTGTCTCTGACACTGACAAACACAAAGATTATTATCCCCATTTTATAGATGAGAAAACAGAAGCTCAGAGCTTTGGGGAACTTGCCCATGGTCACACAACCCATAAATGCGAGAGGCAGGAAGCAACCCTTCCTCTTGTCTGACACCAAGCCTAGCACTAGGAGGGCTACCCCACACTGCTACGTCACTGGCACTGCTTTCTTATCATTTCTTTTAGGAAAAGCTCCAAGTGAGCTTATTTCCTACTGACTTAATCACCTATTTTTTTATACAGGGAGACGTTGTCACAAGAGCACAAAGGCAGTTAAAGGATATCTTTCAAAAGGTAAGTCGTTTTGGGGAAAGACAATGGGCTTGGGAGTCAGAGAGACGAGTTCAATGGTGGAGGCATGCAGAAACAATGGAGGTCACCCATCTTTCTACATTCCTTTCTCTTGAGCAGATGGCTCAAACAAATTGTTTTCTTGCTACCTTCTGAGGTTTAGAGAATTCCCAACTCAAGCTGAACAGGTGTTAAACTCTTACTACATGTACAGAAGAGTGCTAGGGACTGGGGGAACTAAAAAGTCTCTGGGCTCATGGTATTTATAATCTTGTAATCCAGAATAAAAGCAGATAGGCAGCACAGAGAAAGGAGTGGTGAGTATGGAGCTGGGAAAAGACTCCAATTCCAAATGCTGCCTCTGACACTTGGTAACTGTGGGCTAAATCACTGAGCTTCTCTGAGCCCCAGTTTTCTCATCTATCTCACAAGGCTGTCATGAGGATCAGATGAGCCCTTGTGCCAACTCTCACAATATTTACACAGTACAAAAGTAAAACCAAAATGTTATGGGAGAAGGAGTTCATTACTGACTAGAGATATCAAGGACGGCTTCCTGGAGGAGGTGGCATCTGAATTGGTCTTGTAATGCAAAAATTCACCAGGCCAGAAGCGGGTGGGAAGGCATTCTAGCTATAAGGATATCTACAGTATCTGTTGAACATTTTAGAAAAAATAATATGAAAATATAAGTTACCAGCTTATTTAGTAATAAAGGGAATAACTGAAACCACTTACAGTTATCCTGCTAATTAGAAAAATTCAGGTATTTAGAAGCTAAGCTGAACTAAACTAGTTTTAAAGCACATTTCTTAAAACTCTCAAAACTAGACAGACAGACCTCATGAAATAAATGGATATGTAGAATTTAGAGGTGGAAGGGAACCTTGAAGTCTTTTCATACAACTCTGTCCTTTTACAGATGAAGAAACCAAGACGTGAAGAAGGGAAGTGAGTTGTCCAAAGTCACAGTAAGGAGCAGAGTGAGGATTCAATTCTAGGTCCTCTAATGGTAAATCTAGCAGTTTTTCACTGTATCTCACCACGTGTTCATTTCATGTAAGAGGAAAAAACTACTCAAATATTTTTCTCAAGAATCTTTCTCCTCTCCATAATGTTCCTAACACTTAAGTGAGACCTGAACAAGATATCTTCTCAGGCTGGTTGCAATTCTATCTCCATGCTTGTACTGCACTTACCAGTATCTGGAGGTCCTAAAGAGGTAACAGAACTGTTCTGTGTTTCCCTAGCATGTCACCTAACAAAGCAGAGGAAGTATTCTCCCAACACTCCAGATCCACCTGTGGCAGGAAACTCTCCAACACTTCCCTCTCCCCACTTACAGAATGGTCCCCAAAGTGGAAAAGATTTTTCTTTGTAACAATGAATTACCTCTGAAAGCAAGTGGGAAGAATGAATAGCATCCTCAAGCTTTCTAAGGTTTCCTCCCAAACTTTATCTACCAGCCCAGTTTACTCCACTCTGGGTCAATAGACACAAGCAAGGCAGGATCCCCCCAGAGCCCTTCTGTCTACCTGAGCAGGACACAAAGGGTCATTTCAGCTGGGCATCCTGTTCCCCTTTAAGCCACAAGCCTAGTAATTCTAGTTCCAGGAGCACTGAAGCGAAGCCTGATGTTCTATGCTACAGAGGCTCCAATTTCAGCATATGCAGGAGTTTATATTCTAGTCAGGAAAGGGACCAAGGGGCCACACGGTATGAGGTTTGCACTTACATTAATCATGGCATTGGATGTGATCCTGAAGAGCGTGGCACGTTCATTGACCTGCTTGATCTTTTCGTTACTTTCAGCAGGCAATTTGAGGGACTCTAGCTCACTGAGGGACCGCTGGAGAGCTGTGCCATGCTTGGCGATCAGGTCATTGCATGTGCTCAAATCCTCCACTTTGCTGGAGAGGGTCCGGAGGGTATTCTGTAGTTCTGTCTTATCCGTTTGAGAGACTGACTCTTCATCTCCTGATTCATCTGTGGGAGAAACAAAATAAATGTGATTCTGCACTGAGGCATATTTTCCAGGGAACCAGTCAGGAGTACACCAATTCTGGACACACCTAAAACTGATGCTTATCATGTTTGGAGCCCTAACCAACTTGGAGGTCCTAGTAAGACTAGATGAGTACCTGATTACAGGACAGGGTTGAGGAAGGGAAAGCTTAATGGTTCCTGGGCTCAGGAGTGGGTTATTAGAGCCTTTTACCTCTAGTTTGCCGTTCCAATCCAGCCCAAGCTGACTGTTATTGAAAATCCACTACCATCTCTTGGCTGTTCGTTGGGCCCTGTATGAAATGAGTTGAGAATCTCAGTCTAATTCCTTGTGGACAAGAGTCCACATCACAAAATCCAGAACTGGAACTAAATTACCACTAGTAAAGGTGGCTCAGGGGTCAGAGATTTCAAAGGATGTTCATCTAAGACCTGGGAAACTGCAAAAGGCAGTACTATGGTGACAAATTCTCTAGTACTTAGGACTAGATAATGAAGTCTAGCCCTATTGATTATTAGCACTAGGAATGTAATAGCTCACTTAAATTAGCATTAAAAAGTGATGAAATCCCTCCCTAATGACAGAGAAAGGCCCAAGTTCAAATGAAATCTTAAACACAAATTTACAACAATGTGCTATCTTTGCCATGTGAACCCTAAAAATGGCATGACAGTGAGGAGAAAATAGTCCTATAAATGACCACCCTAACTCAGTCTACAAGTAACCATTCAATTCAGCTTGACCAAAATCACTAATGTCCAAGTAGGGTACTTTGCCAATTTCCCTGGAGGACTGTTTGGATGGAAAATCAAGAGCATACAAATGTAATTCACTTTACAGAAACCAAAGCAGCAATGGGACTTTCCGGTATGGAGGTCTGCAACTACTATTTTATGTTATACCCAATGATTTAGACTCAAATGAAGTCAGAGGATGCCCTCAAGCCTAGGATATGGGACTTAGGATACAATGAATAATTCATGAATTCAGAAATCAAATCCTACAACACTAAAGTGAGAAGTAAGCGAAAATGCTACTGGATCCAGATTGTGAGTTTATAGTAACCCAAAGATTAAGGCATTAGTCAAAGGTGTTTCTTGAACCTGTAAAGTCATATTAAAGCATCAGGTAGACAGTATACATTAAAAAGAGAAAAGTTATTGATAGAATACATCTACAAGAATACTGCTATGAGGTGATGGAAACGTGGGGAAACTGTAGCTAAAAGACACAAGGGAACAGCAGGTCAACTTTAAGTTCCAATCAGCAGAACATGATGGGGCCAAAGCAGACTGGGGAGTTCACCACGTACATCTCTCTTTCCTTTCTGCCCCCACTTACCTGACTCTGCCAGCATCTTCACAGCCTTTGCCTTGGCCAGTTCCAAGGCTGTCACCCAGCGTTGACGCTCTACTTCTGAACTGGCCTTCAGGTGGTAGGTCTGAGCCCCACCATTAGAGATGATGAAGTTGCAGGAATCCTCTACAGTGATATTGGCTGTGGCCAGGTTGATGGTTCCTCGGCAGGTGTGACGCATTTCTGCCTTTGATCTACACCACAGAAACAAAAGACAAGCCAGATAGAATGTAGGGTTGATAATCTATCCCTCATCACATTCCTTTTCAATACTCTAAGACATCTGCAATTCTAGTTAGGGCTTTTTTGTCTGATTCTAAAATGCAAGTCAAACCTATGTGAGGTGGTGTTCCCAGCCTATAAATGCTAGCTCTGAGGAAGAAAACACCCTGCTCTGTCTTACCTCTGGCTAAATTATCAGTAGAATTTCTTTTTATTGATGAAGTTGAAATGGCTAAGTACTTTGGTTACTTCTCACACTCTCCTAAAGGGCTAAGTATAAGATGTAGCACCTTTACAAGGTGTTTTATGCAACATATTTGCTACTTATAAGGTGTTAGGCTTAAGTATCCACCGCCCCCCTCTCCCCCAGCCCACTCTGCAACTAATTCCATGAGGTAAGGATGAGACAACATGAAAACTTTTATTCTGGGTTCTAATACCAGGCTCAACTCAACTATTCTGTGTGAAAAGCCTCTCACACCTTTTCGAATTGAAGCTCAGCAAATGCAGCGTGGAGCTGCTTCTCAGCCTAAAGTACAATTTATGTTTTGTTGGGGGCAAGGAAAGAACAAGTAGCCATTGTCTTTCTGGTATAGGCTGCTTTCTAAGACCCACTAGCTCTCTTTATGAGAAGCCCTACTCCTTCTTAGCTAGGTGAGATACAAACGACCTGCTTCTGATCATTGGTGTAAAAGTTCCCCTGAGCTTCCTGACTGGCAGATCTATTAATAGCACTAACTTCTGGAGCTTTAATGCACTGCTCAGTGACACAACAACCAGCAAGAAATTTTTCATTAAATAATAAGCCTCAGTTAAATCTCTATGTTTACAAGGGAAGCAGAAATGTGCAAGGCTCTGGAACTCTAACACTAACTCAACATTCCCATTTTACAGATATTCATTGATCTGGCCCCACCAATAAAAAGCAGCCTGGTTACTGAGACTGCATTCTGTCCAACCCAGGAACACAAAGAGATCAAAGTCCCTTATAAACCCCTAGCTTTCTCCCTAGCTAGGAGACCAACCACACCTGAATTCCTACATGCCACAAAGGGCACACTTTGCACCCCTTCTCCAAAAATATTCAGAGGTGCTGCAAAAAAGTATTCTTACTGTGCTCAGGAGAATCCAGTTTTTTTCCAACCGCTCAGTGTCTCCCCCACCCCCTGCAACTATGGAAGAAAGTGAGGCTTCTCAACAAACCATGCATTTCCCTTTCCTCTACCTGATATAGGAGTAACATGAACCCATGCTGCAGGCTATCTGCACTCCCCTCAGGCTTCAGTTACTCTATGAATAATATAAGCCAAATTCCAGGCACACAGCTGACACACAGGCTCACCCTTCCAAGGGCAGCACCTGGCGCCTTCATCACATTCCTTCTTCTTGGCAATTTCCACAAGCTACTTCATGGGAATCTCTTGTACCCAGTGTGATATCCCTAAACTAACCACTTAATATTTGGAAAGTTTTTCTGACCACCATAAAGGAGTGTGGTTTTCAAGAGCCCACTAGTGAGGCCTGCTTCAATTTAGTTCTGTTGAGTTCAGGTATCTGCTTCTAAATGCCTAGCTAATAAGGAGAGACATGATGCTCATGAGATTGGGGAGTTCTTAAGGGAATGGTATTTCCTAACCTGAAAGCTTTTCCCTTAAAAAATACAGTTGAGATCATGGAACCTTGGATAAAACCAGAGGATTTATACCTCAGGGTCTAGAAGACTAGGCAGATGCTTCATTTCCAAGACCTTGAATGCCATGTATAAAAACACATTACGGTAGCTGGTGATGCAGGGGCACAAGAAACAAGGGCTGAGAACTAGACTGGCAAGAACAAGGAGGAACTCTTCAGGAAGTATGGGTGTAGCAAAAGTATGACTAGCCTCACAGGGATTGCTTTAGAAGGGGCAGATGTAATGAAAAAGCAGCTTCCACACCGAGCTTTAGGGTTCACAAAGCATTTTCCTTACTACGACTCTAGCAGTACAAGGTTTATCATCCCCATTTTACATTAGAGGAAACCAAAACCGGAGAGGTTAAGTGCCATCAAATGACTCAGAGCTGACAGCTGGCAGAGTTGGGACTTGAACTCAGGTCTTCTGATTCTGAGCCCATTGGTCTTGGACCTCCACCATACTGCATAATTCGTAGATATATAAAGGGGCAGTCTTACTGAGGGCATGAAAATCACAAGTCTGGCTAGCAAGCAATATTGTAGCTCTCGGTGATAACCTAAGAGCCTGTTGGCTAGTTGGCACTAAGAAGAATTGTCCAGTCAGCGGACAAGGTAAATCTATAGAATCAGTTCTCAAACTTTTGGGACTCAGGACACCATACTTTTTTCTTTAACCAGGTATCTACTGATGCTTACAGTATTAAAAACAAAAACATTTTAGTAATATTATATTAATAGTTTTGACCTCATGTCCCCTGAAAGAGTCTCATGGATCCTCAATGGTTCATACTTTGAGAACCACTGATCTACATTTGTATCTCAATATGTCTTGAGTGATATTTTATCTGCAGTCAGAGACTGGTTGGAGAATTGACAAGAGTTCTCTGGGACTATGACAATAAGGTTACAGGGATGTCCAAGACCCTAACAGACTAAATGGATGTGGCAGGAATCTGGGTCAGGGAAAAAACACCACAAAAGTCAAAGCTTCCTTGTTCATATGCCATTTTTTGGAGAGGAAGGAACTAGATGAGGTGAGGCAAAATTTAAGTCTAAATTCTGCCCTCCCATCAGGCTGATATAAGAAAAATGACAGGATGAAAAAGAATCTGACTGCTAGCCCAGTGACTAGCAGGAAGGAGCAGAAATGCAGAGTTGGCTAGCTGGTACTACACTTGCACTATAGTGTGAGCCATGAGTTTCCTGAACTCTGAAGTGGATAGTGTTTTGGAAAAGGCCCCAATTCAATTCAACAAACGTTTGTTAAGCATCTTATACGAGTCAATCCTACACTATGGTACACTCAATACCCAAGATCTGTGAATGCAATTATTACAGTCCAATAACCCATTGTCTTCTACTGAATACTTCTGTCCAATTAAACTAGTACCCAAATTTTGGGGTTTTGGCAGAGCTAGTTAAACTCTCCGGACCCCTCTTTTTCACTGAGTTGCACTTAATATAACCAACAAAAGAAAGAGGGGACATGGGCAAGGGGTGGAGAGGAAGAGTCCTGTTAGGGACTAACTAGCCAGATTACACATTTATATGGTAGATGCATTTTTTGTGGGGGGCAATCAGGGGTGGGACTTGCTCAGGGTCACACAACTACTACCTGAAGCCAGATTTCAACTCAGGTCCTCCTGACTTCAGGGCCAGTGCTCTATCCACTGGGTCACCTAGCTACACATACACCTGGAAGTGTATTGTATATTGCTGATGACCTTAATATGTTGTGCAAGACTGCAGTGTTAAGTTTGAATTTTTAGGACTGTGGAAAAGACAAGAGTACTCTATGAGAGAGCCATCATTACTACTGGAGTAACCCTCCCACTTAACCAAAGAACAACAGAACTGATCGTAACAAAGAGATCTACAAATCAATTGAGCAGATAATGTAGAGTGTGAAGGATGACAGGACTCTATCAAGCATTAAAAGAGCTCATCAGACTACTAAGAATATTGTGGAGAAGACTTGTGCTTCATGTACCACATGGCATTTGAGGTCCCCTTGGACCCAAAGATTCCATAACTCTGATCACAAAGGAGTAGAAGTGAATAGGACCTACCTTCTTAAGCCAATCATAAACCCCAAAGAAGGGGAGGCAAAGTTCAGGCAAACCTCAGGAAGAAAAGGAAGGCAGGGGAGAGCACTGAGGGCAGTAACAACCTCATTTCTGATAGGAATGGTCTTTGTGTTTAAGTAGAGGTGGAGGACACATTAGCTCATACAACTGAACTGAAAAGGGTGAAAAACCAGTCTGAGCTCTAGAGTAGGTGGGAAGGGAAGATGTCTACAGCCCTTTCTAGCTCTGACATTCTGTTGTTTCTAAAGTTGGAAAGAATGTTTGAGTTTCCATAGGGTAATATTTATTGAGTTGATAAAGCTAGTCTCCTTTTAAAAAGAGCGTTAATTCTGTGTTGATTATTCCTAGCAGGTCATGTATATTTATTTGTGTGTGTGGAGTTATGCTGGCAGTATGTAGTGTAAAGTGGACTGGCCTAAATGAAGTTAAATTGGGTTTCACTGAATAACAACTGCTGAACTGAATATAGGGTAAACCTGTTTGTCTTCTGGGCAAGATGAGTCTCCACATGTGTGCCGGGAGCTATGCTCCTCAGTGTTGATCATTCTTGTGCTTTACTTAGATCCTATCTGTATCTACTGGTGTACTGGGTAAAAAGCACACATACACTGGATCAAGCACGCTGGAGATCTAGGCAGTAAGGTCTGCTACAGGGACCTGCCTCCGGGGTGGACTGCTGGGTTTTGTAGATGAGCTGGTGCCTGTGATTAGCTTTGTGGGATTACTGCAAAGGGAACCCAAGTGCAAGCAGAAAGTTTGGTTGGGCGATGACCATTTGCTGAGTTGACCTGAATTTGAGGCGGAACAGCCGGAGTGCGCGCTGACCGGTGCTGCTGGTGTCTGTCTCCGGCCGGGCAGGGGTACGGTGTAGGGAAAGGGAACACCGGCCGAGCCCCAAGTGGAAAGGTTTGTTTGGGTTTCTCTACGGCAGCAGTAACGTCGGCGGAGCCCAGCACAGGGCGCTCCCGGGTGTTCTGCTGATAAGCACCGGTGCCTCTGCCGGGGTTGATTAGTCCCGGGTGACTGTGTGTGTGTGTGTGTCCGTGTCAAAGTCAACACTGCGCTCAGGAGGGTTGGGGGCAGACCCTGGGGATGGGGAAGGCACCTCGGCCACCCCTTTACTGCCTGCGTGACCTTGGTCGGGGCAGGCCCTCAGTTTCCCTCCCCCTCCCGTCCCAGTAAAGCGGGGGTGGGGGGAGGGGTGGGCCCGAGGCTCGGGCTGGCGGCGGGGGCCCTGAACGCCGTGCCCAGGCGCTGGACTAACCTGTAGTAGCTGAGGAGCCCGTTGCTCAGCACGAACCAGCGACGCTGGTAGCCCTTGATGTAATTGGTCCATTTGAAGAGCCAGCCCTCCCGGGCCGAGCCTGAGCCCGAGCCCCCGGCCCCGCCGCCCGAGCCCCCCGTGGGCGGAGCCGGGGCGGGGCCGGCCGCCGACCCTCCCCCGGCCGTGGCCGCGGGCCCCTGCGCTGGCCCGGGGCCTCCTCCCGACGCGGCCGCCGCTATGCACGAAGCTATTCCGGGCCCGGGCCCTGAGTCTCCGCGTCCTCCTCCTCCTCCAGCTGCGGCCGGCCCCGAGCCTCCGCTGCCCGGCGCGGCGCCCACCGCCGGGCCGGGCCCCATCACTCCCCGCAGCTCAGTCGCCGCCATCGCCCCCAGACACCGGCCTCGGCGACCCCGCAGCGGCAGCTACAGCACCCGGACTCTGTTACACACACACACTCTCACACACACACTCACACACACACACACACAAAACACACACACACACAGAGGAGCGCAGCAGCCGCGGCCGCCGCGCAACGTCCACGCCCCGCCTGTTCAGCGACCGGGAGGCGGGACCAGCAGCCGCGCCGGAGTTCTTGCATTGGTGCGTGCAGCCGCCACTCGGACAGTTGCCCCTCGCCATTGGCGCTTCTCTCAGGCTGGTCGGCTAGCCCCACCCCAAAGTACACCTGGGTGGGACACTTCCGCCAGAGGTTCCGCGGATTGGATGGTAGGGAAGCCGATCACACCCAGGTCCTGCTTCATTGGCCCTGGGGATTGGAAGTCGTCCTCCCTCACGTAGGAAGAGAGAAATGGACCCAACCAGTTGCGTAGTTGATTGGCCCTGGCTTCCGCCACTCGTTTTAGTTTATGTCTCCGTCACCGCCACGTCACCCCGTTCCATCACTCCTTCCTCATAGCCTCTTCCGCCCTCACCGATTGGTTGTTGGGAGCCTGCTGCTCTGCCTTACTCGAACATTTACTGAGCCAATCAAGGTCCTGGTGGGTAGGAGCTTTTCGACATCCTCACTTTTTACTGGTGAATGCTGTTGCCACTCACTGAGTGGCCCAGAGGCGGTTCTGAGGGCCAGGGCTGATGGGGACCCTTGCAGAGAGTGAGGAGGCGGGACTTCGGAACCCAGGAAAACTACTGGCTCCGGGGTCTTGACATATTAGGCTTGTTGATGCTGATCAATGGCAGCTCTGGGTTCCAGAGCAGCCAATCCAAGCTGGGACTAGGGCTGTGGGTGTGGTCTCCTTCGGACCGAGAAGAAGCGGGGTGTACGGACGCGAAAAGAGAAGCCTGGGTTAGCGCAGGCGCAGTGCGGACGGGGCCTTCTCTTGTCAGGCCTGTCTGCCTTCCCTTTGCCCTCTTTAGGGAGGAAACGCAGGAGGCGTCCTGCTCACTCCGGGCTCCGGAATCCTTTATATAGGCAGGGGCTTCTCAACACCTGGTTTTCGAAGGGTAGACGCAAGCTTAGAGGGCCCCTGGAAATGCAGGTATGGGCAAGGCCTGTGCCCACAACACTCTCTCCACTCCTCCGCTCCTGAGCGCCCCGCCCCAGCCCCTCCCCCTCTCCTTCCACGACTGCTGGGTCGCCCGAGGCCCAGCTTTGGCCCCTCCTCCTCCTCGGCTCCGCCCCTGCCCCCTCTCCTGGCTTCCGGTTAACGAGGCTTTGGCCTCGCCGCCACGGAGCCAGCCCGTGGGAAACCCCCGCCCCGCTCCTTCCACCCTATCCCAGTGCTGAGCGGGAGAGGGAAGCACTTCGGTCTCCGGGCTGGGAGCGGCCCAAGCCCGCGGCCTGACCCCGGCCCGGAGAACCCGATATGGGACTCTCAGCCGGGCCGTCGTCTTGTCGTTTCGTGGGTGAGGAGCAATACAACAAAAGGCCCACAGTGTGAGCACCCAAAGCAGGGCTGGATCAGGCTCTGGGGGCGCTGGGATGGCCCGGAGCCACAACTAGGGCAGGGCCTGTGGTGCTTTGGTCTCCGTTGCCCTTCTGCCAGAGGCGCACACTCTTCTCCCCGCCTTCAGCCGGCCGCGGGAGGCTTGTCCCTCCACGAGGACCCAGGGTCTATAAAGAGAGGACTCCCCCTTCCACCTCCGTGCCCAGTCCTATCCCCCATTGCCTTTCTGCCCTGCTACTTGTAGAGGTTTTCTGGTGGAACTATGTTCTTCCCACCTCCTTTGGGACTGACTCCCCAGCCCTGCCACCTGAATTTCCCTGAATGTAAGTTACAGAGGTGACCAGTTTGCCATGCCCAGCTCTTTATGTATGGACTTGAATAACTAAGCCACTTAACCTTACCCAAACTTGCGTTTGCCCATTTGCTAAATGGGTACTTCCTGCCTCACTACGATAGAAGTCCTTTGTCAACTTTAAAGCCTTATAGAATTGTGAGTTGTTGTGATTAGAAAGATGAAATCAGTCAGAGAAACTGCCACCTTTAAAGGTCTTAGCATCTTGGAAATTCTGACGGGCACTCATGCAGTATGTTCATTAGGTGCCCATGCTTTGGAACAAGACGTGCCCCATAATTATGGGCCAGACTTACACAACTCCCTTGGGGAGCCAGGAATCAAACCCACTCACTGCCTTCTGTGACTCTTTATTCTGCCCAGATTCATCAGACACCTACTAGATGTGTGACCTTGGGCAAGTCTGCCTCAGTTTCCTCATCGGTAAAATGGGCATTGTCATAATATCTAACTCACAGGGTTGTTGTGGGGTCAAATGAGTTAGCATATGTAAAGCACTTTGCAAACCTAAAAATGCCATATAAATGCTAGCTGTTGTTATTATTTCATGAAATGTCTCCCATTAATCTGCTTTCCATTATCATCCAGGTTCAGGCCAACATTACCTCATACCTAGATTATTGCACTGGCCTTCTAATTGGTCTCCCTTCCTCAAGTGTCTCCTCATTCCAGTACATCCGCTACCTTCCCAAATTGTAGGTCTGACCATGTTACACAGTAGGTCTGACCCCTTCCTCCTCACTCAGTAAATTCCCTGTTACTTCTAGAATCAAATATAAAATCTGTTTGGCTTCCAGAGTCCCTCACAACCTGGCCTCTTCCCACCTTTTCTGTTGTCTCTCACTTTGCTCCACTCCATGTACTCTCCATTGTGGAAACTTTGGCCTCCATACAGTTCTTCAAATACTACATTTCATTTCTGCCTTCTGGGCATTTTCATTGTCTGTCTTCCATGTCTGGAATAGTCTACTTCCTGAGGGCCATCTGCAGTCATCCTGACCAATATCTGGCCACTGGACCCAGATGGTTCTGGAGGAGAAAATGAGTGGTGACTTTGCACAGTCCTCCCTCACTTAAATCCAATTTACTTTCGTGTCATGGCATCACCATGGGAAGATCAGAGACAGTCTTTCTTTGCATCCCCAGTGCTTAACACAGACTCTGGCACAGAGTTTGTGCTTAATAAATGTTTACTGACTCTGTCAATCTCTCAGTGTCCCAGACAATTCAACTTCTTATACTCCACTCCTGAACCTGTCTGACTTCACTTATTTTGGTCTCATCTTTCACCAGCTTCCTGTGTGATAAACCTGAGGATTATCTTTGATTCTTGCTGATTTCATTTCATATGCAGTTCATTGTCTGTCCTATCACTTCTGTTTCTCTGTTTTTTCCTGTCCTTACTACTGTGCTTGAAAAGGACCCCATCAATTTGGAACTATGTCCAAAGGGGCTACAAAAATGTGCATACCCTTTGATCCAGCAATATCGCTTCTAGGACTGTATCCCCAAGAGATCATAAAAATGGGAAAGGGTTCCACGTGTACAAAAATATTTATAGCAGCTCTTTTTGTGGTGGCCAAGAACCAGAAATCAAGGGGATGCGCATCTATTGGGGAATGGCTGAATAAATTATGTTATATGAATGTAATGGAATACTATTGTGCTATAAGAAATGATGAACAAGAAGACTTCAGAGGCGTGGAAAGACTTATATGATCTGATGCTGAATGAAAGGAGCAGAACCAGGAGAACTTTGTGCACAGCAACAACTACAGTGTGCAAGAGTTTTTTCTGGTAGACTTGAATCTTCATAGCACTGCAAGTATGTAAAAAAAAAAAAAATCCAATGGTCTTCTAAGGCAAAATGCCTTCCACATTCAGAGAAAGAACTATGGAATTCTGTCACAGAATGTAGCAGATCATTTTGTGTGTGTGTGTGTGTGTGTGTGTGTGTGTGTGTGTATTATGTTTTGGTTTATTATATGATTTCTTCCATTTATTTTAGTTCTACATAGCATGACTATAGTGAAAATGAATTCAATAGGAATGTATGTGTAGATCCTATGTAGAATTGTATGCCGTCTTGGGAAGTGGTGGGGAGTAGGTGGGGGAAAAGAAATCTAAGTTTTATGGTAGTGATTATAGAACATTAAAAATAAATAAAATGAATATATTAAAAAAAAAAAAAAGGACCCCATCACACACATGCCTCCCACTCTACTGCAGTAGATTCTGAAAGGTCTTCCCACTTTCTCCCATTAGCCCTTCCAAGCCATCTTTCATTGTGTTGCCAGAATAATCTTCCATTATGTGGTCATTCCTGTGCTCAAAAATCTGCTGTTTCTCTGCCTCTAGAATAAACAAACTCTTATCTTCCCTCTGTAACCTAGAGCAACACAGGCTTTATCTTTCTAACTGTATCCTGTCCTCAGCCTCCTCTGTGCTCTAGCCAAACTGGTCTGACGAACACACCCTGTACCTTAGGACTGTACTTCATACTCTTACATATGCCTATTTGTCTCTCTTCACCTGTTGCATTTTGGCCAGTCCTTTAAAGTCCACCTCTGATATGGTATCATATCTAACAAGTGTCTCCCAGCTACACATCCGTGCATAAAATAATTCAAGATTCCTTAGAAGATATAAAAACAGAAATGACCCTGTTTATTGGCTCTCTGATCATGACTGGTATGAGAGGCACAGCATGACATATGCACATCAGAGTCATTCACTGCTGTTATGAAAAAGATCCAGTACAGAGTCCAAGTTGAAGATGTCCATGCTCTGTATGTGGTGAAGTCGTCGAGATGTTTATATACTGAATGATACTGTGGTAGTGGCATCTACCCTATGATACTGAAGAGTTTCCTCAAACAGACTAATTAGCAAATATTAAGTACCTACTGTGTGCCAGCCATTGTGCTAAGTGCTGGGGATACAAAGGTAAAAGACAGTCCCTCTCAAGGAGCTCACAATCTAATGGAGATGACATTCAAACAATTCTATACTAACAAGTTAACCACAGAATCAAGAGGAATTAACAGAGGAAAGGCACTAAAATTAAGGGGGAGGGGAGTGCTTGGGGAAAACTTCCCATAAAAGATGGAATTTCACTGGGGACTTAAGCCAGGGAAATTGAGGAGGGAGAGTATTTCAGGCATGGGGGATAGCTAGAGAATATGTCCAGATGCAGAGATGGAGTGTCTTGTTTGTGGATCAGCCAGTAAGCTGATGTCTCTGGATCAGAGTACATAGCGAGCAATATGGTGTAAGAACACTAGAAAGGTAGAAGGGTCTATGTTATGAAGGGCTTTGAATGCCAAATAGGATTTTGTATTTTTGACATTGGCAGTCATCAGGAGCCATAAATTACTCAAAATAATTTTGTCTGCTACTAGACATATACACCAAGGAGGCCCCTGATAAAAAGCAAGTCCTTATATAAGTAAAAATATATATAGCAATGCTTTTTGTGAAAGCAAAATTTTGGAAGAAAGTAGATGTTCATTGACTGGGGAATGGCTAAACAAATAGGGGCACATGAATGTAAAGGAATTTTATCATGCTAAAGAAAATGATGTATGTGATGAAGACAGAAAGCATGGAAAGATCTATAGACTGAAGTAAATAGAGCCTAGAAAATAGTATATACAATAAAGAAAACCATGCCAGCAGGAAAAACAGCCACCAAAAAAAAAATCAAAAGTGAATGTTGCAAAATTAGAACAAACATGGCTCGAAAGAAGCCATGAAAGAAGCTATGAAAAAGACATTCCAAACCAACCCTTTGCAGACATGGGAGGGCCACATAGTTGTTATACATATTTTCAGACATTTTGCTGTGTGTTCAATGTTACTGTTTTTCTCATTTTCTTTTAAAATATCTTTTATTTGGGTGTATATGCACATACACAGAGAAAATTTGAGGATATAAAAAAACAAAAGCACATCAATAAAATGTATTTCTTAGAAAAGAAAGGACATGATTCTGATATTCTTGTGTATAACATAAAGTAAGATGTACTAGAAGAGAGGTGTGGAACATGCAACCCCACAACAATCCTGAGTGCCTTCCAAACCAGATTAAAATGTATTTTGGAAATATTAAATAAAAAATACAGTAAAACATAGATAATAGAACATTTTAAAACTTAAGTCAATACATGGCCTGCAGGGATCCCTATGTATGAATTACTAGCCCTGTTTCTGTTTGTCCCTGTTGACACCACTGTACCAGAAGATGGCATAGTTAGAATATAAGCTTCCTAGACCACAGTTCACGTTATAAGGACAATATAGTTTGTTCATATATATGAACAATAAAGTACCCCAATCAACTAGATGAGGCTATGTCTATAGAACTCACTTTTTCTATAGAGTATAACATAAACATGTGCATTAGCACCTTGTTAGAAATGGAGAATGGACCTGTGATTTTATTGGCATAGGGAGTTCCTAGTAAGGAACTTTCTCTACCAGTGCAGATCTCTACAACTTTCTTAGGGAACTGCCTAAAGTTAAGTTAACTTGACCAGATTCACACAGCTGTGTCCCAGGTCAGCTCTCTATCCAAGAGGGTTTTGGGGTACCTTGTTAAGACAAAAAGATAACCCCCAATTATGCCTCAGAGACTGGGGCTACCCTAAGACTAACTGGCTACTTGGGAGTTACTCTTTGGCACCTCTTAGTGTTGGATTTCAATGACCAGGACTGGCTTCATAATGATTTGGTTGACTCCAATCTTGTTGCAGGAGCCATACGTCTGTGTTGCTTTATAAGAAAACCAGAAAAATCCCTTTTTCATTTTTTTCCAGTTCAGAGGCCACAGCAGACCTGGATTCTGGAGTGATGAAGGAATCTGTGGATGCTCAAATTCTCCAGGAACCCTTAATGGGGCAGAACTTGCCCTTTTTTTCCCTTATCCTCTTTGTTCAAGAGGGAAGTCTCTAAGAGTGATTTTTTTCAGTCCAGGGTATGGCAGCAGTTGGTAAAACATACTAGAGAAACATATAGAAGCTACATTTGCTACTATGCATAGTCTAAGAGGAGAGTCTGAGGACAATGATATTCTTGCGCCCTTGTCTACCACTACACTTAGAGGAGGGCAGTGTCACATGCAATATGATTCTGGAATCTGCAGTCACCTTCTAGCAAAGAACAAAGATTTCTTGGGCAGTACCAGATATGGCCTGACAGATGAAATCAAGTGAAGTCAACAAGCATTTATTAAGCACCTACTAAGGGCTAGATACTCTAAGTGCTGAGGAGGCAAAGAAAGGCAAAAACAGGTGAAAATGAGAGGGTGATCGTGGAGTGCTCAGTCTTGTGCAGCTTGAAGTGGGGCATCTTTTCCTCTATGAGTCTCATGGTGTCTACACAGAATTGGAGCAACAGATAGCATTAAAGCTGGTGATGAAAGCAGAATGCTCATATTTGTCTATTATAGATCAGCTGAATCAGAAGCAGCCTCTCATACTTCCTGGTATTTGTGGAGAGGAAGGAGATTGCCCAAGGAAGCAAGGGAGTGGCCTGACAATTGCGGTTCTAGGGCGTGATGTAGTTAGCACAATGCCATCTATAAGCAGAAGCGTTTGAAAGACCTCACTATCTGTGGGAGGAAGCCACATCCCTGACATACATGTCTAATGAATCATTTTATTTGACTGGATTTCATGGTTATAAGAGATGGTAGGGGACGGGTAGGGTAAATGGGAAGTGCTGTACGTTTTTAAAAAATCTTCAGTTACATTTGGAAAAGAACCTGACCACCTTTAAGCAATTCTCTTCTATTTGGAGTTTTGTACAGGACATCATCAATGATGGGCATCCAAGGGTTGGTATACCTGGGTTCACATCCCTCCCTGATCAGACATTTAATGATTGTGTAATTGTGAGCAAGTCACTTAAAAATCTCAGACCCTCAGTTTTATCATCTGTAAAATGGGAATAATAATGTTCTAGAATAATAATAATGTTCTATCTACCTCATGAATTGCAACGAAGTGCTTTGTAAGTCTTAAAAGTGCTTCAGAATTATGAGTTACCATCTGTTTCTATGTTTTATGCTTTACTTGTTAAGGATGAGAGGATCATTGAGCAAAGTTAGCTCCAGGTTTATTTCTATCAAAGAATCTTATTAAGCTTGGTCAGCTACTTGTATATAAATCTTTAGTGCCTAAGCACAGTAACTTACACACAACAGGTACTTTTTATAATAATAATAATTAGTAATAACTAGCACTTACATAGTGTTTTAAGGTTTGCAAAGTGTTTTACAAATATTATTTCATTTGAGTTTCACAACAGTCTTAGGAAGCCAGTACTTATTTCCCTCATTTTACAGATGAAGAAACTGAGGCAAACAGACGTTAAGTGACTGCCCGGGGTCACACAGCAGTAAGTGTCTAAGGATGGATTTGAACTTCTCAGGTCTGGCACACTAATAAAACAGAAACAGTTATTTAACTGAATTGTGGTGATACAATTGAATTGTTTTGAGCTTAAACTTGAAGGATAAATGTGGTTTGGGTGTGTAGAGTAAAGAGTGAACAATATTCCAGACTTGGAGGGGTGGGAGGGTAACATAAATAAAGACAAAGAATTGGGAAGAAGCATGGTATATTCAGGAAACTGATTTTGGCTATAGCAGAAGATCTGAGCATGAAGCCTAGCCTGGTAGGAATAGCACTGGACAGATGATTGGCAACTGTAAAACCTTGACAATAGTCATTTGTTATTGCTATCTATGTGCTAGGCAGAAAGACAGCATGATATAAGACAGAGAGCCAGCCTCAGAGAAAGGAAAACTTTGGTTCAAGACCTACTTCTGATACAAATCGGCTGTGAGATCACTTAACTTCTCCAAGATTCAGTTTCCTCAAGTGTAAAATGGGTATCATAAAAGCACCTGCCTCACAGGATTATCAAATAAGCTAACATATGTAAAACACTTTGCAAACTTTAAAGGGTTATGTGAATGCAAACTATTTTTAATATTATTATCAGATTGGCATCAGAGTTGAAGTCCTGCTTTCCTCATTTCTTACCTGTGTGACACTGGGCAAGCCACTTGACGCCCCTCTCAGCTCGTTTTCTCATCTATAAAATGAGAATAACCACACCTCCTCTGTTTCCCTTGTAGAGGTTTTGCAATTAGATGATGCTTTGCTCAGTTTGCCCCTAATCAGCCCTGAAGGAGATTTTGAGAGGTGGAGGTGAAAAGGGAGTAGACTTTTGTTGTGAGGACTCCAGGGAATGAATGCCTTGTATTAGTCTTCAGTGACTGGGGCTGCCTCTAAAATAATTGGTGACTTCAGGGGCAGCTATGTGGTATAGTGGATAGAGCACCAGCCCTGGAATCAGAAGGACCTAAATTCAAATCCAGTCTCAGACACTTACTATCTACATGACTCTGGGCAAGTCACGTGAGTGCTTGTCCCCTCTCCTCCCCCCAAAAAAGATAGTGACTGAGAGTCAAGGAGGACAGATCAGGCTTGCCCCTCCTTTGTAAGAGTAAACTGAAATGCCTTATCCCTTCAGCCACTTCTTACTTTTTCTGAGTTTTGTCCTTCTTAGACTTCCAGATTGAAGTGTAGCAAAGGACAAGGGGGAAGGAACCCCTTATGCCCTCCTACTGAGCCCTCCCTTCCCCCTTCCCCACCAAATGACAACGTATGACTTGTATGAGAAGCACCAGATGAGTGGCCTGGGTTTGCCTGAAAGGGTTTCCCAGTAAGCCTGAAAGAAGTGCTTATGATTTTCCATTTCCAGTCTATGTTTCTGTTTCCTTTTTTATTTATTTATTTTTGCACACAGACCAAAGATTAGTGATTCTGAAAATGGGTATTTCCAGTCTTATGGAAATTACTTGGTCAATACCATAAGAGTCAAGCACAGGCCCCACACAGGGAGATTTCCTTAATTACTCTTCTCAGCGAGGGAAGAACAGTGCTCTGGCAGAGTAGGAGATCAGATCAGAGATTAGAACTCCAAAGGCCCAGAGAGGCAACATCACTTCCCCCAGCTCTCTCAAGTATTAACTGCCGGAGAAAAAACACTCCTTCCGCTGTACCATAGTCCCTTTTCTCACCCGCACTCCATGATACTGCTATGAATTGCCCTGATGCTGCAAATTTGAGGCTAAGGCCAGTATTTGCTCAGTGCTGGCCCTCTTACCCCACCCCAAGTGTCTTTACTTTCCAGGAGGAGTCTAATGAGTCTTAACAGATTAAATGCTTCATGTTACCAGCATCTGTTCATGTGCACCTGTGAATCCTTTGTGTCTCACACATTTTCTGTGATGGAGAAGTCTTAATCTGATAGCTGGATTATATATTTGGAGGAAGGGATCCTGTTATCCATATTTGGGGGCACCTAGATGTAAATCTTACTTGAACTTTATGCAGGAGATTTCCTCAGAGCTTGGTGGAAGGGAAGGGGAAGGGGCAAGGAGAGAAGCATGAGCTGAAGAGGGAACTTGAACCTCTTCAGTCTGGGCCCCTAGGATTAGACCTAGTCCTTACACATCTAGACATATGGGGGACATAGGCATAAATGCTTTGATCTTCTATATATCTGTCTATTCATTCATTTATATTTAAAGATATTCAAGTTCTTATAAAGTATATAGTATTATAAAGCATTTTAAAGTACAAAGTATTATGATGCTTAAAAAGTATCATATATTGTATTATATTTGTATATATTATGAAATTACTTTGTAAACTGTGACATGCTTTCCAACACAATGTTGTATTGAAGAGTAGTGAGAAATGATGAATATACTGGAGAGGACCAAATTATGAAAGATCTTGAAAACAATCAGTTTAGGTATAGAGTAGAGAAACAGTAAACATCGCTGAGCAGAGGTGACATGAGAGAGTTTTTTAAGGGAGATGATAATAATGTGTTATTCTGTTGTGTTCAACTCTTCATGTCCCCATTTGGTGTTTTCTTGGCAAAGATACTGGAATAGTTTGCCATTTCCTTCTCTAGTGTGTCCCTATTTTACAGATGGGCAACCAAGTCAAATAGGGATTAAATGACTTGCCCAGGGTCATATCTTACTGACTCCAGGCTCAGTGTTCTATCCACTGCAACAACTAGCTGCTTCACAAGGGAGATGCTACTTAAACCTCTCATTTTACCTCCCATTCTGAGGAAGACAGAGCTTAAAGCAGCTTGTCCAGGATTATACAACTGGTAAGTGTCTGAGGTCTTCTTGATTCCTGGTATAGCTCTACCCACTCTATTCACAGTGCCACCTAGCCACCTCAGGGTAATTCTAGTAAATACAATGACTAGTATTTATAAAGAACTTTTAAAATATTTGCAAAGTGCTTTACAAATATTACAAATATCAAATGAAGTCAGGAAGGCTACGTTGTATGCTATTACAGTAATTCAAGTGAGGAGAGCCTTAACTAGGGTGGGTACAGTGGGAATACAGAGATGGGACAGTTAAGAGGAAAGTCAACAGGCATCCATGGTGACTGACTGAATATGAAGATAAAAGAGAGGGAGGCATTAAAAGTGACTCCCAGTCTATGGGACAGAAAGAACTGGTGCCAGGGACAAAAATGTCAATTAATAGACACATTGACACAATTGGCTTAGTTGAACTTTCTGAAGAGAAGTGATGGGCTCCATCCGCAAACCTCCCAAGACCCACACTTGCCTTTTTCCTGGTTCTCTGGCCAAGTTTTCCTATGACAAGCGTCCTTTAGCCTGGCTTTTTTGTTCATGTTTATGCAATAGGCAGGAACACTAAGCTGAAATGGGAAGATACAGAAAAGGTGAGACCTGCCTTTAGAACAGGCTTTTAAACACAGTTCTAAGTGAAGTAAATCCATGCTCTTTTGGACAGTTACTAGAATGTATTAATCAAATGTAAGATCCTGGAGGGTAGGGGCCATGCCTTCTAAGCATTTTGATGGTCATTATGGAAAATTAGTGTGGGAAGGGGACTGAGAAAACATCAAGCTCCACGAGGACAGGGATCATTTCATGTTTGTCTTTGTACCTACAGTGCCTGGTACATAGGGACAGGATAATGCCAAGATTATGAACTGTAGACACTGGAAAAATTGTGGTGCCTTTGACTGAAATAGGAAAGTTTGGAAAAGAAAAGGTATTGGGGAAAGAGAGTTCAGTTATAGATGTTTGAATTTACCATATCTCTGGGATATCCCTTCTAATGAAGGAAAACAACACATAACAGGGAAACTAGGGGGAGGGTTTTTTCTTGGCCGTAAGGCCTGGAGATGGCCAGGAAATAAAGTGGAGGTGTGGATATGGGCAAGATAAGGAGAAAGCTCATCAATCAAAGTCCAGGGTGACTCCAAGGCTGGATTCCATGGTTCCCAAAGGGAGGAGGTAAAGCTGATAGCCTGGGTAGAGACTGCATGACTTGGAGAGGACTGAATTCAACGGAATTCCTTTTTAGCCAATGGTTCATGTGGTTCAGAGTTCAAAATGATAGTCTAAGCAAGATTAACTGAAAAAGATTTAAAATACTTAAAAGAACAAACTTGGGGCTGATACCAAGGTCAGAAAGGTCATGGACTCCAGAAAACACTCTCCAAATTATAGGCCAGTGAATTCGACTTCAGTTCTAGGGAAAAGTCTAGAACAGATCATTAAAGAAAAAGGGTGGCAAATACCTAGAAAGTAGAGAGGTAATTTCCAAAGAGCTACCATGGCTTCCTGAAGAACAAACATGCCAGATTAACTCTAATTCATTTTTTGTCAGACTTACTAAACTAGATGAGGAGAATGCCCTGGGCATAGACAACCTAGATTTTAGCAAAGCTTTTGTTAAAATATCTCACATTATTCTGATGGGGAAGACACAGAGATAGGAACTAGGCAATAATACAATCAGAAGAATTCAGAATTGTTTGGATGAATGGACTCAAAGAGTAGATATTAATGAATGGTTCAGAGTCAGTGTGGCAGGAGGTCTCCTGGTTCCCGGGAAGCTGTCCTTGGCCCTGTGCCACTTAACATTTTTAACAATGATGTGGATAAAAGCACTCATCACTATGGCTGCCTTACTCAACCAATTCCAAGCACCTCATACTGCCTCTAGGACAAAATATAAATTCCTGTGTTTAACTTTTAAATGTTGCTCAATCTGGCCTGGGCTTATATCTTTACTCATTGTTCCAATATACCCCCTGCTGCACTCTCCAGTCCAGGCAAATTGGCTTCCCTGTTCCTCACACAGGATACAGCATCTCTTATCTCCATGCCTTTGGGGTGGCTGTCTCTTATGCCTGGAATGTACTCTTTCTTTTCTCCCAGAATTCCTCTTTTCCTTTGAGAGAGTTCAGGCACCATCTTCTGGATGAAGCCTTTCTGAATCCCCCCAAAGACTTTCCTCTCAAACTACGTTGTATTTATATATCTTATATCATTGCTGTATGTATTTTTTCTGTCCTTGTTCTCTCCATTGGAATTTAAGCTCATCGAGAGTATTGCTTGTTTCATTCTTTGTACTTTTAATCCCCAATACCTGGGACCTAGTAGGTGCCTAATAAATACCTATTGATTGATTTTAGGCCAAATCTTTCTCACAACTTTTGCAAAATAAATGACACCTTAGTTGGCACAGTAGATAGAGTACTGGACCTGGAGTCAGGCAGACCTGAGTTCAAATTCAGCCTCAGATACTAACTGTGGGACCCTGGGCAAGTCACTTAACCATTGTCTGCTTCAGTTTCCTGAACTGTAAAATGGAGAAAATAATAGTGCCGACCTCCTCCCACTGTTTTTGTGAGTTTCAAATGAGACATATTTATAAAAAGCATTTAGCACAGTGCCTGGCACCTAGTAGGTGCTTAATAAATGCATATTTCCTTCCTTCCTTCCTTCCTGGAGTTAACTAATTACTTCATCATCACTGGGACCAAGGACTTACAGGGAGTCACATTTTTACTGAGCTTTTTCATTAGGGATCTCCTTCTGATGAGGCAATTAGGCAGAACTGTTGATACAGCACCAGGCCTGGAGTCAGAAGGAATAGGAATAGAAGGAATGTGATGCTGAGCAAGTGGATTAACCAGTGTTTGCCTCAGTTTCCCCATCTATACAATATACAGTAGCACCTACTTCCCAGAGGTCTTGTGAGAATCAAAGAAGATGACAATTATAAAGCACTCAGCACAGTGACTGGCAATTAATCAGTACTCTATAAATGTGACTATTTTTATTATTATTATTTACTACTTGTCATTTTCAAGATAGTTTAATGCTCAGCTGAAAATTTCCCGTGTAAAAGCATGCAAAGTTTTTAAAGGATCAATAGTTCATTGACTAATATAGTATTGCGTTAGGGAGAGGGAAGTGGCAAGACTATTTTCTTCTTGCTTCCCTGCCCAGCCAAGTTGTCATCCCTGACTCCAGCACAGGGACACATTCAGCTAAGTGTATCTTCTTTGTGTCTAAGTCTGAGAGAGTAACATCTTGGCCTTTCTCAGTGCCTGACAGGATGATTTGGGCGGTAGCCAGTTGGCTGAGGCTTAAGCCCACTAGGACAAAACAGGTTTTTCTGGAGAAGGATATTGTTTAGGGTAGTAGCCAGGAATTATTACACACATAATCCATATGTCCCTACTCTTCAGGAAGGTTTATTTCAATCATTCAGTCAATAAACATCTAATTAAGTGCTTACTATATTCCAAATAATGTTTTAGTCACTGAGGAACAAATACAAAAGTGAGCCAGTCTCTGACTCCACATCCTATCTGGGGGATACAACATCTTCATAGCTAAGTAAATACAAGATACGAACAAAATAAAAACAGTGATTTTGGAGAGCCCATTAGTGACAACTGGCAGAATCAGGAATGGCCTCCTTAAGAAGATCTTTCTTGAAGAAGCTAGGGATTCCAAGAGACAGAGGTGAGAAGGAAGAACATTCCAGAAATGAGGGACAGTCTGTGCAAAGGCAAGGGGGTGGGAAACAAAATATCATATATGGAAAAGTTTGGCTGGAGTGTAGAATGCCTGAGCAGGGAGAGGAGGGTACACATATTTAACTTGATTTTAAATGCTGACCAAAGGTGTTTGTATTTTATCCTAAACGAAGCAGGGAGCCACTGAAACTTTTTGGGCAGAGTGATATGATTAGATGAGAACTTTGGGAATGTCAATTTGGCAGCTGTGTGGACGGGGAATTGGAGAGGGCAGAGACAGGAGGCTGGGGGATCTATTTGGAGGCTATTCCAAAAGTCTAGGTGAGAGATGATGAAGACCCTGACAAGAGTTGTTATGGTGTGAATAGAGGGAAGGGGACAGATGCAAAAGATATTGAGTAGAACAGACAAGACTTGGCATATGACTAGATATGGGAAGTGAGGGAGGGGAAGAGTCAATAGGGACTCCTAGGATGTGAACCTGGATGACTGGAAAGATGGTGACATCCGTGATAGAAATAGAAAATTTCAAAGAGGGTTGAGTTTGTATGGAACAGTGTGAGTTCTGTCTATTTCAGGCATGTTGAGTTTGAGATGCTGGTGGGACATCTCAACACTCACTATTGTAATGATTGATTCATATTGGCATGGCAGAGACAACTAAGGGCTGGGAAAATTTGAAGGGGGAGAGAAGAAGCGTTTTTAAAGCCCCTAATATGAAACAGGCACTGTGCTGAATGCTAAGCAAATATCATCTCGTTTCATCCTCATAACAGCGTTGTGAAGTAAGTGCTGTTATTATTCCCCCCAGAACGGCTGGTGGTCAGTTCTGCTCCCCAGGGATCAAAGTCGGGATGATGGAGATCTGTTGTCAAAGTGACTTCATCCACTCTGATCTTAGTACATTCATTTACTTGAAGAGTGAAATTACAATAGATTCAATGGGGTTGGGGAGGCTGTTGCCAATAAAAGGTATGACTTGGGGTAAGGCTCCTCTAGAATGGATTAAAAACTTCTGGAAGTCTGGGTGTGAGTTCACTCACTGCTATTTCCATGAAGAATGGCCCACTGATTCAACAAGCCATGCACCTGCAACAAGAGAGCTAAATCCACGTTCTCTATCACAGCTACCTCTAAGGAGTTAATCATTTATTTTTATCCATGATGTCCTTAACTCCCTCCATGCAGATCCTCCTCCAGCTCATCATGATGTGGAAGCTGACTTCTCAAAGCCTGGGCTACATGAACACATGTCCTAGCAGCTCCTATTAAGCTACAAAGGGTTTGATCCCTGACCCAGCAATGATCTGTGTCTCTGTGGTTGGGTGTAGGACCAGCCTAGCAAAGTTCAAGGATGTTCCATTGCTGATTTCAACAGAGGGTGATGACATCTTTTGGCTCTACTCTTTGAAGACCACCCACCAACACACAGAGGAACTACAGAATATATGAGTAACCGCAGCAAGGCAGTGCATAATGGAGGAGTGTTAGAACTAGAGTCAGTAAGACCTGAGTTAAAATCCAGACTTAGATACTTATTAGCTGTGTGACCTTGTGCAAGTCACTTAACCTGTTTACCCATCTGTAAAATGGGGGTAATTACACCATCTACACCCAGGGTCATTTTGAGGATAAAATATTTGCAAAACATTTTGTAAACCATGGGTATTACTATCCATACCTTCAATACTTATTCAGTCCTGTTTAACTCTTTGTGACCCCATCTGGGTTTTTTGGCAGATACTGGAGTGGTTTGGAATTTCCTTCTCCAGTTAATTTTACAGATAAGGCAAACAGGGTGAAGTGACTTGCCCAGGGTCACACTAATAAGTATCTGAGGTCGGTTTTGAACTTAAGTATTCCTGACTCCAGGCTCAGTGTTCTATCCATTGCAACACCTAGCTGTCCCATTTCGGATAATCTACTACATATATCTGTGAAGTTTTGAAGTCAGTATATAACCTAGACTTTTATTTTGAAACTTATGCATATGGGATTATTATTCCTCCTAAAAACTGCATTTCTTTAATGCTTTAAGATTTGCAAAGTACTTTACATGTGTTATGCTATTTGATTCTCACAATAGCCCTTGTGAGGCAGGTGCTATCATTATATAATTTTACAAATGAGGAATTTGAGGCAGACAGAGGTTAAGGGATTTGCTCATAGTCACACAGCTAGTATGTCTCATCAGGATTTGAACTCAGGTCTTCCTGACTCCAGATCCTCTGTCCACTGCTCCACATAGGTACCTGCTATCATGAAACTGCTGATGTGTTCTTTTAGAGTGGGCTCTAGAAAAGGAGTATCATTACCTTTAATTTTTCCTCATATCTTGGAGGAATAGCAATGAAGCTGTTTGAATTGAATTGAAAGTCTACTTGTAGAACAAAAAGTTACAAATAAGAATCAATGTTCTTCATAATCTACTTACTTTTGGGGCTTCTGAGTGGTGTAAAATGACAGATTTTGCTGGCTGGGATAGGAAAATGTTGCTAAGAGGTGAATTCAAGTGTACTGAAAGGAAAAATTTCTTAGTGTTTAGTACTGAGTATGAAGGTGGAATGGAAGGGAATAGGGGTGGAGGGATAAAAAGGGGATTCTTTGGCAGGTCAAGGTTGAACTAGATGACTTTCCTCTAACGTTCTTTCTAAGAATCTTGTCATCTTATATATAAAACTTCTTCCTATCTACATAATTACATGTGAGTGGGCTTATTATAGTTGAATGAATGGATTAACTAATGTTGTGTTGATATCATGAGAGCTGAGATCACTATACTTTGGGGGGAGCACTATCACAAGCACCCCTCTCTGATTCAGGTTTGGACAGCTCTAAGTATTAACTAAATACTTAAATCTCTCTGCCAGAGCACAGACCACAAATTAATTTTACTCAGTCCCTAACTCTAGTAACCAGCCAGATTACTAAATGGACTATTATGCATAGCTTAGATTACTACAATTTAAAGACATGGAAATGATTCAGAAAATAAGAGATGAAAAAGATGAAAAGTTAGGACCTATAAGGAAAGGTGGAAATGGGATTGACCTAGAGAGTGATTTCATGACTGAACAGAAGCATGATGCAAGACAGCCTCGGGCAGGACTCCACGTATTTCCTTGGGATCTAAGGGTCAGCCCCAAAGTCTGGAGCCTGGTTAAACGTTCATTTTTCATGGAAAACTGGCTTTGGATTTCTCAGCCTCAGACTACATCCTTATTAGCTGGCCTTATTAGAACCTCTAAGGACTGTCCATATGGAATGGTGCTCTTTGGAGCTTCAGACTTTGTAATTGTTGGCCCTAACT
Organism: Notamacropus eugenii; assembly: GCF_028372415.1. Classification (NCBI taxonomy): domain Eukaryota; kingdom Metazoa; phylum Chordata; class Mammalia; order Diprotodontia; family Macropodidae; genus Notamacropus; species Notamacropus eugenii. Next base: position 5,529,852 of record NC_092873.1, read on the forward strand.
GCCCATCACTAAGCCTCAGCCAAACACTAAAGGGAGCATGTGAAGACTGCTGCTATCCTTTATCTCACTGTATGCACGGACACTCAGTTCCTACAGTTTCTTACACATAATTGATGCTTAATGTTCCCAGAAGTTCACGTATTGGTAAGGGTCTAGTCCCAGAGTCAGACTCCAAGAACTAGAAAGACCTGCAGGTTCCTCTTCATTTTATAGAGAAGAAAGCTGAGGCCTAAAGAAATAAAGTGATTGGGTCAGGTTCACACAGCTAGGAAGTAAAGGTTAGATTTGAACTTGGGTTCTGGGATTCTAAATTTAGCACTCTTTATAGTTTACCATACCAGCAACTTGCTCCTGGTCAGAGATTGTCAGCAACAAGACCAGAATTCAAACAGAGATAATAACACCTATCTTCCAAGGTTGTCATGAGGATCAAATGAAACATTATTTGTAAAACCCCTAACACAGGACCTGGCACACGGTAGGTACTATATGAACTGTAATTATTATTAGATATTTCCATTCACTACCCATTTCAAAATGGTTGCTAGAGTGACTAAATGTGACAGACACTTAGAAACACACATTTAGAAACAAAGAAACTCATGGATAGTTCTCAAGTATACAATTTGTTTTTATTTACAATACCCTATAAAAATGTAAATTTAGAAACTTTTATTTTCATTAATCAGAACCAAACAAAAAAAGTAAAAGCACAGGAAGGAAAAAAGAATGAAATGTCCACTTGATCGGCTGATGGGAGGGGGGGAAGACGAAGGCGCACAGGTAGAAATATTCAGTAAGTGATGGTTGGGAGAAAAACTGAATGTTAGTGGGTGAAGGAATGGATGGGAAAGAAGCTGGAGTTGGATGAGGGGAAGAGATGGTGAACCAAGAGTGATGGAAGAGAGGCTGGTTATAACGGAGGATTTGACTGGTTGTACAATACATATATGTGCAAAATGTTCATCTTCTTAAATAAAAGAACCTCTCCTCTCCACCACATTCCAAAAGGTGCGCACAGCAGGAAACAGTATAGGATGATTATGAAAATTCATCAGATTAAATTGTCCTGGGGGCTATGCCTGCTGGGGATGAAACCCAGGCCCCCTGGTTAATTTTGTTAGGAAATTGGGGCAATGCAAGATGCTGTTCCAGCTGGGTTTCAAACCCAGGTTCCACAGTTATCTGGGAAATGGGACTTGATTGAAACAGAGCAGGGACAGCAGCTCTACTTATAGGTGGGAGGTGGGGGTGGGGAGAGAAGGGAGGACCAAGTCAAACTCAGAAACCATGGTTACAGTTGGAGGTGTCTACCCATTAAGGATCAAATGAAAAAGGTTTAGAGAAGAGCCACAAGAGAGCTTTCTAAAGCATTCCCAGGAAGACAGGGTAGTTAAGTGTGCAAAGATCTGCAGTTAAGTTCCTACGCTGCTAATGCAGACTACGGGAGAGAATCAGTCATCCTGTGCAGTCTCTCAAGGAAGGGGACGGAAAGCAAGAACTCACTTCTTATGGTTTCAGTGAGGATGAAAAGGACCAAAGCACATGCTGTTCCCACAGCAAGGAGATGAAAACAGAAGCAGAAGGAGTGATGAGGAGACGAATGAGGATTTCTGAGCAGAGTTGGGCACCTAATGAGACAGGGCGTTATTCAGTGATTTATCTTGGGGATGGATACCCATATTTGTATAAGCTTGTACGAAGGGCAATCAGCAAGTCAGATTTGGGGATAGAGTAGACAGACAATCCCCACGTTCCAGCTGGCTGTTAGTTAAAAAGTGCTGGTCAATAGCCCAATGAAAGGTTTTTTTTTTTTTTTTCCAAGCCATCACATCACTCCTTTGGAACTTTGGAGACAACACAAAAAACGGGATTTCTATCTAATGTCCCCTCTTAGAGTCTTGTTAATAAGGGGCAAGGAACTGGAAAGCATTAAACAGGGTAAGGGGAAGAATATTTTTGGTGGGCTACAATTTACTTTCAGCATGAATGATGGGAAAACATCAGATTAAAGAGATTACATCTGTGACTCTATAGCCAAAAAAAAAAAAAACCAAAAACAAAAACCCAGTGAAATTAAAAAGAATTGGGGCAGGGCAGGACATGCAGAATTGTGACCTAGTAGTGAGGAGCAGAAACCAGCAAAAGTCATAGCCAGCCAAATTTCCCCAGCGGAGAGGAGGAGGCAGGAGATCAGGACTGTCTCCAAATACCAGTTATCAATGAGAAACAATCCCACAAGGCTTTGCTTTGGGGAAGGAGTCACCTTCCTTCCCCCACTGAAAACACTCCATTGGTGATGGCAGCAGTGCAGATAGCGGCCACCTGGAGACACAGGTGCCTCCAGAGCTCTTCTACCGTATCCCCTGAACCAACCTAAAAAAAGAGAGATGTTAGGAAAATTACCCCAACAGAAGCCATCTGTTAGACACAGCAAGGATACTTGTGTAAGGGGAAGGGAGCAAACACTTATTAAGTGCCAAGCACTGTTCTAGTGCTTCTACTGTTTCATCTGATCCTCACCAAAACCCTGCCAAGGAGCTGTGTTCTCTATTTTACAGCTGAACAAACGAGGTGACAGAAGTTAAGTGACTTGCTCAAGGTCAAGCAGCTGGTAAGTGTCACTCAGGTCTTCCCAACTACAGGCTCCGTGCTTTCTCCACAGGGCTGCCTCATGGCACAAGAATTCTCATGCCAAAATGCCCCAGACCCCCTAGAATCCCTTTTCTTTGTCTTTGTCCTTAATTCAACAGCCCTCTCTTTGTCTTTTCTTTTCTCCTCCATTTTAGCCCCTTCTCCTGCTTTGCCTTGAACCTGTTCCCATATACAACATTTAGCACCAGCTTCACTTACTGCAGCTTTGTCTCAAGTAGGTTCAGCTTCTGTCGGTCAACATATCGAGAAAAGAGGGATGCTAAGTTTGCAGGGGTGGAAACGGGCTTAGCCAGGGTCGCTTGGGGAATCCGTAAGAGTTCTCTCGTGGCCATGAACATCAACTCTGTCCTGACAGAGAAAAGTCAAAGAAGAAACAATGTGAGAAAGAGAAAAGACTTCTTGAGTGCCCTAGTGATGTGACACATCCTGCCTGCCTGGAAGGAGAGGCCGCTGGCCGAACTCACCACTGGTTGTCCTGCATTAACTCTGGAGATGACTCTGAACTCTGCAGCTCTTCTCCTCGGCTCAGGACCAGGTAGAGCAATGACAGGCCAAACTGTACAGAGAGAAGAAAGGCATCAGTCTTGTCAGCCGGCCAAGCAAGCAGAGTTACTAGGTGCCAGGCATTGTGGAGAGTAGGAAACAATCCCTTCTCACAGGGAGCTGACTGTTGGCCAGGGGAGATAACCACAGCTATATCTAGGTCTATACAAAATCAACATTAAAAGACTGAGTACACCCTGCTACAGAGTAGTTGGGCACTAGCAGTGGAGGAACTTGGCAAAGATTTCAGAGAAAAGGTGGTGCCCGAGCCATGTCTTTTGGAGACTCCTTGAGGCAGAGATGAGGAGGGGTGGGGGACAGCCTGTGCCAGGATATAGAAATGGGAGATGGAAACAAAGACATTCCGTTGACTGGATCCCAGGGTATGGGAGGGGGAATGATTTGTAAGGAAGACTGAGGCCAAACAGTGAAGGGCTTTAAAAGCTAAATGGAGGGATTTTTATTTTATCCTAGAGGTAATCAGGAGTCACTAGAACTTATTTACCAGGGCATGAGACAGTCAGATCTGAGCTTTAAAAAAATTAACTTAGGAGCAACGTTGAGGATTTACTGGAATGGAGAGAGCCTCGAGCAGGGAGACAAATTAGGAAGTCATTGCCATCATGTAGATGAGGAGAGAGCCTAAAACAAAGGTAGCAGCTGTGTGAGGTGATAGAAGAGCTTGGGAGCGATGTAGAAATGGAAAGTTTTGGCAACTGACTGGATAGAGACTGGCTATGAACCTGGAAGACTGGTGGGATGCTGGTGCCTTTAGGAGAAGCAGGAAATGTGGCAGATGGGTGGTTCATGGCAGGAAGATAACTGGTGGTTGTTTTGGGCACGTGGAGCTTGAGATGTCTCCAGGCCACCCAATTTGGATGCCCAATACCAAAACAGGTTGGTAGTGTGCTGAAGCAGAGAGGGCAAAAGCGGGGGGGGGGGGCTATGAATGGCAGAGACCATCATGAGGGCATGGACTTGGAGGATGAAATAGCACAGGAGGAACAGCTAGACAAAGGAAGAGAGCCAGGACAGAGCAGTGTCACACCAGCCCAGACAGAACAGAGCGGTTTACGGGTGGTAAAGCAGAGAGGACAGGAAGAACGAGGACTCCTATTTGAATCATGAATGAGGAATTCTAGTTGGCAGTTAAGACAGCACTGGTGATGAGGTCAGAAGTCAGAATGTCAAATGTTGAGGAAGGGAGGAGGCAGAGGCAGGAACTAGAGACAACTTTTTCTAAGTGTTTGGCTAAAAAGGTCAAAGGTACAAATATAGCATTGTAGCTTAACGGGATAGCTGTTGATGTCCGACTCTTCATAACCCCAATCGACAGGTCCATGGATTTTTTTTTGGCAAGGATATTGGAGTCTGTACCATGTCCTTCTCCAATGGAATAAGGCAAACATGGTTTAAGTGACTTGCCTCACACAACTAAAAATGTCTGAGGCTGCATTTAAACTAAGGTTGTGAGGCCAAGCAAAGTAGGATCTTCCGCTGTTTTTGTTTTAGTATAATCAAGAAGTATAATGCCTCTATTTGAATGTGATTAAAGAATATCTTCCTCACCCATTGATGGGCCTGCCCACTGAAAGAAGCTAGATTAGGGGAGTTGTTTTTGTAGGAGGTTTTGTTTTTTTCTATTGAGGCACTGGGTCAGAGGATCATGCCCACTGGCTCTGAAAAGTATATACTCTGAAGGTGAAGCTTTACTTTGGAGATTAGTTTTTGGAAGAAGCTTTGTGTGCCAGACTAGACTAGACTCTGGGAAGCCGCTAAGGAGCCCCCTACCCCTCTTTGAAAACCCAGATGTTGGTGCTACCGTCTCTGGTAAAGATGTACGTAATGTTAATGGTCAGGCAGTTTGGAAGCACTGTCTGTTGATTTTTGATTTCTCTGAAATTTTGATTTTGATTTTCTCTGTGCTTAAGATGATCATTAACACCTCAAAAGTTGCCTTTCCTTTTAGAGAAGCAGATCAAAGAACCTGTGGTAGCAGACCCCTCTGTGTATGGTGGGGTGCTTACTGATACAAAGGTCTTCCTGACTCCAGCCCCAGTGCTCTATCTACTGAGTCATCTAGCCACCCCTGAAGGGATGGTAAGGTCTAAGTGAAAGATTTTTTAAGGATTGAGAATACTTAGACATCAGGGAAAGGATTCAGTAGATAGGGAGAGACTGAAGATTAAAGAGGAAAGGATGACTGAAATGGGACTTGAGTGTTAGATATTGGGGGAAGGGTAGAAAAAGTGGGGGACAGTGATGAGGGGTTTTAAAAAGAAAAGGTGAAGAAGGGACTCCTATCGAATGGCTTCAATTTTCTTAGTAAAATAGGAGGCAAGATCCTTAGTTGAGAGAGACTAGGGAGGGGGAAATTTGGAAAAGCTTTTGTGGTGAGTAAGATAGGCTATCAATTAGAGATGAATAAATGCAATGCCTGGCTTCTGACAGGGCCTAGTTGAAGTTGGATAACATGAATTCAATCTATCTAGTCAGCAAAGTTGTGTGATTTCCAGTTCCATTAAGGAGGTGTGAATAGGAGTAAAGGAGCTGCATGGTGGGAATAATGTCAGGCTGTTCATGATATGGAGACTGCAGGTGGTCACAGACTAACATTTCCTGCCCCTTCACTATTTCTACACTAAAAGATGAAAATCCAAAAGTAAATTGAGTCAATAAACAAAGAACCTCCCTACTTCAGGTTAGCATGACTAGCACCCTTCTAGGGGTAAAAGAAATTTGCCTAACTATACACATTGTGTGAATGAGCTTACTGTTGCCTCCTTATTGTGATAGAAATGAATTTAAGTTGGGAAGGAATCTTGAGAAATAAATGAACACAGCCCCCACATAAAATGCACTTATCATCCTCTATGACATCCCTCATAAGGTATTAACTAGTCAGTGTAGACATCTCCAAAGACAAAGAAATCATGAAGAATGTCTTTAACTGTTGGGAAGCTCTTCCTTGAACTGAACTGAAGTCTGCTTCCTAATAACTTATACCTATCGGATAATGAACGGTAAGCCACAAAAAGACAAACTGTGATATAGACCAAAAAAAAGGAGAAAAAAAGCCAAGGCTTGTTAATAAGACTAACTTCATGAGAAGAATTAAGAAAGGACAAGTAAAGCAGCTAAATTATAAAGGTAATCTATACGAGGGTAGACTTTTAAAAAGTAAACTAAAAATATATACAATCAAATCACAAAATTAAGGAAAGTGCAAACCAAGACCTAGTTACCAAATCCTGGGGTACCAAAAATAGGGGGAAGCACCTCTATCAATAAAGGCAGGAAATTTTTTATCCTTAGAAATGTTAAAGCTGAAAATATAAACAGATTCTAAAAGGATCTAAGGTTAATTTACAGATAATTAAGTCGTAACAGGAAGTGGGGGATGTTTTGGAATACACATCTCTATCCTTTTGAACATAATATCAGAGAAGGCAACTGTGCCTTTCCACAAAATACTCTTTGGTGAAACTGTCAAAGTTAGATTGGCTGGATTTTTTTGTCTGACCCAGAGTTAGACTTTTTTCATATTTAAATAGGATGAACCAAAAGTCTTTAAGTTTTAATAGCTTAAAATTGCACTAAAACTTTTGGTATTTGGTATTTTCCATTTTCTATGTCCTTCCAAAGTAACTATAAGGGAACAGATGGTATAGATTAAACATACTTAAACTAATTTAGAACCAAATTTTGTTGCCTTTATCCTTATCACTCCTAGTATTTAGAAAAGAATGTGAATTAACAGACACACAGTTCATTTAATTGAGTGGACAATTTTAACACTAGGGAGAAACAGGATGAGTAGGATTAGACACTACTGTTTCTACCCAGTCTATCCAAAAAGTCAGGATTTTTAACTGCAACCGTGACATACATGAAGTATGCAACAACTGTTCCCTAGGCCCTTCTGCCAAGCCCTGTAGCCTGTGTGCACAACTTAAAGCTCAGGTTGAGAATGCAGTTCAGTAGTAGTAGCCAGAGGCCTACGGAGCCCAAGAGCACCTTGTTCTGGAGCACAGCAGTGAGGTGTGGGTTGGCGGGTGCTGGTGCAGCTGCACTTTGAGGTAGGTTCATTAGCTGTTGCAGAAGGCTGGTGACAGTCATTGATGGAAGATGATATAGGAGAAGGGAAAAGGGACTCAGTAAGCAAGGTAAAACCTAAGGAAGAAAAACAAAAGCATCAGACATTAGCACTGCATATTTCCTCCAGCCAAAGTAAGAAAGAGATGGGCATTACAATGTACAGTACACTAAATGAAACAAAATTTAATAAAAGGGAGGAAATCACAGTGAGAGAATCTCAAGTCATTTGGCTCTAAAATTGATGTAACCCTCAAAAATAGGTCCTAAAGCACCTCACCTTTGTCAAGCCCATTTTATTAGAAATTTTACACTCCTCTATTTATTGTGAATAAACAATAAATAGAATTATCCTGAACTCAGACACCATTTAAAATGTTTAATGTTTTATTAGAAACTTAAACATTAAGCACATTGATACAAACCAGTTAGCAATTAATTTTAATGCTTAAAGTATAACTCTTTTTCAGTACTTTCCCATAAGGATTCTTTCCCCATTAATTCTCATTCACTTTTTATCATATGTCTTTCACTTTGCATTAATTTCACAAAGGTCTTTCTAGATTTCCTTGCACTCTTCCTCTACAGTACTTACATTATAAGCTTCCATTGCATTAATGTAACATAATTTGTTTAATCATTACCCTGCTGCTGGAACATTTAGGATGCTTCCAGTTTTCTTCCTTGCCATTGCATATAATGCTGCTATGAAAATCTGGACAGTTACGTTTGTCAGGGGCCCTTCTCAACAATGGAATTATCGAGTCAAAGGGTGAAATCTTTTTGTAACTTTTTCTATTTCCAGATTGTTTGTAGAGTACTTTTTAAAGTGTTTTCACATCTGTTATTTTCTTATTTATTCTTTTAATCACTCTGTGGGGTAAGTGGTATTATGGAGAAACTGCGGCAAAGAGAGAATGTTAACCTGCACATTTGGTTAAAGAAAAGGCAACAGGCTAAAATGCATACATTTTATTATTTAATTCCCCTTAAAGTAACGATTACATAGTACTACGGAGCCAGATATTATCCGACCAATTTCAGACAAAATTTTACAGGCTTAAATCTGTTTTAGGACAAAGAAGGTAGTTGGCGTCCTTCAGATTTATGGTCTCCATGAGTGATTAACTAGACCATTAGAAAGGAATGTCTTAATTGCATAGGTTGTAAATACAGTAAGATAAGAGAGTCTGACAAAGTTTCAAATAGAAATTACGACCCAAGATGTCTGTGTTTTCTGTACCATTAATATGCCATAACATAGTATATGTCCACAAAATATTAAGATATGAAAAACTTCAGAAAAAGTGTCTTAGGTTAAAGGTCTCTTAAGGAATGTTAAGTCAGCCCTGTCTGGCTTTTGTTGACATAGGAAGTGGCGTCTGAGTTTGCTTCAGAGAGAACAAAGAGATTATTCCAAAATTTCTATTAAACATTATCAAAAGAAAGTGACCTGCCTACCTTCATAGAGTAAATTCACTGCTGTGCCAAAACAAAAATCCAACCCTTTGATCACTGCTGAGAAAAGAAGTTCTTAACCTTTTGGGGTCCTACCCCTTAGGTAGCAGACTGGTGAAGTCAATTGGACCCTTTTTCAGAATAGCATTTGAAAATGTGCAAAATACATAGGATTGCAATTGAACTGATTGCAATTAAACCAACCAGAAACACATTAATTAAAAACACACACACACACGTTCACAAACCCCAGGTCAATAAACCTTAGCCTAAGACTACAAAATTGAAGTGTCAAGTTCCAAAATAGAAAAGAGTTAGAAAATTAGAAGGCAATCTGAGAGTTCATTTGTCCCTCCTCTCATTTCTCTCTGGTGAGATAAGAGTCCATACTATTATAATTATCTATCCTATTTTCAGTGAAATTATCTATCCTATTATCCAGTGAATGAGATGGCAAAACTATGAATTTATTAATTTCCCTCCTCCAAATTTTCCCACTATAATTCAAAACCATTTATTTCTATTTCATCCTTTAAGGAAATAACTGGTCAATGTTTATCTCATAACAATTTTATATACTTTAAGAGTAAAGCCATTCCTTCAGTGTTTTCATCATGCTAAGAAACCTCAAAGATAATCTCTCCTTTTATATATATTTTCCATTCCTTGTAATCATTTTTATGCTTTTCTTGGGTCCCTTTTCACTTCTTCCCTTATTTTTAATATAACATTTTAACATATTACTTAATCTCTAGGGCCCTTAGATAATTATAAATTAAGATTTCAGCAAAGTGACCTCTAAGGCCCTTTTCAGATCAAGCATCCTACAATCCTCTACTCCAGGCTCTTAAGATCTTTCCAAGTAGCAGCACCAGACTACCAAGACTGAAATAGTCTGCCATAACTCCTGAGTTCCTTTCTGCTATTCTGGTGGTTATCCCATATTTTCTCCATCTTGTATTTAGGAATCTTACTTTTTTTTTTTAAGACATCACGCTGTATTACTGAACTATATCCAGTTTTGAATTTCCTGAAAGCACTTCAAATTTTATGAGATTTTTAGCAACCCTCTACAAGAATTCAAACATTACCTAGCTCATTTAAAAAGTGTTTTACAAATAATAGCCTAGGCTTTAGGGACACTGCTTGATTAATTTTCACTGACACTGGGTCACAGCTATATATATATATATTTACATACATGTTTTGTTTTCTCCCAGATTAGAATGTAAGCTTCTTGCAAATGGGATGTGTTAGTCTTTATACTTGTACCTCTAGGGCATGGCATTTAATAAATGTTTACTGACAACAATCCACAGGAAGATATAAGCTACAGGCCTAAGCATATCATGAAGAATGGGACAGAACCAACTCTTGCAAATCCACAGCAAGATACCAGCTGCTTCCTTCTTGTTTACACGGCCTGTTCCTCTACCTCCTGGGCAATTCAAAACTTAGGACTCGAATATACACATTTTGAGTTTTAATGACCAGAACACACTTTCTTGAGTTCTCTTTCCTTAAAGAAAAGGAAAGTTAAAAATCTAGAATTGTTATGAACTATGAAGAACTAGAGTCAAGATCTCTCTCCTGGGGTGTTTCTTTACCTCATCTTGGGCATCCTTCTTGATCAGAAAGGGCAAGTTCCTGGCTGTTGCCAAGAGGATGTCAGCTGCTTGCTCTTTGGACAAGAAAGGTAGAATACGGGCAACCATTCTCTTCCCTTTACGGATACACATGATCTGCATAAAGTGGTCATCACTTGGCCTGTAAAGGGAGAAAGAATTTGAAATTGAATCAAAATCTAATTGATTACTGGCACTTTTGTCTCTGGTCTGCTGTTACATCATTCCCAGGTTAGAGACTAGCTCAGAAAAATCCTATTAAGAACAGGGAGCTCCTAATTCGTTCCATTTAGAATACTACCAACTGCACATCCCATATAAGATTACTTTACTGTAATTCTTTTACCATAAGCATGGTCAAAGCCAACCCTCAAAGAAAGGATGAAAAATACTTTTCTAGGTATGAAATGCTTTTGATCAATGTACTGAACCATTTCATTTATTTTCTTTGTCAAAAGATCCAGGGGCAAACTTCATGCCCTGACTCCTTACAGTGTATATGTGCACTGTTTCAGGAAAAGTCCTCACTGAAAAAATGGGGAGCCAGCTCACTTCATACAGGGCTAAACAACTGAGGGCCAATCTGACTTAGAAGTTTAACAATGAGGCTATGCCACTAATTGATTCCTGAAACTGAAGGAGACGGTAGGAAAAAAAAATACATTTTCCCTGAGTTATCAGACAGACCAAAGGATATTTCAGCACTCTTGCCATGTTTGATTTCTCTTCATTTCTGCTTCTCCACAACAACAAGCTTGTTAGTCCAATTTTGGAAAAGGCTTACTGCAAGGGGGGGTGGGGAGGTGTCTGCTCACCACAGCTAAATGTATGCCCTGATTTGGGAGAAACAACTGTTCTAAAAGCACTATATGTGTGGGCAGATGATGGATAATCTCTGTGCCGGCAAGAAGCAAAGATCCCACTCATCCTGTACTCTCCTAGACAGCGGCTCTTACCTCTCTTGCCCAGGTAATTTCCCCCTCAGGTTGTCGTACATGCTACATATCTTCTGCTTTCTCTCCTCCATCAGTGCCTGCCGCTCCTCTTCCAGGCTGAGAAGATAGCGCCTTTCATAATCCTCCACATCCAGGAGCAGACTGTATGTCTAAGACGGACAATCAGAGGCTCATGTGTTAGGGCAACATGCTGCCAGCCCTGCCCCCTCCCAATTCCCAAACACTTGGGATATTAAGCAAAAATTGAATAGTACTGAAATTAATCTAACAGGGAGACTAGGATACTACAGATCTCTGTTAAATCTAGAACTTGGAAGTTCCCTCCACACTGTACTGTGTCTCCCCTCCTTCCTACTTAGCTTTTCTCTAGATGGCTAAAAACAACAAAACTAGCTCTACACTTTGCCTAAGTTTTAAAATGGAAACTGGAATTATACTTAAAAACTTCAAACAATCATGCTTTCTACAGAGGTCTGGCAAGCAACAAGTAAAAAGTGTTTGTTAACTGACTAAAGCACAGACTATATGCCATCTATTAAACCTTTCTTGTAATTCCAACAAATGCAAACTTTCCCACATTATGCATGTGTGTCTGTATTTAAATACATAGTAGTAAAGAGCTATATGTATGTATGTGATTATGAGTGTGTGTATAAGAATCTGGCAATTTTCTACTGGTGGCTGAATGCAGGTATAACTATGAGAACTTACTTTCTCAATTGTAACGAGAGTCTTTCGTCTCTTGTCCCGAACTTGTTTCTCTTTGGTCTCCTAAGAAAGACAGATGCCTCAGAAATATGTTTTTTACCATAACCACCCTAAAGCACATACTGAATATCTACCAGCAGGCAGCGTGGCAATAGGGTTGTGCAAACTAGAACAAGAAGCTTTTGTCTGCTGAAAGTGAATAAGCTATGGTAGACGATATTACAGAAAGGAAATATAGACAACTGAACCAACAATGTCCAAATATAGATAAGAAAGGACATAAAATTCACATTCTATGAGGTGAGGGTAACTGCATATATACATGTGATACATACACAATGTATTTGTGTGTATGTATACATACATCCATAAACATACACACATACATATATATATACATAACACATATATATACACAGGGAGAACTCAAGACAAAGACAGAGACAGACGAGGGTGGGAGAGGGCAGCAAAGAAATAATGGTGTTCTTTCAGGAACTAGACAGATGTTAGACATATAACAACCCTGTTTGCACCCCGCCCCACTCTGAGGCACTGAGAGGGACACGAAGAAGAAAAGGTGACAATCCAGATCCCGGTAATCCGATAGTTCTGCTAACACTTACATCATCTTCGCTCCGGGATGTTACCACAGCATCAATCATTTTCCGAGGATTATTCACACTAGAGACAGTAAGCTTCCCCAAAGAGCCCTCAAATTGCACTGCAAAAACAAAATAAAAACAAACAACCACAACAACATTGGCATATAGCTTTTAAAGAACATACTATTCTCTCATCAAACCACGAGGAAAAAAATAATCCTTTCTGTCCAAACTCTGAGTAGGAGGACTTCCCAATAATTTCCTGTGCAAACTTCAACACACAGTTGAATAATAACTGTCAATATTTCCCTCTATTTTAAGGAATCATTTAAGGGAAGCGTGCTTGCTGCATTAAAGTTTGGCCATGATATTTACCAAAGGCCCCTCTATTACTCCAGCCTCATTTGCCCTGCCCTACCTCCAACATTTTCAGCCTCCGATAACACAGACAATGGGGTGACAAGGTCCTCGCTCACCTGGCTTGTAGGCGTGCTCCAGCTTTGCCACCTGAGGAGTGATCAGCTTGGTACGTTCTTTCTTGGGGCCATCTCCATGCACTTCCTCAGCTGCTGAGAGTTTCTCCAGTTTCTCAAAGTAGTTCTAGAGAACAGAAATGATTGTAAATTATCTTTAATACCAAAAGGCCCAGAACTGAAGCTGTCAACTGATACAATATTTTTTTAAAAATCTGTAAGGCAAAGAAAATATATGATAAAAAATTTATTTGAAACTAAAATTATAATACAATTTTTGCCTCAATTGACACATGCCTTGCCCAAATATTAATGATCCAGAATAATAGGGTGTTCAGGTTACTGATACTCCAGGTTCTGTTTAAACTCTAAAAATCTGCTTTTTTTGTTGATTGTTGATTTTGTTTGATTTGTTGATTGATCCAATTCATCAACAAACATGAATGAGCACTACTATGTACCAGACACCATATTAAAAAGTTAGAATACAAAATCAAACATGCACACGCAAAAAATGCAGGGGAGTAGGGGGGTGACCTAGCAACTGGGGGAGATCAGAAAAGGCTTCATGCAGAACATGGCTCTTGAGGTGAATTCTGAAGGAAACAAAGGATTCTAAGAGGCAGAGGTGAAGAAGGAGAACATTCCAGGGGACAGGAAGTAAAGAGCATGGAGATGATGTATAAGAAACAGCAAGGTCAGTCTGATTGAATCACAGAGGGCAGGAAGAGGAGTCAGACACCAAGCTAAAAAAGCAGGTTAAGGCTATGTTGTGAAAGGCTTTAAAACCAAATGGCTGAGTTTATATTTGTAGCTAGAGATAAAACAGGGCTCCTGCGTTCTACTGAGAAGTTGTTGTTTAGTTGTTTTTCAATTGTGTCCAACTCCTCATGACCCCAGTGGGGATTTTCTTGGTAAAAATACTAGAGTGGTTTGCCATTTCCTTCTCCAGTTCATATTGTAGATGAGGAAACTGAGGCAAACGGGGTGAAGTGACTTGCTCAGGGTCACACAGCTAGTAAGTACCTGAGGCTGGATTTGAATTCAGGAAGATGAGTTTTCTTGACTCCAGAACCAGCACTCTATCTACTGTGCCACCTAGCTGCCCTTACTGAGAAGCACGATCTCAAATCTGTCCTTTAGTAAGATTAGTTGTATGCAAGACAGATTGGAGTGTTGAGACACTGAGAGCAGTGAATCCCATAAGGAGGTTATTTCAGCAGTGCACATGAGAGAATAATGAAGGCCTCAAGCAGGGTAGTGACCATGTGAGCAGAGAGAAGGGGACAGAGGTGAGGTATGTTGTGGAGGCAGGAAGGATAACAGCTGGCAATTGATTAGAGGTGTGGGTTGAAGGAGAGTGAGGAGTCACGACAACACCAAAATTTCAAACTTTGGTACACTTGACTGGGCCATGATGGCCTTGACAGAAATAAGGAAAAGGGTGGGTTTTTTGGGGAAAACATAATGAGTTCTCTTTTGGACAGGATGAGTTTGAGAAGCTATCCCATTTAGAATGGCCAATAAGTAGTGCAAGATGAGTGATCTTCAGGAGGGAGCAGGGCTAGAAATGTAAATTTGGAAGTCATCTTCATAAAGATGATAATCTGCCATTTTGGGGAGGGAAGGGGAGAAAATTTAAAACTTATAGAAATGATTGTTGAAGACTGAAAACAAATAAATAAATTTGAAAAAAAAATAAAGGCGATAATTAAGTCCATGTGAGCTTATGAGTTCACAAAATGAGAGTACAGAGAAAGAAGAAGTCCAAGAACAAAGTCCAGGGGTATAGCCAATAGTTGAGGGATGTGATATTCATTATCAAATAGTAAAGAGACTGAAGAGCAGACAGGTTATGAAAACCAAGAAGAAACTGTATCATGAAAACACAGAGAAGAGAAAGTACCCAAGAAGACAAGGAGGTCAACAATGTCAAAGGCCACAGAGAGGTCCAGAAAGATGAAGACTAGAAAAGGCCGTTAATTGGACAATTAAGAGATCATTGTTAACTTTGAAGACAACAACTGCAGTTGAGTGATGAAACTGGAAGTCAGAGAGATGAGAGGAAGATTTATTCCTGGGACTTTGCCTTAAAAAGGTAGAAGAGATATAGCATAAAACCTTGAGGAGACCAAAGGGTCTGGTGAAGGTATTTTTAAATTATAAGGAAGACTTAGGCATATTTGTGGACAGTAGGGGAGGAACCAGAAGATAAAGACTGAAGATTAGAGAGGAGAATCTTATTGAGGTTATCTGCTGGAGAATGCAGGAGGGGAGAGGATCAAGGGTACCTGGGGTTGACCTTAGTAAGGAGGACCACCTCTTCAGAGAGTGGAGTAAAGGAGGAGAAAAGAGGGGATGTATCAAGGGAATCTGTACTCTAGAGAACAGAAGAGGAAGTCCATGACAAAATACAAAGTTAAGTCTTCAGCTGAGAAGGTAGAGGTGGGTGGTGGTGTGGAAGGCTTGAGGAGAGAAGCTCTGAATAGCTCTGTGGTGAGAGGAAGAGAGAATCAATTAGGGATGGGGTAAAAGGATTAACTTCCTGTGGTGAGGATTTGAGATTAGGTAACATAATTGTATTGGACCTAGTCAGCTTGGTTGAGTGATATCCTCCAATTCCACTAAGCATCGAGTGGAGAAGGCAGATGGCAGGAGTAATCCAGGGCTACAGTTTGGCATGGTTATGAATACTAACAGGACAAGAGGGAATGGATTTGAGACTAGAGGACAATACAGAGCCGAAATAGTTAACCACAAGGTAGAAACTGAGAAGGGGAAAAACAAAAAGTGAAGCAGGAGCAATGGATTCAGAATTTCTTGTGAGGATGAACAGGTTTAGGAGGGGCAGGGCATAGGGAATTATGTAATGACAGGATAGTATGATCTCCTAAAGTTTTCTTTGGAAGTTTTTTTTTTCTTTTTTTTTTTTAATTTTATTTTTATTTTTTAATGTTTAACAATCACTGCCATACAATTGAGATTTTATCCCCCCAACACCTACCCCCCACTACTCCCCTCCCTCCCCGCGACTGCATAAAATTCTGTATAGATTCTACATATACTTTCCTATTGAGTATATTTTCACTATAGTCATGCTATGTAGTCAGACTAAAATAAATGAAAGAAATCGTATAACAAATCAGAACATGATACACAAACACATACACATACACAAACATGATCTGCTACATTTTGTGAGTGACTTCCATATTTCTCTCTCTGACTGTGGAAGGCATTTTGCCTTGAGAACCACCTTTGGGATTTCTTTTTTTTATAAGAAGTTTTTGCGTTATTACAAAAATCCAAGTCTACCAGAAAAAACTCTCACACACTGTGGTTGTTGCTGTGCACAAAGTTCTCCTGGTTCTGCTCCTTTCACTCAGCATCAGGTCATATAAGTCCTTCCAGGCCTCTCTGAAGTCTTCTTGTTCATCATTTCTTATGGCACAATAGTACTCCATTACATTCATATACCATAATTTATTCAGCCATTCCCCAATTGATGGACATCCCCTTGACTTCCAGTTTTTGGCAACTACATAGAGTGCTGCTATAAATATTTTTGTACATGTGGGACCCTTTCCCATTTTTATGATCTCTTGGGGATATAGTCCTAGTAGCGATATTGCTGGGTCAAAGGGTATGCACATTTTTGTAGCCCTTTGGGCATAGTTCCAAATTGCTCTCCAGAATGGTTGGATGCGCTCGCAGCTCCACCAACAATGAATTAGTGTTCCAACTCTCCCACATCCTCTCCAGCATTTATCATTTTCTTGTTCTGTCATGTTTGCCAATCTTATAGGTGTGATGTGGTACCTCAGAGTTGTTTTGATTTGCATCTCTCTAATCAATAGTGATTTAGAGCATTTTTTCATATGATTATAGATAGCTTTAATTTCTTCCTCTGAAAATTGCCTGTTCATATCCTTTGACCATTTATCAATTGGGGAATTCTTTGGAAGTTTTGATGGTAGAAGTGGAATGTCTGTGAGTGATAGTGAAGGGTGTGAGGGATCCCATGTATACCTGAGACGGAATGAAGGTCATGGCACTTAAGAAGCCTAAGGAATTTGGAGCTTAAGGTATCTGAGGAACCACTGAGATATGCTCAAGCCTCCTAGTAAAAGTGCACTCTCTATACTGGTATATAAAGGAAGACTGTGAAGCAGGCACTGAGCATCCTGACAAAGGATCCTAATGGCACTGAGAATGAGGGAATGAACAGAAAAGGAGGAAAGACTAATGAGCAATGTGGCAAAGTGAGAGTCTAAAAGTGGCCATGGGGAACAGGAAGTATTCCAACCCTTCTTTCAGACCCAGTGTGCTAGGGTGGAATAAAAGAAGTACAGCTAGTGCTGAAGAGAGTGGTCAGGGACGCAGTGTCATCTAGGGGTAACCAAGTCTCTGAAAAGAGCAGAAGATGGGAGAAACATGAGAAGAAAAGGACGAAAATAAAGAAAAAGCCCATTAAACAAAGAAGGAAAGAATTCTAGAAGGCATAACAGAGGGATAGAAAGAATAAAGGGGTATGGACACATTAGAGGCAGGGTTGAGGTGGACAGGGATTAGAAAATGTGAAGTAGGGGACTGAGGCCCTTTAGAACAAAAGTCTCAGTCTCCAAATAAGATGAATCATCTAAGGTAAGGCTGCCAGTGTTCTTCTCTGGAAGAACCAGAATGATGAGCAAAGGTAAATCCACAAGGAACTTGACATATTCAACTGAAAGGGACTACTGAATATCAATGAAATGTGCACCAAAAACCATTTCATTGCATCACAGGGACTGGTATACATCAGCATTCAACCTGAAGAACAGAATTTACCAAGTCCAAAGCCAGCTAGGGATTTCAAAAGAAAATTTCACAGATATTTGTTTTTGGAAGAGGGCATAAAAGAAAAATATTGTCCAAGAAATGTCTATTTGGAAAGAGAGGTGGGTCAGTAGTGTAGAAAGTGATGAATAACAGAGAACCTAAATGCTGTTATGGTACCAATGGTAAGGTAAAATATCTAGAAAATCTCCAGAGCATTGGGTAGGTCCCCACTCCAGAGTGTCTGTGGTATGTGAGCAAGAATCTCATAGGATGAGAAAGCAAGTACAGGTTTCAATATCTGCTTCGCTGAAAGAAATCCTGTGCTGTTAAATAACCAGCTAGGAACCCAAAGAGATACACAAAGAATTGGTGAATAGCATGTACCTGGTAATAAAAGTCATCCAAGTAGGGATCAGTGCTCTGTAGCTGCATCATCTGGATCTTCGAGACCCAATCCTTCTCCCGCTGTAACATAAGGTTTGCATATGGGTCCTTCCGTAGCTGCTCCTGATGGCTGCTCCGGTGACCTCCTCGATCCCCAGATGCACCATTTAAACTTCGATGTTGGCTAAGGAAAAGAAAAACAAGCTTAATTCCCTCAAAGATTCTGGTTTGGTGGGCACTTTGTTTTGATGCTATTCGTAGGCCTTTAATATTCAGCTCAGTTGAGTGATTTCCTTCAACTCCATTAAGCATCATATGAGCAGGAGCGGAAAAGGCAGATGGCAGAAGTAAACCAGGGCTGCAGTTTGGCATGGTTATAAACACTGACAAGACAAGAGGGAATGGATTTGAGATTAGAAGATAATACAGAACTGAAATGGTTAATTGCAAGGTAGAAACTGAGAAGGGAAAAATAAGTTAAAATAGGGATAGTGAAGTAAACCCTAGCACAAGAGTAAACTGTACCAGTTAAAAAATTTTTTTAGATGGGAATATATAACTCAGTTATAATTCAGTGGAGATGATGACTACATATAAAGAAGTAATTATAAGTAAAAAATTCCCTACATTCCTTAAGGAAAGAATATAAAATACTTGGTTCTCCAAGTATTGAACCAAGAATTGAATTTTGGAACCTGAAGCATCTTTGGAGACTATCTAATCCAGTTTCTTCATTTAACATAGTCATAAGAAAAAAACAAAGGCTGGATGATGGCCTAGCTTTATATAAAAGTGTGAAAGTTGAAAAAGAGTTAGCCATTGCAGGTTCAAGAATATAATATCTAAATTAAATTGGTCAACAAAAGACAGTCCAGAATCTGGTGGGAAGATATTCACAAAGTGAGATCTGCTTTGAAAAGTCTGAACTAAACCTTAATCCAGGTTCATAACTAGCCTGACAAAAATTTGGCACTCGCTCCTTTTTGTATACAGGGTCTTAGGAACTTGCGGAAAAAGTCTTATCATCATTCTTTTTAAAGTCCTGTCATAACTATACAAGCACACAAGAAACACACAGAGTGACAGTTTAATGCTTAAGGAGCTACCAATTCAACCTCAAAACAAAAGAGATTTCTTCCCCCTGGGAAAAATAGGTTCACTAATTAACTGTTAGTGGAGTACTGAACTAATCCAACCATTCTGGAAAATAATTGAGAGCTAGACCCAAAGAGCTACAAAACTATGCACACACCACTATTAAATGGTCTGTAATCCCAAAGAGATCAAAGAAAAAGGAAAAGGACTTATATGTACAAAAATATTTATAGCAGTTCTTTCTGTGGTGACAAAGAACTGGAAGTTGAGGGGATGCACATCAACTGGGAAATGGCTGAACAAGTTGTGGCATATCATTGTGATGTAATACTAGTGTGCTATGAGAGAGGACAAAAGGGGCAGTTTCAGAAAAATATGCCAAAACTTATATGCACTGATGGAAACTAAGGTAAGAAGAATCAGATCACTGTGCACAGTAACAGCAATGTTGCGATGACGATCAAGTGTGAAAAACTTGGCTATTCTGATTGATACAATGATCCAAGAGAATTCCAAAGGACTTATGATGAAAAAATGCTAGCCACCTCCAGTGACAGAACTGATGAATTCAAGTGCGAACTGAAGTGCAAATTGAAGTATAATTATATAACTTTCTTTATTTTTCTTGCTTTTTTGGAAATATGGCAAAGTTTTGTAGGATTTCACATGTATAACTGATATATTGCTTACCTTCTCAGTGGGGAGAGGAAGAGGGGCTAGAGGAAGGGAGAGAATTTGGGACTCAAAATTTTAAAATAAGTTTAAAATAATAAAATTATACACACACAAAATACACATAGACGCATGTGTACATACACAAACACACATGAAATAATCTCCTCTCTGATCAGTAATCATGAACCCCGAGAGAAGTCAAATCCAAGTTAAAGAATATAATTGCACTATATTCTACATAAAAAGGAGATAAATGAGTATAGGCGAAAAGGTAAAAAATGTCTGGAAAATGAATCTTGGGTAGCCCATCTGTCACTCATTAATAAGTGAGCCAGGTCATAACACCTGTCACTTGGCTGTAAGATCATGTTTGCTCTTAACACCTAAACCTTTACAGTCAGTCAAGAATGAATATGGAATATTCACTATTTAAGAGTATAATACAAAATAATACACACACATAAAATATATACTATATAATGAACCACAGCTATATTAATGTCAAGGTATTCCTCGAAATAACAGGGCAAATGTAGCAGAAGTTACTTTGAAAGCCAGAAATATGATTTGAGAAAGGCCTGAATAGGATGCACAAAAGGCCAAGGAAGTAGGAAAGTAATATGGGAATTAATATAGACTCATTTGACTGATACAGTGAATGCGCGAGAAATATAATATGAGAGTAGGGAGACTTGAAGTCCACATTGTGGCACAAGAAAGGATGAGAGATGATTTCAGAAAATCCTGAGTAGTAAGAACTGATGCAGAGTGAAGCAGCAGAACCAAGAGAACAATTTATAAAACAGTACCATTGTAAAGAAAACATATTGGGAAAGGCTTAAGTTCATTTGATAAGTATCTACTAAGCACCTACTGTGTGCCAGATACTGGGACATAAAGGTAAAAAAAAATCTCTACCTTTAAGGAGCATATTTTGGGAGGGGGAACATTATTGGTGGGTATGTATGGATAAACACACACAAAAAATTTTTGAGGAGAGAATGCTAGCTTGTGTGAGCATGAGAACAGGGTACCTGGAGAAGGTGGTAATCACTCTGAGCTTTGAAAGGAACTATGTATTCTACTACAAAGCAGAGGTAAGGAGAGAGAACATTTCAAAAATAGGGACAGCCAGTGCAAAGGCAGAGAGGAAAAGACTGAATGTAGTGTACAAAGAGATGCAAGAAGGTCAGTCTAACTGGGAAGTAGACTGTATAGAGGAAAGTAATGCGTGAAGAGCCTGGAAAGATAAGCTCAAGTCAGATTATGAGGGGGTTTAAGGGGTAAACAGGGGAATCAGCATAAGATTCTAAAGAGAAAAGGAACTGCTCAGGTTTCTTGAGGAGGGAGGTAACAAGGTCAGATCTGTATTTTAGGAATATCAGTTTGGTAGCTGTGTGGAGAACGGACTAGGGAGGGGAGAGCAGGGATGCCAATTAGGAGGCTACTGTAACAGTATTAAGTGAGAAGTGATGAGTGTCTGAAGTAGGGTGATGATTATATGAATGGTAAAAAGGGAAATGAGGTAAAGTATACTGTGAAGACTGTATAAGTAAGACTTCCCAACTGCTTGGATTTGAGGGATAGCAAAGAACTGATTATAATTCAGGGTTATGGAGTCTGTAAGGTTTTGATCCTAGGTAACTGAAGAATGGGTGTACTCTTTTTAGAAATAAGAAACTTACGAAGACAGGCAAGTTTTTTTTTTGGAAAAAAATAACAAGTTCTGTTTTATACACATTCTGTCTGAGTTACCTACAGGACATACAGGTGGAGATATCAAAAGTCAGTTGGTGATACAGAAGGACAATTCAAAGGGCCTGAAAGAAAACACTGGGGTATAGTAGTAAAATATGGAGGGGCTGTGATAGAACTCTACTACCTTGATTAGCCACAGTCAGACACATTGTACGCTGACCTTGGCATCATGATATCACTGTAGTCTTCTTCAGTTACAACTACAGTTATGAAATTACAAAAATGAACAACATGGGCTAAGATAAGGATGATGATCCTGCAAAGGAGGCTAGAAATAGCCAGAGGTAGGAGAACCAAGAGACGCCAAGAAAATGCATGGAAGAGAAATATCTAGAAGGAGGAAGTGGTCCACAACGTCAAAAGCCGCAGAGAAATCAAGAACGTAAGGTACTGAGAGAAGGCCATTAGTTTTGGCAATTAGGTCACTGGTGACCTTGGAGTGGGAAATTTTGTTTAAGTGATGTGATCAGAAGTCAGAATGTAAGGTGTTGAGAAGTAGTAAGAGGTAATAAAATGGAAGTCTCTTTCTAGGAGTTTGGCTGTGAAAGTTATTCAACTCAAAACATTATATAGAATGACATTAGCAATGTGCTCAAATAAATACACAAGGATAGTAATTCTTGGTGCTACGCATAGTTTGGATAAGAACAATAAGCTATTGTGGAAGTAAGGGGGGAGAGGGAGAGAGAGAAAGAGAGAGAGGAATAAAGAGAGAGAGGGAGGGAGAGAGATTGGACCTTATACTTGCCCAAATCTATTTAGAATTAGAGGACAAAGTAAAAATAGAATCCAGTGATCATCTCCTGAAAAAAAAACTCCAAGAGAAAATATTCTAGAAATATCACAGTCAAGATCCAGAGCTTCCACATAAAAATAAAAATACTGTAAGGCTTCAGAAAGAAAACAGCTCAACTACCAGGGACTCACAGGCAGGATCACAGAAGACCTGGTAGCTTCTACTTAATCTATAAGGCAAAAGAGATAACCTTACCACCAAAGACCAGATATACTGCAAAGCAGAATATAATCCTACAGGGGAAAAAGTGACTTTTAATGGAATAAAAAATTTTCTTGAATTTCTAATGAAAAGACCAAAACTGGGTCGGAACTTTGAAATACAAACACAAGAGTGTAGAGAACCCTACAAAGAGAATTATATTTGAACTGAAAGGGGCGGTATGTTGAGGCAGAGTTAACATTCTAATGGGGGAGAAAAAACATGTGTTCCACAGGAACTTTGATGTCTTCAAAGGATATTGAGGAAGTTAAATACAGAAAAAGACCTGGGGACTGGTACTATTTCTGTTCTGAAGGTTTTAAGAGAGGAAAAGAGAAGAGTATATTAGTGGAGAAAGAAGGAAGAAAGGGATAGAACTTGCTATTTCTCATAGTTAAGGTGTGTGAGAACAGTACACAAAGAGGAAAGGGGCGCAGAGGAGCAACATCAGATATATCTCACTTTTATCTAAAACAGACACAAGAGGGTTAAACACACGGAGTTTATTATAGAAATTTATTAAACTCAACAGGGAAATAAATGCAGGGGGAAGAGTGAAGAAGATACAAGGAATAGAACAGTCACAAACAAAACTTTCTGATCCTTAAAGGGATACGAAAGGGGGAAAAAAGAAAAGCAAAGGACAGAAACTGATGCCATCTATTGGGGAATGGCTGAACTAATTATAGTACGTGAATGTAATGAGTATATTGTGGCATAAGAAATGAAGAGAGATGATTTCAGAAAATCCTGAGTATGAACTGATGCAGAGTGAAGTGAGCAGAACCAAGAGAACATTTGTACAAGTGTAACATTGTAAAGGAAAACATCTTGGAAACACCTTAAAGAACTCCAATCAAAGTGACAAGCAAGCAAGTTTTGGGGAGGACCCATGATGGGACCTCATGGAGATGGGATGGACTCAGGGTGCAGAAAGAGCCTGTGCTTGGTCATGCTTCCCTGGTAGTCTTTTTTATCTTATTTTTTAATTGTCAGGGAGTTTAAAAGAGAAAGAGAGAACAAAGAGAGAAAGTGAACATGCTGTTGAAACATTTTTACAAGTGCACAGAAGAAGGCATGGAGAAGCAGGAAAGTTTTGAAAGTAACATGTGGAACTTGAACAAATGGAGATTCATTGTTTCCCATACAATTTTTGTGTTCTGCTGTGCACATGGAAGGGCTACCAAGAAGGAAAGTCACAGCTAAAGCAAGGTGGCAAAGACTGAGCGAACAGGCAGTAAGGAAAACCAGGTGAACGAGGTCCCAGGAAAGAGGCCAGAAACTATAAAAGTCAGGGGATCAAAAGGACAAGCATCATACCCTTGTTTTTAAAGACTCAGGGAAATGTAGACTATTTTAGTTTAATATTAATACTTATGAAAATTAGAGAAGAGGTTTATACTACTTACCAATAGTTCAAAAAATTCAAATTTACATAGAATATTTCTTCCAAGTAACTCAACAAATTTCATAAATTTCTTCATTTATTGCTCATCACTTTTATATAAAGTTAAAAGACAGGGGACCATAACTTCCTATGTCTATAATGTTTTAAGATTTTCAGAGCAATCTTCTCATACAAGCCCTGTAAGGCAGGTAGTGTAATATCAGACTCTAGCAGAGGTGAGGAGACTGAGTCTCTAGGGGTTAAGTGACTTGCCCATGGTCACATAGCTAAATGTGCTGCAACCAGCATTTGAATCCAGGTCTTCAGATTCTAAGACCACCACTCCACCCATTCTACTACACTGTCTAATAATGTCTAATATTCACAATCAAATATATGGGCACTGTCAAACTGCCCAGGTGAAATGTCAGAATTTCTTTTTCCTTTTTTCCTCATTGCTTTTTTTTCTCTTTTCCTCTTACACATACAAAAGGGAGTAATACATTTTCAGGAAGCCTGAGTTGTAACCTTGCCTCAGATGCTTACTAGCTGTGTGACCCTGACAAAGTCACTTAACCTCAGTTTGCCTCAGTTTTCTCATCTGTAAAATGAGGATCATAATCACACCTACAGGACCAAAAGAGTTTACACATGTAATGGGCTATGCAAACTTTAAACTGCTACATTAGTGCTGTTACTATTTTTATTATTGTTGATATTGTCATTATTTGATCAGTTAATTCATGAGGGCATTCCCTAAATGTCAAAACAATCAGTGTAAAACAGAAACAATTTCTCCTATTAACATTATCCAAACTCAAGAGAACATGGTACTCACTTTCTATTCTGTTGCTGTCTCTGATGTAAGAGTCGACGGTGCTGTGGGTGAAGGTGAGTTGTGTCTGGTCTGAACATCTGGGACTGAGGTCTGCGGAAAAACAAAAATAACTTCCAAGAATCATCCAAGATACGGGAAGTACTTGTGTGTTAGGACTGCTCTTCACTTAGCTGATAGGTGGTGGTTAACAAATTCAGGTTTATAAGTGGATAGCATTTTAAGGCACTAAGTTATAAAAGTCTTCATTGACTTTAGGAGATCTGGTTGTGATTTGATATAAAAGCATCTGAAAAGTAAGTCCCTGAAAGTACTCATTTCTTAAAGACAGTCCTGACATTTAAGCAAAGGGCTAGCAAAAGTATATACCAGTTTTGCTGAATTTCTCATTCTAGAAACAGGGACCTGTTTCTAGCACACGCTGTACTACACTTTGTCATCACAGAAGAAATTCAGTGAGCATCCAATGAGCTATACTCAAGCAAAATGAAACATTTTATTTTGGTTACCTTAGGTTTTGCAGGTGAGGTCCTGGGCAGGAGGGATGCTGCTGTGCTGGGGGTGGTGTAGCTGATGGAGGTGCGCCAAAGAAGGCACGGAAGCCAGGAGCTGGGGGAATCATTTGCCCAACCCGTCCTTGAAGCAACTTGGGATTCATAGTAGCAAGGGGACTGCTTACAAATCCAGAGAGACGAGCAAACTGGCTGGGAGACATTCGTCCAGGCTACAGGTACAGAAAGGAACAAAACCTTCAGTTCAGCTACAAAGGACCTTATGCCAACAGATCAGCAACTTGTATCCACCAGAGAGTATTTTCTCTATCAATAGCTTTACTGATGGGAAAAAAATAAAATACTAAATAAATAATTTTTTAAAAATAGCTTTACTGAGAAAAGCAACTCAGAAAATATGCTAAGGAGTGACAGAGTAGTCACAAAACTCAAATGCTATCTCCTTAGGCCAGAAAGTAAGAGGCAACAGAGAGAGAGAGAGAAAGAAAGCCACAGCTTTACCTGTGCTCCTCCTAGAAGCTGTGCCCTCTGAATTGGGCTGAGAACAGGCGTGACACTGGGAGGGAATGGGTGGCCCAGAAGGGAAGAGTTCTGGAAAAGAAAGGGGAAAACTGAAAGCTTATTCTAAACCTAAAAAATCAACCAATAAAATATACATATACACTCAAAGCAGGAATAGAAAACATATTTGGGTCACATGTAAAAATAACAAATTTAACAACTTGAGTAAGATACTAGATAATACTCAAGGTATTATCTAGAAGGAACAAAATGGAGAAGGAATGATACTTCAAGACATAGATAGACAAACTGATTATTTAACATGGAGAAGTAAATGGTAAAGAAGAATTAAAAATTCAAAGGTAAGCTGATCAAACTCACAAGAGCCTGGATTTGTAAAGAAGAGAAAGTTGAGGAAAGAGAAATAATTGAGAGGCATGAATCATACTAGGCCTTAGGACCTTTTGAGATTCAGATTAAGAAACTGAAGTAGAAAGAGTGTAGAAAATACAAGTCCAGGTTCAGGAGACAGGCAGCAGAGGATGGTACAGGATGTAAACACATGCACATCCATAGTAAGTAAGAAAGTATAATACCGCAACACCGCACAGCTGGTTTGGAGACATCCTCTCGCCATAGGGAGCAGGATATCGCTGTGGCATTGGGGCACGAACATGAACAGGCTTCGGACAAAGAATCTGTCAGAACAAAAAGAAACCCCATAGAATTGGTCTTCAACACAAGTCAGTTTCTCTTTCACCTACTCTAAGTGTCCCTCCCCTCAGATTTTGGTGTTGAAGTAAAATGGAAATTGATGGCCCTGCTTCTAAACAAGTTCAAGCATGGACCTCCTGCTCTTTTCTCTTGCTCACAAACAATGTGCCCATTTTAGCTGAGGGAGATTTAGCTAATTC
This sequence comes from Notamacropus eugenii, assembly GCF_028372415.1. Lineage (NCBI taxonomy): Eukaryota > Metazoa > Chordata > Mammalia > Diprotodontia > Macropodidae > Notamacropus > Notamacropus eugenii. The sequence goes on from NC_092873.1 coordinate 5,556,843, forward strand.
TCCAGTATCCCCACCCCTTCCATGCTGAGGGAGGTACTAGCAAATTCTCGGACTTGCAAATTCTCACTCCCATGATGGCACATTTTGGTAAATAGTTAGGGATGGGAATGGATAAGAAAGCTGGAGGATTAACTAAGCTCCATTCTGGAGACTTTATGATATTCTGATATGGCCTCCATGCTCAGCAGCTTCATGACACACTGTGACTTTCTAATGTTTCAGATAGAAGTGATCCTGGCTGGGGCATTCCAGTACCTCCCTCCCCCCATACCTTCCAAATGGGCCTTCCTTTTCAGCTGCTGGTTTCAGGTGGAGGAAAGTCTATGGAACAGGACTGCACAGGCTCTAGGGAAAGCAGGGACATCTTAAGGGTACAAAGGGATGTGGACAGCACTGTGTGTTCCCATTCCCCCCAGCCTTTAATTATCTGGCAGTGTTTTGGATAGCCACCAAAATATTTTTTAAAATACCATCAAGTGGTAATGTATCTGTTTTCAATTATTAGACAGCAGCAGCAGCAATGAATGGTAGGGGCATCTTTCTCTTCTTTACTCTAAATTGGCTATTTTCCTTTCTAATTCAAGGCCTACCAAAATCTTCCCCCCTCCTCCCAGAACAAATTCACTAAATGATTTTGCCCAGATTCCCAATATCCTGGGCTGAGTGCCTGTGAATGAGACATACCTGCTGGTTAAAGCTGGGTACAGCCATCTGCTTAGGTGGGGTGCCTATTGGGACCGCTCTGACAGGAGGGCTCCCAATGACAGGAGAAGTTGAACGCCTCGGTAATGCCCGCTCAGAAAGGTCCCGCTCCTCTTCCGGGCCCTGTGGGGGTCTCTGAGGCAAGGCATATTCTAACACAGACACTGTGGGCATTTCCTGATTGAAAAAAGAGTCATTAGAAAATTGGACATATAAGTGCTTTAGCAATTTTAGAAATACTAAAACATTTTCAGATAATATGACCTGAATCAGTGGCACAGTTACCGTGGTGAATGGTCAAACTGAATTTAAGTGGCAAAAAAGGAATACTCCAAACTGGGGCAACAAAAGTTATCCTAGACTAGGCTTTTTCAGTCACTACTGTACCTCACATTTCAATATGCCTTAACAAATATTTGCTGAACTGAGTATTAAGCACTCAACATATCGATTGTGCAAATCACTGGGGATACTGAGTTTCTCAAGGGACTTCCATTCTGCTAAAATCATGATATATTTCACAATGGTAAACTGAAAGCACACTCTGGGTTATTAACGTAATTAACACATTACCTGAGCAAGAAGTGGTCCTCGTATGCGTCTCAGAACGGCAGAGCCATCCCAAATGCTAGAATTGAGACCTCCAGGCTGGTGGTGCAAAAAAGGGAAAAGAGATGAACAACTATTGGAACTCTGGAACAGTTTGAATTCTCTGGTTGCTTTATTCACCCGAATGAGGATATACAGAGTTCAACAATCTGAGAAAACACATTTCACTATTCACCACTTGGCCTTATATGAAGGCCTATTACTACTAAAAGCCTTTATTCACTCTTAGAAACAAGTTTATTATGAGCTGTAGCACAGTAAAAAGTTGCAAAGCTTAAGACATTATTCAATGATTGCCTGGGTGGAGATCCCAGGAAGGGTCCACCTTCGAAGTCCTTCTAAGAGTCTGGGGATCCACTCACCTGCACAACAGGCCTGGTCTGCAGTGCCCTCATGATAGCTGGGTCCTCCAGTTCATTGTCAATCACCATTTTACTGAGTCTTTCGGCCAGGTTTTCTTCATGGTCTCCCAGCAGGTCCATCTCATCAGTGCTCCCATTGCCCGTCTGTGCGACTGCCACCACTGGCTTCTCTTCCAATTCAGCCAGGCGCTCATGTGCTTCCTGCCAATCATCATCTACAAGAAAACCACAAAGATGAAATATGGCTAATAAAGGCATTTTTGTTATAGATCACTAGCTAACTGAGGTTTATCAATTTATAAATTCTTGTCCTTGGACCTCTTTTTATATTCTCTCTTCCTTCAGAATTACCTCTACTTCTAGTTTCCACCATCACCTCTAAGGGGAAGAGTCCCAAAGGGATGTCTCCAGTCCTGACCTCTCTCTCTTTCAGCTATGTAACTTGAAGTTTCAACTAGTTTGTGGATGCTCCCACCAGGCTACTGCATTGACACCTCAGACTCAACATGTTTAAAGTGAAATTCATCTTTCTCCTAAAAGCTGCTCCCCTCTCCCCACAATTTATCATTATCTTTCCAATCACCCTAAAACGTCTGAACATCAAAATCCTCAAGGATTCTTCCCTCACCCTTGCTTTCCACCACACCCTTAATTAACTGCAAAGTTTCACATTCGGAAATATTCTATTTCTAAAATCTCTCACAGCCAGCCTCCTTTCTCTATTCTTAATGCCACCATCTTGGTTACAAGTTTCATTACTTTTTATATTTGTTATGAGGTATCCCAAGTTCCACAAACTGGTAATCCTGTATTTAACAGTTAATACCTTCTGGCTATTTAAAAGAGTGTCCTGCCCTTCTCCCACCTAGCTTCCACTAATACAGGAATGACCCTCAATCAGTCACAGTTGAGGGGGTGGTTTCCTATCAGAGATAGAGGCAGGACCCTCTTGAATCAATAAAATATACCACAATAAGGAAGATGATTGAGCTAACTTACTGGGGATCAGACTCCTTTCTAAACTGATTTCTGCATTACAGACTTCAACTTGCATGAGCTCTGCATCACCTCTAAGGAGGTGGTTCTAAAAAAAAAAAAAACAACAGTGTGTGTGATGTAGAATGATTAAAAGCAGACAAAGCTCCTCTAGATTTTTGGCCCGTAATCTTCCCCTTTCATTCTGTTGCCTTGTATGGCTGTTCTGAAAGGAGCAGGAGCCTGGAAACTTTGCTTTCACTTTTCCCTCCCTCCTCTCAGTAGTCAGCAGAACTCTGGGTCTCCTTCCTAGCCTTGCTTGCTGATCTAGGTCTGTTCTAATCTGAAGCTGAACTATGTAGCAGAACCCTGCTCTGTCTCCTTTTTCCTCTCTATTCCACTTTCCCTACCCCCCAACTCTGGTCCATATGGACAGAGTTCAGAAGGTCTAGGAGAGGTAACTTAGTGTCATTCTCTTAATCTACATGCACTAAGTGCCTACTACATACCAGATACTGTGTTAAGCGCTTGAATACAAAGACAAAAGCAAAACAAACACTCAGTGCTCCTTTTACTGGAATCATTATTTTTTCTGTTTAAGACTAGGGTTAAGAACTGTAAGTTTTATTATACAGAATTTATAATGGATAAGTTTCTATGTTGTTGAGCTAAGGATTCCCAACAGCCTATGGATCATGTGCTTGTTAGAATATAAATTCCCTGAAAGTAAGAATTCTTTATATTTGTACTCTGAGTTCCCAGAACATTACCTGGTACACAGAAGGTGCTTAATAAATGCTTACTGATTGTACTTTAGTGCATACTAGATCAACATGATCATTACTGAACAAATATACAGTACATATCCTGACTAAATCCATTAAATACTTCTCTTTTGGGAGCAACACATAGTTATTTTGTGGGTTCTGCCTTGCTAGTGTACTAAGTTCAAAGTCTCAAATATCCCAGAAGTCCTAGAACCTGCATAGACTTAGGGCTAAAGGAGATAATAACTTGTGCAAATTGGATATTTGTTACAAGTTAATTACTACTGTTAGATTAATCTCTAGCAAAACCTCTGATCATGAACCTTCACATCTCAAATACCTTTGAAGATCCCCTTCACCAACTAAATAAAGCTCAGTCTTTCACTTTAGGCTCACCATGATTTAGGTGGTCACAATGAATCTTTCTATTCTTACAGAATACTCCCAATTATACATTCGACCCTCTAACCAAATTGCTACTTCCTAATTTGGAAGCCTGCTCTGAAATTCTTTACTTGTGGGTTTTACTCATGGTATTCTCTCTGACTGGCATGCTCCTTAATCCTGTTGGCTTGTTCAATTCTTAGCTATGTCCTTGATCCTCCCAGCCAGAAAAATGTGTCCCTATCTCTTCCAGCACTTTATATTTCTCAATAAACACACTTAAAAATCAGTTATTTGTACATGTATTCTTTATTCTACTAACTCCAGGAAGACAGAGATCTTACCCCTTTTTTTCACCTCCCTCCCTCTCCTTTAACCCAGGAATTTATTGATGGTGTTCATGTTAATCTAAAGTATACCTCTGTGAATTAGGTACAAAAAAGATGGTATTTTTGTTTTAAAAGGAGAAAAAAAGTGGAACAAAAGTCACTGCCCATTTCAAGAACAGATCAGAGCTCAGATAAAGTCTTGCTTAAATGTAATATCCTGTCTAGCACATCACTGGCATTTATGGAACTGATTTTAAGGCATCTTAAAAAACTGATACTGAGACTTGCTTGTGTTCATACCACTCATGGGTCTTGCTCAAACATGACTCAAACAACAAGCTTCCCCAGAAATATTAAACTAGCACTGCACTAGCACTGTTGATGTCTGGAGTACTCATGTTCATGTCCTCCCCTCACCTCCCAACTCTGCCTCTTCCTTTTTATTCCTACAGAATACGTTCGTCCAGCTTCTGCTTACCTGCTGTTCCTTGGGGATGCTTTTTCCCTTCACAGATTGTAACATCACTTTTACTCTCAATCTGTGACAGTTTTGCCAAGACACCTCTTCTTATTGTTACCACCATGCTGTCCTGGTGTCTTAGGGCCTCACTCTTGTGATGAGTAGAGCTGATCACCACACATTTCAGCTTTCCTAAACCACACTTCTTTCCTGCTTCCAAAGCTACTTTACTATAACCAATTCATTCCTACATCTATGAGAAATACTATTCTCAGATCAAGCTCAATCTCATTCACTGAAGAGATCCCAAAATCTCTACTTCTCTGAAACTTGATATGGAACTAAAAGAAATAGCATTCTCTTCCTAACTCCATTCCATTTAAATATACAATTCTTTATCCATTCACAGTATACAATAATGTTCCTCTTTGGTTGTATACATTACATATTTTGTGTTAAACTTGTGGATAAATTGCTTGTAGGTTTTCTGGACAGGTTATGTATCAATGTTGTCTCTCTTAGGCAACATATGGCAAGAGATCAAGGACAAATGTCTAACTCTATACTTGATATTATGTAGCACCATACAGAATAACATTTAAGGCCCTCCATTTTATAGATGAGGAATCTTAGAGCAACAAATGTTAAGAAAGTCACTGAGGAAAAAAAGTAGGGACAAAACTAGAACCCAGGTTCTAATTCATAATCCAGCAATCTTTTCACTCAACCATGTACAGATAAGTGTAAACTCTTTATATTTGGGGAGTGGTGTTCAATTCTACACGTCACATTTTAGGAAGCACAACGATGAGCTGTAAAGTGTCTCACCAGAGAGTAAAGGGCCTTGAGATCACACCAAACAATGACTAGAAGACAGGCTTGTTTAGCCAGGGCAAGTCAAGGCTTAGAGGAGTCAAATATTTAGAGGGTTATCAGGTGAAAAAAAAGATTGTCTTCATTCTATTTTGCCCCAGAGAGAAACACTTTGAAGGGGAAAATTCAGGCTTGCCATAAGGCCTGCGCTTTCCCTCCTTGGATGCCATCAAGCACAGGCTGGATCATCACTTGTTGAATAGTTGTACAGTTCTTGTTCAGGCAGTCTGGATTGCATGGTCTGTGAAGTTCCTTCCAACTCTGAATTTCTGTGATATAGCAAGACTCTAGCTTGTTTGACTTTTATTTTCTTTTTTTGCCTTTTCTTAAAGCACTGAGGCCCAATATAAAATTAAATATTACAAACAAGCAAAATAAATGCTTATATTCATCACCTTCATGGCAAACCAATGCACCCTGGAATGGGATAAATAATTTCCCATACCTTGTAACTATGGGAAAACTACATTTGACAACATTCCTAGGAAGCATTGTAGCTTTGGAAACATTAATTAGGAAACAAAGGATCTTCTCTAACCCTGAAATAATGGTTTATTCTGGTACCAAAGATGGCAGATCTAGAAAAGACATACCAAATGTGTTTACAGAAGCATTAAGATTTGTGGGTGCTTTCCCAGACATACTGATTTCCTTGCTTGTTCAACAACTATTTATTGGAATAAATGGTCCATTAAAAATTTTCGTTTCTATATAAAAAAAATCTTCCTTTCTATATAAAAAAATCTAAAGTCACCTACAAATTCCAATAGTTTTTCATGGCACTAACATACTATGTTTGGGCTGTAATATCTACAGAAAAGAAAACATTTGTGACACAGATGGTTGGGTAAATAATGAGTTATTTCAAGCCATGCTTCCTTCAGTGCAAAGGTTACCACTGCACATTTTCTTACTTGCCACTTCCCCTACTAAGATCCTACTTATTCTATATGATTAAAAACAAAGAAAGAAAGCAGAAAGAGCAACCTTTTCAAACTGTTAGTTTGTAATATCAGAGGACTGATGATAAAGCATGCTACCTAACTCCATTTCAAGGCATGGACTGAAATATGTCTCTGGACATGGTGATACAGGAATTTTTTTTTTGCTTGACAATGTGTATTTGTTACAAGGCTTTGTTCTTTTCTTTTCTGCCCCCTGTCAGGGGGTGTAGTTGGATGAGAGCTAAAATAAAATTTTCTAAATTGAAAAGAAGAATAAAATCACTGGTTTGGTAATTCCTCTGGTCAAGAAGTTCTATTTTTAAAGTTAGACATTTAATCTTGAATCAAAGAGGCATGTTTGCATAGTATACCATAATCTTATCATTTTCATTCTTTTTTCAATAAATGTATAAGGTCACTTGGAAACAGTGTGTGGCATTTTGAGTTCCAGTGTACTCACTGTGAGGCAACACTTTACTCTCTGTACTTTTCACATGACCTAAAGAATGCAGTTACTCAGATACGAAAAAGTTTGACCTCAATCCATGTAGGTCACAAGTGCCATTGAAAGTCATGAAGAAAACAAGAGGTGTGATGGGGGAGGAGAAGGGGGAAGAAAAAAAGGAGAAGGAAAAAGGAGGAGGAAGAGAAAGGAGAAAGAGGAGGCAGCGGTGGTGATTTGTACACTTGGCCATTTAAATCAAGACCTGTTTCCTTTCAACCAAAAAATACTGACATTAAGACCAAACTCTCAGATTCTTAGCTGCTTTTGGATTTAGACAATCCCACCAGCCAAACTGGTGGTAAATTCAGGTGGCCTTGAGGACAACCCTGAAAGATCAAGGAGCATTAAAGGACAAGAGCAAGAGAGATGATCAAGGAGTAATGAAGACTTAATTTGGGACCAATCACAGTTCCTAAGAAAGACAGAGTATTATGTTAGAAGGTATATAGAAGAAATACTGACGTTCAACAAAGTAAAGATGACAAGCAAGCAGCTCCTTCTTTCAGTTTGTTTGGTGCACAAGTTTTGCCTTGTTAAAATTTTACTTCCAAGTTTACTACTCTAAGATAACATAAAAACTTAACTTATACAGAGCAGAATCACATATTTTCTTAAGGAAGTCTGATACTTAGTACCACTAACCCATAGTTACTAACACTGCCAGGCTGATTCAATCAAAAAGCTGAGTCTCTGAACATATAACAGTTATACGAAGCAGGCTAAAGGTGCTCATTAATATAATTGTAATTACTGGTATTTACATGGTGTTGCTTATAATTATTGAAGAGAGGTAGCATGTATGTGTGTGTGTGTGTGTGTGTGTGTGTGTGTGTGTGTGTGTGAACTCCACTCTCTTACTACAAGATTTTCTCAAAAGAAAATCACTACCTTGAAAAAAGTTTGAAAGTTTGTTGACTGCAAAATTCTTCTTAGTCATGCTTCCTCTCAAGGTCAGCAAGTAACCTCACAGGAAATTATTTTAACTCTTTTATTTTCTGCATTCTGTTCTTCGTAGTTTTTCAACACCAATATGTATTAGCACTCTCACTTTTCGAGGGAACATACTCTAAGTAAATTACTTTGCCCAGAGTAAACTGAAAGTTACTCAGAGGGCAAAGATCATTCTTTCCATGGTAGCAGGTTTAAGACTGAGCCATAATAATGCAATATCCATGAACCAATTCAGTCAAAGTTTACTTTAACATTGAAGACTCTGTGAAAGGGGGAAAATAGAACATGCTCTTTGTGGATAAAAATGGATCTAGATGTTAGTGCTCAGTTATTTTGTGCTATGTTGTTACATTAGCTGTCTATGAATGCTATTGTCCTAAAGATAAGACAAAATGATAGCTCTCTGCCCCATGACTCTATCCCACAACTTATCCTTTCACCCTGGTACCAGTAGTCTCCAATACCTTGGAGCATGGCATCTTTTTGGCTTGTCTTCATAGCCAAGGACACAGTCCAGAAGGCCTTTGAGCCCTTTCTCTTACAATTCTGGCTGGTACCTAGAATAGCGCTCTGTTTCTTCTAGTGATAGTTCCTCAGTTCTCTATGGAATTCTACAGAACTCAATTCCCAGACTTATATTCTTTATCAGTTTTTCCCCTCTGTCTTCATCTCAGCTGAATATATAATAAAATTTAAAAGCTGCAGAAAAATCTTTAAGCATCTTCTAAGGCCTTCCTTTCTCTCATTTGTCAGCCTCAGCCTCATCCACTACTATTTATTTTCTACTCTTTCCTCACTGCTCATGTGTATATATTTGATTCCTACTACACTTTATCTGGATTATTCATGTGCACAAATGCCTCAACTCTAAATTCCTATACATATTTTCACATCCTGTCTCTAGTGTTACACTTTTTCTCTACCCGCGTCATTATTGTCATCCTTCTTAATTGAAGGATAAGTTAACTGCTTTTCAACTCTAAGAGGGGAAGCCCAAAAGAGCTTCATGGCCCATTGACTACCTAATTATTTCAAAATCCAGTTCAAAATTGGAATTAGTTTTTCTACTTGTTACAGGGTCTCTACTTCTTTCTGAAAGTCATAAAAATAAATGCTGTTTTCATGGTAACATCAAGCTTTAGACACAGAGACCCAAAATAGAGATGTTAAGTTTGTGACTTCTATCCAGCATGGAAGAGGTGCCAGAATGCTTAGAATGTGAGGTGACACCTACCCACTGCACCTGCTCCAAATGTGTCATCATTGAATTGATCAATATCTTCATCTTCTTCTCCCAGAGCCTGAAAAGCATCATCATCTTCATCCAGAGGACAATCTTCTAGGGACTAAAGGGGCAAGAGACAGGGTTAAGGTATTCAACAAGCCCACACACCCCTATTTCATTGTCAGCTCTGAAAAGACCACCTTGAACTATCTTCCCTGTGGAAGAATGTAGTCCATTAACTTTCCTGATGACTGTGGTCTGTCTTCTACACAACCTTATCTAACAGGAGACACTGGTTCCAAAGGTGAATTTGCCTTCAGGATAGTGTTCTCTCAGTCGCTAGCCTATTTCTCCTTTTCTTCCCAGGGTTTCATTTCTCTTATCAGAAATCTTGGTTTTGTTGATATATTTTTTCACACTATTGACACTTTCCAACATCCCAAACCCATTACACTAAGGTCCATACCTGCCAAGCATATTCTCTGAAAACAGCTCAGCTAAATGACCTAATAGCTCCACTGCCATTGACAATGTGTCACCTTTTGTTAGCAGAAAGGATGACTATGTGCTTGGATAGTCTAGTACCAGCATTGTCTGTGGCACTGTTGCCTTTAGTTACATTTTTGTACATGCCTATATTTATAATGCGTATAATATTTTCTTGACTGCATCATTTCACATGATTCATCAGAAATCTAGTAAAGGGATTTCTTCTTAAATCTCAACTGCTACAAATATGTCAGAACTGAAACTAATTCTTAACTTCCTTATCTGTTTGAAGTAGTAAAAGGAATTGAAAGTTAATTATATTACATTTCTGGCTCTGAGTTTTAGGTATTTTCCCCTATAAACTGATTTCCCACCATGCTCATCTCTTTCTCAATCTATCACTCCTTTCTTTTAAATATTTCCCAACATTCTCTCACCCCTAACTTGGGAAATAAAAAGAAATGCCTCTATAGCAAATCTTCAGACTCACAATTCACTCCATTTTCTAACAAAGCACATCTTGATAAATCATGTCCATGGCCTTGCACAAACACAATTGCATGGCATATGAATTTTTTCCCCTACTTTGTTGTTCTCTGTTAATTATTTCATTCTGCTTTTTTAAAAAATGACAACAGCCAACTTATTCCCACCCTTTATTTCCACAGTCATCAAAAGTCCATCAGAAGTTAGTGCCGTTTGGGAAACCTGATGTCAAGGCTCCATGGAGACTTCTTATTAATTCTAGTGGGGTGAATGAACCAGAGGTTTAGCACTATGCCCTGTGACTCAGTTCTCTAAGCTAGCTCGTGCAGTGGACAGAGTTCTGGACTTGGAGTCAGTTAAGACTTGACTTCAAAATCTGTCTCACACCCTTACTAACACTGTGATCCCAGACAAATCATTTAATCTCTTCCTGTGAGTTTCCTCATGTGTAAAATGGAATTATAATAGCACCTACCTCCCAGGGTTGTCATGGGGATCAAATGAGATATTTGTAAAGTACTTTGCAAACCTTAAAGCATTATATAAATGCAAAGTGTTATTACTATTACTACTAATTATCATTAGAATCACAGAACACAGAGATGTTCAAGAAGCTGAGGAATGTAAGGGAAAGAGGCTCTATATTTCCCTATTTTAAAGATGAGGGAGGCAATGTGGTACAGTGGAAAGAATGACAGTCTTAGAGTCTAAGGACGTGGGACCTGAATTCCAACTCTGCCTTTTTACTACTGATGGGTTTTTTGTGCAAGTCAATTAACTTCTTTGGGCCTCAGTTTCCACATCTGTAAAATGAGGGAGTTTAGAATAGATGATCTGAAGTCCCTTCCTGCTCTAGATATATGAGCTTATGATCGCTTTGCTTAAAGTCACCAGGTTAGGAATCACAGAATTTTACAACTGGATATAGAAGGAAACTGAGGCCTACCAAGTCTATTTTCTGTGTAAATAAAGTCTTCCCTCCTCACATGAACCTCTCAGAATTTCCACCCTCCTTCAAAGCTCATCTCAAGTTTAACCTCATTCATATATTTCCTGATCCTTCCCACCACTATCAGAAATTACTACATGTGTGTATTTGCACTTAAGCTCAAGGGCAGCGGATGTTTAATTTTTACTTTTGTATCTCCAGAGAACAGCACATAGGCTCAAGTCTAGAGCTGGAAGGGGCATCAAAGGCTTTTTCAACCTCCTCATGTCACTGATGGGGAAAATAACACTCCAAGAAAAGAAAAGGCCTGCCCAATGTCACACAAAATAGGGTCCTCTGTTTCCTGAGTCAATGCTCTTCCCAATAGCAGGAATTTAATAAAAGCTTGTTGAATGTATGAAAGGTGAGAAAGGAAACCTGAATTCAAATCCAACTCTGCCATCACTTAGCACCTAAGTCACCTAACCTCTCCAGGCCTCAGTTTCTTCCCTTGTAAAATAAGATGTGTAGATGTTCCTTAAAGCTCTTTCTAGTGCTTGATTCCACTCTTGTGCCCAAGTTGCAATTAAGTAGCAAGATTCAAATCCCCTTCTAACTTCAAGACCAGGGCTCTTCCCACAATGTCAAAAAAAGCAAGTCTGGGCTGTCTCTTTACTGAAGGAGATGAACACGCACCCCACCTCCCCACCTCCCCACCTCCTGGGGGATCTCAGGTTCCTTCTTTATCCCACAAAAGTCCTGGAGAAAGCTCCCTGCTCCGAATTTCAGGGCAAGGTAGGCTTGGTCTAGGTAGCTCCTGCCCGAAACCTAAGGGAGGGATTAAAGTCAAAAAGCAAACCTTTCTCCTTTCTCTCTAAGGACAGCAGCAGCAGCAGCGGCAATAGAAACACACCCCAAGCTCCAAGCCAAAGGCAGCCTGCACCTAAGAGGCTCGCAGACAAGCTTCCCCTAGAGGCATCATCGGTGCCTTCCAGCAAGAGGGCGGCTCCGGCCTTTGTGAGCTGGGTCAAGGTTATGACCGCCCCAGACCTCGGCCTCTGGGTAGCCAGGTCGAGGCCCGGAGGCAGGCGCTGTTCTCGGTCATCCCCCTCCCCCCGGGCCTGCTGCACCTCCAGCACCGACCCCCTGGGGCTCCTCCGAGAGGTGGGGAGCCCGGGAAGCGGCAGGCCCTCATCTCGGCCCCACCCCAGGCTCAGGAGAGAACTCCGCCAAGTGGAAAGGAAGCCCCAAGACCCCGAGGGCGTCCCCAAGATGCAGAGACTCCCCCAAAGTTACAGACGGGCCCCCGAGGCCCCGGGGGAGCTCCCCAAGGCTACAGTGGGACTCCCTTAAAGTTGCAGAGGGAGCCCCTCATGGTCCAAGGGGAGCCCCCGAAGTCTATAGAGGAAGACCCCTCCCCTAGGCCCCAGGGCAGCCTCCCCGACCCCCGGTCTCCGGTGGGCAGCGGCTCCCGGCCCGGGCGTCGCTCGGTAGGTGTAACGGGAGTAACGGGCCCAGCTTCTCCCGCTCCCCCGACTCACTCCTCCCGGGGAGGGGGTCCCCCCTTCCCTCTGTCCCCCTCCCCCCTTTTCCCGGGGGGCCACTTCCGGTGGCCCGCGCTCACCTCGTAGCGAAACATCGTCGGGGGGGAGGGGGAAGGGAGAAGGGGGGGAGGAGGCGGAGCGGGAGGGGGATGGGGGAGGGAGGCGTGGGGAGGGGGGGAGACGCGTCCGACGCCCCGGGCTCCTCCGCGCGCGCCCGCCACTCCTCCGGCGGCTCGCGACCCCTAGCCGCCGCCGTACGCCTCTTGCGTGCCAGCGTGCGAAGGGGCGTGCGCAGGCGCGCTGCACCGTACCGCGGGGAATCCGAGGGCAAGGGGAGAGGAAGGGCCCTTCCCTGCTCGTGCGGCTGCGCGGGGACTTATCTGACGCTCGTTAGTCATTTGAGGACAGCGGCAAATAAGTCCCAGAGCTCAGTTCTGCCCCTGCGCGCGGCTGACCCCACCCCCGGCTGGCCTCGGGCTGTGTTCCCTGGTACTGGCGCTGGCTCCACGTCTGGGGCGTGGCGGGCACTCGGGTCACGAGGCATCTGTCCGCGGGGGAAGTCCTTGTGATTATCACCAGATAGTGGCCCGAGGGGCCGACTTGGAGGCCAGCATTCTTGCCCCCTTGACCTTGAGAGTCCTCGCCGGCCTCGGCCTGCCGGCGTCCGGGCCCGTAGACCCCCACACCCCATTCCTCCTCTCCCTAGCCCCGCCGCCCCTTCCATGAACGTTGTGTCAATCCATCAACAAACCCTGAGGCCCGCAGGTGTGACGGAGCCCGCGCTCTGGGCTGGGGACTGCCCCGAGGCTCGAGGACAACTCCCCCCGCCCTCGACTGCTTTACTTTCTAGCCCGTCCTAGGAAACGTCCGCGCGCTGAAGACCCCAAATTTACCGGAGAGTCACTAAATGGAGCAGGCGGGGTCCCGCCGTCCAACACCCTGCCCGCCCCTCGCCCCGGGCTTTCCCGCTTTGAACCGCGGCGAGGGTGGAGGTGGGGTGGGGGAGGTCATTGGCTTCTACTAGTCCGGGACTTCAGAGATCCAGGATTCCCGGGGCGGCTGCTCCCGGCGCCCACAGTGCCCACCGCGCGGGCAGGGAAGGGGCGGGGCGGTGCCCGTCTCATTCATTAAGCTCCTGGGGCGCCGCAGCACTTTGCCCTTTTTGGGGTCCTCAGAACTTAGCACAGGGCCTGACACACCGGGGCAGTTTAATAAATGCTTCCTCCCAACCGCGCTCCCTCCCTTCCTCTTTTCCTTCTTTTCTTTTTTCTCCTTCCTTCCTTCCTTCCTTCCTTCCTTCCTTCCTTCCTTCCTTCCTTCCTTCCTTCCTTCCTTCCCAGCCTCCCTCTCCTCCCCTCTTCTCTCCTACCCTCCCTTTCTCCCTTCTTTCTTCCCTTCCTCTCTTCCACCTTCCCTCCCTCTCTTCTGTTTTCACTTTAGGAGCAGGTAAGGCGCATAGATCACTAGATTTCTCAATGCTACATGATAACTGCATCAGAAAAGGTGTAAGATGACTGTTTTTCTGGCGCTAATAACAATTGCTAGCATTTATCTAGTGCTTTTAAAGTTTGCCAGTAATGTGCTCAGAGTCACACAGCAATGTGAGTGACACAGCTGGGACTAGCACCCAGCCCTCATGACTCTCAAGTCAGACCTCCTCCCACCGTACTGTGCTTCCAATGTATACGTATGTACTTGTGTGTATATATGTATCATTTGCTGACCTTGGTCAATGGGTCTATTTGTAAAAGGAGGGGGTTGTGGTACCAGATATCTAAGGTCCTTCCATCTCTAAATCCTATGGTTTTTTTGGCATGAAGGTTACCTCCTTGCTCTGCAGACTGTGCCAAGAATCTTAACGCCAGTCTGTATTTTAATAGTTTAAACTTCGATAAGACTTTTGGGACACAATATATAGATCTGGGGGCAACTAGGTAACACAGTAGATAGAATGCCTGGCCTGCAGGCAGGAAGATCTAAGTTCAAACCCAGCCTCAGACACTTACTAGCTGTGTGACCGTGGACAGGTCATTTAACCCTGTTTGTCTCAGTTTCCTCATCCATCAAATGAGCTGGAGAAGAAAATGGAGGACTGATGAGTTCAGGTTGCACCCCAAGAATCACCTGAAATGATGAGGAGTAGCTGTGTGGGTCCTATTGCCTTGAAAGAGTTCACTCAGTGTCCAAGTTAAAGAAATGCATTTATTGGGGTGATACTGTCAAACTCAGGGGAGGCAGAGCATAGGTGGCAAGTCCTACTCACCTAAGGTAGCAGAGCGGCCCTGCTCTTCATAGGAGGCAAAAGTGGTTATTGGGATTCGGTGTCTGGTTTAAGTATAATTTTATGGAATAGAGGAAAAGAGGACAAGGGAATGGGAGGAGCAAGCCATGCTCCAAAATGCCTGGGATATCAGATAGGCCTGAGGTGCTTTATCATACAGATAAGCAAAGACAATAGAGGAGGGAAAGGGAAGAGTTGTTCTGGAATTGGGGGTGCTTTGTGAAAGCACACAGGTAAATCCGTGGTGAGGGGCTTCAATGCCTAGTTTTCTTTGATCACTTTTTGGTCGATCGTACCCTGCATTTTATTTCATATCTCATATCCTGCATCCTGCTTGCTCCATCTACTTCTAGTACTCTTCTGCCTCATCAAAACCACTCCAGTATCCTTGCCAAGAAAGCTCCAAATGAAGTCACAAAGAGTCAGGCACAATTGAACAATATATAATTCTATATAGATCTGCAGACCATAGATCTCTATATCAATTTTCCTATATATGAACACTCATATAATATATACATACATATATAATAATTTTATATAGATATAATACACAAATGCATACATATGTGTATGCATACAAACCTGTTTGCGTGCTTCATTTTGTGCACTTAATTCTGTGCCTATAATTTCTAAAGTGTCCATTCAGCCTATATGCAACGTTCCCCTCCCATACCTCCTCACACATAGAATCATAGAATTTAAGTTGGATGCTTCACAGGAGCCAGCTAATCCAACATGGAAGGATCATAGGATCAAAGATTTCAAGCTAGGAGAGATCTGAGAGGCCACTGTGTCCACCTCACCTTCAGGTGAGGAAACCTAAACACAGATCAATCAACCCTCCTAGGATCACAGAGCCACTAAATGTCTGATGCAGGACCTGTACTCAGGTCCTCTCAGTTCCAAGTCTCATGCCCTATCCATTAAACCATTTTGCTTCTTGAAAAGTCCACTCTACTGTTCCTGAAAAGCCTTTGGTGAAAATATCTGATGAGAGGGAACTAAACACGTCCCAAGGAGGTAACTCATTTCACTTGGGGCCAACTGTTCTTGTTAGGACATTTTTCCTGACATTCCCTCAATTGACCACTGGCCCTTGCTCCTTATTCTGTTCTCTGGGCCCCAAACTGATCAAGTCTAATTGCTCTTCAAATGATTCTAAAGCCAATTCACAATCCTGAACAGTTCTGAAGGCAATTCTAGGATGGTCTAGCCTAAGTCTCTTAGTCTTCTCCATAAGAAGAACATGACACATTCTATCTAATGCTTTGTTAAAATCTAACAACTTTACCCACAGCCTTCCCTTGGTATCAGATGTTAAGTGGCCTTATCAAAAAAATAAAGAAGGAAATAATCGAAGTCATCCTAATGAAGTCATGCTGGCGCTTTGTAATAACTGCTTCCCTTTCTGGATGTTTGCTACCTCCCTTATGGCATCTAACTCCAACCTCCATTCAACCTCTACCCTTGTCATTCAATTTCATTCAACAAGAATGTTGCAAACACTATACCCAAGTACTGTGCTAGGGTTACAAAAAAATGAAACAGTTCCTTAGATTTTCTCATGAGAAACAATGTACCTAATACATAAGCTACACAAACTATCTACAAAGTAAATACAAGATTTTTTTTTCCCACAGGATAAACATACTTGTTTATACTAGGTACTGCTACAGGGAGGGAAGGAATCAAGAAAGGTTTCATGAAGGAGGTGGCACTTTGTCCTTCATTGCTGAAGAAGACCATGCCATCAGAGAAATAATGACATGACTTGCACTTGACTTTGTTTGGAGTGAGGGAGGGCTGTGCAGGTCACCAGCCTCACTTCTCCTCCACAGCCATCTGAATCCAGTGACCAGATATTCATCAGGATGACTGGAGATGTCCCAGGATGCAGTCAAAGGGCCACACTTGAGGACCAAGAGGGCCACATGTGACCTTGAAGGTACGGATTCCCCACCCCTCATCAATTCATCATATGCATGTATATGTATGTGTGTGTATGTGTGCGTAGTTTGCACATAGTTGTTTGCATGTTATGTCCCCTGTTAAAATGAGAACTCCTTGAGAGCTGGGACTGTTGTTGCCTTTTTTAGTAGCCTCTGGGATTCTTGGTACATAGTAAGTGCTTAATCAATGCTTGTTGACTTGTTGAAGTAAACAAAGATTTCTAAGAGGCAGAGGAGAGGTGAGGGGGAATTCAGGCAGGGGGTACCAGTCATGCAAAAGCATGGAGGTAGGGGATGGAATAAATGTAGTGAGTTCCCCATTATTGAGTATATATAGACAGAGGCTGAATGGCTATGTTATGTCAATGTTGTAAAAGTGTTTCCTGTTCAAGGACCAGTGAGACGAGATGTCCTTTAATCACTACCATATAACTTAGATACTTTTTCCCTCCCTCTTCCTCCTACCTCCCCCCTCCCTCTTTTAGGAGGCATACAATTTTACATAGGTTGTACACATACATTCCTATTAAATACATTTTCACCATAGTTATGTTGCATAGAAAAATTATGAATGGGAGAAATCATATAACAAACCAAAACGTAATACAAAAGAAAATGCTCTGCTACATTCTGCAACTGAATTCCATAGTTCTTTCTCTGGATGTGGAAGATATTTTGCCTTAAAAGATCATTGGGAATTTTTTAAGTCCTTGCATTGCACTGAAGTTCTAAGTCTACCAGAAAAAATCTTTGTACACTCTGGTTGTTATACAAAGTTCTCCTGGTTCTGCTCCTTTCATTCAGCATCAGATCATGTAAGTCTTTCCAGGCTTCTCTGAAGTCTTCCTGTTCATCATTTCTTGTGGCACAATAGTATTCCATGACATTCATATACCACAATTTATTCAGCCATTCCCCAATTGATGGGCATCCCCTTGATTTCCAGTTTTTGGCCACCATGAAGAGTGTTGCTATAAATATTTTTGTACATGTGAGCCCCTTTCTCATTTTTATGATCTCTTCAGGATATAGTCCTAGAAGCAGTATTGCTGGGTCAAAGGGTATGCACATTTTTTTTGTAGTTCTTTGGGCATAGTTTCAAATTGCTCTCTAGAATGGTTGGATCAGCAATGAATTAGTGTTCCAGCTCTCCCACATCTTCCCCAACATTTACCATCATCCTGTTTTGTCATGTTAGCCAATCTGATAGGTGTGATGTGGTATCTCAGAGTTTTGATTTGCATCTCTCTAATCAATATGATTTAGTGCATTTTTTCATATGACTATAGATAGCTTTAATTTCTTCCTCTGAAAACTGCCTTTTCACATCCTTTGACCATTTATTCATTAAGGAATGACTTGTGTTCTTGTACATTTGACTCAGTTCTCTATATGTTTAAGAAATGAGGCCTTTATCAAAGGTACTAGTTGCAAAAATTCTTTCCCAGTTTTCTGCTTCCCTTCTAATCTTGGGAGCATTGGGTTTGGTTGTGGAAAAACTTATCAATTTAATGTAATCAAAATTATCCATTTTGTACTTCATAATGCTTTCTGTCTCATTTAGTCAAAAATTCTTCCCTTCTCCATAAATCTGATAAATACACTATTCTTTACTCCACTAATTTGTTTATGGTATCAATCTTTATACGTAGATCATGTACCCATTTGGACTTTATTTTTGTATATGGTCTCAGGCATTAGTCTATGTTAAGTTTCTGCCACACTGTTATCTAGTTTTCCCAGCAATTTTTGTCAAGCAGTGAGTCCTTATCCCAGAAGCTAGGGTCCTTGGGTTTATCAAACAGTAGATTGCTACATTCATTGACTACTGTGTCTTGAATACCTAACCTATTCCACTGGTCTACCCTTCTGTTTCTTAGCCAGTGCCAAGTGGTTTTGATCGTTGCTGCTTTATAAAATAATTGGAAATCTGGTAGAGCTGGGCCACCTTCCCTAGCATTTCTTTTTATTAGTCCCCTTGATATTCTGAACCTTTTGTTCTTCCAGATGAATTTTGATATTATTTTTTCCAGCTCTAGAAAATAATTATCTGATGGTTTGATTGGTATGGCATAGTGTGAATATTTTCACCACTGACATGGTCAAACTACAGATCAGGGTCTGACTTATTATTTTGCTGATTATCACTCTAGATTTAAGGAAATAATGGATAGAATGTTAATACAGATTAAACTTAAAAGTGTGTCCTGTGAACTTTGTTATTGTTGGAGAGCTGGTTGACATTTATCAGTATAGTCCTGAGGGTAGACCTAGAGAATTTGAGGGAGAACATAGAGAAAAACCACACTGAGGGAGAAAACATTGATGAGTTTATGAGTCAAAAATAGTGCCTACATCAGTGAGATCACAAGTCCATCTAGGTTTGGAAGCACTGAAATAAAGATTAGACAATCATTACTAATTAGAAAGAATCTATGCTAATCATTGATGTCCTAAAGAGTTTATTTCAGGGGCAGAGCCAAGATGGCGGAGTAGAAACACACAAATACGCTAGCTCCGAACCCACAGCCCATGAAATATCTGTAGTAAAGAGCTGCCAATAAATTCGGGAACAGGAGAAGCCACATAACAGCAGAGCAGATAAGATTTCTGT
The DNA here is from genome assembly GCF_028372415.1 of Notamacropus eugenii. Lineage (NCBI taxonomy): Eukaryota > Metazoa > Chordata > Mammalia > Diprotodontia > Macropodidae > Notamacropus > Notamacropus eugenii. Next base: position 5,576,223 of record NC_092873.1, read on the forward strand.
TCCAGAGGGACCTGCAAACCTCTCGCAAAAGGTCCATCACACTGCGGACGCGGAGCCCAGCCCAGCCCTGCCGCGGCCACGGCACCGAGAGGAGCAGATCCGAGTGGACTTCAGGGACGGGATCTCCAGCGGCCGCGCAGGTCCCTCCACCCACAGGTGACGGAGGTCAGTGAGAAGGTCTCTTTGGTGGGTCGAGAGGGGAGTGGGGTGCCCCCATACTCAGGCCCCCTCGGGAGGCAACAGCGGAGGCGGAAGCAGCCCGGGGCTCCCCAAGCAGGCAGGGGCTCTGATCCATTGTTGAAGGTCTCCACATAAACCCCCTGAGGGAACTGAGCCCATGAGGTGGCCCTGCCCCCACCTGAGCACCTGAACATAATCTCACACTGAATAGCAGCCCTGCCCCCGCCCAAAGCCCTGAGGCTGGGAAGCAGCATTTGAGCCTCAGACCCCAAACGCTGGCTGGGAGGATCCGGAGGTAAGGTGGGTGTGAGGAGAATATTCAGAGCTCAAGTCACTGGCTGGCAAAAATGCCCATAAAAGGGAAAAAACCCAAGACTATAGAGGGTTACTTTCTTGGTGAGCAGGTTTCTCCTCCCCTCCCTTCTGATGAGGAAGAGTGGTGCTCACCATCAGGGGAAGACACGGAAGTCAGTGCTTCTACATCCCAGCCCACTCAATGGGATCAGTTCTGGGAAAAGGCCATAAAGAGCTCAAAAAATTTTCAAAATTATGTTAGAGAGGTGGAGGAAAAACTGGGAAGAGCAATAAAAGACTTGCAAGCAAAGTATGAACAACAGATCAGTTCCCTGCTAAAGGAGACCCAAAAAAATGCTGAAGAAAATAACACCCTGAAAAATACGCTAACTCAATTGGCAAAGGAGGTTCAAGAAGCCAATGAGGAGAAGAATGCTTTCAAAAGCAGAATTAGCCAAATGGAAAAGGAGATTCAAAAGCTCACTGAAGAAAATAGTTCTTTCAAAATTAGAATGGAACAGATGGAGGCTAATGACTTTATGAGAAACCAAGAAATCACAAAACAAAACCACAAGAATGAAAAAATGGAAGATCATGTGAAATATCTCATTGGAAAAACAACTGACCTGGAAAATAGATCCAGGAGAGACAATTTAAAAATTATGGGCCTACCTGAAAGCCATGATCAAAAAAAGAGCCTAGACATCATCTTTCATGAAATTATCAAGGAAAACTGCCCTGATATTCTAGAACCAGAGGGCAAAATAAATATTGAAAGAATCCACCGATCCCCTCCTGAAAGAGATCCAAAAAGAGAAACTCCTAGGAACATTGTGGCCAAATTTCAGAGTTCCCAGGTCAAGGAGAAAATATTGCAAGCAGCTAGAAAGAAACAATTCAAGTACTGTGGAAATACAATCAGGATAACACAAGATCTAGCAGCTTCTACATTAAGGGATCGAAGGGCATGGAATAGGATATTCCAGAAGTCAAAGGAACCAGGACTAAAACCAAGAATCACCTACCCAGCAAAACTGAGTATAATACTTCAGGGGAAAAATTGGTCTTTCAATGAAATAGAGGACTTTCAAGCATTCTTGATGAAAAGACCAGAGCTAAAAAGAAAATTTGACTTTCAAACACAAGAATGAAGAGAAACATGAAAAGGTAAACAACAAATAGAAGTCATAAGGGACATATAAAAGTTGAACTGTTTACATCCATACATGGAAAGACAATATTAGTAACTCTTGAAACTATTCAGTATCTGGGTACTTGGTGGGATTACACACACATAGATGCACACGCACACACTCATAGAGACAGAGTGTGCAGAGTGAATTGAATAGGATGGGATCATATCTTAAAAAAAAAATGAAATCAAGCAGTGAGAGAGAAATATATGGGAGGAGAAAGGGAGAAACGGATTGGGGCAAATTATCTCTCATAAAAGAGGCAAGCAAAAGATTTTTTTAGTTTGGGGAAAAAGAGGGGAGGTGAGAGAAAAACATGAAGTTTACTCTCATCACATTCCACTAAAGGAAGGAATAAAATGCACACTCATTTTGGTATGAAAACCTATCTTACAATACAGGAAGGTGGGAGACAAGGGGATAAACAGGGTGGGGGGGGACGATGGAAGGGAGGGCATGAGGAGGAGGGTACAATTTGAGGTTGACACTCATAGGGAGGGACAGGATCAAAAGAGAGAATAGAAGTAATTGGAAGCAGGATAGGATGGAGGGAAATATAATTAGTCTTATACAACACGACTATTATGGAAGTCATTTGCAAAACTACACAGATTTGGCCTATATTGAATTGCTTGCCTTCCAAAGGGAGGGGGAGGAGAGGGAGGGAGGAAAAGAAGTTGGAACTCAAAGTTTTAGGAATAACTGTCAAATACTGTTCTTGCCACTAGGAAATAAGAAATATAGGTAAAGGGGTATAGAAAGTTATTTGGCACAACAGGACAGAGGAGAGGATGGAGACAAGGGCAGAGAGGAATGATGGAGGAGAGAGTGGAGTAGTGATGGGGGCAATTGGAATGCTCAGTGTTTTGGGTTGGGGGGAGGGGACAAGGGGGGAGAAAATTTGGAGCCCAAAAATTCTGTGAAAATGAATGTTAAAAGTGAAATAAATTAATTAATTAATAAAAGATTAAAAACAAAAAAAGAGTTTATTTCAGTCCTGGGACCTGTCCTAGGTAACAGAGAGTCTCTGGACAGACAAGCCATCAGAAAGCCAGGCTAGAATTGAATTTTTCTATAGTTCTCCATCTCTACCCCCAACTTCAGACTCCCCAAGCAACTTAGATACACAAAATTAACAAGATTTCACTACCAGAAGGAACCTCAGTGGCCAGTCTAGTTCAGCCCTCTACCTTGACATGCATGACCTCTAAACACACCCAAGTCATGTTCCTCCAACTTCTGCTCAAAACTTTCGTGAAGGGGAACCCACATCAGTCTACTTTGTAAAACAATAGTGCTTAGGACCTCTTAGAGAGCTTAGCTCATAGGTAGTAAGAATAATTAATTAAAATAGGAAGCTACCAAATGGTAGGAAGTAGTAAGCTTCTCTTTTACTCTACTGTGAGAATGTGATAAGACTTTAGCCTGAAAGGGCCAAGCTCTCTCATTGCATCCTGGGTCATCTCCAGTCATCCTGATGAATAGCAGGCCACTGGACTCAGATGGCTCAGAAAAAGAAAGTGACATTGGTGACCTTGCACAGCCCTCCCTCACTCAAATCAAAGTCAACTGCAAGTCATGTCATCATCTTGATGTCATGGTCCTCTCTGAGAATGAAAGACAAACACAACAACCATGCTTTCCTCCTCCCTCTCCTACCACGTACCCAGTGAGGGCTATCATTAAGCTAAATGAATTCCTAGTTCTAGCTTTGTTTTGGACTACAGGACATCTTTGTTGTTGATTTGCCTCTCTGCCTTTTCCATTCATGATTCCTAGTTAAAATAACAAGAGAATTAATGCTTCCCTAAGGCCTTTGGACTTTGTTTTTCCCTTGGGCTGCCAAGGAACTATGCTACCCTTGTTACCCATCCACAAGGTTTGTGGTGGGATCATCTTAACCACCTCTGAGCTCCACTATTCCCTGATTGATTATCTTGCAATGAAAACTAGGGGCCTCCAGGGAGATGATATGGATTGTATTTTGAGTAAAACACTTGTAATCATATTTTAGTGATTTAAAAACTTCTGTTGAAACCTGGGCTCAAATCTGGGCAAAACACATCTTTGGAGAGAACTCCAACCCACCATCTTGATATTCCTCTGAAGAGCTAATAAGAAGCCAGTGTTCATCCATTGAATCTCTTAGCCCCTCTTCTGTTGGCCAAGCCAGGCCATCAGAATCCAGGAATTCTGTGTCAATAAGACCTGCTCTACAATTTAGGACATAAAACTCCTACGTTAGTAGCTTCTATTTCTCTAGGCACAGTTGGAGGTAAACAAGGACAGCCTTTGGGAAAATTATGAAGGAAACAAGAGATCTCTCAACTCCTTCTCTGTGAGTCTCTTTCCTGGCTTCTGAATTCAGAACTCTCAAATTTTTTCACTTCCTCTTTCCTATTAAAGGATGTAAGTCATTTACACTTTAGTGTGAATGAATGCTGTTTTAAGCCTTGGTGATGAATGAAAAGATTGATATTTATTCTCAGTACTTTTTAGAACAGTAGTGTCAAAATCAAATAGAAACAAGGGCCATTAATCCACATGTAATGATCCCTGGTTGCATATTGACTTAGTTTTAAAATGTAATGTTATTTATGTTTTATTATATTTTTATTGTTTTGTCAAATATTTCCCACTTTCATTTTAATCTGGTTTGGCTGCACTCAGGAGTGTTACTGAATAGGTGTGGTACTTTTGCTCTAGAAGTTAACTTTACTGTAGTTTAGGTAGAATGATCAAGATTTGTGTGGTCTGAATTAAAATAAGTCCAAAACACAAATTTATTAAGCACCTGCTATGTACCAGGCAATATGGGAGGTGCTTGGGGTACAAAGATAAAATCATAATTGCTGGTAAACTCTAAAAACTTACATTCTATCTAAGCTTGCTCTGGTTGACCCATAGTATATGCTTCAAAAATGTTTTTCATTTGTTTTACTGAGGAGAGAGACAACTCATACTCAAAAAAAATAAAATAAAATAACAGCAAAGTAAATAGAAAGCAATATTTTTGTGTGTTTGAGGCAGAGGAGAACACTCATATCTGGTGGGGATCAGGAATGATGTCTTGGAATAGTCAAGCTGAGCCTTAAAGGGAGCTAGAGATTCCAACGTGGGAAGGTGAGGAGGAAGGGCACTCAAAGCATGAGCACAAAGTTTGGGAAATAGAGGAATAGCAAGGAATTCCCTTTGGCTAGAGCATATGGGGAGTAATGTGGAATTAGTCTAGAAAGCAAGTTTGGAGTTAGAATTTGACGGGTTATAAATGCTAAATAGAGGAGTTTGCATTTTAGCTTAGCAATAGGGAGTCACTTAGACTCTGGAACAGGAGAGTGATCTCTCAGACTTGTGACCTAGGAATATCAGTTTGGCATCTGTGTTTAGGAGTTATAAGAAAGGGGAGGAACTTGAAGTAAGTAGCCAATGAAGTTATTAGTATAGTCAAGGTGGGAGACAGTGAGAAACTAAACTAAGATGGTAGTCATGTAAGTGGAGAGAAGTAGAAAGATGTAAGAGCTAAAGGAATAGATTTGAATCCAGCTTTGATCTTTTCTCACTGGGTGACTCTGGGCAAGTTACTTGACCTCATTGAACCTCAGTTTTCTCCTCTGTAAAATGGGTATCATAATACTGGTACTCCCTACTTCACAGGGTTGTGGGGAGGAAAGTGCACAGGTACCAATAATACAAGGCAGTGTGATGGTTAAAAGGTCCAAAAGACATAATTTCTGGGTAATCTAGTCATTTTCTTAATAATGCCAACATTTGAATAAAAGGATGGTCATTGGCTGTTTCTCTTAGATCAAAGATCACTCACAGTTTATATGTCCATTGGAAAAGGGGTGCTCCAGTGGGTACCAATCAAGTCTGACTGGTTAACAATGAAAAAATGAATATTATAATGAGAGGGTGGGCTATCTTATAATGAAGGTCTTGGGGTACTTGACTTGGGTCACCCAAATCTTGGTCAAAAAGACGTAACAATTTCCATATCACCTGTCTAAAAAAAGGGAGAATCAACACTTCCCCAGAGCTGTCTGAGCAAACACAATCAGCAGGAATGAATCCATTAGCCCAAACTTAGAATTTCTTTTACTGTCTCATTAGATCTTGGCCTGCTGGGTAAATCTTTAAGAGAAATTTCCCACACTGGTTGGTTTCTGGATGAAGAAGTAGAAAAGGAGAAAAATCTTGGTCATAATACAATGATTAGTTATTATATATAAGAGAGAAACAATCATTTCTCACAGCAGAGAATAAAGGTAGGGGTGAGGAAGTCATCAAAATGCCCTATCATCCATCAAAATTCTAGGGTGGGTAATGAGGAATCCTTTTTTCATTGATAGTGATAAGGAAATTGAAATACAAAGGCCACTGGGGAAGGTGAGGTCTATTGTGTTTTAACTATGTGGAAGTTATGGAGTCTTATGTAGGCCTTATGTAAATAGAAATTTCCTAAAAGATAGAACTGCTCCAATGAGATGAGTTTCCCAACACTGGATACCTTCAAGATATCTTCAGGGCTTAGGTGAGCATCCATGGGAGATGTTAGAGGGCATTCTTGTCCAAGTAATTGGCGGCCTCTGAGCACCTTTTCTACTCTGGCAATTGATGATTCTGTGCCTCTACTTACATAAGGTAGAGATTTGTTATTAGTCCTTCATTCTCTAAGAGAATCAGTGATATCAGGAGGGTGGTGTCTTCATTTGCAAGTGAGCTGAATTTAAGTGAGGCAGAACTGTGCAATCATCAGCCTCACTCTCTCCTCCAGATTCATCAGAGTCCAGTGGCAAGACATAGGTCAGAACAATTGGTGATGGCCCTGAATACAGTAGGAGACCTTGACCTTTTTTAAGATCTCAGTTGTCTGAGGCAACCAATGCTTGCAAGAGCAAAAAGAAGAAAGGCATAAAGGAGACAAAGACATTAGATAAGTAGGAAGAGAACAAGAGAGAACAGTGTCACAGAATTCAATGGAGGTGAGGATCTCCAGAAGGAGAAGGTAATAAAGAGAGTCTGAAGCTGCAGAAAGGTCAATGAGGGTGAGTACTGATTAGATTTAATGCTCATTGGATTTAGCAGTTAGGAGATCAAAAATCACCACTCTGTGAAAGGGTAATTTCATTAGAAAGGTGGGATCAGAAGCCAGTTTGAAAGACTGAGAAATAAGGAGAAAATGAACAAATGCATCTCAGCAGTGAAAGAGAGGAGAATTCTGGGGTAGCAGAATGAAGGGGGTGGCTAGATCAAGTGAATAATAATAGCTGTTATTGTTGGGTTGTTTCAATTGTGTTCACCCCTTTTGAGACTTTCTTGGTAAAGATACTAGAGTGGTTTGCCATTTCCTTCTCCCCCTCATTTTACAGAAGAGGAAACTGAGGCAAATAGGGTTAAGTGACTTGCCCAGGGTCACACAGCTAGGAAATACCTGAGGGCATGCTCTATCCAGCATGCCTAAGACTTCTCTCTTTAAGAGAAAGTACGCATATGCTATCATTAGGAAAATGAAACTCAGAGAAGTTGCATGATTATAACTTTTAGGTGTCAGTGGCAAGATTTGAACTTAGGTCTGCCTGACTCCAGTCTCAGAACACTATCCTTTGGTGATTTTTTATTGTGAGGAATGAGCTAATAGACAGGGTGAGAGTTAAGAGATGGGGGAAATGGGGGAGAGAAAGAGGGAGGGAGGGAGAGAGAGAGAGAGAGAGAGAGAGAGAGAGAGAGAGAGAGAGAGAGAGAGAGAGAGAGATAAGGCAAACTCCTAAAGGAGTTGAAAGGACATGGGATCAAGAGCATAAGTAAAGGGGAGGAAAGGTCACCTTATCTGAGACTGGTTAAAAAAAAAAGAGTATGGGTGAAAATTGAGATATATTTTGAGGTCTTTGAAGTACTTAAGCAAATTTGAACCTAAGTACCAGCTTAAGTATCTTCTTGATTAAATTATTCTATCCTGGGCTTCTGTGATCACTGGACAGACATTTGGCATTTTGGGTTAGAATCTTCTAGCCTCTTTGGCTATGGAGGAATGTGGAAGAGTAACATCTCTTCTTACCTTATGACATTTCTTTTGATAATCATTTAATATAAATTTAATAACCTCAATAAGGGCCAGAGCCTGAACTAATCAACCAGAAGAAGGGCCTGAAGCTAACAGTTTCTTTGTTCTCTGAGTAAACTCAGAGAATACCTCTTCCTATGTCAATAAGACCAGATGGCGCTGACAAGAGTATTTTTCCTCTGTTTAAGGATGAGACCCTTAACCTGAAACTATCTTGAATAATAGACTTTTTCTTATCTTAATATTTTATGGACACATACTATGTTATGGCATGTTAATGGTAAAGAAAACACAGATATCCTTGGTTGTAATTTCAACTGATGCATTGTCGGCTCTCCTATCTCATTGTATTTACCACCTATTCAATTATGAACATGTTTTTCTCAAAATATGATTGAACATATAGAGATCATAAATTTCAGTGACATAGAGACCCTGAGTTGGGATTGTTCTAAAACATATTTAAACCTGGTCATTCTTGTGTCAGACAGTCAGAAGTTTCCTTCTGGCTCCATGATCATGTATCTGCTAGCTTTAAGGTAATAAACAATATGAATTTACATATCACCTAGCCTGTTTGCCTCTTTTTTTATTTTTTTTATTTTTTTATTTTGTAATGTTTAACAATCACTGCCATACACTTGTGATTTTATCCCCCCCACCTACCCCCCACTCCCCCCCTCCCTCCCCATGACTGCATACAATTCTGTATAGATTCTACATATACTTTCCTATTGAGTATATTTTCACTATAGTCATGCTATGTAGTCAGACTAAGATAAATGAAAGAAATCGTATAACAAATCAGAACATGATACACAAACACATACACATACACAAACATGATCTGCTACAATATGTGAGTGACTTCCCTGTTTGCCTCTTTAACCAAATTTTCAGGTCAACACTTTCCATCGGAAGGGAGTACTTTGGTGACCATGTCCCTGACATGGGGAACTCCTATACTATGGTGGAATCTATGATTTTAAGACAAAAAAGAAGGATCTGACAAAGGATACTGTGAGGGGAAACTTTCTAATGCAAACTCAACATTTGTAAGACTGCTTGTCATCTTACCTACTGCCCTCTTACCCCTTCTCAAAGTTGCCTCTTTCTATTTCCTGTCCAAGTAGGCTGATGATGCCACTATTCAAACTCTTCCTGTTACACATTCTTGAGACTCCAGACTTTTCTTTTCAACTTCCAAACTAGCAAAGAAGCTTCAATCATAAAAGATATCAGGTATACTAGTGGAGGGAGAGTAAGCCCAGGGAGGTATAATATATATAGGAAATAAAATAGGAACTCCTTCCATTCCCTCTCCCTCTTGCCCCTAGAATTGACCAGTAACAACTTTTGGTGATTTTACCTTTGAAATATTTCTCATTTGTGCATCAGAAGATCACGGTTTGAATCCTGACTCTGTCACTTAACACTCGTGTGACATTTGGCGATTTGTTTCCTTACACTCTGCTTCCTTTTCTGTAAAATGAAAGGTTGGACTAGGTAACTCCTAAAGGTCTTTCCATCCCTAAATCCAGAATCTCTGAATCTTTCCTTTTCACTCTCACTGCAACCACCTCAGTTTAGACAGCTAGCACAGGCCCCCTAAATGAGAGGTGTCAAACCTACTTAGCATCACAAAACTCCCTACTGTGTAGGAATGAGTTTAATATGTAATTGGGAAATATTTAACAAAATAGTAAAAATACAATATAACACAGATAATGTTAATTTGTGGTTTTCTAAGTTAATTTGCAGTAGAGATGGTGGCACCTGTTCTTTCGAGTTTGATAGCAGTGCCTTAGGCTATTGTTCACAAGTTCTGGCATTAGAGTAATAAGGGGGTCAGGGAACAGAGTGGTCAGATTAGGTTAGTACCAAGGGAAGAGTCAGCATCCAAGAGAGACCATTGCAATATCTCAGGTAGTCTGTTTGAAGCAATAGAAGCAAAATGTAATTTACCTAATTAGCAGTGTGAAAGGCAGCTGATTATGAACTGAATGAAGCTGATCTAGTCCAGGTTTCCAAACCCATGAATTGCTTGAGGTTGACCAGATGTTACAAACCTACTAGACTCTGACTATCTTGTAAATACTCAACTCTCTCCCTCTGGGATTCCCAAGCTTTCTCTTTGTACTCTGTTATTATGCAAAACAACTAATCTTGTAAAACCATGGACATCTCAACCCCCTCCATTCCAAGAATTGTACCCCTCTCCTTCTGCCTTATTGCTTCAAAAGAACCCCATCCCCAATCCCATCCTTGGGACCCCAGCACTTGCTGCTAAGTGACACCCCAACCAAAACTCCCTTGCCTCCATTAAGGATCTTAGTTTTTGCTACTTTGGTAAGATTATTTCAGGTTGGGGGTGGAGCCAAGATGGCGCACTAGAAAGACACACTCAGGGTCCTCCCCACAGCCCATAAAATACCTGTAGAGAGGGACTCTCAACAAATTCTGGAGCAGCAGAAGTGGAGAACAACAGAGTGGAGGAGATTTCCAGCCCTCAGTGACCTGAAAGGCCCATGGAAACGTTGGTTGCGCCAGATGTGGAGCTGAGCCCAGAGCCCAGCCCAGCCTTGGCTGAGCTGCACAATAAGACTCCTGGAGGAGAGCACCTTGGGGGTGGAATCGCCAGTCAAGTGAGGCCCACAGGCGCCAAAGGTCAGTGATGGGGTTTAATTAGCAGGCCAGGAAGGGAGAAGGGCTTTCCCATAGCTCCAGCAGCAGGCAGTGGCCACAGAGCCTGCACAACAGCCCATACGGAAGCTCCATTGTTGTAACGTAAAAACCCCTGGGGGCATTGAAAAGCTGAGTCTTGCCTCTGCCCTGGGAGGAGGCTCTGTCCTAGCTGCTCTTTGTCTCACAATGAATGGTGGCCCTGCCCATCCAGCTTATCTGAAAATCAGCCCCCAGTGCGGACTTGGGAACTGGAGGCCATGTGGCTGTGGAGAGGTATCTGCTAAGATTCTGGGCATAAAAATATCTCTCTGTGTCCAGACCAGTACATGCTTGATTGTGCCACCTTGGAGGAATTGAGATCTCGCAGATTCCCAGAGTATACCCTACTCTTGACAAAGGATCCAAAAGTCAAGTAACTGGTTGGGAAAATGCCCAAAAAAGCAGAAAAAAATAAGACTACAGAAGGTTACTTTCTTGGTGAACAGATATCTCCTCCCATCCTTTCATATGAGGAAGAACAATGCTTATCATCAGGGAAAGACATAAAAGTCAAGGCTTCTGTATCCCAGACATCCAAAATAAATATTCAATGAGCTCAGGCCATGAAAGAGCTCAAAAAGGATTTTGAAAATCAAGTTAGAGAGGTAGAGGAAAAACTGGGAAGAGAAATGAGAGAGATGCAAGAAAAGCATGAAAAGTAGGTCAACATCTTGCTAAAGGAGACCCAAAAAAAGGCTGAAGAAAATAACACCTTGAAAAATAGGCTAACTCAATTGGCAAAAGAGGTTCAAAAAGCCAGTGAGGAGAAGAATGCTTTAAAAAGCAGAATTAGCCAAATGGCAAAGGAGGTCCAAAAGCTCACTGAAGAAAGTAGCTCTTTAAAAATTAGAATGGAACAGATGGAGGCTAATGACTTTATGAGAAACCAAGAAATCACAAAACAAAACCACAAGAATGAAAAAATGGAAGATAATGTGAAATATCTCATTGGAAAAACAACTGACCTGGAGAATAGATCCAGGAGAGACAATTTAAAAGTTATGGGATTACCTGAAAGTCATGATAAAAAAAAAAGCCTAGACATCATCTTTCATAAAATTATCAAGGAAAACTGCCCTGATATTCTAGAACCAGAGGGCAAAATAAATATTGAAAGAATCCACCGATCCCCTCCTGAAAGAGATCCAAAAAGAGAAACTCCTAGGAACATTGTGGCCAAATTTCAGAGTTCCCAGGTCAAGGAGAAAATATTGCAAGTAGCTAGAAAGAAACAATACAAGTACTGTGGAAATACAATCAGGATAACACAAGATCTAGCAGCTTCTACATTAAAGGATCGAAGGGCGTGGAATATGACATTCCAGAAGTCAAAGGAACTAGGACTAAAATCAAGAATCACCTATCCAACAAAACTGAGTATAATACTTCAGGGGAAAAATTGGTCTTTCAATGAAATAGAGGACTTTCAAGCATTCTTGATGAAAAGACCAGAGCTGAAAAGAAAATTTGTCTTTCAAACACAAAAATGAAAAGAAGCATGAAAAGGTAAACAGCAAAGAGAAGCCATACGGGACTTACTAAAGTTGAACTGTTTACATTCCTATATGGAAAGATAATATTTGTAACTCTTGAAACTTTTCAGTATCTGGGTAGTTGGTGGGATTACACACACACACACACACACACACACACACACACACACACACACAGAGCACAGAGCACAGAGCACAGAGCACAGAGTGAATTGAATAGGATGGGATCATATCTTTAAAAAAATGAAATTAGGTGGTAAGAGAGAAATATATTGGGAGGAGAAAGGGAGAAATGGAATGGGGCAAATTATCTCTCATAAAAGAGGCAAGCAAAACACTTTTTAGTGGAGGGAAAAAGAGGGGAGGTGAGAGAAAAATATGAAGCTTACTCTTATCAATTCGACTAAAGGAAGTAATAAAATGCACACTCATTTTGGTATGAAAACCTATCTTACAATACAGGAAAGTGGGGGAGAAGGGGATAAGCAGGGTGGGGGGGATGATGGAAGGGAGGGAAGTGGGAGGAGGGAGCAATTTGAAGTCAACACTCTTGGGGAGGGACAGGATCAAAAGAGAGAATAGAAGCAATGGGGGGCAGGATAGGATGGAGGGAAATATAGTTAGTCTTACACAACACGACTATTATGGAAGTCATTTGCAAAACTACACAGATATGGCCTATATTGAATTGCTTGCTTCCCAAAGGGAATGGGTGGGGAGGGAGGGATGAAGAGAAGTTGGAAGTCAAAGTTTTAGGAACAACTGTCGAGTATTGTTCTTACTACCAGGAAATAAGAAATACAGGTAATGGGGTATAGAAAGTTATCTGGCCCTACAGATCAAAAGAGAAGATGGGGACAAGGGAAGGGAGAGATGTTAGAAGAGAGGGCAGATCAGTGATAGGGGCAATTAGAATGCTTGGTGTTTTGGGGTGGGGGGAGGGGAGAAATGGGGAGAAAATTTGGAACCCAAAATTTTGTGAAAATGAATGTTAAAAGTTAAATAAATAAATAAATAGATGAATGAATAAATGAATAAATAAATGAAAAAAGATTATTTCAGGTTGACATCAGTCTTATAAAAATTGTTTTATGTCTTCATGAGGCTTTGAAATTAGCCTTTTAGGTATATGTACTAGTAGTCATAAGTGTACTATCTCCTGTTAAAAATAATTCTGTAAATGTACACTCTGATTCTCTTTTACTCATCATTTATTTTTGTGTTCAAACAAATGACTAGTCCTTTACCTGGTTCACAGTGTGCATCTTTCTTACTTCCTACCTTTTGGGAAGGAAGTAAAAGCCCAGACAAGAGTTAAAAGGAAAATTATCCTTGGAGTAGCCAGGGATACTTGGGTAAAGAGCCAGTAAATATGAGAATGGGGAGTTTACTTCTACTAACAGGTTAGGTCTCCAGAGGGGGACCTGGACAAACTAGAGTGGCTAAAGGGACCCAGGGCTTCCACCTAAGAGAGGTAAAGACAGGTAGGGGTCCAGGGCTCCAGAATCCTCACTGAGGTCTCCTTTTACTATGCCTCAGATGATTCCTTCAATAAGACAGAACATCAGCCTCAGTGCAGCTTAGATTTGCAGGCTTTGGTATGTACTAGAATGGAAAAATTTAAGACAATTGCAGTCTTCTCCATCAGACATCCATGGGCTCTCCCTGAAAATAAGCCCCTGCTTCCCTGCTAAGGATCATAAGGGCTGCCTGGCTAGGCTGGGGAAAAGAAAGAATCCTCCCCACTTTTTTGTGAGGCTGCTGAGGATAAGGGAATTTGTGTTCTAGGGACTCAGGCTTCCTCCAGATATTCCTTTCCCAACACCTCCCCAAACCTATTCATATCTAGGTGAAAGTCCAGCCTCAAAGGTCAAGGAGAAGGCAACATGAAGCTTGAGCAACTAACATATGGAAAGAGATGGGAGAACTTGTTCCTAGTGAAAGAAGAAGTGGCTTTGGAGTAAGAGAAGATGAAGTTGACCTTGACTCTTCAGTTTACAACCTCTGTGACCTTGGCAAGTGACTTAAGTCCTCTTTGCTTCAGGTTCCTTCTATGTAAAGCAGATAATTTCAAGAACCTGTCCAACCCCGAAAATCTGTGATCTCTTATGTATGTATTTGAGTCCAATGTCTTCTGTTTCTTTTAAGTGCTAGTGAGCAGAACTGTTTCTCTCCTTCTCTGAGAAGCCTTTCCCATTCCTTTTCAGTGCCAGTGCTTCCCCTCTAAGATTATGGCCAGTTTATTCTAAGTTTTGTGTGCATTTAGTTGCTTGCATGCTGTCTTCTCAAGCAGACTGTGAGTTCCTTGAAGGCAGGGACAGATTTTCGGTTTGTTTTTTTTGGGGGGGGAGACTTTCTTTGTATCCCCATGCTAACCACAGTGCCTAACACATGTTATTTAGTCATTTTGGTCATGTTCAACTCATGACCCCATTTGGGGTTTTCTTGGCAGAAATACTAGGGTGGTTTGCCATTTTCCTTTCCAGCTCATTTTACAGATGAGGAAACTGAGGCAAATGAGGTAAAGTCACACAGCTAGTAAGTGTCTGAGGCCAGATTTGAACTCATGAAGAGTCCTCCTGACTATAGGCTTGGCACTCTATCCACTGTACTGCCTAGCAGTCCTGCCTAGCACATAGAAGGAGCTTCATAAATGCTTGTTGACTTGACTTTTTCCCCAACCCATCAATCAACAAACATTTATGAAGCACCTACTATGTTCCAGATACTGTCCCAAGTACTAGGAATACAAGTGCAAAGAATGAAACAATCCCTACTCCAAAGGAGTTTACCAATTATCTATACCTCTGACTTTTCATTACAGTTTGATAATCTTCTGAAGTTTGGAGCCTGGGATGATCACCCTGAGGTTGTGCCCAGATTCAGTCTGCATGCCAACAAACCAAACCTGTAATGCTTACCCTTGCTGGCTATCTATCTTTCTCTCTATCATCTATCTATCTATCTATCTATCTATCTATCTATCTATCTATCTATCTATCTATCTATATATATATATATATATATATATATCTTTCCCATCATAGTTTTCACTAAGGCACAGACATGCCTTTTAGGGCAAGACACAAAGTACCTCAACCCCCAACTTCTTTCTGCCCTGCAACAAGAAATTAAAAGAGTTGGCTGAAGGAAAAATGATCAAGTCCAGACATCTACCAGTTGTAGTTTTCCCTCCTCCTCCTTCTCCTCAGTGGTATCACCTGTTAACTTACTGATTCTTTCCCAAGGGGTACCTGGCCACTCTGAGGATAATTCTCCTTTTAGCTCAGGATTTTACTTCCTTCCCAAAAGGTAAGAATTAAGTCTGTGAACTTCCTTTAATGCAGTAAAAAAAGAACAGTGACTTTTGGAAGTCAAAGTTTCTGAGTTGGGATGTCAGCTCTTCTACAGGTTCATAAGAACAAAAATATTTATATAGCAGCTCTTTTCTTGAAGGCAAAGAACTTAAAAAAATAAGAGCGTGATCACCAATTGGGGAATGGCTGACTAAATTATGATTTAATGGAATACGTGGCTTTTTCAGTCATTTCATTCCTTCAATGTGTCCGACTCTTTGTAACCCCATTGAAAGTTCTCTTGGAAAAGATACTGGTGTGATTTGCCATTTCCTTCTCCAGCTCATTTTACAGATGAGGAAACTGAGGCAAACAGCATTAAGTGACTGTCTTCAGGGTCACACAGTTAGTTTCTGAGACTAGATTTGAATTCAGGTCTTTCTGACTCCAGACCAGTGCTCTATCCACTGTACCACCAAGTGGGTAAGGCAGTCTCTGCCTCAGTAAGCTTACCTTTTAACTGGGGAAGACAAAAAAGACAGGGGAATGGTGCCCTGGGAGGAATGTTTTGGGAACAAGAAGTCAGAGAGAATGGTGTTTGGGGTCAGAGGTCAACTGATTTACATATCTTTACCAGGAATAGTAATGTTGCTTTGATTACTATTCTCAGAGATAAAGATGGAAAGTATGGGGAAGGGTAAAGGTAAAAGTACATAATTCTAAGTCAGGAACACCAGGGTGTGACCTTTAGCTTCACACAGAGGTGGAAGCTAGAGAACAGAGGCCATGGCATGGATATAGCATCTAACCCAACTCCCTAACTTTATCCCCATTTTGTAGAAAAGAAAATAGAGCCTCAAGGGCTCTCAGTGATTTGTCCAAGGCCGCCTAGTGAGTAGCAGAGCTGGGTCTCTAACTCCAGGGTTCTTTCCCTCAAACTATAGAACTCAGCACATTCAAGGTTTCATCTGGATGATTAAATCCCAAGATAAGCCAAGTTTATTCAGTGACTCTTTTTTTGTCCCAGATGACCTCATCACTGGCCTCGTTACATCAATTACCAGAAAGGGATTTCTCTGGCAGCTGAGCAGACAGAACAATTCTGATGTAATTCTTCTGCGCAGCCCAGAGTGCTCTTACAGGTGTGTCAGAATTGTTTTTTGGATTGGTGGTGATTGTGCAAATAAGCACTCTGAACCTTAGGCATCACACACCTATATTACTCCTTTGACTGAATATTTGGGGACCTCAGTACCTGCTGAAAACTGGAAGCCTATGAAAGTGGGGGCAGGTCCTGGTTCAGGATACAGGAGAAATAAACTCCCAATGATAGCTGACAAATGGAGAAAAAAGATGGAGTAGTGTGAGGTTGAAAGATTAGGTGACAGTATTCCCATTGGAATGGAGGACTACCCCAAGTCACTTCATTGAGATATCAAGAGATGTAAATCTGGCAAGCGTTAACTGGGCAGACCAGGGTCCCTCTGAGGATGAATGTGTTATAAGATCAGCCTCTGGGGTTCTCTGGAGGTAGGTAAAGGATTGGGGACAATTAGAGATGCCTGGAAGCCACCTCAAGCCCATTAGAAGGTAAGAGCTAAGTCTCTTCATCATAGATTTAAGAAAGTTGGGAAAATCTCTTGCCTCTGCAGAACTCTCCCAAGCTAGAGACTGTAGCAAAACAAAATCGTTCAACACTTTAGTGCCTGTCCCTGCTCTTCCCAACACCTCCCCAAAACTATTTATATCTTGGTGAAAGTTAATCAAGCCTTAAAGGTCAAGGAGAAGGCAGCATGAAGCTTGAGCAACTAACATATAGAAAGAGATGAGAGAACTTATTCCTAGTGGAAGGAGAAGTGGCTTTGGAGTAAGAGAAGATGAAGTTGACCTTGACTCTTCAGTTTACAACCTCTGTGACCTTGGCAAGTGACTTAAGTCCTCTTTGCTTCAGGTTCCTTCTATGTAAAGCAAATAATCTCAAGAACCTGTCCAACCCCGAAAATCTGTGATCTCTTATGTATGTATTTGAGTCCAATGTCTTCTGTTTCTTTTAAGTGCTAGTGAGCAGAACTGTTTCTCTCCTTCTCTGAGAAGCCTTTCCCATTCCTTTTCAGTGCCAGTGCTTCCCCTCTAAGATTATGGCCAGTTTATTCTAAGTTTTGTGTGCATTTAGTTGCTTGCATGCTGTCTTCTCAAGCAGACTGTGAGTTCCTTGAAGGCAGGGACAGATTTTCGGTTTGTTTTTTTTTGGGGGGAGGACTTTCTTTGTATCCCCATGCTAACCACAGTGCCTAACACACGTTATTTAGTCATTTTGGTCATGTTCAACTCATGACCCCATTTGGGGTTTTCTTGGCAGAAATACTAGGGTGGTTTGCCATTTTCCTTTCCAGCTCATTTTACAGATGAGGAAACTGAGGCAAATGAGGTAAAGTCACACAGCTAGTAAGTGTCTGAGGCCAGATTTGAACTCATGAAGAGTCCTCCTGACTATAGGCTTGGCACTCTATCCACTGTACTGCCTAGCAGTCCTGCCTAGCACATAGAAGGAGCTTCATAAATGCTTGTTGACTTGACTTTTCCCCCAACCCATCAATCAACAAACATTTATGAAGCACCTACTATGTTCCAGATACTGTCCCAAGTACTAGGAATACAAGTGCAAAGAATGAAACAATCCCTACTCCAAAGGAGTTTACCAATTATCTATACCTCTGACTTTTCATTACAGTTTGATAATCTTCTGAAGTTTGGAGCCTGGGATGATCACCCTGAGGTTGTGCCCAGATTCAGTCTGCATGCCAACAAACCAAACCTGTAATGCTTATCCTTGCTGACTATCCATCTTTCTGTCTGTCTATCATCTATCTATCTATCTATCTATCTATCTATCTATCTATCTATCTATCTATCTATCTATCATCTATCAGAATACCTTTCCTTCTAACAGAGAAAGATCCCCAAAGACAACCTTGCTATGGTGGATATGCAGATGTTAAAATTAATGCCTGCTCATGCAGGTAACTTTGCACATTTCTCCCTAAAGAAAATGGGGTGGATGTGGAGATGTTAGTCTGGGAGGGTTTATGGTTGAGTAATTCTACCGGAGTCTAGGAACCAGACCCATTCAAACTTCAAGGTCCAGCATAGGATCCCCCATTTTGCTCTAAGACCTAAATCTCTTAACTCCCTAGCTGCTTTTGATAACCCTTTCTCTCATCTCAGGAGAGAGTTTTCTATTTTTTTTTTTTTTACCAAGAAGTTTTCCTGATTCTGTCCCAGCCTTAGATTTCTGATGTTTTCATATTCTTAGCCATGAAATGGGCTAATTATAGATTTAGAGTTCGAAGGAACTCAAATGGCTACTTAATTCTAATTACTCTTTATTTTAAAGATGGGGAAACTGAATCCCTACCCAGGTTAAGTGATTTATCTAACATCACACTCAAAAATAGGAGAGTCAGAATTTGAACTCAAGTTGACTGACTCTAAAGTCAACATGATTTCCATAGCACCACAACTGTTTCTTATATGAGTAGCTCTTAAAAATAGTGATGATCATAAAATATGCAGATCTTTAGTGGGGATTCCTCTCTTCATGAAAAATGCTACTGTCAGACTCTTTATTTCTTCCTTCCCAGCTAGAGTTCCCAGAGGCTTTCTGCTGGGGTAATTTAAGAATTCAGGAAACATTATCTAACAACAACAATAATTCATATTCATTTCTGGTTGTGCAAGTGCTTTCTTTACAACAATCCAGTGTGATAGGTAGTGTGTTATTTTTTCTACTTAATAGATGAAGAAAGTGACTTGCCCATGGTCACCTAGCTAGGAAGTATCTAAAGTAGCATTTGAGCCCAAGTACTTCTTGTGAAAACTAATGTGTCTCTTCCTTCTGGACAGCTGACCTTAGGATATCTCTTTCCACCAGATCTCTCCTGATCCTTTCGGGAAGCTTTGGGAATAGCAGCTCCAGAGCTAGAAAAACATCTGTTCCCCAAGCAAGGTCTTCATAGTATTAGAGAAAATACCTTCTCTTTACTAGTTTTGAGATCAAATGCCTTAAGGTAAAATGATATGTTGCTATTTGATTCAATATCTTTTGTTTTGAACTGTGTTCTCTCACTGGCTAGTAAAAGGAAACACATTAGTGCGGGTTTGTAAGCTATAGATCTGAGAGGGTTCTGACCTATGTAGTGCCTCAACCTAGGACAACTTTTCTGGTGACTCAGAAATGTGTGGGAGTGCTCTAGTTGGTACAGTTGGAGTATCTGAACTATAAAGAGCCTTGTATGTCA
Source organism: Notamacropus eugenii (assembly GCF_028372415.1). Lineage (NCBI taxonomy): Eukaryota > Metazoa > Chordata > Mammalia > Diprotodontia > Macropodidae > Notamacropus > Notamacropus eugenii. Next base: position 5,595,762 of record NC_092873.1, read on the forward strand.
TCTAGTCCTCCCTCAGTTTTATAGATGAGGAAAGTGAGGTCCAAAATAGGAAAATGACTTGATCAATATTATGTAGTAAATTAGTGGTAGAGCTGGGAATACACCCTAGGTCTTCTGAAGCCCAGCCTGGGGTTCTTTCTAATATATTGTAGTTCCACATGAGACTATTAGACCCCATTATGCCATCACATTTTCTAAATTTTGTTTTATTTATATTCACCATGTGAATAAGATTTATTTTACATAGAAGAGTATATTGAAACATAGGAAGGCAAAGTCACAAAAAACCAGTGGTACAGCTGAAATGCAAACATACCTCCACCTACCGATTCTGTATTTGATATAACAACACTTAAAGCCAACCCATCTTGGAGTATAGTGTGATGTCAGGAGCCTAGGACTTGGAGTCAGGTGCCCTGGGTTCACATCCTGGCTCAGACACTTCCTAGCTCCCTGACCTTCAGGAAGTCACCTAAGCTCTATAAGCCTCAGTTCCCTTATTCTCTCAAATGAGGGTAAAAATACATGTAACAGCTAACTTAGCAGGATAGTGTACTAGACAGTGTATAGGACTTTGTATTTTTTAAAATATGAAACCAACCAGAAGTTTGGCTAATTGATCCCATAGCCAAGAATGAGACAGCTTATGTTTATAGGTCTATAGAAGGAGGTAGGTTGTGTTAGGAGCAAGTATGTTGTTGCCACAGATGAAGCATTAGATAAATCTAGTTTCTAGAGACAGCCTGCTAACTAGCAGGAGGACCAGGCAGAACACTGAGGGTCCTTGGAACCTTCCTGGTTCTTAAACGGCAATCGGCTTATTTGACAAAAAGCAGGATGGCTCTGCATGTGTTTTTCTTGGCCACCACTGAGGACATTAGTGGGGGAAGGAGAGGTTGATTGCTTTGGAATAACTAGGAGAGAGCTACTCTTTGTTCAACGAGGTGGTCAAGGCAAGGAATGTGTGTGTGGAGCAGTGTGTAAATGACTTCTTCCTTTCTGAGCCAGTCAGTGTACAGCTTCATCTATGAGATACTCAAACAGATCTAGATAACAAGCACAATCAGCAGATCACCCAGTCAACCAACATTTATTAAACTCCTGTTAGGTGCCAAGCACTGTGCTAAGTGCTGGAAAAAATCTGGATATTTCATCTATATGATTTCAACCAAGTTTAAAAATTCCACAAACATTTACTACATGCGAGGTGTTTGGCATCATGTGGACAAAGGGTCAGAAAAGTACAGTTCTTTCCTTTAGAAACTTTGCTTCTTCTCTGAGTTGCTAAGAGAGATAACATTTTATGAACCCTAAGGTGGATAGTGTTACCTGTCAGGATCAAACCAGAATTTTGCTTTACAATTTTTTTTGCCTGTCCTACAGGACCTGGTAAGACTATATCTAGTCCTCGATGGAATAAATTCTTTTCAATCATTTTGGCTTCAAAGCACATTTCTTAAAAGTGCAACCTGTTTTCCTATTTTTTTCTTTCTTAAAAACAAAAAAAAATAGAGATATTTTGCCATCTTGGATTGCATGGAAAAGAATGTCAAGTAATTGATATGCAAATCCAAAGTGATTTTCCTAAAGTTTGACCATGTCATTCCCATGATTAATATACTCCAGTGGCTCCCTATTTCCTTAAGGATCAAATACAAAATCATAAGCTCCTAGAATCATAGATTTAGAGCTGGAAGCCATCTTGGAGGCCACTGAGTTTAATTCCCTTATTTTACAGATGAAGACACTGAGGCACAAAGAAGTTAAATGACTTGCCCAGGAATACACAGCTAGTATCTTCTTTGCTTGTAATTTAAAGTCCTTAACAATGTGGCCTCAGTTTACTTTTTCAGCTTTACTGTATATTACTCTCCAATATCATACATGATCATATTCTATATTTTAGTCAAACTGGCCTTCTTGCTTTTCTTCACACATAGTACTTTATCTTCCTTCTTCTGCCTTATTACTAGTTTTATTCTGTGCCTGGAATGCTCTCCCTCCTCATCTCTGCTTAGAATCCCTTGTTTCCTTCAAAATCAGGTTCATCTGTCACTTTCTTGATTGCTTCAGATGATAATTCCTTCACCTCAAATCACTTTGGATTTATTTTGTGTCTATACAAATGTATAGATCTCTCTCTGTGTGTGCATATATACACATATCCATGTATATATACACACATATATACACATACACACACTGTGTATAAATGCATATGTATACACAATGTGTATGGGTATATATATATATATGTGCATGCACACGTATGTTCATAACAAAAATTGTTATCAATACTGTCAGGCTCATATGATGTGTTGGTTAGTTGGTTACTTTTTGTGAATTGGCTTTTCTTCCTCTTTATTTCTTGTGTATTTCTTGGGATGGATCTCTGGGGAAAGGAATGTATCTGGAAATGAAGGTAATGTAAATACCAAAAACATATCAATAATTTTTTAAAAAAAGATATTATACAGGTATTTTAGTTATCCTTTTAGAAGGAAGTGTGACTAGAATTCCAAGAGCCACAAATGTGAGTTTAGAGGCTTTCCAAGACTGAAAGACATGGTCCACAGAAGAAGAGATGACAGAATATTTGAGAAGGTTCTGGGAGGGATGGAGAAGCTTGAAAATTTATCTTATGATCTGACAGTGACTCTAGAGCAAACCATGGAGTCAGGAATACCTGTGTTCAATTTCTGTGCCACAGACTAACTCTGACAATCTGGGTGAGTTACACAACTTTTCAGGCCTCTGAGTAATTTTCTCTGAGTCCAGATTACAGATGAGTTTTTCATCTGCATCTATGGGGGAAATCTCTACTCAGTATTGCTTACAAAAAATGAAATCAAAGATCCTATAAGCACCTGGAGTTCAGAGACTGTTTCATTTTTTTTTACTTTTTATTCCCAGCCTTAGTCCAGTTTCTGACACATGGTAGGCTTTTAATAGATGCTTACTGATTGACTGAAGGCATTAGAACTATAGTAAGATGGATAGCACTGGAAGCTTAGAGTCACCTTTGATATAGTAATTAATGTGGTGAATGATAAAGCTTTATTATTGTCTTTTGTTTTTATACCATAGTTATTTCACCCTAATAAGATCTATTTCTCTCCTTACTTCTCAGTGAACCCTTCCTTGTCATAAAGAAAAACATTTAAACAAGACCAAACATCACAGCAACCAAGTTTGACAGCATATACTTCATTCTGTATCCCACATTCCTAGCCTCAGTGGAAATGCCACCATTAGGCATGTAGTCCAGGTCAACCACTCACTCCATACTCTACTGAGAGGAGAAAGGTGTGTTTCTTAATCACTTCTTTAGGACATAGGCTGTTTACTGTAATGTATCAGAAGTTGATTTTTTCTTTTAGAGTTCATAGTATTTTCTGTCATTTCAGTCACTGTACATAATGCTTTCCTGATTCTGCTTTCCTTATTTTGCATTGCTTTATAAAAGATCATTTTAGAAGCAAGCAAAGGCACAGACATAGGAGAGGAAGGAGGATCTAGTGAAAAGAATGCTGGCCTGGGAGTCAAGAGAGAGCTACATTTAAGTCTTGCCTTATACCTACTCACTGTGTGAACCTGGGCAAGTCATTTAACTTGAGTCTCATTTTCCTCATTTGTAAAATGAGGATATCATTAGCAGTGGCCCCATCTTTACAGGGTTGTTGTAGGGCTCAAATGAAATAATATAGGTAAAGTAATCTGCAAATTACAAAGTGATTCTATAAGCTGTCAGCTGTTATAATTATGATGGTATGTTCATAGTTCAGGATAAAGAAAAGGCTGGCTGGGCTAAATGACTTTAACTAAAAAACAAGGAGAGATTTTGTTGGATCTAGGGGAGTGTCAAAAATCTGAAAAGCTAGGCAAAGGAGTTAAAATTTTATCCTATTGGCAAGGGGGAGATATAGGAAGTTCCTCAACAAAAAGACCTTCTCCTTTGCCCAATGTAATGAGAGTTGTACTTAAAGGAGATGAATCTGCAGCAGTGTGCAGAATGAATGGGAGGGGGAGAGAGAGTAGAAGCAGAGACTAGTTAGGAGACAATTGCAATTGAAGGTGATGATAGAAGATTGAATCCAATTGGTGGTTGTGGAAATGGAAAGGGAGGAAGAGATACAAGAAATATTTTGAAGAAAGAATCAACAGAAGTTGGTAATTAAGTGGAGACAGGTGATGAAGGAGAGACATAGGTCCGATGTCTCTTTGGTTTTAAGAAATATTACCATGTCATTCCCATACTCAAGTTTTATATAACAGATGGGTTGTGAACAGTATACAGTCAGGATATATCAGAGGGAGGACTAGATCCCAGGTATTCCTGACTCTAAGATCATTTCTCTATCCCCTAGTCTGCTTGCCTCTTGCATGCTAAGTACTGAAAAATGAATTTGTGTTACCCTTCCAAGATGGGGAGGTTAAAAGTTCTATAAAATGATTTTGGTTTCAACAAGGCCCTTCTGAAATACTCATTTCCTCATTTCTTTGAATAGATCCACAGAGCTATTTTCATGGAAAACCAAACAGAGATGGTCTGGTTCTTCTTCCGCCCCTTCTCATCTCACTTTCAGGTCCAGATGTTGATTTTCGTGATTTTGTTGGCCATGTACCTGATTAGCCTCAGTGGAAATGCCACCATCGGGCTTGTGGTCCAGGCCAACCATTCACTCCATACTCTTTCTGGCCAATTTGGCAGTTCTGGAGATTTTTTATACCTCAGCTATTGCGCCATTGGCCTTGGCCAATCTCCTGTCAATGGGGAAAACACCAATTTCTCTCCCTGGGTGTGGTACACAGATGTTCTTCTTTGTCTTCTTGGGTGGAGCTGACTGTGTGCTGTTAGCCGTCATGGCCTATGACCGTTTTGTAGCCATCTGTTCCCCACTGAGGTATACCCTCATCATGAGCTGGCGCCTGTGTAGGCAGTTGACGGTGGGATCTCTGGTGCTAGGCTTCATGCTGTCCCTGCCCCTGACAATGCTGATTTTCCGGTTCCCATTCTGCCACAGTAATGAGATCTACCACTTCTACTGTGACATGCCTGCAGTCATGCGTCTGGCCTGCACAGACACACACACCCACGAGACAGCTTTGTACATCATCAGCTTCACTGTCCTGATGATTCCTCTCACACTCATCTCTATTTCCTATGTCTACATTGTGGCAGCCATCTTACACATCCGGTCATCAGAAGGGCGCCACAGAGCCTTCTCCACCTGCTCCTCCCATATCACTGTGGTCCTACTGCAGTATGGCTGTACTAGCTTCATTTACTTATCTCCTAGCTCCAGTTATTCTCCCAAAATGGGCCGATTGGTGTCTGTGGTTTATACCTTTATCACTCCAATCTTAAACCCTCTGATCTATAGCATGAGGAACAAGGAACTGAAAGATGCCCTTCAGAGAACTCTGGGAAAACTGTTGTGGATACAGTGTAAATGAATGATACCATACCCTTGGAAAATAGGCCTGAATCCCCAGAGGGGGTATAGTGGTAAGAGGATTGGAATGGGAATAATTTCATGTTGTTCAGTTGTGTCCAACTCTTCATGACCCTGTGAGCCATACTGTTCATGTGTGTTTCTTGGCAAAAATACTGGAGCTGTTTATCTTTCTCCAGCTCATTTTACAGATAAGGAAACTGAGGCAAACAGGTTTAAGTGATTTACTCAGATTCACAGCTAGTAAGTATCTGAGGCCACATTTGAATTCAGGTCTTCCTGACTCCAGGTCTGATGCACTATCCCCGGGATGGGGAACCTTCAGCCTTGAGGCCATATGTAGCCCTCTAGGTCCCCAAGTGTGGCCCTTTGACAGAATCCAAACTTCACAGAACGAGTCCCATTAAAAATAGGATTTGTTTTGTAAAACTTGGACTCTGTCAAAAGGCTGTACCCAAAGAACTAGAAGGCCACATGTGACCCTGAGGTTGCACGTTCCCCACCCCTGCACTGAGCCACCTAGCTGGCTAATCATTTCACCTCTGGATTTATATATTGACTCTGATACTGATTAGCTGCCTGGTCATGGACAAATCACTGGAACTCAATGTGTTCATCTTTAAAAGAAAGAAGATTTGTATAACCTACCTCACAGGGTTGTTGTGAGGAAAATATTTTCTAAACATTAAAGTGTTTTTAAAAATGTGAGTATTTTTTAAAGACTCCTGGGCTCAGAGCCAGGAGACCAGAGTTTGAAGCTCAGTTCTGTCCCCTACTACCTGTGTGTATTACTTCAGGTCACCCGTGAGGTCACCTGTGTGATCAAGACAAGTCACTTCCCCTTTCTGGGCTTCAGTTTCTACATTGGTTAAATGAGAGGGCAGGACTAGATAGTCTTAAATGTCCCATACAATTCTGACATTCTATGAACTGACAATATGGTAAACATGTCTCCATCCCAGTGACTGATTGACATCAACAACTGCAACAAGAAACTGCAAAATATTTATCAGAGAACCACCAATTTCATTTAATTTCTCCCTCACCTCTACTAAACCTATTCTTCATCTTCACCTGCATCTCCAGTTCCTCAGTACTCTTCTAGACCATCACTCCTATCTTGTTTAACTTTTATCACTTCCTAATCTTAATTCCTTCCTTCTGAACCCAGAGTCATATCCTTAGGTCAGAGATATTCAAAAGGTGGCAGATAGATATAATTCTAACCTAGTACCTCTTTTGGAGCCAGAAGGAGAGATTGCTTCTCCTCAGTCCTGCCTCTCCACCCAGTTTACATGCTTGACAGTATTGGCATGGCCCTTCTACTCTCTTGGTGGGTCAGACCCAAGAACATATCTATCTATGCCACCTGAAAATGATTGGTCTATATTTAAACAACATTCCACCTTCACCCCTCAACATATTTTACATTGAGGGCTCTTCCAAGATAGCAGTAGAAAAGAATACCTTGATCCCTTGGGGGTACCTCTAGAATTTAGAGAGAAATATAGCCTTACTCTGGGAGACCTAACTCATCCATCTGAACATGAATTGAGACCTACAGAGTATATATAGGGTTACAAGTGGATTGATTCCACCAATCATCTTCTCCCTATGCATAAATTTCCAGATTAAAGTCATGGCAACACAAATGACTGGGTATACTATAAAATGATGTTATCTAATCTCAACTGGGTCCTCACCTCAACAAAATAACCCTTTTACTCCTCCCTGATTCTCTATCCCACTTATCCCAGAGGCTATTTTACACCTTTTTAATCTCTTCATGTCTCCCATACTACCTTATTAGTTAAGAACTTCATCTCTGGTTTTACTGGGAGATCATTCACCATGAGCTATTTATTCTTTCCTTCTTTACATTTAAAAACTCTTTGATTCAACCTTCTTTCTTTCCTCCTTTACTCAAATCTCTAATTAAAAGGTGATTCTTCTCACTAATGCTGACTTTTCATCCCCATCACCTCCTACCCCCTCCAGCAGATGACCCCCACAATTATCCTCCCCTTCTCATCTCTCTTTTCTCCTTTCCCACTCTTCTTTCTTCCTCTATCTTTTCCTACTTAAAGGTTCTTTTCTTTATGCCTACAAACACATCCAACTCTCCTCTTACCTCAAAATAACTCTCAATAGACCCTGTAATTCCTTCAAGCTATCATACTATATCTCATCTCCATTTCTCAGTCTAACTCCAAGGGGGAACAAAGCTGTCTATACTCACTACCCCCACTTCTCCTCTCTTACTGCTGAATCCTCTGTAGTCTAGTTTGGGAACTTCTGAAAGAAAGGGTGGGAGAGAAGAGGTATTAGTCTGCATACCAAATTGAAGATCTACAGAGCCCTTGTGCTGACCTCACTGTTGTATGTGAAACCTGAACAATATACCAGTGCCATACTAGGAAAATGAATTACTTCTATTTGAATTGTCTTAGGAAGATTCTGAAGATCACTTGACAAGAAAAGGAACTTGACACTGAGCCCCTTTCTCAGGTTGAACTGCCAACTATTCAAACTCTGTTGTAGAGAGTGCAAATCAGATGTGCTGGCCACTTAGCCTGAATGCCAAATGCACCTTTGTATAAAAGACTAATTTATGGAGAACTCGCACAAGGCAATGTCAGAAGTGATACAGGGACACTCTCAAGGTATCTCTGAAGAGCTTTAGTATCTGTGGTGAGACATGGGAAATACTGGCACAAGACCAATAGCATAGTCTGCCTGCATCAAAAAAGGCACTATACACTGTGAGTAAAGCTCAAAAGAGACGTGAGATGCACAAATCTAGAGATATTTCCACCCCTAATTGTGCCTGACCTGTGGTAGAACATTCCGAGTTTGTATTGGTCTGAACAGCCACAGTCAGCACACAGATGCTCGACTCTAGCATAGTGGTGTCATTTTGGTCCTTTTTGAGAATGAAGGACAACAACCAACCAGCTGGAAATAAGCATTTCCTTTGATTATAAATTTTAAAAAATTCTGAGGAGTCCATAGGTTTCATCAGATGACAATGGGATCCCTAATAGGAAAAAAAATGTTAAGACCCATTGGAGCAGGATAAATGGGACTTTTGGCAGGCAGGTCTCCTCTTGTTCTCTTGAGGAAGATAGAGGCCAAAGAACTGGGGTGTCAGCCTGGGGAGGTATAGCTTCCCTGTCCCTCCATCCTGTTTAAGCTTAGTCCTTATGAGGAAGCAAGCTTAATTTTTCCTTCTTATCTCAAAGAGCCTAAAGGAGGTCCTGGGGTTGCCCCTTATTGAATGGGAATCGATAATTGGGGGTGGGTGGGTAAGAGTAGTGTTAGAGTTAGAGTCTCCAGGTGATTGGTGGCTGCTGGGCCTGTGGTCTTTTGGGGGCACTGCCACTAGCTACTGCTAACTCCTTGGCTCATTTATTCAGAGCCATTCACTGACTCAGCTGCAATGTTCAAGGGCAGTGATGTCAAACTCAAGTAGAAACAAATGAGTGAACTGCAAATTGATTTAGAAAAACACAAATTAGGGTTATCTGTGTCGATTTTTATTTATTTTGTTAAAAGTTTCCCAATTATATTTTAATTTGGTTCACTTGCACTTTTGAGGGCCACAAAGGCCATGTATTTAGCATCTTGGCAGAGGCGTGCTGGCTAGACCCTCTCCTGAAAGAGAGCAAGCTGACCTCCTTTAGTCAGAGATGCGACACCCAACTAATAAAAATCAGGCTAAAATTAAGGATTTTCTTTTCAATTAGGTATATCTGGGTAGAAATTAAAGCCTTAGTTAGAATTAGATATTCTCAAGATTGAGTTTTTTTTAAAGAAATTGATTTTACAATTACCAAGTATGTATTTTCTTTTCCTTCCAGTCCCACCATTTAAAAATTAAAAAAAAGAAAAAGAAAAAGAAAAGCCTTGAAACAAATAGACATAGCCAAGCAAAGCAAATTTCCACATTATCCAGGTCAGCAGATGTCTCATTCTGCATCTTGAATCTATCCATTCTGTTGCAAAGTCAGTAGGTGTAGAGGATAGATCAGAGGGCTTGGAGTCAGGAAGATTCCTAACATTTAATCTTTCCTCAGACCTTGGGCAAGTCAGTTAATCACTGTCTGCCTCAGTTTCCTCATCAGAGAAATGGGGACAGTGCTAATACCTAACTCACAGGATTGTTGTGAGGATCAAGTGAGTTAGTATATGTAAAGCACTTTGCAATCCTTAAAATGCTATATGTGTTAGTTTTTATTAGCATTCTTTCACAAAATCTCCCTATTCATCTCTTGCTCTCCACTTACACAACTAACACCCAGGATCAGACCCATATCACCTCATACCTAGACTATTGCCCTAGCCTTCTAACCGGTCTCTCTTCCTCATTCTAGCCCATCCTCTAGCCATAGAGGTTACTTAGCTTATCATCAAAAGCAGTTTGGAGTGCATTCTATTTTAGGCCAGCTCACTTCAGGGGAGAGGGTAATGTAAAAAATCAAATAAACATTCTTCAAACATGGCCTTCACTCTTTGCTCCAAAGCTTACAATGGCTTCCTATTGTCAACTTCCTCGCATAACAACTCTTACTTAATTGACCTGGCTAACCACAGCCTGGTCTGTCCTATTTTTCCAACCTTCCCATTGATCTTTTATAGGAGATCTAGACTTCAATCACTATCCCACAAAATGTTATGTTTGGTTTGTGTCTATTCATGTATTTTTGTACCCTCTATCCTCCCCAACAGGAGTACCCTCTTCTTTGTTTCAGTCTGTCCATGTCCTCCCTACCTAAAATGATATCTGTATTGTAAAGTTTTTTCCTGCTAGAAATTATTTCTTTGCCTTCTAAACTCCCACAGCAGTGCTTATGAGATAGGGCATTCATAATTCTGTTACTTCAGAGAGCTCTAACTTCATCATTGTGAGTGATCCCTTGGCCACCAAAGATGGTAATCATAGGGACCTTAGAGGCCAAGTTCAACCTTTTCATTTTATAGAGGAGAGAACAAAGGTATATGAGTCACACAGTAAATGTGTGACCCAGGATTTGAGCTCAGTTCCTTCTGACTCCAAGCCTGCTATACTGTGTTTTTTCCAAGATTAAGGAGATTTGGGTAAGTTAGACCCAAGGTAAACTGGTTCCCTGTCGGGGTGTTGTGGCTCATACTCTTGGATGACAAGAGTAGCTGATATTTAATAACCCTTTTGGATTTGTTTTACAAATAACATCTCATTTAATCCTCACTACATCCCTGAGAGGTAGGTGATATTATCATCCCTATTTTATAGTTGAGGAAACTGTGGCAAACAGAGACTAAGTGTCTTGCCCAGGATCACCTAGATAGTGTGAGATGGATTATGGATTTTTAATTCTTGCTAACTCCAAGTCCAACACTATGCATTGCATTATGTAGCTACTAGTTAGCCAGTTATTCAACAAGAATTGTTTAAACAGGCTTACTATGTGACAGATATTATGCTAAATGATAAATGTACAGATTCACAAAAAAGGAAAGACAGTTCCTGATCTTCAGGTGCTTACCTTCTAATGGGGAAAGACAACACCTAAAAGAAAGCTGGAAAGGAATTGAAGGGCCATCAAATCAGACAGACAAGCTGAAGATGTACAGGATGCTTCTAGCATGTGAGCTCCAGGGCTGGGATGAGCTTCCAAAATGAAGAGACTTCTGGGTAATGGTGGGGAAAGTCTGGAGTGAAGTGCAATAAAGTGTGAAAGCCTCCTCTGACTAATCCCCTCTTTCCACTAGTGCCCTCACTTCCCAGCTACCTTGTCTTTACTGTGTATAAATCTAGTATTTATTCATAATTTTGTACTTCTCTTTATAACAAGCCATATTGCCTTTCAAAAAAATTACACCAATTTACAGACTGAATATGGTATCATAGGATGCCTGCTTCCCCACAGTCCCATCAGCATTGGCTTGTGTTTAAATTCCTTTACTTATTTAATGTCATATCAATTAAACTATCAAATAATTATGGTGGTAGAAAAAAATTACTAAATTCATTTTGAATTCAGGATAGAATGAGGAAAGAAAAAGTAAGAAGAAAGATTCCTAAGCAGTATTATAAGAAACTACACAACAAAGCTCCCATTTTACAGATGAGGAAAGAGCCCCAGAGAGGTTAAAGGACATATTTCAGGTCACATGGCTCATCAGCATCAGAGTAAAGATTTGAATGATTCCATGCTAAATCGATGCTCCTCCCATTCTCCTTTGGACTTCTCATGTCAATGAGATAGAAGGGTGTTGGAAGGAGGAGCATCATTAACCATAGCCTCTCACAATAAGTAGCAGGAGCTAGAAGAGCTTTCTGATTTAATGAGTCTCTCAACTCAGGGGTAGAAGCCAATTTCTAGGACCAGGAGCAGAGTCTCACCCTAGGATGACCATCTGTGATAATAATTGTCTCGTTTGTGTTTATTCAGTAAGTCAGGGGGAAGGGAGGAACTTCCTACCATAGACTAAACACACAATGGAAGCTCCTGCTTGTTCAGTCATCTTCTTCCAAGTTGGAATTCCAGGCATACCTCACAGCTCCTCACTGGATTCCTGGGGGGAGAAGAGGGGGAGGGGAAAGGGAGGCTTAATTATTAGGCCTTTTAACCAAGGAACAAAACTAGGCTAGGCAGCTATTTGAATGTACTTCAGGGATGCAGGACTCATCAAACTGTCATGGGGGAGAGATCAGGCTGACTGCCTGATCCTTAATATTCCTTCCAGCTTTCAATATTATAACATAGTTGTTTATCTTGCAGTCCATGAGAGCTCTCAAGAAACCCATGTGTTCTTGCAGAACCAGGAGAATAATTTGAATGATACTTGAAACAACACTCAAAACGAGCATTGAAAGCCATAAGGACTCTGATTAATGCTCTGAGGACCAGAAGTCTAGAGGACTGATAAGGAAGCTCCGTACCCATCTCCTGTCACAGAGGTGATGAAAAGTATTTTTTGGACATGCTGGTAAAGGAATTTGTTTTGCTTAATTACATAGATTTATTAACAGTTGTTTTTCTTTTTCAGTGAAGGAAGAAAGAGAAAGAAAATAGATTTTGTTAATAAAAAAACTAACTAAAATGGTTGCTAAATTAGAATGAATTAAATTCCCATCAGATGTCATACCTTGTCCAGCCATTCCTCAATTAATGGGCAAATGAATTGTTTCTGGCTTTTTGCTATTCAAATACAGCTTACCCATTTTTTAAAAAAAATTCTGACATTCAATAATAGTAGATGATTAAAAGAAATGCCTTGGATTTGGAGCCAGCAGACCTGGGTTCAAATCCTACCTATCTTACTCACTATGTAACCTTGGGCAAGTTACTTGTCTTGTCTGGGCCAAATGTTCCTTCTCTATAAAATGCAGGGCTAGAGTGGATGATTTCTAACATCCTTCCAGCTCCAAATAGATGACGTTGTCACCTCTGAGTTTGACACCAGCAAGAAAACATGCCTTCACAAGGTAGAGAACGATGAGAAATATGTGGCAGTGTTTTGTCAAATAGCTCATGGCTAGGAATTAAATGAGACAATTGCTTCTTCACCTCAATATTTTGGGATCTGACAGACAGGTACTGACTATCACAGACTCATTTTTTCACATTGGCATTGTGTATTTGCCCCTTGCTGAGGTTAATTTGATGATGATCTAACTTTCTTGAATGAAAACTTGGAATCGTTTGGTCTAAGGATTGGGGCCTGAAGTCTTGAGCTCTCATTAGGGGATTGTTTTAATATGCACATGCCTGTATCCCTAAAGAGTAGAAATTTTTTTTAATAAGGCTCACGCTAGTCCCATCTGTTGACTGGATAATCATGTAATGGAACTTGGTGTCTCTTGACAAATGTCTGGCTCCAAGTGTCAACACTCGAAAATGAGTTCCCAATTTTTGATTCTGGTCTAAGTTTCCAAGTTAGCCATTCTTTTTGTTTTCTTCACTTATAAATATGCAATTCCTTGGGCCTTTCACTTCCCTCAGGGGCTAATGTGGTAGGGTGGGAAGGGCAAGGATGAGGTGTCTGTATTGCATCCAAATCCCAGACACTGAAAGTCAGGGGAATCCTCAGAGGTCATCTAGTAACCTAACCTCTACCTGGCTGAGAATGCCCTCCATAACCTCCTCGAAAAATGAGGCCAGAACCTTGGCTTCAGTACTTCCTGTGATGAAGAAGCTAACTGCCCTCTTCTGAGGCAACCTCTTCCACTCTGGGACAGCTGCAATATAAGGTAAGTTTCTCTTCATATCCAGTGACATCTTAAAGTCATGGAGAGGGCTGGAAGCAGCCTCAGAGCCAGCTTAAACTGTTAAATTTCCAGTTTGAGCACTAGCACCTCAGAAATTGACAAATGCTATAAAGCAGGGTTTGGTTTAAAATTTTGTTTACACTTAAGAAAGTGATAGAGAGCCCTTTCCTCTAAGATGGTGCCCAAGGCAAAGAAAGAAGCCCTTGTCTCCCCCAAGACAGAAGCCAAGTCCAAGACCTTGAAGGTCAAGAAGGCATGGTGAAAAGCGTCCATAGCTACAAAAAGAAGATCCGAACATCCTCCACCTTCTAGCAACCCAAGACACTAAGACTTCCGAGGCCTCAGGAAAGTGCCCCTTGGAGAACCAAGCTTGATCACTATGTCATCATTAAGTTTCCCTTGACCACTGAGTCTGCTATGAATAAGATTGAGGACAACACCCCAGTCTTCATTGTGGACATCAAAGCCAACAAGTATCAAATCAAGCAGGCAGTAAAGAAGCTGTATGACATCGACATGACCAAGGTCAACATGCTGATCTGGCCTGAGAGAGAAGAAAGCCTAATTTCAGCCTGCTCCATTGCTATTATTTTTTAAAATACATAATTTATTTATCTTAAGTTCTTAACATTCACTTCCACAAAAATTTGAATTCAAAATTTTCTCTCCATCTCTCCCCATTCCCCACCCCAGGACAGCATTCACCCCATCCACCCTTTGTCCCAGTCTATTCTCCCTTCTATTACCCACCCTTCTTCCATCCCCCTTCCACTATATTTTACTATAGGGCAGAATAGATTTCTATACTCCATTGCCTGCATAGCTTAATTTCCAGTTGCATTCTAAAACAATTTTTAACATTCATTCTTAAAAATTTTAGTTTCATATCCTCTCCCTCCCTCCCCACCCACCTTCATTGAGAAAATAAACACTTCAATATAGGTCATACATTTTTAACAATGCAAAGCACTTCCGTAAATAGTTATGCTGTAAAAGACTAACCACATATCCTTCTGTCTTATCCTGCCCTTCATTTATTCTATTCTCTCCCTTGACCTGTCCTCTCACAATAGTTTTTGCTTCTGATTATCCCTTTCCCCAATTTGTTGTCCCTTTCAATATCTTCCCTCTCCTATCCCCTTCCCCCTTGCCTTCCTGCAGGGTAAAACAGATTTCCATATCCAATTAAGTGTGTGTTATTCCCTCCTTAAGCCAAATCCCATGAGAGTGAGGCTCAATTATTTCCTTTCATCTCCCCCTTCTTCCCCTCCATTGTAAAAGCTCTTTCTTCCCTCTTTTATGTGAGATGATTTGCTACATTCTACCTCCCTTTTTCTTACTCCTAGTATATTCCATTTAACAGTAAATTTTATTTTTTTTTAGGTATTCTCCTTTCATATTCAACTCACCCTGTGCCCATTGTCTATGTATACACACACACACACACACACACACACACACATACTTATGTACACATACATACCTACATATATATAGTATACACATATATACATACCCATACCCCCCTACGTATATATATTCCCTCTAACTACCCTAATACTGAAAAAGGTCTTATGAGTTACAAAAAGCATTTTTCCATGTAGGAATGTAGACAGTTTAACTTTAATGAGTTCCTTAAGGCTCCTCTTTCCTGTTTACCTTTTCATGTTTCTCTTGATTCTTGTATTTGAAAGTCAAATTTTCTATTCAGCTCTGGTCTTTTCAACAAGAATGCTTGGAAGTCCTTTGTTTCATTGAAATTCTATTTTCCCCCCTGAAGTATTATACTCAGTTTTGCTGGGTAGGTGATTCTTGGTTTTAATCTTATCTCCTTTGACTTCTGGAATATCATATTACAAGCCCTTTGATCCCTTAGTGTAGAAGCTACTAAATTCTGTGTTATCCTGATTATATTTTCACAATACTTGAGTTGTTTCTTTCTGGTTGCTTGTAATATTTTCCCCTTCACCTGGGAACTCTGGAATTTGGTTACAATATTCCTAGGAGTTTTCCTTTTGGGATCTCTTTTCAGGAGGTGATCAGTGAATTCTTTCCATTTCTAATTTACCCTTTAGTTCTAGACTATCAGGGCAGTTTTCCTTGATAATTTCTTGGATGATGTCTAGGTTCTTTTTTTGATCATGGTTATCAGGTAGACCAATAATTTTTAAACTATCTCTCCTGGATCTATTTTCCAGATCAGTTGTTTTTCCAATGAGATATTTCACATTGTCTTCTATTTTTTCATTCTTTTGGTTTTGTTTTGTAATTTCTTGGTTTCTCATAAAGAAATTAGCTTCCATCTGCTCCATTCTAATTTTAAAAGAACTATTTTCTTTAGTGTGATTTTGAACCTCCTTTTCCGTTTGGCCCATTCTGCTTTTTAAAGCATTCTTCTCCTCATTGGCTTTTTGGATCTCTTTTGTCATTTGGGTTAGTCTATTTTTGAAGGTGTTATTTTCTCCAGCATTTTTTTGGGTCTTCTTTAGCAAGCTGTAACTCACTTTCATAATTTTCTTGCATCACTCTCCTTTCTCTTCCCAATTTTTCCTCCACCTGTCTTACTTGATTTTCAAAATCCTTTTTGAGCTCTTCTGTGGCCTGAGACCATTGCATATATTTTTTGGAGGTTTTAGATGTAGAAACCTTGACTTTTATATCTTCGTCTGATGGTATGCTTTGTTCTTCCTCATCCAAAAGGATGGAAGAAGATACCTGTTCACCAAGAAAGTAACTTTCTATACTTATTTTTTCCCTTTTTTGGGCATTTTCCAGCTAGTTACTTGACTTTTGAGTCCCTTATCAATTGAAGGGTATACTCTAGGGACTTATAAGCTCTTAGTTCCTTCAAGGTGGTACTATCAAGGGAGAGTAGCTTACTCCTCTCCTGGCCTGTGCTCTGGTCTGTGAGCAACCATAAGCATTCTTTTCAGCCCAGGATCTGTGAGTAGGATTCCCTCTCCAGAACCTCCACCAGCTTCACTACACCAGTGTTCCTCCTCACCCCAGGACTGCCACTCAGGATTGAGACCCAGATCAGTTGGATTCCCCCAGGGTCTTTAGGGTGAGGGCTCCAAAAGTGGATGCTGCTGCCACAGTGGCTGCTGCCCTGGGGCTGGGGCTAGGGCCAGACAGGTCTCCCTTCTCACCCAGGTGACAGAGCTTTCTTACTGACCTTTGACATTTGTGGGTTGAGAAATCTGGGAACCACAGTTGCTACCTGTGATTCCATGCCCTGAAGCCTGCTCCAGTCCTGTCCTTGCTGCGTGGCCCAGGCTGGGCTATGCTCTGCTCCAAGCCCAGTGCGATAGACCTTCCCTGTTAGCCTTCTAGGCTGTTTTGGGCTGGAAATCTCTTTCACTCTGTCGTTTTGTGGCTTCTGCTACTCTAGAATTTGTTTAGAGTCATTTTTACAAGTATTTTATGGGCTATAGGGGTAGAACTAGAGCAGGTCCTTCCTTCTACTTCACCATCTTGGCTCAACCCCTCTGAATTGTTATGATTGAAAACTTTCTCCTTACTCTAGACTAATAGACTCTGTGGTAGAATGCTTAATTATTCTGGAGGCTGATCTATTCAGTTATTGCTAAGATTACTCTGCTGATGCCTCATTAGAGATAGGATTCTGGTGAAGGGCAGAAGGGCTTATTTTCTGAGTGAATGCTCTTTCTTGGTATGGCTCCTCTAGATGACAGCCATTCTAACATAGCCCCTTTCATTTTGTAGAGTAAAACGTTGTGTGTGGTTTGTCATTTGTTTTCAAAGAGGACCATGACATCATGAAGATGATGCCATGACTTGCAGTTGAATTGGATTTAAGTGAGGAAGGACTATGCAAAGTCACCAGCTTCACTTTCTCTTCCAGAGACATCTGGGTCCAGTGGCCAGATGTAGATCAAGACAACTGGAGATGGCCCAGGATGCAGTAGTAGATGTTGGCCTTTTTCAGCTAAGGTCTTTCTGAGTTCTCACTTTGAGTGAGGTGATGTTCATTCAGTGATTAGGCCTGTTTAAGAAGTGAGTCAACAGATGGCCCCTTTAATTAAAAAAAAACAAACAAATTGAGAAGGGGAAAATGCTCAGAGTTGCTTGGTCCTAGAAGGCACAGCTAGGAGCAAAGAATGCAAATTGCAAACAATCCAACTTAGGATAGATGTCAGTAAAATCATACCAATCATTAGAGCTGTTCAGAATTTCAGGAGGTGGTGGATTCTTTATCCTCTGAGGTCTTCAAGCAGAAGTTGTATAAGCACTTTTCATGTAAACTGCATGAAGGAGGATTGGATAAGGAAGACTTGAACTAGATGACACTAGAGGGTCTTTCTAACTGAGTTTTTGGATCCAGCAATTCTGTAACTGCTCACCTCTAACTTCCATGCTTCTATGATCAATACATACCAGTTGAAATGCAAATTTGAATGACCAAAGGGTATTATAATTTTCCCTTGCTCTGAGTCTCTAAGA
The DNA here is from genome assembly GCF_028372415.1 of Notamacropus eugenii. Classification (NCBI taxonomy): domain Eukaryota; kingdom Metazoa; phylum Chordata; class Mammalia; order Diprotodontia; family Macropodidae; genus Notamacropus; species Notamacropus eugenii. The sequence continues at coordinate 5,613,936 of NC_092873.1, forward strand.
ATGAGTGGGATGTAGTGAATAGCATCCAGACAGAAGGTTCAGTCAGAATGTGGCCCTTTGACTGAAACTAAACTTCACAGGTCATCCAGAATGCTACATAAATGTCAGCTCTTATTCTCTTTGCTGCAGCACCAAGTCCTTGAATGACTAGATACATTCCATGGGCCCTCATATGTTAGGACAAGATCAAGACCTTAACCAAACCAATACTTACTTTCAGTGATTCAAAATATCTAACAGATGAAATGTTTTAGATATTTGTCAACTTCCTAGTGTAGGGAATGAAAGCAATCTTGTCTGTTTTGCAGAAGATCTCTCCAAAGTTCAGAAAGGTAAGAGGGTTTTAACACAGTAACATGCAGCAATCACCAGTCCTTTGATTCTTTATGTCACAGAGTACTGTACTTGTTCAGTTCAAATTTCACTTTGGGATTGGTGTATGGGAAGAGGTAAGGTGGTGGTGGGAAAAGGGATTAGGATGCTTCTTTTCCAGAATATCCCTCAATGACAATAATATCCCATTTTATTCCATTTTCCTGTAATGGAAGACTGACTAGATATTCTCTGATTTTATTTCTAAGACTGAGATTCTGAAATTCCATCTAGTTCAATTCAGTGCTTATTTATTAAGAGTCTATGCTCAGTACATGAGCTTTGAAGATGAAGAGACAATAGAAGACCTACCCTCAAGAAGCTTACATCCTAGTAGGGGATAAGTCATAGGCATAAAAAACTTAACTTTGAGTGAGAATGTGCTAAGTGTACTCAGGGAGAAGATCTGGAAAACCATAAGAAATCACTTTTTGTGGAGGAGTCGTATCCTTAAGCAGATCTGATTCTGATGATACCTTTGTGATCTTAGACAAGTGATTTGGACCTTCTAGTTTCCTCATATGTAAAAATTTGTAATTAGCAGGCCTGCATTTGAATTCTGGTTCTGCTACTTACTCTCTCTATGACTTGGGCAAGTCATTTAACTTCATTGGGCGTCAGTTTCCTCTTCTGCAGAATAAAGTTAGACAACGATGAGCTTAAAGATTCTTTCTTGCTCTGAAGCTTATGAGTCTTTCACTAGAGAATCACAATAGAATCCATCATCTCAGTTTACTGGTGCATGGTGCAGCTCTGCCAGCTGACACATTATTCCCCAACGGAAAAGTCATCTTTAGTCTCAGTGTCATTGAGCTACACTAGTCAATTTCCTCCAGACTAGCTATTCACAATGTCACTAACCTGTCTTTCATTCAGGATTCCTGTCCTGCTCTCATTTATTGCTATCTTCAATACCTACAGACTGAGTTTGGGTTCAGGGATCTGACAACTTTTTGTCTTCATGGCCTGTACTGGTGTTTCCATCAAGTCTTTGTGTTGTCTGTCCCCCACTCCTTCTCACCTCCACCCAATGGATTCCCTGGCTTCCTTAAGACCCAGCTTAACCTTTCTGCAGGTGTTTCTCAGTCTCTACCTACCTCCCTTTCTAGTACCTTTCCTCTTAAATCATCTTTTCTCTCAGATTACTTTCTCTCTCTGTGTATATATGTACACACACACACACACTTATCTATTTGCATATCTTGTGTGCAGAATTTTTTTGCATCTCATTTCCCCCATTAGAAAGAAAGTTCCTTAAGAGAAGACACAGCTTTCCCTTTTTCATATTCCCAGGCACATAGTGGGCACTTAATAAATGCTTGTTGATTGACCAACTGAGAGACCATCCTAAGGATGCCAGATAATGAAAACGGTATCAAACTTGGAATCTAAAGACCTGGTTTCAAATTCCAGGTCTGCTATTTATGTTTCTAGACAGAGAGGACAGACCCCTAGAATTTTACCCTAGGGCACTGACATTTAGAGGAGCGTAATTACTTGCCCAGTGTTCCTCTGGCTTTGTTTTGGCTCCTCCATTCTCTGGGGCACATCACTTAATGATCATGGATCTAAAGCTGAAAAGAACTTCAGAGGTCATCTAGTCCAATCCTCTTTTTATGTGAGGAAGCTGAGACCCAGAAATGTTGTATCTTAATCAAGGTCATGCAGGTAAGTATCAGAGGCAGGAGATACTTAGTCTCCCTGGGCCATATAAAGATTGCTTAAAGAATATGGTAGCTAGGTGGCACAATGAATAGAGTGCTGGGCCCGGAGAGAAGAATTCTGGGTTAAATACCTCCTAGCTGTGTGACTCTGGCCAAATAAACTTAACTTCTTTAAGATTCTGTTTTCTCATCTGTAAAATGGGGATAATAATAATACCCACTCTCATAAGTTTGTTGTGGGGATAAAATTTTATATACATACATACACACACACATATATATATATACATACACACACATGTATTTATGTATGTATATATAGTGTATTGCAAACCTTACAGTGCTATAGAAATGAAAAAATCAAATGAGGTAATATTTTGTAAAGTGCTTAATACAGTATATAACACATATAGAAGGCACTATATCAATGCTAGCTGTTATTTACCCTGCATCTGAGGACTAACCCAGCTAAGTTTGGATAGGTTCAGTTTAAGAAAGTTGGCTACTGGAAAATTGAATCTTTGGTCACAGAAATTCATGAAGATAGTCTATTAAGGTATGAAATGGGTCATCTGGTGGAAGTAGCATCCAGACAGGTAAAAAGATGAATTCTTGAAGCATTGAGGTAGTATTCGATTGAAAGCTACATGAATTCAGACTTCCATCACTCCCTTATTTAATTGCTATATCTTTCTCAGCATACAGAACTCAGTGTTCTGTATGTAGTAGATGCTTACTTCTGGAGTTAAACAATCATATTAACGTGTGAGCAATCTTTTGATGTTCCCATACTCGTTTGATAGATCTATGATTTTCCTTGTGTGAAAATTCTAGCTAGTCCATACTTATACATATCTTCCCATTAATCTTCCATAGTGGATCTACTACCCATCCTCTTATTCTTTGAATATCTCAGGGGTACCACTTATGCCATTTGATCTGCCAATCTCTTCTCTATCATTCTCACAACATAACCAGTCTATCCCCAAATATAAATGTAAATAAATATATTACATAAATATAGAAAATGTACATTTTTTTAGTGTATATACACAATTTCTTCTTTCCACTGATCTCCTGGGTGATATATGTTAGCACTATTATTTTATAAATTGGAGACATTCTGTAAATGTCTCAATTAATGATCTTTCTACTGTATCTCATGTGAAAGTCATCACTGGTTATTATAACTTATTAGTCATATGTTTCTTTAAAAATTTGTACTGATATTTTTTGTTTTTACACTGTCTCCCTTTCCGCCAGTATTTCTCTATTTCTTCCTTCCATGGAGCTTCTCATGTAATAAAGAATATTTTTTTAAAGTACAAAAAGAAAAGGAGGAGAAAAAATTCAGCAAACTAATCAATGCAAAATATCTCTGAAAATATATGCAGTGTTTCACAGCTGCGTACCTCCATACCTACAAGGTGGAGGGAGATGTCTTCACATCTCTTCTTTGGAGTCATGCTTGTTTGCTTTTTTTTTACACTGCAACATTACTTTCAATTATTTTGTTGTTATTCTTGCCACTTACATTGTTACAGTCATTGTATATATTGTATTTCTTGATTGTTCTTACTTTATTATGTATCAATTCATGCATATCTTTCCATGCTTCTTTATGATATTTGTAATTTATTACAACACAGTTGTAAATTCCATTACATTCACATACCACCATTTGTTTAGTTATTTGCCAGTTGGTGGACCTTTACTTTGTTTCCAATTCTTTGTTACCACCAAAAATAGTTGTTATAAATATTTTGTTGTATATAGACAATTTCTTCTTAGCATTGATCTTCTTGGGGTATATGTTTAACAGTGGAGGGGGTTCAAAGGGATATGGGCATTTGAGTCACTGTAATTATATAATTCCAAATAGCTTTCCAAAAGTCTTGTACTGATTCACAGCTTCACCAACCATAGACTAGTGTGCCTGTCTTGCTACAACCTTTCCAACATTAGCTATTACCATATTTCATCATCTTTGTCAATTTGCTTGGTGCAAGGTAAAACCTCAGAGACATTTTGATTCACATTTCTCTTATTGAGTTTAGAAACATTCTTTCATGTGGCTGTTAAGTGTTTTCAATCCTTCATTTGAAAACTGTTCAGATCGTTTGAAATTTATCTATTGGGGAATAAGTTATATGTTTTTCACATAGGTATTATATCTCCCATTGAATAAAATAATTTTTTTCTTTAGTTTTAGAGGGCATCTCGTCCAACTCTCTTATAATTGAAGACATTCACTTCTAGAGTACTGAAGTGACAAAACCAGAAATAGAATCTCAGTCATATTATGAGGTCTATCCCATAAGGGATCAAAGAAAGAGGAAAAGGACCTATACATACAAAAATATTTATAACAGTTCTTTTTGTGGTGGCAAAGAACTAGAAATGGAGGGAAATGTCTGGACAAAGCATGGTATATAGAAAAATATAAAATGTACATATAAGGATATAGAGACTACAAATTAGTCAGGTAGTTAGCGCAGTGGACAGTACTAGACTTGGAGTCAAGGTTCCTGAATTCACTTGAGGAAACTGAGACTCAGACACTTCCCAGCCATAAAACTTTGGGTAAAATCACTTAACCTCTGTTTGCTTCATTATTTTCAACTGTTAAGATTAGGATAATAATAGTTCCTACCTCTCAAGGTTGTTATGAAGATCAAATTAGATAATATTTGTAAAGTGCTTAGCCCAATGCTAGGCACACAGTAGATACTATACAAAATGTTTAGTCTCTTCCTTAATACAAATATAATGAATTATATTTGTTATTATTATATATATATGTATTATATATTTTCTATAAGGATGGTTTCAGAGAAGCCTGGGAAGACTTGTATAAAATAATGCAGAGTAAAATGGGCAGAACCAGAGGAACAATTGATATAATAACAACATGTGAAAACAATTTTGAAATATTTAAGAATTTTGATAGATGCAATAAGTAACAATAATTCTAAAAAACTGTGATGAAGCATGCTACTGACTCCCTAACAGAAGGTGATGGATATGAGACATACCTTTTTGGATATGTGGAAATTTGTTTTCCTTGATTATTCAGATTTTTACAAGGATTTTTTTTCTTCTTTTCAATTGAGGTTGGGATGGTTAAAAGAAAAAAATCAATATTAATATTAATCAAATTTTTGGGGGGGAAAAGGGAAAAAAAATGAAATATTGGTCTCTTGAATTTCATTTGAATATTGTTTCCGATCTCTGGTTAAAGGATTGACCTTTTCCAGAACCCTGAGGTCAGCAAAAAGTGCTTTGCAGTATAATTATGATGTTGAGGCTATAACAAATTGCCATTGTAGTGAAGGCAGGAACATGAAGTAATTTTAGGATTGATAATCTAGGAAGATTTTTTTTAGATGCCCTAGAATGAATTTCTCTGCCACTAAGAATGGGAGAGACTCATACGTCCTGAAATTAAATACAGAAGAGAATAAAGATGAAAAGGAAAAACAGAAACAGGGTCAGGAACACAGTGTTTTAGTTTGAGACAAGAATTACCTGAGAGAGTTGAGTAACAGAAGGGAAAAAAACCTCAAGTGGGAGACATACACTGGGAGAAAAGATTAAAGTAAGGTGGGTCAGAGAGATCAAAGAAAAGCAATTATCCAGACTGGGATAATGGAAATAGTCCAGAATTTGGAACTAGGAACCCTGAATTTAAATCCCAGATCTGGCACTAGCTTTCTGTATAACTTTGGGCAAATTACTTCCTTTCTCTTGGCTTGCTTGTAAAATGGTTATGAACTAAACTATCTCAAATTAAAAAAAAAAATTCTAGTATCTCTGTTTCAGAAAGAACTATCATTGTTTAGGAGTACTTACATATAGATATTGGTTTGATTGTCCATTCAACCAGTCTGAATGATTTGTCAGTGTGTATGTAGTGTGTTCTAAATCAAATGGTTAACTGAACTAATCAAAATGACCTGGGATTCTATTGTCACTTTGACAAAGCCTGACTTTCTGATTCCTTCAGGACCTAAGCTGTCTGAATAAGCCAAATCTCTTCTAAAGGTTCCTGTAAGCCTTGAAGAACCAACAAATCATGGGAACCAACTGCTCTTTCTGTGGAAGAATGACCTCTTTTCCTCTTCTGAATCTGCAGCAGCTGGTCTGATGCTTCAGTTTCCCTGAGACCCTCCAGTATGCTCACCTTCTAGATCAGCAACATCTGGTCTTGATGAGAGTGGGATTAGACAATATTTGGGTCATTATTCTGGATGAGTGCTAGTTGTAAGGATAAATCATTTAAATGTTGAGTGAGGAGGTATAAACTCTACTTCTAGCTTCATTACTGACTATCTAAGGCTGTTTGCTCATCAGTCAATAAAAAAGTATTTATTAAAGTACCTCTGCTTATTAATTGTCAGGCATTGTGCTAGACAGTGATGATTCAAAGGGGAAAAATGAAGCAGTTCCTGCCCCAAACAACATTTACTCACATGAGTAAATACAAAGTATATAAAATATAGAAAAATAAATTAATATTTCTTGAGGGGGAGGGAAGGTGATAGGGAATCATTAGCTAGGGAGGTCAGAAAAGTCTTCTCATAGTAAGTAACATTTGAAATGACATTTGAAGGGAGATAAAAATTCTGAGAAATGGAAATCACATATGTAGGCACATTTCATGAATGATGAACATCCTGTGTGAAAGAAAGCATGGGGGAAAGGAAGGGAATAAGCATTTATATGCTCATAAAGGGTACAAACGGGCAACTGGTGGGATAGTAAAGAGCACTAAGCCTGGAGTCAAATCTGAATTCAGACACTTACTAGTTGTGTGACCTTGGGTAAGATATTAAGCCTCTCAATGCTCTAGATGCTTTTATAAGACTATAATTTTCAAAGAAGGTACTGCTTTGCATTGGAAAATGGAATCTCCTGTATCAGTGAAATTACAGGTCCTGTCTCTATTCCCTTAGATGACTAATCAAAAGCATCCTCAATGAGAGGCAGAATAACATAATGGATGTGAGTCTCCTAGTCAGAAAAACTGGCTTCAAATCCTACATGCTAGCTGTGTGACCTTTGTGGGTCACGTGACTTCTCAGTGGTTCCAGACAACTCTCTAAGACTCTAAGCTGTTAAAAAAAAAAAGCCAAAGAAGACTGATAAAAGGAATTTCCCTATTGGGAAATCCTTATATCAGTGAAATTGCACATCTTCCACTGCCATCCCAAATAAAAATAAGAAAAATGCCTTGAGAGGGAAAGATAAAAGGCATATGGAACCCTGAAGATTTCAGATTCCTTCCACTTCTACCCCAACCTTAGGTTAAACTTCAAACTTACCCTGTAAAGACTACCTGCCAGGATTCAGATCACAGAAAGTGCATGCATAAAAAAGAATCAAGTAAGAACTGATCAGATATGTTAACCAATTCACTTGGAGTCAAGGAAGTTATCTACTCAAGGGCACTTTGAGTCTCACTCTTGCTACAGTGTAAAGGTCAGCACTGTGAACAGCTCCCAGGTGTCCTAGTAGAAAAAGGTTATTAACTATGATACAAATACAAAGAATATTCTTCTGAAACTAACAATAGTTTCCTGGCTACTGGTCCAGGGCATCTTCCACTATAATACACATCTTGCCTAATGTTCAGAAAAATGATGAAGCAACACTGGATGTTCTGCATATATTTAAAACTCAATGAAGCCTAAACAAGAAATCAACAAGCATTTATTAACCATCTAATAAGTACCAGTACTGTGCTAGACACTGGGAATACAAAGAGAAATATGAAACAATTCCTGTCTCTAAGAAACTTATGAGACACACACAGAAAGAGGGAGACAGAGAGAGAATACCCACAGAACTCATTGTTCTTGAAAAAATCACCCCTCTTCCCAATTTCCCTATTTCTGTTAAGAGCACCATTATCTTTCCCATCATCCAGAGACACAAGCTCAAAGTCATCACTATTCCTCACTCCCAGTATCTAATCAGATGCCAAATCCTGCTTCCACCTTGGCATCATCTCTTGTAAATGTTACCTTGTATTCATTCACAAAGTCATTACCCCAGTTCAAGACTTTATCACCTCTTGCCTGAGCTACTTCAGTAGCTTTTTCATTGTTACCTTGATACAGGTCTCTTCCTTCTCTAACCCATTCTTCATACAACTGCCTAATATAATATAATATAATATAATATAATATAATATAATATAATATAATATAATATAATATAATATAATATAAGAACCACAACAATTGCTTACATTTTATATTGTTTTAGAGTTTTCAAAAAAGCATGCATAACATATAACCTCTCATTTTATCTTCATGATAAGGTAAATAATATAGGTATTATTATCCTCATTGTATAGATGGAAGGAACTAAATTCCTTGGTGGTGCAATTGGTCAAGGTCAAATAGGTAGTAAATGGCAGAGCTGAGATTCAACATCAGGTTGGAATGATAGAATCCCCAAGTGTCAAGGGACCTCTAGGATTATCTAGTCTACTCTCCATTTTCCATCAGTAGCTCTGCTTGGTTTTAGGACTTCTTCAGCATCATGCTCCAGGCCAAGCACCCCTTGGTGACCCACCCCCCCAACTTTTAGCTCCCTTTTGTGTATTGTCTTCCCCCATTAGATAGTAAGCTTTTTGAGGGCAAGTCTTTCTTTTTTCTCATTTATATTCCCAGGACTTGACACAATATCTGATACATAATAAATTCTTATTGAAGTGACTTGAATCTAGTTCAACCTATGCTCAGTCTCTCACTGCAAATCCAACATTAACTTCACTATAGGTTTTAAGAGAACTCTTCTGCTATTACTGCAAAAACTTATTACATATTGTTAAATTCAAACCAATATATATTTTGCTCTGCTCTCCATGATGCCCATCTTCCAAGGACATGTACAAAGCATCCCTAAAGAGGAAGAATGATATGGTAGAGGGTATACTCAACAAGGAATCAGGAAGTATGAGTTTCAGGCTCACCTCTGTCTGTAGAAAGCTGAATAATCTTGAATAAGTCACTTTCCTCTTAAGGCCCAAGTGTCTTCATCTGTAAAATGAGAAGACTGGACTATATTTCTAAGGATCCTTCCAGTTCCAACATTCCATGTTTCAAAATCCCTTTCACCTCTTAGAATTTAAGTTCTTTGTTCTAATGTCCCTTCCAAGAGCCTATAAACCACCTTTCATGAGTCTGACATTCATAGATTTTTCACCCATAAAGTCAAAGATGGCATGATCTAGACTAAACAACTGTTTGGATCAGGGGAGTAAGGGGGTGGTAAGAGTTGAGACAGGACAAGGATATTAAATTAGGTGACTGAAAGGATGTTTGTCTCCACAACAGAATTAGGGAATTTTTGAGGAAAGAATATGTTTAAGGAGAGAAAGGACAAATTTCATAGTAAACATGTTGAGTTTGAGACACCATGTCCACTCACAAACCTGGAATTGTAGATTGATGAAATGTTTTCAAAACCTTTAGGAAAATAAGCCCACATTTTATTCATTGGAAATAATAATAATAATATCATGGGATCTCAAAGTTGAAAGGAACCTCAGAGATTGGGGCCATTCTTTAATTTAAGGTAGCTATTTAATAAGCTTTTAAAAATGTTAGATAGGTATTGGAAGAAATGGGGATAATATTCCTCTCTGGTCCCTCTGAAGAAGGGAGGGGACTAGCTGTACACATACTTTCAGACTACAGAGATCTTTGGTGTTGTCCAACCTTCTAGCACCTATTTTCCCCAGATACTCAAGTAGAGATTTTGTTGGACAGGAGTGGGCTTCTGGCATACTACTGATAAAATAACAAAGCCCACGTCCTTGAGAGATTTTGAAAGATGGCTCCCTTCAAATGTCAATCCTGCCTCTTGGGTCTTTTCTGGCACTACCTAAATGCAAATACTCAGTGGATCCAGATAACCATTTATCCAAGGAATAATTGGAAAGTACAAACTAATTTATTAATGAGTAACAGTTATAATCTGTAAATGAGGTTTTCAATAATCCCACTCATAGCATTTTGTGTAGTATTGTAGATTGAAAATTGGTACTGACATTGGAGGTCATGAGTTTACAGATTTAGAGCAGGAATGTACCTTAGAGGGTATCTAGTCTAAATCCTTCATTTTACAGATAAGGAAACTGAGGCCTCAGAGAGTTGATGTGACTTGCTTAGGCTTACACAGGTACTAAGCAACTGAACTTGGATTTGCAACCAAGACCTCAGAAGTCCAATTCTAAAACTCTTCATATTTTATATTTAAACATCCTTTTGCAATTAATCCTCTCTTCCAGTTTTCCATTGGCTTAATTCCACCCATTATGGAAATTAGCGAGGTATGGAATGTTTTTTTAGGATCTTATTCTGTATGGAAATTGGGATTTGTTTACTATGAACATGCTTATTATGACCATTTTGTGTCATTATGATCAAATTTTGATGCCTAGCATAAGTACTGCAAACATGCCTGAGGCAAGGAGCATGAAGGTTGCCCTTAGTTGGCATGAGAGAAGGTGGGATGGAGACCATGGGACATTGACATGAAGTTGTTGCTAGGAAGATCTGCAATGGAGGCAGGGTTAGTACAGGGACATCATACTCAGTAGCTTCATATTATACCTAATTAATCTTGCTAAACAGGAACTAAACCCTTGTTGCTTCTATGTGCAGAAGGATTGTGAGAGCTATCAGACTCCACAAAATTCTGTGCCAGGTCAACTTGCCCTAGTTATAGCTCTGAGGACAACGATTTTGTCTTTGTCTGAGGTTTTAAACACGGTGACAGTTTTTTTTAAGTTTATTCTGAAAAGTCCACGAATCTGCAATCTGAATGAACGTACAAACCCTGTCTTCTATGGGCTTTTGTTTTCATACGAATAATGCAAGGTAGGAACACCTTGTCCCCACTGGACAAGAGGTGCTTATTCTATCCAAATTATACTAGAAAAAGGCACTCAAAACTATGGTACTTTTGCCAAAGAGCAAAATCTCATTTTAGTTTTGAATATCTTGATTAGCTTGATTTCAGGAAGGCACATGGTGTGAACACGGGAAATCAGCCATAGCTAGGCTATGCATATTGGTTACAAGGGTTTTGTTTCTTTTTTCCTTGCAGGGGGAAGAGGGAAAGAGAAAACAAATGATTACTAATAAAAAAAAATGTTTTTGTTTTTTTTTAAAGAAGAGTCAGGGCTAGAACTTCTGACTCCAAAACCAGTGTTATTTCCATAGTAAAATACTATCAGTCTTGCTCATTTTCAATCATTGAACAAATCTTTCTGAAGCTCTTACTATGTTCCAGAAATTGTGCTAGGTTTCAGGGATACAAAGATAGAAAATGAAAGAGTCCCTTTTTGCTTACAGACTATTGGGGGGTGGGAGTAGGGAGACAACATATACATATATAAAAATGCGCAGAACAAATGTGCACATTTTGAATAAATCCAAACAATACAGAGTGGTTTTGGAGTGAGGAAACTGAAAGTTGAAGGGACCAGGGAAGACTTCATGTAGAATGTGATACTTAAGTTTGAGTCTTGAAAGAAGCTAGAGATTCTATGAGGCAGACATGAGGAGGGGAGGCATTCCAGGCATGAGCAATGGTTAGTGAAAAGGCATGGAGAACGGAGATGGAATACTGTGTATGAGAAACAGAAGGCCAGGTTGGCTGAAGTTCAAAGTATGAGACATGGAAGCTGGGAACATAGATTGGGGTCAGGCAGTAAAGGGCTTTTTAAAAGCCAAACAGAGGAGTTTTGAGTTTGGTCTATAGGCAATAGGGGAAACCATGGGAGTTCATTGAGTGAGGGAATATCACAGTCAGGCCTAAAGTGTTTACACCCAAGCAAAACATATTAGTAGCTACTCAAGGGATGGATTAGAATGAGGAAATTCTATATTTCCATAGATTAAGATAACAGACTACCATGAACCTAATAGAACTACCATCTTCATGTATCTCTGTTCAAATGAAGACTCTCTCTCTCTCTCTCTCTCTCTCTCTCTCTCTTTCTCTGTCTCTCCTGATACTAAATTGTATGACCATAGGTACATAATGTAATCTCCCTGAATCTCAGTTTCCACATCTATAAAACAGAAACAAAAATATCTATAATACTTTCCTCACAGAGCTATTGTTAAGATGAAATGAGATCACCTATGTAATGCTTAAGCTTCTTTTATTCCAAACTTTAAACAACAAAAAAGAATATTTCCATCTACAAAGTAGAACACAAAAAGAGGCTTCTCTATAAAACTATGAACCTCTATTTTATACTATTTGTTTTAATGAAAAAATAAATTCTATGTGTTACTTTCAAAACTGTTCTGCTTGTTTGTGCTTCCTTCTAAACTTCCTTCCATTGTCTTCTTTGTGTTGTGAAGTACTTTTTTAAACCTTAAAATAATATGGCTCAAGAGCCAGCTTTGGAGACAGGAAACATATTATCTGTGTATTCCTGAGTAAATCACTTGTCCTTTCAGTGCCCCACACAACTATGACTTATAGACTCCCATCAGATCTTTGAATAGTTCACAATTTCCTGGAAGCTTCTATACTGTTTTCTGTTTCAAATATTCCTTTGGTCAGTCCTTCAAATACTTTAAAATTGTTATCATGTTTCCTGCAAATCTTCTCTTCTCCATTTTCAGCTTAACCAATTAATCCTTACATGGTATGACATACTTTCTGGTCTTATTATCCTGGTCATTTTCTTTTGAAAAGCTTCAGTTTGTCTCTGCCTTTCTTAAAGTGGACTCAGGAAAAGTGGGCTTCAGAAATTTTCTTTCCTCCACTTTCTCCCCAGTTTTCAAAGTATTCCTTTGTTTCTTTTCTAGCTACAGCAATGTGTTGTTTAAAGAGAGCTCTCTTACGGATGGTTTTTTACATTTTCTTTTGTTTGAAGAACATTGGATTGAATTCATTATAAGCAACTTCCTTCCCAAAAACTGATGCTGGACTCAAATCTTTCTTTTTGTTGTTGCAGAGCAACCTAGCAGCACCTATATCTCAAACATATATCAAAGTCTTCACCACCATTGTGACAGCAAAGACTTGCCCATAATTTCCATGAAACCTTTTGAGAATTGCAATAGGACTCTTCCTAAATGCAAGTCTATGTCCAAATACATGGACAGTAAGTCAACAAGTATTTATTAAGTACCTACTATGTGGTAGTCACTGTGATAAGTGCTAAGGATACAAAGAAGAGGGGGATAAGTTCTGTTCTCCAGGAGCTCACAGTCTAATGAGGTAGACAGCATATAAAGAATTATATATAAACAAGATTTATGTAGGATGAGTTGGAGATAATTAACTGAGGAAAGGTACTAGCATTTTAAAAGTTATTATTTATTTATTAATTTTAAAAATCAATTCATTAATTTTTAGTTTTCAACATTCACTTTTATAAGATTTTGGGTTTTAAATTTCCCCCCTCCCCAAAACAGCATGCAGTCTGATATACACTACATATGCACAATCATATTAAACATGTGAGAAGGTACCAGTACTAATGGGGGGGATCAGGAACAGTTTCTTGTAGCAGATGGGATTTTATCTTGGACTTGAAGGATGCCAGGGAGGTCAGGAGACAGATGAGACGGGAAGAGTACTCCAGGCATGAGAGACAGCCAGTTAAAATGTTTGGCATTTTGAGATGGAGTGTCTTATTTGAGAAACAGCAAGGAAACCAGTGTCACTAGATCATAGATTACTTAGAGGAGAATAAGGTATAAGACCCCAAAAGCAGGAAGGGGTCAGGTTATAAAGAGTTTTAACAACCAAATGGAAGATTTTGAATTTTCTCATGGAGATAGTAGGAGCCAACTGGATTTTATTGAGTAGGGGAATACCTAAGAATATCAATTTGACAGCTGAATGGAGGGTAGACTGGAGGTGGGGAGACCAAGAAGTAGGCTACTGCAATGCACCAGGAGTGAGTAGGGTCAGAAAAGAAAAGAGGGAGAATGTGAAAGATATTGTGCAGATGAAATCAACGTGCCTTGACAACAGATTCCGTATGGTGTGCGTGTGTGTGTGTGAATGATAAAATGAAGATAACACCTATGGTGTGAACCTGCTTATCTGAGAATATGGTGATGTCCTTGACAACAACAGAAAAATTAGAAGAGGAAGGGTTATTTTGGGGAAAGAGAATGAGTTCATTTTGGACACGTTGCATTTAAGGTATCCAAAAAGCAGTTGGAGGTGCAGGACTGAAGGTTTGGGGAAAAGTTAGGGCTGCATAAGTGACTGTGATGCTGAGACCCAGGCCCAGGCTGAGGGTGCGGGTGAAGAGGTGGCTAGCTCTATAGAGAGGTTTGTCAGCTGTCTGATCTTGTGCTTTCATATCCATATTTTGGCCTCTAGCAAGCAGAGAACAGCATCCTTTCCACTGGACTGGCCTCGCTGTTCTTATCATGTGCTGTTGTCTCTGCCCTCCAGAATCTATTTTGTATTCGTTTCCTGGTGTATTCATTGTCCTCCCACCTCATTAGAATATGAGCTATTTAAGGAATCCTGTGTGATTTTCTTCCTTTTCAGCATCCCTAGTTTTCTTTGTTATTCTACCTGATTCATGTATAGCTACTTAGGACCAGGTAAGACTCTGCTATTCTAGACTTCTATGAAGAGATCCCAAGGCAGAATGTGATGGTGTGGAAGAAAGCAATATGATAAAATACAGCAAACATTTGAGTGAAGTCCGGTTAAGTGAAGACCCCTCAGGCATGAATTCCCCAAAACCCCTACCCTTCCTGCCAAAGCTAAAATAACTAAGTATACCCCTTAGGCAAATAAAATGCTTCAGGATGGAGGAGAAATCACCAAAGTTCAGGTCACGTGACCTGGTGTACCCTTCCCCTTATGCCAGCCACATCAGCATTCTTCCCTTAAGTTCTATATTCGGTAACAAAAACCCTCATTGGTGAGCAATGATCCTTTCTGTGTTCTTTATCTCTGGGGTAGATTCCCATGTTTAGAATGTATGCCTGGATTTCCAGCCAATGGAAAGAGAGGTTATTGGGCTTTTGCATTAGGGACTGCATAATGCTGTACTCAGCTCCTCTCAGGTGCACTCCCTTGCTGACACTACCCATGATGTCTCAGGAAGTGCCCCTTCTCATAAGATTGTAATAAATTCCTTTGTGCCTTCTACCTTGAGAAGCCTCTGAGTTTAATTTGAGTAAGGGTAGCTGTATCCCACACACATTGAATGCCTATGTGTACCAATTATTGTGCTAAATTCTGTGTAGAACATAGTACACGGTACATAATAGGCATTTAATAAATGTTTGACTCATTGGGGAAGATACAAAGTTAGGATACTTCCTCTGACTTCAAGCATCTTATTATATTCTAGTAGGAGGAGAAGATTGTGCAGGTTACAACACAAAGTAGAAGACCAGATGGTGGTGGAGGTATCCAGGTGGCAATTATTTGGCACAGGAAGTGGGAGTATGAACAAGTAGGTTAATTAATAAATGGAAAATTCTGGGCTGTGGATGTAAACTCCTTGAGGGGAGGGATTGTTTTATTTTTGTTTTCTTGTCCTGAGAACTTATCACTGTCTGGCACTTAATAAAAGTTTGTTGAATTGAATTGGGATTAATCATTCCAAGTCTTGTGAGATCATTTTTTTCATATGGAAAATAGAGTGAGAGGGTGAGAATGATAGTGAATACAGCAAAAGTGATAGAGATAGTCAATCAAAATGATCATAAAAGGATTGATGTTGGCACTGGGGCCAAAGTCTGAATCTGAGCTTATATCTTATCTCAGTGATATGAGAGAGTAATGTTGCTCACAGGCTCTTTCCACTTGGCAGATCCAGTGGGAAAAGAACACTGAACAGGAGTGATACAATTCCATTTTCACCCCTTTTCAACACATCCCACAGTGCAGGTCCTCATATTCATGTCTTTCCTATTGTTATACCTGGGCACCTGAAGGGAAACTTCACTACTGCCCTCACTGTCTGGAATGAACATTCCACATCCCATGTATGTCTTCATTTTTGCATTGGTGGCCCTGGAATTTGGCTACTCTAGACCAACACTGCTCCTTTGACTTTGGTAAGTGTTGTGTTCATGGGGAAAACTTGTCTCTCTAGACAAGTAAACTACCTTTCTAGATCCACTACATTATAATCAACCATGAACTGACAGTTGTGTATGCGGGTGGCATTGGGATCCTTAGTGCTCAGTTTTCTGTTGTCACTACCATTGTAATCTGCCACCTCTCATTCTGTGACAACACTGAAACCAACTACTTCTTCTGTGATGGGCCTTCAGTCATGCATCTGGTCTGTGTAGACATGCATATGGATTCTGCCCTCCACATCATCAGTGTCACAGTTGTGGCCAATTCCTTCCTGTCGATCTGGATGGCTACCATCCTAAGGAAGACATCAGTGTCATGCCATCTCCTCTTACTCCTCTCCCCTCATTGTCCTCCTTCGGTATGGTAGCTATACTCCAATTTACCTTTGTCCCAGTTCTTGCTCCTCTCCAGAAGAGGCTCAGATGGTGTCTGTAGTCCATACTGCTTTTTTCACTAGTTCTTAATTCCATCTACAGAACAACGAACAAGGTGGTAAAGGATGCAATAAGGAGATTTATGAGAAGACATATACTAGAGGAAGAGATAATTCAAGGGAGTAAGGGGATAGAGAATTTCTGCCTATTGAATCACTGACTCTATGGTGGTCTAGATCAGTGAGAGGGTAACCAAGTTTACACTCCTGCTTCTTTAAAGAACCTACAATGAAGGTCACGACATCACAAAGACCATCTGCCAAGGGAGAGGTACCTTTTTTTGTAGGTTAGTTTAAATAAAGATGTAATTTTCCTCATCCAAATTCATGGACCTCTTGAGAGTCAGTGAACTCCAAGGTAAGAACCTTCATGTTAAGGCATAAAAGGGTTATAATTTGCTCTGGTGGGAGGAATACTTATGTCAATAATATAGATCTTTCAAATACTGATGTAACATAGGACTGACCTGTGAAATGGTTGTCATTCATTCCCTTTTTTTGAGAACCAAAATTCATTTCAGCAATTATTAGTATCACTCAAGTATCTCAGGACCAGATAAATAGAGGAAATATGATATGATGGCAAGTGCACTACAAACAGAAGACCTGAATTCCAGTCCTGACTCTGATATGAACCAGTTGTGTGAATATGGACAAGTAACTCCTCTCTAAACTAAACCTCAGTGTCCTCATCTGTAGAGTGGAGATGATATTAATTCTATTACCTAACTTACTGGGCTACTGTAAGAAAAAACTTTGTTTCTCTGAAAAAAGATCTTAGGGTTTTAGTGGACAATAGTCAGTCAGTTAGTTAATAAGCATTTATTAAGCACTTATTATATTCCTGGTACTACACTCAGTGCTACTAAGGTACTAAGGGCTACTAAGCTCAACATAGAACTATATATAACAGCAATATATGACAAAGTAGAACTATATAAATGTGAACTATTATTATTCAATGTAAGGCATAACATTGGGTGACAGGGAGTTTAAAATTTAGAAGATGTATAAAATATAGACATATGAGTCTATATTTTATGGGATATTCATATGGGATAAATCCAGAATCAAGGCACAGATCTGTAAAAATAGTATCAGGAGTGTGAAAATTCAGAATGAGTTAATACTGGTAGGTAAAGCTAAGGATAATAATAAGGGTTTTGAGGGTTTTTGTGGGGAAGTTGGTACACAGGAGAAAAGAAGGAGAAAAAAAGGGAATGGATCATTATTCAGCGTAGATGGAACAATGTAAACAGATGTCAGAATGCAGGCCTAATTACTTGATTCTTATATTCCTTCTGTTTTATCTACCAAAGAGAAAGTTCTTTGTCTTTAAAAGGTTAGAATAAACATTATTAATAGGCAATTGAGAACCCAGATCAGTAGTGAAATAATTAGAGCGTATCTGCCTGTTCTTGATGAGTTTGAGCCTTTGGGTCCAGATAAATTGTATCCTAGGGTACTTAAAGAATTGGCAGATATCATTGTCAGTGGTCTTTGAAAGAACATGAGGAATAGAAGAAGTATGTGGGGAAGAGATTACAAATGAGTAGTGACTCTTGATGGGGGAGATTGGCATCAATTTTTGGCAAAAGTCTAGAAGGCATTATTAAAAGCATAGTTGGTGAACATCTAGAAAAGATGTGATCACAAAGGGACACCATGTCTTTGTCAATAACAGGCTATGCCAGGAAAACCTCCTTTCCCTGTTTAATGAGGTTACTCAATGGGCAGATTAGGTAAAGTCAAAAGATAAGAGTTCACCTAGATGTTAGCCAAACAGTATTG
This sequence comes from Notamacropus eugenii, assembly GCF_028372415.1. NCBI lineage: Eukaryota > Metazoa > Chordata > Mammalia > Diprotodontia > Macropodidae > Notamacropus > Notamacropus eugenii. The sequence goes on from NC_092873.1 coordinate 5,632,305, forward strand.
TAGTCATTGTCCTTTGAGTTTGTATCTTGAGTTTCCCTGCCACCATAATAGTTCTTTATAGTGGGCTTCTTTTTTTGTTTGCTCATTTTTCTGACCTACTTTCTAACTTTGGGATCTTTTAGGGTTGGACTTTGCCATGCTTCTAGAGAAAGTAGATCTCCAAGCTTGGGGACCTGCAAAAGTGGTCTGATACTGGGAAAAGTTTGATTGTTGACCCCCTGCTCTGAGTTCATCCAGTTCCTGACTTGCTTCTGGACTCGGCCTCCATCAGCCAACTGGAAGGCTCTTCTGGTTCAGTGACAAATCTATAATCTGTCTCCGTGTGAGATTCTTGCTCTGATCATTCCTCTGCAGGCTGGGTTAGAGACTCTGCTCTGGGCCTATGGTGTTACTTCTGAATTTCCTCCTTTCTCAGTCCATTGTTGAAGATCTTCCCTATCATAGAAACACCACACTCTTGAGCAGGTCCTCTTCTTAGTCTCACCTGAGTCTGTGACCTAAAACTAGGTAGTGGGTGACAAAGTTGCAGTGTCCTAGTATGGGTCTGTAGGTTTTCTAGGATGGGTCTGGTACTTCGTCTTGCCCTGGTGCTCAGCCTCTCCTTGAGTATTGGAATGTTCTGCATGCAGAGTGCTTCTGCCCCACCTGTCCCAGTTTGAAAATCGCCTTTCCTGTTTCCCTTTGCTGAGCTGGGCTAGATAAATAATTCACAGTGACTTTTTTCTGGATTTCCTCTTCAAGATTTGGTCTGGTGAATTTTTCTTCCTTCCTTCCTTCCTTCCTTCCTTCCTTCCTTCCTTCCTTCCTTCCTTCCTTCCTTCCTCCCTTCCCTCCCTCCTTCCTTCCTTCTCTCCTTCCTTCCTTCTCTCCTTCCCTCCCTCCTTCCTTCCTTCCTCTTTCTTCCTTCCTTCCTTCCTTCCTTCCTTCCTTCCTTCCTTCCTTCCTTCCTTCCTTCCTTCCTTCCTTCCTTCCTTCCTCCCTCCCTTCCTTCCTTCCTTCCTTCCTTCCTTCCTTCCTTCCTTTCTTTCTTTCACTTCCTTCCTCCCTTCCCTCCCTCCTTCCTTCCTTCTCTCCTTCCTTCCTTCTCTCCTTCCCTCCCTCCCTCCTTCCTTCCTTCCTCTTTCTTCCTTCCTTCCTTCCTTCCTTCCTTCCTTCCTTCCTTCCTTCCTTCCTTCCTTCCTTCCTTCCTTCCTTCCTTCCTCTCCTTCTTTCTTTCCTTTTTTCACTTTTTTGAAAGTTAAGAAAAGTATGCTTCAATCTATATTCAGACACCATCAGTTCTTTCTCTGGGGATGCACCACATTTTTCATCATAAATCCTTCAGAGTTGTCTTGGATCATTGTATTGTTGAGGAGAGCTAAGCTGATCATTTTACAATAGTGTTGCTACTTTGCATACAGTACATTTCACTTTGCATCAGTCCATGCAAATCTTTCCAAGTTTTTCTGAGAGCATCCTGATCACCACTTCTTATAGTACAATAGTACTCCATCATATTCACATATCTGATGAGTTTTTCTAGATTGATGTATAGGAGTTTTGTGAAAGGGAGCTCCACCATACTACTTCCCGCAACTTCTCCATTTTTGGTTTTACCTTAGCAAAATATTCGAGAAACTCTCATACTATTTTTGTAACATAGATGGAGAGATCAAAACTGGGCACATGTATACTTAGGTGGTAGATAACTAGACCCTATACTAATGGTCCTATGCTAGATTAGAGAAAGTCCTTAGTAGAGTACCTGAGTGGATCTGTGCTTGGCCCTGTGCTCTTTAATAATAAGTTTTATTAATGACTTGGATAAGGCATAGATGGCATGCTAACCAAAACACATCTTGCCAGGGTAGAACACAGGCAAGAAATTAATGAGGTCAAGTTAAATAAAAAAGAAATGAAAAGCCCTAAATTTGGACTGAAAAAAAGCATTAACTCCATAAGTATAAACTGGGGAAAGGATGGCTAGAAAAAATTTCATTTGAAAAAGTTCTGTGGGTTTTACTGACTTGAAAATCCAACATCACTCAGTAATATAATATGGCAGCCAGTGATAATAATAAGCATAATAATGATAACTAACATTAATATAATACTCTGATGTTTGCCAAGTGTTTTGCAGTGATCTTAGGCTGCATTGAAAGTCATAGTATTCAGTAATAGGGAGTTTATGAGTCTTCTTCTCTGTCCTTCTCAGATCACATCTGTAGTATATGGCCAAGTTTCCAACACCACATTTTATGATTTACATTAATAGGTTGGAGAAGGGAAACCAAAATGGCAGTGTTATTCAAGGTCATGTGTTAAGAGGATTGTTTCAGGGGATGTTTTACCATGGAGAGGAGATTGAGGAGAGTTTTTATGACTTTTTTCAAGTATCAAGATGGAGTTAAAATCCCTCTGAGCCCTACTATTAGGTAAGAACACATCTGTATTGGTCACAAAGTGTGAACAAGATCTGAACAACTTCCTGGAAAGTTTAGATTGGCTGAGGGACTTATTAACCTCCTGTGGGGCCTGTGTAAAAGTATAGACCTAGTTAGAATCAGAGAGCCTGAAGAGAGTATCCCAGGCTTTGTTCACACCCAGTGAATAATCAAGATGTGTTCTCACCTGATAACGTATCAGAGTTAAGTAGGCTGAGGTGATTTGGACCACCCCTAACATAAATATTTGAAAGCTTGTCAGTAACAAGGAATTATATGTGTTCTGACTGGTCTCATCAAGAGGGATCAAGAGCAATGGGTAGAAGTTGTAAAGAGTCAAACTGCAGCATGTTTTTAGGGAAACAAAACTTCCTAATGATTAGATCTATCCCTAAATGGAATGATCTCAGAAGTGGTGGCTTCCCCATTCTGCTTAGGGGAGAAGTTTTTTAGCCATAACCTTGGCACATGGCTCCATTGCTTAACACCTTTGTCCCACATATGTTTACCTGCCTTTAGAATCACTTTTGTCAAAACTTCATTTTTCATGATGAAAGGAGTAAGTATTGATGGATAAGGGAGAGAGAAGAATCCAAAAGTCTGAAAGAGACAGGAATTGAATTGGTAAGTCAGATTTTCAATCAATCATCATCATCATCATCGATCTTATCAGTGCTATCCTTTCCCCTTTATAGGTCTTCAAGCAACAGCTGGGTGACCACTTGTATAATATGTCCATGTTAAAGAAGGAACTCTTTTTCTGGCAAGTGTTGGACTAAACAGGCTTTGAGCTTGCTTCCGACTCTGAGGATCTGTGAGTGCCTTATTTACCCTTTCTTTCTTTTGAATTTCCTCTCTTACTTCAAGACTCAGCTATGCTCAGACCTTCTTCATGAAGGCTGGCTCCTCCAGCAGCATTACTCTCATCTATGTCTGAGTTCTCATTGTTCTTTTCTATCCCAACATGCTTTGATTCTTTGCCATTTTGTATTGTTCTTCTATAGATTTGCACATGCATGTTTTGTTTTTCTGGCATGACTGTAAGCTCTGTGAAGAGACAGCATATCTTAATTAACTTTGTACCCCTGTGGCACCTAGCTAGATCAATGCTGGGCACTTAGATCAGTGCTGGGCACGGAGAGCAGTGCTGGGCATCTAGGTCAGTGCTGGGCACTTAGATCAGTGCTGGGTACTTAGATCAGTGCTGGGCACAATGTACATGCTTCATAAATGACTCTTCATCTGATACTGAAAGAATCGGGGAGCTATTAGAGGCAGGTAGGAATTCAAGGCAAAGGGTGTCCTTATATTGCTCTTCTCTGCTGTTCTTAAGTGCCTCCTTGGGCCTTCTCCAAGATTCCAGGCAATATGCATCATCTTAGAATAGCTGCCAGGGAGCATGACAATGGAGTTCTAAGGCAGGGAGGGCTTCCCATTGAAGAAATGGAAAAAGTATAATAGGGGGAGAGGTCTCAACAGTTGGCTGAGGGGCCCCTTTGTGAACTATTCATGAGTTTAATGGACAAAAGACATGAAAATGTATTGAGTAGCCTACTGATGTTGGCCAGGATCCAAAAAGCTTTCCCTTTAAGGTCAAAGAAGTGGCAGCAGATGAGAGCTACAACAGGTTTCTGTAGTAGCCAACTGGAAAAACAGAAGTTTTGTAGGCTACGGGGAGAAATAGAGATACACACCTGATTGTTGGGAGCTGAAGCTATTTAAAATATTTCAGAATAACCCTGAGGGGAGTATTAAGGCTATTAGGAAAATTGTATCTCATTTTGTGTACAGAAGGGATGGAGAATGATTCTACTACCTGAAATTCCCTTATTGCTTATTTTACTATTCTGTCTTAATTAAATGCTTTACTGTTTGTTGTATGGTTTATAACTGTTCTATTTGGTAGGAAATGAGCTGGATAAGAGTTTGAGCCTTATTTGCAAAATGTCAATTAACCTAAATACCCCTTACTAAACTGAGGTAGGAAGGATTTATACATGAGATTCACTGTATAAAACCACTCTGAAAGGTAACACAGGTGAAGAAGTAGTGTGGTGAAGTAGAAGGTGAATAAAATTTGAATCAGAGTGTTTAGTATTCAATCCTGACTGCTATTCTTATGTGAACTTGGGAAAGTCACTTCTTTTGTTTCCTGGGTCTCAGTTCCTGTTAAATGAGAGGTTTGGATTAGGTCATCTCCAAAGTGCATTCTAGTTTGTGAAATTGAAGATTTTAAATTCATAAAGCATATGAAAATGTAGCATGGAGATGTTACACATTTGGAAAAAGTGACAACTGTGGGAAGGAGGAAAGCCTGTCAGTCACATAATGGTCATTTTTTCCTCCATATACCAGTGACATCTGGAAGGTGATGTCTTGACTTGCAAATGAATTAGATTTAAGTGAGGCAGAGCTGTGCAGAGTCATCAGCCTCACTCTCTCCTCCAGAGTCATCCAGAGGCAAGACATAAGTCAAGATGACTGATGATGACCCAGGTATCGTGTATGTACCCATGTTTGTTTTCCTCCATTAAACTGTGAGCTTCTGGAGAGCTGGGACTATATTTGCCTTTCCTTGTATCCCTGGGGATTAGCACAGTGCTTGGCACTTGGTAGGGAGTTAATAAATGCTTGTTGACTGACCAATTGGCCAAATTAGGCTACAGAGCCAGAAGAGATTGTGGCATGATGCTGTTTGTCTATCCCCTTACCCAACTCTATACAGTTTGTCTAGGGCTTGATTAGAGCTGAAAATGTCTGGATAGCACCAGTTTCACAAAATGGAGTAATCAAAGTTAAACCATAGGTCTTTATAAAAAGTACAAGGAAAGAAATAGGAACATATTATGCTAAACTCAAGTTATTGCCAAATTGGATGAGAGCAGAATGCACAGTCTGGCTTAAATAGCATAAGACACTGAAGTGAGCCTTGGGCTTGGAGGTAGTATACCTCAGAAGGTGGAATATCTGAATTTGGATCCTTACTTTACCCCTCAATACCTGTTTGACCTTGGACAAGTCATTTCCCCTCATCTGGCTGTCAGTTCCCTCGTGTAAAATGAGGAGGTATTCTCTAAGGTCCCTTATGACTACAAAATCTTGTGACTAGGTGAAGAAAGGAATAACTAGAAGTTTCTGTGTTTTGTCTGTGTTTTGTTCTGTGTTTTGTCTGAATATCAGAAAGGTAGCATTATTATATTATTCTATAATTCTATAATATTCCATAATAATAAAATATTATCCTATAATAAATAGAATGCTGCACTTGGAATCAGGAAGCCCTGGGTTCAAAGTCCATTTTGGATACTTCTGAGCTATGTAACCCTGGGCAAGTTACTTAACCTCTCTGAGACTCAGGCCATTCTAAGACTCTGAGATTCTCTGTTAAATTATAGATGGTGAACAATCTGCTTTGGCGGAGGAAATTTTTATACCCATGAACAGTCTTCCTTGATTTTGTACTCTTGTTCAGTCTACATATTCAATCAGATTTCCAATCTCATAACTTCTACCTTCATAATATTTCTACTAAATGTTTCCTTCCCTTCACTCACACAGCCACCAATTTAAATCAGGCCCTCATCACTGTCTCCTTGGAGTGTTAGAACCCTATCCAAATTGGTCTTTCTGCTTCAGATTTTTCCTTCTTCCAATTCACTTTTCACACAGTTACCAAAGTGATTTCTGTAAAGCTTGGTCTGACTATGCTCAGAAAAATTCAGTAACTTCCTTTGATTTCCAGGATCAAATATCCAGACCTCTGGCACTTGAGGGTCTTCAAACCCTGCCTTTTTTTTATCTTTCCAGTCTTCTTACACCATGCTATCCATTATACACTTTAAGGTTCAGTGATTACTGACTACCTTCTGTTATCCATGTACATAATATTCCAAATCCCAACTGTATGCTTTGACACTGGTTGTGCCCCATTCTTCCTGGAGCATTCCTGAAATGTTCCTTCTCATCTCCACCTCTGGATATCCCTACCTTTCTTCAAGACTTAACTTAAATGAAGGATGCCTTCTCCCCTTCAGCATACACTTTGTCCCTACATAGTTATTTGCATGTATAATCTCCTCCATTAGTACATGAACTCCTGGAGGGCAGGGGCTATTGTTTTGTTTTGTTGCCTTTCTTTGTCATTTCTGAGTTTAGCCCAGCACAGTAGGATGTTTATTGAAGAAATACATCCCTTCTACTCCATTCTAACCATCCCCTAAACCTATATGAATAGGTCATATTGAAAGGCCTGGAAATTCTTCAGGGACAATGACAGGGCAGACTGTGGTGTCTGATGGTAAGAAGACGACAATGTTAGAGCAGCACAGGTAAGGCTCTGTGGGTCCTCTATTTTACTGAAAGGATTGCCTTTGGTGACCGGTTCACCAAAGCAGTGGGAGCAGCCATGTCTTCCCTGCAGCCAAGGACCTAGGCGGTCTTAGGCTCATGGACCCTCATCGAAGAGCCAAAATGGAGCTGAGGGTCTAGGTCTCTCCTACAGAAGTAGAAATGCTGGGAGGGAATTGGAAGAGGACATTGGGCAGAACATTTGGGACACCATTCTAGTAGTGAGAAGCCTGTATGACTTTGAGCAAGTCATTAAATATCTGCTTCTCTGATTTGTATTCTGACTATCATGAGGCTAGCATAAGAGTGAGACCTTCAGCAACTTCTTCAGTGCTCTGAGAAATTATTATGGCTAATCTTTCCATCTTTCCCCCTTTCCCTTGCTATGAAACCATCAGGGAAACCCATTTTTCTCAAAAGTCCGCATGTCTGGTTCACTTTTTCTAGCCCTGGGCCAGGACACATGGCTAGATTCAGAAAACAGGGATTCCAACCTAGGCTGCCTGTGGCCACCAGAGGGAGCTAACCCTCCCTCTTGGCCCAGGAGAATATGTAGGTGGAGGAGAATGAGAGGGTGGCCTGGAAGTTAGCCCCAGTCAGGGCTGACATTCACTTGTCAGGTCATTTCAAAAAATTGCTTGAGGCTCTTTTTTTCTATTAACATTTTTAAAAAGTTGACAAATTTTTAATTGATTTAATTAAATTTAAATGATTTAAATTTTTTAAATGGATAAATTTCTGTTTCTTGGCAGTTGGGTAGCACTTTGTACACTTTATAGTGTTACATAAATACTGGCCATTATCATTTTGATCCATCCCATCTCATTAGTGAGTTCTCTATAATGTATATTCCATAAAACAGTTTAGAAAAACAACATTAAAGAAGGATCAGAATGAATCATTCCAGCATCTTTATAATTTATTCATTTTAAAATTTATTTAAATTTATTTTTCACTGAATAAAAATTAATTTTAAATGTTAGTAGACTGTTAATTTCTATTTGTTAAAATAAAGGGTGTGCGTGTGTGTGTGTGTGTGTGTGTGTGTGTGCATGATAAATTAATTTCAATATTTTCCCAAGTTCGACTTTTGAAGTGATTATAATTTATAGAGCTATGGTAAGTGTGCCAAGTGGCACAGTGGATAGAATACTGGACCTGGAGTCAAGAAGACTCTTACTGAGTTCAAAACTGGCTTCAGACACTACCAGCTGTGTGACCCTGGGCAAGTCACTTAACCCTGTGTATCTCAGTTTCCTCATCTGTAAAATGAGCTGGAGAAGGAAATGGCTAACCACTCCAGTATCTTCACCAAGAAAACCTTAGATGGGGTCACAAAGAGCTAGAAATGACTGCAAAAACAACTAAACAACAATAATTATGTCCACAGTTGCTGATTTGAATTTTTAAGTGGCTGTCATTTGTAGAATTTGGCGATTGTAAATATTATTTTTTGATTGTGATTTGTCACTGTGTCCCTTCACATGGGTCTTCTCTTATTTCTTTCAATTATTCATATTTCCTTATGGGACAGTGATATTCTATAACACTCAAATTCCAGAGTCCTAAACACCTCAAAGTTGAGAGAACCTCAGAGCCCCTCTTATCCAAACCCTACCTAAACAAGTAGCTGCCACTGCCTTCCCTAATTCCCCAGATAATAAACTACTCTTCCAGATAATGGACATTCTATTCATTCTGAAAGACCCCACCTCAATCCTACCTCTTCCATGAAAACTGGTCCCATCACCTCCAGGCCAAAATAAGATGACTCTCCTTTTTTGGCACTGTGCTATGGTACCTGTTACAGGCTCATTTGGTGTTCATACTCCCTTGGATAGCTGGTTATCTTTTCATGTGTTTAAATCCTGTTTGAGGTTTGAATTACAGTTTAATAATCTCTGTAGGTTCTAGTAGGTGTAGTCTGATTGTAGAGCACTCATTAGGCCGTCATAACTCAGTTGTCTTGTGGTATTTTGTATTCAGGTGTTCCCTTGGGGGTATAAACATATATTATGTTGAATTCAACAAGCATTTAAGCAGCAACCTATACAATTTGCAATGTCCTGTGTTAGTCCTCTATTTGTCTGTGTACTGCCTTGCCCTAAAGTTTATCCTAGTGAACTATTTTTGGGTAGCCCTCCCCCACCCCACCTTCCTACCCCAGGAAAGGACAGATGGGCTGTATTGTAATTGCAGGAGACTCTAGAACAATAGATTTTGAGCTGAAAGGGACTTCTGAGGCCACAGGTCTAACTCCCTCCATCCCTTATTTGAGTTAAGGAAACTGAAACCCAGGGCAGTTAAATGACTTTTCCAAGGGCACATGGGTGCTAAGTTTTAGAGGTAAGATTCCAATCCAAATGCACTGATTTAAAGGCCAGTGTTCTTTTCCCTGTACCAGAAGGTCAATCTGAAAGCCTGAATCATAGTCAAACTGAGACTTGTTCTAGACCTTAGCTTAAAAAGGCCAAGGTCTCCCATTGCATCCTGGGCCATCTCCAGTCATCCTGATCTATATCTGACCACTGAAATGAGGCTGGAGGCACAGTCCTCCTTCACTTAAATCTAATTCACTTGCATGTCATGATATCACCTTCCTGATACCATGATTCTCTTTGAGAGCAAAGGACAAATGTAGCAGAACCAAAGAATGACCCTGGAGGAAATTTAGCTTTGATTTAGCCTGAACCCACTATTCTAAAGAGGTGGGAAACTGGGGCCAAGGGAGAGAAGAAGCTGTTACACATGCTAGACGTTGTTCTAAACACAATTATTTTACAAATATTTTCTCATTTGGTTCTGCCAACAGCCCTTCAAGGTGGGTGCCATTCCCACTTTTCAGTTGAGGAAATCAAGGCACAGAGTAAGTGATTTGCCCAGGGTCACACAGTTAGTGTGTGAGGATGATTTGAATTCATGTCTTCCTGACTCCAGGCTCAGCTCTCTATCCTAGGTAACAACAACTGGGCCAGGACTTGTTTGCCTAAAGTCACATGACTTGTAGGACTGTGCCAGGATCTCAGATCACTTGACTGAGTTTTAGGCTTTTCCCCCCCAGTTTTCTACCATCTTCAATGAGATAATAAGTTGTAACTTTTATATCCACAATACTTTACAATTTACTAAGTACTTTGCACACACTATCTCCTTTGATTTGTGCTAGGATTAGCCCCATTTAATAGGTCAGAAAACATGATCAGTGAGGTTGTGACTGGCCCAAGGTCACACAGCAAGGAAGTGTCTGAGGAAAGATTCAAACCCAGGTCCTCTAGACTCCGAGTCCAGCTCTTTTTCTATTGTGCCACAAATTACGTAAAGTTCTTTGAAAACCTAAAAGTATTATCTAAATGTCAGTTACGATGATTACTCCACTATACTACCTATTTCATAAATTGTCAGATAGGCTGGTGAACAGGCAACATCTGGTAGAATGTGCATGAAAATACTTCCCCTTTAATGAGCAATGATAGTCGAGCTGGCCAGAGGCCTCAGGTGAGCAGAGCAGCCTCGGATGATGGAATAAAGTCAAGTCAAGCAAGTATTTATTGTTTCCTATGTACCACACACTGTGCCAAGGACTGGGAAACCAAATATGGATAGAAAGAAAGACAACGTCTGCCCTGAAGGACCTACCATTCAAAGTGGGGAAATAACACATGAAGGGAAGCTGAAACATGAGGGGGTGGGGCTGGCCTGCTAGAAGTGAGCACAATATGGCAAGGAATGGAGACATGGCTGACTTGAGCATCCTCCTTGAAATGGGACTTTGGGGAGAAACCAGCCAGTCAGAGGGAGAAGCCAGAGGGCAGAGTATACTTCCCAAGTGAGAATCTAGGGGGTGAAGTGAAACTTCTAGGGTGAAGAGGAATAGTCTGAAAATGCATTGCAGATCATAAAGACCAAAAACTGCAAGTTCAAAGTCCTTAGAGATTATCTAATCTAACTTCTTCATTTTACAGATGAGTAAACTGAGGCCCAGACAAGTGATTTGTCTGAGGTCACAATGATATAGCTGAGCCAAAATTTAACCAGAACCAGAACCAGTGGTCTTTCTGTTACAACTTAGTGCAGCCAAAGGGAAATAGAACATTCCTCAGTGACCTTTCTAATTTTTCTGCTGTAGGGAATTGGTAACAAGGCAAAGATTAGGACTAAGACAGTATCCAGACAGGAGAAAAAGCCTCTGGGAGAAGGCAGCAGAGAATAACCAACAATAGCTAGCTCTTTAATGAAGGAGGAGAGCTTACTTTTAATCCAATGCTTTTAGAAATGTTGGCAGAGTGGAAAGAGCTTGGGAATGGGAGCCAGTTAGCCCCCTGAGAATGTGCTTCTACCACCAACTTGCTAGGGTGATCCTTGGTAAGTCATTTTTATCTCCTTGGACCTTAGTTTTGGCAAGTATAAAAGAAGGGACTCGGATGAGCAGAGAGGATCTTTGAAATTTCTTTACACTTCAAAGCATTCTGATTCTGTGACTCATGCATCTATTCCAGCAGGTGCCCATTGATGTTGACCTTCTACCAGGAAGAGAAGTTAGGGCCAGTTTAGCTGGTGTGTTTGACATATTTGCTGTTCTCCAGTTCTGTTAGCTCTTCCACTTCCTGGAGACCACTCTTCTCTCTTCACCAGTCCTTTACCATCCTTTTCTGATTTACTTCCAACCCCATGGGGTTCTGCTTTCTCCTACCCTCTAAAATTTTCTTTCTTCCCCTGGGGACTCTCGCTACCTTCTTTCCAATTCTCTAATATCCTTTTCAGCTTGTCCTCCACTCCCCCGACATTTCCAGCTCACCTAGGGCCAGCAGACCTTTCCAGCCTTACTGTATATTATTTCCTTTCCCATGCTGTATGGTCAAGCCAAATTGGACAGAATACATCATCTCTGATAGGCAGCCCCTATTCCTGGAATGGTCCCCTCCCCCATTTTTTGTTTTTGCCTTTGGCTCTAAAAATCCATGGAAGTTCAGTTCAAGAAGTATTTCATTCTTGAGAGAGGGGGTGGAGAACCTGTGACCTCAAGTCCCCAGGTGGCTCTCTAGGTCCTCAAGTCTGCCACACTTGAGGACCTAGAGGGCCACAATGGGCCTCAAGGCCACAGGTTCCTCACTTCTGCCAGGCCCTTCCCTGAGACAGATGCCAGTGCCTCCCTTCCTCCAAATTGCTTTGGCATTCACTTATATGTGTACATATTTTTCCCCATATAAACTTGTTGAGGGCAGGGACTGGTTGCTTTTTTGTCTTTGCACCAGCACGGTGCCTAGGTATCTGGCAGAAATGCTTCTCCGGTTGAATAATAGCCCCAGAATTAGGGTTAGGGTCAGAGCTGACGCATGGAGGACCCCAGTTTGAATGCATTAGCTGTGAAGTCACGGCAAGTCTCCTCACCTCAGGGGGCCTCAGTGGGCCTCAGTGTCCACGCCCGTGGACCTCAAAGATCACTCTGCTCTACACTCCACTGCTGCCTTCTCCCAACCTCCGATGACGTTTCAGATTCCTTCTTCGTCTCCCGGGAGACCTTGGCTGCGGAGGAGGAGGAGAATGTTGAGGCTATGGGAATGAGAAGAGAAGAGGAGGAAGGAGAGAAGGAGGAAAAGGAGGAAGAGGAGCGCGGGGCGGGGGGAGGTGGGGACGGGGGGTGGGAGTGGGGAAGCCTGTGGGCCGCGGCTGGCTCTTTAAGGCCTCTGAGCAGTGGGCGGTGCCCAGGTAGAAGGGGCGGGGCCCCGCCAGCCTCCGCCCTTCCTAGAGTGTCCGGGAGGATTAGTCCGGCTGCAGTCCTGCGCCCGCCTGGCCGGCCGGGGATCAGGCTCCGAGGCTCGGGGGCGGATTGAGACAGCACTGTCGGGCTGGGGCCGGAGAGGTGGGGAGCGGGCTGTCAGTCCTCAGCGGGACTGCGACGCTCCTCTCGAGGCGCGGCTTCACCCTTCTCCTCTTCCTTCACCTGCGGCCAAGCTCGGGCGGCCACTTCCTGCCGCTCCCCTGGGCCGTGCTCACCTGGGCCGTGCTCCCCTGAACGGCGCTCACCTAGCAGTGCTCCTTTGGGCGGAGCTCCACTGCCTGCCAGCGCCAGGGAGGGGGCTCCCGGGAGGCTCCCCTGGCCAAGATGAAGGACCGGCTGGAGCAGCTGAAGGCTGTGAGTGCCGTTGCCCCAAGGGGTGCACCCGGGAGGAGGAGAAGGTGGAGGTGGAGGGCAGTCCCCTTTCTTTGGGGGGGGGGGGAGTGGGAGGGCCAGGCACCACAGCACAGGAGGCTGTGTACGTGCTAGAGGGGTGGGAGGTTGCCGTTCCCCTTCTCCAGTCGTCTGATCCCCTCTCCCCGGGTGCTGCGGGCTCCCCTCCCACCCTGTGTCCTGTGCCAGCTGATTCATGCCAGAGAAGCTGCTACTTCCCCGACCGTCCCTGCCCCACACCCCTTTCCGTCTGTCCAGCTTCTCTGAAACTCTGAATGGGTGAATGGTTGCATCCCAACCCCTGGCTGGCAGAGGGTAGAGGGCGGTGGGGCTACGTCTTCCTGGGGGAGAACAAAGAGGTCATTCAGGTCACTCCTTCTCTCTGTTTTCTCCCTTGGGCGCTCTTGACTTTCTCCTCCAGGCACTCTTCTTTTCCTCCAGCCTCTCCCATGAAGCAGCTGACGCCTCCTTCAACTTAAAAAAAAGTCCTGTCTGGCTAGCCGCTTGGGCTCTGCTCCTCGCTATCTCCTCTGGTTATTGATTCCCTCCTTGAGTTTCTGTTGTCCAAGATTTAGTTTTCTTTCTCCTCCCTAGCCTTGGCCAAGTCCTTCATTGCCCTTTGACCTGAACTTATTGTAGGGACTCAAATGAAACCAAAGTGCCAGGTTTCCTCAAGGTTCGCCTGAGGAGCCTAGAAGGACAAAAACAAGGGCCAGGGTTTGTCGTGGGACTTTGTGGGGAATCCTGGTGGGGACGTGGTCGGAAGGTCCCCTCTGTTCCCAGGGGCCTGTAGGCATAGAATGTCTGTTACCTCCCTTTAGTTAGGACTGGACACATTCCAAGTCATCTGAGGGGTCTCTTCAGTTGTTTTAACAACTCCAGGGAGAAGCAAGAAAGATCCTATCTGTTCAATTGTTTCCAACAAGAAATTGCAAATTAACAATGCTCCAAGTGTTTATTAAATGCCTGTGCTAGGTGATGGAGAGACAAAGATAGCCTGAAGCAGTTCCTACCCTCAAGGAGCTTACTTTCAATTGGGGTCAAGAATATCTACCCGTATAAGTATATTTTACAAATTGGGGCTAGGACTGGACCTGTGATTTCACCTATATAGGGAACTGCCAGGTGAGGAAGCTTCTCTACCAAAGTAGGTTGCCACATATCATCTTATGGAATTGCCCATGGTGCTGGGTCACATGACCAGCATACAAGTGAAATCCAGGACTTGTATTCAGGTCTTTTGGGTGCCAGGACTGGAGCTCTAACCATGACACCATACTGCTTCTCATAAAGGTTCCATACAAAATGCATGCTAAATAAATTGAATGAAGTTAAAGGGAGAGTATTAGCAGCTAGTAGGATCAGGAAAGGCTTGGAGAAGGCAGTGGGGAGCACAGTCTTGACTGAAGCATGGGATTCCATGAGATGGGTGAGGAGGTTAGGTATGAGATAGACCAAGGTGAAGGGTAATGAGGTGTGGCAATAGAGTGCCAGGCTTGGACCCAGGAGGACTCATCTCCTTGAATTTAACTCTGATCTCAGATACTTAGTAGCAATGTGACCCTGGGCAAGTCACTGCACCCTGTTGCCTCAGTTTCCTTATCTGTAAAATGTACTGGAGAAGGAAATGGCAACCACTCCAGTATCTTTGCCAAGGAATCTCCAAATGGGGTCACGAGGAGTCTGACACTATTGAAATGACTGAACAACAAAGGTGTGTATGTGAATGTATGTGTGTGTGTGTGTGTGTGTGTGTGTGTCTGTGTCTGTGTGAGAGAGAGAGAGATACACACACATGTGGGAAAAGACCTGGTTGTAACATTAAGGGACCTAAGTGATCACAGAAGATCATTTCTATGATCACAGGCATAGAGTCAGAGGGTCCTTCCATCTAGCCCCTTCATTTTAATGAGGACGCAGGGAGGGAAAATTACTTGTCCAAGGTCATATAGGTAGTAAGTAGAAGAGTCAGAGTTCCACCCCCTGTCTTTTGACTCTCGATTCAGCCTCTCTCCATGGTACTTGCTTTCATGGGACCCAAAGAGCTGCTCTAGAGAGGCTTGGGTTGGGGGGAATGGAAGATTTGTGGGAGAAGGGAGCTCTAGGTTCTAGGCTCAGCTCTGCTGTCAACTAACTTTGAGTTAAAGCAGCCCACTTCTCTTGGTCCCTTTCAGCTTTGAATATTAAGAGAAAGCAAGGCATAGTGGATGGAGAGCAAACCTTGGGGGAACAGAGATCTGAATTCAAATCCAGACTCTGATATACTAGTTATGTGATCTCAGTATCCCCAGGTTAATTCTCTTAAGACTATAAATTACAGAGGAGTTGTGCATCTGCATTGGAGGAGGGCGCTCTCACACAGGAAGTGACCGCATCCATGATATCAGAAGTCTGAACCATTCCCACTGCCAAAAAGAAAAGAAAAATTACACATAACTCTGAGTGAGACAACAGTTCAGAGAGAATTACATAAACCCAGCTCCTTTTCCTGGAAGCTTCATTGGTTCCAGGCATGGTGGTAAACATCAGGGCCTTCACAATTAGCATCCTGCCCCTACTCCAGGACTTAGGTTCTTTCTGAAGTCACAGTCACAAGGCCTGAGTCTTCCCTTATCTTTGATACTGGGTCCCTGAGTAAGTCATCATAGCCACAGACTCTCAGGCCAGACTTCTGGAGTACCTGTAGTCAGTAAGTGAAATGTAGGGATAGAATGTCTTATTCACCATGAATACCCAGATGTGCCAGAAAGGGACCTGGCCTGGCTTGGGGAAGTTATTTCTTACTGATTTCTTTTTGAGTATTTCTAGATCATTTAACACTAGGCCATTTGCATAACCTTTCTCAGCCTCAGTTTCCTCTCTGTGGAATGAGAATAATAGCTCCTTCCTCACAATATTTTACGAGTATGTAAATGAGAAAATAGATTCCAAGAGCTTTGCAAGTCTTTAAAACGCTATATAAATGCTAGCTGTTCTTGTTGTTCAGTCATTTCAGTTGTAACTGACTCTTTGTGACTCCATGTGGGGTTTTATTGACAGAGGTACTGAAGTGGTTTGCCATTTCCTTCTTCAGCTTATTTTACAGATGAGGAAACTAAGACAAGGAGGGTTAAGTGACTTGCCCAGGGTCACCAACTAGTAAGTATCTGAGGCTGGATTTGAACTTGGGTTTTCCTGACTCCAGGTCCATCACTCTATTTACTGAGCCACCTTGGATCATAAATTTAGATTTGGAAAGGGCCTTAGCAGCCATCTAGTCCAATTTGCTCATTTTCTAGAAGAGGAAATTGAGGTCAGATGACTTGCCCAAGGTCATACAGTGAATAAGTACTGAGTCAGGATTTGAACTGAAGTCTTTGAATTCTCCATCCAGTTTTTCTTCCCACTGTACCAGGCTTTCTCCCTTGCAGAGGCCAGGCCAACATTTCTTAACCTTAGAACGTACTGTAGATTGGTCTACTCCCCTAAACTCTCAGCTAAGGTTAGGACTAGGGAAGGAAGGACCAGGTGTGGGAGGAGACAGGAAGGAGGGAAGGGATCTAGGTGCTGGGGGATGGAGGAGCCATCATAAAAGTTGATATAATCTAATCCAATATAACTAGCCATTATTAAGCACTTATTATATACAAGTTTGGGAGGCCTCAAATTGTGGTTGAGAGGGTCACCTAAGTGACCTTGTAAAGAAGGTCTAAATTCAAGTTCTGCCTCTGCTAGGTGAACTTGACAACTCCCTTAACCTTCTGGTGTTCTAGGCACTTCTTTATAAATTACAGAAGTTGTCAATGTGAATTGATGGGCGGTTTCTACACTGGGAGTTCCCCACATAGATGAAATCACAGGTGTGGACCTTTAAAAAAAAGTACAAGTTCATATATTTTTTAAGAAATAAAGTGACCTTTGGTAGAAAAGTGAATTTTTAAAACTTCCCTCATATCAGTAACTAGTTACTGGGTATTTGGAGAACACCAGTGAAAGGCAGGCGTTCTTCACCGTTTTGGTATCATGGACCCTTTGGTTGCATAGATTATCATCAAATGTTTATTAAGCACCTGTATGACAGGTGCAGTGCTAGAGATAAAAAGACAAGAGTGAAAACAGCCCCTGTCCTCAAGCAGCTAACTTTTGGTCTTATTGAGGAGCTATCCTGTACAGTTCTATACAGGATGGATACAGGCTGATTTTGGGAAGTAGCTAGTAATTGCTGGGGGATCAGGAAAGATCTCATGAAGAAGGTGGTGTTTGAGCTCAGCCTGGAAGGAAAAAACAGATTCTGAGTCAGGATATCTCTTTATAGTCAATTGGACGTCGTTGGAGAGGGCCTAGAGTTTTCAGTACCTCAAGCAATGCCCCACCTGGTGTCTTGTTCCATTGCTAGGGAGGGATCCTATCCTATCCTGTAAGAGCCTACTGTGTGCTAGGTCATGAGGATACATAGAAGGGAAAAAACAATAGAAAACCATTCCTGCCCTCTGGACCTTCCATTGTATCCCTCTAGGAGAGACTTCTCCTTGTGGCAATGTTCTCACCTACAAGACTGGGGTAGACTAGGCCCCTCCTTTTGGAAATCTAAGACAGGCAGTCAACTTTGCCCCTTGCCTCAGATTCCCGGTAGAACTAGGTCCTTCCCTACTGGGTGTGCTGTTGCTGAGCACTGAGCTGCTGAGCACTGAGCTGTGGACATTGGAATTCATGGCTATTTTGGCCTTCTGTCTACTTAGCCAAGGGCTGTCCATGGAGAATTTACTCCTTCTGTGTGAGCAGGAGGGAGGCTGGGTAGGAGAGGAGAGTGACAGGGATTGAAGAGGGATTACAGAACCCAACAGGCTAAGGCCAGAAGATAAAATGCTTGGATGAAAGAAGGGGATTAATTTTATTTTTATTCCTGGTAATGTGGTGGGGGTGGGGCAGAGGAGCGGAAGCTCATGAGAGAACTCTCCAGCCAAGCAGCATGGTACAGCTGATCTAGCTGTTATTGGAAGGCCAGAGTTCCAGTTATTCTCAAATTAGTCCTTGTGTGGCCTTGGCAAGTTGCTTCTATTTTCTGAGCCCCATTTTCCTCCTCTGTAAAAGGAAGGTGTTGGTCTAGTTTAGGGGTTCTTGTGGTCCACAGGCTCCCAAGGGGGTACATAGATTTTAAGGGGGGGTTCCTGTGGACTTGGATGGAGAAACAAATGTCAGCTTTATTTCCCCTAATCTTTGCTTTCTTCTGTCATCCTGTGTGTTTTATTTTATGCATTTAAAATCATTATTATGAGAAGGGATCTATTGTAAAATGCCAGAGAAGTTCATCTATGACACACAAAGAGATTAAGAACTTTGGGCTAGGGAATCTCTAAATCCCATGATTCTAACATTGGCTCACACTGGTTCTCCATTACATTCATACCGCAAATTCTTTCTCCCTGTGATGTCTCCCCAAATCATTCCCACCCTTCAAGGCCCTGCTTAGATCTCACCTCTTTAAGGAAACCTGGAGTCAGTATGATACAGAGGAAATTGGGCTAACTCTGAGGGCAGAACATGTGGGATTAAATAGCACCTGTGTGACCTTGGGCATGTCTTCTACCTGGGCTGGGCTCCATGGCCTGAGGCCCTGAGGTCCAGTACAAGCCCAGGACCTGTACTTCAGAACTTCTCTGAGTCTCTACTCTTCATTTGCTGTCTCATCATGTGTTATATAAATAATAATGATCGAGGTATACAATTTATTAACAAAAAGGGCATAATAATAAATGAGTCTGGCCTCCCCAGTCATCCCTGAGACCCATTGATTAGGCCTGTTTTGCTAACAAGTCATATAGCTCAGATTGTTTCCTCAGTTATTATCAATTATCCCCCACCATTAGCAGTAGGGAGAAGTAAATGCTGTCTTACATGTACATGTTTGTGCTTTGTTTTCAGGTCTCAGGGTAAGAATTCATCAAGGTTGAGCTAAATGACCTCTAAATTCACAGGATAACACTGATATTACTATAGCCAGTTAAAATTTGCACAGGTTTTGCCTAGATTATCTTAATTTGACTCTCACAGCAAACTCTATGAAAGAAGCTTTGTGGTTATTACTGTGTGATGGTGGAGTAGACTGAGGCTCAGAAAGGCTTACCCTAGATCACTTAACTAGTCAACAGCAGAACCAAACTTAGAACCCAGGTCTAGATTCTGTACTCTTTCCATGCTGGCACATGCTGCTTCGTCAATTTCAGCTTTAAAATTCTAAGACATCATCTTCTTTCCCAACTAAATTATGATTTACTTAAGTGTACAGAGAGCTTTTTGGTATTTTGTCCATAAGAAGTCATGATTATAGATTTAGAGTTTGAAGAGACCTTGGAGCTGCTCTGGTTTACCTTCTTTATTTTATAAATGAGGAAATTGAGGCCCAGGGAGGGGAAGGTAGTAAAGCCCCAGAGGGAGGATTTGAATTCAAGTCCTCTGACTCCAAAGTCCATCAGCAGAATCAGAACCATAACCAGTATGGGTGATGGGGGCTTTGCCCCAGGGGACCAATACTTCCCATAGAATGCTGATAAGATTGGGAACACTCCTTCCTGAGGATTACTGGTAGAATGAACCTAGGTGTTGCAGGGTCTCTGCTGTGTAAGCAGCTTGGTAGGGGGGAGGGGAAAACCACATAACCCTCCCTCCTGCTCAGCTGTTCAGGGGGCTGTTACTCCTCAAGCATCCTTGAGCTCAATCCTTGAGCATTAATATCATATTCCTCTACCCAAACCCAAACCTTTGGTGCTATTGGGTCTGACTGGTATGGGCTGCCCCTGCTTTGACCTAGCCAGGGCACCCAGGGAATGTGGAACACTTGGGTTCAGTGGAGATGGCAGCATGTGCCCGCATCTAGGTATCCTAGAGTCTCTGCCACCCTTCCCCTTGTCTCACTCTCTGACTTTGCCCTAGGTACTGGAATCTTAGCCATGTCTTAGAAGAGAATATAATCTTGTCCCTTCTTGTCCATGTTGGTCAGTGACCACCCTGCTCTCAAAGGTGCCTTTATCTTGGCACTGAGAAGCTTTGCTGTGGATACCAGGTCATGAGTTTTCTATGCTTGTGATCCCAAGTCCCTTAGCCTGGCATTTTGTATACTTGGACCTTTATTTAACAGGGAAGTCAGACAAAAAAGTTCTAGCTAGCTCAGTGCCATTTTGACTTGGTAGCAACACTTTCAGCTATGGAGCATAACATGAAGCTACTAGAGGGGAAGAAGGAGAAAATGATGTTGGCTTCTCTTTGGTTTTGCTGGACCATTGGGAGCAAATTGAGGGAGTCATTGGTGTCCTGGAAAAGTTTAGACACCAATTAAGAGTCAGTGGACCTGGGTCCCAGCTCTACCATTAAGTCAGTGGGCAAATCCCATAACCTGTATGAACTTTAGTTTCCTCACTGTATGACCTTGGAAAAGTCATTGAACCTTTTTGACTCCATTGTCCTCATCTGTAAGGAATGAGGTGAGGTGAAATCTCTAAGGTTCTGTCCAAGTGTAAAATCCTGAGACAAGAAATGTCCAGCCAACCTCCTAGAATGTAGAGACTATTCACTATGAATGCCACATTTCAAATCAGTCAACATAAGCACCTACTATGTGCTGGGCTAAGTGCCAGGAATGCAAAGAAAGGAAAGGGCAGCCTCTGCCTTGAAGGGGCTCTCAATCTAACCAGTTATTCCTTCTTGAGGAAGAATAGGAGCTTGTGTTGGCCACATGGCTAGTCACAGAGTGGATTAGAGGTCCTGATGGGCCCTTCCATCTCTAGGATCCTTAATGGGATTTAAGGCTGTAAAGAATCTTTGAGGCCAATTTGAGGTCTTTAAATGAAAGCCGGTTAGGGTTAGTAAGGTGCTCCAAATCATGGCAGTCAGGATTCCTAAGTCAAGTTGTTTTTATGCGATTTTCCCCTTTAGAAGGTAAGTTTCCTGAGGACAAGGATCTTTCTTTTGCCTTTCTTTATATTCTCAACACTCAGCACATAGCAATTGTGTAATAAATGCTTATTGGTTGACTGACTGAAGAAAGCTTAGGCTTGTTCTGCTTGGTCCCAGAAACAGGAACAATCAATAGAAGCTGAAAAGAAGCAAATTTCATCTTTTTGTCAGGAAAAATTGCTCACCAATGAGAGTTTTATAAAAGATAAATGGACTCTCTTGAGAGGCTGCCTCACTGGAGGGCTGCAAATCAGGCCTGGAGGACCTCTTGTCTGGGCACATGGGAGAGTGGAGTCTCGTTCTGCTGTAGGCTGGACTAGATGGGCTTGGGGGGTGGCTAAGTGGTGCAGTGGATGGAACTTTGGACCTAAAGTCGGGAAGACTTGTTTCCCTGAGTCCAAATCCGGCCTCAGATAGTTACTAGCTATGTGACTCTGGGTAAGTCACTCAACCCTGTTTACTTCAGGAAGAAATGGAGAATGAAATGGCAAACACTCCAGTGTCTCTTCCAAGAGAACTCCACAAGGGGTCACAAAGAGTTGAACCCAACTGAACAACCACAACAAAGGGGCTTGGAGATCCTTCACAGCCTCTCTGGGAGTCTTTGATTTCCTTGTAGTCTGTTGGCTTGTACAAAGACCCTGGGCTGTTCCCATGGTAATGATCAGCTGTCTGTCCCTGGAGCTTGTGAGGAAAGTTCAACCTCTGGCTAAAGAGCTTAGTGGAGTCTTTAACTGTCCTAGTTAAGGCAGCTTTGTTCGGCCTTTACATATAGTGGTGGCTCTGAGTCCATTCAGCCTGGGCAAAGCTGGTGGCGGGGGTTTGGATGGGGAGCCTCAGTGGGCTGTGTTCTCTTACTTTCTGGCATCCACTCTGGCTACCTCTTTAGATAACCAGTGAGATGCATGACCCTGATACCACTTCAGCTGGTGTGGAGAGCAGCCTTGTCGTACATGGTTGAGCCTGACACAGCTATGTGCACAATGATGTGCCCAAGGTGGTCTAGTCTTTTTAAAGATATGAAGGTTCAGAGGTGGAAGGGACCTTACAGATCATCTGCTCCAACTCCCTCTTTTTACGGAAGAGGAAACTGAGGCCCAGAGAGGGAGAGTCATTTGCCCAAGGTCACACAGCAACAGAATTGGAATTTGAACCCATCCTAAAATTCATTACTTTTCCCACATTTGGACCATGCTGGTGCTAAAGATGGAGCATTCTTTCTGATTTCTTGAGTGGTGGACCCTTTATGGAAGGCAGGGAATTTTCATCCTTTGCTCCAATGGCTATGGCCCTTTTGATGTCATTACCTCCCAATTCATCCTCTTCCAGAGGTTCTTCATGGGTGTGTGTGTGTGTGTGTGTGTGTGTGTGTGTGTGTGAGAGAGAGAGAGAGAAGGAGAGAAACGAGCACCTCAGAAGTCTAGGGAAGCCTTTGTACCCCTTCTCCAAATAAAACCTATTGCCTATGTTTAACATGAAGGAAATTCTCAATGTTAGTGAAAATAAAGATGCACTTTTTCCCATCTAAATTCATGGACCCTTGGGAGACTGTGGACTTCATAAGACCACCTGTTCTAAGAGCAAGGCAAGATTGGTTTCCTAGTCACTCCTGCCCCGGCTCCAAATCCTTTTCCTGTTTTGCAGTAGCTTCAATATCACCATCCCTGTTTACCCCTAACCTATATTTTCCTTTGCTGGAAGTATCAGTGTCTATGAAGACCTGCTCTTGCTAGGTTCAGCGATCTAGCCCATTGTTTATTTCCCTTTGTCTCACTCCCCTCCAAAATGTAAGCTCCTTGACAGCAGGGACAAGTTTGTTTTTTGTCTTTGAATCTCCAGTGCTCACTATAATGCCCAACACAGCTGCTTTAGAAATACTTCTTAATTGGTCAAATGTTTATAGAACAAAGAATGGTATAACTGGAAGGTATCTTAGAGATCTTCTGTTCCTGATCATCAAAACAGAGAAGGAAACTGAGCCCAGGAAGGGGAAATGATTTGCTCAACATTATAAGACTTCGTGGTAGAGCAGGATTAGAAACCAAGTCTTTTTACTTGTAGATCAGTATAGTTTCTACTTCATTCCTTCATCCTAAAAGTATTCAATGGCATGTGAGTGTATATATATATATATATATATATATATATATATATATATATATATATATATATATATATATACATAAGTAGCAGTGTGGCTTAGTGGATAGAGTCCTGAACTTAAATCAGTAAGTTGAAGGTTCATACTTTGTTTCCAACACTTAAGCAACTCTGCCCGACCATGAACATCTAACTTGTCTAAGCCCAAATCTTAGTACATAAAATGGGGATCAAATTCTTGTAGAATCTGTGGTGCAGGATAGTACTGAGCCTCCAGTGAGAAAGTCTGTATAGTGCATGTGGTGTCAGTGTTAAGGTACTTGAGCAATGAGAGCTCTTTTTTGTTGTAGTTTTCATGCATTCCTAAATATAGGTCCAGGTTTTGTTAAAAATTGATTTCAAGCATAGCCTGATAGGTGCTGAACTTGGAGCACCTGTGAGGCCAGAGTTTGGATCTCAGCTTTGCCATCTGCATACCACTTCTTGGTGCCTCAGTTTCTCCATTTGTAAGATGTAGGGGTTGGATTTAATGACCTCTGAGATCCCCTCTAGCTCGAACTTGTATTTAGGTAGGCTGCTCCTTAGAGAGTAGAGGCAGACTCTCACAGGGACTGGGCACCATGGCTAGCTTGGTTTAATTTTGTTGGTTCTTTACCCACTTGAAATAGTGTGCAGCAGTGTAAATGAATTACAGTAACATAGTGGAAAGAAGACTGAGTTTGGAGTTAGAAGTTCCATTACCATATACACTTACTATGTGCCAAGCACATAGGATCTGGAGTCAGGAAGATCTGAGTTCAAATCTGGCCTTAGACACTTAGTAGCTGGGCAAGTCACTGAACTCTGTTTGCCTTAGTTTCCTCATCTATCAAATGAGCTGGAGAAGGAAATGGTAAACCACTCTAGTCTCTTTGCCAGGAAAACCCCAAATGGGGTCATGAAGAATCAAAACAGCTGAATGACAAATGTGGCAGGCACTGTGCTCAGCGTTGGGGGTGCCAACAAAAGTTTTGGCTTTTAGTTTTCTTATCTGTAAGCTGAGGGGGTTGGACTTCCACCTCTAAAATGTGCTGGTCTAGTGGAGACTGTATGATCCTAAGAGTTGGGACACCTGGGACCATTTTCAACTCTATCAATAGCTAGGGGAAGTCACTAACCTCAGTGTATCATGGTTTATTAATCTTTTAATTCTATCCCACAGGAAAATATACTTTTGTTTTTTAACTGGATCAATGGTTTTATTGGCATTTGGAATTTCAGGTTAGTCAGTCGAGTTTCCTGGGTTGTGGAGAGTTTAAGTGAGGAAATTGCCCAATGTCACCCAGCTGATGTATGTCAGTGGCAGAGTTTGAACCCAGCTTTTTCCAACTTCAAGATCAGCCCTCTAACCACTATGCTAAGCAGCTTCATGGGCAGGGAAAATATGGTGAAGATGAAAGAAAATCACAGTAATGAAAACATTGAGAATGGGAGTGATAAAGACTCATGGATCAGGAGGGGAACCTTAGTGATCCTCTCATTTCACAAATGGGGACACTGAGGCCCCAGGAGCTGAAGAGACTTACCCAAGGCCCTGCAGCTAGTTGGTGTGTGATTCTGGATGTTCTATTTCAAGATTTGCTGCTTCTGACATCCGGACTGAATGTCCTTGGGATCTTATGGTGATTCCATTTCCCCTTGACTTGTCATTGGGGAAGACACAGGGCCTCTAAAAGGGGAAGTCTTCCTTTGGACTGGGTTTCTTCAGGAGGGTGGATCCAATACAGGTGACAGAAAAGGAAACCAGAGGAGTTTCATCTGACCTTTTCGATTGAACAGAGAGCAGGGAGGGCAGTTTATGCATTTTTTGCTCTTGCAGTCCAGGGAGAGGAAAGGAGAGGGTCGGGTAGGGGATTGGGGGGGAGGGATCTTCTTCATAATGCTTGCAGATGAGCTGTGTCTTCCTGAAGTCCCTGTCATTTGGTCAGTCAGCAAACATTTATTAATGCCATCTCCTTGCATTATTAGAGGGGCTGGAGAGACAGAAATGAAACAGAAATCATCTCTGCTGGCAAGGAGCTTACAGTCTCCAGGGGGATGTTACAGAATCATTTATAAGAATCTGTGCATGACAGATGGGAGTGGGTGGGAGAGGAATTGGAGAGAATCAGGAAAGGCTCTATTCCCCTCCCTGGGTCTGAGGGTTCTTATCTGTGAAAGGAGGCTTTGGACTAACTGCTTTATTGACTCCTTTCTGCCCTGGACATTCCCTGTTCTAAGGCCCCTTCCAGCCCTGGCATCCCCTGTTCTAATCCCCACTCTCAGCTCTGACATTCACTGTTCCAAGGCCCCTCCTAACTCTGATATCCTATGAATCCCCACAGAGAATGGGAGAGTCGACATCAGGTGCCATTGTCCCTTTTTGTTAGGTCCATGGGGGAGAAAATTGGGGTTTCTAAGGTTAGGAAAGTTAAGGTTGTCCTTCCCAGGGAGTCTCTGCCCCTTTTAAATAAGATTGAGAAAAGGTTGCAGAAGTATCTTTGTCTGCTTCCGCACACATCTGCATTCCTTTACTACCCTGCTGTGTGAGGTCCAGGAGCGTATGACAGACTGGCCCTCTCAATCAAATGTAACCTTTCCCCTCTGTTAACTTTTGGCCCTTCAGTCAGTGGTCCATGAAGACCAGTATGCTCAGCATCTTGGAAACGGAGCATTTCCTTCTTCGTATTTATGTCTCCATTAACTGGTACATATAGGGAGGTTTAATAAATACTTGGTGATTATTGGTTGATTGACCTGGAATCAGGAAGAACTGGGTTTGCATCCTATCTCACTTTGGTCAAGTCACTTCTGTGCCTCAGTTTCCTCATCTGTAAAATGACAGGGTTTGACTTGATGGCCTTGATCCCTTTAAGCTCTAAGCAGCTTGGTGCTACAGTGAGTAGAGTGAAGTAGTCTGGAATCAGGACTACTGAGACTTACTAGCTGTATGACCTTGGTTAAGTCATTTAACCTCTTTTCCTCAGTCTCCTCCCCAGTAAAATGGGGATAATAATAGCACCTACTTCCCAGGGTTGTAAAGATCAAATAATATTTACAAAGGGCTTAACACAGTGCCTTGCACACAGTAGGCTCTATAAAAATACTAGCTGGTATTATTAATATTAATAAATATGATTTAGTTTTTCAGGAAACTTCTGTTGCCTCTGTTAAGTTGTAAAAGCCTATCAGTTACTCAATCAACTGGTGCCAACTAATTACCAGACATTGTGCTGGGCACTGAACATACAAAAGGGAGACAGTTTCTACCTCCTAGGAATTATACCTTCCTGGGGGATTGAAAGATGTTCACAGACAAATAAATACTAAACAGATAAACTATAACTACTCTGTGTGTGTGTGTGTGTGTGTGTGTGTGTGTGTGTGTGTGTGTGTGTGTGTGTGTGTGTGAGTGTGTGTGTGTGCGTGTGTGAGTGTGTGACTGGGTACTTGAGCACCCTTTTGCACATCTCTGAGATGGGGAGGGGTGTTCAGTTCAGGCTTTGTGGGGATCCTGGCAGGGACCTACATCTTTTAGGCTTAGATGGCTGTATTTCTGCCCACACTGTACCCTCTCTCTCTTCTTGTCTCCTTGAGTAATGGTTAATTATTCCCAAAGAAGTAGGGATGTTTTGATCTGGGGTAGGCAGGGTGAGAGTTAATGAGGGGAAAGAGGGCTGGCCGGAAGCCTGGCTCTGCTTCTTACTAGCTGTACATTCCATCTCTGTAAGCCTCAGTTTCCCCATTAATAAAATGGAGATATTAACAATAATAATAGCTCTCACTTTATGCCTTGCAAAGTGCTTTGGTAAATTGCTGTCTCATTGGATCCTTCCACTGAAGCTGTAAGGGTAGGCCGGCTTATTCTCTCTGTTTTATAGATGAAGAAATTAAGACTCAGAGAGGGTAAGTGACTTGTTTAGGGTCACACAGCCTCAAACAGTGTTGGAATCTAGGTCTTCCTGATTCCCCAGGCCTGTATACTAATCGTTAATAATACATGGGCCACCTGCCTTGTAGGGGTGATTTTGAGGGAAATTTTTTCCAGAATTTGAAGTGCTGTAGAAATGTGAATGGATAATTTTTTTTTTTTTGGTCAAAAGAAACTTTGCTTGATGTGAAGGAAGAAAGGTAGGAGCACAGTACAGTGGGGAAATCCTGGCTTTGGAGTCAGAAGAGCTGTATTCAAATTCTGGATCTACTTCTTTCTATCTGTGTGACCTTGGGCAAGTGCCTGAAGTTCTTTGAGTTTCAGTCTTTTCCTTTTCTTTTAAAATGAGTAAGTTGGACTACATGATCTATCTCTTTTAAATCAAAGTCTGTGATCTTTCTGTTTACCCCTGAGGTTCTGGCTATTTCTCTGGGGCTCCTCTCTCTGGCTTGGTGATGATTCTTGACTAGGGGAAGGGATGAAGGGGAGGACTTCTCTTCTTGCTTTGCTCACAGATGACTCAACTAGGTCACTTGGTTGACTTCCTTTGGAGACTTGGGGCCTAGCTTTCTCCAAAAGCTCTTTCCCTTTTCCTCTCCTATGACTCCCTTGCCCCAGAGTCAAACACTCCAGAACTGACTGATCAAACTCCCATAGTAATGACAACTTACATTTTGAGAATGTTATTATTTTGTTTATATAGATAAGGAAACCAAGTCCCAGAGAAGCATATCACTGTATTTTAGATTGCTCTGTATATGCGTTATTTCTCCCTTCTAGAATGTAAGTTTCTCTATTTTTGTCTTGGCATCTGCAGCACCTAGTACAGTTCCCAACACATAGTAGGCACTTAATGATTTTTTTGGAAATATTCATCGAGTGCCCATTACCTAAGGGTAGAGTACTGTACCAGATACAAGAGTTTACAAAGTGATATAAAACTATATGAAACTCCTGTTCTGGAGGGGCTTAGGGTGTCAGGGAGAAGCTGGCACATGTCCTCATACAGACAGTAGGCAGAGTAGGTCACTAAGCCAGGGTTGCCATCTGTGGTTAAGTCTCTTTTGCTGTTGCTGGAAAAGAATAATGCCTGATTCCCTTTTGGGTCATCCCAGTTCAGCTTTGGCCCTTGCTCCGGACCTTTCCGCCCCACAGTCAGAGAGCATCAGAGCTGGAAGGGACCTTGGAGAATGGGGGAAATGTGGACTTACTGTCTCAGAATATGGCTTTGAAGGTTCTAAGTCAGTGGACAGAGGGAGGTGTCTAGAGTCAGAGGACCTGAGTTCTAATTTTGGGTCAGCCTCTTCCTATATGTGTGACTTTGTGCAAGTCATTTTATGCTTCTTTCTAGAGGTAGCTTTTCATTTATAAAATGAAAGCATTAGGCCTTTATATTCTTAAAAGGTGAGAATCCTCTCTCCCCTAAAGCTTTTACAGTGTAGGTTATATATGTGTATGTGTGTGGGTATATATTGCATATATGTATGTCCGTGTTTATATGTGCATGCACACACATACATATATTTATCATATTAGAAACAAAATGTCCTAGTATGAAAATAGACTTGATCTCAAGAACCTCCTGAAAGGGTCTTGAGGACCCTGGACCACATTTTGAGAACTACTAGACTGGGTCATGTCTAAGGACCCTTTTTAGCTCTAAATCTATAAAACTGTGGTCCCAGCTCCTTTATTTGCTACCTAAGTGACTTTGAGCAAGTTAATCAGCCCACCTGGGCCTCACTTCCTCCTTTATAAAATGAAGAATTTGGACTAGATTAAGTCATTAATCTAGTCATTTCAAGAACATTTTGGTAAACTGTATTTCAGTGTAATTGGTATGTATACACACATCATACAGGTATGTATATATATATCTATATATATCTCAGTAGAAGTTAGTATTGGATTGTTGTAAGTTGTAGTCCCATGTATTTTATTTTACGCAGTTACACACAAGATTCTGAGTAGGGCTCCATAGCTTTTCCAGTTTCACTGTTCTAAGGGGGCCAGGACACAACAGTTAGACCAGATGGTTTCCAAGACCTAGGTCCTTTGATTCCAGAGTCAACAGTTTTTGTTGTTCCCCTTCCCCCTCCCCCCCTCCATAAGTTACTTGAGAGGAGTGACTATTTAATTTTTTTTATTTCCAGTGCCTGGACCAGTACCTTGCACATAGTGGGTGTTCTAAGAACTGAATTAATTGAATTGAACTGAAACTCAGTGCCCTTCCAATGACACTGGATTAGTTATGAAGGATCTAAGGCTAAATGGATCAAGGAAGCCAGTGAGGGGAAGGGGAAGGGGAAGGGAGGGGAGCAATCAATTCTTCAAAGTAAAGTGAAGAGGACTGAAGGTCAAGGCATGGTGGCTCCAGTGGTTTCCCAGCTGCAGCATTGTGGGGTGAGCATGTGGCATCAGACCTTCTGTGCTGTACTCGGTGGGTAGATGAGAGAGGTTTCCAGAGCTGGTGGTAGATTTCTGCAGATGCAGATAAGTTTGTGATCTCTTGCTTCTGGAAAGGTTTCAAGCCAAGGTCCCGGTGATAAGGCAGCAGGAGGCTGGGGAGGGGAAGTGGTCAGCTGTGGCTGGGTCAGCCTATGAAGGATGTTTCCATTGTGACTGCAGTCACATTAACGTATGTGAGGATTTCACTTCTGATAAAGTTGGCACAAACCCCTGTGACTGTGGAGAAGGGGCGCACGGATGGTGATCCCTCTGACTTTAGGTTGGAAGAGCAGGACCAGTTCTACCAAAGCACAGATTTCTCCTCTTTTCTGTCCCTGTTGGTCCTGGGATCCACAAAAGCCCAGCTGCCTGTGCCGAGGGGTTGAACTCATTCTGGGGAGTCCTTCACTGACCCTTTCTAGCTTCTTACCAGTTGGGCACCTGTACCTGGTTTCAGTTTTAAATCAAAGGCTAGCCAGGGGCCTGATTTTCTGGGCTCTTCAAATCTGGATAGTAGCTGTGGCTTGAGCAGAAGGGTCTTCAAGCCTCTTACTGAGTTATTTGTTTTGATTTCATTTACTCTAAGGAGGAGGAGAACCACTGAGGGATTATAATTCATAGTCCCAGTTGGGAGGGAACATAGAACATGGATTGTCAGAGTTAGCAGGGAACATAGACTTTGGGAGCTGGGAGGGACCTTCTATTAGAACATAGAAGATGTGAGCTGGGAAGGACCACTGAACTCATTAGGTTTTTTTCTTTATATTTTGATATGCAAATCTAGTATGGACACAGCTCCAGGCCTGGTCTATATTCAGTCAATGGATTGTAAGCTAGGTCCTTGAGGGCAGGGGCTGTCTTTTGCCTCTTTTTGTATCTCCAGTGCTTGGCACATAATAGGCACATAACAAATATTGAAGGGCAGCTCCCTAATGTAGTGGATAGAGTGCCATGCCTGGAGACAGGAAGAATGATCTTTCAAAATTCAAATGTGGCCTCTGATGCTTACTAGCTGGGTGATCCTGGGCAAGTCACTTTACCCTGTTTGCCTCAGTTTTTCATCTGCAAAATGAGCTGGAGAAGAAAATGGCAAACTGTTAGAGAAAGAAATGGCAAACTACTCCAAAATCTTTGCCAAGAAAACCCCAAATATGATCACAAAGAGTCAGACAGGACTGAAATTACTGAACAACAATCAGTCGATGGATTGAATTTTCTTTTAGCAAATTCTTTTGAATTTGGCTTGCCTCCTTTTCTATGTGAAGAGGGCAGAAATCCCTCCTTCCTTTGGAAATGAAGGTTTCTGCCATTTTTTGAGCCATGCTGAATCTCTGTCTTAGGGGGAAAAGAAAGGAGCAAGTATTTATCTAGCTCCTACTATGTTCAGAGCACTTTGCTAAATGCTTTACAAGTATTATCTCATTAGATCCTCATAACAGCCCTGGGAGAAAGGTGCTGTTATCATCCCCATTTTATAGATGAGGAAATTGAGTCAGAGTTGAGCATTTAAGTTTACAAAGTACTTTCCTTACACCACCCTGTGAGTTAAGAAGTATTAATATTACCATCTCCATTTTGCGGATTAGGAATCTGAGGCTCAGAGACAGTAATTTTCCCAGTGTGATATCCAGCTAGTGTAGAATGAAGCTCACAATTGAATGATGCTAATTTCAGAAGGAACTTGTTTCTATGAATCCTATGTCTTTGAGCCTGCCTAGGCCCACCCTTCTTCAGCGTTGAGAAGTGGTCAGGTTTAAGCAATGCTTGGTACTAGATGGCCAAGTTAGGCCTTAATTTCCTGATTATCCCTGATTGAGAGACTGAAAGAAGTGTCCTGAGAGAATTCTCTGGGTTTTAGAGAAGGTCTTAGCCTTCACCATAGAGGGGGAGGAATGGAAGAATACTCCTCCACTCTAGGTGGTCTTCTTGAAGTCAGCTTCTGTGGAGGAGAGTGGACTCAGGGTAGCCATGAGAGCCAGTTTTAAGTATTAGAAAGGTTTTCATATGGAAGAAGGACTGGACATGTTCTGTTTGGCCCCAGAAGATAGAATTAGGTGCAATACATAAAAGGTACAGAGAGGCAGATTTCAGTTCAATATAGGATCCTAGGATCTAGAGCTGGAAGAGGCCTCAGATATCATCTAATCCTGGACTCCCCCACTGCCATTTTAGAGTTGAGGATGTTAAATTAGAGAAATGTTTAGTGGCTTGCCAGGGTCACATAGGTAGTAAGTAGCAGAGCCAAGATTTGAACTTAGATATTCTGACCCCTTAGTTAGTCTATCAAAGGTTTCCTTGGAAGGTAGTGGCTTCCCCATTCACTGGAGATTTTTTTTCAACTAGAGGATGAATGACCTCTTGTTAGGGTTAGTATAGAGGGGATACCTGTTCAGGAATGGGTTGGGTCAGATGATACCTCAGATTCCTTCTAATTCTATGATTTTGTTACATGATTGGCAGCTCAATGTATATATGTGTGTGTGTGTGTGTGTGTGTGTGTGTGTGTGTGTGTGTGTGTGTGTGTGTGTGTCTATGTGTAGGGGAATGGGGGTAGTGCAATGTAATTCTGTTCATGGTCAGAAAGTCCGTAGGAATATATGACCAATTCTTAGGTTCAGAATAGTCTTAATAAATCAAGCATTTATTAAATACCTACTATGTGCCACACATTGGACTATGTGCTGGAGATACAAATACAAAGAATGAAGCAGTCCTTTTTCTCTAGGAGCTTAAATTCTTAGGGGAAAGAAAGCATATATTGATAAGCATATACAGAATACATATAAGGTGGCTTTGAAATACTTCTTGGGGGTAGTTTCATTCTTTGTGAAAGAAGTGGATGAGATTAGCAGAACTGAAATCTTCCTAGGTTATAGGGAGAATTTCCTTTCTTTTCACTGTAACTATGGAAATTCCTTCATGCAACAATGTAGTCTCATTTCCTGTACCTCATGAAGTCTCTGAACATGGGGATGTTTGTCTCCTCATCTAGACAACTGGTCGCAATGGTGTAGAGTAGGTGCTGCTTGGAGCTGGTCCAACGGGTCCCTTGGTTCTCATTCTGTACCTTATTCTCTCTTGCAGAAGCAATTAACAGAAGATGATGCTGATGATGAGGTGGAGATCGCCATTGACAACACAGCCTTCATGGATGAATTCTTTTCAGAGGTAGGCAGTCAGACTGGCAGAGAAAATTTGGGTTTAAGTCTGACTCCAGACGAGTCATGTCATTTCTCTTAGGCCTCAGTTTTCTCATTGGTGAAATGAGGGGTAATAGTGATGATAATCCTTTTTCTGTGGCTATCTTCCTAAATTAGTAGAGGAAAAATATTTTGAGCGCTTTAGCAACGTGAGCTGGTATGCAATCATGCCTTTCTTCAGACCCTCTGTTGGTAAACGTTTCTGTAGTTTTTTTATTAGAAACTTCTTATTCTGAAGCACAGAGAGGATGTTTTATTCCCTTTCTGAGGTGACTGAGTTAGCTTGCCCTTCTTGAGTTCACAAGTTTGTATGTAAGAAGTCTTCCTTCTCTGCGATCCCTTGGGTAGAACTGGGCCTATGAATGGTCCTTTCGGTTACTGGCAATAGGGAAGAGTTTTAGAGGTAAATCCACACGTGTGTGGGCTGATGAGGGAAGCTGAGTAGGATGACTTCAGGGATTCCTTCATTTCCCTTGGTCAGAACATCTCTGGCTGAAGCAGCTCAGTAAGATAACTGCCTAGAAGGAGAGAACCAGCAAGGACTGGAAAAAGTCAACTTGGATTCTCTGAAATAGTTGATGTCTTAGACCTATATGCACTGGGGAGGGAAATGCCTCACTGCTGATGGGGAGAGGAGTTGGGAAGGTGCCTTTGGGAGAATGTGAGGTCTTTTAATTCAACCAGCAGTTTTGGGTGAAGATGCAGAGATCAAACAGTCCTTGCTTCAGGAAACTTACATTCTAACTTCTATCCTAGTATCTTTTTTACTGCTGTGGCTTAGAGAATAGAACGTGTTAAAAGACATTTTTGCCCATTTTGCCCTGGTTAGTCAGTTCTTATCTCTTGTCTTAAGCCATCTCATTATCAGTCATCTTTCAGTTTTTTGTTTTGCAACATCAGCCTCTATCTCCTGATAAGCATGAGTGTGGAGCCATTTCTGTTCAATATCCTTGAGAAAGGCATAGCTGCAAGAAAAATTAACTCTTGTCTGCTCCCTACCCTGGGCTTTCTCTCATGAGAGCAGGTAGGTGGCTCGGTAGATAGAATGCCAGGCATAGTGTACCTGAGTTCAAATCCAGTCTTTGACACTTACTAGCTATCTGACTCTGGACAAGTCACTTAGCCTCTGTTTGCCTCAGTTTCCTCATTTGAGAGATAGTAAAACGGGGATGATAACAGCATCTACCCTCCAGTGCTATTGTGAGGATCAAATGAAATAATAATTGTAAAGTGCCCAGCATGGTACCTGGCACGTGGTAGGTACAATATAAATGTTAGCTATTTTTGTTATTATTTATTAATATTATATAGTGATGACCTTGGAGCTTTCGGGATGTATAAGTATTGAAAATAAAGAGTCACTCCATGAGGTCCAGAGCTCCAAGACTTCCCTTGCCACTTATATATTTTTAAAAAGTTTCTTTTTAAAATTATGAACCTAACCAACATCAACAAACGTTTCCATATACAAAGAAGAGAAAAAGAGGATTGTTTGTTTATGAAAACTGTGAAAAGGTTTCAGTATGCTGCAGGGATCTCCTGAATTGATGAGGTCACAGATTGAATCAAAACTGCAAATTTTGTATAACTTGTTATTTAAAAGAACATTTTAAATTTAGCACAGTAGTACCCATACTACCCTGTTTATTTGTGTCCCCTTCTAAACTTCTTTCTTCTCTCTTCTCTGTATTTTAAAAATGTTTCACTGATACTTTTCTCCTTTTTGCTTTTTAACAACATTCTTCTTTCCTCACAGCTATTTCTCCTTGAGTAAAAGCCTTCGTGTTCCTGGGGCCTCTATAGCCTCATTTGCTCGTTGTTTGGGTTTTGATGACTCAAAGTGAGTATAAATAGCAATTGTTTCTGTTCTGGTCAGAAACTCAGAGGGTCTTCCCCTCCCTGACTGATTCTTTTGTGAAGGCAAACTAGGCCATCTTTTACCTCAATTCTTAACTAGCCTTTAACTGCTGAAAGGGTGTTGCCTCAGACAAACTGAGACCTTAGCTTAAAAAGGCAAGGTCTCTCCCTGCATCCTGTGCCTTGCCACTGATTTCCAATGACTCTGGAGGAGAGAGTGAGGCGGATGGACTCTGCACAGCTCGGCCTCACTTAAATCCAGTTCACTTGTAAGTCAAGACATCCTTCTCCTGGGGTCATTGGTCCTCTTGGAGAACGAAGGAGAGACAGCAACAGCTACAGCAATCTCTTATAACTGATATTTCTGTGGCAATAAATAAATATAGGGTGTTTTTTAGCACCAAACTGAGACTCCAGGACTGTACCTGCTTCTCTTCCTTAGCATTTCTGCCTCTCCAGTTCCCATCTGACTGTTCCTGGCTAACTCCTAACTGCTTCTTCCCATTCTGTACCAGGTGTGGCCTTTTGACTGAATCCAGATTTTACATAACAAATTTTAGGTCCGTAAGTGCGACCTTTTGACTGATTCAGTCAAAATTTTTTCTCTAAAATTTAGATTTGCTCAAAAGGCCATACTTAAGGACCTAGAAGGCCACTTGTAGCCTGAAGGTGGAAGGTTCCCCCACCCAGCCTCATGAGTATGAGTGCTTCTTTTCTGGGTAGACCTACCTGAGGGCACTCAGGTCTTCGTGACTCCTGAAACTTAATACTCACTAGCTGTGTGACCTTGGGCAAATCACTTTACCCCAACTGCCTCATCTTGGGTCATCTCCAGTCATCCTGATGAATATCTGGTCACTGGATTCAGATGGCTCTGGAGAAGTGAGGCTGGTGACCTGCGCAGCTCTCCCTCACTCAAAGTCAAGTGCAAGTCATGTCATTATTTCTCTGATGGCATAGTCTTCAGCAATGAAGGAGGAACACACACATACCTGAGGGCACACAATGAACTTGTCCTTTTCTTTGCTTGTAAACTAGAAATCTCCATGATAATGGGGTGAAGCACATTCCAGAGAAGGTTGAAAACCCCAGGAAATGAGGTATTTTCCCCAACCCAAGTCTCTGGGTAAAGGTCCCTCTTTGATAAGCCTCACTGGCTACAGTGAAGCAGATTCCCCAGGCTTTGCTTATCACTGGAGGTGCTCCTGAGATAAAACTTGCTTTCTGGACTAGCTCCAATCAGTCACCCAAGATTGTTTGTTCAGGCCTTGATATGATTGCTTCTCTGGGTGTAGAATTCAGGCCTGGGCTTTGTCCTATTAGAGTGGTGGTGGGAGAAGCTAATAAAAACACAGATCCTGTCCTTAGGCAACTGCATTCATTGAGAAATCTACAAGAATTTTAAAAAATAATTTCTTTCTATATTTGAGGTGCAGTATAGTGATTTTCAGATAGCTAATGAAAACCAAGCATCTTGAAATTAATATAACATAGAAGTCCAGCTGTTGAATTAAATCCACTGTAAAGTAATGGAAAGAATATTAAATGTAGACTCAGCAGTCTGGGTTTGAGAAGGAGCATTTAGTATAATTAGAGAACCTGGATTCACTTTCTGCTTGTGAGGCTTACCTGTGTGTGAACTTTGGGCAGGCCACTTAATTCCCCTGGGCCTCAGTTTCCTCATCTATCAAATTTGGGGGGTGAGGGCTAGATGGCCTTTGAGGTCGATTCTAGTTCTGGATCTTGGCTCCTGTGACCTTGGCCTTGTCATGGTTGTGCCCTCACAAAACAATTCAATCCTTATTCAATCAACAATCCTTAGACTCTTCATCTGTAAAGAGGAAAAATGCAACTCATTACCCACTTTACTTACTGGTGCTAAAAAAAAAATTGCTATGTAAATCTTGAAGCATTGTAAGCTGTGTGAAATACAGAGGGACAGGAAGACATGGAGACTTTTGTTTGGCAAGGATGAAAGAATTTAAGTAATTGCCTTGGGATAGGATGATTAAGAAGATCCAAGAAACCCGTCTGAGTGAGGTGCCTTCTGATGTGGCCAGTGAGCCAGTGACATCTGGTGTGGTGCCAATGGCAACTGCCCTACAAGGAAGTCTAACGTTCCTTCTGACATGGATCCCTTTTTGGAAGCAAGCTAGAGGAACAGAAGAATTAGTATTTGAACTCTGTGGCCATGCCCAAGGGTCCAGAAAGAAGAGCTTGTTTGACTCTATATTCAGCCAGCCAAGGTCACATAAACCAGCCCTTTCATTTTATAGATGAGGAAATGGAAACCCAGAATAATGACATAGTTTTTCCAGTGTCAGAACTAGGAGCAAAGGGTAGAAGTTAGGGAAAAGGCAAATTTATACTTGATATGAGGAAAACTTCTGAAAAATTAGAGCCATCATCCCATAGTCAGCAAGCATTAGTTAAGTGCTTACTGTATGTGCTTATAGCCAGAGATATAAAGTAGAATGGGCTGTTTCAGGAGGATTATCTTCATCGGAAGTCTTCAAGCACTGGCCACCTGGCCACTTGTTGGGGTTGTGGTAGAGTGAATTTTTGGTTCTGTTTGTGTTGGACAAGATTATCTTTTCCAACTCAGAGATTTTGTGATTCTTTGAATGGTATTTGTTGTCCAGTATCACACAATGAGACTGAGAGTTTTTTTCCCCTTCTCCAGAGACATAGAGTGGAAACACCAGCACTAACCATGTGGCCTTGCATATACTTGAATAGATTAATGAATGAAAAAGCATTTATTAAGTGCTTTCTTTGTGCCAGGCTGTGTGCTAAGTTCTGAGGATATAAGTACAAGCAAGGAAGATAGTTCCTGCCCTGAAATAGTTTATGTTCTAATAGGGAAATATGGCGCATAGAGGTGAGTGGTGACCAAGGAGGAGAGTTTTAGACAGGAAGTCATAATGAATGTTGAATGGTAGGGTTGGTTGGAATGATGGGTGGCTACTTATGACCTGGAGGTGGCCTGGAGATGGTACGGTGGGCCTGAAACTGAGCAAGATAAGGTGAAATGCTTAACAGTCAGATCCCAGGCTCCCCTTGTGGGACCGTGAGCTCCAGGTGGAGGTGGAATGATAAATACTTGGATGGGTCCATGGACTCATAGCTGGGAATATTCCCTCCAGTGAAGCATATTGCAGCCCATCCTCATCGTTTCATCCTGTGTAGGTCTGCTAGGGGACCTTCCTCTAGTTCCTGTGATATTGCAAGGATACCAGCAGAATATGTGGCCTGTAGCCTTTGTTATTCCTTGCTTTTGCTGTATAACTAACTCCCTTCCTTTCTCTAGGCATACATCAGTTTGGTGAAATCTTTTATACTGCCTGTCCTGCCCAATTCTTTTATGGGCAGTTTGTTTCAGTCTATTTACTCTCATCTTGTGTCTCTCCAATGTCCTTTGATTGATATACAGCTTTAATTCTAAGACTGTAGCATTTTAGGGACGCTAGGTCCTCAGACACTTACCAGCTATGTGACCCTGGGCAAGTCACTTAACCCTGTTTGCCTCTCTTTTCTCATTTGTAATGTGATCTGAAGAAGAAAATGACAAGCCTTTCTTCCAAGAAAACCCCAAATGGGGTCATGAAGAGTCAGACATAACTGAAACAACATAACAGCATTGGAAAGATGAACCTTTGTTTCAGGCAGAAGATTGGTATCATTAAAAATACTGTGCCTTTTCTTAAATTCAGTACTTCTTATTTCAACTTTCAACTTCTTATTCACTTCTGAGCAAGTTCACTGACCATTAGCAGTGTGTGTGCAATGAATACATGTGGATGAATTTTTAGCTTTTTGCAGCATCCGTCCAATTGCATTTCATAATCTGGATCATGGCAGCTATGTGTTGCAGTGGATAAAGTGCTGGGCCTGGATTTTGGAAGACTCATTTTCCTGATTTCAAATCCAGCCTCAGACAAGTGTGGACCATGAACATTCTTCATCCACTTAGTTTTTCTTGGCTGGATAGTTAGACTTGGGTTCTTTACGTGGCTGAGGATTGAATTTAGGAGGCTAAGCAACGTTTCCTGGTCTTGATGCAATTCACACAATATTATCCATAAGCAGGAGCATCTGGAGGACCTTACTACCTATTAGTCTTCTATTTTGTACACCATGGAAGTGCTCCATGCCAGTGGCAAACAATTTTGGCAGGCATATCTATCTGTTTCATGGCTTACTTGGCATTAACAAACAGAGGGTCATTAAACAAAACTATCATTATTGTTATCTCTTTAAGAATCTTGAATGATTTTAATATATGCATATATGTGCTACCTTACAGTAGTATCTTGCTCTCTAAAATTAAAAAAAAAATTTTGTGGCCAACAAATAGTAAATAAGTAGGATCATAGATTCTCTACACCTTTTAGTCAGTTTATCTCTAAAAATGGGTCTGATGTAGAGTATTATTTGTGAAAGCAGTCCTATTCCCTTTTCATATCTTCAGTGTGTACAGAGGTTATTCTCATATGGATTTTATAGAGATAGGAAAGTAGGCATGCTGGTAGTTATTGTTATTTTGTTGGTTACTTTTTCTTAATAAGGTCTGTGATTTTTTTCTAGGTGTTTGGTATCTTTTCTTACTGTTACCTTATTGGTTGAGCCATCGATGACTTCAGGCTTTTGTCACTTTTAGCTTGGACATTCTCTGCATATATTTGGTCTAATTTTTGTTTTCTTTAACATACTTAATGGTTCCTCCTGCAGCACTGCAAGGACTATGTTGTTAGAATCCAAATGTGGTGACACTGGCCCATTAGTTGAGAAGATGATTTGCTGTAGGAATCTTGACATATCTTTTCCCTTTTTTGTTTGCTTGTTCTCTCTCCAGTTTCATTCCCACAGTCCCTCAGGATGTTCTGACTTCACTGGGTCTCTCTTCAAGTTTCTGTGGACTTGTTTTTCCCTTTACTGCTTCTCATTATCTTTTGAAGCAATACTCCTTACAATTTTTCACCATTGTTTTTAGTAAGATTTGATAAATGACTTTGTATTCTAAATTAGTTTGTTCTTAGCTGCCATGTAACTCTGCTTCAGATCCCACTTCCTGCCTTTCCTGGTCACTCAACTTCTAGATCCTTCCCTTTGATGACCTTCCATCTGCTATGTATATATTTGTATGCACCTAAATGCTATGTGTATATGTGTTACAGATGTATATATGTTATATGTATCACATATATATGTGTAATATATGTATTATATATTGTCTCTCCCATTAGAATGTAAGCATTTTGAGGTAGGGAACTTTTTTGTTGGTAGCCCTAGCACTTACCTGGAATGTAGTAAATGCTTAACCAACACTTGTTGAGTAGATGGAGTGACTGCTTGGCTGTGAGATCAAACATTTGCTGACTAGGGTAGTTTGCAGGTTCTTTTGGTCTCCTCACTGCAATGATTAATTTACATTGTTTAAAATTCTTTTGGAAATGATGGTTGCCTGTGCTGATTTCTCTTTATTCTGCTTCTTATTTCTCAGCACCATCAGCTTCAGATAGATAGGATTGGAGTTGCCTCAATGGCATTGCCATATCTGCACTAACTTTCTTATGCTTGATTCACAGAGGAAGTCTCTTTTTCACCGTGTGTGTGTGTGTGTGTGTGTGTGTGTGTGTGTGTGTGTGTGTATGTGTGTGTTTAATTAGACTTGGGATTCCAGTTATAAGTTACTCTGATGGGGAAACTCCCTCTACCAATGCACATCAACCCTAACCCTAAATGTGTTCTATGACTTTTGTTGTTATTTTTCAGCTATTTCATTCCCTTGTTTGGAGTTTTCTTGGCAGAGATACTTAGGTTGGTTTGCCATTTCCTCCTCTAGATCATTTTCCCGGTGAGGAAATTGAGGCAAATAGGATTAAGTGACTTGTTCAGTGTTACACAGCTAGTAAGTGTCTGAGGCCAGATTTGAATTCAGGTCTTCCTGACTCCAATTACATTGCTCTAGCCACTGAGCTACCTGACTGCCCCGGTAACTTTTAGGATTGGCATATTGCTTGGGGTCAATGAGAGGATAAGTGACCTGCCTGGGGTCACTGGAGCCAGGATGTTCCAAGGGCAGGACTTGAACCAAGGTCTTTTTCCATCTG
The DNA here is from genome assembly GCF_028372415.1 of Notamacropus eugenii. Classification (NCBI taxonomy): domain Eukaryota; kingdom Metazoa; phylum Chordata; class Mammalia; order Diprotodontia; family Macropodidae; genus Notamacropus; species Notamacropus eugenii. The sequence continues at coordinate 5,672,840 of NC_092873.1, forward strand.
AGACTGACTCTCCATTCACTACGCTGTGCTTCCTTGCCTGTGTTTCATTTTCCCCAAGCAAGTATAATGTGGAACTAAAGAGGACTTGATTTGGAAACTCCCCTTGGAGAGCAGGGCTTCTTGGAACAAGGGAAAGTGCCAAAGAATCTGAAAAATGAGTTGCAGTGAGAGGTAGCGCAGGGTAATGGAAAGAGTGTATTTGGGGTATGGGGACCTGCATTCAAGTCTTGGCTAAGATGACTTCTGCTTTTGTACCCACAGGGCTGTTGTTTTGTTAACCAGATGTGGATTATTGTTATGTACCTTCTCAAATTCAGTCTCCCTTCTGTAAAGTGAGGGGATTGAACATGGCAGTCCCTAGGTCCTTCCAGCTTTAAATCCTAACACCCTTTTGTGCTCTGATGGAAGTGTTGGATCCCAACTCCATGGAAATGTTGGGTCCAAACCCAATGGTGGGAGACCTGATAGTGTTATTGAAAAATGGATATTTGGAGAAATAGAAAAAAACCCAACTTTTTTTTCTCATGATTCTGTCTGTCCTTGCTTTTCACTACTAACTCCATTCTGTTGTACAGATTTACTTGGGTTCTGAGATTTCATAGGCTTGTAGATTTAGAGATAGAAGGGACCTTAGAAGTCATTGACTTCAGTCCTCTTCCTTTGTAGATGAAGAGACTGAAACACAGTAAAGCAGTGTCTTTGTCCAGGTCACCCAAGGTAGTAAGTGGCACAAACTGGGATCTCAACCCAGGTCCCCTGACTCCAAACCTAGTGCACTTTCCAATGAGTGATACCTTTATCCCTGGGGTTGCTCTATTTACTGACACAGCTCAAGGCATGACTTGGTTGCTGAGCTCTGAGAGTTGCTGTGGCCAAAGTTCCCCCAAATAAACACCTTCCCCACCTTCCCATCTGGTGGTTGACATTCAGATGATGAGCCTTCTTGCGATGAATGAGGTTGGTCCTTGGATATCTGCCAAACAGTTTAGGTTGGACCTGGAAGACTTTGGGCTTGGCTGCCACAGTTTTTGAGAGGCCAAGGTCATCTCCATTGCAAAATGAGCAGTCTAAGGAGGCCTGGCCTGTGTACTATAAAGCACCTCCTCTCTGCTGGTCTTCTTGCAAGCCTTCTATGTTGCACTGCAGGGCAACCTGCCTCCTTTCCTGAGTACTAATTTACCTACTTTCCATTTCCTAATTAGATTCTCCTGCTTAATTAGCTCCTTAGGGCAGAGACAAGGTCTTTGGGAATGGTCCACTCTTGCCCATCTTGATGAGGGCAGTGATTAGTGTAATGTGTGTGTTATAATTAGTTCTGTGGGGTAAACATTAAAATGAAGTCTGAGGGACTGCTTTTGCTTAAGTGACTTCCTTGGGTGGCCTGTGAGGACTTCCCAAGAAGGGCCAGGAATAATTGGCTTGGATGGAGATCAAGTAGTTTAATTGTTACAAGGCTTTCATGTAGGTCATAGAAGATGGGCTTATTTAACAATACATTTATTCACTTACAAAAAGCCATCAATTGATTTCTCTGTGCAATAGTCTGCAGACCTTGAAATATAAAAACCAAAAACCAAAAACACAGGATAGTGATAATGACTTCTCCTGGGATCATATCTACCTAAGCTTCATTAAAAATTAAAATTTGCATCTATTAAATGCCTACTATGTGCCAGGAACTGTACCAAGTGCTGGGGATACAAAGAAAGGCAAAAACCAGTTTCTGTCTTCAATGAGCTTCCAGTCTAAAGATGAGAAGAGAAGATTTAAAGACAGTGTTATGTAATTATCACTCTTTTTTTGCCTTTTGAGTAAAGGCTTTTGTTAAGAGTTATAAAAAAAGGAAAAAAAGATGAGAAGAAAGAGATGATGATGAAGATGAAGAAGACAGACAAGATGGCGTCATGGCTAGAGTTAGGAAGACCTGGCTTCAGGTCCCACCTCTGATTCATACTGGCTGTGTGACTGACCCTAGGCAAGAATGGTGATCTCTGAGGGGGCATATATCTGTAAAATGATCAGATAGGGGACAGGTTGCTAGTAGAGAGACTTCTCCACGCCAATGAAATCAATCACAGGTCCAATTTAAAAGAAAGACTTACTTTTGAAGATCACAGAGGGATCATAAGATCATAGAATTAGAGCTGGTTGGGATTCTTGAGACTATCAAATGAAACCATCCTTATTTTACAGATTTTTATTGTTCAGTCATGCCTGACTCTTTGTGACCCTGTTTGGGGTTTTCTTGGCAAAGAGACCAGAGTGATTTGCCATTTCCTTCTCCATCTTATTTTATAGATGAGGAAACTGAGGCAAAGAGGGTTAAGTAACTTGCCTAGGGTCCCATAGGAAGTAAGTATCTAAGGTTGACTTTGAACTCCAATCTTTCTAGGCCCTCCACTCTGTCCACCTAGCTTCCCTGTATTTTATAGATACATGGAGTTATGTATATGTATCTGATACATGATTGGAGGCAGGTGGTGCCCTCTCTCTCTCCATTTCCCTCCTGGCTGCCTTCCCCCCTCTCTTCCCTTTCAACTCTCTTTTGGGTATTATCTTCTCAAATGAGATTGTAAGTCTCTTTAAGGGTAAGAGCAAAGACTGTAGGTGTGTGTGTGTGTGTGTGTGTGTGTGTGTGTGTGTGTGTGTGTGTGTATGTATTTATCACCAGCACTCAGCACATTATAGGTTCTTAGTGTTTATTGACTAACATATCACTTTAAGGCTGATCTCACAGCAGTTCTGGGAGACCTTATAGTATAGATGAGGAAACTGAGGCTGAGAGACTTTTTAAAATTAACATTCAATTTTAATTTTAGTTTTTTCTCAATTATATCTAAACAAACTTTTAACATTCTTTTTTTTTAAATTTAGTATTTCAAATTTTTTCCCTCCTTGAGAAGGTAATTTTAATTCGATAATACATGTGCAAGTCATTCAAAACATTTCAATATTAGCCATGTTGCAACCCACATGTACAAAAATATTTATAGCAGCTCTTTTTGTGATGGCAAAGAATTGAAAGTTGAAGGGATGCTCACCAACTGGGGAGTGAATGAACAATTTGTGGTATATGAATGTAATGGAATACTACTGTGCTATAAGAAATAATGAGTAGGCAGACTTCAGAAAAACCTGGAAAGACTTGAATGAACTGATGTTGAGTGAAGTGAGCAGAACCAGGAGAACATTGTACACAGCAATAGCCAGAACATGTAATGGCTGACTTTGATAGACTTATCTCTTCTCAGCAATGCAAGGATCCAAGACAACTCCAGAAGACTCATGATGGAAAATACCGTCCACATCCAGAAAAAGAACTATGGAGTCTGAATACAGATTGAAGCATATTATTGGCTCTATCTCTTTTTGTTTGTTTCTTCTTTCTCATGGTTCTAATTCTTCTCCCCTTGGTTCTAATTCTTCTTTACAACATGACTAATGTGAAAATAGGTTCAATATGAATGTACATGTAGAGCTATATCAAATTACATGCTGTCTTGGGGTAGAGGAAAGGGAAAGATGGGAAGAAAATTTGGAACTAAAATGATCATGGAAGTGAATGTTGAAAACTAAAAATAAATGGAATAATAAAGTAAAAAAAAACATGCTTCAATCTGCATTCAGCTTTCATTAATTCTTTCTCTGGAAGTGGATAGCATTTTTCATCTAGGCTATAGAAGATGGGCTTATATAACAATATGTTTATTCTGTTACAAAAAGCAATGAGTGTATTTCTTCACAAATAAGTCCTTTGGAACTGTCTTGGATCACTGTATTGCTGAGAATAGCTAAGTCATTCACAGTTGATTATTATACAATATTGCTGTTACTGTGTTCGACCTACTTTTGGTTTTGCTCACATCACTGCATCAGTTCATGGAAATCTTTTCAAGTTTTTCTGCTCAGAGATTTTTAACTGACTTTATCACTGAGTGTGAAAGGTGGAATTCAAATTGAGATTTTTTTTCTAACTATAAATTTTTTACCATGCTATTTCAAGAGAGAATGAGAGATTGTTGAGATCTTTGATTTGGTAAGTGTATATAGTTGCAGGTATGAGTTTTTTCATTGGTTTTCTCCGGATAGCAGAATTCTACTTAGCTGGCACCTATGAAATTGGAATCTTTATACAAGTGGCACTGTGGGTCCTACTAAGGTGTTGGACAGTTGGGAGCAACTAGGGCTGCCAACAGTTATTTACAAAGTTCCAAGAAATCTTTCTGTAATTGGGAAAGGTCTTGAGATTAAAGGAGTGTTGGATTGACCTGTAAACTCACCAAGTAGTTATAAACACTAAACTGATTCATCTCCATTCCATAAATGTTGACTAAAGTTTGCTTAATTCAGTACCCAATCTCACTGACTATGTGGCCCTTATATATGAACACTGGCACCAGAAACTTCAGTTCAGTAAAGCAGACCCTCCCACCGACCAGTCAGTGAATAAACATTTATTAAGTACCTAAGTGTGCTAAGTACTGTGTTGTACTAGACGGTCATTAAGGACCCTTCCAGTTACAAAATTCTGTGGTTCAATGGAGTTAAATCTGGAGGAAACTTTAGTTCAGTGAAGGAATGAAATTTACTTAACTTATACAACTAGAAAGATCTGTCAGGAAGCTAGGGTCTGACTCCAAACCCAGTGCTCACTTATTGTCCTCCAGCCTGTTGTTAACCTGTAGGCCCAGGAATTATTCTGAATAGGAAATATTTTTAGAGATTTTCTGAGAAAGATAATCCATTAGGTAGGCACAACCTAGGACTTTTGATCTCATTATAACCCGAAACATCATTTTTAATGGTGATAGCGCTAGAGATTTTATGAAAAGTGGAGACAGGGAACACAGCTTAAGAGGTTATCTCTGGATGATGAGGATACTCCTAGCCTCAACCATGGGGGAAACTGAGGTGGGTTCGCAATAGACTTTTTAAGGTCATGTCAAGCAATGACAAGTAGGGAAAGTGGTGGGGTTCAGTGGTTAGGGTGCCAGTCTGAGAGTTAGGAAAGCTAGACTTTATTTCCATCTCCACTAAAGTTATACTTGGCCTATTTATGGTGATGAAATGACCCTAGGTCCTCAAAGACCATGCCAGCAAAATGAGAATGCTGGTAGGCTTGACTCTCCTGGAAAGGCTTTGTGTTTGGGCTTACAAGTGGACTGACTGGAGCAGCCCAGATCATTCTGGAGAGAACCATCACCCTCTCAATGGCAGGGGATGAATTCTTGTACCCAGAATGTCTTAAAGACCATCTTCTAAATGATAAAGAGGTAGAAGGAGCCAAGTGGAGGGATTCATTCACGGACTCTGAGAGAAAGGGGCCATTTAGTGTAACTCAGATGCAAATCTTCATGGTAATATCCCTGGGGATGCCATTTCTGTGCAAATACTCATGCAGTGTGCTGATGTACTGATGCAGTGACAGATCCTCAGTCATTTTTGTTTCTATCACTTTACAGGTGACTTTGTAGGGAGTCAGGAGGAGAGAGGAAGCTCTTAAAGCTGGGTGTGGCACATGCTGGAAGGGAGTAAGGGATGGAGGCCTTGATACTCTAAATTGGCTGCAGTTTCCTAATCCCCAAGGAGACAGTGTTCTTTCTTCATATTTCTTTCTTTTCTGGTCCTTGGTTCAGTGCCTGGTGCAGCCAATAACCATTTTGGAGTTGGGGGTGTCGGGCCCTTCCCCATGATTGTGCAAGCATCTCCATTTTATAGAACCTTTTTTTTGTTTTAGGGGAATGTCTTGTTTTTTCATCATTGTCATCAGATGCAGCTCTCCTGGCCACTTTTGATGTTTCTCTTCTGACTTAGAAAAAACCAGTTATACAAAAGCCACCAGTGCAACCGCCACACACATCCAGCAATGTAACATGCCACCTTCCAAATCTATAGAGGCAGCAAGCAAGGTATCACAGTGGTTAGAGAACTCCACTGAGAGTCAGGCCCAGCTGCGTGTTCAGATCCTGACTCTTATATTACTTGTGTGACTGAGCAAAATCGTACAATAATAACAGCAACGGCATTCGTAGAGTGCTTTAAGGTTTCAAAGTACTTTGCAAATATTATCCCATTTTATCCTCACAACAACCCAAGAGTGGTAGGTGCTGTCACACTCCCTATTTTACTGAGGTTAAGTCTCCTCCTCTGTAAATTGGGCTGTTTTGAGGAACAAATTTGATCTCACCCATAAAGTTCTTTGCAAACCTTAGGATACAACATAAATATTGGCAATTATTATTCTTCTGTGGTACTTCCCCCCCTCCCCCATCTCTCATACTCACACTCATCTACCAGGAGTGGTGTATGGCTAATCATCTGTTCTCTGGTGCCAGTACTGACAATTACATTTAATCAGAATTAATTTCTCTTTCAGTGTTTTCATTTATATTATTATAGTCATTATCTATAATCAGTTCAGTTCTACAGGTCTTCCCATGAGTCTTTTAATCCCTTGAAATCATTTGTTATAAGTAGTAGATTTGAAGCTGGAAAGGATTTAAACTGTCACTCGGTCCAACCCCTTCTTTTTACAACTGAGGAAGTTGAGGCACAGAGATTACATGAGTTGCCCAGGGTCACAAAACTAGTCAACATTCTCAGGTAGGATTTGATTCTAGATATTTTTGACTTCCACTCCTGACCTGACTCTGTTCTGTTCACTTAGGAATGCCATCTATATTTTATCTATAGGCAATATTTCATTATGTTCATATACCATAGTTTGTTCAGCCCAATAAAATGGGCACCCTCTTTGTTTCTAGTTTTTGCTACAAAAAGTACTGCTTTGAATATTTTGGTGTATATGGGCCATATGGGCCCTTACCACCTTCTCCTCTTTAAGATATATACCCATTAGTGAGATGATTGGGTCAATTCTCTTGTATCTTTATAATTACCATGATTTTGGACTCCATAAGAGTATAGTATTGGGCTCCTGTATCGTGTGTGTGTGTGTGTGTGTGTGTGTGTGTGTGTGTGTGTGTGTGTGTGTGTGTGTGTGTGTGTGTGTGTGTGTGTGTGACAGGGAGAGGGAGAGGGAGATCCTTCCTGTATGCTCGACAGTTAGTCTCAGGGCTGTCTTGTGACACTATCCACCCCAAGAACAGAATGCTACTGTGATTGTTTTATGATCTTGTATTTGTGCAATCAGGTTTAGGAATGTGCAGAGGCCAAATAATCCTTCAGTCCATGCCCACAGGAGCATGATTTCCAAGGTATGACCTTCGTTTCATATGCCTATTACCTCTGACACATGCCCAGGAAGAAGATTCCAGGATCTGCCTTACTGGCAGAGTAGGTGCACATAGATTGATTGATTAGAGGTCATCTAGTCTAACCCTTTGACTTTTCAGGTGAGGAAACTGAAGCCCAGAGAGGACACCCGGCTCATAAATGTCAGAACTGGAATTTGAGACCAGATCCTCTGGAAGTGATAAATCCTTCCCTGTGGTTTCATCTCCTTGGATACTTCTAGATCCCAAGGAGTCCTTGGATAGATGTTAGGGGTTCTGTGAACTTAGATGAAAAAAAAAAACAAGGACATACTTGTTTATATTATTTATTTATTTTTCATTAAGCTCTGACTAAACTTAGCACCTTCTCCAGTTATTTAAAAACATTCTGAGATGGGGTCCATAGGCATCACCAAACAAGGCATCCAGACATTACATAAGGTTAAGAACCCCTGCTCTATCCTTCTTTTGTATCTGTCTGCTTGATCCTCACTTGAGTATTACAAGAGGTAGGTTGGCTTTTCCCAAATCATTTTGTTCCACTGGCAATGAATAGGAAGATCCAAGGGACTAACTACTGATTCTGGATTATTCATATTCAATTGTCCTTTCCAAGATCCATTTAATTATTTCTGCCTCAACAAAGATGGGAAAAGAGACTGGACTCAGCAGGAAACTCTAATAAGAGTTCAGTAGCTGTCTTATCAATGACAAAGGTATTTCTACCTCCCTTTCTAGATTGAGGAAACCCGGCTCAACATCGACAAGATTGCAGAGAATGTGGAAGGAGCTAAGAAACTTTACAGTGTCATCCTTTCAGCACCAATCCCAGAACCAAGTGAGTTTTCATTCAGAGATGTCTCTTTCCACCTGGTCAAGCCAACCTCAATTTCCAACAGGTGCTGTGTACAGGAGAGCTGCTGGATTAATGATTATGTTAACAACACCTTCTGCCTCATGGTCATAAGCCCCTTCTAGGTCCTTTTCAACCTGTCCAACTTTTGGCAGAAGAGATTCCTGTGGTGTTTCCCTTACATGCCCTATAGTTCTTTTCCCTCTGTGATTTTTCTTTTATTTCCCTTCACTCCTCCCTCCCCCCAATTTGTTACTGTTGTCCCATAGGACAGTTCAAATCTGAGCCATTCTCTGAGGACCAGATCAATCCTACCTTTTCCATGAAGTTTTCCTAACCCAGCTCTCATAGCTCTCTTTCTTCTCAGAACTTCTAAGGTATTCACAGTCAAAATGATAGTTTTTAGTACTCAGTTATAAATCATCTGTAATTATTTCAGGTATGTGTGTCTTATCTTTTGGAAGTGATTGGGAACCCTTGAGGCTAGGGACCATGGTTTCTATTTCCTTTGAATCAAAGCGCTCTGACACTGTCATAGATTCAGGGGTAATGGGATCCTAGATTTAGAGATGGAGGGGACCCTATGGGTCATCTAATCTAACTCCTTCATAATGACAGAGAAGGAAACTGAGCTCCAGAGGAAGGATGTGATCTGCCCATGGTAATACAGGTAGCAAGTCATAGAGATAGATTGGTAAATGTTGGTTGGATGTTGTCTCGTGAGTGATATTATCTCTTCTTGGTTCATGACCTTGGTCAAAGAATCTCCCTTCTCTGGCTCTCAATTTATTTCTCTCTAAAATGAGGAGGCAGGAATGATTACTAAGGTCCCTTCTCTGAATCTCTTGGGATGAAGGTTCTCCTGGGTAGCCTGAGAGCTCCAGTTCTCCTCTGTTGATGCTTATATCCACAAACATCTCTCACCCACCCTAATTGTTACTCTCTGCCTCTGTTCCTCAGAAACAAAGGATGACCTAGAACAGCTAACAGCAGAGATTAAGAAAATGGCCAACAGCGTCCGGAACAAGTTAAAGAGTAAGAAAAAAACCGTCTCTGAGCTATCTTGATCTCTAAATACTTCCTTTTTCACTGCTGGAACCCTATTCATGATTGACTGTGTCTCCCTCCTCATTATTCTTCCTAGCCAAGGAGGACCTTGCCTCTTTTTTTTGCTTCTTGACTGATCTGTGTTTTCTGGGAATTGCTTTTGCCCATCAGCCTTTCTTTCCCAGGGTCACTTTTGCATATAACTTCCCACATCCTCTTCTGTGGTCCATGCAGTTATGTCACTTTGTTGGGAAACATGGTGGGTGCAGTGCATGGGAACAGATGAGGACATGGGGAGGCGCTGCTCTAGGAGATGACATGATTTCTCACTGGTGCTGAGGATATAACCTGATATGAGCTGGATTATGGAGCACCTCTATTCTAATGATGGTTGGGGGGGATGGGGTTCTGTTGTCCAGTACCCTGGTTAGAACACATCTAGAGTACTATGGTCTCTATGGTTTATGAAGGCTACCGATTAGTTGAAGAGCACCTAGAGCAGGGCAGCTAGGGAAGCAAGGGCCTTGAGTTCATGCCACATGAAAGAGCTTAGGATGAGGAGGATAAGACATTTGGTGGGAGAGTATGGACGAGAGCTGATTTGAGTCTTATGATGTGGAAGAACAACTAGAATTATTCTCCTGGGCCGAGAGGGAAGAACAGTGAGGGGAAGTTTCTAGAAGGCAGATTTAAGCTTGATGTCAGGGGAAAGTTCCTCTTGGGGAGAGTCATCGAGAAGCAGAGTGGACTGCCTTGGGAGGGATAGGCTTTCTTCCAATTGGGGGCTTCTAGAAAAGTCCAGATGCCCACTTGTTACATGTTGCAAAGGCAGTTATTTTTCAGGGATGGGTTGAACTAGATGGCCCCTGAGTTCCCTTTAACTCAGAAATGCTATGACTCTGTTCCATTTCCAGACATGGAAAGGCACATTGAACAAGATGAGGTGCGGTCATCGGCAGATCTTCGGATACGGAAATCCCAGGTGCAGTAGTTAGCCCTTTGCCTTGGCTCTCATGGGATTAAGTTATACAGTATCCATTGAGTACTTTTTGTGGGCCCAACCCTATTTGAGGTGGTGTAGGTATAAAAGAAATCTATGGTCGCTGTCCTTAAGGTGTTTATAATCTGGTCAGGGAGATTTGATTTGCCCACATGAAGTACCTGGAGGACACTTAAAGAAGACAGTCAACTAGCAACATGCTAAGTGTTGGAGATACTGAGAAAGGCAAAAATCAGACAGTCCTTGTCAGGAGTCTCAATCTAAAGGGGCAGACAACAGTATGTATAAACAAGAAATATTTGGGATAAGTGGGAGTAGTCTCAGGGGAAGGCCCAGAGTCAACGATCAAAGGGCATTTGTAAGCTTTAGAGTCTGAAGGGATTTTAGAAGTAATTTAAAAAATCTAACCCCTTCTTTTAAAGTTCCAGAGATAGGAAGTGATATGTTCAAAGTCACCTAGCTAATGGAACTGGCAGAAAGCCAGAATTGGAATCAAATAGAAATAGACAGAATGTTTTAGAGATCAGAGAAGAAATACTAAAGGACTAGAAGGGAGAGGTCAGTGGGAGCTGGGATAATCGGGGAGAGTACTGTGGAGGACATGGAGGACTTTTCTAAAGTTCTTCATCTTTTCATGTTCTGGGCCCATTGGGCCGTCTGGGGAAGCCTATGGATCCCTTTTTAGACGCATATCTTTAAAAGGGAAAAAGTAAAAGAGGATTGCAAAGAAAACCAATTATACTGAAATTAATCAATATAAATATTTAATTCATTCATTCAATCGTTTTCAGTCGTGTCTGACTCTTTGTGACCCCATTTAAGATTTTCTCGGCAAAGACACTGGAGTGATTCGTCATTTCCTTCTCATTTTATGGGTGAGGAAACTGAGGAAAACAGAGTTAAGTGACTTGTCCATAGCTAATAAGTTCTGAGACAAGCTTTGTACTCATGAAGATGAGTTGTCCTGACTTCAGGCACAGCACTGTGTCTACTCTGCCACCTGGTTGCCCAAATATTGTAAAATATATGACAGTAACAATAGATAAATTATATCTACATTTATCAACCTGAGTTAATTTCAACATAATTTGCTTATTGTTATTAATATTTATCAGTATTTAATATTAGTATTTAAATTTAAATAAATATTAGTATTTCAAAAAAAGTTCATGGACCCCATGTTAAGAACCCCATAATTCTAGACCATGAATGTGAAAACTTTTGATAAATTTAGAGGAGTTCTTTCAGGATTTCAGGTGTAGTCTGAGAAGATATTAAAGTGGGGCTGGGTCTCAGAGGGCTAGGAGCGTAGTAGCAGTCAAAAGATTGCTGGATATGGAGTCTGGAGACTTGAATACAAATCTAGTCACTTCCACTTACTACTTTGATGACCTTGGAGAAGTCACTAAACCTTCTTGGGCCTGTTTTCTCAAATATAAAATGAAGGGGTTGGACTAAGATGGCTTCTGAAGATCCTTCCCATTCTAGATTGTTGATCCTAGTTGCATGGTGAAGAGAGAGTTGGACCTGCAGTCAAAAAGACCTGAATTCAAATCTCGTCTCATACTCTTATTAGCCATATGATTCTGGGCAAGTCACTTAACCTCTATCTGCCTCATTTTCTTCATCTGTAAAGTGGAAGATGATAGCAGAAGATAATACCTTCCAGGGTTGTTGGGAGTGTAAAATTAGTTAATATTTATAAAGCACTTTGTGAAACTCAAAACGCTTTATGAATGCTAGCTATTATTCTGACTTGATTGTATAGGTCCTAGGGAATCACTGTGATTTTTTTTTTTTAGTATAACTATTATTTTGAGGAGCACTAATCTGGCTGCTCTGTGTAGAGTAGGCTAGAGGTTGGCAGGAAAAAGGGAAACTGTTGAAGAGCCTGTCATAGACATCTGGATTTGAAATGAGGGCCTAGATCAGGATGATAGCAATGAACACAGGAAGAAAGAATAAGTCTGAGACCCTATGAAGGCAGAATCTATGGGCCTTGGTTCTTGGTTGGATGCTGATTGGGGAAGGGAAAAGGGGAAGGGAGAGGGGAAGGGAAAGAAGGGGATCCAAAGAAGAGGAAAGAATCAAAGAGAAGCCCAAAGAGAATCCCAAGTGTTTGAGCTTAGGGCCCCATCTAGTCTTAGGGAGACCAGAGGAATGTGTCAGAGCATTGGGAGATTTGTCATGGTGAACAGAAGCAGGGGTCTTACAAAGAGGAAGTACTGGGAACTGATGGATATTTGGCTTGGGAGAGGAGGGAGGGAATAAGCAAGCATTATGCCCCTACTGGGTACCAGGCACTGTACTTAGCTCTACAAATTTTCTCTCTTTTGGGGAGTTGAGAAGGGTTAAGCAGAGGGAGGTATCGACTGCACCAAGCCTAGGTGTCTAATGTCTGTCTTCTCCCCTCCCTCTCTCTGTCCACAGCACTCTGTCCTCTCCCGGAAGTTTGTGGAGGTAATGACCAAGTACAATGAAGCCCAGGTGGATTTCCGAGAACGCAGTAAAGGGCGCATCCAGAGGCAATTGGAAATCAGTAGGTTCTTGGAGGGAACAGGACCCCTTCCTGCTTTACCATCCTTTTTCATGACTGCTCATCACCCCAAGCCCTGGATGTGGCTTTGATCCAGGCCAGATTTCTGATGTCACTCCCAGGCATTGTTTGCCAGGGCTTAGGACACCCCCTGCTGGACAGAGTGGAGAAGACAGTTAAGTTCTAGCTCCATTACAGTTTATTGTGGAATCGCAGAGAGACCTAGACCAGCAGGGTCTTTGAAGGCCGCCTGATCTTAGACCCTTCAATTCACCCAGGAAGAAACCGAGGCTGTGAGAGCTTAAGTGACTGAACCAAGGCCATGCAGCTTATAGGTGTCAGAGCCTGATCTTCCTTTCTCCAGGTCCAAAGATTTCTTTACTGTGTTCTGATGGCTCTTACCAACTGTGAAATTTTTAATTCTCTTTTTCTCCTGAACCCAGAATCACCTAGTACCTATAGGGTGACTTAAAGGGATCTTAAAGGCCACTCTCCTCATTTTACATATAAGGAAATTGAGGCTCAGAGAGCTTAAGGGAGTTGAGGTCACACAGCTAGTAAGTGTCAGAGACTGAATCTGAACCCATGCCTTCCTGGCTTCTAGATCCAGTGTCCTAGATGCCATATGGTGATGCTCTTGCCAATCATATGACTTTTGTCCTAGCCCTAGCAGTTGAGAGCGAGCGCCCAATGGATATGTCAACCTAAAGCTTTTACTTCTACCGTGGACTTTGCAACATGCTTCCCTTAGGCCTAGTTTCCAGCATGCCTGCTAAAGATTCTGTTCTGGTCTTCTATGTCTGATACCCTCTTTCCTTTGGGCTAAAGCGGGCAAGAAAACCACAGATGAAGAATTGGAAGAGATGCTGGAGAGCGGGAACCCAGCCATCTTCACTTCTGGGGTGAGTTCTGAGACTTGGAGGGGAGGGTAAGAAGGCAGAAGGGGAATATCTAGATTTGATGGAGTGGGGATCCACCAATCAGTCACCAGCATTTATTAATCACCTGCTGTGGGCCAGACACTGTGCTAGCTGATGGGAAGACAAGGTCAGGAAGTTTGCATTGAAAGGCAGAGGCCTTCAGAGAAACAGATGCAAGAACTCGGAGTTGGGAGTGTGGAAAAATGAAGGGCAGGGTGTCCTCATTCCCATTCTCCCCCATCTCCACCCACCTCTTAGCTAAAAGTGGCTGCTTCTGCCTCGGTTTTCCTAGAGCACTCCATCTAGATTTCTCATGTTCCCCTTTGTCTCAGCATAATTAAGTGAGAGAGCAAAGCTGCTCTAGGCCTAGGCCTAATCCTTATTTCATCTTGGTATCCTAAGCCCAGGACCTTGAACTGGAGGCATTGTGGTCTGGTGGTGAGAAAGCCCGTCTTAGAGTCAGAAAAATCTTTGTTCAAACCCTGCTCTCTCTCCTTTCTCAACCCCTTGGCTTCTTTCAAGAGTCTTCTCAGGTCCCACTTTTGACCATTTCCAGGAAGTGGGCCTTTGCTGGCCCTTGGCCTGGCTCCCAAGGTGCCTACCCTCTGAGATTATTTTATATTTATGCTCTATACGTCTTTTCGGTACATGTTTGCTTGACTGCCATCTCCTCCATTAGAATGAGAACACTCTGAGCATGGGGATTGTTTTCACCTCTTTTTAAAAATCCCCAGCATTTAGCACAGTGCCTGGCACATAGTGGATCTTTAGTAAATGCTTATTTACTGACACACATGGGCACTGGTGATCTTGAGCAAATTACTCAATCTCTGAGTGATCCCTGGATTAGAGAGCCCTTGTTGGGTGGTACTGGGAGATGCAATGTCCTCACTGGGAGTTCCCTCCAGTGAAATAAGTTGGATTCCCTTGACCTTTCATGAGGGTGAGGGATTGGGGTTATCCTGAGCCGAATTGTAACCTGTGATTTTTATTTTTCACTGTGGGGAATTCCTATTGGAAAAATGTGTCCTGGAGAGTTGGGGCAATTAAGAGGTTAAGTGACTTACCCACAGTCACACAGCTGGTTATGTGTCTGTGACAGGACTTGAACTCAGGTCCTCCAGACTCCAAGGCTGGCTCTCTGTCCACTATGCCATATTCCCTTTTGCCTTGTACCTAGTAGGTGCTGAATAACAGTTTGAATGAAGGGGGGTGTGTGTGTGTGTAAGAGAGAGAGAGACAGAGACATAGAGACAGAGAGAGGGGGAGGAGGAAGAAGACAAGATTGGCAGGCACTAGGCAGTGTCTGGGGACACATGTAATTCTAAGGGATGTGTTGCAGATCATTGACTCTCAGATCTCTAAGCAAGCCCTCAGCGAGATTGAAGGGCGGCACAAGGACATTGTCCGACTTGAGAGCAGCATCAAGGAGCTACACGACATGTTTGTGGATATCGCCATGCTTGTGGAAAACCAGGTAACTTGTTATGGGGCAGGGGCTGTGAGCAGGAAGAGGGCACAGCCTAGCGCCCAGGGAAAGAGGCAGGAAGGGGATGATTTGGTAACCACTGAAGGGATCAAATAGCTCAATTTAGGAAAACCAAGAGGAATTCTGGGCCTCAGTAGGAGACATCTAGATTTAATCTGAGTGCTGGCTAGAAGACCAACATGGAATGGTAGGAGGAGTTTGGAAGTCAGTTTTAAATCCTGGCTCTGCCACTTACTGTCCATATAACCACTGACAATTCATCTTCTCTCTCAGAGGTTTTGTTTCCTCATCTATAAAATAAGAAGCCAGACTAGACTTTCCTTAAAGTTCTTTCCTGCCCTAAGTCTTGTGTTCCTGGTGGAGCCCCAAACTAGTTTCATAGTCATGTGTAAGTCGCTTCTCTTAACCTCAGTTTCCTCTTCACCATCATTCCTCAAAGGGTGATTATGAGGAACATGCTTTGTGAACTGTAAGTCTTCCAACTGAGAGGTGGCCCCATCCGTGTGGGCTCTTTCCTCCTACAAGTGTCCATGGAGATCTCTTCATGCCCATTGTCCTGTATGGTTCTTGTTCCTGTCCTCCCATTAGTTAGTTCACCGCAGGAAGTGGGAGGTGCCCAACATGCTGGAGGCCTTCCATGCTTTGGGAGGTGTCAACTTTGAAGCATTATACAAATGGAGATTCTATAATAATAATAAAAATTATTATTCCTCTTACCACATGACTGTAAGGCTTGGTTCTAACCCACTTGCCCACTGACTAGTTAGCAAGCTAGTTCCCAGGGCTCATGTTGGGTAGGACTCTCCCCTCCTCTCTTCCTCTCTGTTGAATTTACTTGATCTCAGATGCTGGGGCCCCAGTTATTCCTCTCCAGACCTTAGCACCCACTTCTCAAGTTCTCCTCCTCCACTTTCTGTTTTTTGCCCACAATGCCATGCGAGGATCGGGTATGAGACTTGGGGAACGGTGAGTGCTCTCTTATTCTGTTTCTGGTCTAGTCTCCAGTGATGGGGGAGGGCTGAGGAGGTTTTAGTGCATGGGGCCTGGGGCCTTCAACTTTTCTATACCAGGGAATACACTGAAGACAGGATTTAGATTTCTCTTGCCACAAGAAATAGGAGTGATGAGTATATGAAAGGGTTAAGAGATCTCATTCGGAGACTCATTCAGAGGGAGAGGGAGAGGTCTACCAAAGCATCTGGGGTAAGCCAAACTCCTCCATCACTTAGGGCCTAGCTAAGGTTCTTGGTCTTTTCTATTACATGAACCTTTTAACAGTTTGGTAAAGCTTATGGATCCCTGCTCAGAATAAACTTTTCAAATGCATAAAATAAAATAATTGGATTACAAAGGAAATCAATCATTGAAGTAGTTACTTAAAAAAAAAAACAAAACAAGTTCATGGACCCTGGATTAAGAACCCCTGTCTTAAAAGACATTATAAGAAGATCATTGTGAAATAAACTTTGAGAAAACTAGGATCCCATTAAGGGCTGACCCTCTGGTTAAGTAAGGCTTATAACTCATTCAGTTATGAGCCAGGAGAGGTTAGCATCTTGACTAGCTCCTAGAGAGTGTGATACAGGGGTCTGTAGGGAAGGAAGTGTGGGTTAAGAGAGCACTGGATTTGGCATTGAAAGGCCTGGCTTTTCTATTTCTGGCCCTGTTCCTTGATAACAGGACAACTTTGCACAAGCCTCAGCATCCTCATCTGCAAAGTAAGAATAAAAATACTTGTATTTCCTGCCTTAGAGATTGAGGATCATATGAAAGAATGTATCTTGAGCCCTTAGTAAATGTGAACCTTGACCTGAAGGTAAGCTCTAAAAATGTTAAATTTGCTTCCTCTCTGGGCCTCAGTTTCCTCATAAATAAGATGATCACTAAGACCTCTTCTAGTCCTAACTTAAGTCGAGATTCTTGGGCTCGGTCTACTTTTGGATATGGGTGATCAACCATGGGGGCAGTTCTCTCTTGGGGTCAACAGCTTTGAGGGATGGGGTCTGGGCTTTGTGCAGAATGTGACCAATATTTATCCTTCACAGGGGGAGATGATAGATAACATAGAACTGAATGTGATGCATACAGTGGACCATGTGGAGAAGGCTCGGGATGAGACCAAGAAGGCGGTGAAATATCGTAGTCAGGCCCGGAAGGTGAGACTCCCCTGGGGCCTTGCCTGAAGAGACCACCTACCTTGCCTGCTTTTTCTCTTTCCTATTTTCTCCTGTGCCATCTCTGCTTTCTGGTGCCCCTGCCTCTCACATTCTTGGAAAGGGAGCCATGATTGATCGCATTGAGAACAACATGGACCAGTCAGTGGGCTTCGTGGAGACGGCTGTGGCCGACACCAAAAAAGCTGTGAAATACCAGAGTGAAGCTCGGAGGGTGAGAGCCTCAGCCTTGGCACCACCTGCCTTCCCCTTCCTGTCTGTCCATCCCCTGCCTCAGTCCTCCCAGTAGAACACTATCACCCCTTTATTCCCATTTCAGACTGGCATGAATCCTATTCTCATGCAGGCTCAGGCATGTTGGAGGTGCTGGACTAGAGTCTCATGAGCTGGGTTTGAGTTACAGGCTTTCTACTAATTTTGTGACCTTTGAGTAAGTCACTTCCCCTCTGGGGCCCAGTTTTCTTAACTATACAGTGAGGAGCATCTGTGCAATAGGGGCCCTCTGTTTCCTCATCTGTCCGTGGTTTTCTCATGTGTACAGTGGGACCTGGGGTCTGTACAATTCTGCCTCTTGGTTTCCTTATACATACAATTGGTACCCCAGTTTCCTCATCTGTTCAATGGGGAGTTTTGTTTTCTCATTTGTGGCAGATAGTCTTTAAGATTCCTCACAAAATGAACCTATAAACCAAAATCCATGCCATGAAGACAGCAATTTAGGCATTACACCAAAATCTTACTTCTTATTAAGCCTGATTGGTAACTGAGTCTTTCGGAACATGACCTCCTTGGACTGTCTTCTCCAGAGGCTTGCTTTGGCCTCAGATAGTAGGGCTGTGTCTCTCCTATCCCAGGTACTTTGTTACTTCAGGAATCAGAATGACAAAGTGGACTTTTATTTAATAACCAGTGAACCTAGTTTCCAGCCCCATTTATAGTACAATGGTGGCATTTCAGAAAGACAGTGTGGTGTCATGAGTTGGAGTTAGATGGCTTAGGCTCTGGTCCTGGCTCTGTTATTTACTAGCTGGGTGAGGTAAGCACTGGGCAAAGTACAGTGCATTGTAGAAATAGAAACAGTTCTGTCAGAGTGCTCACCCTTGTCAGGTCCTTCATCAAGAGACATTTTTGCTCAAGAGTGGCAGTTTCTCACTTTTCCTTCTACCTGGTTTCTTGGCATCTTGCATCCTTGCTGTCTCTGTGTCTCTTCCAAGCTTAACTGTTTTCTATGTTGGGGTGAAGGGAGCTGGAAACCTCCTCCTACAGAGTACTTCTGGGCTCCTCTTTATCAGACCTTCTCTTCAGAGATCTCTTTGTATTCTAGTTTACTGTTCTAGAGCTCTATCGCATTGAATGCCCTAGGAATGCTGGGGTGATCATAACCCCCACCTCCTCTAATGTGTTAACTCCAAGGAGAGATGAAAGGCAGTTTGGTGTGGTGGACAGTGAAATCTGGGTTCAAATCCTGCCTCTGACACTTGCAAGTTATATGACCCTAGGCAAGTCACTTCATCTCTCTGACTTGATTTTCCTTATCTGTAAAGTGCAGATATAACATCTACTGAACCTGGATTTTTGTGAGGATCAAAGGAGACTATGTATATAAAGAACTAGAAAAACTGGAAGGGCTGTTTAATCAGTAGTAGTAGTAGCAATAGCAGTAGTAGCAGTAGCAGTGGTAGTAGTGGTAATAGTAGTAGTAGTAATAGTAGTAGTAGTAGTGGTAGTAGTAACAATAGTAGCAGTAGCAGCAGCAGCAGCAGCAGCAGCAGCAGCAGCAACAGCAGCAGTAGTTATGTGGAAGCTTGGAATAATCCTGTATCCTTCCTTGCTGGCATTCAGTTCAGTCCAGGTCAACATTTATTAGGCATCAGTCCATCAACAAGCACTTATTAAGGCCCTATTATGTGTTGGACACTATGTGAGGAATAATGAGGGGTTGGCTTCCTCAATCTGTACAATGTAGGGGCTTTGGTTTCTTCATCTGTACAGTGGGTGGAAGGGACTCAGTTTCCTCCTCTGTATAAAGGGGACTTTGTTTTTCTTATTTATACAAAGACAAAAAGAGAAACAAAAGTTCCATACTTTCAAGAAACTTACATTCTCATTTAAGAAGAATATTTAGAAATTCAGTCGCGTGACACACGTTTTGTTGAGGTCAAAAGCTATTGCTTCTCTTCAAAGGAATAGCTGCCTGATTCTCTGGGCTACAGACAGAATGCTTCTTTCATTGCAGAGATGACCTAGGGCTGAAGGGGTTAGCTCAAAGCCATAACAAGGGTAGGACAACAGAGACTTTGTTCCAGGGCATCAATAGCATTGCTGTCCTTCAGCAGGTGGAAAGAGTTGAATATTCCATCTCCTTATAAATAGTTAAAATAGGAAACTGCCAGGTGGCCCAAGAGGCCCTTTCCCTCAGCCTTTTCTTGGCCTGTTGACTGCTATGGAAGTGGCCTCCTCAGCAGTGGATTTCCTGTTGTGACAAGGCCTACCATTCCCTGAACTGAAATTGTCTTAAAAAGTTGACTTGAGAGTGTCTTTTGTGCTCCTCACCTCAATTACCAGGCTTACTAATGAATTCCTTCTTTGTGAGAGGACCACAGCCAGTTATTTGCATTGTTCATGATTTATGATAATTTCTTCTTCCTCTCTCTTATGCCTCCCCTCCAGAAAATGGTAATTATCATTATCATAGTTGTGGTGATCCTGGGCATTTTAGCTCTGATCATCGGGCTTTCCGTCGGGCTGAAATAGCAGCAGCTCCCATTGACTGCTAGCACTGAACTGTAAGTACTGTGGACCTGGTCTTTGTGGGCTCTGTTGACTCTCAGAGAGAGAACTAACACTTGCTTGACTTCAGCATCTACTCATCTCTCTCCTGCTTCTGGGAACCTCAGAGCTTCTTGGAATTCCTAAGCTGAGTCACCAGGGACAGACCCCTAGGCTGTTGCTGTGGTCTGCACTTGGTGCCTCACTTGTGCCTCTGAGAAGTGGATTGTGGACTCTCTACTCAATCAGTCTTGTTCTGGGGCTATCCTCCTTTCCTTTTCCCCACTGTATCTGGGAGAAGCATAGGGTCTGGATTATCTTGGTGCTTGGTTCTGAATACTCACTGGCTTGGTGGGTCCTGTGACTCACTTTCTGTATCTGCTCCATTTCTGTGTCTGCTCCTTTCCTGTATAAATGGAACTGTGGATTGGGCACTGAGAGGCTGGACTTTGGGGTTTGGTTTCTGGGCTCTTCCTTGATTTACCACATTTGCGTTTGGGGGAGTTTTTTTATGATTAGCTCTCTCATAATTAAATTTTTTTGAATGTTTATTGTCTTGTACTTAAAATGTCTATAAAGTATGTTGAGAGCCTTAGAAAAGGGTGATATAGAAACAAGGAATCAGTGCTCTTTTTATTTGCTATGATATTGAGTCAGCTGATGAGGGAAAGGCAAAGGGCTATGGGAGTGGAGTAGAGAGAACCCTAGACTTGGGAGCCAGGAAATCTGGGTCTGAGTCTTGGGTTTATTACCATGTCACTTAATTTAAACTTCAGTTTCCAATAGTTGCCCTACCCATATCAGGATCATTGGAAGAAGGTGCTCTATAATCCTTTAAGTGCTGCAGAAAAGTGACCGATTAATGAATTGTTTGTTGATTTATCAGCTACCTCTATGTGGTCTGGTTGTAAGGCTGCCCAGGCCAAACATTTTGAGCAGTGACTTTTCTGGTCATTTGTTTGATTTGCAGATTATTATCTCAGTTTCTTTCTGGCACATGGGAAGGGAGCCTTCAATGACTAGTGAGATAAATTTACAGTGGATAGAGGATGAGACTTAGAGCCAGGAAAACCTGGGTTAAATCTTGCCTCTACACTTAATAGCTGTGTGTCCTTGGGCAAGTCACTTCACCTCTGTGCCTCAGTTTCCTCATCTGTAAAATGAGTGAGGCTGTACTAGATAGCCTCAAGGTTCCTTTCAGCCCTAAACTATAATCCTCTGACTCCTATCCTCTACTTCCTTTGCATCTTCTCTTCTCTCCTCTTCCCTTCCTCCTACTCTCATAAATACCCTCTCTGGTTAAGGTTACTTCCTTCTTCTCCACTTCTACATTTCATGTGACAAGAGAGTGTGGGCTCAAAGTCAGGCCTTTCACTGTGTTTAACCTTCTGTCTTCATTAGGGAGAGGAGAAAAGATGGGGAGAGATGAGGGGATGATCATGGGTTAGGGGACAATCTGGTTAGGAAAACAGAAAATAGGAATATGAATGAAGCCCTGATGCAGGACTGTTGGGCTGGGCCTCCTCTGATGGCCAGAGGATTGGCATCTGTGCTCCTTTGTCATCTGACAGACATCTGGTATCCAGGCTCCGCTGGCATGAGGGCTGCATTGGTATCTGGGCTCTTTTGGCATCTGACAGACATCCATTCTTCTATCTGGTATTTACCTTCTTTCTTTCTAAGGTGTAATTTTTGGGCTCACACTCAGCTACCTCAACTGGAGGTTGCTAGAATTAGTAAACTATAGTGAAAGAAGTGCTTTCAGATATTAGAATTAACCTTTATATAAATTAGATAGGCCTTAATTAACCACAAGCCTCTTAGTGATGGAACATTGAGTCTCAAGTTAGCAATGGAAAGAACATAAAACTTCAGTGTTAGTGGGCTAACTCCCCTTCCCAGACTGCATCTCTTCTGGACAGTTTCTTCATTATGCCTTGTTCTAATGCCTCTTTATGGGCTGGGTCTAGGTTCTCAAGAGGCAGCATGATGTGTTACTTAAAGCTCTGGACTTGGATTCAGGAAGAACTGACCTCAATCATTAGCTGTGTGACCCTGGGCAAGTCACTTAACTTCTCTATTCCTCAGTTTCTTCATCTGTAAAATGGGGGTAATAATAGCATCTACTTCCCAGGTTGTTGTTAGGATCAAATGAAATATTTTTAAAGTGCTTTGCATACCTTAAAGCACCATATAAATGCTAGCTGTTATTATTAACTAAAAAATATTCTGCTGCTCTGACTGCATGAGCCACCCTAGAGTTTCTGAAATCTCCTGGAGAAGGGTGAAAGATGCACTGATGATGTCATCTTCCATGTAGGAGATTGGGGAACGGTATTTCTCTCTCTCTCTCTCTCTCTCTCTCCCACTCACTCTCTCTCTCTCTGTCCCCCCTCACTGTCTCTCCTCTCTCTCTCTCTGTTTCTATCTCTCCCTCCCCTCCTGCCTTTTTCTTCTTGCTCATGGACACAGGGTAGGGTCCTAAACTAAATGATCTCCGATGTCCTTTCAGACTCTAAAGCCTGCCCTATGATCTCCAGTGTCCCCTGAGCAGACTGTGTCTGAGCAGCCCAAACTGTGGCTTGGCATGTTCCCAAAAAGAATTGTGAGCATCCTGTCCTCTAGGAATGGGGACTTCTTGTTCCCGGCTCAGTGACTCGGGTTTATGAGTTGGATCTTTTTGCCTAGTTGTTAATTTTATTTCCCCTTTGCTGTTCTTCCCTTTTTCAGTAACTCCTTTGTCCCCCACCTCTTTGGCCTGCTGCTGAGTCCTGTTGATCCTCACCGACCACCTGTGCACTGACCGACGCCTCCTCCCCTGCTTCTCCTAGAACCCGATCCTATCCCAGCTGGATCCCTGCACCTCTTCCTTTGGACTGGATGGGAATTGCCCCTCAAAGGTCTCCAGAGAATGAGCAGGACACATGCCTTTGTTCCCCAGTTAACCCCATCTTGGGTCTGTTTTGCCATTTGCCCAGCCCAGGAAGTATCCAGCCTGTCCTGATCCGACCCCACGTCTCTTTTTTAGAGACTGTCCTGCTGACCCATTCGCCAGCCCTGAAGTGCCTCCCAGGCCTACTTGGCTGATCACCAAGCCTACTTTTCTGGAATTGCAGCTTGGGAGTCCCCTTCAGATGCCTCCCAGGATGCTCCTTTCTACCTCATGGAATACTCTTGTCTCAGGAACTACAATAATTTTTTCTTTATCACCTATTTCTTTAACAAATATTTAAGAAAACACAAAGTCAATCAATCTCACTGCCAGTTTTGGCAAGGACAAGGTTTAAACCTGGGGTTCCACCATTGGCAGGGAGCTAACTCTGATCTTTGTAATTCTCTCTAGAGACTAGAATTAGAAAAGGAACTGGGATGATGAATGATGGTAAGAATTGGGGTCTCTAAGAAAGCACAGTCTTTTGGAAACTCAGCTTTTGGCTCTTTACCCTGTAGGGGAGCCAAGAGGCCAATGTTGACTTTTAATTCCTTAGTGGATGTGTATATGTTCTTATGTGTGGCTGTTTACTGAAGGAGGGACTGTGTGATGACATAGTCCTCTGAGGTCATCATTTGCTGAGCCCTCCTTGGCTGTGTTTGGAAGTGTGTATCTTGGAAACCAACTGTTGTCTAGTGGAGAAGGTCATGCAGCTCTCTGTCTAGTGGCCAGCAAGAACTCAACTATGTGAAAACTGGCTTATGGAGGAAGAGTGTGAGGCCTAATCCTTAGTAATATCACAAGTTAAGGCCGGGGGGGGGGGGGGGGGCGGGGAGGGGAGGGTTCGGGGTTCTGGGCTTCTTGTGGCTTGCTTTCCCTCTCATTCCAGGTGCTCAGGGGTAGTTTCAGTGATCTTCAGATTGGAGAGGATATAGGGGGTGATAGTAGTGATAAGAACTGGGGTCTTTTGGAAGTTATATCTCTTTAAGACTCCTTAACAGTTGACCCTTAATCCTCTGGGGAGGGAAGTGGCCAATGAAGACTTTTTTCCTCGTGTGTGTGTGTGTGTGTGTGTGTGTGTGTGTGTGTGTGTGTGTGTGTGAGAGAGGAGAGAGAGAGAGAGAGAGAGAGAGAGAGAGAGAGAGAGAGAGAGAGAGAGAGAGAGAGGTTGAGATTGGGTATAATTAGCTCTAGAATTAACTTGAGTAACTTCATGGGAGTAGATAAGGGGACAACCGGCTCTTTTTTGCAGCTTTGGGAGAAACCTTTATCAAACATACTCTTCCTGAAGGACATTATGTGGATGAAAACTTTAGGGTGAATCCCTAGTTTTGGATCTCATCATCTCACGATCATTCCTAGTTCATTGGCTCATTTGCCAAATGGATACTTGTTCTCTTTTCTCCCTGATGCACAGGTCCTGGTTGTGCTAAGGCTCACTAGAAATTAAGGGCCACTCTGGGTGACTGAGGAGATCCTTTCTCCCAGGGCTATGTTGACAGAGCCTCTCAGTTAGGAGTGGGGCTTTGACCAAAAAGCCTTTGCTGTTAATACACTTTCCTCTTACCAAAGAGGGTTTGGTTTCTCCCTCATCATGTCGGGAGGGATCTAATGGTATTAAAAATCTCTTCTTTAGACCATTCTGAAGTAGATGCTAGTGTGCAGAAATTCTCATGGAGCTGGTCGATTTCTCTCACCTGGTGCTTGAGGTTTGTTTGTCCCCAACCTCCTTGTCCTCTGTACTCCAGGTACATACCATTCTTTGTGGACTTAACCCTCAACCTTAATAGTTCCAAGGATGGAGCAAGATCTGTAATCCAGGTGACTGTCCCATAGTGCCTTTTGCCAGGTTTGTTCTAAAAATCCTTCAAAATATAGACAGAGCCATGGGGATTGCAGCACTATTATTGCCTGAGGCTGTGATGTCTGACATTGAAGACTGGACTGGCTCTGGTGCCAAGAAGGAACAAACTCCAAAAATACGGATTTAGTCTCATGTGTGAGGCTGGCAATTGTATTGTGTGTCCAAAAGCAAAGGGTTTTTGGTCTGTCTTTTTTTTCATGGAAATTTGATTATTTTATTGTTAATTTAAATAAATGAGTTTATATTGATTGTGAGAATGCCTTGTCTCTCCCTACCTTCCCCCACTGATAATAGGAATTCTACTGTCATTAATGATATTTTCAGGTTTTCCTCAAATTCTACATGATAAACCAGATTGCTTGGGAAATGGGTCCTGGTGCAAAGAGACTGGATATGAAATTAAGTTACCTGGTTTAAGTCAGCAGCCAAATATGAGGTGCGCCTGCTAGGTGCTAGGGAATACAAAGATTAAATGACTCAGACACTGCCCTCCAAGAGCTTATGGTACAGCTGCAGTGGGAATGGAAAAGAGTGGGGATGTGAGATATTTTGGAACTAGTCAACAGATTTTGAGCCTGAGCTACTAGGTTGCTAGAAATAGAGAATTTATGGGGGGAGATTTTTTTGGCTAAGATACAACCTTTTGATCTTGGTGGAGGTATCTAACAGGCAGTTGTTGATATAGGACCGATGTTCCAGGGAGAAACTGAGATTATAAGGATGCATAGGATGGTCACTGCAGCCACATGGATGGATGAAGTGACCAAGAGAGAGAGTGCAGGGGACTACAGATACTGAGAACAGAGCCTTGGGGGAAAAACTACATTTAAGGAAGGAGTAGGAGGCAGTGTAGTATAGTGAATGGTGTGATGGAATAAAAGGAGTCAGAAAGACCTGGGTTAAAATCCTGCCCTGGACACTTATCTGCTATATGGCAATGGACAAGTCAATTGAGCTCTTTAATTTTTATTTCTCTCATCTTGCAAGATGGCATGACCTATGAGGTTGACTCTAGCTCTAAATATTTCATCTATGAGGACCATGAAGAGGCAGCAAAAACCAAACCAAAATCAAGTAGTCACGGACATAGGAGGAGAACTATGAGGACAGTGATATAAAACCCAAGGAGAGAAAGGGCATTGAGAAGAGGGATTCAGTTGGGTCAAGTTTTGAAAAGTCAAAGAGAATCAGATCAGAGGGCAGGGTTTGGTCATGAGTTTGGAGGTCACTGTTTCAGTGGAGTGGAAAGGACAGAAACCAGATTTTCAGGGGCTAATGGAGTGAGCGAGTGAGTGATGAAGTAGATTCAATGAAAGTAGGTTACTTTTTCTAGGATTATGATGGTGAAGAGGAGGAAAGTAACTTGAGTGGGGAGACATGGTCAGAGCATCAAGGGTTTAAAAAATAATATATATTTATTTGCAAATATAGAATATTAATTTAAATATGCATGTCTATATGTGTATATACACATACGTGTATATTTAAGGTAGGGGAGAGCTGTGCAGATTTGTAGGAGAAAGCACGGATACAAAGGGAGAGATTAAAAGTGTTGGAGAAAGTGGGAGGGGCTGGGATCAAGGGCCTAGATGGGAGAGTTATCCTTGACAAATGGAGGGCCATTTCCTTTTCTGATACTTGGAGGGTAGGGGAGAGGATGAATGAGGATATGGGCTTTAAGAGGCAGAGAAGGGAAGATTGTGCAATTCATCACAGAGAGCCTTGACCTCATTAAAGTGGGAGTAAGGTTATTTGCTCAGGATGAGGAGAGATGGGATTAGGACTTTGAGGGACAGATTTGGTACATGTGCTGTGGGGAATACGAGCAAATTAAGAGAGAAAAGATTGTGATGTTGGAATAAGGGCTTCCCCATTCATAGGATAGCACTCATTACCAGTTAGCAAATTGGAGGTGCTTCATCCAACAATATTCTGTCACTGGGCAAAGAAAAGAGGAAGCGCTGGTGGTGGTTAGCCAGAGTTGGAGAAGAGCAGAGCTGAGATAGCAGAAAGGCAGGGGGTTAACTGCTGAAAGAAGTCTTCCACTGGAGGGTGTAATTCACAGGGAGACTTCGTGATTTCAGATTTTGACATCAGAGCCACCAATTTCATTTCTGTGCCACCCTTCAGGTTTGATGACCACTTGAGGGAGTGAAGATGGAGGAAACCAACTGTTAATGATATCTGGGGCTGAAGCATGGTAGATGTGGGTGTTTTACCTGGGCTGTAAGCCAAGACATAAATTTCTGGGTAGTTGGGTCTGCATTCTGTGATTGCCAGTGACCAACATCTAATGCTGAGAGGCAGCTGGGTGAGGGCACTGGATTTGGAGTTGGAAGATGTGAGTTTGAATCTTAGATCTTCTCTTTATTACCTGTGACTTTGGGTTCTATCTCCAGGTGCTATCTGTAAAAGGAGAGGACCAGACAGCCTTTGAGGTTCCTTCCAACTCTAAATCTTGTGATTTTGAAAGAAATCTGGTTCCTCTAGACAGAACAAATTAAGTAGTGCATAGAATGCTGGTCTTGGAGTCAGGAAGACATGGGTTCAAATCCTGCCCTAGACACTTAGTATTTGTATGACCTTGGGAAACTCTTGAGCTTAGGTTCCTCCATCTGTAAAGGAAGAAATTGAGCTACATGTCTTGGAGCTCTGAATTAAAGATCCTGTGGAATTCATCCTGTGTTTTCCATGCTTGCAGTAAATTGCTCAATGGCAGCACTTTGGATTACAGAAGCCAGTTCCATGTTTGTTCTCCTTCCTGTTGTCTCTCCTTTGTCCTCATCCTCCACTAGCATAGTCACTCTGGGAGCCCAGTCCTCACAGACCTCTCCTTGAACAATGGTATTGTGTTGCTTCTGTGCTTTCTCTTTCCTTCTCCCGGATGAGCAGAAGAAGATTATGATCATGATTTGCTGCATTATTCTCGCTATCATCTTGGCTTCCACCATTGGGGGCATCTTTGCCTGAAAGTCCACTTTGACCTTGACCACTTGCCTCAGGTGAGTCCCCTGGGGAGGGAGTGGAGAAAGTCTTACTCTCTGACTGAGCAGGCTGGACAGTCCAGCTGCAGGGTCACCATTATGAGACAAATGGGAGTTTAGGCTGTGTGTCTATTCATAGAAGCATGACTTGATGTGAGTGGGTTGTTGTTATGAGGGTAGTGTCAAGCAATCAGTCAGCAATTATTCAGTGTTTACTGTCAGGAAACATTCCAGGTACCAAGAATACCAAGACAACAACTCTGTCCTCTGAGAACTCACAATTTATTGTTTTATAATCTATTGTACTGAAAAGGATAAAAGCATGGTGCAATCTGAGTTGAGTTGTGAGGGATGGTGGAGACAGATGCCAGGTGGCTATGTGGTCCATCGAAAAGGGCATCATGAGATCAAGCCTTGAGGTTTCAATGTCCAGGCCTACTACCTACATACCCTGGGTAAATCACTTCTGGGTCTTCTTCCCACTTATAAAATGATGATTCTATTTCACTTGACAAGCACTATGTAAATTGGGGGGATGCGTAAAAAAGTGAAAGCAGTTCTTGTCTTCCAGGTGCTTACTTTCTCTTGAGGGGAAACAGTTCAAACCCAGCAGGGAAAGGTAATAATTACCTCCTCATCAAAAAGGAAAGGGAAGAGGAGAAAGGTGATCAACTCTGTGAAGTACTTTGAACTCTTGGGAAGAAAGGCCTGAAGTAGACCCAAGATGGCATTTTAATTTCTTCCAGAGAAAGATTCTCATTTAGGGATATTTCATAGGAACAAGAATGAAGTGTTATTAAGTCACAATGAGGAGTTAGTAATATTGGTTGACATTGCTGTGTATTTTATAATCTTTCCCACCATCTTTGTTACTTTTTTTTTTGGTTCTAGATGGATCCTGGATTAACATTTCAGTTCCTCTTTCCAACCTGGTGTGCCATCCGTCCATTGAAGATTTCTCAGCTACTTCACCTCTCCTTTGAGAAGTCCCAGTTGGCAGCACTCTACAACCAACAGACAAATGCCTACCTTTTCATTTTATATCCTCTTAGAAGCATGGAGAGCCAGGGTTCAGAGACCCATGACACTTCACATGGGGAACTGGTGGGCAGGGGGTTGAGGGAAAAGTGAATCAAGTTGGTTGAAGAGTAGAAGTTAATAGTGTAAATGACTAGTGGGAGGGATAAGCACTTAGGCTCAATAAGAAAAGACATCATTCAGGAATCTGGATAGATACATGAGTTACATACCTTTTGGGTCAAATGCAGGCATTCATAACAGCTCCAACTTCAAGAGGACCTTGATACTATGGAAAGGGCACTTGATGCTGGTAACCACGGGCAAACTGCTACTTTCCTGGACCTCAGTTTACTCATGAAATGAAGTCCTCGGAGGCCGCCTCCAACTCTTGATCTGTGTATGATCAGTCTTGGTTATTTCTATTTAGGGTAATTATTAACCTCCTCTCACACCTCTTTCCTGCAAATTGAAAAGAAATTCTTTAAGAAGTGATATTTGCAGCCCACTGCAATCCAAGTATGCCCCAATGCCAATCTAGGAGATGAAGCTGAGATGAGGTTCATGTTGTTAAGGCAGTGTTAGGGTGATGGATTTTCTTTAGTTAACTGGGGATATGGTGTTCCTGCATATCAAAAAGCATGCCATGGAACCAAACCCATATCTGAAGAGGGTGCACTAGGTCCTTTTCCTAGGGGTGGAAACGGATGTACACTGAACCATAAATTCCTGCAAGATACTGTGGTTATTGGACAGAGGGCAGGACTCTAAAGTCAGAATAAGTACGTTTGAATCCTGTCATAGAAACTTCCTAGCTCTGTGATCTTGGGCAAGTCATGACCTCTACAGGCCTCGGTTTCTGCACTTGTAAAATGGGGGTTGGACTAGATGGAGTCTGGAGTCTCTTCCAGCTCTAACTGTATGTAATTGTGATCTTTATCCTATTGCGCCCCCTTGTGACTAATGGCCTTTTTAGAAAATGGCTGGCTATTGTGCATGGGCAGCTGGGTGCCAAGTGCTGGGCCTGGAGCCAGGATGACTCAGCTTCCTGAGTTCAAATCTGGCCTCAGACACTACTAGCTATGTCACCTTGGGCAAGTCACTTCACTCTGTTTGCTTCAGTATCCTCATCTGTAAAAGGAGCTGGAGAAGGAAATGGCAAACCCTCTGCCAAGACAACCCAAAATGAGGTCACGGAGAATCAGATGTGATTGAACAACAGGAATTAAGTAAAGAAAACACCTACTTCCAGTAAACCCAGAACAGTGCAAAATAAACCAGCTTACACTGAGATTGAACTCATAACCTGAGTTTTATTGGCAATGTGGTCTTAACTGAGAATGCCAACCACACACCACTGAGAGAATAGGGTTGGAGATCCAAGCCTGACTGTGTAGTTCAGTCCTTTCTCTTCAGATGAGGAAATTGAGGCTGAGTGGTGAAGCGACTTGTCCTGGGTCACACAGCTTCTCAGGGTCTATTTTTGTTTGTTATTATTTATTTGGGTTTTGGATATTTGAAATAATGAATTTGCCTTTGGGTCCCAAAAAGCTTATTACATACATCCTGTCTCTTCAAGTGCTGCTTCAATTAATTTCATAGATTTAGAGCCGGAAGGGATCTTGGTGGTAACCCAGTTTCTTAAGTAGCAGGGGCAAGATTTCAGCCCAGGTCCTGACTCCAAAGCCAAGGAATGGTCTTGGCACTGTACTTGGCTCCATCTAATTAGAACTCACTTTTCAGGTGATGGGCAAATGAAGCTACTTCTTCTCTTATCCCTACAACTTATTTCCCAACCACTTCCCTGTTGGCAAGAGAACTTGACCTGCTGACAAGCAATTTGGTGTGTAGTGACAGAAAGCACTGGGTTCCCACTTCTGTCCCCGAGATCCTCCAGAACAGAGCAGGGGCTTCAAGATAATTGTGATTCACTGAAATAGGATTATTTACATTATGAAAAGATACACTATAGGGTACTTTGAGCTGCCTTGTGCATTTTTGTAAAAAGGTCAGCAGCTGGAACAGGAACAGAACTCATGCATAAACTGAAGTGTCATCCCAAGGCTCAAGCAAGCTGATTTGGTGCTGGCAAGAGTGCTGGACTCAGCCTCAGGGAGATCTGGGTTCAAATCCTGTCAAACAGTGCATGTGTAACCATGGGAAGTCATTTAACAACCTATTTCCTCATTTGTAAAACAAGGGGGTAGACTAGAGGGTCTCTAAGGTCCCCTACATTTATGATCCTAAACTTTCTTCTGCTGAGGCATCCATTTGAAATTTTCAGAATCTTAAAAGTTTGACACTTAAAATCAGATTTGTGCCATCTACATTGAATGTGCTGTTTTCTCAGCCTGCTTCCACATTTTACAAGAGAGGGTAGTGGTCCTGCATGTAATTCTGATTCTGAATTCCTTTAGCTCTGGGAGAACAGGAAGGTAAAGAGGGTGTTTACCCAGCCCCTGAATCAGAGGGTGCTACAGGCAGAAAGGCAGGAATTGCCAGTGATACCACACAGAATTGTAGGCTTTGAGTCAACATTGTGACTGTGTGCACTATGCTAAGTGATGGAAGATGGGGAAGAATTAGAGATGGTTGTATATGACTACAGACCTTGTCCACCAAGAGCTTAGAGTCTAAGAGGGTAGCTTAGAGTGTAGTAGTAAAGGAGCTGATACCAGGGTGAGATACAGTCACACAAATGTTTAACCCTGCTAGTGGCTCCTTGAAGGTTTTCAGTGCTCCTGGACTTTCTGTTCTGTCTCACTGAGATCAAGTCTAGGACTAGGGGGTAACTTGGCCTGGATAGAAGAAGTCTAGGTTCTCATTACAATTTCTGTGTTGCTGTTTCAAAAATACAGTTGTCAAATGAGTATGTGAAGTTAACAAATAAAGTTACATTGAGTGAAGACAGCTGTGCCCAAGATTTGTGTATAGGGGTAGAAGTAGAAATGCCATGACTCTGATGACCAGTGATGGGGGTATGGAGGGTTTCTGTTTTGTTCCTCCTAAGATGTATTTCTATCCTTCTGATTTACACCTTTACCTTTGCTTTACCACTCCCCCACTGAGTCACTGATGTAGGGAGGCAGTGTGCCAGAGAGGACACAGGGCTGGCCTTAGTGTTGGGAAGTTAGGTTTCAATCCTGCAGACACACTAGCTGGGCCACTGTGAGGCTGGTGACCCTCACCTGTATGTCACAGCATCACCTTCCTGATGTCACCATCCTCGTCGAGATAGAAGGATAAACAACAACCATGGGAAGGTCAGAGACCATCTTTCTTTGCATCACCAGTGTTTAGCACGGTCTCTGGCACAGAGTAGGTGCTTGATGAATGTTTACTGACTCAGTGTCAACCTCTCAGCGTCCCAGACAACAATGACTATAAATTACAGAAAATTTATTAAGTTGCCCATACTGGAAGGCAATTTCCACAAACGGATAGGGAAAATATAGGGCAAGGGTTCTTGACCTGGGAACTGTAAATTCCAAAAGGGTCCAAGACTTACAAAAACAGGTCGAAGGACCCCTGGAATAAAGACTCCTTTTTGGTGAAGAAACTCCCACTACCAACGTGGTCAGCATGTCTTCTAGCTGCCAAGGGCACGTAGCAGTTTAATGTCTTGCCTGGAGACACAAATTTAGTGTGTATTAAGGGGAGGAATTGAATCCAGGTCTCTCTGGCTCTGAGGCAAGAACCCAAAAGAAGTCACTTAGGTATTTCCAGAGTCCCTTTAAAGGGAAGAAGACTTCTGTAGAACCAATTCTATTTGACGCTCCATGATACACACCATGAGATCCTCCATTCATCTGGTGGGGAGGGGGAGGCTCAGAGAAGCTGGAAGCAAGAGGAGGTGGGGCAGCTTCTCTTGATGCCTGCTCCTGGTCTTGAGGTCACTAGACCCGTTCAGGCAAGAAGAACTTGCCCCAGTAGCGGCCCTTATAGGTCAGGTCATAGGGGCTCACCACCTTCCTCATCCCGAGCATGTTGGCCTTGATGATGCGTTCAAAGGTCCAGGGGTTCTGGTTGTTGAGCTCCCTCTCCCTCTGTTCCTCATGCATCTTTTTCAGAGACTCTCGGCTCACAGGCTTGGCTGGGAAGGGCAGCTTATGTGCTACCTGCCTGAGGAAGTGTTCCACCTCACCAAACTCACATCGACCACCCACCTCCACAATAAGGCGGCCAGCCTTGACTGCTGTCACATAGTGGTCAATGGCACCTTTGCCGCCTCCCATACGCTGGCCCATACCCTTGCGGGTGATGGGCTTGTAAGGGCCTGGGACACGCCAGATGGCAAACATGTTCTTGGTGTCCAAGGCACGGTTGATGGTCAGGCGCATCATTTCAAAATGGCCCCAGCGGAGATAACCGCCACCTAATGCCTAAAAAAGACAGGAATTAGGAAAACAACCCCCATACATTAAGTACCTAGTAAGAGGCAGGCATTGTGCTGTGTTAGGAGTTCAAAGACAAAACTGATAAGTCTCCCATCTCAAGGAGCTTAAATTCCACTGGGAAGATGCAACATGTATACAAAAAAACACAGAGGAATTCAGGAGGGGGCAGTGAAAGGATAGAGGTTTCCAAAAGGCAAAGGAGGGAGGGAATTCCAGGAAAGTGGAACAGTCTGTGCAAAGTCAGAGAAGAGAGAAGGGATGTTGCATGGGAGTGACAGCACACAATCCCATCTGGCTGCAACACAGAGTTCATGGAGGGAGGAGACAGCAGAAAGTTATACTAGAATTAAGATGGAGCCAGGTTCAAAAGGCTTCCAACAAGAAACATCACCAGGACACCTCTGTCCAAGACACTACTGGGGGGGAAAGAGGTGAAAGTAACCAACGTTTCATCCCAGTGGAGTTGGTGCCCTTATTCTTTTATCTGTTACTGCTCTGTGGTTTTCCCACTTCTCACCTGTTTCTCCACCAGAACATGTACAGGCAATGAGAAAAACTTAAATTCAAAACTATAAATATTTGTTAAGCACCTACTGTGGGTGAGGGATGATGCTGACCTAGGTAAGTGGTAGCAACTCTGGTCCAAACTGTGCAAGAGGACAGTGTTGAGACAAAGTGCTTGTGTGCGCACTGGAAGGTGAAATATGGAAGTGAGCTCCTTATGATGAGGAAGGGAATAAGCATTAAGTGCCTACTATGCATCAGGCTCAGTGTCATCTCATTTGATCCATCCTCACAACAACTTTGGGTGATAGGTGCTATTGTAAACTCCATTTTTACAGCTGAAGAGTTGAGGCAGAGATTAAGTGACTGGCCCAGAGCTAGGATGTACCTGAGGCTAGATTTGAATCTTCTACCACCCAGCATTCTACTGATACACAAATGGTGGAATTTTGGGCATGAAAATATGTGCATTTGGAAAAAGTCATATTAAAAAGCATTTATCATCGTAGCTCCCCCTGTAAGCCACAACAGGTAGCTGCCTTCTTAGCATATCTTTTGCTCTGGTTGTGGTAGAAGAATATCACCAACACTTATTAAGTGCCAGGCACTGGGGAAACAAAGGCAAAAGCAGACCCACCCTTGAGGAGTTTCCGATTTGAATGTGTGCGTCTGCCAAGGGAGAGGGGAAACTGGCAGTGATCTCAAAAGGATGGCATAAGCAATAAGAGAGACCAGGGAAGGCTTTTGAGCAGGAAAGCATTCCAAACATGGGGAGAGAGCCAGCAAAAAGGCAGTCAGGAGAGGGGAGTGTTGTGTGCGAATCCCCAGTTAGAATTAGCTAAGATGAGGCCCATGACCTGATCCATCGACCCCACCCTTGGCCCCCATTTTCCCTGCTGCTGATTTCTTGGCTCACTCACCAGGATACCAAAGTTACCCTCCGTGAACTCGGTGGCTTCAGTGGATGGCCCTCGGATATCACTCAGGTTCTTGGGTTCCCGCCTCACCTTTGGCACAAGTGGCATCCGATCAACAAACTTGAGCTTAGGCTTATCAGGAATAGAAACACCTAAGGAAAGGAGCAGTAAGTGGAGAGTGACCTACAGCAGTCACATCAAGGAGCATAGCCCTCCAGAAGATATAACCTTCACTGAGGAAGGTTATATGTCAGTAGCCATAAAAAGGAAGGAAAAGTCTCTTCCTATGTGCTCAGCATCTCCTAATGCTTCATTTCAACACCTAGGTGACCTGGGGATCTTGATGGCTATGTCCACATGGCTTAAATTAGAGCTACTTAAGCTAGAAAGGCCTTGAGTTCTGGCTGTGGCAACTAACAGCTTTCATAAAGTAGGCAGAGGCTGCCACCTGGATTGGAGGAGGGAGTGGCCATACTAATGAAATTCTAGACAAGGCAGCCTCTTAAAAACTAGATTTTAATTTATATCTGTGGTTTTCACATCACCTCCTCTAGAGACCAATCCCTTATATTATAAGGAGAATTATACACTATTCCACACCTGTGAATTCCTTTCTCTTCAAAGGAGTAGGAGAGGTGAATTCTCATATCTCTTCTTTGAGTTCAAGGCAGTCACCAGACCTATCAAACTAGGACACTGAGGATGGCAGCCCTCTTTGGGACCTGGAGAATGGCTGGGCCTAAATATGGCCAGGATAATGTAAGCTTCTCAAAGTCAAGAAGCATCATGTGCAATTTTTTCTGTGTATGTTTTTCCTGTGCTCTCAGTGTTGGCACAACATAGCGCCTTACCCAGAGGAGGTACTTAATAAATGCTTGATGGATTGGACTTTGTTGTGCCCACCAACCAAGAAGTGACAGAGTCCAACCTTCTGTCCAGCACAGCTAGGCTGCTATGCTTTTGGAATATATAGTATATGACTGTACATTAAGGGCTTTCTCCACCCTCCAAACAACAGTACTTACTGGTGAGCCTACTATCAGTTGGGAAAATAAGACTGAGATTAACTAGAGAATAAGGTCTCTTACCTTCATAGGTTGGTACTGGGAGGAAGGTCTTCATGCCAGCACTGAGTGGTTGGGCAGCTCCAGGACCTGAAAAACCAAACCATCGGAGGACAGACTGAGAAATAACATGACCAAAACTTGGGAGCTGGGATGGTGCGTGCTCAAGACCCTGGGGAGATGGGGCCTGGTGCCTAGGTGCTGACACTTCCTGCCACCTGCCTCACAGATGATCCTTTGCCTACAAACATGGTATCATGAGGTTGACTGGAGAAGTGGGGAATGTTCGGCTTAGGGAAAGGAATGCCCTGAACTGGCAGAGTAGGATGTGAGGTCTTTGAACGCGCCATGCTTTATGGATGAAACAAAGACCAATGTCCTAGTTGGCACCAGCTCTCTGTCTGAGGCTTAAACGCTTACAATGACAAGAAGCTCACTACTTCACAGGGCAGTGTTCTTAAGCTGGAATCTGCGAATGTGTTTTATTTCAAAAACACCAGTTTCCTTTGTATTCTAATGGAGTCCACTTTAGGCATGTGTGCACGTGACAATGAGAGGGTGTCAGGGACACAGGGGAGGCTAAGAACCTTCCATCTGGGGGGGTCCCCTTCCTCCCCCATTCTTCTTTTCTAGAATCCTAGGATTGGGAGGTACTTGGGCACTCCCACCCCCCAAACAAGCCGGGGAGGAGAGGGGGACCAGCCTCGCTTCGCCCGAGCCTCTATACAAGGCTCGGGACCCCCAGCTTAAGGCTGGTACGAGGGCCCTCGAATGGAAGCTCCCCGCGGTGTTTCCCGTTCCCAGAAGGCCTGGGTAAACAGTAAGCACTTATACAATGCTCGTTCACTCACTCCCTGCTGCTGTACTTAGTGCCTGGTCTAGCCCTTCCCCCAACCAGTGGCATTTACAGATGGCAGATCCCTGAGGAAGGGGGAGTTAGGTCAAGGTCTGGTTGTCCCAATCACGGCTGACAACTCTCGGGGCGCCGTCGTTGGCCCCATTTTACAGACGAGACAAACGAGACTCTGAGAGCTTAAACGCCTAGCCCGGGAGGACGCAGTTCGGGAGCGTCGGAGGCGGGATTCGAACCCTCAGCCCTGCACACTCAGAGGCAGAGCTCGGCCTAGCCGGAAAGGGCTGGGGGAGGAGAGCTGGACACCGCAGGCCCGAGCGGGTCTGAGAAGCCTAACCTGAAGGAAGCACGCTGAAGACCGGAGTACCGGCGCGCGCTACCAGCCGCCACATGGTTTCGAGCCGGGGTCCACCGCCGTCACCAAAAAGAGTCCAACGTGCGCCGAGCCCCAGGATACGGACCCCGGTCGTCAGCGAGTTCTCAGGGCGCCGCCATGACAGACAGGAAATGCGTCATCACCCCGCCCCTTTCAATTTCCTTTTGTCCAATTGGAACTCACTTCCCATTCAGGGATTCTGGGAACACTCCGCGTCTGATTGGTGGACCGGGCGGAAGGGGCAGGGACCCTAGCCGACTTTTGGCTTCTGAGCGTTTCCGGTTATAGCTCTAGTTGGCCTGGTTTGTGTTCTCCAGTCGGTCCGTATCGTCGTTGCCGCTAGGAGCCGCCTGGCCCTCCTGTGCTGGAGGACTCCGCCCCAAGGCCACCCTTAAATTTTTTCTCGCTCCTCTCCTCTCGGACGTGCCGGATTCCGAGGTCTCGGTCCATAGCATTCCTGGCTGCCCCTCCTTCCCTCCCCCTCGCCTTGTTTCCCCACCATTTGCCACTTTGGTCGGGTCACTGCTCTGGGCCTCAGATTCCCATTATGCAGAGGGGTTAGGGCGCCCTTAAATTTGGAGTGAGAGGATCTGAATTAAAGTCTCCTCCATTTACTACTTTGTGATCTTGGGCAAGTCTCTTAACCATTTTGGTCCTCAGTTTCCTTATCTGTAAAACGAGAGGAGGTGGATACGTGTGTGGCAAGGATCCCTGGGAGTCAAGGAAAAAGGCTTCTCCTGCCCTGCCTTTCCTCCAATAGCTTCCATCCCCTCCTCATACCTTCTGCTGCCATTGAAAGTCTAAGACTTTCTGTCTCCGCCCTCCCGGTTTAAGCCCTCTGACCTGGAAAGGGGGCCAGAGAAGCCTGAGACCGTGCAGGTAATGGTAACAGATTGTGTGGGGTAGATGTGATCAGAAGACACAAATATTTACCTCCTATGTAGAATGGTGATGTCTCAAACATAGTCCATTAACCGGTACAGAGAGATCTTTGCAGGTGCATATTAACTTAGAAAACCACATATTAACATTATATTATATAATGTTTTTTATTTATTTTGTGAAATTTTTTTCCAATTGCATTTTAATTGAGTTCATGTTGGACTTGGGCTGATGTAGAGTAATGGACAAATGAGAATCCTTTTTTGAGTTACGATGGTATTTTCAAAACAACAGCGAATTCCACAAGGAGATAAAACTTAGTTATTGAGCTCAGGGTAAGGTTCAGGACACATTTACTTTATCAAACACTGATAGTTAACTTTTTCTGTGACACACCTTTGGAAAGTAATTTTTCCAAAAATCAATCCCTCTTTGACCATTCCATTTAAAGATTTTCCTTTCTAAGTGGTTGAATGTGAACCCGAGATATTTTCATTGCTATTCAGTCATTTTACAGCGGTGTCTGGCTCTTCTTGATCCGGTTCAGGATTTTCTTGGCAAAGATACTGGAGTGGTTTACCATTTTCTACACCAGCTCATTTTACAGATGAAAGTTAAATGACTTGCCCAGGGTCACATAGCTAGTAAGTGTCTGAGGCCATATTTGAATTCGTGAAAATGAATCCTTCAGACCTGGCACTCTATGCATTATGCCTCCTAACTGCCGCACATTTCTATTAACTGAAGTAATTGTTGCTGTTGTTTAGTTGTTTTTCAGTCATGCCTCACTTTTTATGACCCTTTTTGGATTTTCTTGGGTGGGTTTCTTAGCAGAGACGCTGGAGTGGTTTGCCATTTCCTTTTCCAGCTGATTTTACAGATGAACCAAACAAGGACCTTTTGCCTTTGTCCAGTCACCATCTCAATCACTTCCATTGTGTTCCTGCAAAGACCTTGACTTAAAGGGCCCAAGGTCTCCCAGTGCATCAGGTCATCTCCAGTCATCCTGATGAATATGTGGTCACTGGATGCAGATGGCTCTGGAGGAGAAGTGAGGCTGGTAACCTGCCTCACTCAAAACGAGGTCAAGTGCAAGTCGTCATCATTTCTCTGATGGCATGGTCTTCTTCGGCAACGAAGGACGAACACAATCCCACTCACCTCAGGGAGGAGTTATTAGTTGGCTGATCTGGAGACAGGGAAATAGGACATAATTAGAAAAAGACTTACACATTTTCTCTTTTAGATTAGTCCAAAGTTTTAATTACAATTACAGGATAATTACAAAATGTTTTCTTAATATTTCTAAAAGGAAGCAACATGCCTTTAGTTCATTTCCATACTGTTCAAAGAACTGATAAACTTTGGGAATACAATCACATATTTTTTTTCTATAAAGATATATATTTCTATAAAAATATATATATTTCTATATATTTAGTCATAGACATGGAATGGCCAACATACCATCACAAGGGGGCAGACTTTTGCTATGAATCGCAATATTTTACATCTTCCCTAACATGGTGTCTTGTGTGACAGAGTTATATTTCTCTAGAGAAACAAGCAGATTTCATCAATGGTGGCCAGCAGAGTTCTTAAGAGGAACAGTATTTCTGTCAGCCCTTTTCTTTTGTCCTGACAGAACGAACCCTTTCATTCTCTTCCCCCCAAATTAGGCTGTTACTTTTTTAACTTTACACTGGCTGAGTCACTGCCCTTATTGTTTTAAGCAAAATGTATGTATTTTGGGGAGGGGGGGCAAGAAAATAATAACAGTAATAATAGCTAGCATTTCTACAAGGCTTTCAACTTTGGCAAATGCTTTAAAATTTATTATTTTATCCTGACAACTTTGAGAGGGAGGTGGTTATTATCCCTGTTTTAGAGATGAAGAGACTGAAGTCAACAGTGGTTAAGTGACTTGCCCAGGGCCATAAAACTAGTAAGTGTGGCTCTTTGATTCAATCCACACTTCACAGAACAGATGCCCTTCATAAAAGGATTTGTTCTGTAAAACTTGGACTCAGTCAAAAGGCCTCACCTGGAGACCTAGAAGGACACATGAGGCTCCGAGGCCACAAGTTCCCCACCCCTGACATCACTTCTTTATTTGTGCTTATATTTTCTTAACTAATAAAGCAAGCGCTTTGTGCCTCCCTCTCTTATTGTACCATCACATTCAACTTAGAGTGAATTTGGACGGAGCAGTAATAGTGGTAGTTTGCATTTATTTAGCACTAAGGTTTGTAGAGCACTTTACAAGTAGCTTTTCTGATCCTCACAAAGCCCCTGAGAAGTAGCTGCTATTATTATCCCCATTTGCAGATGAGAGAATTCAGGCTTACAGAAATTAATCAACCTACTTAGGTTCACATAGGTAGAGTGGTGGATTTGGAGTCACAGGACCGGTTTCCAATGCTGGCTTTGCCACTTCCTGCTTGTATGACCTTGAACAAATTATCCAACTTTGCTGGCCCCCAGTTTACCTATCTGAAAGGTGTGGAAGTTAGATTAGATGACCTCTGAGGTCCCTCTTAGCTCCAAATCTATGATACTGTATCTTAAGTGGGATTTGAAACCAGGGCTTCCTGATGCCAGATCCAACCTCTTCTCCGTTATGCCATGCTTTGGCCCCTGAAGATGTCTTCTGGTCTCATTCATTCCCCCCCACCCCCACCCCAGTTCAAATCATAACTTCCAATAATTTCTGTGAGAGTCGAGAAACTGGATTTATATCTTCAGGTCATAGGCTTCCCACTGAAACCAAAGAGAATAACTAGGAATTCAAACCATCGTTCAAACCACCGTTCGTTCAATGCGTCTTTTATTTCTGTATAATCATTGCTGATCTTTGTAGGGCAGGTACAGGTATGGCCTAGACGTTATGAACATAAATCTGCCCTGTTTCTTCCCCATGAAAAGCTGATAAAAAGTTGGGTCTGGATGTCATCTTAGTACTGTGTGAAGTTGGCTGTGATGTGTTCGTTTTCGTGGGGGATATAGTTGGCAACCCCTGTGGGGGGAAAAATCGAGAAAGAGTTGAGGTAGAAACTGTGTATGTAACCCCCACCTGCAAAGAACTGGCCCTTTGTATGGGGTGATCCAAAAGTCTTAGCACAGGTTTCAGCAATTGATGGCTTGAAACTGCCCTAAGACTTTTGGGACATCCAATATATTCTTTTTTTAAACAATATTACTTTATTTGTTTTCAGTTTTCTACAATCACTTCCATAAGTCTTAGATTTTCTCTTCCTCCCTCTCCCTTCCCTCCCTGAGATGGTATGCAATCTTATATGGGTTCTACATATACATTCTTATTAAACACATTTTCACATTAGTCTTGTTGCATAGAAGAATTGAAAAGAATGGGAGAAACCATGGGAAAAATCAAACCCAAACAAAATATAACACAAGAGAAAATATTTTGCTTCATTCTGTGTTCCAAGTCCATAGTTCTTTCTCTGAACGTGGATGGCATCTTGCCTCACCAGTCCTTTGGAAATGTTTAAGTTCTTGCATTACTGTGAAGGATTAAGTCTATGACATCCAGTATTTTCAAGGGGAATGAATATCACATCATTGTTAAGCAAGCACTTTCAGAAAATACCAGTACTGTTTAGCTCAGGGATAAAGCCAGTGTGTTCTATACATGTTAGGGCTAGTGTCTACTACCTGCTACCTCAGTTTTGGATTTTCCATAAGCCCGGTGGATAACTGATGACCCTTTGTCTCCCTTTCCCTCCTCCCTGCCCAGTTGATCCTCCTTTGCCACTGTTCTCATACTCCAACACAACAACATTTTAGCCTCCACCCACCTTGGTCCAAAGGAGTTTGGCCACTAAGGAATTGCCAGTAGGTCCTGTGGTTTTCAACTTCTTTAATGCCGTTGATGGAAGTGATATAAAGGCCCCAAGATGTCATTTTGGATTCAAATCTGTAAAGAGGATAAAATCTCAGATGATTAAACATCTTGGGTTAAGTTATAGAAGTAAGGAAATGGAAGAAGTACAGATGGATTCTAAATAGTGTGATGCTACTGCATTGTATAGGAAAGATCTCTGGGACAGCAGGTGGTGCCATAGTGCACAGAGTGCTAGGCCTGGAGTTAGGAAGACTCATCTTCCTGAGTTCAAATGTGGCCTCAGACACTTACTAGCTATGTGATCCTGGGCAAATCACTTAACTCTCTTTGCCTCAGTTTCCTTATCTATAAAATGAACTGGAGAAGAAAATGGCAAACCCTCAGTATTTTTGCCAAGAAAACCCCAAAAGGGGTCACAGAGAGTTGGGTAGGACTGAACAAAAATAAAACATAATAATAATTTATAAATATTTATAATAATTAACTTTTCACAGTGCATTAAGGTTTGCAAAACACTTTACCTATATTATCTTATTTGATTCTCACAACAATCCCAGGAGGGAGGTACTGAGAATTCTTTTAATGGATGAAGAAACTGAGTCTTCGAGAGGTTGTGACTTGAGGTGGGGGTCAATCCCAGTCCCAGATTCTTTCCACCACACCATACTGCTTAGTTATACATGATGTCTCCAAGGTCTTAGTGTGGTTTTCAGCTTTACTAGCTTAAAACTGGACTGAGACTTTTGGAATAACCTATCTTTGAGCACGTTATTCTATTCTGCTTTATAACATTGCCATGTTACTATCTGAGGCAAAGTAGTATAGTATATGGCTCTATGACTATGACTGCTTTATCAGTGAAAATGATATGAAAGATGATTTCTTATGACCGTTTTCTTTCCTGCTGCATCCAAGGGACCATGGTACGTACAGTGCATGGCACGTTTAATAACTGCTTGCTGAATTTCCCATGGGACCTTTCTAGCTGACTTGTAGCTGAATGTGGGCTATTTAAGGTTAATTGAAGACTGCCTTATTTTACATTTCTCTCCCCAGCACTTAGCATATCTTTTGATCATTTGTTGTTATTGAGTTGTATCTGACTTTTCATGACCCTGTTTGGGGTTTTCTGGACAGACACTAGAGGGGTTTGCCATTTCTTTCTCAAACTCATTTTCCAGATGAGGAAACTGAGGCAAGCAGGGTGAAGTGACACAGCTAGTAAGTATCTGAGGCTGGATTTGAACTCAGGAAGATGAATCTTCCTGACTACAGGTCCAACACTTTGTCCTTTGTACCACCTAGTTGCCCCACTTTGTCTACAGTAAATGCTTAAAACTGCCATTTCACTTACCCCTTCACAGATGTGTGACGTTGGGGATGTCATTTAAACTGTATATTCCTGAGACAGTTCTTAGTCATAGGTGGGTTGTAGTTTCTCTATACTGACAAATATCACACGTTGTAGTGTTATCACTGTTTTATCATGATGATGATGATGATGATGATGATGATAGAATAAGTTGGAAGAAGCTTTTAATTTCCCTTCCCACCCAGATCCTGGGTTGCCCTCCTGGAATGTCCTCCCCTAATATCCCTAAGCCTGAAGGCACTTCTCAAGTCCTTTCTAGTAGAAGAAGCCTTTCCCGATCACGCCAGCTCACAGTGACCCTGCCATCTTTCAAAGTGCTCTGATTTTCTTATTGGCTGCTCACATTTGGCATTTGTTCATTTACTGCCTTATAGCATGTCATGTTTCACCTGTGTGGGACTCATGCCCCTAGCTCAATTGCAAATTCCTAGTGTGCAGGGACCATATCTCATTTTATTTTTGTATTTTCCATAACCCCTAGCACAGTCCTTTAATATAGTCCTATAATCCTAAATGATTGGCTGGCATTAAGAAGGGATGTTCTGGGCTTTTTGGAGGAACCATTAAATCCCTCCTTATAACGAATAAGTGACTTTCCATTATCTTTATCATCTGAAACACTGTTTCCTTGGATGTATGTATTACCTTTCTTCCAAGCTAGTTCAAATCTATTTCATATAGACATTCTTATTTCTCTCCTGTGAGACTAGAGAAGACCAAGCATCACTACCCCTATTTATCTAAGGGAGAATCTGAGGTATGGGCATATTGAAGATCATGGATCTCAAGCAGGAAGGGACCTTAGAGGCCCTCTGGTCCAACTTCTTCATTTTACAGATGAGGAAACTGAGGCACAGGGAGGCTAAGTGCTAGGTAGAAGTTAGATAATAAATGCAGACTTATCCAGTGAATGATAAATGAGAGAAGGAAATGGTGTCCTGAGCACTTCGAGGGTATTACAGGCTTAACTCACTTGAATGCTGGGTTTTGGTGCTGAGCCTCTTCCAGAACAACAAGAAGGACTGATCCATTTTTCACAGTGACCGTCACTGTTTCATTGAAGGTCATTTCCACCCCCCTCAACTGGTTATTGATTGTGTAAATCACGTTGATAGGATAAGCTGAGGCTGAGAGAGTTTTATGAGTAGTGACTCTCTGTAGAGTTTCCCTTACGTCTTGATCTGCAGAGAGTAAAGAGTTAGGCTTGGTAAGATCACAGAGCTTGTACATGCAGAGCCAATGCCTTTTCTGGCATTGGGATCTTCTCTAAAAGAACTTTAAGAAGAAGGGAAGTGTTTGGGTGGGCCCTCTGAATTGTTCTGATGAAGTCATGTGGCAGGCAAAGCTCTTGGTTTTATTCCTGTTATTACAGAAAGTCTGGTAGAAGCTTCTTTGACCTTTCTCCATGCTTTTGTTTTTTTTAAAAAAAATGTTCAAATTGGATGTTAAACTTGCCCCTTTAGGGCATTTTGTAGACATAACTAGAGCTTCCTTCACCAACTGTAGAGGTGTGCTTATAAACAAACACCAAGGAAAGA
Source organism: Notamacropus eugenii (assembly GCF_028372415.1). Lineage (NCBI taxonomy): Eukaryota > Metazoa > Chordata > Mammalia > Diprotodontia > Macropodidae > Notamacropus > Notamacropus eugenii. The sequence goes on from NC_092873.1 coordinate 5,717,428, forward strand.
TCATCTCAACAGTGTGAGAAACTCAGCTGTCAAGTTTCAGCATAACCCAAGGGAGTGTGGGGGAATAGGCCCAGAGGCACACAGAATGTTCTAACACGGACCCTGTGGCAACTTAGAGATTGAAAAGATTTGGGAAACAACACAGGGAATAGGGAAACAGTAGTCAACTGGGCCCTGAAGAGTTTTTGGGTTAGGGGGGGATCCTGAAGAATCTGTCCTGTGCTACCACTTGGTTTCTGCCCCTTTTGTTCCTCCAAGGGGGAGGAGCAATATTGGAATGCATTGATTTTTCACTTGCAGGGATTTGTTGCTGGGTGTGTGGCTGTCTGAGAGGGTATAGATGGAGGTAACCGGCTGTAATATTATTAAAAAAGGATATATAAGCTATATCTGTGAGCTCCTTGAGAGTAGGGACTTTTTTTTTCTTTAAAACCTCTCTTTATATTCTTAGAGCTTAGCAGTGTCTGGCACATAGTAGGCCATTTGGCTATCTGACTTGAAGTCTGTTGGGGAGCTCCTAAATCTTGCTATGAAGAACTTTGTATCTTTAAAGACATGCTTACCAGTAGAACAAATAACATGGGGCACATCTAAATAAGTTTTGCCCTTCAGGGAAGGAAGGAGCTGGGCAATAGACATGGGGTTATTAAATCTATTCTGCTCAATCTCATGGAGTACTGCTTCCATCGTCTTCTTGCAGTTCCACTCTCCAGGCTGCACAGAAAGGGCCTGAGAAAGGAAGAAAAATATTCTAGGTTAATAGGGAATGCTAATAAGTAAGGGAAGGGATTGCTTGAGTCCATCACTCCACTCCAGGTAAAGTAACTTACAAGATATTCTGCCATTATACCATTTTCAGGTGAGAAATCTCTATTGAATCAATAAAGCACTTGTGTCAATCTCATGCATGCCCTATCACAACCTGTGGATCTTTTGTAAAATAGCAAGCCGGATCACAACCCAGCCTCAGAGTATCAGGCCAGCAGTTCCAGGTAAGCCCCTGAGAAGGAATAGTTTGTGGGGTGAGATGGGGAGAAGCACCTATGTCATTGCTTCCCTACTTTTTTGACCAGAACGTGACCTTTTGAGCTCTGTGAACTGGAGGATTTGATCTTCTCATGGGTGTCTGAGGACAAGCTAGATATACTGAGGAAAGGCAGCTTCTGAACTTTGTAGAAAGTTACTCTATACACCTATGGGAAACTTCATAGAGACTCCATAGGAAGAGAAAAGAACTTCCAGCAACCAAGAGCTTTGCTGCATGTACTCTTCAAGCTTGGGCTCACTTTCTCTTAGACCTTTTATGTCCTTGGGGTAGAATGTTACCCCATTTGGAAGTGGGGAATGTTCATACCATTTCTTGTTATACTACTTTAGTAAATGCTTCTAAAAGCCAATTAACTAAATCTGGCTGTCTAATAGATACCCATAAGTGAAACACCAGTGGGGCTCATGAGTTATAGTACTAGACCCTTCATTCCACTCCCCCCCATGGGTTATGCCTAGAACCCTGAGGGGAAAAGAAGCCAGTGACTTGCTAGCACAATTTGAGGTTGTTGAGAGGCCTCAGAGCACTGTTATGCAGGCGTAGCATGCCAAAAAAAAAAAAAAAAAAAAAAAAAAAAAAGGACAGCAGCAGCTGTGATTGTTTAACTATCAAAGATTTGTTGTTGTTCAGTCATGTCAATTGTATCTGACTCTCCATGATTCATTTGGGGTTTTCTTGGCAAAAATACTGGACTAGTTTTCCATTTTCTTCTCCAGCTCATTTTATAGATGAAAAAACTGAGGCAAATGGGGTTAAGTGACTTGTCCAGGGTTATACAACTAGTAAGAACCTGAGGTAAAACTCAGCAAGATGAGCCTTCTTGACTCCAGGCCTAGTGCCCTATTCTCTACACTGCGCCACCTGGCTGATCCAGCTTTCAAAGATAGCCTCTAGCAATGCCACACTTTTTTTTGATAGAAATTCTCAGTGAGATAGTCCAGTGTGTCAAAGGCTTTTGTCAGTATCAGTAATCCTGAGACTGATAAGGATTTATAACTTACCAAATAGTTGTTTGGAATTTCTGGAATCAGTCTCTGCCCTCCTCCTCCAGGAGAAAAAAATCACCCTGTTACTTGCCTGATGATGAACCTTTCTGAACATAATTAAGGGTGGGCAGCAAAGAGACAGGATCATAACTGGTGAGTTGGAAGGATAGCCCCTTCATTTTACAGATATGGAAACTGAGGTTGTTACATGCTCATGATCACAGAAGTAGCAAGCACTACAGGTGGGATTCCAACCCACATCCCCCAACTCTGTAGCCAGTGTTCATCTCTCTGTACTATGATGCCTCAGTCAAGATACTTGGATAATGTTAGTCTTATGAGAGAAAAGCAAAGAATAGCAGGTCCTTTTGTGCCTTTTTCCTTTGTAGTTGTGCACGGAACAGAGCTACTTGGGCATGCTGATGAAGCCAAAGGAGTCTTAAATCCAGTAAGGGAGGTCAGAGGTCATCAAACTAACCTCACCTGTTTTCACCATCCCACTTATTTTATACCTTTGGCTGCCATCTTTTCTGTCTACTATTTTTTCCAAAAGAGACCTTTAAGATCTTGATTTCCATAAGTCATATGAAACCACGTGAGGCTGGAAACCATGTTGGTGTCTTTCTCCCAGTGTAATCATCATATGGGTACTGCCAGGACCTGCCTTCCCTTAGGCAGAGTTCTTCAACCAAGGCTCGGGCCACAGGTAGGGGTGGCCAGCTCCAACACTTGGCTCTAGCACTCCCTACCATGCTATCCATAAATCCTTTCCTTCACCTAGCCACTGTGCTCAAATTCCAAGGATCCTATTGATTTACCTCTGCTGGTCTACACCAGCTCACAAACCTCCAAGCACTCAATGCAAATATTCTCATTGCCATTCAAACTCTCAAACATTGTGTGCTCACTCTCTGTCCACATTTTGTGCATTCCCATAACTAGATCTGCTTCCAACAAATTGATGACCAACATTTGTTTTGAGGCTATGGTTTGATACCTTTAAATAATGCCCCCACCCAATTAAGTAGCTAATAATAATAGTAAACATGTCGACAGTGCTTTAAAATCTGCAAAGCACTTCTACATATGTTATCACATTTGATCCTCACAGCAACCCTTTGAAGGAGATACTGTTATTATCCCCATTTTATATATGGGAAAACCTAGTTTAGGAGAGATGAAATGATGAGCTCAGGGTCATACTGTTAGTATGTGAGGCAGGAGTCAAGCTCCAGTTTAAATGACTCCCACCATACCACCTAGCTATACCAGACAATAAGGCATCTGAATATCCCTGAAGCCCTCAGGGCACAACTGTCTCTTCTTTGCTGTTCCTTGACCTCAAATATCTGCTTCAAAATTTGACCAGGGACCAGTTCTGGTTTTGGCAAATCAGACTTCTGTCAGAGAATTCAGGACATTCAGTAGATTTCAATAGATGCTGGTATTGGAGCAATAAAATAAGGAGGTTGAACTTGATAATCTCTGAGGTCCCTTCCAGCTCTGAATATACAATCCCATGATCCCAAGCCTCAGACTGTAAACTTCTTGGGTAAATATCAAATTAGTGACAGTTATTGAATAAAAGAAATACCCAGCTGTGTAACCACCGTCCTGAGAAAAACAGGTGACATGCGTTATCAGTGTTTGAATTAGTGTTTGCCTTTTATCAGAAATTGCTGTGACTCAGAGGAGAGTGTACAGCAGGTGATGAAGTCTAGAATACAATTAACAAAAACAAGGAATAAAAGCCAACAATTCCTGACTGGTCTAAAGTGGAAGAAGGGTCCCTAGTAGATGGGCAACAAATTAAGCCAGTATCATATCCATGCTTATTATGAACTAGACTCAATGTTCTCTTCTGTAAAATGAGGAGGTTGAATTTGATGGCCTCTGAGTCCCCTTAAAGTTATGGATCTGCAAGTCTATAATCCAGAGATGTCCAGGGCCTTCTGGCAGAGCCATTAAGCCATGTCTGAGAATATGATAATTGCATTTATATTATCTTTATACTCTAAAACAATTTCTCCTTAGATTTTTGTACCATTTTTCTTTCAAGGAATCTCAATCTTTTTTTTTTTTTTTTTTTACATAGAACTCTCATTCCTATCTTGTGAGGTTGGGAAGCAACCATCATTACTCCCATTTAACCAATGGAGAAACAGTCAGACATATTAATGCTCATAGGATAGAGCTGGAGGCCATCTTATCCATCCCCCTCATTTTACAGAGGAGGAGACTGAGGCCTTTGATGAAGTGACTTGCCCAAGGTCATGGGCTGGTTTTGAACCTCAGAACCCTGATTGGAGAACCAGTACTTTTTATGTTGTCTCACATTGTGTTCCCAAAGATTAGATTTAATGAAAGGATTTAGTTGATATCACACAGTTAGACATTGGTTCAGTCATAATTAAAATTTTCCCAGTTGACCATTTCCATATGCTGGGCTTTTCCCAGTTGCAATTTATTGGTTTACCTGCATAGCTAAGCCTGTGCTGTAGAATCCTCCAATGAGGCCATTGCTTTCAATTCTCCCATCAATATTCTCCACAATGCTTGTTAATACTTGACCAAATAACTGATTGTAGTCATCATTCAGATCTTTCATATTTCTAACACAGGTGAGGGCCAAGGTTGCCAAAGCTCCAGTATCTGCAGCACATAGGAAATGCAGATTGCTATTCACATGAATGCCCTCTCCCCATCTTCTCTCTTACCTTCTCCCCTCTCCCAGTGTCTAACCATTCTGTAAGTCACTGCTCAAATGCATCAGCTTCATTAATTTTATTTATTCAGTAAGTGTATACTAAGCCCCTACACTCTGTTGGTACTAGGGATACAAAGACAAAAAGGAGGCAGTGCCTGACCTCAGGGGGCTTACATTCACCTGGTGGAATCTTCCAGGAAGCTTGTTCCATTTACCCCAGCTGGATGTGATCTGTTTCTCCTCTGAATCCTTCTTGCCTTTATTATCATTATTAGCATTTCATTAGTTACTTGTGTGGGTTGTCCCTTGACTAGATGATAAATTCCTCAAAGGGGCAAGACATATCTTAAATATTTTCATATTTCATATGAATATTTCATATTTCAACCATCATAGTAAATAGTGTAATGGAAGGGAAGAAAGAATCATTAAGCTCTTGCTATGGGTCTGGTACTATACTTGAGAGTAACAGGTGATTTACTAAATGAATGAGTAAGCAGGTTCTGGCCTGAAAAGATAAGGAAATTATGGCTCTAGCAAAATGTCAGGCTAAGATTCAATTCAATTCAACCAGCATTAACTAAGGATGCTGGAGAATGTCCAAGGCAATCAAAGAATCTTGAGTCCCTGTCTTCTGAAGCTTGGTTGAAGGAAGTAGGAAGCTTAGATTAGAAAGAAGACAAGTGGATGGGGAAACATGATAGCTCTTTTAACGTGTTTGAAGGCTTAATATGATGAAGGAATTAAACTTATTCTCTTTGGTCTTAGAACGAACCAGAGGCAAAGGGTGGAACTGGCAAAGAGGCAAATTTAGACTTGATTTCAGAGACCCTTCATAGTTAGGACCATACACAGGTAAAATGGGCCTCCTTGGGAGGTGGTGGCATCTTCCTCACTATAGGTTTTATTTAAATAGAAGGTGAATGGACTACATATCCCTTGGCTTAGAGCAGGGATTCCTTTCAAAGTAGATAGCCTCTGAGGGCCTTTCTAACTTGAAAATTCAGAGACTCTCTGATTCTGCATCAAGCAACAAACATTTATTTAATGTTTAACATATGCACTGTGTTGAGGGACAGGCATACAATGACAGAAATGAAACAATGCCTCCTTTCAAGTGGTTTGTCTTCTGATCTCTATATATCCCTTCAACTGAAGGCTGAAGTATAGTTTAGGTAGAAGTGGACCATGCTGATGAACCAGAAAGATGGGGAGACCCCCCAAAACCTTATGGGTGAGCATGGACTCTATAGACCAAAAGCAGCCTTCTGACAAGGTGACCTTCCCATGTGTCTACAGAACAGACACAGAAGGAATGACTGCCTGTCTGTGAAATTCAGACTTGAATGGGGAGGTCAGTGATGACCTCAGTAGGTGCCAAATGGGATTAAGGGCCAAGTTCAGGGTTAAAGCATGAGATGATCTTACAAGGGATGGATCTTGTGTTGTAGGGAACAAAGAGTAAGGATATGGTTTTATAGGGAGAAATATTTCAAGTTGTAAATAGTTATGTGTGTGTGTTCATCCTTCATAGCCAAAGAAGACCATGCCATCAGAGAAATGATGACATGACTTGCACTTGACTTTGTTTTGAGTGAGGGAGGGTTGTGCAGGTCACCAGCCTCACTTCTCCTCCAGAGTTATCTGGATCCAGTGACCAGATATTCATCAGGATGACTGGAGATGACCCAGGATGAGGCAATTGGGGTTAAGTGACTTGCCCAAGGTCACACAGCTAGTGAGTGTCAAGTATCTGAGGTGATATTTGAACTCAGATTCTCCTGACTCCTGCACTGGTGCTGCATCCACTGCACCACCTAGCTGCCCCAAATAGTTATGTAATTCTTCAGAGAAGTAATAGGATAGCCTTAACATTTTGTGACCAGGAAAAACAAGGGTTTTGGTCTTCAGAGCGGAGCCAATTGCCAGCAAGAGACTGTTTGGGACTTGGAGGAAAGGTACAGAATCTGGTGGGCACTGTTGTGCATTTATTTCATTGAAGGTTAGATCTGTAAGGGACATTGGAGAGATATGATATTGAAGATGAGGAAGATGAGGGTCATGGAGGTTGTGACTCGTTGGGAGTCATCTAAAGAGTAAGTGGAATAATAGGGCCTAGATTTTTAGTTCTCCTGACTCCCAGCTAATTGTTTCTACCATACTCTTCTGTCTTTGACCCTCCTTCAAAGGGTAAGTGTTACCTACAGATAAGTTCCAGATTTAGAATCAAGGTCAGCATCTCTGAAACTTAACTCACTGTGTGATTTTGGTTAGATCTCTTGGCTTTGTGGGCCACACTTCACTCATCTATAACATTAGACATTTCAAATTGAATGCTCCATATACATTTGCAACTCAACATATACAAAACAGAACTCATTATCTTCCTCTACAAACCTACTCTTCTTCTGAACTTCCCTCTTTCTGTTTAGGCCACCACAGTTCTAATAATTGTTTTTCTCCCTCACTTGTTTCACATATCAGGCAGCTACAATTCTTGTTATTTTTTACCTCCAATGGCCTTCCTTTCTCCACTCACACAGCTAGTTCATGTCCTAAGCACTTCTGACCTGTATTATTCCATTCCCAGATACCATGTTATTTTAGGCCCTCATTGTCTCTCACCTAGACTCTTGCAATGGCCTTCTGATTGATCTCCTTGCCTCCTGTTTCCTCCTACTCCAGTTCATCCTCATTCATCTGTCAAAGCTCTTTTCCAAAGCATAGCTCTAACTCTGTTACTTTTCTGCACACCAGTGGCTGGTTCCCTATTGCCTCTAAGATCCAATAGAAACCTGTCCGTTTAGCTTTTAAAAACCATCGCAGCCTTTGCTCAACTTATTCTTCTAGCCTTATTCTACATTATTCCCTTTTTCACACTCTATGATCTGGTTAAACTGGCCATTTAAAAAATTTCTCTCCCACAGCTTCCCATTTCCTATCTCCATGCCTTGGAAGTGGCTATCATCCATTTCTGGAATGTGTTCCTTCCTCATAACTGCCTTATAGAATTCCCCTCTTCCTTCAAGATATGACTTAAGCACCACCTGTGTGAAACTTTCCTGATTCACTTGGTTAACTAGAGTCCTTGTCCCACTACCTCAAATTTATTTTGTAATCGGTCTGTACAAACTGACATGTAGTTGTCACTGTTGAGAGGATGTAGGCTTCTTCAGTGTGAATTGTTTTATTCAACCCCTAAGCATTGAGCACAGAGCCCAGCACACAATATGTGCTTAGTAAATGCTTGCTGACTGATTGCATATGCATAGTAGACCTTTAATAAATACTCTTTGAATTGGAATAAATGAGATAATTCACATAGAGCACTTTGTAAATCTTGAGATGCTATATACATGTCTCTTATTATTATTTTTGGTGGCATTATTCTTGACTCTCTCAAACTACCTCTTACTGAACTACTTTGCATTTATACTCATATTTATTCTGTATATACTTATACAAATATGTGTGTATAAATGTATGCATGTATGTATTTATGTATTTATTTATATAGCTGCATGTATGTACATACACACACAAATAAACTCACAGTTGAATGTAAGCCCCTTGAAAGTAGGGATTTTTTCATTTTCTATCTTTGTATTTCTAGTACCTAGCTAAGTGCTGTGTACAGAGCAAGGACTTAAAGGCTTGTGAATTAATTACTTGATTTGCCCCTAGTTGGAACCAATCCTCTCCAGTTGCCCGAGATCCTACGTATTGGACTTGGTCATCTCTATTACCTGTTTGTCAGCAGATGATGCTCTGCTCCTCCTCTTCTCCCATCTCTTAGTTGCTACTTAGCTTTGGGTTCCAGAGTTGCCACTTAGTATATGCCCTTTTAAGCCATTTCCAAATCAGGAAGGTTTGGAGCAATACCTCACTCACCTACGCTGAAGGATGAGACAGTGGCTAGCAACATCTTGGAAAATTTGATGGCTAGATCCAAGGTGCCTTTTTGGTTCTTCTGACACAGAGCCAAGAGTCCCAGGCTGGGTCCATAGAAGACTGAATATGGGTCTTGTGGACCTAAAAATTAAATGAGGTACCAGTAAGTCCAGAATTGAGATTATTTCTGGAAAGGAGAAAGAGAAAATGTTTTAGTGTGAGATTTCCAGAAAGCCTATCTATAATGAGAAAGAAGAGGTGTGGGTAATAGGAAAATTCCTTAGAGCTTGTAAAGGTGATGGATGTAGTGTCAGTGTCTGTTGGGGACATTGATATGACATCGCTCAAAGATACAAAGCATCCTTATCTCTTTGCATTCTGTAGATAAGGAAATGGGAAGCCCAGAGTTAATTGCCTTGCCCACAGTCACAGCTAGAAAGTGTCAGAAGCAGGATTTGCATTCCACATCTAGGGCTGTAGATACCTAAGTGACTCCTCCCACTTTCTAAGGAAAGAAGAGTTTATAGACAAACCTTCAGTTACCTGGTAGGATTTGTAACCATCTCCAGAAAAAAAAGAGGGAAATAAATTGGAGGTCATATTCTCCCTTTCCCTTCCTTCCTCCCCAATTCCCTTCTTCTGGGTTGAGAGTTCCAGGGAAAGGGCCAGTTCCTCCCCCTCCCCCTTTAGCACCCCTCTTACTTGATGTCCAATCCTCCATTTTCTCTTTCAGATTCAAGAGTCTGTTTCCAGGATCTTGGCAGGATGAGGTGAGAGCCATGATGTTGAGGGCCAGCTGGCCAATGGTAAGATCTACAGAGAGGGCAAGGGGGTAAGAACAAGAACCCACTCCCTGATTCATAGTTATGAAAACATCTTGGCCAGAGTCACTTTGAGGGAGGGGAGATCACTTACTTTTGCTTTATCCAGATAACTTTGATTTTTATTAGGATGGTTTACCTTACAGAGAGTAAGTTTGTGAAATGGCTTTTCTTATGGGAAAAAGAAAAAAGTTAGAACTAGATTGGAATTGCCATTCAGAAAATGCATTCAAGTCAATGACAATGAGGTAGTTCAGGGACTTAGAAGGATTAGGAGGAGGAATAGTTAGACTGGAGAAGAGAAATCTTAAATGTGTTCAAATGTCTGGAGAATTTTCAAGTGGATCACAACTCTAGAGCATTAGATAACTCAGAGGTCATCTAATTCTCATTTTACACATGAGGAAACTGAGACCCAAGGAGGCTGACTGACAAAGTCCCACAGTTAGGAAGTGTCAGAGTTGGGATATGAACTGAGCTACTCTGACTCTGGAGCTAGTGATCTTTCCACTTGATCCTGATACCCCCTGGAAATGATCCTAGAATTATTCTGCATAGTCCTAGAGGGCGGAGCTAGGAGCAATGGGTAATGGAGTTTGTTTCTTTTTAGGAGAGAACGTTCTACTATTCAGAGTGGTCCAAAATGGAATGGGCAAGCTTTTGTGAAGCAGTGATTTTACTTTCACCAGAAGTATTCAAACAGCAGCTGGGTGATGACTTGTGGGAGGTGTGCCTTGTATGGAACTTCACTGATGGTTCTTGACCTTGAGCCTAAAAGAGAGCTGAGGGGAGGAGGAGCTCCTATTATATAGGACTCTGGGGTTTACAGAGAGCTTTCTTTGCAGTTGATCTATGAGTTTGAGAATTGTGAAAGTTTCGTGGTGCTTGCCAATGTATGTTACCTGCTTGGTCAGTGGATGAGATGACTGCAGTGAGGAACTTCTGGGCCCTTGCATTGCGGGCCCCAGCCAGGTTCATGGCAATCAGGATGCTGGGATTGGGAAAGGAGAGTGGGGTCACAGAGCTCTCCATGACATCTTGGAGGTCATCCACCAAGGCTTGCTTTTCTTCAGGAACATCTGGGAACCAGAAGCAGTTGCTCAAGCATCTACTTATTCTTCTCTCCAGAGACACATTTTGCACAGGATCATAAGACCATATATTGAGACCTAGAAGGAACCTTAGAGATCATCTCCTCTGACTCCTTCATTTTATAGGTGAAGAAATGGAGGTCCAGAGATATTAAATGACTTGCCCAGGGTCATGCAGGTAGTAAGTGGGATTGAAATTCATCTTCTGTGGCTCCAAGTCCAACACACTTTCCTAAAATGCTTACTTAGAAGATCTTAGAGAATCAGCAAAGTAAGGAACTGAGACAATAAACAGCTTCAGTAATGTAGCAGGATACAAAAGTAAACTCATGAAATTCAATAGCATGCATATGTAACAACAACTAGTCCAGAGAGAAGAAAAAGAAAAGGAAATGTCTCTCTCTGCATTCATACAAAGTACATAAAATGTCTGGGAACCAATTTATCAAAGCATATTTAAAACTTGCATTGACACATTTTTTAAAAAAGAAATTAAGAGTGACAAATCACAGGAAGGATTTTCAGTGTTCATGGCTAAACCATACTGACATTAATGCAAACAATGTTACCTAATATTGAGATACACTTATACCTCATCTTTCTGGTGGTTTTTGAAGAGAAGTGAATACTGTGCAACTCTTACTAAGGGCCTTGGGAAAATCTCTTCCTATCTTGTTACCTCAGTTCCCTCATCTCCAAACATGACTGTCATTGTTGTTCAATTATTTTAGTCATGTCTGACTCTTTGTGATCCCTTTTGGGGTTTTCTTGGCAAAGATACTGGCGTGGTTTGCCATGTACTTCTCCTAGACTTTTGGAAATCATAGGCTCATGAAGTATTGTTATTAATTTGATGTATGTGATTATTTCTTAAGACAACATTTCAAGAATTGGAAGGGACCTCCAACCCTCTCATTTTACAATTAAGGAAGCTGAGGCCCGTGGACATCAAGTTACCTAAGCTCACACAGCCAGCAAGTATCAGAGGCAAGATTTGAACCCAGGTCTTCTGAACTCCCAACTAGCATTAATTTCACTGTACAAAAGTACTAAATCTTGTCTTCTACTTGTTAATCCTCTGCCAAGTGCCTCGCAGAGACTCCCCATCTACTCTTTCATGTGTCTGGAAGATAGTGGATTCATCTCCACAAATTTCATATCATGGATTATTTCATCTCCTTCATGAAGGACATGAAAGCAACATGACCTGATCTATCAGGAGTGATCTGATCCAGCCCCCTCTCTCTTACCATCATTTTCACTTATGCCATGGATCCCAGAGTGACTTTTTCTGCAATGATGCCCCTCTGGGTATTCCAATTTCTCCTACTAGTAATTAAGATCTTCCCCTCTCCTTTCAGGGAGCCTACATTCTGCTAGGAATGAAGGGTGGAAAGTTGGGTAATACACACGCAGAACAAATATAAAGATCACATTCTCACTCAATAGATATTTCTCATCTACCCTGCCCCCCACCCCATTTTCAAATGGAGGATGACCATACTCACGGCATTCACTCCTGGCGAGGGTGTGGGCTCCACTCACAGCCCAGAGGAGGCTTAAGAGAGGGATTGTGTGGAGGATCATCTTCCTTCCTCCTTTCTTGGGGCTTTTCTGCTAGTGACCCTTCCCTTGTCTTGTCCTTTATATAGTCATCTTTTAAAGTACCCTGACCTTCAACCTCTTCTCTCCAACTGATATTCTTTTCTTATATCCTTATCAATGTTTACTTTCTGCAGATCCTTCCAGGTGACTTTCTGGCAGCTGTCCTGGGAAAGAAGCATCTGGGCAATAGACATGGCATCTTTAGGAGATTCTCCACAGTGGCAAATAATAATAATAAAACAACAACAGCAATAATAGCAATCACTAACAGTTTTCTTTAAGGTTTTCAAAGTGCTTTACATCTGTTATCTCATTTGATTCTCACAATAACCCTTTATTATCCCCATTTTATAGATAGGGCTGAGTCTGAGAGAGGTTGAATGACTTTTCCTGGTCACAGTATCTAAAGCAGAATTTGAACTCAGGTCTTCCTGATTCCAAGTCCAACATTCTAATCACCACAAAACCCAGTTGTCTAATAATAATATTAATCTCACAATCAAAATAACCATAATAATAACAGCAATTACTGAATAATAACCTCAGCATATGCTTGCAAATTCAACAAATAAACTCCCCTGGAGACAGACTATTACCCCAGACAAAACCATTGCCTGCCATCACCCCCAATATCATATGGATTCATTACAACTTAAGAATAAATTTTTTATTGTTATTGCCATGTTCATATTCATCATCTCCAAGCTATGTAGAATGAAAAGCATTCAAAATACAGAGCTAGGGAAGAAGTCAAAGCCAAGGGGAGAAAGGCTGAAGTAGTACTGACATGCTATGCTGTTCTGCCATTGTTTCTCTTGCCAGAGTCATTGACCCTGGAGAGGGAGGGCGTACATCCCACCACTTTTATTCAATGACAAAAAGCAATGTCATTTTGTCTGTTTGCACAGTAGTCTGTAGACTATCCAACATTGGAAGAGTCATAACAGGACAGAGACCTATCCCAAGACCATTTCTCCGAGAATGCCATCTAACTAGGGAAAGATGAGATGCTAACAGCAACAGTAATAGTAATAGCAAATGAAATAAAAGTCTCATGAGAGCAGGCAGTTGTTGGTGCTTACAGCTAGAGCTGTACTGTGGATGCTTGCAGTGAATATGTAGAAGATGAGCTTATTTCCTGATAATTTTATTCAATGACAAGAAGCAGTCATCTGATTTGCCTGCACAATAGTTCATGGGCCATTAAATGCAAGAAAATAATAGCAGGGTAGTGACATCTGAGAATCATCAAAGATATGAGAACAAATAGAAAAAACTCCATCAAAAATACAAGAACTAAATGGATAGTAACAATGACATGATAAAAATAACTTTGGATGAATATTAAACAGAAAAGAACCATGGTAGCAACTTGTGGATGGTTTCCATCTGAACTCTGTTGAACGTAGAACCCCTACCATGTGCCAGACACTGTGCTGGGCCCTGGGGCTACAAAGACAACGGATGAAACTTTTAATTGTTAGGACACTCCACTATAACAGGGAAAACGACATGTACATATAAAAATATATTCTAAATAAACAGAATGAATACAAATTCAATGAAGATAGTTTAGGAGGGAGGGGACCGCAAATTTAGAGAATCAAGAAAGGGATTCTGAAGAGAGTAGTGCTTCAGCTATGTCATGAAAGAAGTGAGGGATTCTTTGAAGTGGAGATGAGCGCATTCCAGGCACAGGGCACAGCCAGCACAAAGGCATGGGGTGGGAGGTGGTGTGCACCAAGTGTAGATTGTTCTTTTAAAGAGAATATCAGTAGTCTTTTTCTAGGACATTTATATACAGTTTTAATGTTTTCAAAACACCTTATACACACAATCTCTTTTGAATGAATAAATACATAAAACATTTATTAAGTTCTTACAAGGTGCCTAGCACTGTGCTAAGTGCTGTGGATATCAATAGAGAAGGCAGATAGGGTCTGCGCTCAAGGAGCTCCCATTCTAGAGAAAGCTTTCAGCTTCAGGTTGGAGGAGAGGTTCCATGGTTCTTAGGGTACAGAGATAAAGTGGATGTTAAAATGTTGTCTTTAAAGTCTTTTCACATTGACGAAATTATCATTTTCTGATGTTGAACCAGGATGTTGGTGGGAAGAATGTTTTCTTTCTTGGTCTTCAGAAGCTGTGATTAGCACCTGCAGGGGTGGTTGATAGGCAGTGTCTTCACAGGAGCTTCCTAGGATGATGGCCTAGGGCACTGGGATAGAAGCACTGCCATTACCAAGGCTCTGAGGCTCTGGGCTATCTCCATCAAGGTCTGAGGGGAGATGGTGTTCAAGGTGATGGCTGGTGATGGTCTGAACTATGGGCTACATGCTATCTCCTGTTTTTCCCCCAGAGAGCCCTGCTACTTTAGTCTGGTCAGCTTCTCTGCCCTGTGAGTGGCAGTGAGCCAGGTAGCTAGTGAGAATATTCAGGCCCATGTATACAGGAGCCGTCACCCTGGATGATGGTCGTTGGGGAAAGTTTGCCACTCTCAGGCCACTGTGCTCATTTGATTGTTGCTGGCAGCCCGTCAGCAGTTGTTGATGGTAGTGATGAGGAAAGTGGATCCTTCTCCACGATGATTTCTCCTATCCATGATGAAAATGGGGACTGGGCTAGAAGCAGGTCTTGTGCTTTATGGGGAGACTATTTCCAAGACTCTTATGTTCAAGGTCCTGGTCTGTCTCCAGCAGGGTCTGAGGGAAGATGATAGTCAAGATGGTGATGGTTTGACCTGCTTGGGACATGTTGCCTCATTTTGAACTGTCACAACAATATTTGAGACATTATTATCCTCATTTTACAAGAGGAATGTGAATATCACAAAAGAGAGGTGGTCTGCTTATGGTCACACAGTCAGCATGTCCAGTCAGATGAGGTAATTCTAATGAGTCATACATAGCATTTCCTCTAACAGGGACAAACTTGATTATTAACCACATTGTTGATCTCACAGACTCCAAGATGGTCATTCACTAGTAACATCAACTTTTCTTCAGATAGATCTGGGACAGACAGCATTAGGAATATTTCAGGGAAAAGGCAGAGGAGGTGTGGGATTTTTCTGTCCTTTTCTGTCCCTCTCTCTCCTTGTGCACATGATGACCTGAGCATGCTCATGTGTCTGTGTGTGTCCTTTACCTGCCATGAGGAAAGTTATAGGGTAGCAAAAACAAACCACCTACTTCACAATCTGCCTGTGAGTCAGTCCTGATGCTGGTAGATTGTGACTCCTGCCAACAAATTCTAGGTGTTTGTGAGGTCTCTCAGCAGTGAGACCAAAACATTAAAATGACACCTGGGTAAACTGCAAGAGGGAAATGGCAGTGATAAGGAAGAGGGATAGATTGCAAACCAGACTTCCCAGAAAACTAATTTGCCACTTGGTCTTTTTAAAAAAACAAGCCAACAAAAAACTTTGTAATAGTTTTAATTTATTGAATGTATACAGGTGATAATGAAATTCAAAAGGCATTTCAAAATAAGAAATTCAAATTCAAATTCATTTACTGAGTGGTCTGAAGTGAGAGCAAGGCTAGTAACAAAGTAAGTCAACCACTTGAAGCTCAATTTCTACCTAAGTCACTTATCAACTGTGATGCTGGGCAAGTCATTCAACTTTTCTCAGACTCAGTTTCTTTATCTGTAAAATGAGGATAAAAATGGCATCTATCTCACAGGGTTGTGAAGATCAATTGAGATAACATAAAGTACTTGGCAAACCTTGAAGTACTATATAATTTTTAGTTATTAATATTGTTAGGGTTCTCCAAGGTTCTCTAGGGTTCTCTAAGTGTATCATCATATCTCCCACGAAAGTGAGTTTGTTTCCTCGTTGCCTAGTCTCATTCTTTCAATCTGTTGTCTTATTTCTATAGCTAATATTCCTAGTATGATATTGAACAACAATGGTGATAATGAACATCCTTCCTTTACCCCTGCTCTTGTTGAAAAGGTTTCTAGTTTAGCCCCATTACAGATAATACTTATTCTTGGTTTTAAATAGACATAACTTAATATTCTAAGAAAGCTGCCATTTATTTCTATGTCTTCTAATGGCTTTTAAAAGGAATAAATGTATTTTGTCAAAAGTTTTTTCTGCATCTGTTAATATAATCATATGATTCTTATTGTCTTTGTTGTTGATATGGTCAGTTATGCTGATAGTTTTCCAAGTATTAAACCAGCCCTGCATTCTGGGTATAAATCCCACTTGGTCATAGTACATGATCTTCATGATACATTGCTGTAATCTCCTTGCTAGTATTTTATTTAAAACACTTTTCGTTGTTATTCATTAGTGTTATTGACTTATACTTCTCTTTTTCTGTTTCTGCTTTCCTTAGTTTAGATATCAAAACAATATTTGCATCATATGAGGGATTTAGTAGTACTCCTTTATTTTGTAACCTATTAAAATGGTTTATATGGTATTAGAATTAATTATTCCTTAAATGTTTTGTAGAATTCACTCATAAGCCCATATAGTCCTGTTTTTTTTTTTCCTTCAGGGAGCTAATTTATGAGTTTTTCCAATTTATTTTCTAAGATGGGGTTATTTAAGTATTCTATTTCCTCTTCTATTACCCTGAGCAGTTCAAATATTTGTAAATATTTGTTCATTTTATTTAGATGTTTGGTTTTATTAGCATAAAGTTGGACAAAATTTATCCTAATAATTGACTTAATTTCACCTTTATTGGTTTTTCATTCACCCTTTTATACTAGTAATTGTTCTTTCTGTTTTTAGATCAAATTAGTCAATGATTTATTGTCCCCCCCTATAAAAGAACTTCTAGTTTTATTTATCAATTCAATGATTTTTTTTTACTTCCAATTTTGCTAATGTCTTTTTTGATTTTTAAGATTTATATTTTGGTGTTTAATTGGGAATTTTTAATTTGTTTTTTTTCTAGATTTATTTTAGTTGGGTGCCTAATTTGTTGATTTACTCTTTTTCTCTTTTCCTGATTGATATATAGATTTAGAGATATAAAATTTCCTATAAAATCTGCTTTGGTTGCATCCCACAAATTTTAGTATGTTGTCTCATTGTTGTCATCTTTAATAAGATGCTTTCTATGATTTGTTCTTTGACCCACTCATTCTGTAGGATTAGATTATCTGTTTCCAATTATTTTTTATTCTACGCTTCAAAGAATCTTTATTAAATACAATTTTTATTGCATTATGGTAGGAAAAGGATACATTTAATATTTCTGCTTTTCTGTATTTGTTTGTGAGGTTTTTATACCTTAATACGTGACCAGTTTTTGCAAAGGTACCATGAATAGTTGAGAAATAGGTATATCTTTCTATTCTCATTCAATATTCTCCAGAGGGCTATCACATCTAACTTTTCCAAAATTCTATTCATCTTCTTACCATATTTTTTGTTTCTTTTATGGTCAGATTTATCTAGGTCTGTGAGGAATAAATTGAGGTTTCCCAGTAACATAGTTTTACTGTCTTGTAACATTTGACTTTTCCTCCAAGAATTTGGATGCTCTGCTATTTGGTGCATATATATTCAGTAGTGATATTAATTCATTGTCTATGGCACCTTTTAGCAAAATGTCATTTCCCTGAATATCTCTTTTAATTAAATCTATTTGTGCTTTTGTTTTGTCTGAGATCATGATTGCTACCTCTGCCTTTTAATAGATTTTGCTCCAGCCCCCTTATTTTGATTCTGTCTGTTTTTCTGTTTCAAGTACATCTCTTGTAAACAACATATTGTTGGATTCTGGTTTCTAATCCATTCTGCTCCTCTCTTCCATTTTATGAATGAGTTCATCCCATTCATATTCACAGTTATGATTGCTAGCCGTATACTTCTCTCCATCTTATTTTCTTCTATTCATTTACTCTTTTTAAACATCTCTTCAAAAGTCTGTTTTGCTTCTGACCGTTGTCTCTCTTAATCTGTGTACCTTTTTATCACTCCCCACTCCCTTTCCCTCTTTCCCTCCTACTTCCCTGTTGAGTGAGATGAAGTTTTAATGCCAACTCTCTCTCTCTCTCTCTCTCTCTCTCTCTCTCTCTCTCTCTCTCTCTCTCTCTCTCTCTCTCTCTCTGTGTATATATATATATATTTTATATATATATGTATAATTTCCCTCGTTCTTCCTCTCGCTTCTCCTGTCTTACAATGCATCCCTCTTTCTCACTCTTCCACTCTTTTTTTGAGATCATTTAACATAAATAGACCTATACCCATGCCTTCTAAGTAGAATACTTCTGACTGCCCCAGTGATGATAATATTCTTAGGGGTTACATGTATCTTCTTCCCATATGAGTATGTAAACAGTTTAATTTTGCTAAATCTCTTATGATTTATCATTCATGTTTATCTTTTTATGCTTCTCTAGAGTCTTGTGTCTGAATGTCAGATTTTCTATTTAGCTCTGGTCTTTTAATCAGGAATGCTTGAAAGCCCTCTATTTCATTAAATGTCCGTTTTCCCCTATAGCTTTGCTCACATTCATTTTTGCTGGGTCAGTTGTTCTTGGTTGTTACTCCAGTTCTTTTGTTTTCTGAAATAACATATTCCAAGTCCATTTATTGTGATAGCTGTTAAATCTTGTCTGATCCTGACTGCAGCTCCATGGTATTTGAATGATTTCTTCCTGGCTGCTTGCAGTACTGTCTCCTTGACCTGTGAGTTCTGGATTTTGCCTATAATATTCTCAGCATTTTTTATTTTGGGATTTATTTCAGGAGGTGACTGGTGGATCCTGTCATCTTCTACTTTTCCCTCTGGTTCCAAGATATCTGGGATTATTGATGTCAAAGAATAAAACAGGAAGACAGAGGCTTGCTGTTGTGCTTTTTATCTTTTATTTTTAAATCATCTGTGTAGCTCTAGGGCCTGGCACACTTACTAAGTGCTTGTTGAATTAATGAATGAATACAAGACACTCTGGATTACAAAAGAAAGCAATGAAATGGTCCTTATCCTCCAAGAAGCTACAATGGATTGGGAAGAGATAACATATACACAGAGAAGTAAGCAAAAGGGAATTGGGAGGGAGAGCAAGAACCTGTCAGCTGAACCTCCTTTATCCTAATGTGTAAAATGAGGAGATTGGATTAGATTTTCCCAGAGAGTTCTTCTGGCTTGAAATCCTTGGGTCTTTACTTACTTTTCTTCTTTGAACTTCAGTTTCTTCATCTGCCAAATGGGACTAATAAATATTCATTGTCTTAATTTCACAGGGTTGCTGTGAAGAACAAACAGTAAAGCAGAGGAGGTACAATGTATTTTAAAATACTTATATTCATGCCAGGAATTTTCTGATTAGATCCTCTTAATGGTGAGTGGACAAAAGTAACTTTCCTTGATTTCCAAAGCCTTCTTATTAGCAGAAATGATTAATGGCACTATTATTCTGTTGAATTTTTATTGTGTAAGGGGGGAGAGAGAGAGAGAGAGAGAGAGAGAGAGAGAGAGAGAGAGAGAGAGAGAGAGAGAGAGAGAGAGAAAGAGGCAAGGGGGAGAAGGAGAGAGAACAAAGCTGCTTGACTTCCCATGGGGGCTAAGATGGGCAAGGAGAAAGGTAAGGGGTCTTTTGTTTCCCAAAGGAATCCTAGAGTGGACTCCATAGGTGGAAAGGCTAGATACTATGGTTGGATGACTCTTCCAATGTCTCTTCCTTCAATATCTACTCAGCCTGACCTCCAGATGATCACCGTCAGACACTACAAAGCTCTCAGCTCCTTCAGGGAGAAATGAGAGAAGACTGAGTCAGATGATGTAAAGCCAGAGTCTCTAAGTAAAAGAGCAACATCATAGATTTTACCCACCCAGTTTTCACCCCCACAGCCCCTTACTTTTGTGGGATATTTTCCCACAAACAGAACTTTGCACACTGCAGAATTCCAAGCAAGAATTTTATGCGCCACATCTATGCTCACCTTGGCTCAGTGGTTGACCATTACTCAGGAGCTGCCAGTAGGTTCTGTTTTCACTGCTGGCCTTAATACCATGAACAGAGGTGATATATTCTCCCCATTGTTCTGACTTTGTTGTGAACCTGGAGTAACAGAATCACACAATCTCATGGTTTACTGAGATCTGACAGGTCATTTGGTCCTACCCATACTTGGATAGGAATACGTCTCTACATGCACAACAAGTGGTCCCCAATTCCCTGCTTGGAAATTTAAGTAGCATTTTAAGATTTACAAAATGCTGTATGTGGTATCACATTTAATCCACACAAACAACCCCAATCAATCAGTCAATAAACCTTTATTAAACACTTACTTACTATGTGGATATCCCCCCCCAAAACCCAACCAAACCCCAAACAAAGAACATTTTTCTGACCTCAAGGAGCTTATAATCTAACTTACTGAATCTTATTAGACCTTTTTTTGTGATTTTGGAGTATTATAAGAAAGGAGCCTGGAACAGTAGTCACAAATTGTAGATGGTGAAAATGAGGCTGACAGAGGTTATGACTTTTCCAAAGGGTCAAAAGACTATTAGATCCAAGGCAGGATTCAAACTCAGACCTTCCTGATTTCCAGTCACTACCCTACGTGGCCTATTAAACAAGTCAAATCAACAGGTTGCCTTGGTGTCCAGTAATGGACTTCTTATCCTGCTACCTACAGTGGAAGCCCCTTCCACTTTTGAGCACCGTTGTCTGCTGCTAAGTTTTCCCTCCCATAATCCCAAATCTGCCCCACTTCAACTTCTATTCATTGCTTCTGTTTCTGCCTTCTGGGGCCAAAGTGATCTCTCCTCTACCAAGTCAGTCTTTAAAATACTTCCAAATAATTATCTCTTCTCTAAGTCTTCTCTAGGCTAAGTATTTCAGTTTCTAAGGGTTGTCCCTAAAATGTAGCATCTAGAACCCAACAAGATGCCCCAGTTGGGGTTGGATCAGAGCACACATTCTCTCCTTTCTTGTGGCCTCTAGGTATCCCAACATTAGTTATTTTTTGATATTTAAGGAGGACAGAAACCTGGGAGACTGTGGGATGGCATAAGAAAGGTCAGTGGCTCCACACTGCCCTTCCTATGTTGCTACATGAACTTCTAGGGTAGTTTAAATAACCTTGGTTCCTATGGCACTCATATGCTTTGGATATGCTAATATTATAGATTATTCCTTAAATTTTTTCTAGGTTGTTTGATATTTTATTTTAATTAGACCAGAAAAAATTACACATTAATTAAAAGTAAAATACATTTAAACTGAATTGAAAGATAAATGAGGTAATGTTTGTAAAGTGCTTTGGAGACTTATGTAAGTATTATTATTATTGCATGAAAAGGAAAAAAAGCTATCTCTACTGTGCTGCTATATACATAGGGATAAACTTCCAAGTAGGAAAGTGAATTTTCTGTTCTTTTGAGGTCTGTTCTTCCTTGGTGACCTACAAGTGGAATTTTTATCCCTCTTTTTTGGTCTTAGGCTCTTCTGGCAGTCTGGAAAAGCCTCTGGACTCCTTCTCTGTCTCTGCCTCTCTTTTTTCTGTGTCTCTTTCACTGTCTGTCTTTTTTTACAATGTTTCCAAATTCATAAAATAAAATACCCAGAATTACAAAGGAAACCAGTTATAGTTAAATACAATTATTTGGATATTCCAAAGGAAACTAAATCTATGCAACCCAGGTTAAGAACTCCTGCTCTAGATGAATTGTAAGTAATGACTGGGACTGGCTTATAATTCTGCTTGCTGGCCAGGCAAAAGTTTTGGGCAATTTTAAAATTAGTTTTTCTTGGGAATCTATCTCTCTCCACCCCACCCTCCATTTTCATGTGACTTCATAATAGCTAATCAGGTTTTGCTCACACAATCAAATTCTGCATGTTTTTAAGCATTTAAACTCCTAGTCATCCACATTGTTATTGCTTCTTCATTACTAAGACCTAGAAAGTCTTTAATAAATCTACACTTGCTTCTTCCTTGGGTTTCAGAACAGCTAATTTCTTCATTCTGGAGTTGTCTGTAGAAGTAGGAAATCCACTTTATAAGCTGACTTTTTACCCCAAGTCATTTTAGAAACATACCCAAACTTGGTTTTGCTTTTTGTTTGAGCTGCCTCCATCACCTTCAGGAAGACAGAGCCCTTTGGGACTGAGACAATGGTGGATTCATTAATGTTGTTATTGATGGAGTCCACTACTCTGTAAGTGACTGAGATACTCTCGTAGAATTGGTGAGTGGGTTCTGTAGGCTTTGGGGTGATGCTGAGGTGACCTGCCAGGGACAGAGAAGCAGACAGAGGAACACTCAGATACGTAATCATTAGATGGCAAGCAAAACATGAGAGAAAGACCAAATTTTTGGATGGCTCCAGATCCATTCCTACGCCACCTCCTCCTTTACCCCACCCCTGCTCTCTTCAAAGCTTCCTGATTTGGTTAATTAAAACAACATTTTGGTAGCTCTGAAGGAGGTTAGCTCTACTTGTCATTTGACTTGTAATTTGATGGCCTTGTCTCCTGATTTGGCATGATTCCTTGTAAATTTGAGCAGATTAACAGAGGACCTACACATAGAGAGGGCACTTTTCTTGCTAGTCTGTGTGTGTGTGTGTGTGTGTGTGTGTGTGTGTGTGTGTGTATGAGAGAGGGAGAGACAGAGAGAGACAGAGAGAGACAGAGAGAGAGAGAGAGAGAGAGAGAGAGAGAGAGAGAGAGAGAGAGAGAGAAAGAGAGAGAGAGACAGAGACAGAGAGACAGAGAGAGACAGAGAGACAGACAGAGACAAAGATAGCCAGAGGTAGAGACATAGAGACAGATACAGAGAACTAGTAAGAGAAGTAGAGAAACAGAGACATAAAGTAGAAAGCATCTTATGGAGTGAATAAGAATTATGTTGTTGTTGAGTTGTTTCAATCATGTCTGACTCTTTTTGACCCCATTTGGGTTTTTCTTGCCAGAGATACTGGGGTGGTTTGGCATTTCCTTCCCCAGCTCATTTTACAGATGAGGAAACTGAGGCCGACAGGGTGAAGTGACTTTCCCAGGATCACACAGCTGGTAAATGTCTGAACCCAGATTTGAATTCAGAAGATGAATCTTCCTGACTCCAGGCCTGGTGCTCTATCCACTGTCCCACCCAGCTAACCTTGTACCACCTAGATGGAGGAATTTCTATGCAGCACTATGCTTTGTGTGTCTCACAGAGGAGGCACCTAAAAAGATGGTGGTAATGCTGTCTCTGATGTCTTTTCTACTATCCAGAGTGCAATTTCCATCAAATGTAGGACATGAAATAACTGAGGTAGGGCCTCCCAGTGGAAGATGACATCTCATCAACCAACCAGGTTCAATAGGCAGTACAGAAACTCAGGGAGCTGGAACTCTCATTTCTTACCAGGTCTCTTGACACCCCCCCCTTTTATTTTGCTACATTCTGAATAGAGAAAAGAAGAAAAGGAATCTCTCTTCTCTACTTTGAATAGCTCCAGTTGTCTGAGAGGGGCAACATTTCATGGAGGAATGCACCTTGACCTTGGTGTCCAAAGACGTGGGTTTGAATCCCACACCTGCCACTGACTTGGAGAAGTCATTTTACCCTTATGGAGCCTTAGTGAATTCATCTGTAGACTGGGAAGAAAAATGCACAACCCATTCCACAAGGTTATTATGGAGCGGATAATTTTGTAATATTTTTATAGATAAATGTGAGAGACTGTCTTTTATGAACTTTTCCTAATTTACTTCATTTTTGTCTTTATCTCCAGTACTGAACATCATATCTAGAATACAGTAGGTATTTAATAAATGTTTGTTGATTGATTGTTTTTTTGTACTCATGTTCATTTATGATCCACTTTTTGCAACTTGAAGGCACCATAAGTCACAATTTGTTAGAGAATCATTCTTTAATTAAGGAGGAAGTTGCATGATGCCATGTAACTTATTCTCAGAAAAGCAAGCAATATGGAAATGAGTTCTAGTGGTTCTTGGGGCCAGTGAAGGAGGATTAAAATGTCTGGGGCAGAATTGCTTTGAAAACTGAATCAGTTCACCACAGCCTTCCTTGCTGACTAATGACCCAATGAAAATATAATCCAATTTGTGATTCTGTTAGATTTCCCTCCTCAAGATAGTTGACTGTTTCATTTCCAGATGCTGTGTTGACATTAACTTCATCCCCAAGAGGTTTCACCTAGGCCCCAAGGACTCCTAAGACTCACTTTCATTGGGTGGATTTCCTCTTAGGAAAAAATAAAGACATATGTCTTAGGATGCTTATACCTGGTGTGGACTGACAAGAAACACGTGTTATGTCCAAGTAAGTCTTGCCCTCCAGGGCAGGTAACACCTGGGCTGCAGCGATGGGCAATCTGAATGTTCCCTGAGGAATCTGACTTAGCACAGTTTTCAGAGTTTTACTACAGTCCCAGTCTGTTTCCTTATAATACTCCGGAGTCACAAAAAGGGCCTAGTAGGATTCAGAAAGAGAGGGGAAAAAAGTAAATCTCTATTGAAGAAAAATGATGAAATCTGAAGTTTCCTAGGGACTACATCTTATAGGAGAATATGCCAGGAGTCTATTTTCCCTTCCCCCATTTTTAAGGAAACCTAGACACATAAACTCTCCTAGTGGATAAAAAGGTTTCTTTTGTTATTAAAGAATTCCAGGGAAGGAGATGCGAATCTCAATCTCTTCTATTGCTCTCTCAAATAATCAGCCAGTGAGCATTTATTTAGCATCTATCATGTGCTGAGTACTGGGGAGAAGGATGGGTGTGGATATAAAAGAAATAGTAGCTGTTCCTGAGAGATGTGCAGAACCATATTGTCAGTCAATCAATAAATATTTATTAAGAATCTATAACATACCAGGCATTACATTAAGTGTTGGGGAAGAAAATCAAAAGACAGTCTATTTTCAAGGGATCTAGACAGGAAAATTGAAGATAATCAGTACAGCAAAGGCA
The DNA here is from genome assembly GCF_028372415.1 of Notamacropus eugenii. Classification (NCBI taxonomy): domain Eukaryota; kingdom Metazoa; phylum Chordata; class Mammalia; order Diprotodontia; family Macropodidae; genus Notamacropus; species Notamacropus eugenii. The sequence goes on from NC_092873.1 coordinate 5,742,494, forward strand.
TTTGCATTAAAGAGGATATGATGATTTGTTTAGCTTGACTGTACTTACTAGTTACAAGAGGAAATAATGTTGCGAAGGGTCAGGGGAGGAGTCATTGGGAAGTGGTAGTAATATAAAAAACAAGCAGAGTACCAACACAATTAAAATGAGAGTAACAGAGAGAAACAGAGAGTAGGAGAGGGAGAGAAAGAAAAAGAGGGAAGGAGCAAAGGAGAGGAAAAAGGGAGGGAGAGAAGGAGGGAGAGAAAGAGAAGGGAGGGAAAGAAGGAGGAGAGGAAGAGGAAGAGGAAGAGAAGGGGACAGAGAGAGAGAATCCTTCTGATATTTGAACATAGGTGTTCTGTCCCCCTGAGAATAGGGGGCCCAAAGCAGGGGCTAGCATCCTCTTCAGTTACAATTGCTAATCTCTCTTCTCTTTAATCTCCACAAACTCACCTGCATGGCTTCTCCCGTGCTATAGATATTTCCAATGGTGCCATCTTGTTTTTTCTCCTTCAGGATCTTCTCCACAAGCCATAATATATTACTTCTAATCATTTCATCTGGGTTCTGCCTGTTCACACAAGTCATAGCCAGGACTGCAAGTGCCCCAGTGTCTGTTAAGAGATTCAGAGGGTCAGAAAAACATAGCACAAGTGTGTGTGTGTGTGTGTGTGTGTGTGTGTGTGAGAGAGAGAGAGAGAGAGAGAGAGAGAGAGAGAGAGAGAGAGAGAGAGAGAGAGAGAGAGAGAGAGAGAGAGAGAGAGAGAACATCTCTTTTGTTTACTGTTACTCCAGAATCCTCTAGACTAGTGAATGGGAATCTGGGAAAGGTATATCCTTTATTTTGTCTTATCTTAGGTTCATAGGTCTAGAACTAAAAGGTATCTCAGACACCATCTACTGTAACCTGATCATTTTACAAGTGAAGAAAATGAGGCACAGAAAGTTTAAATGACTTACCTAAAGTAACATAGGTAGTAAATTTCAGGGAGGGGATTTGAACCCAGGCCCTCTAAGTTCAGAGCCAGTGATGTTTCTATCATATATTGTATCTTCCATTTTTGTCCCCAATATCTGGATGTATATGTCTTCCTTCTCCTTGACCCTGAGCCCTATTCTGTGCATATATTATTTCTACCTGAATTCCAGCATGTGTGGGACTTATTTTTATAAGCTGTCAATAATAAATTTCTCATGCAAAATGGGTATCTGACTGAGCAAATTTCCATTTAGATGAATGATGACTTCAATATTTACCTGTGAGCTAAAATTTTCCCTAATGTGATTGATGCACTACCTGAATCAATTCTTGGTGACTTTAAATAACAGAGAAGGTGCTGACCTTCCCAGGCACAGCAACTTATTACTGTTTCCTATATCAATGAAATCTGTGCTCTTGCTTTCTTTTTTAAGAGGCATTCTTTTGAATGCTTAATATGAATACCCTCTTATTTTTCAGAAACAGATCTGTGAGAGGGTGAGCTTGTTGGTATGATCTCGTCAGACACACTATTGCCAAAGCAAAAGACCTCCAAGTTCATGAGAATCATGGGATACGTCCACTGGAGGAGCCTTCCCATAGCTCTCTGTACTTCAGTCTTTCTGGAAACATATACCTATATACATACCCCAGCAATGATCTTTCCACTTCTATTACTATTCTCACCCACCTACTATGTCCATTCTACACCCCTCCACATCAAAAGTTGCTAAAATTAGTGATGAAACCCAGGATATGGCAAAAAAGGAAGGATGTGTTTGCAGTACTCAGATGTCATAATTCCCTGGATGGGAAATAATATCTTAGTCTGTGTATTTGTCTGTCTGCTTCCTCATTTTTATCCCCTCAATCATCCCCTCCTCCTTTACCAATGTCCTACTCTAGATTTTCCTGTCCCTTCCAATGTGCTTTTGGGAACATCTACATAATGAACAATTTTTCTTTCATCTTAAAACTTTTTCTTTCTCACTCCTATCTTCTGGCATTCATTGAGACCCTTATGATGATACTGCTTCCCTTGCCACTCTCTCCAGGATTAGTTAAACTTTTATCTCACACTCCCTACTCACTGGTTAGGGTTGAGGTTGGAATACCCCTTGTTACCTACTGCCAATCCCTCTTTAGGGCCCTCACTAAGTGACCTCTCTTCCTTTGGGGTTCATTCAGTACCAATTCATCACCCAATCTAGGTCATTCTCTTTCCTTTCTCAATAAATTCAGTGCCTAGTTCACAGACTTCCTTTCCACTCCACTACTTACCTCATTATGGGGATTTCAACTTAACATATTGATGTGCACAATCAGTTCAGCTCTCACAACCTACCCTTCTATTCCACCTAAGCTCCAAAAAAGGATGCTCAAACCCTTGCTCTCGTGATCACCAACAAGTGTTCTGCTACCATGCTCAAAAACTCTGAATTTCTATCACATGATCATAATATTTTTATCTTTCCATCACCTTCTATATCTAAGCCTTTTCTTCATTCTCACCATAGCCTTCAGTCCTTCAATTTCTCAGTACTATCTTGAGTCACTCTTGTGGTACTCTTTTCCCTTCCCAGTTTTGATCCCTTGGTGAAACAGTTTAGTTCTTCATGATCCCCTTCTCTTGAATCTCTTTTTCTGTTGTCCTCATGCCAATTATGACTTGCTAAACCCCAACCCTGGATTATTCCCACCATTCATCTCTTCCACTTTCACTGATACAGTACTAAAACTGCATTGGAAGAAATCATGAAATAGTGACAATTGGGTCTACTACAAATTGATGCTAGTTAATCTCTCTATAGTAAGACACTCATTGGTTCTTCCTAATAGATTCTCTGTTCTACCCACTACAGTAGTTCCAACTATTTTATTTTCTCCTTAGAACCTCCCATGCCACTCCCTTTCCCCACTATTTCTGCTAAGAATTTTACTTCAAAAAATGGAGGCCATTTTGCAAGAGTTCCCTTCTCTCCCTTTCTCATCTTATATCCCTCTATCACTGTCCCCCACTATCTCCCCTTCTCTGCTAAACTCATTGAAAAAACCATCTATGATCAATGCCTTTACTTCCTTTTTTCTGTTTCTTCTAAATCCTCTAAAGTATAGCTTGTGACCCCATTATTCCACTGAAACTTGCTCTCTCCAAAGTTACTAATGATCATATTTAATGGCCTCTTCTCCATGCTCATCCTATTTGACCTTTCTGCAGTCTTTACACTGATGACCACCCTTTGCTGGATAATCTTTTCCGACTTCTCATTGCTCTGCTGTTTCTTAGATCTCTTTGTATCTGTCTTGCCTCCTCCTTTGCAGTTTCTTTTGCTGGGTCTTCATCCCTATTGTGGCCATCAACCACAGCTCTGTCCTGGTCTCCTTCCTTTCTATACTTTCACTTGGTTTTTATCATTAGTTCCGACGGTTTCAGTGATTCCCAGGCAGCTAGATGGTGCAGTGGATAGAGTGTGGGGCCTACAGTCAAGAAAACTCATCTTCATGAATGTAAATTTGACTACGTACTAGCTGTATGACTCTGGACAAGTCACATAACTCTGTTTGCCTGAATTTCCTCATCTACAAAATGAGCTGGAGAAGGAAATAGCAAATCATTCCAGTATCTTTGCCAAGAAACCTTAAATGGGGTCACAGAGAGTTGGATATGACTGAAAAGATGATTCCCAATTCTCTCTCTCTGTATATAAATGTATGTGTGTGTGTATATATATATGTACGTACACATATGTATATATGTGTATATATACACAGAAACACACATACATATATGTATATCATATGTGTGTGTGTGTATATATATATGTATGTATGTATGTATGTATATATATATGCTTTCTTCTGAGCCCAAGGGTCGATGTCCCAAAGATATTTCAAACATGTCCAAAACAGAATGTATTCCCCCCCCCCCTGCAAATCCTCCCCTCTTCTGAACTTTCTTCCTTCTATCCTTCCAGTCACCAAGGTTCACAACTTCAGTGTTATTTTTGGTTTCTCTATCTCACTCACTTCAAATATCCGATCAGTAACCAAAGCTCCTCCTTTATTTCCACATAACCTCTCTCATCTTCACCCCATTCTTCCATTTACATAGTTTACATTGAACTTGAGGTCCTTGTCATCTCAGCTGAATTATGGAAGTAGTGCTCTAATTGTCCTCCATGTCTCAATTCTTTTCATAGTCAAATTCATCCTCCACTTGGCTGCCAAATTGAGTTTCCTAAATCTTAGATCTTTCCATTTCACTCCCTTGCTTCAGTGCCTCCCTATTACTTCCAGGATCAAAAATAATGTCCTTTGTTTGATGGTAAAGGTTCTTCATAACCTGCCCCCTTCCTGTTTTTCCAATATTCATACACTTTATTCTCCTCCACAGCACTGTATGGTGTAATTATACCACCCTACTTGACATTCCTCAGATACAGAGAACCATTTTTGTCTCCATGCTTTGTCACAGTCAGTTCCCCATCTTTGGACTGCTCTCCCTCCTAATCAACTGCTCATACAATCCTTGGTTTCTCTTAAGACTCCATACAAGTGCTGTCTTTTCCAGGGAGACTTTTCTTGGTCCCTTCAGGGTCTAGTGTGAACTCTTCCAGTGTTATCTTCCATCTATTTCATATTTATCTTGTATGTTTTCATTTGCATATATATTGTCTCCTCTATTAGAATGTAAGACCCTTGAGAGCAGGGACTCTTATTTTTCTCTATATTCCCAGGTCTCAGTACAATGCCTGACACATAATAGAAGATTATTAAATACTTCATGATTGATTGATTACTCTTTATAATGTCTAACTGAGATAGTAGGTCAGATGATGGAGGCTAAATTTCTATTTTGATTTCACACTTGGATTTTGTGTAGGGAGGATAGCCTGGTGCTGTTACTTACCTACAGAGAACTGGCCACCAATAGAATTCTTCATTTGTTCTGCAGAGAAGAGCTTAGCAATTTTGGAGGTTGAATAGGTCCCATTTAGAAGACACAAAGCCAAGACATCCAAACCAAGCTGGTAATGGTTAGTCAATGGGTGGCCAGAGGTATCTGATGGGAAGCAAAGAATAAATACCTTATCCACAGAAGGAAAACATGAAAGATATATGCCCAAATATTTTTTCCACTCCCTCCTTTATCCTACTCCTCTAATAAAGTTGAGTAAAAGAGAAAACATGGATAGGAAATAGTTGAAGACATAAAATTAAAGCCTGGATAGGAATTTATCTTCCAGAGGAGGAAATGACTTGAGAAAGATGAGAATTCTAGAATCAGAAGGGACTTTGGAGATTATGCAATCCAACTTCTTATCTAATGTAGGAATCCTCTCTACACCATCTCTGACAGCTGTCTACCTAGTCTCTGCTTGAACACTTACTAAAATGGGGATCTCACTACCTTATAAGGCATTTGTTCCAGTGTTGTATGGTTCTAAATGTTAGCTAAGTCTTTTATTGAGTTGGAATCTGCTTATTTGCAACTTTTGCCAGTTGGCTGTGTTGCTACCCTCTGGAGTAACGTAGAGTGATTTACTTTTCATGAGCTAAAATTGTGAAAGTACAAAGCATGGAATTTCATGCTTGATATATTTGTTGTGAATTTTATAAGTTCCTCATAATTCATTTTATCCCAATACCTGGTACATGTGGATGCTTAATAAATGACCATTGATTTATCATTAAAATCAGTTCCTACACAAAAAGTTGAACTCTGAATTTCCTATTTCTTTAAGAAATGGCTTTCAACAGAATACAATGTGATCTTACTCTGTCTTTTTGTAGCACTTGGTATCTGTCTGACTGTGATACATTCCTAGACTCAGATACTAGCTGCTATCATTCCCTTTCTTGTGCATTATCTTGTCTCCTCATTATATGCCTTAAATACTTTATGGTACCTAGGACAGTATTTGAGACACAATAGGTCCTCAATAAATATTTGATTGATGGAAAAGAGGAAGCCACAGATGTGGAGGGAGGGAGATTAGTTGGACTACTAGAATGTAGTAGAACAAAGAAGAAAAGATGAAAGAAAGGAAGGCAGTCTTTGATAGAGAGGTTCTTACCGATACTGTCTATTTCCTCTTGGAACTTCTCTTCCAGGATTTTGACCAGGTTATTACTCTGTACATCTTCTTTCTGGCAGGCAGCTGTCAATGCCAGTATATTCAGGGCAAGCTGTCCTGAGGTTAAAGTTTCTTAAAGGAAACATATGTCTGAGTAGGAGTGTGATTTTGGCATCATTGATCTTATTAGAGAGAGAACTAGGCTTGGATTTTAAACTTGGGAGAATGTTCATTGAGTATGGAATCCAGTCTAAACCCTTTGCAATGTCCATGAAAGGGTTCATCTAGTCTCTACTTAAAAATATCCAGACAGGGGAACCCACTGCTCTTAATGTAGCTCTTTTTAATTTTTAATCCATGACTCATTTCCTCTCCCCCAACTTGGAGTCAAACAGAACAAGTCCAATCTCTCCTACAGATACTTGAATACAGGTTTTGTGTCCTGAGCCTTCTCTTTTCCAGCTCAACTAGTCCCACTTCCTCACATGAAGGACTCAAGGTCCTTTGCCATGAGGCTGTTCATCTTTGGATGCTCTCCGGATCATCAACAACCTCCATAAAGCATGCCAACTCTAAATGAACATGATACTCCATTTGTGGTCTGACTAAAACAAAGCACCATAAACATCTTCTAAATAATATGCTTTAGAATTTTTCCAGGAACCAAAGTCAAGCTCACTGGCCTCTATTCTATAGGCTCTTATTTTCTAGATTTTGAAGAATAAGACACCATTTGCTTTTCTGTAATTATGAGAAAAGAACTCAGAAGGGCAAATGTCCTGGGAAAAGAATATTTTGCAAGCTAACATCACCAAACTTGGCTCCTAATTCTTGGTGAAGTTCCAAAATACGTTATGGAAAAGATGTTTATTGGATATTTAGAAATACTAGCGATGTATGCAAAGTGAGAATAGGTCATGGGAGTGTCTAAGTGGAACAGCACTGGACTTTTAAGTCAGGAAGATCTGGTTTCCTATCCTGTCTCAGGTATTTCCTAAATATGTGACCCTGGGTAAGTCACTCCTCCTCCTCCTCTGGGCCTCAGAATTCCATATCTGTAAAATGAGGGGGTTGGCCTTAGTGTTCTTTAAGAGTCCTTGAACCTCTAAATCTATGATCCTATGGCAAATTCTAGGGTCTTTTTTGATAGTGTTATTAAACTGTCTGATGAGGGGAATTCTGTCAGTTTTGGACCAGCTATTACTATTTACAATATACCATATTGTATATTCATACAAGTATGCATACTACTGCTCTGTTCTTGTCACTTACTTACATCACAACTACTAACTGGGTGTCCATGAATAGGTCACTTTCGCTTCCTTTTCTTCCTCTGTAACACAGGATTGTGATACATACATGCACAAGACGTGCTACAGTACTGTTTCAGAGACAGAGCTTTAGAAATTGTAATATACTATGGAAGTCTAAGCTGACAGTGTGAACTTTGCTCTTCTCAGACTCAGAATTTCTGAGTTTGTCATTTGGTAAATTGCCTTTTTTATCCATCTGTCTCTGAGGTCTCTTCCATTGACTTGTCTTTTAATGAACTCCTTTTTAATGTTCTGCCATGGGTCACTTCATTTTTTACTGGTACAGCATATATTGGCAATGTTAGAAATAGGCTTTGGTGTTGGGAAGACCCTACTTTGATGCCTGCCTCAGTAAGGTGACAGGTTGAGAGAGCTTCAGTGACTTATCCAAGGTCACACAACTAGTAAGTGTCTGGGATTGAATTTGAACTCAGGTCTCCCTGACTCCAGGCCTAGCATTCTCTCTAATGCTGTAATGTTAATGAGTTACTTGATTAGGGGAGGCTTGTTATATAAGAGTTACAGATCTTCCCCTGCCCATTAATAGGCCTCAGGTGGAGCCCATTAATGGAAGCTTGATTAGGGGAGGCTAATTTTGTAGGAAGGCCTACACCTTTTGTTTAATTTCTAATGAAAAGTGTATATATACTCTGAGGTGAGGTTTTGCTTTGGGGGCTTACACTTTGGAAGAAGGTTTATGTGTCAGATGAGACTCTGGGTAGCTGTTAAGGACTCCCCACCATCCCCTTCCCCTTTGAAAACCCAGATGTTAGTGCTTCTCTCTCTGGTAACTATGTATATATGTAATGGTCAGACAGGTAGATCTGTCTGTTGATCTGTGATGTATGTATTGCTTGTGGTCAGACAGAAGACCTGTCTGTTGGTCTTTATTTCTCTGCTTGTATTTTCTCTGTTGGTCTATGTCATTAAAGAAGATTGTTGACCCCTCAAAAATTACTTTCCTTTTAGAAAAATAGATCTAAGAACCTGTGCTAGCAGGCCATCCTGGAGGTATTAAGGTGCTTGCTACTACAATTACACAACCCAGCTACCTAACTAACCTAGTTGGCTTCAACTAAGGTTATAGAATTTTAAAGCCAGGATGAGACTTAGAAAGAACTTAGCTTAACTCCCTTCTTTTATAGAGGCAGCTAGGTAGTGCAGTGAATATAACACATGGCCTGGAATCAGGAAAACATGAGTTCAAATACAGCTTCAGACACTTTCTGACCCTGAGCAAGTCACAGAGTTTACTCTATATGCCTCAGTTTCCTAACTGTAAAATGGGGATAGTTACAGGTACCTGGCATATAGTAGGTACTAAATAAATATTTAATCCTTTGCCTTTCCCCTATGTAGAGATGTAGTCTTGGTACAATAGAATGGGCTTGGATATTAGAAAGACCTATAGTCAAGGCCTTCCTCTATCATTTAGTAGCTGTCATTTAACCTCTGTCTGTTTTGGGTTCTATGTTTGTAAAATGGAGATAATGGCCTTCTCCCCGCCCCCCTTTCTCTCATCTATTTACCTGACTACCTTTCTATCTATCATACTTGATTTGTGATTTCATTGTTATAATGAACATTGAGGAAGAAATTCTCTTTCTCAATGAAAATCAACCCCTGCTCTGAAACTTCTAGTTTTCCAAGGTTCTTTGGGGGTATTGAGAAGTTTAATGACTTGCTCAGGGCTGTGAATCTCCTTAAAGTGCTATATAAAGTTCAACTATTATTATTTTTGTTATCATTAGAAGAAACTGAGGCCTGGAGAAAGGAAATGACTTGGTCAAGGTTGGCAGCAAAGGTAGGTTCAAAGCTTAGGTGTCCTGATTTCTAGTTCAATGCTCCTTATAGAGTCTAGGAATATTAATGTTTGATAGGAAAGTCTTGAAGAAAACCTCCTACAACCAAAGGAATGGTGGGCAAAGACCTTGGTTTCTTGAAGAGAGGGTGGTGTGCCATCTTGTACTCTTTTAAATGACTCATCAGGTATGGTTGAGGAACTTCTTGGAAGAGCCCTCACTGTGAGATCAGCAGCAGGGGCTCTGGCCCAGGTACCCAATTTAGAGGGCCCTAACATTCCTTGCAGCTTTCTGGAAGCTAGAAAAAACAGCTTAGAATTTTATTAGAAAGAACAATTGCCACTTTTAGATATGATGTGGAGCTTCCTCCATCCCTCACCCCAGTTGTATTCCTTCACACATTCTTTCTGGTTGTAGCCCTGCTTCTCCCTGCTCTAGCCTATGGTGATCCCGCTTAGTAGCAAACTAGAGGTGTCCCATGTCTCTGTTCACAGTGTCATGGGGTAGTAGAGTATCTCATTCTCTTTTATACAACAGAATTCATATTAGAAATTTTATTATGAGGTCCTTGTCCCCACCTTGCAGAGGCAGGGGACTATGGGTAGAGAACATTGCATATGCTATCTGGCTCATTTTATGGATTGGTTCATTTCACTGAATTGTTTTTTCCTCTTCCCGCCCCTTCCACCTTAAAAAGAATTAGTTACCAGGTAAGGTTCTCTGAATAGGGGAGTGGGAAGTAAAATATTTGGAAATGAAGGGATAGAAAACCCAAAGGTATCCTAAAATTCCCAGTGTTTCAAAAATTATAAAATGTGAAACAAATGTGAGATACACTACACTGAAATAAAACAAAAACAAAAACAAATCTTGCTAGTTAAAACTTTGCTCTATATACAAACTATTTTTACCCAACACTGATTGGACAGCTTAGATGGATCCCCCTCACCTTTCTGTTTTTTTAAAGGAAGAGACAGTCGTTCTTACCACGTTGCATGATTTTTTGTAGTACTTTGTTCAGGAAAGTTTCCTCGGCATTCTGGTCATATTGCTTTGAGAGTCTGAGGGCAATCAGGATGCTAGGATCTACTTCTGGGAAGGGTTGCTTGGAACGAATCATTGTGGCCATCAGAGGAGCCAAGCTGGCCTGCTCTTCATCATTTACTGCTGTGGTGAGGGAGGGAAAGAGAGATTCACGGGCATGTGTCCAAGGTCATAGCATGAAGAGGCCAAGTTTGACACCATCTAGTCTAGACCTTCAAATTTTTTTTATAAATGGAGAAACTGAGGCCCTGAGGTTGATAGTAGTCTTCTAAGGGTACAGAGCAAGTCATGGCAGAGCTGGAACTAGAATTCAGTCTATCATCATGATTATCATGATCATCATCAGTATCAATGCTAGCATTTATGTAACACTTTCAAGTTTGTTAAGCACATTACATGCATTATTTCAAATGATTTTCACAATAATCCTAGAAAGTGGGCACTATTATTATCCCCATTTTACAGATGAGGAAATTGAGGCTGAACCTTTCCCCAGGGTTATACTAGTAAGTTGGAGAAGGAAATGCAGACCATTTTGCTAAGAAAATCCCAAATGGGGCCATAAAGAGTCACACTGAAATGACTGAATAACAAAGTATTTGAGACAAGCTTATTAGTAAGTTCAATGTTTGAGACAAGATTCAAATTGGGGTCTTCCTGACTCCAAGTTCAGCTCTCTTTCAATGTTTTCCTTTGTTCTTTTCTATACATTAGATATAACTTTTCTTATCCCCATTCCCAGTGATCACAATCCATTTCAATGCAACAAGCATTTATTAAACATCAGCTAAGTGCAGGGCATGAACTAGGAATTAAAAGAGATAAGAAAGGAAAAATAATCTCTGTCTTGAAGCAGCTTTCATTTCCTGGGGAGATACAATACCCACACAGATAAGTAAGTAAAGGATAAGATGAGGAAGCAGGAAATGATGAAGGGGATCAGAGTTCTGAAACCTCAGTGTGGCTGTTGGCCTTCCATATGCATCCTGAGTCTTCCAAAGAGGGATCAGAATGACAATAAACTTGAAAGAATCAGCAAGAAGAGGGTAGGCTTGGGCCAGCCATCCCTAGCACGGAGGCTTAAGTTATGAACAAATGGAAGAAAACTCCCAATGTGATGAAGAAATCCCCTGAGTTGAGGAAACTCAGCACCAAATTCCAGAAACAGACAATAATTCCATAAGATGACCTCATCTTCCTTCCCCCAAAAGAATGGATTAGCCACAAAGACTCCAAGAGTAGATGGAAGAAATGAAGGAAGAAAGAATAAAATTAGAGTTCTTGAGGGAAAATGTGGAAGAAGAGAGGGTAGAAGATGTCACTCAAGGACTGTGCAGCTTTGGAAAGGGATGCCTGCTGTTCTGGACAAAAATCACCCCATGATTCTAGTCCTGACCACTCTGGAGAGTGACGACAGAGTCCAGACTTAGATTGACAATTCTCCTATTCCATCCTAAGGACTGTTGGGGGCAGAGGAACCTGTATACAAGAGGGATGAGAGTACAGACCCAAGAACAAATCTCAAGAGTGAGCACTGTTGATTTGGCCATTGGTAACTTTGGTTGCTGTTAACTTTGGGGAGATCAGTTTCAGGTGAGTGATGAGGTCAGAAGCCAGGAAGCAGGTATAGACCTTTCCCAGGAGTTTGGCTGTCATAGGGAGGAGAAGCATGAATCTTGAGGAGCTGTTGTTCCTTCTTTCTAGCTCTAATCTATCTCCTGGCATTTGGAGCACTTAGTTTCCACTGACTTTCTTCACGTTGATTAAGAGCCAAGGGTGAGGGTGTTTTGGGAGGTTGGGATGGGGACTGTGCCAGTGACCCCACTCCTAGCACCCACAGTGGGAGTACTATGTTATTTCCCTTCAGCTGGAGATTTTCACAAACATCTTGTTTGGCAATCTTCCTAGAGTGGAGAGCTTGCCCTAAGTTCCTGGTCACCACTGTCCGATCAGATTCCTTGGCTTCTGCCTTCCAGGTATGCTCTAGCAATTTTTGTCCCTTTATTAATGACTCTCTAACCCAGGGCTCATGTTTCCCTAAGGCTGAAAGGTTTATGAAGCACCTCCTGCATACAATCCTATGTGGAGGGTAGTGAAGGGATTATTATTCTCATTTCACAGAAGAGGATAGTTAGGCTCAGAATGGTTACAAGACCTTCTTAAGATCACACAGGTAATAAGTCTTAGACCCAGGGTATAAATCTCAATCTTTCTACCATACCAGGTAAAGGTTTCCTAAGAAAATCCCCTTGTAGAAACCTAAGTCTGAGAAATGAATGACAGTAAAGAGCCTGACTGGACCAAGTTAGTTCCTCATCTGCAGAATGAGGAACTTGCACTTCATGACCTCTAAGCTCCTTTCCTTGGACAGGTTGGTGGCTCAGTGGATAGAGCATAGGCAATGGAATCAAGAGGACCTGAGTTCAAATTTGACCTCAGACTAGCTATGTGAGCCTGGGCAAGTCACTTAATCCTGTTTGTCTCAATTTCTGATTTGTAAAATGACGTGGAGAAGGCAATGGCAAACCACTCCAATATTTCAGCCCAGAAAGCCCTACATGGGGTCATGGAGAGGCTGAAATAACTGAACAAATTCCTCATCTGTAAGATTGAGATGTTGGACTTCATGACCTCAGTGTCTCAGTTTTTAAATCAATGAGTCTATGACTTGCCCAGGATCATGTGTCTTATAAGTATAGCTCCTTTTCACAGCAGTTATTTCTATTATGCTATTTTCTTCTCTAGAAGGAATAACATGCCCCTTCCCCCACAACACACACACACACACACACACACACACACTCACACACACACACACTCACACAGATACACACTCACATACACACACACACACACTCATACAGATACACACTCACATACACACACACACACACACACACACACACAGTCTCAAATCCCTGCTCTCAAAAAACAAGATCATCAACCTGTGAGTCTAGAATATGATGTTCTCTTGAGTTAGCTGTGGAGTTTGATTCCCCCCTCCCCTATTTTCCATAATCACCCCACCTCTAGGAGGGCTCTGTGAATGTATGGCTGCAGGCCTGAATTCACTTACCACAGATCTCACAGAGGTGAGCAGGGAAGAGGAAAAACAGGAGAAAGCCCACCAGGGACAGCCATTGGGATACTCTCATCTCTCCAGCTGTGGTCTCCTTTCCTCTCCTCTACCTGGGTTAGATTACAGAGTCTGAGTCTGGGTACTTATTGGGTAATGAATTGAAGGTTCTCCTCCTGGTGCTCCTCCCCTATGTTGCCTTTTTGTCAGACAGACGTTGAGCAATGACCAGGAGGGTGGCTGTGCCAGTCAGCTCCTGGGGAGGCAAGTGCCCAGGAATGTGTCAGAAAAGGTGCTGTCAGAGGTGGCATGGATCCCAAACTTCCTGGAACCTAGGAGTTGCTATAGCTTACTCACATCCACCTCATGTTAGCTGGCAATCAGTGTGTCATTGAACATGGTCTTAGTCATCACTTACAGATCTTTTTGACATTGTCCTCCAGTGTTCTAGGGACCATTACTGTACCTTCACTACAGTTCATACCCAGATAGCAAGCTGGAAGAGTCGGTAGAGGTCCCATGCTTTAATGACTTGGAGACAGCATGGGCTTGTGACTAGAATTCTATGCTCTTTGCAATATCCTCATCTATAAGATGGACATGGCAAAAACACTTGTCTCACAAGGTTGTCACGACAATCAAATGAGGTGATATTTGTAAAATGCTGTATAAAGCTAGATAAGATCATCCAGTCTAAGTTGTACCCCCAGACTTAACCTCACATCCTCCTGCCCTCAGCCTCTCAAGTGGTATCTCTCCCCTCCTCTGTAGCTTTTCACCTAGTTTCCCCTACCTTACCACCATCATGGACCAATTGCAATGCTAAGACCTGAACATGTTATCTCTCCACCGTGGCCAGTGGAGAAATGAGGCTGGATTGTGACAATTGGTCTAGGCCACAAGATATTCAGTATTATAGGCCAAATAATAGCATGACTGGACTATCTTGATCAGTCACCAGGAAGAGCAAGTGTATTCATTCAGATATTTATTAAACAGCTCTAATTATAGATTGTATAGTGGATAAAGAGCTGGCCTCATTATCAGGAAGACCGAAGTTTAATTCAGGCCTTTGACATAAACTGGTTGTGTGCCTGTGGGCATGTCACTTAACTTGTTTGTCACCCAGGCTGCTTTCTAAGACTAAAAGTTGGACAAATGCCCATCTGTCTTTAGAGACAGAATTTCCTTGAAGTGGCATTCTCTACTCCAAAGAAATCCAATGTTGGGACCAGAAAATTATGTCCAGATTACAGCATTTACTGGAGGAGATACAAATACAGAGAAAATAGTCCCTATTCTCACTATGTAAATAGTTCATAGAATCAAAGGTTTGGAGGTAGAAGGTCTCATTTTAGAGATGAGGAAACTGAGACCCAGAGAGGTGAGGTGCCTACTAATGGTCACTAAGGGAGTATGTCATGTGGGATTTGAGTTCAGATCATCTAATTCCAAAGCCAGTGCAATTAAAATTTCTATCTCACTATTGGATTTTGTAGCCTAGGAAGAGGTTTTAAGGTGTCATATAGATAAATATAATACAAATATAGACTATGATAAATGAATGAGAAGAGTATAAAAATTATAAGAGAAGATGAAAGTGAAATAACTTCTAGTCTAGAGGTTCATAGAGCAGAGATATCATTTGGACTGAATCCAAAAGGATTGTGGGATAGAAATTGGGAAAAATGTTGGGGATGGGGAAAAGAACATTCCTTATTTACATGAGGATCTATATAAGGAAAGCAGATGTAGAGATGGAAAAGGATGGGCTGCATTCAGGGAAAAGTAAGCAATCCAGTCTGGTGTGACTGATGTATTGGACGCAGTTTTCAGGAAATCTGCTTAGCAGAATTAAGGAATGAAATTGAAGGGTAAATGTCACTGAGCTTTCAGGAGTCAGGAGAAGTCTATGGTAGAAGCTATCTCAACAGCTGCCACAGCTCACCATTTCAGCCAGGACAGCTCAGTTTTGCCTTCCTCTCCCTTGCCTAGTCTTTTTACAATTTAAAAATCCTTTCTGGTCTACAATGGGGCCCCTTCATCATCTACATCTTCTGGCAGAGGTCCTTATATGAAGTAAGTGGAGGAGGCTAGAGATGTCTCTATGTCCTTGGATCTTGGGACCCAGACCCTTCTCCAGCCTCTTAAGAGCAGGCCCAAGTTGTGAGATTCCTGAAACAGCACATCTTTATCACTGTGGAATCCAAAATTGTCCAACCTGCAAGAAAAACCACTGAGGCAGAGCTCCAAGCCAATAGCAGTTTATTAAAAGGTCCATGGTTCCCTCTAATGAACCTCATCTTCCCCACATGATGCCTCATTCCATCCCTAGGGTCTTAGTTTTATAGTGCTTGATATTCAGATATTCAGAAGAGGCAAAATAAAATACAGGGTCTCATTGGTTGATGGACCTTGCTTTTGACCCTCCAGAAAGGCCAGATATGGTGCATCAGCATGGGTAGTCATAGGATGGACAAAGCAAGGGTCATCTATGCTGACTAAGTAGGCATAAGATGGGTCCCTCCTCATGCTGGGCAAGAAAGGATGGTCCAGAGATACAAAAATAAGTTTTGGAGCTTTCCATATCACATCAAGACATTCTACCCACTCTGGGCATGGTCATGTACTCTTCACCCAAAAGGGTAGAGATCTTCTAGTTAGCATTCTTGTGGTTAGGCAAGTGAACTTTATATAGCAACCAGTGAGCTTTGAACTTATAGCTTATAGTTTAAAGTTTGGATCCTAATATAAGAAAGGATCAAACCTTTTTATCTTATTATTCCTTATTATTTATTATTTATCTTATTATTCCTCTCTAAGACATGTAAAATATGTATTACTATATGAAATTCCTATGCTCATGCTAGGTGACTGACTATATATATACATATATATGCTCAGCCTAATTGCCATGGGCTACCCGAGTCTGCTTACTTTTCGCAGGTCTTTGGTGATCAGCCGGATAAATGTATTGAGAGAAGAGACTCTCCAGAGTCAAACAAGGTGGTAGGCTTTATTCAGGGTCTTAGTTATGTATCCATATGCAGGGTGAGTTCTTCCCCAGGAGAAAGGAACCCTTCTTCTCCCAAGGAGCAAGGATCATACAGCAAGAGGACGGGAGTGGAAGAGGGGAGGGACCCTCTTCCCTCCAAGGACCCTGCGCAAGGGGCCCCCTCAGGCTTTCCTGTCCCTCCTTAAGCTCTCCCAGCTGCATAGTTTGCACGTGAATACCATGCGTGTTCCCAGCCCCTAGCTAATTAACAACAGGTGTGCTCAGACCCCCAACCAGTCTCAAGGGTGGGATGCTCTCCCCAGCAAGTTTCCACTGAGAAGAGGTAGAAAAACAAGATAGCCAGTGTTTCACTCTTCAATTCCCAGCTGTTCCCTGGGGGGCCTCGTGAGAGCTCTGAGGTTTAGAAGCCCTCACCTTTACCTGACCCGAGACTGTTCACGTGAAAACCGAGCTTACACCCCAACACACACACACACACACACACACAGACACATATAATACTAATAATTTCTAGCAATCAGTACTCCTAACACATTAAACTGATTAATACTGATTAAAATAAAATAGGGGTCCAATAAATAATTTCTCTCACTACTGTCTCATTTGCCCAGTGATACCAACATTAGACCTATAACCCAAAAAAATCAAAGAAAGAAGAAAGGTCCTTTGAGTATCAAACATTTACAATAACTCTTTTGTAATAGAAAGGAACTAGAAACTAAGGGGGCTATCCATTGACTGGAAAATGGTTGAACAGATTATGATATATTAATATAACAAAAAACTGTTATGTCATGAGAAATGAAGACAGGAACACTTTAAGAAAAATGTGGAAAGACTTGTATGTACTGATGTAGAGGAAAATGAGTAGAACAAGGAAAACAATTTATTTTATGTCAATATTGCAAAAATGAATAGTTCTGAAGAGTTTAATAATTCTGATCAATGCAATGATCAACCATGATTCCAGAGGACCTGTGATGAAAAACCTCCTGACATAAAGTGATCAACTAATGTGGAGAACAGGACATACATTTTTAGACATGGCCAGTTTGGGAACTTGACTATGCTTATTTATTTCAAGGGCTTTGTTTTTGTTTTCCAGTGAAGGCGGATAGATGGGAGGGATAAAAAGAAAGAATTGAAAATTAAAGAAAAAGCCTTATCACAGTATGAAGTAAAACTTGGACGTAAGTGACATCAAATTGAAGAATACCAATGGTGTGTTCCATCACTCCATGCCTATTTTCCAAAGCAGTGACTTCTGTCTAAGGACCAGATCTTGCAAAAACGCCTGGAATCTCTTCTATTATACAATAGGGACAATGAGATCCATTTCTTTTCTCCTTCATTTTAAACTTTAAGGAGATCAGAGATCTCTAGACCAGGAGTACCAGTGTGGTACAGTGCAAGTATTCAGATCCTGTCATTGTTAATACCTCTGTGGTCTTGGGCAATCACTTAACCTCTCTGGTCCTCACTTTCCTTACCTATGCATGTGAGAAGTAGAGTACAATTCCTCTAAGATCGCTTTCAACTTTGTCTATTATCCTCTTATTCCTTCTAGTGATTTTTCTTTATCACCCACATCCCAAGAAGACATCAGGAACCCAAGTCCACATTTGGTTCTAGGTTACTATAGGCTTACCACAAGGCTGACTTGAAGTGAGGAGGATTAGGAATCTCACTGTGACCACAGGTGTGAGTTTACCTCACTGGGCCTCAGTTTCCTCATTTGTAAAAGAGGAGTGTTAGACTAGATGGCCATTAAAGTTCCTTCTAGATCTAACTCTGTGATCTTCTTATCTCTCCAGCAAAGATTTGAGCTCTTTTTTTGACCCAATCCATGTTACAGCACAGAGGTCTTGGTATTTATTTTGTGACAGGAAGAGGATTGCCTTTGATTCTCTTCCATCTTATTTGCATCCAGGGAAATAGTGAGCTATGGATGTGGCCAGTAATAGCTATTTGTGGGGAAAAGAACAATTTAGAAGGAATCAAAAAAAGTGTGGTCAGAAGTTGGCACTACTAAAGAGGAAAAGGTAGTTTTGGAAGAGAAGAAAGACATAGAGTTTGAAGGCATAGGATCATAGTTCATCAATTTAAAGTTGGAAGGCACCTTAGAGGCTATTTAATCTGCCCCTCTCATTTTACAGATGAGAAAACTGAGGCCCAGAGAGGTTATGTCATTTGCCCAGGGTCCCATAGCTGTTGTCAGATGGAATTTGAATCCACATCCTCTGATTTCCAAGTCAGTATTCTTTCCATTGTGCCATGCAGTTGAAGCTGCTGAACAGAAGTACTGAACAGCCAGTTATAAACTTGAAGCCAGACTTGGAACAAGTGGATAGGGCTGAGATACAAAACACAAGAGCTACCACCCAGAGATAATGACTAAAACTCTTTGTTTAGAAACAACAAATCATCAAGATTGGCCAAGGCTTGACAGTTTTCAGAGCCTTTCCCATAGGGCTCACAGTGACCCTTAATCCATTTTCTATATTGCTATCCAAAAGTTGACTGGGGATTGGGCTTCAATGGTCCCACAGGAGAAGCCGGTTTTGCTGCCTTACCTGTAAATTCAAGCCTATACCTCAGGTAGGGTGAGGAAGCTCTCATACAGTGGGTATTTTTATATTGTCGATACACATCTAGGTGGTGCAGCAAACAGAGTACTGGTCCTGGAGTCAGGAAGACTCAACTTCCTGAGTTCAAATCCGACCTCAGACACTAGCTGTGTGACCCTAGGTAAGTCATTTAACCCTGTTTGACTCAATTTCCTCATCTATAAAATGAGCTGGAGAAGGAATGGCAAGTCATTTCAATATCTTTGTGACTCAAATGGTTACAAAGAATTGGACTGCACAGCAATAATACACTGAGAACACTCAGAGTCCTGAGAGCCATCTTTTGTTTTGATGGACAGAATTCAAAAGAAATCAATGAAGAAACAAAATGATTAAAAATTTGCAGGAGAAAAAAATCATGTACTTCCAAGAAGACTTTGTGAGGGTGCAGGCTTCCAAGTTCAAGAGATAAGTATCAGAACAATATTTATGGAATGAGATGGAACAGTTGATAGCTAAACAAAGGAGAGTCAAGTTAAATAGTACATAATAGGAGATTTCTGGGTTATATGATTAGCAAGATGGAGGACCAGACATTCTCTCCAATCCCCCTGAGCTGTCAAACCTTTCCAAAACAGATAATTTGTTTATTTTTTATTTTTTAAAATAACTTTTTATTTTCTCCAATTACATGTAAAGACGATTTTAAACATTCATTTAAAAAATTTTGAGTTCCAAATTTTCTCCCTCCCCGTTTTCCATCCTTTCTAAAAAGGTAAGAGTTTTAAGTAGGGTATATGTATATGTATGTATGTAATTATATAAAACATATTTCCATATTAGTCATGTTGTGAAAGAAGAACCAGATCAAAAGGACAAAAAAAACATGAAAATGATAAAGTGAAAATAGCATGCTTTGATCTATATTCAGACTCCTTCAATTCTTTCTCTGGATGCGGATAACATTTTCATCACGAATCATTTGGAATTGTCTTGGATCATTGTATTACTGAGAAGAGCTTAGTTATTTAAGTTCCCAAAGATCTCATGCTTGCAAATGAATGAGGTGGGAGCAAAGATGGTATGCACTCTGTTTATTTTCAGCTAGCTCAGAGTATATATAGGCATTCTACTTCCCTTCATGGAAGAGGTTTGTAAACACTGTGCTGAGCTTACATGCTTGGCTGTTGTTGTTCTTGCTCAAGGTAATTGTGAAGGGTGGTCCATCACGTAAGTCATGCAAGGACATGTCGTCTCAAGAGATTTCTCCCGAGGGCATTATGACCCTGATAACCCAAGAGTTCCAGACCCCTTACAATTCCCCCTTTTTGTTTTCATGATGAGCTTTCCAGAGAAGTTGTGTGTTATGATCTAACCTCATAACCACACCTTTTAAGACCAAGCATGCAAACTTAACAACAAATGATAGGATACATAAAAGAACTAATAGGCACATGATAAAAGCAATTCCAGCATGAGCTATATAACTGAAAATAGATGGAATGGATAAATGTTTGAAGAAATCTATAATATTTTGTGCAGTTTTATCAGGAGTTAAATCTTGATCTGCTGCTTCATACATAGTTTGGGCAAGCTTATATAAATCCTCAATTTCCAGGGTCAAATTCTGATTATCAATAACCCCATTCAAATGGTTTTTGATCCTTTGCCAATCATAATCTGACTCATTATACAGGTTGTTAGACACACATAGGAAGATCCAGCGATAATCATATACCAATCGCTGTTGAAATTCCAACCTATCCACCTCATCACCAACTGCTACAATAGCAGCTTTTAATTCCTTTGTTGCTGTATAAAAGTCCAAATCAATTTTTCTTTGTTTCCGGAACCCTAAAGACACATTTTTGTGCCGACTCTTCCAAGAAGTTAGCTTGTACCCTTTCATTCTGTACTGTGGATACTGACATAGCCAATGATAATGAGGACATAATCAATGAGATCAGCAAAGATATTCCTAAGATTACACAACTATTACATCTTTAAACCCTTGGTGCCACCCCAATCTCTATCTTCTGCTCTAATGTGATCTGCTCTAGATCTATACTAACCCTTAGTTTCTACTGGCATAAGTACATATTTTGGTTACGTTATAATGAACACTATACCGGAGGCTTTATAATCTATACACTCTGAAATCTTGCAGCTGAAGCAGGTGATGTTATAAATGTCCTTCGTAGTCCCTTGTAAGGTAACGTTAACACTTTTTACAATAGTAATATTTTCCTTCCTTCCCCACATAAACATATATTGTCCTCCAAAACATACTTGAGCTGTATAAATGTGATTAGCTAACACCCAATTTGTCCTGTTCTTATCAATATAGGACATGGATCTTCCAATTGTTGCAAAAATCTTCCATGCCCCAGTGTTGTTTTTCCATTGATCATTTTCCAGTGTTGTGTTGAAAATCTCTGTGTCTCAGAGTCATTCCTGTCCCTCATTGTAATATTGTCCCAGGACTGTAATACATAACCTGAAATATTCAATGTCTGTCCCTCATTAGTATCACAGTCAATGAAGTTTGGCCAATGATGTCCATGTATGATGGGTACAGTAATGGGGTGGACATTCAAAAAATTGAGAGTATAAATATATCTGAATCTAGGATACACATGATTGGTCAGTGAACAGTAAATGTCATTATGACCCAGTACGTAGTCACTTCAGTATATGTTGAGTTCTTTAGGTGCAGCTGACTACTACAAGAGGAAGGGAGATAATGGGTGTTGCTAGGACAAGCTGTGTCCTGGAGGGAGAAGCTGCCTGAGATAGTATTTTGAGGCTAGAGAGAAATATGATTTTTAAATGTGATTTTAGCATTAGGGCCCAAGTATGTGCACCCAAACACTCCATCATTCCCTTCTTTTTAAATAGATGAAACCCAAATCTTTTGGGGTAAAGGACGAAGGTCTCAGTTTCTGCAATTACTTCCTGCTGAGAGTGGACATAGAGCTGTCCCTGGCTCACAGGGTCCCGACATTGGAGAGGTCTGTAGCTAGTGTGACGCCAGGTCCAGAGGGTGATGGGTCATAGACAGTAGGTCATGTAAAGCCAGAATGCTCATCTTTCAAGTGGAAGACACTGAACCTGGAGGAGACAAATCTGGCAAGGAGATTAAGCAAACAAAGGCCAAAAAATGACCAGAAGGAGTTAAACATGGTAGTTACATCATTTTTCTGTCTTCTGAAAATACTTTCCCACACTTTCTTGACATACTTACTCTGACACTGGTACAAAAGTACCCAGAGCAACTATCTGGGGATTGGAGGGGCTTCGATGACTCCCACTTGTCCCCAACCTTCTTTTCTCCTTTCCATATTTTCAATCCAACCTTTATTTATCTTTCCAAATCTCTTGAACCCATTATTCAGACTGCTTCACTTTCCTTTATATTTCTACTATAACAAAGATAGCTCACAAGTTATTAATTTTCACTAGCATAGCTGTATTGTCTTAAACAAAAGAGATTTCTAACTTGAATCTCACAACTAAATAGAGTTTCATCGATGTTTCACAGGCTTGTTTATCTTTTTCAGGATAACATTCATTCTGGAAGAAAAACTTTTAGAAATTAAGTTATAAACAAGTTCAAACACTAATTTTAACTTTTGCTTAGGTCGTGGAATGACCACAAATTCAGTTTAAAACAGTAAGATCTTTTCTGCTTTATATGTCATTACATATTAATTTAGCAATACATTATCTTGAAAATGAAAATTTAGTAGGCTTTACCTCCCTTTTCTTTGAAAAGCATTTCATTTAAAAATATTTCTTTTTCTTTTAAAAGAGTTGAAAATTTATCCTGATGTTAAGAGAGTCACTAAACTTTTATAAAGAAAATTAGTTGAAACCTTTTAAAATGATAGTTCTCTTTTCACTTTGAAGCAAAAATAAATCTTTTAAAATTAAAATTCATAAAAACTTAGTTGGTATAAAAATGTCCTTAAGTAACATGAATTCCCAAAGTATTAGAACAAAGCAAGTTCTTAATTATTACAGAGTTCCTAGATATTACAAAGTGCTTTAGTCAAAAATGTGCAATGTAATCTCACATTCGTAACAGTAAGAGACTGATTACAGAAAAACACTAATGCTTTTAAAATCCTTTTAAACAATGAGGGCATCTTAAGGTGAGTCTTAAGTAGTTTACACAAATTTATGAACATGTTCTAATTTCAGATAAAAATAATATTAGTTTTCCCAGTAAGATTACACAAAAGGGCTCACATATTTTGCTGGTTACTTGCTATTGATCAAAGACATTTTCTATAGAAGAAAAAAGTAAGGATATGTGATATAGCAAATATGACAGGATAAAATATCTATGACTCTGTTTGAATTCAGATAGGAGTAAAATTTTCCAGTCATGCAGTATCTGTATTATAGCCAGACTCAGGAATAGTCAGGTGGGAAACATTTCTTTTTAAAAGAACACAATGGGGAAACTGACCAGGAGGATCCCATTCTAGATCGAGTCAAGAACTGTCCCCTTGGTATTTCCTTTCCAGGTACAAACTTCACCTGTTAACAGTGCAGGATCACATTCCCTTTGAATAACTTGTGGTAGTTCTCTCAGATTCTGATTTAATGCAAGCAATTATACCCAAATTCAAACTTAAACAAAAATATTTATGATCCCAAATGTTTTTACCTTAAACAGCAAATTTCACTAATCACAACTTAAAGCCAAATACAGTTATTTGTATTCCCATGGAGTTGCAATAAGTAATAGAGATTAACAGGACTCACATACATCAAAGATCCTTCTTTCTCAAATTTAAAACTTGTCCTGATATAAAAGGCAATTGTTAAAAATCCTTTCTATCTAATACAACTTTTAAGCAAGTCCCATTCATTTTTTATGAATTATATAAGCCAAACAATTTTCTTTCTTAGGACTGATGACTTTGTCCACATGAAAGGGGCCTTGGCAGTTTTACAAAATAAAAGGAATTGGCACGGATCCCATGCCTGCCAACCCCTAAACATACAGGAGGACTGTTCTGAATGGGCAGAACCAGTCTAAATAAAATTTTTACTTGATTTCTTTCTTTCCATACACAATGAGCCATTGACAATGTTAGGTTTTAGCATTAAAGCAGTAACTCCAAAAATTTAGTTAACAATCTTACTTACAACTTTTATAAATGATAGCCAGACTGTTTTAGCTGTAACTTCTTTAACACACAAAGGTGAAAATACCTGGTTTTCTAAATGGCAATTACAAAACATTATAAGATAAAGTTAGTAGGACTGATAAAATTTTAAATAACATAACTGGCTTTACACAATTTTTCCAACATCTTTTAGCTTCAACAAAATTCAGATTACAAATTGCTTTCTCTAATACCATTTCTGGATTACAGAGTAAAATAAAAATCTTAATGGTTCTAACTTTTACACAAGAAAATTTCATGTCTGTGTCCATTCCTTAAAAACGTTTTTGAAAGAAAAATCTGTGAAACTGCAAATGGAAGTGAGGGAAATTCTGGAACAAAGTCCAGTGGTGTCTAGTCCCCTCCTTTCCACTTGTGAGTTCAAAGCTTTATCTCTGAGGTGTTTTTTTTCATTTTCAGATTTATGCATTTTCCCAGTTTGACTTAGTGTAAAATAATACAACAAATTCTGACCTGTCTTAAACATCCAATTAGGAGTGACATGTTTCGCTTAAAATATGACCAGAATAACTACCTTTTAGTTGTATCCCGTTATACAAAAACTTTTCTCTTTTAGGAGAGGCATGAGATAATTAAAATGCTAGTCAATCTGCCTTTCTGATGTGAGGGGAAAAATTTCCCCGATTTCTTCTTGTCTTTCTCTCCACCGTCACAACCTGGCCAGGGTTAGATGGTAGAAAGAGAGAGAGAATTTTATCAACAACTTTCCAATAATTTCCAAAACTTTTATGCTTTCCTAAAACTTCTTACCTATGTTGTTCTCCTAGTGGGCTTTGACTAAAGCCCCTTTAAAACTTCACATATTATTTCCTTGTATTTCTTATGTAAAACTGCATTTAGCAATCATATAAGCTAAATAATGTAAGATTAGTTTCTCTCTTTCTCTCCCATTCTCCTCCCTGATGCTGCAACCATCAGAGAAAAGGGATGAGGGGGAGGTAAAGAGATAACATTCCAAATTCCAGCTACAATGGAGCCAGCCATAATAACTCCCAAACACACACACACAGAACATGTAAAGACAGAACACATATACAGACAATAAAAAAAAGAATCCAAAAACTGAAAAAAAAAATTGTCAGAAATTCTCTGCACAAATTGTAACTTTGGCTTACTTTCTATCACGGTGTTCCAAACATCTTTCATACAATTCAGATTTCCAACTAAGTAATCTCGTCCTCCAAGAGTGGTTTAGCTATATTGCACCAACCAGTGGGGTATAGGGCTGTCTGAGAAATGCTGCCTAGAAGAGACTGAGTGTAAAGACTATCTGGTCCATAAATGATTAATTTCTTTGAGAATATAAAATCCAGAGGGGTATGTTCTCTTATAACCTCTCCTGGGTTATAGGGATGTGGGGTTTCTATTAATACCAAAGTTAACCTCATTTCCAAAAGTATTCCTTCTCCTCTTTCTGTGGCTTACCAAAGGACTTTTTGTACAATCCCTTCAGGCTCTTGGATTTTTTCACAAACTTGTGATCTAGATTTGTATAAAGGAGAAGGAGTGGGAGGAGCAGACTCTATTTTAAATTTTTGTGTCACACACCCTATCAGGTCTTCCTTCTCTTTTGTACTAGAAGCTGCATCTACCTTTATTGTTTTTGTGGCTAAGAGTACTTGTTCGGGTTTCTGAAGACATATTTTAAGTACATTCCTAAACTGAAAATATTGTAACAGGAGAAGCACTTGGTCTGACCTTTCTATAATACATACTCATTTGATTGCCTACTCTTTCCCACTTTTCAAGATTTATAGTCCCTTCCTCTGGTTCCTTCATGCCTTTCACCACATGAATTACTTCATCTGTCTCTTTAAAATGCCTGGGCTCTAGCCTATTGCTAAAGTGAAACTAATTTCCCCTAGCTCAAAGCAAAAGTGACCACGCTGAAGAAGCAGCCTCTTCGGCTCAGGAGGTCTCCTCTGGTCTTTCTCTATGAAGTTCTGAAAGTTGCTCCCCTATCACCTTCCATGACTCTGTGTCACAAGAAGGATTATCAACTAGCCAACGGGAGGCTTTATACTGTTTCCAAAAATTCTGAAATCTGCAACGGGCGGTACTGAGCAGCCCTGCTTTTTAATATCTTATGTATGATTCTAGCATAGGTTTCTTTTTGTGAAGTGGCTAGGTGTTGCCCCATGATAAGCTGTGTTAAAACGACGTTTACACAATTTACCCCAGGGATTTTGTTCCAAAAACCCGGTTTGCCCCAGGTGCTTCCCACTGCCTTTGGTCGTCCTGAAAAATGAAACTATGGGTGTTGGCCGTTTCTGCGGTTGCTCAATCCGGGTGTGCACTTCCCTGAGCTGTCCACTCCTCTTACTCTCTAACCGAGTATATTTTAGAGGAGCCCCACGTTAGACGCCAAAATGTTAAGTTCCCAAAGATCTCATGCCTGCATGAGATCTTTCTTCCAGGTGCGAATGAATGAGGCGGGAGCAAGGATGGTATGCACTCTGTTTATTCTCAGCTAGCTCAGAGTATATATAGGCATTCTACTTCCATACATACAAGAAGTTTGTAAACACTGGGTGCTGAGCTTACATGCTTGGCTGTTGTTGTTCTTGCTCAAGATAACTGTGAAGGTTGGTTCTTGCATAAGGGTGGTCCATCACGTAAGTCATGCAAGGACATGTCGTCTCAAGAGATTTCTCCCGAGGGCATCATGAGTCTGATAACCTGAGAGTTCCAGACCCCTTACAGTTATTCATAGTTGGTCGTTGTACTATGCAAAACAGAAATTTTAGAATGAAACCCAGAACTGAAGAAATTATTTGTTTCTTGAACATCTCAAACAACAGAAATGGAGGAAGAGTGAACCAATGCAGACAGCAACAGAGTGACAACAGGAAGGTCAATAAAAGACTTCCTACTAAATGTATACAAGAAGACAAGATGAATGCAGAAATAGAGGTAACAGTGAGGAGGTAGACAGATGACATTATGAATAGAACCTAGCAACATCCTGCCTACTAATGAATGCTTCTTTTGTGAGACTACATCATAACATGAGAGGGTACGTGAAAAAATGGGGGTAGAGAAACAAGTTGATAAAGAGAAGTGAGTGATGCTCAAGGGTTAAATCAAGGGCTGGCATTGAGGAGCACGTTATTCTGTGATCTCAGAAAGCCTAAAGGGGGTGGGTGAGGAGAAAGGCAGAAAGATTGAAAAGGAGGAAAGGATGGCGGTCTTACTTTGGAGGTGGGAGATGGTTTCACTGATATATACTCCTATGAGTGAAGGGATATGGGACCTGGGAGATTTGGTGTGTGAAAAGTCTACTTGACCTGGGGCAGGAGGCGGGCACTGGAATCCCTGGGGGGAACTGACTGGCATCTGAAGGAATGGGAGAGCACGGACATAGGGAGGAGATTACTAGATAAATATAGGAGAGAAAAGGCCAACAAGAGGGTATATGTCAGTGAGGGGAAGGAGTACTCTATCATGGGGTAGTGTTTTCCTTGAAACCTGTATTAATTGGCATTGCTCTGAGAGTGAGGCATAATGGAAAAGGAAATCCATGGAGTAAGTTCTACAAGGTAGTGGCAGAAAGCACCCACAGGGAACAATCTAGAATGATTGCCTGAGAAGCTTTGATTATATGACTAATATGTAAAAAGAAAGAGACCAGAAGATTATAGGGGTAATGAATCAGAAAACAAGGGTGTAGAATAAACAAAAAGAGAAGATGGATAATGAAGACAGTGAGAGAAATCCTTTTTGGAAAAAATGAAATTAAAAAAACCCTAATTAACTGGTGTTGGAGAGGAAGGAGGAATCTCCTTGACTGAAAGAAAAAAAGAGAGGGAGGAAATACATAAAGCAGAAGAGAAGAATAAGTCAACAAAACCTTAAAGGGAAAAGGGTAACAAATGAGAAAAGGGGATCAGAAGTGAGGGGAAGAGTCAATGGGAACAGGGCCACCTTAAAAAAGATTCAAGTAACAAAATGCTGTATTTATGGCAGAAAAGGAGAAAACTCATAATGTGCATTTTTTTAAGAGATAGATGGAGGAAATTATAAACCTAACTCATTGAACTTGAAATGTGAATGGATTAAGTGATCCAATAAAACTAGGAAGCATGACAGATTAGATAAGGAAACAAAGCTCTATAATCTGTTGCTTACAAGAAATACATTAAAAAACCCCCAAGTATACACAAAATAAAACTGAGGGGATGGAAAACATGACTACGCATCAAGTGAATAAAAAAAAAAGTTATCATACTATCAGAGAAAGCAGAAAGAAACATTCAAAAATAAAAAAAGGAAAAACACGGAAACTATGTTATGCTGAAAGGCATCAGGCATAATAAACCAATATCAAAAATAAACTTACATGCTCCGTATGTGTTAGCATTCAAATTCATAATGGAAACATTATCTGAGCTTCAAGAACACATACAATAGTGTAACACAAGGATGTGTTGCAGTAACACAATGATGACAGAAGACAAACATTTTTATCAGTTTTTGATAAGTCTAAATGGAAAGATAAACAAAAGGGAACATATTGGAGTTAAAAGACTCATTATTTTCTAAATGGGACAGCAAAAGATATGTATATTTCTTTGTGCCACGTGAAACTTTGACAAAAGTTGATCATGTACTAGGGCTTAGAGATATTGCAAACCAATGTAAAAAGTCAGAAAGAGTAAGCATATTCTAGTATACAGCATAATGCATTAAGATTAGAAATTGATTCTGGAACCACAAGCAAAGGATACATACTAAAATAGAGACAACAATGAAATCTTCAATAATCAATGAGCCAGCAACCAAATCATAGGAACAATTAATAACTGTATAAAAGAAAGTTAAAATGATGAAAACAATATACCAAAATACCTGGGATGCAACTAAAGCAGTTCTCAGGGGAAAAATGATATACTTACAGTTATATATGAACAAAAAAGAAAAAATGAAGTTAATGATCTGAATATGCACTTAAAATTAGAAAATCAAAAAATAAACCTAAAATCTCCAAAAGAGGAGATATTAAATATTAGAGAATTGGAGGGAATTAGACAGGAAATTTGTATTTTGGAAGCAAAAACTGTAGAAATAAGATGTAAAATAAAAGCTGTTTTATTGAAATTGATGGACCCTTAGCTAATCTGATTAAAAAGAAGAGAGCAGAAAATCAATCAATAAAATAACAAATGAACAAGGTAAGATCACAACAAAACCAGAAGAAATAAAAAATAATCAGAACGTATTGTCCACAGTTATATGCTAATAAAATTGAGAACACAAAAGAAATATAGGAATACCTTCAAAAATATAAAAGACCCAAACTATCAGAAGGCCACATAGAGATCTTAAATAATCTAATCATGGAATAGGAAATAGATCTACTTTTTGTTGAGTGTTGATAAGGAAAAAATGGCCTGAACCTGATGGATTCAGAGGAATTTTGTTAAACTTTTAAAGCAACTAACTAGTTTCAAAAACTGAGAAAGATAGAACCCTACTAGAATTCTTTGATGGGACAAATATAGTCCTAATACCTAAATCCGGGAAAGATAAAATTCAGAAACAGTACAAAACGTGAGACATATGGTTAGTGTGACTAGTTCTGTAACAGATAGTAAAATAAAGTGTATATTCCTAACATAGGCAAGAGGGCTCTGGATTTTGAGAGACAAGATAGAGTTTTCAGACCTGATTCTGCAACCTGTTTTCTTTTTGATCTTGGGTAACCCATATCCCAAGATTCAATTTTTTAATCTGGAAAAAAGGGTAATTTTACTTCAAGTATCTGTTTTGCTGTCCTGTACAAAGTGCATCATAAGGTCAAGTGACTTGCCTAAGGTCAAAGGTGAATGGGTACCTTATTCTATAGACTAAGAAGGAAAAGCTGAGAATCCATTGACCTAGGGCTGGAAAAGATGATAGAGGCCATCTATTTCAATGTCATTATTTTATAGATAAAGAAACTGAGACCCAGAGAAGTTAAGCAGTTTGCCCAAGGTAAGTATCAAAGATAGGATGTGATCTAGGTCCTCTAACCCCAGAGATAGTGCTTTGTCCAGTGGACCACAAAAATTAATGGCTAAAATTTACACAGGTAGTACCAGGACATACCATTCACTTCAGTCCTAGTCTGGTGCTTTTGGTCCTTTTCTGTCCAGCCTGGGAACTCTATAAAAAGGAGATTTGAAGACATTTCTTTTAATCTGGTCATCAAAATGTGATAGTTCCCTGTGGGATGAAGAGGGGAGTAAGACAAACTAGAGCCATCCCTTCCATATCACAACTTTCCCTATCACAGTTTCAATATATTGTGGGTCAGCATAAAAAAATTAAATGAGAATTTTGGGGGACTTTTGCAGAAGCTGCAGGCAACATATGAAGGCCAGCAGATGACACAGAAAAAGTTTAGAAACTCAGAAATGCATAAAATATATACATATATAATATTATATAATGCATATTTTATCTTTTAATGACATAATAATTCAGATTTCTTCTCTGGTACAAAGGGAGGGCCAAAAAATTTTATGTGAATTTTCCAGATTGTGGGGGTA
The DNA here is from genome assembly GCF_028372415.1 of Notamacropus eugenii. Classification (NCBI taxonomy): domain Eukaryota; kingdom Metazoa; phylum Chordata; class Mammalia; order Diprotodontia; family Macropodidae; genus Notamacropus; species Notamacropus eugenii. Next base: position 5,773,082 of record NC_092873.1, read on the forward strand.
CCACACCCCTTGCTACCATGATGTGGAAGGGATAACTATATCAAAGCAGACAGAGAAATAACTTAACTTGATTAAATTCTTTTAACAGGAAGAGTAGCAAAGTCCTTCATGAAAGTGGCTGAAATAGGTCTGTGGAGCACTTAGAGCTTGGTCAGACATGGAAAAACTCTGAGGTCATCCATTGCACTCCAGACCATTGCCAGTCATCATGATTTTCATCTTACCACTGGACTTCAATGGTTGTAGAAGACAAAGTGATGCTGATAACTTTGTACTGGTTTGTTTTACTTAAATCCAACTCACAGGCAAGTCAAGATATCACCCTGTGAAGTCATTGGTTCTTTTTTAAGAGAAGAACAAACAGCATCTACTTCCTGGCCATATTTTGCTTTCCAGTTCTAATTCCCCTGTTAGGCTTCTTGAGTAAAACCACTTCCTGGGCTCCTGTATTACAGAAACTATTTGTACTGAGTGTTTCTATATCTTCAGTGCTGGATATAGAGCCTAGCACAAAGCAAGCACTTAGTAAAATTTTTCCTCCATTTATTCATTCATTTCTGTCTCTCAGGTTGGTCGTCTACCCACTACATAGTCTTCTCTCTCAGTCACTTTGTATTTTGCCTAAGGATGATGTCTTTTCCTTATGAAGGTCCTTTTATTTAAGCTAATTCTTTGTGTTAGAGACCTGATTGTCAGATTTATTTATATAAAGCTTCGGGCAAGTCCAATATCCATGAAAACCCCTGGTAGGAAGTGAATGGTGCCAAGGACAAGAATGACAATGTGAGGTTTGTGGAGAATAATCCTGGGAGTGATTCCAAATAGGGGCACCAAATCCAGGATGCTGTCCTTTGTCAAAAGTGAGAAGCTGTTTCATTGCCTTTTTAAAAGAACAATCTGTCTGTGCTGATATCTCACACTATTTACCACACCATCCTATCACCATAAGCCTAAAAGTATCCCTTTTATCACCAATATGGCATAGGCAAGAGGGCTCTGGATTTCAAAGACAAGACAAGAGTTTTCAGACCTGATTCTGCAACCTGTTTTCTCTTTGACCTTGGGTAACCCATATCCCAAGATTCAGTTTTCTTACCTAGAAAAAAGGTAATTGGGAGCTGAATCAGAGAAGGGGCACTGATGGAATTCCTGTCAATTGGAGGAAGGTAGATGACTAAGAAAATTCATTTTTTTATCCCTGCCTGGAACAACACATTCCTGTAGCCTGAATGTGAAGGCTTTTCTGGTTCCTCTGTACCATCTTGTCTAGTGGTTTTGTGGTTGTTCAGTTGTTTCAGTCGTATCTGAAGCTTTGTGATCCCATTTGGAATTTTCTTGGCAAAAATACTGGAGTGGTTTGCTATTTCTTTTTCCAGCTCAATTTATAGATAAGGAACTGAGGCAAACCAGGTTGAGACTTGCCCAGGATCACAGAGCTAGTAATTATTTAAAGTCGAATTTTAACTCAGGAAGATGGATCTTCCTGACTTCAGGCTTGGCACCCTATCCACTGTGCCACCTAGCTGTCCTAGCTCTCTAGTGTCTACTGGATTCATTAAACCTTGATTGGACATTTACCCAGTGTATATTAGATTGGAAGATAAGGTGGCCTTAGAGTCACGAAGAGCAGGGTTGAAAGACCAACTCTACTTCCTATTGAATGCTTCACCATGAACAAGTTTCTTAACTTCTGTGCCCCAGGCAACTCTAAGACCATAGGCTAAACGTGGAGCTTCTGTTGATCTACATTGGGGAAAAGGGGGTTGATGCACTACGGACTTTTCAACACCAAAGAAATCAGCTGTGCATATCCCCACACTAGTATCGTATTGTATATGTATGTACTGTAGTTTGTGAAGTTCTAGGGACATAAAAACTAAGGATCATCCCTGCCCTCAGGAAACTTAATATTTTTATGGAGGTATATGTTACCTTTATTCATAGGGTATGGGAAAGAATAGTTACCATAGGCCACCAAAAGCCCAGTGGAAGAGTTGGCAGCTGAGTTAGCCTTCAAGGTGAGGATAGGCCAGTACATTGCAGTCCCAAAGGGTGCCTGTTTGAAAGCACAGAGGTGGCAGATGAATTCTGAGTTTTCTAGGGTGTCATTTAGACCAGAAGATAGAATGTATGAAACACACTAATGGATGAGAAATTCGGAAGGGCAGGAGGGAACTGTGGGGTGAATGCCTTAAGTTCAAAGGTGAGGAGTCTGCATTTTGCGCTAAAGGCAATAACTCAAGCAGCCATATACAAAAGAGAAGGGAGTTAGCAGAAGCCCAGAATCTAAACCAACTCAGGCAGACCTTTCAGCCAGAGTCTAACTTGCCTCCTGTAAATGTTTATTTGCTAACCCACTCTTTCCTTTTCTACAGGAATAGCTTTCTTGGTCCTTACATTGCCAACAATCTCGATTCTCTGTCCTGTGCTTAAAGGGACCAGGTATTTATTTGTTAAATCTCTTCCCCATGATGCTGCGTCATGGTTACTTTGGGTTAATGATTCCATTTGCCAAAAAACCTCCAGGAAGTGTTGGTAATACCTGCTGAAGTTGGAATGCTTTTCAATACTGTTTTAAAAATCACTTGTCTTTTAAAGAAACAGAAGCCACCTTGTCCTTTTCATGAGCAATTTCTAGGGATGATGTTGTCTTTGTTAAAAATGATACTAAATAATGCAATTGTGATGGAATACTATTTACTATAAGAAATGAGGAGCAGGATGCTCACAGAAAAATCTAGAAAGACTTATATGGGTTGATGCAAAATAAAATGTAATGGGTACAAAGGAACAGCAATATTGCAGGCACTTCAGCTGTGAATGACTTAACTATTCTCAACAATATGCAACTCTGAAGGACTTGGGACGACAAATGCTATCCATCTCCAGAGAAAGAAGTGATGGTATCTGAATACAGATTGAAGCAACTTTTTTTCACTTTATTTTTCTTGGTTTTTTAAAAATCTATGTTTTCTTTCACAATATTACTATTGTAGATATGTTTTGCTTGACCATACATACATATGTATGGTCAATAATCCATAACCTTTATGGAGCTTCTTGCCTTCTCAATGAGGGGGGAGGGTGAGGAGAAAGGAAGAGAGAGAATTTGGAACTCAAAGTTTTAAAAGCAAATGTTAAAAATTGTTGTCTACATGGGACTGGGGAAAAATTAAATTCTAAATAAACACAAAAAGAAGACTAAAAGGAAATAAAAAGAAAATAAAAAAAATTCATACATTAAAAATGATACCAAATAGCTATGTTTTCTTTTCTTCAACCTGGGATTCAGACTCACTGCTCGGGGCTCACAGGGGATGGGTTTGACTATTGAGGCCTTAGGCCAACTCAGATCAAATACATGTTTACCCAATATTTGTCTGAGAAATATCAGAATATGACTTTTGCTTAAAAAAAAAAAAAAAAAGGAAAGACCTTATGTTCCTCTGCAAGTACTGAAGCTAGCAACATATTGAACACAGGACATTCTCTAGTTTAAATTGACCAAACACAAATGACTCAGAGAGAAACAAGACTGTATCTGGTGCTTGTTCCTTGATGTATGTGGAGGGGAAATGGTTTTTCTTACCAGTTTATTACTAGTCCCCTTCTCTCAGATTGCTGATGTCCTACAGGGCCTTCCACAACTGGGGTTCACCTGCCATTTCTACTTCTTTTCTTCTACTTCCTCTTTGTTCCCCCAACCAAACCAATCTTCACTCCACTCCCTATCACCCATACCATGAGCTTTCCTTCTTGCCTCTGGGCTTTCCTTACTGTACTTTCGTTATTGTTCAGTAGTTTCACTCATGTCCAACTCTTTGTGACCTAGTTTTGGGGTTTTCTTGGCAAAGATACTGGAGTGATTTGCCATTTCCTTCTCTAGTTCATTTTACAAATGAGGAAACCGAGGAAAACAGGATTAAGTGACTTGTCCAGAATCACAACTAGAAAGTATCTAAGGTCAGATTTGAACTCAAGTCTTCCTGACTCCAGGCCTGGTGCTCTATACACTGTCACACCTAGCTGCCCCTCACTACACTTCCTCTGGCCAATAGATTGCCCCACAAGACAGTTTTTATCTCTTCCTTTCACAGACTGTTCTAGATACATAGACTTGCTTGCCATCTCCTGCACTCAGTATGTTTTAAGATCTCTGCAAATGCCTCACCTAAAAAATGTTGATAGAATCAAGGTATAAAAAGAATAGAACATTGGAGTTTAACTGACTGAGTAATGAGTGGCCTTGCTTGGGGGTAATAAGTGGAACAAAGAGCTCTATCTGTTAGAAGAAGGAGGTAGAAGTGAGAAAAGGAAATAAAAGGGGCTGGAGCCAGGGAAGATGAGTTAAATTTAGCCTTATTAGCATGTGACCCTAGGCAAGTCACTTAACCTTTTTCTGCCTCAGTTTTCTCAACTGTAAAATGGTGTAATAATAACATCTACCTCCCAGGGTTGTTGTGACTATCCTTCCTTCCTTCCTTCCTTCCTTCCTTCCTTCCTTCCTTCCTTCCTTCCTTCCTTCCTTCCTTCCTTCCTTCCTCCCTCCCTCCCTCCCTCCCTCCCTCCCTCCCTTCCTTCCTTCCTTCCTGCCTTCCTGCCTTCCTGCCTTCCTGCCTTCCTGCCTTCCTTTCTGCCTTCCTGCCTGCCTTCCTGCCTTCCTTTCCTCCTGCCTTCTTTCCTTCTTTTCTTCCCAAATGGAAGTAAGAGAAATGCTCAAATTTTTCAGTTATGTATAGGGAGAGTGGATAGCTTGCAATCAGAGAAAGAAAGCTCCTGGTGTTGTCCCTAGAGTTTGGCAGTGACCCTGACAATGATTTTTCTGGGTATTGGTTAACAATGCAAAGTAATACGTAAAGATTTAAAAGGTGTTCCACCCATCCCCACCACTTCTCAGTATGTCTGTGTGTCTTTTCAAGAATTCTGGGGTGTGATTCAATTCCACCTTTGGGCTCAAAGACTGTGATAATCCCAGATCATTCTCAAAGTTGAGAAAATTTGCTCTTCCTTTGAAGTTCCCTCCAAGTTCCAGGAAGCCATGAGTTCCTAATTCACCATTATTATTTATATTAAAATCATACAAGATTCCTTAGGAGGTAAAAGAACAATGTTAACATCAATGACCCATTGGTTAGAAATCTGAAAAAAACCCCATAAAACAAGAATATCTATGATTTCTAAAGATTTGTTTTTGTCTCTGTCATGGAGGATTTTGTCTTTTCTCTTGGAAGTTTCTTCCTCCAGATGCTGGGGTGGGGAAGAAATCAATTGCTTTCTGGCCTCTGGCTAATTTTTGGTTTCCAGGGGTGGTGGAATATTATATGAGAATCTTTGTTTTTTTGGGGGAATGGTTGTCCCATAGTCTACCCTACTCTTATTGGACCCTTCCATCTGATAGTCCCCTAGGCTTTTCTCTGAGTGGTTCCCGATTCTTAAGATTCTACCAGAGTCTTGGTTTTTTCATCTTCCACAGTGTGGCTATCTTGTACCTCCAAATACCTTGTGGTCATGATGGACAGAGATTTTTTTGGAATGGCATTTTTCTACAACCTCACCACATGATTCTGGGAAATGGCTGTCAAGTAACTTCAGTTACTCCATACCGATTATTCCTGGTCTAAGGACTTGAGCAATGTGGGATGGGTATTGAGGTAAGACTCTTTAATCTTCAGTCATCTTAGTCCCCCTTCCTTTTATGGGCCTGGTCCTCAGTTGTCATTTATGGGTGAATGAACTTGGAAGTTCCCGCTGGTCAGTAAAGAATGGAGTGGTTGTATCAAGCTGGTCATTTGTTAAAGAACAGATGCCTCCTTATCTCCACAAGTAATGTGATTCAAGCCTATGGTAGGCAAACTCCCTTTGCTTCCTTTTATTTAGGAGGTTTCTCTGTTTACAAGGCTGGGCTTTTGTGGTACGTTATTGATAACTTGGGCTCTCAGTTTTGGATGAATTCTGTGGTGGCTTCATTTAGTGGTGGTCATACCACTTGGACCAACTAGTTTACACCTCTATGAAATGTTTCATTCTCCCCAGGGTGTAGCTTGTCTATTCCCACTCTGTAGTATCAAACTTAGGTCAGGTGAGGATGACTGGTTACCTTTTATCTATTGCCTTCAATGCTTTGAGGAGCTATGGGGGGGAAAGGAAAACTGAGCTGGGTTACGTCAGTGGGAACGGGAGGACTCTATAAGCTGGGACCTGGTCCATATTGTCTTCTGGGAAACTGATGCAATCCCTTGGGCCTGATGAGGTCCCTATCCCACTGAAATATAGTGTTCACACGATTCCATTCCTGGAACATAGTAAAGTCATTCTTATGAGATTTGGACTATTTTGATATAATATTTTTCTTTTTTTCCCTCAGATAGCACCCAATGTGATTTATGTCAACAGTATTGTGTATGTATACAGAGAAGATTTACCTCAAGATGCTTTGACCATATCTGTGACTTGTAGGATTACTGGGTGAGCCCACCATATCTGACTGTGGCTTATTCAAGACCTTCCTCAATAGGCTATGTACTTCAGAAATCTACCTCGGGAAACCTCTCCTGGTTCAGCTCTGGGATTCCTTCTGACTTGGAAGAAGTTAGTGTTAATCCTTTAAGGAAATTAGCACTGGAGTTAGCATGGGATTAGCACTGCCCATCCTCATGCTTCCAAGGGCCTGCTACAATGAGGATCCCTGATCCTTAAATTCAAGAAACAACCCAATCTCCATTTGTCTGCAGGAGCACCGACAACTAGTGTATTTTGCTTCCCCCTGCCTTTAGTTCTGAGAAAGATGAACAGTGGAGAATTGGAGAGATAGAAGCATAATTTACCCAGAGCTGGGCCTGGAATGTGCCTTTGGAGAAGGTTCAGGATCACCTTTACCTTTCAGTCAGTGCTTCAGTCTAGTGAGTCTTGTTTGAATATTCCCATGGATACATACGGTGCCATATGTGTTGCCTTTGTCCCGATTCTTATGATCAGGTAAAGCTGCAGACCGATTCCCAATAATTCTAGCATGGTGAGGAGAGTGATGGATCAACTCTGAATGTTCCCCTCCCCCAAAGAAAAATCATAAATCAAAAAACTTAGTGAAGGTAAAATAGAAAACAAAAACTATCATCTGGCTACAAATTCAGTCTCATTGATGAGGATACAAGCTTAAGCCTGTCCTGTAGGTGATGACCATTCTTTTTCTTTTGTTTTTAGATTTTTTACTTTTCATTTCTAGAAAAATTTTAACAGAGAACCAATTGTTTGGTTAATTCCATTTGGGGTTTTCTTGGCAGAGAGACTGGAGTGGTTTGTGCCATTTCCTTCTCCAGCTCATTTTACAGATGAAGAAACTGAGGCAAACAGGGTTAAGTGACTTGCCCAGGGTCACATAACTAGTAAGTATCTGAGGCTAGATTTGAACTCAGGTCTTCATGACTATAGACACAGCACTCTATCCACTTTGCCAACTAGCTGCCCAACAGAGAACCAATACGAGTTTTTTGAAGGTGTTTCAATTTCACCTAAGTTCTGAGAAAAATAACAAGGATGCAGATAATGAACTTCATTGTTAGCCCAGGTATACAATCAATTTTCTTAGAATCTGAAATTAGTACGTTTTGAATGTTCTGTTAAAACCGAGGTCAAATAGTCTGTCCTAGTTTATGTAAATTGTGGTATCCCTGAGTTGTATTATACCTAGTTTACTCATATGATTACTTCCAATGGTCTTCCAGCTAACTTGCTTAGAGCCACTTCAAATAAGTGGATGCCTTTGAGCTTCACACAGTTACAAGTTAGCAAAGTGTAAAATGTATTATATTTTTAAAATAAAAATTTCACCAAAATATGTAAAACATGGTTAATTCTCAAGTTCTGTCATCCCAAGTAATTTAAATTTTAGTTCTAAGTGTAAAATGCAGTTTATTATCCTTATCAAATTAAGCCTAAAAATAAAAAACACAGAAGTTAAGAAATTTGTAGAACATTCAAATTAAACCTCTAGGATATAATCTGACTTGGAACTCTCCAGGAATCTATGATGCCTTGTCTTGAATAGGTGTGGGTTTTAATCAGATTTTCAATTGTACCAATAAAGGACACATGGCTAATGCCTCTTTCACACAAGTCATTCCAAAACATTTTTCATTCCTCACTTTCACCAAGGAAGACCCACATTTCTCTTTACAATCATGGTCAAGTACTTCATTTGGGGAAGAAAAATTGAGAAATACTGACTTCCATAAAATGTTCTGGAGAGGAGTATATCCAACACGGAAAAGTAAGGGAAGAAAAAGAAATTCTACTAAAATTCTCTTTTCCAAATATAGCTGTCCTTTCTTCATACTTAGAAATGTTATCTAAATTTAAAAAATTTTTTAAAAATATACACCACTTTTGCCCTGAATCATGCAAAAATCATGTCTGCTTCAGCTATAGTAACCTAATGCAGCTGAAGAATTAAATTAGCTCAATCACATAATAAGGGTTAGTGACAATCTATTCTTACAGTGCCAAGCTAAAAATCCCACACGTCTGGCACATGGATCACAATGAAAAAACACACAGAAGCACCATTATATACTCCTCGTGTTTCCTTTTTATTTTTTTTATTTTTATTTTTTTTGAATTTATTTAATATTCATTTTAACAAAATTTTGGGTTCCAAATTTTCTCCCCTTTTCTCCCCTCCCTCCCCCAAACACCAAGCATTCTAATTGCCCCTATCACCAATCTGCCTTCTCTTCTATCATCCCTCTCTGCCCTTGTCTCCATCTTCTCTTTTGTCCTGTAGGGCCAGATAACTTTCTGTACCCCTTTACCTGTATTTCTTATTTCCTAGTGGCAAGAACATTACTCGACAGTTGTTCCTAAAACTTTGAGTTCCAACTTCTCTTCCTCCCTCCCTCTCCACCCCTTCCCTTTGGAAGGCAAGCAATTCAATATAGGTCAAATCTGTGTAGTTTTGCAAATGACTTCCATAATAGTTGTGTTGTACAAGACTAACTATATTTCCCTCCATCCTATCCTGTCCCCCATTACTTCTGTTCTCTTTTGATCCTGTCCCTCCCCATGAATGTCGACCTCAAATTGCTCCCTCCTCCCCATGCCCTCCCTTCCATCATCGCCCCCACCCTGCTTATCCCCTTATCCCCCACTTTTCTGTATTGTAAGATAGGTTTTCCTACCAAAATGATTGTGCATTTTGTTCCTTCCTTTAGTGGAATGTGATGAGAGTAAACTTCATGTTTTTCTCTCACCTCCCCTCTTTATCCCTCCACTAATAAGTCTTTTGCTTGCCTCTTTTATGAGAGATAATTTGCCCCATTCCATTTCTCCCTTTCTCCTCCCAATATTCCTCTCTCACTGCTTGATTTCATTTTTTTAAGATATGATCCCATCCTCTTCAATTCACTCTGTGCACTCTGTCTCTATGTGTGTGTGCGTGTGTGCATGTGTGTGTGTGTAATCCCACCCAGTACCCAGATACTGAAAAGTTTCAAGAGTTACAAATATTGTCTTTCCATGTAGGAATGTAAACAGTTCAGCTTTAGTAAGTCCCTTATGACTTCTCTTTCCTGTTCACCTTTTCATGCTTCTCTTCATTCTTGTGTTTGAAAGTCAAATTTTCTTTTCAGCTCTGGTCTTTTCATCAAGAATGCTTGAAAGTCCTCAATTTCATTGAAAGACCAATTTTTCCCCTGAAGTATTATACTCAGTTTTGCTGGGTAGGTGATTCTTGGTTTTAGTCCTAGTTCCTTTGACTTCTGGAATATCCTATTCCATGCCCTTCGATCCCTTAATGTAGAAGCTGCTAGGTCTTGTGTTATCCTGATTGTATTTCCACAATACTTGAATTGTTTCTTTCTAGCTGCTTGCAATATTTTCTCCTTGACCTGGGAACTCTGGAATTTGGCCACAATATTCCTAGGAGTTTCTCTTTTTGGATCTCTTTCAGGTGGTGTTCTGTGGATTCCTTGAATATTTATTTTGCCCTCTGGTTCTAGAATCTCCAGGCAGTTTTCCTTGATAATTTCATGAAAGATGATGTCTAGGCTCTTTTTTTGATCATGGCTTTCAGGTAGTCCCATAATTTTTAAATTGTCTCTCCTAGATCTATTTTCCAGGTCAGTTGTTTTTCCAATGAGATATTTCACATGATCTTCCATTTTTTCATTCTTTTGGTTTTGTTTTGTGATTTCTTGGTTTCTCATAAAGTCATTAGCCTCCACCTGTTCCATTTTAATTTTGAAAGAACTATTTTCTTCAGTGAGCTTTTGAATCTCCTTTTCCATTTGGCTAATTCTGCTTTTTAAAGCATTCTTCTCCTCATTGGTTTTTTGAACCTCTTTTGCCAATTGAGTTAGCCTATTTTTCAAGGTGTTATTTTCTTCAGCATTTTTTTGGGTCTCCTTTAGCAGGGTGCTGACCTGCTGTTCATGCTTTGACTGCATGTCTCTCATTTCTCTTCCCAGCTTTTCCTCCACCTCTCTAACTTGATTTTCAAAATTCTTTTTGAGCTCTTCCATGGCCTGAGCCCACTGGGTGGGCTGGGATACAGAAGCCTTGACTTCTATGTCTTTGCCTGATGGTAAGCATTGTTCTTCCTCATCAGAAAGGAAGGGAGGAAATGCCTGTTCACCAAGAAAGTAACCTTCTATAGTCTTATTTCTTTTCCCTTTTCTGGGCATTTTCCCAGCCAGTGACTTGACCTCTGAATATTCTCCTCACACCCACCTCGCCTCCTGATCCTCCCAGCCAGCGCTTGGGGTCTGAGATTCAAATGCTGCTTCCCAGCCTCAGGGCTTTTGGCTGGGGCAGGGCTGCTATTCAGTGTGAGATTAAGTTCAGGTGGTCAGTTGGGGGCAGGGCCGCCTCACGGGCTCAGTTCCCTCAGGGGCTTTATGCAGAGACCTTCAACAATGGATCCAGGCTCCTGCCTGCTTGGGGAGCCCTGGTCTGCTGCTGCCTCAGCTGCTGCCTCCCAAGGGGGCCTGAGTTAATGGGGCACCCCACTCCCCTGTCGACCCGCCAAAGAGACCCTCTCACCGACCCCCCATCACCTGTGGGTGGAGGGACCTGTGCGGCTGCTGGAGATTCCATCTCTGAAGCCCGCTTGGATCTGCTCTCGGTGCCGTGGGCGCTGCAGGGCTGTGCTGGGCTCCCAGTCCGAAGGGGCCCAGTCCACGGCAGGAAGGACCTTTTGCGAGACGTTTGCATTACATTAAGGATGCAGGTCCCTCTGGAACAGAAATCTCCTTCGCTCCACTGTTCTGTGGCCTCTGTTGCTCTAGAATTCGCTGTGAGTTCCTTTTTACAGATATTCTATGGGTTGTGGGTTCAGAGCTATGTGTATGTGCGTCTTTCTACTCTGCCATCTTGGCTCCGCCCCCGTCTTTCCTTTTTTTTGATATTTCAAGTCACCCACAATTCCACTTGCCACTGGCAGGTGACAATCACCACTGTACCAACATAGTTAGAAGCATCAAGTGTTGTTATTCATCACATATTATTGGTGGGCCTCCATTATCTTTTAAAAATGAAGCAGACTTCCTTCCATTCTTCTGAACATGATCTTCATTCATTTTCTCCAAAGCTTCTATCTCAGCCAGGAAATCAACTTCATTATCTGCTGGTATGTTTAAGCCTGACATAGCATTGAAGAGGTCTCATTCACCAAGGGCTTCACTTACCCCTTCTTTCTGAAAATCTGTGATACATTCTTGCAATCTTGAAACAAGAACTCTAGACCATGAGGATGGGTTGGCTCCACAGAATGACTAATGTCAATCAATCAGACCTTTTTGACATGCCAAAGCATGTTGTACTCACTCAAATCAGCATGGACAAGACTGCACTCCTGATAAAGCTGCTGCATCATATGGAGGGTTTGATAGTAGACCTCTTTCATGTCTTCACTACTGAGTTTTACTTCCTTCACTTTGGGAGCTGGGACTTGATGTTTGCCAATAAAAGACATGACCAAAATGTATTTCTTTAACATTATGACTTCTGGGCAAAAGATACTAGCCCTTTGCATTCTTGTTAGATTGTGCATTTCTTTTTCTGCCCACATAAGGATGACCTTTTGTGGATTCAATGAATCGATATTTAATCGATCTTTAAACCTGAAATCATCCTTAATGTATTTGTCACGATTCTTGAATTCATTAAGAGTTGTTCTAAATACCATTAGGGCACATTCTGAAGGTAGAACCTTATTATCTTCTTTCTCATCTTCCATGCTCCCTCCATATGTATGAAAGACAACAGATTCCTTTCCTGTACTAATATAGTCAGTGATTGTCTCCAGCATTCCAGAATTGACCATCTTGTACATAAGTAAATGTGTTTTATGATCTACTGCTTTTTGCACTGTAGAATGTTCCTTTTTCTCATGAACACAGGCACTCTGACGTTCCTCAGAGTAGGCATGTTGTTTTAAAGCATTGAAGACCTGATTTGGTAGTTTTAAATCCATCCCAATTCTATCTCCTACTTGGAATCCAGGTGTAAAATTTTCCACTCATGCTGTATTCTTTCTTCCACACACTACTTCATCATTTTTGGTGGTAATATCTTTTCCTTTTCCAATAAAACCCTTCTTCGGAGTAAGAACAAGTTTAGCTGCTCTGTAGGGATCATGGCGAGTATCCTGCAAGTCACCTTCATCTTCAGAGCTATCACTGTCCTCATAAGGAGTCACCATTCGATAATTTTCAAAGGAAATGGAAACTTTACTTTCTCCATTGAATTTCTTTTCTTCACGATGAAGTCGGACAACATATTCTCTGTCAAACTCCATCTGCAACATCTGAGTCAGCATTAGATCACTAGAAGAATCAATATTTTCTCCAGTAACAAATGGTTCTTCAGCAACAGTGACAACTTCAGGGAAAGCAGCAGCTTCATCTTCTAATTGTAGCTCTTTAGCTAATTGTTCACTCATTATGTCAGCCAATGAACATGATATTGTATTTTGAGGAGTGCCCCAAGGACACTTGTTTGGCCCCCAAGTCGACCCTGGCCTGGCCTTAGGAGTGGCGACAGTGACCAGATCCATCTGCGGAGGACACACATAGAGAGAAGTGAGTGGAAGAATGAGAGAGCAAGCACCATAGAGATCTTGGACGAGAAGGTGGAGATGGTGGAGAGACCCGGTCAAGACAGTGCCAGTGAGAGCCGGAGGCGCAGGAGACAGATGTTGACTAAACCTCTTCTCTTCCACCCTGGTGATGACAATTCTTGACTTTCCAATGTTTTTTCTCCTTCCTTATTTTCAGGGAAAACCATCACAAACTGATACATTTTTGCCCATGGCCTGATGTATTTAGAATGTATAATATTTAATAATAGTCTCTGCCTCCTCAACCATCTACCTCATGGGTTTTGAAAATATTGGTTAAATGACATGATTATCAAGAGCTGGACCTTGGTAAGAAAACTAGGCCTTATTCAGATTTTATAGTCTGAACAAATATTTCGGGATGGAGCAAGAAAGATATAGGGAGAAGAGAGTACTTCGACTCCTGCCCCAGCAACTTGTCTGTAATCTGTAGGGTTCTCTAGCACATGAAGTAGGGTATAGCTGGTGGAAAAGCAGTCTCTTTCCTCTTTTTGGTCTGGAGAAATAAGTCCATCAATACAGCGGAGTGGGGAACCTCCATTACAGAAAATTGCTCAAGGCTATGATCATGGACTGTCCTCTAACTTGGAGTTGCCAGGAAGGTACTGAAAGGTTAAACGACTTGCTTGGGGTGTGATCATACTTCTAGGATGTGTTGGTAGCAGGATTTGCATTTAGGTCTTCATTTTGAGGCTGGTCCTCTCATCGTTCTTCAGTCATGTATCTCAAAGGATTTTAACTTTGTCAAATGATGATCTGTCTGTCTAATAAGGGCTCTTTCCATTTTAACCCATTCTTCAGGTTTGAATGTATTTTCTTTGATTTAGATGACTTTCTAGGCAAATACAATGTCCATGATGGCCTATGTTAAGAAGTTAAGGGTACCAAGGTCAAGAACTAAAAAGTAAGGTCTGTGGAGAGTAATCCATTGAGTAAGAGACTCCAAAGTGTGGTATCAAATACAGGATGATGACTTTAGGTGAGGAGCTGCTTCTACCAGCACTGAGTGCTTTTAAAGAAAACATTTATTAACTTTATCAGTGATTCAGGTGCTTTCCAGGCCAGGTTCAGTCTGGACTGTTAGAGTGATATGTGTGTGTGTGTAGAATTTTATGAACTTGGTCATAGCTGGGACATAGCTGAGATTGGGGCTCCTATCAGTTATGTGGGGAATAATTGACTGACAACCCCTACCAGGCCAATCACTTTCCCATGGCTTCTCTCTCAAGGCTGCTGCTCCCCTATTATCTCTTCATTCAGTTGTTTGGTATCTTCTATGAATTAGGTTTAACACACTTTTAGAAAGTGCTTGGAATATTGAGACATAGCTGACCTTAGAGGCAGGAGGACCTTGGGTGAAGTCCCACTTCTGACATACTGGCTGTGTGACTCTGGGCAAGTCACTTAATGTCTCTTAGAGTCTAAGCTGTTGAACAGTTACAGGTCTGCGTTGGTAGATGGAAGTTCTTCACTAATCAAGTGTAAGAAGACTGAAAAGGTAAAAGTACTGTAGAGGGCCTTCAATGTTAGGGTGAGGAATTTGTTTCTTGTCCCCCAAATCAGTAGGGAGACACAGAAGCCTTTTAGAGTGGGGTGAAGCAATGGGATTAGACCTGTACCTATGACAGAGTTTTGGCAGGTGTATAGAACGGAGCCAGTGGAAGCAAGAAATCTGATCATTTAGGTAGGAGGTAATAAGGGGCTTAGGATGGGCATAGCCCCATGATTCGCTTTCAATTTCTATTTGCTAACTTTATTTTCCAACAGGACCAGATTTCTGGGTCACTCCTTTGGCCTTGAGTTCCATTCTCTGACCTGAAGGGAAAGGGGACCAGTCACTCCTGTTCACCAGGATGCTGGCTCAGGGCTACTTTAATACTTTCATTCATGGGACAATGGTGCCTCTTGTCAAGAGACTTTTCAGAAAGTTGTGACAATGCTTACCAAGACTGTGAAGCTTTTGACTATTTGGTTTTTAAATTAATGTTCTTTTAAATAAACATCTATGCTGCCTTTTAATTTTTATATATTTTTATTTTTCCACTCTTTAATAATAATTTTTTTATTTTAATCTCAAAATTATCTTCCTCTAGCCCTCCCCCACACATTGAGAAGACAAACAATATATCTGTGAAACATTATATCTGTGAAATCATGTAAAACATATCCATATTTGCCATGTTGCAAAAAAAGGAAAAACAAAAAAGAATAAAAGGCAAGACAGATAAAGTGGAAAAAATGCTTCAATCTGCATTCAGAATTCATCAGTTTTCACTATGGAGATGGATAGAATTTTTTTTTATCATGAACCATTAGAAATTGTTTTGGATTATTTTATTCATCAGAACACCTAAGTGTTTCATGGTTAATCATTGCTACAATATTGCTGTTACTGTATACAGTGTTGTCTTGGTTCTTCTCACTTTACTTCTGCATCAGTTCACATAAGTCTTATCAGGTTTTTCTGAAACCATCCCCATCTTAGTTTCTGATAGCACAATAGCATTCCATCACTTTCATATGCCACAACTTGATCAGTCATTCCCCAGCTGATGACATGTTGCCTTTTTAATGATCAATCTCTAGAGCAGTGGCTGCTTGTGTGTTTTTTCCTTAAACACAAACAGCTTCAATGGGTATGTATTTTTGCAACTACAGCTTCGGCTTCTCATGGAAGGGATTTGATTGTTGAGAAAACCTGAGGATCACTCAGGGTTCATGTTTCCACCCAAGGTTTCCCTAGGGAACACCAGAATGTTTCGGTGTATGCTGGAACCACCTCGAACCAACTTCTGAATTGTTAAATTTTCAGTGTGAGTATTTACACCGTGGAAACTATCAAATGCTATGAATTAGGGCTTGATTTGTTGTTCTGTTGATTGTCTAGACTCTAGGTGTAAGAGAGTGATGGAGAAAATTTTTAATAATACAGATTAAACTTGTGTATTGTGTGTACATTTTTTTTCTTTTTGGGAACTAGTTGGTAAACATTTACCAGCACATGCTTGGTGAAGTTCCCAAACAGACTTCAGGAAATAGAGGATATGCTTTAGTTTAACCTGACAAAATTGAAAGGATTCAGAAAAAATAAGACATTGCAATGTCCCTATTGAATAGTCCTTTGTCTTCCCCTGGGTTCTACCTCCTCATTGCTATTGGAAAGAAATCAAGCTTTCTGTGTATTCCAGCAGCACTCCACCTTGAAAGCTGATCTTCCTCAGGACCTACCCAATATATTTGCCTCATGGTTCCAGGAAAAGGCTAGGTTTGGGTTGTTCCAAAATACGGTGGGACCCTCCAAGGCTCATACTTTTCTGAACTCCTCAGCTCCAGTCCCATCTGTTTCAGGAAGGTTTCCCTGAGTGCTTTGCTTCTCTATGGTCTTTCCCTCTTCGCAATCTGAAGCAAGTGTCTGTACTATGGGTAAGGGTAAGGGTAAGGTTTCATTATTATATTACTCACTTAAAAGTAGTACACATGCAATTGGTACTTACCATTTCAAAGAAGCATTAGATATTTTCATCCATTTTGTTTCTATAGGTCTATAATTTCTATTAGGGCAAGAAGCATGGTTTATGCCTTTCACTAGGCAGTATCTCTCATATATCAAAGAAATTATTTTCTTTGTAATAAATTTTTATTAGTTTTTGTTTAAATCATAAGTATTTCTCATAGTATCCCTGATTCTCCCAGATAGCCATCCCATATAAGAAATAATATATTTTATTTTAATTTTTTCTCAATTTATTTATTTTTAGTTTTCAACATTCACTTTCATAAGTTTTACATTTTCTCCCTGCTCCCTCCCCAAGATGGCATGCAATCTGATATGGGATCTACACATATATTCCTATTAAACACATTTTTACATTAGTCATGTTGCATAGAAGAATTATAATGAAGTGGAGAAACCATGAGAAAGAAAAAACAAAATAAAACAAAAAAGAAAATAGTCTGCTTTGCTCTGCATTCCAATTTCATAGTTCTTTCTCTGGTGTGGAACAAATAATATTTTTTAAATAAAAGAGGAAGAGAAATAAACTCAGCAAAACCTGTCAATTCATGAAAAAGTTTGTCAATAGATGCAATGTACAATACCGGAGGACTTCTACACTTCTGCAAAGCATTGGGGTGAGATGTATTCTTACATCTCTTCTTTGAGGCCATGCTTACACTTTGTAATTTTGCAATATAGATGACTGCTTTGTGGTGGTTCTCTCTGCTTGCATTGGTGTATTCATGCATATTGTTTCATTAGTTCTGTTTATTCCACTGTGTCAACATATAAATCTTTCCATGCTTCTCTGTTTCATCATGTTCTCTAATTCTTACAGCAGAGTAATATTCTTTTATGTTCATGAATCACAATTTATTTACCTATTACAAAATTAATGGGCATCTGATTTGTTTCCAGTTTTTGCTACAATAAATTGCTGCTATAAATATTTTCCTATGTATGGGGACCTTATTCTTATATGTGGTCTCCTTAGGCTATAAGCTCAATGGAGAAATATTTGGGTCAAAAAGATATGGTCATATTAGTCACTTTATTTGCATAAACCAAAGCCAAATTATTCCTGGCTCCACCAACAAATGTTTCAGTATTTCAACGATATAACAAATCTTAGCCAGAGTAATCTCTAACCATCAACTGCAACCACCTTCTCTTCCTCACCTCTGGAAATATGATCCTACCGTTTATTTCTCTTTGGATGATAATTAAAGTCCTTTCACAAAACTTCCCTTTGCAATTTCCTTTTTCTTTGTTTCTTTTTTGCAAGTCAGGTTAACTCAACAGGTTTTTCAGGAAATATTCAACAAAAGGAAAGCACTAGAATGAAGGGGGATCAGGAAAGACATTCTGTAGAAGATAGCCAGGACTAAGATTATCTCTTGCCTAGGCTTGGGTACTTCACCTATTAGGGAAATAATTTTCTGATTCATAGCTTTATAGAATGCTGTGGTGACAGTGGCCTTAAGCAGAACTGAGCATGCTTCAAAATCTCTGCAAGAGTCTGACCTAAATGTGTGGGGAGCCTTAAACTGCAAAGAGTTGAGTGCACTGGACTTTAATTGGCTAAGAGACTTCCATATTGGGGGACAATGAGGGACATGAGGAGTCAACTCAAATGAAGGGGTGGGGGAGAAAGTGAGGAATGAGAAGAAAGATCAGGGAAGGTGAGGAGATATGCAAACCATACTAAATAGAAGGGAAAGAAATAATAGAACCTTTCTGTCTTAGGCAGGGTTTGTCAGTCAAGGGAATATAATCCCTGGTGCTGACCTTTGAGTCTGACAGGTAATCTGACAGTGACTGTGTCAAGCACTGTTTAACAAGGTGATGTACTTTATCAGTATTTATATTTATGGAATAGGAAAGGAATAAGTTGAGGAGGTGGTTGTATTGGAGGCTAATGAATATTCTTTTCATTCATTCCAACAGAACTCAGCCCCAGAACTTCCTTCCACATTCAGGCTTTACAGACTAGCCTTTATTATTACAAGGGATAGGAAGTGAACACTTAGGCAGTAAAGCAATAGAAAACAAAAAGTCAGCATGGCTTCATCATGAACACGTCATATCACAATAACCTTACTCTCCTTTTTGCTTAAAGTGTTTATTACCTATCTACTGTGTGCCAAAAACCTTGTCCATAATGTAACAAAACTGAGAAAATTAGCTATAGTCAGATTGGAAAGGGTTTTAAAGACTCATTCTGAGTACATATTTTATCCAAAGACACCGGGAAGCCACTGGAACTTCTTGAGATGAAAAATGACAAGGACAAATCTGCCTTTTGGTAATATCAGTTTGATGGGCATATATATGGCAGAGGAATGTGAGAAGTCAAAGCTGGATGCAGGGAGACTAATGAACAGGCTGTATTAATAGTTCGGGCCAGCACCAATAAAGGTCTGAAATTCAGTGGTTGTGGGGAAAGAACTGGGCAGATGCATTAGATATGGGGTGGGGGTGGGGAGTGCAATTGACAAGCTGTGGAAACAGATTGTGAGGAGTAAAGGATAATTTTGAAGTTGCACACCCGGGTAACTGCAAAGTTGGTGACCGGTTAAGCAAGACAGGGAAGCTGGAAGAAAAAGGTCAAGTCTTTGAATCTGTTGAGTTTGGGATCCTACAGGATATTCAAAGTCCAGCTGCCAGTGGGAGTTGCAGGACTGAAACTCAGGAGAGAGGTAATGTGCAATCATCACGTACTCCAAAGGAAATGATGATGTCACCAAGACACAGAGTATAAGAGAGAAGGGGAGAGGGTCCTGGGAAAATTTGTAGTGTTAGGATAACGAACCCAAAATGAATAGACAGGTAATGAAGAGGTTGAGGGGTGATCGATATCCCAAAATACCGACAGTCCAGGTTGTGCTTGAATGAATTCGACTCAAGCCTTCTTAAAGCCAAAGAAAATGAAGTTTATTAAAGATTCGCTTAATTGGGTTGCCTCTTAAGGAGCCTAAGCATTTGTAACGCTTGTATTCACAAGTGGGCCAGATAGAATCCCAGCTAGGCAGAGTCTGAGCTGGATTGAATCTGAGAGCCTTCATGGTGGCAAGATGGAACTTAAATGCAGAAAAGACTATAGGAGGGATCTGGCGGGGGGTGGGGGGGTGGTCTGGTAGTCCAGGGTGATGGAAACAGTTGGAGGCTATCAGGAGATATCAGACAATGGGGCACCTCGGAGGGGAAGGAGGTGGGGCAAGAGATCTTGATAGGAGCCGTATGGGAATGGATACAGATCTTGATGGGAGTGGTCGGCAGCCTGGGGAATGGGGTTTGATGGGATCAAGGGTGGGGGGTGCAACAGAGATCTGAGTAGAATGATAATGAAAAGTCCAAGGGCTTCCTGAGACTGCTGGAACAAATGGGAAGATTAGATTTGAGTAAGAAAGGCCAGATTAAGTGGGAAGATTCAAGGGGAGATCCAGGAGGCTCCCAGAGTCTGAACTACATCAGTAAGAAGAGAAACACAAAAGAGTTTTGTTACAAAAATTGGGAGAAGATAGCATCCAGAGGGGGCTAATAAAATGTGTCAGTCACTTCAAAAGCATCAAGAAGAAAGTGGAAAGACACTTAACTGACTCAGGGATATAGACAGTAGCACTATTCCTTTGTATTTATTGTTGACTATAAGGAAATTTTTGATTGAGATATCACCATAAGTGCTCTTCTCCAGCATTGACTTCTATGCAAATATTAAAATTATCCAAGATTCATTGAAAAAATAAAACAGTAGCAATCACACTGATGATCCCTTGGCTATAAATGTGAAGAGTCATGAAACAAGTCCTATGTGCTCCCAAAGGGTTTTCAACTGTCATGGATCCAACCAACCTCTTTCCTAGGGAAATTCTTTCTCTAAAGTTTATACCAAGCTTCTCTTCACATATGATCTTTCAAAGAAATGGCAGAATGTACCCATTTCAAATTTATCTCTTTGATTTCCCTGTATCTTTTCAAGTTTTACCTTCTGCAGTCAAGTAATACTAGTCTACTTCCTCTTTCATTGTTGAATTCTTCATAGATAAGTATCATACAACCCCCAATTTTTTCTTTAGTATTCTCAGCACGCCCAGTTCCCAAACATCTTATGGTATGAACCTGAGACCATGTGGACCATTGGTCCCTTCCCCCAGAGCACCTGAGAGAGAGAGGAAAAGTCTCAGTCTTCAGGAGATGACAATTAAAAGTTTGATAAGGAATTTCTCTGAGTTGTCTGAAAGAGTGTGTAACCACAGACACATGGTGTGGGTTAAGGTTTTGTGTGGTGTGGGTGGGCATCACCTACAAAATTACTTGGAATGGAGGTTCTTCTCCAGTTTTTGTGTCCTCAGAAGGTCTAGTAGTTGTGACTAGGATCTGTGATCATGAATCTGTTTGCTGTGTTAGTAACGCTCTTCCTGTTCTTCAAGGCTTTGCTCCAAGGTTATCCAGGTAGGATGGGTTGTCTTTGTAAAATGGGTCTTGTAGGCAACTATCTGAAGGTCTTTCAGGAATCAATGATTTGCTTTTATTCTATGTACTCTGAGTCAAAATTAAGGTTACCTGTCCATTGGTCCCTCTCTCTGTCTCCCTCTCCTTTCTGTTTGATTGTCTCCTGGCAAATACATTTCTACCTCCTCTCATTAAGAGCACCCTGTCCCTGAATAGGAGATTGTAATTGCTATGTAGTGAATCCAAGTGTAGGTGCCATTAGCTTTCTCTAAATTTCATTGAAAGAAGAAATCTAGAGGATTATCCTTGGTCCTGTTGCTCTGGACTTGCTCCAATTTCTTTGGTATAGTGAAAAGAGGACTCATTCAGAGGCTCTGGCTCCAAATCCTGTTTTTCAAGGTGTTTTTGACTGTGACATTGGGCAAGTGACCTAACCTTCCTGCCAGTCATCATTACTTATAAAACGAGTACATTCGGCATAAGATCTTCTGGTCCCTTGCAGCTCTACTCCATGACCTTGTCCTCTGTTTATTGACTATGAAAGGAATGAATCCCTCAAATTTCAAATTATAAAGTAAAGTTTCCCATTTTTGGAGAGATAGAGGATCAGGGAAGACTTGCTTGTTTGCTGGTGTCTGTCTACTTGCCACATTCAAATGGTGGAAGCAGGATTAGGGCAGAATCATTGTTTCTGTTATGGAGTCTCCTCTAGTTTTATACTTTCTCTGCCACTTGACTTCTGTATGGCTTTGTCTGAGGGTCACTTCCTACCTTGACATGATTGTTTCCCTTTTTTGCATAGTATGAGTAACCTGTGACCCAGACTACTTTCAGGTTATAATGGATAGAGATCTTTTTTGGAGTGCAAAACTTCTGAATCTTGACCAGGTGTCCCTGGGACAAGACTGCCATGTATCTACAGTCCTAGAAGGGCAATTTTTCTTCTTCTACTCAGTAATGCATTGAGGAATACAAAAAGAGGTAAGAAGGGTGATTCCTGCAGCCCCTTGCTGGAGTCCTCTCTGCCTAGTCCCTATCAGGTGAAGAAGGGCAGGAGTTCTCCCAGTCAGTGGGGTGGTGGGAGGCAAGCCTGGAAAGTGGTAGAGATCATCTCCTGGATCCTTCGCAGACCCTCTTGATTCACCTGTGAGCAGGTGAAGGACATTGGAGTCAATTTTATCTTTTAAGCACTCCCCCTTTTGTAAGACTGGCCCATGGATCCTGGGTAATAGCATGGTTTTTAAGCCACAAAGGATTCCTTGTGCTCACTTTGCTGATGCTGGTCAATTTAGTGATGTTCCACAATAAAATGACTATCCTTTTGTAGTTTAGGTTACATTAAGAGGATCGATCACCTTCACTATCATGTACTCAGTGTGGTGAGGAAGAAAACCATGGTAATAAAGGAAACCTGACTGGTAGCTTCCCTGTAGAAAAGGGGGAGATTCCTCTGTCTGGGTCTTGGGTTAAATTCTCTTCTGGGGACCTGATAACCTCTTGGACCCAAAGTGACCCCCAGGGCTCTATCTTCCACACCCTCTTGCGCTCCCATTATCTCACTTTAGAGATTTTAAATATTTAACTTATCCTATTCATTTTAAATGTTATTCCCAAATAATTCTCTCTCACCAGATGAAGTGGAATATCATTATTTTCCACAGCATTCTTCACTGTCATTCTTTAGAAAATGTGGAAGGTGGAGCTCATAACATACCTCTGAAATGTACAATTGAAGAGTGAGTACAACTTCTATATCCTGCTCTATTAAAGTTTTTCCTTCTTTCTCAGGTCATTTTGAGGTGAAATTTACCAGCTGGGAAACATCTGACTTATTCTGGTCCCATGACTTAATAGAATTTCCTATAAATCTTTGAAAATGAATGAGGTTAAGAGCCACGTACTCTGCAAGTGTCTCAAAGGAGTCACTTTGATTTCCACCTCTCTTCCCTACCAGATCCAAGGTACCTCCTCCTCCTTCCCCCTCCCCCACGTGTCAGATATTTCTGTAGGAATATCAACTTTAGTACATCATTCTCCCTTTCCTATCTAGGGAGAGCTAGACAGGGGTGGGAGGATTAAATAGGGCTTTAGTGGAATGAAACATGGCTTTCTAAGATGGTGATACTGGTAAGTCCTTTGGAGAAGGCTCTGGACCAATTTACCTGTTAGCTAATAACATCAGAGTCTGGTAGGGATGCCTCTGTATTCATGTGAGCTACTATATGATCTCATTGTCCTCTCCCAGTCTGAGCTATAGAGCTAGAAATAACATATTGATAATGGAGGAAGACCATGGCTCAGGAATGAAGTACCCTTCCTTGTTACAATCCCTCCCCACTCCCCAAAAATATTCACAGGAGAAATATTTGAAAATGGGAAATAAAAATTCATTTGGCAGTTTCCACAAACCTGTGAGGCCTGGAGCTTTAATTCTATCCTTCACATTCTAAAGCTTCTTATATTTTTCCCCTACTTTTTTTCTAGGGAAACCCCAAATTGTCCTATTATAGAGAATTTTTCTCCCCTTTCAGTTGGGATAGCTGGAATGAATATCTCTGATAGACCTCCATCTGCTGCTCCATCTGCCTCATGGACTCAGCAAGATGTTGGGTCCAGGGAAGGAGGAAGTGGCCATCAGGATCTAGGAATGTCAACCTTAGTTTGGTAAGAATGCAAAGCTTGGAAAAATATCTGAGAATCTGACTCATAGCAGAGAAAAGAGCCTATTGCCAAGATGGGGGAAGCACCTGAATGAGGTAACTTGTTGAAACTTATTAGTTGCCTTCCTATAGGAGCCAAGGTGTAACTGTTGATAGAGGATTCCATTTCTGATTGAACTAGGGCCATTTGATAGAGGAAACTCTGATATCAGACACTGAACTTTAATTTTGAGTAGTCTAAGCCAGTGAAATCTTGCTACACACAGGCTCCTATAACTAGTGCAAGACGTTAGCAGAAATTGAACTCTGTTCTTGGCTCTGCAGCTTTATACTGCTACACCTCTGTCTTGATTTATTTTTCTATTAACAATGTCTTCCTTTGGCAGACTCATTCAGTGCATGGTTTATGCTAGTCTGGTTTTCCTTTGATTTGTATGAAGTTGGATGCCAATAAAATAGTCATGAATGCCTAGAGTAAGACAAAAGATCCCAAAGATAACATAAAATGGGATCTCTGGAGATTAATACCTAGTATGACTCCAAACTGGGACACTATCCAAAATGCTACTCTTTACAAAATGGGGAAGAAATCTTTTGTCAGCAGTGTTGGAAAACCAACCCAGTAAACTTTTTATTTTTTTCTGAGATGGTAAGATCCATGGAAGCAGAGAAAGTAAAATCTGACATGTTAGTCATCCTTATGTGTGCCAAAGACTTTCATTTAGGAGCCTGGGCCAGAGAAGGGGGGGTGGTGAGAGTAGGTGAAAAGGAAGAACTCAGGTCATTAAGGCTAGGAGGTAAAATGTACAAAGCAAAACAAGATACGAGGCAAGAAAAGATTAATATGGTGATTGTCCTCAAATGTTGTTAGGAGTTTACACCTTGTCCAAAGAATAAGACAGGGATTGAGGTACCAAGACCTGCAGGTTAGATGATTTTGGCAGGTCTGTAGAGGAGACATTGGAAAGATAATGGTCCTGCAAGGCAAGAATCTAGAACAGTCCAAGAAAGAATTGAGTTCCTTACTGTAGACATAGCCCAAGTGGTTGTAAATGGATATTTGCTAACTATTATTTTCTCACAGGAACACTTTCCCAGTCCCTATCTTGTTACTGGCCTCCCCCGTATCCTGGGGACATGAAACTTATCATCAAGCCAGCGACTCTATTCCTATACATGCTGCTCAATATTTCTGTGGTCCACTGGGCCCTGGTCTCTTGGTGCAATTTACCTAGAAATCTCTGAGAAGCTGTAAGTAGTTGATACTTTTGTGAACCTTTTCTATGGCTTTGTTTTTCAAAGATCCCTTAAATAAATATAGGATATACTGCCCTTCATATACTCATATATACTGCTGCATGTTTTCTGAAGTATTCTTGCTTGTTATTTCTTTTGGGAGCTGTGGCTCAGAACCATAGCTCTAAGTTTCCATGGAATATGTTTGGATACTGAAAAACTGTTGGTATCATTCTCAATGTCCTCTCAAAGTATTTTCATGGGAAACATCAGAATATGACTTGTGTTGAGGTTCTAACAAAAGAGGAAAAAAGACAGTAGGCATAAAATGACATGATTTAATTTTCCTGAAGGAATAAGAAAGATGGGTAATTCACCATCCTTTCTAGTAGCCCCCTCCATTTTCCTTAGACCTACCTTATCTTTCTCAGATTCTAACCAAGGGGGTGGGAAATAAGTCTTGCTGCACAGTCCAGGAAACTTTAGCTCTAATAGCTGGCAATTTCTTCAGAATGCATACTGTTCACTTGGTTTCAAGCATATTGATTTATTAAACAGTACATGCCAATCGCATAACAAATTGGAATCAGCCCACCTCAGCTTGGCACTGAACTCTAAATACAAGGGGAGATGGATTTTTTTTTTAATGCATTAAAAAATTAGCAGGATACAAGATTAGGTAATCTGACTTCTAGTTGGAAGAAAGAGCGGTGATTTTTCCAAAGTGGGAGGCAGAGAGAGAGAGAGTAGGTGGACTTTTCCAGATATGTAATGGGATGTTACTCAAATCCCTATGATTAGCAAGCAGGAGGGATTTACAAGAAAATGCAACTTGGGTTTCAAGATGAAATTGGTTTGTTTCACACAATTCTACAATTCTCTTGCCTCTTCATCTTTCCCTCCACTGCTGATAAATTCCTTACCCTTGTCCCCTATGTGCCCTGTGTTTGTCTCTGGGTGTCTTCACTGCGTTGTCCTTACCTGACAGCCATCCTCTGTAGACTTCGATCTCATTGCTTTCATTCATGCACTTTCTTTTGGACACATGCATTAAGCATTCCTATTTGTGGGCCTTTGTATAGGCTCCCCCCACCGCCACCTGGAGTTGATTTCCTCCTTGACTCTTGCCTGATATTTCTTTAAGTACAGGTTCTCTTCCTCTAAATTGTCTTGTATTTGGTCATGGTTGACATAAGGGATTCCATGGTCCCATGCAAGCTGATTGAGAATAGGTCCAAGGTCTTCTTGCCTCTGTTTCCTCTGCATCTAGCAGTGTTTCCTATTCTGTAGGAACTCTCTAGATACCTGTTGCATTGCCCATTTTCAGTCTTGCCACTTCCTAGAAGCGTTTTCCAAATGCCTGAGCTCTCTGGGATATCCCACAACTCCTGGAGCATGTGTCTATACTCAGTTTGTACTTCTTTAATGTAGCTTCATAATGTTGTTTTCACTTATTTTCTCTTTCTGGAGAGAAAGTAAGCTCCCTGAAGGCAAGAAACTTGGCTTCAGGCTCTTGGTGCCCCTGGTGTTTAGTGTACTATCCTTCACTAGTTAAGGAAAGGACTTTGATATTGTCAACTTTTTGGAATTCTAGGGTGACAGTGTCCCTAATCAATTTATTACTACATAGAATTTATATACCATTGACTTTACATCATCTTATTTGATCCTCATACTAGCCCTTGTGAAGTAGGCATTACTATCCCTGCTGTATAGATGAGGTAACTGAGGCAGATGGAGGTAAAGTGACTGTGCAAAGTCACACAATCGGGACTTGAACTCACATCTGACTCCAAGAATAGCATTCTATACAACTATGTTGCCTAGTTTAGAACAGTGAGATGAAATGGTTGAGTTAAGGACTGGCTGTTCCTGGGAAGGACTTGGGAGTTGAGTCACCTGCAGGGAGAAAGAAACAATGAGATGGCTATTGTTGAAGAAAAGGAATATTTTTTTAACTCTTTCAAAGACATACTACAATCAGAATAACCGACATTGCTGCAACCTCTCAAGGTTTGCACTGCTCTGTCCTCATCACAATCAGTTCTTCAAAACTCCCATGAAGGATTATATTTGCAATGCCCCCCTCTTCCCCAAATTGCCTTTTATTTTTGCATGTATCTGTAATATTATCTCAGCGGCTGCTATGTAAATGCCTTAGGGGCCTGAGACAATTTCCACTTCCACTTGTTCATTGTGAAGTCAGTACCTAGAACTGATAATGGCTGAAGAAATCCTTGTTGAAGGAATGAGGTACTTTAAAAGGTAGATAGCCAATTCTTTGACACAAAATGATTTTGTTGTTGTTTAGCAGTGTCCCACTCAGTGACCCCATTTGGGGTTTACTTGGCACTGGAATGGTTTGCCATTTTATTCTCCAGCTCTTTTGACAGAATAGGGAACTGAGGCAAACAGGGCTAAGTGACTTCCCTGGGGGCATACTGCTAGTAAGTGTCTGAAGCCTCAAGAAGATAAGCTTTCTCGACTCTAGGCCTACTGGGCCACCTAGCTGTCCCCACACAAAACAACATATAATTCATATAATCTCTAATCTGTAGGAGAGCCTTCAGCAACACTGCATATTTTATTGTTTGTGTATCAGAGTATTCATAATGAATAGAAATAATTGTAATAACTGGAATTGGCTTCAGTAATAGCTTAAAATTTATTTCACATTGAAGGATTCATCCTAAAAAGAAGACTTGGAACCCTAAATACAAAGGTCATAGAAAAGCTTTGCTAAACATTTATTATTTATCAGAAGACTCATATTGGTGAAATGTTTAACCAATCAATGATGGTAGGAGTGTCATCAGTCAGTACACTGATCAAGACATCAGAAACTTTGGGCTAGGGAGAAATCTTAGATGTGTTTCTGGGTTAAAAGTTGTAGTATCTGCATAAAACTTTCATCACTGGTAAGGAAATAATAGATGCCTCATGATGGGTGGAGTGGGTACAAAAGCTTGGGAGAAGATCCTCTGTGAGGGAAATGAAACAGACTTTGGAAGTTAAACATGTAGGGGAAAGCTGGCTCTCCAGTTGTCCGCAATTTCCAGGTTGCTTCTCTAAAGACTGCAGTATTTTGCCTTAGGTGATATCAAGGACTCTTGAATTGAGATATCTTAGGCCTAATGGGAGAGCTCATTAATTTTCTGTATTGTTAGGTGTTTTCTAATCTCTTTAAGCTCTCTGATGTCTGTTTTTTATCTTAATGACTTTATTTCACCATTTGTGATGGTTTATGTTTAACTACCATCAGGTGAGAAGGAGTCAAACCTTTGCATATAAGTGTCAGATGCCCATTTTTAAAGGGATAGTGATCAGAGACAGGCATTGAGCCTAAGAAAAGTATCATTTATCCTAAACTGGCAATATTTAGGGGGGTGAGGGAGAATGAATAAATATAATTCTAATTCAGTGTCCTCTCCATGAGGAGAGTGTAATGGTGGACCTCATGTTCCCTACTTTGGCTCTCCAGGCAAGAATCAAGGTCTCACTTAAAGACGGAGGAGTAAGGTTCCTGAGATCTGTCAAATCCTCCCTGTAAGCCACATATATATACAAACCCATGTGGATAGCCACATGATCCACATAAGCTACATATATAGCCCCAACATATTTAATGAATGTAGAAAAGTGTTCAGACACAAAACCTTAAATAACAAAAGTTTTATGTTAGAGGAGAAAAAAGGCATTATAAATGTAAGGAATTGGGGAAAATCTTCAGTAATTGAGATTCATTCTATTTCAGAGGAGTCATACTGAAAAGAACCCTTATATATAACTCATGGCTTAGATTTTTGTCCCCTTATTCAACGTCAAGAGTTTTCAGGGGGATTGAGTCATGATAAAATTTTAGAAAGGTGGAAGTTGTGATAGAATTGTCTTGTGAATATACATCAAGATTAGGAGTTTCCTCCCCACCATTGGTGGTTCCTTTAAAGCTTGGTTGATTTCCTTTTCAGAGATCAGATTATTTGAAGTTTTTATTTTCTTCTTCTGTTAGACTGGGGATTTTCTACTTTTGATGGTGTTGCTCTATTTTTCTATATTTTCTCAGTTTTGTTCACAGATAATTTTGCATAGAAGGTTCTGATAATTATTTTTATTTCTTTTGGTTTTGCTGCGATTTTACCTTATTCATTTGCTGTTTTGAGAATTTGCTTTTCTGTCCTCTTTTTCAGGTTGGCTAAAGGTTTATCAATTTTAGTCTTATATTTTTTCATTAGAATGTTTATAATATTTTGGTTTCCAGTTTGTTTCTCCTTTATATTTCAATATTTTTTCTTTTGCACTGTTTTGGCCTATTTACAGGCTTTCTAATTTTGAGAAATGCATATTCAGCTCACTGATAACTATTTTCTTTTATTTGACTAATGTATGTTTTCAGGAATATAGGTCTATCCCTGAGAACTGCTTTGGCTTCATCCCAGAAATTTTGGTAACTACTTTCATCATTATTTTATTTCATTGAACTATTACCTGTTTCTATAGTTCGATCTTTGCCCTATTCATTATTTAGGATTTCAATATTAAATTTTTTTCTCTTTATTTTGTTTTTTATTGATATTTTAAGTTTCAAGTTGTCTCTGTTATTCCCTCCCAACCACACATTAGAGAAGGTCAACATTTGATATAGATACATGTGTGGAATAATGGGAAATTTTGACTAAATATTAAAAGTTTTGTATAAATAAAACCAATGTAACCAAGATTAGAAGCAAAGCAGAGAACTGGAGAAAAATTTATAGATAATTTCTCAGATAAAGACCTCATATCTCAAATATATAGAGATGTGAGTCAAATTTATAAGAATGTGAATCATTCCCCAATTGATAGTCTATTGATATGAACAGACAGTTTGTAGAAGAAGAAATCAAAGCTATATGTCGTCATGTGAAAAAATACTCTAAATCTTTATTGATTAGAGAAATAAACTAAAACAACCTCAAGATATCATCTCATACTTATCAGATTGTCTAAAATCAGAAAATGACAAATGTTGAAAGGGATTTTCCACAAAAATTGGGACACTAATATACTGTGGGTGGAACTGTGAACTGATTTATCCATTTTGGAGAGCAATCTGGAATTATGGCCGAAGAGTTATAACACTGTGCATACCCTTTGACCCAGCAAAATCACTATTAGGTTGGTTTCCCAAGGTGATCAGAGGAAAAGGAAAGAACCTATGTGTTCTAAAATACTTATAGCAGCTCTCTTTGTGGTGGCAAAAAACTGGAAACTGAGGAGATGCCTATCAATTGGAGAATGGCTGAATATATGAATTGTTATGGAATGTTACTGTGCTATAAGAAATGACAAGCAGGTTGATTTTAGAAAAACATTGAAAGACTTGCATGAAATAATACAGAGTAAAATGAGCAGAACCAAGTAAATGTTATACATAGGAACAATTCTGTTTGAAGATTAACTGTGAATTATTAAGATATTCTAAATAATATGAACATTCAAATCAACTACGAAGAACTTATGAAGGAAAATGCTATCTAAAGAAAGCATTGATATATGAAAGTGTGAGTTGTGTGGTTTCACAATGATCCCTGTCTTTATTCATAAATTCTTGTTCTATCTGTAAATCTGATGGGTAATATGTTACATTCTTCTAATTCACTTGTGATATCTCCCTTTTGTTTAGGTCATAGATACATTTTGATCTTATCTTGGTAAATGGTGTAAGTTTCTGCCACACTGCTTTCCAACCTTTTTTTTTTTTAACCAAATAATGAGTTCTTATCTCAAAAGTTCAAATCTTTATATTTATCAAACATAAGATTACCATACACATTTACTACTTCTTATTGTATATGTATTCTATTTCACTGATCTACCATTCTATTTCTTAGCCAGTGCCAGATAATATTGATAATTCCTGTTTTATAATAAAGTTTAAGATATGATACTGTCAACGTTAAAACTCCATTTAAATTAATGTCTTTTTGTTTTTCTTTCCTGCACCTATTACTATTTTTATTGTACTAGTTTAATATATCATTTTTGTTGGTCTGTAAAAATACATTACAATTTCTGTCTTCATGTTTATTTGCAATGGCTCAGTCTCCTAAAATATGATTGATTTTTGAATTAGTTTCGTATAGTGCTAAACATTTTTTCTTTTTACAGGTCCCATTTACAAAATGCCCTTTTGTTACATTTTTTTTCCTATGGGTCAGATCACTGGAATTAGAGCAAGTCCAATCTGAAGAATTAAATTGGCTCCTATGTGTTCTAAGAAATCTAGGACCTTGGCCCAAGAAGGCCTTGAGAAGGGGGAGAAGTCAGTCAAACATTTGTTAAACACTTAACTGTATGCCAGGTGCTATGCTAAGTGCCAAGATCACAATGAAAAGCAAAACACATCACCTCTTTTTAAGAAGCTCACAAGCTAATAGGGGAGATGGCATACACACAACTATGTACAGATGATATATACAGGAAAAAGTGGAGATAATCAAAAGGAAGTGAAGGGTTCTCAGGAAAGGCTTCCTGTAGAAGGGAGGATTTTATCTGAGATTTGAAGGAGAAATATAAATTGAAACAACCTCAAGATATCATCTCACATTTATCAGATTGTCTAAAATGATAGAAGGGGGAAATGACAAATATTGAAAGGGATGTGGAAAAATTGGGACACTAATATACTGTAGGTGAAGCATAAGATGAAACTGGGGAGGGTGAGAGTATTCTGGGAAGGGGACACAGTCAGAGAAAATTTTCTGAGTTGGGAGATGGCTTCTTGTGCCAAGAACATCAAGAAGCCACTAAAGGAGACTACCCTCAAGGGGCTTATGTGTTTTGGAAGTTATACTTTGCCTTGACTTAAGTTGTAACAGCATGCAGGGAAAAAAAAACAGCAACCGCTGTTCAGGAAAAACTTCATGAGGGAGTGGGTACCTGAGCTAACACTGAAGAACGATGAACATTCTGAGAAGCAGATTGAGCTAGGGAGGAAGATTGTGTGAAGACGTGTGAAGCTCATTAAGGTTTGCGAAGATTAGACAAGTAGGAGAGATCAGTATTATGCATGGTCTCAAATGTTTGTTTTTAGAGACTTTGATCTGACATAAAGTCAATAGGGCAGGGTGGGATGTGGCCAAATCTGTGGGTTGAACATTCTTTTCAGCTGCATGAGGAGACATTGGAGAAGGAAGACACAGATTAAAATACTCCTGACAGGAAGTGATGGGCACTTGACTATGATGAGGCCAACAGTTCCTCTGTCAATGTCTGTTTAACTTCTTTTCTCTTTTAAAAAGTTGGAGAAAACATTCACAAAGGATTAACAGGCATTATCACAATTTCCGGGAGGTTACTGGGCAAGCATTGCCATGGAACCAGGAAAATCCAAAGGCAACATCCAGAATAGAGTTGTTGACTACACTGCAAGTTCAGTGACCCCAGGAAAGAAAACGGATGTTAGTGACAATATAGGGAGCAGGAAAAGAGTCTCCTAATCAAGCAGAGCAGCTGATGGTGAATGAAGAGGTCTGGGATTTTGGCAGAGGGCAGGGGCTGTCTTTTTACCTTTCTTTTTATCCCTGGTGCTTAGCACAGTGCCTGATGCATTGTAGATACTTAATAAATGCTCATTGACTGATTGACAAGGAGTTGACACATCTCTGGAGTTTTATGGCTTTGAAGCATTTTCCTGAGTCTATAATTAGCATTCTTTACTGTAAGGGCTCATGCTTTCTGATGTTGCTGCCCTCCTTCAGTTAGAAAAGGCAGCAAGAATATAAACAAAATTAAGGTTATAAACAGAGTTAGGGTTAGAAACAGAATTAAAGTTACATATGCATATACACATATGTATTTAGGGGAATGATTTCTTTATAAACAGTTATTAAATTAGGATAGAGGATTTCCCCCTTTATTTCTTCATTCAGGGATCAGTTTCTGTATGTCATTCAGCCAGTGTTTCTGAAGGACATTGCTGACAGCTGAAATTATCCAAATCCTCTGGGTGAATTTTTTTGATCTTGGGTGGGACTCCACTCAATCAGAAGATCTTACAGTCTAGTCTAGGAGAGTCCTTGCCCTTAGGAAATAAACTCATCTTTGAACCTTGTATTAGACTTTAGAGATCTAGTTCATGTAGGAGAAAAACAACTAGAGAGGTCTGGGTAGAGATGGATTCTTTTGTCCAAATTGCAGGAGGCATCTGAGACTCATGATCAAGTCACATTTTCATCAGGAGGAGATGAAGACTTTTATCCCACCTCCTAATTGTTTGTTCCCCTATCAGGGTTGATCTCTGCTTATCAGGGGCACTTACTTTTCGAGGTGTATTTAGGCATTCAATGATGTCTCCATAGTGTTTTATAATGTTTGTAATGCGTTACTGAGAGAAACCACTGACCAATTTATTATCTGCTAGCCTAATTAATTGATTGTTAACTACCGCAAATGTCTCAAACTTTTCATTCATCTTATTCTATATGTATATATCTATATATTTTTGTCCTTAGTGTGTTATTATCCTAGATGGATTTCATCTCTAATTGGTGCAATCTCTTTAATCAAAGCTAGATGCATTGTCTACTCCTGATCTAGTCTCTCCAAAGACATAGTCCTTGGCTTTAGGGGAAGAAGAAAGAAAGGGAAACTCTCTCCTCCTCCTTACAGGGTTTCTCTCACAGTAACTTGGATGAAACCCTGGAACAAGATTCTAAACTGAATTTAGGGTCTTCTGACCCACCACTGGTTCACTGATTAAATTCTTCTAGCCCTTTAAAACTCCCAAAGTCATGGTTAGCTGTACCTTTCTTAAATCATGTTTCATAGATAGCTTGGCTTGAACTATTGTTTAAAAACTTCATTATTCCTTAACTTTGATTATATTACATTAGTTAGAGGGCATGTATACCCCTTTCCCTTATACTTGGAGAAAACCTTCCATGCCGGTGTCTTTTGTTTCTTTTAATATCTTAGGATAGCCAAGAAATAAGTGGTTTCAGGTGAGTTCCTCCTTGGTCTTGACATGTGACTAGTCTACCTCCTTAATTTAATAAATAGTTGTTATATACCTACTTTGTGCAAAATAATCTGCTGTGGTCTGGAGGAAAGGGCAGAGGTGCTCAAGATGCAACCCAAGGTGTAACATATGCTAAAACCCAAGCTTAATCACCCATGAGAAAAAGAAAACATTCAATAAAACAGGCATTGGATGCATTCCTACAAAGAAAATCAGATGAGTCTATTTGTTGCTTTGCAAACACTACAGACAACAGAAATACAAGAAAGATTAAAAAAATCAGCACTGAAGGGTAGGCACAAGTAACGGAATATTTTCCCAAAGGGGGAAAACTAGAAAAAAAAGGATACTCATGGGTTTAAAAACAATGCTACCACGACAGAAATCAAGACATTTCTTTCAAAAAGGACAAAAAAGAAACATGGAAAGCAAGAATTTGATGGAAAAATTGATGGTGCTTAAAACAAAATGGAATAAATAAACTTCACAACATCCCACCTGAGGGTGAAAAAGTTTCTTGTGGGGAATTAAAATACAGACTTGGAAGGTACATTAAAAAAAGAAGAGAAGGAAGAAGGTAGAAGCTAATGTGTGATTTATCATAATCAAAAATGGTAAACAAGGAAGAGACACCCTGTAGGGGTGTCTCAGGAAGAGGAGAGTCTACAGGAGAATGGGGGAGATTGTGAGGGAGGGGTTGAAACAGTGCGAAACAAATGGGGAAATCTCTATTCAGCGGTAGGCTAGGGTCCTGCTGAAGAATGCCTCCACAGGAGGAGAGAGATTTTGTAATAGGATTCAGCAGCCTTAAACGGGTAAAAACTCATTTAAGAAAAACCGCAAACTGAGAGAATGATGGTTCCTCATGGATCCTGCCTCAAGTGAAGGGGATAGAGTTCCTAGGGGCAACTGAGATCCAGAAGTATGGGAGGGCTTGGACCCAGAGCACAGGTGGAAAATGGGGGGGGGGGGCAGTAATGACCACAGAAAGGGCAGGAAATAGTAATGGACTGCACAATTAGGGACAAAGGAAAATTTTTGCACAGTATTCATATTCTCCCTTTCTCCTCCAGGACTTAACATTTCTAAGAGTGAGTCAAAACAGGAAAAGGGGGATGGGACAAGGGTCAAAAACAATAACATAGAAACTATTTAGAAGAGGGAACTCAAAACTTTGCTTCCACCTCCATGACAAATACAGAGAATAAAAAAGGAAAAAGTAAGCAAAAGGTCCATGAATAAAAGAATAAAAGTCCAGAAGAAACAGAAAGAGAATAGAATTAATGCAAAGAAAGAAGGAAAGAAAGTTTTTTTTCTAAAAAAAAAAAGACAGAAAAATGAAACAATTAATAAAAAAAGTTGAGGGGAGGAGATGATTTTACCTGGTTACTTAAGTGAGGGAAAAAAAGAGGAAGAATTAAATAAGTAGATACAAGAAAGAAAAAGGAATATGTTTAAAAAACACTCCAAAACTTAGGAAAGCATGACAAACAGGAGGTGGGGATATGGGGTGGTATGGGGAATATGGGGCAAGCAGAAGAGAACATGTGGGAATAGGACTGCTTTAAAAACGATTAAGAAAAAATGATTGGAGGGATAAATGACTAGGAATAGAAAATTTCAATTCAGAAAAAAAAAATTAGAGACAAATGGAAGAAAATATAAAACTAACTTCCAACTTTATATATGAATAGATTAAACAATCCAATAATATAAAAAAGTAACAGATTGTGGAAGAAAGAAATCTACAGAATCTGTTGCTTCTAAGAGGCACAGCTAAATAACAGACATACCTACAAAACGAGGGGCTGCAACAATATTTACCACAATCTGCTCCAAAATATCAGTAGTTGCAATCATGAAAACAGACTAAGAAACCCCCCCAAAATTTATAATATAAAACAGATAAACAAAATAACTGCATCACACTGAAAGGAACTATAAAAAGAAAGTCAAACATCAACATTTTTAAAAACGATTTGTTGTAAATATCTTAGTATCAGATTTCACAAAACACAAATTACCTGAATTACAAGAAAATACGCATGGTAAAATAATAGTAGGAAACTTTAATATCCCTTAGTTTTGGACAAATCTAACAGAAAAATTATTATAACCAATATGGGGACAAATATAAAATTGAACAAATTGTTGGAGAAACTAGAGCAAAGATACTTCTAAATGGGTCTGCTAAAGAATATTCCTATTACTCAGCACCACCTAGAATTTTGACAAAAAAAATTTACCATGAATTAGAATACAGAGATATTACAAATAAGTGTATAACAGTAGAAATAGTAAAAACATATTGTACAGACCATAATGCAACAGAAGTTGTAATCAGTTCAGAGAGCACAAACAAAAGACATAGATCTTAATGGAGACTTAATAATGAAATCCTGAATAGTGAGTGAGTCAACAAACACAAAATAGAAATAATAATACGAAAGAAAATAATGATGAAACAACATGCCAAAGTGTCTAACATATAGCTAAAGAAATCTTTAGGTAAAAATGATATGCCTAAATATGTTACTAAAGCAGAAAAGAACATGGCAATGTTGAGTATGCATTAAAAAATATAGAAAGCCAACAAATGATAGAATCTTGACTAAATTGTTCCCTTTCCTGGAAGGCATAGACTATGACCTGAAAGTGAGTTGAAGATAAAAAATAGCATGGATTTTTTTTTTTGCCCATCATGTTATTAGCTTAGGGGCTTCTGATATCATTTATTATATATTCATCATTTCTAGGCAACAAGATTTGAATTCCATACTTTAAATAAATGCAGAACACTTTTATCAACTAAATCCAGATATAAAGGGGAGGGAGGTAAGAGAAAGTGGAATTGGCTGGAGTGTTTCACAAGCCTTCTGGGTGAGATAGAATGAATAGTTAATATTTCATGTACTAGTTCAAATGGGCAGCTTCACCATCTTACACTTTTGTTGGGTAGGTAGTTGTGGAGGATAAAACCTTGCATGGGAGTGGAGCAGAAAATGCTCTTTTACAGTAACATGTGCCTTTATGTTGGATCAAAAAATCCAGCACTTTCCCAAAACTTAGCTCCTAAACTTCTTGGGAAGAAGTCTGAGTGCTTTTCTGTGCACCAGGGTTGACAGTGAGACATCAGGCTTGAATAAATAGTATCACCTGTGAGCAAGCCCTTAGTTTTGCCAGAGGTGCAGACCTTATTTCTACTCTAGTTCCACCTGTTTCTTCACCAGAGTCCTCCTATAATTCTGTTGATAGAGAGGGGCAGAATCCAACAGTGAGTATCTAGGTATTATGCAGATCCTGGGAAAATCACTGCTCTCATACAACTTCTTTTCTACAGACACCGCCAAAGGGCAGATATGCGTTATTAGGCCCTTTAACTCCAAACACCTGGTTTTATTAGGAAGCTCTCAGTGTTGAGGCAGTAGAGATTTTCTTGAGCTAACCGAGGGAGATTATTGGAGACACCTGAATGGGACAATTAAGTATAAAATCACAAGAAATGGTAGCACTTTTGCCAATTTCATGTTTTGGGTTTAGGTCGGTAACCTTACTCTGAGATTTGTTATGATGAAAGTCTTTCTGGAATTAGGAGTCCTGTACCTTTTAGTTTGCCTGACTTGGTCTGAACAACCAGGTAAATGGGTGGAATTTGTTGTCTTTATTATTTGTCTCTGTCTCTGTCTTAAAACAGTGGTTCCTGGTTAAGCTGTTAGTAATTAGATGCATACTCATTTCAGTTTTCTGTGGGTTGTAGTAGTAAGATAAACCGACTTAAAAAAAATATTGTCTCCTCTGAACTTAAGCTGTTCTCTTTGTTTTTTGGTCACTGAGAACTGCGTAGTTTAACAAGTCAAATGAAGGATGTCCTTACTATTTTTTCCTCATTCAGATTCTTTAGGAGAGATGTTCCCCAGGGATTATTCTTGTTGCTTTGCAGCCCACCACATCCTTAAGAGAAGCATGTGATGTGCACGACTTTGTATATTATGCCACATGGACTGAATTCTCTGTTTATATCTCCAAAACCATCCTCTAATTCAAGGTTAAGTTCATTGTTTTCTAATGGCTGGCTAGATCCTGCCCCTTGATTGCTTTCACCCAAAAATACAGCTTGTCTAAAGCCAGGTTATTCATATTTCTATTTTTTCTTCTCCTTTACGAGAAGCTCTTTTTCTGAACCCCCTGACTCCTAAACAATCCTACTATCTTCCGTGAAACCTTGGATGCTTCACTTAATCTTATCTTTCTGATGTCTAATCAGTCAATGAGAAGCCTATTAATGTCTTACTTGAATAATTTTTCTTCCTTTACTTTCCCCCTGCCTTCTGCCTAGTCTATATGTATGTGTTCAATATCATACTTATCACAGAGTTGTTTGATTATTTTTCTAATGCCTATCTTCCTTTGTTTTTCTCTTCTTCAAATCCATCTTCTTCATAGAAACACTACTTTATTACTCAATTTTTCCAGTTTCAAAATGTTAGGCAGATCCTAATTGCACATTAATGATATATAAACTATTCACCTGGCTATTTTCTTAACTTCATTCTGACTTGGGCCTAATTTTTCTGTCTTGCCTGGTTTCTTAAGTAATATAGCATCACTTAGGGCCTAAGTCCTAGACTATATCCTGACTATACTATATATGAACACTCTCCTGATTCTATCCTGAGATTGAATGTTGTATTTCCCAACTAGACTCTGACCCTTGTGAAAATAGGGGCTATTGATTTTGTGCATCGCTCCTTCCCCCTGTGCCCAGTGAAGTTCCACATTCATCCTATGCATTTTCTAAAAATTGGTCAGTTGAATAGAATATATATAAATATGGAGGTAGGAAAAGAACAGGGCAGTGAGATTGAGTGGGTGGCTACTTGTGAAGGATAAACCTTCCCATGCAATAAAGTAGAGAAAGCTGGTGGGGGTGGGTGAGTGTCAAGACTCATTTCTTGGGAAGGAGTCTGAGATTTTGGCCTTCACTAAAGCTTTCCACAAATGTAGGTCAACTGTTAGACAGGAAGATGAAAGAGTTGATCTCCCCTCTGGGCAATCCTTCAGCTGGTGGTGAAGGGCCTTTCTTTCCAACTCCATGTTCTCAGAATACAACCAGTCACCTTATTTCCTAAACAGACACAAAGAGGCCACTCCTTATCACAGGTACCTGAACTTCCAATCATAGATGCTCTTATTGGCTACTAGATTTTTTTCTTAGCTGATGCTGGCCACCTCTGTATCTCCAGATAGCCAGTGTCTGGTACATAGTAGGCACATTGAATAAATGCTTTTTTAACAGTGGTTGCTTATTCCTTGCAAATACTACTGTTGCTTTCATTTTTCAAGTGACAAACATCTGTCTTTCCCACTAATCTCCCCCTCATATTGAACAAGTTTAAAAAAAAATAGAAAAACATCTCTCAATATCTATAGTCCATCAAAACAAATTCCCACATTATATGTCCTCCAAATGCATTCTTTTCTCCATTTTTTTTTAAAGTTCAGCTCTGTTAGGAGGTGAGTGGCACATTTCATCTTCATTCTTTTAGATTTGTCATTCATCGTTTTGTGATTACATTTCTAAAATCTGAGTTTTTCTCTACAATGTTATTATGGAAATTATTCTCACAATTCTGCTGATTTCATACTGCTTTAGTTCATAAAAGTCTCTGGACAAATATTTTGATTCCCTGTATAGGTTAGCACCTTGTGCCTGACACTAGCGATGTGTCCAAGTAAATCATCAGGTAGTGACTCTCACCTTCTTGAAGATTCTATTAAGATAACACAGACAAAACTCACATCAATTGGCAGATAGAATCCAATTGTGTTATCTGCCAACCATTGCTTTACAATCCTATATTTCTGCTACAGAGATTTAGTAGCAAAGTGAGCCTGGACCTGGATAATTTAACCTCTCTGAAGCTCATTTTCTTTAGTAAAATGGGAATAATTTGTAAAATATTTCATTAAAAAACAGATCTTTATTTTTATATTCCTTTCATTTCTAAACATAAAGTTATCCTTTGTAACAAAGAAAATTAGGGATGGCACAGAAGCAGTTCAATGTTGTATTCCTAAGGCCTAACTCTGTACCTCACAAAGAAGGGACAGAAGCTTAACTTCTCCATTGGGTCTAAGCTTGACTGAGAAAATAGCACTTGTCTTTCAGGGTTCTTAGGACTCACTGAGGTCAATGAAGGTAAGACACATTGCAAGCTTTGTAGCACTGTGTAAATGATCATGCTATCATTACTGTGGACCAATCTTTAGTTGGCTTTTGCATTTTTCTGCAAAACCAAATTCTGCTACCTTGACTTTAGCCTCTTCTCAGGACCTTTGAGTAGAAGGAATTGGTGCCTGGCACATAGTAGATGCTAAATAGGTGTTTATCGACTTATCTGGTTTCAAAATAAGATTGATCCAAATGGTTTTTGATCTTTTTTTTTTTCCCTCAGTAACTGTGGAATGTACTCTTTTCATGTTCCGGGTGTTAGTGAAAAAAGATCTGTTTGGTGATGGAGTGCCTGTGAGACCTGAAGAGCTGACGCTTGGTATGGGTTGTCCAGTTAATGGGGAGATGACGGATAAGTTTGAGCTGTACTATTCTGTGACCGAGTGTGGGATTGAGAATAAGGTAAGAGATGGCTGTAGTAGTCTATACTATTGCTTCATGCCTAACTAATTCCCAACACATATTGAAGAAGAAAATGAATTGAATTTCCTACTAAACGTTAATGTGATTAAAGCCAGGGGACCAATGTGGGAAGGAGATGATTAGCTAGTGTCATGCCATTTGACGAGAAGCTCTGTGGCCATTGGCAGATGGGATTTTTTTTTTTTAATTTGACAAGCTTGTGTACTTCCAAGGCTGGACTGAGGGGAGACTTCTTTGTAGCTGGGGTTTTGAGGTAGGCAGCATACTGGACAGAATACCAGACTTTGAGTCAGGAAAAAATGAGTTTAAATCTAGCCTCAGACACTAACTCTGTAAGTGAATAATTGAACCCCTGTCTGCCTCAGTTTCTCCACTTATAAAATGGAGATGATCATGGTAACTACTAAATGAAATTTTATAAATCACTCCATTTTACTAAGCAAACTAAACCTTAAGGAATTTTAGTCATCCAGGATCACACTGCCTACTAAATCTCTGTAGCAGAAAAACAGAGTTGTAGGGTAATGGTAGGCAGAGGTTCTTTTTGTTCTCTTTTGT
Source organism: Notamacropus eugenii (assembly GCF_028372415.1). Classification (NCBI taxonomy): domain Eukaryota; kingdom Metazoa; phylum Chordata; class Mammalia; order Diprotodontia; family Macropodidae; genus Notamacropus; species Notamacropus eugenii. Next base: position 5,814,248 of record NC_092873.1, read on the forward strand.
GAGAATAAAATGAGACAATATGCTTCCCCTTTATTATCTTTTGTCTCTTTTATGTTCCCAGCATTTAGTACAGTACCTGGCACTTACTAGGCCTGAATGCCATTTGATTGCCTGAGTTACACACAGATTGCACACCAACTTGACAGAGCTTTTAGTACTTTTCCTGAGCAAACTTGAGGATATCTGGGAGTGTGGGAGTATGGGAGTGGTTCCTGGAATAGAGCCTTTCTAGACTCTTATTTTTGGCTCATCTTAGCCAAATTAGGAAATCTAGTGAGGTTGGATCAGATTTATGCCATGGTTAGAGCATAAAATACCAAAGGATACCTAAGAGAGGATATTGATCGCTCAGGGAGAACCTCTATTTGGAAAGCCCATTATTAAAAGAAAGCTGAAGTTGGCCACCCTATTATCTATCCCAAAGTGTGACTTCCCTTTCTCAGACATACTATTAGATTTGTTGTTCAAGATTTTGGCAATGGTCCTGGCCAGATCATGGCTTAACCCTAGGCTGACTCAGTTAACCTAGGATTCTTTGAGTCTCTACGTTCCTAATACCCTTACCATTAAATTGTTACTTGGGAGTGTAGGTACTTAGTGTTCACAATAATTGGTTTCACTGCTCCTTTCCTGCCTCAGAGTAGGAAAGTACTTGTTCTCCTGTCTTCGTACTATGAATTGAGGGACTTCTTAGTTGGAATGTCTTTCTCTTTTCTTTGAATTATTCAACGAGGAATTATTTTAAGCCTTGCATGGTTCTAGAGATACAAAACTAAAAATGTATAGTTCTGATCTTTAAGTAAATTATATTCAGTAGGGATAACAAATAAGTAGAAAAATAGAATTTTGAAAATATAGGGGTCAAGTAAATTTTTTTTTTTTTGCTAGGAAACAGCAGAGCTTTGGAAAAAAACAAACCCAAGAATCCTTTGAAGGAGCCTTTTCCAGGCCTTGGGGATAGCCTGCAGAAATGGAACTCATGGGCACCAGGAAAAGGGCTAGTCTGGATGGGATTGGAGGGACATGGCAAGGAGAAGAATCAGTAACAAGCTTGGGGGTGATTATGCCACTTTGCTGTAATGGGATTAGACTATTAACTTCCTGAAAAGTGGGGGAGAAATGTTTGTATTTAATCTGAAAAGCAAGAGGGAAGCATTAGACCTTTTGGAACATTGGAGAGCCAAGGCCAGACCTATCGTCTCAGGATTTCAATGGAACAGATATGAAAGGAGAAGCATGAATGGGTGACAAAAGAGAGTTTGCAGTAGTCTAGGCAGAGGTTGCTCAGGGCCTTGCCTACATTGTGTGAATGGAGAAGAGGGGACAAGACGAATGGATGATTCTTTAAGAGAATTAGTAATACTTGGCAACAGAGAGGGTATAGAAAGAGAGGTTTCAAATCTGTATGTTCTAAAAGAGGACAGAGAGAAAATTAGGAAGAATGGCTTTCTGGGAAAGTTAGGAACGTGGAATTGGAAAGGATATTAACATAGAGATAGATAAAGGGCAGTTGGTGGTCGTGGGGTTTAGAAGGCAGGAGAGAGTTTAGAAACTTAGAGACTGGAAGTAGTTGTATTGAGAAAATCAAACTCATGTGAGATGGTATGATGTGTGTGAGAGGGAGAGGAAAGGGGAGGAGGGTAGGGGAAGATGAGTCTCTGCACAGTCTGGACAAGTCATACAAGGATGATCTTTCAAAGGAGACTGAGAAAGCATATCTAGACAGTAGGAGGAGAAGCAGACAAGGGTAGCACCATGGAAAACCAGATGGAAAACCCTATTTTGTTAACTAGATCAATTGCTACAGAGGGCTGAGAGGAATTGCATGTGTTTGGTAACTAATACATCATTGGTAACATTGGAAAAAGCAGTTCTGGATGAGTAGGGTACAGGCCAGATTTCCAGGGGTTGAGAAGGAAGTGAGAAATTAGAAGCACAGGCTTTCCAGTTAATGAAAGGGATGAGAGACAACCATACCTTGAAAGGGATGTTGAAATCAGGTGAAGGCTTTTTTAAGACTGGGGGAATTCTAGGCTGTTTAATACATAGGCAAGAAGGAGACTGTAGAGTCAGGATGACAGTAAATTATGGAGGAAAAAGGGATGTTATACACAAAGTAAATTTGGGAGAAAGTGGGGCCAAAGGTGAAAGGAAGAACATTTTGAAATCCTTCCATCTAAATGGTCTTTCTGTGTTTTAGGCTTTTGAGATGCATGTGATGTATAAAACAGATCTCCATTATGTCTCATTGTATCCCGTTTTTGGCCGTGGTGCGACTCGGTTCCCCTTATCTTGCCAAGTGTTCAGGTAAACATTGCAGTTTGGTTCTCTAATGTCAAGCTAGTCTTCTCAACGTTAGAAAGCTGTCTTGACTTAGCTTTCCCCTTGCCTACTAATCATTAAGTGTAGCACTAACAGGGGAAAGGCAGGATGATGTTGCAGAGAGGGTCTAGATTTGGAGGCTGAAATGGGCAGATGTGGGATAGAAAAGCTATTTCATTAGTTGCATGATGGAGTAGTTTACTTTCCTTGTCATTTATTTCCCTTGTAAAATGAAGGGACTCATTTTTAGCAATCATTTATTAAGTCCCTATGTGCAAGGCATTCTTGCTAGCTACCAAGTTTGCTTTCTACTTTGGGAAGCTGTCTTCGGGCCTTTTACATTGCTAAAATTTGGGAGATTCAGACCTTCTATTTGACAGTAACAAGAGTGATGGCCAAATATCTGACTTCAGCATCCATGAGGAAAAATTTCAGGGCTGTGCAAACTGGAAGGAGGCTAGAAGGGTCAAGTCATTCTTCCAAGGAATAGTAGGACATGGCCACATCTCCAAGAATGCAATAATGCCTTGGAATTTAAAGCTCTTCCAAGCTTAGCCCCAACCCAATTTTTCTAGCCTTTATTATTAATTATTTCCCTTCTCGAATCTCCCAGTCAAGTATAACAAATTTTTGCTGACCCTGCCACTACATTGCATTTTCCATGATCATGCCAGGAGCATATTCTTTCTTTAAACTTTTATTTCCTCCAAAGCTCTGTTCAATCACCATGATCTAGAGGAAGCTTTACTAGATATAGCCAACCCCCAAAACAATGCCTTCTATATATTTTACATAACTATTTCTATATATGTGTGTGGTAAAGCAAGATGACTGAAGTCCGAAATGGGCTTGCTTCTTTGTTTTTTTATCCCTAGGACATTATATATAACAGGCACTTAATGCATTTTCCTGGTTTGATAATGACTTTGGCGATTTTCCCATTCCTAGGCAACTAGGTCCAAAGACGTCACCTAGGTCTGATGTCCCTAACCCACCTGTGGAAAACAGAAGGGTCGCTGTGAGAATATTTCCTGCGATTTCAGGACCCATCTATTGGACTCCAGAACTCCTCCAGACTCTGGAGAAGCAATGGAACAGACCCTTTTTGAAAAAAGAGTTTGAATCTTGGTGAGGAGACCCTGGACCCCTGGCTCATGGCAGACAATTCTGTTGCTTTAGGCTTTTCACCTCGAAGATCCTGCCAGACCTGTTTAAGGGAAGGGGGAGACAAGGGACAGATTGACATACTGCAGAAAGAGATGACTTTGAAACTAGGGAGACCTGGGTTCAAGTCTTGTCTCTGATGTTTGTTGGCTCTATAATCCTGGGCAAGTCATTTAAGTTCTCAAGATCCTGAACAACTTCCTCTCTAAGTTGGAGAGCAGGCACTGACATTGGTGAAGGGTGCTTTCTTACATAGGTGTCCCCTATGGTAATGGAATCACTGGCTATACCCTCAACCCTAAGACAAGAGAAGTCTACATAGACACAGGGAATAATACCATGTAGAATGGTTGCATGCCAGAGAAAAAGTGATAAGAAAGGAAGATTAATCTCATGGGAATGATAAAGTTTTGGGGCACAAAGGTGGGGGAAGAGACTTCCACAATTGGGACTGAGGTGGGAAAAATATCCTGTTCTTTTGCTTTGCTAAGCCAGTCAATAGCAGTCTTTGTTTCTTAATCCCATCTTCTTCCATAGGAACTGGGTCTCCTTGCCTATCTTGACTTTGAGCTCTGTAGTTTGCCTCCTTCTTTGCCATGGAGATATGGGGCTGTCTGCATCCTGAGATATTACCAAGGAGGCACTACAGGACAGCCAATGCCAGTCAAGTTTTTAAGCCTTACAATGAAGGTTCCAAACTTCAGGAAGTTGGAATCATCTAAGCTTGCCTTGGGGAACTTCGCATTGTGTTTTTAAAATTAACTTTTAAAGAATAAACCTGCCCAATGTTGCCTTTATTTTATGATTTCTGTACAGAAGAGGGTTGTGTGGGTTTTAAATAAATTTAATGTGCCATCTCATCTTTAATTTGTTAATTTATTCTAATGATTAAGTGAAAGCATGGAAATATTTGTGACAAAAAATATGGATTCTTTTTGTTTTGTACTGCTGGAAAAGGGAACAAAGATCACCTCTTCTGGATCCCAACTCACCAGTTGAACATGCCATGTTGGCCATCTGCCTTAGTGAGCTGAGGAAGGAATAGCCATCAGTGACAGTAACTCTGTCTGCAGCCAGCTGGGAATCTTGACTTCTGCTTAGGGAAGGCTAACAGTCTATCTATCAAGAACTTGAGAAACAAAGGGCATCTGGGAGACATACTGAATGACCTGTCTATATTTATCCTGTGACCCTGCTGCAAAGTAATGATTCTCATTTTTTCCTTCTATGGTCTTCAGCCACAAGGAGATTGGGGGGGGGGCATATATGAGGAATGTAGTCACTGGTGTGCCTACAACATATCTCATGAATATCTTTAGGAAAAGAGTGACTGGAACTTTTCATGTTTCATTAACTATATTATATTTGGGTGTAGTGTCTGCTTCAGTTACTGCAGTGTAAAAAAAACAGTTTAGAAATACTAGGGAAAGTAAAAGGGATCTGAGGATCCAAGGAACCTATGGGATTCCATCATCTGTGCATTTTCATCGATCCTCACCATTAAGTCACATGAATTCTGTGTCTAGCTCTCCCTCCCTCTGGTTGGTTTGGCTATCACTTTTCTGCTACGCTGCTCTGCTTCTTGAGGTTGGCAGATGGGGGACAAGTTGGAGAGGAAGGGATATGGATGTGAACTGGCTTTGTTTTGTGGGCCTCTTTTGGGGAAGATTGAAATCTGTATCTTAACCACCAGAAAATTCGAGAATACTACTATTCTTCTAAAATCCTTGTGGATACAATAGCATCACTTGATCAGAGTGGGCATGATTTATGACCCTTTATAGAGAGTGGAAGATTTACTTTGTGTTGGTGGGCTACTATGTAGACACCTACTTTTCCTAGAAGAGGAGTTGAATTTCATTACATGGAGAGTGGCCCTGAATTTTAAGCAGTTTCTTTATTAAACATGTGATTGACTAGCTTCATTAAATAATTAAACAAAGCTGTTGTGGTTTGGGTGCTCTTTCTCTATTTTGGTTATGTTATTTTGCTGCTCAGATTCTATTCCTTCTTATGGCCCAAGTTAAAGTTCAAATTCCTTCCTTCCCCCAACATTACCCCTATAGTCTATTTTTCTTTTCTCTTTTACTCTTCAAGTGCTCTTTGGTCTGTCAGTAGAAAAAATGCATTCCTTCTGTACTTACCCAGTAGTAACCCTTTGTTTGTCATATTTCCCTTTAAATTTAGACATGTTCTAAGCACCCCGTATGTGCCATGCCCTTTGTTGATGTTACAAAGAAAAAGAAACTGTCACTTTCTCAAGAAATTTGCATTGTATTTGGATGTGTACTGGGAGATGCATTCAGATGAAATAATTCTTATGGCTGGAGAAGACTGTACCAATCAGCCTTGTGTAAGAGGTGGCCCTTGTACAGAGTTTAAATGGAAGAAAACTAAAAGGTCTGAGAAGCAGGAGAGATAGAGTGCAGTGCAGGAATGGTAGGGGCAAAAGAAAATAAAGTGAAGAAAAGTTTCTTGACTTCACTGATGCCATTTTGTTTTAAGCCTCCATTTTGTGATTGAGTAGTAGTTACATAAATTATCTTTCTGTAATAAGATGAGGACTTAAATGGTATAGTTTAGTAGGGATAGTAAGCATGATTTCAGAAAAGGCTACATCAAGAAGAAATAAGATAAAAAGAGGCAGGAAAGTAATTATTGTGCTCAGACACCATACCTACAAAATTAATATAAATGCTTACTATATATGCACCTAATAACAGCATCTGAGTGCTTAAAGGAGAAGTTAATTGGTTTGGAGGGGAAAATAGACAATAAAAGTATAACAGTGGGAGAATTTAATGTTATCCTTTCTAGACCAAATGTAATCAAAAGATGAACAAGAAACTGAGGACCTGAAATAGAAAGGAGTTAAGGGGAAGAAAATATATATGCAAACAATCGGAAGTGACTTTATCTACCACAACTCAGTTGCTTCTGGATTCTGCTTCTAAGGACCCATCTCTTGTTGATGAGTTCTTCCAAAAGTCTCCATTTGAGGGAAAGACCCCAAATCAGCCATATTTTATTCACTAGGCATAACCCTGGTACCTCTCTTCCTGTCTGCCCTCCTTTTCAACACTTATGTACCGTTTTCCTTCTTTAGGATGTAAGCCCCTTGAAGGAAGGGACAGTCATTCTTTTTGCTTGTTGTATTTGTATCTTCAGTTCCCAAGGGGCAACTAGGTGGTGCAGTGTATAGAGTAACAATGCAGGAGTTAGGAGGACCTGAGTTCAAATCTCACCTCAGACACTTGACACTCACTAGCTGTGTGACCTTGGGCAAATCATTTAACCCCAATTGCCTCATCCTGGGTCATTTCCAGTCATCCTGATAAATATCTGGTCACTGGATTCAGATGGCTCTGGAGGAGAAGTGAGGCTGGTGACCTGCACAGCCCTCTCTCACTCAAAACAAAGTCAAGTGCAAATCGTGTCATTATTTCTCTGATGGCATGGTCTTCTTCAGCAGCAAAGGATGAACACACGTCTCTAGTTCCCAGCACAGTTCCTGGCATATGGTCAATGCTTAGTAACTTCTTATTAACTGTTTCACTAAAGAAGGATCCTTTGCTAATGGAAATGGTACAAGTATCTTTTTGGAACTCAAACATCTCTTAACTCAGAGGTAAAGTTAAAGAAGACTGAGGGCCTGGAAATGCTTTTGTTATATTAGAGTTAGAAAGAAGGAAAGAGGAACAGGAATATGTTATGGAAGAAAAGGGAGGGAGAATGGGGGGGAACTTATGTCACATACCCAGAGTGAATAATTAGAAGGAAACAAGGAAGAGAGGATGTGAGGAAAGGGCAGCATTTGAACCTCACTTTAAATGGAACAGCTCAATGAGGGTAGAATACCCACAGGCACATAGGTAAGTGTAGAAAAAGATGAAAGGAACAGAAGCAGAGTGCATCAAGTTTAGAGCACTGGTTACTGAGCACAATCTTTTCTTTTCTTTATAAAGAGCGAGCAGGAAATGAAAGGAGGAAAAAGAATGAGACTATGAGAAGAAAGTGCTTATCTTTGCACAAACAAATACAATGCAATAAAAATGACAAAATAAAGTAAATTGGGGAAAAATTTTGGGATACGTTTCTCTGATGGAGGTATTTTTACTAAAATATATAAGGAACTAATTCAAATTTGTAGGAATGAGTGACTTAGCAATTAATAGATGGTGAAAAGATATGAACAGGCACATATTCAGGGGAAAAATACAAGATATAGATAGGCATATAAAAATGGTCTATATAATTACTAATTAGAGAAATACAAATAAAAGAAACTCTCAGGTTTTCACACCATTTATCAGCTTGGAAACATTGACCATAAGTGGAGGTGATAAATTTTATCCAGTCTTTGAGAAAACACTCACGTGGATACAATATTGCTGGAGTTGTGAATGGTTCAGTCATTCTGGAAAGCAATTTGGAACTATGTCCAAAAATTATCTGTATATCATCTTAGCTAGCAACACCACTATTAAAACTATAACTCAAAGAGATAAAGAAGACAGGAACCAGACCCCAATGTATAAATTTTAGAGTGAGTTTTTTGTGATGGCAAAGGAGTAGGAGCTAAGGGAGTACCCATAAACTGGGCAATGACTGAACAAATTATGGTATGTTTAAATAAATATTATTGTACTATAAGATATGATGCAAGGAATAATTACAGAGAAATCTAGGAATGCTTGTATGAACTGATGCAGAGTGAAATAAACAGGACCAGACCAATTCACACAATAACAACATTACAAGGATAATTAACTTGGAAAAACCTTAAGAACTTTGAAAAGTCCAACAACCAATGAAAATTTTGGAGGACTGATGGGGAAGCATGCTGCCCACCTTCTGACACAAAGGTGATAGAAACAGGGAGCAGAATGAGACATAACTATTTTTAAAGATTTAATATTTATTAGTTTACTTTGGGATATCACAAATTTAATTAGAAACTTTTCTTTTAAAAGTACTTTATTTTCTCAAAATACTTTTACTTAATTTAATTAATATAATACATAATATTTTATAATAATATTTATAATATAATAAACATTTGATTTCAACTAAAATAATTTTTAACATTCCTTTTTAAACATTTTGAGTTCTAAATTCTCTTCTACCCTTAATTCCCCCTGCCCTGAGATGGTAAACAATTTGATGTGAGTTATACATGTGCAATCATGCAAACCATATTTCCTTATTAGTCGTGTTGTAAAAGAAAACACAGACAAAAAACATGAAAAAAATAAGGAAAGGGAAAAATAATATGCTTCAATCTGTATACAGAATCCATCATTTCTCTCTCTAGATATGGAGAGTATTTTTCATCATGAATCTTTTGAAATTATCTAGATCATTATTTTACTGAGATTAGCTAGGTCATTCACAGTTGATCATCATACAACAACTTGTTCAACCATTCCTCAATTTATGGACATCCCCTAAATTTTTAATTCTTTGCCACTACAAAAAGAGCTACTATAAATATTTTTGTATATAAATATTTAGGTCTCTACTCCACTTTTAACAAATCTCTTTGGGATACACACTAGCAGTGGCATTGCTGGATCAAAGGGTATACAGAGTTTTATAGCCCTTTGGGCATAGTACCAAATTGCTTTCCAGAATGATTGGATCAGTTTAAACTCTACCAAGAGTGCATTTGGTTCCCAATTTTCCCATATCCTCTCCAACATTTATCATTTTTCTTTTCTTTCATATTAGCCAATCTTATAGGTTTGAGGTGGTACTTCAAAGTTGTTTGAATTTATATTTTTCTAATCAATAATTATTTAGAAAATTTTTATGTGATTGCAGATAGCTTTGATTTTTTTCTTCTGAAAACTGCCTGTTTCTATGCTCTGACCATTTATCAGTTGGGGAGTGCTTTGTATTCTTATAAATTTGACTCAGTTCTCTATATATTTGAGAAATGAGGCTTTTGTCAGGGACACTTGTGGTGACATTTCCCCCCAACTTTCTGCACTCCTTCTAATCTTAGTTGCAATGGTTTTGTGCTTGCAAAACTTTTTAAATTTAACACTTTCAGCATTATCCACTTTATATTTTGTAGTGCTATCTCTTGTTTGGTCATAAATTCTTCCTTATCCATAAGTCTAATGGGTAAAGTATTTCATGCTCAATTTCTATTCTTCCATTTGGTTCCAGGATATCAGGGCAGTTTTCCTTGATAATTTCTTGAAAAACGCTGTCCAGGTCTTTTTTTAAAAACATCATGACTTTCAAGTAGTACAATAATTTAAAAATTATCGCTCCTGGATCTTTTTTCTCCCAAGTCAGTTGTTTCTCCAGTGAGATGTCATATTTTCTTCTATTTTTCAATTCTTTTCATTTTGCTTTGTTGTTTCTTGATGTCTCACAAAGTTATTACCTTTCACTCGACCAATTCTAATTTTTAAGGAATTATTTTCTTCATTGAACTTTTGTACCTTCTTTTCCATTTGGCTAAATATCACTGCTGACATGTCTTGGTGTGCAAAGCCTCACTACTGGCTTGTTAGGTTGCAGCCTGATGCTGGCTTGCCTAGACACCCCCTGAACTGGACTGTATTCCCCTTTAACTCATTGAAACAGAACTTTCCTGCTGACCTTCTACATTGTTTTGGAGATTATATTTGCAGGGAGCATAAACTGGACTCATCTTATAGCTGTGACCTTAGAGCTGCGCCTAAGACCCAGGATGGACTGAAAAAGGTGAGCAATAGATCTGGGATGTATATCAGGTCAAGAGTGCTTCTGGGTTTAGGAATTTTTGGTTAAGCTTTCATGGCCTTAAAATATAAAGGGAAGGATGGGGAAAAACAATAGAATAAAGAATAAAAGAAGAGGCAAGGTGGGAGAAATGATTTTACCTAATTGGTTGGTGTAAGTGGAAAGTCTTCATCTTATACAGGGGAAAGGACATTTAAACAAAGAGGAAGGTACAGAGAAAACAGGTATCACTTGAACCTCATTCTAGTCTGAACTGGTCAAAGAAGGGCAACACATACACAGGAACTCACTCAAATTTGGGTATAGAAATAGATTTAACATAAAAGGGAAACAACAGTTACTTGGTGTTGGGGGGTGGAAATTCATGGAAAGCTAGATTCGGGGAGGGATCAACTTTTATCTCAGAACAGAAATTGTGAACAAGCTTTAAAAGAAAGAAAGAACAAAGACCTGTGACTGAGATCTGGAGGAGGTAAAGAGGACAGTGGCAGCAGAGAAGAAGCGGATTAATACCTCAGGCACAGGATACTGTTGCTCAGCAAACTCCTCTCTTGTTTTTTGTAAAGAGCTGACAGGGAAAAAGAGAAGGAAAAACATAAGAGAATAAGATGGAGGGAAATACAAAATTAATTATCATAATTGTCAATATTAATGGAATAGTGGAAATTTTATAAATACATGCTGAAGGGTAGAAATATAAAACACATCTTTTATTGAGAACTGCAATAAAAATGATAGTTAATTAAGTGTCACTGAAAACTTGAGTACAAAATAAGAGATTAAACAACGTAATCCTAGAGAACTGGCCCATCAAAGGGCAAATCATATAAGCCATTAATACTTTGTCAATGAAAATGACAAAACGTAGAATTTTGGGAATGCATTCAAAACAATTGTTAGGGCAAGACTGTCTCTAATCACCTTCATCTACAACAAAAGAGAAAGAACAGAGTAATGAATGGGGCATGTATTTAAAAAAAGAACTAAAAAAAAATCAACAAATAGAAAGCACCGATTAAACACCAGAGTAGATCCAAATTCTGTTTCTAAACTTGATCATTCAATACACATTTTGAAAATAAAGAATAGATTAACCAAACCAAAAGTCCAAACATTTAATTAACAAATAACACTAGATTTTAAAATAGCATCAGATAATTTTATTTTTTTTAAAAGCAGAAAACCAAATTATCGATATAAAAGTGAAGAAGAAAATCAAAATAAAAAACTGTTAAAAAATTATTTGCCAAATTACATGGCAATAAAACCAACAACTTGTATGAAATGAAATAAAAGCTTACATAAATATGAAATAACCAGAATAGTAGAACAAGAAATAGACCATTTAATCCCAGGTAGAAATCTAGTAGAAACTATAGACCAACATTCTGAATAAATACAAAGACACAATCAAATTAAATGTGAGCAAAAATATAAAATCTTAAAATAATTATACTTCATGACTAGATTGGATTTACACCTAAAAAGCAGGCTTGATTTAATATTAGGAAAAGCATTAACAACATATTCCAAATTAATAATAAGAATGGTTGGTTGTTGTCCTTCGTTCTTGAAGAGGACCAAAATGGCATCACCATGAAAAAGTGAATTTTTAATGTGTATGACTGTGGCTGATCAGACTAATATGAGATCAGAATTCTCTACCACAGGTTGGGCACAAATAGACCATGTGAACATTTGGGGTGATTACTTCAAATTTGCACATCCCATATTTCCTTTGTGCTGTTTCAATTCTACTTTGCTCATAGAGCACAGTACTTTTTCTGATGTGAGCACGCCTTGCTGAGTGGTCCTGCACCAGTGTCTCCCATGTCACACAATCAAATCCAAAGTTCTTGAGAGGGACCTTGAAGATGTCTTTGTATCGGTTCTTCTGACCACCCTGTGATCACCTGCCCCATTGGAGTTCTCCATAAAATAGTCTTTTTGGCAAGTGTGCATTTTGCATTAGAACAATGTGGCCAGTTCATTGGAGTGGCACTCTCTGAAGCATAGTTTAAGTACTTGGCAGTTCAGCTCGAGCAAGGACTTCAGTTGTCTGGTACCTTATCCTGCCAAGTGATCCTCAGAATCTTCCTAAGACAGTTCAAATGGAAGCGATTCACTTTCCTGGCATGGTGCTGGTAGACTGTCCATGTTTCATGGGCATACAACAATGAGGTCAGCACAATGATTCTGTAGACTTTCAATTTGGTAGTCAGTCTAATACCTTTTCTCTCCCAAACTTTTCTTTGGAGCCTCCCAAACACTGAGCTAGCTCTGACAATGTGTGTGTCAACCTTATTGTCAATGTGTACATCTTTGGAAAGTACACTACCAAGGTAAATGAACTTATCCATAGAATTCAAAACTTCTGCATTTGTTGTAACTGATGGTTCCATTTATGGATGGTGTGATGGTGGCTAATGGAGCACCTGTGCTTTCCTGGTGTTGATTATTAGGTCAAAATTAGCACAGGCAGCAGAGAATTGATCCATACTTTGTCGCATCTTAGCTTCAGAGGCTGCATTGAGTACACAATCAACTGCAGACAGAAAACCACGTACCAACACTCCCTCCACTTTGGTCTTGGCTTGTAGCCTTTTCAAACTGAAGAACTTACCATCAGTATAATAGTTGACCTTGATGCCGTATTCATCCTCATTGAAAGCATTTGACAACATGGCTGAAAACATGCTGAAAAGCAAGGGAACAAGTATACAGCTCTGTTTCACTCCACTGGTTACTGGGAAGGCACAAGAGCAAACATGCCATCATGAAATAGACATACAATGTTGATGAACTTCTCTGGGCAACCAAATTTTGACATAATTTTCCATAAGTCCTGATGACTAACAGTGCCAAAGGTCTTGGTCAGATCTACAAATGTTGTGTAGATACCTCTGTTCTGCATCTGGCATTTCTTCTGGAGTTGTCGGGCAGCAAACACCATGTTGATTGTTCCTTGGCTCTTTCTGAAGCCACATTGGCTCTCAGGTATATGACCATCTTCCAGGTGAAGGATCAGTCTATTAAGGAGGACTCTGGCAAGAATTTTTCTAGCAATGACTAAGAGAGAGACCCTACTGTGATTGTTGCAGGACAATCTATTCCCTTTACCTTCATAGAGACGGATAATGGAGACATTCTTGAACTCATAGGGGACAATCTCCTCTTGCCATATAACCTGGTATATTTCAGTCAGCTTTTGTATGAGCAATGGTCCCCCTACCTTGTAAATTTCAGCTGGAATAGAATCAGCACCACGTGCTTTGCCACATGACAGGAGCCTAATGGCCCTCAAAACCTCTTCTCCAGTTGGAAGTTCAGCTAAGGAGGAATTGACTTCAACCTGAGGTAAGCAGTCAGTGGCCTAAGCATTGATTGATGATGGTCTATTGAGAATACTATGGAATGTTCAAACCATCTTTTTAGGATCATGTCCTGATCAGTAATCAATGTGGCTCCACCAGTACTGAGTAGTGGTGATGCACCATAAGCTTTTGGTTCATGAATAGCTTTCAGGGTACCATAAAATCTCCTTAGATTGTTACTATCAGCATAAAACTGAATTTCATCTGCCTTCTTACTGAGCCAGGAATCCTGCATCTCTCTAAGCTTTGCTTGTACTTTACTTTTGAAGGAATTAAATTCTGGCTTCTTAGAGACGGATGAAGTATTCTGCTGGTAAATACTGTGGAGTTCTCATTTTTCATTTAGCAGCTTCTGGATTTCTCCATCATTTTCATAAAACCAGTCTTGGTGTTTGTGAGTGTTCTGACCCAGATGAGCAAATGCAGTGCTGTGCACCAAATCTCTGAAAGCTGCCCACTCCTTTTCTGTTCCACTGTTACCAACTGTGTGTTGGGTCAATTTTTCCTCCAACTGTTCAGGCTCAGAGAAGAGCTCACATTTGTTGACATTAATTCTTCTGGTAGTCAATTTGCCTTGGGGATGGTACTTTTGATGAATGCAAATATTTAGCTTGGAAAGATGAAATGAGATTTATAGATGAATTTTTAGCTTATGAAGATGAAATGAGATAATGATTGAAAATCATTTAGCACAGTGCTTGGTACATGGTGTTATATTAATGTTAACTATTCTTATTACTTTATGTGTGTATACATGTACATAAAGTAAGCCATTTATGAACCTTAAAATTCTGTATATTTTGTTGTTGTTGTTATATGGATTTCAGGGGCCTAAGAGGCTCTTCTACCCAGAAACTTTCCCTTCCTTTTCTTAAAATTGCAGCATTAGGGACTGATTTGGTGGTGGTGACTGTGGTGGTTGGTAGTTGGAGAGCTAGCTTTGGTGTAGTAGATAGAACATGTATTAGAAGTCAGGAGAAGTCTGGAATTCAGTCTTGTCTCTTACTAGCTGTACAATTTCAGGTAGTCCTTTCACTAGTGCCTCAGTTTCCTCATCTGTAAAAGGACAAATAAATGTTGGCGATTATATTATTTTGCAAAGCTTTACCCTCTCTGGTGACCTCCTTAAAATGGAGATAAACTTATCCTTGAGTATATCCCTTTATATTGTTGCCAACGATTTGGTGGAAATTACCTTATCAAATCACTTTTTTCCTTGATTAGAGTCACACTTTAGAAAAATGGGAACTTGGGAGTGGGAGGGGGGCGTGGTACAATTATCCATACAGTAACAAAAAGCATTTTCAGACTCTGAAAACATGAAAATCCAAATGGTTTTCACCTCAAGCATCTAGTAAGGTAATATTTCTGGGGTTTGTTTTAAATAGTCTAGTCAGCAGTATTATCTAATCTCTGTCTTCTTCTGCTGTATTCTCTTCCATATCATGCCTTCCAACCATAGGTATCCCTCAGGGTCCCTTCCTGGGCCCTCTTCTCTTCTCCCCTTACATTGTTTCACTTGGTGATTTCATCAGCTCCCATGGATTTAATTACCATCTCTATGCTGACAATTCTTAAATCTATTTTTCTTGCCTCAGTCTCTTTAATCTCAAATCTTCAACTGCCTTTCAGGCATTTCAACCTTGATATACAAGAGATATCTGAAAATCTATTTGTCCAAAACAGAATTCATTACCTTTCCACCTAACCATATTCCCTCTAACTTTCACGGCTGTTTTCCTATTACTGGGGTGTAGCATGTGTTCACGGAGGTCCAGTACCTTTGGTATGATGGCTGCCGAGCCCTTTTCAGGGTTCTTTCCACCCTTTGGTGTCTGTTTGTTCCACCCAACTCTCACCTGTGGCTCCAAGAAACTGCAGCATGTGCAGGGTCCACATACTGTAAACCGTTTCAGCAGATGGGCCAAACCAGTTTGAGGGTAACCAAGAATTCTCAAACCCAATGGTGAGATAGGGGGGTATAACATGATTCTTAGTCTTATTACTGATTTTCAATCATTATCTCATTTCATCTTCACAACAACCCTGAAAAGTAAGTGCTAAAATTATCCCCATTTTATAGATGAATATTTAGTGCAATCCTTAAAAGGCTGCTCAGACACCCAGGGGGTTGCTGAGTCCCCAAGTATGTGAAGACTTCCTCTGGTGGAATAGGCGGATGAGAACAATTTCTTCCAACGGTCATGACGGCAGCTAAAGCAGGCAACGTGGAGTGCTTAGAGCTTGGTTAGACACTGAAGATGCCAAAGTCATTCACTGCATCCTGAGTCTTTGCCAGCCATCTTGACTCTGTCCTGCCACTGTACTAAGATGACTCTGGAGGAGAGAGTGAGGCTGACGACTTTGTGCAACTCTGCCTCACTTAAATCCAATTTATGCTCAAAACAAAAGACATCACCCATACCACTTTACTATTATGCCTCAGAGTCCTGCGGCAACAGGCAAGTGATGAAGCAGCAGGTGTGGATACACTGGGAGCTGTAGTCGCAACCCTGCACACAGGTGGCCCAGGCCATCGGATCATTTCTCACTGGAAACAGTAGTGGGACTTGGCAGCCCCCTGGGTGTCTGAGCAGCCTTTTAAGTATCTCACTAAATATTCATCTATGAAATGGGAATAATTTTAGCACTTACTTTTCAGGGTTGTTGTGAAGATGAAATGAGATAATGATTGAAAATCAGTAATAAGAATAAGAATCATGTCATTATATTAGTGAATACAGAAGAAACCATTTTGTTAAGATGCATCCCCATTCCTTGTAAAAGCACCAGAAAACAGGAATAAATGGGCCCTTCTTTAATGTGATAACTATATCTATCTAGAACCAAGGGCAGCATCATAAATAATAAGGATAAACTAGAAGCCTTTCTAATAATATCGCAGTAAAACAAGAATGTTTATTATGATTTAATTGAGTGCTAGAAATGTTTTTCAATAGTATCTGAATCTTTGTTACCCAATTTGGGCTTTTCTTGGCAGAGATACTGGAATGGTTTGCCATTTCCTTCTCTAGCCCATTTTACAGATGAGGAAACCAAAGCAAACAAGGTTAAGTACCTTACCCAGGCTCACCAACTAGGAAGTGTCTGAGGCTGGATTTGAACTCAGGAAGATGAGTTTGGCTGATTCTTGATTGGCTGCTCTAGCCAGTTCTGCCACCTAGCTGCCCTGCTAGAAATGCTAGTGATAAAAATAAGTCAAGGAAAAGAAAATGAGGCAATAAGAAGTGGGAACACAATTAATAATGCTCTTTTTGCAGGTGGTATGACAGTTTATTTAGAAACCTTAGAGTCAGCTAATTTAATAAATTGAAATAATAATCTCAGCAAGGTTGCAGAATATAAAACAGATCAACATGTCATGAGAATTCTAGTTTGTTGCATATAAAATAGCAGGAAGAGACAGATCAATTCTATTTAAAATAACTATAGAATAGGAGAAAGAACTTGACAGTCTACCCACTAAGACATGTACAGATGTTATGAAATAATGTTTATGGAAATAATGACACATCTAAAAGCTTGGACAAATATTAATTATTCATGGGTAGGTTGAAGCAATACAACACAAAGTCACCTAATTTTATTTACCTATGTAGTGACATATCAATCTACCAAAGAAGCTAGTAAAATAAAAACAAAAAGAGGAACAAAAAGTCAATAGATTCCAGGGAATGTGCTAAAAAAAGTAGAGGGCCTAGCAGAACCAGATAATAAGCTATAGCACAAAGCAGAAATCATAAGAAGACTCTAATCCTCATTAAGAAATAGAGAACTTGACCAATGTAACATAGTTGATGCAGAAACAAACATGGAGTTGCCCAGTGTTTAAAACAGTATTTGTGAGGAAGGAGATTTTAAAAAGTGATTAGAGATGACTAAAATAATGCTTTGTTAATGTGAAATTCCAGTTGGAAATTTCCTTGAACTACTGGGAGTAGATCATTGCAAACACCTGAGTGGAACATAACATTTAAAATCACCTGAGTGCTGGGATCTCCTAACTTCCTTGTTGCGTTGAGGTCAAGAGGCTTGCTCTGGAAATGGTTTCAATGAAAACTGTTCTATCCTTAGGAGTCCTGTGCCTCCTTTTCTGCCTGGCTTGGGTCCAAGAAAAACCAGGTATCTTTGTTCTTTTTCCAAATACAAGTTAACATATACAAAGTGCTTTGCAAACCTTAAGGTAATCAGTAGATGTTAGCTACTATTATTGTCTTCAATGACTGGTTCCTTGAGCTGTTAGTTGGTTCCTACTCAGCTCTCTTAGGGTTGTAGAGATAAGGTGATGAACTGACTTTCTGAGGCATTATTAGCTCTTCTGAGCTCACCTTGCTTAATTTTATTGTTTTTGGCTAATACAAAGCCCATGGCTCACAATATTTGTTAAAGGACACACTTTTTCTTGGTTCTGCCTGTTTACTGAAGATGCTTCCTTCCCAAACATTTCTTGTTCTTCTTTTCCTCACTCTGTCTTTGTGAGATTCTCCCCATTCCCATGGCTTCAGTTTTTACTCCACAGTGGTTGAATCTCCTCTGGCTCAATGTCCTCTTGTTCAAATTCAATTTTTCTGCTTGTAATTGATAGAAGAATCCTTTCCCATGACTGGTCTCTTACTCCCATCTAATCATGTCTGAAATCAAGCTCCTTATATGCTTTTTTTTTCATAATACTACAATGAATCTGTTCCCTGAATAGCCTCAATTTCTTTAGTAATCTCACAATTCTATCTGTGCTAAGTTCTTGTACCCTTTCTTCCTACCCAGAAAAAGTAATGTGGCCAGATGTTCATATGGACTGATTGTGCCTGACTTGTGTTAGAGCCTTCTGGATCAACCACATGAGATCTACTGTACCTTGACCCCAACATAGTGATGTTTCTTTGGTCCTCTTCCAAAAGAAGTAAAATTAATTAAGGTGGCACAATTAATGACATTTCAAATCTAGAGTCAGAAATGTCTACGTTTGAATCCAGTCTTAAATGCTTACTACCTATGTGATCTTGGGCAAGTCACTTTTTTCTTTCTGCTTCAGCTTCCCCAACTATAAAATATGGCTAATAATGTCACTTTCCTCCCAGAGTTATGAGGATCAGATGAAGTAGTTGTAAATTACTTAGCACATTGACTGGCACATAGAAGACACTTAATAAATCCTTTTCTCTTCCCTCCCTCTCTCTGTCTCTCTTTTTGGTTTAATCTATTTTTCCTACATTGTTTTTCCTCTGCAAAATCAAATAGTGCTGCACTGGCTTTAGTCCCTCTGGGGGCCATTCGTTATGATCAAAGCCAGATTCAAATTGTTCATTGGTTTTTCCACAGTGAGAACAGCATGTACTTATTATGTGTTCTGGGTGTTTGTGAAGAAAGATCTCTTTGGTGATGGTGTGCTTGTGAGACCTCAAGAGCTGACTCTTGGGATAGGCTGTCCAGTTACTAAAGAGCTACAAGATGAATTTGAACTACAATACCTTGTGAGACACTGTGGGATCAAGAAAATGGTAAGAGATGACCACATTAGCAATCATAAGTTGGATCTACCTAATGTCTTTCAGGACCTATCTGTTACCCTATAAGATCCTTATCCATGTGGAAAACAAACTGAATTTCCTACTAAGTATTAAAGTTACTAAGGCCTGAGGGGGGCAATGAAAGCAGGAGAGAAGAGGCAGTCTCTTGCCCTTGACTACTATTCTTAAGCATGGTTCCATCTCCTAAGGCAGAGGGAGTAACTTTAACTCACAAGTTTTCTGGCTTTTAATGTTAGGCTGAGGTGGTTTTCTTTGGGCCTTAGGATCTCAGCTGAGACATACTCAATACCTTTTCCAACTAGTTTTAAAATTCAGTCTGAACATATCACAGGTTCTCTACTTATGTGCCAGGTCCCTGTTTGAATTCTAGTTGTCTTTATGTTTAGAACTATCCCAGGTAAATCAGGAAGTTTGTTGATCTTGAATCAGGTCCACTCCCTTGTGGTGCTGAACCTGTCAAATGAGATATGAGAGAGGGCTGATTATTCAGGGCAGCTTCTTCCAGGTTACTATTAGTGCCAGAGGAAATATCTTAAAAGCATTGTAATTAGAAGTTCCTCTATTATTAAGAGCTAAAGTGTAACATTGATCACTTCTGATAGCCTCTCTCTGATGGATCCAAAAGTTTGACTTATGTTTATTAGACACAGGCCTTTTGGTAATGTTTGGGAAATGAAGTAGGAAAAATTGAGGTGGTCTTCCTGAATTACCAGGAGAATTATGATTCTCTTGATAGAATTAGGGAGTTCAGAAGATGTGGTTTAAGGGGGTAAGATAATGATTTCTAATTTAGAACTGTGAAATTTGATGAGACATTTAGGTGGAGATGACTAAGAGATGGTTAGATGAGTTGGAGCATCTGGAGATACATGAGGTCTGTGAATTTCCATTTGTGGAATCAGTTACATGTTGAAAATTGAGTTCATGGGAGCTGTCATCGAGGGAAGGAAAAGAGAGGGGAAAGGATGGAGAAAGATGATCTGAAAACGAAGACTAAAAACCAATGACTCATGACTTAAGAGGAGGCTCATACAGTATCAGCTCCACGAGAATTTGAGTAAGAATTAGTGCCTCAGATGAGAAAGTGATCAACAGTTTCAAGTGTAATCAAGGCAAGTGAATGACTGAGAGGAGGTCAGTGGTCTTGGTAAATAATACATCACTAATATCCTTGAAGAGATTAGTTTCATCTTAGTGGTGGATTGAGAAGTCAGATTACGAGAAATAAAGAAGGGAGAAGGAGGTGAGGATATGGAGGATATGGTTATTCTCTGAAGTTGACTGTGAAAGGTAAAAGAAAAAACATAATGTATCTTGAAAGGGAATACTAGGATTGATTGAAGGCTTTTTCGGGATGGAGGGAATGTTGGCATGTTAGTAAGTAGTAGAGAAAGAGCCAGTTGATTAAAGGAAGATCACAAATTAGAGAAGGGAAGGGATATGATGGAAGGAGTAAATTTGGGAGTTAACAACTTGGCATGGCATTAAGGGTACAAGGATAAAACTGAGCACCTTTTCTAAATAGTCTCTCTCTGACCATCAGGTTTTTGAAACTCACACCAGGTTTGAATGTAGCCTCTACTATCGACGACACAGTAGACGGGTTGTTCGTCCAGGACTTGAGTTCCCTTTGACATGTATAGTGTACAGGTGAGTACATTACAAAAGGGATTTCTATTACTGTACCAGTTAATATCAAACTATTCTGTTCATTCTAACTGAAAAGTTGTCCTGGCTTAGCTCTTTTCTTGCCTGTTGGTTTATATTTCCATCAATTCTCAACAAAAGGCATGATTGACAACAGAGAGGCAAGGTGGTAGATAGAAATCTTAGATTTGGAGTCAGATGTTGGCATAGCCAGGTTTGAAATAATACTATTGAGTTACTTGCGTGACTAAGCAATTCAGTTTATTTGACTTTTTTCCTCTGAAACAATTCAACAAGATTTTATTAAGTGCCTACTACATGAGTAGCACTCTGCTAAATACTTGGGATATTAAAAAGCATTCTCCTCCCCCATTTCCCTAAGCTTCTATCCTTAAGGAACTTGCTTTCTTGTAGGGTGAGATGTCTTGAAGTCCTTTTGAATTCCCCAAACTGGGTGTTCCATGTTTTCTACTTAGTAACAGGGAAAGAGTGATTGACCAACATGAGATATCTATTTAAAATGTCATGGGAAATGTCCCCAGGGCTGGCAAAATGGGAAGGAGGACTGAAGGGTCAGACCATTTCTCCTAGGAATAATGGATCATGATCATATCTTAAAGAGTGTACTAACTTCTTAGATTTTAGAGATCTTCTCAACCTAGCCCCAATCAGACTCTATAAACTTTATTTTACATTATTTTCCTTCATGAATACTATGGTTGAGTCCAACTTCATACCCCCCACTTCTTAGAATCTTTAATTTCTTTCAAAGGATGGTACAGACACCTCCATCTACAGCAAGCCTTTCTAAATAAACCTCCTAACTATTTTACTCTAGTTTGTATAAAATTTGCTAAAAGCATGTTTATATCCTTCAGTGGTATATGCGGTGCTTTCACTTGCAAGTACTTTATTTCCATGTTGATTCCGCTCCATGCTGACCTCCATAACTAATTCCACAAAGGGAAATTTGGAGGTTTCATATTCGTAAATTCTGAAATTCCCTTATTTGATCACAGCCTATTGTAATTTTACCTCTCCTTCTGCCTTGCAACCCCCAAATCCTATTCTTCATTCTCATCATGACTTCCAATCCAGACATCCTACCATTTCTGCACTGGCTATACTCTTTTCCTTTCTCCACAATAACCCATTGGTGACCCAGTTCAACTCTATTCTTGTCTTCTCAAGGGTCTCCTGTCCTCTTATTTTAACACTCATCTTGCCCTGCCATATCTCAACCTTAGGTTACTCTAACCATCCACTGTTTTTGTTCCTACTCACGTTTCTGAAAAAAAAAATAGCCCTAGAGAAAATTATGAAACTAAGTGACTAGGTCCACTACAAATTTATGTCACTTTATGCCCATAAGTGTAGCAAGACATTTTTTTTACATCTCTCTAATACATTCATTGTCCTACTCACTATTGTGGCTTTTCCAAACACTTTCATCTCTCCTCAAACCTTCTATGGTGGTCCTTCCTACCCTCTTACCTGAGAGCCTTACGTTATATTTAACTGAAGAAGGAGAGGACATTTACTAAGAGATTCCTTTTCACTCTGTTTTCTCACCTTAATCATTTTGATGCCTTACACTATCATTTCCTCCTTCACCCCATCTCAAATGAAAAAGTACCTGCTCTTATTAATGAGGTCAACCATTCTACATGTACAAGAGATCCAATTCCTTCTCTTTTCCATTAGATTACCTACTCTCCTACTAATCTTCAATATCTCCTTGTTTGCTGGTTGCTTTCTTACTGCATACAAATATGCCCATGTCTTCCTCCATCCTCAGAAAACTCTTACTTGAACTTCTAACTATTATTCTCTATCGTTCCTTTCTTTTGTGACTAAATGCCTTGAGAAGGCAGTCTACAATTGGTGCATTTCTACTTCTTTTCTCTTTTAAAATTTTCTTTTTTTAACTTTAAATATATAATTTATTTTTCGATTCTCGACATTCACTTCCGCAAGAATTGGAATTCAAAATTTTCTTTCCATCTCTTCCCACCCCCACCCCAGGACAGCATGCACCCCATTCACCCCTTTCTCCACTCTGTTCTCCCTTCCATTACCTCCCTTCTTCCATCTCCCTCCCCTCTACTTTCCTGTAGGGCAAAATACATTTCTATACCCCATAGCCTGTACATCTTATTTTCCAGTTGCAAGCTAACACAATTTTTAACATTAATTGTTAAAGTTTTGAGTTCCAGACTCTCCCTTCCTCTCTCCCCACACACCCTCATTGAGAAAACAAGCAATTCAATATAGGTCAAACGTGTTTAGCCATGCAAAACACTTCAATAATAGTTATGTTGTGAAAGACTAACATTTCCCTCTGTCCTATTATGTGCTCCATTTATTTCATTCTCTCCCTTGATCTGTCCTCCCAAAATAATGTTTGCTTCTGATTATCCCTTTCCCCAATTTGCTGTCCCTTCTATTATCTTCCCTCTCCTATCTCCTTCCCCCTTGCCTTCCTGCAGGGTAAAATTGATTTCCATATCCAAGTGAGTGTGTGTTATTTCCTCCTTAAGCCAAATTTCCTTTAATTTCTCCCCTCTTTCCTTCCATTGTAAAAACTCTTTCTGGACTCTTTTATGTGAGATGATTTGCTACATTCTGCCTCTCCCTTTCTCTTACTCCTAGTACATTCCACTCAACAGTAAATTTTATTTTTTTAGGTATTCTTCTTTCATATTCAGCTCATCGTGTGCCCTCTGTCTATGTGTGTGTGTGTGTGTGTGTGTGTGTGTGTGTATATATATACATGTATATACATATATACACATACCCATACACTCATGTACATATACATACTTACCCATATATAACACACACATACCCACACACCGACATATATGTATATGCATGTATACATGTATATACACACATGCATATAAGCACATACACACATATATGTACACACATATATTACACACACACACACACACACACATATATATATATAAACACACATATATATACACACATATTCCCTCTAACTACCCTAATACTGAAAAAAGTCTCATGAGTTACAAAGAACATCTTTTCATGTAGGAATGTAAACAATTCAACTTTAATGAATTCCTTAAGACTTCTATTTCCTCTTTACCTTTTCATGTTTCTCTTGATTCTTGTATTTGAAAGTTAAATTTTCTATTCATCTCTGGTCTTTTCAGCAAGAATGCTTGGAAGTCCTCTATTTCGTTGAAATTCCATTTTGTCCCTTGAAGTATTTATACTAAGTTTTGTTGGGCAGGTGATTCTTGGTTTTAATACTGTCTTCTTTGACCTCTGGAACATTGTATTCCAATTCCTTTGATCCCTTAGTGTAGAAGCTGCTAAATTCTGTGTTATCCTGATTGTATTTCCACAATATTTGTGGCTTTTTGGCTGCTTGTAATATTTTTTCCTTTGACATAGGAACTCTGAAATTTGGTTACAATATTCCTAGGAGTTTTCCTTTTGGAATCTCTTTCAGGAAATGATCGCTGAATTCTTTCCATTTGTATTTTAACCTCTGGTTCTGGAATATCAGGACAGTATTCCTTGATAATTTCTTGGAAGATGTTTTCTAGGTTATTTTTTTGATCATAGTTTTCAGGTAGATCAACAATTTTAAAATTATCTCTCCTGGATCTATTTTTCCAGGTCAGTTATTTTTTCAATGAGATATTTCACATTGTCTTCTATTTTTTCATTCTTTTGGTTTTATTTTGTAATTTCTTGGTTTCTCATAAAATCTTCAACTTCCATCTGTTACATTCTAATTTTTGAAGAACTATTTTCTTCAGTGAGCTTTTGAACCTCCTCTTCTGGTTGACCAATTCTGCTTTTTAAAGCATTCTCCTCATTGGCTTTTTGGGCCTCTTTTGCCGTTTGAGTTAGTCTATTTTTAGAGTTGTTATTTTCTTCAGTATTTTTTGGGGGGTCTACTTTAGTAAGTTGTTGACTTGCTTTTCATGATTTTCTTGCATTGCTCTCATTTCTTTTCCCAATTTTTCCTCCACCTCTCTTACTTGATTTTCAAAATCCTTGTTGAACTCTTTCGTGGCTTGAACCATTGCATATTTTTTTTTTGGAGGCTTTGGATGTAGAAGCCTTGACCTTTGCTCTTCCTCAATCAAAAGGATGGAAGAAAATGCCTTTTTTACCAAGAAAATAACCTTCTATGGTCTTATTTTCCCCTACCCCTCTTTGGACATTTCTCCAGCCAGTTACTTGACTTTTGAGTCCTTTATCAAATGGAGGGTATACTACCCTGGGCTTCAGAGATTTTATGCAGTTGATGTCTGAGATATCTCTTGGGACCTGTAAGTTCTCAGTTACTCCAAGGTGGTACAATTAATAGAGAGGAGTTTACTTCACTCCTGGCCTGCACTCTGGTCTGTGAGCAACCAATAACAAGCACCCTTTTCTGCCATGAAACTGTGAGTAAGATTTCCTCTCCACAGTCACCACCAGCTCCATCATGCCAGTGCTCCTCCTCACTCCAGGACCGCCATTCAGGACTGAGACCAAGATCAGACCCTTGATTCCCCCAGGGTCTTTAGGCCAAGGGCTCCAAAAGTGGATGCTGCTGCCAATGGCTACTGCTGCCCTTGGGCTGGGGCCCGAGGGGTCTCCCCTCTTTCCCAGGTGAAAGAGCTTTCTTACTGATCTTTGAAGCTGTCTTTTGCGTTTGTGGGTTGAGAAACCTGGGAACCACATCTACTACCCATGGTTCCATGTCCTGAAGTCTGCTCCAGTCCTTTCTGTGCCCTGGCCCACTCTGGGCTGCGCTGTGCTCCAAGCCCGGTGGGATAGAATTTGGCCTTCCAGTCTGTCTTGGGCTGGAAATCTGTTGCACTCTCATTTTGTGGCTTCTGCTTTTCTAGAATTTGTTCAGAGTCATTTTTTACAGGTATTTTAAGGGCTATGGAGGGAGAACTAGTCTGTCCTTCTACTTTGCCATCTTGGCCCCAACCTCCCTCAAATATTCCATAGTCTGTTTTGGAATCACATCATTCAACTAAAACTGCTCTCTCCAAAGTTATCAATGGTCAGATCTAATGGAATTTTCTTAATCCTCATCTATCCTGACCTCTTAATAGCTTCTGATCACCATTTTGATTTTTCTTCTGTTTTTCCAGTCCTCAGTCTTCTTTGTTGAATCTTCATCTAGCTTACTGCCATTAGCCATGTGTGATGCTCAAAATTTAATCTTGGCTCTTTTTTTTTGTATTTAAATTTATTTAGTTAAGTTTTCAACATTCATTTCCAGAAAATTTTGGGTTCCAAATTTTCTCCCCATTTCTCTTCTCCTCCCACCCCAAAACGCCAAATATTCTAATTACCCTTATCACCAATCTGTCCTCCCTTCTAACATCCTTCCCTTCCCTTCTCCTCATCTTCTCTTTTGTCCTGTAGGGCAAGATAAATTTCTATACCCCATTACCTGTATTTCTTATTTCCTAGTTGCAAGAACAATACTCAACAGTTGTTCCTAAAACTTTAAGTTCCAGCTTCTCTTCATTCTTCCCTCCCCACCCATTCCCTTTGGGAAGGCAAGCAATTCAATATAGGCCATATCCGTGCAGTTTTGCAAATGACTTCTATAATAGTAGTGTTGTGTAAGGCTAACTATATTTCACTCCATCCTATTCTGCCCCCTGTTTCTTCTGTTCTCTCTTTTGATCCTATCCCTCCCCAAGATTGCTCCCTCCTCCCACTGCCCTCCCTTCCATTATCTCCCCCACCCTGCTTGTCCCCTTCTCCCCCACTATCCTGTATTGTAGGATAGGTTTTCATGCCACAATGAGTATGCATTTTATTCCTTCCTGTAGTCAAATGTGATGAGAGTAAGCTTCATGTTTTTTCTCTCACCTCCCCCCTTTCTCCCTCCACTGAAAAGTCTTTTACTTGCCTCTTTTATGAGACACAATTTGTCCCATTCCATTTCTCCCTTTTTCCTACCAATATATTTCTCTCTCACTGCTTAATTTCATTATTTAAAGATATGATCCCATCCTATTAAATTCATCCTGTTCTCTCTCTCTCTCTCTCTCTCTCTCTCTCTCTTTCTTTCTCTCTCTCTCTCTCTCTCTCTCTCTCTCTCTCTCTCTCTCTGTGTGTGTGTGTGTAATCTCACCAACTACCCAGATACTGAAAAAAGTTTCAAGAGTTACAAATATTATCTTTCCCTATAGGAATGTAAACAGTTGAACTTTAGTAAATCCTTTATGATTTCTTTCCTGTTTACCTTTGCATGCTTCTCTTCATTCTTGTGTTTGAAAGTCAAATTTTCTTTTGATCTCTGGTCTTTTCATCAAGAATGCTTGAAAGTCCTCAATTTCATTGAAAGACCAATTTTTCCCCTGAAGTATTATACTCAGTTTTGCTGGGTAGGTGATTCTTGGTTTTAGTCCTAGTTCCTTTGACTTCTGGAATATCATATTCCACGCCCTTTGATTCCTTAACGTAGGAGCTGTTAGATCTTGTGTTATCCTGATTGTATTTCCACAATACTTGAATTGTTTCTTTCTAGCTGCTTGCAATATTTTCTCCTTGACCTGGGAACTCTGGAATTTAGCCACAATGTTGCTAGGAGTTTCTCTTTTTGGATCTCTTTCAGGAGGGGATCTGTGGATTCTTTCAATATTTATTTTGGTTCTAGAATATCAGGGCAATTTTCCTTGATAATTTCATGAAAGATGATGTCTAGACTCTTTTTTTGATCAAGGCTTTCAGGTAGTCCCATAATTTTTAAATTGTCTCTCCTGGATCTATTTTCCAGGTCAGTTGTTTTTCCAATGAGATATTTCACATTATCTTCAATTTTTTCATTCTTTTGGTTTTGTTTTGTGATTTCTTGGTTTCTCATAAAGTCATTAGCCTCCATCTGTTCCATTCTAATTTTGAAAGAACTATTTTCTTCAGTGAGCTTTTGAACCTCCTTTTCCATTTGGCTAATTCTGCTTTTGAAAGCATTCTTCTCCTCACTGGCTTTTTGAACCTCTTTTGCCAATGGAGTTAGCCTATTTTTCAAGGTGTTACTTCCTTCAGCATTTTTTTGGGTCTCCTTTAGCACGGTGTGGACCTGCTTTTCATGTTTTTCTTGCATCTCTCTCATTTCTCTTCCCAATTTTTCCTCCATTTCTCTTACTTGATTTTCAAAATCCTTTTTGAGCTCTTCCATGGCCTGAGCCCATTGAATATTTATTTTGGATGTTTGGGATACAGAAGCCTTGATTTCTGTGTCTTTCCCTGATGGTAAGCCTTGTTCTTCTTCATCCGAAATGATGAGAGAAGATATTTGTTCACCAAGAAAGTAACCTTCTATAGTCTTATTTTTTCCCTTTTTTGGGCATTTTTCCCAACCAGTTACTTTACTTTTGGGTCCTTTGTCAAGAGTAGGGTATACTCTGGGAATCTGTAAGATCTCAGTTCCTCCAAGGTGGCACAATCAAGCGTGTACTGGACGGGGCACAGAGTGGGATTTTTGTGCCCAGAATCTTAGCAGTTACCTCTTCACAGCCACCTGGCCTCCACTTCCTTTAAGTCAACACTGGGGGCTGATTTTCAGATAAGCTGGATGTGCAGGACTGCCATTCAGTGTGAGACAAAGACCAACTCCCCCAGGGCCTCCACACAGGGCCGAGGCAAGAACTTCAGTGCCCCCAGGGTTTTTACACTCCAGCAATGGATCTGGCTGCTGTACCTGCTGATGTGGCCTCTGCAGCAGCAGTGTAAGGCCAGAGTTATGGCCCTTCTCCCTTCCTGGCCAGCTGAAAAAACCCCATCACTGACCTTTGGCGCCTGTGGGTTGAGGGATCTGTGAACCCGCTGCTTCTGGGACTGGGGATTCCGCAGCTATAGATGCTGCCCCTAAGGGCTGTTCACCAAGCTGTGCACCCCAACCAAGGCTGGACTAGGCTCCACTCCACATCCAGTGCAACAGACGTTTCCCGTTTATGGGCTGTGTGGGGAGAGCCTCTGTATCTGTGTCTTTCTACTCCTCCATCTTGGCTCCACCCCAATCCTGGCTCTTTTCATGATCCACTGGAGTACTTTGCTTAGTGATCTCAAAAGTTTCCATGGATTCAATTATCATAATTATACGAATGATTCTCAAATTTATTTATCCAATCCTAACTCCTCTTGACTTCTAGTCTCACATCTTCAAATGCTTATTGGGAATCCCTAACTGCATGTCCTATAGAGTGGACAGGTGGGAAGATGACAAGGTATAAAGGGAATTAAAAGGCAATTGTGATCAGATTTGTGTTTCAGGAAGGCCAATTTGTCATCTCTGTGGAAAATGGATTGGAATTGGGAGAAACTTGAGGTAGGGATAAAAACTATCAGGCTACTAACATACTCCAGGTAGGAGATGATAAGGGGACATATTATAGTGTCCAAACTTTAACATATCCCAAAGTGAACTCAATATTTTCCCTCCCAAGCCTCCCTCTTTTGAATTTTTCTCATGATTGTCAAGGATACAACCGTCTTCCTAATCACTCATGCATGTGTCAGAGTATCATCCTCAATTCATACTTCTTTCTCACCCCTCCACTTCAAATTAGATGCTAAGTCCTGTAAATTCTTCCTTTGTAACATCTGTCATATAAGTCCCTTCTATCCTCTGCTACTGATATCACCCTCATATATTCCTTCAAACCTGGAGTATTATAATACCCTGTGACTGGTCTCCCCCCCTGAAGTGTCTCCCTAGTCTAGTCTATCTTTCACTCAACTGTCAAGTTAATTTTCCTGAAAGGCAGGTCTGACCACAATTTTCGTTTAGTACTCTTTTTTAACTTTCCCCCCTACATTTATAGTCTTGTAATTTTTCTTTCCACATGATCTGTAATCTAGCGACACTGGCCCCTTTGCTATTCTTGGTCCACAACACTCCAACTCCTTACTCCACTCATTTTCACTTACTTTTCCCCATGCCTAGAATATTCTTTCCTCTCATATCTGCCTGTTAGCTTCTTTCAAGTCTCAGTTGAAGCCCCATTTTCTTCAAGAAATCTTTTCCAGTTATCTGATCTCAATCTTTCTAATCCCTCTCAGGCTATCTCCAATTTATTCTGTATATATCTTGTCTCCTCCACTGGACTGTGAGTTCGTTGGAGGAAAGGACTATCTTGTGACTCTTTTTGCATCTCTAGTCCTCAGCACAGTGCCTAGCATTTGGTAGGTGCTTAATGAATGTTTATTGATTGATGTCTCTCCCATTAGATGTCAGTTCCTTGAGAGCAGGGTGTGTCTTTTGCCTTTCTTTGGGTCTCAGTGTTTATCACAGTGCCTGAAACATACTAGGTATTAACACATTTTAACTGACAATAGGGAACATTGTGTTGTTGCCTTTGACTTTATCCCCAGAGTGTTGCATTTAGTATCTATTTAGTTTTTCTTCATTGTATGAACTTGAGCAACATTTTTCCTCATTTCCAGGAAACGAAGTTTCCAGAATTCTGTTGTGACTGCTCCCATCTTAAGGCCCACGTTAGACCAAAATAACATTACCAAAAGGATTGAACACCCACCCACTTATGGGAAACCAGATTCATATCACCTACAAGGGGGGAACCTGCTTGAGAATCTGAAACAACTTCAAGGAACTAGGTGAGTGGGGACTCATTGTCAGAATTATTCTAGGAGACCTAGACCAAAGACCAAGTGACGGAACTCTGTGCCTTTTGGATTGTTTACTTTGGGAAGTCTGTCAAACTTCTTTGGAGAAGGAGAGACAAGAAGTAGCTTGGTATAGTAGCAATAATGGCCCAGAAGCCAGGAAGATAGGGATTCAAGTCATACCTCTATTCCTTCTGACTTCATGGACCTGACAAGATGCTGAACCTCTCAGGATCCTTCAGAATTCTTTAATTCTACAAGCTCTGGTACAGGAGCTAACTTTTCTTATTGAGAGATTTTTTTTTTTACCAGTGAGGTTTCAATAGTAATGGCATCACAGGCTCAGTTCTCATCCTTAACATAAATACATGCCCATGGTCATTGAGAATGCCAAGGAGAATAGCTGTGCCTTAAAGAAGAGCCAAATGCTATGGGAGATCAGGCGAGGGAGATATAAAGGACCTGGTAGTAGGTATGAGACTCTACTGCCATAGCTCTGGAGGTGAGAAATTAACCCTGTCTCTTATATCAGCATTCTTGAGTTCAGCCCAACTAGATTAAAAATGTAATTGGGAATATCTAACAAAATAGATTAAAAAATGCAACAGCATATAGACTATAGATAATACTAATATGTGGTTTTCTACATCAACATTGGGCTAGGAGGGATCTTTATGTACAGGTTAATGACACTAATTTTTATTTGAATTTGATACCACTGTCTCACAGCACAAATCAGCCAATGACAGGGTTTGCTTTCTAATTCTATTTTTTTTCTCCCACAGGGGCTTTCTTCTCACCCCTCACTTGATCTCTGTTGTTTTACTCTGGAAGCAAAGTATTGGACTGATTCTTATTTGAGTTATTCTGTTAATCAGATTCAGCTTCAGGACTCCCAAATAGCCCTGTGACTATGATCCTCATAAGTCAGGAGGAGAACTTTGGGAAGTTAAAATTGTCTACACTTATATTGGGAAGTTCCTCAATTAGTTCTAAACATTCATTTCTTTTAAATAAACAAATCCCACGTTGTCTGTTCCTTTTATGAGCTCTTAGAAAAGCAGCTGCATAGTTATTATGAATTTACTTATGTGTATGGCTCAGTTTCTCTAATTTGGTGTTAATGTCATATTAACGACAAAATAAGAGAAGATAAGGAAAACGTTGGGCAAAACTTCATGCTGAATATGTGGGACACTTGTTACTGAACATCCTAGGAAATGTCATGTTAGTACTTCATGGATCCTTTATACCTAGTAAGGAACAGTTATTAATGTCAGCAAACCTCTCGTATCAGTCTTGGAGTCTTTATTCCTCTGCTTTGGTTGGGGGAAGTAAAAAAGTCTCTTTCTAGGAAGACTTATTAAAACAAAGAGTAAAGGGTAAAAATGAATGAACTGCCAAAGTCCATATTGTATCTCCTGTGCCCTTGCTTCAAAGAATGGTTTCTAAAATATCTTTGTTGGCATAAACCTCCTGAATCATGATCTGAGAAATACACAGAGTGAATTGGGAGAGAGGTTTTTTTTAAATTTTATTTATTTATTTTTTTTGCCACAAAGATAGCTCATGGATATGGCAGATTTTCTGTTTTGTTTTCAATGTATAGACTCAACTTTAGCCTTTTCATCAGGATTAGGTGGAAGACCTCCATTTCATGAAAGATCTACTTCTCCACCTCCCCCTCCATAGGATTATGCTCAGTTTTGTGGAATAAATTCTTGATTACAACTCTATATCTTTTTTCTTTTGGAATGTTGTACTCATGCTTTCTCCTCCTTTATGATAGTAGCTGCTAAATATTGTGTTGTCCTGACCTTTGGCTCCTTAGTAGTTGGATTTTGTTTTTATCTTGCTGCTTTGATCTTGGAACTCTGGATTTGCTATGATGTTCCTGGGCTTTTTGTCACTTTGAGATTGTTTTTTAGTAGGTGACTAATAATTAGGATTCTATCTACTTTAACTTTACCCTCCAGATCTAATACATCTGGGAAGTTTTCTTTAATGATTTCAAAGCTTAAATATAATGTCCAGTCTTTTATTTTTGTCATGACTTTTAGATAGTTCAGTAATTCTTAAATTCTCTTTCCTTGACCAGCTTTCCAGGTCAATTTTTTTTGTATTTAAATTTATTTATTTAAGTTTTTAACATACATTTCCACAAAATTTTGGGTTCCAAATTTTCTCCCCATTTCTCCCCTCTCCCACCCCAAAACACCCAGCATTCTAATTACCCCTATCACCAATCTGTCCTCCCTTCTAACATCCCTCCCTTCCCTTATCCCCATCTTCTCTTTTGTCCTGTAGGGCAAGATAAATTTCTATACCCCATTACCTGTATTTCTTATTTCCTAGTTGCAAGAACAATACTCAACAGTTGTTCCTAAAACTTTGAGTTCCAGCTTCTCTTCATTCTTCCCTCCCCACCCATTCCCTTTGGGAAGGCAAACAATTCAATATAGGCCATATCCGTGCAGTTTTGCAAATGACTTCTATAATAGTAGTGTTGTGTAAGGCTAACTATATTTCACTCCATCCTATCCTGCCCCCTGTTTCTTCTATTCTCTCTTTTGATCCTATCCCTCTCCAAGATTCAGGTCAATTTTTAATATGAGATATTGGTGTTACATTATATTTTCTTTCATTTTCTCATTTTGACTTTGTACTAGTTTTTTATTGTCTTATGGAGTAATTAACTTCTTTTCAGTTCATTGTAATTTTCAGGAAGTCTGCAATCTGAGTAAGTTTTGTATCTTCTCTTGTACCTTCTTCCAAGGCTTTCTCCTAAAAGTGTAATTTCTTTTCAAGCAGCAATTTTATTTAATTTATAAAATAAAATTTAACACTTTTTCAAACTCTTGCTTCATTTCTTATAGGAATTTCAGAAGAATTTCAACTTGAACCCAAAGTCAGCTGACTTTGTATTCAAGCTGTGGTTCTCATTGAGTCTTTGCTTGTAGTTGTTTTGAAGTAATTTTCCTCTTTTGGGCTTGTTTATTAGATGTCCCTCTTATCATATCATAGTAGTTCGTTATTATGGCAGTATGTGTGTCTGTGTGTATATGTATGTATGTATGTATGTATGTGTGTGTGTGTGTGTGTGTGTGTGTGTGTGTGTGTGTGGTAGTTTTACAGCATTACTTTCTAATTAGGAATTTGTATTATGGCCAAGTTCTTGGCATTTCCAGAGTGAATACTTGCTTAGTTATGTTATGTTTCATATCCTCTTGAGTCTTGTTTCTGCTTCCTCAAAGCATGCTGTGCACTTTGCCTAAGGATCTCAGAAGCTCACACAGGACATATGCAGATCTTCAGTTTTCCAAAGCAGTCTGATACAGTGAGAAATCTGATCACTTTTCTCCTGGCTTGACCTTAGCAAGCTCTAGATCTTGCTTTGGTTCTGGGCAACATTACTTTAGACTTGCTTCTGGTTGGATCTCCAGTTGACTACTACTGGCTGAGGGACATGTCAGTCAGTAAATATTTATCAATTGCCTATTATGTGCCATATACTGTGCTATGTACAATGGCTACAAAGAAAGTCAAAAGACTGCCTTCAAGGAGGTCACAATCTAATGACACCTACCTTGCTGGCTCTGCATTTTCAGAATAATGGAACTACAAGCTCCTGCTTAATCTGTTCTCTGCCCTAGTTATTTGGCTGAAGTCTTCAGATGGAGTTGGAGGTTGAATCTAAGACAATGCTCCAGACTAAGAGCCACACAGCATCTGTTCACTCCTGTTCCTGCTTCACGCCCAGGATATAGCTTCAGGTCTGTGAGTAACTGCTCCTTGTTCAGCCTGACTTTGTCTAGATTGACCCTTACTTCAGTTTTCATTGTATCTCCGACTCAGAATTATGGTAGGAGTCACTGAGCTGCCACTTAGTATTGGTTCCTGCTCCCTGCACAGTATCAGGCTTATCCCTTCTGGACCTGGGATATTTTTTTCACATGAGGAAGTTGCTACATGTCATATTTTGGGTCTGGTGCTGCAAAGCTCAGTGTCATTGATCTCCTTGACTATGCCTTGTCTTCAGTGTCCACGGATCTCTTTGTGTTACCTCTCTATAGTAATTTTGGCCAGAAAAACATACTCCCTGAGATTTTTTCTTGGATCTGTTGATTCCAACTGACTCTGGCCTTTCTGGATTCCTGTTGAAGTAGTTATAGAGGGAAATGTACTGTATTGTTTCTATCCACTCTGCCATCTTTGCTGGTTTCTTGGATAAGCTTTATATCTCTTTCATGAAGCTATTAATTCTCCCTCTAGGTCTTTACTCCAGAGCTCTCATTTCTTTTGAAGTTCTTGCCTATAGTGCTATAATTTCATTAATACTATGTTAAAAGTTATTTTCATTTTCTCTAGAAATTCTTATAGCCAAGCTCTTTTCTCTTGAAGAGCTTAGTTTTTAATATTTTGCAGTTATTTTTCTTGCCTGTCTTTTCGTCTTGGACATCACTGTCACTCTTGCCCAAGAGTACATAGATTATCATGAACTCCTTGAATCTGTATTACATATTCCCATGTGTATGACACTATACTAGGCACTGTAAAAGTGTCAGTAAAGTCACTATCAGTGCCTTCTTGATGCTTTTGTTCAACAGACACATATAAGTGGCATATTTTCCCATTATTTTGACTCAGATCACCTGAGTTGGTAGGGGACGTCTTAGTCTTCATAAGGCAGGGGAGATTTTCCTAGGGTTATCAGAGGGATTACATCTTTGGAAACACCTGAGTGGAGCATCAGGTACTAATTTACCTGAGTTCATAGCATTCCTCACTGATTACTACTTCATGTTTAGGTCATCAACCTTGGCCTGGGATCAATTGTCACAAAGTCCCTTCTGGGATTAGTAGTGCTGAGAATTTTAGTCTGTCTGACTTGGATGCAAGAAGAATTAGGTAAATGTGTGAATTTTTTTCTTTATTTTACGTCTCCATTTTGCATGATTGGCTCCTTGTAAAGCTATAAATACCTAAGGTCCTATTCAGATCTCTCTGTGTAGAAGTTAGATAATGAGCTGACATTTCGTGAAACTGGCTTTTATGAGCCCCAGCTTCTACTACTTTTGGTATTTGACCAATAGGAGGCCTTATTTTTTCATACTGGATGATGTCTTCTGTTTTTCTTTCAAGTTAAGACAAACATTTATTGAATACTTCATAAATGCCAATCACTGTGTTAAGCAAAAAGAAAAATAGTCCCTATCTCCAAAAAGCTTACATTCTAATGAGGGAAGACAACGCATTAAATGAAACTACAAAGCATGAGATAGGAGTAGAAGGTACCTATGTAGAGGCATCATAGAGAAAGAACTCTAAATAATTAGGATTGTAACCTAGAGAGGAATGAAGGAGTGAACATTGCTTTCCCGTACATCTTAAAATGGAGCTTCTGGGACAAACTGACTAGGCAGCAGAAGGGGCCACACTGATGGAGGAATCATCTAAGGTGAGAAGGTTGGTCTGGTATGGTGGAAGAGTCATCTTCTAGAGTCATTCTCTAATTCAAAGATAATTCTAGGTGCCATTTGGATCCTTACCCTTGGCTCTCAACTTACTGTGAGTCTGAAATGTCTGAAATCATAATCTATATATTTACCCATCCCTAAAAATGAGTTCCTTCCCTGAAAAACACGGTTCCTCAATAATTTCATCACTTTCCCTGCCTTGATTCCTTATATCACCGTTTCTTTCTGATGTCTAGATAGTCATTTAAACCTATTAAGACTGCTTTAATTTCTTCTTCCTTTCCCTTTCTGCTGCCATTTGCTTAGTCTTCTTTGCTTTACCTTGATTATCATACCATTATTTCAGCATCTTCCTAATTGACCCCCTAATCTCCCTTCTCCTCTTTTCCCAATCCATCCTTTTCATAAACTATTACTTATTCTTAAACTTCCTAGTCTGCCAATGATGGGCAGATCTTAATTGTCTGTTGAGTAATGTCCACATACATGGCCTTTCTTTAACATATTCCTTATGATAAAAATCTACTTTGATTTGACAGATAAGATTTAATAGGTAAAAGTCTGCTTGATCCAGGTTGTGTCCTGATAATTTCATGCTCAACAGATGCTAATCCTGTTGAGTGTTTGTCTTATCTTCCCAGGTTGACAGTGGAATTTGTGAAATCCAGAGTTTTTATTCTGATACAGTTTCCCTCTCCGGTTCCCTATGCTCATCCCATTATAGGTAATTTCTACATGCTGGTCAAGTGACTAGAATGTGCATAGGTGGGAAGGAAAAGATCATGAGGGATAGTAAGATAGATTGGGTAGATGACTGTGGAAGATAAAGTCTAGAATGGGAAAATAGGGTTGAGAAGGCTGAGTTGAAATCATATCCATGACTTGGCAGTAAGTATTTAGCTTCCTTAATCCCTAGCTAAGGACTGGTTGTTGTCCTTCATTCTTGAAGAGGACCAAAATGACATCATCATGATAAACTCAATTTTCAATGTGTCTGACTGTGGCTGATCAGACCAATGGGAATTCAGAGTGCTCCATCATAGCTTGGGCACAGATAGTCTGTGTGAACACTAAGATACTTGAGAGCTTCCATCATCTTTCAATCTTGGCTCTGTCCAGCTGTTGACTTGCTGTGAGATATGAGTGTCTTCTGCAGGAAAGCCTTTGGTGAGTGACTTCTGTTGAGGGACAGTGATAGAAATAGCCTTTTCTCTTCCTTTCCAATTACATGTCCTTGAGCCTCCAAATTTAATCAGCCAAGGTTTCTTCTAACCTTGAAGTACCACCTACAGGTGCTATAATTAGGCACTAAGTTTTCCTTCTATAGCTGGTGTTGACTATATATTTCTACACTCACCCCTACTTCCTAATGTCACAGGAAATTTCTTGAATTTTGTTTGCTTACAGATGAAAAGTCATTGTTTTCAACCGCTGAAATTTCTCAAGTTTTTGGTTTTTTCTTCCCCCCTTTTTGGACTTGTATCTTTAGTGCTTGGCACAGTGCCTGGCACATAATAGGACCGAATCAATGCTAAATGGCTGAAATATTATTTCATGGTTCAATCAAACTGGATTATTATGATTATTTTGCTGTTCTACACCCAATACTTTATTTTCCATTACCATGCCTATCATACACTCTCTACCTGCATCCTCTTCAAAGAATTTTTAACATTTTTCAAACCTGAGCTAATGCACAATTATTATTAGAAGACTTTATGGATACTGCCCCTTCCCTGGTACTCTCTCCCTAGTGTTACCTTACATTTAATTATGTAAACCTTTCTACATGCCTGTTTTATTGCCCTAGAGAATATATGCTACTTGAAGGCAGAGACTGGGGAACCTGTGGCCTCTAGGCCACATGTGGCCCTCTAGGTCCTCAAGTGCAGACCAGAACCCCAAATTCACAAAACAAATCTCCTTAATAAAAACATTTGTTCTGTAAAACCTGGACTCAGTCAAAGGCTGCACCTTTGGTGGACCTAGAAGGACCTAGAAGGCCACATGTTCCTTACCACTTCCCTAAAACACTGCTGTACTGGGCACTTGGTACATCTTTACTTGTCTATTCTTGGCAATATTGGGAAATATGTTTCCCCTCCTGCAGGGCACCATCCTCATCAGATTCTGATGGTCTTTCTGCTTCCTGTGATTGACTAAGAAAGTAGTGCTTCCACAGTGCAGGATGGTATTACTGAATTCTTCTGTTGTGTTCCATTTCTAGGTAAGTACCTAGAGAAAAGGATGAGACTCCATAACTAAAAACTGAAACTTGAGGAAGAGACCCAGGAGAAGAGGCACATGGCAGGTAGCTGTGTAGCATTAGGCCATCTACCTTGGGGAGCCACTTAAGTTTATTTAGGGGAGGAAATACAAGAAGCAGCTTGCAGCAGAGAATAGAAAGCTGTCCTGTAGGCCAAGAAGACCTTTGGTTCAAGCCTTTAAGCCTCTGAGATCTTTTGGCTCGTTGACACTTGGCAAGGCATTTAACCTCCAACGGCTCCAGGCAATTCTAAGTTTACAGTTTTCAAGTCAGATACTTATTTGTCCTGGAACAGGGAATTTTCATACTTGGGTATTTTTTATACCAATGAAATCTCAGGTCAAGTCCCAATTCCCAAGACAAGGAGGGTATACAAAAGCATAGAGAATATTAAGGAGATGAGTGTCACCTTGGGAAAAACCCAAACACCCTACAGATAGAGCTGTTAAGACCATGGTGACAGGTAGAAAGAGACTCCTCTGCTTTTGGGATGGAGGTGAGGAAATGACTATTTCCCAGAATATTGAAAGGTTCGATTCCTTATGCTATTTTTCTTATCCCATAGGGCCTGAGTTCTTCTTTCATACCTGGATTCTGAGCTTTATATGCCACCACCTTTTCTGGTATGCGGATATTGAGCTGGCTCTTTCCTGAGATATTTCCTTTGCAAGAAGTTAGATTCAGGGTATCTAGAGAACCCTTTCAGGCGTGTGAACCTACCAACTCAGGTGGAGACCTATAAGGAGTCAGAATTGCCTGAGCATGCCCTGGGAAATGTCTGAAGATGTTTTTAAAATGCATTTGTTTTAAATAAATATACCCCTTGCTACCCTTTTTTTTATGATCACCAAAGAGAAGGGATTTCATGAGTTTTAAACAAATCTAATGTATGTGTGTGCATTTGTATATTTGTGTCTATCTCCAATTTGTGGTTTAATGCCATATTAATTATCAAACGAGAGAATGCTTGGAAAGGACTGGGCAAAACTCAATGTTCATACCATGGTCCACTATTTCTAGGTATTCCAGGAGAAGGGAATAGGAGCCAACTTGTGGAGTTCCACAACCTAGAAGGTGACAAATTTGGCATAACATCTCTATACCTTCCATGATAGTTGTAAAGAGCTGCTATCAGTGTCAACTTCCCATATAGTGACAAGCTTTGCCACCTCTGTTTGCGGTGTAGGTGTAGGGCCAGAGAGCTTTGCCGACAGTACGACTTCTCTAAGTGAAAGAAAGCTGAGGGGGGGTGGAATGAAAGAATTGCTTCTCCTGCATTTGTTGGTCATAGCCTTAAACTACTCCAAGAAGAACTGAGGTATGTGTATGGGAATTGGTGTACCTGGTATTTGGAGTCAGTAGATTTCTTGTATTTCTAGAAAAAAATGTAGTTAATTATACTAAGCTGCAGTAACCATTTTTCTTTGGAGTTGGAAGTGCAATCTACCTCAGTGACTACAGAATAAAAACATGACTTGGAAGTTTTGGAACTAGGGCCACCATCCCATTAAGGAGTGATGGAGCTATTTTAACACCCATAGCATCCTCTGTGTGTTTCCATCAGCTTTGTGAGCCTTCATTAGAGTATCTAGTGCTGTTCATTGATACATATTCAGTGAATAGCTGTCCCTTCCTGTGACAGGATGCCTTTGATTTTCTCTGACATTCTTCCACTTGCTCATGTTGACTGATGGCCCAAGCTGAAGATAGAAGTTATAGCTGTGTACTTATTCTGTTTCCTGGACTTCTATTGGAGAAGTTTGATGGCTTTGGACTTCTCACTAGAAAGACTGATGATACTGCAGGTTTTGTAACAATCCTACTAGCACTTGGAGACCAGAGTGGGCATTATCCATGGTCCTCCCCCCCACTACCTATCACAGGCTGGATACTTTATAATGGTTTGGAATATTATGAAATTATAAGAAATGACAAAAATCTATTTTGAGGTTTTTAGGAAGTATGAATGGATCCAAAGTGAAGAGAGTAGAACTAGGAGGAGAATAGTTTATATGCTAAACATTAAAATTGTAAAAAAAAAAAAACCCAACAACTTAGAACAACATAAAAACATTGATCAGAAGAATGATCATATATGACTATATTGGGCATTTGATGAAAAGCATGCTACCTCTGTCCTGAGAGATATGAAAGTGACACAAGGTAAAGAAACATGTTTCTGTAAGTGTGCACAATACATGTATGTTTTGATGAACTTGTCTTTGTTAGAAGAGTTTTCCCCTCAGTTTTTCTCTCATTTATTATGGTAGGTTGGTTAGCAATAGTGATGAGCTCCTTACCCTCCAAAAGTAGACTATTGAAAGATTTTCAAAAATTTACCAAAGAAGGTGGATAGAAATTCAGAAGGAAGTACAGGAATAAATACTTTTTCTGGGTCATATGACCAACATAATGGAGGACTAGATTTGCTTTAATGAGCTGTCAAACCACAATAGGAATTAAGTGCAAGAGGTAAAGCAATTTGAACTATCTCCACAATCTAGGATACCAAGAACCCAAACAAGGTAAAAAAAAAACCTCAGTAAATTAACAGCAGAGAAGGCTACTATACTTCTCTGGCTTTCTCCATCATGCCTCAGAAATCTCTTCATCCTGCAATATTCCTTCTGCCCTGTAACTTCCCATTTTGTCTGGAGTCTATCCTTCTGATTGAAAGGGAGAGAGCTTCTCTCAGATTCTCCACTTAATGATGGGGCCCAGAACAACTATCCCTTCATTTTCTACCAGGTTGTAGTCCTCTGTAATCCTCCACATCCCTAGCCAACTTCCTTTTTTTTTGTTCCCTCCTTCCAGCTTCCTTTGTTTTCCCATATTCAATTATAATATTCTTGAGGTGAGGGGCTATCATTTTTTTGTATTTGTATCCTCAGTGCTTAGGACAGTGCCTAGCATATAATAAATGTTGGTTTTTGTTGTTCAGTAATTTTTCAGGCATTCTTCACTCTTTCTGACTCTGTTTAAGGTTTTCTTGGCAAAGATACTGTAGAGGTTTGCCATTTCCTTCTCCAGCTCATTTTACGGATGAGGAAACTGAGGCAAATAGGGTTATGTGCTTTGCCCAGGGTAACATAACCATAAGTGTTTGAGACCTGATTTGAACTCAGGAAGGCAAGTCTTCCTGATTCCAGGCCCATTACTCTATCCTCTGTGCCACCTACAGAAAAGGAAAATGGTTGATGCCATAAGGGATGTGAAAAAATAGGAACACTAATGTACTGTTGGTAGAATTGTGAACCAATCCAATTTGAAACTATGCCAAAATGTGCATACCCTTTGACCCAGCAATACCACAACTAGATCTGCATCTGAAGGAGATTATAGAAAAAGAAAAAGGACTTATGGCTACAAAATATTTATAATAGTTCTTTTCATAGTGGAAAAGAATTAGAATTTGAGGGGATGTCCATCAATTGGGAAATAGTTGAAGTTGTAGTACATGATTCTGATGGAATACTGTTGTGGTATAAGAAATGAAAAGGCAGATAGTTTCAGAAAAACCTGGGAAGATTTATATGAACTGATGCAAAGTGAAGTGAGCAAAACCAGGAGAATATTGTATACAGTAACAGCAATAGTGTAATGATGATCAACTATGCAATGATTAGCTATTCTGACCCATACAATGATCAAAGACAATTTCAAAGGACTCATGATATAACATACTACTCACGTCCACAGAGAGAACTGATGAACTCCATATACAGATGGAAGCATATTTTCTTCACTTTTTTTTGCTTTTTTTCAATATGGTTAATATAAATATATGTACTGCACGATTTCACATGTATAATGGCTATCATATGACTTGCCTTTTCCATGGATGGGGGAGGGACTTGAAGGAGGGAGAGAATTTGGAACTCAAAATAAAAAAAATAATTTTAAAAAAGAAGAAAAACCTACAAATATGAAGAAAAGAAAATTTGAATAATTCAAGTATAAACTGCATCAAGGGAATGGAGTACTGCGTGCCAAAGAACATACTTGAAGAAATAGTTTTCTTTGGAAATATCCTAGACAACCAAAATACAAAAAATGCAAACCTAATAACTATTGAAAGCATAGCTAGAACATGAATATTCCTTAAGTAATGATACATCTGTTTGGCAATGAACATCCTTCACATTCTGATTCTGATTTACCTTTCCACAACTGTTATTCATTACTTCATTTCACATGCTTTGTGGTCTGCTCTATGGTGCAGTCATTCTTGCCGGACCTCACCCAGAACATTACATTTCCCACATTTTATACATGATATTGATTATCTGCCATATCAATAATGTCTAACCTACTTGCTTCCACTTATTAGAATCTCTAGGTTCCTTCAAAGCTCAGCTCAAACATCATCTTCTTCATGAAGATGCTCTTGATGTTCTCTTCCAAGTTTTCCTATATATCCGTGTCTATATTTTGTTTTTGCTATGTTATACACGTGTTATTTCTCCTGATAGGATATAAGCTCCTCGAGGATAGGATTGATTTCACTTTTGCATTTGTATTGACAGTGCCTGGAACATCTCTGGGGCTTAATAAATGAATTTTAATTGA
Source organism: Notamacropus eugenii (assembly GCF_028372415.1). Taxonomy (NCBI): domain Eukaryota; kingdom Metazoa; phylum Chordata; class Mammalia; order Diprotodontia; family Macropodidae; genus Notamacropus; species Notamacropus eugenii. Next base: position 5,856,984 of record NC_092873.1, read on the forward strand.
TTTAAGTAGATCAATATAACAACCTCCACTCTCCATACATTCAGCATGTCAGTAAATCCACAGTATATTTCTAAAGCCAAATGCACCAGAACTTAGAAGTCGTATACATCAACTACCTCAAATTACACATGATACAATTGAGATCTGGAGGAGATGAATGAAATGTTTCAGTTTATATAGAGAGTAAAGGGCAGAAGCAGGATCTGAAACAAAGTCCTCTGTCTCCAATTCTAGTACTCTTGTCAGTGTCAGGAAAAACTCACAAAGGAAAGGACATCCAGATGAAAGCACTAGGTAATAGGGCACAGCATTACAGGGAAGTTATGAAGCATTCAGGCAAAGAATACTATTGGGTTTAGCAATGGCTCAGGGTCACTTGTAAGAGCAGTTTTAAGAACAGTTTCAATTGATTTTTTGAGGCAGAAGATAGACTACAAGTGATTGGGAATGAGTGAGAGGTAGGAAGGTAAGGGCAATGAGTATAAGCAGTTTTTCTAGGAATGTTTGTGAAAGTGAGTAGAAATCAGGAACAAAAACCTCAGGCAAGGAAAAGGTTGGATAAAATTTTTTAATTTTTAGGATAAGAACAATCTGGATATCTATCTACGTATCTACGTATCTATGTCTGTATCTACGTATCTATCTATCTATCTATATCTATATACACACACACATACATACATACATACATGCATACATACATACATACATATACACACAAATATAGGAAGCAAGGAAGGAGACTATCCATATAGATGTTGAATCTATCAACAAGCATTGAACATCTGACGCTATGCTAGGTGGTTCAGAAAGAAAGACCAAAAAAGAACCTGTTCTCAAGGACTTAATATATTCTTAAAGTGTTCAATATGTGTGTACATGTACATCTGTAAATGTACATTAAAATGTATAAATATATTTGTGTATATTATTCAAGGAAGATAGAACACTAGCAGTTGGGAAACAAGTAATGTGTTCACATGGAAGGTGATGCCTAAACTATGCTTTTAAAAAAGTAAGAGGATTTGTATGGTGGAGGTGAGGATGGAAGGAGGGGATTTTTAATGCAAAAGCATGGAGATTGGACATATAATACTGTGTGTGAAGCAGTGAGAATGGCTATATTTTGGCTGGAAAAAGGTATAAGACAAAGACCAAACCTCCCAAATTCACAATATAAACAGAGATAAAGAAAACCACATTACACTGAAAATAATTATTGACAATAAATAAATGTAAATATTAAACACTTATGTTTCAAATGCTTTAGCATCTTAATTCATAAAATTCCTAAATTCAAAATTAACCAAATTATGAGAACAAATTATAAGACCGGCAATAATACAATCATAACAACAGGAGCTTTTAGCTTTTCTCTTCAGCCTTAGACAAATCCAACAAAAAGATAAGTGAAAAATAGAGAATGGAGAAACACATTTTTAAATTAATTTTATTTATTTTCAGTGTTCTACAATAGCTACCATATAACTTAGATTATTATTTTCCCCTCCCCAAGATGGCATACAGTTTGTATAGGTTCTACACATACATTCCTATGAAATACATTTTCACTATAGTCATGCTGTGTTGAAGAATTAAAATGAATGGGAGAAATCATGTAACAAACCAAAACGCAATACACACACACACACACACACACACACACAAGCATGATCTACTGCAATCTACAATTGAAGTCCATAGTTCTTTCTCTGGATTTGGAAGGCATTTTGCCTTAGAAGACCACTGGGAATTTTGTTTTTAGTCCTTGCATTGCAATGAAGTTCCAAGTCTACCAGAAAAAACTCTTGCACACTGTGGTCGTTGCTGTGCACAAAGTTCTCCTGGTTCTGCTACTTTCGCTCAGCATCAGATCACATGAGTCTTGCCAGGCCTCTCTGAAGTCTTCCTGTTCATTATTTATTATAGCACAATTGTATTCCATTACATTCATATACCATAATTTATTCAGCCATTCTGCAATTGATGGGCATCCCCTTGATTTCCAGTTTTTGGCCACCACAAAGAGTGCTGCTATAAATACTTTTCTGCATGTGGGACCCTTTCCTATTTTTATGATCTGTTGGGGATGCAGTCCTAGAAGCACTATTGCTGGGTCAGAGGATATGCATAGTTTTATAGTCTTTTGGGCATAGTTCCAAATTGCTCCCCAGAATGGTTGGATCAGCTTACAGCTCCATCAACAGTATATTAGTGTTCCAACTCTCCCACATTCCCTCCAACATTTATCATCTTCCTGTTCTGTTACGTTTGCCAATCTGATAGGTGTGATGTGATACCTCAGAGTTGTTTTGATTAACACCTCTCTAATCAAAATTAATTTAGAGGATTTTTTCATATGTCCATAGATATCTTTAATTTCTTCCTCTGAAAATTGCCTGTTCATATCCTTTGACCATTTATCAACTGGAAATGACTTGGGTTTTTATACATTTGACTCAGCTCTCCATATATTCTAGAAATGAGGCCTTTATTCCCAAGATTAGCTTTAAAAATTCTTTCCCAGTTTTCTACATTCCTCTGAATTTTGGTTACATTGGGTTTGGTTGTGCAAAAACTTTTTAATTTAATGCAATCAAAATTATCTACCTTACACTTCATAATGCTTTCTATCTCTTCTTTGGTAAAAAATTCTTCCCTTCTCCATAAATCTGATAAATACACTATTCCTTGCTCCACCAATTTGTCCATAGTATCAATGTTTATACCTAGATAGTATATCCATTTGGATTTCATTCTTGTGTATGGTGTCAGGCATTGGTCTATGACTAGTTTCCACCACACTTCTATCCAGTTTTCCCAGTAATTTTTGTGAAGACTGAGTTCTTATCCCAGAAGCTGGGGTCTTTGGGTTTATCAAATAGTACATTGCTGTATTCATTGTCTACTGTGTTTTGAATACCTAGCATATTCCACTTGTCTACCCTTCTGTTTCTTAGCCAGTACCAAGTGGTTTTGATAATTGCTGCTTTATAATACAATTTGAGTCTGGTAGCGCTAGGCCACCTTCGCTAGCATTTCTTTTCATTAGTCCCCTTGATATTCTGGATCTTTTGTTCATCAAGATGAATTTTGATACTATTTTTTTCCAGCTCGAGAAAATAATTTTCTGATAGTTTAATTGGTATGGCACTAAATAAGTAAATTAATTTAGGTAGAATTGTCATTTTTATTATATTGGCTCAGCCTACCCATGAGCAACTGATGTTTTTCCACTTACTTAGATCTGACTTTATTTGTATGAAAAGTATCTTGTAGTTGTGTTCATATAGTCCCTAGGTTTGTTTTGGCAAGTAAACCCTTAAATACTTTATAGTGTCTACCCTAGCTTTAAATGGGATTTCTTTTTCTATCTCTTGCTGTTGGGCTTTGTTACTAATATATAGAAATGCAGAAAATTTGTATGGGTTTACTTTGTAACCTGCAACTCTGCCAAAGTTGTTTTTTGTTTCAAGTAGTTTTTTACTTACACCTCTGGGATTTTCTAAGTATATCATCATATCATCTGCAAAGAGCGATAACTTAGTTTCTTTTTTGCCTGTTCTTATTTCTTCAATTTTCTTATCTTGTCTAATTGCTATAGCTGACATTTGTAGTACCATATTGAATAATAGTGGTGATAATGGACATCCTTGTTTCACAACTGATCTTACTGGAAATGCATCTAGCTTACTGCCATTCCATATAATGCTTGCAGAAGGTTTTAGGTAAATACTGCTTATTATTCTGTGGAAAGTTCCCTTTATTTCTATGCTCTCCAATGTTTTTAATAGGAATGAGTGTTGTATTTTGTGAAAAGCTTTTTCTGCGTCTATTGAGATAATCATGTGGTTACTGTTGGTTTTGTTGTTGATATGATCAATAATGCTAATAGTTTTCCTAATGTTGAGCCAGCCCTGCATTCCTGGTATGAATCCTATCTGACCATAATGTGTTATTCTCGTGATAAGTTGCTGTATTCGTTTTGCTAAAATCTTATTTAAAATTTTTGCACCTATATTCACTAGAGAAATTGATCTATAATTTTCTTTCTCTGTTTTGTCTCTTCCTGGTTTAGGTATCAAAATAGTATTTGCATCATAAAAAGAATTTGGGAGGACTCCTTCTTCCCCATTTTACAAAAATAGTTTATATAGTATTGGAATTAACTGTTATTTAAAAGTTTGATAGAATTCAATTGTAAATCTACCAGGCCCTGGAAATTTTCTCCTAGGGAGTTCTTTGATGGCTTGTTTAATTTCTTTTTCTGAGATGGGGTTGTTTAAATATTCAACTTCCTCTTCTGTTCATCTGGGCAATTTGTATTTTTCAAAATACTAATCCATCTCATTTAGATTGTCAAATTTATGAGCATAAAGTTGGGCAAAGTAATTTCTGATTATTGTTTTAATTTCCTCCTCATTGGAGGTGAGTTCATCCCTTTCATTTTTGATTTTAGTAATTTGGTTTCCTTCTTTCTTTTCTAAATCAGATTGACCAAAGGTTTATCATTTTTATTAGTTTTTTTCATAAAACCAACTATTGGTTTTATTTATTAATTCAATAGTTTTCTTACCTTCAATTTTATTAATCTCTCCTTTGGTTTTCAGTATTTCTAATTTGGTATTTACTTGGGGATTTTCAATTTGTTCTTTTTCTAGCTTTTTCAGCTGTATGCTCAAGTCATTAATCTCCTTTTTCTCTATTTTATTCATGTAGGCATTCAAAGATATGACTTCCCCTAGGAACTGCTTTTGCAGTATCCCATAATATTTGGTAGGTTGTCTTGCTATTGTCATTCTCTTGAATGAAGTTGTTGACTGTTTTTATGGTTTCTTGTTTAACCCACTCCTTCTTTAGGATTAGATTATTTAATTTCCAATTAATTTTTGGTTTATCTTTCCCTGGCCTTTTATTACATATAATTTTTATTGCATAATGATCTGAGAAGGATGCATTGACTATCTCTGCCTTTCTGCACTGGATTGTGAGGTTTTTATGCCCTAGAACATGATCAGTTTTTGTACATATGCCATGTACTTTTGAGAAAAAGGTATATTCCTTTCTATTCCCATTCAGTTTTCTCCAGAAATCTGTCATATCTAACTTATCCAGAGTTTTATTTACCTCCTTAACCTCTTTCTTGTTTATTTTGAGGTTAGATTTATCAAGTGCAGAGAGGGGGAGGTTGAGGTCCCCTATTAGTATAGTTTTGCTGTCTATTTCTTCCTTCAACTCCCCCAACCTCTCCTCTAAGAATTTGGATGCTATATCACTTAGAGCATACATGTTTAGTAAGGATATTGCTTCATTATTTATTGTGCCTTTTCGCAGGATATAGTTTCCTTCCTTATCTCTTTTGATTAGATCTATTTCTGGTTTTGCTTTGTCTGAGATTAGGATTGCTACTCCTGCTTTTCTTATATCACCTGAGGCACAATATATTCTGCTCCAACCTTTTAACTTCGCCCTGTGTGTATTCCCCTGTTTCAAATGAGTTTCTTGTAAACAACATATTATTGAATTATGGCTTTAAATCCATTCTACTCTCTATCTCCGTTTTATGGGAGAGTTCATTCTATTCACATTTACAGTTATGATTACAATCTGTGTCTTCCCCTCCATCGTCTTTCCCACCGTTTGTACTGTTAGTTCTTCCATCTCTCTTCCCCTCCTCAATAGTTTTTACTTTTCACCACCACCTACCTCAGTCTTCCCTTCCTTCTTTCAGCCCCACTCCCTTTTGCTTCCCTTTACCCTTACTACTTCTTCCCTCCCTTTTAGCTTCCACTGCTGTTTCTTCCCCCTTCCCCTCCTACTGCCTATCGAGCTAGTTGGATTTATATACTTAAATTTATTGCTCCCTCCTCGAAATACATCAGATGAGAGTACCTCTCAAACAATGCTAATCTCTCTCCCCTCTTTCCCTCTATTATAGTTTTGTACTTCTTCCTGTCATGTAATTTACCATTTTCTGCTTTCCCCTTTTCGCATCTCCTGTTACAATCCCTTTGCTTGCCTAAATCATATTTTATCATCACATCATTTACTTTATACCCATTTCCTCTATGTATGTCCCTTTCATATTTCATAATAGATGTACAATTCTCAGGATTAACAAGTATCATCTTTCCTTATAGGGAAATAAACAGTTGGGCCAACTTGAGTAAGAAGCTTTTCTTTCCCCCTGTTAACCTTTTTATGCCTCACTTGAGACTTGCGTTTGAAGATCGAATTTTCTATTGAGTTCTGGCCTTTTTGTCAGGAAGGTCTGGAAATCCCTAATTTCATCAAATGTCCATCTCTTTGCCTAGAATATTATGCTGACCTTTTCTGGGTAATTGATCCTTCGTTGTAATCCCAGCTCCTTTGCCTTACGGAATATCATATTCCAGTTCCTTCGATCTTTTAATGTAGAAGCTGCAAGATCCTGGGTGATCCTGACTGTTGCTCCTCAGTGTCTGGCCTAACTGCTGTGGGCTGCCAGGTCCTTCGTACCTAACTCAGGTCTTCAGTGATCAGCCAGATAAACGTAATGAGAGAAGAGACCTCCAGAGTCAAACAGAGGTGTAGGCTTTATTCCGGATCTTAGCTACATGTCAGCATGCAGGGTGAGTTCTCCCCGGGGAGCCCCCTTCTCCTTCTGGAGGAGAGAGGAACCCTCCCCCTCTCAGTATTCAGGGCTAGTGCTCCCCGCGAGAGCCCCCTGTGGGAGCCCCCTTCTCCCTCCCAAGGAGCAAGGAAAAGGAACCCTCAGGCTTTCCTGTCCCCATTTAAGCTCTCCCAGCCACATAGTTCGCTGTGGACACCGTGCATTCTCTCAGCCCCTTAGCCAATTAACAACAGGTGTGCTCAGACCAAGGACCAATCTCAAGGGTGGGATGCTCTCCCCAGCAAGTTTCCACTGAGAAGAGGTGGAAAAACGAGATAGCTCGTGTCTCCCTCCCCAATTCCCAGCTGTTCCCTGGGGGGCCTCGTGAGAGCTTGGCGTTTTCAAGAACCCTCACCTTTACCTAACCTGAGACCATTCACTTGAGAACTGAGCCTACCTTAACACCTTAGTATCTGAATGGCTTCTTTCTGGCTTTTTCTCCTTCATTTGACAGTTCTGGAATTTGTCAATAATATTTCTTGGGGTTTTTAGTTTGGGATCCCTTTATGGAGGTGAATGGTGGATTCTTTGGATGACTATTTTACCCTCTGGATCTAACACTTCTGGGCAGTTTTTTTGATGATTTCTTGGAATATATTATCCAGACTCTTTTTTTCATCGTGGCTTTCTGGTAGGCCAATAATTCCTAAATTTTTTCTCCTGGATCTATTTTCCATGTCAGTTGTTTTACCAATTAGATATTTTACATTTTCTTCTATCATTTCATTCTTTAGATTGGGTTTGACTGATTCTTAATGTCTCATAGAGGCATTAGTTTCTACCTGCTCAATTCTAATTTTTATCAAATTGTTTTCTTCAGTTAACTTTTGCATCTCCTGCATCTGTCCAATTATTCCTTTTAAGGAGTTATTTTCTCCAGTTAGTTTTTGCATTTACTTTTCCATTTGTCCAATTTTCCCAGTTAGGTTTTGTGTTTTTTTTTTTTCATTTGTCCAATTTTCCCAGTTAGGTTTTGTGCTTCCTTTTTCATTTGTCCAATTTTCTCAGGTTTTCTTCTTCCTTTTCCATTTGATCAATTTTCCTTGTTAAAAAGATGTTCTCATTACTGAATTATTTTTTCCTACTTTTAAAATCATTGACCAGTTTTTCTTCCATTTCCTTCTTCAGCTGTTCCAGGAGAGCTATTTGTGCCTGCAAACAGTTCATGGTCCCTTCTGAAGTTTCAGATGGGAGTACAGTCTCACTACTGACCTCTTTGGTATTCTTCTTTTGGTCCTTGTCCCCATAGAAAGATTCTATGGTTTTTTCACCCTTGTTTTGCTTTTTCTTGCTCATCATGATGATTTGTGTTGTGGCTTCTGGTTCTTTCAGTTAGAAGCTGCAGAACTTGGTGTTGAGCTGACCGGTGTAAAAAAGCTAAGGGCAGATGCCTTTTTATCTTTTTGTTTTGTGTTTCCATGATCAGCCCTGGGGCTAGCTTAGCAAATGTAGGGGAGAGGTGGTCTGGTCCTGGGAGATCTCCTCAGCTGAGTTGAGGCAAAGGCAAGCTAAGGGGTTGCTGATCCTGGCTGCCCTATTATCTTCCCATTTCCCCTGGAGCTCTGAGGCACTCCTGGGTCCTAGTGCAAGTTTCCACCTCCCCTGGAGCTCCTCTCCTAGGCCTGAGGCTTTCTTGGGTCCTAGTGTGAGTTTCTACCATCCTGGGGCCCCTCTCCTTCTGGTTCACCTCTGCCACAGTAAGAGGAATCCCTCTTAGCTATTTTCTAGCCTCAGGTGTTATGAGACTGTTTGCCCCTTCACTGTGCCCCCTGATCGGGGATTTTTCTGGGGAAATATTTTATACTTCTTTCAAGGTCACCAAGGGGAGAGGAGAGAGCATTTACTGGTCACTCTACCATTTTAGCTCCTGGAAGTTCTAGTAGGTGACTTACAGACATTTGATCTGCGGGCTGAAAGTCTTAGGAGTTGCTGTGGCTAATATCTGGGCTGTCACTCGCTTGACTCTGCTGTTCTCTTACTCTGGGCTGCTGCTCCACTGATTCCACCTCCCCGGGGCCCTCCCCTTCTGCTGCTCTGGACTCGTTTTCCTGTGTGCTATGGGCTTACCCCCAAGGTGACCTGTCAACCTTACAGTCTGTCCTGGGTTGTGAACCTGCCACAGTCTGTCTCCTATTGGATTCTCCACCTCCAAAATTTGGTCAGATTCTCTTTTTAGAGGTATCTGAAGGAATCTGTCTAAGAGCTTAAGTGAGTAGTTGCTCTCACTCCGCCATCTTAGCTCTACCCTCCTGACATATTTTTAAAAAGATAAAATACCTGTAGCAGCATTTAAATGCAACTACTATAGAATATATGGATTTTTTTTAGCACCAACCAGAACTTTCATAGAAATTGGTTATATTGGGGTGGAGCCAAGATGGTGGAGTAGAAGGACACACATATGCTACCTCCGAACCCATAGCCCATTAAATATCTGTAAAAAAGAACTACCAACAAATTCTGGAGCAGCAGAAGCCACAGAACTACGGAGCAGATGAGATTTCTGTTCCAGAGAGCCTGAAAGCCTCTCGCAAAAGGTCCTTTGTGCACCAGACTGGGAGCGGAGCCAAGCCCTGCTGTGGCTACATGGCACCAAGAGGAGCAGATCAGAGCAGGCTTCAGGGATGGAATCTCCAGCAGCTGTGCGGGTCCCTTCACCCACAGGTGACAAGGGTTGGTGAGAGGGTCTCTTTGGCAGGTCGAGAGGGGAGTGGGGTGCCCCCATAACTTAGGCCCCCTCAGGAGGCAGCAGTGGAGGTGGCAGCAGACTGGGGCTCCCCAAGCAGGCAGGATTCTGGATCCATTGTTGAAGGTCTCTGCATAAAACCCCTGAGGGAACTGAGCCCATGAGGCGGCCCTGCCCCGACTTGAGCACCTGAACTTAATGTCACACTGAATAGCAGCCCTGCCCCCACCCAAAGCCCTGAGGCTGGGGAACAGCATTTGAATCTCAGACCCCAAGTGCTGGCTGGGTGGATCTGGAGGCGAAGTGGGTGTGAAGAGGACCCTCAGAAGTCAAGTCATTGGCTGGGAAAATGCCCAGAAAAGGGAAAAATAATAAGACTATAGAAGGCTACTTTCTTGGTGAACAGGTATTTCCTCCCTTCCTTTCTGATGAGGAAGAACAATGCTTACCATCAGGGAAAGACACGGCAGTCAAGGCTTCCGTATCCCAGCCCACCCAATGGGCTCAGGCCATGGAAGAGCTCAAAAAGTATTTTGAAAATCAAGTTAGAGAGGTGGAGGAAAAACTGGGAAGAGAAATGAGACAGATGCAAGAAAAGCATGAAAAGCAGGTCCACACCCTGCTAAAGGAGACCCCAAAAAATGCTGAAGAAAATAACACCTTGAAAAATAGGCTAACTCAATTGGCAAAAGAGGTTCAAAAAGCCAATGAGGAGAAGAATGCCTTCAAAAGCAGAATTAGCCAAATGGAAAAGGAGGTTCAAAAGCTCACTGAAGAAAACAGTTCTTTCAAAATTAGAATGGAACAGATGGAGGCTAATGACTTTATGAGAAACCAAGAAATCACAAAAGAAAACCAAAAGAATGAAAAAATGGAAGATAATGTGAAATATCTTATTGGAAAAACAACTGACCTGGAAAATAGAATCAGGAGAGACAATGTAAAAATTCTGGGACTACCTGAAAACCATGATCAAAAGAAGAGCCTAGACATCATCTTCCATGAAATTATCAAGGAAAACTGCCCTGAGATTCTAGAACCAGAAGGCAAAATAAATATTCAAGGAATCCGCAGAACACCGCATGAAAGAGATCCAAAAAGAGAAACTCCTAGGAGCATTGTGGCCAAATTCCAGAATTCCCAGGTGAAAGAGAAAATATTGCAAGCAGCTAGAAAGAAACAATTCAAGTATTGTGGAAATACAATCAGGATAGCACAAGATCTGGAACCCTCTACATTGAGGGATAGAAGGGAATGGAATAGGATATTCCAGAAGTCAAAGGAACTAGGACTGAAGCCAAGAATCACCTACCCAGCAAAACTGAGTATAATACTTCAGGAGAAAAAATGGTCTTTCAATGAAATAGAAGACTTTCAAATTTTCCTGATGAAAAGACCAGAGCTGGAAAGAAAATTTGACTTTCTAACACAAGAATGAAGAGAACCATGAAAAGGCGAACAGCAAAGAAAAATCATAAGGGACTTACTAAAGTTGAACTGTTTACATTCCTACATGGAAAGACAATATTTATAACTCTTGAAACATTTCAGTATCTGGGCACTGGGTGGGAGTACACACACACACACATGCACACACACACACATACATAGAGACAGAGTGCACAGAGTGAATTGAAGAGGATGGGATCATATATTAAAAAAAAATGAAATCAAGCAGTGAGAGAGAAATATTGGGAGGAGAAAGGGAGAAGTTGAATGGGGCAAATTATCTCTCATAAAAGAGGCAAGCAAAAGACTTATTAGTGGAGGGATAAAGAGGGGAGGCAAGAGAAAAACATGAGGTCTACTCTCATCACATTCCACGAAAGGAAAGAATATAATGCACACTCATTTTGATAGGAAAACCTATCTCATAATACAGGAGAGTCGGGGACAGGGGCACAAGCAGGGTGGGGGGGAGGATGGAGGGGAGGGTATGGGGAGGAGAATGCAATACGAGGTCGACACTCATGGGGAGGGAAAGGACCATAAGAAAATAGAAGTAAAGGGGAACAGGATAGGATGCAGGGAAATATAGTTAGTCCTATACAACACAACTAGTATGGAAATAATTTGCAAAACTAAACAGATATGGCCTATATTGAGTTGCCTGTCTTTCAAGGGGAAGGGGTGGAGAGGGAGGGAGCTAAGGAGGTTGGAACTCAAAGTGTTAGGACCAAATGTAATGTTCTTACCACTGGGTAACAAGAAATACAGGTTAAGGGGTCAAGAAAGCTATCTGGTCCTACAGGACAAAAGAGAAGACGGAGACAAGGGCAGGGAGGGAGGATAGAGGAGAGAGCAGATAGGTCACAGGGGCAATTAGAAAGCTTGGGTTTGGGGGGGGAGGGGAGAAAAGGGGAGAAAATTTGTAACCCAAAATTGTGTGAAAATAAATGTTAAAAATTAATAAAAAAAATAAAATAAATAAAAATGAAATCAAGCAGTGAGGGAGAAATATATTGGGAGGAGAAAGGAAGAAATTGAATGGGGCAAATTATCTCTCATAAAAGAGGCAAGGAAAAGACTCATTAATGGAGGGATAAAGAGGGGAGGTGAGAGAAAAACATGAAGTTTACTCTCATCACATTCCACTAAAGGAAGGAATAAAATGCACACTCATTTTGGTACGAAAACCTATCTTACAATACAGGAAAGTAGGGGATAAGGGGATAAGCGGGGGGGGGGGGGGGGGATGATGGGAGGGAGGGCATGGGGAGGAGGGAGCAATTTGAGGTCAACACTCATGAGGAGGGACAGGATCAAAAGAGAGAATAGAAGTAATGGGGGGCAGGATAGGATGGAGGGAACTATAGTTAGTCTTATAGAACACGACTATTATGGAAGTCATTTGCAAAACTACACAGATTTGGCCTATATTGAATTGCTTGCCTTCCAAAGGGAAGGGGTGGGGAGCGAGGGAGGAAAAGAAGTTGGAACTCAAAGTTTTAGGAACAACTGTCAAGTACTGTTCTTGCCACTAGGAAATAAGAAATATAGGTAAAGGGGTATAGAAAGTTATTTAGCCCTACAGTACAAAAGAGAAGATGGAGACAAGGGCAGAGAGGGATGATAGAAGAGAGAGCAGATTGGTGATAGGGGCAATTAGAATGCTTGGTGTTTTGGGTTGGGGGGAGGGGACAAAAGGGGAGAAAATTTGGAACCCAAAATTTTGTGAAAATGAATGTTAAAAGTTAAATAAATAAATAAATTAAAAAAATTTTTTTTTTTAAAAAAAGGTAAAATGCCTTCCACATCCAGAGAAAGAACTATGGAATTCGATGGCACAATGTAGCAGATCATTTTCTTTTGTATTACATTTTGGTTTGTTTTATGATTTCTCCCATTCATTTTAATTCTTCTATGCAACATGACTAAGATGAAAATGTATTTAATAGGAATGTATGTGTAGAACCTGTGTAAAATTGTATGCCATCTCAGGGAGGGAGATGAGATGGGGAGAAAGAAGGCAGGGAGGGGAAAAAAACTTAGTTATAGGGAAGTGATTGTAGAACACTGAGAAACAATAAAATAATAATAATAATAAAAAAGAAAAACTCTTAGCAAAAAAAAAAGAAATTGGTTATATCTTAGCACAGAGATATTGTAAATGAATGGGAAAATTGAATAGAAAAGACATGGTTTATAGATCATAGCAAAATAAAAATCAATCAGGGAGTTTTATTCAGGCAGCACAAATAAAATACACAGATCTAATCAGTGAGCCAATAAACATTTATTAAGCACTTACTATGTTCCAAGCACTCTGGTAAGTGTTAGAGATACAAATATGAGAAAGACAATTCCAGTCATCACTGAGTTTACAAATCTAATGGAAAAAGTTAACACAGAGAATGAATCTTAAAAGCAATAGTGGCAGGGAGGAGATATCTGTTGTGGGGAGTACAGCTAGAAAGAAAATGAAGAGGGGGTTGGCTTGGGTTCGTTGTGAAAGGTTATAGGAGGAAAGTGGTGATGAGGTAGCAGGTACCAGGGCTGATGTGATAATGCAGGATTAAGAGGTTTCTGAGGCATAAAACAGAAGGACCAAGAAATGTAATTAGGTGAAGAAAAGGTCCTCAAAAAGAAGGCTGAACAGTGAAATCCTGAATCATGGGAGGACTAAAGAACAAATCATATACACAATGATTAATTATGTGAAAGAATACAATAGTGATGAAACAACATACCAAAAGTAAACCAGTACTCAGAAGGAAAAAATTATTTCTAAAATAATTTATTAATGAAGTTGAAAAGGCCAGATTTACTAAAGGAAATATCCCACTACACGTCTAAACAAAAATGAACATGAAAGAAGAAATGTTGAAAAGAAATTAGAGAGCAAAATAATATCACTAAAAGAATTCTTTGAAAAGTCTAACAAAATTAATAAATCTTTGGCAATTTGATTACAGAAAAAGGCAAGTATATAAAATGAATGATATGTTAAAAGAACAGAGTCAGATAAGAACAACACTAGAAGGAATAAAAGAACTATGAGAATCCAGTATGTGCAACTATATGCCAACAAAACTTTTATAGAAAAGAAATTGCGAAATATTTTAAAATATATTTTAAAAAGGAGTAGAAGAGTAGGAATTCAACTAATCCAATCTCAGAAAAGGAAACAGAGCAAACTAAAGGAACTATCCAAAGGAAAAGAAATAGAAAAAAAGATCTTGTCCTGATGGATTTAGCTGAGTGTACTGTCACACTGTTAAAGGAAAAACATGCTAATACTATACAATTTGTTCTCCACAACTAAGAAGGAAGTACCTTACCAGATTCCTTCTCTGAGACAAAAAGCCCGAATACTTAACCTAGGAAAAGATGAATTAAAGAGGTAGACAGAGAATAGGTCAATATGATTAATGAACATCTATTTGAATATTTAAAGAAAATTTTGTGAGGCTACAGAAATTCATTCAATAAATCAGTCCTTATGGCCAATTTAGCTTTAAAGAAAGTGTAGTTTCATATTAGGAACTCAATTAACATAATTACATTAAAATCAAAATAGTCAAAACCCATAGAATTTTCTATATATAATATAAGACTTTGAAAAAGTATATTCATTTATGCTAAAAAAAACCCTCTATATAAATCATAAGGATAAAAGACCCATTTTAAGAATGATAGAAATATCTTGTTTTTTAAAAAATTATTTCTTTTAAGTTTTCAACTTTCATTTCCACAAGATTTCAAGTTCCAAATTTTCTCTCCATCTCTCCTCTTCCCCCACTCCAAAGTGCCAAGCATTCTAATTACCTCTGCCACCAATCTGCCCTCCCTTTTAACATCTATCCGTTCCCTTATCCCCATCTTCTCTTTTGTCCTGTAGGACAAGATAATTTTCTATGCCCCATTACCTGTATTTCTTGTTTCCCAGTTGTATGCAAGAACAATACTCAATAGTTGTTCCTAAAACTTTGAGTTCCAACTTCTCCTCCTTCCGCCCTCCCCACCCATCCCCATTTGGAAGGCAAGCAATTCAATATGGGCTGCATATGTGTAGTTTTGCAACTGACTTCCATCATAGTCATGTTATGTAAGACTAACTATATTTCTCTCCATCCTATTCTGCCCCCCATTTTTTCTGTTCTCTCTTTTGACCTTATTCCTGCCCAAGAGTGTTGACTTTTAATTGTTTCCTCTTCCCATTGCCCTCCCTTCCATCATCCCCCCCCAACCCTGCTTATCTCTTTCTCCTCCACTTTCCTGTATTGTAAGATAGGTTTTCTCCAAAGTGTGTGCACATTTTATGCCTTGCTTGAGTCAAATGTGATGAGAGTAAGCTTCACGTTTTCCCTCTCACTTCTCCCCTTTTTCCCTCCATTGCAAAGGCGTTTCCTTACCTCTTTTATGGGAGATAATTTGTCCCATTCTATTTCTCCCTTTCTCCTCCCAATATATTCCTCTCTCACCCCTTAATTTCATTTTTTTAGATATGATCTCTTCCTACTCAACTCAGCCTGTGCGCTCTCTCTCTCTCTCTCTCTCTCTCTCTCTCTCTCTCTCTCTCTCTCTCTCTCTCTCTCTCCCTCCCTCCCTCTCTCTCTCCCCCTCTCTATGTGTCTGTGTGTATATGTGTGTTTGTGTGGGCACGTGTAAAATCCCACCAACTACTCAGACACTGAAAAAAGTTTCAAGAGTTTCAAATATTGTCTTTCCATGTAGGGAGGTAAACAGTTCAACTTTAGTAAATCCCTTATGATTTCTCTTTCCTGTTTACCTTTTCGTACTTCTCTTGATTTTTGTGTTTGAAAGTCACATTTTCTTTTCAGTTAGGATCTTTTCATCAAGAATGCTTGAAAGTCCTCTGTTTCATTGAAATACCATTTTCCCCCTGAAGTATTATACTCAGTTTTACTGGGTAAGTCATTTTTGGTTTTAGTCCTAGTTCCTTTGACTTCTGGAATATCATATTCCATGCTTTTAGATTCCTTATTGTAGAAGCTAGATCTTGTGTTATCCTGATGGTATTTTCACAATGCTCAAATTGTTTCTTTCTAGCTGCTTGCAATATTTTCTCCTTGACCTGGGAACTCTGGAATTTGTCCACAATGTTCCTAGGAGTTTCTCTTTCAGGAGGTGCTTGGTGGATTCTTTCAATATTTATTTTGCCCTCTAGTTCTAGAATCTCCGGGCAGTTTTCCTTGATAATTTCATGAAAGATGACGTCTAGGCTCTTTTTTTGATCATGGTTTTCAGGTAGTCCCATAATTTTTAAATTGTCTCTCCTGGATCTGTTTTCCAGGTCAGTTGTTTTGCCAGTGAGATACTTGACACTATCTTCCATTTTTTCATTCTTTTGGTTTTGTTTTGTGATTTTCTTGGTTTCTCATAAAGTCAATAGCCTCCATCTGTTCCATTCTAATTTTGAAAGAACTATTTTCTTCAGTGAGCTTTTGAACCTCTTTTTCCATTTGGCTAATTCTGCTTTTGAAAGCATTCTTCTCCTCATTGGCTTTTTGAAACCCTTTTTCAAATTGAGTTAGCCTATTTTTATACGTGTTATTTTCTTCAGTATTTTTTTGGGTCTCCTTTAGCAAAGTGTTGACCTGCTTTTCATGCTTTTCTTGCATCTCTCTCATTTCTCTTTCCAATTTTTCCTCCACCTCTCTTACTTGATTTTCAAAATCCTTTTTGAGCTCTTCCATGGCCTGACACCATTGAATATTTATTTTTGATGTTTGGGATATAGAAGCCTTGACTTTTATGTCTTTCCTTGATGGTAAGCATTGTTCTTCATCCGAAAGGATGGGAGAAGATATCTGTTCACCAAGAAAGTAACCTTCTATAGTCTTATTTTTCCCTTTTTTGGGCATTTTCCCAACCAGTTACTTGACTTTTGGGTCCTTTGTCAAGAGGAGGGTGTGCTCTGGGGATCTGTAAGTTCTCATTTCCTCCAAGGTGGCACAATCAAGTGTGTACACCAGTCTGGGGGCAACCAGAAACTTTTCTGCCCAGAATCTGTGAGTAGTAGTTTCATCTCCACAATCACCTGACCTCCAGTTCCACCAAGCCAGCCCTGGGTGCTGAGATTCAGATAAGCTGCTTGATTCTCCCAGGGGATTTTAGCACAGGCAGGGCCACCATTCAGTGTGAGATAAAGATCATCTGCTCAATTCCTCCAGGAGCACTAGGTGGGGGCAAGGCCTCCACACAGGATGAGGTAAGGATCAATGCCCCCAGAGATTTTATGATCCAACTATGGATGTGGCTGCTTTGGGAGCTGCTTTGGGAGCTGCAGCTGCCCAATGCAGCCACTGCCTCCACTGCCTGAAATCTCCCTTCTCAACTAGTTGAAAAAACTCTTTCACTGACCTTTGGCGCCTACAAGTTGAGGGATCTGCAAATTTCTGCTACTGCCACTGGGGATTCTGCCCCTGAGGCCTGCTCATGTCCTCCTCCTGGCGGCGCCATCTCTTGTGGCCAAAGCTGGTCTGGGCTCTGCTCTGTGTCTGGTGCAACAGACTTTTCACATAGTCCTTTCCCATTGGCCTTTCAGGTCACCCTGGGCTGGATATCTCCACTCCATTGTTCTGTGACTTCTGCTGCTCTAGAATTTGTTGAGAGTCTTTCTTTACAGATATTTTATGGACTTGTGGGGGAAGAGCTAGTGGATGTGTGTCTTTCTACTCAGTCATCTTGGCTCTGTCCCTGATAGAAATATCTAAAATTAAAAACATACATCATTTACAAAAGAGGTACACCAGAAGTTTTCCCAATAAGAAGAACAAAGCAAGTCAGCTCACTCTCACTGCTGTAATTTGATAATAATTCTAATGATGCTAGGAATAGCAATAAGAGAAAGAAATTACAGGTGTTAACAGAGACCAAAAGGAGATTAAAATAAACCACAATTATAAAACATTGTATATAGTCTCATTTTTAATAAATTTACCTATTTTACAGATTTTTTTCCCCTATTCTTCCTTTCTGTTTTTTCTTAATTTTCATAAGGTATGTATTTCCTGGGAAAGAGAGGGATACAGAAGGAAATATAAAAAAATGTAAAATTTCAGGATATCAATCAAAATTTTTTTAAAAGAATAGGAAACATTTTAGGTGTTACTTTAGCTCATGTGAGAAACTTCATCATCCCATATCTCTTCTGATTATTCTGCTGGCCCCAGACAGTGGACATAGACTCTCCCATACTCACGTTTACATTGAACGTTTTCATATGTGAGACACTATACTAGGCACAATTCAGACCCTGAAAAATCGTTCCTGATATCCTCATGGAGCTTTTGTTTTATGGACTTTACAAAATGACCTATTTTCACATGAATTGACTTCAAATTACTCTACCTCTCAGTTCTTTCCCAGGCCACTACCCTTGCATTGGCCGCATCACCTTGAATCACACTATCCTCTTCTGTCCAGTTCCTTACGCTTTTTTATTCTATCATCTGTCTTACCCTGCTAAACCCGAGTTTGGATTATCCCCATTTTCCACTTCCTTCAGTCCTATTCACATCCTGCTGAAGAAACTAGAGAAACCACAAAACTGTGATACCTGGGTCCATTGCAAATTTACATTGTACAATCTCAAATGGACCCTCGTTTCAGCAAGGTAATCTTTTTATTTGTCTCTAAGTGATTCAATATGTTACTCACCATGGCACATTTTCAAAATATTTTCATCTTTCTTCAAATGTCTTATGATTTTCCTCTCTGTCTCCCTGCCCCTCTACATACTCTTTCATCTGAGAATTTTGCCTCATCTATCATTGAAGAAGAATGAGGCCACATAGGAATCTCTCTTCTTCCCTTATCATCTCTCATATTCCTTTCCTCACTATTTACTACCTCAATCCTGTCTCTAATGAAGAAGTAGATTTTCTCCTCCAGAGGGCTACCCTCTACAAACACAAGTGACCCTCCTCTAGCTCATCTTCTCGAGCAGATTGTTCCACTATTATCCCCATTCACTTACTAGTCTTCAGTTATCTCCCTATCTACTGACTGCTTCCTAGCTACCCATAAACATGCACATATCTTACCCATCCTCAAAACATCTTTAGTTGATTCACTCTTACCTGTTTATGTCACCCTATGTTTCCTCCTCTGTTTCATGTCTACACTTTCCAGAGAAAATTATTTAGAACTGTTGTCTCAACTTGCTTTTTTCCTAATTCTCTCATTAATTATCTGCAGTATGGCTTCTGATTTCATCTTTCAACTGAAATTACTCTGTTCAAAGTTACCAATGATATTTTAATTGCCAATTTGAATAGCTTTTTCTTTGTCCTCAAACTTCTTGACCTCTTTCAACCTTTGAAGGTATAAGTCACACTCCCTCCTCCTCATCCCCCTCTTTCATGTTTTCAACAAACATAACATCTCTTGGTTCTCCTTTCTGCCTGTAGCTAGTCTCAGTGTCTGTTGTTGGATCTTCATTCAGGCCACATCTTTGTAGCAGATGGGTACCTCCCCCCACTCCACTCCCAGGCTCTATCCTGGGTCCCTTACCCTTCTTCTTCAAGGTTATTTTGCTTTGTGATTTCATCAACTCAAAGGGATTGAATTTCATTTATATGCACGATTTACAGATATTTTTATACAGCCCTAACTTCTCTCTTGACTTTCTTCTATCTCTAAGTACCTATTTAGTATCTCATACTGGATGTCCTACAAACTTCTTAAATTCAATATACTCAAAGCCCATGATTTTGCTCCTCAAACCTCCCTCCTTCTTGATTTCCCTGTTACTGTCAAGGGCACTACTATCTTTCCAGTCACCTAGGCTAGGAACCTAGGTGTGTCTCAAAAGTTCATTTTTTTCTCATTCCTCCTTGCTGATTTCATGCAGTTCACATAGATTTCCCTCAAGCTTGAAATACTTTGCTTTATTGTCTCAGGATCTTAGCTTCCCTGGATTCTTTGAAGTTGCTGCTAAAATTCAGCTTTTTTGAGAAGCCTTTCCCTCTCCCCCATAATGTCATATTGTCTTCTCTCCAAGTTTATCTCTAATTTTTCCTTGGTATGTTTTATGTACATAGTGGTTTTCATCTTGTATCTCCTATTAGATTGTAAGTTCATTGAGCGTAGGGACTATTCTGTCTTTTTTTTTGTATCCCTGACATATAATACGTACTTATTAGTGTCAGGTGATTTAACTTGACTTGATTTGAATTTTAGGGCCCCTGACTGAATGCTTAAGTTGATAAAGAGAAGCTGTCAACAGGATACAGTAGTAGAGAAAAATGAGGTAAAGGTAGAAAAAAATATCTAGAATGAACAAGACATTGGAGACACCTGAGAGAGGTATCATCTATAAAAGTAACTGAGATGATGGCACTCTCCACAACTTCCTGGTCTCTGTTGAAGATATTTGTCTTGCTCAAAGTTCAGCTAATATGAAGGCATTTCAGAGATTAAGCGTGCTGTGCATTTTAGTTTTCCAGGCTTGGACCCAAGACTATCCAGGTAAATGGGAGAATAATGGATATTCATATAATGCTTCCATTTTGATAAACAATTCCTAGTTGGGCTATTAGTAGATGGGCTTATACTCACATGTCTGGATGTTGTAGTTTTTATGGAAAAACTGACTTCCTAAGACACTAGTCTCCCTAACCTCTGTCTGTTCTTCTCCATGGTATTTGTCCAAAATTAAACCCATCATTTCCCATGTTAAACACAGAATATCTTTTGGTGGCTCCTTTTCTTTTCTTTTGAAATTTTATTTTTAATATATGAAATAATACAAACATTTCTATAACATAGTACAATTAAAAAGATGTCTGCACATGAAATTGCAAATTCACTACATACAATTTGTTATTCCTTCTAAATACACAATGAAGTTATTTTGTAAATTTCCTTTTTTTACCCTTTCTTTTCTCCCTCCTCAGAGATGGCTGCCATTTGTCAAAAATAAGTATATGAATATATATATTTATAATATTATATGTATTATATAAAATTGTGAAATTCTACACAAATTTCTATTTATCAGTTTTTTCTCTGGATGCAGATAACATCTTTTTTTCATGTGTCCTTAATAATTTGGGTATTTATAATAGTCAAAATGATTTATTCACTCAAAAGTCATTCTTAAAACAATATTGCTCATACTGTATACAATCTCTTGATTCTGCTCATTTTGCTTTTTTAAATTTCATGCAGGTCTTTTCATGTTTTTCTAACTTCAGTAAGCTCATCATTTCTTATAACATAGCTATATTCCATCACAATCACATACCACATCTCATTCAGCTATTCCACAATTGATTGACAACCCTGAAATTTCCAGTTCTTTGCCAACGCAGAGAGCAACTATAAACATTTTAGAATGTATATGTTCTTTTCTTTTCCTCTACGTACCTTTTGCCCCCTGAGGATATTGCTCAGAGATTGACCATTGCACCTTTGCTTCTTTCTTTCTCACTAGTGTTGAATCCTTTAATTCTTAGTGCTTAATATTCTATACCTTTGTCCTTTTGAGAATCACTTAATTGATATTGCTTTGATTCTTATTTCAAGCGCACTGACTCGCATTTTTATATCTCCAGCAATTACTTCTGATCCAAGGTCCAATACTTTGTCCATTTGGCATCGTATTGTTTTCCCCTTTGCTGTCCTATCAAGCACAATTCAATGCATCTGAAATCAAGCTCTTCCGCTTGCTCTCTTCCTACCTCCAAACTGTCTTTCCTTCCTAACTAGTTCAGTGTCTTTGATCTCATCTCTCTCCCTCTCTCTTAGATTCTTCATTGACTCATTTATTACTTATCTCCAATCAATCTCTTTGGTTTGTTAGCCTATGATATTCATTTTCTCCTCACTTTCATCTTCCTAGTTTGCCTGTTTACCAACATTCTTGCATCTGGGTTATTTCAGTTACTTCCTAATTGGCCTTCTGTATCTAATTTCTACTTCCTTCTAATTGATTTTAGAGAGATAGCTGTGGAACATTCCTCATGCTTTAGTGAGTGATGTTAAGATTACTCATTTCGGTATTTTGGGCCCTCTTTTCTTTGATCTAAACTTACTTTTACAACATTTTTTGACTCCTTAGATAAGGATCTACTTCATCTACATCATTCTCTGACTATTTTATACTCAACTTTCATGGTGCTACTTGTTTTGTTTTGTTTTGGAGGGAGGAGGCAAGGCAATCGAGGTTAAGTGACTTATCCAAGTCACAGAGCTAGTAAGTGTTAAGTGTCTGAGGCTGGATTTGAACTCAGATCCTTCTGACTCCAGGCTGGTACTCTATTCACATTTCATTTATATCTCTTAATGTTTTAACATTCAACCCAATGATGCACTCTGTGCCAACGGTAACTGTTGTCCTTCATCGTACACCCACATCGTATGGGATTGTCCTGGTTCATTGTAGGTACTCCCTAAACGGTTGCCCAGACTAGAATATAGAAACATGTGTTACAATCAGTCTCTAATCTCTTCTTAATTACCTACCATATGTGAGGCCCTAAGGATAAAAAGACAAGTGAAAAAATCTTGTGGCCAATGATTTTATATTTTATAAAAGAAATGGCATGATTTTTTGGTTATATCATTTGGGGGAAGGATCTAGGAGAGTGGTAACTAAGGGGAAGGACTAAGGAAGAACTCATGTAGAAGTTCCATTGGAGCTGATCTAATTCTTAAATAAAAATAGGAAATCTGTGAGGTCATGGTGAGGAGAGAATGTATGCCAGGCATGGGAGAAGGAGCATGATGCCAAAATCCTGAAGCACAGCCAGAAGGGTAATGAAATTTGATTGTCTTGGGCACTCTTCTAAAAGTAAAAGTCCCAGGAGAAGCTCCCACATGGGAGAAGACAGTATGGAGATGGAATGTTACAGGGTGAGGAGCCCCCTGTTTTGAGGGAAGTCCGAAGTTATAACTGCAGTTGAAGTATAATGTTTGACTCCAGAAAATCAGAAGCATATATGGGAGTCATAGTAAAGAGGTGATAATTAAAGGAAGAAGGATATCAGTCAGGGAGCTATGTTGGGTGGGATCTGCTTTTAAAGAATGAAATTTAATGGAGAAGTAAAGAGAGGAGACTGAGTTGCAACAACATCTGTTTCTTTGTCAGGTCAATGCCAAGTCATTCTTCTCCCTAACTCATATCCTAGGCTGCTTAGAAAAGAGCCACAGTGTGTCATTCCACCCTCACTTTGGCCTACAGAACAGTTAACTGGCTGTGAGATGTGAACCATGAATTGGCAATGTCCTCTCTAGGCAAGCCTTTGGCAAATGTCTTTCTCAAAAGGGCAGTAGTGGAGAGGCTACAGAGAGATTTTCCCTGAAAATCGTTTCTGATTTCCTACAGCTTTGAAGCTTTTCTCCTAAGGAGACTTGAGAAACTGGCCTCCTGGACCTTTATCTTTTTCCTGAAGGGTAACTAATGGATAGCTTATTTCCCTCAACTTTATTCACCAGAGATTAATAACTTGGCCAATTTGAGGGGGAAAATTACTCTACCGTTTAAGAATAAAAACTTACTGCCACCAAAGATATAGATATATAATTTTTTTTTAAAAAGTATCATTCCTCTCAACTCCAAATTCCAAAAAGTGTCTGGAGCAACAGCATCCATCAAGGAAACCTGTGTAAAACAAAAAAGTCCTTGAAGGTAAAATTATAAATGAATATTCAGAGTGGTTAAGTGCTGATGCCTGTTAAAAAGTGTCATTCATATGTAGACATACTCTATAAAAACCAGCAACTTTTCATCTGCATCCATCTGAATGACGTGCAGTTAGTTAGTTGTGCCTGACTTCATGACTCCATTTGGGGTTTTTATGGCAGAGTTCCTGGAGCGTTTTACCATTTCCTTCTTCAGCTCATTTTATGGAGGAGAACTGAGGCAAATAGGGTTAAATGACTTGCACAGGGTTACATGGTGTCTGAGGCTGGATCTGAACCCTGCTCTTCCTGAGTCTAGATCCAGTGCTCTATTGATGGCACCAACTAGCAACCCTAAAAATGTATAGACTGTGACCGTTTTCAGAGCCTTAAGATGTGAGATGGCTTTTGTTGCTGAGGTTTGAACAGTTTTATAATTGGCGAATCTTCCAGTTGATAGGTGGACTGTTCTATTCGTGGTTTATACTGATACTTTTTTGAAGAATTGGGTAGTATCCTCTCTAAAAGTATACAATAGCCTCATGGTTCATTCATCACCATCTCCATGCATTCAAAACCTCATTCTGGCTGTCGAATATTTTTTTGGTGCTCAAGTTTTTGCTCTAAGAATTTCACTTTGTGAAAATTGAAGATCCATATTTGGATGTACTTGTACTTAAAGGACTTAAGAGGGAGTCAAAATCACCTATCTCTTTGTTCACTTTGTGGTGATGCAGCCACAATTCAAACCCTGTAAGGAAAGCCTTGCTATATATTCCTTTATTTCTATCATTGATGCATTCAAGGCAAAAATCTTTTAACTGTCGTTTTGAGTCTTCAGAACATTTTTAAGGTCTTAACATCTTCTAGTATGACTGCAAAATGCTTCTATTCTTCCCAAATTGAAGACACTCTCAGTTTAAAAGTTTCAAGTCAGATGCCATCAATGTCTCTTAGAAAGGTTTGAGTTTTTGTGCAGAAAAGTGGACAGCATACAACACAAAGGCATTTACTTTCTGCCAACTCTATGCTGATAGATATGCTAATCTCTATGATACCTTGGTGAAAGGGAGGAGGTGACTTCTCTGCCAGGAATACTGCCTGGTTCTTTGAGCATCTTATGTCATTATGAAGCCAAGTAAATAGGACTGAGATCTCCATATTTTCCTGCTTTAAGGGTGGGCTTAGAATTCATTCTTTTTCTTGAGACATCTTTGGAAATCTTTGAAAAGACAGAAGATGCAACATAAATTTTCACAGAAATGGGCATTGGTATTAATTGATCTTGATACTTGGGCATCTTATTCTTTAGAGATCCATTCCATATAATGGAGATTAAGAGAAAACTAAAACTGGAATTTAGCCAGTGTGGTATAGTGGCTAGAGTATAGAGGAAGACAACCTAGATTCATAAGCCAAGTGCTTAAATTCTCCTTACCTG
Source organism: Notamacropus eugenii (assembly GCF_028372415.1). NCBI lineage: Eukaryota > Metazoa > Chordata > Mammalia > Diprotodontia > Macropodidae > Notamacropus > Notamacropus eugenii. The sequence goes on from NC_092873.1 coordinate 5,881,857, forward strand.
AGTTTCCTTGTCTGTAAAATTATGACTGACCAAAAAAATCTTTCTTTTGTGATCCTATAATATAAAGTCTGATATTATGTGTAATGACACATATCATTAGTATTTTTGTTTCCTTGTTTGCAAACGTGCTGCTTTTTTTTCCTCCAGTGTTTGGGACCAAACTTGAAAACATGTTAAACATAGATGATAATCTCATTTTCCTTATAGACTTGTTGTTGTCAAATATAATACGAGGAATGTTGTAAACATGCAAACCGTACAAAAATGCGAACTCATTTTGTTTTGTGGATCAGTCTTTAGCTACATTTTTCCTTACTGTGCAAATCAAAGTCATTTTTCAGTCTTCAGTCATGTCTTTGGGGACATTTATTGCATTCAGACTATATGAAATCATATTTTGGTCTTTCTGCAGTGACATCAAAATGCACCCTTCTCGACCTACTGGTATCAGTGAGGAGAAATCTGTTTAATGATGGTATATGGATAAGTTCTAATGATGTGATATTGGGAGATGGCTGTTCAGTAAATAATGTGGTAACTGATGTGTTTGAGTTCCAGTACTCCGTGAGAGAGTGTGGAATATATACAGAGGTAAGTAAGGTGACTGCAACAATAAATTAATGAATGTTGTCATGGCTAGTTGACCAGAGGTCTTTTTTGACTCCTAGAATATTTTCCAGAGAGAAAAATAAATTGAATTTCCCGTAAGCCAATGCTGGTATGATAGGCATGTGATGTGGCAAAGAACTAGTGGCACCATCATCAACTTAAGCCCCAACATCCATTGCTGTAGGATAGGGAGATTCTTCATGACCAAAAAGATGGGTTCCATTAGCCCAGAAAGTTTTTCTCTTTGTAGGCTAGGCTGAGGTAGGCTTTCTTAGAGATCTGAGATTTGAGCTATAGTACAATTCATTATTAACTTCATCTAGCCTCAGTAATATACCCTGAGTAACCTCAGAACCTCCACCAATGTAAAGTGTCTCAAAGGAGAACAGTACCTATTTCGACTTATCTTTGACTGTCAGCTCAGACCTTATGAGTCAAATTATGGTGTTCCTGAATCAGAGGCATCCCTGCTAAAGGAAACTTGAGTGAGGACCCATCACAAAGAGGAGTCTTCCATAATTGTTATAAGGTCCTTAAGAGATGATGTCTAGAAAACACTTTAATTAGAAAACTCTAGGTGAAGAATTATGAGCTCATGCTTATTGCTTACTTTTAACAACCTCTCTCTGAGTTACTCAACATTGTTTTCCCTTTATCAAACCTAGACTTATGGTTTCAAACTTTTAACCACACAGTCCTAGGCAGACTGTTTCTACCACTGGAGATTCTGGTTGAATCAGAATGCCTAAATGATTGTGTATTGTTTTGCTTATAAAGAATATTTCCACTATATTGAGTCTTAGAAGTGGAAGAACTAATCTTTCCCATGATTGCTTCTAGATGAGCAGGCAGGCCTTCACTGTCTTACTCTTACACTATGAATTACGAGATTTACTTCTTGGGTAGTCTCAACTTGTAAATGCATTCATTAAGTGGCCACTGTATTTTAGATGTTGTACTTGAGATAAAGGGGACTGGGAATAAAATGAGAACACTTGAACTGGGTTTGAAAGGAACCTGAAGACTCTCTGAAACAGATGTGAGAATAGAGAGAATTTTCTGGACTTTGGGGACAATCCAGGTACAAACATGGAAATTGGCAATGGAATGCAATTTTTGTGAAGGAGCAAATAGGCCAATTTGGAAGAACTAATGAACATGTAGGATACAAGGGAGAACCTAACAAACATTTGTTAAACACCTATTATGTTCCAATTGTCAGCTAAGTGATGAAATGGATGGAGCACTGGGCTTGGAAACAGGAAGACATGTTCCTGTCTTCCAATCTGACTACCTGGGTGACCCAGGGACATTGCCTCAGCTTCCTCATCTGGAAAATGAACTGGAGAAGGAAATGGCAAACCATTCTGGTATCTTTACCTAGAAAACCCTAAGTAGATTCAGTTATGACTGAAATGACTGAACAGCAACAAATGTTCCAGGTATTGTACTAAGTGCTTTAAGTACCATTTCATGTAATCATGTTGTAAGTGTGGAAAGAGTAAGTTGAAGTTAGACTGCAAAGGTCTTTAAATGGCAGACAGAAGAGCTGGTATTTAATCCTGGAGGTTGGAAGGATTCGCTGGACTTCTAGACTAGAAACTAGACATGGTAGCACCTGCGCTTTAAGAATATCAGTTTTGTAGCTGTTAGAAAGATGCATTGGAAAAGGGAAAGACTGGAGGATATTCCTATAGTAATCCAGGCAATAGATGATGAGAGCCTCTACTAATATGATAGCTATGTGAGAGGAATTACTGGGACAGATATAAGATATTTCTAAGATAAAATTGAAGAGATGTGATAATTGGTGATGTGAGGGATAGCCACAGATTATTGCAAGTTGGTTGATTGGGCTGCCTAGAAGGATAGTGGTGGTGCACTCCACCATAGGAACATAGCAAAATGTGAGTGCTTTGTTGGGATGGAGATAGATAATATACTCTTTTTTGGATATTTTTGAATTCAATATAACAATGGCCAGTAGAATTGTTGGAATAGAGATTAGCAGAGAGAGTTGGACTAGATTTGTGGGCCTAGATGCCATCAACCCATAGAAAGTTGAATCCACAAAAGTTTGTATCATGATAAAGGGAATAAAGAAAGCCAAGCACAGAATCCTGGATTTTGTATCTGTGTGTGTTCATCCTTTATTGCTGAAGAAGACCATGCCTTCAGAGGAATATGACATGACTTGCACTTGACTTTGTTTTGAGTGAGTGAGGGCTGTGCAGGTCACCAGCCTCACTTCTCTTCCAGAGCCATCTGAATCTAGTGACCAGATATTCATCAGGATGACTGGAGATGACCCAGGATGAAGCAATTGGGGTTAAGTTACTTGCCCAAGATCACACAGCTAGTGAGTGTCAAGTGTCTGATGTGAGATTTGAACTCAGGTCCTCCTGACTCCTGCACTGGTGCTCTATCCACTACACCACCTACCTGCCCCTGCAACCATCTGTAGTATCTGGGACAAGGATGATGATCTGTCAAAGAAGGTTGTGAAAGTATGGATAGCCACATTAAAAGAGAACTAGGCATAGGCAAGATCATGAGGACCCAGTTTGGAAAAATAGAGTCTTGGAGTAGGGGTTGGTCAGCTGACTCACCTACTACAGAATGGAAGAAAAAAAGAGTCCTTGGGAGAGACCAGTCATCTATCCATATATACATCATGGGTAACTTTGGAAGACATAGTTCCAGTTGAGTAGGAAGAGCAAAAACTAAATTTCATGGTATAAGAAATTGAGGAAGATGAGACTATAATGAGGATAAGAAGCTTTGCCCAGTAGAATATCTGTGCAAAGGAAAACACTAGAAATTTAGCCTGAGGTCATGCTAGCATCAAGTGAAATCTTTTTAAAGCTGAGCAAGAGCTAGACTTCTTTGTAAATATCAGATCAGCCAATACATAAAGAGATTGAAGATTAGGAAGACAGCAGGGATGCTCAACAGAGAAAGATAGAAGTAAGGGCAGAAGAGGATGTGGTTTTGAAACTCTCACTGAAATTCTTTCTCTCTGCCTAAAAGGTTTATGCAACTAAACTCATTTTCAAAACTGTCATCTACTATACCCCAACATCATATGGGAGAGAATGTTTTCATTCAAAGACCGAGTTCTATGTATCATGTTCAGTAGATAGGTAAGTTTCAGAGTTGACATCTGTTACCACTCATCTTAATATCATTCTCTTTTAATCTACCACCTGAACAGTAATATTGGCTTATTTTTCCCTTGCCTTTTAGTCTGTATTGATAGAAACCCTTTATTAGGATTGAGACTATAGAGGAGAGCCAAGATGGTGGACTTGCATCTTGAAACCTGTGTTTCAAGCATGACCATGCTACTTGATTACCCGTGTAATACTGAGATTCACTCTTCTCCCCAACATAGCTTCCTTACTTGTAAAATTAGGGCAAGTCAGCATGTATTTATTAATCACATATGTGTAAACACTCTATTTCTAGGATTTAAAACCTTCCCCTTGCCCTCCTCCAAATACCTTTAGAGGACAATGCTCTCAAGGAAGTTGCATTTTGCTTGAATTACTTCAATTGTATGTGAGATATCTTTCTCAAAATTCCAAGGAGTAAAATACCTGGGCTTGGTTAAGAGGTGAAAGAGGCTGAAGGACCATCTCATTCTTCCTAGGACATGAATTGTATCTAAATAATGCAGTATATTTAGCAGTGAAAATACTTCACCACCTGTCCTCAACTGAAGTTTAAAGCCATACTCTCCGTTATTCCATTTGCATTCTATACTCCAACCAAATTACTCTTCCTACTCATCGTCAACAACACACTCCATCTCCCATCTCCCTGCCTTTGCACAGACTGTCTCCTATGGCCAGAATACACTCGTTCTTCGGTTTCACTTTTCAAAACTTGGCAAAAAAGTATCAATTTCAAAATGATTTTTGGGATTCCCAACTCCTCTGCTTTCCTTCATCAATTTCTATTATGTAAGTGTAAGTTGCTTCCCCCACTAAAAGTAAACTCCATGAGAACAAGACCTATTTTATTTTCTTCTTTATATCCTTGCACATTAGGGTGTCATAGTAAATGACTTATGATTTAGTAAACTTCTTCCCCCTCCCCTTACAGGACAGTATCACCACAGTATTCCCTCATATCTTCTGAGGAAGATCCACAGAGCAGTGAAAGAAGATATCAGGCTTGCACGAAAAGATCTGTGTTTTCAAGTCCAGAATTTCACTTCTTCTTATTTAAGTAACAGCACAGAGCCGTAGAAGATAAAAATACATCCTGCCAAAGATATATCAGCATTAATTATGGTGGATCTGAACTACTGAGAAGTTTGAGACTCTTTAACATGGGTATCATTGCATGATCATTTATACTTGGCAGTCTCCCATTTCTGGAATGTATTCACCATCTCTGCCTCTGAGAATCATTTCAACACCCAGTTCGCTGGTATTATCTTTATATATAACTGCTTTCTATCTCAAAACTCCTCTGATGTTTCTTCAGCCTGCTCTCAACTGCTTGTGTCCTCTTTGCTTAAATTGTATTTATTGTATTTGATTGTCATTATTATGTATATTATTCATATATACCTAGTATCACCTGGACAAGAATAGAAGACCATTAAGAACAATGACGATCACATGCTGTTTTTGTATTGCATACACCAGTTACTAGAATAAATGCTTGTAAGTTGGCAGACATCTACTATGGTAAATAAACAAATGAGGAGCAAAGACTAGAAAATCTTTATCTTTAATAAGTATTTATTCAACATCTACTATATGTCATCTATTTTACTATGTACCAAGGACATAAAGACAAAAACATTCCCCTATGGAGTTCATGTTCTAATGGGTGTAGGTAGCATGCAAATAATTTTGTAGAACTAATTTACATTGCAAAGGGAAATAAGATAAGTGTAAAAGACCGTGTGAGTTCAGGGAAGGGAGAGATTAACTGTGTGTGTGTGTGTGTGTGTGTGTGTGTGTGTGTGTGTTCCTATATTAATGAGATGGAATTAAAGAAATGGATATCTCTTACTCCATTAAGCCTCTCTGTGGCAAAGTCTGCTCACTAAATCCTTCCATATTCTCCCCAAGGAACTGTTTCCTGATTCCCTACCCGGTACTGGTATCCACATACCATAGCTACATGGTATATCCATATGCTATAGCTACATTAGGTTACCTGTGCTCAGAGCTATGTATCTAACAGTCCTTCCTATCTTCCCTCCCCACCTTTCCTGTCTTCTTACACCATCCATATCCCACCAATCCAAGGACTCTGTGATCCAGGAACATTGACTTTCTTGCTGTTGCTTGAACAGGACACTCTATCTCTCTCTCTCCAAACATTTTCACTGGCCATCCCCCACGCAGGATTGTATTCCTTCCTCATCTCTGCCTTCTGGCTCCTTCAACTTCCAGCTAAATTGCCACCTTAATTCAAGAACACTGACATCCTTAAAAGCTAATCTAGACCCTTTCCCCCCATGAGTTTCTCCCTCAATGTACTCTTTATCATTAAAGCAGCTGTCTCTTGTGCCCAAATGTTAATTAAGACTCATAATTCAAACAGGAGCCTGTGTGATGGAGGAAAGTCCCTTGACTGCTCTGTTTCATAAATGGAAAGAATAAAGCTTATGCTTAAAATATAACTAATAGCACTACTGTGAGGAGAGGTCTTTTTGAGTCATACATATGCCCTTTATAATAACGAGGAACACATTTCTATAGGGCTTTGTTTGAACAAAGACAACTCTGACCCACTCTCTAGGGGTCTGTTCCATTAGGACATAAGCTCCTTGAGGCAGGGGTTGTTTTCCTGCTTATATTTGTATTCTCGGTACTTAGCACAGTGTCTGGAACATAGCATTTAATAAATGCCTGTTGCAGACTTTTCTTCCCTTCCTTCCCCCACAAAAGATGCTCATCACCTTTGTGAGAGAAGGTTCTAGTTAATTACTGAGGATCAAGAAGGACAGCCCAAGACGGGACTTTTCATATGTAGCTTTGTGTGGAGTTGACCTTGAAAACCAAAAATTGAATGTATTCTACTTTAGTTTCATAAGATTTCATACCACTTCCTGCATAATGGGTGGGGTTGCTTTGACTAAGAAGGAAGACAGAGATATTTGGACAAGTTTGACAACACAACATCCTTCTTGCCCAAACCAAGGATTAGGTAATCCCTTCAAGAAGGTGATGAGGCAATATTTTGCATGAAGCAGTCACTGTAGGAATAATTTTCCTCCACCTGGAGCAGAGACACCCAGGAGACGCAGGGGTGGAACACAGCTGATGTCTGTCAACATCACCTCCAAGTAGCTCTCCAAAATCCTTCTTTCTTGGTGTCTGCCTGCCTGACTCTCTAAAAAGGTGTCTATTGGTAAACTGCTGCTAACATCCTTGAAAAAGAAAGATTTATATGCTCTAGTGAGAAGCATTATTAATATAATGAGGGAAGTTGTGTAGAACACTGAAAAGTGTGCTGGATTTCAAGTCAAAGGATGCTGTCCATCTATATAATTCAGGACAAGTCATTTAACTTCTCTGAAATGTAGTTTCCTCATCTGTAAAGTGAGTAGTTTGGACTAGATGATCTCTAATGTCCCTTCTAGGACCAAATCCAAGATTCTCTGATAATATAAATATATAAAAATATGACAAATTCACATCATGGCATACATCTACTTATGTATTAGAGAGACATTTATATAGTACCTACTATGTGCCAGGCACTATGCTAAGCACTTTATAAATATTTGCTCCTTTGTAATATGGTGTTGAAGTAAGAATCATGAAGGCCTGGCTTCAAATCGTGTCTCAAATTCTCACTATGTTTATTTGGTCAAGTCATTTAAGCTTTCTGGGGCCTCAGTTTCTTAATGCATAAAATGAGAAAGTTGCACTTGAGAATCTGTGATTTTGATCTCATAAATCTGTGATTTAGAATTCTCCATCAATACAGACCACAACCCATTTAGGTGTGCTTGGGGAATTCTTGTGCTTGGTCTTTTCCAGAGAGGATTGACCTAATGCATCAATAACTTCCTTAAGGATTATTTATTTATTTATTTTACCAATCATGGCAATCAGTGAAGGACTTGGGCTGTCATTTTGTTAGCTTGTTGCATAATCAGTTCTGTTTTCTCATTAGGAAAGGAGAAATTCTCATGATTAAATAAGACCCAACTTGAGATGGTGTGCTATAGATTTAGCTTGGTGGTGGAGATCACCTCTCAATCTGTCTCCAGAAGTATATTGATTTATTCTTTATTAAAACACAAATTATAACACTGGTTTGATGCAAAGTTCATTTCCCAGCATAGATTACTTTTCAGAATAGAAGATTTGCCTTTTTCCCCTTCTATATCCATATAACGATGTACACAGATATCTCTATATAGAAATAGCTGTATAAAAATGGCTACATTTTAATTCAATGATGGGAAAATTATCTATAGAGATTATGTTATATATGTGTGTATTAATGCTTATAGCCCTTTTATGTGTGTGTGTATATGTGTATGTGTGTATACATATATGAGCAGGAGGGAAGGAGAGAGAGAGAGAGAGAGAGAGAGAGAGAGAGAGAGAGAGAGAGAGAGAGCATGTAATTTTCTTGCCATTTTAGTAAATTGTTTACTCATTTCAGTTCATTAGGACTAATACAACACCTACTCCAGGCTACAGCAATTTTATTATAAAAGATCATATTAGTATTCAAGTTGAATTGACTACTGGGTGACTTTCTGTAATGTGTAACATTCCACCTGAGAAGAACTGATTCACTTGGGTACTTAGAATCAGCTGCATTCACTGTCCTTATGTTGAGAGAGAGGAATGGAGTGGGAAAGTTCCATATCATTTTGCCTTCCAGGCAATGGCACAGCACACTGGAAAGAATCCACAATACGTGACTACCCCAACTATCAGTACTCACATCATGCAGCTGGAGCAGCATGAGTCAGCTAGATCCTCCCATAAATCTTTGGATGAATCTCTGAAGATGCTCAAAGGAAATCCAAAGTATGACAGCCTGTGCTTCCAAAGAGAGTTAAGGGAGAATAACCAGTTTACACAGATAGGCCTGGAGATATAGACTTGCCTAACTTTAACTCTCCATCTTAGTGGCTCTGCTCAGTTGTAATGGCATGTGATTTGGGCTTAGCAAATTGAAAGAAAAGGCAGAGTGTTCACATAACTTAGAGCAAGGCTTTCTAATGTGTTTTGTTTCCTGGACTCCTTTGGCAATCTAAAGACCATATACCTCTGCTCAGAATAATGTTTTTGAATGCATAAAATAAAATTCATGGGATTTAAAAGGAAAGCAAACAAAATATAGGAAAGGCATAAAAATTCCCAGACCTTAGCTTAAGAACCCCTGACCTTATGCAAAGAATCCATGTAAGCATGTGATGGTATATCAAAAAACTTCAGTCTCAGAAGACCTGGGTTTGAATCCATGCTCTTTTAATTTGGGCAAGTAATTTCATTTCTCTGGGCTTTTGTCTCATCTGTAAAATGAGAAGCTTGTAGCTGATAATTTAAAAAGTCATTTCAAATTTTAAATCAGCGATCCTACTATTCCAAACACTTTTGGGAGGTGTTTTCAAATGTCCTCATTTTGTTCTTCACATTAATTCCATAAAGCAGGTTAGGCACCAGAGCTCATTATCACACACTAGTATTTCTGCCCTTTCAATTTGGAGGAGAGGGGGAAGGATGTCATTTCTAATTTTTGAGGGCCTACATCAGGAATTCCTAAGTTTTAAAGGAATTTTTGTAACCATTTCAATATATGACTTCCTTTATAATCTTATGACTTTATGCATTTAAAAACACTATTCTACAAGGGCTCGATAAGGCTTCACTAGAATGCCAAAGGGGTCTATGACTCCAAAAAGAATCTTGTGTCTAAATCCAATCTATGATATGGAAAAGCAACTGGATTCAGAGTTAGGGGAACTGATTTTGAATCCTGGTTCTCCCACTTCGAGTAAGTCACTTATTCTATCTAGAATTTTCTTTCTTATCTGTAAAGTGAGAGAGTTGGACCAGATGATTTCCAAGGTCCCTCCTCACTCTAGGTCTTATAAGCCTTTTCCTTTATTTTGAATCCCTCACCTCATACCCTGTAATGGTATTTGGACTTATCTGGGGTGAGGAACCTGAGACCTCAGGGCCATATGTGACCCTCTAGGTCTTCAAGTGCGACCTTTTAATTGAATCCATGCTTCACAGAACAAATATTTAATAAGATGATTTGTTCCGTGAAACTTGGACTGAGTCAAAAGGCTGCATCCAAGGACCAAGAAGGCTACATGTGACCTTGAGGCTGCAGGTTCCCCACCTCTGTAAACCTCTTCTGTTCCAGATATGCTCCCTTTCTGGATACATTTGAGAGTCAGGGCTTGGGTACCCATATGATGTCATTAATTATAGTTTCATCTAGATAGAGGTGGGATATGACCAGGTTAATTTCCTTGTAGTGCAAGGAATAGGATGGAGAGGAAGGGGAAATCTTGTGTGATTCACTGTGGTTCCTTAATTGTAACCACCCTCTTCTTGAGTTGAAAAACAAAAATTAAATCAACCTCTTTAATTTGTCTTTCTTTTCCCTACAGGCTCTCCAGATCCTGAATGGGAGTATGATCTTTGCCTTAGGGATATTTTTAGGCTTATTACAACATGTTTCTGATTTCCCCAGAAATGCATTTTTCATAACAGTCTACACAGGCTACCCTTTCTGGGGAGGTGCATCTGTGAGTACTCCCAACTATTAACATTTTGGATTTCTTTTTTCTCTATTCATGTTGATTTTTCCCTTTAATAGACTTTAAGTTCTTTGAAGACAAGCATTGCAACATAAGTCTATACCACCAGTCCATAGTGCAATGCTTGCCATGGAGTAAATACTTGCTGAATGAATACATACTGGTATGAATGAAAAATTCACATTTGTAGTAATTTTATGATTTATAAAGCACTCAGTTCCATGAGACAAGAGTAATGAACTTTGCTGTACCCTCTCACAATTTAAGAGTCAACAACTTAGGTAATGATCATCTATATACCACAGGTCTTGTGAAAAAGGATGTGTGGTTTCTATGGTCACTGCACAAGGGTGAGATCCTTAACAAATGCTAAGAAAGGCAGAGTAATTTACAAAGTGATGGAATGCAAAGAGCTCTGCGACCAGAGACAAGAATCTCTGAATCTGAGTCACATTTTGTCACTGTTTCCTCGTGTCAGTGACAACAGCAGCAACAGCCAACTTCCAGATTGTTAGGAGGATAAAATGAAATAATGTAAAGTACCTTGCAAAATATGCACGCACACACATACGTATATATATTACCTAGTCTTATCATTACAAACATAAAATATAGTGACAATACCTAGAAATTGTTAGTAATATTAATAATTGTAGTTAATTATTTTTATGATAATAATAGTTAGCATGTATATAGTACCTTAAGGCATTGCTTTTTTGTTTTGGAAGATAGATGTTTTATTATTATTATTCTTTTTCAGATAAGGAAACTGAGGCTGAGAGAGGTTAAATGATTTGTCTGGGATCATACAGATAGTGAGTGAGGCTAGATTTGAGGTCAGATCTTCCTAACTCCAGTTTCAACAGTCCTATCAACTATACCACCTAGCTTGTTTTAAGTGAGTGATTTTCCATTTCTGGGCCTCAATTTCTCCCTTTTGTAAAAGCAAGGCAGACTTGATACTATCTAAGACTCCTCCTAACTATGATATTATGTTGGTCTAGATTGAGTCTGACCTGTGGAAGAGCCTTCCAAGCTTGATCTGATTTTGGTCTGATCAGTCACACTCAGACACACTGTACCTTGACCCCAATCTGGTGATGTTTCTGGTCCTATTTGAGAAAGAAGGTGAACAGCCAAGTCTAGGAAAGATAAAATAAAATGAATCCTGATGGATACATTTTTAACCTAAAGGGAGATAGGCTGGTCTTAGAGCAAGAATATGGGAAACAGCCTGAGGGTTGCATCAGTATATTTCATAAAATATTGGAAGAACCTCAGGAAGATCTCTGATCTTTTAGGCTAATTTTCCATGGAGGACTTAGGGAAAGAAATGGAAAAAAAATTACAATGGATGAAAATCAAGGATGGGTAGCAATCTATGATGTTCAGGGGAATGATACCTAATGGTAACATTAAGAATGAGGATAAAAATAGTGCTTCAAAGTTGTGAATCAACTGACAAACATTTGAGCCTTGCAACAGCCCTGTGAGTAATGTGCTACTATCTCCATTTTATAAATGGAGAAACTGAGTTTCAAGGAGTTTAAATGGCTTTCTTAGCTTTATATTACCTGTAATTATCAGAAGCAGGCTTCAAACCCTGGCTTGTTGCTTACCATCACAATTAGGGATTTAGAGATGTGGGAGGAAGGGTGGAGAGTCTAGACCAGCATCTTGCATTCTAGCTGAATAGTTGGTAATTTACAGCAGCAACAAGGGGACAATATAGTTGAAACAACATTTCTTTGTGATATTTCTTATTTCCTAACCAGTTCATTATTTCAGGATCCCTTTCCATTGTAGCTGAAGGAAAACCCACAAGGAATTTGGTAAGTGATAATGTTCCTGCTATTTCTCTAAGGACATAGAAACGGGTCTAATCCTTTTCCTTTTAAGAGAAGCTATATCACTCAATAAGCCTTCCTTTAGTGTGACTCTGGGGCATGGTGACTCATGCCTTTAAATCTATTTTACTGATTAGACTGAAGTTGGTAAACAACTTGACTTCAGGAATTTTAAGGTGTAGTAGGTCTGAAGTTGATTGGGTGAACATGCTAGTCTGGCACCAATATGATGAGCCCTAGGAGAAGAGGTAAACTGGGCCAGTTTGGAAATATTTGCCAAGGCCAGTTTAATCAGTATATATTTAGTATGTGTTTACTATGTGGTAGTCACTGTGTTAAGTAATGAAGATACAAAAAAGATCCCTACCCTTAAGTTGTTTACAATCTAGGAGACAGCAAGCATCTAAAAATATACAAAAAAACTATATACAGGATAAATAGGAAATAATTAAGAGAGAGAAGGCACTGGGATGAAGAGAAGGATTAGGAAAGGCTTACTCTAGAAGACTGGATTTTAGTTTGAATTAAAGGAAGTCAGGTGGAGACAATCAGGGAGATCATTGCAGGCATGGGAGAGAGAAAACATTCACAGAGCTGGGAGATGGAGTGTCTTGTTCATGGAACAGCAAGGAAACCAGTGTCACTGAATCTAAGAGTACATGAGAGGAAATGAGTTGTAAGAAGACTTGAACTGCAGGAGAGGCTAGGTTATGATGACTTTGAACACCATACAGAGGATTTTGTATTTGATACGTAGTATTTGGATTTTAACAAAAAGGGAAAGTGAGGCAAATCTCCATGCAAGATAAACTTTATTAAGAGGGGTGTGCTATCTGCCAACAAATGGGTCAGTGGATTGCCTTCATTATGCCAAAGTTCCCAAGAAAAAGGAAAATACTCCTTTGGCAGGTTTTGGGTCATGCAGAACAAAGAATAGAATAGGATATATGACATTGTGGGGTGGGGGCCAACATTACTGGTTACAAAACTGATGCACAGGGAACAACATGTTTGGTTTGAATTTTGGTAATGGAGACTAGCAATAACCCCCTCCCTCTCCTTTCTTCTTCCATGAGATTAAGAAGAGTTTGTTTGAATACAGGTACGAGGTAGAGGCCCAGAGTTTTGGAGAACAAACCAGTTACCCTTAGATGATAGCTTGTTAAAGTAAAGATATGAGGTCTGACTACCTTAGTGTTCATACCTTCCTAAGGTTTTCAAAATTCTTTGAGACAAGAATAGATCTGTAATTGACAGGAGAGTTGGATTTCTAAAATTAATCCAATATAGGCCAGCTGAATTCTGAACCAAAGTCAGAGTCAAAGAACCATAACTTAAATAGTTACAGGACAAAAGCAGTTACAGGACAAAATCAATGAATTATAAATTGGATCAATAAGAAAATGATAAAGAATTGACCTTAATCTTTTCAGATCTTTGCAATAATAGGGAGCCACTTGAATTTATTAAGAAGAGAAGTGACCTGGTCAGTCTTGTACTTTAAGAAAATCACTTTGGTGACTGAATGAAGGATAGATTGGAGTGGAGAGAGGTATGATTCAGGTAGAACTACCAGCAGGTTATTTCAATAGTCCAGGCATGGGGTGATGAGGCCTTGTACCAGAGTGGTGGCATTGTTAGAGGAGGGAAAGGGACATCCTTCAGAGATGTTGTAAGGTGAAAGCAACAAGCCTTAGCAACAGTCAGGAAAGGGAGAGTAAGAGATAGTGAGGAGTGGAGGAGGACATTTAAGTTGCACATCTGAGAGGTTTCTTATGACTCTTTTTCATTCATTCAGGGCTTAGGTAGATCTGGAAAATATGGAAAGGTCATGAGAAGATGAGTTAAGAGAATGAATAAAGCAAACTTTTACTCTGGAAGGAGATGATATCAATGATGAATGATGGAAATTTCTTAGACTTCACCCCTAGTGTCACTATCAGCTAACATCAGCTGAAGAAGAAAGATATTGTGGGTAGTGATCTGGGCCTGGACCTGTGGAAACCTCGTATTATGTCTTGACTGACAAATACTAGCTATGTAACCATGGGAAAACTATTCAACCTCTCACCTCAATCAATTTTCTAAGACTAAGTGACAGAACAGTTGTCAATTGCAGCAATGAAGGTAACTTCCACACAGGGAAATCTCCCTGTTTGTGAAGTCATAGGTCTAGACCCACTCCCCCAAATAATTGAACCAGTTATGACTTTGTCATTGTATATCTTTAATTCTTCCACCAATGCCAATTACCAACCAGTTTCATAAGTTGTCTACAAAAAACAGCCAGTGATTAGCCTTGTTCAATAGTGATGCTTCACATACTTATCAATTGCCTCCCATACAGAAAACAATCTCCCACATGCCAGAGATATGTAATATTTAGATAAGGCACAGATTTTGTCCTGGTGGAGTTTGCAATTTAGTAGGAGATAAATAACAAACATAGATAACTGATTTAAAATGTTGCCCAAATACACCAGGGAAGTAGAGTACAAAGTGATATGGAAGGTCGCAGGGGATGTTTGCTCTTCTCTCTATTTCATAATCTATCTCATAATCTTCTACAAGTCAGAGATGCAATCCATAAATATCGCTTTGCATTGGTCACATATCCAGGTATGTTGTTGTTGAATCATTTCAGTTGTGTCTGACTCTTTGTGACTTCATTTGGGGGTTTTCTTGGCAAATATACTGAAATGGTTTACCTTTTTCTTCTCCAGCTCATTTTAGAGAGGAGGAAACTAGTCGTGTAACTTGCCCAGGGTCATACCATTAGTAAGTGTCTGATGCCAGATTTGAACTGAGGAAGATGAGTTAAGAGTAGTCACTCTCAAAGTAGTTCTAATTCTGTAAAATGATCACCAGATGAACTTCTGCATTGCCTGGAGAAATGTAGGGTTTGTTCTGTGCCCATACAAACTTCATGTTCTTGTGATCATTTTTAGGTGCAAAGCAGTTTTGGGATGAACATTGTCAGTGCAATAATCTGTTTCATCACGCTCATTTTTCTCTTTATCAATTTTGTTCTAAATAGTTGGGAAGCCAACAAATGTTCAATGGCATCTCCTAATGTGTACACTTTGACCAGTTCAACATCGACTGTAAGTCTTTTGTGGGTGCGTATTCTGCAGGGATCGATAGTGATTGTGTGATGCTGAGGTATGGGCATAGCTGGAGAGAATGGGGTGTACTATTGTTGGCTAAGACAAGAAGAGCTGGAGTTAAAGATGGGAATGCACAAAAGTTGGAGGGGGTAGAGTCAGTAAATTCAAAGAGTGCATGAAAACCCAGAAGCCAAGAGGGAATAAATGATTGAAGCTGGGCAGATATTCAAAAGTCAGGAAGTCTGAAAAAGCTAGAAGGAGAGACAGGAAAACTGGTCCAAGCATGGTAATTAGTCCGAATATCAGTCATGATACAAAAGACAAAAGAACCTTCAACAGTTGATAGCTAATGCTGCTACCAAAGCTCCTTTAATGTTTACGAAATATTTTGCATGCATTGTCCTACCTGAGGATCTTGTGAATTGGGTAATATGATTGTTTGGACTGGACCTGTAATATCTGTTGGTGGAGAGAAGTCCTACTGAGGAAACTAACTGTACCTCCTTAGTATTATAACTACCAGTCCATTTTATAGAGGAGATAACTGAGGCTCAGGGAGGTGAACTGATGTGCTTAGAAATCACAAAGATGGTAAGTGGCAGAGGTGGGATTTTAATCCTGGTATCTGTCAACTTCAAGTTCACTGTTCTTTCCATTACCATTTATTAAACACCTGCTATTCACAAAGCAGCGTGGAATAATGGCTAGAGAGCTATTCTGTCATGCAATTCTCATCTAAGAATGTAAGTTAAGACTTCTATTGGCACATGAAGTTTCTCATTTAAAGTTCCTATATCACTGAAATCACAGATTTGGTCCCCATTTCTGCCCTACCAAAAAAAGAAAGAAAAAGTCACAAGATATGAGAAATGCAAAGAGAAAAAAAAATGTCTGTACTACCTAGGAGCTGATATCCTTATTCAACTTTGCATCTGAGATGATCCTGTCTTAATAAGAAGATTCTAATTGATCTTTGCAATAATTGTCAGAGTATGAGTGTCCTGGTCAGGCCAGGACCTAGGTCTCAGGCTAGGACAGTCCATCAGCTCTCAAGCTTTAACCAGTCCAGAATTACATGGGGCTAGATAAGTGTTTTTCCAATGGAAAAAGCAGGCTTAAGTCAGGATTGGAAAACCATCCTTTTGATTTGCTGGTTGAACTGATTTTCACAATGATTTCCGCAGGGGCACCTGTCTTTGATACTGATCCTCACTGTGCTAGAATTCTGCCTTACCATCTCTTTCACAATCTTGGAGTGTAAAGCAAACTGTTGTGAGCCTAATGAGGTGAGTTCATGTTGTGGGCCACACGTAGGTCTTATATTTGACACCTTTAATCAATACTCCATGCCTCTACTTCATCTCTTTTCAGTTTCTTTTGAACACTCTGTACTCTAGTTTCCAATCTCATCATTCTCCTGAAACCACTCTGTCCAAATTTAGCAATGCCTTCTTATCAAACTCTGTCTTTCTAGACCTCTCTGTAGCTTTGGACACTTGGAAACACTTCCTGCTGGATGTTTTCTCCTTTCCTGTTTAATTAAAATTCTCTCTCTTTGTTCTTCTATTCTTGTCTGACCATTCCTTTTTAGTCTATTGTGTAAATCTTCATCCATGCCATGCCCTAGTGTTTTCCTGGTAAATGTTTAGCCATTGGTTCTCTAAAAATGTATACTTTATACACTTTAAAATTTGATTTTATAATCATAATTATTCTGTCATTCACTTAAGTATAGACATTCAACAAAACAATACATCAAGTCTTGATTTGTATTTCTTGAAGATTTTTGAGGTGTAAGTGCTTAAACTAAAATTTTAACAATGGTCTCTAGAGAGCAGACTCCAGCACCCTCACAACTCTTTACTGGAATTTCTACTATTTTCTGTTTTCAGTCTTAATTGTTGATCTTATCAACTGAGTGGGTTCAATTTCTCCATGCAGATTCTATGAATCAAGTTCTGTTTTCTGTCATAAGCCTTAGTCTCTCAATGTCAATTGCCCATCAGAAGTCTATTGAAATAGAGTTGGCTTCTGAGATCAAACATCCCAAAACATCCCTCTTCTAAACATTTCTAGAACCTTTAAAAGGTGCCATCATCCTCCCAAACATCAAAGGTCACAATCTCTATGACATCTTTCTCTCCTCACTCTCAATCATCTAGTATTTACAATTAGCTGCTCAGTCTTCATATTTTGCCTCCACAACCATCACACACACACACACACACACACATGCACACACACAAAATGTGGTGTAGGCACACATATAGTGTCATATATATTATATATAATATATTATAATATAATATAAATTATATAGATTATATTATATAATAATATAACAATATTATATAATAATATATATATTATATATAATTTTGTATATATGATGTGATGTATCTAATGTGTATATCTATAGCTATAGATCTTTGTATAGATTAAGGTATATCTATAGATTTGTAGATATAGATTCTCTCCATATATATATATGTGTGTGTGTGTGTGTGTGTATATATATGTATGTATGTCCCCTTCTTTCTACTTACACAGCAATCTTTTATTATTGTTCTTCATCACTTATCATCTGAACTATTATTGTACTAGCCTTTAATTAGCCTCCCTGCCTCATCTCTCTCTACTCCAATCTATCTTCTAATCAACTACCAAAGTAATGGTCTGACCATAGTAACCCTCTCCCCATTCAATAAACTTTGATACTCTCTATTACCTATAGTACCAAATACAAGCTAATTTTTGACATTTCAAGATCTTCATAACTTGGTCCCTTGTCACCTTTCCAGTCTTCTTATACTTTGGTCTCCTCCACTCACACTAGGATATAGCTATTCTAGCCTACTTGGTTTCCTACACACATGTTCCATCCCCTGTCTCTGGGCTTTTGTACTGGCTGTTCCTCCACATCCAGAAAGATTTCTCTCCTCACTTCTGCCTCTTAGAATCCATGGCATCCAGGCTCCATTTCTGTGTCAGTTTCTCTATGAGGCCTTCCCAGGCTGAAGTCTCTTATAGACTTCTCCAAGGTTCCTTCCATCTTCTCAGTCTATACCTTCTATGTTCCTATTTATAGGCATGTTCTTTCCCCATTTGAATGAAGTTCCTTAACCTTTTTTTTTGGTTATTGTATAGCCAAATAGTTTAGTGTCTACCATCTAAAGCTTCACAAATGATTTTTGATTAGTGTTAAAAGATGATGATGATGATGATGATGATGATGATGATGATGATGATGATGGAGGGAGGAGATGGAAGGTGATCATTAAAGGCAATGAACAATTTTCTTTTCTTTTTTGTTTGGCCTCATATTACAAATGGTTTTTTCTCTTCCTGATTCTTCTGTGGTGGCTGGGATGCCCCCTGCTGAGCACCATTCTGAAGGCTTGGAAGCCTCAGTCCCAGTGAATGATACTGAGATATTAAGCAACTAGTTCTAGTGATATCTACAGAAATGCTCCTTTAGAGCTAACAGTTGAACAAATCTTTAACCAAGGGCACCCTACTGAATGATGTGGCCTCAATTTTTCCCTTTCAACAGAATGTGACTTTTGGGTTCCTTGCAATCTCCGTTTGTGTGCTTTCCAAAGCACTTTTCCTTCACCCACTATACATATTTTTGCCTTCATTAGGATTCTGTCTTCTATCATGAAAGATCCCATTGATGAATGTTCATTCACCTAGCTATCCTATAATGAAGAGAGGAAAGACTTAGAGACCAATGAATATGCTGGATATACATCATATAGAGATATCAGAGACATAGTCAGATCAAGATGGGGGAACTTTGGATACTGATAATCAAAAATGATCCAGACTGTTAATGCTGTCATAATGGACATGTTCTTCTCCACTGAAACTATAAGAGAGATAGAAATATCAAAGGCAGTTGGTCATTCATTCCTAAGTTTTGGTGTTTTGGTGAGAATTTAGAGTCCCTTCCCAGTCATACAAGTCTCCCTTCTACTCCAAATTAAACACCTTGTGGGCCAGAACTAGCTGTTTGGGTTGAAACACCTAGTTTTTCTTTTTTCCTATTATTTCTAGTAAATCATGCAAGCCTTGTGTTGATTGTACTGAATAATTTCCTTTCTCTGAGTTATGAAAGAATGCAGTCACTTTGACCAATACAAGTTATCATCTTTGAAGCATGTGTTGGGAGGAAAAAGGATGCAATGAAGTTATTTCCCTTATTGTTCTTCATTTAGAAATTTCTGCAGCTGGCTGTAGTCCTGGACTCTGCACTGAGCATTTATTAGATAAGAATGATATGGGAAAATGACTCTTTGTTGTGCAATCAACTATCTTTGATGGATACTTACCATGACGATCATTCTGGGACAGGTGACTTTATCTCTCTCCTTTCCAGAGAACAAATTATAAAAGTTTACAATTCAAATTCCTTGTGAGGGGTAGGAGAGTCTCCTTCTACACTGGAGCCTGAGAACAGAAACCAAGTCTCAAAGAAAAGATTGGCATTGACACTCAAGGAAAAACATTACCTTCTCTTAGTGGTGGTCCCCCCTCCATCTCAGGAAGCTGTGTCCAGCTTTCCTGAAGGATCTTCTGCATGTGGAAAAAGGAATGGAAGGGACATTATGGGAGTTGAGTTACTATCACCTTTCAAGACTGTTAGGGCCAGTGCCTAACTGTTGTGACTTTAAAGAATCTTAAAGAACCAGATCAGTCCAGTTGTAATTTCAGTAGACTGAAAGCTTAATACATACATACATACATACATACATACATACATACATACATACACACACATAAATGAATGAATGAATGAATAAATAAATTACCAGTCTGCATGGCAACCAATTGCCTGAAAAAAATTAGGTATAGAGTATGAACTTGTTATTTTGTTGGTATAGGAAGCCACATGGGTGAGGGAACTCCTAAAAATGCAAATTTGTCCCTTCTCTGAAACTTACAATCTTTGAGAATTGACTAAACCACTG
This sequence comes from Notamacropus eugenii, assembly GCF_028372415.1. Taxonomy (NCBI): domain Eukaryota; kingdom Metazoa; phylum Chordata; class Mammalia; order Diprotodontia; family Macropodidae; genus Notamacropus; species Notamacropus eugenii. Next base: position 5,902,162 of record NC_092873.1, read on the forward strand.
AGAGGCTATCTGGCATGTCAATATGTATTAGAGTCTGGACTTGCACGCAAGCCTTCCTGGCTCTGAGACTATCTACTCTGACACACATCCTCTCATTGTAAACTGAATTAGTGATGTCGGTCTCATAGAAATTTAGTTGAAATATCACCCAGTCTGTCCTTCAACAAGGATCTCCTCTACTTTATCCCCAACAAGTAGACTACAGCTTCCAATGATTACACTGTGGGGAGCACAAAGTTATCAAATTATGTTGAAATGAAGAGCATATGAAGGACAGAAGTGTTAAGTAAATCACATAGAGATTAGAGTCACATTATGAAGGGTCTTAAAAATCAGAGTTAATTTTACCCTGAAAGCAATGAAGCTAGCTCTTTCTTTCTTTTTTCTTTCTTTCTTTCTTTCTTTCTTTCTTTCTTTCTTTCTTTCTTTCTTTCTTTCTTTCTTTCTTTCTTTCTTTCTTTCTTTCTCTCTCTTCCTCTCCTTTTATTTCTTTCTCTCTCCCTTTATTCCTTTTTTCTACCTTCCTTCCTTTTTCTTTCCTTCCTTGCTTCCCTCCTTCCTTCCTTCTCTCCTTCCTTCCTTCCTTCCTTCCTTCCTTCCTTCCTTCCTTCCTTCCTTCCTTCCTTCCTTCCTTTCTTCTTCTCCTTCTTTCTTCTTCTCCTCTTCCTCCTCTTCCTTTTCTTCCTCTTTCTCCTCCTCCTAGCAGAGGAATGACATGCTCAGAAATGTGCTTCAGGCATCTCAATTGGTTGATATTTGTAATATTCATTCACTTTTTTTTTTTACAGTTCCGATGAAATGCCTCATTTCCTCCATAATAGGAAATGTGTTTTAGATGGCATGTGTTTGTCAAAGTTGTGAATAATTCAAAGGTGACCATCAGTGTGGGCCAGGATCTAGAATGAGTTCTCAGATTCATTCTTCTAAGTCACTTGTGAACATTTTGAACAGTGTAGGATACTGAAAGATCCCTGGAATATTTTGAGACACCCCTATACAGAATAACATTGATTCATCAATCAAAAGTCCTTGTGCATGGTCATTCAATCAATTCTGTATCCACCTAAGTATATTATAGTCCTTATCAACTCCCAGTATCCTTTTCCCAGCTCCCAGTGTCACTGATGATTCAATTTTCCAGAATGTTAGTCTGCCTAGATTTCCATCTCAGGGTTACAAGGGTATCCTGGAAAGTTTAAAATATCTTTCTGAGGTTTTTGTCAAGAGTGGTATTCAATCTATCAAGCAATTAATAAACATTTGTTAAGTGTAAGGCACTGTGCTAAGTTATTCCTGCTGATATCTTCATTATATCATTGATTCATCTAGTGATGAGCACCCTGATATCACTGAACCAATTAACATTGATAAGACATTTAACGAAAAACTATATAGGAAAAGAAGTATAAATTCATCCCTCTGAACCAAGGGCACACTCTTCCCATATCACTTCAGTCCCTGGAAAGAGTGGGCTCCAACTGAAAGCATTTGCCCTACCAAGTCCACTTTCAGATGAGGCAAAGATGATGGATGAGATTGCTCCCTTGCTTGCAGAAACTGGTGCCTTACTGTATGGTCTGATTCATTGATGGGCTGGATCTCATGGGCTGCCCCAGGAGCTGCTCTGAAGCACTAGACTATCTTCATGAAAACTTTGTCATGGATGCCAATGTGTGGAACCTGGATAACAACCTTTCCTGAATTTTCAAAGCTTGCAAGTTTCTAATTTTATGTCTATAAGGGTGAGGAGAGGAAGAGAAAGAGAGAGAGGGAGAGAGAGAGAGAGAGAGAGAGAGAGAGAGAGAGAGAGAGAGAGAGAGAGAGAGAGAGAGAGAGAGAGAGAGAGAGAGAGAGAGACAGACTTGATGGTGCTCTTTTCCTTCACCCTGATGATTACAATAGTTATTAACTTCTTAATTGAAGGTAGGCAGGAAATAGAACAAGGGTGAGTCATCAGAGTTTTTAGCATACTTACTCGATTCTAACCCTCAATTCTAAATGCCTTACAGATTGATCAGAGCCTTTTCTCTGCTTTGAGATATGGGGACAGGAAACAATCATGGAATAACTGTGTATAGTCTGAAATAAGCTTCATTTTGCATGCATTGTTATCATTCGATCATTTCAGTCATGTTTGATTCTTTGTGACCCCATTCGGGATTTTCTTGACAGTGATACAGAAGCGGTTTGCCATTTGCTTCTCTAGATCATTTTACATATGAGGAAACTGAAGCCAGCAGGGTAAAATGAGTTGCCCAGGGTCACAGAGCTAGTAAGTATCTGAGGCCAGATTTGAATTCAGGTCTTTCTGACTCCAGGTCTGGCACTCTATCCACCACACCACCTAGCTGCCTATGCATGCTAGAAGCAGGCTAACCAAATTGCCCATTACTGGGTCCATTTTATCCAGTCTCCTGTGCCAATAAGATCACCAAGTGTAGGCTTCTCTATCATTATCCCAAGGATACCATGATGGACTTTCTCAGAAGACTGCAGCCTTTCTGGGGAGAAGATTTCAAATGAACTGGTGATGGAATGTCTCAAGATATAATTCTGCTTCTATGAAGCTAAGAGTTTTCAGTATCTGGATAATACAGTACCTAAGGTACACTTACGCATTACCAGCTATAATGATAGGGAATAAAATGTAGGTTAGTTCTCCCAAATATAGTGGAATTGAAGTACAATGGTTGCCTCCCACAGAACATAGAAGGAAAATGTGGGAAGAGACTCAGAGGCCATTTAGTCCAACCTGGCAAAACACCAGGCAGCAAGACTGATGTGTATAATAATACCTAAGAGGAAGGATGGTGTGGTTGACAGAAATCTGAACTGGGAGTCAGGAAGACTTGGATTCAAATCCTGTCTCTAGCACTTTAGCACAGTGAATAGAGTGCTGGATCTGGAGTTAGAAAATGTGAGCTCAAACACTACTGGTATGATACTGGGTAAGTCATTTAACTGCAGTTTGCCTTACCTTCCTCATCTATAAAATGTTCATGCTCCATACTATACCATGCTATGGCTGGGGAAAAGAGAGTCTGTTTTCCTTTCTTCTTTGCATGTGGGAAGGAGAATCCCCCATAGTATGAATGGAGAGATCAGCTTCCTCAGTAGAAAGAGTGTATTCCTTCCCCCGTACTCATAGCTATGGTACCAGTGAGGCATTTAGCAAACCTTGCTGATAAGATTCAGTAGAGAGATAGCAGGGACTTGTTGATAGGGTGAAGAAATCTGTCCAATAGCCCCCTAGAGGCTAAAGATCACACCAATATTATTCTAAAACCCTTTTTATTATCTTTAAGATATAGAACTGTTTTGAAATGACTGGAGCCAAGAACATTGTCATTCAGTCTGATGAGACTGACCCATGTATGATATCACCTTTGAATCACTGTGTGACTGATGATCACTGTGGACCATCTCTTCAGAACAATGTGATTATCCTCTGCAAGTCCTTCCATTGGAGTGTCTAGTAGCTGCTTTAAGACCTGTACAACTTTCATTTATGTGTACCACCTCCTTCCTACATATGCCTCCTTCCCCACCTTGATTACTATCTCAGATTCAAAATGCAGTAGGTGTTTGTGTTAGTATCGACTAAACCAGAGCTCCCAAGGCCCTACAGATATGTATACCTTACCAACTGACTGGAGGATACAGTTCATAATCAATAACATTTAATTAAACTGGCCACTGGACCCAGATGACTCTAGAGGTGAAAGTGAGGCCAGTGACTTTTTATGCCCTCCCTCTCTTAAATCCAATTGATTCACAAGTCAGGGCATCACCTCCTTGGTGTCATGGTCCTCTTTGAGAAGGAAGGACAAACAGCAGCAGCAGCTATCAAGATAAATGACACGAAGGGTTTCCTTTATGCAAATGTGGATACATCCTGCTTCAGGTTACCACACTAGCAGTAGTAGAAGGGGACAATCAAAATTAGTGCCAATTATTAGGGAAAATTCATGGGAGGGCCTGGATCAGGAAGCACACACAACCAGGACAATTGAGTAGTGGTCTAACACACTACAGAGTCATCAGTTACATCACCAGCCACCATCAGGGGAGCTTCTTTCTCCATTGAGCTGATCTTCCTCTGCCTTTCTGCTCTCTCTGTGGGAATACCTGAACTTCAGCATATTTTCCTGGCTTCCATTAGTGTTGACTCAGTTGTCCTCTGCTTCGCTCTGTTTGTTCTCAGTGGTGCGGATTCTTAGGGTCTTCTGATGCTCTCTGCTGCCATCTGTTATGGCTCAACTACTAGGTGTCTGCTGGTGGAAGGTTGAGGTAACAACTGAAACAACATGATGATAATTGACAAGGAGAGAGACAGCAGCCTCAAGGAGCAAAGCTGATGTTACTTCCTCCTTAAAAACAATGATTTTGACAATAAACCTGTGAAGATGGAGATTGAATCTTCATCCCACATAAAAACCACATACATTTTCACATTCAGAGAATTGACTTCACAATTAGAAGATGTTGAAGGTCACAAAGAGTAGGATATGACTGAGAAAAGTGACTAAACAACAGTAATCACTTCAGGTAATGGAGTCTCCTAACTCCAGGTCCAGCACACTCTATCCACTGAATCACCTAGCTGCCAGAATAAGAGAGAAAGAAGTACCCATATTCTGACATGTAAGCATGTGTAACTAAATCTTGATGATTTCATTATTTTAAAAAGTCCTTTATCAAATTTCAATAGGGGGTGAAGTTGGGGGAAAATGGATGGGGAAAAATAGGAGAAAGATGACCATACCTCTGAATTGAAAATGTATGGGTTTTCAAACTTGGTATTTAAGGAATTGATTTTTGCTTTCTAAAGTTATATTCTTACATAGAAATAATGCAGTGCAGTAGATAAACAGCCTTGGCATAGGGGACTGGAGTGAAAGCCCTGCCTCTGATGTGTACTGGCTATGTAACCCTGGGCAGATCATTCATTTCCTTAGTGCCCCTCAGGCAACTCCCTGTGAATATTCATTGTTCTGCACGGGTGGAACCAGTTTAGCACACAGTTTTAGATTTAATCCATTTTCTTATACCCAATGATAAGTTTAATTTTCTTTGTATCAACATCTATGAGCACAGTGCCTGACACATTACTAATCTCTTACATGTTTGTTGACTTTTGTCTCTCACACATGTATGAAACTTCATAAATAATATAGTTCTTAAAAAAACAAAAAGCCCCACTGTGACAGCTCTTTTGGGTTTCCTATATAGTCCTTTCCCCTATTCTTCTTCATGTCTTAAAATCTTTGTTATGGTTTGTGACTTAAATTCATAATCAAAATAAAAAAAGAACAAGAACATATCTTTTGCTAAGAACAAAAGAGGAATTATTAGTTACTTCCGATGTTGGAAATGAAACAATTCAGAAACTCTGAAACTCTGCTTGTTGTAGGTCTCATCAGCATATCCTTTAAGGCCCAGAAAACTGCAGGGGGAAGGGCAATGTGTCAGGGGGAAGCAGGCGGACAGACCAGCGTGAAACCGCAGGGGAGGATTTCCTATTCAGTGTAGCTCCATCCATTGACTAGGCAGTGTGTGACAAGGGAGACTTGAAGACCAGGAGACCCTGGAAAAGCTGGCCGATTGGACGGGTAGGCACGCCAGGTAGTTCTCATCTTTGCTTTGAGGTGAAGTTAAAACCCAGGGAAGATGGGAATGGGAGGGATCCAAGGGGGCCTTGAGTGGGAAGGAGTATTCAAGTCTTTGGGTCTGATGAATATCTTCAGTCATAAGACAGAGCAGGTTTGATTGTACTAGCATGAAGATGAACGTTCTTTGGGGATATAAAGAGAGACCCACTGGGCTTTACGGTCCTGATTTTGCCCAGGCTGACATCCTCTGCAGGGGATGAGCAGCCCCTGGTGCCTCCTATATGCTTCTAGCTCAGAGACAGCCAGAATGTCCAGATCTGCCCTGGATATTAGGTAGAATAGGCATGGTTCAGTGGTCTCTTGGGACTCCTTCTGCCCTGAATTTCTCAGCCCAGAACTCATTGCCTGACTCTCAGGTATAACTAAAGGCAAATGTTTGTGTCATGGTGTTGGTGAAATCTTCCCCTTCCTTTGGATAAAGGCAACCCCACATTTCATTGTGCAGATGAGATTAATGCCGGGGAAGGAAGAAATGTCTTGAGGGATGGTTCTCCTGGTACAGAGACTTAGTCCCTTCTTTGCACTAATGTCAGACCTGTTTTCCCTTAAGCACCACTCCTGCAGTGCAGATTATGAGCCCTTTGTAATCCCTGAGAGGGATGGAAGGGAGGGGACCTTAGAGATCAGAGGTCAGAGAAATTCATACCCAAACCTCACCTTCCCACCTTTCTACTCTTATGATTTAATTAATTAATTTAAAGCTCATTTTGAGGTCTGCAATGACCATGAAGTTTGGTTTCCTGGCTACTCAAGAATCTCTCTTTTTTCCCTCTAATCTCCCAAAGGACTCCTTTCTCATAAAGCTTTTCAGAGGCAGATCATAGGTTTCTTTTTTTTAAATAAATTCTCTTATTTAGTCCATCTATTCTTCCTGGACACAGGTAATCTTTGGGTAATAAGGAGCTTGTCTTCTCTTGCCCCTTTCCCCAAGGCCTTAACTCATCCTAGGTCCTTAGTAAAGGCTATGTGGAGTCAAGGCATCAGAATAGCATGGGCTCCTGGTAGCTAATCAAGACTGTTTCTTCCAATTTATTTTCATCCTTATAGACCTTCCCACTTCCCTGAGAGAGTCCTGTCACTTTAAGGGGGTTATTGGGAGGAGTCCGCTCTGCTTCTCCCTTGGAGTGACAGATCTGATCTATGTGCTCTGTGCCTTGCCTACTCCTGGTATAGGGTCAGGATGGGATTACTGACTGGATCATTTTCATGATCACAATAGAGTGATTTGAAAAATTTGGTTTCTTACAGAAACCTTCAAGTAAAATTAATAATCCAAATGATTGCATCAATTAGTTCCCTCTCAATCAACCAAGTAATCAACAAAAAATTACTAATTGAGGGCAGCTAGGTGATGCAGTAGATAGAGCACCAGCCTTGGAGTCAGGAGGACCTGAGTTCAAATCCAGCCTCAGACACTTGACACTTACTAGCTGTGTGACCCTGGGCAAGTCACTTAACCTCAATTGCCTTGAAAAGAAGAATTTATTAATTGGCCTCTAGTTGCTTAGCACTGTTCTGGGCATATTTTATTGGAGGAAATTTGAAAAAAATATTGAGACATTCCCAGCTGTCCCCGGGGAATCAAGATATATAGGCAACTGGTGTCAGGGAAAGAGTGCTTAGGATTGAGTAGTCATGAGTTTGTAAGTGAGTCTATGAGACCATGAGATGCTGCACCCTTTTCAGGACCAGTAAGTGGTGACACTGGTTTGATTATTTTTCCCTGAGCATAAGTGAAGAGAGGGGATAGGAGGGTAGACATGTGGTGTCTTGTAAATGGCAAGATTGTCCTTGCTATGTAGACCCTTGTGTCTTGGTAGATATCTAGATGGGATGTAGCATATTATAGGCTTGAAAGAGAAGGACAAATGGAAGATTCACTGACCCCTCCACCTTACAATCCAGGCATCTTTATCTGAAGGAAGGTAATTCCCAAAGTTGAGTAGACTACCTTTTTATCCCTACTTCCCTTGAAGACCTTTGGGATGACATTCAAAGTCTCTGTAGAAGTCTGATCTTGAGTCAGTGATAGTTGAACCCTTCTAGTTTGGAACATATATGAACATAGTACTAATCAGTCTCAAACCCTATGTGGGACAGTTTACTTTGTTCTGATCTATGAACAGAATTTAACTTCCTTGTCCATATGTCTTTGGTCATGCTCAGGTTGAAGCTGGAGAGGATGTATGGATAATGTGCATAGCATGTGTCCTATAATGGTGTCCCCTGTGAAGGATGTGACACTTTGTCTTTATATCTCATTGCATAACTTTCAAGGTCTTTCATATCCATTTCCTCATTTTATTCTTTCAACTTCTTCTTTCCAAAGTAACCATACCCATTTTTTTCAATCAACTATAATATGGCAATGTCTCTAAGCTCGTAATCATTCTGGTTGTCCTCTATTGCATGCTCTCCAGCTGATCAGGTCCTTCCTAAAATATGGATCCACAAAATGAACACAATAATCCAGCTGTGATCTGACCTGGGCAGAAGAATGTTGTACCATCAACTTCATTATTCCACGTATTCCTCTCTTAGTGTGACCCAAGAGAGCATTAACTTTTTTGGGCTGCCATTCCTGCTTTTTTTGGGGGGGAGTAGGGACACTGAGCCTGTGTTTCATGCAACTTCTCTTCTCTTACAGCGTCATCAGTAGCCTCATGGACTCCCAGGAAACTCCAAAGGGAATGGTCTCATTCTATCCTCAGCCAGGTTTCATCTCCTTCTCACAGGGTCCAGTGCAGACACCTATACAACTCTTTAAATCAAAAGCATCCCTGCAGAAATTCCTGAAAGGGGAACCCAAGGCACTAGGGGTGAGTCAGAGTCCCCCATCCATTGTGAGAGCAGATTCATATGTTTCCAGCTGGGATGGACTTACATGTCTGTAGTTTTGGGAGCCAGAAGAAACTACTTTTGTCTTTGTATCTGCAGAGCCTAGCACAGTAAGAGCATAATGAATGCATGTGGGTGATTAAGTTATCTTAAAATTATTAAGATATATTTTAATACCATGAGATCTGAAATAAACCTCAAAAATATCTTAGTCCTCCCTTCCCACATTGTTTTAGAGTTGAGGAAACTGAGGCTTTAGCAGGGTTAGAGGCACACCTAACATCATGGAGATGGTTCATAACAGACCCAAGATTTTAAAGCAGGTAAATAATTCCTATCACAATACTCTTTCAAATGTTTGCATTTCAGGAAAATCTCTCATTTTACAAATGAGTAAACTAGAGAGATTCAATGATTTGCTGGCATGTAGATACTGAGGAGTAGTACTCAGAATTTGAATACATTCTTGTCTTAAAATTCGGTGATATTTCCATTCTATAGGCTGCCTCAGCTATGTGACCTTCTCAGGGGTTAGTAGATTTCAGAATGGGCCAAAATGGCTCCATGAAATCGTCATTCTGAACAGTGCCATAGCTAGACCTAGAGAGGACCCAGGGCTTTGTACCAACTTTATGTGGCCCTTGTCTAGAATCCTTTTAATTTAGTCAGGGTACTGGGAAAGGAAAAGAGAGATGTCCCCATTGGTTATGGAGGTGGGTATCTATAAATTGATGCTTTGGAGCATCTGCCCTCTTCTGTTGTCCTAGGGAGCAGAGTAGGGATTTTCTGGTGAAGTTTCTATTTTTTTCCTATTCTTTCCTCTGTGAGATGATATCAGATAAGAAGGACTAGCAGGGAATAGAAAGGCAAGAGGCACTTAGGAAGAGGAAGAAAAAAAACAGGATGTCTCTCAGCATTGGGATCTAGATCAAATGGATCATTTCTTTACATGCCAATTCCATCCACGTGATATAATTTCTATGGCCTTCTGTTGATTTCCCCTCATCATTTCTTGGTTCAGAGTCAGGTGTGTAAATGTTTAATAATAGATTTTGTGAAAAAAAAATGTATGCAAGACAGATTTTAATGTTAACATTATTTGCTACATCAATTAAGTCTAGACAATCCACAAAGCATTAAATCAAGCCCCAGTTTGGAGGGATTGTCAGTTTCTGAAGGATAAATGATCGCATTGATGATTTAGCCATTGGTTTTCTCATTTGGAACTTCTCTAGTGTATCCTTGTGTCCTGGAAAGAGTTGGTTTGTTGGACCAGTAAAAGACCAAGGCAACAATTTCAAATAGCTGATAGCATAAAGGAAATTACATGAATCCTTTAGAACTATTTAATTAAGTTCAGCTTCTATTTATCTCCTTCCTGGCAAGTAAATTATTAAATAAAATTTATTAAATTATGAATTAAATTCTTAATAAATGCTTATTGATTGACAGTCTGAGTTGGGGGCAGAGAAGTAAACTAGCTTTCAGGGATGTCGGTAGCTCATGTACTAGAGAGAATAGCTATTCTAGGTTTACTTTAATTCAATAAACATTTATTAAGTGCTTACTATGTGCCAGGTACTGTACTAATCTATGAGGATATAATTAATAAAATAAATACAATCCCTGCATTCAAAGATCCCAATCTAAAGAAAGAGACAAAACACATCAGGAATCAGGAAAGTACAGGAGGGGGAGTAGGGACACTGAAAGATACCCATCTCAGGGCTTCTCTGTTCTAAGAATCTGAAACAAGGTAAAGCAGCAATGCAAAGTGGAGTGATCTAAGAATCCAATATCTGCCCTCTAGAAAGAAAGGTGCTGGAGGAGTTTGGCATTCCACCCTTAATCCCTCCAGCCAGCGAGAAGAGGAAGCTAAGGGAGGTGGGGTCAATCACCGCTTGAGTTAGCAGCATGGCAGTATCTAGGGTGTCTGAAAGTCAACATCCTGGTAGGGTCATCTTGTTTCATGGAACTGAAACCAAGCAGGGCAGTGAATGTGAAGTGCATATTCAGTTATACTTATTTTCCAGATAGAGTTCACTTTCAAAATCCACCAACAAAGCTCACAAAGTTACACTAGGGGACACTCTTCCTCTTGGTTTTAGAGTAAACCTGTGATCTTATTGGTGTAAAATGCTCCTAAAGAGGAAAAATGCTTTATCAATGAAAATTGGCCCCAGCTTTATGACATATTCATAGACAGTGACTCTGAAGGGATTTGGGATATGGTGACAACAAGTGATTTGCAGCCAGTATGTGTCAAAGGCAGGACTTTAACCCATATCTCAGTGACTCTAATGACAGCTGTTTTTCTAATTTGCCATAATGCCTGTCATTTTATCCTTACTGGGAATAATCATTCAAATTTGGAAAGCTTCAAAATTGGCCAAGTACTCAACAGAAATTATATTGGGATTAAAAAAATTGCTTTTTCAAAATAAATTAGCTCAAAATTTTTAAAATAATACAATTTAATTTTTGTAATGTGGAGCTATGATTTTATTGTTGTAGGGAAGTGTCAATGAGAAAATCTCCCAGTACCAGCATAGATCCATTTGTAATCTAACAAAGTGGCTAGGGGCATTAGCAACTGAATGATGTGTCTGGGACCTCATGGCCAACATATAAGAGACAGGAAGAGCACAGACCAGTTCTTTCTGACCCTTCAGAGAAGTCTCTACCCATTGAGTGTATATGCATTTCTTGCGCTCATATGATTAGAGGATTTTTGAGCTGGACAAGACTTTACATATCTTCTAGTTCAACTTCCTCATTTTATAGATGAGGAAACTGAGACCTAGAGACAGGAAGGGACATGTCCTAATTTCTAGAGATTTTAAATAGTAGATCTGGGGATTGCTCTAAGTTCTCCCAAGCAATCACTCAATTAACCAGTTACAGACTTTTATGAAGCCTCTCCTACCTGCCAGGTACTGTGAGTTCTTGCCAGACCCTAGCAAGATTCTGGAAAGGAAGAAAGGTACTTGAGGAAGGCAGAAAACCCTTGCCTCCATTTCTAGAGAGAAGTGACTCAGTCCTCTGTATGCTCATGAGAATCCCTTTTTCTTCTAGACTGTCCAGATCATGATTGCCCTGATGAACTTCAGCTTAGGAATGGTTCTCATTTTGATTTCTTCGGATCCTTATAGACGTGAAGTTTTTCTGTTTTACACTGGCTATATATTCTGGGGAACAGCATTTGTGAGTAGAGTTGGTAAAACTAATTCTGAAATGTAGATTTTTCCCTTTGTACCTAGAAGGGAAGTAGGAACCTGGGTCCCAGCAACATGTCCAGTGTCTTCAAGGTTTCCTTTTTACTACTTCCAGTGATGGATTTGGGGAAGGGTTGATATGCAAACATACATACGTAAACAAATATGTATACATATATATCTATTTCTCAATCTCATATCCCTGCTCGTTGGTTGTAATCCTAGGCTGAATTTTAGATATTTGAGACATCCTCCAGGGCAGCTCATCAGCCGCTCATTTGCTTTTAAAAATGATAGAAGTGTAACACTTTTATCTACTTAATTGTAGCCTGAGAGAGGCATGGACTCCCCATTGTTCTCTGGGCCACCTCACACATCCATTTTTTCATCATGCTGTAACATCAAATTTCCCTATAGGAGTGGTCATTCAGAGTCCTAGTTGTAAGCCAAATTCAGGAGAGGATTTACCGTTATGATTTGCCACTGGAACTCCTGAGACCTTTTAAGGGTACTTTACATTTGTGCAAAATCAGTTACCCTTGACTCCCTCTCTTTCTTTACCTCTGTCTCTCTTTCTCTTTCTTCTCCAACTTTCACCAAGTCCAAGCCATGTCAGAGTGATTTGTGATTATTCTCATTGTGAAAGAAGGCAGTCCTGTCTGCTTGCTTTTTGTTCAACTGTTCAGGAGGCCCCTGGAGTATATGATGGATCCATCAGAGACATCAAGTCCTCAGGGATGGGAGAGGCAGGTCTTAGTGACTGACTTTGAAAGGGTGAGCACAGTGGGGACAGAAATGAAAGTTTTAGGGCATTGATTTGTTCCCTGTTCTGCCCACAGTTCATCATCTCTGGCTCTCTCACCATTGCTGCAGAGAACAGAACCACAAATACTCTGGTGAGTAGGCTTTCTTCTTTTCCTGCAGCTCAAGAGGAAAAATCTTCTAATATTTTCTGTGCCCTCTGAAAGGGGAGGGGAAAATAGAAGGGTTTTTGAGAGACAGCCTCAGCAAGTCTAGGTTTGTCTGACTGATGCCACGGGGCTGAGCTTGTAACCTAGGGTCACAGAAGGGATGAATCACTATTGACTGCTCTCCCATTATTCAGATGGTTACCTGGCAGAGCTTGCAGTCATACCGGCAGAAATAAAAATAGTTCTCTTGACTTTACAGTTCCCTTGATCTCTTCAATTACCTTTATGTAAAGAAAGGATTCCTATACACCCACTGCTTAGTAGAATGTAAGGCTTTTGAGAACTAAGCATTTCTCCCTTATTCCTTGTATTTCCAGGGCCTGACATACTGTCTTGCATACACAGTAGACATTCAATAGATACATCTTTCTCTTGTTCCTGTTGGGGGCACATGTGCATCTTGAACAAGACTGAATATATGTAGCAATTCTATAACCACATGTTAATGGGTTGACTGTTCTTATGTGTTTTCAGATCCAAAGCAGCCTAGCAATGAACATTGTTAGCTCAGTGGTGGCTGGACTGGGAATTATCTTTTTTGCAGTCAACTTGGTAATGTCTGATCACATCCTCTACTATTACTGTCACCAAGAAGGTTACTATGATTCCTGTGCTTTGGGTCAGTCAATATTACTGGTGAGTACTTCCAAACTGGAAACGATTATGATCATGGATCTTCGGAACCGACAATCTTTACAGGCCAGGGCAGAAACATTGACGGCTTTGTAGAGGTCTGAACCTTTGAGGACAAGAAGTTTCCTTGGATTGGGAAATAAGAGGAGATTCTTTAATATTTCTGACTTTATTCCTGTTGTCTGAGTCAGAAATGTGAATTTTGAGAACTCCAAAGGGTAAAAAAGCAATTAACATTGCCATTCAATTAAGTTCATTCTCATCAATTTGGAGAAATTAATAATAATGATAATTACAACAACAATCAGTTATCACCATGTGTGAGGTGATAAACTCTTCCCAGGGTATGTGACACAAGAAGGTCAGGTAGTTCTGAAAGAAAGCTTCAAGAAGTATTGGAGGAGAGACAACCCACTTTCGACTTAAGAAAGGCAAGGTGAGTCAACAGTTTTTAAGGAGTCAATGCCAATTGTAATGGATCTTGAAGGAACAGGACTTTAGCAGATACACATGGGGTTTACTAGAGCCTATTTCTGGCTGGTGTTTGATGCATAAAGGTCATTGCAAAGAGACAGAGCAGAGAAAGATTTGGGGACAGATCATGTCCACAGCTAGCCTGGATGGAAATCAAGAAAGAGGAATGAGTTCAGCAAGAGATAAAGATCATAATATAATGAAGTCTGGAACTAGACGTTAGGAACAAATGTGGAGAGTAAGAGCTCTTCTAATAGTGCCTTTGTTCACTTCCCCTTTCCTTTGTGAATGATAAACTTTTAAGTCACGATCAGGTCTCTGAGTGGTGGCCGCAGGCACCATTGTGTGCTCACTGCACCAGGGAGTTACTGATGATTTCAGCAACCCAGAGTTACCAAATCTGGAAGAAAAACAGACACAGAAATTGAACCCTGGTTAGAAATCTGTTTCTTTCTAGGGAATTTGGGGTTTTATTTATCAAATAAACATTTGATGAGCATCCATGACACACCTAGACAGATGTCAACCTAGCTTCTGTATGGAATGGAACATAAGGGAAGAATACTTTTGTGATCATAGGCAGTCCAGTTTACATTTCTGAGCCTTAGTTTGCTGATGTGAAAAATGGGGGTGATTATATTTGCACAATATATCACATAGGATTATTGTGAGGAAAATGCTGTGAGTCTTAAAATGATGTGGACATATGATTTCTCACTATTGCTAATAATAATAATATTTATCTCACATTGCACCTTAAGGTTTGTTAAGAGCTTAATATAAGTCTTAAATTTTGTTTCAGGACAATCTCTTGTTTCCTGTCTTGCCCCACTCAATACTCCCCTTTACCTCATTTCTTTCTGAGTTGTCAGAAGTAGGGCCTTGTATCCACCTCTCACCATTTATTCTCTGTTTGGTTCCTCTTTCCAGGGAATCAATTTTATTCTTCTGATCCTAACTGTTTTGGAATTTATCATCTCCCTCACGATCTCAGGCTTTGGCTGCAAGGCAAGCTGTTGTGTCCAGAGTGGGGTGAGTAACTGAAGCCGTGTGGTGCCCTGGTCACTTTGATGGGGATATGTAATGAGGCTACTGCATGGAGGCTCAGGAGATAGGTCTTTTCAGGCATAAGAGAAGGGACTGAAGTTACATCCTTAAGTGTCATTAATTGGGGGAAGTTTGGTTGTCTTAGGATTCCTTGGGCAGCTGTCAGATCTTGGTATTCAGCCTATGTAAAAAAGAAAATGACAAGGTCAGCCTTTTACCTCTCCCTCCCTATTTTAGATGGGTTCAGAGAGCAATTCTGCTATGAGTGAACTTGGAGAAAGAGTTAGAGGGCAAGGTGGTCGTAAGCTAGAATGGTGGAGGGGAGAGAAGAAGACAGGAGTATGGAAGAGTGGAGAAGGCAAAGAGTGAGAGGACATGAGAAATCAGTTGTTTAATGCCCTCCCAATGCTACCCTTCCCATCTCATTTATCCAGGGCTCTGGCCTTAGCATAAAGCTGATGTAACTAGGAGTATTCTGCCCTTACAATCCTTTCAGTTTTATTGCTGTCCCTTTGGGTGACTCATGCGTGGGCTTTCTGTTGGCCTTATAGGTCACTGTCTTCATGCCTCCCCCACCCTACATGCCAGAAAATCCAGCTGCTGAAGCCTGCAAAGGAGGGACCAAGCTTCAGAGCCCAGTTGCTGACACAAGTGCATTTCCAGGAAGCCATCCTGACAGTTTCATCTAGAACACATGCTTTCCTGTTCCCAGGGAAGGCTCTTTGCCTTGCTAGCTGTTTCTCAATGAAAAATAAAACAGATTAATTATGGTTTCCTAGATTTCTTTGTTAATAAACCCCTTCAATTTTGGGGATGGACTCCTTCCTCTTTCCTTTGTCTCATAACAATTCCCTAATAATGTCAGTGTTTCCTCACAGTAGCATCAGTCAAAACATCAGTGAGTTGTGTTTTAATGTGGCTGCCTCACAAGTGTAGCCTCCCTCAGTCACCCTATGGATTCCTATAAGAGATGAGGACAGTGGGATAAAACTGGGACCCTTGCTGTTCTCCATGTATGAGCATCCTCACCTTCTGGAGTGTTCTGTCACTCCTATCTGAAGATACACTGTGATTTCACCTCCAGTGCTGGAGGCTTTATCATCTTTGACCTTTGACCACTCTGGTGGCTCCTCTAGCCTCTGACCTCTCCTCTCTACCTTGCTTTCCTGTTAGTGAGCCATTTGTAGAGCAACCCTAATCTCAAGGTTTCTTCATCCTTTTCTAACCCCACAGTTCCTCACAAAATCATAAATTCCTTTGGAGTTTCCTCTTCTTTTACCACCAAAGTCTCCTTTTGAGGACTTCCTGATTCAAAGTGGTATAGCAGAATGAATGCTACACTGGGAATGCAAATCTTACCCCTGACATTTGCTTAGACATCATCCAATTTAACCCTTTCATTTTAGAGAGAAAAATATGAAGCCTAGAGAAGTTAAGTCTTTCCTTGACTGACACTGTAAGTTTCATAGAGCTGGGATTCAAACTTGGGGGATTGTCTCCAAATGTGGTCTTCTTTGCACCATACCAGGTACCTTCCTGTTTTACAGAGAGAAATAAACTCATTTCCCTTTTCTTGACCTCTCTCATAAAACTGGAGAAAAGTTTCTCTAGGAGGCCAAGAGAGGACTAATAGCTCTGCTACAGATATACAACTTCGAACTAAATGCTATAGCCCACTTCCCAAGTGGTCACTTGTCATCCAGGCAAGTGCTCTTATCACTGCATTATGCTGCTTCTTTAGCATATAAGAGAATTTAAAATTGAAGCCCAATGACCTTAGCTCCATCATAGGGCAAATTTCCCCCATAAATCTTGTTTTATTTTCAGCTTTATAGGAGTTCTCACCTACCATACTCAGAGAATATAGGACTGTTTGCTATGAATGTCCTCTAACTTTCTTCAGGATTTCATTGAACAGAATAATCAAGGGTGAAAGTCAGCACAGGTACTTGTGCAAGAATTATGTGACAAATTAATTTTCCATGTACCTAATTTGTTTCTTACTGTCTTCCCTATTAGAACGTAAGCTCTTTCAGATCTGGAACTGTGTGTGGACTTTTCTTTGTATCTCCATTGATAAGCACAGAACCTAGAATGCCAGTAAATCTTACTAAATGTTTGTTGACTGTTACTACTTACACACATGTATATGAATTATGGATGTAATATAGTTTTTTTTCAAGCTAGCTCATTTTGATTAGATTTGCTGCTAACTTTGAATATCCTGTTTTTCAATACAAAATAGTCATTGACATCTTGAGGAATCCTTTGAAGACAATGTAATGACATTGGCATTTGTCTAAGACTTGAATAATCTTATGCAATTCATCCATGCCTTCTGATTTTTTCAGACTCTAATCCATGTCCTGCTGATATGTGAGACAAAGTTGTGGCATGAGTTTATCATTAGTTACTTCCTATGTTGGAAAGTAACAGTTCATGATTTTTGGAAACTGCTTACTATGGTCATCATCACATATAAGTAAGAGAAAACCAGTGGGAAGGACATAGTATCAGGGCAAAGAAGGAAGATAAGACAGGTTGGAACCCCAGTGGAGGATCCCTAATTCAGTGCAGCTCTATCCCTTGTCTTAGCAGACTGTAAGGAGGAAAACTTGAAGGCCAAGGGACCCTGGATGAGCTGAGGGAGAGGACAGGTAAGCATTCTGAGTAGTTCCCATCCCTGGTTTCAGGAGAAGCTAGAACCCAGAGAAGATGGATTTGGAAGGAATCTAAGAGGGCTTGAGGGGGAAGGAGTGTTCAAGTCTCTGGATTCAGGGACCTCTTCAGTCAGCTTTCCCCCAATACTCACAGGACAGATCAGGGTTGGTCATAGGAAGATGAAGACAAAAGATCTTTTGACTGTGAGCAGAGACATTTTGGACCTTATTGTATTTCCCAAAAGCTCCTTCCTGGCCTTGCCCAGGCTGGGGTCTTCTGAAGGGAATAGACTTTCATTGGGCAGCCCTTAGGTCTTCACAAAGAGTTCTAGCTTAGCAACAGCCAAAAAAGTCTTCCAATCTGCCCTGTTTATTGTGGATAAGAGGAATAGACTGTCACCCTTTTCGACATCCTTTTGCTTTGAATTTCTCAGTCTAGAATTCATTATCAGGCTCTCAGGTGCAGCCAGGGCCTCAAGACAGAGAAAAAAATTATACCGGGATACTGACAAGGTCCTTTACTTTGGTGACAGTCATTGCCACATTATATTGCACATATGGGATTAAGGATGGGGAAGTCTTGGGGGATGATACTCCTGGAATAGACACTCAAACCCCATTTGCACAAACTTCAGACCTGCAGTCATGTTAGCTCCAGTGCTGCAGTGCAGACTCTAAGGCTTTGTAAACTGAGAGAGTGAGGCATGGGAGAGAGGAAATATTGGCAGTAAGAGATCATAGAAATTCGCACCCATCATTATGTTCCCCTTTTCATATCTTATGATATACTATTCAAAGTCCAGTTCAAGGTGCATAATGACTTTTAAACTTGACTTCCTGACCACTTGGGGCATCCCAAGTAATCTGTATCTCTTCTGCCCTTCCAAAGCACTTCTTTCTCCTAGGCCTTCCCAAAGATAGCTCTTGGCTGTTGCCTTTTTCACTTCTCTTCTTTAGTTCATCCATTGTCCTTAGGCAGAGGCAAGCTTTGGAAAATGAGAAGCTGTATTCTCCTGCCGTTTCCCCAAGGCAAAGCTGAACTCAGATCTAGATTTATACTAGGCCCTCAAAGCTCCATGGAGTAAAGGAATCTGAATGGAATAGGCTCCTAGCTGGTTAAATTCATTTCTTCCTTTTCATTTTTCCCATCCTAAACCTCCCCAGTCCCCATACAGTCTTGTGACAAAATGAGGGGGTTGCAGAGCAAGGGTGAATTATTGATTGGATCCTTTTCATGCTCAGAACAGGCTGATTTGTGAAAACTTGTTTCTTGCATTTAAGCAAGATCAATAACCCCATTTATATGACTCATTCAACCAGTTCCCTCTCAATCAATTGATCAACAAAAAATTATTAAATGGAAACTATGTGCCTAACTTAGCACTATTCTAGGTGTGTTTCATGAGGATGCAAATTCAAAACTGAGACAGTCCCGATTTCCCTAGGAGATACAGGTAAGTGGGAGCAGGGGAAGAGTACTTTGATCTAGATAGTCATGGAAGTTGCTTCCATGTGAAGCTATAGGGCTCTAGGTTGCTGAGCCCTTTGCAGGCTGATTTGCATATTGTTCCCTGAGTATAAGTGAAGAGAGGGGACTGAGAGTATGTGTATAAGGTGTTTCATAAATGGCAAGATGCTGCCTAGATCCTGGTGTCTTATAGATGTCTAGATGGTATATAACATAGTCTAAGCATCTGGGACAGCTGGGAAAGAGAAGGATGGATTGAATATCCATTTACTCACCCATGTTTTAATTCAGGCACTTCCCTCAACTTTGGGGGTTAAAGCAGAAGGTCTCTAGAGGACCTTGAACCTGAATCAAAATGACAGATGTGCATTTTTAGTTTGGGACAGACATGCATATAGTACCAATCATTCCCAAATGTCATAGAAGCCAGTTCAGTTTGCTCTGATATATGACCAGAACCCAGCCTCTATGTACACATACCTTTGGTCACTTATAGAATGTATCTGGAGAGGATATTTTGATCCATACTAGCCCATACTCAAAGCTGGGAAAAATGTTATAAGTATATATCCTGCAATGAAGGTTTTAGCAGTGTTATCTTCCCCTGTGAAGGACATGACTTTTTGCCTTTGGATCTTAATGGAGTATCATCCAAGGCTTTTCATATCCACCACCTCATTTTATTCTTTCAACAACCTAAATCTTCTTTTCTCCAGGCTAACTATTCCCATTTTTTCTAATTATCTCTCTAGGACCTTTACTATCCTCCAACTTATCAATGCTCTTCCTCAACTATGAAACCCCAAACTATGACTGTGGCATTATTGGCTCCATTGTTCAAGACACACGCTACTCTTACTATAGCCTAAGCTTATATTAGCTTCTTTTGGCTACCATTCCATCATCTTTTTTATTTTGAAGGGAAGGGTATCCTGAACTCATGTCTCATGTGATTTCTTTTTTCTTCTTACAGCATCTCCAGTGACCTCATCAACTCCCAGGCAACTCCAAAGAGAATGTACCCACCCTTTCCCCAGTCAGGTCCTATTTCCTTCCCACAGGGTCTAATGGGGACACCTGTGCAACTATATACATCAAAACTGCACTTGCAGAAATTCCTGAAAGGAGAACCTAAGGTGCTGGGGGTGAGTCAGAGACACCATTCCTCAGAAAGTAGATTCATATATTTTTGACTGAGAGAAACTTACAAAAATTCCCTCTATCAATATATCTAGGCAACAACCCTGTCATTTATAACCTTAGAATGTTGCTAGGAGTTCGTAAGAAGTTAAATGATGTGTCTAGGATCACAGAGTCAGTCTATGTAAGAGTTAGGAGGACCTCAACTCAGGTCTTCCTGAACCTTCAGCAAGATCTCTATACACTATGCTTTTCTGCCTCTCTTGATCTTATATGATTCTAGGATTTTGGAGGTGAATAAGACCTAGAGATGTTTTGGCCCAACCATCTATTTCACAGATGAAACAAATCAAGGTAGGGTAGATAAGTGGTGGAATGGGTAGAACACTGAAATTGGAATAAGAAAGACTTATCTTCGACTTAAAAACTGGCCTCAGACACTTGCTAACTGTGTGACTGGGGGCAAATCACTTAATCCCATTGGCTTGTTTACTCATCTGTAAAATGAGCTAAAGAGGGAAATGGCAAAGCACTCCAGTATCTCTGCCAAGAAAACCCCAAATAGGATCACAACTGTGAAATGACCAAACAACAACAGAGGAAAGGACTTCTCCAAAGTTCTAGAGGTTTTACGAAGTAGAGCTGAGGATTGATCCTCTTTTCTCTGACTTGAAATCTCAAATAATCAATCAATTAACCAATAATAAACTTTTATTAAGTTTCTACTACATGACAGTTACTGTGACCTCTTGCTCATGCCCAGTAAAGTTCTATAAAAACACATTTGGAGAGGACAAAAGAACATTGACTCCATTTCTAGAGAGAAGTGAATAAGTCTTCTATGTACTCATCAAAATCTCTTTCCCTTTTAGACTGTCCAGATCATGACTGCCCTGATGAACTTCGCCTTGGGCATGGTTCTTATTTTGGTTCCTACGAAAGTTTATTATATGCATGATTTTCTGTTTCACATTGGCTACATATACTGGGGAACAGCATTTGTAAGTAGAATTAATGAAACCAATTCTGAAATATGGAGTTTGTCCCTTTGTTCCTTGGAGACAGGAGGCAATCTGTTTGTCTACAAGATACCCTTTATGCCCAAGGTTTTTCATTTGCTATTTCCAGTGGTGGAGATAAGGAAGAGTTGATATTGTAATATATATACTATGCACTGTTCATTAAATATTATATGACTTATAATATGTAAATGTGGTAATATAAGATGAATGATAATACTATACATATTATATATATTATTAATATATAATCTACCCTATATAGTATACTGGGATAATAGGTAGATAGATAGTATCCAAGTGCATGGTAAAGAAGTCCACTCATTTTTTATTATCAGCAATTCAAAGTCCAATAGAATCAGAGTTGTAGAACTGGATTATATTATAGTTCATCTCCCCTTATTTTTACAAGCTCAGAGCCATGGAGTGACTTACTGGAGGTCCCAGAGTTATTGAGCACCAAAGCAAGGATTTGTAACTTAGTTTTCCTAGGTACAAAGACAGCACTGTATTCACCCTTCCATGCTATTGATTTGGAGAGAAATGAGCTTTCCACTTTTAATAGATTAATGATAACAATGGCTCATGATTTACGATTTCAGAACCATTTAATCACAAGAACCCTGTAATGTGCACAGCACAGGTATTATCATCCCCATTTTCCAAATGAGAAAACTGGGATGCAGTTGTTGATTTCCCTAGAGTCATGAAACTATTTCGTATGTGAGTTGCTAAGGCTACCAAGAAACTGAATTTAAAATAATTGAGATACTTAGCAAAGCAGCTCATCAGCAGCTCATTTTCCTTCAAAAATGATATACCGATTGGAATAATTTTTTTAAAAGCCTTTTAAAACCCCTGATTAAGGGATTGACTTTCCCTGTCCTTCTGGGATGCTTCATAAACCCAACCTACCACCATTCTGTAAGGCCAGGTTTTCCCCATAACAGTGACCATGTGGTTATTCTGAATCATAGGCATAATGCAGATTGGGGGTTAGATTTACCCTCATCATTTTCCATTGGAACTCCCAGGTCCTAACTGAAGTGCTCTGTGTTTATGCAAAATAACTCACTGTTGATTCATATGTGTGAAACATTTACCAAATAAGAGAGAAAAAGCAAGAATAATCTCTGTATTTAATGAATTTAATGTAAGAGCAGGAACTCATTTCACTCAGCAAAAGAAATAATCAAAATGTAACCATCCAACCATAAACATCCATTGGAGAGAGCGAGCATGCACCTATGGAAACCTAGCAGGAAGTCACACATAAAACAATTCAACTCTGTATTACCACCACTGATATTCCTATTCTCTTCAAGAAACAGAGTGTACCATGCATCACCTTCTGGGCAAAAGAACTCTGCTATCAGCTCCCCTCCTCATTCTCATCACTCTTCTGCTTTACAAACCTAACTCTCTTTGATTTTTAAGCTATGGAATCATTATCAAACTCTTTTCTCATACACCTATCCTCATTAGGAGTGTAAGAAACTGATACTTTTCAAAAAAAAATATAAGTATAGCTTATAGAAATGAAGATACAAATCTCATCTTTCCTCCTCTTTTTCTTTTTCTCTTGAGATACTAGAACTTTATAGAGAAACATAGGTAATCATAAAAGGTTTCCCCTCAGTCAGGAGGAAGATGGCACTAGATGACAATAAGCTTCCAACAGGAAAGGCTTGCACTTTCTCCAGTTATCTTTTCCCAAAGCAACATCTCTTTTCCAATAGAGTATTTTTGCCTTTGGTCAACTCTCTTGGTGGCGTCCACCTGAAACATCTATGCTAATTTTCTGACACAGTCAGCAAACAAATATTAACTAAAGGCCTACTCTGTGCCAGTTACTCTGCTGAGAGCTGGGGATACAAAAAGAGGGAAAAGACAGTTCCTACTCTCAAGCAGTTTATAATCTAATGGAGGACGACAGAACATAAAATGAAACTGAAACTTGTGGGCAGGGGAAAATGTACCAGCATGGGGACATTATGAAGATCTATATCTAAGTAAGAAAGAATGATATTGGAGGAGCTCTCATACCCACCCTTTCTAATTAGAGGGAGGGAGGGGTCCTAGGACCAAGAAGAACTGATGAGGTGTAAGTTTCAGAATCGATACCACTGTACAAGAGGTTTCCTCTACTCTTCTTTAAGTACCAGGTAATAAAGTAATAAGGACCATGGTCAGCACCCCTCTTTAGGCAGCTTCTTTGTTTGATTGATCTTCCCTTAAGATCCACTCAGTCTGGCTTTTTCTTATCCCCTCTCTCCTATACCTTCTAATGCCTCAAATCAAGGACTGTTTGTATTTAGTCACTCCTGTCTACCTTATGATGTAAAACTCAAAAAATCCACTCTTCTTCCAGGTATGATTGGAGCAACCCTTATATAATCTTCCAGTATTTCCCCAACCAGTTTGTAAGATGTTACTTTAATATTGAAACCAGCTATATGTAAAGGAAATAACGGATAACAGTGAACCACAGTGAACCACAACACCATGCTCTCAGTCAACGTGGTGCTTTCAAACAAGTCCTTCCAGTATATTAATTAGAGGGAGAAGTTTTCTCTCAGATCCTTGCAATGATTTGTGAATCTCATTATACACTCAGAGACACAGATGAAGAAAAAAAACAAACAGAAATACATGCCTATACACACATATATGTATTGATGTATAGATCAAGAGGTAGATAGAAATACAACTGACGAGCCTTGTTTTTTCTCAAACTTTCATCAAATATAAGTCATAGGATGCTAGCCTTGCTTTTATTTTTGACATGGTTACTTGAATTCAGAGTGATTTGTATTAATTCCCATTATGAAAAGAAGACAGGTCTAACAATTAGTCCTTGTTCAAATGTTTATGAAGCAGTTGGAGCATATAATGGAGCCATCAGAGACATCAATTCTAAGGGATAGGAGAGGCAAATTTCAGTGACTGACTGGGCAAGGGTGAATACAATGGGGACTGAAATGAAAGTTGTAGGGCATTGATGTATAACATCTTCTGTCCACAGTTCATTATCTCTGGCTCCCTTTCCATTGTTGCAGAGAACAGAACCACAAATACTCTGGTGAGTGACATTCCCTCTTTGTCTGTTGCTCAAGAAGAAGAAATTTTTGATCTCTTTTCTGCCCTCTGGAAATGAGAGGGATAAATGGAAATGTCATTGAGATACAGCCTCAGCAACCCTTGGGTGGGCTATATATAGCATGCTTGCCTGACCAATGCCTATGGCTTGGCTTGTAACTTGGGGTCACAGAGGGTATGAATCATTATTGGCCACTCCTCCATTATTCAGATTGCTACATAGGAAAGTCTACAACCATACGAGCAGAAATAAAAATCATTCTCTTGACTTTTCACTTCCCTTGACCTCTTCAATTATCTTTATCTTTATACTTTAAAGGGGGGGCATCTAGGTGGTGGCACAGTGCTTGACCTGATAGAGTGCTTGACTTGAAGTCAGGAAGACTCATCTTCTTGAGTTCAAAACTAGCTTCAGAAACTTACTAGCTGTGTAAACTTGGTCATCACTCAACTCTGTTTGCTTCAGTTCCTCATCTGTTAAATGAGCTGGAGAAAGAGATGACAAACCCTTCCAGGATCTTTATCAAGAAAATCCCAAATGGGGTAATGAAGAGTCTGACATGACTGAAATGACTGAACCACCACAACAAAGGATTTCGATGCAGATATTGCATTGCCTAGAATGTAAAGACTTTGGGAAATAAGCAGTTGTTCAACTGGTCCTTGCATTTGGAGAAGCTTGTATCATCTTGAGCTCATAGTAATTGCTCAATACCTGTATCTTTCTCTTGCTGTTGGATGCACATCTGTATCTCAAACAGGACTGGACACTTGGTAGCAGCTCCGTAACCATGTGTTAATACATTGACTTATTAATGGATTCTTGCTTGCTTTTAGGTCCAAAGCAGTCTGGCAATGAATGCTGTAAGCTCGGTGGTGGCAGGGCTGGGAATCATCTTTTTCTCAGTCAACTT
The DNA here is from genome assembly GCF_028372415.1 of Notamacropus eugenii. Lineage (NCBI taxonomy): Eukaryota > Metazoa > Chordata > Mammalia > Diprotodontia > Macropodidae > Notamacropus > Notamacropus eugenii. Next base: position 5,927,312 of record NC_092873.1, read on the forward strand.
AATTAGAATGGATTCAGCCCATTTTCTTTGTCACTATGAAAGTTTCTATGATTCCTGTCTTTTGGGCATGTATGTATTGATGGTGAGTACTTTCAAGCTGGAGCCAGTTCTGACCATGGATCTTTGGAATGGCAATCTTTATAAGCCAGGGCAGAGACACCAAGTGTCTTGCAGAGCTCTTCATTGAGGAGAAGCAATTTGCTTGAGTTGGGAAATAATAGAAAATTCTTTAATATTTCTTGCCATTCCTTTTTTTTAGTCAGAAATGTGAATTCTGGGAACTCCAATGGCTTAAAAATCAATGAGCATTTTCATTCAATTCTGTTCATTCCCATTTAACTCAATTCAACAAATAAGTATCTGGGTATGCAGTTATTACTGCTTGTAAGGTGATATGCTCTGAGCAGGCAATACGAAGATAATTTTAAAAATGCCACAGTTCTTGCTGTCAAAGAATCTACCATCTCATTTGCAATTTGGGGAAGGACAGGTAAGGGGGAAAAGAGATCTGTGCTAGAAGAGGGCAAGGTAAATGGGAAGGAAAGTTTCAGGAAATTTTTGAGGAGAGAGAATCCACTTTTGACTGAAGGAGAAAGTGGCATCAAAAAAGTCTTTAAGGACAGAATGCTAACTCAGAAGAATTTGAAAGGAATAGAAGAAGATAAACACGAGGATATTCCTGGCCTGTAGTCAGTGTGGGAGAGATCAGGGCAGAAATGGGGAATAGAGAATATCAAAAATTAGCTTGGATGGAAGCTTGGATGGATAGAAAAGAAGAATATATGCAGTAAGATTATCAATGGATGACCAAGGCAAGAACTACAAATGAGGAACAAGCTTAGCAGGAAAGAGCTCCTGTAAGAAATGCTTTTGTTCCCCACTCCTCCCCTCCCTTCTCCTTAATGGATTATAAACTTTTAAATACATGCCCAGGACTGAGCCTCTGACTGATGGCTGCAGGCACCATTGAAGGATGGGAGACTCCTGGGATTGAAAGAATGCCCTAGAGCCCCCAAATCTTCCAAGAAAACAAACATAGAAATTGATTCCTAGTCAGAACTCTGTCTCATTATAGAGAGTTTAGGTTTTCCTTCACCAAACAAAACTGTTGAGCACTCATGATGTACCAAGATGGATGCCAGCCTAGTTTGTGTAGAGGATAGAGCACAAGAGAGGAATGCCTGTGTGACCATAAGCAGGTCACTTTTCTGAGACTCAGTTTGATGACATCCAAAACAGGGGTGACCATCCTTGCACAATATATGACACAGGATTATTGAGAAGAAAATGTCTTGTGAGTCTTAAATGTGACATTATTTTTGCTAATAGTAATAAAATAGTAATAAATAAATAGTAATAAATAGTTAGTAATAATAAATAAATAAATAAAGAAGTAAACAAATAAATAAATAGTAATAAAAATAAATAAATAAAAAATAAATAGTGATAAAATAGTAATAAATAAAATAAATAAAAACGTTCATATTGTTAAAAAGCTTTTTATACATCTTAGGTTTTGTTTCCAGACAATTACCCTCCTTCAGTCTTGCTTGCATCCTTTCATCTGCTCTTTCACTTTTTTTCTTCCTGAGTTGTTCAAAGAGTGGCCTCACGTCTAGCCCTCACTATTGTCTCCTTGATCTGTCTTCGTAGGGAATCAATGTGATTCTGCTGATCCTAACCATATTGGAACTTACCATCTCCATTGCAATATCAGGCTTTGGCTGCAAAGCCACCTGCTGTAGTCAGGGTTCGGTGAGTAGCCAACAACATGTGGTGCCTCCGTAACTTTGATGAGACTGTGCCATAGGGCTTGTTTTGGGAGGATCATCAAGTGGGACCTTTCAAGAATCAGTGAGAGGACAGCTTGCCTTCAGAGAGGATATTTGTATGTCTCTGCCTCCATACCCCTAAGCATCATATCCAGTGTGAGAGACCAACCATCCCCTGGGGCCACCAGTAGGGATACCAAGAATCCTCAGGCATTGAGATGCACCCTTTCAACCTAACCACCACTACTTAACTGAGACTACACTATTCACCCCACAACTAAGCAGATATTATACCCCAGTTAAGAATAAAAAGTGAGGGAACATTTTGTTTTCTCTCTCTTGGCTCCCAAAAGAAGGCATAGAAATTGGCTAAGGGAGTTCTTTGGTCAATTTTATGACTTCACAACCTAGTGAGTCTATATCTGGAATATTGCAGCTACCTAGAAAGCGTATGAGGCACATCCATTGACAACCTACTAAAGATTACTAGAGGGGCCCAGATACTTCCCACTTGGACTGAAGGCATATCTTTAGATCTCGTTAGTTGGTTTGGTTATTTTGGGCTTGATTGTTTAGTGTCATATCTTGATATTCAGCATAAATAAAGGAAGTAATTACACAGGATCACTCTTTCCCTGCTCCCTCTTTTGAGAATTCAGAGAACAGCCCATTCAAGAGTGACCTAGTAGATTGAGTGTGAGGGCTTGAGGCCATTACAATGTCATCCTTCTGGTTGCTTTTAGGCAGGGCTAGCCCTTGGCAGGATGACTGCATCCTGGTGTGACTCATGAATACAGTGTTTGCTTGCCTTATAGATGGCCCTTATCATGTCTCCTCCACCACATGTACCAGCGAACGCAGGAGCTGAGCCCTCCCAAGGAGAGACAATGCTTCAAAACCCAGTTGCTGACAACAATACATTGCCTGGAAGTCATCCTGACAGTTTCATATAAAACACATGCTTTCCCCTTCCCAGGGAAGGTTGCTTCTGTTACTGGCTATTTCTCAATGAAACATAGAGTAAAGTGATTCTATTTTCCTGAAATTCTTTGTTAACAGTTGACTTCTGTCTTGGCTATGGACTAATCACATCTGCTTTCTTATTTTCCACAACAGCTCTGATTATCTCAATATTTGCTCACAATAATATCAGCAAAAATGTCAAAAAATCCTATTTTTTCCTTGGCTGTACACCAAACCTAGCCGAAGTTTATAGATACTAGGAAATATGGTCCCTAGGAGATAAGATAAGGGAAGAAGAAATCTAGTCTGTGGCACAAAATGAAATCCTCTCCCATCCCTTATGAAGAAAGATTCTTGACCTTTGGAATTTTCTGTTGCATTTACCTGATGATTTACTGTGATTCTACCTCCAGCATTCTGGGCTACATCATCTTAGCTCTTTGAACTCTCTGTTTGCCCCTCTAGCACCCTGGTCATTGAAAAAAATGCCTCATTTCTACTTTGCTTCCCTGTCAATAGGCATTTTGGGAGGAACTTACTCTCACCTTCGAGATTCTGCATCCTCTTCTGGCCCACAAAATCAGAAACTGCTCCACAATTTCCCCTCCCTCCACCACCAAAGCCTCCTTTTAAGACTTCCTCATTCAGTGTATTGTAAAGAAAAAAAGAACTTCGGATTGGAAGTCAGAAGAGCTAATGATGTCTCTGAGGCTTCCTATCTATGAAACCAAAGCCTTCCCTTTTCTGAACCTCATTTTCCTTTCGTGTAAATTAAGGATAGTCAGGCCTAGCCTACTTATCTCACAGGTTTGTCGTGAGAATTACATGGCATGGAATATTTCAAGTGCTTTATAAACCTAAGAGTGCCAGTAAATGTCAGCAAAGTGGAGCTATATACAGTGTGGTAGTAGGAATAAGGAAGCTGTGAATATATATCTGGTCTCAGACCAGCTGTATATCTCTGTTCAAATCACTTAACCTTGTTCAGCCTCAGTTTTCTCATCTGTAAAATGAAGACAATTAGCACCTACCTCAAGAAGTTGTTTTGAGGATCAGATGAAATAATGTCTGTAAAATGTTTTGCCAACATTAGTGAGCTATATAAATGCTAACTAGTTAGCCATCATGTCAAATATTTTTATTTCTTATAATTCTTATTTATCCAGTGTTCCCTACTATCATACTACAGAAAGAGATGAACTGGCCACTGGCTCTGGCAAAATTTTGGAAACAGAGGAAGTTAGGTCTAAATACACTATGGTTTCCCCTGGTCCAGACGGGATCTGAAGTTCCAATTCAAATATTAATTTAAGTAGAATTTTTATGTATTATAACAATAACAAGGACTATAATAACAATAAGCAATAACAACTAGCATTTACTTTTTTAAGATTTGGAAAATGCTTTACAAATAATTTGTCATTTTGTCCTCAGAGCAACTCTGAGTTGTAGAGATAAACTGATTAAATGACTTAACCATGGTAATGCAGCTGGGAAGTAGTGTCTGAGGGATAATTTGAACTCAGTTTTTCTGGAATCCAGATCCAGTATTCCAGTCAAAGCTTTTCTGATCTGATTAGAGTTTAAATGTTATGGTGTGACTCAGTGGAAAGAGTACTTGCCTTGGAGTCAAGTTGACACCATGCAATCTGAAAATGAACAAGACCTTTAATGACTGTGAGAACACTGACAAATTATATAACATCTCTAGGCCTCATTTTCCTTATATATAAAGTGGGAGAATTTGATTAAATAACCTCATTTACATTCTAAGTTCTAGGGAAGCAATTAGTAAGTGTTCTGATATTTTCTCACCAATTACTAAAACTACATCATTTCTCTTATTAATTAATACCTTATCTCTGAGCTCTAGTTTAGGAAACACTATTTGCTAACTCAGATTAGAGAAAACTCTTTTCCCATGGGCTTTTGTTCATCTCCTTTGGTATAATCTGCACCCTTTCCCAATAACTTTGATTTAAATAAATATTAGGTCAGTGGTCTGTACAATTTATTAACTACAAAAGAAATAATAAAAATGTTCAACTAATTATTGAAAATGCATCTGCTGTGGCAGCGATCACATTCAGTGTCTCTTTTAAACACTGGTGTTAACTTCTCCATCCTAGAAGAAAAGATTCACCATTTAGTTCTCTCAAAATATCAGTTAAAATATCTTCTCAAGAATTTAGTTCCTAATGTTTGTTTCTTTGCAAAAGATAAGAGTTGCAACACTTTTCACAACAAAAAGTTTTTTTTTATAGTCTTTTCATTTAATCTTCTCAGTGTTTCTCACAAACCATCACAGTTAAAAATATGTACAGAAAAGCAATTGAACTCTTGGTCTCATTGCATAATCTTTGAAGAAGATTAAATTAAAGAAGATTAAATGTCCATGACTAAAATTTCATTGCTGCTTAAAGAATAATAACAAATAAGAAAGCACACAAACATTGTCTATAGTCTTTGTGGGACAGGTCATTGAAGTTGGTGTTAAAATATAGTGAGGGTTGCTTCTCGATCAGTTGAACAAGACAACGAATTAGATTTTCTCTGATCTTCATGATCTCTCAAAGTTCTCCAAAACAGACATTATGCATCAAAGATAAAGCAATTTCAGCTATTTCTATGGTCTAGGATTCCTGGGAACCAAAAGAATCTAAAAAAACCCAGAACAAAACAAAATCCAAGAACTGAAGCTTACTGACTCTGAGCTCACTCAGCATCCCTGTCCCACCTCCCATACTACCAGCAGCAAGGTTGAACTAGCAGACCCATGAACACAACACAAACTTTCAACAAAACCCTCTCCTGCACCTTGGTCCTACCTCCCTCTTTCCAGTGCCACAGAACCCTGGCTTCAAACTGTGGAAGATTCGTTGGACCTCAACACCCAGCTTAGCCACAGCCCTCCAGGAGAAAAAGCCTGCTCAGGCCTATAACCCCAAAGCACCAGCACTGCAAAGCTCTGAATTGTCAGTACTAGGGAAAGCAAGCTCTGTATTGCTGGCATCAGGGCAGAGAATTAAGGAACAGGAATAGGACAAGTCACCAAGACAAGGTGTGTGTATGGGGAACTGTGCAGCACTCCACCAAGCCTGAGGGAAGAATATAGAATCTAGATGGGGCCAGTTCTGTCCACCCCAAAACCAACAGGGAAAATTACCTAAGCTGAGGAACCATGAATTGCCCAGTATGGGAGGGGGCTGAGATCCTTTTAGGTCTAGCTTTCAAAGTAACCATAATTAGAGGAGAGGGAGTCAGGAAGTGAGTGATAAGGAAAATAAGGGGTGGAGAGAGGGAGGAAATTGAAGGTGCCAAAGATTCCAGGAAGAAAAAAGCTCAAAGACCTTGAACAAAAGCAGATAAATCAACAGGAAAAAGAGCAACAACAGAAGAAAATATGGCTTCCAGATCTATTAAACCAGATCAGGTATCCATAAATGCTGCAGAATGAAGGAAAATGAACCAATATGATGAGACAGAGGACTCTGTAGAATCTGAGGAGAATGTAAAATCACTACATTTTATTCCTTAATACTTTAAAAGAGAAATGCAAATTATGAGTGGAATTTTACTTCCTGCATTTATTTCCTGTAAAAATAATGAGCAGAAAGAAAACTTGAATCTTTAATGGCAAGTCTTACCAAAGAGATAAAAGAGAGAATAACAGATTAGGAATTCAAAAACACAGAAGTGAAAGACAACCTAGAACAAAAGAAGCAAAAATAAGAATACTAAAGGAAAATATTCACTCTGTAAGCAAAATATATGGATTTTGAAGACAGGATGAATGGAAACAACCTTAAGCTCATAGGTCTTCCAGAACAAAATGGATAAAACAAAACAAAATAAACCCTTGCATCACAGGATAGAAGAGAAGACTCAAGAACTTCTGAACATAAAAAATGCAATTACAATAAAAAGTATTAATAGATTGCTTCCAGAAAAATAGAAAAAAAAGCAAATGAACAAACAAAATCTAGATTGCAAATACCAAAACACACAGTAGTTAAATTTAGCAATTGAATTCAGAAACAAGAAATTCTTCATGCCATCAGAAAAAAATCTCCACCTACAAAGAAAAGGCCACTCAAATAATCCAATATTATTCTACATCCACTAGAATAAGAAAGAGGAAATGGAATAAAATGTTCCAAAGATCACAAGAGCTCAGAATGTATTCCAGGGTAATCTCTCCTTCAAATCTGAGCATTACCACACAGGACAAAAGACAGATCTTAAATAATAAATAAGAGGTTGATGTTTTTTTAAAAAAGAAAACCAGAAATGAAAAGATTATTTCCTTCTTGAATAGCTGAAACAACAGAGGAGTGAAAAAATGCAGGCAGCAATATCAGCAGAATTACAGAAAGACCAGTAAGAGGTTTGTTTCTAAAAGTATACAAGGAGAGAGGGGTGAATGAGAAGAGAATCAGTGACAAGTGAATGCTTCTTTTATGGGAAAACATAACATCATGGGGAGGAACATGAAAGCTGGAGAGGAGAGTAGGAGGAGAGAGGAGTGATACGTGGACATCAAATGAAAGGCTATTAATGAGAGGAAGGTGACCTTTGTGGTCTCAGAAAGAGAAGAGCCTACAGAAGAATGGATGAGGAGAGGAGAAAGATAGAAAAAGGGAATATGGGAAGGTTATAGAAGAGTTTTTAGAATCAAACAGTAATGCTATCTGTATACTTCATAACAAACAAAGCTTCCAAGGTATCCATTCTAGGCTTTATCCTCTACGTACTTTCTGTCACTGCCTTGTAGGACTTACTACCTGTCATCAAGGAACTTACAATTTAAGGAAGGAAGAAAACACATAAAATGAAGTTTAAAAAATGCATAGTAAATGAATCTTACTCCCTTTGCTGTTGGAGTCATCTCTGTGCCTTAAACAGGACTGGACAAATAATGGCATCCTTCATAACGACATGTTAATAGGTTGACTGTTTAATTCTTTCTTGCTTTCAGGTCCAACATAGCCTGACAATGAACACAATTAGCCCAGGGGGGGCAGGGCTGAGGACCCATCTTTTTCTCAGTCAACTTGGGAATGACTGGTCACTTCCACTATTACTGTTAACCAACATTGCTTGTGACAGTTATTGTGACGTCTGTGCTTTGGGGTAATTTGTGTTTCTGGTGAGTATTTCAAGCTGAAGCCTGTTATAACCACAGATCCTGGGTCTGGGTAATCTTTACAGACCAGAGCAGTGACATCAGAGACATCTTTGATGAGAAGCAGGTTGGTTGGATTGGGAAACTACGGGAAATTCTGTAGCACTTCTGCTATTATTCTTATGGTGGTATTAGTAAAAAATGTGAACTTTGAGACCTGCCTAGGGTCAAAAGCAATTGATATTCCAATTCAGTTCACTTCATGTCCATTAAATTCAATTCAACAAATAAATACAAATAAAAATGAATACACAAATAAATATAACAAAGAAATACAGTTACCACTATATATGAGGGTGATATACTCTGTATTGGGAACACAAAGATAAAAATAAATGCCACAGTTCAGGCTGTCAAAAAATTTGTGGTTTCATTTTTTTTTGAGGAAGAATAAATATGGAAAATAAAAGATCTGTGATTCAGGAGGGCAAACTAATTGTGAAGTAGAGCTTCAGGAAATATTTGAAGAGAGAGAAGCTATTTTTTACTGTTGGAGGCAGAGTGGTGAATCAAGAAAGTCTTTAAGGAGTAAAAGGCAACTGAGATGGGCATTTAAGGAATAGAAGGACATTAGCAGATGAACATGGCATGTACTAGAACCAATTCCTGACCTGTGCTTGGTGTGGCCAATGCCAATTATAAGGAAAGAGAACTGGGCAAGATTGGGAGACTGAATGTCTAAGGCTAGCCTGGTTAGGGTATAGGAAAGAGAAATTGATAGAACAAGACATAAGATCAGAGGATGAAGAAGGTTGGAACTACAGACTAGGAAAGAGATTAGCAAGGAAGAGTTCCTGAAAACAATATGCATGGTTCTCTCTACAGAAGTGGATCATAAGCTTTGAAGTATACACTTCAGATCAGATCTGTGGTGGTTACAGACACCATTGTGAATTTGGTGCCCTCGGGGAATCACTGATGACTTGAGCAAATCAGAACCTAATCTGAAAGGAAAAGACACTGAACCTGAATCCTGGTTAGAACTCTATTTCCTTCTAGGGGATTTGGAATTTCCTTTATTAAATAAACCTGTGCTGAACATCCATGACATACCTAGGTGGATGCCAGACTACTTTGTGTACAAATAGAACACAAAGAAAAGAACACTTAAGTCATCAGAGGCAGGTCAGTTTGCATTTCTGAGCCTCAGTTTGCTGATGTGCAAAATGGAAGTGGCCATTCTTGCACAGTATATCACACAGGATTATTGTGAGGATAGTGCTTTGTGAATCTTAAAGTGTATTGAAATGTGACATTATTACTGAGGATAACCATAGCTAATATTCATAATTGTACTTCAATGTTTGCCAAGATCTATATGTATGTTTCAAGTTTTGTTTCAGGACAATCTCTCACCACCTGTCTAGTCCCACTCAATGCTCTCCTTTACCTTATTTCTTCCTGAGTTGTTAGAGGTGAGGTCTTGTGTCCACCTCTCCTCATTCTCTGTTTGGGCCCTTTCCCAAGGAAATTAATATGATTTTGCTGATTAACTGTTTTAGAACTTGTCATTTCACTGATAGTCTTGAACTTTATCTGTAAGGCAATCTACTGTGGACAGGGTAGAGGGAATAACTGATGTCATGTGGTGACCCTCTCAATTTGGTGGGAATGTGCTCTAGTTCTCCTAAGAGAATCAACAAATGGGTCCTTTCAAAGACTATTGAGAAAACAAGCTTTGTTCAGGGTGGATAACCAAGGAATTGCTTATGCATCTCTCTCTCCATGCTCCTAAGTATAATTTCCAATGTCAGAGACCAATCAGTCCCTAGAGCCACCAGTGAGTACATCAAGATTCCTAGGCACTGAGGGACAACTCTCTACACAAACCTTTCCTTTCTTTTCCCTCCCCTCCATCATTGTTCTTCCAGGACTTCACTATTCATCCCACAACTAGACAGGCATTATATACTTGGTAAAGAGTAGAAAAGTCAGGGGTGCATCCTGTTTTCTCCACTTTAGCTCCAAATACTAGGGATAGCAATTGCCCAGGGTACACCCATGTCTCATTAATTAGGGATAGTTTGGTTATCTGAGCTCTCCTGGGACAGTGTCATGGCTTTGTATTCAGACTAAACAAATGAGACAATTACAGGGTCAGTCTTTTGTCCCTACATACCTATTTTGGCAAGTTTAGAAAGCATCAGCTAAGAAGGACCTTGGAGAAAGAGTAAGAGAACCCAAGGGAAAGGTGGTCATGAACTAGAAAGTAGGAGGGAAGAGGACAAGTGGATGGAGGGATTGAGAGTACAAAGGAAGGATGAGAGGACATGGGGAGCTACCCAGTCAGAACCCTTATAATGCCACCATTCCTGTCTAGTTTAGCCAAGGTCTTAGCATAAGGGTGATGACCACTAGAGATTTTTGCCCCAGCAATCCCTTCAGCTCTCTTCATGACTAATGTATGAGTTTCTATTGGTCTTACAAAAGTCACCTTCTTCATGCCTCTCCCTTTCTACATACCAGAAAATCCAGCTGCTGAAGACTGAAAAGGAGGGATGTGCTTGAAAACCCCGTTGCTGACACAACTACATTGCCAAGAAGCCATCCTGATAGTTTCATATAGACCACATGCTTCCCTATTCTCAGGAAGGGCTCCTCCCCTAACTGGCTGTTGCTCAATGAAACACAGAACACATTGACTATATTCCTGGAGTTCTTTGATAATAGTTACCTTCAGCCTTGGTCCTAGGCTCCTCACTTCTTCTTTCTTATCCCCAGTAATCTCAGTATTTGTATCAACAAAAATGTAAGTAAATCATGTTTTAATTTGGCAGTCCACAAGCCTAGCCTGCATCAGACACCCTCTGGATAATGGGAAGCAGGATTCAAAGAAGATAAAGGAAAAGGAAAAGATGGAGAGGGTGGGACAAAACTGGATCTCCTCTTCCCAATGAATGAGTGCTCTCACCTTAGTACTTTATCTGAGGAGAGACTTAGATTCCATCTCCAGTGATCTGAGCTCCTTCATCTTTGTTTTTGACTATTCTGATTGCTCCTCTAGCATTCTGACCCTTAAAGTAAATCTGTCATCTCTACTTTGTTTTTCTTGTCAGCTACACATTTGTAGAGGAATTCACCTCTCTTCTCAAAGTTACTTCCTCCTTTTCAGATCCTAAATTTGTCCACAAAATCACAAACTCTTTCCTTCCCTTCCCCTAAGCTTCCCCTTCTCTTACCACCAAAGTCTCTTTCCTCATTCAGTGTTTTGCAGGAGAAAGAGCTCTAGATTGGGAGTCAGAAGAGCCCTGAATACAAATCAAGTCTCCAGCTCTTGGTATCTATGAGAGCCTAGACTGAATTTTATGAACTTCAGTTTTCTTGCCTGTAAAATAGGGAAAGATATACCTCTTGGACTTACCCTCACAGGATGGTTGTGAGCATGCCATGGTAGAGCATTTGTCAGATGCTATTCAAACTTGAGAGTGCTAAGTAAATGCCAGCAAAGTAGTATTGTGAATAGTGTTGTACCCAGAGTAAGGGAGGCCTGAATGTGCATCTGTCTTCAGATACTTATTAGCAGTATAACTTTGGCCACATCCCTTAACATTTCCTAGCCTCAGTTTTCTCATCAGTAAAAGGAGGACAATAATAGCAACTACCTCACAAAGTCGTTGTGAGGATAAAATGAAATGATGGTTTGCAAAACTTTAAAGAGTTCTATAAATGCTAACTAGTTGTCTATCATATCAGATATTTTTATTTCTTTTTTTAATAAAATAATTTTTATTATAAAGGATTGACTTAACAAGTTAGGCACCCACTACTCCTGCAATAAATATGGGAGAGAGAGAAGCAGCATACAGGGAAATCTACCAAAAACACTTATTCAGATGTGCTTCATTTTACCTTCTCCCTGTTTTATCTTTTATTCTAGTTCAGAGTTTGCCATTACCCTACCCATTTCTAAAAAAAGCTTCTTATGATGCTTCATATATACTTCATACATATTCACCTGTGTATGGGTCATGGAAGATGATACCTGTATGAGCATAGACAGACTGCTCCAAGAGCTTCACATTTCAAATTCCACATGGAGCTTCTGATCCTTTCAGATAGGGCAAGGATTCCCAGCAATTTTGTTCCCTTGAATGCATGTCTTATGGGTTCATTGGGGTAGGATAACCAGACCAGAGTGGATGGGAGCCATATTGAATCAGGTATTCTTCTGTCTCCAGATATTCCTAGGGAGCATCCTGATAGAAGGAAACAGGAATAGCAGATTCTTCCTCAGGTGGAACTTTCGTGCATAGAGCCCAGGGAGTAGCCTGCACCCAGTAGACACCTCTGACAGGTGTGAGGACTGGGAGCCACCTAAGCAGAAGAGTTAGGAGAGAGGTTGCCATCTTGGTGTACAGCTAAGGGAGGAGAGGAGATATTTTTATTTCTTAAAATTGTTGTTTTTTCAATATTTCCTTTTAGAGGATTTTGATATTCTGGTCATTGGCTGTGGCAAAATTATAGCAAACAAGTCAAGGAAATTGAGCCTGAATGTGCCTTGGTATCCCTTCCTCCAGCTGGTCTGAGGTTCCAATCTAAATATAACTTTAAGGATGGTTTTATATGTATGACAACATTAGCAACAACAATAATATTTAGCATTAACATAGTTTTTTTAAGGTTCAGAAAATGCATTACAAGTAATTCATCATTTTATCCACATAGGAACTTTGCATTCTAGAGACAAATTGGATAAATGACTTGTCCAGGGTGAAGAAGCTTGGAAGTACATGAGACATAATTTGAACCCAGGCCTTCCTGACTCCAGACCTGACTCTATTCACAGCTTTTCTGAGTCTATCAAATTCCACATGTTATAGTGTGTGACTCAGTGGAAAGAGTACTGACTTTGGAGTTTTAAAGTTGACATCATTGGAACTAAAACTGAATGTGACCTCTGACCTTTAATGCTTGTGAGGTCATTGAAAAAATCATTTAACATCTTCACTCCTCTGTTTCCTTATGCATGAAATGGGGAGATTTGATTACATGATTTCATTTTCATCCTAGGTTCTAGGGAAATAAATTGTATTCTCATAATTTCTAACTAATAACTACAATTGCAACTTTTCTCAAATTAACTAGTCAATCATTTCTGAGCCCCAACTCCAGGTTATGAAACATGATTTGTAACACAAACTATAGAAAGCTCTTTTTTGGTAAAGTTTTGCTTGTCTCTTTCTGTATAGACCACACCCATTCCTTCCAGTCTCCTTCGTTTAAATATATACTAAATTCATAGTCTCTACAATTTATGAACAACGTAAGAAAGACAAAAAGGCATAAATAATTACTGAAAATGCACCTGTTTGGGCAACAATCACATTCCATGTCACCTCTAATCATCATCATTGCCAGTGCTGACTTCTCTAATCTGGAAATACAGGCCTACCATTCAGCTCTCCCAAAATACCAATTATTGTCTCTTCTCATGAATTGATTTCTTAATGTTTCTTTGTTTTCCAAAGGTAAAAGACAGTTCTCAAAGGAAAGTGGTAATTTTAGACTTTTCTTTCAGTCTTTTCACTATTTCTCTCAAGCCATCAAAATGAATAGTTTGTCCAGAAACACAGTTGAACCCTCATTCTCCTCTAATACTCTTAAAAAAAAAACTAACAGTAAAGTGTCTCCCTATATAATATGAGAAGATTAGAGCAGATGACCTCCATGGCTCCTTCCAGCTATAAATAATACAATTCTCTTTAAACAGTCATGATCTTGAGTAGGATCAAAGATTTAGAGCTAAAAATAGTCTTAGAGGTCATCTCTTTCTAGTTGAGGATCCAGAGACCAAGAGTAACTAACTCACTCCAAATCTTTAGATTGAAATGATAGGGTCAGGATTTCAACCCAAATACTCTGTTTCCAAATTCAGCCCTTTGTCTTCTGGTCCACTCTTCTTCCACATTTGTCCACATCCTAGGCATTCTTCCCTTTTGTTTAAGAAAAAAGAGTCAAAAGCACAAATTTCAAGTCTAGAGAAGCCATCAATCGACTCTGATTGTCTTTGCCTTGCCCAAGGAAATAAGCCATGATTTTTTGGGGGTGGGGGTTTGGAGTAAAGAGACAGGGTAGGAGGGCATTTGGTTAGTTTCTGAATTTTGTGATTCTTACTGTAGTTATGTGTCCTGCAGTAAAGAGGTTAACATAATGTGTGTAAGGCAAAGGAAGAGGAGAGAAAGTTCAAGTTCTTTGCCCAGGGTAACACACATCGAGGTCAGTAAAGGTAGGGTCCAAGCCTTAGCTTCCTTCAAGACTCAGTTTGAATACCACTTTCTGCAGAAGGATTTTTCTTGTCCTCTCCCTTTTCTCCCTCTGCCAGATGAACAAGTTATCACCTCACTCTCTGAGATTATCTTCAGTTATAGTCAATTTAGTTGCATATTGCATCTCCTGTCAGAGTACATCCTCTTTCAGAGGAGAGATGGTGTTTTTGCTTTACTTTGTAGCCCCAGCAATTAGCACAGTGCCTGTTGCTCAGTAAACTCTTAATAAATGCTTTTTGACTGTTGACTCACAAACACATTTGTATATGAATAGGGCCATTCTTGCATAGATTTGTTTAAAAATAATAAAAACAAAACAATGTGTGAGTTGGTCACTCTGCTTCCTATACAATCTTTTCCTCTTTTCTTCATTTCTTGAAATGTGCCTAATGGTTTATGGTTGTTGAATTTATAATCAAAACTTTAGAAAAGAAGAAAAGATTTCCTTCAATAAAAAAATGAAGCATTAGTTACTCCCTACATAGTTCAAATAAGTCTATTTGTTGAGAAATTCTTCTATCATTTGTAAATTCTTTCAGGCAGAGGAAACCACAGTGAATTGGAAAATGTGTTAGGGGGAAGTAGGCAGACAGGAGAGGGTGGAACCCTGAGGGGGGCACTTTCACCTTAGTGCACATTGATCCGCTGTCTTGCAAAGTGTGAGAAGGGAGACTTTGAAGTCCATTAGACTCTGGGAGTACTGGTGGAGAGGACAGGTAAGTACCCTAGATGGTTTTCACAATGGTTTCAAGCAAAAGCTGAAACTTAGAGAAGATGAAGGTGGGAAAGAAGATGAAAAGGAAACCCTGTGGGAGAAGGAGTATTCATGTCTTTGGTTTGAGGGAGCTCTTCAGTCAACTCTCCCTCCTGGGATCACGAGACAAAGCAGGTTTAATCTCAGGAGCATAAAGGAAGATAACAAATCTTTTTGACAGGGGCAGAGGCATTATAGTTCTTCCAGAAAGCTCTTTCCTGGTCTGGCCCAAGCTAAGATCTTCTGAAAGGAGATGCCTTGTGGTGGGTAGCCCCTGGTGCCTCATAAATACTTTTATCTCAGTGGAAGCCAGAAAGAGTCTCCAGTTCTGTTCTGGATATTGGAGACAAAGACTACTGGACTAGTTCCTCTTGGGTCTTCTGCCTTGAATTTCTCAGCCCAGACTTCATTATTTGGTTCTCAGGTACAACCAAGGTCTCTTGGACTTTGAGAAAAATATTTTGTGCCAGTGCACTGAGAAGATGGGTTATGGTGGTGGTAGAATCTCTCCCTTCCTTTGATAACAGTCATTCCCACATTTCATTGTGAAAATGGAATTAAGCTGAAGAAGTAAGAGGTATTTTAGGGGATAGTGCTCTAGAACAGAGCCTCAACCCTCTTTTGGCACATATATAGGATGTATCATCATTCCAACTAGCAATTTAGCAGAGTAGATCATGACAGCCTTCTGATCTTTAAGAGGGTGAATGATGAGTAGATAAGAGAGGGGGAGGGGCCATTAGCAGTTATAGTCTACAGAAACTCACTTATCACCTCTCCACTATTATTATTTTACTACCCTTTAAAGTGCATCTCAAGCTCTTCCACCTCCTGGCAGAAGCCTGGTCCTGTGTTCACTGAGAGTAGTCCACAGTAATCTCCTTTCTCACCTCCTAGTGCAGTCCCTTCCACTGGACCTCTCCAGAGGTAGCTTAGATGGCTTCCTTTTAAAGTTTTCTCTGTTAGTCCATCCATTCTCCCAGGCCAGAGTAAGTTGCAAGAGATAATCAGAGGCAAACATTTATTGATTATATACTGTGTGCTAATATAGGGATACAAACATGGAAAAGAAAAATCATCCCTGCCCACAAGGAAAAGACAATATGAAAAAAGAAGGCAAAAGGGGGAAGGGAAGGCTGTCAGAAGGTACCTGGTGAAGGGGCATGGTATTCATGGAGTCAAAACCCAACAAATCAACTGATGGCAAATGGAGAGTTTAGCTGGAAAGGTTGGAGCCTCTATACAATATCAGGAAGGCTTTGGGAAAAGTTTATTGCCCTGCTTGCCATCCCTTCAATCATAGGAGAGAGGCAACTAAGGGAACTGAAAAGATGTTAGGTATCAAAACAGGATCACACTCCATGATGATGAGATCTCAGGCAATGAGCTACTGATGCGAAATGAAGCAACGAGGGATTTGTCTTCTTCTGCCCATTTCCCCATAGCATAACTGAGTCCACACTAGATTCTCAGTACAGGTTTTGGGGAGTAATCATAGCAGAATGAGCTCCTGGAAGCTGGCCAAACCTGTTTTCCCATATTTATTTCCCCCATTCCAGACCCATCCTTTTCCCATAATGAATTATACTAGACTAAGGGGGTTGCTGGGAGAAGTCTATCTTCTTTCTGCTTGGGAAGAAAGGTCTAAACTGTGGGCTCTGTAATAACTTTTCTTCTGGCATAAGGAGGGAATTGCAATCATAAAATGGGTCTTTTTCATGGTCAGATTTGTAAGAGCTTGTTTCTTACAGCCACCCTTAATTGAGATCAATAACTCCAATTGTCTGGCTCATTCAGTCAGTTCCCCCTTAATCAATCTGCCAATTAATAATTCATTAAATACCTACTAGGTGCTTGGTCCCTTTCTAGATTTCTTAAGAGAGGAAGTATATCCAAAAGGGAGACAGTTTCTATTTTACTATAAGGTCCAAAATGTATAATCAAGCAGTGGCAAGGGAAGAATTCTTTGGTCTAGGAGTCACAGGGGCTGTGAGTGTAGACATAGGGCTATAGGTTGCTTAGTCCTTTTCAAGACCAATTTGATCATTGTTCCTGGGGATAGTGAAGAGAGAGAGAATGGGGAAGGCATATATGAGATGTCTTACACATGGCAAGATGTCCTTGCTGCCCAGGCCCTAGTGTCCTTGTAGATATCTGGACATTTGGTCTAGACATCTGAATCAGCTAGAAACAGTAGAATGACATGAGTACACACTCACCTTTCAGTTCAAGCATCTTCAGCCAAAGAGAGGGAGTTCCCAAAGCTGAATAGATTAACTTTTTGGCACACTTTCCTTGACCTTGGGGATGGAGTTCAAGGTCTCTGGAGGACCCTAGGCCTGACTCAGGATGGACCTTTCTCATTTGGGGCAGATATTCACATAGCACCAATTGTTCTCAAACATCACATGGGATATGATCTATGACCAAAACCCAGCTTTTTTGCACAAGTGTCTTTGGCTCCATCCAGGACTGGAATAGAGATCCATATTCACAAGCCTATACTCACAATTTAAAAAATAGATGCTCAGGATTGCTCTTTCCCTGCAAAGGACATGACATTTTATATTTGTATCTAACTTTCTTTCAAGACCTTTCATTTCATCCTTTGAACAACCTAAAGTTTCTTCAGGATAATCATTCCAAGTTCCTTTCATAACCTAAATATGGCATGATTTCTTGGCCCTTTCTCATTGTGGATACCCTTCTTTCCATATTCTCTAGCTTTTAAGTGCTGTTCCTATGATATGATCCTATGAATTCAATATCCATTTGTGGTCCGATCGGAAAAGGAGACTATGTCACTCTCCACTCCATTGTTCCAGACATTATACCATTCTTATTGTGGTCTAAGATAGCATTATCTTCTTTTGGATATCATTTCATCAATTTTTGTTTGGAGGGAGTGATGAATGAGGGGAATTCCTGAGACACTGTTTCATAACCTTCTCTTCTCTTTTTACAGCTTTACAATTGATGTCATGGAGTCCCAGGCTGCTACAAAGGGAATGTTTCTATCCTTTCCTCAGACAGGCCCCACTTCCATCCCACAGGGGTCAACGTTACAAACCTATCAGTGGAAAGCACCTCTGCAGAAATTCTTGAGAGGGGAACCCAAGGCACTGGGGGTGAGTTGGGGGTCCCACATCTCTGGGAGAGCAGATTCATAGTTTCTACATGGGAGAGACTTATAGAATTATAACTCTGAGAGCCAGAAGAAACTAATTTTGCTTTTATATTTGTATGGGCAGAGCTTAGTAGAGCATCTGGTATGCAGTATATTTTTAATAAATACTTGTTGAATGATTACCTGATCTTAAAAATCATCATTATATTATAATACTGTGAGAACTTGAATGGATTGCAAAGGTAATCTAGTCCACCTTCCCTCATTATATAATTGAAGAAACTGAGGCCCTACTGAGTTTAGTGGCTTAATCCAAGGAGGTAGCAGACCTGTAATATGAACCAAAGTAATTGACTATAAATCCACATGTATGTATCCTACATAAAAGCTTCCTCATTTTACAGATGAGTTAGTGAAAGATGTTTAACAACTTAGTTATTCAATAAGTTAGGTATTAAGGAACAGTGCTCAGAATTTGAATACCTGCTTTCCATCTCAAAATTCCATGCTATTTCCATTTTTGATACAGATTGCTTCAGCTATGTGACCTTCTAATGGCTCAGCCGCTTTCTTGATGGACTAACACTGAACTAGGCATGCAGAAATATTTATTTTGTGTGAGAGAGGGATACTCACATCTGTTTCCTGAATGACCTGCACTAAATCACTGATGAAGTTGGACTTCAGGAGGATTCAGGGGTAGATCTCCTCCCTGTGGCTCATATTTTTTTTTTATTTAACTTTTAACATTTACTTTCACAAAATTTTGGGTTACAAATTTTCTCCCCTTTTATCCCCTCCCCCCCCCCAAACCCAAGCATTCTAGTTGCCCCTGTGACCAATCTGCTCTCTCCTCTGTCCTCCCTCCCTGCCCTTGTCTCCGTCTTCTCTTTTGTCCTGTAGGGCCAGATAGCTTTCTTAACCCCTTAACCTGTATTTCTTATTTCCCAGTGGTAAGAACATTACATTTGATCCTAACACTTTGAGTTCCAACTTCTTTAGCTCCCTCCCTCTCCACCCCTTCCCCTTGGAAGACAAGCAATTCAATATAGGCCAAATCTGTGTAGTTTTGCAAATGATTTCCATACTAGTTGTGTTGTATGGGACTAACTATATTTCCCTCCATCCTATCCTGTCCCCCATTACTTCTATTCTCTTAAGATCCTTTCCCTCCCCATGAGTGTCGGCCTCGGATTGCATTCTCCTCCCCATGCTCTCCCTTCTATCCTCCCCCTCACCCTGCTTGTGCTCCTGTCCCCCACTCTCCTGTATTATGAGATAGGTTTTCCTATCAAAATGAGTGTGCATTTTATTCTTTCCTTTCGTGGAATGTGATGAGAGTAGACCTCATGTTTTTCTCTTGCCTCCCCTCTTTATCCCTCCACTAATAAGTCTTTTGCTTGCCTCTTTTATGAGAGATAATTTGCCCCATTCAACTTCTCCCTTTCTCCTCCCAATATTTCTCTCTCACTGCTTGATTTCATTTTTTTTTTAAGATATGATCCCATCCTCTTCAAATCACTCTGTGCACTCTGTTTCTATGTATGTGTGCGTGTGTGCATGTGTGTGTATGTACTCCCACCCAGTACCCAGATACTGAAATGTTTCAAGAGTTACAAATATTGTCTTTCCATGTAGGAATGTAAACAGTTCAACTTTAGTAAGTCGCTTATGACTTCTCTTTGCTGTTCACCTTTTCATGGTTCTCTTCATTCTTGTGTTAGAAAGTCAAATTTTCTTTCCAGCTCTGGTCTTTTCATCAAGAAAATTTGAAAATCCTCTATTTCATCGAAAGACCATTTTTTTCTCCCGAAGTATTATACTCAGTTTTGCTGGGTAGGTGATTCTTGGTTTTAGCCCTAGTTCCTTTGACTTCTGGAATATCCTATTCCATTCCCTTCGATCCCTTAATGTAGAGGGTGCTAGATCTTGTGTTATCCTGATTGTATTTCCACAATACTTGAATTGTTTCTTTCTAGCTGCTTGCAATATTTTCTCTTTCACCTGGGAATTCTCGAATTTGGCCACAATGTTCCTAGGAGCTTCTCTTTTTGGATCTCTTTCATGCGGTGTTCTGCGGATTCCTTGAATATTTATTTTGCCCTCTGGTTCTAGAATCTCAGGGCAGTTTTCCTTGATAATTTCATGGAAGATGATGTCTAGGCTCTTCTTTTGATCATGGTTTTCAGGTAGTCCCAGAATTTTTACATTGTCTCTCTGGAATCTATTTTCCAGGTCAGTTGTTTTTCCAATAAGATATTTCACATTATCTTCTATTTTTCGAATCTTCTCGCTATGTTCTGTGTTATCTGTCTTTCTCATAAAGTCCTTAGCGTCCATCTGTACCATTCCAGTTTTGAAAGATCTATTTTCTTCAGTGAGCTTTTGAATCTCCTTTTCCATTTGGCTAATTCTGCTTTTGAAAGCATTCTTCTCCTCATTGGCCCCTTGCACCTCCCTTGCCAGCTGAGTTAGGCTAGTTTTCAAGGTGTTAATTTCTTCAACATTTTTTTGGTTCTCCTTTAGCAGGGAGCTGATCTGCTTTTCATGCTTCTCTTTCATCCCTCTCATTTCTCTTCCCAGTTTTTCCTCCACCTCTCTAACTTGATTTTCAAAATTCTTTTTGAGCTCTTCCATAGCCTGAGCCCATTGGGTGGGCTGGGGCACAGAATCCTTGATTTCTGTGTCTTTGCCTGATGGTAAGCATTGTTCTTCCTCATCAGAAAGGAAGGGAGGAAGTGTCTTTTCTCCGAGAAAGCACCCTTCAATAGTTTTATTTCTTTTCCCTTTTCTGGGCATTCTCCCCAGCCAGTGGCTTGACCTCTGAATATTCTCCTCACACCCACCTCGCCTCCTGATCCTCCCAGCCAGCTTTTGGGGACTGAGATTCAAATGCTGCTTCCCGCCTTAGGGCTTTTGGCGGGGGCAGGGCTGCTATTCAATGTGAGAATTAAGTTCAGATGGTCAGGTCGGGGCAGAGCCGCCTCTCAGGCACCGTTCCCTGGGGGGGGGGGGGGGCGGGGTTATGCACAGACCTTCCACAATGGATCCAGGCTCCCGCCCGCTTGGGGAGCCCCTGTCTGCAGCTGCCTCTCAGCTTCTATCTCCCGGGGGGGGCCCAAGCCATGGGGACACCCCACTCCCCTGTCGACCCGCCAAAGAGACTCTCTCACTGACCCTCGTCACCTGTGGGTGGGAGGGCTTGTGCCGCCGCTGGATATCCCATCCCTGAAGCCTGCTCGGATCTGTACCTCTCGGAGCTACGGCCTTGGCAGGTCTGGACTGGGCTCTGCGTCTGCAGGGCGATGGACCTTTTGCAAGAGGTTTGCAGGTCCCTCTGTGGGTGGGGGGACCCGCGTGGCCGCTGGAGATCCCGTCTCCATAGCCCGCTCGGATCTTTTCCTCACGGTGCCGCGGCCGCTGCAGGGCTGCCCTCTGCTCCCAGTCCCGGCGCCCAGTCCACAACGCGAAGGACCCCCCGCGACAGGTTTGCAGGTCTCTCCGGAACAGAAATCTCCCCCGCTCCAATATTCCGTGGCCTCTGGGTGCAGAATTCACCGTGAGTTACTCCCCTCTAGCCGTTCTGTGGGTTGTGGGTTCGGAGCTATGTGTATGTGCATCTTTCTACTCCGCCATCTTGGCTCCGCCTCCCCTGTGGCTCATATTTAGGAACCTTTGAGGTTGGATGACAGTAGCCAGGGCAAGGGGAGAGAGGAAGATGAGTGTGATTTTCAGTTTGGTTATGGATGTGAGTGGGAAGGGAATCAACATAATGATGCCTTGGAGTGCGGGCTCTTTCCAGAATCTAGAGTGGTTCTGGAAAGTTAGGTATTTGAGGAAGGCTCCATGGACCTCCATGTTTGGAGAGCAGTGAATCAGTCTTTTCTCTGTCTTCTTATATGAATCTTTTCCCCCTCTAGGCTGTCCAAATCATGATTGCCCTGATGAACCTTGGCATAGGAGTGATTGTCAATTTCTTTCCTTGGCGTCCTTATGGACCAACCTATTTTCTAAAGTCTGGCTACATATTCTGGGGACCAGCATTTGTGAGTAGAGTTATTGAAACTATTTCTGAAATGTATTCTTACTCTTTGTTACCTGGAAACTGGAGGGAACCTGGTCCCAACAACATATACCTTCTGCCCATAGTTTTCCTTTCTGTACTTCCATTGGGGGATATAGGGAAAGACTGATACACACCGAGACACACACGTACTCACACACACAGAGGGAGGGATCAATATTGTATATATATGTACATATATATATATGTACATATATATACACACACACACATACACATATATGTATATGAAGGGTTCATATATGTATTACATATACACACATATACATACACATATGTGTGCTAGGAAAAGCATATTATAAGAATTAATGCTTTGTTGCATTTGTTGCAAAGAATTATCTGAAGAACAGTTTGTTTTCAGCAATATGTAATGAAAAGTCACAGTTTTCTTTTGCCACCGGGAGCTAAACCCCTATTTCCCATGGGTTCAATGTATCAGCATTCACATTTTTGACTTTCCTGCTGTTCTTTAGCAACATTGCCCCTGAAAAAAATTGAAGATTTACTGTATGTGTCTGAGTGTGTATATAGTCTTGTCCCTCATGCTTGTGACTCTATTTGTGTAAAGGTAAGAAAGAATCAGGCAAAATTGATTAAAATATGAATTATGTTATCTTTTTAGTAAAATATGTATACTATTTTTAATAGTATAGAGAAAAAAACCTGGGAGAACCCCCAAAAATCCTTTAAGTGCCCTACTTTAATGAATGTGGGCGTTATTATTCCTTTAGCATATAGTTGTTTTGATTGCCAGAAAGGTGGATTATGGTGGGTAAATGACTGTTAGAGAGGTGTTGCCCAAAAAAAGTAATTACATAATAAGATTACAATCACTTACCCTTGATCACTTCACATTATGAGATCCAGAGCAAGTTTCATCTGAAAATACATGAAAAATATGCAGAATTGATTGTAGGCCTATATCAATAATAATTTTGAAGGGATGACGGAGAATAGGAGAAGTGTTTTGGACTGAAGAATGACATTTGTCTTGATCATCAAGAAAGGAAAGACAATGTGATCTTTAAATTATAAGTCGGTGAGTTTGACTTCAGTCCTGGCAAAATTCTAGAATGTATAGCCCATGATAGGTCAGGTTTTGTCTAAAAAGTCAAGTGGTCACAAAGAAGGAGCAAAGCTTCACTAAGGTCAAGTCATGGAAGACTAGCCTTGTTTTCTTTTGTAGCAAGGTTATTTGACCTTAGACTGATTAGTCACTATGAAAGAAGGCCCTTTGTCCAAATGTTTAAAAAGCTCTTGGAGCATATGATGGATCCAATAAAGACATCCAGTTCTCAGGGATGGAACCATGTTCCAGTGACTGGTTGGGTAAGGGTGAACACATCAGGGAAAGAAATGTTTTGATGTACTGATATTTGTCCACAGTTCATCATCTCTGGCTCCCTCTCCATTGCTGCAGAGAACAGAACCACAAGTACTCTGGTGAGTGGCATTTTCTCTTTCTGTGCAGCACAGGAGGAAGACATTTTTAATTTATTGGAATGGGAAGGGGGAAATGGAAGGATCCTTAAGAGACAGCCTTAGCATCCCCAAGCTTGGTTGTAGCAGGCTTGACTGACCAATGCCATGTGGCCAAGCTTGTAACCTGGGGTCATGGAGGGTATGAATCAATATTAGGTGTTTCCCCATTATTAAGATTGCTACCAAGTAAATCCTGTAGTCACACCAGGAAAAAAAAATTCTTTCTACTTTTCAGTTCCCTTAATCTCTTCAATTATCTTGTATAAAGACACATGTTGCATTGCCTAGTAGAATGTAAAGACTTTGGGAACTGACCAGTTTTTCACATTATCCCTGTATTTCCAGCACCTGGCATAGAGTTTTGCATACAGTAAGCACTCAATAGGTGCATCTTGTTCTTCTTGGTGTTAGATTCCCCCTTGAATCTTGAACAAGACTGGACATATGACAGCATTTCCATAACCATGTGTTAAGAAGTTGACTGTCTTATGGATTCTTACTTGCTTTCAGGTCCAGTGCAGCCTGGTAATGAATACTATCAGCTCAGTTGTGGCTGGGATTGGAATCATCTTTTTCTCAATCTACTTGAGACTTTTTGATTTTTATTTTCTTTGTTATGAAAAAAGTTCCCCTGATTCCTGTAATTTTGCTGAATCTGTAGTATTGGTGAGTACTTCCAAAGTGGGGACAGTTATGACAATGGATATTTAGAATGGGTCATCTTTACAGTCCAGGGTAGAGACACCAAGGGTCCTGAAGAAGTCTGAACCCTTTGAAAAGAGACAGGTTGCTTGTATTTAGAAATAAGAGGAAATTCCATAATATTTCTGGTCTTATTCCTGTGGTCTGAGTCAAAAATTTTAATTCTGAGAAATCCAAAGGATGAAAAGCAGCTGACATTTTTATTCAGTTAAGTTCACTTTTGTTCAATTAAATTTAAAAAAGTATCCCATGATGCAGTTATCACTATATGTAAGGCAATACACTATGTACTACAGATGCAAAGATAAAAAATGCCTCAATTCTTGTCAAGGACTTTGATTTTTTTTGGAAGAACCAGTATGGGAAGAAAGAGATCTCTGACACGAAATGGTAAGGTAGTTGTCAAAGAGAGCTTCAGGAAATGTTTGAGCAGAATGATTCCATTTTTAAGTGACGGCAGTGATGATGATGAGTTAAGAATGTGTTTAAGATGTCAGTCGAGATGGTCCTTAAAGGAAGAGATGAAATTCAAAGGTAAAGGTAAGGGTATAGGATAGCCTGTCCCTGACTCGTGGTTGATGTGAGCAATGCCATTGAAATGGGAAAGAGAAGCACAATATTGGGGGAGAGAGTATCTAAGGTTCACTTGGAGAGTAGAATAGAGGAATGACTACAGCTGGATCTGGAGGTTAGGAATAAATTCAGCACATCTGGGATCCTCTAACAGATGTGTTTGTTCACCTATCCTTTAGTGGATTATTAACTTTTAAGTGCACACCTAGGATTGAACCTTTGATTGGTGACTGCAGGTACCTTAGGGGGATGTGGGACCTTAAGGAGTAGCTGGTGATTGACTGAACAATCCAGAAGCCACCAAATCTGCAAGATTTCCATAATCAAACCTTGGAAAACTGATCTATCAATCAATCAATAAACATTTATTGTCTTGAAGAGGACTCATAATTCTGTCTTCTTCTAGAGAATTGAGTGTATTTTTTAAATGAAATGAGCCTGTACTGAATACCATGAAAGGGCCAGATGAATGCTAAAATGGCTTGTGGATGGGGTGGAGCACAGGGGATGAAGATCTGAGTGACCGTAGAAAGACCACTTTGTATTTCTTAGCCTTCACATCCTAAAGTGCAAGATGGGAATGGTCTTCTTTGCACGATATGCCTCACAAGATTATTGTGAAGAAAATGCTTTGTGGATCTTAAAGTGTCACTAGAATGTGCTTTATTATTATTAAATAATATCAGTAATGATAGTAATAATAATAGTAGTTCATATATCACTTTAATGTTTGCCAGATGCTTCAATGTGGTTCAAGTTTTGTCTCAGGGAAATCCTTCCCTTCCCCATCTTGTCCTCCTCAATGCTCTCCTTTACCTCATTTCTTACTGAGTTGTTATAAGTGGGGCCTTGTTTTTATCCCTCACCACTCTCTGTTTGATCTCTCTCTCCAGGGAAACATTGTGTTCCTGCTGATCCTAAATGTTTTAGAATTTGCTGTCTCCCTGGTCATCTCAATCTTTGCCTGCAAGCCATTCTGCTGTGCCCAGAGTGGGGTAAGTAACTAATGCTATGTGGTGACTGTTACTTTGGTGAGACTGTGCCACAGAGATTCTCCTGGGTGGATCAGTCAGCAGGTCAAATAAGGGACTAGTGAGAGGACAGTTAGGGACTTCTCTGTCTGTCATCATACTCTTAAGCAGGGAGCTTGTGACCAGGAGGTCACATGTGGCCTTCTAGGTCCTCAGGTTTAGTCTTTTGACTGAGTCCAAGTTTTACAGAACAAATCCTTTTATTAAGGGAATTTGTTCTGTGAAGTTTGGATTCAGTCAAAGGGCTGCACTTGAGGACCTGAGGGCCACATGTGGCTTCCAGGCTACAGGTTCCCCATCCCTGATCATGAGTATCATATCCATTGTCAGAAATGTTACCGGTGAGGATATGTCAGGAAGTCCCAGGCACAAAGAGGTGCAAGTCTATGTGCAGATCCTTCTAATCTTTTCCCCAAACTGCCACCACTCCCCCAAAACCCCACCATTCACCTTACAAAATATGTAGGCTCTATATTCCTATTAAAATAGAAGAGTAAGGGGGGAATATCTTGTCTGTCCCACTTTGGCTTCACAAAACGGGGAGTGCTGCTGTAGTGAATTTGATAACCTCATGGGATAGTCTCTCACTCTGCTATTGCCTCTTTCTAAAAAGCTTTGTGGGGCACATCCACTGACAACACATTTAAGAGGATTAGATAGGAAGAGGGTACTTACTGGTGCCAAAATATGCCCCACTTCGGCTTAGGGTATCTCTTTAAATATCATTCATTGGGGATGGCTTGACTTGAGTTTCCCTGGGTTTTTAGCAATGCCTTTATATTTAGCCTAACTGAAGGAGGTAGCTACAGGTTTAGCCTTTTTTTTTCAAAAACATCTTTTTACCCTTTAGGACAAGTTTCAGAGAGTAATATGGCTAAGAATGAACTTCAAAAAAGATGGAGATGTCCGGAGAAAACAGAAAGGAGATAGGAAGGAAAGAGGGCAATGGGGAGAAGGAGTTGAGAGTGAATAAAAGTGGATGGGAGCAGTTGGCCAGCCAGGTCCTCACAGTGTCATCCTTCTTATCCCGTTTAACCAGGGTCAGCCCTCCATAGAAGGGTGATGTCACTAGAGTTTTTCTGCCCCAATATTCTTTGAAGCTCCATTTCTGCCCCTTTAAGTAACTCATACATGGGATTTTTATTGGCTTTACAGGTTACCATCTTCATGTCGCCCTCTACCTGTGTTTCAAAGAACTCCGCTGCTGAAGCCTGCAAAGGAGGGGCTTCAGAGCCCAGCTGCTGACACAACTTTATTGCCAGGAAGCCATCCTGACAGTTTCATATAGAAAACTTGCTTTCTTTTCCCTTCCTGACTGTTTCTTAATGAAAGAGAGAGCAAATCAACTATATTTTCCTGGGATTCTTTGTTAATATTCACTTTCAGTATTGGTAACAGATTCCCAATTTCCTCTTTTCCACTCCCCACAACAATCCTCTAATAATTTCAGTGTTTGCTTACAATAGTATCAGCAAAAAATCAGTGAATCAGATTTTTCTTTGGCTACTCAATAAGTGTAGCCTGCCCAGTCAGCTTGTGGGTGCTGGAAGACAGGGTCTCTAGAAGATAAGACAATGGAACAGGAAGGGATGGAGATAGTGATACAAAATTGGATTTCCTGCTATTTCCCATGAATGAGGATTCCCAACCTTTGGAATCTCCTGCTTCTTTCACCTGAGGGAATACTGTGATTCCAACCCCAGTGATCTGGGCTCCATCATTTTTGTTCTTCAGCTTCTGTGGTCTCTCCTCTTGTACCCTGGCCCTTGAAGTGAATCTCTCTACCGCTACATACTGCCAAAATTGCAGGTCAGGGCAAATACATAAATGGCAAGAATTATAAGGTAGACCAGCATTCTCTAGTAAGTCTCCTCTAAGTCTCCCATTTGACATGTTTATTCATATATCGTATTGTTATGTCAAGTCCTTGCATAACTCAGAGACATATTGGAATATTCTCTCATTAGTTAATAAAATGGCAACTTTTTTTTTCACAAATCAGTTGTTTTAAAATCTCATCCTATTTCATCCAATGTAAGTTACTGAGTAAACAGAGGGAACCTCCTTTCCCTGTAGTGGTAAGTACTTACAAGGAGAAGAAACAGATTTTAATTGATGGGAGCACAGGGAGGTCTGAAAAAGATAGTGAGGAACACAAAGCATATTACCTATTCCCCTTAGCATTGTGGAGGCAGGGGTAAGTGGCAGTGAGCCACCAGCCTTGGAGAGGGGGTCAAGAGAGGTCATCTTTAAGAGAAAGCCGGGATTCAGGGAGCACTAGAAGATGGAAGCAATGTGAGAAGAACTTTAGAATGAAGGGACTTTGGTGAACAGAGTGTTCTAGAGGTCACAGTATGAAGGGACGGCAGAAAAGAATTAGAACTCTGGAGCTGAGTAGGGATGAGGATGTGTGGGGAACATATAGGGAAATCATTTTTTTTTATTTGTTTTGTTTTCCCTCAGCAGAAGGCAGGTTTGAGTCACAGGGATTAGAGAGACAGGGAATAGGAATTTGTAAGGAATAATGCTTGGGAACCTCCAAGTATGGAGATGATAAGGGCATTACAACACCAAGGTCAGATTAAAAGGGTGTGGAGTAAGTTTTCCAACACCTGCTTACATTGGCAGAGCAAGGGAGTAGAAAATTTATTTGATAGGAACCCTATGAACTGCTAAAATAATCAATGTGTCACCTGACTCATTCATTTGTGCAGGCCACAATTTTCCAGGTCAGTGAGATCACAGGAGGAGCAAAGCTCAGTCCCTGGCTTTATAGAGTTTTTCATGGATGTAAAGAAAAGGGGCTAACCCTCGGCATCTTGGCAACTGTTTCCCCTCCCTTTTCCCTGATCATTCTGACCTTAGTCTACTCCTGACCCCCCATTATTCTAGAAAATGAGTATCCAAAGAGAGGGGCAGTCAACATAACCAAGAAAGCAAGCTTCCCTGGGAGAGTGAAGTGATAGCCACAGGACCCTGGGAGAGGACATCTGAAGGCCAAGTGAGAGTGAGTGAGGAGACAGACTTCCTAGTTTATCCACCATGTGGTTCTGATACTCTAATTAAATACTACCACACTGAGCTAAGTTTATCTGAGAATTGTGGACAGAAGCAATCACTGGCACCTTTGAGCTTCTCATTAGCTCCAGGAGGCATGAATTTTCACGGCTGGGTTAGCTCTCTTTCCCTGTAACTTGGTTGGTTATTTACTAGATACTACCACTCAGTTTATACTGGAGGCTATGAATGCATGAGATCTCAGGCCCTCATTTCCATTTCTTGCTCCTTGATTTAGCTTAGAGGATCCCTATTGCTCCACCTGGACCAAATTTCTGGTCTTGGGAGGAGGCAGGGGAAGAGGAAGTCCAACTAGGCCCAAACAGAATGTCCCCTGCCTTTTCTTTCTCAACCTCAGTTCAGATGTATAACAATACTTAAAGATCTTTTGGTTTCTTCCCAAGTGAGACTTTTCCTTGGTATTATTGCCCAAATTCACAGGAGGTGGCACAGTGGATAGAGTGCTGGTCCTGGAGCCTGGCCTCAGACATTCACTAGCTATGTGCCCCTGGGAAAGCCACTTTGCCCTGTTTGTCTTAGTTGCCTCATCTGTAAAATGAGCTAGAGAAAGAAATGGCAAACCACTCCAATATCTTTGTCAAGACAACCCAAAATGAGGTCATGAAGAGTCACATTTGACTGAAACAACACAACAGGAGGTATATATATATATATATATATATATATATATATATATATACATGTATATATATATATATATATATGTATATATATATATACATATATATATATACAGAGAGAGAGAGAGAGAGAGAGAGAGAGAGAGAGAGAGAGAGAGAGAGAGAGAGAAGAGAGAGAGGTATATATATATGAGGTATATAGCTTGCTTGCCATCAGAGAGTTGGCTAATCTACAGGAAAGATTCAGTAATGGGAAAGATGAAGAGAACAGGAGATAGGAGTTCAAGATTTCCTCCTTCTGCCCCTAGTTCATCATTTTGGAATCCCTTTTCCCTGAAGCAGAGAACAGAACTTCAAAGGACTGGTCGAGTGGCAGTTTTTTCTCTGAAGTTCAAAAAAGAAGAAGGAGTTTTTTATTCATTTCCTGCACTTTGAAAGAGGAAGGAAAAGGAGGGAGAGATCCTCTGGCTAAAGCAGCAGAAATATTGGGCCAGGCAAGGGGCATTTTGTTATTTATGTGTTTGTTTACCTAACCAGTCATTCTCAGCATTGACTGTGTGGCCAAGCAAGCACGGATCTAAGGTATTGAAGCTACCCCTAGATGTTGATGGATTTTGACACTATACAAATGTCCCTTCCCAGTGTATAAGGCATAGCAGACTTGATCATTTTTATGGGTCCCTAGCCCCAAAATCCATCTATGACAGAAACCCTCAGAAGTAGCTTGTTAATGAATATCAGAGTGACCTCAAAAGCCAAACATATGACCAGAAAATCTCCCCTTTTCCAAGTAAAGGATTGTCATTACTCATCCTCACTGAAGCCCCTTTACACTATTATCCTTATGCCTAATAAGTATTTAATAAATGTTAGTGAATTTAATTCAATATTCTGTAAATCTTACTATTTTTTCCCAAGAAACAGCAGTGGAGAAGATACATTTTTCTTTCCAATGTTGTCTGTTGCTCAGAAGAAAAGGAAGAGGAGAAGAGAGAAAGAAAGGGAAAGAAGGGAAAGTAGAGGAAAGGAAGGAGAGGAAGGACAGAAAAGAGGAAAGGGCAGAAAAGGACAGGAAAAAAGAGGAGAAAGAAGATGTATCTTTGTGTTATTACCTGTTATTGGTGGCAAGTGGAAAAGAAGAATCCTGCAAAAAAATGTAGTTGGGATGACTTATGTCAGTCTTGGGATAAGGGTCACTGATTTTTTTTTCCTGAAAAGAATATAACCCTTCTTTACTTGAAGGCATCTAGTAAGTCTGAAACTAGAAGTGACTGATACAATTCTTGTAGAGAAGCAGATCCAGTTTAGGAGAGAAGCTGCACTAAAAAAAAAAGCATTACCAGGATAGGAACCTGTTGAATCTACTCATCCATTTGAAATGCCATGCTTATTATTGATGTTTTTGTCTAGCAGGACATGCATCAGTTCGAATTAATAGCGGAACAATTGTTTGAACTCAGAAAATATTCTCATGAAGGACTCTCTCCCCCTTTAAAAATGAATAGTTCCTGAAACACAAATGGAATATTGAAGTGTACAGTTCCCATTATTTTAACCTTCCTTGACTTATCTAGTCCTTTCACGTGTATCTTACTATCGTACAATTTGAAGTGTGTGCCCACTTTTGTGTGAACACCATATGCATTGGTGGAACAATGAGATCAATGATGTTAAATGGAATGTTATATAAGTATTGTGTGTTTGCTTTGCATTTTCAATAAACGTTTGAGTTAAATTCAATTGAATGGCTCTTTTCTTCACTGGTGGGGACTCATGTGTACACTGTTAGTAGGAATCGTTATCCACAAACATTATTGTAGAGACCTTAGAGTAGTGAGTTGTATCAGCATCTCTTCCTTGGTAAAATCATTGTTTCCTATTGTGACAGCAGGTTAAGGGGAAATGATCCACAGAAAAAGAAAGTTAAGTACCTTTTTGAGTCCTGGGGTGTGGGGGAGCAATCAGAAGAAGTTAGTTTTTCTGTTTTTCATCCAAAAGACTTCATAATCCTTAACAATGTTAAAATTAAAAAAAATAAATCTGTGATACCAGTTAGATCAGTTAGAATGTGGGGAGCAGTCAATGTTTCCTGGAAAAAGGGGGTTAGAAGTTTAGCATGTTTTATAGTACTTCCTCACTAATATTAGTTATCTAATATTGATTGATTAATTATATAATGATTATTTGCTTTCAGGTACAAATTATTATGACCTTTAACAGTCATGCTGTGGTGGCAGGACTTGATAACATTTCTAATTTTGAACCAACTCTGCATTTCTGCTATAAATATGACCTGGTTAGAGTATATAATCCTTAAATGTTTTCATCAGATACTTATTCGGAGTTTTGGTTTACAATTTTATTTCTCCATTTTAACTCTCCTTGATCAACATTTTACATGATATTTAGATCATAGGAACATTTCTGTGGGACATATTCTCCCATTTTTTAAATGGGTGATGTAATTTTGGAATTATATTTTTCTTGAAATATTTTATAGAACTTGCTTGTGAGTTCAAATTTTTATTTTTTCTCATTTGGAGGGCATCAATGCTCCATTTTCAATTTGTTTTCCTCCAATGTTATATTAACTAAAATACTTTATTTCTTATTCTATTAATCTGGAAATATATGTGTGTATGTATATATATTCATGAATATTAATCCATTTCATGTAGATGATCAGCTTTTTTGGCATATTATTGGGCAAAATAGTTTTTAATAATCTCATTTCTTCATTTGTTGTGAATCTATCAT
This sequence comes from Notamacropus eugenii, assembly GCF_028372415.1. NCBI lineage: Eukaryota > Metazoa > Chordata > Mammalia > Diprotodontia > Macropodidae > Notamacropus > Notamacropus eugenii. Next base: position 5,959,706 of record NC_092873.1, read on the forward strand.
TTTCATTTTTTATATTTTTCGTTATTTTAAAATCAAATTTGCTAATATTGTTTTAAAGATCTCTTAGTTTTGTTTATTTGTTTTTATCTTTTCTATTTTATTGATTGTTTGACACTTAAGATTTCTATTTTGGCATTTAATAGAAGATTAAAATTTGTTGACTTTCTAATTTTAGTTGCATTTCCCACTTGTTCTTCTGTATTTTTCTGTTATTCATGAAAGTATTCAGAGATATAAATTTTTCCCTTAAGACTTCTTTATCTGTATCCTCCAAAACCTGATATTTTGTCTTACTGATATCATTGTACATAAGGGAATTCCCTACTATTTCTAAAATTTCCTTTTTGATTTACCTATTGTTTAGAATTAAAATATTTGATTCCAGTTAATTTTAATTGATTCTTCTTTATTGAATCTGATTATACCTGTATGATACCTGATTATCTTAGGATTATGATGGGATATGTGTGTAATCTCTTCTTATTAAAATGTAAAAAGGTCAACCTTGTTAAATCTCTTATGACTGCTCATTCATGTTAATAATTTTATATTATTTTCACCAAGAATTATTAAAAGTCCTCTATTTCATTAAAGATCATATTTTTAAAAATTCTGCATTATTAATACTCAGTTTTCTAGGTAAGTTATTCTTAGTTGAGAGCCTATATAAGAAAAAGTTTAATTTTTGAGCTGATGTAAAGTAAGAAACTAAATCTTTCACAGTTGATTATCATTAGAATATTCCAAAGTACTTATGATGAAAAGTGCTGTCAGAAAGAGGACTGATGAACACTGAGTGCAGAATGAAGCATATTTTAAAACTTTTGTGACTTTTCCTAGCTTTTTAATTTTTCAACATTACTAATATGGAAATATGTCCTGCATGACTTTGTAAGTAAAATATTAAAAATAAAATAAAATTATAAAACTGAAAAAAGGACAACTTATTCATCTTGGGAAGCTCCATTGGTGATGTTTAAACAGGAGTTATCTTTTGATTTCTTATCAAAATAGAAATGGGCATATTTATAGCATCCTAAACTGAGAGCTAGGAAGGATTTTAGAGGCCAGTAATATCAATATTTAATTACACAAATAAGGAAACTATGGTCTGGAGAGGTTCAATGTAGATATTAAACAGAGAAGAAAATTAAATTACTTCTAATAAACATGTACTAAGTTTCTTAATGTGTGTAAGGAGTAAGAATATATAAAAAAACTTCATTGGTAACAAATACACCCAAGGAGAAGAATTCTGCACACATAACTGGCTTTCAAGATGATTCCTATACTCTCTAAAGCCAATTCCAAGTGTTTCTGTGGCACCTCTGAGAATTGTCCAGTCTGGTATATCATATAGAAAGGAAAGGATAATTAAGCAATTCCCAGTTTTCGCTAGTATCTGAGGGGTATCCCTTGAACACTATCAGATCCATCCTTGGTCCCAACAGTCAATGCTGAGAATGGCTGATGAGGAAAAGACAGACACTAGCAACACAACTGCCTGGTCTAGGTTTTCTGCTACTATAGCCAGAGGATCTTTTCTTTTCCCTATCCCTTTGAAATGGCAAGAAAAGGATAATAAATTCCTTCCTCTTTTTCATCAAGCTGTAGGTAAAGAACAGCCACTCAACAGGACCTTTGTGTTTTATTCTCTGTTGCAATGGAAAAGGAACCTGCAAGGGGGGCAGAAAGGGAATATTTCAGTGTTTGATTTCCTATATCCCCTTCTCTTCATTCTTCCTTTCACTTAATCATACTCCAAATCGATGATCCTATGATATTATTACCACATATACAATATCCACCCCTCCACCTCCATGATTTTGTACAAATTTCCTCCTTATTCTTGGAAAAATTGGCAACATGACACGTACTGCCAATGAACCAACTTTAAACAAGTTCTTGTTTGAGACCTTGTTCAGTTTTCCCCTTTTGTATCTCTTTGTTCTTGGTTATTGAGTACTGAATGAGTTGAATGAATATTATAAAGGTAGATCTATCCAGGTTGTGAGGTAAACTTCTTATTTTGAAGGTTAGTATATATTTGACAGCCAGAGATGAATGAGTCAGGAAAACTAGTGATTTTGGTATTGGGAGTTGTTCCTTGTAACCATCATAGTACTTTTGGAATAGATATCCACTTTCAAAATCAGGACTGATCAAAATCTGCTTGTGTTACCACCAGTATCATGTGAACAATACAGAGCAGAGGTGAAATATAGACTACTTGATATTTGTTGAATGATAAAGACCTGGTAGTGGTATTTCTGGGTCAAAGAGTAAGCAGAGAGTCATTGCTTTTTAGGCATAATTCCAGATTGTTTTCCAGAATGGTTGGACTAGTTCAATACTCCATTGACATTATGTCCTTACTTTTCTGCAACCCCTCCAGCATTTTTCCTTTATTTTTTCTGTCATATTAGTTAATCTGACAAGTGTGACATGGCACCTTAAAGTTGTTTTAATTTGCATTCTCTAATCAATAATAATCTAGAGTAATTTTTCATGTCACCTTTGATAGCTTTGGTTTCTTCTTTTGAAAACTGCCTGTTGATGTCGTTTGACCATATATCAATTGGGGAATGACTCTTATTTTTACAAATTTGTGTCAGTTCCTTATGCATAAAATGTCTTTCTTTAATTGAACATCCATGTTTTATCATTGATGATTAGGCTCAGGTTTGTAAAGTATGCCATTTCGGGTTGAATCTTGATCTTCTTTACTTTTCAAAATGTAAAATGTACTTTTCATACTCCTCTGCTGATTCTGGTAGATTTATAATAGTTTTCCATTATTCAGATTTCTTATGCTTTATATTTGAAGGTATTTATTGTACATGAGATTTACCACTGGTTGGTTAATTTAACCAGTATATCTCAGATTCTGCAGCATAGATTTTTTTGGGGGGGAGATGTTTCTTATATTTTTTTTCTGGAGGGAATCTGTGAATTATTTCAGTTGTTATTTTTGTTTCAGTATCCAGAAGTTCTGAGCATCTTTCTTGTATTATTTCTTGGATGACGTTGTTAAGGCTTTTTTGGCTTACATTCTTTTAGGAGGCTTAATATCTTTAGGTTATTTTTCTAAATTTTCATGATCATTTCATGATCATTCATGATTTTTGTTTACATTTATTGCATTTTGAATCTCCTAGATTGTTATCCAGTCTAGTATATTATTTCCAGTCAGCTGTTTTTTCTTTTGTTTTGTTGGAGAGATTCATTAGTGTGGATTTAAGTTTTTCTATTATCCTTATCTTTCCTGCTGAGCAGGCCACAAATCCTACAATTTGTCTCATTTTTAACTTGCTTTAAGACTCTAATTTCTCTCTTGAACCATTTGTGAACATTCTGTTCTGGTTTCCTGATCTCCTGGCAATTCACAGGGTTCAATGCTCCATTAGATACTGACTCAATTTCCTTTGTCTTACAATATTTATTTAGAGGCATTTACAGTTGGTTATATGCTTTTCTAGGCATGCTTTCTTCTATTTTGTTAACTTTTCTGTTGTTTTATCTACTTATGTTTAAAGCTTTTCATTGAGTTTTTCCCACCTAAGATGGATAGTTTGTATATATTTACTCATATTCTTTCATTACTTATTTTTCTGATTTGTTCTCCTTTGATAATTGCTCCCCTGGGAACTAGACATCAAATTGTTTCAGCTCACTCCCATGACAGGGAATCCACTTTTCACTAGCCTCATTTCCTGATCTAAGATATTTCTCTAGGCACAAGACGGCCCCTAGCAGAATTCCAGGTCCTTTTCCTTCAGGGCTAGTGCAAATCTCAGCCCCTTAAACAAAAACACACAAACTAATGGACATCCACATCCTTCCTGTTCATTAAGTAGGCCAAGCCCTACTCTTGTCTTTCAAAATCTCTTCCTTTTCCAAAAGCAAGTTGTGAGATTTGAGGTTTGTTGTTTTTTGCTACAAAATTTTAGGGTGAAAAGAGAAGCAGGGTGTGCTTGTGGAAACCACAACAGCAGCAGTAAAATGGCTGACTAAATTTCTGCTCTTAAGTATATGGGTTAAATTGTGTGCTCTGCCAGAGTGAATGTTAGGTGAGCTCATTAGGGATTAATTTTCCCCATTTTTATTCATGAGAATGTTATGTTTTTAGACTTTCTATTGTCATTGCATGTGGAGACAGTGATAAAGGTTCTCTCCCTGTAGTAAATTTCTCTTTGGGAAGTTTTTTGACAGCCAGTGAATACTGGAAGAAGTGACTAGTCCTCCATTGTGTTGGATATATGGTTAGGAAGTCCTCATTGCATAGTATAGTGGTTGCTAAAGGTTTAAAGCTAGGTTTATAAGTAATTATAAGTTAAGTTTCTGCATTGTTTATTTATTTGGTGTGTGTGTATGTGAATGCACACTCATGACTGTTCTGTATTTCACATTTCTTTTGTGTATAAGAATAATGGCAGATTGATATTGTCAATATTCCACTCATTTTATTACCCTCTCTCCTTTTTTCTGGGCAGTGTAGACCTAAAGATTAACTAAAAATTACCTTAAACAATTGTCCCTGGGGGACAATTTGAGTTTGTGGTTCCTTCTGGTGTTCACTTACAAGGAATGAAAAGTTTAAGTATTTTCTATGAGGAATGGTAGGGTGAGGGGGTGTCAATGGCTACACACACACACGCACACACACTTATATTATTATCTACTTATTATTTTCATGAATTCAAATCCAACATCAGACACTTATTAGCTGTGTGATCTTGTAATCCTTCTTGATTTAGCTTCCTCACCTGTAAAGTGAACTGGAGAAGGAAATGGCTAAGTACTTCAGTATCATTGCCAAGAAAACCCCAAATGGAGTCATGAAGAGTCAGACACTACTGAAATGACACAGTGACAACAACAACAACAATTATATCTATTTGTCTACATATCTATCACTTGTCAATTTAGATATATAATCGAATTGGTGTAGGGTACTCCTAGTAAGAAAAATCTTAGAAATGTAAATCATCAACTGACCTGCAGCTTAGAGTTGAGTAAGGGCACTTAGGACCACACAACCAGTATGTCAGGGACAGAACTTGAGCCCAGTTCTTGATGCTGAGGCTGATTATTTACTCATTATACCATATTGTTTCCCTGAAGACTAGTACCTTATACAAAATGCAAAGTTAGTTACTCATTAGATTGTGACATGAAGGGAATTTACAGATATTTGAGTTGTCAAAGTGAGCTGATCTGGCCAACGTCTCTGATCTAATTTTGGCATGTCACAAGTCTGTCATGAGCCCTTTCACCTCCCACCCCAGAGACTACTGGGGAAGGGAGGACCTAGGAGGAGGTACCAATGTGGCTTGAACCTATGCTCCTTCTTACTTCCAAAGGCCAGGGAATGAGGGTAAACATTTCAGAAATAGCTCCAATGACTCTACTCTTAAAGACTCATGCTCAAAAGGTATAACCTGAATATGTGACAAAGTGTATGCTTTCTACATAAGAAAACAAACAAAAAAATTCCTAAGAGGAAATTTTCCGGGGTAAATCAGGATTTGGACCATCTGAAAGGGAAAGAAGGGAGGTTGAGTCATTTCAGTAGTAATGGAGCCCTACTCCCTCTACCTGTGTTCCCAAGTTATTGTGGAAAGAACCTTGAATTCTGAGTCAGAGAACTCACTTGAAATCTTTTCTCTCATACTCCTACCCCTATGAGCTTCTCTTCACTCATTTAGAAAATGACATAATTGAATTAAATCAAAAGTGTCAAATACATGTCCCACAATACTTCTGAGTATGACCCAAACCAGTTTAAAAAGTATTTAGGAAACATTTAGCAAAACAAATAAAAATACAACAGAACAGAAATAATATTAATATATTGCTTTCCAAGTTAATATGTGGCCTGAAGGGATGCTTATGTACTGTTCAGTTAACCTTGTTCCTATTTGAGTTTGGCACCAGTGAATTAGTTCATCTCTAAGGCCCTTTTCAGTTTTAGCTTTCTAATAATCTTATTGGTCAGTCTTCCATTGCAATATAATCCAATAAAACAGGAGAGGAACAGTTATATTAGGTGTTTTGGAAGTTGTGAGGGAGAAAAAGTTTCCAAATGTGAAATAAGATGTCACTTAACTCTCATGATTAGCAAGAAGGTAGACTTTATAGGAAAGTGAAACATAAGTCTCAAAATGGAGTCAGTTTGGTTCACACAATTCTTTCATTTATTCCCATTGATTTATGGGAGAGGGAGCCAGCCCACTGCCCCTATGGATCACTTATCTATTAGCCAAATTTATAAGGTTTTGGATGTGCTCCTGCTATCAAGATTACACACCAAGAAAATATCACTTGGAAGCATCGTCTCACATAGCTTAGCAAAATAGCTAATACAAAGTCTAGGAAAAATAACAATGATATACAACCCTTGTGAAATAGATTCTCTTTTTATTTTATTTTTAATTTTTAAAAAATTTTAATTTTTTAATGTTTATTTATTTTCAGTTTTCTACATCCATTTCCACAAAATTTTGAATTCCAAATTTTCTCCCCATCTCTCCTTTCCCCGCACTCCACAATACTTTCTGATTACCCCTTCTCTCAATATGCCCTCCCTTCTATCACACCCCTCCCTTCCCTTATTCCCATCTCCTCTCTTTTCTTGCAGGGCAAGATTGATTTCTATACCTCATTACCTATATTTTTTATTTCCCAGTTGTATGCAAAAACAATTCTCAATATTCGTTCCTAAGACTTTGAGTTCCAACTTCTCCCCTTCCTCCCTCCCCACCCATCCCCACTGAAAAGACAAGCAATTCAATATAGGCTATATATGTATAGTTTTGCAAAAGACTTCCATAATATTCATGTTGTGTAAGACTAACTATATTTCTCTTCATCCTATCCTGCCCCCAATTTATTCTATTCTCTCTTTTGACCTTGTTCCTCTGCAAAAGTGTTTGCTTCTAATTATTCCCTCCTCCCATTTGCTCTCCTTTCTAGCATCCCCCATCCCACTTGTCCCCTTCTCCCTTACTTTCCTGTAGTGTAAGATAGATTTTCATACCAAATTGAGTGAATATGTTATTCCCTCCTTAAGCCAAATGTGAAAAGAGTAAGCTCACTTTTTCCCTCACACCGCCTCTCTTTTCTCCTCGATTGAAAAAGCTTTTTCTTGCCTCTTTTATGAGAGATAATTTGCCCCATCCCATTTCTCCCTTTCTCCCCCCAATATATTCCTCTCTCACTCCTTAATTTTATTTTTAAAAATATCATCCTTTCTTATTCAACTCACCCTGTGCTGTCTCTCTCTCTCTCTCTCTCTCTCTCTCTCTCTCTCTCTCTCTCTCTCTGTGTGTGTGTGTATAATCCCTCCAACTACCCAAATACTGAAAAAAATTTCAAAAGTTGCAAATATTATCCTTCCATGTCTGAACGTAAGCAGTTCAGCTTTAGAAAGTCCCTTATGATTTCTCTTTCCTGTTTACCTTTTCATGTTTGTCTTGAGTCTTGTGTTTGAAAGTCAAATTTTTTATTCAGTTCTGGTCTTTTCATCAAGAATACTTGAAAGTCCTCTATTTCACTGAATGACAATTTTTTCCCCTGAAGTATTATACTCAGTTTTGCTGGTGATTTTTGGTTTTAATTCTAATTCTTTTGACTTCTAGAATATCATATTCCAAGCCCTTTGATCCCTTAATGTAGAAACCTCTAGATCTTGTGTTATCCTGATTGTATTTCCACAATACTTGAATTGTTTCTTTCTAGCTGCTTGCAATATTTTCTCCTTGAACTGGGAACTCTGAGATTTGGCTACAATATTCCTAGGAGTTTCTCCTTTCGGATCTCTTTCAAAAGGAGATTGGTGGATTCATTCAATATTTATTTTGCCCTCTAGTTCTAGAATCTCCGGGCAGTTTTCCTTGATAATTTCATGAAAGATGATGTCTAGGCTCTTTTTTTGATCATGGCTTTCAGGTAGTCCCATAATTTTTAAATTGTCTCTCCTAGATCTATTTTCCAGGTCAGTTGTTTTTCCAATGAGATATTTCACATTGTCTTTTATTTTTTCATTCTTTTGGTTTTGTTTTGTAATTTCTTAGTTTGTCATAAAGTCATTAGCTTCCATCTGTTCCATTCTAATTTTTAAAGAGCTATTTTCTTCAGTGAGCTTTTGAACCTCCTTTTCCATTTGACTAATTCTCCTTTTTTAAGCATTCTTCTCCTCCTTGGTTTTTTTTTTTTGACGTCTTTTGGCAATTGAGTTAGCGTACTTTTAAAGGTGTTATTTTCTTCAGCATTTTTTTTGGGTCTCCTTTAGCAAGCTGTTGACTCTCTTTTCATAATTTTCTTGCATTTCTCTCATTTCTTTTCCTAATTTTTCCTCCACCTGTCTTACTTGATACAAATTGCCCAGATTAACAGAAGAGGAAGTTGAATACTTAAACACCTGTCTTACTTGATTTTCAAAATCCTTTTTGACTTCTTCCACAGACTGAGACCATTGCATATTTAATTTGGAGGCCTCTGATGGTAAGCATTGTTCTTCACCCAAAAGGATGGAAGGAAATATGTGTTCATCAAGAAAGTAATCTTCTATAGTCTTATTTTTTCCCTTTTTTGGGGCATTTTCCCAGTCAGTTACTTGTCTTTTGAGTCTTTTGTCAAGAGGGGGGTGTACTCTGGGTACCTGTAAGTTCTCAGTTTCTCCAAGGTGGCTCAATCAAGGAAGAGGAATTTACTCCTTTTCCAGCCTGTGCTCTGGTCTGGGAGCTACCAAAGCTTTTCTGTCCAGGATCTGCAAGTAGCATTCCCTTTCTGTAGCCTCCACCAGCTCCACTCAGGGCTGACAGCCAGATCATGACTTAATTCCCCTAGTGTCTTTAGGTGGAGGCCTCCATAAATGGATACTGCTGCTGCTGCCACTGTCACTGGTGCTGCCTCCTCCTCCTCTGCCACCACAGCCACCTGGGACCAAGGTTAAGCGAGGACTCTGCTCTCTCATCACCTAGTTGAATAAGCTTTCTCACTGATCTTTGAAGCTGTCTTTAGCAATTGTGGGTTGAGAGATCTGAGAATTATAGCTGCTGCTAGGGATTCTGACTCTTTCCAAGGCCTGTTCCTGGTCCTGTTCCTGCCACATCAAGCTGTGTGGCCCATGCCAGTCTGTGCTTTGCTCAACTCTGTGCCCTGTATGGTAGACCTTTCCTGTTCACCTTCCAGGCTACCTGGGGCTGGAAATCTGTTTGACTCTGTCATTTTGTGACATCTGCTGCTCTAAAATTTGTTTAGAGTCATTTTTTACAGGTATTTTATGGGCTGTGGGGGAAGAGGTAGAGTATATGCATCTTTCTACTCCACCATCTTGGCTCCACCCCCTAAATAGATTCTGTTGGCAAACTAAGTCAGGCTACGGATCAAAATACTTGGAGGACTCACAATAGACTGATTTTGAGAGGGGAGATTTCCACGTCAGCAAGGTAAGCAAGAAACTCAGCAAACATAAACATCATGAAAAGGTCAAAAGGTCAAAAACAATATGATGATATTATTATCATCAATATTAAATAACATCAAGTCTCCTTGTATCTTAGTAATCCCCTGCCAAGGTCCATTTAATCAGAACAATTTGTTTTGAGTCCCAGATATCATAGTAGTGGTTTCATCCCAGGAAATATGTTCTCTTGGATATTCTGAAATAGGCCTCATTCTCAGGACAGCTCCAAAGGGGGTTCTCCTTCTCCAGTTCCAAGTCACTTATAGATATTCCTAGGTAATTCTGCTAAAATCTGCCAATAACCAGATTTAATACAATTTATTATAACTCCTAAATTGGGTTTTCTGATAACTAGTTCATGGCTCTTATCCCATTAACAGCAAAGCTATATGAGGAACATCAAATTAAGAACCCATAATTCACTTAAAACTTGAGACAATTTCCATTTTTTTACGTATCACTTGATGTTTCTTTTCTTTTTAATCATAACTCTGTATGTAATATAAGAATCTAAAAAAACTCATGAGGATCTGAGTTGTAAAATTAACCCTTCTGTGTTTTAAAATTATCATAGAAATACTTTTAAATAGGACAATAATTTCACTTTCTTTAGTTATCAATGCAATTTTATATGTAAAATCCTTAATCCAATTTTGAGAACTTAATGTCCTCAAAGACCAAATTTCCCACTAAAAACAGTTCAAAGCCAATCACATACAAAATTCCATATTTTTCACAAGGTAACAGAGCTAGACTCAGAATTAACCAGGAGAAAAAATTTCCTGTTCCAAAAGGAAATAGCACCATGGGAAAACTAAGTCATTACCTTATACCATGTATCACACAGATGTTCTTTCCTCAACTTTTTCTAGGGACAGACGGTTTTCAAAACTCAAAACAGTGTCAAATTATAGTCTCAAGAGTTTTTGCTTCAAACAGCAAAGTTTCATTAATCACAGCTTAGGGCTTGAATATAATTAATTTCTCATTGTTTCCTAACGGTTACATTTAATTTATCCTTCATTTGTAAATTAAAATAAAAACATTCTGGAATTCTTTAAATTGCACATAGAGTGAATACATGAAATTTGACTCAAATTAACATATTGAAATTACACCTTTAAACCACTTTAAACATTCTGATAATTTTTATTTCACTGCCAAATAATTTCAGATAAAAACTCACTCTTTTATTATAATAAACTTGTAAGTCCTCTCCTTCTTTTCATAAGGAATGGGAGAGGAAATCTTATTTTCTTAGTTACAGGATCTCAAACTTCAGTACTGTAGAATTTTACATCTGGTCAGTAGGGCTGAGAAGATGTTATGATTCAACCTGAATGTAAAGTTTCAAAGGACCTCACAGAAAAAAATGTCTTAAAGGGTCTGTGCAATTGTCTTTCCCCAAACAGCAAATTAATATTATCTATTTTAACACAAAATACATCCCATTAAATAATTAACAGCTTTTCAGATATCTGTTTTTATTACATACTTTTAAAAACTTAATGTTTCATCTAATAGCATCCAAATTTAGAAAAAAAATGTTACTCATCTAACAGCATTTCTGATACAATGGTTTCTCAAATTCCATGATATAAGAAAACATTTTAGAAATATAATAACGTACATAATACTTTGCATTTAAAACATGAAACAAAATTTATTACCAGTCAGATGATATCAATTCAGTCTAATATTTTTGCAAGTAATCTTACATAGAAAATGATTTATTTGATCATCTTTGACATTTTATACTAGTCACATCTAAAATGTGGTATAGAGCTACCAAGTATGGAGCAATTACATCCAATTAATGAAATTATAATAGTCAACATTTATATATTGATTACCATATGCCTGGCACTGTATTGTGTTTCACAATCATTTTATCATTGGATACTCACAACAGCCCAGGGAGGTGGGAGCTAATACTTTACAAATTAGGAAGCAGATGCAATCAGAGGTAAAGTTACTTGCTTAAGGTCATACACCAATAAATTTGTGAGACCAAAACAAATTAGATTTCCCTGATCCATGTATTTTAAAGCTTTTTTTACATTTGATGTCACAACTAATTAAAAAACACTATTCACCACATCATAGTTTAGTTACAAGACAAATACAAACCAAAGCAAATCTGAATTTGCAGCCACAAAATAAAAATCTCAATTAGGCACCTGTGTTTTAAAATGTAGAGCCCAGAGTTAACAATTAGTACATTTTCCAAAGTTTGCAGTAACACTTTCACTTTTCCATGAACTTTTTATTATTTTCTTTCAAAAACTACCCAAGAGCTAAATCAATCTCTTTCATGCTCATAATCTACCCTGGCACTCTCTTTCCCTGAAGTTTTTTAGTTTTAACCCGGAGTGAAAGATGAGGAGGGATTGCAAGTGGCAGTCTCACATTCCCATCTGCTTGCTTTGAAGCTCATAAAATTCTAAAGACTTGGGAGTATTCCCTTGAGATGGTCTTTCAGAAGCAGAGTAATGCATTTCCGAGTCATATCTCAAACTATGTAAGTAACAAATATTTACTCATTTCATTTCTCCTTTGCAATTTAATAAAACAATTTAAACAATTTCAATTAATTGTAATTTTGGGGGGGGTTTCTAAGAGCTTACAAATGTGTGGTTTCTGTCTAATATTCTTTGATATTATTGTTCAGTCAGTTCAGTCATGTCTGACTCTTCATGACCTCATTTGGAATTTTCTTAGCAAAAATGCTAAAGATGTTTGCCACTACCTTCTCCAGATCATTTTTCAGTTAAGGAAATTGAGGCAAACAGAGCTAAGTAACTTGCCTAGTGTCACACAGCAGGTAAGCATCTGAGGCCAGATTTGAACTCAGGAGAATGTCTTCCTATCTCCAATCTGGCAATCTATCTACTGTACCACTTAGTTGAATTCTTTGTGGCCTTGCTTCTAATTTCTTTAAATAATTAATCCTGCTGGATAAGGCTTTGAAAATTCTACTTTATCCTTTTCAAAAGACATTCCTAGTTCCTAGTCAACTTCTTCTTTTGCTCATTTATTCATAACAGAGTTTGGGTTCAGGCTAGAAGGTGGAGTAAGGTAGGTGGTCTCACATGGCTGAGGGTAAGGTTAGACATTTATTATAATTAATAAATATATTTATTTATATTAAATATATATGTGTTTAATAATCTTCATTTATTATAAATCTCACTTACCATACCTTTATTAAATTTCATTTATTTTTAAGTTGTTCCCTGATCAAAACAAGTTTTTCTCCTTTCATGTTCAAGGAAGGGTTAACAAGAGGTAGCTATTAAGTTCCAGCGCATCTAATTTTGTTTTCTTCATCCTGGGATTACTTTCAAACTAATTGCCTTCCTTCAAACAATAGCTCTATTGGGCTCCAGGGAAAATGTGATATACACTTTCACTCTCAAAGTCTTATTTTTATTTTTCCTTAAAATCAACAGAGAAGTGCTCCCAAAATCGCTAAGATGTTTTGACATTTCTTAATTTTTGCTAAGTGCCTCATCAGATAGGACAAAGAGAAGAGGGGGAATTCCTTATTTAGTGCTTGCCTCAAATGTATTTATCTCAATTTTGTTAAACATTCTCACATCACCTTCCCAATTACAAATCAAGGGGAGAGAGGTGCTTAACTTTTGGAAGTCTACAAACCTCCAAAATCTACACAGATGTTTTTAGCAGTTACCATAATTTGGAAATTTACAGAGAATGTATTAAATTTCAGTTAAAAATTCATTTTCTAATTCATTTATAATACTACAAATTTCTACAAACCAGGAAAAGGTTTTCCTTTCTTTGATTACTTGACTTTATCTCTGTGATTCCAACATATCCAGTTCTGAAATGATGGAAAGTATCTTGTAGATTTTTTTTGTGTATAACTTAATCTCCCTCTGAAAGCCTAAAGTGGGAAGATAGTTCTGCTTATGGGGGCAAGGAGTTTGGTGGCAGATTACAGAAATCTAGGAGAAATGTTTCAAGTAAGAAATTATGAAACTTCATGAATCTTCCCAAGCATTCTAATCTCTTTGGTTGTAGCTTTTTACAGTGATCTTTATGGCTGGCTGCTTTTCCCCCTTAGAAATCATTCAAGGCTGCAGAATCTAGCTGCAATTCTAAACGTGACCCAGGCCAAAGGTTTTTCTGAACATTTTGCAAAGACATAAAAGCACACACAAAATTGTAAGAGAAAAAAATTATTGCACACAATTTTCTAAAATTTGCAGCTTGGAAGTCTTTTCTTTAGGACCAAATTGGATTTTTATGTATTTTAGATCTATCTTAATTCCTTTAATGATAAAAAAATAACCAATTAAAAACAAAATAGGTTATCAATTGAATCTCTTGAAGTTTTAAGCCAAATATCCAAATTAACCAAAATTCAATAGCTCCCATTAACAGTTTGTCACTTATTCACTATGATTATTTGTGACTGCCAACCATACACCTTGCCATCATTGTTATTTGTGACATGTAGAGCACTCTTCTCCAACATAAGTTGAAAATTGCGTATTCCCTCAAAGGGACTTCTTGGGAAACACCTCCCTCAACAATCTTGGGACTTATATTAACTCAGAAGAATTTGAAATCAAGGCGGAGCCATAGTTTTTCTGATCCTCCTTACTGCTTCTGTCTTCCCTCCCAAAGTACTCTGTAGTTAGCTATATTTATATTCTTCGCTCATATACACACATTCTGCATATAAATATGTATTGATTGTTATCGCCTCCACTAATATATGTTTCTTATGAAGAAATATTATTTTACTCATATTAATATCCTCACTGTCAGTGTCTTACTGATAGTAGTCACTTAATAAATGTTTGTTGATTGATGGAAACTGAGGCAAGGGAGAATATGTAACATACCCAATGTCACCCAAATACTTTAGAATAAAAGTTGAATTAGAACCTGTCTTCTGCCTACAAATCTATCGTTCTTTCTACTCTACCACACTCTTATCTATCTTCTCCCTATGTTATATATCACTTTTCCTCAGATATATATTACAAGAATTAAACACACTAAATGTATAAGGAAATTGAAATTGAAAGAAGGGAAATTACTTGCCTATGGTCACAGCTAAATTTGAGCAGAAATCCCAGGATATTTTCCACTATACCACACAGCAGAGGGCTTTGGTCTCAGTGTTCTGGGAAGTAGTCAGTCTTCAAGGGAATTGGCATGCTTAAAAAGAATAGACTTCACACATTGATAAGAATTTTCCTTGTTTTTTCAGCTCATGGGCCTAAAGATTAAAATTATATTTATATTCCTATGCAAGTTTATTTGCAAGTCAGGAAGGACATGTCTCTTCTCCCATAGAGACACTGTGTTCTAAGTTTTGCCTGGTCCTGTTTGCAAGCAGCTTCCTAGCTTATCTATTGCTATTGCTTCCTCTTTTCTAAAAACATAACTAACAAATGGTGTAGATAATAGATACAGTCAAAAAATATTTATGTGTAAGCAAATTCCCAGGCAGTTCCTCTGATTTAATTTAAGCCATTTTATTTTTGCCCATTACAAGCAAAATTAATTTGAGAAACAGAATTACCCTTACAGATTCTGGAGGCCTATATTTCTAGATCATTCTTATTGTCCTCAAAAAAAAATGAATGCTGAAGAACAACTTGTCTTTTGTTACCAATGGTACAAGTTCAAGTCTGACTTCTGATGCTTACTAGTTATGTGATCCAGGGCAAGTCACTTATCCTCTGTCTGTCTTAGTTTCCTGAACTGTAAAATGGATCAAATGAGACAATGTTTATAAAACACTTAGCATGGTTCCTGGTACATATGAGGTGCTTAATAAATGCTTATTTCCCCCATTTACTTCCGATGTAGCAAGAATTGTGTCTATTTAGAGTCTGGAATACTCTGTAGAAGAATTAACATTTCTTGGAAAGCTCCTGAATAGCCGACGACAAAGGGAGAAAGAAAACTAGACTCCCAAATGGAAGAAAGAAATTAATTCTGAAGCATCTTTCAAAGGCAGCCTGCTGTAGGACACTAAGGGGAATTGACTGGAAAGCTGGATACTTGCATTGCAGTTCTAGTTCCAGTATAGTCTCCCCTCAGTCAATTCACTTTTGCTCTTTAAACTTCAGTTTTCTTCTTCAGTAAAGAGACAGGCTTCAATTTGATCAGGGGTTATAATCTTTTTCATATCCTATGAACACATTTGGCGATCTGATTAAACCAATGGACACCTTCAGAATAATGTTTTGAAATGCATAAAACAAACAAACAAAAAAGGGAACTAATTACATTGTAAATAAAAGATATCTCTCTCCTGTCCAAGTTCATGAGCTCCCACGCATCTAATCAAAAATGCCTTGGGGGATCCCTGAACACAAGGTTCAGAATACCAAGATCAACATATCGAGACTATCTTCTAGCATTAATAAGTTGCATTATATGCTCTAGCTTCCTCTCTAGTGTCCTAAATTTTATGTTCTAAATTCTTTTCTAGGTATAATTTATTTTGTTCTTTCTTGTAGGAACTTAAATCTGACATTCTATGTCTTACACTCTAAGTGTTTTAATAGGTCTGATATTCTATATTCAAAGGTCCTTCTGAGTTTTAACATTCTAAAGTACGTGTCCTAAATTTTTTCTATTCCCTTTCTCCCTCTCACACTTCTCCCATCCACTGAGGAGACAAGCAAAATGACATCAGTAATACAAGTGAAATCAGTCAAAACATTTATGTATATATATATGTACATATCACAAAACTGGCAAAAAAGCATGAAAATGATACTTTAATTTGCATTGAGTTCATTAGTTCTCTCTCTGGAGATGAATTGCTTTTTTACATCAGGAGTCCTTAGGAATTGTCTTGGATAGTTGTATTGATCAGGGTGGTCAGGTTTTCCACACTTGATCATTATTGCAACTTGCACAATGATCTCCTGGTTCTTCTCATTTCAGTCTACATTAGTTCACGTAAGTCATGCCATGTTTATTTTTTTTCTGGAACTACTCTCTTGTCACTCTTTAGAGCACGATAGTACTCTCCCAGAGTCTCATGCCTCAACTCTTTTTTATCCATTCTCCAATTAATGAACATTTTCCAATTCTTTGCCACCATGAAGAGTTGCTATAAATAATTTTGCACAAACAAGTCCTTTTCCTTTTTCTTTGATCTCTCTGGGTTGTAGACCTAGTACTAGCATTGCTGGGTCAAAGGGTAAGCAGAGTTTTATAGCCCTTTGGGCATATTTCCAAATTGTTCTCCAGGATGATTGCACTAGTTCATAACTCCACAACAATTTATTAGTGTACTCATTTTCTTTTATCCCCTCCAGCATTTGTCATTTGTGATGTGTGAGGTGATACTTCAGAGTTATTTTAATTTGCCTTTATCTGATCAATAATAGTTTCAAACATTTTTGTATGACTATAAAAAGTTTTACTTTCTCTTTTTGAAGCTACCTGTTCATATTCTTTGACAATTTATCAATTGAGGAATGGCTCTCGTTTTTAAAAAATAACTCAGTTTCCTATATATTTGAAAATGAAGCCTTTGTCAGAGAAACTTGATATAAAATTTTTTTGATATTGCTTCAATATCTGTGGTGCCTTTTAGCAAAATGTAGTTTCCTTGATAGTATCTTTTAATTAGGTCTATTTTTGCTTTTGTTTTGTTGGAGATCATGAGAGCTACCCTGCCTTTTTTACTTCAGTTGAAGCATAATAGATTCTGTTGTAGCTCATTATTTTAATTCTATGTGTGTCGTTCTGTTTTAGATTTGCCTCTTGTAAACAACATCTTACATTCTGGTTTCTAAGCCATCCTGCTGTGTACTTCTGTTTCATTCATTCACATTCAGTTATGATTACTGTGAATTTCCCTCTATCCTATTTTCCTCTGCTCATTCTTTTCTTGCTCTTCTTATCCTATCCCTCTTCAAAAATCTATTTTGCTTCTGACCACTACCTCCCTTAATTTGCCCTCCCTTTTATCATTCCCTCCCCCACATCTCTTATTTTTCCCATCATATTTCCCTATTGGGTAAGATAGATTTCTATACCCAGCTGATTACATATATACACATATATATGTGTATGTATATACATACACACACATATATATGTATACACACACATATACATACACACACACACACACACACACACACACACATATATATATACACACCATATTCTTCCTTCTTTAAACCAAATTTAATGAGGGTTAACCCTCTCCCTTTCCATTTCCATTGTAAAAGCTTTTCCTTACACACCTCTTTTATGTAAGAAAAATTCCCCATTCTACCACTCCTTTCTCCTTCTCCCAGGGCATTCCTCTTTCTCACTCCTTTATTTTAGATCATCCCCCCAAAATTAACTCACACCCATGCCCTCTGTCTGTGTAGACTTTTACATGTATCATCTTTCCATGCAGGAATGTAAGCAGTTTAACTTTATTGAGTTCTTATGATTTCTGTCATGTTTATCTTCTCTTGAGTCTTCTGTTTGAGTGTCAAATTTTCTATTCAGTTCTGATCTTCTCACGAGGAATACCTGAAAGTACTGTATTTCATTAAATGTCATTTCCTTCCTCAAAAGATTATATTCAATTTTGCTGTGTAGGTTACTTTTTATTGTAATCCTAGTTTTAATCCTTTGCCTTCCAGAATATCACATGCCAATCCTTCCACTCCTTTAACATGGAAACTGCTAAATCTTTTGTGATCCTGTGAACCTACAGCTCCATGACATTTGAATTGTTTCTTTCTGGATGCTTGCAATATTTTTTTCCTTGACTTAGAAACTCTGGAATTGAGCTATAATATTTTTTGGAGTTTTCAACTCTTTCAGGAGGTGGATTTTTCCAATTTGTATTTTACTTCCTAGTTCTAAGATATCAGGGAAATTTTCCTTGATGATTTCTTGAAATATGATGTCTAAACTTTTTTTTGATCATAGCTTTTAGGAGTCCAATAATTTAAAAAAATATCTCTACTTGATCTATTTCCCATCAATTGTTTTTCTTATGAGGAATTTCACATTTCCTTCTATTTCTTCATTTTTTTTTACTTTGTTCCTTTGTTTCTTGATATGTCATGGAGTCATTAGCTTCCATTTGTTCAATTCTAATTTTTAAGAAATTATTTTATTCAGTGAGCTTCTGCACCTTGTTTCCCATTTGACCCATTCTGTTTTTTAAGGAGATTTTTCCTCTGGTGAATTTTTGTACCTTTTCCCCCTTTGTCCTATTCTACTTTTAAAGAAGTTTTTCAGTGAATTTTTGTGCCTCTTTTGCCATTAGGAGAGTTCAATTTTTTAAGGTGATATTTGTTATTTTTTGTTTCATAAATTTCTTGCACCACTCCCATTTCTTTTCCCAATCTCCCCTCTGATACTCTTACCTCTTTTGTTAACTCTTCTAGTAATTCTTGTTGGACTTGGGTCTAATTCATGCTTTTCTTTGAGGCACGACTTGTGACTGTGTTCACATTGTTGTCTTCCATGTCTGTGTCCCAGTCTTCTATGTCTGTGTCCCAGTCTTCTCTGCCATAACTTTTTATGGTCAAATTCCTTTATTGTTGTTAACTCATTTTTCTAACTTATTTCTTGACTTTGAACCTTATGCTGTAGTTGCTCTGTGCTCACTTGGGTGGGGGAGGCACTGTCCTAAGCTTCAGGCTTTTCATGATGCTGTTTGTAGAGCTAGTTCTGGAGGTTTGCAAGTTTTCAGTGCTTCCAAGGCAGTATGATCTGGGGAGAAGTGTGGTCCCTTCTGTCCTGTTTTGTGCTCTGGTCTTTACTCAGAAAGGGCTTTTTCTCCCTTTCAGCCACAAACACTAGAGTTCCTCTCTGTCATGGAACTGAAATTAGGGATCATGCTCCTTTGTGACCAGAAGGACTTCATTCTGCCCTGGAACTGAAACCCAGACCTCCTTATAGGTCAATAGTCAATCAGCACCAGCTGCATCTAGTGCTAGCAAGGAGTCTCTTTTTCCTTCTTTTCAAAGAGTCTCTTTCTGACAAATTCTCTGATGCCCTTACTGTCTCTGGACTAAGAGCTCCTGAGACTGCTGCTACTGCTGCTGCTGTTAGAACTGCTTGTCTAAAAAGTAATGTTCATAAAATGTCTATGACTATCTATCAGAATGTTAAATTAAGGGGAATTTAATTTAATCTTTAGCTTCAAGTGACTGTCACCATCAACTTCCTTGAGATCATTTTATGCCATATCTTCTAAGAATAATTTATCAGTCTTCATAGCTGATGATGCCTTTGATGAGTTGGAATTGATTTTATCTCTTCAAGAGGGGACAAAAAAGAACCTCTCTGGAAACTATGCCAAGAAAATCCCCTTCTAGTCAAGTTCCCCACTGCCTGTCCTCGAGTTTTTGTCTCTATTCCTTATTATCTCTATTCCCCCATATCAAATCTGTTGCCAAATCCTGTCAATTTTACTTTTATAACATCTCTCACATAAACCCTCACTGCCACCACTCTGTTGGAAGACCCTTTCACTTCAAGCATAGACTATCTCAATATCCTGATAGTTGATTTCCCTTCTACAAGCTTCTTCTAGTTCATTTTTCACTCAGTTATCAAAGTGATCTTTCTAAACCTCATATTTGACCACCTCCCTACTTAAATTCCAATTTTCCCCAACAACTCCAGGATCAAAAAAGAAATCTGTTTTTCATTCAAAACCTTTATAATCTGCCTCCCCCACATTTCTAGGCTACCTTATACACCTACATGTTCTCGGTGATCTAATGATTCTGACATCTTTACATTTTTTGAATAACACAGTCTATCTCTCAACTCTGGGCATTTTTGATAGCTGTACCCCTGCCTGGAATATTCTCCCTTCTTGTTTCTGCCTCATAGCTTCACTGGCTTCTTTCAAGTTTTACGTAAACATCTCATCTTCTATAGTTAGCCTTTCCTTGCTCCTCTTTATTCTAGAACCTTCCTTCTGTTGATTATTTTTTAATTTATCACAAACACACACACAGAAACATACACACACACATATATACATAATAGTTGTTTGCAAGAATGAAATAATAAGACCTGTGCCTTAGGAATAAATTAGTCATTCAATAAGCATTTATTCACCACTCATTGTGTGCCAGAAACTCTAGTTAGTACTGGCCATAAAAAGGGTTAAGACACCATCTTCACTCTTAGGGTGTTCATATGACAATGGGCCAGATAACATGCAAATAACTATCTACTTACAAGATATATGAAAGGATAAAAAATATAAGGAAGAATATTTTGACAGCTTTGTTGTCCATGAGCTGAAGAGGGCAAGGGTGCAAACAAGTAGAGCAATTAAGAAACTGTTGCAATAGTAATCCAATAATGCAGTGAAGTAGGGCTAAACTGAGGGGGTGACAGTGGAAGGAAATAGAATGAATGTGAGTAATTGGAAAGTAATATTTATACCAAATGGGAACAATTCATCAAGTCTCAAGGTGCTGGAAGCAGAGGGAAGGATCAAGAATGATTAATGCACAGAACCTTCAGAACATGATTAATGGGTCTCTTAATTCATTCAATGTTGTTCAATCTTAATTACCATCATGTGTTCTTGTGAAACAGTCAGTCTAATCTCCTGATCAGTTTTCACCTATTTCATTCCTCTTCCCAAATCTGCTCAAATGCTGCAGTTTCTCAGACTAAAATGTTCTTCTGGGTTCTTCCTTTGTATTTAAATACAATCTTAATTCAGATTTGGTTAATACAGATTTGGTTCTGGAAGGTATCTCAGAGATCATATATCTTAACCCTTTCATTTTAAAGAAGAGTAAATCGAATACTACAATGGGTCAGTGACTTCACACAGGAAGCAAGGATTACAGGCAAAATATGTACCAAGGTCATGGAAAGGTAGGTAGTGCAGTGGGTATAGCAAAGGGCCTAGAGTCAGGAAGACTCATATTCCTGAGTTCAAATCTTGCCTCACACATTTTACTAGTTGTGTAGTTTTCCTGAGAAAATCACTTAACCTTGTTTGCTTCAGTTTCCTCATCTATAAAATGAGCTGGAGAAAGAAATGTCAAACCATTCCTGTATCTTTGCCAAGAAAATCCCAAAAGGGGTCACAAAGAGTCATACACAACTGAAACTATTGTGGGCCAGTGAGGTTGGCACTTGACTAAAGTTATATAGAAAGTAAAAGACAGAGGCAGAAATCAAATTCAGGTAATCAAATCCAAGTCCAGTACCATATACATATACTATGTCTTAAGACATTTGCTGGTCTTTAGAACTAAATGTTCTGGAGCTCTTCTGGTGATTGATATATTCTTGAACTCAGTGACTCCCTGGATTCGCTTCTCATGTCTTTTGGGTCAGTGGGTATAGATCTTCTTTCCTGTAGCTCTACGTTTTCATCAGTTGGGCAATAAATGGATAATTCTTCATAAAAATCTTCATGGCTAGCTTTGTGATGCTAAGGGAAAAGCACACATTGGTCAAACCCTCCTCCATTTCCAGTTCAGGTTGAATTCTTTAACCTCCTCTTTTTGTCCCTCTGAGGCTATCACTGATAGCCCATCTTTATTGTCTGTCTTCCACCATAATTCTACCATCCCCACCTTTTCAGACTACATTGAGAAGTTCTATGTGAGCAGATTCCAGTCATGGGGGATAAAGGCCTATATCCCCACCCCCATCAACTTACTAGAAGCATTTCTAGGCCAGAAATTCTAGCTTGTTTCCCAGACTTAAATCAACGCTATGTCTGCACAACTATCTTGAGGGAGAGATTGGAGTGATCACTGTAGTGAGATTAAGGAAGAAGGTAGGAAAGTGGGGTTTTTTGTATATTTGTATATTTATTGATGATAGCATATCTGTCTATATATAGTCTGCATATGATATTTGTAAGGACAGATAGATGATAGATGAACAGATACATAGATGACAGTGAAAGAGAGAGAGATCTTTAAAGTTCAGTCCAAATGTCATCTTCTATTTAAAAGATATTGTTATTTTATGGCATTATTTAATGCCTTTCTGAATGTTTCTCAACTTCTAGAATGCTTTCCCCAGTTTCATTAATCTACTTTGTATATTCCTATAAATGTATTCCTATAAATGTATGTAAATTCCTATAAATATATAAATGTATGTTGTCTCCCTGGGCTATATTATACATTCCTCAAAGCAGAGATTCTTTCAGTGTTGTCTTTGGGTCTCTAGCGCTCAATACAACTCCTGCTATGTATTTGGTACTTAGTCATGATTATTTATTATCTTATATTATTGATTTATTTTGTTAAATCCTAGGCACACAGCCTTAGAACTGAAAGAAGGTTCAGAAGTCTTTGAATCCAAGTTACTTAACCTCTTCCAAACTTAGTTCCCTCATATGTAAAATTGGAGTGATATCATCTACTCTACATCATTATATGAGGATCAACTGACATAATACAAGAGCTTTACAAACTTAATTATTGTATACGTATTATTTCATATAATGACTTGCATTTATATGACATCTTAAGGTTTAAAAGTCATATTATCTCATTTGATTTTTGAGGGTATACTTCAGGTACATAGTAAAACTAGGACTTGAACTTTTCTAACTTTGATTCTAAGAGGCAGCTAGGTGGTGCAGGGGATAGAGCACCACCTCTGGAGTCAAGAAGACCTGAGTTCAAATCTGGCCTCAGACACTTATTAGCTCCGTGTCCCCAGTCAAGTCATTTAACTCTGATTACCTACAAATAATACCGATAACTCTGAATCTCAGATTCTTCTCACTAGCTCTTGTTCTATGCCACAGAATTCATTTTTTTGTATTTTGTTTTGTATAACGCTAAATGACTTCATATGTGAGTCCTTTGCTCTCAATTTATACTTCTCTGTATTTGGATCTTATACTTCTCTGCACCAATATTTTATGCCTCTGTGTATCATATAGACACAGAAACATGAGCACATATTTCACAGTAGTTAAATACAAGGTCATTTGGAAGAGAGGGCATTAGAAGTTGGATGGTCAAGTCAGGTTTCACAGAAGACGATATCTAATCAGCATCTTAAAGGTAAAGAGGGATTCTATGAGACAGAGATAAGGAGGGAGTAAAATATTTAAAAAATTACAAAAAAAGAGATAAGGAGGGAGGCATATGGAATGGCAAATTCAAAGGCATGGAGAAGGGAGATGGAGCTCCATGAGTGAGGAACAGAAGAAAGTCTTGGATATTAGATTCTAGAGTATGAGTAGTGGAATAATAGCCAATGAGGGCTGGGAAAGGTTGGAAAGGGAAAAGGAACCAATGTATATTTTCCACATTTTTTTTTGAGGATTGAAATGATGTCATGATCTGTATCCTCAGAAGTCCACTGATTTGGGAAAGAGAGTGATGAACCTTCCATGAATTTCCCTAGTTCTTCCTCTCCTCCACAAGTGTTATGTGTTTTACTTGTTGACATCAAAATTTGCTTTCCAAGGTACCATTTTGCCATGCTTCTACATTGCTCAAGAACCTCTGGGAACTTTTGATTTTGAAGAACTTCAGACTTTTAGTTTTGCATTCTAGACACTCCACCATTTACCACCAGCCTACCTTTGCCATCCATGTTTCCACTATTTTTCCAATTATTTCACTGATAGAGAGTAACATACCAATGACCAACTCCAGGACAGTGAGGATTAAGACCATGACTGCAATCTCCTGTCAGACAGTTAGAAAACAGAGTCACAGGACAGATTCATTCTAAAGGATTACATGCTGTCAACTTTTGAAGGCAGGCTTGCTTTCAGTACCATAGCCTCAAAAGGGATATAGTTAGTGTAACTTAGAAGTTAGGCCAATATAATCAGGGCTTCTCCACTTCATCATAGCAGGGTCTTTGTGGTGTTTACAGCAGCTGATTTCTCACATGTCTACATACACGCACAGAGCACCACTCCAAGTGTTTTCCATGACTTTAAGGCCTAAAAACTATTCTTACTATGAAGAAAAAAGAAGGAATTTTCTAACTCCAAGAAAGTTAATAGCATTTTAGCTTTTTTTAAAATTTAAATTATTTTATTTGTTTTCACTGTTCCACAATCACTTCTATCTATCTTGCATTTTAACTTTTCAATGAGAATCACTTACACTTAAAAAAATAACTGCAAAGCAAAAATCCCCAACTTCTTCACTCTGGCATTCATAAAAAATAGAAGATGTTTCCTTCAGATCAGACCAGACCATTGCTATTCCAATCCCTGCAACCACAGAACTGAGAGTGGCCATCACCAGGCTGCTTTGTACCTGAGACACAATTACAACAGTCATTGAACCATCTGGTTTGGGCAGATCCATTTTCCTACTTTAACCTTTTCCAAAGTGGAAAGAGCTCACTCTCTGGTGTCAAATCTCACTTATGCTGCTTGCTCCCTAGGTGTCCTTGACCAAGTCAATTCCATTTTAAGGGGATCACTTTAATTTTATGGAAAAGAAGGAGGATTAGATTGGATAATATCTAAACTTTCTGCCATATAGCCAAAGAGAATGATTGAGCATTTGGGACTGGATGCCATGTTTCGTAGAAGGGACTCAATAAATGATGTTTTGGAGCAAATTGACATACAGAGGTATGTGTAGATACAATGCCCTGTGGAAAAGAGAGGATTGATCATTCTTTAAACAAAATTTTCAGGTGTATTTCCATGTTTCATTTTCACAAATACTCTTTTCCACAGATATCACTATGCTATATTATACTATACTGTACTATTCTATTCTGTACTATACTATACTATACTATACTAATACACTTCTTCACTCTCCTGAAGACCTTCTTTTTCTACACTGATCATGATTTCTTCCTACATTCTCAGTGACAAAAAAGGACAGTGCCTTTACTCACCAGATATTTGGTGCCTTTTCTTTCAGATGCAATCAACAGAGATCCAGAAATGATGAACTATCCAAGACAGGAAAAAATAAAACTTGTCACTGAAAGTTGACTGCCTGCCTCACTTCTCCCACATACTATAAAACCATAACAACTCACTCACTCCATTTTTAAGGCCTCAGATACTAGCCTGATGATTCATAGCATCCCAGAACTAAATGTTGGAAATGCAGAGAAGGTAAATATTATCATTAAAGAAAAGATAATTGAAATTGGGGGAAGGACATGTGCTGATGACTCTAGTACCCAATATATTTCACAGTGAGAACCAACAGGATCATTTTATCATGAACTTTAATTGTGCTAATCATATCTCACCTGCCCATCTAGAATTCCAAGCCATTGGTCTATTTCTCTGAACATGTTTCTACCTTTCCTTATTAGTAAAAAAGGATTTGATCCTTCTCAAAATTTTCTAGGGAAAAAACTTTGTTTGCATTGGTCCTTCTCCACCATCATAGCATCCCTTATTTTTTCATCTCTTTAGATACCGTTCATCTTAACTCACAGCTATGCCTCAAGTGAGGTATCTGGTCCAAAGCCCCAGAATGCTTACTTTAGAAGGGGTCAAATTTAGAGGACAGGGGAGTTATAGCACTTGCAATATTGAAATAGCATAAAGGAAGAACAGAGGAAGAAAAGTGGAAATGTGAAGCTACCAGCTGGCAGGCTCGTGTGAAGCCCTACAATATGATGAGGACCATCTCTCCCTCACCCTTATGCTATCCTTTATGTCCTTGAACCCTGCCCAGCAGGAGGTAGTCTCCGAACATCCCTGTCTCATCCCTCCTCTTTACTTCCTCCTCCCACAGAAAATGAGGTTATACTTTCTGCCACTTGCCCCAGGTGTGGTTTGTGGTGGTTACCTGAGGGTGTGACCTCCAATTTCAGCTGTATTTTCATTATTAGACTTTAAGTCCATTGAGTCTTATACAGTTACAGAAACTGTATTATCTTTTTCTTCACTTCTTCAGCCTCTAGAATGGAGTCTTACACATAATAGTAATAAAGGTTGTTAAAGCTGAGAGAAATCTTGAAAGACACACCCAGATGTTGGCATTTAATCCAAAAAATAGGGAAAGCACAGGAGGGCTATGTATTGTAGACAGCAGGAACAGTGACATTTTCCTTTAGCAAATTTCTTAAACCTGTCAAACTTCTTTGTATTTAATTCAGATAAAGCTTGTGTATTTAATTCAGATAAAGCTTGTTCAGGCTCACACATTAAGGAACAGGTCTTCTTGACTCTAAATGTATCATTATATACACCATGCTTTTTGCTCCACTTCCCTCACACTTTTCTAGCTATTTTATGTATGCAAGAAAACTGGGTTTTGGATCACTTTTGAGACTTAGAAATTTTACTAACATCTTACTGGGTATAATAATATGATATCCTTTGTTGGTATAAGAGCATAGGACAAGATCCAGGAGTGATTTTAATTTTACACATTTAGGAACTGAGTCCCAGATAAGATAAGTGACTTGTCCAAGGTTGAAAGGGCAATAAGAAGAAAAACCAGTATTTGAACTCAGGTTCTGTGACTTCACGTTCCATACCCTTTCTTTCCACTGTACCATTCTCCAAACTGACAGGCTATATTTTGGCTCAATTTATTGAATGGATTTGTTAGTCAAAATGGCTGAAGACTCTCAGTCCAACCTTCTTTTCTTCCTGAAGACTCCTAGCTTCTCTTTATAGATCACCAGCCTTTGGGTTTTGAGATTATGGTCATCCATACGCTGTGTTCCTGATTGGTACATCATTTATAATAGCACACTCGTTGGACACTCATTTATTACTGTCTGCTGTGGAGAGCAGGACTGTCCATGCATAGAAAAGCCTTTGTCTGCTTCTCCAAGGTAGTGCAAAGGGCCTAAGCCACAGAGAGCACAGAATTGTTGGACTAAGTTGAGGCCCCTTTCTGTTTACTGGTGATTCATGTGCAGTTATATTCAGGAAAATATATGTACTGTTGAAAGTCATGTGTCTAGAACTGGGGATATAATACAGTTGTGAAGGGAAAAAGGAGAATCTGGTGAGAAATGGACTGTACAATCTTATTTAACAAATTTAGCACACAGCCTTGAGGCTGGTGTTAGTTGATTTGGAGACAGAGGATGGCTTGGCAACAAGACTAAGGTGAAGTGGATGAAGCAATAACAGTGGAGAGGAGAGACTTCTTTGGCTATCTTTTGCACTGATAGAAAGTCTTGTGACTGGTGCACACATTTAGGGGAGGAAGCTTTCAGTGTTCAGTGCAGGATCACTAATGATTCTATTCATGCTAGGGTAAGTATAGAGCTTGATGACCTTGGAAGTGAAAATGTGAGGGAGGGGCATAAAAATGTGCATGTAGGGAGTGAGCCTGTATAAGTTCATAGGGATTGGGACTGGGAGGGTCTGTGGTGGTATTTTTAGTTTTTAGTTCATGCCAGAGAATTGAGTTGAATGCCAGTTTATAGAATAATAGGAATTTAGAATTGGAAGGGGCCTTAAAATTTTCTGGTCCCCAACTCTTATTTAATTTGCATTATTATTGATCTGTTGTTTTTTTATATCACTTTCATTTCCCAGAATGTCCCTCTTCTGCTCATAGAGTCATCCCTCCGTTTTTAACAAAACAAAGCAAATAAACAAACAAAAGAGTAAAACTAAAAAGTATGTATATTGGCTGGGAAATGGGGTGTGTAAAGTGATTCATCAAAATCAATTTTCACACCAACTTAGTCTGACAGTATGTGCAATATTCCTTCCTCCAACTCTCTCTCTCTCTGTCTCTCTGTCTCTCTGTCTCTCTCTCTCTCTGACTCTGTCTCTGTCTCTCTCTTTCTCTCTCTCCTCCTCCTCCCTCCCTCACTTTCTCTCTCTCTTTCTTCCTTCCTTCCTTTCTTTTCTTTCTTTCTTTCCTTCTTCCTTCCTTCCTTTCTTTCTTCCTTCCATTCTTTTCTCCTTTCTTTCTCCCTTTCTCCCTCCCTCTTTGTCTTCTGTAGAGAAGGGAAAAATGTATTTCCTTTTCCCTTCTTTGGGACCAAGACAGACCATTAGAATTGCTCAGGGATTAGTTTTGCTATTTTCTCAAAAGTTTTTACTTTATTCATGAGAAAACTGACAGCCAGAGTCTCAGTGACCTGCCCAATATGTTACAAGTAGTAAGTGGCAGAGACGTGGTGAAATCTGGGCTCTTTTGATGTAATTCAAGTTTCTTTTCGCTATGCCACACTATCTTTTTTCTCCTACTTATTTTTCCATGCTAATTCCAGAATTTGTAATGGAGGAGGAGTGTGCTATCACATGGCATGGTAGGTTAATTGTGTGAATGATAATGAAGACAGCAAATGATAAACCATTTTTTTGATGCTGCATTTTTTTTGGAGAACATGAATCTCAGAATACCAAGCAAGAAATGACCTTCCTTTTGTTTCAATGGGAGAATTCAGAAGACATTCTGAGTATTTTCCATATTTCAAATGATGAAAAATATTCAAACCTAAGATTCTGACAGATAAGGTGAAGATAGAGGATGTATAAGAAGGTGATACTGAGATTTAGCCATATAAGGTACTTTAAAGGTGTTCATGGGATTGAGTTTGACTCACTTAAATAGACTTACCAGTAATCCTCCCCATATTGGATAGCCCTTTCGGAAGACTGAGAAAAAGTACGTCTTAGAATTTAGAATATTCTGAATGAATTCATGAATTACTCCAAAGAAGCAGCAGATAAGACCAATCATGGTCTGAGCTACCTGCAAGGAAAGAAATACACTGAGAAGGGAAAACATTTCCTGGGATGGGTACTTTTTCCTCAGCACAACTAGTTAAGACGTAAGTAATGGATCTTGAATACTGATTAATCACTGAAAAGTACTAAAGGAGATGATACAGATGCATTCTTCTTTGCTAAGGCATCGATGAATATGGATTGGTGATGCCTTGATGGAATTGTATTAGATAATCCTAAAGACTTTTTCCCTTATCTCAAACATTTTGCATTCTCATGTACTTTCTAAATCTGGCATTCTATATCACCTCACATTATCTGTTCTAAGACCCCTCCTAATTCTAATATTTTATATTCTAAGGCCCCTCTCAGCTTTAAAATTTCATGTTCTTTTTTTGCTATCTCTTCCAGCTCAGTGACATTTTCTGTTCTAAGATGCTTTAAAGCTCTGAGATTCTCTCTTCTAAGATTTAAAGTCCATTTCAGTTTAAACCATTGAATGTTCAATGAAGTGGTAAAAATGGGAAAAAAGAGATCATTAGTTTCCTTTAAGAGTAGAAACACACTTGAGTATTTTTGTCATTTTCTTCTCCAGGTGTCGGCAGATAATGAAACTAGAACCTTCTAGAGGAATCCAACAGCAATTCCTTAGCATGAGCTCCTGAGTTAGAAGAATTTTCTTTCTAATATGGTAATATTGGTACCTTGCCAGGGATACTGGCCCCATTTAATTTACTTGAATCTCCACGAAATGATTACCCCCAGGAATTCCAGTTCTTTCCTCAGGAATGCTTCCAACTTGCTCCGTGGTGGGGAGGGAGATTTAAGTCCCTTTGCTTCCTCCTTCTGGATGTCTTCTTTAGTGGGATCCTCCACAGACTGGATAGGTGAAGAACTCATGATTATGTAGTAGATTCTGTAACAGAAAGTCACTCACTTCACTATTACCCAGCACACTCTTTGTGCAGGATCTGGTAGTTATCATTATCTGTGGAAATGATGGTGGCCTCAAATGATTTCCATGCTAAGTTTGGAGATTAACAACCCACAGTCACACGATATAGTTAAAGAATGAACAAAATTTGTCACTTCTAAGAAGGGAAAAACAATCAGGAAAGTCATGAATTAGGGTTTTGTTTCCTTTTTATCTTCAGGGTTCGTCATTTGGTATAAGTGGGTTGCCTTGCCTTTCTTGATTGAATGCACCAGGACCCACTGATATATGAATGTAGTTATACTTGATGTCTCAAAAATTTTAACTAAATCCTATACATCCTAATGTTCCTCAACAGGGACCTGATCTCACTCTCCAATTTTGTATGTGCATCTCTTCCCAAATCATCCTTATCCTCTAATTCAATTCAACAAACATTTATTAAGTGTGCACAACACACCTATTGAGTATGCAAAACTGTCACAGAGCAGTCCATGTTTTTAATATATTCACAGTATCACCTTCACAATTATCCATTCATGTATTATTGACATGTCTATGAGTCCTCCAGACAGGGTAGCTTGAAAGATTTGTGAAGGGAAAGATTACTTAAAACTGGGAGTTCAAAGAAGACTCCATGGAAGTGGTAGCAGCTGATCCTTCACCTGGAAGATGGGCATATACCTGAGAGCCAGTGTGGCTTCAGAAAGGGCTGAGGAATAGTTGATATAGTATTTGCTGCCTGGCAACTACAGGAGAAATGCCTGGAGTAAAACAGAGATCTGTACACAATGTTTGTAGATCTGACCAAGGCCTTTGACACTGTTAGTCATGAGGGTTTATGGAAAATTATGTCAAAATTTGGTTGCCCAGAGAAGTTCATCAATATTATATGTCAGTTTCATAATGCCATGTTTGCCCGGCTTCTGGACAAAGCTCTTGTGCCTTCCCAGTCACCAGTGGAGTGAAACAAGGCTGTGTGCTTGCTCTCATGCTTTTTTAGCATGATGTTTTCAGTCATGTTGACAAATGCTTTCAACGAGGATGAACACGGCATCAAGGTCAACTACCGTACTGATGGTAAGTTCCTCAATTTGAAAAGACTACAAGACAAGACCAAAGCAGAGCGAGTGCTGGTGCATGATTTTCTGTTTGCAGATGATTGTGCACTAAATGCAGCCTCTAAAGCTGAGATGCAACAAAGCATGGATCAATTCTCTGCTGCCTGTGCTAATTTTGGCCTAATAATTAACACCAAAAACCACAGGTGCTCCATCAGGCACCACCACAACCTCCATACGTGGAACCATTGGTTACAACAAATGGAGAAGCTTTGAATGTTGTGGATGAGTTCACTTACCTTGGTAGTGTACTTTCCAGGGATGTACACATTGACAATGAGGTTGATGGATGCATTGCCAGAGCTAGCTCATTGTTTGGGAGACTCCGAAGATAGATTTGGGAGAGAAGAGGTATTAGACTGACTACCAAATTGAAGATCTACAGAGCCATTGTGCTGACCTCTTTTCACCTGTTTGTGAAACTTGGACGGTCTGCCAGCACTATGCCAGGGAACTGAATCACTTCCATTTGAACTGTCTTAGGAAGAGTCTGAGGATCATGTGGCAGGATAGGGTACCAGATACTGAAGTCCTTGCTCGAGTTGAACTGCCAAATATTCAAACTAGACTTCAGAGAGCGCAACTCCGATGGGCTGGCCACGTTGTTCGAATGCAGAATGTAAGCTTGCCAAAAGGAATATTTTATGGCGAACTTGTATGGGACAGGCAATCACATGGTGGCCAGAAGAAGCGATACAAGGACACTCTCAAGGTCTCTCTCAAGAACTTTAAATTTGACTGTGAAGCATGTGAGACACTGGCATAGGACTGCTTAGCATGGCGTGCCCACATCAGAAAAGGTGCTGTGCTCTTTGAGCAAAGCAGAATTGAGACAGAACCAAGTACATGCAGGATGCGCAAATTTGGGATATCCACCCCAAATATTCATACAGACTATCTGTGCCCAACTTGCGATAGAGCATTCTGAGCTTGTATTGGTCTGATCAACCAAAGTTGGACACACTGAAATTTCACTTTACAATAGTGATGTCATTTTGCTCCTCTTCAAAGACGAAGGACAAAAACCAACCAAGCAGCTGAGCTAGATATCAAAGGGAGGGGAAGATTTCACAAGTGAAGAGATGCATATGTATGTTGGGGAGAGATATAATTAAGTCCATGGGAGAATTATCATCTGAACAATGCCATGGAATGCATGGTGTAGAGGCAGGAAGAGAAGGTCCTTATATCTCCCCTCCTTTGATGTGTATCACTTCACCTTAGAAACCAGCCTCCATTCCAGTTAAAGTATGTAATGAGATTTTCATTTTTCAGTTCCCTCAAGTCCTCTCTACTTTTGTCTTTGCTTCTAGTTTAATAAAACGGACAATTTTACTTCTGGTCAATAATGATATTGAAAGTATTGCACTTAATAGCTTCCTAAGTCCTCTTCAGCTACAAATCAATGATCATAATTGCCTACTATATATGTACAAGCCATATTTGAAAATATAAAAACAAATATGAAATAGTCCCAGTCATCAAGGAGATTAAGTTAAACTTGAAGTATTCCAAATGTAGAGAGATAAGCGTAAGACAACTTGAGGAGTGAGAGAGCATTAGGAATTAAGGGATTCTGGGAAGGATTTCCAGAGAAGTTGATATATGAACTGAATTTTGGGACACTAAGCTAATTTTGAGACATTAAGACACATGAAGAAAATATTTGTTAAGGGCTTATGGTGTATTAGAAAACTAAAAATTAAAACAACTCTGAGGTACCACTTCATACTTATCAGATTGACTAATATGACAGAAAAGGAAAATGACAAATGTTGGAAGGGATGTGGAAAAATAGGTACACCATAAAGCACTATTGGTGGAATGGTAAACTGATCCAGTGGTTCTACAAAAGATATTTGGAACTATTCTCAAAGGACTATAAAATTTTTCATACCTTTTGACCCAGAAATACCACTACTAGGTCTATACCCCAAAGAGATCAAAGAAACAGGAAAAGGATCTATATGTACAGAAGTATTTATAGAACCTGTTTTAAAAATAGTATTTTATTTCCCCCCAATGAAATGAAATTAAAAAAAAAACATTCATTGCTTATTTTTGAGTTTCAAATTCTACCCCCTCTTTATCCCCTCCTTCTCCCTGAGATGGCAAGCAATCTGACATAAGTTATACCTGTGCAATCATATAAAACATTTTCATATTAGTCATTTTGTGCAAGATGACTCAAACAGAAATAAAGAAAGGAAGAAAGAAAGAAAGAGAAAAATAATATGTTTCAGTCTGTGTTCAGATAACGTAAGTTCTTTCGCTGGAGACAGACAGCATTTTTTCCTCCTGAATCCTTTAAGATTGTCTTGGTTCATTGTATTGCTGAGAATAGCCAAGTTATTCATAGTCCTTCATCATATGATATTGGTGTTAACTGTGTACAATGTTTCTTATTTCTGCTTATTTCAATATGTATCAGTTCATATATGTCTTTTCAGGTTTTTCTGAAATCATCCTGTTTGTTATTTCTTAGAGTACAATAATACATCATTATAATTATATACTACAACTTGTTCAGCCATTCCTCAATTGATGGGGATCCCATCAATTTTCAATTCTTAGCCACCATGAAAAGAGGTGCTGTAAGTACTTTTTGTGCAAATAAGTTATTTTTACTTTTAAAAAATCTCTTTGAGATACAGACCTAGTGGTGATATTGCAGGATGAAAGGGTATGTGGAGATATATAACCCTTTGGGAATTGTTCCAAATTATTTTCCAGAATGATTTGATCAATTCACAATTCCACCAAGAGTAAATTTAGTGTCCCAGTTTTCCCATATCCCCCCTAACATTAATCATTTTTTTTGTCATATTGTGAAGTAGTACTTCAGAGTTGTTTCAATTTAATTTCTCCAATCGTGATATAGAGCACTTTTTCATATGATTTTAGATAACTTTGATTTTTTTGTCTCAAAATTGTCTGTTCAAAATTACTTTGATCATTTAGCAATTGGGGAATAACTTGTATTCTTACAAATTTGACACAGCTCTCTATATATTTGAGAACTGAGGCCTTTGTCAGAAATATTTCCTGTGAAAATCCCCCTCCCAGTTTTCTAGCAGCTCTTTTTATTATAAGAAAGAATTAAAATTGAGGAGATGTTCATTAATTGAGGAATGACTGAACAAGTTGTGGTATATGATTTTAATGGAATATTATTGGGCTATAATAAAAGACAAAAAGGATGCTTTCAGAAAAATCTAGGAAGACTTAAATGAACTGTTGCAAAGTGAAATGAGCACAACTAAGATAACACCATGCACAGTAGCAGCAATATTGTATGATGGTTGTGGATGACTTAGCTATTCTCAGCAATACAATGATTCAAGACAATCATGAAGGACTTATCATGAAAAATTCTGTCTACCTCCAGAGAAAGAACTGATGGAGTCTGAATGAAATTTGAAACATACTTTTTTAAAGTTTCTTTTTTGAATATCTTTTCTTTTGCAATATGGCTAATATGGAAAAGTTTTCATGACTAAGATATATAAAATTCTTTGCTTCTCAAGGAGGGGGAAAGGGAAGAAGGGAGGGAGAAAATTTTGAACTCAAAATTTTAAAAAATGTTAAAAATTTTTGTTTACATATAATTGAGAAAAATAAAATAAAAACTAAATGTAAAAAAGGACCTTATGGTGTGCTAGATGATGTGCTAATCTCTAGGGATACAAGAAACAAATAAATCAGTTTTTATTCTCAAGGAGTTTGCATTTGAATGGGGATAAGAAATATAGGGAAACTGAAAAAGGGCAGAAAGAGTGGACATTAGGGTGCATTCCAGGGATGGAAGTGGAAGTGACCAGAATAATGTACAGAATCCAGAAAAAGAACATAAGTTCAGAGAGCAGTGAATAGTCTACATACTTTCAAATCTGTCAAAGGACATGCTATGAAATAAGAGAGAACTCTAGGTGGATAACAATTTGTGGAGGGCCTTATACACTAGGCTGAGGGATTAGAATTTTATTCTCTAGATATTTTGGAGCCATGAGAAGTTTTTGAAGAGGGGATTGGCAAGATCAGGCCTATGCCTTAGCAAGATTATTTTGGCAACTCTGTAGTGGGTGGGTTGAAGAGGGGTGAATTTGTAAAGAAGATCTATGAGAAAGTTCAGGTGAGAGGTGAAGAGAGTGGGAGTGTGTAGGCAGAGAGAAAGAGATGGATGTAAGAACCTCATCTGTAAAATGAAGATTGGATTAGATTTTCCCAAGGGTACCTGCCACATCTAAATCTATGCTCTTGAGAAATTTTGAGAAGTGAAAATCGGTAAAATTTGATAAGTAATTAAATTTGGGCTATAACGGAGTGAAAATAGTTAAAGAAATATAACTTTAATTTGACTTATATGAACTTTGTAACTGAAATTGCAAACCTGGTTGAGTGATAATAACCCTTAAGAGAAAAAGTAGGATTAAGAAGGGAAGTTGATTTGTTCTGTTTTGCATATGGTGACTTTGAGATGCCCATGTGATGTCCTGGAGAAATTGTCCAGCAATTAGTTGATGATAGGAGACTGGAGTTCAGAAGAGAAATTAGGCTGGATAAGTCAAAGGCAAAGAAACAAACCTTCCCTTAAAGTGGTATTCCCTTAATGAGGTATCCATTCAAGCAGGGTGACAGTTGAAGAGAGATGTATTTAAACTTGATGTAAGGAAACTGTTCTAAACACAGAGCTCTCTCAAAGTGCACTGAGCTGTTTCAGCAGGTGGACATTCTCCCCTACTGGAGCTCTTTATATAAATCCTCAGTGGCCACTTTTCTGAGACATTCTAGAAGGAAGATCTTTCCAGGAAAGATTGGATTAGATGATGTCCAAGGTCCCCCCCCCCTTTTTAGGATTCTGCAATTTCGATATCTATTTAAAATAAT
The DNA here is from genome assembly GCF_028372415.1 of Notamacropus eugenii. Lineage (NCBI taxonomy): Eukaryota > Metazoa > Chordata > Mammalia > Diprotodontia > Macropodidae > Notamacropus > Notamacropus eugenii. The sequence continues at coordinate 5,995,744 of NC_092873.1, forward strand.
ATTTGAACACATGGGAACTGGCCAGATCACCAAGATTAATGGAAGAGAAAATAACCCAGGTATGAGTGCTGGGAGATACTTATGCTAAAGGGACAGAAGAATAAGGATGATTTACCTGGTGACTGAGAAGCATAAGTCAGATACATAGAAAAACTGAGACGAAGCATTGTCTTGAAAGTCAAAGGCACAGAACCAACATCAAAGGTCACAAATGTCAAGGATAGAATAAAAGCAATAAGAGTAATAATTAATAGATAATTGATAAATGAAGAATGAAAGCTCATTAACATGTTATAATCAGAAGCCATTTTAGAAGGGTTGGAGAAGCGTCTGGGTGATGAGGAAGTGAAATAAGAAAACATATACATTTTTTCCTACATGTTTTGTCACGAAAGGCATGAGATATTTGGATTAGTAAAGGATTTGTAAGGATAAGATAAAATTAATATTTTTTTAATTAGGTGGAGAATGAGCTAATAGGGAGAAATTACAGATCAGAGGGCATAAAAATGAGGTGATCAATGTTCCAAGTTCCAGTGTTCCAAGAATGAGTCTAGAGTGGGTAGGATTAAGGGAACAAATGAAAGTCTTGACCTCAGTGAAGCAGCCAACGTTTTTCTCATGGAGAAGAGGAAAGGAGAAATTGGGTCAAAGGAAATTTTGAGGTGTACAGATATCAGAAAACAATTATTTCAATAAGAATATTGAAATAGTTCATCTATTATCAAACCATAGTTAAGCGGTTTGAGAGAGGACAGAATAGAGAGTTAAGGAAAACAGAGGGTTTTGACCAGAGGAAATCAGAGAAGAAAAACATAGTGAAACATTAGTGAGTTTCTATAATATGACCTTGTTGTGGACCCAGCTGGCATAGCTATTGCATGACTTACTTAAGGGCATGGAGCAAAATGGAATTGATAGTGGAGAAGACAAAGAGTAAAACTAATGACTTCCCCAAGGTCACATAAGTAGTAAAGGGAAGAGCAGGGATCCAAAGATCAGGGATTTTTCAATTGTGCCACAAAAACCATAACCAAACATTGGCTTGTCTCTTTAACATACAATGCTTGGAAGTCATAGATGTAGAGGCAGAATATACCATAATAATCATCTAGCCCAATCCTGTTGACCTCTGAATACAAATCCAGTGTTTAGACATTACAATGTGATGGCATTTCTAGACCGTTTGATATAAGATTCTTAAAAACTATTTAACTTCATTTTACAGTAGGGAGCCCATCCCCTCAACTCTTTCCATTATCCCCTCTCCCAGTTCCCTTCCCAGACAGACAATGACTGACCATGGGTACGTATACAAAAAGGAACCAAGGAGTGTCTACTTCTACCTTTATGCTTGCTGTCTCCTCCTCATAGTGTTAGGCAGGTGCCCTGCAGTTACCACCACTCCCCCCAAAGTGGAGTTTCATGTGGTTGTTCACACTGCTTATACGAGCAGAGAATCACCAACTATAATCCTTCCAATAAGAAAAATGACCACTACTTCTTATCTAGACCCTCTAGACCCCCCAGGAATTACTATCTACCATTTCTATGTACCAAAATGATCCCCAAGATGTTCCATTTGCCCTAGGGTTCAACCTTCCTATACATATTGTTTCAATCAATTGGTATGTGAGTTCCTTGAGAGCAAGGAATGTTCTGATTTTCTATTTGTATCCTTGGAACTTGGCATATAGTAAGTACTTAATAAACACCCTTTTTTATTTGTTGATTGATTTATTCATTTATAAATATGAAGAAATGGAATCTTTGAGAGGAGAAATTCACCTTTGGGAGAACTACTCATTAAAGGTCGTTTAAGACAGTTGGGTGATATTTACTTGGAAATATAAAGAGTAAATTATTATTAAGGTAAGAATTGAGATAGATGACCTTTGAGATCCCTTCCCCTTATAAAATTTTTTGATTCATTGGAGCCAGCATGGGGTAAGCAGCCTCACCCATAAATTTTTTCCTTAAGGGCTTAAAGAAGTCATTTTACTCCCCATAAAGACAGAATGTTAAGGATATAACTCAGACTTCTACTCATACATAAGCCAGTGTGTCCTCAAGGCAAGGACCCTATAGTTCCAGAGCGTAGAACCTCTTTTGGGACCATCTAAAAGGCTAAGATTACACACATTATCTGTACCTACCTGAGTCTTTTGAAGGTGATCTAGGGAATTTGGAGCTGAGAATGTTTCTTGATCATGGGTCTTTCTAGTCAGTTTCTTCCAGAGAATGAGCTACTCTGACTGTGAGAGAACAGATATCATGGGGACCTGCTTCCTTTCTAACTGAACTCTAGATGGGCTGGCATCATGAGATATTTTACTCAGATCATTATCTACAGATAACTTTCATTCTTAGTCAGAATTATTCAACAGTTAAGATTAGCTAGAAGTCTGTCCCTCAGTGACCTTTCTCTCCAACCTACTGCCACAACCCACTCACAGTTCTCTCTTCTGCAGTCTATAAAACAACTATAGTTCTCTGTGGAAACTAATTAACTGCTAGCATACAACTACCCAAATCATTAAATCAGGTGTTCTTGAGATCATGAAGCAATGAAGCCCCAGATTCCATGAAGCCATGAAACAACAGCATTTACCTTTACTTTTCTGGAACTGAGGTGGTAGAGAAGTGACCCCAGCATCAAGAATACAAGTTCTAATATCTCCTCTGTCACGTGGTGGATATGTGATTGTGGGTCAGTCACTTGAACTCTCTTTATCCCAAGTAATTTTCTAAGAAGAAAAGTTGCAGAGGAAGTGCTGAGTTGCATTGGTAGAGGCTTTCCTTGCTGGGAGTTCTCTATACTAATAGAGTCACAATAAAAATACAGAGGAGCAGGACAGCTTCAGCTACAACATAGCTGAGTCCAATGGGATCTGTGACCATATATAGAAAGAAGTGTATGGGAATGGAGACTTTGGGTCACAGTGGACCTCAGCAAGGTTTATTCCACTGAAATTTGATGGTATTATTTTATTAGATATGAAATGAAATTCACTGGGATCATTCTCATTGAAGGGGCATTGAGGAAAAGGAGAAGGCTCATTGAACCCTCTCAGGACTCGAGTTGGCCAGAATCTAGAAATTATCAGTGTAGGTCAGAGTCTCAATACTCAGTTACTCCCTGAAATATTTGTAGGGCACCCTATTTTCCTCTGAGGCATTAGATGTACCCTGGATATGGGAATGGAGTGTTTCATCTCACAAAGATAAGCCTCTTCCACCTGCTCTCTTCCATCACTTCCATTATGGCTACCTGATTAGATCTGAAAATGATATTTCCATGCCAAAAATATTATTTCTTTGAAGGAAGTTCCAGTAAACCAAATGAACTTAATGGTCTCTGAATTTAACTGCTTCTGGACTAAGCAGGGGAGACCTTTGTGGTAGCCTCAGCATATGGTAATTACTGATTAGGAAAGATGTGCTTTCACCCCACCTCCATTTGAAAAAACACCTGTAATTCCTACAAACTTTTTAGTATCCTGTGGATCCCCTCTTTAATTGTTCGATTTCATTCACTTATCTCATTGATAGTATCTTTATGATTGTAGTTGAATGTAGTAGGAGAATTCATCTCTTAAGTGTATCTCCTACCTTATGGAGCAACAGGACAGGTTTAGGGAGAGGAAGAAGGAAAGGGAGAGGGAAGGAGGGAGGGAGGGAAGGAGAGAGAGAGAAAAAGAATAGTCAACCTTATTTTGTCTTTAGGTTTTCTTTTCCACTTGAGTCACTCACCTGAGTCAACAAATCAGAGGCATCAAATATGATAAGGGGTGGTGTTTTCCTAACAATGGGAACAAGTAGAGAAACTTAGGGCACCCAGACCTTCCTGAACTTTGGGTATTGCAGAAAGTTCAGAGAAACCTGATTCTGGGCACCACAAAATCCTTTCTCCTGATACCCAGACTAAATACGTCTGAAGTGACTATATTTCGTGTGTATGTGTGTGGGTAGTAAGAGAGAGTAAAGGGAGAAGTGAGAAGAGGATGGGGCAAGTAGAGCAGGAGGAGGGAAGAGGGAGAGGGGAGATGGGTTAACGCAGGGATAGGATGACAAAGATTCTGTGAGAAGGTGAGAGGAGGTCAAAGGTCAGGGGAAAGAGAAGAAAGGAAAATATAGCAAGAGAAAAGGAAGAAAGATCAGAGAAGTTAGTAAAGAAAATGAAAGGGTGTAAGGGAAAGAGAATGGGAGGGGAAAGGAGGGATGGAGAAAAAGAGTGGGGGTGGGAAGGAAGGAAGAGAATAGGAGAAGGGGAGAAAAAAGGGGCAATAGAAATGAGGAAGGGGAAGAGAAAGACAAGAGAAGCAAGAAGAGAGAAAGAGAAAAGAGGAGAAGGGAGATAAGAAAAGGAATAGAAAGAGTCAGGAGGAGAAAAAGATGAAGAGATAGTATGTATGTGTGTGGGGAAACCATCTCAATGAAATGATCACGGTTAAAACCAATTTGGGGTCACTTTCTACTCTGGCCATAAGTTTCAGCATTTCTTACTAAAGGGTTTATGTTTTCTTTTTGAATTCATGAAGGTAGAGCATAGGGAAAAATGGAGATGGGGAATTATACTTAGGAAATCTAGTTAGGAAATCAATGTTTTATAGTAGATGGAGTTCTAGCTAGACCTGGATTATAGAAGATCTGACTTCGAATTCTACCTTAGATACTAGCCATGTGGACATGGTCCAATAACTTAAGCTTTCTGAGCATAAGGTCCCTTATCCTTGTACTTCTAAGCAGTTAAGTCAAAGATTTAAACTTTTGACTCCAACTATAGAATTCTGTAAACTTTTTAAATACTGAGTCATTTAGCCCAAAATATATGATTATACACAATATTTTCTATTTCTGTATGGGTTTCTTGATTTCTTACTTCATCTCCTCCTGCTGTTATCAGCTTCATGTGTTATCAGTTTGTTTTTCTGTTTCCTTTCTTGTCTGGAGCTCATTATCTAGTAAAGTGATCAGCCAAATGCAAGTGTTCCATACGTACGGATACCAACAGATGCTTTGGGATACCTGAACTGGAGTTCTTGTCTTTCAATTGAGTCTAAAGAAATTGAGCAACTGAGAGAGTCTACATAGTTCCAAAATCATGTATTAATCTTTCTTCAGTTGAGGGGAAGGGGAGAAACATTGGGCTAAGTGCTAAGAATGCAAATACAAGCAAAAAGAAAGACACTCCCTACTCTCAAATAGCTTACATTCTAACTGGGGATAACACACACACAAAAAGAGCTAAAAGGGGGAGGGAGGTACCAATAGAGAAAAGGTAGAAGAGTCCAGGGAGTTCAGAGTGGAATTGAAAGAGAACTGAGTTGTGGCTGGCTCCAGCATTTTTTCAACTATAGGTTTGAGTCAAGAACTCATCAATAAAGAGAAATTATGGGAGGAAGTGAGTGGATACAGGATGGAAACATTCTCAGGGTGGAGAGACATCTGGAATGGAGCTGGGAATGTCCAGAGAGTTAGAAGCTTATCTCAGAGAAGAGTGAGTTGTGGCTGGCCCAGGAATTTCTTCAAAAGGAGATTTTGGGCAAAAACTCACCGACAGGAAGCTGAGACAGACCATGAGAATACAGTTGAGAAGGCAGATAGGGGAGGGTGGGACATGACCTTGAATGAGAACAAAGAGAAAAAGATTTCATTTCCATGGAAAATTGAGTCAATCAAGCATGTCTCTGGGAAATAAAATTATAAGACAATAATAGTAGTAACAACAACAGCAACATAGAACTTTAAGTTTTATGAAATAATTGAAATTGTTTTCTTACTTGATATTTACAAGGATCCAATGAAGGAGATGCCATTAATAGTCTCATTTTAGAGATGAAGAAATTGGACCTGAGATAGACTAAGTTGCTCTTTTTGATACAGCTAGTAATTAACTCAGACAGGAATCAAATGCGGGTCTTTCTAAATCCACACTCTCTGTCCACTCTGCTGAAATACTTCTAATAATGCTTCAAATAAATTCTCTTTGCCTACAATAAGATGATGCACTGATGGTTAAAATGACAAGAATCAAAATCCTGAAAGCATCTAACTAAATCATTTCCTTACTGTCAATGTAGAAGTGAAGATGGATTTAAGAGAATCCCGGAACTGGATTGTGATGAGAACCAAAGGGTCTACTCTGAGGTGAGTAGGAATACAATTACCTCAAGTTCCTCTGGGGACAATCACAACAGGCACAATCAATGCAGGACCATTGAGTCAATTTAGGACATCTTCCTTATTTGGCAAGGTGTTGATTATTGAATATGTTATGCAGAGACGGGGGAAGCAGAAGAGGTAATCATGCCCTTTTGATGAATATCATGTTTCATTTGATGTTCAGAAACAGAATAAAGTACATGGAAAAAGCTTATGGGCAAAAGTTAAAAGAAAATTCTGCCTAGTAGATCAATCTGCAATAAGGGGAAGGGTGATATATTAAATTCATTCATTCATTTTTTTCTTTTATTCATGGATTTATTTGTTCATTTATTCTGTCCTATAATTTACTCATTGATTTTGATTGCAAGCCCCCAATTTCCAACACAGAGATTTACAAATTGAAGAAATGATTGTTATTAGATAGATACAAACGGAGAGTTTGTGGACAAAGACTTAGTTTAAATGGACAGTAAGTTAGGAGAAATGGAAGTAGCCAGGAGCTGTCATGAAAACTCAGTTACTAAAAATGTGTCGTGCAAACTCAGTGATTACCTGTGGGTGCTTTTCCTGGGGTCATCTATACTAACTTGTTTGACAGGCTCTGGAGAAAGGTGATAAATCATGACTTAGATAAATCATGATCTTCATACTCCAATCCCTGAGGTACACATTTATAAGAATAGGATGCCCTGGTAATGTAACCCAAGAGACATTTTGGGCCCTCTTGTTTCTCTATACTCTTTTTTTTGAGAGCTCATTAGCTCAACCACGGTTTAACTAGTTATCCAGATCTATATATTCTGTTCTGATCCCTGAATCCAGAACAATATTGCCAATGGCATATTGGGCATTTCAAAATATTTGTCCCACAGACTTTTGCAAAATAGAACTTATTTTTCCCTACAATCCACCCTAACCTCCTTCCAGTATTCCAGGTTCACAACTTTGGAGCTATTGTCAACTCCTTATTTTCTCCCATCCCACCATATCCAGTTATTTGCCAGATCTTGCAATTTTTGACTCCATACGTTTTGCATCTTTCTTCTTTTCCCTCACATGACCACTTACCTAGATCAGGACCTCGAGAGTTTTTGCCTCAAGTGTTTCACCACTCCAATCTCGATTGCCCAGAGTGGCACAATGATATTCCTTCTCACTTCTGACTGTTTCCACAGATCCAGCCCTGGGTCCATGGCTTCCTAGTGATGTGTCCAGAGTGTCCTAGTGTCCAGAACTGTCCACAAGTAGCCCAGCACAGAGCCACCATGATGTTCTGTGGTTGTCTTTATTCCAATTTGCTGCCTGTGTATTCTTTCTTCTTCTGCCCTTTCTGACACCTCCCCCTACATACACACACAAACATAAACACAGATACACAGACACAGACACAGACATTCCACACAGAGAGTCATTTTCAACCTCTATTTTTTGGATCAGTAATCAAACCAACAACACCATTCCTGGGAAAAAAATTTCAATAAAATTATTGCATGGGGTAAATCCTCACTCCAGTGACATCCCAATGTAAAACACATGTCCCTGGAGAGTGCCCTCTTGCATATGCTTTTTTCTCTTTTTAGGAATTAGCTACATGGTGCAGTGGATTGCATGCTGGACCTGGAGTCAAGAAGATCTGAATTCAAATCTGGACTCAGGCACTTTATGGCTATGCGATCTTGGACAAGCCATTTAACTTTTGTTTGCCTCAGTTTCCTCAACTATAAAATGGATATAATTGTACCTACCTTGAAGGGTTGGTGTGAGGATCAGATGAGATGTTTCTAAAGTGTTTAGCATAATGCCTGGCACATAGAAGAAATAAGTACTTATTTCCTTCCTCCTCCTAGAAGGTAATCTTGAGTTTAGGAACTTTCTTCTTGTATTTCTATTCCTAGTTCTTAGAATACTACTCATCATTTTATAAGTGTTCAATAAATGCTTTTTCCACTAATTACTTTAACTTATATTAATTACATTAATTCCACAAGCACAAATTTGACCAGTGTTCCGGTGCTTCACTAATGCCTTTAGAATCAAATATCAAGTCCTCTATCATTTAAATTCCTTCATAATCTGACTACAATGTGCCATTCCAACTTCATCAGATGTTTCTTTCCTCCATCCATTCTTTGATTTACCCAAACTGGACTTTTCAGTTAGTCTCAATACATGACATTTCACATCCCATCTTTGCAAAGACACTTTATGTGAAGAAGGGCCGTGCAGGTCACCAGCCTCACTTCACCTCCAGAGCCATCTGGATCCAGTGGCCTGATATTCCTCAGGATGACTGGAGATGGCCTAGGATGTACTGGAAGACCTTGAGCCCTTTACGCCAAGGTCTTTGAAGGTACTTACTTAGGGTGAGACAACGCCCATTCATTGAATAGGCCTGTTTAAGAAGTAGACAGGCCATGAGGCCAAGCAAAACAAAGGCATTATAGAAAACAGCAACAGTTAGGTGACCTGCACAGCCCTCCTTCACTCAAAACACAATCAAATGCAAGCTATGTCATCATTTCTCTGATTGCATGGTCTTCTTCTGCAACAAAGGATGAAACGAGACTCTTTATGTACATAGAAAGTACTTCCTGTCCACTTATATCTCTCAGAACTCCTGGTTTCCTTCAAAGTTCAATTAAATATCACCTCGTCCAAGAAACCTTTCCTGATCCCCTTTACTCCTAGTGCCTGCTTCTAATAAATTACCTTGTATTTATTTTGCATATATTTTATGTGCTTCATTTGAATGTAATATGTAAACATGTAAACATATGTAAACATATGATTTTCACAATAAAACATAAGCTTCTCGACGGCAGAGGTATTTACATTTATGTATTCCTCTCATCATTGCTTGCTATGCCTCACACATAGTAGGTGCTTAATGCTTGTTAACTGATGGATTGATTGAACATGCAATTTTTGTGAATCTTCCAACAAAATCCTTCATTCTCTACATGTAGACAAGAGAAAGATAGAAGGATATGTGTTGTGAGCAAACTATAAATATAATGGACCATATTTTCTCATACCTTACAGCATAATACACTCTAAAAGAATATATAACTAAAATATTGATGGGTTATGTCAAGAACAAAGTTGAGAAGAAGGGAAAGAGATACTCTTTACATTATGACTGAGGGTGGGGAATTCTGAGATGAAGAAGACATAGAGAAGACCTCAGAAGATAAATCAAAGAAATTTAATTACATAAAATTGAAAAGCTCCTTCCCAAGTCAAAGGAAATCATTTGGAATTAGAAAAGGAACAGTTAGGCAGGAAAAAAATAATTGCAGCACATTTCTATGATAGACATCTTTTATTTGATATTTCTATGGAATTAATTAATATAGACACATGAAATATACATAGTAGGAATATGGTATTCATACATGTGTATATGGAGGTAGGAGGAATGGGAAGGGCAGCACAGTAATATACTTTTAGTTTAGCCATGAATTGATCTAAACAATCTACAAAGTAATTTGGAACTCTACTATTGATGAACCCCCTTATTTGGGGATGGTTTAATAAATTGTTGTTTGTGAATGTAATATATAAATTAGCAATAAAAATGATGAATATGATGGATTCAGAAAAATCTTTGGAATTCTTGTATGAACTGATTCAGAGTGAAGTAAGTAGACTCAAGAGAACAATTTACACATTGAATACAAACCTGAAAAAAAAAGGAAAATAACACTTTAACTGATGTCAAATCAGTGATCAATGTTGTGTCCAATCAGAATATAAGAATATAGTTTTTTTTTAATAGCCTGTATCCAAAGAACAAAAATATCACATTGGATTGAATAGACATGATACTAATTCAAATCTGATTTAAAGGAAAACAATGTGTGGCCTATAATGTTTACAAAATCATAAGTTTTGTTTTGTTTTTATTTTCAGGGATAACGATATAGAGGTGTGGCTTATAGTAGAGGACACTTATATTCTGACCAATTCAATATTCCAGATGTAAAAGACAGACAACCTCTGAAGTCATAAACCAGATCCTCATTTGCTTTTGTTTGGTTCAGTTCATAATTATTTGTTTTCCACTTCCTTGAGAACAAAGCAGCACAGGTCTGTGCATAATACAGTCACATAATAAAGCAATATGAGCAGCTAAGTGGTACAGTGTATAGAGTGCTGGGCCTGAAATCAGGAAGACTCATCTTTCCGAATTCAAATCTGGTCTCACACATTTATTAGCTGGGTGATCCTGGCCAAGTCACTTAACCCTATTTGCATCAGTTTCCTCATCTGTAAAATGAGTTGGAGAAAGTAATGGCAAACCATTCCAAAATCTTTGGCAAGAGAACCTAAATAGGGTCACGAAAAATCAGACATGAGTGAAATGACCAAACGACAATACTGAAAACGACTGCAGCACTCTAGAAAAAGAGACTTGGGTGGGATAACTGATTTTAGTAACAGAAAATGAATCCAAGTAAAAGAAGGTAGAAAAAAGAAGAAAAAAATGAACTGAACCGCCAATTTCACCACTATGGGGAGCACTAATGAGGCAGATCTGACAGCAATATGTGACTAAAATTTCTCTCCAACTTATTTTACAGGATTGTTTGGGGTACTGAGAGATTAAGTGATGTTTCCTCTGGGTCACAAATTCAATTTGTGGCAGAAACAGGACATAAATCTACATCTTTCTGGCTCTTTAGCACTTCATTATGTACTAAGCCATGCTTCCTTTCTAAAAAGATAGAATATATAGAAAATATCTTGGTCAGTGATTTTGCTTTGAGGATTTTGATTTTTTTTTTTTGCAGGAAGATTATAACTACTAACAAGATATGAGTCAAGGGTCACATTGCTCATATCCTTCTTGTTCAGACTGTAGCTCATCATAAGGATTTGTCTGAAAGAGCAGGTCTTCATAAGGATTTTCCAAAGGGAAGCTTGATTTCTCTTGAGGAACCTGGAAAAAACATAATTTAGAATTCCAATGGAGAAGGCCTACACCAATCACCATCCACCATTCTTATTCCCATTATCACCATCAACCTCATCTTGACCTTTCCATGTTCTCCTTTCCCTTTGCTTCTGACTACCAGTTTCCACATTCTAACAGTGTCTGCCCCAGCTGTTTTGCCTGGCTGTACAGAATTAATGGAAACAGCTTCAATATTGACTGGCATCTCCACATCCTCCAAACATAGAAAAAAGAGGATCATTGTCAACATGAGTTCTTGGATGAGTAGGAAAAGTTTTGGAAACAGCACATTCACATATATCCCTTATCTCTTCCTCTAAAATGAGGGGGTCCTGTCTCAGGCAAGCAAACTTTAGTAGGTGAAGGAAACAGAATGTGCAGAAAGTGCAGTTCAACATATAGTGTTGAACTCAGTTCAACACCATACCCCCTTAGTGCCAACATCTCAGAGACTCAATGTCCTTCATATTTCTGGTCACTCTTCTCTCAATGACTTCAAGTTTATCAATGTCCATGGCCAAAAATTGCTTTTATGATTATTGAGTGTAATCTTGTGAGATGCAGTACTGAACATATCGACATAGTTCCAGTAAATCTGATTTTTGAAAATTAGATTTAATAAGTGGCAGAGTAATTAGAGAAGTGATCATGGATCCAGGGGCAAAAAGTTCAAATCTTGCTTCTTCCGTATCCTGCCTCTGTGACCTGGGTTAGTTACTTAAACTCATGGTCCTTGAAGACTTTCTCTAAAACTATATGTTTCAGAATCATATCAGCCTGCTTTGGTAGAGGCACTCTCTTCATATAGAAATTTCCTGTATTAACCACTGTCCAAGTCCACGATTATTATTAATAATAACTAACATTTACATGGAACTTTAAAATTACAAAGCACTTTATGAGTGTTATCTCATTTGTTCCTTATATCAACCCAATGAACTTGGTGCTATTATCAACTCCATTTTACATCATGGAAAATTAAGACCCAGGGTTGCATTGTCATCAAGTTTTTCAAGCAGGAATTGCCTTAAATGAATTGGATTCAAGTCTTCCTGACTTCAAATATAACAACATTTTATCTGGTATACTAATAAGCCATCCAAGTTAGAAGTTAGAGAGACATGTGCCTATGGATAATCAGTAAAGTTTAGCTGCATAAGCTCTCTTTAACTTCATAGGTGCATTTGGCAAGTTGTCAGTAGTGAATTCAGCATTACCTCTGGTTAAGGCAATGTGTCTCTGTAGTTGGACTGAAGAGGCTGTCTTTGCCTCTATATTTATACATATTTTGTGTAACCATGTGTCTGGATTGAGAAATTAAGGTATTGAAGAGGGGATGCACTGGTAGTTTATTTGAATTGGTCATATAAAGGTGTGGGCAGTTTGACTATTAGAAACTGTTTGAATGCATAAAAGGGGCTCCAGGAGGTTTCCCAATTGTAAATATGCTCTAAAGAAGTTTCTCCTCAATATGAGAGCCATAGCTAATCAGTATTCCTTCAAAGTTTTCCCCCTCTTTCAGATATATGTTATTTCACAGAAGTAAAGTTTGAAAAGGGCACCTTGATCTGAAAGGCAGAAAGAGTGACAAGAAAAGTTGAGATGCAGAACTCTATAGTAGCCAGGGTGAGCTTCACCAAGACAAAGACCTGTAAAATACAAGACAATTAACGAAGAATTGCTGACACATAACAAACATGATTGTGGGGCACATAGGTCAAAGGACATAGAGGTTACTATAGGTGTTGACCTTTCCTTCTGGGTGCCTGAAAGAATCCTTGGAAACCTGGCTTCATAAGGGAGCTACTCACTGTAAACTAAAGGGCAGGGGAGTGAGGGGATAGACGGAGCAAAAGGAAATGCCAGGTAGTGAAAAGATTGTTCTTTTCCATCACCCCACCCCCCTTTATTTCCTTTCTAATGCCCCTTATTTTCTTCCTGTCTCTTTGGCCTATTCCACTCTTCTACCATACTACAGTTGACTGAATTTTATTGTGGTTGTTCACTTATTTCAGTCATGTCTGACTCTTTGTGACCCCTTTTGGGTTTATTTTTTGGCAAAGATAGTGGAATGGTTTACCATTTTCTTCTCCAGCTTATTTTACAGATGAGAAAACTGAGGTAAACTGGATTAAGCCATACAGCTAGTAAGTGTGAGGCCAGATTTGAACTCAGTAAGATGAGTCTTTCTGACTTCAGGCCTGGCACTCTAGCCACTACAATACCTAGCTGTCTTAGTTGGCTAAGTACTTATCAACTATATAGTTTCCTGCTCTGTAGTTCCCTCCAGTTCACTAGAGTTAAGTTTTGGATGGGGAAGGAAAGATCTATGGCAGGGTGCTGTTGTATCTCACTTCTGAACCCACCAAGGCCTGAAAATTGGGACACTCTCTGGAGATGTTTCTTGAGCTCATTGATTTTCACTGAAAGGTCTTGAAGCCAGCTACTTAGGCTCTGTTCCCATGAAAAATGAAGGGGAAAGCAAAGTTCTTATGTAGTGTCAGATATAAAAAACAGAAACACTTACAATGATAGTGACCAAATTTGAGTAGAGTGTGAAATTTCCATGACCACTCTGGCATTCGTGATTTACAGTCATGTCGAGGTGAATTATAATGATCCCAGCGAGTGCAGCCAAGGCACTTAGAATGCTCGTTACCAGGCAGCATTTCACCTGAAGGAAAGACTTTAATTTTCACTTTTCATCTCTCCCACGTGCTTTTCCTACAATTTGGGCTGAATCCCTCTTTGTCTCTCAAGGTTCCATTAATCTGACAGAGGACCCTACCTATCACAGTTGCTTAATAAATACTCATTGAATTTCAATTTAAATAACATTTTGGCACTGATGACAACTTTAGATGGAATACTTAAGAATTAATTCTTTTCTCCAAGAAGATATTATTATTTATGGTTATGTTCATTTGTGTGCAAGTCTCTTAGTTTATCCCCCCAGATACCTGTAGTAGGGTATATTGACACCACTTTTTCCTGGCCTTTATAATGAAAGAACACCAGACATGATGCTTACTAATTCCTGGAGAAATATGCCAAGCTGTTCTTTTTATTTGCCAGTGGGTAAAAGGGGCAATGTTGTCACTCACCAGAGCTTTGCAGGGTATCTTTGCAGAAATAAGTAAGAAAATGCCTGAGATGGTAAACTGTCAATTAGAGAAAAGTGAATCAAATGTAAGGTCAATTCCTACATTTTCCACAGCCTTTAACAGTTCTTTACATTCCATAAGCCCCACTCCTGATATGATGAGAAACAGAAAAGTAGAAAAGAAGAAAAAGGATAGTTATTTCCAATAATTTTTCGTAGACCATCTGCTATTTCCTCTATTGATTTTCATGCTAGCAGCAATTAATCAATCTATATTAATTGAATTTCTGTCAACTTTTTTATTCCTGTCAAGTTTTTTATTCTGAGCATAACATAACATATATCTGACTGATATGGTCTCTATGTTCCCTGAGGAGTGAATATTAGCAACTGTCCTCACAGTTGGCACTGTATACTTGGTAGAGTAAATGAATTGCTATGTTCACTCACAGGTAAATCTGCCAAACAGTAACATTCTAGACATGATGGGAAACTCATGGACACTGGCAAGGAATCAATTGGTTGAATTTATGAAGAGGAAAACAATCTGGTTTTTATCGTTGCCCATGGTTATTTCTGCTAGTAGTGAGATTATTGATTCTCTTTACAATTTTTTAAAAAGGCCTTTAATAATAGTGTTAATGCCTTCTAGTGAAAAGTTTGCAATCTACACATTAAAAATGTCAGAAAGTTCTGTGTTCAAACTTGTCTGTAGGAAAATTTGTGAAATAAATCCAAAATGTTTTCAGGGGCCTCTGTAATCATCATTCTGTCCCATCTCCTGAGGTTTACTTTCCACCATCAATTTCCTCTCAGATCAATAAAGCTTTGACTTCATTCATTCATCCATTCATCTTCTTCCTAAAAATGTGTCAACTGATAAGAGTTTACACCATGCCAATTCCTAGGGGTACATGAATGTTATTTGAAAACTAAGGAGTGTTCAGAACTTACCTCTTTAAAGTCGTTAGAGGTCATTAGCTCTAATGCTGGAACTTGGGCCATATGATAGAATAACAGGGTGAGGAGGTGGTTAATAAGGTCATAAATTTCTAAGTTGAAAGGGATATTAGAAGCCACAAGATAGATGACTAATCATTTTCTCTGATCTCTACAACCCCTCAAATATCTCTAAAATTATATACCCAAATAAAAAGCATTTTCAGCTTTCTCAGTGGTCTAAGGCATCCAGGATCCAAAACAAAGTTAAAAAAAAATCACAAACTGACACTTATTCTCACCTCATTCAGAATTTCTTTCTGTACTGCCCAGCATGCTATTGGCAGTAAGGCCACAGTAGCCAACTTAATCACCTAACACATGGACTTACAACAAAACTCAAAGACCCAGTTGGGCTTGTAACAAAGCCCACTTCCAAACCAATAACCCCTTTGACTCTTTCCAGTGCTTTGTAGAGCCATGCTTAAAGCTTAGGAAAAATTCTTGGATGGCATAAACAGTCAGCACCATGGCAGTACTCTAGGCTTTCAAAGCTTTCTGGTCCTGTGATCGGCAATCTGCACTGTATGTGCAGGGAGATGGGGGTTGGCGATCATGTGGCACTTTACTATGCCTTAGTGAAAAACCCTGGTATTCAGTTCGGGTCAGTTCTGTTTCTCCAAAATCACTTATGAAGGGGACTTAGGCTGGTAGACAGTGAATTACCCAGACTGGTGGAAGGATGAGACAATTTGAGGTTTAGCTCCAGAGAAATCACTATCAGAGGGAAAGAAGTCAGAAACTGAGTCACCGTGGAAAATAGGGCAAAAAAGCCAGAAATTACTATACATATTGTTTATCAAGAAAATGATTGAACACTTAAAACAAAGGGCCATCTTGAATTTGAGGAAAATGTGGAACCACAAAATAATGTTTCTAAAGGGTTTGAAAGAGAAATTAGACCTATGAGACATGATCTGAATAGCAATAATAATGGACAAAAGAGAGAATTTTTTTATCTGCAGTGGCAAGTCTCACAAAAAAAGCGTAATAGAGTGTCAATCCAAATACACAGAAGTGCAGGACAATCCAGAAGAAGAGAATTTTTAAAAAAAGATATCAAAAATACGTATACTATCCCAGCAAAAACATACTGATCTTGAAGACAGGATATATAAAAGCAGTCCACCGATCATAGTTCAGTCTGTTCATTCAGTCTGTTTGCACCAGAAAACAGAATGGAGATGTCTGGATCAAATTGAGGGCTAGCAGTGAGGGGAAGGTGACTCCTGTGGTCTCAGAAAGAGAAGATCCTGCAGGGGAGTGGATGAGGAAGAGTGAAGAAAGGTTGAAAAGAGAAAGGAAAAGTAGGTAGACCTTGCTTTGATTGACCTATGGTTGGAGAGAAATGTTCTGTAAAGGGAGCTAGGGATCTAGTGTTAGGTGTGGTCTGGGATTTTGGTACTTGAAACGTTCCTTTGTCTTACCTTTCAAACATGTTTTCTAGCTCTATTTCATATTCTATTTTCCTTTGGAGCTGTAATATTCTATGCTGTTATCTCTGGGGAAAAAGAAATGTTTTCATTTTCAATTTGGAGACAGAAACAAATCTTCCATTTCTTTTCTTTTTCAGTCCAGTCAGTCTTTCAAATGATGGACTGTGCTATTTTTGGTTAATTTAGCTCTAGTCCATTGACTTGTATGTGAAATTCACAGCTGAATAAGTAATCTGCCACTCTCTAAGGAATCATATGAACACACTGTTAAATGGGAATGGTGAGGAAGAGAGGTAATGAAGCTCAAGGTTTCATGACATTCTTTATTGAAATCTCTGTGCGGTCATGTGCAAGTCACTTGTCCTTTCTGCGTTTCAGTTGCAGACCCATCTGTTATAAGAAAGGCTTTTGCTAGATGAAGCCAAAGATTTCTTCCAGGTCAATTGTTCTATGTCCTATTGTCTAACAGTTCTAAATGAAACATTTCATGTTGCATCAGAAAAATAACTTTAAAAATGTACTCACACTCAGTCCTCCCCAAAGTGCATATCCTGAAGTAAAGATGACAAAATCCCTTCTTCCTTGTCGTTCCAACCATGAGACCCATTTTGTCCATAAGCTGGTATTAATCAGTCCAATTAAGATCTGAAGGGCCTGGATAGGAGAAAGAGGCTATAAGGAAGTAGATGTTTTAAAGTAGGAAAGTCCTTATCTGAAGAACCTCTGGGTCCAGCGTGGTCATGGTCTATGTGTTGTGCAAACCAACTCAAGAAAGAAGCCCCTGGATATTCGAGTCCCTCTGCCAGGTATTAGCCAGTGGGAGTTCCATCATTAAATTATCAACGGACTCCATAAAGGAAAACATTTTCTCTATGTTTAAACAGCCAGGAATTTCTTTCAATTCTTATACAGTGTTTATCAAATATGTGCGTATAGTTAGTACTACACCAGATACTACTAGAGTGATGGGCTGGGAGTTAGGAAGACTAGAGTTCCAGGCAACCTCAGATACTTACCTGCATGACCATAGAGAGGTCACTAAGTGTTTGCCCACAGTTTCATCATTTGTAAAATAGATATATTAATAACATCTACCTACCAGGATTGTCATGAGAAAAAAATGAGATGATATTTATAAAACACTTTGTAACCACGAAAGCACCATGTACATATTAACTATCGTGATCATCATCATCGAGTTCTTGTGCTACATGGGACAAATATCATACACACAAGAATTCCTGATAAGAAAAAAATGAGTATATGATCACTGGAAAGGGAGTAGTAAGATCAGGAGGGACACACCTGTAGGATATAATCATAAAGGAAAGATTCATGAGGAAGTATTTATTGAAATGTTCTTTATTGAATTGCTTTTGAAAGACATACTGAAGTCATGGCAATGGTCCTAATTACCTCTGCTATTGGAAGCTCTGTGACTGCTGGCTCATGGCTGTACTCACAATCCCTGGAATTGATTGCTCAGATTGCTTAGGAAGAGATTCCTTGCCCGCATAACCACTCCCTGTTCCCTCTCATCCACATTACCTGTTTCCTTCCTAAGTCACTATGCCCTCTAACCTCATCTTCCTTTGTGTCTCATGCTACACCCATCCTACTTTTCACAAAACATCTTTATTATTAAAGTTCTCCTCACACTCTTTCATCTTCTAGCACTAACAAAAACTTGTGCCCTGCCAGAAGACACAGAATCCATCCTTGGTAAATGTCTTCAGTCCTGGATGTATCTTCTCTCATGGTCCTTGGGGCACCCTCACAGGAATGGGAGAGCATTCTGTTCTTCACCACTATTTCCAGTCTTTCTTTATACAATCAGTCACTATCCCAATTTTTCTTTGTGGTTCAAGCCAAAAAAATATATTCATCTATCTCTATCACCATAGTTGCTCTCTGTGATTCCTCTCCTTTCTATCATTCTCCTTCCTTTCTTATGGAGTACACTATTTATCTCAGAGTCTTCCTCTGTACCTCAACTTCAGCCCATTTATTTGAGGGCATCAATTTATTTGTTGAAGTACCCTCAGTTATCATTATCATCCTTGAAGTGATATACACATTCATACTACCTCAACTTTTTGACTATAAGATCTCTTCTCTTCTCTTCTCTTCTCCTCTCTTCTCTTCTCTCCCCTCTATTCCCCTTCTCTCTCCTTCCCTTCTTCCCCTCCCTCCCTTCCCCTCCAATCCTCTTCTCTCTTGTCCTCTTCTCTCCCCTCTCTTGCCCTTCCCTTCCCATCCTCCCTTCCACTTCCCTCCCCTCCTCTCTCCTCTTCTCTCCTCTCTTCTCTTTTCTCTCTGTTTATACCTGTTATTCTCTCTCTATCTCTTTTTCTCTGCCTCTTTCTCTCTGTACTTTTCCTCTGTCTCTGTGTTTTTCTCTGTCTCTACGTCTATCTTTCTCTTTTTATACCTGAAAAGTGTTTATAAATTATTGAATACTTGATAAATCACACTGAATTGAGTGAAAATTTGACTCTAATTCTAGATGGCTCTCTAGGAACAGTAGGAAGCAACTTCATGATGGTAGTATTAGAATTTCTATCAACATGATTTATTTTGACTTCCAGGAGTCAAGATGGTGGAGTAAGTAGTAAATTGCCATGACTCTTCCGTATTCACTTCCAAACCACCATAACATAGTGCCCCCAAAGAAACGCTACAGCAATAGAACCAGCCAAAAGGTGGGTTAAGACAATCTTTGAGCCCAAGAAACTTGGAATATTGGCAGGAAAAGTCTGTCTCACTTAGGTAAAAGGGGAGCACAATCCAGATCAAGAAGCATGCCAGTAAGCCAGGAGCAAGCCCCACCTTAGCAAAGTGGTGGTAGGTCCTGAGCCCCAGAGTAGTGGAGCAGTCAAGCCACCAACACCAGGATTCCCCCATATGTCTCAGTATAGCCAGGGAAATAGGCAGATCCCAGCTCTGAGAATCTCCATTTGTTTCAGCACAGCCGTAGACAAACAAGCAAACTTCAACAGCCAGACCTACTTCAGCGTAGCCCTAGGGAAATGTATAAACAGCCCACTGGCATCACCACATGCCAGACATCAACACTAGGACCATGGCTTAGAATCAGGTAAGCTGCCAGATACTACAACCTGCAGCAGCACCAGCCCCCTCCAGCGCAGCCCACTCCCTCAACACAGTACCAGACTTAAGGGAGCTCCATGAGCCACAGGGCAACATAAGTGTAGCACCAGGTAAACAACTGGAATCTGCAGCCTCTGGCACAAGAAACCTGAGACAGTGCCCTTTCCACCACAGAAGCAGAGTTCAAATTTAAAAGAAAAGAAAAAGTCCAAAAATGATGAGCAAAAAAGATCAACAAAAATAGTATGATCATAGAAAGTTATTATGTCGACAGGGAAGATCAAAACACAAATTAAGAAGGCAGCAATGTCAAAAGGCCTATAGGTAAAACCTCCTCCCAAAATGGAAAATGGTCTGACTTCTAGAAAGAAATCATGAAAGAGCTAGAATAAGAGCTTAAAAATCATATGAGAGAGATAGAAGAAAAATTGGGGAAAGAAATCAGAGTGGCACAAGAGAATTAGGGGAAAAAAGAGTCAACTGTTTGGAAAAATAAAACAACTGCTTACAAAGTAGAATTGGCCAAATCGAAAAAAGAGATTAAAAAACTCACTGAAGATAAAAAAAAAAACTCCTTAAGTAAGACATTTGGCCAAATAGAAAAGAAAGTACAAAAGCTAATTGAGGAGAACAACTCCTTAAAAGTTAGAATTGGGCAAGTGGAAGCTAACGACTCTATGAGACATCAAGAATCAACGAAAGAAATTCAAAAGAATGAAAAAAATAGAAGTTTTTCATTGGAAAAGCAATGGACCTGGGAAATAGATCCAGGACTACCTGAAGGCCATAATGAAAAGGAGGACCTGGACGACTTCTTTACAGCCAAAATTCAGGATTATCAGGTCAAGGAAAAATATTGCAAGTGGCCAGAAAGGAAAAAGTCAAATATCAGGGAGCCGCAATCAGGATTACATAGGACTTAGCTGCAGCAACATTGAAAGATCATGGAGCATGATACTATGGAATGCAAAAGAGCTATGACCACAACCAAGAATCACTTACACAGTGTAATTAAGGATAGTACATCAAGGGAAAAAATGGTTATTCAATTAAATAGAAGGTTTTCAAGCTTTCATAAGACCAGAATTAAACCAAAAATTTGATCTCCAAGAGAAGGATAAACAGATAAAAAGGGAAAAGAAAACATAAGGGATTCAATGAAGATAAAGCATTTGCATCCTTTCATGGGAAGATGATGACTGTAATTTTTAAAAGTTGTATCGCTAATAGTTCAGCTAGAAGGAATATACATGGAAAGAAGGTACAGATATAAAACATATTTGAAGGAATGATATACAGATAATTGAAGGATTAGAAAGAATAGTACACTTGGTGCAGAAGGAAGAGAGATGTAAAATGGGGTAAATTATTTCACACAGAGAGATGAGAATGACCTATTACAATGGAGGGAACAATGGAGGGGAATGGGCATTGTTTGAACCTTGCTCTGTTCACTATTGAATGACACAGGAAATAATATACACAATTAGTTGGATATAATTTGTCTTACACAACAGGGAAGTAGAAGGTGAGGAGATTAAGCAAAAATAGGTGTGAGAACTGATAGCAGAGAGGAAAGACCAGGGAAGGTGGAAGATGGAGGCAAAACACAGATGGGCAGGTGAAGATGAAAGGAGACAGGACAAACGGGATGAAAAATAGGATGGAGAGAAGTACAGTTAGTCATCATAACTGTGCATGTGAATGGGGTGAACTCTCCCATAAAACAGAAGCAGATGGCAGAGTGAATCAAAAGCCAAAATCCTACAATATGTTGTTTACAAGAAATAAACTTAAAACAGAGACACACACACAGAGTAAAGGTAAGGAGCTGGAGCAGAATCTATTATGTTTCAGCAGAAGTAAAAACAAAAGCAGGGGTAACAATCCTGGTCTGAAATAAAACAAAAGCAAAAAAAGTTCTAATTAAAAGAAATAAGGAAACTACATATTGCTAAAAGGCACCATAGACAACGAAGAAATATCAATACTACATATATATGCAACAAATTGTATAGCATCCAAATTCTTGAAGAAGTTAAATGAATTACAAGTTCATGACCAAACAAGAGATAGAAAGCATTATGAAATGTAAAATAGATAATTTTGATTACATTAAATTAAAAAGCTTTTCCACAAACAAAACCCATGCAACCAAGATTAGAAGAAAAGGAGAAAGCTGGGAAACAATCTTTACACAAAACTTCTCTGATAAAGGCTTCATTTCTCAAATATATAGAGAATTGAGTCAAAATTATAAGAATGCAAGTCATTCCCCAATTGATAAATAGTAAAAAAAATATGAACAGGCAGTTATCAGAGGAAGAAATTAAAGCTATCTGTAGTCATATGAAAAAATGCTCTAAATCACTATTGATTAGAGAGATGCAAATCAAAACAACCATGAGGTACCACCTCATACCTCTCAGATTGGCTAATAGGACAGAAGAGGAAAATAATAAATGTTGGAGAGGAGGTGGGAAAATTAGGATAATAACTCTCTGTATCTGTGAACTGATCCAACCATCCTGGAGAATAATTTGGAACTATGCCCAAAGGGCAACCAAACTGAGCTTACCGTTTAATCCAGAAATACCATAAAAAAGGTTGACAGACCTATATATACAAAAATATTTTTATGGTGCCAAAGAATTGGAAAATGAGGGCATGTTCACCAATTGGAGAATGACTGAACAAGCTGTGGCATATGAATGTAATAAAACACTATTGTGCAATAAGAAATGACGAACAGGTAGAATTCAGAAAATCCTGGAAAGACTTGTACAAACTCATGCACATTGAAATGAACAGAACTGAAGAAACATTGCATACAGTGCCAACAACACTGTCTTATGATCAGCTATGAATGACTCAGCTCTTCTCAGCAATTCAGCGATCCAAGAAAAGGACAAAGGACTCATGGCAGAAAATGCTGTCCACATCCAGATAAAGAACTGATGGACTGTGAATGCAGATTGAAGCAAAATTTTTTCCTTCATTTTTATTTGTTTTTTTCCTTTTGACCTGTTTAACCTTTTACAACTGTGAATAATCTAGAATTATATTTTACATGATAGCACATGTATAACCTATAAAACTGCCTAGTATTTTTGGAAGAGGGGAGGGGAAAAAGGAAGAGAGAAAAATTTGAAACTCAGAATCTTGTAAAAATGAATACTAAAAATTGTCTTGACATGTAATTGTAAAAAAAAAATACTATTAAAGTAAGTAAAAATGATGATTTATTTTTCCATTAAAAGGGCAGAACTTAATTTCTTAGCTAATAGTCCTAGCTCTTAAAAGTCCTCAAAATATGAAGACATAATTTAATCACAATTGTGTAGTGAAACTCTGCACAGGATCAGTACACAATGAAAAGAAACTGTATTGAGAGAAAACAAAAACCCAAACATGGATACAGTCCATTATTCCCAGAAGAGAATACAGTTAAACACAATTTACAAAGTAACCACTCATGGAGTGTTTTTTTCATCCTAACACAAGTTCTTCTGCTTTTTGTAGAACACACTAAATTTCTCAATGCTGGTATTTTGTCCATCTAGCTAAATTATGTATGTAATAATTATATTCTGATACATAAGGTAAAAATAACTGACACTTTGTGGCATTTTCAAGTTTTTGAAGTATTTATATAGTATGTGTGATTAAAGGAAATGAATGTCTGAAATGTCAAAATTGAGCAGAAATATGATAGAACAAAGTACTTTTAATAGCTCTTGTCCCTCTTCCTCTTCCTTTCCATACTTCCTATTGTGCCCTCAATTCCATTTTCTTCTCTCCTCTCCTGTCCTCTTTTTTCCTTTTCTCTGGTCTCCTCCTCCTCTCCTTACTCCTTTTTTGATCTCTCTGTCTCTCTCTGTCTCTCTGTCTCTGTCTCTTTCTCTCTCTCTATATATATCTATATATATATATATATATGTACATATACATATGTGCACTGAAACTATGAAACTCATAATCTCTTTTATAGCTGTCAACTCGGGGATTCTTTCTCTCTTTCTTCCCAAAAAGGATCTCTAATAAACACCATTTTAAAAAGCTCACCAAGACCCTGAGAGTGGTAGGTTTCTTGTACTTTCTTTTTATCTTCTGAGAGCTACTCTTCATATAAGTTGCAGCCTCCATGAAAATTCCGAATATTCTAATTTTTGCATATATGTTTTTTTCTCATCAACCTTGCCCTTTTCCTTATCTTCCACCTTTGTGTCTTCTCTGCCTTATTTTCTGTGTAAAAATTACTGTTACAAGATGTTAAGGAAAAAAAGTACTTTAAATACGTGTTGTAGAGATATTCATGTAACTTAAAGGAAGAAGAGAAAAGACTTTTTTATTGCTGTTTTTTAAATGGTTCCCCAAATTCAGCACTCCCAGGGACTTCAGTGACGAATTTCATTTCTTAAAGGGCAAATTCCATAGCTCCTAGGTGACAATACTTAACTATGATTGAGTCATTTTTAAAGAAATAACAGTTGACTTACACCAAGGAATAGTAGTACAATCTTCAGGAAACTCCACAGCTTATCCTGTGCACTGGATGGAGAGTTGGCAATCTCTTCATTCCCTGAAATGATGGCATCATCACCAGGAGGAACTTTGTTGGACTGTTGTACATCCGATGTCATACTGATATAGGGAAACCTGTATCAAAGAGTCAGTCCAGTTTTATCAAACCCATTCCATATGTTGAGCCTTATGAAGCTTCACAGCTACATCAGAGTTGTTAAAATATCACAGAATCCACTTGACCTCTTCACCTTTGATGAATCTTGTAATATCCCCATGTATCTTTTCCTAGATGACCAAATTCCATCAATTTTTCCCAGAACCAATTTGGAATAAGAAAAAGAACATTAAAACCATCCATCCATTTCTCTGTATGAAGTCAATTGATCTTAATTAACTGCAAGTGTCACTAAAGTAACTCTCTCTCCCTATCCCCACATTTAGTTTATATTACTTCTATACACACAATCACTACGGATATTTATAATATTAAAGCTGAGGCAAAAACCCACCTTATCCAAGTCTACTTAGGGCACTTTATAGAAATAAATCTATACTGACTTGAAGAAAAGATGAGACCATTGATTTAGAGATTTTCTAGGTAATCAATTTCACTTTTTAGAATGTGAATGAGTATTAGACTGAATAAGTGATTTACTAGAGCCACCTAGATCGCCAGATGAAAAGGCAGGATTTGAATCTAAAGTCTTCTGAGTCTTTATCTAGAACACATTCTTATGAATCAAAGTGGTCAGTTACCCTGGGGAAAACTCTCAGGCTCATTTATAAAGAAGTTGGATTTAGAAGAAAAGACCTTTGACATCTGCAGAGAAGCAAGGAAAGACAATGGAGAGAAGATAATATTATCTTTCTAGAATAATCTTAAAGGGAATTCCTTTTTTTTTTTTCAGAAGCCATTGATCTTCCCTTAAACTCCAGATTTTGGGAGAAGGCTAAGGAGATGCTAAGAGCTGAACCCTGAAATCTCAGGTAGGTCCAGTACATGCTGTGCCATAACAGGCAGACAAAGATCCATAGAGTTCAGCCCATGTCTTTAGTTCACACTACAAGCACAAGGACCACCATTGTGACTGACAATAATGGTCATGAAGAAATCTCACAGATTGTCAACCTCAGTTTTTTAAGAGAGAACACTACATTTGGGTCATTAGATTCTGGACATGTCTATAGAACATAAAACATCTATTAACATAATTTTGTGTCATTTAACAGAACAAATCCATTTTGGGGGATTTTACCTTATGAAAATTAAGCCTTTAAAAACTTTATAATTGGGGTATATTTGAACAAAGTAGGGCAGCCAGGTGACAAAATGGATAGAGTGCTGGGCCTGGAGTCAGAAGACTCATGTTCTTGAGTTCAAATCTGGTCTGACACTCACTAGCTGTGTGACCTTGGGCAAGTTAATTAACCCTATTTACCTCAGTTTACTTATATGTAAAATGAACTGGAGATGAAAATGTCAAACCATGCCAGGATCTTTGCCAAGAAAACCTCAAGTGGGATTATGAAAAATGGGACATGACTGAAACAAATGAACTACAAGAACAGACCCTAATTCCAGGCATGGAGACCCAAGATAAAGAATGAAAAATAATCCCAGCTCTTTGGGAAAATCCACAATGACCTCAGAATTCCTATTTTGAATTCATCTTTATAAAAAATGAAAAGCAACATCAGTAGCAGTAGCAGCAGCAACAACCAACCCAGGCTCATCAAAGGGCAAAGGGAGCATTTCCAAAGTTTTCTTGACTAACGGATAGATACATAAGATTATCACAAAGGGTCCATTTCAGATATCTTTCCAAGAACAGAGAAAAGAACTATACAGAAACTGAGATAGGGGAACAAGACCTATCCTTCCCTCATCCCACTAGAGAAACTGTGTCTAAAAACCCTGGGTCCTAAATCTCTATAACCACGAATTTACCCCAAGTGACCATATCATTCAATGGATCTTGAATAGAAAATTCACCAATCCTACCTGGAACTCCTCTCAGGACTACAGAAGGTTGGAATTATCTGGGACTAATCCTTAGCCAGAAGTTTCTTCTTTCAGCATTAATACATTTCTGAGTCATATGTCTTTAACTGTCACTGAAATGGCATGAGACAAAAAAGAACTGTTATCATGGGTCCAAATAATCATCCTTGTGACAAGCCCTTCTTCCATATGGGCTGTTGTGATGTGTTAATACACAGCATGTGGTTGATTATCTATAGAAATCTCCATTATTAAGATAATGGAAAGTAAATCATTTCACTCTCCATCTTCTTCTCTTCCTCTTTATCTTAGAGCTGAGGTGTGTGTGGGGGTGGGGGAGTGGAGTGAGTTGGTCTATGGAAATGAAAAAAGTGAAGTGACAATTTTTGCAAAGCCACAATCATGCTTATAATTTGAGAACAGTGCCAGCACATTGGGTGCACTGGGCTTTACTTGGTATGCCTGTTACTACCCTTTATTCTGTTTTCAGACGTCCTAGTGAAGACCAAATGGACTCAGAAGTCCTTGATTGCTCCAGCAACCATTCAGTTTAGGTCAAGGAGTATTAATCATCCTATTTTCAGGGTACAATATGTCTAGCATTCTACATGTATATGTAATGACTCCTAACATTAGAATTCTTCTAGGTCCTCTGCCTCTGTAGAGGCTTTACAAGTCAGGGATCCTGTGACATATTTTTTGGGTTTTTTGGGGTATTTCGGTCCTCCTTATTTGCCCCATACCATGATGAACTAAACAATTTCAAACTATACCCTTCTTAGAACTACTGGGCTCAGATTGTTCCTATGTGGAAAGGGGAGAGGAATCTCAGAGTTTAATTAAATGGCAGACTTGACAGATATTCTTTTATTATGTTTTATTTCTTTGTAATAAAGTACTATTCTTTTACTTACTGAGTCTATACTAAACAAAAATCAACTCTTTCTCACATATGTTCACTTTTGCAGAAGACAATTCTATTATGACAAATGATGTGATATTTGCTAACTGAAATATAGCAAGTTCAAAAAGAATCCTATGCTTATGAACCTATGGATGATCATAATTAAATACTATTTGATAAAGATGCAATCCACATTCCGGTTGAAATTGAGTCAGAGCTGTCCATAGAAAGCATCTCATCTCCGAAAGGAAAAATTCATTAACTCTCTGATATCTGTAGGAAATATGGTATTCAATCAGTTTTTTCAACCTAGTTCCCCATGTGTTTTCTCTAAGCAAGGAGCTGTCAATATGGCTTGATAGCTAAGAAAACATTAATCTCCTCAGTATGAGTAACCTTGTCCATTCCCTTAGTCTGAGTAAAGACTAGTGACTCATTGAAGTCAAATGGGGCAACAGGAGGCTGGGGTGGAGGTGGGATGCTGTGTAGATTGGGGTGGCAGATTTAGCCAAAATAATACATATGAGATTCCAGAAGAACATGACCTAACATTCTGGTTGGCAGAAAAAGTACTTGATTCTTATACTCATGGCCACTTAAGTCATATAATTTGCGTGTATGTGTGCTTTATTCATCTCCTCAACTCACACTGGCAAACTTGTCAGCCCTCTTCTTTTAGCTTTTTATGTACTAGTACCAAATAGTGAAAACACTGCTTTAATGCTCAATCAGAGCATTTCAAATACTGCTTATGATTATCACTAGTTGTGACAACTTGGCCAACAGAACTTATTAAATTTGTAAAGTTGGCTGTTAAGACTAACTGGGCTGTGTGAGAACCCAGTGAGATAAAAGTTTTAATGTATTTCATAAATCTTAAAGTGTCATATAATAGTCAACTGTTATTATTTTTGTTTTTGTTATATTTTTCTCATTTAAAAATATTCTCATGAGATAAGTTGTCTGGATATTATTCTTTTATAGTAAATCTTCTATGCAGAACTTAACATTTATCAATAAACTTATTATAGTAAGAAGCAAAAGAACAAGAACTTTGAAAGAAACTATAAATGGTAGCAGCATATTGAATACATACTTTTAAAAAGCATGTTGTTTAAATTATTGACATATAAATTAAATTACATATGTATATAAATTGTAGATGTGAAATATATGTTTTTATGTATGTGTATGTATTGCATTTAATAGGATATAATAGCCTAGCTCTATTTGTCTCTGTCTATTAAAATATTTACAAGCTTGCTGTTCAACATATCTTTCATGAGAAAGACCAAAATATATATAGGTATCCCTTTCATCCATTGGTTCAGCTTGACCATATGATTCAGCTTCAATTTTTAATCTTTACATTTCCTCAGAATACATTATATACTTTATATGTATGGCATTAAATGGCATTTAAAAATATCATTTGGGATAGATTTCACAGGATGCAGTAGTTATTTAATGTGTTTTTTGATGGAGTCTTAAGCCCTGATCTTATCCATGTATCTTGATCTAATCCATATATGTCTAATGTATGCATTAGATATAATGTATCTAATTAGTATATCCACTAATTAGACCTTGAAGGTCTTCACAATTCTATTTCGTAAAGGTGATTAAGAATATAAGGCTAAGTAGAATCAAGAGGAAACTGCCACATTTCGTATCAACTGTTCTTGAAATTATTGTTTGTGGCATATTTTAAGTAGAGAAGGTGATCTATGAAGACATAAAAAATAGCATTTTACTATGCTTGGGCATATTTCATATATTTGTAATATATAAGTAATCTCTACGTGAAAATAAGTTAATTGCTTTTTCATACTTAATAAATCCAATAAATATGTGTGATGTTTTGGGTTGGCTTGCTTAACAATAAATATATGCCACTAAGTTGTTTTTTATACTACTCTGAGTTGGAGTTTGCACCATGCCCCTAACAAAACAATATGTTGTGATGATTGTTGAAGATATATATTTATTAGTTATTTTATTTTTGTTGGTTTAACATGGGAATGATTTGAATATGTAATAGTCTTTCCTGGGGAGATTTCAGTAAAGTTCAACAATGAAAGGAGGGACAAAGATAAGAAAAGGATGAGATTTTGCAGTGTCTTTACAAAGAGAAAGCATTCACATACAAATAAGTGATTGAATCAGAATAAGCTAACAGTTAAAT
Source organism: Notamacropus eugenii (assembly GCF_028372415.1). NCBI lineage: Eukaryota > Metazoa > Chordata > Mammalia > Diprotodontia > Macropodidae > Notamacropus > Notamacropus eugenii. The sequence goes on from NC_092873.1 coordinate 6,025,136, forward strand.
TAGTAAATAAATACATAAATGGATGAAGAAAAATAAATCTAGGTTTTTTTAAAGGGCTTGAGGCTTGATTAGCCTTGTTAACTCATCATTGGGCTCAGGATGCATAAGTGGGTCTTCATAAGGATTTTTATAAGGGTTGTTTTTGGGTGATACAATCTAGAATTCCAATGGAGAAGGCTTCCATCAACGACCATCTAAACTTTTTATTCTAATTATTTTAATTCGTTTCTTCTTGCCCTCTCCATACTCTGCCTTCTTCTCTGCTGTCTTCTAGTCTCTTTTTAGGAGATGGAATAAAAATTACTTTGACCCACACATCCTCTAATCATAGAGAAAGGAGGGGGGTTTTCACAAACGAATTCTTAGGTTGTCATAAAATGTTTGGGAAGGGGGTATTTTGTCTGATATCTCTTCTTTTTTCCTAAGAAGCAGAGTCACTAGTATGACAAAGACATACATAACAGCTGAAGAAACATGCAATGTGGTACTGTTATCACAACCATTTTACAGATAATGAAACTCAGGCAGGCAGAGACTGAATGACTTGTTCAAGGTCACAGACCTAGTAAGCGTCAGAAGTGGCATTTGAATTCTTCTTCCCGCTCACCCTCCTCAAGTGTTCTATCCACTGTACCATCTCATGACAGATGGAGAAATTGAGACATGGAACCTGTCCTGATCTTACATCACTAGTCAATATTTCCATCAGTACTTTTCCTTTGTTTTCCATGCAACTCTTATTCTACCTTTTTTATTAAAGTCCTTCATATTAAATTTCTCATACTCCTTTCATCTTCTTGCAATAATGGAAACCTGGTCCCTGCCAGAACTCCATGATAAACCTTGCCAACACTGTTTGTGCCTTCTCTCTTGGACCCTATGGCATGGATAAAAATGTGAGAGTATGTCTTGCTTTTCATGTCTACTCTCAGACTTTCTTCATATGATCAGTCTTTGTCTCTCTGCATATATGTATGGATTTGTGTATATATGTACTTATGTATGTATACACACATTAGACCACACATGACCTTTATTGAGACAAATATGAAGAAATGGGAGTTGACTTACCCTGAGTAATTGGAGTTCAATCTTTAAGACCTTCCACAGATTATCCTGGTTCCTGGAGGGAGATTCAAGAAACTCTGCTTTCCCTCTATGGATATTATCTTCAGTTTGGGGTACTAACAGGGACCGCTGTAATTCTAATATCATGCTGGTGTATCCAAACCTGTGCCAGGGAGACAGTCCACATTTATTAAACTCACTTCATGTGTAGAGCCTTATACAGCATATAATTCCTGTAACTGCTGAAGCTGATTCCTTCAGTATTTCACACAATCTTCTATAGAACATTCCTGCCTTACCACATTTGATGAATCCTGAATTATCGTCATCTACCTTTTCCGTATGACTAAATCATTTCAGTTCATCACATAGCATCCTGGAAAAAAGACAAAAAAAGCATACATCTATACACCCCTTTCACTTTGCCCTCTAGGTATTGATAGTTTATGTCCATTAACTCCCTTTTCTTGTTTCCATTCAATTTAAATTATATTAAAAATCTTGTAAACCCATTTTAACATTTTTATTGTTGAAGACAAACCAAATCTATCTAAACCTGATTAGGATACTTTATCAAAAGAAATCTGAACAGAATTGAAATAAAAGACGATGAGATGATTACTTTAGAGTGAGGAGAGATCTTGGAGATTGTCTACTTTAGATATTTCATTATCCAAAAGTGAAAAATGAATCCAAGCGACTTGTCCAGGGTCACCTAGGTAGCAACAAAAAAAGTCAGAATCTTCACCTGAAACTTCTGATTTCTGATATAAAAGACATTTTATTTTGTTTTGTTTTGTTTGTTTACTTTGTATTCTTTTATTTAATTAATTTATTTAACTGTTAACATTCATTTTCACAAAATTTTGGTTTCCAAATTTTCTCCCCACCCCACCCCAAAACACCGAGCATTCTAATTGCCCCTATCACCAATCTGTCCTCTTTTCTATCATCCCTCCCTTCCCTTGTCTCCATCTTCTCTTTTGTCCTGTAGGGCCAAATAACTTTCTACACCCCTTTACCTGTATTTCTTATTTCCTAGTAGCAAGAACAGTACTCGACAGTTGTTCCCAAAACTTTGAGTTCCAACTTCTCTTCATCCCTTCCTCCCCACCAATTCCCTTTGGAAGGCAAGCAATTCAATATAGGCCATATCTGTGTAGTTTTACAAATGACTTCCATAATAGTCGTGTTGTGTAAGACTAACTATATTTCCCTCCATCCTATCCTGCCCCCCATTTCTTCTATTCTCTCTTTTGATCCTGTCCTTCCCCAAGAGTGTTGACTTCAAATTGCTCCCTCCTTCCATTTCCCTCCCTTCCATCCTCCCCTCCACCCTGCTTCTCCCCTTCTCCCCCACTTTCTTGTATTGTAAGATAGGTTTTCATACCAAAATGAGTGTGCATTTTATTCCTTCCTTTAGTGGAAAGTGATGAGAGTAAACTTCATGTTTTTCTCTCACCTCCCCTCTTTATCCCTCCATTAATGAGTCTTTTCCTTGCCTCTTTTATGAGAGATAATTTGCCCCATTCCATTTCTCCCTTTCTCGTCCCAATATATTTCTCTCTCACTGCTTAATTTCATTTTTTAAAGATATGATCCCATTCTATTCAATTCATTCTATGGTCTGTGTGTGTGTGTGTGTGTGTGTGTGTGTGTGTGTGTGTGTGTAATCCCACCCACTACCCAGATACTGAAAAGTTTCAAGAGTTACAAATATTTTCTTTCCATGTGGGAATGTAAACAGTTCAACTTTTATAAGTCCCTTATGACTTCTCTTTGCTGTTTACCTTTTCATGCTTCTCTTCATTCTTGTGTTTGAAAGTCAAATTTTCTTTTCAGCTTTGGTCTTTTCATCAAGAATGCTTGAAAGTCCCCAGTTTCATTGAAAGACCATTTTTTCCCCTGAAGTATTGTACTCAGTTTTGCTGGGTAGGTGATTCTTCGTTTTAGTCCTAGTTCCTTTGAGTTCTGGAATATCATATTCCATGCCCTTCGATCCCTTAATGTATAAGATGCTAGATCTTGTGTTATCCTGATTGTATCTCCACAATACTTGAATTGTTTCTTTCTAGCTGCTTGAAATATTTTCTTCTTGACCAGGGAACTCTGGAATTTGGTCACAATGTTCCTAGGAGTTTCTCTTTTTGGATCTCTTTCAGGCGGTGATTGGTGGATTCCTTGAACACTTATTTTGCCCTCTGGTTCTAGAATCTCAGGGCAGTTTTCCTTGATAATTTCATGAAAGATGATGTCTAGGCTCTTTTTTTGATCATGGCTTTCAGGTAGTCTCATAATTTTTAAATTGTCTCTCCTGGATCTATTTTCCAGGTCAGTTGTTTTTCCCATGAGATATTTCATATTATCTTCCATTTTTTCATTCTTTTGGTTTTGTTTTGTGATTTCTTGGTTTCTCATAAAGTCATTAGCCTCCATCTGTTCCATTCTAATTTTTAATGAGCTATTTTCTTCAGTGAGCTTTTGAACCTCCTTTTCCATTTGGTTAATTCTGCTTTTTAAAGCATTTTCTTCTCCTCATTGGTTTGTTGAACCTCTTTTGCCAATTGAGTTAGCCTGTTTTTCAAGGTGTTATTTTCTTCAGTATTATTTTGGGTCTCCTTTAGCAAGGTGTTGACCTGTTTTTCATGCTTTGCTTGCATCTTTCTCATTTCTCTTCCCAGTTTTTCCTCCACCTCTCTAACTTGATTTTCAAAATCCTTTTTGAGCTCTTCCATGGCCTGAGCCCATGGTATATTTATTTTGGATGTGTGGGATACAGAAGCCTTGACTTCTGTGTCTTTCCCTGATGGTAAGCCTTGTTCTTCCTCATCTGAAAGGAAGGGAGGAATTATCTGTTCACCAAGAAAGTAACCTTCTATAGTCTTATTTTTTTTCCTTTTCTGGGTATTTTCCCAGCCAGTTACTTGACTTCTGAGTTTTCTTTCCACACCCACCACGCCACCAGATCTGCCCAGCTAGCGCTTGGTTTCTGAGATTCAAATGCTGCTTTCTAGCCTCAGGGCTTTGGGTGGGGCTGCTATTGAGTGTGAGATTAAGTTCAGGTGCTCAGGTGGGGGCAGGGCCACCACTCTGGGCTTAGTTGCCTCAAGGGGTTTATGTGGAAACCTTCAACAATGGATCTGGGCTCCTGCCTGCTTGAGGAGCCCCTGTCCACCACCACCCCTGCTGCTGCCTCCCGAGGGTGCCTGAGTTATGGGGACACCCCACTCCCTTCTCGACCAGCCAAAGAGACCCTCTCACAGACCCTTGTCACCTGTGGGTAGAGGGACCTGTGCGGCTGCTGGAGATTCTGTCCCTGAAGCCTGCTTGGATCTGCTCCTCTCAGTGCCACGTGGCCAAGGCAGGGCTGGGCTCTGCTCCGGGTCCAGTTAGCGATGGACCTTTCACGTCAGATTTTCAGGTCTCTCTGGAACAGAAATCTCCTCTGCTCCATTGTGCTGTGGCTTCTGCTTCTCCAGAATTTGTTTGGAGTTCTTCTTTACAGATATTTTATGGGCTGTGGGTTCAGAGCTAGCATATATGTGTCTTTCTACTCCGCCATCTTGGCTTCTCCCTAAAAGACATTTTGTTGAACTAAAGACATCGGTTGTTCCAGGGCAGCTTCCTAAACTTATTTCCAAAGGGTACAATATTGAAACAACTGAAGCCAGATGTCTAAAGAGATGGCAGAGAAGGAAAACAGGAGAAATAGTGTTACCTGAGAATAGTCTAAAAAACGTTGCCTTCTTTTCGTGGATATCCACAAACTTCCCTTACATTACATATTCAGAAAGAAGGTTAAGGAGATCCTCAGAGCTGGGAACATAGTCAGGAATTAGAGCACAGTATGTTATAAACATTTGGGCAAAGAGCTCGTATTCCAAGCCCAAATCTTCAGTCTCCTATGCAAATAGAGAAAGTGTGAAGGATAGGTATAATCAAGGGAACATGTGTTTTCTAACTCCGGTTTTCTAAGTTTCAACAAATCAATGTGCACCCTAGGATTCTGGATATAGCTACAGAGCAGAAAAAACATGTTGACCCATTAATTCCATCCATTAAAAATTCAATTATTGATATTTTCTCTTATTGCTAGCAGTTCTTTAAACTCTTCATAATTAGGATATGTTTGACAAAAGTATGATTAATTAGATTAATAAGAGAGATTGATGGCCACATTTCTGATATGGAATTCCAGAATGGAACATGCTGAATGGACTCAACTCTTTTCAGCTGTGAAATATATCTGCAGGATTGCTAAATTAGATTATCTTTTTTCAGAAACACAATCAATCAAACAATAGCTTAACTCCTCAAGAAGCAAACATAGAGTCCTCAAACTTTCACTATCCCACACAGTAATAAATAAAATGGATTTTTGCCAAGGATCTGTTCCTCCTTTTTAGTTTCATCCTCCAAAACAGACAGATGTGCTTCTGTCCCAAAGGATGGGATAGGATGATGAAGAGGTGCCTTAATGCTTAGACCTCCCTCATCTTAGTGTGAAAGAAGTCTGACCCTTCATAATCCAGAATTCAGCCCCAAGATTTCATTGATATAAAATTAAAGGACTACTAATAGAAAACTAGACATTCTTATCTGGAACTCTTCTTAGGCCTGCAGAAAATTAGGAGCAGGGAGTTACTGGCACAAATCTCCTCTTTCTTTCCTAAATGCATTTCTGTGTTACTTGTCTTTCACTGTGACTGCCTTGTTATGAAATATGACAAAACTTTTATCATGGGCCTGCCTCTTGACATGTGTTTCCTCCAGATAGACTTGGTACAATATGTAAGAAATTAGGTATCAACGATAATCTAGATCACCATCATTTATCAGTTAATATGATGCAAACACTTTTTAATCTCCATCTGCTTCCTTTCCCCCTTTCCCCTTGACTGGGAGAGTGTGTGAAATCTTGAAATTGTGGCACCTCACTATGCCAGCAGCACTCTCTCATCATGGAAGGGGGGGATGTTTGGGATCTAGAATGCTTCAAGGGCAGGGGCAACTTTGCTCATCTCTAGGTAATCCAATTTGCTACAACTACCAACCACACAACTTTTCCTTTTTCTTCCCAGCTCTCCTCACTCACTGCCCCTCTGTCCCTTCCATGGGGTCCTGGTGTGAGATCATCTCATTAACTAAAGCTTCACTAGGTTCATTTCTCAGTTCACTCTTGCATTGCCTTATTTGATTCAGTGTTGATTCTATTTGGAAAATCTTAGATCCTGTCAGAATTAGAAGGCTAGGCATTTTTTTTCTTTCCTTACCTCCCCCTTTTCCCCCAATTCCTGTAGGCGATTCTTACCTCTGCTCCATTTAGTTACAGCCGAATGCAAGGAAAATCAACTAGAAATTTTCATCTTTTTGCCTCTTCTCTCCTTTTGCTTTCTATCATTGAGCTCTGGTGCTCTGATTAATGTGAACATGTAAATGGATAAAATATAATTTGGAAGGATGCCTTTAGTTGCTAATATTTAAACTTCACTGCCAGCTCTTGGCAAAATATGTTACTTGGAGCATGGGGGCTAATTGAAAACATGTTTTTTTTTGGGGGGGGTGAAGAGTGTAGTTAAAGTAGCCATTTTCCATGTTTAGATATTTCAAGTAAAGTTTAGTGGATATATAGTTTTGAAAAGTATGTAAATCTTATTTCCTATAGTTTGATGAGTAAAAATAAGATGATCCATTTCCTCATTAATTTCTTAAAGAACCTTATTATGCTGGTATCATAAAATCAACCAAATTATCTTTTTCAGTCCCTGATACAGAATATATGAATAAGCAATGGAATGGAAGGCAGTGTCATGTAGTGTAAATGTCATTTGGTTGGAATCAGAGGATCAAGGTTCAAGCTGTAGTTTAATATTTTCTAGACACGTCATTCAAACATCGTTTAAATTATGTCTACATTCTTTCATCCCTCATCAAGCCTCCCATGCTTACCCCCAACCTTCTCAGCTGAGGATCTTGCCTCATTCTTTACCGAAACGAATAAAGTAATTTATTAGGGTTTAGACAACCAGGGTAAAGGAAATGTCTTCTATTTAATTTGATTCCTAGAGTAGAAAAGACCTAGAATTCTACTCTCAAATCTTTGGAAATGAAAATAAATCAAGAATCAAAAAAGTTAGAGGTGGTGGATTATAATTCCAGGGATGACTTAGTCACAAGCCTCAACTAATCAAAAAATTTAAAAAAAACACTTACAACAGAAACCTCAAAAAAAAAAATTCCAGCTTATTCAGAAGAAGAATTTTAATTCTTTAAAGAAATGATGCAATGAAGTATTTTCAAAGAAATGAGAGATATAAAAGAGAGAAATAAGGGGGGGGGGGAAAGGATTGAAAGGTAAACAGAAAAGGTAAAAAACCTTACCCTATTGCCAAACTTCCTAAAACTAAGAATGGGCCAAATGGAAAATAATGACTCCAGGAAATAAGGATTCTTTATTCTAAAAAAAGCAACTTTTATTTATTTTAAACATGAAAAAAATTGAGTTCCAAATCCTCTACCTCCCTCCAGTTGCTCCCCCAAACACTGAGAAGGCAAGCAGTATATTAATTATACAGCAGCATTCATGCAAAGTATATTTGCATATTGACCATATTGCAAACAGAAGCAAGAAAAATACAGTTAAAAAACTTCAGTTTTCACGCAGGGTCCATCAGTTCTCTCTCTGGAGATGGAAAAACATTTTTCATCATCAGGCTTTCAGAATTGCCTTGGATCAGAAAAAGAAAAAAAGAATTCCCTTGTAGCTTTGTATTCATCAGAGTAGCCAAGTCTTTCACAGTTCACCATTCTTAACAATATTACTGCTACTGTGTACAATGATTTTGTTCTGCTCCCTTCTCTCTGCATCAGTTTATATTGTCGTCCCCCAGTTTGACTGGAACTACTTTGCTTATAGTTTCTTATATCTCAATAGCATTGCATCAAAATCATACACTACAACTGGTTCAGCCATCCTCAATTGATGGGCATCCCCTCAATTTTCAATTCTTTGTCACCACAAATAGAGCTGATATAAATGTTTTTGTATATAATGGTCTTCCACGTGTTGGGAAGAGGGAATCTATATTCTTGCTACAATCTAAAGTAAATATTCCTTTCTAAAAGTTAATTTGGTTATTAAGTGGATAAATGTATTGGGGGTACAAGATACCCCTAAGATTGAAGGAAAAAAGTCTTGTTGGGGGCTTGAGTCCATGGTAGAGGTCAAACCCTTCCCAACCTCCTTAAGAGTATTTGAGAAGCTTGGGGGAGGGATGAAATATAACAAACCTGGTCTTCAGACAGAGTGGTTCAGGGTACCAACTTATAGGGAATGTCACATATTAGAAAATAAGTAGAATATGCAATATACAAGATACCAACTATAGAGAAATGCAAAATATGATGATTATGCGAGTTCTGAAGATGGAATTTTGAAACAAACCAAACTTCAAGTGCCTACTTATGTACCAGGAACAATACTGTGTGCTGGGTGAATTCAAAGCTATAGAAGAATATTTTCTGTTCTCAAGGAGCTTGCAACCAAGTAGGGGAGATAAGGCATTCATGCAATAGTTATAGTAGAAAAAAGTATTATACATAAATATAATCTTAATGTGAGTATGGATTTTTATCACATTCTTTTTATTTGTATACTCAACACTTCGTGCAATGTTTAGTTCATTGTAATTACATAGTAAATCTATTGCTAGATGATGCTATGGATAGAGCATGTGACCTGGATTTAGGAAGATCTGAGTTCAAATTAGACCTTATCCAAGACCTTTCACCTCTGTTCAACTCAGTTTCCTTATTTGCAAAAGGGCGATAACAATAGAACTTTCCTTTCAGGTCCCTTGTGAGGATCAAATGAGATATTGTCCACATTATTATATTATAAAGTGCTTAGCACAGTGACTGTTTATTATTATTATCATATACACATTAATTTATTGTTAAAGGAACTGGAGCTTAAAAAAATTATGGAAAAATTGAAAATTAGTGAAGATCACACAGGAGATGACAGCTGAATTGAATTTTAATAAAATAAATAGATTTAATTAGTTTGAAGTGGGAAGAGGACATTTCAGACATACCAAAAACTATGAGCAAAAGTATGAAGGTTCAGCTGTGTTCCTTTCTACCTGAAAGCCTTTGGGAGGCTTATTTAATTTCTCTTAGCTTCACTTTCTTACCCACGAAATTGGAAGGGTGGACTTGAAAACCGAGTTCCAATTCAGACCTAAATCTATGCAAGTGTCGATTTTTAGGGAGATGAATTATTAAATAATTTAGATGGTAATTTCTGATGGTGCTGAATTTTTATAGACCATTGGAGCAATTCCAGATCAGCCAATATAAACGCCACCTCTATTACTGTCCCTATATTTTGCTTAGGGACAGGTAAGAGAGACACAGACAATTCAATAAATTCCATGAAATAATTGTTTTTTTTCATTTATGTGACTGTGTGTTGTGGTTACCATTGCGATCATTTTACAGAAAATAGTCTTTCAGTCAATAAGAACTTGTCACATGAATAAATCACTTATTAAATACCGACCATGAGAAAGAGAAACTAGATAAGTATTGGAGATCCAAAGACTAATAAGAGTCCCTGGACTTAAGGAGCCCAAATTATATGTGAGGGGAGGAAGAAATCACATTTATATAAATAAATATATAAAAATAAAAGAATTTTTAAAGGAGACAGCCCTAGCCACCGAGGAAAGAGTTCATGTCATTTGAACAAAGCATAGGAGGAAACAAATCCAGAATGAGGTAATAAAGAGTCAGTCAGTACTGAAAAACTACAGCAAAGAAAAATGAATCCTTCTAAAGTCAAGATGATTATGAAGTTCATTCAAGCACGAGAGAAACAAAGGTAGTGGGAAGGGTCAGAGATAAAAGATAGAATGTCCTTTAGGAAGAACCTCGAGAAAGTCGGTTTAACTGGATGGCAGAGGGCAGGGCAGGGAGTAACTGTCAACTTCACTTTTTATCTAATTGCTATGACATTTATTTTGGGATATATAATACAATCTGTCAATATCTTCCTATATGAAGGTGAACTAATATGCGACCTAGCTATTCATGAAGGAGAAAGAAAAGAATAGTTAAGTGCGATGAATAGACAGACAAGGCTCAGGAGTAACCTCCTGCAGGTCTTGTGAACATTTGTAAAGATGAAAATTGGTAAGAATTCTCACCTGTAACATAATTATAATACAAGGTAATAATTTAAAAGACCAAGTAGAATAAGGTCAAATATATATTTGTTGGAGTTAAGCAATCTAATGCTGAGACCCTCAAGTTATTATGTATTTCACAGAAAAACTAGTGAACCACACTTGATCCATAGGTTAGCAGAAACTGGTAGCCTTGGTGTTGAGCCATCAATCATGAGTCGTGATCAACTGTTTCCAAGAGAACAAGCTTTAGTTGAACTGACCCCATAGCGTATGAGTATCCTGGTAATGAGGAAAGAAAATTCTGATGATTAAAAAAAAATAAATGAGACCCAAGTAGAGCACCAAAGGAAGGGGGAAATATTTACTCCCTGTTAGGGAAATTATAATGAATTTAGAATCATAACGGAGACAAAACCCACATCTGAGAGTTAAAATTGTATAGAAGAAAAAAAAGTACTTTTAACAAAACAACACACTTGGCTGGATTGAATTTTGGAACACCTTGGAGATCTTAACAGTAAGGTTCAGTGGACAATATTTTGAGGGTCATGGTCTTAAGTCTAAAGGGAAAACCATTTTCAATTATTTATGAAAAATACGATTGGCTAACTCAGTCTCAGAAGAGTCAGAGAGTCCATAGCAACCATAAATATTCTACTCACCCGGGCTTCACTGGGAGCTAAGAAGACACTGGATGGTACATTTCTGTGCCCTGAAAATCACGTAGACCTCCCTAAATATATCAGTGAAATCAGTAGTCACAGGTGTTTTTTAACTTCTACTGCTAACCTTCAAGTCTCTGAAGGAGCATTCTTAGAAGAGATAAATTTTGAATTATGTCTAAAACCAAAGAGTTGTGCTGTGAAAATAACAACAACAAGACCACACTCTGGAGAGGAGAAGCTTGAGAATTTATAATTCAGGTATATTATCCTTTTATTACTGACTTAGAAATTCTTTTACTTGATTAATAAGTATGGCCAAATTATAACTCTGACGATGAATAAGATAGATAGATGAAGAAATGAAAGAAGAGAGGAAGGAATGGGAAAATGGATTGCCTCAATAAATAGTGAGATTTCAGTCACTAGAAGTGTATTTATCTAGGATGCTGTAGAAACTGGTAGCCTTGTTTCCATTTAGGTTGAGATGCCTTCTGAGGTCTCTTCCAGCTATATGAGTCTTGTTAATTATCATCATCTAGATGACAGTCCTATCATCTAAATGAGTTTTAAAGCTTGGTTAAAATATGGATACATAAATTGTCAATGATGATTATAATGATGATAGACAGTAGATATGTCAATGATCAAAAGACGAGAGGAGAAAGGATGAATAGATAAACACTAGATATTTAGAATATAGAAAAATTAATGGATGAAGGAAGAGACATGGAGAGACAAAGACATACATACAGAGAGAGAGAGAGAGAGAGAGAGAGAGAGAGAGAGAGAGAGACAGACAGACAGACAGACAGACAGACAGACAGTGAGAGAGTCACAGACAGAAACTGTCAGAGAGTGGAAGAGAGAGCATATTTTTTTTTATTTTTCATTTTTAACACAGTTCATATCACATAAAAATTCAAACTTTTCGTCAGGTGATACTTCTTTTAAAACATTTGCAATATAGACCACAAAAGAATTTTTTTTTAACTGTAACCAATTGAGACACAAATAATAACTATGTATGCGAACTTCATAAACCTTTGACCGAATTGTTTCCACACTATTACTAAGAATTAAAGGATCCTAAACTTATTGTTGTTGGTCTAAAGTCCAAAACCTAAAAGATTAATTAATCTCAGATGTTCCCCTACCAACAATCTATAATTTAATAGACCTGGTATTAAGCTTACAAACCTTTTGACTATAGGAAATTGCCTCTGTGAGCAGGGACATTGCAGGGAAACAATATCTCCCCAACTTCATGTCAGTTCCAGGGAGGAATAGATTGTTAACTTGCATTCAGTGAAGCTTAAAGTCTGCCAAGTGTCAGTGGGGAAACTGAGTCAGGAGAATCCTACCTCAGCCCAGGCTGAACAGCCGCTCTTCCACCCTTCCCATGAGATCACCTTTTTCCGTTCATACCAGCATCTCACAGGCTTACTGGCATCATGGATTGGAGGCTCAGACCACTTTTCTTGCTATCGATACATGGAGTTAGGCTCAGAAGAACAGTCAGTTAATAATCCCATAGCATCTTAATATAGTAAGTTCCAATAACGAGGTTTCAGATATGACTATAATTTCACATTGACTAAGGAACATCTTTTGAGGCAAGTCTTAAGTGACTTACATGCCTTTCTATACATGTTCTATTTCCTGATTAGATAACAATCATAATAATCATAAAATTTGCCATTAAAATCTTAACTTTTCCATCAATGCCAAATTTTATTCAAAGTTACCTGCCTCTAGGAAACTTTGACTAAAATTCTTTTCCCCAAACTAAAGATGTCTCTGATTTAGTCTCAGTAATTAATTCCGTCAATTGTTTTAATACTAATTGCTTTCGCATTACTTTGTAACATGTCCAATTTTTCTCTCCTTCTCTCCCCTTCCTCCACCCCGTAATACCTTGATTTCTGATTACCCCTTCCCTCAGTGGGTCATTCCTTCTATCACATCCCACCCTTCACTTATCCCCATCTTCTCTCTTTTCTTGTAGGGCAAGATAAATTTCTATACCCCATTACCTGTGTTTCTTATTTCCCAGTTATATACAATAATAATTCTCAGCATTCATTTCTGATACTTCCAACTGAATTCCAACTTCTCTCCCTCCCTCCCTCCCTCCCTCCCTCCCTCCCTCCTCATCCCCGCTGAGAGGGCAAGTAATTCAATACAGATTAAATATGTGTCTTTTTGCAAAAGATTTCCATAATAATCATGTTGTGTAATACTAACTATATTGCCCTCTATCCTACTCTATCCCCCCTTATTTTTTTATTCCCTCATTTGACCTTGTCCCTTCCCAAAAATATTGATTTCTAGTTACTCCCTTCTCCCATTTGCCCTCCCTTCTATCATTCCCCTCACCCTACTTGTCGGCTCCTCCCCTACTTTCCTGTAATATAAGATAGATTTTCATATCAAATTTAGTGAGCATGTTATTCCCTCCTTAAGCCATATGTGGAGAGAGTAGTTTCACTTTTCCCCTCTCCCCTTCTCCCTTTTCTCCTCCATTGAGCAAGATTTTTCTTTATCTCTTCTATGAGTTCTAGCCTGCTCCATCCCATTTCTGTCTTTCTCCTCCCAGCATTTTGCTCCCTCACCCCTTAATTTTTATTTTATTTTTTTTGTGGATATCAGCTCTTCTGATTCAACACAACCTATACTCTTTGTCTATATATGTGGGTGTGTGTATGTACAATCCTTCCACCTACCCAAATACTGAGAAATGTCTCAAGAATTATAAATATTTTCTTTCCATGTAGGAATATAAACAGTTCAACTTTAGAAGGTCTCTTATGATTTCTCTTTTCTGTTTACCTTTTCATGCTTCTCTTGATTCTTGTGTTTGAAAGTCAAATTTTCTCTTCAGTTCTGATCTTTTCCTCATGAATGCTTGAAAGTCTTCTATATCATTGAATGACCATTTATTCCCTTGAAGTATTATACTCAGTTTTGCTGGGTAGGTGATTCTTGGTTTTAATCCCAGTTCCTTTGATTTCCAGAATATCATATTCCAAGCCCTTTGATCCCTTAATGATGAAGCTGCCAGATCTTGTGTTATCCTGATTATATTTCCACAATACTCGAATTGTTTCTTTCTAACTGCTTGCAGTATTTTCTCCTTGACCTGGGAGCTCTGATATTTGGCCACAATATTCCTAGGAGTTTCTCTTTTGGGGTCTCTTTCAGGAGGTGTTTGGTGGATTCTTTCAATATTTATTTTTCCCTCTGGTTCTAGAATATCAGGACAGTTTTCCTCGATAATTTCATGGAAGATAATGTCTAGGCTCTTTTTTGGATCATGGCTTTCAGGTAGTCCCATAATTTTTAAATTGTCTCTCCTGGATCTATTTTCCAGGTCAGTTATTTTTCCAATGAGGTGTTTCACATTGTCTTGTATTTTTTCAGACTTTTGGTTTTATTTTTTAACTGCTTGGTTTATCTCATAGTCATTCATTTCCTGAACTCAGTTCTCTCTTTCAAAGAACTATTTTGTTCAGTGAGCATTTGAACCCTCTCCTCCATTTGGCTAATTCTGCTTTTTAATGCCTCTTTCTCCTTATTGGCTTTTTGGACTTCTTTTTCCAATTGAGTTATCCTCTTTTTAAAGCTGTTATTTTTCTGAGCATTTTTTTGGTTCTCCCTTAGCAAGCTGCTAACTCGCTTTTCTAACTCTTCCATTGCCTGAATCTAGTTTAAGTTCACTTTGGAGGCCCTGGAGTCAGGGGTCTTAACTTCCTGTGACAGTAAACCTTGCTGTTCCTCTGAAAGGATGGAAGAAGACACCTGTTCACGAAGAAAGTAATCTTCTATGGTCTTATTTTTTTCCCTTTTTTGGGCATTTTCCCAGCCAGTTACTTGACTTCTGAATCCTTTGTCAAGAGATTAGACTCAGCTGCTCAGTTCCCCTGGGCTTTGGGTGAGGGCAGAGCCATCACTCAGGGCTGGGGTTTAGATCAGCTGCTCCCTACTGCCATAGGCTTTAAGCTGAGCTGCCTGGACAATGGACCCAGGTTGCTTCCCAGCCATTGTAGCTGCCTGAAATCAACTGTTGCCGCCCGATGCTTTTGCCTGGGGATATTATTGGAGGAACCCCTTCCCCTCTTGCTCAGCTGGGAAAGCTCTCCCACACTGACCTTTGGAGCTTTCTTTGTTGCTTGTAAGTTAAGGTATCTGGGACCCACCCTGCTGGGAATTCTGCCCTGGAGGCCTGTTCCTGTCCTGTTCCTCCCCGTGTGGCATGACCAGGACTTTGCTCTGCTCAGGCTCTTAATATTTTTATCATCATCATAGTTTTCTCATCATTATCATTATTATCTTGTCCACATCTTTTTTTAAAAATTAGGCTCACATAGAAATGACCGAAGGACAACTCATGACGTTGCAATTCTTTCATATTTAATGTTCTACAACCTGTGGTGAAAGGAGATGAAAAGAATGCTTTGTGCATGAATAAGAATATTGTATGTAAGCTCATCTTCTTGGACTCACTGAGAACAACTGTGAAACAATGGCAGGAGCAGCCAGCATGATGGAGAGCAGCCTTTTTCTGTTCCCATATGTTTAGTTTAATATCCTCTGTTAGGTCATTATATTTTAAAATATTTTATTCCACATAGTTTGGAGGTTAAGAACATTTGATGAGATATCTATTTTTTTTAAAAAAACCTATTGTTCATATATTTTGTAAAGATCAGTGTCATATCTAAGGGTGTAGGCAATCAAGAGTCAGAAGTGATGCTCAATTTCCAACAGAACTTGTGTATTGGATTCTCCATGTATTTTTGGATTTGGATTTGTAGACTGGGGACTGTTGTCTGTTAGTTTATAGAGGACAGTAAGCGTCTCATGTTGATCTCATGATCATGTTTTTCTAAGTACGTGCCAGAAGAAAAATGTTGAAACCGAAGTAAAATGTTGCACCCTTTTTGTCACTTCGTGGCATAATCTACATGAATCAATAAATCTAGATCGTCCCTTTGATGATAATCGCTGTCACATATCTATCCATTTCTCTAAGTGAAATTTATGACATTATTGTTGTGATATTCTTCTTTCTCCCTTTATTTTTCCTTCCCATCTCTTCCTTTCTTCCTTCCTTCCTTCCTTTCTTCCTTCCTTCCTTCCTTCCTTCCTTCCTTCCTTCCTTCCTTCCTTCCTTCCTTCCTTCCTTCCTTCCTTCCTTCTTTCCTCTAATTCTCTCTCTCTCTCTTTCTTTCTTGTTACCTAGGTCTTCTGAGTGATTTTGATGGAGTTCAGAAAGAAATGTTCCTGGAATGAATTACTAACTCTTGTTGTATGGACTATTGCATAGGTGAGTAAAATAACTGCTTTTTTCTAATTGAATGAAAGTTTTATTGTTGCTATAGGATATCACATGATCATTGAATAGTTGTAAGGTCTATGTCTACTAACGTAGATCATACCCAAAGATGAGATGCACTATTGTTTATAATGGCTTCAGGTTTGGCCTCATGGATTTGACACAAGTAGCATTAATTTACATTTTTAAATTCAGAGAAAAAGAGGAAAATTAACCTCACCAATCAAATGCGTAGATAACTTTTCAAAGTTATCTTTGAAAACTTTTCAAAGAAATACATGGGATTAAAACCCTCTAGAAATGTTGTGATCCATAATGATTATATAACCTTGGTCAAGTCACTTAACTTCATCTTGTTCTAGACAATTTTTTAAGAATCTTAATTGCAAAGCACTAACTTTCACTGATACAGGGAATTTCTCACACCAATGGAGTCATATATCTAGTCCCTCTCTAACTATAGTACATCTGCTCTAGGCTATTTTGACAAAAGTTCCAGGCTAGTGTATGAGATAGCAGTATGGACTCAGTCAGGAAGATCTGGGTTCATTTATTCTGTTGTCTTTATGACTATGGAGAAAACCTATAGCTTTTCTAAACCTCAGTTTCCCCATCTATAAAATGGGAATAATAATACCTGATGTACCAACTTCATTATGTAGACATAAGTGAGTCAATATATGCTAAGGGTTTCTGAATTTCAAAGTACTACGTAAAAGTCAGTTTTTATAACATTATTGTGCAAGTAGGTTTGTGCATACATGTTGGTAAATATGAATGTGTACAGGTGTGTGTTTAGGAATATATAACATTTTGTACATGTGATATATAATGTTTATACACATGATATATAATATTTATAAGTGATATATCTATATCTATATCTATATATATGCAGAGAAATAGAGAGAGAGAGAGAGAGAGAGAGAGAGAGAGAGAGAGAGAGAGAGAGAGAGAGAGAGAGAGAGAGAGAGAGAATGGGTTTGAAATTGTCAATTATACTAAATTTAGATGCATTTGAGGTGATTGAAAAATTAATTCCATTCCCTTAAATTCAGGTTGATGGGAGAAGTAGGATAAGAGACATGAGTCTTATCAAGGTGTCTCAGGGTAAGAGTTGGAGGGATGAAAGATTTACTTGGTGTACCAGGATACTGTTTTCATCATTATAGCCCTAGCATTAACAGAGTGTTTTACATATAGTGATTGAAAAATTCTAATTGAATGAATCAATTCAATGACTATAAATATTAACTGATGTAGGGAAATAAATTTAACTGCTAAATCTTTCTTGTCCTAGGCACATTGTGGAAAAACTAGAATTTTTCTTCCCCAAAAGTAAGCTCAGTGAACAAGTTAATGGAGGTTAGAAAGAACTTGAAACTTAATATTTAATTTAAAAACTAGTGGCAGTCATTTTCCAGAAGACAAAGTTTGAGGGAAAACTCCTAACACATTTGCTATAATTATCATTACAAACCAATTTAAATCTATTTATAGTATTTTTCAAATAATCAAGATACATATTGGTATATGTATACTCACTTTTATATGTGTGGACGTATACATATAAATATAAACATGCGTAGGTATAGATATCTATCTTTTTTTTTTCTGTGTTCCAAGAATTTATTTTTTTTATTATTTTTTAATGTTTAACATTCACTGCCATACAATTGAGATTTTATCCCCCCAACACCTACCCCCCACTACCCCCCTCCCTCCCCACGACTGCATACAATTCTGTATAGGTTCTACATATACTTTCCTATTGAGTATATTTTCACTATAGTCATGCTATGTAGTCAGACTAAAATAAATGAAAGAAATCATATAACAAATCAAAACATGATACACAAACACATACACAAACATGATCTGCTACATTTTGTGAATGACTTCCATATTTCTTTCTCTGAGTGTGGAAGGCATTTTGCCTTGAGAACCACCTTTGGGATTTTTTTTTTTTATAAGAAGTTTTTGCGTTATTACAAAATTCCAAGTCTACCAGAAAAAACTCTCACACATTGTGTTCGTTGCTGTGCACAAAGTTCTCCTGGTTCTGCTCCTTTCACTCAGCATCAGGTCATATAAGTCCTTCCAGGCCTCTCTGAAGTCTTCTTGTTCATCATTTCTTATGGCACAATAGTACTCCATTATATTCATATACCATAATTTATTCAGCCATTCCCCAATTGATGGACATCCCCTTGACTTCCAGTTTTTGGCAACTACATAGAGTGCTGCTATAAATATTTTTGTACATGTGGGACCCTTTCCCATTTTTATGATCTCTTGGGGATATAGTCCTAGTAGCGATATTGCTGGGTCAAAGGGTAAGCACATTTTTGTAGCCCTTTGGGCATAGTTCCAAATTGCTCTCCAGAATGGTTGGATGCGCTCGCAGCTCCACCAACAATGAATTAGTGTTCCAACTCTCCCACATCCTCTCCAGCATTTATCATTTTCTTGTTCTGTCATGTTTGCCAATCTTATAGGTGTGATGTGGTACCTCAGAGTTGTTTTGATTTGCATCTCTCTAATCAATAGTGATTTAGAGCATTTTTTCATATGATTATAGATAGCTTTAATTTCTTCCTCTGAAAATTGCCTGTTCATATCCTTTGACCATTTATCAATTGGGGAATGACTTGTATGATTATACATATGAGTCAGTTTTCTATATATTCTAGAAATGAAGCCTTTATCCCCGAGCTTAGCTGTAAAAATTCTTTCCCAATTTACTACATCCCTCCGGATTTTGGTTGCATTGGGTTTGGTTGTGCAAAAACTTCTCAGTTTAATGTAATCAAAGTTATCCATTTTGCATTTCATAATGCTTTCTATCTCTCCTTTAGTAAAGAATTCCTCCTTTCTCCATAGATCTGATAAATACACTATTCCTTGCTTCTCCAGTTTATTCATGGTATCAATCTTTATACCTAAATCATGTACCCATTTGGACTTTATTCTTGTGTACGGTGTCAGGTATGGGTCTATGACTAATTTCCACCACACTGTTATCCAGTTTTCCTAGCAATTTTTGTCAAACAATGAGTTCTTATGGTATAGATATCTATCTATATATTGTTTGCATATATGTTACTCTCTCTCCCAATTAGAATCTGATCCCCCTGAAGATAGCTATTATTTTACTGTTGTCCTTGAATCCCCATTGACTATGTAAACTTATCATCAGTTAGTATTTGTTGATTGATTTAACTCTTTGGATTGGTAGGGTACTGTAGTGAAAAGATATATCAAAGAACCTGAGAGCTGCTACTGAGACGGTCACTAAGATGGACTCTCCTTGTGTCTGGTCGTCCCTTTATTTACCTGTAAATCAATAAGCATTTATTTTGTCTAGCATATGCTAAATAATGGCCTACTCTTGTTTATAGAATTTTCCAAAAAACTTTACTCAGGACCATCCTGTGAGGTCTGCATTAACAGTATGATGACTGAGGAAATAGAACTGCAGGAAAGTCCAAAGACTTACCCAATACAACAGAGTACTTCAGTCTCTTTCCTGTCCACAGTTCATTTCTCTATTGCTATTCCATACTGGCTTTCAGATATCTAAATTGATCTAAAATATCTCTAATTTTCTCTCCATTTATAAAACTGCTTCTTTGAACAATTCTTTCTTAACAAACTTGTCTGACAAAACATTTATTGCCAAATTTCTTGCTTAACTTGCTTCTTGATGGGTAGTACTGCTGATGCTTAATAAACTTTACTGTTAACAGGACTTTACATTCAATTCAACAAATAATTTTAATTGCCTCTTATGTGTAAGAAAAGTCTTAGGAATTGGAGAGAGTGTGAAAAATATGGAAAATAGTCTCCAGTAGCTAATCATGGCTTATATTTCTAGCTCTACCACTATGAAATTGTGGATCTTTGTGTGAGGCACATCACTAATCTGGACTAAATTTTGCTTCTTTGGAAATTGAAGGTCTTAGATGAGGACATCCTCAAAATGTCTTCTAGGTTTAAAGTTCTGCATTTATTGTGAGTTATTTATTCCTAAAAGAACACTTTTCCATGTGATTAAAGATGATATGTTTCTTCCTAAATTATAAAAATTGTCCTGCGTTAGAGAGGAAAGAAAAAGCTCCTGGACAATGGACTCCTAGAATGAATTATCATAGACAACCCCGGACTTGCCTTAGTATAATTTCTTAATCTCTCTCATTGCTTCCAAATCATTGTAAATTCCCTTGTTGTTGTTCAGTTGTTTCTGACTGTTCATAACTACATTTGAGGTAATCTTGCAAAGATACTGGAGTGGTTTGCTATTTCCTTCTCCAGCTCATTTTACAAATGTGGAAACTGAGGCAAACAAGACTAAGTGACTTGACCAGAGTTGCACCATTAGTAAGTGTTTGAAGCTGAATTTGAACTCAGGTCTTCCTGACTTCAAGTCTGGCATTCTATATACTGTGCCACCTACCTGCCCTCCAGGAAAGGAAACTTCTTTGGATGCTCAGCACTTTTTCCACATTCTTCTCCACATTGTCACTGCTCTCAACTCTGTGCTTGATAAATATGTTCCCATTTGTCACTATCCCCACTATGGCATGTGTGATCTATAATGGTAGCTATTCCATGACACTCCTCTAGACCAGAACGTGACACACTCATTCTTTTAATTTGTAGTCCCAATTCTACAGACACTGGCTGAGCTTTTGTAATATCTAGACCCAATGGAGTGGACTTTTCTCATGACTGCTTTATGTGAATGGGTATTTCAGTTTCAGTTTTCTGCATTCTTTTCTCACTCTCTGTCCTCTGGTCATATTGTCCTTTGGTTCTAGACAAATCATAGCACCTCAGGGGCTATGGTCAACTTCACTGTCGTCACTGAATTCTTCCTCATGGAATATTCCAATGTACGGGAGATGCAAGTCTTACATGCTTTGCTGTTCCTGATGATTTACCTGACAACTCTGATGGGGAATCTTCTCACCATTATTGCCATTGCCACTGACCCACACCTTCACTCTCCCATGTATTTTTTTCTGAGTAATTTATCCTTGTTGGATGTTGGCTTCATCTCAGCGACTCTTCCTAAGTTTGTTGTGTATTCCCTGACTGGAACACGATCCATCTCCCTCTTGGGCTGCATGGCCCATGTTTCTCTCTTTATCTTCTTTGGATCAACAGAAATTGCTTTACTCATAGCTATGTCTTATGACCGATTTGTTGCCATTTGTCATCCTCTGCATTATGGGATGACCATGACACCAGCCAGATGTCTCTGGGCAACAGCAGGCTCATGGTTCAGTGGACTCACCTATGCTACTATACACACAGGGAACATGTTCCGATTACCCATCTCAGGATCCAACGAAATCCACCAGTATTTCTGTGATATTCCTGATGTCTTAAAGGTTGCATCATCTGATGTCCTAAATACTGAGTTTGTTCTGCTTGTGGCAGGGTCAGGTTTTTCTTTATTCTGTTTGGTCTTTCTAGTTGTGTCCTATGCTCATATTTTCTATAGTGTGTTGAAGATACCCTCTGTTGAAGGTCAGTATAAAGCTTTATCTACCTGTGCTCCCCAGTTGATTATCTTCCTCTTATTTCTCCTTTCTGCAATTTTTGCAGTCCTGAAGCCCCCATCAGATTTAAGAGTTCAAAACCTTCTTGTTGCAATGTCCTACACAATAATTCCTCCATTTATTAACCCTATTATTTATAGCCTGAGGAATCAGAGGATTAAGGTTGCACTGAGTAGAATGATTAAGCAGATCTAGTTACCAAAGAAGAAAATGTCCATCCTTGAGTAAATTATAAAGAAACTTGGGTAGATGCAAACTGGTATATCAACGAAGGTGAAATTAAATAACCAGTCATTTCGTAATTTTCATCTTGAATGTGAACAAAATTTTGCTCTCTCTCTCTCTCTCTCTCTCTCTCTCTCTCTCTCTGTCTCTCTCTCTCCCCCCCTCTCTCACTCACTCTGTCTTTCACGCATGTGTGGGAACACACACACACACTCACTAGCCATTTTAACTATTTATTTTCCTTCCTAGAAATCTGTGCTTGGGGGTCTTGTTATGTTGATTCCTTCAATCAATAGTGGGCCAATTATCCAAGAGGAGAACTACCACAGGATGAAAAAGAAAATTAATTTCCTCCTTTCCCCAAAACTCCCTTTTGAAAAGTTACTCAAACTTCAAAATCCATGTCAAATGTCAGAGGTTTCCACAGGAAACCTTCCATGACCCTTTCAGGGGAACATAATCTCTGATTATAATTTACTTAATATTTTATTTCTTACCTTTTTTGTATATTTGCTATGGGATTATTTATTTGTTCCTTTTTGTATATTTATTATTTTATGTATGCTATTATAGTTACTTGGATGGAAGCTCAGCTTTACCTAATAAATTGCTAGTTACTTGATGGTAGAAATTATGGAATTTTCTCCCAGCAACTAGTATAACCCTTTCTGCATAATAGATGATTAATTGATATTTGTAGAATCAAAAATAACTCACTTTATTTCCTACGATTTTCTTCTTCAGACCTCATATAACACTTTGTCATGCAGTTTTGTAATGTATAGATTCTATATTATTAATTAATAAAGTTATTTGTTGCATTTTTTGCCCATATTAGACTGTGCAATGTTACTATGCTATCAAGAGGGACTGATGGATTGTGGGAGGTAGAAGCCATGGCAAATGACATAAACTGGGAACCCGGGAGCTTACTTCAACCAAATATGGTCATGATAATTTGGAACATATTCTGGCTCATTGACTTTCTTTCAGGAATGATTTCCCTGGAGGGAATTGTCTGTGCAATGGTGTCCTTGTGAATTATTTCCCTGTCCACTTCATCTCCCTCTCCTGCCTCATCACTACTTGACTATGTAGCATTGTTTGCCTTCAGCTGTGTCCGTCTCTCTTTACACCTGATTTATTTGCTGCCTGCATTTTTATAATAGCTTTTATCCTTAAATAAGGATAAGTTACTTCTTATTGTATTTTGAATGAAGGTTTGTTATAAATGAGTAGACCACATCATTGAGAACTACATTAAATTAAAAAGTTTTTGTACAAATAAAATAAATATAGCCAAGATAAGAAGGAAAGCAGAAAATTTGGAAAAAAAATTTATGGATAGTTTATCAGATAAAGGTCTCTTATCAAAATGTGTCATGAACTTTGTCCAGTCTATAAGAATACAAATTATTGTCCAACTGATAAGCAGTTAAAAGATACGAACAGACAATTTTCCAATGAAGAAATGAAAATAGTTTAGAGTTATGAAAAAATCATTATTGATTAGAGGAATGAAGATTAAAAGAAACTCAAGATATCATTTTACACCTACCAGATTGCTTATATGATAGAAAGGGAAAGCAACAAATTTTAAAGAGGATATGCAATTATTGGGACACGAATTCATTGTTGGTGGAATTGTAAAATGATTCAACCATTTTGGAAAACAGTCTGCAATCATGCCCAAAGAGTTATTTAACTACTTATACCCTTTGCCCCAGCAAAACCACTACTTGGTTTATTTTCAAAGATGGTTAGGGAAAAAGGAAAAGAAGCTATTTATTCTAAAATATAACAACTCTCTTTGCGGTGGCAAAGAACAAGAAATTGCAGAGATACCCATCAATTGGGGAATGGCTGAACAGGTTGTGGTATATGTTATGGGATGCTGCTATGTTACAAAAATGATTTGAGTTCGATGATCTTAGAAAAACATGGAAAGACTTTCATGAAATAATGAAGAGGGAAATGATTAGAACCAAGATAACACTACATAACGTAAAAGTACTAATGTTTTAAGAACTACTTTGAGGGAATGTTATTTTGTCTATTATAAATATCCAAATTAGCTATAAAGGACATATGAAGACTCCATTTGTAGCCAGAGAAAGAACTGATAAATAAAAGTATGTATAGAATAATTTTACATATATTTACATATATATATGATGTATACACACATACATACACATACACACACATACACAAATATCCATATATATTTGTGTCTAATATTAGCCACTCTGGGAGTGAGAGGGAAGGAAAAAAACATTTACACAATGACTTTTTATATATTTGAAAGGAAAAGCAAGTTGTGCATAGAACATTTTCAGTTGCATGTGCAATCATCTTTTTATTGTACTGTTATGAAAATGATTGTTTTATCCCATAAAGTAAAAATAGGTAAAAAAAAAAAGAGATGATTGACAAAGAGAACTTGTAGAGACATAACCCTACAGTTATCCCTGGCCTTATAATGACATTCTCACAAGTTCACTGGAGACAGTTTAGACAAAGGGATCCATCTTCACCAAACCCGCTTAAGTTGAACATGATGGACTGGAATTTAACTAGATCAGAACCTCTTTAACTAGAAATAAACTTTCCCAATTGGGTGGGGGGTCTCACTCAAAATTGAGGAGAATGTCTCATTGTCAGGCCCTTCTTTCATAAGGATTGGACTCTGCTTTAAGGAAGTAAAAAGAGGATGTTTATGTCCTGTATATAAAGTTGGTTATTGATATAATAAGAAAATAATAATTTTTCTCAACCGAGTAAATGAAATGAAATGAAATGAAGCTGATGAGTTGATATGTCTATTGAGCTCCAGGTATAAAATGTTTAAAATGTTACCATAAACTTGAATCTAATCCCACCTCTGCCATGAACCAACTAGATGACTTTTAATATTTGGCTCATCTTTCCTGTGCCTCAGTTTTCCCCTCTATGAAAAGAAAGTTATCTAGATAGTCTTTAAAGTATGTTCATCTAAAAGACTGTGATCCCCTGAGGTAAGCTATGTCATGCATGTGAATTTGCACTTGTTGATTTGGCTTTAAATTAGTTGATGAGTGGCTTTATCAAACAGTTTAATTTTCCTGGTGCCTTTTCTGTGACAAAATGTCAATACAGAGAAGAAAATGTAGTCATTCATCAAGTTATTGCTTCCCCATATAGGATTTATTTAAATTTTGACCATTTTATGAAAACATCTTCCAAGGATCAAAGTTTTTTCAGGCGACAAGACTTTCATACACTATATCTTCTTAATTCTCTTCCTTCATAAATAGAACAATTTAATTTAAATAGCTTTAGTACTTCTGACTACTACATTACAATTCATATTCTTCTGGAATATCTATGTTTTTGCCTTGATTTTCATAATCTTATTTCATTATGTAATATGTTGAGGCAGATTTTCCTACTGTTAGCATATATTCTTTTTTTATGCTGGAGAAGAGGGAAAAAATGATCGTCTTTTTTTCAAGCTTAAAATCATGGTTCTTTAAGTGCAAGTAATTTTAGAAAACAGTTATTCTAAACTCGTTGTCTTACAGGTGAAAAATTAAAGCTTAGAAATTTAAAATGAATTTTCTAAGGTCACAGAAGTAGTATGAGGTAGAGAGAATTTAGACCTAGTCATCTCCAAACCACTCCACCCTCTTCTGCCTCCCCTGAACTTGGACCCCTGCTCTTAATTCTGATACATGTTTTGTTTTTGTTTTTTGCTTTATCTTGTCTTTTACAGTGCCACCACACCATTTCCCGTATATATTTTCATATGTATATTTTGTGCATATATCATTCTCCAGCTTCCCTTTGTGATTTGTCTCCCTCTATAAGGAGCCTTTTGGAAGTTATAAATAGTTTCCCTCTATAAGGAGCCTTTTGGAAGTTATAAATAGTTTCACTTCTTAAAATTTTAATTAATTAATGTATTTTTAGCTTTCAACATTCATTTCCACAAGATTTTGAATTCCAAATTTTCTTCCCATCCCTCCCCTCCCCCACCACAAAATATCATGCTTTCTGATTACCCCTTCCCCCAATCTGCCCTCCCATCTATCACATCCCTCTCTTTCCTTATCCCCACCTTTTCTCTTTTCTCGTAGGTCAAGGCAGATTTCTATACCGCATTACTTGTACTTCTTATTTCCCAGTTGCATGGAAAAACAATACTCAACCTTCATTCCTAAAACTTTGAATTTCAACTTCTCCCCCTTTCTCCCTCCCCACACATCCCCACTGAGAAGGCAAGCAATTCAATATAGGCTATATATGTGTAGTTTTGAAAAAAGAATTCCAGAATAGTCATTTTGTGAAAGACTAACTATATTTTCCTCTATCCTATCCTGCCTCCCATTTATTCTATTCTCTCTTTGACCTTGTCCCTCCTGTAAAGTGTTTACTTCTAATTATTCCCTCTTCCCATTTGCCCTCCCTTCTATCATCCTCCCCAAACCCCACTTATCCCTTTCTCCCGTACTTTCCTATAGTGTAAGATAAATTGTCATAATAAATTGAGTGTGCATGTTCTTTCCCTCTTTTAACCAAATGTGATGAGAATAAGCTTCACTTCTCCCCTCTCACTTCCTCACTTTTCCTCTCCACTGAAAAAGCTTTTCCTTGCCTCTTTTATGAGAGATAATTTGCCCCATTCCATGTCTTCTTTTCTCTTCTCAATATATTCCTCTCTCACCTCTTAATTTTATTTTTTTAGATTCCATCCCTTCCTATTCAGCTCATTCTGTGCCCTCTGTCTATATCTATCTATCTATCTATCTATCTATCTATCTATCTATCTATCTATCTATCTATCTATCTATCTATCTATCTATCTATCTATCTATCCATCTATCCATCTATCTATCTATTTGTATAATCCTTCCAACTACCCAAATACTGAGAAAAGTTTCAAGAGTTACAAATATTGTCTTCCCATGTAGGAATGTAAACAGTTCAACTTTAGTAAGTCCCCTACGATTTCTCTTTTTTGTTTATCTTTTCAACGCTTTTCTTGATTCTCATGTTTGAAAGTCAAATTTTCTATTCAGCTCTGGTATTTTCATCAAGAATGCTTGAAAGTCCTCTATTTCATTTAATGACCATTTTCCCCCTGAAGTATTGTACTCAGTTTTGCTGGGTAGGTGATTCTTGGTTTTAATACCAGTTCCTTTGAATTCTGGAGTATCATATTCCAAGCCCTGTGATTCCTTAATGGAGAAGCTGCTAGATCTTTTGTTATCGTGATTGCATTTCTACAGTACTTCAATTGTTTCTTTCTGGCTGCTTGCAATATTTTCTCCTTGACCCTGCAGCTCTAGAATTTGGCCACAATGTTGCTAGGAGTTTCTCTTTTTGGATCTCTTTCAGGAGGTAATTGGTGGATTCTTTCAATATTTATTTTACCCTCTGGTTCTAGAATCTCAGGACAGTTTTCCCTGATAATTTCTTGAAAGATGTCTAGGCTCTATTTTCAATTATGACTTTCAGGTAGTCCCAAAATTTTTAAATTGTTACTCCTGGATCTGTTTTCCAGGTCAGTTGTTTTTCCAATGAGATATTTCACATTGTCTGCTATTTTTTCATTCCTTTAGTTTTGTTTTATAATTTTTTTGATTTTTCATAAATTCATTAGCTTCCATCTACTCCATTCTAATCTTTAAGTAATTATTTTCTTCAGTGAGTTTTTGGGTTTCCTTTTCCATCTGGACAGTTCTGCTTTTTAGGGCTTTCTTCTCTTCATTGGCTTTTTGAACCTCTTTTGCCTTTTGAGTTAATCTATTTTTAAAGGTGTTATTTTCTTCAGCATTTTTTGAGTGTCCTTTAGCAAAATGTTGACTCACTTTCAAGATTTTCTTGCATCACTCTCATTTCTCTTCTCAGTTTTTCCTCCACATCTCTTATTTGATTTTCAAAATCCATTTTGAGCTTTTCCATGCCCTGACACCATTGCATATTTATTTTGGAGGTTTTGGATACAGAATCCTTGACTTTTCCCTTTTCCTCTGATGCTCTGCATTGTTCTTCCTCATCCACAAGGATAGAAGAAAATACCTGTTCACCAAAAAAGTAACCTTCTACAGTCTTATTTTTTTGGGTCTTTTTTTGGGCACTTTCCCAGCCAGTTACTTGACTTTTGAGTCCTTTGTCAAGAGGAGGGTATACTCTTAAGTTCTCAGTTCCTCCAAGGTGGCACAATCAAGGGAGAGGATTTTACTCTTCTCATGACCTTCTCATGGTTTTTGTTCTGGGAACAACCACAAGCTTTTCTGCCCTGGATCTGCGAGTATGCTTCCCTCTCCACAACAACCACCTCCAGCTCCAGCACTCCAGCATTACTCCTCACCCCACAGCTGGCACTCAGGGCTGAGACCCAGATCAGTCACTCAATTTCCCTAGGGTCTTTAGCCCGAGGGCTGCAATAATGGATACTTCTGCTGCCTGGGTCTGGGGCTAGATCACATTCCCTTCTCATCCAAGTGAAAGAATTTTCTCACTGACCTTTGAAGCTGTCGTAATGTTTGTGGGTTGAATAATTTGAGAAGCACAGTTTCTTCTTGTAATTCTGCCCCCTGAGGCCTACTCCAGTCCTGTCCCTACCCCACAGCCAAGACTGGGCTGGTCTTGCTCCATGCTCAGTGCAATAGACCTTACTTGTCAGCCTTCCAGACTGGAAATCTCTTCCACTTTCTCGTTTTGTGGCTTTTGCTGCTCTAGAGTTTGTTTAGAGCCATTTTTTGCAGTATTTCATGGGTTATGCGGGGAGACCTTTTACAGGTCTGTCCTTCTACTTTGCCATCTTGGTTCCACCCTCCCTTTTTTCCTTTATCTTCAGTGCTTAGCACGGAATTTTACACTCAGCAATTGCTTAATAAATATTCTTTGGCTAGAAGAAGCAAGTTTTAAAGAACCAAAAGGAATTTTTGAAAGAATATTTATTGAATCAAACTGACAGGGTTCTAAAAATAAAGTTGTTGATGATGATAATCAAGAAGAAAGACCAATAACATTCTTGTTTTCAAACCTTCAGTTATAATTGTATGATGCAGAGCATCAAGGCCAATGTTAAGGATGTTAACTGAAAAATCACTGAACTTTCTAATGAAGGCAGAGACAAAAGTAATGGAAAGCAAAAATGACAAAGCGTTTGCTAGTACTGATGATGGAGACACAAGAAATGCAAAAAGGAAAAAAGTGGTAAATAGAATGCAAAACTGGAATCTTCAGAGAATTCAGCATACATAACCACCCATTGAGCTTGGATAAGTACAATCTTGATACTCAAGCTGGGCACAGAAAGGGCAGAAAAAGATAACTACACATCACTATTACTTATTGATATTGAAATAAAATAGTGAATTAAAAATGAACAATATGTTTATAGAAATATGTTCAGAAAATGAACACTAAGATGTTCTTCAATTTATACCAGTAATTCCATGCTGGCTTATTTTTGAAAGCTATAAATATAACAGATCATATACACAGTATATCCTCACATGGGTCTTATACATTTGGAAATTTCCAACAATGATACAGGTTACAAACCAGTCGTGCTTGACAAACATGTGTGACTCTTGCCCATCTTTTCCTTCACATTTGCCTCCAAAGGTCTGCCCAAAATATTTGAAGTATGCACTTTTTCCTGACATCAAAAGAGTTCCTATGGAGCACTGAGATAAATATATGTACATGTAATTAAATGTTATAAAACATTTGTTTTATATGTGTATATATGCATATATATGTATAAATACAAAGTTAACATATGTATATGAATGTATATATGTGTGTAATTTCATATAAAATTAAATACAAATATTTTTGTTGCAAGCATATGTATGCATATATAAAACAAATTTTATTTGTATGTGTGTGTATACCTACCTACTTATATCCATAACCTTTAATCTTGATCTATATCTGTACTAGGCAGCTAGGTGGCAAAGTGGATAGAACAGTGAGTTTGGAATAAAAAAGACTTATCTTTATGAGTTCAAATCTGGCCTCAGACACTTACTAGCTGTGTGACCCTAGGCAAGTCACTTAACCCTGTTTGCTTCAGTTTCCTCATATGTAAAATGGACTGGAGAAGGAAATGGCAAATCAATCAGTATCTTTGCCAACAAAAGCCCAAATAGGGTCAGAAAGAGTCAAACATGACTGGAACAAACACCAGCCACAACACTGTGCACTCATTCACATGTGCGTCCCCACCCTCATATATATACATATATATGCACACATATATATCTTATTATGTTATTTTTTCTTTTCCAGTTCCTAGAACATGACATTTACATGTATATATAATATAGGTTTATATGTGAATAAGTTGTATATATGTATGCATGGGTATGTACAAATACATATATACATATACACGTGTGTATAAACACATATATTTTAAAATATATTTATATTTTTTAATGTATTTATATTTCAGTCAAAGAATTCCTGGAACATGTCTTTTATTCTTGCTCTTTGTAGTTCCCTATTGGTTATATTCTGCACTTTGTAATTCCTCATTTCCATCTTTGTGACTTGAACTTTTAATTTTTCAGAGAAATCTTATTTTTTAATAACATTGTTAGAATATTGTGATAAAAGGTGAGTCTTTGTTTTCATAGAAAGCTGACTTTTGTTTGGTTCTCAATCCTCATTCTTATTGAACTCTTTGCAGAGTTTGACATTGTTGTTCATACACTTATCTTTGATGCTCACTTTTCTCTGGACTTTCATGACACTAAGTTCTTTTTGTTCTCCTACCTGTTTAACCAGTCTTAACTCTATTTTGCTGGATCTTCTCATCTAGGTCACACCCACTAAACATGTGTTTCTCTAAGGTTTCTATTCTTGGCTCCATTTTCTTTTTCCTTTATACTATTAACTTGGTAATCCCAGCATCTCCTGTGGATTCAATTATCATTTTTATACTGATGATTCTGAAGCCTACTTACCCAGCCTTAATTTCTCTGCTGATTTCCAGTTGCCTATTTGACATTTCAAACAGGATTTCTGTACACATCTTAAACACATGTCCAAAACTGAATTCATTATCTTTTCTCTCAGATAATCACCCCTTCAAAATTTCTTATTACTATTGAAAATGCAACTATCCTCTCAGTCCCCAAACCTATGCGTCATCCTCAACCCTTTCCAACTCATAATATTTGATATGTTGATAAGGGCTATTGATTACCTTTCATAGCATCTCTCATATCTTTTTCTTCTGTTCTCTGACACTGTCATCACCCTGGTTCAGGCCTTCATTGCTTCACATCTGGACAATTACGGATACCTTTTGGTTGTTCTCTGTAACAAGTTTCTCTTCTCATTCCAGTACATCCTCCACTCAGCCATCAGTGATCTTTCTAAAGCACATTTCATCATGTGGCTTCCTGCCCTATAAACTCCAATGCCTCCTATAAGTTCCAAAATCAAATATGAAATCCTCTATCATTCAAATCCTTCAATAATATGACCTCTTTTTGCCTTCCAGTCTCATTACACCTTGTTCTCAATTACACATTCTAGGATCTGGCGATATCAGTGTCTTTTCCTTTTGTGAACAATGCATTCTATCTCCTAGCTCTGGACATTTTCAGTGTTGTCCCCCACACCTGAAATGTTCTCTTTCCTCACATCTACATCTTAGTTCCCCTGGTTTCCTTCAAGTTTCACCTAAAATCCCACCTTCTATAGGAAACCTTTCCTAATCTCTCTTAATTCTAGTCTCTTACGTTGGTTGATTATTTCCAATTTATCATCTATATACCTTGTTTTACGTAGTTGTTTGAATGTTGTTTCCTCCACTAGATTGTAAACTTCTTCAGAAAAGAGACTGTTTTTCCTATTGTTTGCATCCCTGGTGCTTAGCCCAGAGCCAGACACATAGTAGGCATTTAATAATTATTTTTGTCCCCAAATAGATTCTGTTAAACTTCCTTTTATCTTTAGAAAGTAATCCTTGGGTAGTTTGATTGATATGTGAGTCAATAAGTAAAGCATTTTGGGTTATGTTGTCATTTTTATTGTACGGTCTTAGTTCATTAGTGTAATTGATATTTTTCAAATTTTTTAGAAGTCTTATTTGTGTTTTGTAATTGTGTTTATACAGTTCATATATGTGTCATGACAGATAGATTTCAAAGTATTTCTATTTTCTAAATTTATTTTAAATACATATTTTTTACATCTCCTCTTGCTGAAAATTTGAAAATATAAAGAAATGATGATTTATTTCCAATCATTTTACATCTGTCAACTTTAGTTGTTATTTGTTTCATTCATTTTTTTACTCAGATATCTAGGGTTCACTAACAAAACCATCATGTCATCTACAAAAGTTATAATGTTGTTTCTTTTATTCCTCTGCTTATGTATTTTCTTCTCATATCACTATATCTAGCTATTCCCATCTTATGTTGAACAGTAATAGTGCTAATAGGCATCCTTGACTTAGCCCTAATCTTATTGAAAAGGCCTCTAGTTTATTGCCTTTACATATAATAATGGTTCTTGGTTTTAGGTAGATGTTACATATCATATTAAAGAAAGATCTAGTTCTTGCTATACCTTCTAATGTTTTTTTTAAAAGAAAATGGGAACTAAATTTTATCTAAGTCTTTTCCTGTATCTCTTGATACAAACATGTTATCATTTATGTTTACAGTTTTGCTAGTAATAAACTATTCCTCCATTAGTTGTATACGTTCAAACTCATGATAATGTGCAATCGTTGTGGGAGTTATCAGTGGTCTCCTAATATGCTTTTAAAATTTTTAAAGAACTATTAATTAGTCAGTCAATAAGTACTTAGTAAGTGCTTACTGTGTACCATGTACTATTCTAAACACTGGGATAGAAAGAAAAGGGAAAGGAAGTCTCTGTTCTCAAGAACTGAAAGTCAAGTGGGAGAGATAATATCCAAAGAACTCTGTGCATATAAAGTGTAGACAGAAAGATTAGAGATAATCAATAGGGGGAAGTTACTAGCCTGAAGGAATATCTGGAAAGGCTTCTCTTAGAGTATGAGGTTTTAGCAGGGACCTGAAGAAAACGAAGGAAGCCAGAAGGCAGGGATGAGGATGAGGATGGAAATTATTCCAGGCATGGGGAACAACCAGGGAATATGCCCAGAGTGTGAAGATGGAGCAAATTGTTAGAAGTAGGTCATGGCCTCTGAATCACACAGTACATTGGAGAGTGGGGTGGGAGAAAAGGTATGAGAAGACAAGCAAGGTAGGAAGGGTATTCTATGACAGAGGATATTTGATCCTAGAGATGATATGAAGCTGCTGGAGTTTATTGAATGAGGTGTCAGAAGGGGGAGTGACAAGATCAAAACTATGTTTTATGCAGATCATTTTGGCAGCTGAGTGGAGGCTGGATTGGAGTGGAGAGAGACATGTAACAAGGAGACCAACTAGTGGGCTATTACAATAATTCAGGTATGATGTGGGCTTATATCAGGGTGATGGTAGTGTAAGAGCAGAGAAGGGGATATGTAACAGAGATCTTGTGAATGTAGAAACCAGAGGATATGATGACTAATTGAACATAGGAGTTGAGTGTGAGGAGATAAGTATAATACCTAAGCTGTGAGCCTGGGTGACTGAGAGAATTTTGTGCCCTCAAAAGCAGGAAGAAAGAGGATTCTCTTGGAGAATTGACCTCAGTGAAATATTGGGCAAGGATTCTCAGCTGAGGGGCTGCAGGATGAAAGGGAACCTATGAGAAGTTTGAGAAGGAATGAAAAGGTTTGGAAAAGTCACTTTGTTCAGTGGGATAGCACATCACTTAGGGAAATACGGGATTGCCTTGCTGCAGTGAGGCTCCAGCTGAGATCATGAAACCTAAACTTGTAGGTGATTCATTTAGCACTGTTTTCCCCCCAGCTTTATTTAATGGTATAAGTTAGGGATAGAATCAGTGAATGTTGGGAGTCATCCAAAGCTGGGATGTGGCAGGGGAATATTTTCAACAGGATAGAGACAAGGGACTCTAGAGAAGAGAATAGTGGAGCTTTGAAGTGCACCATGGAGTCAAGAGGGAGAAGGGAAAGGAACATAGTCAGTGCAGGGTACTGGGAAAAAGAACTGAAGAGTAGAAAGTGTATCTGTCATGGTGAGAATGAAGAACAGAGTTCTGTGTTGGAAGGCAGAAGGTGAAGTAGAATGACAATAGATCATGGGATCATATAACAGAATTCCATGAACATAGAAGCAGAATATTGGTGTGGGGATGGGGGTAGTACAGTTTTTCTTTAATGGATAATATAGCTATGATGAATTTGCTTTTAAAATTTCTTGTATTTTTAAAACATAGATCTAATTCCCTTATGAAAAGCCCACATTAAAGAAAGAAAAACCCACATTAAAAAAATAGGACTAACTGACATTCATTTGGCCAGTGCTGAAGATCACTTGGAAACCCTTGGTGGATGACCAAAGCCTCAGTGGACTATGCATTGTCAACCATTGTTTTAATGAGTCTAAAGAGAAAACAACTTTCCCTTGTTATTTATGATGACAACATCTTCCTCATAATCATTCTTTGGGGAAATGTCAAAGAATCTGTTGCAATCAAGGATGTGATAATCACTTTTGTATCTGTGAGTCTTCAGGGACCAGTTCCCCAAAGATCACTGGGCAGTATATTTTACCAAGTACTATAACCCAAGAATCACCAAATATCTAGTGAGTGCAGTCAGTTGCCTCATTGACTTCAACTCTCTCTCCTCTGAATCTCCCAAGGTGAAATAAATCAGGGCAGAGGAAAGCAATGGTCTCAAGATTATGTAACACAACTCACATTTCCTGTTCACCAAGAAAGTAACCCTCTATAGTCTTGGTTTTTTTCCCTTTTCTGGGCATTTTCCCAGCGAGTGACTTGACCTCTGAATATTCTCCTCACACCCACCTCGCCTCCAGATCCTCCCAGCCAGCGCCTGGGGTCTGAGACTCAAATGCTGCTTCCCAGCCTCAGGGCTTTGGGCAGGGGCAGGGCTGCTATTCAGTGTGATACCAAGTTCAGCTGCCTGGGTGGGGGCAGGGCCACCTCACGGGGCTCAGTTCCCTCAGGGGGTTTATGCAGAGACCTTCAACAATGGATCCAGGCTCCTGCCTGCTTGGGGAGCCCCGGTCTGCTCCCACCTCCGCTGGTGCCTCCCGAGGGGGCCTGAGTCATGGGGACTCCCCACTCTCCTCTCGACCCGCTGAAGAGACCCTCTAACCAACCCTTGTCACCTGTGGATGGAGGGACCCGCGCGGCTGCTGGAGATTCTGTCCCTGAAGCCTGCTTGGATCTGCTCCTCTCCCCGCTGGGCGGCCACCAAAGGGCTGGGCTCTGCTCCACGTCCACAGCACAAAGAACCTTTTGCGAGAGGTTTTCAGGCTCTCTGGAACAGAAATCTCATCCACTCCACTGTTCTGTGGCTTCTCCTGCTCCCGAATTTATTGGCAGCTCTTTTCTACAGATATTTCATGGGCTGTGGGTTCGGAGCTAGCGTATTTGTATGTTTCTACTCTGCCATCTTGGCTCTGCCCCACAACTCACATTTCCAAAAAGAAAAATGACATCATTCAACACTCAGGTAATATTACCTCCTTTCTCTAGGTCATTTCCTTAAGTTAACATGTGAAGTCAAGATCAGAGGGCTGATCTCTGTATAAGTGAATTTAGCCTATAGAAAGTATATAAAGACAATGAGAATGGAGTGATACACTCTATTTGGGAAGGCTTGTATAAAAAAATCCCTCCTCCAATATTTAATGGCAAATTACTTCCGAGACTGAAACCATAATAGCTGTGGTACTTTTCAGGGTTATACTGAGGTTCAAATGCTAAAATAAAAGTAAAACGCAAAACTTAAAAACAAACTGAAACATGGTTCTTACTTGGGGTTCTATAAAGACACATCCCAACTTCTAAATCCAGTCAAATAAAAATGTAAGCAAACATCAGCTGATGACCAGGGAAGCTGGAAGCACGGGTCTGTGACATAATCTTTACAGTAAAATCTCACAAAGAGAAATTGAAAGCAGTTTCTAAGTTTCTGATCCATTTCTATCATTTTAACTCTCTGTACTTTCATGCTCTCTCCCACCTAGTGTAATGATAAAAACCTGCTCTTCCAATCCTCAAAGATTTATTATTATTATTTTTTAGGAATTCAATTAAAGGAATTCCACATTTGAAAATGCTTTGAGAAAAAATTAGCTGGGTGGTAGAGTGTATAACATGCTGAACCTGGAGTGAGAAAGACCTGAGTTCAAATTCTACCCCATACACTTGCTAGTTATGCAGTCCTGGAGAAATCACTGAACCGCTTTCTTTTTTTGTTTGTTTGTTTACTTTAAATTTATTTATTTAACTTTAAACATTCATTTTCACAAAATTTTGGGTTCCAAGTTTTCTCCCCATTTGCCCCCTCCCCACACCTCAAAACACCGAACGTTCTAATTGCCCCTATCACCAATCTGCCCTCTCTTCTATCATCCCTCCCTTCCCTTGTCCCCATCTTCTCTTTTGTCCTGTAGGGCCAGATAACTTTCTCTACCCCTTTACCTGTATTTCTTATTTCCTAGTAGCAAGAACAGAACTCGACAGTTGTTCCTAAAACTTTGAGTTCCAACTTCTCTTCATCCCTCCCTCCCCATCCATTCCCTTTGGAAGGCAAGCAATTCAATATAGGCCATATCTGTGTGGTTTTGCAAATGACTTCCATAATAGTCATGTTGTGTAAGACTAACTATATTTCCCTCCATCCTATCCTGTCCCCCATTTCTTCTATTCTCTCTTTGGATCCTGTCCCTCCCCAAGAGTGTTGACTTCAAATTGCTCCCTCCTCCCACTGCCCTCCCTTCCATCCTCCCCCCCCACCCTGCTTATCCCCTTCACTCCCACTTTCCTGTATTGTAAGATAGGTTTTCATACCAAAATGAGTGTGCATTTTATACCTTTCTTTAGTCGAATGTGATGAGAGTAAACTTCATGTTTTTCTCTCACCTCCCCTCTTTTTCCCTCCACTGAAAAGTCTTTTGCTTGCCTCTTTTATGAGATAATTTGCCCCATTCCATTTCTCCCTTTCTCGTCCCAATATATTTCTCACTGCTTAATTTCATTTTTTAAAGATATGATCCCATTCTATTCAATTCATTCTGTGGTCTGTGTGTGTGTGTGTGTGTGTGTGTGTGTGTGTGTGTGTGCGTGTGTGTGTAATTCCACCAACTACCCAGATACTGAAAAGTTTCTAGAGTTACAAATACTGTCTTTCCATGTAGGAATGTAAACAGTTCAACTTTAGTAAGTCCCTCATGACTTCTCTTTGCTGTTTGCCTTTTCATGCGTCTCTTCATTGTTGTATTTGAAAGTCAAATTTTCTTTTCAGCTTTGGTCTTTTCATCAAGAATACTTGAAAGTCCTCTATTTCATTGAAAGACCATTTTTTTTCCGCTGAAGAAGGATGATAGAAGAGAGGGCAGATTGGTGATAGGGGCAATTAGAATGCTCGGTGTTTTGGGGTGGGGGGAGGGGACAAATGGGGAGAAAATTGGAACCCAAAATTTTGTGAAAATGAATGTTAGAAGTTAAATAAATTTAAAAAGAAAAAAAAAGAATACTTGAAAGTCCTCTATATCATTGAACGACCATTTTTTTCCTTGAAGTATTATACTCAGTTTTGTTGGGTAGGTGATTCTTGGTTTTAATCCCAGTTCCTTTGATTTCCAGAATATCATATTCCAAGCCCTTTGATCCCTTAATGTTGAAGCTGCCAGATCTTGTGTTATCCTGATTATATTTCCACAATACTCGAATTGTTTCTTTCTAGCTGCTTGCAATATTTTTCTCCTTTACCTGGAAACTCTGGAATTTGAGTACAATATTCCTAGGAGTTTCTCTTTTTGGATCTCTTTCAGGAAGTAATTGGCATATTCTTTCAATGTTTATTTTGCTCTCTGCTTTTAGAATATTAGGGCAGTTTTTCTTGATAATTTCATGAAAGATGATGTCCAGGCTCTTTTTTTATCATGGCTTTCAGGTAGTCCCATAATTTTAAAATTGTTTCCTATATCTATTTTCCAGGTCAGTTGTTTTTCCAATGATATTTCACATTATACTCCATTTCTTCATTCTTTTGGTTTTATTTTGCAATTTCTTGTTTTCTCATAATCATTAGTTCCATCTCTTCTATTCTAACTTTTAAAGAACTATTTTCTTCACTGAGCTTTTGAACCTCCTTTTCCATTTGGCTAATTCTGCTTTTTAAAACATTCTTCTTCTCATTGGCTTTTTTTGACCTCTTTTACCAATTGAGTTACAGTATTTCTAAAGGTGTTATTTTCTTCAACATTTTTTTTGGTCTCCTTTAG
This sequence comes from Notamacropus eugenii, assembly GCF_028372415.1. NCBI lineage: Eukaryota > Metazoa > Chordata > Mammalia > Diprotodontia > Macropodidae > Notamacropus > Notamacropus eugenii. The sequence continues at coordinate 6,063,572 of NC_092873.1, forward strand.
CATGGTGTTGACTCATTTTTCATGATTTTCTTGCATTGCTCTCTTTTCTTTTCCCAATTTTTCCTCCACCTCTGTTATGTGCTTTTCAAGGTCCTGTTTGAGCTCCTCATGTTCTGAAGCCATTGTGTGTTTATTTTGGAGGTTTTGGATGCAGAAGCCTTGACTTTTATGTCACCCCCTGATGGTAAACATTGTTTTTCCTCATTCGAAAGGAATGGAAGAGAACACCTGTAACTAAGAAAATAACCTTATTTTTTTCCCTTTTGGGGAGCATTTCCCCAACCAGTTACTTGACTTTTGGTCCTTTGTCAATTATTGGGTATACTCTGGGGGCCTGTAAGTTCTCACTTCCTTCAAGGTGGTACAATGAAGGGAAAGGAGTTTACTCCCTTGGCCTGGCTGGTGGCTGAGATTCAAATCAGCTGCTCAATTCCTCCAGGGACTTTAGGCGTGGGTGAGGCCGCCATTCAGGGTTAAGGTTCAGATCAGATGCTCAATTCCCCCAGGGGCTTTATCCACCATAGCTGCTGCCCACTGCTGCTGCTGCTACTGCCTCCTCCTGGAGCTGGAGCTAGGGGAGGACACTGCTCCCTTGTCATGGAGGTAGAAAAGCTCTCTCACTGACCTTTGAGCTGCCTTATGAATTGAGGAATCTATGAGCTGATCCGGGGGATTCTGCCCCCTAGGCCTGCTCCAGCCCTCCTCCCAACGCCACATTGCCAAGCCTGGGTTGGGCTCTGCTCCACGTCTTGGTGCCACAGACCTTTCCCATTGGTCTTCCAGGTCACCTTGGGCTGGAAATCACTTTGTGGTTCTGTGGCTGCTGCTGCTCTAGAATTTGTTGAGAGTCTTTCTTTATAGGTATTTTATGGGCTGTGGGAGCTAGAGTAGAGATCAGCTAGCGTATGTGCTTCTTTGTACTCCACTATCTTCCATCTGCTCCATTCTAATCTTTAAGAAATTATTTTCTTCAGTGAGCTTCTGGATCTCCTTTTCCATCTCATCAGTTCTGCTTTTTAAGGCATTCTTATCCTCATTTGCTTTTTAGATCTCTTTTGCCATTTGTGTTAGTCTATTTTTTAACATGTTATTTTCTTCAGCATTTTTAGGGTCCCCATTTAGCAAACAGTTCACTTGCTTTTCATGATTTTCTTGCATCACTCTCATTTCTCTTCCCACTTTTTGCCCTGCTTCTCTTACTTGATATTCAAAATCCTTTTTGAATTCTTCCATGACCTGAGACCAATTCATTTTTCTTGGAGGCTTTGGATGTAGGAGCTTTGACTTTGTTGTCTTCTTCTGTTTGTATACTTTGGTCGTTTTTGTCACCAAATTAAAATTCTATTATCAGATTCTTTTTCCAGCTTTTGCTCATTTTCCCAGTCAATTATTTGATTTTTGAGCTCTTTGTCAAAGTAGTTCTCTGCTTCCAATGGTGTTAGGGGGTGTACTGTCAGTCGCTTGATTCCCCCCACAATCTGTGGGCCAAGAACTCCAGAAAGAGTCACTGCCACTGCCCTTGCTGCTCCTGCGACTGCCATACTCTCCTCCACAACCTCCATCATGTTGGTGGTGGGGCCTGAACACTCTAATCTCTTACACAGGTCTGATAAGTTTTTCCCACTCACCTTCCAAACTGTCCTTGATGTTTGGGGATTGTGAAGTCTGGAAACCACCACATGTGTCAGAGATTCAATCCCCTGAGGCCTGCTCAGCCCCCATCTATGCTGGTATGACCCACAATGGACTGCACTCTGCTCCCAGCATGGTGATAAATGCTTCCAATCCACATTCTAGGTTGTCTTGGGCTGTAGATTTGTTTCACTCCATCATTCTATGGGTTCTGCAGTTCCAAGATTTGTTTTTTTCCCCTGGTTTTGGAATCTTATTTTTTTAAATTTTATTTTTCATTTTTTACACAGTTTATAACAGATAAAACAAATCAGACTTTTGGTCAGGTGATACTTCTTTTTAAAGCATTTACAATATGGACCACAAAAGAATTTTTTTAAACATTAACCAACTGAGACATAAATAATATTTATGTTGCTAATTTGACAAGCTCTTGACCTAATTGTTCCACAATATTACTAAGAATTAAAAGACCCTAACCTATTGTTGTTGGTCTAAAGTCTTATGCCTAATAGCTTAAATTTAGATTTAACTTCAGATGTTGCCCTCCCAATAATCTATAATTTAATAGATCTGGTATTAAGATTACAAATTTTTTGACTATAGGAAATTGCCACCAAGAGAAGGGACATTGCAGGGATACAATATCTCCCCAACTTCATGTCAGTTCCAGGCAGGATTAAATTGTCCACTTACATTCAATAAGGCTTAAAGTCTGCAAGGTGTCAGTGGGGAAATTGACTCAGGAGAATCCCACCTCAGCCCAGGCTGAACAGCCACTCTCTCACCCTTTGCATGAAATCACGTTTTGCAATTCATACCAGCATCTCACCAGCTTACTGGCATCATGGATTGGAGACTCAGACCACCTTTCTTGCTATCCATACCTGGAGTCAGACTCAGAATAACAATCACTTAATAGTCCCACACCATCTAAAAGTGGTAAATTCCAGTAACCAGGTTTCATATATGATTATAATTTCACTGTGGCTAAGGAAAATCTTTTGAGGCAAGTCTTAAGTGGCTTACATGCCTTTCTGTACATGTTCTAGTTCCTGATTCAACAGCAATCATAAAATCAAATTTGCCATTAAAATCTTAACTTTTCCATCAATGCCAAATTTTACTCAAAGTTACCTGCTTCTAGGAAACTTTGACTAAAATTCTTTCCCCCAAACTAAAGATGTCATTGATTTATTCTCACTAATTAATTCAGGCAATTGTTTTAATACTAATTGCTTTTGCCTCACTTTGTAACATGTCCAATTTTTCTCCCCATCACTCCCCTCCCCCTGCTTCCTAATACCTTGCATTTTGATTACTCCTTCCATCAATGTACTCTCCTTTCTATCACACCCCAACTTTCTCTTATCCCCATCTTCTCTCTTTTCTTGTAGGGCAAGATAAATTTCTATACCCCATTCCCTGTATTTCTTATTTTCCAATTATATGCAATAAATATTCTCAACTTTCGTTTCTAATACTTTGAATTTCAACTTCTCTCCCTCCCCCCTCCCTCCCCAGCCCCACTGAGAAGGCAAGCAATTCAATACAGAATAAAAATGTGCTGTTTTGCAAAAGACTTCCATAATAATCATGTTGTGTAATACTAACTGTATTGCCCTTTGTCCTACTCTATCCCCCTTTATTTTTTCCCCCACAGTTGACCTTGTCCCTTCCCAAAAGTGTTTATTTCTAGTTACTCCCTTCTCCCATTTGCCCTCCCTTCTAACATTCCCCTTACCCCACTTGTTGCCTCCTCTCCTACTTTCCTGTGGTGTGATATAAATTTTCATATCAGATTTAGTGAGCAATTATTCCCTCCTTCATTCACATGTGGAGAGAGTAGCTTCATTTTTCCCTCTCCATTTCTCCCTTTTCTCCTCCAATGAACAAGGTTTTTCTTATCTCTTTTATGAGTTATAGCCTACCCCATTCCATTTCTCCCTTTCTCTTCACAGTATTTTCATCCTTCACACCTTAATTTTTATTTTATTTTATTTTTTATATGGATATCATCTCTTCTGATTCAACACACCTTGTACTCTCTATCTATATGTGTGTGTGTGTGTGTGTGTGTGTGTTTGTGTATGGTCAAACACTCCATCTACCCAAATACTGAGAAAAGATTCAAGAGTTATAAATATTTCCTTTCCATGTAGTAATGTAAACAGTTCAGCTTTATAGAGTCTTTTATGATTTTTCTTTCCTGTTTACTTTTTTATGTTTCTCTTGATTCTTCTCTTGGGAAGTCAAATTTTCTATACAGATCTGGTTTTTCCCTCAATATGAATGATATTCAATGAATATCATTGAATGACCATTTATTCCCTTGAAGTATTATACTCAGAATTGCTGGGTAGGTGATTCTTGGTTTCAATCCCAGTGCCTTTGACCTCTGAAATATCCATTCCAAGCCCTTTGATCCCTTAATGTTGAAGCTGCCAGATCCTGTGTTATCCTGATTGTATTTCCATAATACTCAAATTGTTTCTTTCTAGCTGCTTGCAGTATTTTCTCTTTGATCTGGGAACTCTGAAATTTGGCCATAATATTCCTAGGAGTTTCTCCATTCAGGTCTCTTTCAGGAGGTGATTGGTGGATTCTTTCAATTTTTATTTTCCCCTCTGATTCTAGAACATCAGGGCAGTTTTCCTTGATAATTTCATGGAAGATGATGTCTAGGCTTTTTTCTTGATCATGGCTTTCATGTAGTACCATAAATTTTAAATTGTTTCTCCTGGATCATTTTCCAAGTCAGTTGTTTTTCCAATGAGAGGTTTCATATTATCTTTCACTTTTTTCAGATTTTTTTGTTTTGTTTACTAACTGCTTGATTTAACTCATAGCCATTCATTTCCCTGAACTCAGTTCTCTCTTTCAACAAATTATTTCATTCAGTGAGCTTTTGGACCTTTTCCTCCATTTGGCTAATTTTGCTTTTTAATGCCTTCTTCTCCTCATTGGCTTTTTGGACCTTTTTTTCCAATTGAGTTATCCTCTTTTTAAAGCTGTTATTTTCCTCAGCATTTTTTTTTTGGTTCTCCTTTAGGAAGCTGTTAACTTGTTTTTAAGATCTTCTATTGCTTGAGCCCAGTTTAAGTTCCCTTTGGAGGCTGGACCCTTGACTTCCTCTGACAGTATGCCTTATTCTTCCTCATCTGAAGGGATGGGGGGAGATACTTGTTCCCCAAGATAATAACCTTCTACGGTCTTATTTTTTCCCCTTTTTTGGGCATTTTCTTAGCCAGTTACTTGACTTCTGAGTTTCCTCTCCACAGCCACCTTGCCTCCAGTTCCACCAAGCCAGCACTGGGAGCTGAGATTCAGACGATCTGCTTCAAAGCGTTAGGGGCTTTAGGTAGAGACAGGGCTGCTATTCAGTGTGAAATTAAAATCAGCTGCTCAGGAGGGGGCAGGGCTGCCACATAGGGCTCAGTTCCCTTAGGGAGTTTACGATGAGACCTTCAACAATGGATGTAAGCTACTGCCTGCTTTGGAAGCCCCTGTCTGCTGCTGCTTCTACTGCTGCCACCTGAGGAGGCCCGAGTTACGGGGACACCCTGCTTGGTTCTCGGCCATCCAAAAAGACCCTCTCACTGACCTTTGTCACCTGTGGGTTGAAGGATCTGCACTGCCTCTGGAGATTCTGTCCCTGAAGGCTACTTGGATCTGCTCCTTTCGGTGGCACTTGGCCAAGGCAGGGCTTGGCTCTACTTCTTGTCTGGTGGGACAGACCTTTCCCATTGCTCTTTCAGGTCACTCTGGGATAGAAATCTTCTCCTCTTCATCGTCCTGTGGCTTCTGCTGCTCTAGAATTTATTGAGAGTTCTTCTTTATAGGTATTTTATGGGCTGTGGGGTAAGAGCTAGTGTATATGCATCTTTCTACACCACCATCTTGAATGATTTTTTTCTCCAGGATTTGTTTAGAGTCATTTTTTACAGGTGTTTGGCTGGGCTTGGGGAGAGAGCTCTAGCAGGTATCTGCTTCTACTCCACCCCTCTGAAGTCAATTTTTTTCCCGCGGCTGGAAGAAGGAACTGAAGAATGAGGGAAAGATGAAGCTAATTAAGACTGAAGAATCCAAGGAAAATTTTACCTTTGAGGAGAGAAGATGATCATGTGTGGATATACACTAGTCCTGAGCTCATACTAAGTAAAAACATTGCTAAATCAAATTTTAATCTTGAGCAGTCCAAGCCTTGATTGACTTACTCATCCAATTATTGAATGGTGTCCTCAATGGAATTTGCCTTTTGCCTGGCTACATCTCCTGTTCACACTATGGGACATGATGAAATATACTCTCTTTGCTTTCTCTCCAACTCCTGACAACTGGCATTGTGACTCTTGGAAGTTACTGTTCTATTTAAATCTTTTAAAAAATGTTCTATCTATTTTATAAGAGATTGTGTTTCCAAAAATATACTGATTTTTCTTTTGTTCTGAGTGAATGTTTGCTATAAAAGAGTATTGGAGGAAGATCAAAAGGGAACCTGAGACCTTTTCCTTCGTGCTATTATTGAGTCAGTCATGTCTGAGTCTTCGTGACCACATTTGGGGTTTTCTTGGAAAGATATTGAAGTGTTTTGACATGTTCTTCCACATCTCATTTTACAGATAGTGAAACTGAGGCAAACATGCTTAAGTGTCCCCGGGTGACATGACTAATAAGTGTGTAAGGACAGATTTGAATTCAGGAAGAGGAGTCTTCCTAACTTCAAGTCCAACACTCTATCCGCTGTACTAGATAGTGACCCATTTAGTTGCCTCATATTTAATTTCAAGTCTAGGTTAAGTTTCTTTGTTAATTGCATAGATGGAGTTTTACTTCCACCACCAGTAAATTAGTATTCAAAGAACAATGTTTTAAAATGCAAAAATAAAACAAAACATGGATTTAAAAAGGTTAGTGAAAATTAAAAAATGTTCCCATCCAAGTTCATGCATCTCCTGAAATCTAAGCTTGGGACGCCAGGTTACAAGTCCTGGCTCTAAAGGATCTGGATTCATCTTCCTTTCCCCATATGAAGTATCTTTTTCAGGGTACGTAGAACCATAATCAATATTTTGATTTTTTCTTTTTTGTAGCTATATTGTTCAATGAAGATAATGCTTGTATGAAAAGCAACTCTTTGTAATAAGAGAAAGTGTTCTCCAGTGCAAAGTCCTATTTCTGAGTGCCACTCATTAGCTGTAAGGCATTTCATCTCTCTAAGTCTTACTTTACTCATTTATAAAATAACATTCCATACTCACATTTAAATATATGGACCTTTGAGTTCTATGAAACAAGTTCCTCACAACTACCCAGTGAGTTAGGTTAGACAAGTGATACTATACCTATTTTTAAAAAATTGAGGAAAAAAGATTTTTCGAGCTTTAGAGGATCGGCATTCATTATAATGTTAAATATATGAGGATGAATTGTAACAAGCATTCTGACTGCAATTCAGGTTTTGATCTGATAGGCCATACTTCTCCCTGATGAGGTACATGAACTAGATAATCACTAGAATTTCTTCTAATTTGCAAATCAATCAATCATAAGAAAAAGAATTCTGTGTCTATGTCAGGTACAGTTCCTGATGCTGAGTGGCAAAGACCAAGAATGAAATAGTCCTGACATTCAGAGAGATTATATTCTATTAGATGAGTTGAGATGAAGAGATGAGAGATAGATGGATGGATAGATAGAAAGGTGATAGAGGAGAAGAGAGGAATGGAGGCACAGAGACCAAAAATGTTAGAGATAAGAAGACACAGACAGAGGAGAAAGGAAGAGAACATTTTTAAAACACTATTGCCAAGGACACTGGCAAGTGTAGGGGTACAAGCAAAAACAAGGAAGATAATCCTTACCCTCAAGAAGCTTATATTCTCAAAGAGAAAAGTAATACACACACATATGTAACTTATGTTGAATATATGTATATATAAATGGCCTGTTTACAAATTTTTCTATAACGTGTATACAAAAAGTAACAAATGTTAACATTTATATAGTGGTTTAAGTTCTAAATATATACTGTAGTTGAAGCATATAAAAATCATTACAAGGTGTTTTTGATTTTTGCATTTTGTTCATTGTGCTGTGATGGAGAACATAGGAGTAGCAGTTTTGCTCATGGAAGACCTGATGTAAAAGATAGTACTCAAGATGAAATTGGAAAGAAAGCAGGGATCAGAGAGAAGGAGATGACATAAGAGGAGGGGTCATGATGGGAGCGCATTCTCTGCATGATCCAGCTAGTGTCAAGAGATGGATATAGGATATTAATTTTGCACGTGAGGAAAATCATGTTTCTCTGAGGAGTTTGTTTACAAGACCTAACAATTTCTTTATAAGAAACCATTTTTAGGAGTGAGAATTCATATTCTCAGCCTCAAGTCAATCAAACTCTCAGCTCTTCCACGTAGTAGCTCTCATCTTTAGTAACAGTTTACATTGATGTTCACATCAGATGGAATGGAATTATTGTTTTGACTCTCCTATGCAAATAGGCATTGTAATTCTTTTTCTTGTCCCTCTATTTTCTCTACTCATATTTTCCCCTTGATTTTAGATAAATTCTCTCATATCAGTAGAAATGGGAAACTTCACCATCATCACTGAATTTCTCCTCATGGAATTTTTCAGCATCTGGGAGTTATAGATAATACATGCTCTTCTGTTCCTACTGATTTACCTGGCAGCTCTGATGGGGAATGTACTCACCATTACTGCAATTGTCACTGACCCCCACCTTCACTCTCCAATGTACTTCTTTCTGAGAAACTTATCACTGTTGGATATCTGCACAATTTCAGTCACACTTCCCAAATTCATTTTGAATTCCATGATTGGCAGTCACTCCATCTCATTTCTTGGCTGTATTGCTCAAGTCTTCTTATTTATCTTCTTCATTTCAACTGAGTTTGCTGTCCTCATTGCCATGTCCTATGACCGCTTTGTGGCTATCTGCCACCCCCTGCAGTATGGGGTTACCATGACACCAGCCAGGTGCCTTTGCGCAGCAGCTGGTTCATGGCTCAGTGGGCTTCTTTATTCAGCCATGCACACAGGTAATATTTTTCGATTGCCTTTCTCAGGATCCAATGTGATCCACCAATTTTTCTGTGATGTGTCACAGATTTTGGGGGTCTCATCCTCTGATGTGTTTAAAACAGAGTTTATATTGCTTGCCATTAGTTAAGGGATTTTTTTATTTTGCTTTACTTTTTTAATAATATCATATGCTCATATCTTCTCCAATGTGTACCAAATGTCCTCTGTGGAAGGCTGCTACAAAGCCTTGTCTACTTTCTCCCCTCAGTTGATTATCCTTGGCTTATTTTTCATTTCTGCAATATTTGCAGTCTTTTCTCTCATATCAGACTCATCACCATTTCAGAATGTTCTTATTGCAATTGTTTATGCAATACTGCCCCCGTTCAGGAACCCTATCATCTATAGTCTGAGGAACAGGAAAATTTCCTCAGTATTAGGGTAGTTAGAGCGGTTATATACATATAGAGAGAGGGCACAGAATGAGTTGAATATGAAGGGATGATATCTAAAAAATAAAATTAAGGGGTGAGAGAGAAATATTTTGGGAGAAGGAGAAAGGGAGAAATGGAATAGGACAAATTATCTCTCACATAAAAGAGGCAAGAAAAAGCTTTATCAATGGAAGGGAAGAGAGGGTAGGTGAGAGGGAAAAAGTGAACCTTACTTCCATCACATTTGACTTAAGGAGGTTATAGCATGCATCCTCAATTTGCTGTGCAACTCTATCTTACACTACAGGAAAGTAGGGGAGGAGATAAGCGGGGGTGTGGTGGGGGATGATAGAAAGGAGGGCAAATGGGAGGAGGATGTAATTAGAAGTAAATGCTTTTGAGGAGGGATGGGGTCAAAAGAAGGAATAGAATAAATGGGGGGCAAGATAGGATGGAGAAAAATATAGTTAGTCTTTCACAACATGCGTATTATAGAAGTCTTTTGCATAACTGCACATGTATAACATGTACTGAATTGCTTACCTTCTCAGTGGGGATGGGTATGGAGGGAGGAAAGGAGAGAAAGTTGGAACTCAAAATTTTAAAAACCAATGTTAAAAATTGTTTTTACATGCAACTGGGAAATAAGATATACAGGCACTGGGGTTTAGAAATCTATCTTCTCCTCCAAGAAAATAAAGGGGATGTGAATAAGAGAAGGGAGGGGTGTGATAGAAGGTAGGGCAGATTTGGGGAAGGGGTAGTCAGAATGGAACTCAAAATCTTGTGGGAATGAATGTTTAAAACTAAAAAAATAAATAAATTAGAATTTAAGAAATTCCTTAACTTCCTACTATTTCCCAGGCAATATTCTAGGTGATAAGAATGCAAATACTAAAAGGAAATATCCTACCTATCCCCACTTAAGGACCTTAATTGCTTGCAACAATATGTTGTCCATTCCTCATCCCCATGGAAATATTTGCCCCAGAACATATTTATTTTTTAACAAGTCAAAATAATTTAGGCCAGGATTAAGCTGTATTTATGTGAACAGTTCTACAGACCATGGGCAAGATTCCAGCAATGTAATCAGATTAGTAATAAATTTACTTTTGATGTCTAAAATTTGCTTTAACAGCTCACTTCAATCACTTGAATTAAAAGATAATAATTGCTAACATTTTATATATTTATGCATTATATTGTGCACACACATATACATATATGTATATAATTTTGATGTATTTATTGTACTATATTTTCTGTTATAACAATGTGTATAACATTCCTTACCTGCACTATTATATTAATAGATTATTAAACATATTTTGTTTTTTAAAATTATATTTTCCTAGAAACTAATGCAATCTTTTGTATACAGTAAGCATTTTTCGCATTAGATTCTTTTAAATGGATTTTTTTCTATTTTTTACACCACCATAGCATTCCATCTAACCCTTTCTCTCCCTTCCCCTAACAGTCATGCTATGTAACAAATAACTTTTTTTAAAGAAGAAAAGAGTCAGCACAACTGATGCGTTGAGAAAGTTACATACACATGTGCAGAGTATAACTTCATTTGAGTCTCTTATAATTTTGTTATATTTAGTTTTGCTTTTTTGACATGTCATTTTTAAAATTTATGTTGTTTTAGTTATTGCATATGTTATTTTCTCGGCTCTTCTTGCTTCCCTCTTCATCAGTTCATGGAGATCTTCCCATGCTTCTCTGTGTTCATCATACACATAATTTCTTTTAGCACAGTAGTATTCTATTGAATTCACAACCCCCATTTTGTTTAGACATTTTCAACTCGATGGGCATCTATTTTGTTTCACTTCTTAGCTAATACAAAAAGTCCTACTGCAATTTTAAAAAACATATGGAGACTTTTTCTTACTAGTGGCTTCCTTCTGGAATAAAACCAGTAAGAGAGTTTCGGGTTCAAAGGGTATGGACATTTTAGTCACTTTACGATTCCAAATTGATTATACCATTTCACAGTACCATTAACAATGTATTAGTGTGCTTATCTTTCCCCAAACCTTACGACGTTGACTGCTAGCACTTTTTTGCGTGATTTTTGCCAATTACATGGTATGAAATAAAACATCAGAATTTCTTTGCTTTGCATTTCTTTTATTAGGGATATGAAACATTTTTCACATGGTTGTCAAAGTTTTGTAGTTCTTTTGAGAAATGTTTATACATTTTGAGAATTTATCTGATGGGGAATGGTTATTAGTTATGTGTAGGTACATTGTTCATATATTTTGGATAAAAAACCCTTAACAGAGATGTCTAATACAAAGATTTTTTTCCCCATTGAAATAACTTCCTGCTTATCCTAGTTACATTAATGTTGTCTGTGTAGAAGCTTTTCAATTTCAAGTAATCAAACTTATCTTGTAAGAATAAATCTCTTACAATAAATGTGACAAATATATGATCTGTTTCTCTTCTAATTTTTATAGTATGATCTTTTACATTATGGTCACAAATAGATAATTCAGAATGCATCATGGAGTGCAGTATAAAATGTTGTTTCATGCCTAATTTCTCTCAGGTTGCTTCCCAGTCTCTTAGCAGATTTTATCTGATAAGGAGTTTTTTCTTAGGTTACCTAAATAGAAGTATTTCAATCTTTCATAAGAAGACCAGAATTAAACCAAAAATTTGATGTCCAATAAGACCCAAGAGAAGCATAAACAGATAAAACGGGAAAAGAAAACATAAGGGATTCAATAGAGTTAAACTGTTTACATCCCTTCATGGGAAGATGATACTTGTAATTCTTAAAAACTGCTTCACTAATAGTTCAGCTTGAAGGAATATATATAGACAGAAGGTACATATATAAGATGAATTTGAAGGAATGACATACAAATATGTGAATAATTAGAAAGAATAATTTACTGGGAGCAGAAGAAAGGGAGATGTAAATGGGATAAATTATTTCACACAGAGAGGGGAGAAGGATCTCTTATAGTGGAGGGAAAGATGGTGGGGGAAATGGCCATTGTTTGAACCTTACTCTCATTAGTATTGGATGACAGAGGGAATAATCTGCACAATTAGTTGAATATAATTTATCTTACCCAACAGGGAGGTAGGAGGTGAGGAGATTAAGTAAAAACAGTAGTGGGAACTGACAGAAAAGAAGGAAGATCATGTGAGGTGTCAGACAGAGTAAAACATTGATGGGGAGGGAAAGAATTAAAGGAGAGAGAGGACAAACAGAATAAAAAATAATATGGAGAGAAATACAAAGCTAGTAATGATAACTGTGAATGTGGATGGGCTGAACTCTCCCGTAAAACAGAAGCAGATAGCAGAATGGATCAAAAGTACAGTTCTACAATAGTTGTTTACAAGAAATAAACTTATAGCAGAGTCACACAGAGAGAGTAAAGGTAAGGAGCTGAAACATAATCTATTATGTTTCATCAGAAGTAAAAACAAAAGCAGGGGTAGCAATTCTGATCTCAAATAGAGCAAAAGCAAAAAGAGTCCTAATTAAATGAGATACGGAAGGAAACTACATCTTGCTAAAAGGTACCACAGACAATGAAGAAGTATCAATACTAAACATATATGCACCAAATGGTATAGCTTCCAAATTCTTGAAGGAGAAACTAAATGAGTTACTAGTTCATTACCAAACAAATGATAGAGAATATTATGAAATGTGAAATAAATAATTTTGATTACATCAAATTAAAAAGCTTTCCACAAACAAAAGCCACGCAACTAAGTTTAGGGAAAAAAAACCAGAAAGCTGGTAAACAATCTATACAGAATGTTTTGATAAAGGCTTTATTTCTAAAATATGTAGAGAACTGAGTCTAATTTATAAGAATACCAGCCATTCTCCTATTAATAAATGGTCAAGGATATGAATAGACAGTGTACAGATGAAGAAATCAAAACTATCTATAGGCACATGAATAAGTGCTCCAAATAACTTTGGATTAGAGAAACGCAAACAAAAACAACTGCGAGGTACCACCTCACTCTATCAAATTGGTTAATATGATAAAAGAGGAAAATGATAAATATTGGAGAGGCTGTGGGAAAATTGGGATAGTAATTCATTGATGGTGGAGTTGTGAGTGGATCCAACCATTCTGGAGAAAAAATTGTAACTCTGCCCAAAGAACAACCAAACTGCATACCATTTGATTCAACAATACCATAAAAAGGGTTGCAGGAGCTACATACAGAAAAGTATTTTTGTGGTGGCAAAGAATTGGAAATTGAGGGGATGCTCATCAACTGGAGAATGGCTGAACAGGCTGTGGTGTATGAATGTACTAAAATACTATTGTGCAATAAGAAATGATGAACAGGTAGATTTCAGAGAAACCTGGAAAGACTTGTACAAATGCATGCAAAGTGAAATGAGCAAAACTGGGAAAACACTGTATACAGTGTCAGCAACATTTTGAGATGATTAGTTATGAATGACTTGGCTCTTCTCAGCAACTCAGTGATCCAAAAAAAGTACAAAGGACTCATGGAGGAAAACGCTATCTGTATCCAGAAAAAGAATTGATGGACTCTGAACGTAGACTGAAGCAAACTTTTTTCACTTACTTTATTCTTTTTTGTGTTTTTGTCACTTTGGTCTATTTCACCTTTTGCAACTGTGACTAATCTGGAAATATATTTTACATGATAACACTTGTATAACCTATCAAACTGTCTACCGTTTTTTGAAGAGGTGAGGGGAAGAAGGCCGGAGAACAATTTGGAACTCAGAATCTTGTAAAAATGAATGCTAAAAATTGTCGTGATATGTAATTGTGAAAAAAATAAATTACTATTAAAATAAATAAAAAGATGATATTTTTCTATTAGAAGAGGCAGAACTTACTTTCTCAACAAATAGTTCTACCTCTTAAACCTCTTCAAAATACGAAGACATTATTTAATTGAATCTCAATTGTGTAGTGAAACTCTACACAGGATCGGTGCAAAATGAAGAGAAACTCCATTGAAAAAGAAAAAAAAAGCCCAAACACGGATGCAGCCCATTTGAGAATACAGTGAAACACAATTTGCAAAGTATCCACCCATAGGGTGCTTTTCTCATCCTAACACAAGTTCTTCTACTTCTTGTAGAACACACTAAATTTCTCAATGCTGATATTTTGTCCTTCTAGCTAAATTGTTTATGTAGTAATTATATTCTGATATATGTAGTAAAAATAACTGGCCCTTTGTAGCACTTCATTGTCTTTGAAGCATTTATATAACATGTATGATTAAAGAAAATAGATGTTTGAAATATCTAAATTGAACAGAAATATGATAAAACAAAAATACTTTTAATGTGTCTTGTCCCTCTTCCTCTCCCTTCCCCTTCCTCATGCTACCTTCCATTGTGTCCTCAATTCCATGCTCTTCTCTCCTTTCCTGTCCTCTCATTTCCTTTCCTCTGATCTTCTCCTCTTTTCCTTACTCCATTTCCATCAGTATATATGTAAGGATATGTGTGTGTGTGTATGTGTGTGTGTGTATGTGTACATTTAAAATATGAAACACATATAGTCTTTGATAGCTGATAGACTCAGGGGTTCTTTCTCTCTTTGTTCCTAACCAGGATCTCTAATAAACATGATATTAAAAACTTTACCAAGACCCTGAGAGTAGCAGCTTTCTTGTACTCTTTTATATTCTGAGAGCTACTCTTCATGTAAGCTGCAGCCACCATGCAAATCATCAGTATTCTATTTTTTTGCTTATATGTTTTCTTTTTATGTATCGTGCCTTTGTCCTTATCTTTGACCTTTCTGTCTTCTCTTCTTTATTCTCTGTGGAAGAATTACTGCTAGAAGATGTCAAGAAAAAAAATACTTTTAATACTTCTAGTAGTGATATTCATGTAATTTTAAGGAGGAAGAGATAAGACTTTTTAATGCTGTTTTTCAAATGGTTCCTCAAATTCAACATTCCCAGGGACCTTCAGCGATGAATTTCATTTCTCAAAAGGCAAATCTCAAAACTCCTATGGAACAATATTTAACTGTGATTGAGTTATTGTTAAAGAAATGGCAGTTGACTTACTCCAAGCATCATTGGTACAATCTTCAGGAAACTCCAGTGCTTATCCTGTGCACTGTACGGAGAATTGGCAATCTCTTCATTTCGTGGAATGACGACATCATCGCTGGGAGGAACTTTGGTGGACTGTTGTGCATCCAATGTCATACTGATATAGGGAAACCTGTATCAAGGTGTTTGTTCAGTTTTATCAAACCCATTCCATGTTATGAAACTTATAATGGCTCAGTTACATCAGAGTGGTTAAAATATCACAAAACACACTTGATTTTTTTTACCTTTGATGAATCTTGAAATATCCCTATGTATCTTTTCCTAGATGACCAAATTCCATCAATGTTTTCTGATACTAACTTGGCAGAAGAAAGCAAAGAACATTAAAATTTTCATTCATTTCTCTGTATGAAGTCTAATGACCATAATTACCGCAAGTGTCACTAAACTAACTTCATCTTCCTATCCCCACATTCAGTTTATATTACTTATACACACACAATCACTAAAGATATTTATAACATTAAAGATGAGGGACAAACTTACATTATCCATGTCTGCTTAGGACATTTTATAGAAATAAATCTGTATTGATTTGGAAGAAAAGTTGAGATTGATTTAGCGATTGTCCAGTTAAATGATTTCACTTTTTCTAATGTGAATAATGATATTAGAATGAATAAGCGATTTGACCAGTCACCTAATTAGCCAGAAGAAAAGCCAGGATTTGAACTTGAAATGTTCTGAGTCTTTATCTAGCACACATTTTTATGAACCAAAGTGGACAGTTACCCTAAGAAAAGCTCCCAGGCTCATTTATAAAATGCTTGAATTTAGAAGAAAAGACTATTGACATCCGAGGAGAAGGCAAAGAATGACAATGGAGCTAAGATAATATTATCTTTCTAGAATAATCTTAAAAGGAATTCTTTCTTTTTGTCAGAAGCAATTGATCTTCTCTTAAATTCCAGATTTTGGCAGAAGGCCAAGGAAATACTGAGAGCTGAACCCTGAGATCTCAAGTAGGTCCAGTACGTGCTATGCCATAGACAGGCAAACAAAGATCTATCGAGCTCAGCCCATGTCTTTAGTCCATACTGCAAGTACAAGAACCACCATTGTAACTGACAGTAATGGTCATGGAGAAGTTTCATAGATTGTCAACACCAATTTTTAAAGAGAGAACGTTCCATTTGGGTCATTATATTCTGGACATGTCTATAGAACATAAAAATAATGGATTGCTCTAGTTTTTCTGTCATTTAACAGAACAAATCCATTTTGGGGGATTTTACCTTATGAAAATTAAGCCTTAAAAAATTTTTATAACTGGAGTATGCTAGAAAAATGTATGGGGAGCCAGGTGACACAGTGGGTAGAGTGCTGGGCCTGAAGTCAGAAGACTTATCTTCCTGAATTCAAATCCGGTCTCAGACACTTAATAGCTGTGTGACCCTGGACTAGTAAATTCACCCTGCTTACCTCAGTTTTTTTACATATAAGATGAACCGGAGAAGAAAATGGCAAACCATACCAGCATCTTTGCCGAACAGACCCCAAGTTGTATCATCAAAAATGGGACATGACTGAAACAAATGAACTGTAACAATATGCCCTAATTCTTGGCATGGAGATCCAAGGTGAAGAATGCAAAATAATTCCAACTCTTCGGAAAAATGACCTCAGAATTCCTATTTTGTATTCATCTTTATAAAAAATGAAAAGCAACATCAATAGCAGTAGCAGCAGCAACAACCAACCCAGGCTCATCAAAGGACAAAGGAAGTATTTCCAAAGTTTTCTTGACTAAGGGATAGATACATAGGATTATCACAAAGGGTCCATTTCAGATATCTTTTCAAGAACAGAGAAAAGAACTATACAGAAACTGAGATGGGGGGAAAAGATCTATCCTTCCCTCACCCCTCCAGAGAAATTGTGACTAAAAAGCCTGGGTCCTAAATCTCAATAGCCAAGAATTTACCCCAAGTGACCATATCATTCAATGGATCTTTTATAGAAAATTCACCAGTCCTACCTGGAACTCCTCCCAGGACCACAGAGGGTTAGGATTAGCTGGGACTAATCCTTAGCTAGAAGTTTCTTCTTTCAGCATTAATACATTTCTGAGTCATATGTCTTTAACTGTCACTGAAATGGCATGAGACAAAAAAGAACTGTTATCATGGGTCCAAATAATCATCCTTGTGACATGCCCTTCTTCCATATGGGCTGTTGTGATGTGTTAATACACAGCATGTGGTTGATTATCTGTAGAAATCCGCATTAGTCAGATAACAGAAAGTAAATAATTTCATTCTACATTTTCTTCTCTACTACTTTTATCTTAGAGACAAGGTAGTGGTGGAATTGTTTGAGCTATGGAAATGAAAAAAAACTATGGAAGCGACAATTTTGGCAAAGCCACAGCCATGCTTATAATTTGAGAACAGTGCCAGCACAGTGGGTGCGCTGGGCTTTACTTGGTATGCCTGTTACTACCCTTTATTCCATTTTCAGATGGCCTAGTGAAGATCAGTTGGAATCAGAAGTCCTTGATTGCTCCAGCAACCATTCAGTTTAGGTCAAGGAGTATCAACCATCCTGTTTTTTCAGGGTACAATATGTCTAACATTCTACATGTATGTGTAAAGACTCCTAACATTAGAATCCTTCTAGGTCCTCTGCCTCTATAAAGACTTTACAAGTCAGGGATCCTGTGACATGTTTTTGAGGGTTTTTTTTGGATATTTCTGTTCCTCTTATTTGCCCCATACCATGATGAACTAAACAATTTCAAACTATACCCTCCTTAGAACTACTGGGCTCAGATTGTTCCTTTGTGGAAAGGGGAGAGGAATCTCAGGGTTTAATTAAATGGTGGGCTTGACAAATATTTTCTTATTGTTTCATTTCTTTGTTATAAACTACTATTCTTTTACTTACTGTGTTTATGCTAAGCAAAAAGTCAACTCTCTCCCAAATATATGTTCACTTTTGCAGAGAGACAATTCCATGATGTCAAATGATGTGATGATATGTGCTAACTGAAATATCGCAAATTGAAAAAGAATTTGATTCTCATGATCCTATAGATGAACATAATTTAATTCTGTTTGGCAAATGTACTATCCACATACCTGTAGACATTGAGTCAAGGCTTTCCATAGAAAGCATCTCATCTCGGAAAGAAAAAAAGTCACTAACTCTCTGTAAGAAATCTGTAAGAAATATGGTATTCAATCAGCTCTTTCAACCTAGTTCAGCATGTGTTTTCTTTAAGCAAGGGGCTGTCAATATGACTTTATAGCTAAGAAAACATTAATCTCCTTAGTATGAATAACCTTGTCCATTCTCTTAGTCTGGGTAAAGACTAGTGACACATTGAAGACAACTGAGGCAACAGGAGGCTGGGGTAGAGGTGGGAGGTTGCGTAGACTGGGGTGGCAGATTTAGCCAAGATAATACATATGAGATTCCAGAAGAACATGGCCTCACATTCTGGTTGGCAGAAAAAGTTTTAGTTTTGCTTCTTATAGCCTTGTCACTTAATCGTATAATTTGTGTGTACGTGTATTTTTATCATCTTCTCAACTCACATTGGCATACCTGTCAGCCTTCTTCTTTTAGCTATATAAGTTCGTGAAAATGCTGCTTTGATGCTCAGTCAGAAGACTTGCTTTCAGATCCTACCTATGATTATCACTAGTTGTGATAACTTGGTCAACTGAACTTATTAAAGTTGTAAAGCTGACTGTTAAGACTAACTGGGCTGTGTGAGAATCCAGTAAGATAAGAGCTATAACATATTTAATAAATCTTAGAGAGTCATATAATAGTCAGATATTGTTATTATTTTTGTTATCATATTTTTCTTATTTAAAAATATTGTCATGGGAGAAGTTGTCTGAATATAATTCTTTTATGTTTAATATTCTATGAAGAATTTAACATTTATCAATAAACACAAATGATACATTATACTAAAGCAAAAGGACTTTGAAAGATACCATAAATGTTAGCAGCATATTGTATATATATTTTTAAAAGTATGCTATTTAAATTATAGGTGTATAAATTATATTATATAGAAATATATGCAAATTGTAGATGTACAAATATATCTTTGTATGTATGTGTATATATTGCATATAATAATATATAACAATCTAGCTCTTTTTGTTTAAGTCTCTTTAAATATTTGATAGCTTGCTGCTCAATATGTCTTTCATGAGACAGACATATTATGTATGTGTGTATGTGTATATGTATATATATATATATATGGATCACTTTAATCCATTGGTTGAGTTTTAACATCTGATTCAACTTCAATTTTTAGCCTCTGTATTTCCTCAGAATACATTATAGACTTTATATGTATGAAATTAAATGGTATTTAAAAATATCGTTAGGGATAGATTCTATAGAATGCAACAGTTATTTAATGTGGGTTTTTTTGATGTAGTCTTAGACCTTATTATTATCCATGTATCTCAAATCACTCATTAGGTCTTTAAAGTCATCACAAATCTATTTCATAAAGGTGATTAGGAGTGTAAGACTATATTAATAATGCATTTTTTTTGGTTTTAGTGTAATGAAGTATAATCAAGATTGAATAATGTGATTAAAGAACATCTTCCCCAACCATTAATAGACATGTCCATTAAGGGGAGTTTGATGAGGGCAGATTTGTAGGAAGGCCCACACCTTTTGTTAGATTTCTAATGAGGCATTGGTTCTCAAGTGTTTTGCTGCCCTCAGTCTCTAAAAAATGTGTAAATATTCTGAGGTCGAGGTTTTGCTTTTAGGTTTACTGACTGGAAGTGTTTTGTTTGTCCAGACCAAACTCCGGGAATCTGCTAAGGAACCCCCTGACTTTGAAAACCCAGATGTTTGTCCTTCTCTATCTGGTCACTGTATGTAATTGTCAGACAGCTGGATCTGTCTGTTGATCTATGATGAATGTATTGCTTATGTCAGGCAGTTGGAAGTACTGTTTGTTTATCTGCATTTCTCTGTATTTTCTCTGAATTTCAGGGTGCTAACTTTTCCTCTTCAGTAAGTGAATGATATATGTGCTGGATTAAAGTGATTGTTGACCCCTCAAACATTGCTTTTCCTTTTAGAAAAGCAGATCAAAGAACCTGTGGTAGCAGGTTTTCCTGTGTATGTCAGGGTGTTTTCTGTTACAAATATGAAGCAGAATCAAAAGGTATAAACTCTGGAAGTTGCCACAGTAGTTCTTGAAATTATTGTTTGTGGCATAGTTTAAGCAGAGAAAGTGTTCTATGGAGACATAAAAAAAATACTTGAAGTGGGACTGAGCCAAGATGGCAGAGTACAAAAATGCACATACCCTAGCTTTTCCCCAACAGCCCATAAAATACCTGTAAAGAAAGACTCTCAACAACTTCTAGAGCAGCAGAAGCCACAGAACAATGGCGTGGAGGAGATTTCCAGCCCAGTGTGAACTAGAAGGCTGACAGGAAAGGTCTGTCACACCAGACGCAGAGTGGAGCCCAGCTGAGCCTTGGCTGCACAGAACTGGCAGCAGATCGAGGACTGAACAGGCATCAGGGGTGGAATCCCCAGTGGCGGCAATGGCAGTTTTCAGATCCCTCAACCCACAGGCACCAAAATTCAGTGAGAGGGTTTTTTCACCTGGCTGAGAAGGGAGCAGGGTCCCCCCATATCTCTGGCCCCAGGCGGCAGCAGCAGAGGCCACAGCAGGCATTTGTTGCTCTTGCAGCAGCTCCCACAGCAGGCAACAGCCAGCATCCATTTTTGGAGGCTTCAATTTTTTACTTCAGGATAAAAAATGGTCTTTCAATGAAATAGAGGACTTTCAAGAATTCTTGATGAAAAGACCCGAGTTGAAAAGAACATTTGACTTTCAAACACAAGATTCAAGAGAAGATGAAAAGGTAAACAGGAAAGAGAAAACATAAGGCACTTAGTAAAGCTGAATGGTTTACATTCCTAAATGGAAAGACAATATATGTAACTCTTGAAACTTTTCTCAGTATCTGGATAATTGGTGGGATTACACATACACACACATATACATACATGCATATACAAATATATATGGAGAGAGAGAGAGAGAGAGAGAGAGAGAGAGAGAGACAGACAGACAGACAGACAGACAGACAGAGAGAGACAGAGACAGAGAGCACAGGGTGAGTTGAATAGGAAGGGATCTTATCTAAAAAAATTAAACTGAGAGGTGAGAGAGGAATATATTGGGAGGTAAAAGGGAGAAATGGAATGGAGAAAATTATCTCTCATACAAGAGGGAAGAAAAAGACTTTTCAATAGAGGGGAAAAGGGAAGAAGTGAGAAGGAAAAAGTGAAGCTTACTCTCATCACATTTGGCTCAAGGAAGGAACAATATGCACACTCAATTTGATGTGAAAACCTATCTTACAGTACAGGAAAGTAGGGGAGAAGGGGATAAGCAGGGTGGGGGGGCATGATGGAAGGGAGGGCAAATGGGAGGAGGGAACAATTAGAAGTTAACACTCTTGGGCAGGGACAAGATCAAAAGAGAGAATAGAAGAAATGGCGGGGGCAGGATAGGATGGAGGGAAATATACTTAATCTTACACAACATGACTATTATGGAAGTCATTTGCAAAAGTACACATATATAGCTTATATTGAATTGCTTGCCTTTTCAATGGGGATGGGTGGGGAGGGAGGAAGGAAGAGAAGATGGAACTCAAAGTTTTAGGAACAAATGTTGAGTATTTTTCTTGCATACCACTGGGAAATAAGAAATACAGGTAATGGGGTATAGAAATTTATTTTGTTCTACAGGACAGAAGAGAAGATGGGGATAAGGGAAGGGAGGGATGTTAGAAGGGAGGGCAGATTGTTGGTAGGGGTAATCAGAATGCTCAGCGTTTTGGGTTGGGGGGAGGTGAAAGATTTTGGAGAAAGTTTGGAACTCAAAATTTTGTGGAAATGAATGTTGAAAACTTAAAAAAAAATAAAAACTCCTGATAGAAGGTAAAAAAATACTTGTTCATATTTTATATATTTGCAATAAATAAGTAATCTCCGTGTGGAACTAAGTCAATTGATTTTTCATACTCAATAAATCCAATAAAAATGTATGACATTTTGGGTTGGCTTGCTTAGAAATAATATATGCCACTAAATTGTTTCCTATGCTACTCTGAGTTTGTGGTAGGCACGACCCCCAAGGCAATATGGTGTAGTGATTTTTGATGGTACGTGTTTATTGACTTATTTTATTTTTTTTTGATTTAATATGGGAATGATGTGAATATGTAACAGTCTTTCATGTGGAGATTTCAGTAAATTTAAATAATGGAAGGAGGGACAAGGAAAAGAAATTTTACAAAGAGAAAGTTTTCGTATACAAATAAATGATTGAATGGGAATAAATTAACAGTTAAATTAGTAAATAAATACATAAATGAATGAAGAAAAATATCTAGGTTTTTTAAAGGGCTTGACACTTGATTAGTCTTGTAGCTCATCATAGAGCTCAGGATGCAGAAGTGAGTCTTCGTAAGGATTTTCATATAGGCTGTTGTCATGGGAACCTGCCAAAACAAAATCTAGAATCCCAATGGAGAAGGCCTCCATCAATAACCATCTAAAACTTTTATTCTAATTATTTTCATTAGCTTCTTCTTGCCTCCTCTGTGCTCTGCCTTCTTCTTTGCTAGTCTGCTTTTAGGAGACGCAAAAAAATACCTTAACCCACACATCCTCCAATTATAGAGAATGGAGAGGGTATTGACAACTGAGTTCCTAGGTTGGTATGAAATGTTTAGGAAGGGGACATTTTGTCTGATGTCTCTAGTCTCCCTTTCCCTAAGAAGTAGAGCCACCAGTATGACAAAGACAGACCTAAGAGCTGAGGAAACATGGAATGTGGGGTAGGTGCTATGATCACCACCATTTTACAGATGATAAAGCTGAGGGAGGAAGAAATTGAATGACTTGTTCAGGGTTACAGACCTAGTAAGCATCAGAGGCTGCATTTGAATTCTTATTCCGTCTCACCCTCCTGAAGTGTTCCATCCACTGTACCATCTCGTTAAGACAGATGGAGAAATTGAGATGTGTAACCTATACCCATCTTTTGACAATAGTCAATATTTCCCTCAGTCCTTCCCTTTTGTTCTCCATGCAACTCTCATTCTACTTTTTTTTAAAAAAGTCATTCATATTAAACTTCTTATAACCCTTTCATCTTCTTGCAATAATGGAAATCTGGCCCCTGCCAGAAGTCCCCCAAAACCTTGCCAACACTGTCTGTACCTTCTCTTTTGGACCCTGAGGTAGGGGTAAAAATGTGAGAGTATGTCTTGCTTTTCATGTCTACTCTCAGACTTTCTTCATGTGATCATTTCTGTGTCTCTCCATGTACGTATAGATTTGTGTATATATGTACTTATTTATGTACACACATTAGACAACACATGAGCTTTACTGAATAAAATATGAAGACATGGGAGTTGACTTACCCTGAGTAATTGGAGTTCAATCTTTAAGACTTTCCACAGCATATCCTGGTTCCTGGAGGGAGCTGCTTACCCTCTGTGAATATTATCATCACTTTGGGGTACTGACAGGGACTGCTATAATTCTGATATTATGTTGGTGTATCCAAATCTGTGCCAAGGAGTGTGTCAACATTTATCAAGACCCAGTTCATGTGTGGAGTCTTATACAGCATATAATTCCTGTAATTGCCCAAGCTGATTCAGTATTTCACACAATCTTGTATAGAACATTCCTGCCTTTGATGAATCCTGAATTGTCCTCATTGACCTTTTTCGTATGACTAAATCACTTCAGTTCTTCACATAGCATCTTGGAAAAAAGAAGAAAAAACCCCAATATATCTATACTATCCTTTCACTTACTGCTCTAGGTTTTGATATTTTATGTCCTTAACTCTCTCTTCTTGCCTCCATTCAATTTAAATTATGTTTAAAAAAGTCTTTTTTTTGTATTTAAATTTATTTATTTAAGATTTCAACATTCATTTCCACAAAATTTTGAGTTCCAAACTTTCTCCCCATTTCTCCACTCCCCCCCACCCCAAAACTCTGAGCATTCTAATAACCCCTTTCACCAATCTGCCCTCCCTTGTAACATCCCTCCCTTCCCTTATCCCTATCTTCTCTTTTGTCGTGTAGGGCAAGATAACACTCTATACCCCATTACCTGTATTTCTCCTTTCCTAGTTATATGCAAGAACAATACTCAACAGTTGTTCCTAAAACTTTGAGTTCCAACTTCTCTTCCTCCCTCCCTCCACACCCATCCCCTTTGGGAAGGCAAGCAATTCAATATAGGCCATATCTGTGTAGTTTTGCAAATGATTTCCATAACAGTCGTTTTGTGTAAGACTAACTGTATTTCCCTCTGTCCTATCCTGCCTCCCATTTCTTCTGCTCTCTCTTTTGACCCCATCCCTCCCCAAGAATGTTGAGTTCTAATTGCTCCCTCCTCCCATTGCCCTACGTTCCATCATCCCCCAACCCTGCTTATCCCCTTCTCCCCTACTTTCCTGTATTGTAAGATAGATTTTCATATCAAAATGAGTGTGCATTTTATTCCTTCCTTTAGTTAAATGTGATGAGAGTAAGCTTCACGTTTTTTTCTCTCACATCCCGGCTTTTTCCTTCCACCAAAAAGTCTTTTACTTGCCTCTTTTATGAGAGATAATTTGCCCCATTCCATTTCTCCCTTTCTTCTCCCAATATATTTCTCTCTCACAGCTTAGTTTCATTTTTTTAAGATATGATCCCATCCTATTCAACTCATCCTATGCTCTCTCTGTCTCTGTCTCTGTCTCTGTCTCTCTCTCTGTGTGTGTGTGTGTGTGTGTGTGTGTGTGTAATCCCACCAACTACCTAGATCCTGAAAAAAGCTTCAAGAGTTACAAATATTATCTTTCCAAGCAGGAATGAAAACAGTTCAACTTTAGTAAGTCCCTTATGATTTCTCTTTGCTGTTTACCTTTTCATGCTTCTCTTGATTCTTGTGTTTGAAAGTCAAATTTTCTTTTCAGCCCTGGTCTTTTCATCAAGAATGCTTGAAAGTCCTCTATTTCATTGAAAGACCATTTTTTTTCCCCTGAAGTATTATACTCAATTTTGCTGGGTAGGTCATTCTTGGTTTTAGTTCTAATTCCTTTGACTTCTGGAATATAATATTCCGTGTCCTTCGATTCCTTAATGTTGAAGCTGCTAGACCTTGTGTTATTCTGATTGCATTTCCACAGTGTCCAGCGTAATGCCATAGGCTGCTGGTTCCTCTTACCTATCTCAGGTCTTTGGTGGCCAGCCGGAGAAACATATGGGAGAAGAGACCTCCAGAGTGAAACAGAGGTGTAGGCTTTATTCCAGATACAAGCTACATGTCAGCATGCAGGGCAAGTTCTCTCTGTAGGAGCTTCCATCTCATTCCCGAGGAGAAAGGAAAACAACCCCCTCTCAGGCTTTCCTATCCCCATTTAAGCTCTCCCAGATGCATAGATCGCTCGTGGACTGTGCAGCTTTCAACTCCTTAGTCAATTAACAAAAGGTGTGCTCAGATCACGGACCAATCTCAAGGGTGGGATGCTCTCCCCAGCAAGTTTCCACTGAGAAGAGATGGCAAACAAGATAACTCATCTCACTTCCTCAATTCCCAGCTGTTCTCTGGGGGGCCTCGTGAGAGCTTGGTGGTTTCAAAAAGCCCTCATCTTTACCTGACCTGAGACTGTTCACGTGAGAACTGAGCTTGTACCTTAACACCACAATACTTGAATTGTTTCTTTCTAGCTGCTTGCAAT
This sequence comes from Notamacropus eugenii, assembly GCF_028372415.1. NCBI lineage: Eukaryota > Metazoa > Chordata > Mammalia > Diprotodontia > Macropodidae > Notamacropus > Notamacropus eugenii. The sequence goes on from NC_092873.1 coordinate 6,089,582, forward strand.
ATTTTCTCCTTGACCAGGGAACTCTGGCATTTGGCCACAATGTTCTTAGGAGTTTCTCTTTTTGGATCTCTTTCAGGAGGTTATCGGTGGATTCTTAGAATATTTATTTTGCCCTGTAGTTCTAGAATATCAAGGCAGTTTTCCTTGATAATTTCATGAAAGATGATGTCTAGACTCTTTTTTTGATCATGGCTTTCAGGCAGACCCATAACTTTTAAATTGTCTCTCGTGAATCTATTTTCCAGGTCAATTGTTTTTCCAATGAGATATTTCACATTATCTTCCATTTTTTTCATTCTTTTGGTTTTGTTTTGTGATTTCTTGGTTTCTTATAAATTCATTAGCCTCCATCTGTTCCATTCTAATTTTGAAAGAACTATTTTCTTCAATGAGCTTTTGAACCTCCTTTTCCATTTGGATAATTCTGCTTTTGAAAGCATTCTTCTCCTGATTGGCTTTTTGAACCTCTTTTGCCAATTGAGTTAGCCTATTTTTCAAGGTGTTATTATCTTCATAATTTTTTTTGGGTCTTCTTTAGCAAGGTATTGACCCGCTTTTCATGCTTTTCTTTCATCTCTCTCATTTCTCTTCCCAATTTTTCCTCCACCTCTCTTACTTGATTTTCAAAATTCTTTTTGAGCTCTTCCATGGCCTGAGCCCATTGAACATTTATTTTGGATGTTTTGGATACAAAAGCCTTGACTTTTTTGTCTTTCCCTGATGGTTAGCATTGTTCTTTCTCATCTGAAAGGATGGGAGAAGATATCTGTTCACCAAGAAAGTAACCTTCCATAGTCTTATTTTTTCCTCTTTTTTGGGCATTTTCCCAATCAGTTACTTGACTTTTGGGTCCTTTGTCAAGAATAGGGTATATTTTGGGAATCTGTAAGGTCTCAATTCCTCCAAGGTGGCACAATCAAGCCAGACCAACACTGGTCTGGGAACAGAGAGATTTTTGTGCCCAAATTCTTAGTAGTTTCCTCTCCACAGCCACCTGGCCTCCAGTTCCACCAAGCCAACACTGGGAGCAGGGCAGCCATTCAGTGTAAGATGATGATCAGCTCCCTCAGGGCCTTTACCCAGGGCTGAGGTAATAATCACATCCTCTATGCCCCCAGGGTTTTTACAGTCCAACAGTGGAAGCTGGCTGCTGTAAGGGCTGCAGTCAGAACTGCTGCCAGCTGCCTGATGTGGCCTCTGTGGCTGCTGCCTGAGTCCAGAGCTATGGGAAGGCCCTTGTCCCTTCCTGGCCAGCTGAAAAAACCCAATCACTGACCTTTGGGGCCTGTGGGTTGAGGGATCTGCGAACCCTCTGCTACTGGGACTGGGGATTCCAGTACTGGAGATTTCCCCCCCAGGGCTGTTCATGAACTGCACTTCATGGCCAAGGCTGGGCTGAGCTCTGCTCCACATCCAGTGCAACAGACGTTTCCCGTGGGTCTTTCAGGTCACCCTGGGATGGAAATCTCCTGCACTCTGTTGTTCTCCACTTCTGCTGCTCCAAAATTTGTTGAGAGTCCCTCTCTACAGGTATTTTATGGGTTGTGTGGGGAGAGCCTGAATATGTATGTCTTTCTACTCAGCCATCTTGGCTCTGCCCCCTAAAAAATCTTGTAAATCTCTTTGAACATTTTGATCATTGAAACTATAAGAAAAACTAACTGTATCTAAACCTGGTTAAGATATTTTATCAAAAGAAATCTGAACAGAAGTGAAATGAAGAATGAGTAGATGATTAATTTAGAGCCAACAGAGATCTTGAACATTGTCTAGTCCAAATATTTCATTATCCACACTTGAAAAATGAGTCCAAGCGACTTGCCCAGATCACATAGGTAGCAATCAGAAAAGCCAGGATCCTTATCTGAAACTTCTGATTTCTGATCTAAAGGATATTTTGGTGAACTATAGACAACAGCTGTTTCAGGACAGCTTCCTAAACTCACTTACAAAGGGTACAATATTGAAACAGAAGCCAGATATCTAAAGAGATGGCAGAGAAGGAAAACAGGGGGAAAAGTGTTTCCTGAGAATAATCTGAAAAACCTTGCCTTCTTTCCTTGGAAATCCTCAAACTTCCCTTACATTACATATTCTGAGAGAAGGCCAAGGAGATTCTCGGAGCTGAGATCACAGTCCGGAATTAAAGAACAGCATATGATAGATATTTGGGTAATGAGTTCTTATTCTGAGCCCAAGTCTTCAATCTCCTATGCTAATATAGAAAATAACTGTGAAGGATAGGCATAGTCAAGGGAAAGTGTGTCTTCTAACCCCAGTTTTCTAAATTTCAACAAATCAATGTGAACCCTAGGATTTTGGATATAGCTACAAACAGAAAAAAAGTCTTGACTTATTAATTCCATCCATTAAAAAAATCCAATTATTGTCTTATGACTAGCATAGTCTTATGACTAGCAGTTCTTTAAACTCTTCATAATTAAGATATGTTTAACAAAAGTATGATTAATAATATTAAGAAGAGACATTTATGACCATATTTCTGATATGAAATTCCAGGATGGAGAACGCTCAATGGAGTCAACTCTTTTCAGCAATGAAATGTATCTTCAGAATTCCTAAATTAGTTTATCTTTTCTGTCAAATATAAAATCCATCAAACAAATGCTCAGCTTCTCAAGAAGCAAACATAGACCCCCTCAAACTTCCCCTATTCCACACAGGGATAGATAAAATGGATTATTCCTAAAGATCTGTTCCTCCACTTTAGTTTCATCCCCCAAAATGGACATATGTGCTTCTTTCCCAAAAACTGAGATAGGACGATAAAGAGGTGCCTTAATACTTTTACCTTCCTCATCTCACTGTGAGAAAAGTCTGACTCTTCATAGCCTAGAATCCACTTCCAAGGTATCATTGATGTAAAATTCAAGGATTACAAACAGAAAATTAGACATTATTATCTGGAACTCTTCTCAGGCCTGCAGAAAATAAGGAGCTGGGAGTTACTGGCACAAATCTCCTCTCTATTTCCTAAATATATTTCTGTGTTACTTATCTTTCACAATCACTGTCTTGTTATGAAATATGACAAAACTCTTATCATGGGCCCAAATGACCTGCTTCATGACTTGTGTTTCCTCCAGATAGGCTAGTAAAATGTGGTAAGACATTAGGTATCAATGATAATCTAGAACACAATCATTTATCATTTAACATGACCTAAACACTTTTTAATCTCCATCCAATCTCCTTGCCTCCTTTACCCTAGGCTAGGAGAGTGTATGAAATGATGGTGTTGTGGCACCTCACTGAGCCAGCAGCACTCTCTCATCATTGGCGGGTGTGAGGGGGGTTAGGGGGGTGTTCATTGGGAGGGACGCCTGGAATCTAGAATGCTTCGAGGGCAGGGACAACTTTGCTGATCTCTTTGTAATTCTATTTGCTACAACTACCTACCAAACATCTTCTTTTTCTTCCCACTTCTGCCCGCTAATTGGACCTCTGCCCCTTCCATGGTGTCCTGGTGAGGGAGGAAGAACAGGGTGTATTTAGAAATCTGGTCACCTCATCACCAAAGGCTTCAGTAGAATCTTTTCTCAATTCACTCTTGCATTACTTTATCTGCTTCAGTGCAGCTTCTATTTGGGAAATCTTAGGTCCTGTTGGGGTTTGAAGGGTTGGCAGTACTTTTCTTTCCACATCTCCCCCCTCCCCCCAATTCCTTCAAGAGATTCTTACCTCTGCTTCATTTAGCTGTTGCTGAATGTAGAGAAAATCATCTAGAAATTTTCACCCTTTTGCCTCTTCTGCCCCTTTTCTTTCTATCATTGAGCCCTGGGGCTTAATGTAAATTGAGCCATGTAAATAAATAAAATTGAGCGATCAGTGAAGACCTTTCATAAGGTGATATCTGAACTGGATTTTAATCAAATAGGTAGATTTAACTAGTTTGAATTAATTGAATATGGATTGTATATTTGAAGTAATATGTAATGTTCTAGTTTAAAGGACATTTCAGGCATAACAAAGAGGATGAACGAAAGTATGAAGTTCTGTTCCTTATTATCTGGAAGTCTTTCAGCAGATTGTTTGATTTCTCTGGGCCTCACTTCGTTACCAATGAAATTGGAAGGGTGGATTGATACCTAAGTTCTAATCCACATCTAAATCTATGTGAGTCTTGTCTTGCAGAGAGATGCATTATTAAATCATTTAGTTGGTAACTTCTTATGGTGCTGAATTTTTATAGACCATTGGAATAATTCCACATTAGTCAATATAGATGCCACCTTTATTACTGCCTCTATAATTTGTTTATGGACAGGGAAGAGAGACACAGTTAATTCAATAAATTCCAAAGAAAACAAAGTTTATTAAAGATTCGCCAAATTGGTTTGCCTCTTAAGGAGCCTAAGCATTTGTGACGCTTGTATTCACAAGCAGGCCAGATAGAATCCCAGCTACACAGAGTCTGAGCTAGATTGAATCTGACCACCTTCATGGAGGCAAGGTGGGACTTAAATACAGAAAAGAGTATAGGAGGGATGGGGGGTGGGAGTGGGGGGGGTCTGGTAGTCTAGAGTGATGGGGGAAGAAGTTCAGGAAGGACCTCCAAGGAGGATCAAAGGCTGGCAATAGCTGGAGGTAGTCAACAAACATCAGACTAGGAGGTGCCTAGGTGGTAAGCAGGTAGGGCAATCAAGAGATAACAAACAATGGTCAGGTTCTGTGGAGAGATACAAGGGGACCTCGATTTGAGTATGAAAAGTCAGATTCTGTGAGGAGATACAAGGAGAGCTCAATTTGAGTATGAAAAGCCAGGTTAAGTGAGGAGATTCCAGGGGAGCTCAAGGAAGTTCTCAGATTCTGAATCCCATCATTCCCCCCTCAAACAGATTGAACCCAAATTCTTTTGGGTGAAGGGTGAAGGTCTCAGTTTCTGAGACTTCTTCCTGCTAGCAAGGGGCGTAGAGCTGTCCCTGTCTCGATGGGTCCTGTTCAAGGGGTCAGACTTCAGAATCTGGGTGGTGCCAGGCCCAGTGGGCTGGAGACCTTGGATTCAGTCAGAGGTTTGTATATAGCCTGGGCTGTCATTTGGAAGTTAATGGCTTGGGCCCTGGAGGAGACAAATCTGGACAAAATGTTAAGCAGACAAGGACCAAATAGGCACAAAAGGATTATAACTAATAGAGGAATAAGAATAGGAGGAAGTAAGGACAGAAGCTAGGATTCCCATGAAGAGGATGATTTGGGGCCTATTATGGATTTCTCACATCCATTGTGCCTTTTCCAAGATACGTTCAGTACGGACCTCTACTTGTCCCGAGTTATTGATGTACATACAGCAAGATGTGTTTGCTACAGAGCACACACCTCCATTGGAGGGAAGCAGGTAATCTAGAGCTATTCTATTATCCAGAACTACTTTTGCTAAGGAGTCCAAAGATCGCTGGATTTCCAGGAGACCATCTGTCCCCCTTTTAAGGAACCAGGCAACATTTCCCCAGAATCCGCGGTTTGTCCTTTTTAATTTTCGTGGCATTGAAAATGGAGAAGGAGGGTGCTAAAAATGCAAGGGTACACATCCCAAAATCCTTGTAAGGAGTTAAGCATTGGGTATTCAGGATGGTGGTTCTGGGGTCTTGCCATGTGGTGGTGCTCCATTTCACCTCTTCCCCAGAACTTTTGTTACTTGGTTCCCCGACCCCACAAAGGAAGGTATAACCCTTGGGGGCACAGATGAGGTGAGTCTTTAAAAGGTTCTGAGTTTGGATGCCCCAGGGATCAGAATGGTTGCACATTAAACCTTCAGTTGACAGGGGTGTCTTTAAGGGATCCATAAGGGTTTTGTAGCTTGGAGCTGTGGTACTATGGCTTGACTTAGAGATGAGTCTTAGAAAAGGGTGACCTACTAGAAGAGTAGAGGGGGGGATACGATTACGAGTGCAAGTAGGAAATGGTCTCTCGGAGCAATTGGTACAACTAGCAGAAGTAAAGTTCCGGAGACATTTATCACTCTTTGTATCTATGCAGGTAATGCAGGTTAAATGACCAGCTGAGACTTCTATAAGCCCTCCCTTAACAGGAGTCTTAACTTGTTCAGTGGCCGTGGAACTCATATGGGAATATTCCCCCGAGAAGAAGCAATGTGTTGAGATGGAAAGGGTATCCCATAGCGGGGTGGCCAGCATAAAAGGGGTGGCATAGACCTCTGAAAAAGTCGTATTGGGGAGGGGAGTTTTCGCAAAAACAGCCTGTGGTGGGAGATGAGTGTTGCCTTGTGGGTGTGAGTGACACACCCAGCAATCTTCAACTCCCCCCCACCTAATGAGTTTCCCAGTTTGACCAAAGAGTTATCTTCCCATTTTCGGAGGCCAAGTGTATTTGAAGTATTGGGGAGTAGGAGGAAAAGGATTAACACTATCGCTTCAGTTTAAAAGGAAAAGCAGGAATAAAAGGAAACAGTTTTACAAGAGAGAGAAATAGAGGGAAGATAATTTCCCTGAGGGGGATTAAAGTGAAAATGAAAAGGACGAGTACAGATTCACTTCTCTTTATCCATCTGTTTGCTTCAGGAGGGCGGGATGTTTCTAAACAGGAGCTTGAACTCCAAGGGTTCACAGGTATACTCCAGAGTTTCTTCCAGTTTGAGCAGAAGAACTTGAGATTAACAGCTTTTCCGGATCAGGGAACCATAAATGAAGAGGTTGAGGGGTGATGGCGGACCCCAAAATGCCGACAGTCCAGGTCTTGCTCGAATGAATTCGACTTAAGCTTTCTATCCACGCAGGGCGAGTCTCACAGGAGGCGTAGCTTGAAGTAAGTTGTTTTGCGTAAGGACTGAAAGTACTTAGAGGAGATTGAGGAAGGCTCTGTTTTGATAGCCTCCAGGCAATTCAAAGCCTTGGGATCTGAAGAGATCAGTTGCCTTCAACAATATCAATAGAACTGGGTCCCCAGGGTACTAGAGAATTTCTATATTTATTTAATTTTAATTTTATTAATAATTATTAAATTAATCATTCTGACGAGGTTCTGGGGTGATAGGGGACCCCAAAATACCGACAGTCCGGGTCGTGCTCGAATGAATTCGACTCAAGCCTTCTTAAAGCTAAAGAAAACAAAGTTTATTAAAGATTCACCAAATTGGGTTGCCTCTTAAGGAACCTAAGCATTTGTGACTCTTGTATTCACAAGTGGGCCAGACAGAATCCCAGCTAGACAGAGTCTGAGCTGGATTGAATCTGAGCCAACAATACTTTTTTAAAAATAGTTATGTAGCTGTGTGTTGTTGTGGTTACCACTGTGGTCATTTTAGAGAAAACAGTCTTTCAATCAATAAGAACTTGTCACATCAATAAATCATTTATTAAATACCTACCATGACCCAGAGTAACTAATTAGGTTTTGGAGATCCAAAGATAAAATGGTCCCAAGCCTCAAGGAGCTTACCTTATATTTGGAGAGAGGTTGAAATCACATTTACATAAACAAACACATTGAAAAAGGATTTTTTTAGGAGGCAGCCCTAGACAATGAGGAAAGAGTTCATGTCATTTGAACAGAGTTTTGAAGAACCTTAATTCCAAAATGTAGCAAAGAGTCAGACATGACTGAAAACAACAACAAAAAGACAAATGAAATATCCTAAGGTCAAGATAATTATGAAATACATCCAAGCTTAAGAGAAAATTAGTGGGAAGGGACACAGAAGAAATGGAATTTCCTTTGTGAATAACCTCAAGAAAGTCAATTTACCTGGATGTCAGAAGGCAGGGAAGGGAGTAATATGCAATGAATTATCAACTTCACTTTTCATAGTTGCTGTGCCATTGTTTTGGGGAGGGGATACATAATGCAGTATGTTAATACTCTCCAATATGAAGGTTTTGGACAGAAGGTGAGCTGATATGGGACCTAGCAAAACATAAAGAAGAAAGAAGATAGGTAGGTGGAGTGAATAGACAGACAAGACTCAGTAGTAATCTTCAGCAGAGGGGGTCTTGGGCACATTGGAAAAGATGAAAATTTGTAAGAAATATTGCCTGTAATTATAATACATGACAATGTATAATAACTTAAAAGACCAATCAGAATAAATTCAAATATGTACGTGTCAGAATTAAACACATCTGATACTAAGACCATCAAGTTATTGTGTACATCACAGAAAAACTGGTGAATCACACTCTATCCATAGGATAACAGAAACTGGTGGCCTTGATTTTGAGCTCAGAGAGCCATGATCAACCTGCTTCCCAGGCACCAGGCTGGAATTACAGTGGCCCCATAAAATATAAGTGTCCTGGCAATGATGAAAGAAGATCCTGATGATAAAAAAAAAAAGAGACCTGAGAAGAGCAGCAAATGAAAGAGGAAGGATTTACTCCCTCTTAGGGAATAATTAATGAATTTGGAATCATAATGGAGATAAAGCCAACATCTAAGAATGGTTAATTATGCAGAAGAAGAAGAAAAAGTCCATTTAATGAAGAAATATACTTGGCTGGAATGAATTTTGGAGCATCTTAAAGATCTTGATAGTGTGGTGCAGTGAGGGACATGGTCTTAACAAGTCTAAAGGGAAAACTGCTTTTAGTTATTTATGAAAGATACTGTTGACTAATTCATTACTCCCAGGAGAAGAGTCAGAGTCCATAGTAACCATAAATATTTAATTCACCTGGGGTCCACTGGGAGCTAAGAGGACATAGATGGTATATTTCTATGCTCCGAAAATGTCCCCCTAATATATATTAGTAGGGTCACAGGATTTTTGGTTTTTACTGATAACTTCTTGAGTCTCTGAAGGAGCAGTCTGAAAAGAGATAAACTGTGAATTTGTCTAAAACCAAAGACTTGTGAAAGTAACAATTAGACCACACTCTGGAGTGGAGAAACTTCAGAATTTATAAACCAGGTATATTATCTTTTTATTACTGACTTTTAGGTTCTCTCAGTTAGTTAAAGTGTATGCCAAATCATAAACTTTGGTAGGCAGACAGACAGACAGAGAGACAGACAGACAGAGAGACAGACAGACAGAGAGACAGACAGACAGATAGATAGATAGATAGATAGATAGATAGATAGATAGATAGATAGATAGATAGATAGACAGACAGACAGATAGATAGACAAGGAAAGGAAGGAGGGATGGAAAGAAAGAAGGAATGGGAAAATGTATTGCAATTATCTAGAATGCTGAAAAGGGGATTCTCATTTAGGTTAAGATGCCTTCTGAGACCTCTTCCATCTATAAGATTCTGTTAATTATTATCATCTAGAATAGTCTTATCATCTAAATGAGTTTTAAACTTGGTTAAAAATGTGGAAAAACAGATAGATTATCAGTGGTGGTGATGATGATGTTGATAGTAAATAGATATTTTAAAGATAAAAAGATGATAGAAGAAAGAAAAGATATGTAGATAAACACTAGATATTTAGAATACAGAAAACTTGATGCATGAATGGATAGATAGACATGGAAAGAGGGACATAGACATACAGAGACAGAGACAGACAGAGACAGAGAGTGAGGGAGAGCACATTTATTAAGTGTATGCTATGTGCCAAGTACTATGCTATGGGCCATTAGCTTCCAGAGACACATTGTGGCTTAGTGGATGAGATGTTGAACTTCAAGGTATGATGGACTTGGGTTGTATCCTACTACTTCCATATACTATCTGTGTGAGCATGGACTAGTCACTAAATTCCATGAAGCATAGGTTTCTCTTCAGTGAAATGTGAAATTACACCGGGTACATGTCCACATATGAAAGGGCTTTGAAAAATGAAAGGTACTTACTTAGGTGGAAGCTTGGTGCAATTACTACAACAATAGCTGGCCTTTATATAGCTCCTACTATGTGCCAGGAAATGTTCTAAGCACTTTAAAAATATCTTTTGAGATCCTCATAAGAACTCTGAAAGGTAAGTACTGTTGTCATCTTCATTTTACAATTGAGGGAAGTTAGGCACAAGTTACATGACTTACCCAAGGGTTAGTAAGTGTCTGAGATCAGATTTGAATTCAGGTCTTCCTGATTCCAAGTCTAGCCACCTATACACTGTTATGCATAATACCACCTAGCTTCCTATTACTATTTCTGTCATCATCATCATCATCATCATCATCATCATCATCACCATCACCATCATCACCATCGTCACCATCTTCATCGTCATCATCATCATTGTCATCACCATCATCGTCATCTCCATAATCATCTTATTCACATATTTTTATTAGGTTCCCATGGATATTTTTCAAGGACAAGTCATGACCTGGCAAATTATTCTTTTGCATTTAATGTTCTGCAGCCTGTTGTGGAAGTAGAAAAAAAGAATGCTCTTTCCATGAATAAGAATATTGGACATAAGCTAATCTTAGATTCATTGAAAGCAACTATGAAACAATGCCTGAAGCATCTAACATGATGGAGAGCAGGCACCTTTTTCTGTTTCTACAGTTTTAATTTAATTTATTCCATTAGGTCATAATATTTTGAAAGCTTTTATTCCACTTAGTTTGGAGTTAAGAACATTTGATTAGACATCTATTAAAAAACCCGTATTGCTCATATATTTTGTAAAGATTAGTGCCTTGTCCAGGGTGTAGTAAATCAAGAGACAGAAATGATGCTAAAGTTTCAACGGACCTTGTGTATGGAATTCTCCACGGATTTGTGCGTTTGGATTTGTAGACTGGAGACTGTTGTCTGTTAGTTTATAGAGGACAACAAGCTTCTCAAGTAGATTTCGAAATCATGATTTTCTAAGTACTTCGCAAAAGAAAATATTGGAACTTGAAGTACAAAGTTGCACCCTTTTTGTCACTTCATTGCACAATCTGCAAGGATCAATACATCTAGACCATCCCTTTGCTGATAACTCTTTTCTACTTTCTTTCTGAATCACCTTTCCATTTCTCTAACTGAAATTTCATGACATTATTATTGTTGTGATTTTATTTATTTATATCCTTAATTTGGTTATTGAGTTCTTCTGAATGATTTTGATGGAGTTCAATAGAAATAGTCATGTCAGTAAAATAACTACTTTTTCTAATTGAATAAAAATCTTATTGTTGCTATAGGATATCACATGACCATTGAATAATTTTAAGGTTTATATCTATGAATGTAAATCATACCCAAAGATGAGATGCTCTTCTGTTTACAATGGCTTCAGGTTTTGACTCCATAGATTTGACACATTTCCCCATTAACTCACATTTATAAATTCAGTCAAAAAGAAGAAAATTAACCACATTATTGAAAAGCATAACCAGAAAAAAGAGCTGGTTTCAAAGCCAGGAAAACATAGTTTTAAAGCCTTGCAGACCTTCTCTGATAAGTAATGACTGTATATCCTTGGGAAAGTTATTTAACCTCTTCTTGCTCTAGACAGTTTTTTAAGAAGGTTCTAACCTTCACTGATGGAAAGAATTCCCTACGCCAATGAAATCACATGGCTGGTTCGTCTCTTATTATAGTACATCTGCTTAAGGCTATTATTGATAAAAGTTGCAGGCTAGTGTATGAGTTAGAAGTATGAACTCAGTCAGGAAGATCCAGGTTCATTTACTTTACTGTCTTTGTGACTATGGGGAAAATCTATAGCCTTTCCACATCTGTATCCTTATCTTTAAAATGGGGATGACAGTACTTGGCATAGCAACCTCATTGTGTCAGTCTAAGGCATAAATGAGACAAATATATGCGAAAGGGTTTCTGAAATTTAAAATACTATGTAAAAGTCAGTTGTTATAACATTACTGTGCTTGCAGGTCTGCGAATGTACGTTCATAAATATGAATGTGTACAGGTGTGTATGTGTGTAGGAATATATATAATGTTATATTATATAAACTATATACATATAATAATGATATATATGTATATATATATATATATATATATATATATATATATATATATAGAGAGAGAGAGAGAGAGAGAGAGAGAGAGAGAGAGAGAGAGAGAGAGAGAGAGAGAGAGAGAGAGAGAGAATGGGTTTGAAATTGTGAATTATATTAAGTTCAATGCAGATACACTTGGGATGATTGGGAATTAATTCCATTTCCTTAAATTTAGGTTGAAGGGAGAAGTAGGGTAAGACAGGTGAGTCTTATCAAGGCGTCTCAAGGTAGGAGTTGGAGGTATGAAAGATTTTCATGATGTACCAGGACACCATTTTCGTCATTATTGCCCTAACACTTAACAGAGTGATTTACATATGGTGATTAAAAAATTCTTACTGAATGAATTGATTCAATAGCTAAAAATAATAACTGATGTGGGAAATAAATTTAATTGCTAAGTTTTTCTTGTCCTATGCTCAATGTGGTACAAAAAGTGGTTTCTTCTTCCCCAAAATTAAGTTCAACAATCAGTCAACTCAGGTTCTGGAAAAAGCAAGTCAAGATGATGAATTTGGAACTATAAATAATGGAAATTTCAAATGTTTCAATAAGAATTAAGAAAAGAGAACGGTGAATCATTTTTTTAATTTGTAAAATGACACATTAATGTTACTTTGAATTTTTCTGCCATTTTCTATTATCATATGAAAAAATATTAATAATTTTCTATTGATTGAAGTAATGTGCTTAAAATCCCGAAATTCTGAGGTATCATTTCATGTTTATGAGACTATCTAACACAGCAGATGAATGACTGGATCAGTTCACAACTTAACCTACAGTGAATTAGTGTCTCTATTTTTTCCACATCCCTTTGCGCATTTGATATGTCGCTTTTCTGCCTGAAAAATGGGATGCCCTTTCTTGTAGCACAATAGTATTTCATCACAAAAGTATACCACAACTTATTCAACCATTCCCAAATGATGGGCATTCCCTCAGCTTCTAATTCTCTGCCATCACAAAAATAGCTGCTATAAGTATTTTTGTATATATCACTCCTTTTCCTTTTCTCTCTTTGTTAAATAGCCATAGAGTTGAGACTGCTGAATCAAAGTGTATACACAGTTTTATAGACTTTGAGTATAGTTCCAAATTATTTTCTAGAGTGGCTGGACCAGTTTACAACTTAACCAATAGTACTTTAGTGTCCCTATTTATCCAAATACTTTCCAGCATTTGTTATTTCACTTTTCTGTTATGTTAGTTAATCTGATACACATGCCATGATACCTTATAGTTTTTGGTTTTGAACTGCGTTTGTCTAATCAATAATGATTTATTATGTTTTATGTTACAATACCGAAAAATGACTGAACAACCACAAAGTAACATTAATATCATTTTATAAATTAATAAATAAAATAATTCAGCATTTTATTTTTTAAAATATTTATTGGTGCACGAATTTTCCAGTATTTATAATTCCAAATTTATCATCTTGCCTTGCCTTTTCCAGAGAGCTAGGTGTCTGGGCAGCTAGGTGGCATGGGAGATACAGTGTTGGACTTAGAGACAAGGAGATTCATTGCCCTTACTTCAAATCTGGACTCATACATTTATTGTATGTGTGAAAACTGGACAATTTCTTAACCCTACTTGTCTCAGTTTCCTCAGCAGAAAAAATGAGTTGGAGAAGGAAGTGGCAAATCACTCCAGTTTCTTTACCAAGACAACCCTGAATGAAGTCACAAAGAATCTGACACAATGAAACAACATTAATTCCCTTGTAGTGGTATGGATAAGGAAAGAGTCTTCAATTTCATTAGGATAGGGAACTCTAAACTGAAGAAAGTCCCTGTATCAACGCAAGTCTGTAACTTCTTTGCAACTTATACATTTAAGGAGTTTTCTGAAGCACTGTGGAATTTAACAACTTATCCAAGATTGCCTACTTTTGTCAAGGCCCTATTTCTTGAGGAACTTATAGTCATGTTACCCACTTGACTCTACTTAGCTGTCTCACTAGCCTACTATACCTTCCCACTAGGTTTCTTGCCCACCTACCATGGGGTAATGCTTCTCTGAACCCTATTCTCTTGATTGGTGAGTCATTGGGCAGGATTATATTTTTTGAGGGTGACTAAGCCACTTATTTCTTTCCCTTTTCAGGCCTCATGAATTGGGGAATGGTTGAATAAGATATGGTGATCCTATTCTAGCTCCCCTTGATGTTTTGTCTTTCTTTATCAGAATGTGAGCTTCTTGACTTTAGTATCATTATTATTGTTTTTAGATAAGATGATACTCTATTATCCATCCATCTATCTATCTATCTATCTATCTATCTATCTATCTATCTATCTATCTATCTATCTATCTATCTATCTATCTACCTATCTGCCTATGTAAATTGTTTTCCCCATTGACTTACCTCTAGACCATAAGAGAATTGATCAGAAGGAGATTACATGTATCTCTTTGCTGGACTGACACAGAACTCTGCTGCTTTGTTCATACTTGGATATGGGTTGTAGTCCTGGGGCAAGGAGGAGCATTGGCATAGCAGAGCTTGTGGCTGCAATGGAGAGGGAACCCTGCTCACAGTTCCAGGACAGAAAATACGGTTGTGGTCACTCACAGACTGGAGTACAAGCCAAGAGAGTAGTAAGCACCACTCCTTATATCATACCACCTTGGAAGAAGTGAAAACTTACATGTCCCTAGAAGTATTTCTGAAAACAGCTGCACAAACCCCCTGAAACTTGGGATAGAGCACCCTCCAAATGGGAAACAAAGGCCTACCTTACCAAAGAGCAAAAAAGTCAAGCAATGGGCTGGGGAAATGAGCAAAGAGTGGGAAAAACTCAAACTATAGAATCTAACTTTGGTGACAAAGAAGATCAAAACATAAAACCAGAAGAAGACAACAGGGTCAAAGCTCCTATATCTAAAGCCTCCAAGATAAATATAAATGGCCTCAGGACATAGAAGATCTGAAAAAAGGATTTTGAAAATCAAATGAGAGAAATACAGGGAAATTTGGAAGAGAAATGAGAATAATGCAAAAAAACTCACAAAAAATGAGCCCAACGATTTGGTAAAGGAGACCCAAAAAAATTTTAAAGAAAATAACATCTTAAAAAATGGACTAGATCAAATGGCAAAAGAGATTGAAAAAAACTAATGAAGAGAAGAATGCCTTAAAAAGCAGATTCAGTCAAATTTTAAATTAAATCAAAACTTCACTGAATAAATAATTCCCTAAAATTAGAATGGAGCAAATCAAAGCTAATGATTGTATCGGAAATCAAGAAATTATAAAACAAAACCAAAAGAATAAAAAAGAGAAGATAATCTGAAATATCTCACTGGAAAAGCATTTGACCTGGAAAATAGATTCAGGAATGATAACTTAAAAATTATTGGACTACTTGAAAGCCATAATAAAAAAAGAGCCTCAATATCACATTTCAAGAAGTTATCAAGGAAAACTGATATTACAGATATTCCAGAAACAGAGGATAAAAAAATTGAAAGAAAGCACCAATCAACTCCTGAAAGAGATATGAAAAAGAAAACTCCAGGAATGCTATAGCCAAATTCCAGAGTTCTCAGGTCATGGAGAAAATATTGGAAGCAGCCAGAAAGAAATAATCCAAGTATTGTGGAACCACAATCATGTTAACACATGATTTGGCAGCTTGGACATTAAAAGGGTCAGAGAACTTAGAATATGTTCCAGAGATCAAAGGAACAAGGATTAAAACCAAGACTAACCTACCCATCAAAATCGAGTGGGGAAAAAGTATATTCAATGATGTAGAGGAATTTAGTACTTGTTGTTTGAGAAAAAAAGAGCTAAACAGAAAAAATTGTCTTTCAAATACAAGACTTAAGAGAAGCTTGGAAAGGAAAACAAGAAAGAGAAATCCTAAGGGACTTATTAAAATTAAACTGTTTACATTCCTACGTGGAAAAATATTTGGAACTCTTGAGACTTCTCATTATGACAGTTGGAGGGATTATATGTAGACAGAGGGCACAGGGTGAGCTGAATATGAAAGGATGGTATTGAAAAGTAAAGTAAAAGTTGAGAGGAATGTACTGGGAAGAGGAGAAAAGGGCAGGTAGAATGGGGTAATTTATCTCACATAAAAGTGATAAGAGATAGTTTTTACAGTGGAGGGGAAGAGGAGGGAGGTGAGAGGGAATGAGTGAACCTTATTGGCATCAGAATTCGCTTAAGGAAGGAATAACTACACACTCAACTGGGTATGGAAGTTTATCTCACCACACAGGAAAGTAAGGGGAAGGGGATAACAGAGGAGGATTGATAGAAGGGAGGCAGATTGGGGGAGGATGTAATCAGAAGCAAATACTTTTGAGGAGGGAGAGGTTAAATGAGAGACTAGAATAAATGGGAAGTGTGATTGGATGGAGGGAAATATAGTTAGTCTTTCACAATATGACTATAGTGGAAGTATTTGATATGACTACAGATGTATAACCTATATCGAACTGCTCGCCCTCTCAATGAGGGTGGGTGGGGAGGGAGGAAGGGAGAGAATTTGGAACTCAAAGTTTTGAAAACAAATGTTAAAAAATTGTTTTTACATGTAACTGGGAAATAAAAAAAGGAAATGGGGTATAGAAATCTATCTTACCCTAAAGGAAAACAAAAGGGGTAGTGGATAAGAGTGAAGGAGGCTTACAAAACGGAAGGCAGATTGAGGGAAGAGGTAATCATAAGCAAAACACCTTTGAGGAGGGATGGGGTGAAAGGAAAGATAATAGAGTAAATGGGGTAGGGATAGTATGATGGAGGGAAATAAAGGTAGCAGTAGTGACTGTGAAAAAAATTGAAGTTTCTCTGATAAAGACCTCATTTCTCTAAAATAAAGTGGTATGCTTCAAACTGGAAAAAAATGAGAAAGTTTAGGTCAAAAGAAATTAAATCACTGTTACTTCTCCAGGGCAACACATTGTGGAATTTCAAACACAGGACTGCCTGTAGAGTGGACTATGAATTTGTTAAGGTTGTATAGTTATGGGAAATGTGTGGCCATCATAATAAGTAGAAGCCAAAACGGGAAAGTGTAAGGTCACGTTATGAGTTGGTAGGAAACAACACAAACATCTGATAGCAGCTTTTGGCTAAACATATCTATTGTTGCTCAGGGGATGAATTAGTGTTCGATTCATTCTCCTGATAATACAGTTCCCTTAATCAAAGGACTATTGTTATGTTAGTTCACTAAAGACGACAACCATTGGTAGGATGGGTAAAAATAAATGATTGATTCATTCCACTCAGTTTAATATTATGTCTAAGGGGGATGTTTCTGGGGAGTATTGTTTTAATGCTCTATCTGCCCATTTTAAGCTACCGTTTGGTGTCATCGTGCACATATAACAGTCTTTTTTATATTTTGAAATATAGGTATTTCTGTCTTGGAGAAAATGTCCTCTGAACTGTCTTGCCAATGACAACTCTGACTTTCTAATTGCTCAGACTGTAGATGATGGGCCAACGACTGCCCCTAAAAAACATACTGGCATCATGGTGATGCCATAGTGTAGGGGCTGAAAGATGGTCACAAAAGAGTCATAGGATATGGCCATTAGCAAAGCAAACTTTGTTGCTTCAAAGAAGAGAAGGAAGAAGACCTGATCTCTGCAGCAAGGAAGGAGATGGATTAGTCAAGGACTTTATGATGTATTTATGAAGCAAGACTGAGACGTAGCAGATATTTAGCAAGAATAAGATGCTCAGAAAAAAGATAGGAAAACAAAAGTGTGGGACAGTAATAATTCCATCTATATGGGGAAGATTCCCCATCTCAAGATCACCAGGTAAATCAGTAGGAATAATTCAGTGTGAAAGACATGCATTTTCTATATGTTATGTGACGTGGAATATACCATCAAGACTAACTTCTCCTTTATATCCCTATGGAGCATACAATTTAATAATTGATTAAGTTATATTCACAGATATGACTTACATGACAAATTGCATGACAAATACCATGAAAATGTGATAGTGGATGGGTGAATTTGATGTTGCAAAACTAAACTCTTTTAATATCTGAGAGATCATTGGGAGGAAAGAGACAACCATTTAATCACGGATCCCCGCAAAGCTGACTTCAATACGAGCTCAACTCACTCCCTGGACTTCATTAGCTTTTGACCAACATCACTGCCCCTGTGTAGGCACTTCCTCTTCCACTTCCCTTTATGTTTTGGCTTCGTCTCTTAGAATAACATACCCTGGAGACATCTGGAATAGTTTTGTTTGTATCTCTTGATCTTTTTTAATTTTTCCAAATAAAAATTTTTAGCCAATTACATGTAATAATTTTAACATATTTTTTAAAAATTTTGAACGCTAAATTACCTTATTCTCTCTATCCCTTTCTGGTCCCTTCTTGAAAAGACATGCAATGTGATAAAGATAATGCATATGCAGTCACGTAAAATTTATTTCTGTTTTAGGCTTCTTGCAAAAGAAAACAGACACACAACTAAGAGAAACAAAGAAAGTAAAAAAAAAATATTTATGTACATTCAGACTCCATCAATTCTTTCTCTGGAGGTAGATAGAATTTTTCTTTATAAATCTTTCATCATTGAATTGCTGAGGACAGCTAAGTCATTCACAGCTGATCATCTTATAATACTCTTTTGACTATATACAGTGTTCTCCTGGTTTGGCTCATTTTACTTTGCAGAAGTTTACATAAGTCTTCCCAGGTTTTTCTGAAACCATCCTACTTATGATTGCTTATAGATAATAGCATTACAAAAAAATCATATGCCACAATTTCTTTAGCTATTCCCCAATGGAGGCTCATCCCCTGAATTTCCCATTTTTTCCACCAGAAAAAGATCTGCTATAAATATCATTGTACATATTACCTTTTCCTTTAATTTTTGAACTTTTTCGATACAGACACAGTAGTAGTATTGCTGGGCCAAGGGAATTCACAACCCTTTAGCTCTTTGGGCACTATTCTCCAAAATTATAGAACTAGTCAACAACTCCACCAACAGTGCCTTAGCATTCAGTTTTTCCATAACCCCTCCAACATTTACCATTTTCCTTTACTGTGATATTAGCAAATCTGATAGGTTAGAGTTGGTACCTCAAAGTTGTTTTCTCTGATCAACCATGAAGATTTATCATTTGGAAATGACTTATGTTCTTATAAATTTGATTCATTTCTCTATATATTGAGAAGTGAGGCCTTTAACAGAGAAACTTGCTGTAATTTTTTCTTCTATTTTCCTGCTTTCATTCTAATCTTGGCTACATTAGCTTTGATTGTGAAATTTTATATCTTTAATAATCCCTGTCTCATTTGGTCATAAATTATTTCCTTATCCATTGATCTAACAGATAAAATAGTCCATGATCCCATAATTTGCTTATGATACTATCCTTATGTCTAAATCATGTATTCATTTTCATTTTATCTTATTATATAAAATGTGAGATGTTGCTCTATATCTTATTTCTGGCCAAATGCTTTCCAGTTTTCCTAGACATTTTTATTAAACACTGAGTCCTGGTCCCAAAATCTAAAACAATGCAGCCACTCCTATGGCCCACTGTTGACTTTCCAGGGGCACTCCAGGCCTCAGCACTACCCTGGAGAAACAGACATTTCCTGTCTACCTAGTAAGCTGTCTTGGGCGGGAAATTTTTTTTGCTGAATTTGTGTTGGTTATGTCATTTGAGAATTTAATATGATGTACCATTTTAAAATTTTTGGACAGAAATTTGAGAAAGCTCAGGTGAGTTCTGCTTTTACTGTACCATCTATCTCTAGCTGTTTAGAAGGCAAAAAAGATCACTTAATAGATGTTTTTCCTTTGTCCATCCATTTTTTCATAAATCCATTCATTCACGCTACAATGTCTCTGTATCTCTGTCTCTTTCTCTGTCTCTTTTCTCTCTCTCTCACTTTCTCACTCTTACTCTCATTCTCACGACGCCCTTCTATGCAATTAAAGAAATTTTCTGTAATTGTCTCCTAAGATAAAGATGCTATGCTAAATGGTAGCTAAATATGAAGTTAAGTAAAGTATGACTTCTCTTCTCAAGAAGCCTGAAAATTATATGCAATAATTTATGAGGCACCTAGTGTGTACCAAAAAATGGACTAGGGATATAAAGGGAAAACTGAAACAGTCTTTGCAACCAAAAAGTTTAGCTAGGGCCTAAGTAGTACAAACAATTAATTCCCTGAAGTAGTTGCATTTTTAAATTCACACCACATGTTTCCCTTGAACTAGAGTCAATCCCCATATTTTCCATAATTGTAACTTCAAATTGTGTCAATTAAAATACTCATGACCACTTCAAGAAAACTGTTATTTTTACTAATTGACCTAACTGTATGCTATTGAAAAGAAACAGAGAATTTACTATGAGAGATAAGGAATTTATACTTCTAAGTGTAATAGAAAAAGAACTCAATAACCTGAGGATAGGATTAAAGATAAAAATATAAGTAATGTATAAAATTAGGCGTAAGAAAACATTTCTTCCAGCTTAAAAGATGAAGAAAGATTTTGCACAAAATCATAACATAAAAACTGACATGCAGGAACTATGGTGGTCTCAAGCTCAACTACCCTGTTTTACAAACGAGCAAATGCAGGAACAAGGAATTTAATTTCCCAGAGAACTACTAAATACATGGATGCATGCATGCACATATATACACATACATGTGTGTATATGTTTGTGTGTATAGGTATGTGTCTGCATATGTGTATATATGTATTGTGTGTGTTTGAAGGATAAATAAATCTTCAACATGCAAAGAATGAAAAGAATGTTAACAACACAAAGATGGATGGAAACAAAAACATGAAAGCTACAAGACAAGAAACATGTTAAGGAGGGTGGGAGAACATCACAATCATCCTGGTGGCTGCATATGGATAAACTTATCTACTATTGTTCAGGGAATCAATGACTGTTCCATCCATTCCTCTGATAGCACTGTTGCACAATGAACTGCTGTCATGATACGTCCACTAGTGACAATAAACACTTGAAGGATGGGTCTGCTATGTGAAAATAAATGACTGATCCTTTCCATCCCTTGCAACATTTTATTCAAGGATTTGTTTTCCTATGTGGTATGTTTTAGTGCCATTTCTCTCCATTCGAGACTACCTTATGTTTTCGTCTTACATATTTCACAGATCAAATACATATTCTTCACGTTTTTGATGATATCAAGGATGGACCCTTCTTTCTTGGGGAAAAAAATCTTCCTGATCTTCTTGCCCATGGCTGCTGTGACCTTCTGGTTCCTCAGGCTGCAGATGATGGGGTTCATAAATGGAGGCAGTATTGTATGGGTCATTGCAATTGAAAGGTTTTGGAGAGGTGATGTGCTGATGTGTCCCTGAGGCCTGCAAGCATTATGGAAATGAGAAACAACATGAAGGTCATCAACTGAGAGGAGCAGGTTGAAATGGCCTTATAGCGTCCTTCCACAGAATCCTGAACACACTGGAGAAGAGGTGAGCATAGGATGCAATTAAAAAAGGCAAAGCAAAATAAGAAAAAACTTGAACTTGCTACAATTAATACAAGCTCAGTATTAAAAATATCAGAAGCTGAGACTTTCAAGACATGAGGGATATCACAGAAAAACTGCTGGATCATGTTGGATCCTGAGAAGGGCAGGGGGCACACGTTCCCATATGTACAGCTGAATAAACGAGCCCACTGAGCCATGAACCAGATGCTGCACAGACACAACATGCTGGAGTTATGATGATAGCATAATGCAGGGGGTGGCAGATGGCCACAAAGCGGTCATAGGACATGGCCACAAGCAAAGCAAACTCTGTTGTTCCAAAAAGAAGCAAGAAGAAGATCTGAGCAGCACAGCCAAGCAGTGACAATGACTGAAACCCAGACAGGGAATTCACAATGAATTTAGGAAGTGTGACTGAGATGGTGCAGATATCCAGTGCAGATAAGTTGCTCAGGAAAAAAATACATACGACAGTGAAGTTGTGGATCAATAATGATTGCAGGAATGATGAGAACATTGCCCTTCTGGGCAGTCAGGTAAATCAGCACAAACAGCAGAGCGTGTAACACCTGGAGCTCCCGCGTGCTGGAGATCTCCATGAGGAGGGATTCTGTGATGATTAAGAGGTTGCCCATCCTCGCCGGCGAGCTGGAAGTTAGCTAAAATCAAATCACACTATGAATAGCAGAAACAGTGCTGAAAAGAAAGATGAATTAAAATGCTTATTCAGATAAAACTCAAAAACTCTTTTGTCCAATTAAATCTGAACAAAAGAAAAATCACACTCTTTTAATGCTCAAACCAGTTGATGGGAGAGCTTGCAGTAGTAAAGATGAGGCTCAGATGAATCCACTAATTGTGGAACAGAGTTTTATATATTTAGCTCTGCAGAATGGACAGGGAAACAAGATAAACATTAGGAAAGTGAATAATAACACTTGCAAAGTTAGTAAAAAGGATTATCACCACCAAGGGTACAAATGGATTTGGTACATGAGCACACACACACACACACAAATACATACACATACATCTATGCACATAAGTGTGAACACATATAGATATACATTTATGTACATGCATTATTACATGTGCTTGCATACACACATTATATCTATAAGTATATCTATGTCTATACATAATATCTTTTCATCTATATTTATCTACCTGTAGGTTAGATAGGTAGATAGATAGATAGATAGATAGATAGATAGATAGATAGATAGATAGATAGATATGGGGAAACAGAGAGAGAAGAGAGAACAGTAGAAAGATGAGAAGGATGGGAAAATCAACACATCAGTTGCATATTTTAAGATATTGTATTCAGGAAAGTGGTTTGCAAAGATTCAAATATTATATAAAATTAAGTTAATTTTATTGACAATATTGTTACACAGGTTGTTTCAACCTGTGAAAGACACACACTCATTCAATGCTTTTTTTACAAAGTAACAAAGATTATTGGTAATACAACCAGAACTTGAAAACAATTATTCTGAATCTAAATTCAATTTCCCTCATTAAAAGAAAAAGAAATGCGAAGAGGTATGAAACCAGTGATTATTCTGTGGTTTTTGTTTTTGTAAGACATTTTTCAGTTGTATGAAACTTTCCATGACCTCATTTGGGATTTTTCTTGGCAAAGATACTGGATTAGTTTGCCATTTCCTTCTCCAACTTGTGTGTGTGTGTGTGTGTGTGTGTGTGTGTGTGTGTATGTATGTATATATACATATATACATATCATGTATCTATATCTATATATATATCATTTAGTTTAAGCCCATCATGTAAATCATGGGCTTAAACTAAAAAGAATATGACAGAGTAGAAATGCCATCTTTTCCAAAATGTGCATGGTATTGTTTGTTTGTTTCCTTGACTAATGCCATCTCTGTAGTCAGCCTTTTTTTGCACTAGCCAGGCATTTTTAGCGCTCTGATTCTGAGATTACAAGTAAGCAACTTGTCAACATTTTATTGCTCAAATGTGCTTTCTCATTCTTGCTAAGACTGTCCATATAATGACAGATATCCCATTTGTGTCCCTAAATTGGTGTCCCCAAAGGCAGAAGCCTTTTTGTTCTTCAGGCAGAAGAATTCTTACCTGAATAAATTTCCTCTTTATCCCCACTCAGTGAGAATTGTTTTCTTTAAACAAGGCAAATAAGATTTCTCCATATCTTTATGAGATACTTTTCCTTAGTTAGACATATCTTAACCTAGCGGTTAGCCCATGTCTTCCATCTTGTTCAATGATCAGGAGATGAAACTTGGAACTCAAGAGATCCAATCTGAGAGTTAATTTTACTCCTTCCTTTGCATTTAACCCTTAATTTTACCTCTCTCTCTCTTACTTCTCCCTTCCTCTGGGCATCAGGGCCAACGTTTGTAAAATGAGCTCTTCATTTGATACAATTCACACTGCCCCTACCAGAGTCAACATTTATGATTCCTATAATCTCTGCACACTTTTTCTTATTTTGAGAAAGTAAGCCATTTCTCTGATCAGTGACCATGAGGACGAATGGTTGCAAGAGCTAGTGAATTCTAAAAAGGAATTAGATATGGTGCGATGATTTTGTTTGTACAAGTACCTGCTGGAGAGAAGACTATGTCTACCAATGCAGACGGGCAAGACAGAGATAGAGTCAAGGTAGAGATGGATATGAAAATGATAGAGATAGAGATGGGGGAGGTAGAGAAAGAGAGAAAGTTACTGATACACAAATAGAAAGATAGATGACAGATAAATAAATCAATAGATACATATAGAAAAATACTTAGATATCAATAGAGATCTTGAGGGAGTGATATCTAGATATACATATATGTGCATATATATCTTTATATACCTAAGTGTGTCTTACATATATGTAGATATAAATTGTGTGCCTATTTATGTGCATAAAATAGTGTTTATACACATGTATGTATGTATTACAGCATATGCATACATTTAGGGCCATAAATGATACATACATGTATTCACCATTACAAATCATTTGTGCATTCACACATACATACATACTTACATACATTTGGAGTTAGGGTCAGGAATCAGACAGACAGACACATATATCATCCTTCCACTTCACCACAAATACCCAACTTGTTCTCATTCTCTTCCCCAACTTTTCCCCAAAACCTGAACTTCCAAGTCATCGTTAGAATTCATTCCCCAATCATCCAAATATCACAACATTTAGTCTCACAGGTCAACCATTTTAACAGCGTTGAGAGCACACATAAACTTCTTAGCTCAAACCTCAGAGGAGAGGTTTCAGGTTTGACAGAATGTTATTACAGTATAAAAACAAAAGTAAAATACAGTATCAAAAACTAATCCCTTAGATAGACAAGCTATAAGAATGAGACTACTCATATCTTGAGTCACATACAATTTTACTCCATTAATATGGAAAGGAGGAAGCCTTTATTAAGCTCCTACTATGTGCCAAGCACAGAATTAAGTCCTTTACAAGTATTACCTCA
The DNA here is from genome assembly GCF_028372415.1 of Notamacropus eugenii. Classification (NCBI taxonomy): domain Eukaryota; kingdom Metazoa; phylum Chordata; class Mammalia; order Diprotodontia; family Macropodidae; genus Notamacropus; species Notamacropus eugenii. Next base: position 6,114,484 of record NC_092873.1, read on the forward strand.
TTTGATATTAACAATTTTGAAAGGTAGGTGCTATTATTATCTTCATTTCACACTTGCAGAAACTGAGGCAGACAAATATTAAATGACTTTCCTATGGTCACTCTGTTAATAAGTGCTGGAGACTGGATTTGAATTTGAATCTCCCTGATTTAAGGCTCACTTGTCTATACACTAAGCAAATTTAATGCTACCAATGACTGCTGTAAGGTTCAACTTAGGTCTCTCAAAAAAAAAAAGTGTCTAGAGAGACTTAATTCCACTAAAGATACTCATCATCAAACTGTCCTATATCAAAGAATAAGAAGTTATATTGCCTATACCTTTTCTTTATTGGCCGTCATTAGTATCTAAGAAATTTTATTATTGCATGTTTATGTTGATCAGTTCTGTTACAAATTCAATTTAATGTAATTTCTCTAATTTTACATTCAAGTATTTTCAATTAATTTTGCAGTAAATTTAAAAAAATTAATGATATTACCTCTCTTGTGCCAATACATAGATATTTTATGCACACAAACACACCCCAACACAAATTTTTGAGGGAGACCATGTGTGCTACATCCCACATGCCATAATCCTAGGCTGTTGTTTCATGCTTGCTCTGAATGAATTCAAATATACAATTAGAAAATGTAAAATATACAATTAGAAATAGACTTAGGAAATGGCAATAATAGGATTGTGTTTATCCTGGTCCCCAGAATTCGAATCTAGAATGTTTTTGTAAAAACACCATAAGACAAGCCACATTGACATCAGACCTGAAAGATTAAGGGAAATTCCGTTTTCCTGAGAGAACTTGGTTCTTTTTTCCAAGGCAGATCAATTAGGAGCATCTATTTACTTTCCTTTTAACACGTCTTGTTGATAACACAGAAATTGCCTATAATTAAGTCTAGTCTTAAAAGAATGTTTAGGGGTTCCCTCTGCTCTCAGAAAGGGAGGGCGAGGGTGGGGAGTTTTTTGCACTGGCATCTCACAGTGGTGGATTGTGTGTAATGGAACTGAACTATCCCCAATTCAGGAACTACATAGTATTTTGTGTTTCTTTCTGGTCTACTTAATACGTGGAAGAGAAAAGGTTTTTTGTTCGCTGTTGAGAATTCCTTAGAAATGAGAGATTACACAAAAGATTCCAAAGGAGAAATTTGAACTTTCCTTCCTGCTGGTGAGTAAAGGAAGAAATGCTGTGAGCCTCTGGGTGGAAAAAGATTTCAAACCCTACTCTCCACACATGGACTGACCCATGGTTATGAACACATAATACTTTGTTTCTTTGCCTCTTCATATTTGTTCTTTCCATCACCTAAGTGGACAAGTAGCAAAAGAGAATGTACCAGGCTCTGACTCTGTCAGTGTCTAAAGTTTTTCAGAGCTACCAGCTATCAACTGGACAAATCTGAGGAGGTATCACCCTGAACAAGGTTCAGCCCACCCATGAATTGACCTTGTAGCTTCAAAACCATGTCTGGAATAAAAGGCAAAAAACATTTCAATTTTGCCACAGCTGAAAATGTACTTTGTGGTGAGAGGAATGTTTGCACCTACCTTTTTCGAACCCAGTCTGCCAGTTGTCTTAATTTGCTCAGTCTTCAAAAAGATCCAAAGTTTATAGATGATAAGTCATCATCAGATTCATGATTCCACAATGTACTGAAAGAAAATAAAAGCTACTATGAAGCTCTTATTTATATGGCAGAATAAAACAAAAAGAATAACAATGTGTATAAGTCTTTGTCATTATAAATCCCCTTGACATTCACCATTCCATGTTCCCAACACAGCTATGGATATCTTTTAACAGTTTTGTGTACCAGTACTTGTTACTTTGTTGCTTATTTTTATTCCTTCAATTTCTTTGTCTTGTCATAGCTATAAGGACCATTTCTAATACAATATTGAATAATGGTGATAATGGAAATCCTTCCATTATTCTACTTCTACTTAATCCTCATTCCAAATAATACCTGCTCTTGGTTTTAAATACTACTTATCATTTGGGGGAGAGGGCAGCAATGTGGTGAAGTGGCTAGAGCACCAGACCTGGAGGCAGGAAAACTTGAGTTCAAATCTGGTCTCAGACATTTAGTCACTGTGTGACCCTGGACAACTCACTCAGTTTTTTTGTGCATCAGTTTCCTTATCTTCAAAATGAGTAGGAGGAGAAAATGGCAAACCGATCCAGTATCTTTGAGAAGTAAATCTCAAAATGAGGTCAAAAAGAGTTAGATATGACCGAAATAATTGAATGGCAACAACTTATCATTTGAAAAATGTTTTGCTTTATTCATCTGCTTTCTAGTGTTTTTAATAGGAAAACATGTTTCAGATGTGTCTCTTATAAATGACATATTGTCAAATTCTTATTTCTAATCCATTCTGATATACTTTTCAGTTTTATGGGTGAGTTCATCCCACTCATATTCATAATTATTATTACTATGAATTTTCCTTTATCCTATTCTCTCCAAATTATCCTTCTTTTGTTTTACACTGGCTCCTTTTCAAAAATCTTTTTAGCTTATGACCACGTTCCTGTCAATACAGAAGCTTTTAAAATTAGGTTTGTTGTTGTTGTTGTTTGTTCACTTTTCTAGACTATTACTTGACATTGCACTTTATGTTAGGATTGAGGTCTCCTCAACACTAGAGACAATGACTGGCCTGAGTTTCTATGGCTCAGTGCAGAGGACTTTTTGATGTTTCCATGGTGATGTGATCCAAGGAGAGGTCTGGTCGCTGCCCTCCTGCTTTGTGCTTTGGTCTTTACTCAGGTATGACACCTGCTCCTTTGTCACTGTGATTACATCTCTATGCCTGAGATTTGCAATCCACAACTGTGTGATATGTTAAACAGCTACCAAATGGTGCAAGATCCTATCCATTGCCAATATATGAGTCTCCTGAAATCTCTTTCTGAATGAGTATTCAATTGCTTTGTCATCCTTGTGTGTTGAATATTCCTGTTGCTCCTGCTACTTCTGCAGCTGCTGACTCCAAGGCCTGTCCCCTAAACCCTCACCACCTCCTAGTCAGTCCTCACCCAAGTGTCCACAGACCTCTCTTTCTTTCTATCTAAGCTGCACTGTGTTGGAAAAAATGACATGAGCTACAGCATTAAAACACCTTCAAACTTATCAAGGTTTTTGATAGAATTGTGAGGGAAGCTATATTAGTGTTCTGGGAATCTTACTTCCCTATGTACAAATAGGTCATGGAAGAGTGATCCCAGAACAGGTATTAAAGCAGAAACAATGGAGTTAAATCATAATCTTACTGCACAAGAACTTTTTTAGCCAGCTCACTTGATGTGACCAGTTGCTATTTATGTCATAGAACAGTTGAAATTGCCCTGGGGTACGATCAAAATCTTTTTGATTTTTAAAAAAAATCAAAGAGAATTCTTCCTGATTGAGAAAAGTAGCTTCATTGTAGTGGTTCCCATACTAGTATGTGGAAGCAGAGATCATCTCAAAGGAGACAACCAGGAGTGGGAAGTGTTGAGGATGTTTCAGCAGATAATAGTAAGACTGAGAGTAAAATCAGCAAAGGGCCTCAGCAACCCAGAGAAAACCCTGGAGCCCATAGTGTCAGCAGAGTCATAAACAGCAGTCACTGCATGGGAGCAAGCAATAGAATCACTGTCAGTTTCCAGGTTGGAAAATTCCTTAAGAAAATGCATTGGCTTGACTCCAAAAATTAATTAGCAGTTCTAGCTTCATAAAATTGCTATGCATGCCAGCTTCCTTTATGTGCTTTAGTCATGGATGTTCCTTGGTCATTTTTTTGTCACTAAGCCATTTGGCTTTTCTGAACGGAACAGCAGCCTGTGGGAGAATGTGGTCACATGTACATGATCACTATATACACAAATATATAAATATAACTACTTTTTTCTTTCCAAACATATTCCTTAACTTTAAGATCATACTTCCAACACTACCCTTCTTGGCCATTCCCACTTTGAACTTTTTTTGTTTTTGCTCTCTTCTTTCTATACATTTTGAAAGATTAACTGAAAATTTTTTAAACATCACTTTCAATACTTATTTTATAACCTTCTATTTCCCCCAACATAAGTAATACCATTTCCTTCAAAACAAATATTCATGTATATGTGTATGTATATACCCATACACACATGCAGGCATGAAGACATACATGTGTGTGTTTGTGTCAAGAAAATCATAACCACACATTGTCTGTATCTAGAAATCCAGGACTAATTCTATATCTTTAGAGTCCATCACCTCTCTATCAAAACATGGTTAGCAAACTTCATCCTCAATCATTTGGAGTCACATTTGGTTATTGCATCAAGAGTTGTCTTTCACATTATTTTCCTTTGCAATGCTATAGTCATTGCCAAATGATTCCCCTGGTTCTGTTCATTTTACTGTGCATCAGCTCACACCAATTATTCCAGGTTCCTGTTATTCTCTCTTTCATTGTTGCAAGTTCAATAATATTCCATTGTATAATATGCCAATTTTTTCATTCATTCCCCATATGATAGGAACCAACTGTTTCCAGTAAATTTTCACAGAGTTAGTGGTTGAATGGATTCATGAATTTATAGGCAATATGATCTATTATATATTATGTATTTTTAAGAATGTTTAATTTATTTCCATGAAATCATTGTTCTAGCTTCGATTTTGAGAGGATATATTTTAATCATTTTGCAGATTGACGGGAGAAAATGACTGACAGCTTCATTTTTTTTAAATCTAGTTGTTGTGCCATCTTGTGTATTCAACACCCCAGTCACATATTCCTTGTCTTCTTAATTTTCTTAGACTTAGACACATTCTTCCTGGGAAATAATACCATCTTAATTATCCTAATCAGGACAACTTTGATCTTCTGGTTTCTCAAACTATAAATGATGGGGTTCATGAAAGGGGGCAGTACTGTGTAGGTCATTGCTATAAGAAGGTTCTGAACTGATGTTTTGTCTGATGTTGGTCCCAAGACTGCAATAATTGCAGAAAGGAGAAATAAGAAAAAGACAATCAAGTGAGGGGAACAGGTGGATAAGGCTTTGTAGTGTCCTTCCACAGAGGAGATCTTGAGTACACTGGAGAATATACGAGCATATGATATAATTAGAAAGGCAAAACACAATAAGAGAAAACATGAACTTATGGCAAGGAGTAGGTATTCAGTATTGTAAACATCTGATGTTGCAACCTGTAATACCTGTGGTATGTCACAGAAAAACTGGTGGATCACATTGGATCCTGAGAAAGGCAAGAGGAACATGTTTCCTGTGTGCAGAGTAGAATAGCCAATGCCAGTGAACCATGAGCCAACCGCGGCCCAAAGGCACCGGGATGGTTTCATGATGACACCATAGTGCAGGGGGTAGCAGATGGCCACAAAACGGTCATAAGACATAGTCATGAGGAAAGCAAATTCTGTTGATCCAAAGAAGAGAAAGAAGAAGATCTGAGCAGCACATCCAAGGAGGGAAATGGATTGAATGCCCATCAAGGTGTTAACAGTGAATTTAGGAAGAGTGACTGAGACATAACAGATATCCAACAGGGATAAATTGCTTAGAAAAAAGTACATTGGAGCATGGAGGTGTCGGTCAGTGACTACTGCAGTGATGGTGAGAAAATTTCCCATTAATGTCGCTAAATAAATCAGGAGAAAAAACATTGCATGTAAGAATTGCAGCTCTCAGATATCAGCAAATTCTATTAGGAGAAATTCTGTGACAATGGTGAAGTTGTCCATATCTTCTGGTGCCCTATAAGTGATCAAAAATAAAAATATAGCTTGAATAAGAGAAAGAAAGACAAAGAAAGAAGAAAACTAAAATGCCTAGGGGAGCCATGAAAATAAATCTAGTTCACAAAACGTGTCAAATACAAATTAAGGTCTCATCTGGGTTAGAATGAAGACTAGAAGTAACGATTTTGTGGAAGGAGATGCTGGTTCCAGAACTGAGCCATTAGTCAGCTACCATCTGGAGATCCTTTAGAGTCTTTGTAGAGCTGTAAAGGTAGTTGTTCTACTACTAGGTAATGCAGTGAATAGATCTCTTGGCCTAGGGTCAGAGAAAGGTATGCTCAAATCCAGCCTCAGTCACTTTGCACCTGTATAACCCTAGGTAAGTCACTAAACCATGCTTGTCTCAGTTTCATTATCTGTAAAATGAGCTAGAGCAAGAAATGGCAAGTCGCTTCAGTATGGTTGCCAAGAAAACTCCAAATGGGATAATGAAGAGTTAGAAGTGATTGAAATGACACAAAAAATCCATTCTTTAATCTAACCTGTCCCTTAATTTGTCCTTCTTCTTTGTCTCCTTTCCCTCTTTCCTTCTCAAGGGAAATATATTCCTCTACAAACTCTGTGTTTGTCCTTCCCTCATGAGCAGTTCAAATGAGAATGATATTCATAATCAGTCATTCTTCTCCTTGTTTGTATAAGTACCTATTTTTACTCTTTGATGTGCAAAGATGATGCCCCCAATCATCTTTCCTCACCTACCCAGTACATTCCTCTTTCTCTCTCTTTTTCTATTTTTGTCTTAAGCTCATCAAGACATAAAAGAACTACTTCTAGACCTTTTCCAATTAGACTCCCACATATAACCTTTAATAATCATAGAGTTCAGAAAGGAAACATGTATCATCTCCTCATATTAGAATGAAAGAGGTTTGTCTGTGTTTATTCGTTTACCATTTTTCACTCGTGTTTACCTGTTTACATTTCTCTTAACTGGAGTTTTAATTTCAAAATTTCCATATAGCTGCTGCTACTGTTGCTGCTGCTACTATTACTACTGCTGCTGTTGCTGTTAACGCTCTTCTCATACTTTACACCAAATCTAAAACATCCTCTTTGCAACTTTCACAACTTTCCCTTAGTTCTTCCTTCTGGAGCAGAACATTACCAGACCAATTATCCTTTTACTTGTAAAACCTATTTGGACACCATAATCGTTTTCCCTTAGAGTGTTCTTTTTTCTACTATCCCATTTTTTTCCATTTCACATGGAATTAACTTCACCATCCTGATTCCCTTTTTCTTGACCAGCTTATCAATGACCTTCAGATATTGTTGCATCAATATCCCAGATCTGGTCGCAACAGAACAGAAGGTCTTGTCTGTCTCTTCCTTCTCCCTGAAGCTTTGCCTCTTAATATAGTATAAACTTTCATTACCTTGTATAGATTGGGCATCATTCCTCTGAGTGATGTTGAGTTACTGGGTTTGCAGGAAATAATTCCTTATGCTTGAAATGTCCATTCTTCTTGGCTTCAGAATTTAAATGTTATGATCTATGGAGATACATGTATACAAAGCATAAGACTTGCATGTTCAGAAAGCATTTACTTTTTCAAATAGATTCCCCCTGGGGAATTCACATCATTGGCCTTTTATGTAAGCCCTGTGACATTTAGAAATGAGATCTGATTACTCACTTTTGACAGATGGGGCCAGGAAAGTGCAGATAAACAACAGATTTCAAGCTAAAACCCAAGCCTCCTTAATCCTCCCTCAGTTCTCTTTTAGTAAAGAGTCCTACTATTTAGGCAACTGAGTCATGCTATAATTGGTTTGCTACATTTGGATTTTTGATCAAATTCTCCCTGTGAGTAATAGCACATACCATACAGGTGAAGGCAATTGGAATTGGAAAGCAGATCTATATTTATAGAACAAAATGTTAGTGCTACTACTGCTGTTATGACTATTACTCTATTACTACTACTCCTATTATTACTACAACAATAGCAGGCATTTATTTTGATCTTGACATACATACACCATCTCTTTAAAGCTTTGTATTAACACTTCAAGGATCATTCGATAGGTATTATTTTTATTATTTCAGAAAGGATAATTTGTGACTTACTTGGGTCACATAGGAAATTACTACTGGAAGCAGATTTATTTTTGCTTTCATTGTCTTAAATTATATCCAGCACATAATCCATTATCCAGATAATAGCTGGTATATACCAATATTACTGCCTCTTAAGAAACTAATGACTTATAAGTGATCAAACCATGATCTTGGTTTCACACTTTTAAAAAGTGAGCAACCTGGTCTCTCTGGGATTGAGGGGGAAAAAAAATTACAAAAGTGTGAATTAAGAGGTGTGGAATTTCTCCTTTCTATTCAGGATATCATTTTTTCCTTACTATGGCACAGATGCTAGCGACTATCAAAAGACTGTCTCCTCACTAAGTTAACAAATTCCTCCCTGGGAGACTAAGAGCAGAGAAGGAATGAAGATTATTACATATTACCCTGCTGACTTTTGTGATATGGCTGGTATTTCTTATGTGACTGACAGGAAAAATATATTTGTTAAAAGACCTTTGAAAAACTAATCCCTTCAGCATCCAGAGTAGCCAAAGGGTTCACCCTCTCCACAACCGGTATGAGTTTTACGGTCCTTCTCTTGAGAAGAATTACATTGGGAGTGGTACCTTTCGCACATAACAAGGAAATTGAGTTTGCCCTTTAGTCTTGTTAAAAGTGCTCATAAGTTCGTAGTTATTGGGGTCTCTGAAAGTTCGTGAGGAACTTCCATACTATTGTCATTTTTATCCAAAAGGAAGACCAACTAAATTTGTTTTTGTTAACGTGCTTTCCCCAACAAAGTGCTAGATCTACTTGAAAAAAATTACAAAGTAACATTTTGTAAACAAGATGAGATGAGATAGTGACACACTGTATTTCTCACATAGAAAGAATGATTTTTAAAAAACACTGCCTTCCTCTATATGATAAAATTATTGTGTGTGTGTGTGTGTGTGTGTGTGTGTGTGTGTGTATGTGTGTGTGTGTGTTCCTTCATTGGCGAAGACTATTTATAAGGCAGCTAGGTGGTGTAGTGCATGGGGAACCAGTTCAGGAGTTAGGAGGACCTGAGTTAAAATCTCACTTCAGACGCTTGACATTCACTAGCTCTGTGACTTTGGGCAAGTCACTTAACCCCAATTGCCTCATCCTGGGTCATCTCCAGTCATCCTGATGAATATCTGGTCACTGAATTCAAATGGCTCTGGAGAGGAAGTGAGGTTGGTGACTTGCATAGCTCTCCCTCACTCAAAACAAAGTCAAGCACAAGTCATGTCATTATTTCTCTGATGGCATGGTCTTCTTTGGCAAGGAAGGATGAACACACAAAATTATTTTAAGTAATTTTCAGGAAATAAATATTAATAACTAGAAAAAACCCATAAAATTATTCTCGTAGTTAATTTTATATAATCATTCTAACAACAAACAATAAACAATCATTTAAAAAATATTGTATCATGAACCAACAAATAAGGAAAAACAAATCGTGACTGAAAGCTCTTTTGGTGACATTAACATAATTCTCCAACAATGAACTTCTTTTTCTGCTGCAGGGAGTTGACCATTACCAAGTCCCAGACATTCTTGAGGCTGGATTTATGACTAGTGACCTTTCCCGAGGACTTGTTTTGATTATCTTCTTCCAAGTTTGAGGGATTTGAGGCTGGTACCAACTTGATACTGAGTTCATAAAGTACAAATCTAGACTGAACAGATGCCATCTGCGCCATTCACAAAGTTGCATATGACAAATATCTTATCATAGAGCTTGGCACTTACTGGGTATCTAATAAGTGTATACTGATTGGTAGATTGATCAATGGATGCGAAAGAATTAGTCAAAGTTAAACCCTTCAAAAATGAAAAAAATTCTCAAAATCCATTCACAAAACATTGAAATATCTATTAAATGTGTTCAGCACCAAATCTTACGTCCTGGTTGTAATGGGTGAAAGACGAAATGACTAAGGAACATAGGATTGAGCATTTCGGTTTATTAAGCAATGCATACAAATTGCCTAACTAAATCGGACCAGATGTCCTTAGCTTAGGGTTAAACCCCAAAACCAAGAGGAGTCAGATTTTTATTCATTAAAACAATTCATCAAATATGAAAAATTAATGAAAAGAAAACGTTTACCTGGATTCAGTGTTAGATAATCTGATTTCTAATTGTAGGGAAGATTAGAGACTTTTCCAAGTTAGGAGGGAGTGAGTGAATTCTCTGAAATGTGAAAAAAGTGTTCATCTCCCCAGAAATGACTATTTTCAATCAAAGGAACATGAAGACAACTGATTAAACAACAAGTCTGTTTTAAGGTAAGTAACATGGATTGCCTGAGATGTATAATTGTAAGAAAACTCCTTTCATCTTTGAATCTGACAGGATTTCTGGTCAGCTTAACCAACTTCTTTATTTAAAGGTCTCTAAGAAAGAGGCTCAGCGTCCCAAACACTCAGAGTAAGGTTCAAACAATGCAATAAAGTTTTCTCATAATTTCCACAATTAAAGTTTTCTTACAAGACAGAAAATTGAATAGAAAGGGAACTTCTCTAACTCCAGAAATAAGTCAAAAGATGGATTCAGGGTGATTTATAGTTCTTTTTTTTTTTTTATTAAACTTTTAATTTTGGGTTACAAATTTTCTCCCCTTTTTTCCCCCTCCCCCCCAAGACCCAAGTTTTCTAATTGCCCCTGTGACCTATCTGCTCTCTCCTCTATCCTCCCTCCCTGACCTTGTCTCCGTCTTCTCTTTTGTCCTTTAGGGCCGGATAGCTTTCTTGACCCCTTAACCTGTGTTTCTTGTTACCCAGTGGTAAGAACATTACATTTGGTCCTAACACTTTGAGTTCCAACTTCTTTAGCTCCCTCCCTCTCTACCCCTTCCCCTTGGAAGACAGGCAGTTCAATATAGGCCATATCTCTTTAGTTTTGCAAATGATTTCCATACTAGTTGTGTTGTATAGGCCTAACTATATTTCCCTCCATCCTATCCTGTCCCCCATTACTTCTATTTTCTTATGGTCCTTTCCCTCCCCGTGAGTGTCGACCTCGTATTGCATTCTCCTCCCCATGCCCTCCCCTCTATCCTCCCCCCCTTCCTGCTTGTGCCCCTGTCCCCCACTCTCCTGTATTATGAGATAGGTTTTCCTATCAGAATGAGTGTGCATTATATTCTTTCCTTTAGTGGAATGTGATGAGAGTAGATCTCATGTTTTTCTCTTGCCTCCCCTCTTTATCCCACCACTAATAAGTCTTTTGCTTGCCTCTTTTATGAGAGATAATTTGTCCCATATAACTTCTCCCTTTCTCCTCCCAATATTTCTCTCTCACTGCTTGATTTCATTTTTTTTTTTTAGTATATGATCCCATCCTCTTCAATTCACTCTGTGCACTCTGTCTCTATGTATGTGTACGTGTGTGCATGTGTGTGTGTGTGTGTACTCCCACCCAGTGCTCAGATACTGAAATGTTTCAAGAGTTATAAATATTGTCTTTCCATGTAGGAATGTAAACAGTTCAACTTTAGTAAGTCCCTTATGATTTCTCTCCGCTGTTCGCCTTCCTATGGTTCTCTTCATTCTTGTGTTAGAAAGTCAAATTTTCTTTCCAGCTCTGGTCTTTTCATCAGGAAAATTTGAAAGTCTTCTATTTCATTGAAAGACCATTTTTTCTCCTGAAGTATTATACTCAGTTTTGCTGGGTAGGTGATTCTTGGCTTCAGTCCTAGTTCCTTTGACCTCCGGAATATCCTATTCCATTCCCTTCTATCCCTCAATGTAGAAGGTGCCAGATCCTGTACTATCCTGATTGTATTTCCACAATACTTGAATTGTTTCTTTCTAGCTGCTTGCAATATCTTCTCCTTCATCTGGGAACTCTGGAATTTGGCCACAATGCTCCTAGGAGTTTCTCTTTTTGGATCTCTTTCATGCGGTGTTCTGCGGATTCCTTGAATATTTATTTTGCCTTCTGGTTCTAGAATCTCAGGGCAGTTTTCCTTGATAATTTCGTGGAGGATGATGTCTAGGCTCTTCTTTTGATCATGGTTTTCAGGTAGACCCAGAATTTTTACATTGTCTCTCCTGATTCTATTTTCCAGGTCAGTTGCTTTTCCAATAAGATATTTCACATTATCTTCCATTTTGTGAATCTGCGCGGTATGTTCTGAGATATCTGTCTTTCTCGAAAAGTCCAAAGCTTCCACCTGTATCATTCCAGATTTGAGAGATCTATTTTCTTCAGTAAGCTTTTGAATCTCCTTTTCCATTTGGTTAATTCTGCTTTTGAAAGCCTTCTTCTCCTCATTGGCCCCTTGCACCTGCCTTGCCAGCTGAGTTAGGCTAGTTCTCAAGGTGCCAATTTCTTCAAGATTTTTTTGGTTCTCCTTTAGCAGGGAGCTGATCTGTTTATCATGCTTCTCCCTTATCCCTCTCATTTCCCTTCCCAGTCTTTCCTCCACCTCTCTAACTTGATTTTCAAAATTCCTCTTGAGCTCTTCCATGGCCCGAGCCCATTGGGTGGGCTGGGGCACAGAGTCCTCGATTTCTGTGTCTTTGCCTGATGGCAAGCCTTGTTCCTCCCCATCAGAAAGGAAGGGAGGAAGTGATTTTTCTCCCATAAAGTACCCTTCAATAGTTTTATTTCTTTTCCCTTTTCTTGGCATTGTCTCCCCCTAGTGGCCTGACCTCTGAATGTTCTCCTCACATCCACCTCGCCTCCTGGTCCTCCCAGCCAGCGTTTGGGGACTGAGATTCAAATGCTGCTTCCTGCCTTAGGATTTTTGGCGGGGGCAGGACTGTTATTCAGAGTTAAATTAGGCTCAGGTGCTGAGGTCAGGGGCAGGGCCGCCTCTCTGGCTCAATTCCCTCAGGGGGTTTATACACAGACCTTCCACAATGGATCCAGGCTCCCGCTCGTTTGGGGAGCCCCTGTCCGCAGCCGCCTCTCAGCCCCCACCTCCCGGGGGGGCCCGAGCTATGGGGGCACCACGCTCCCCTCTCAACCCGCCAAAGAGACTTTCTCACCTACCCCCGTCAGTCACCTGTTGGTGGGGGGCCTGTGCAGCTGCTGAAGATCCCGCCTCCAGATCCCTCTCAGAACTTTGTCTCTCGGAGCCGCGGCTGCTGTCGCTGCCGCAGGTCTGGGCTGGGCACCGTGTCTGCAGCGCAACGGACCTTTTGCGAGAGGTTTGCAGGTCTCTCTGTGGGTGGGGGGACCCACGTGGCCGCTGGATCTCTTTCCCACGGTGTCGCTGCCGAGGTAGGGCTGCTTTCCTCTTCCCGCCCCGGCGCCCAGTCCCCGGCGCGAAGGACCCCCCGCGAGAGGCTTGCAGGTCTCTCCGGAACAGAAATCTCCCTCGCTCCAATATTCCGTGGTCTCTGGGTGCAGAATTCGCCCTGGGTTAGTCCCCTCTGCCGTTCTGTGGTTTGTGAGGTCGGAGCTATGTGTATGTGCGTGTTTCTACTTCGCCATCTTGGCTCCGCCGTGATTTATAGTTCTTAAAGAAAACGGTCTAATCCTAAAACATTTTCAAAATTTATTACTCCATTTAATTAGAAAATTTTTATATTCCATCTTTGTCTTGTTACTTTGTCTAACTCTGTCTTTAAGAAGATAGCATCCTTATATTATTGTTTACCACAAATACAGATTAGAATTCTAAGATTCGTCAGGTATGCCTGCATCCTTTTACAGTAACTCAGAGATGTTCCAGCATCAATCTATTAATTAACATTAATACTATAATAGTTACTTAGTGACTATTAAGTAATTCGTACTTACAAAACTTCTGTTATTCATCTACCCTGTTAACAGATATTTGTTATGAAAGAGAAAAATGAGGCATAGTTATAAAATGTCAACACCCCTCCCTCAATGGGATGAACTGTCTTGGCACATATAATAGCGGGGGGAAAGCTCCCTTAGCTCTGTTTGATCTCAGGAACAGGAATATCTAAAATTCAATCGTGGAATAACTGGGCACCAAAGCCAGGCTCAGGATTAGCCAGGTAGCGAAATTTCCTGTTAGAAAGGAAATAGCACAACAGGGAATTTGAGTCAATTCCCTCATGGGTGAAATATCATATTTGACTTAAACAAAATTGTTCTCAGTCATCAAGCTCACATTCTAATAACAAGATAAGACACATAAATAACTTTTATCTACAATATCACAGAATTATTACATGGGAGAAATGAAAACAAAAGACTTCATGAAGTCATATGCAAATGGTCACAAGAAGTGAAGATATTTTTTTTTTCAATCCAACAGTCTTCAAATGTTTGCTAAAAGACTTTCAGATCATATGAGTAACAAGATGATGGGATAGATATTTTCTGTCATATTAAGGACCTCCCAAACATCTTCAAAACAGAAATTTTGTGGTAAAGATAGTCTGTATTATACTCTTCCTTTTCCATTGTCTGCGACACCCAAAATCCAAACTAAACTTAAGAAACAATAACTCCAAACCCAAGAACTGAGGCTCACTGACCTGGAGTTCACTAAGCATCCTTCCCCCCCACCACAATACTAGCACTAAAGCTACACTATTAGACACAGGACACAACACATGTTTACACTGAAACTCCTTCCTATACCCCAGTTCCCCTCCCTCTTTCCAGTGTCTTAAAGATTCCAGTTCCAAATTGTAGGATAAAAGATGGAAATTCAATAAAAATAAGTTTGAAACATTTTAGAAAGAAAACCATAATTAGAGATGAACACCCCAAACAACAGAAATGTATGATGATTAAAAAACTTAAATGAACTGACGCAAAGTGATGTAAGCAGACCCAGAAGAACATTGTACACAGTAACAGCAATAGTGTACAATGATCAACTATGAATCTCAGCAACACCATGATCCAAGACAGAGCCAAAGAACGCATGATGAAAAATGCTATCCACCCAGAGCAAAAGAACCAATGGATTCTGAATGCAGATAGAAGCATTTTTTAAAAATTTCTTTATTTTTCTTAGTTTTTATTTTTTTGCCTGTGTTTTCTTTCACATGACTAATATGGAAATATATTTTGCATGATTGCACCTGTATAATTATATCAAATCTCTTACTGTCTCAGAGATGGGGAAGAAAAGTGAAGGAACAAGAGAATTTAAACTCAAAAAATTAAAAAATGAATATTTAGGGGTTGTTTTACATGTAAATGGGGAAAATAAAATATTATTAAAAAGAGAAATACGGGATGTGTGATTAAAGGCTACCAACAACAACAACAACAACTAAGTGACAAAAAGGAAAAGTGAGAGAATTATTTCTAATATACAGAAGGAGTCAGGTGCGAATATGGAAAAATCAATTGAGGTTACAATAAAGAGGCAGAGAGTAGTATGGAAAAAAGAAAAAACCTAGTGATACCTTACCTATAAGAGAATTCTTCTTTGTTGGACCTATATACAAAACGGGAAAGTACATAAAGAGCAGGAGGGCAATGATAGATAGGAATAAACGATGTCACATGGTCAAATCAAGGGCTAACATCAAGGGAAAGAAGATGTCTGTGGTCTCAGAAACATAATAGCCTACAAGGCAGTAGATGAAAAGAAGGAGGCAAAAGAATGGAAAGGAGAGGAAAGGAAGGGAACTTTACTTAATGTAAGAGTGTAACCCTGAAGAGTTTGGACCAATCCTAACTCTAACCAGAAGGATAGACCTGTTTAGACTCACTCCTGCTTCTGTATCAGTGTGAGTGTTCTCTGAGCACTGCACCCACTTCCTTAAGAGAAGTGTAATAAATGCCTTCTCTCTAGCCCACTTTCTTTCTTAGCTCTTTCAGTGAGAATGTGTCTACGCACCTACGTCTTCCAGAGGGCATGCTACCATGGAAGCAGTGTGCAGTGGCAGCTAGCCCCGGCTAAATTCCTGACCTTGCCTTGGTAGTCCTGTGATCCCCATAAGAATATTTCTCATACTTTAGAAGTAATAAGATGTTGCAGTAATGAATATTCTCATGAGTAAAGAGAAATAAAGACCTTTCACTGAACAAGGTTTAGGGGATTTGTTGCTAGAAATGTCTACTTGTTCTAGTAGAGGGTGTGAGGGACAATTGGCACTAGGTCGGAGTGAAAGACCATAGACACAGGGAACAGATTTTCCAAACAAATAGAAAAAATAGGAGGGGAAAAGAACAAGAAGGGAGGATATAGATTATTTTCTGGGGGAGGTGCCTTTCTATTGGACAATGACCCCTCTGACACCTTCAATAATAGGCATTGTTCTGAGAGTGAGGCGCAAGGACACATCAGAGGGCCCCCAAGATCTGTGAGATATCTCAGAAAAATTGGTGGATCACATTGGATCCTGAGAAAGGAGATCCTGAGAAAGGCAATTGGAAAATATTACCTGTATACAGAGCTGAATAAAGAAGCCCACTGAGCCATGAGGCAGCCGCTGCCCAAAGACCCTGTTTTGATGTCATGGTAACCCCATAGTGCAGTGGGTGGCAGATAGCCACAAAGCGGTCATAGGACATGACAATGAGGACGGTAAACTCAGTCGATAAGAAAATAAAGACTTGAACAATACAGGCAAGAAAGGAGATGGAGCGATTGCCAATCATGGAATCCAAAATGAATTTGGGAAGTGTGAATGAAATTGTGCAGATATCCAATAGTAATAATTTGATCAGAAAGAAGTACATTGGAGAGTGAAATTGGGGGTCAGTGACAATTGCAGTGATGGTGAGAGCATTCCCCATCAGTGCTTCCAGGTAAATCAGTAGGAACAGAAGAGCATGTATAACCTGTAGCTCCCAGATGCTGGAAAATTCCACAAGAAAAAATTCAGTGATGATGGTGAAGTTTCCCATGTCTGCTGATATGAGATAATTTATCTAAAATCAAAGAAAAAATGTGAGTAGAGGAAATAGAGGGACAAGAAAAAGAATTGAAATGCCTATTTTCATGGGAGAGCCAGGACAATAATTCCATTCCATCTTATTTAAACATCAAGGTAAACTGTGGCTAAAGACTACAGCTACTATGCTGAAAGGCTGAGAGTTGGCTTAACCTGAGGTTGAGCATATGAATTCTTACTCCTAAAAACTGTTAGACCCTGTCAAAAGACTCCTCAGAGAAACATGATATGCCAAATTAATCTCCTATATCCATCTATTGGAATCAACTGGATCCATGTAGGGAAGGGACTCCCATCTCGCCCCCTCCTCCTATCTCATCTCCTTATATATTTAGAACTTAAACCACCATATAAATATTACGCATTACTATTTTTGTATACATATCACAGAAAAATTTGTAAACAGGCTATATATGTGTGTGTTCAACATAAGTTACATATGTAACTCAGAATATAAGCTGCGTGAAGGTAAGAAGGTAAGAATTATTTTGTTTCATTTTGCTTGTACCCCTAAACTTGGTAGTGTTCTCAATAATAGTATTTTATAAATATTCTCCTCTTTTCTCCTCTGTGTGTTTCTTCCTGTTTTTTTCTATCACTTTCTTAATCTGTCTCCATTTCTCTCTTTTCATCTCCCTCCCTCCCTCCCTCCCTCCGTGTCTCTCTCTCTCTCTCTCTCTCTCTCTCTCTCTCTCTCTCTCTCTCTCTCTCTCCTCTCTCTCTCTCTCTCTCTCTCTCTCTCTCTCTCTCTCTCTCTCTCTCTCTCTCCATCTATATATCTCTCATTTCTTCATTTCAACCCACCTATTAGAACGTAATCTCTTTGAAGGTCAGAACTGTTTCATTCTTGGTGTTTGTCACCCAAGCACCAGGCACTATACTTGATATAGGCATAGAATTCATTTTTGAGGATTGGTTGATTTATTTGCAAATTAGAAGGAAACTTAGAGATTATCTAGTTCATGAACCTCATCAGAGAGGAGTGTAACCTAGCAGATCAGTTCCTGGACTTGCAAAGTCAAAATACTTGTTTCACTTCATCCTCATATATTTAAGATGGTAGTTAGTAGCAATCCCACACAGCTCCCAGAATCTTTGTTTCTTTAATCTTTAAAACTGATATAGTATCGCTTGTCCAACCTAATTCACTGGGTGGTTGTGAGGAGTTTGTTTCATAGAAATCAAAAAGCCATTTACATGAGTCTGGAGTGTTATTTTATAAATGAGTAAAGCAAGACTTAGAGAGATGAAATGCCTTGAAGCTAGTGAGTGGCACTGAGAAATAGGACTTTCCACTGGAGAACACTTTCTCTTAATACAAAGAGCTGCTTTTCATACAAGAATTCGCTTTATTAAACATTATGGCTACAAAAAAGAAAAAAAATTCAAAATACTCATGGTGGTTCTATGTACCCTGCAAAAGATACTTCATATGGATAAAGGAA
Organism: Notamacropus eugenii; assembly: GCF_028372415.1. Lineage (NCBI taxonomy): Eukaryota > Metazoa > Chordata > Mammalia > Diprotodontia > Macropodidae > Notamacropus > Notamacropus eugenii. Next base: position 6,132,643 of record NC_092873.1, read on the forward strand.
GATAGATCTAGACACGTTAGACTCAGAACCTGAAGTCCTGACGTTAATTCATGAACTTGAACGTGAAAAACATTTTCTTTTCACTAACTTCCTTTGTAAACCAATGTTTTGTTATATTTTGCATTTTGAAACATTGTTCTTTGGATACTAATTCACTACTAGTGGAAGTAAAACTCCATCTTGGTGCAATTAGCAAAGGAACTCAATTTAGGCTTGAGATTATATAAAGGGCAAATAAATGGCAAGCTAGGTAGCACAGTGGATAGAGGCTAGCGGCTTGGAGTCAGGAAGACTACCCTTCTTGCAATCAAATCTGGCCTTACACACTTAATAGTCATGCCACCCTGGGACACTTAAGCGGGTTTTTCTTTGTTTCTCTATCTGAAAAAGGGGCTGGGAAAGAAAAAGGCGAAGCACTTCAGTAACTTTGCCAAGCAAACCCCAAATGTGGTCACAAAGAGTCAGACATGACTGACTTGATAGCAGCATGAGGGAAAGTCTTAGGTTCCCTTTTGGTCTTCCCTCCATACTCTTTTATTACAAACATTCACTCAGGATGAAATAAAATCAGTACATCTTTTGAGAGATAATACTTCATAATAGTATAGAGAGAATATTTAAAAAATTTAAATACAGCAATAACTTCCAAGAGGCACAATGCCAGTCATCAGGGGGTAGAGAGAAAGCAAAGACAGTATACTCCACCATGTTCCACACGTTGAACAGCAGATACAGCCAGGCAAATGGCAAATTCCATTGAGGACACCATTCCATAACTGGATGAGTGAGTCAAGCAAGGTTTTAACTGCTCATTATTCAAATTTGATTTAACAATTTTCTTACTTGCTATGAGCTCATGATTAGTGCCACCTTCTCTCCTCAAAGGTCAAATTTTCCTTGAATTCTTTTGTCTTAATTAGCTCCATCTTTCCCTTATTCTTCAGTCCTGTCTTCAAGACTGGAAAAAAACAGTTTCACCACCCATAAGATCCCTAACCCTCGGTGATAAGTGGATACAGAAGTATTTATTATATGTCATTGGCAAGGCACTGAGAAAAATTCTAGGATGAAACACTGAGGTCAAATTATTTTTGTTCTATGCTATGTCTGTTTTTGTCTCTGGGTTATATCATTAAAGTATGGAGCATGTGCCATGGAGACAAACACTTTGTGGAAGTTTTTTAAAAAATAAACTATCCAAATATATATATTGTACATTGTAAAAAATTCCACCTTTCCCCCAAACACTGTGAATGCCAACCAATCCATACCTTCACAATATGCACACTCCTACACATTACAATACATATGCTTATAGAAACACACATGTATTCACATATACACACAACTCATGAGATCAAAGTCCTATTGCCCAAATGTCCTTATAAATCTGAACTTGCTGAACTATGCTGGAATTCACTTTTCACCCATCAAAATATGTCCATGTACAAGCGCATATAGCTGTCAGTAAAAAACTCAGTTTGCACGCACTTGCCATTTATTACTTCTCCTATATAGTATCATCTCCTGTCCTAATCACACAGCAGGACTTTCAAATCTAACAAACACATGCTTATATATATATAATATATATTATATATAATATACAATATATGTATATAATGTATATGTATATACATATCTATATGTGTGTATAAATGTATGTATGTATGTGTTTGGGTGTATATATGTATGTGTGTGTGTGTGTATATATATACATACATATATATATACATATATATGTACATATATATGTATATATATATGCATACATATATATATATATATATATACACGGATAACTCACATACTCCTGATACTTCCTTTCTCCTACAATCTAATATCTGAAAAGTGTCAAAGACATAGAGATTCAGGGATAAGATGATAAAACACTTATTAATGGAGTATAAGTCTCATCATCTAACTTGAATTTGCATTGAAAATGTGGGAATATTTGCTCCAGTGTATTTCAGGCATGTAGAAACACTGAATAGAAATTTCCTACTTTCTGGACTATGTAGATTTAATAATTATTTTCCCCCTTTGACAAAGGAAAACCACCAGAAAGAGTAACTGAAGAATTTCTCAAAATAAAATCCCATTTGGAATTTATTTAATGGTTTCTACCACTGGCACTTCCTATCATTCCAATGTCCAAGACTCAGCTCAAATTCTACCTACATTAAGAGGACTTTTCTAATCCTTTCGCTGCCCAATCTTTTCCCTCTTCTCACTGCTCGTGCCTTCTCTCTCAGTTTACTTTCCATCTCTTCTCTACGTCTGCCTCTTTATCCATATGTATAAAGATATTTTTAATCTACCTATTTATCCATATATCTATTTATCTTTTATTCATATGGATATTTTTGTGTTATCTCTGCCTTTAGAATGTGAGCTCCTTGTTTTTGTCTTTTTTTTTTATTCCCATTGCTTTAGCACACTGATTGGCACATGGTAAGAGTCTAACAAATGATTATTTTCCAGACTAACTGGTGCTTCCAAAGCTGCTTAAGATATAGCTGAATCCTCCAAAGAAGCTGAGTCCTCCCCGTTTGATTTTAACTTTCAAATAGGGTCATAGAGGCAGGACTATAAGGCACATTAGACATTACTTGTTCAAAGTCTTCAATTACAGGAGAAGTACAAATAGGTTATATGACTTGCTCAGTGGAACACACATGATAGATGGTTGAATAGGATTGGAGTCAATGATTTCTGACTTTGAATCCATCATATCTCCCACTGAATTTGCTAAGCATCCCAATTAATACATACTCTTCTAAATTTCCAAACACTTCTTTTCAGAATAAATATAATGGAGAATTTTTCTGTAGTTTAGAACATTTTTAAAAATCCTTACAGTTCAATGAAAATATGGGGTACTGGGAAAAGTTGCCTTAATCTTCTGAAAATAAAGGAACTTAACATACAATTCATGAGCCTCTGCTGGTCTGTAAGAATTCTCCATGTCTAAAATACCTAGAATGGTAAATGAAGTTTTCTTGTACATGTTGCTATATCCTGTACCTTTATAGCCTAATAATTTCAAACATCTGTCTATCACCCCTACATTCACACATTACTTATTTAATTCAGATATTGTTAACCTGGAGTTCATGAATTTTAAAAATATTTTAACTATCTCAATATAACTGATTTCTTTTAAATTCCACATATTTTATTTTATTTGTGCATTTAAAAATACAATTCGAGAAGTGACCCACAGCCTTTGCCAACCAGACTTCCAAGAGGCTCAATCACACAAGTAAGGATAAAAAAACCCTCATTTCATCAGTAATTCTCTTATGATCTTTTTTAATCAAAATCGTTTGGATCACCAAAGAGACATTTAGTTGCATTGTCACCATTATCCTCATCCTGTATTATTTAAATCATTACTTTTGTTGTTATAGTTACTTTTTCTTCATTGGATTAATTTTCAAAATTTTTATAATGCTTCCGGTCAGAACAAAACTCATCAGGACCAAATTCCTAGCTTTACCAAATACTGCAGGGCATTATAAAACATAAGAAATTTATAATCATTTTCATATTTGCACATGATTATTTGACACTTCACAGTACCTTGCTATTTCTTATGCTATGAATTGCATATATAAATACAATTTGTAATTCTATGACTTCTTATAGCTTATATCGCAATAATAATCACTAGTAATTATAACTATCAGATAGTTATATATGTGTGGGTATGTGTATACCGTTCACCATATGCCTGGCACTGTCCTAAGCACTTACAATTACTTTCTCATTTGATGATGATGATGATGATGATGATAATGACAATAATTGAATTCACTTAGTGCTTTAAGGTTTGCAAAAGAGTTTATAAATGTTATCGCATTTAGTCCTCGGAGGTAGGTGTTAACACTCTTCCTATTTTACTGATTAGGAAACTGAGACCAAAAGAGGTACAGTGACATCTCCAGGACTGCATAGCTAGCAAGCGCATAGGGAAGGATTTGAACTCAGGTCTTTCTCACTCCAGGTCCAGAATGCTATACACTATTCCACCTAGCTTACTTCTTCTTAAAAGATTTTCAGAAATGGAGTTCCTTTCACTACACTCCTAAAAAGAAGTCTTTGGGGATTGGCAGAGGAGATTTTTATCATTCCCATAGGTGGGAGAGAACATAAAGGTATAGAGAGTTAAAATGACAGAACTTGACCAGAAACCCAGGTCTCTTTGACTGTTTTCAATTTGTCTCTGTAAGATTCGATGGTAAAGGTTATGTTATAGAACCATGCTTCCAGTTTCCCTGGTCACCAACTGTAGTTTACTAACATTTTTTATTTGACTGAATTTAGAAGCTGGGATTTGTCTTTATAGAACCCCAAGTAGGAACCTTGTTTCATTTTGTTTTCAAGCTTTGCATTTTACTTGTATTTTCTCATTTGAACCTCAAAATAACCCTGAAAAGTCTCAGAAGTGATTTGCCATTAAATATTAGAGAAGAAATTTTTAAGCAAGCCTTCCCAAATCAAGTCCTTCCATTATCATTCTCTTTTTATACACTCTAGAGGCTAGAAGTTATTCACTTATACAGAGATCAACTCTCTGACCTTGACTTCCTGTTAACTGAAGGAACAGACCTACAGAAAAGAGGGAAAATTACCTGAGTGTTGAATGGTGTCGTTTTTCCTTTTTGAAATGTGAGTTGTTTTACAAAGTCTTAAGACCTTTGCTTTCCTCTGCCCTGATTCACTTCACCTTGGGAGATTCAAAGGAGAGAGAGTTGAAGTAAATGAAGCAACTTACTGTATTCACTAGATATTTGGTGACTTGGGTTATAGTACTGGGCAAAATATAGTGCCCAGTGACCTTTGGGGAACTGGTCCCTGAAGACTCACAGATACCAACGTGATTATCACATCACTGATTGCAATAGATTCTCTGACGTTTCCCCAAAGAATGATTATGAGGAGGATATTGTCATCATAAATCACAAAGGAAAGTTGTTTTCTCTTTAGACTCATTAAAACAAGAACTGCCAATGTATAGTTCACTGAGGCTTTGGTAGTCCACCAAAGGTTTTCAAGTGATCTTCAGCACTGTCCAAATGAATGTCAGTTAGTCCTGGTTTTTTACTGTCAGTTTTTCTTTTTTAAATGTAAGCTTTTCATAAAGGAATTAGGTCTATATTCTAAAAATACCTAAAGTAACTTTTAAGAGTAAAATCATTATAGTTAATTTATCCATTAAAGAAAAAGAAAATACACAACCCCCACCCTATACAAGCGTTCCATTTGCATGTTCATGAACACTGAAATTCTCTTATATGATCATGATTTATTGTCATTCCAGTTTTTCCTATGCCTTCCAACACATAATTCTGTTCTTCAATCTCACTATGACAATCTTTCCAAACTTGAGTTCATTTCTCCAGTGCCCTACACTATGTTCCTCTACCTTCTCCCTCTTGCCCCTTGAAGACTTTTTCAACTCTATTCTCTCCTCTTCTCTAGATTCCCTTACTTCTATACTACTGAAGCTCTTTCCCTGCCAAATCACAGCTTTGGATGACTCCCAACATGAACTTCTTTCACCCCTAATTCATACACTACTGAAGAGAGCTGGAGGAAAAATAGTGCTAAATAAATCAACTACAAATTTAGGTTCTTGATCTTAACTGGGCCTTCGCTGCAGCAGGGCAATTCTTCTACATCTCCCTAAGTGATTCACCATCCAACTCGACAAAGCAGCTTCTCCAAACCTTTCAATTCCTTCCCAGACTTCCCATTTTTCGCCCTGAAGCCCCTCAACTGAGAATTCTTGCCCCATATTTCATTGAAAAAAAAAACTGAGACCAATTGTCCAAGCAATTCGTCTTTCTCCCTATTACTTTTAAAGGTTCCAAATTCTCTCAGTCTCCCCAGTTCACAACTTGGACATTATCCTTAACGCTTCACTCTCACCTCCTATGTTCAGTCATCATATCCTCTTGTTTCTACATTCACAAGATCTCTATTATATGCCTTGTTCCCTCGTCTACCATCACCTTGTCGCAGGCCCAAATCATGCCTGAATTATTTTAATAGCCCACTAATTGGCCTCTCAGTTACATATATCTCCCCATTCCAATCCATCCTCCATTCAGTTACCAAAATGATCTTCCTAAAACATAGGTCTGATCATGCCATTCCCCACTCTGACTCACCATTCAGTAAATTCTAGCAACTTCATTTCATCTCTAGGAACAAATATCCTCTGTCATAGAATACCCTTCCTACCTTTCCAATTTTCTAATACCTTATCCCCCACCCTACTCTCCAATGCACTTGGTGATTCAGGAACCCTGAACTACTTGATATTCTTCTAACAGTTTGCTCCACCTCCATATTCCTTGGCTGTTCTCTATACCTGGAATAATTTCCCTCATTCTCATCCCTGCTCCCTAACTTCCTTGATTTTCTTCAGCTCCCTGCTAAAACCTCATACTCTAAGAGAAGCCTTTCCAGACCTCTCTTAATGGTAGTGACTGCCCCCTACCGGTTATCTATAATCTTTCTGTCTATCTTGTATGCACAAAGTTCTTTGGATATTATCTCTCCCATTTAACTTTCAGTTCTTGAGAGCAGAGACTTCCTTTACCCTTTCTTTCTATCTCCAGCTCTTAGAATAGTACATGGTACATAGTAAACACTTAATAACTGCTCACTGACTGACTAATTAATATTTTCAAAATTTTTTTAAATTTAAATAAAGTCTTAGCAAGTTCCCACAATGCAGTTAGTTTGGATTTATACAAATAGTAGATGACTGGTCTATTGCAAAAATGTTTATATCAAGAGATTCAGAAAAGGCTTTACATAAAATTTAGTACCTATTTATGTTAAAAAAACCAAAACAAACTAGAAGACATAGCAAGAAATAGATCTTTCCTTAATATGAAAAATAGCATCTATCTAAAAATAAGAACCATTATTATATGTAAAAGTAAAAACTTAAAGTTCTTTCCTATAAGACTAGGACTAAGTCAAGGATAGCTATTAGCACTACTACTGTTCAGTTTAAGACTAGGATGGGGGGGGGAGCCAAGATGGCAGAGTAGAAAGATACACATATGCTAGCTCTGAACGCACAGCCCATAAAATATCTGTAAAGAAGAACTCCCAACAAATTCTGGAGCAGTGGAAGCCACAGAACAATGGAGTGGAGGAGATTTCTGTTCCAGAGAACCATGAAAACAGACACTAAAGGTCCATTGCACACCGGAACCAGAGTGGAGCCCAGCCCTGTCTTGGCCAAGCCTCAACCAGAGGAGCAGATCCAAGTAGGCTTCAGGGATGGAATTTCCAGTGGCTGTGCAGTTCCCTCCACCCACAGGCGCCAGGGGTGAGGGAGAGAGGCTCTTTGGCTTGCCAGAAGGGAAGCAGGGTGTCTCGATGGCTCGGGCCCCCTCGAGAGGCAGCAGTGGAGGCAGCAGAGGACAGGGGCTCCCAAAGCAGGCAGGAGCTCGGATCCATTGTTGAAGGTCTTCACATAAAACCCCTGAGGGAACTAAGCCCTGTGTGGTGGCCCTGCCCCCACCTGAGCACCTGACCTTAACCTCACACTGAATAGCAGCCCTGCCCCCTCCAAAAGCCCTGAGGCTGGGAAGCAGCATTTGAATCTCACACCCCAAGTGCTGGCTGGGCGGATCTGGAGGCATGGTGGGTGTGGAGAGGACACTCAGAAGTCAAGTCACTGGCTGGGAAAATGCCCAGAAAAGGGAAAACAAATAAGACCATAGAAGGTTACTTTCTTGGTGAACAGATATCTCTTCCCTTCCTTTCCGATGAGGAAGAACAAAGCTTATCATCAGAGAAAGACACAAAAGTCAAGGCTTCTGTATCCCAAACATCCAGAATAAATATTCAATGGACTCAGGGCATGGAAGAGCTCAAAAAGGATTTTGAAAATCAAGTTAGAGAGGTGGAGGAAAAACTGGGAAGAGAAATGAGAGAGATGCAAGAAAAGCATCAAGAGCAGGTCAACACCTTGCTAAAGGAGACCCAAAAAAATGCTGAAGAAAATAACACCTTGAAAAATAAGCTAACTCAACTGGCAAAAGAGGTTCAAAAAGCCAATCAGGAGAAGAATGCTTTCAAAAGCAGAATTAGCCAAATGGAAAAGGAGGTTCAAAAGCTCACTGAAGAAAATAGTTCTTTCAAAATGAGAATGGAACAGATGGAGGCTAATGACTTTATGAGAAACCAAGAAATCACAGAACAAAACCAAAAGAATGAAAAAATGAAAGAAAATGTGAAATATCTCATTGGAAAAACAACTGACCTGGAAAATAGATGCAGGAGAGACAATTTAAAAATTATGGGACTACCTGAAAGCCATGATCAAAAAAAGAGTCTAGACATCATCTTTCATGAAATTATCAAGGAAAACTGTCCTGAGATTCTAGAACCACAGGGCAAAATAAATATTGAAGGAATCCGCCAATCACCTCCTGAAAGAAATCCAAAAAGAGAAACTCCTAGGAACATTGTGGCCAAATTCCAGAGTTCCCTGGTCAAGGATAACATATTGCAAGCAGCTAGGAAGAAACAATTCAAGTATTGTGGAAATACAATCAGGATAACACAAGATCTAGCAGCTTCTACATTAAGGGATCAAAGGGCATGGAATATGATATTCCAGAAGTTAAAGGAACTAGGACTAAAACCAAGAATCCCTTACCCAGCAAAACTGAGTATAATACTTCAGGGGAAAAATGGTCTTTCAACGAAATTGGGGACTTTCAAGCATTCTTGATGAAAAGACCAGAGCTGAAAAGAAAATTTGACTTTCAAACACAAGAATCAAGACAAGCATGAAAAGGTAAACAGCAAAGAGAAGTCATAAGGGACTTACTAAAGTTGAACTGTTTACATTCCTACATCGAAGGACAATGTTTGTAGCTCTTGAAACTTTTCACTATCTGGGTGGTTGGTGGGATTACACACACACACACACACACACACACACACACACAGAAACAGAGAGAGAGAGAGAGAGAGAGAGAGAGAGAGAGAGAGAGAGAGAGAGAGAGAGAGAGAGAGAGAGAGAACAGAGTGAATTGAATAGGATGGGATCATATATTAAAATAATGAAGGGGAGGAGAAAGGGAGAAATGGAATGGGGCAAATTATCTCTCATAAAAGAGGCAAGCAAAAGACTTTTTAGTGGAGGGAAAAAAAGGGAGGTGAGAGAAAAACATGAAGTTTACTCTCATCACATTCCACTAAAGGAAGGAACAAAATGCTCACTCATTTTGGTATGAAACTACATGGGCAGCTAGGTGGTACAGTAGATACAGAGCTGGACTTGGATTTAGGAATACTTCTCCTCCTGAATTCAAATCTGGCCTTACACACTTATTATTCATGTCACCCTGGGACACTTAAGCTTCTTTGCCTCAGTTTCCCTATCTGTAAAATGAGATAGGGAAGAAAATGGCAAAACACTCCAGTATCTTTGCCAAGCAAACTCAAAATATGGTCACGAAGAGTCAGACATCACCGACTCAATAATAAAAATCAGCATATATTTGGAGACATAATCTCTTATAAATAGATAGAACACTTTTTAAAAAAAGATTTAAGTAGAACAATAACTCCCAAGAGCCACAATGCCAGTCCTCAGGAGTTAGAGAGAAAGCAAAGAAGGTGTACTTCACCATGTCCCATAGTGTGAACAGTAGATATAGCCAGGCAAATGGCAAATTACATTGAGGACACCATTCAATAACTGGGTGAGTAAGCCAATCAAGGCTTGAACTGCTCAAGATTCAAATTTGATTTAGCAGCGCTTTTACTTGTTATGAGCTCATAACTAGTGTATATCCAGGCAGGGTCATCTTCTCTCCTCAAAGGTCAAATTTTCCTTGGATTATTCTGTCTTAAATAGCTTCATCTTTCCCTCATTCTTCAGTCCCTTCTTCCAGCCAGGGGGAAAAAAAACAGCTTCAGAAGGGCGGGGTAGAATCTAGAGCTCTCCCCACAAGCCCAGTCAAATACCTGTAAAAAAATAACTCTGAACAAATTCTGGAACCTCAGAACACACAGAACACACTGAATGATGGAGTGAAGGAAATCTACATCCCAAGACAACCTGGAAGGTCGATGGGAAGCATTTATCATTACAGTGGGAGCAGAGTGCCATCCATTGTGTGTAATGCCAGCACATATAGGGGTTGATCAGACCTCAGGGGATTGAATCTCTGACACCGGTGTTGGTTTCCAGACTTCACAACCCCAAAACACCAAGGCCAAATTGAAAGGTCACTGGAAAAAACCTGTCAGACCTGTGTAAGAGATTAGAGTTCTCCAGTCTCAGCACCAATATAGTGGAAGTTTTGAAGGAGACCACAGCAGCCACAGGAGCTGCACAGGCAGTGGCTGTTTCTAGAGTTCTAGGCCAAAGATTGTGGGGGGATAAAGCGAATGACAGTATACCCCCCAACCCCACTGGAAGCAGAGAGCAACTTTGACGAAGAGCTCAAAAATTAGGCAAATGGCTGGGGAGATGAGCAAAAACTGGAAAATGAATCAGACTATAGAATTTTACTTTGGTGACAACAATGACCAAAATATATAAACAGAAGAAGACAACAAAGTCAAAGCTCCTACATCCAAAGCCTCCAAGAAAAATGAATTGTTCTCAGGTCATACAATAGCTCAAAAAGAATTTTGAATACCAAGTAAGGGAAGCGCAGCAAAAACTGGGAAGAGAAACAAGAGCAATGCAAGAATAACATGAAAAACAAGTCAACTGCTTGCTAAATAGGGACTCTAAAAATGCTAAAGAAAATAAAATGTTAAAAATAAACTAACTTAAATGGTAAAAGAGATCTAAAAAGCCAATGAGGAGAAGAATGGCTTAAAAAGCAAAATTGGTGAAATGGAAAAGGAAGTCCAAAAGTTCACTGAAGAAAATAATTCCTTAAAGATTAGAATGGAGCAGATGGAAGCTAATGACTTTATGGAAAATCAAGAAATTATGAAACACAAGCAAAGGAATGAAAAAATAACAGACAATGTGAAATATCTCGCTGGAAAAACAGCTGACCTGAAAAGTAGTAGATCCAGGAGAGACAATTTAAAAATTATGGGACTATCTGAAAGCCATGACTGAAAAAAGAGTCTAGACATCATCTTTCAAGAAATTATCAAGGAAAACTGCTCTGATATTCTAGAAACACAGGGTAAAATAGAAATAGAAAGAGTCTACCAATCACCTCCTGAAAGTTATCCCAAAAGGAAAACTCCTAACAATGTTGTAGCCAAATTCCAGAGCTCCCAGGTCAAGGAGAAAATATTGCGAGCAGCCAGAAAGAAACAATTTGAATACTGTAGAAACAGAATCAGGATAACACAAGATCTAGCAGCTTCTACATTAAGAGATAGAAGGGCTTGGAATATAATATTACAGAGGTCAAAAGAGATAGGATTAAAGCCAGCAAAACTGAGCATAATACTTCGGGGGAAAAATGGTCACTCAATGAAATAGAGGACTTTCAAGGATTCTTGATGAAAAGACGAGAGCTGAATAGAAAATCTGATTTTCAAACACAAGAATGAAGAGAAACATGAAATGGTAAACAGGAAAGATAAATCATAAGGGACTTACTAAAGTTGAACTATTTACATTCCTACATGGAAAGACAATATTTGTAACTCTTGAGACTTTTTTTCAGTTTTAGGGTAGTTGGAGAGATTATACATACATACATACATACATACATACATACATACATACATACATATATATATACACACACACACACACACACACACACATATATATAGGTATATACATATAGACAGAGCACAGAGTAAGTTGAATATAAAGGGATGATATCTAAAAATTTAAAATTAAGGAGTGAAAGAGGAATATATTGGGAGGAGAAAGGGAAAAATAGAATGGCCTAAATTATCTCTCATAAAAGAAGCAAAAAAAAAAACTTTTTCAAAGGAGAGGAAGGAGGGAGATTAGAGGAAAAGAGTGAACCTTACTTACATCGCATTTGATTTAATGAGGGAAAAACATGCACACTCAATTTGGTATGAAAATATGTCTTATGCTACAGGAAAGTAGGGGGGAATGGGATAAGTGGGGATGGAGTTGGGCGATGGTAGGAGGAGGTCAAATGAGAGGAGAGTGTAATTTGGAGTAAATACTTTTGAGGAGGGTCAGGATCAAAAGACAGAATAGACTAAATGGGGGCAGGATAAGATGGAGGGAAATCTAGTTATTCTTTCATATCATAACTGTAATAGAACTGTTTTGCCTGACTACTCGTGTATAACCTATAACAAATTGCTTGCCTTCTCAGTGGGGATGGGTGGGGAGAGATGAAGGGAGAAAAGCTAGAACTCAAAGTTTTAAAAACTAATGTTAAAACTTCTTTTCACATGTAACTGGGAAATAAGGCATACAGTCAAGTGGATATAGAAATCTATCTTGCCCTAAAAGAAAATAGAGGGAGAGGGGATGAGAGAAGGGAGAGGTGTGATAGAAGGCAGAGTAGATTCGAGGAAGGGGTAATCAAAATGCACAATATTTTGGAGTGGGTAGAGGGGAAAGATGGGGAGAAAATTTAGAACTCAAAATCTTGTGGAAGTGAATGTTGGAAACTAAAAATAAGTAAATTCAAAAAAATAGATACATAAAAAACACAGCTTCACTGTTCATAAGATACCTGACCCTTGCTGATAAGGTACATAAGTATTGCTAATACATAGTTTACAAGGCACTGAGGAAAAATTCTAAGATGAAAACAGTGAGACCAAATTATTTTTGCTCGATATTAGGTCTGCTTTTTGTCTCTGGGTTATAGCATTCAATTATCAGGCATGGGCACTGAGGGCAAACACTCTGGGGAAAAAACAAAAAATAGGCTATCCAAATAAATATATTGTCACATTTTTTTAAAAAATGATACCTTGCTTTCATACATTGTTTGTGAATGACGACCAACCCATACCTTCACAATACACGCACTGCTACACATCACAATACATGTACTTGTAGTAATACACATGTATTCACATCTACACGCAACTCATGAGAGCATAGTCTCATATTCCATATTTCCTTATAGACCTGAACTTGTTGGACTAAGCTAGAATTCACTTTTCACCTACAAAGATGTGTCCACATGCCAGCACATATAGCCTTCAGTTAAAAGCTCACTGTACATACTTCCCATATGTGACTTCCCTTGCATAGTTTCATCTCCTGCACTAATCACACAGCAGTATTTTCAAATCTAACAAACATATACAACCATATATATACACATATGTACCACACATTCATACATACCCATACACACACACACACACACACACACACATACACCTCACATACTCCTGCTACTTCCTTTCTCCTACAGTCTAATATCTGAAAAATGTCACAGACCAAGAGATTCGGGGATAGGATGATAAATCACTTATTAAAGGAGTATCAGTTTCATCAGCAAGGTCACTTGACTTGAATTCGCATTGAAAATGTAGGGATATTTGTTCCGGTGTATTTCAAGCATGTAGAATCACAGAATAGACATTTCCCATTTTCTAGGCTACATAGATCTCATGACAATTTCGCTCCATTGAAAATGGAGTACCACTAGAAAGAGTTGCTGAAGAATTTTCCAAAAGTAAAATCCCATTTGGAATTTAATGGTTTCTACCACCTGGAACTTTACTATGATCCTAGCCTCCAAGACTCAGCTCAAATTCTAACTACTTTAAGAGGACTTTTCTAGGGTTTTCTCTCTCCAATCTTCTCCCTCTTCCCACTGCTAGTACTTTCCCGCTCAGTTTGCTTTCCATCTCGTCTCTCTATCTCTTTCTCTCTCCATATGTACAGATAAAGATATTTGCATGTATCTATCTTTTATTTACATGGCCTTTTATGTGTTTTATCTGTCCTTCGAATATGAGCTCCTTGGAGAGGGAGAAAATGTTTTATCTTTCTTTTTATTCCCATTGCTTAGCACACTGACTGGCACATGGCACTGGTGTAACAAATGATTATTGATGCGACTAACTGAAGCTTTCAAACCTTCTTAAGAGAAGCTGAGCCCCCAAAGGAAGCTGAGACCTCACCATTTGATTTTAAATTTCAAATAGAGTCATAGATGGAGAGCTATAGGATACATTAGAGATTATTTGTTCAAAGTCTTCAGTTACAGAAGAGACACAAAGAGGTGATATGACTTGCTCAGTGGAACACACATGTTAAGAGTCTGCATAGGGATTGGAACCCATAGTTTTTGACTCGGAATTCATCATATTTCCCATTGAATTTACTAAGAATTCCAGCTAATCCACACTGTTATGAGTTCACTAACACTTCTTTTTAGAATAAATATAATGGAGAAAACATTTTGTAGTTTAAATCAACTTTTTTTTGAAATCTTTAAAGTCCAATATTGATGTGAAAATGTCAGTTATTGGGAAAAGTTTCCTAAGTCTTGTTAAAATTAAGGGAATCAACATATAAACTATAAGTCCCTGATGGTCCATAAGATCTTCATGTGAGGGTCCACCTTGTCCAAAATAGCTAGAATGGTAGATGAGATTTTATTGTACATACTTCTGTGTACTTCAGCTTTATAGCCTAATTATCTCAAACTTCTGTCCATCACCCCTGCACCCTCACCTTATTTATTTAATTCTGACATTCTTTACCTTGAGTTTCTGAATTTTAAAAATGTTTTAACTGCATTTCAACGTAACTGGTTTCTTTTACATTTTATTTCTTTTATTTCATGCATTAAAAATATAATTCTGGGAAATAACCTACCAGTATTTACCAACCAGACTTCCAAAAGGTTCAGTCATGCAATAAAGGTTAAAAAATCCTAATTTCAAGAGTCATTCTATTGTAATATTTTAATCCAAATCGTTTGTATCACCAAAGAGACATTTAGTTTTATTGTCAACAGTATCCTAGTCCTGTATTACTGAAATCTTCCCTTTGTTGTTATTGTTACTTTTTTCATTGAATTGGTTTTCACATTTTTTCAGAATACTTACAATCAGAGCAAAACTCAAAATTCCTAGCTTGATCATTCATTGCAGGTCATTATATAATATAACAACTCAATAATCTTTTCATAATATTGGTACATGATCATTTGACCCTTAAAAGTAACTTGCTGTTTATTGATGATATGAATTGCATATAGAAACATAATCTGTTATGTTATGACTATTGTTATTGTTTGTATTGCAATAGCCCATTGTTAATGATAAAAACTAATAATGATATCTAACATGTACGTGTGTGTGTGTATGTGTGTGTGTGTGATGTTCACAATATGCCAGGCACTGTCCTAAATACTTACAATTATTTTCTCATTTGATGATGATGATGATGATAATTGAATTCATTTAGTGAGTTAAGATTTGCAAAGCACTTCATAAATGGAAGTTAGGTGATGGCACTATTCCTATTTTACTGATGGGGAAACTGAAACAGACAGAGGTTCAATGACTTCTCCAGGACTGCATAACCAGCTAACATATAGGGTAGGATTTGAACTCAGGCCTTTCTCACTCCAGGTTCAGCATGCTATACATTATACCACCTAGCTAATTTCTTCCCAAAGCATTTTCAAATATGGAATTCCTTTAATTGTATCCCTAAAAATAATAATAATAACTCTGTGAGGATTGATAGAGCAGGTTTTTATCATCCCCCTAGATGGGAGAGAAGATGAAGGTACAGAGAGTTAAAATGATAGAAATGGACCAGAAACCCAGGTCTCTCTGACTGCTTTCAATTTCTCTTCCTGAGATTCTGCTGTAAAGGTTATGTCACAGACCCATGCTTCCAGTTTCCCTGGTAATCAGTTGATGTTTGCTGACATTTTTATTTGATTGGATTTAGAATTTGGGATGTGTCTTTATAGAACCCCAAGTAAGAAGCATGTTTCAGTTTGTTTTGAAGTTTTGCATTTTACTTTTATTTTAGCATTTGAACCTCAATACAACCCCTAAAAGTGCCACAACGATTATGTTCCCTATGTAACAGATGAAGAAATTCAGTCTCGGAAGTAATTTGCCATTAAATATTGGAGGAGGGATTTTTATGCAAGCCTTCCCAAATTGGGTCTACTGCTCTATTCTCATTGTCTTTCTATACTCTCTACAGGCTAGAAACTATTCACTTATATAGAGATCAGCCCTCTGACCTTGACTTCACATGTTAACTTAAGGAAGTGACCTAGAGAAAGGAGGGAAAATTACCTGAGTGTTGAATGGTGTCATTTTTCCTTTTTGACATGTGAGTTGTGTTACATAATCTTGAGACCATTGCTTTCCTCTGCCCTGATTTACTTCACCCTGGGAGATTCAGAGGAGAGAGGGTTGAAGTCAATGAGGCAACTGACTCTACTCACTAGATATTTGGTGACTCTTGGGTTATGGTACCTGGTAAAATATACTGCCCAGTGACCTTTGGGGGACTGTTCCCTGAAGACCCACAGATACCAAAGTGATTTTCACATCATGGATTGCAATAGATTCTCTGATATTTTCTCAAAGAATGATTATGAGGAAGATACTGTCATCATAAATAATAAGAGAAAGTTGTTTTCTCTTTAGATTCATTAAAACAATGGCTGCCAATACATAGTCCACTGAGGCTTTGGTTGTCCACCAAGGGTTTCCAAGTGATCCTCAGCACTGGCCAAATGAATGTCAGTTATTCCTGGTTTTTTAATGTAACTTTTTCTTTTTTTATGTGGGATTTTCATAAGGGAATTAGATCTATATTTTAAAAATACAAAAAGTAATTTTACAAGCAGAATCATTATAGCTTATTAACCATCAAAGAAAAAAATGTACAACCCCCACCCCTACACCAATGTTCTGCTTCCATGTTCATAGAATTCTGTTATATGACCCTATGATCTATTGTCATTCTACTTCACCTTCTACATTCCAACACAGAACTCTGTTCTTCAATCTCACTATGATAGACAATCCTTCTACTCTTCAGTTCTTTTCGCCAGTAACATGCACTGATTATGTTCCTTTCCTTCTCCCTCTTGACCCCTTGGTGTACTTCAACACTCCACTATTCTCTTCTCTAGAGTCTCTTACCTCTATCCTATTGAAGGTATTTCCCTGCCAAACCCCAGTTTTGGATGACTCCCAACATCCACCGATTTTATCCCTAACTCATACACCACGAAATAAAGCTGGGGGGAAATAGTGCTAAATGAATCAACTACAAGTTTAGGTTACTGGGCCCTCACTGCAGCAAGGCAATCCTATATTTCCCTAAGTGATGTGCTATCCCACTCAACAAAGTGGCTTTTCCAAACCTTTTCATTCCTTCCCAAATTTCTCATAGGTTCTCTCTTACCCTGAAGCCCCTCTGCAGAGAATCCTTGCCACATATTTCATTGGAGAAAAAACTACGGTCAATTCTCCAAGAGAATCCTCTTTGTCCCTACTTTTGATGTCACAAAATTCTCACAGTTACCCAGGCTCACAGCTTAGGTACTATACTTATCTCCTCACTCTCAACTCCTATGTTCAATCAGTCATCATATCATCTGGTTGCTACATTCACAAGATCACTGTTACATAGCCCCTTCTCTGCTCTTACACTACCATCACTCTGATGTAAGCCCACATCGTAACTAAATTATTGTAATAGCACACTAGTTGGTCTCCCTGTTACATGTCTCTCCCCACTCCAATCCATCCTCCTCTCAGCTGCCAAAATGATCTTCCTAAAACTTTTGATCTTGTCACTCCCCCTTCTGACATCCCATTCAATAAATTCCAGTAGCTTCATATTACTTCTAGGATCAAATATCCTCTTTCATAAAATACTCTTCTTACTTTTTCTGCCTTCTTATACCTTGTCCCCCACCCCACTCTCCAATGTGCTCTGTGATTCAGGGATCACTCAACCATGTTTACTTCAGTTTTCTCATTTGTAAAATGAGCTGGGGAAGGAAATGGTGAATCACTCTATATCTTTGCCAAGAAAACCCCAAATGGGCTCAAAAGTAGTCAAACATGATTGGAACATCAACAACATCAACACACAGTCACTTATATGCACCTCCCCACCTCTATATGTACACATATACTTACATTCATACATACACACACCTCTTCTTTTATTACTTCTTCTTTTCCAATTCATAGAATGACATTTCTATGTATATATACACAACTGTTTATGTGTGTATATATGTTGTCTTGTGTATGCATGCATATTTACACATATATACGTGCACACATATGTGTATACATATATGTGTATTTTTTCTATTTATTTTAGTTCAACAATTCCTGGAACATGTCTTTTATTCTCGCTCTTTGAAATTTCCTATTGGTTATACGCTGCAGACTATGGAACTACCCATTTCCATCTGTGTGATATGAATTTTTAACTTTTCAGAGACATATCTTATTTTCTTATATTAACATTGGCTGAATATTATGATAAAAATGATACCCAAAGCGCTACAAAAATGTGCATACCCTTTGTCCCAGCAATATCACTTCTGGGACTCTATCCCAAAGAGATCACAGAAATGGAAAAGCGTCTCACATGTGCAAAAATATTCATAGCACTCTCTTTGTGGTGGCCTGAAAACTGGAAATCAAGGGGATGCCCATCAATTGGGGAATGCATGAGCAAGTTGTGGTATATGAATGTAATGGAATACTGTTGTGCTATGAGAAAGGATGAACAGGAAGACTTCAGAGAAGGCTGGAAAGATTATATGAACTGATGCTGAGTGAAAGAAGCAGAAGCAGGAGAACTTTGTACACAGCAACAACAACAGTGTGTGAAGAATTTTTCTCGTAGACTTAGTTCTTCATTGAAATGCATGGTCTTAAAACATTTCCAATGGACTCTTGAGGCAAAACACCTTCCACATTCAGACAAAGAACTATGAAATTGGATCACAGATAGAAAGAGATCATTTTCTTTAGTGTTATGTTTTGTTTTGTTTTATTTTATGGTTTCTCCCATTCATTTTAATTCTTCTATGCAACATGCATTTAATAGGAAAGTACGTATAGAACCTATATAAAATTGTATGCTGTCTCAGGAGGAGTGGGGAGGAAGGGGGACTAAAGGAGGAGGGAGGAATGAATGAGGGTCAGGGAGGGGAAAAATCCAAGATATATGGAAGTGATTATCGAACACTGAAAACTAATAAAATAATTTAATTAAAAATAAAATAAAATAAAATAAATGTGAGTCTGATTTCATTGAAGACTTACTTTTGTTTGGTTCTCAATCCTCATTCTTACTGAACTCTTTGCAACCTTGGTCATTGTTGTTCACTCACTTATCTTTGATGCTCACTTCTCTCTAGATTTTCATGACACTAAGCTCTTTTTGCTTTCCTACCTGTCTGACCAATCTTAATCCTATTTTGCTGGATCTTCTCATCTAGGTCATACCCACTAACCATGTACGTCTCATAGAAGTTTCTATTCTTGGCTCCCTTTTCTTTTCCCTTTATATTATTAACTTGGTGATGTTAACATCTCCTATGGATTCAATTAGCATTTTTGTACTAATGATTCTGAAGTTACTTCCCCAGTCTTAATTTCTCTGTTGACTTCCAGTTGCCCATCTCTAGTTGTGTTTTTTAGATCTCAAACTGCATGTCATAAAAACATGTTCAAAGTTGAATTTGTTATCTATTCTCTCAAATTATCCCTTTTCAAAAATTTCTACTACTGATGAAGACGCAACTTTGCTCCCAGTTCCTCTGTGTCATTCTCAACCCTTTCTAATTAATATTTGATGTGTTGCCTAGGGCTATTGATTATGTTTCGTATCATTTCTCATATATTCCTACTCTCTCTTCTGACACTGTCATCACACTGGTTGAGGTTCCGATTGCTTCCCATCTGGACAATTACAGTTTCCTACTGGTTGGTCTCTGTGATATAAGTCTCTCTTCTCATTCCAGTCCATCTTCCAATCCACTTCCATTTCCAGCTCTCAGAGTGATCTTCCTAAAGCATGTCCCATCATGTGGCTTCCTGCTCTATAAAGTCCAATGGCGTCCTATAAGTTCCAACATCAAATATGAAATATTGTGTCATTGAAAGTCTTTAATAACCTGATCTCTTCCTGCCTTTCCAGTCTCCTTCCACCTTACTCTCGGTCACACACTCTATGGTCTGGTGATATTGGTGTCTTTCACTTTTTTGAACAATGCACTCTATCTTGTAGCTCTGGACATTTTCAAAGTTTGTCCCTCATGCCTGGAATGCTCTCCTTCTTCACATCTACCTCTTAGTTTCCCTGCTTTCCTTCATGCTTCAGCTAAAATTTCACCTTCTACAGGTAACCTTTCCTGATCCCTCTTAATTCTAGTCCCTTCTCTTGGTTGAATATTGGGAGCTCCTTGAGAGAAGAGACTGTTTTTCCTATTTTTTGTATCCCTGGTGCTTAGCCCAGAATCAAGCACATAGTAGGCATTTAATAAAGTTTTGTTGACTGACAGTCCCCTGATCTATTTCTCTTACTTTTTCTATCTTTATAAAATAATCTTTTGATAATGTGATTGATATATGATTGAACAAATAAAACATTTTGGGTAGTATTGTAATTTTTATTATACTGTTTTAACTCACTGAAGAGTAATTGATATTACTCAAATTTTTTAGGTATCTTTGACTTTTGTAATTGTGTTTGTACAGTTATTATATGTATCATGACAGTAGATTTCAAAATATTTCTATTTTCTGTACTTACCTTAAATACCTCTTTCTTTTCTATGTCCCCCATCTAAACTTGTGATAATATAAAAAAAATGATGATCTGCAATTATTTTATACCTGTCAATTTAAGTTGTAAATTGTTTCATTTTTTTTACTCAAATACCTAGGATTCTTTAACCAAATCATCATATCATCTACAAAAAGTGATAATGTTGTTTTCTCTTTGCCTTTGCTTATTCCCTTTCTTTTTCTTCTCATATCACTCTATCTGACTATTCTTTTCTTAAATTGAACAGTTATAGTGCTAACAGGTATCCTTGACTTAGTCCTAGTCTTATTGGAAAGACTTCTAGTTTATTACTTTTACATATAATAATGGTTCTTGGTTTTAGGTAGATGCCATTTATCATATCTGTCTCTTGCTATGTCTTCTAAAGTTGTTTTTTTAAAACATAAATAGGTACTAAATTTTATCTAAACCTTTTTCTGCATCTGTTGATATAAACATTTTTGTCACTTATGATTATAGTTTTCCTAGCAATAGACCAGTCATTCACTACTTGTATAAATCAAAACTAACTTGCAATGTACCATCATTCTGGGAGCTTGCTATTACTTTATTTAAATTTTTAAAAAAATTCAAAAATATTAGTTAGCCAGTCAGTGAATAGTTACTAAATGTTTACTATGTACCGTGTAGTATTCTAACTTCTGGGGATAGAAAGAAAGGGAAAAGGAAGTCTCTGTTCTCAAGAACTGAAAGTCAAATGGAAGAGCTAATATCCAAAAAACTTTGTGCATGCAAGATATAGATAGAAAGATTATAGGTAACCAATAGGGGGCAGTCATTAGCATCAAGAGAGGTTTGAAAAGGCTTCTCTTAGAGTATGAGGTTTTAGCAGGGAGCTGAAGAAAACCAAGGAAGTCAGGAGTGAGAGATGAGAATGAGGAGAGCAAATATTCCAGGCATGGGAAACAGCCGGGAAATATGTCCAAAATATGAAGACGGAACAAATTGTTAGAAGAATATCAAGTAGTTCAGAGCCCCTGAATCACAGAGTCCATTGGAGAGTGAGATGAGAGATAAGGTATAAGAAAACTGGAAAAGTAGGAAGGGTATTCTATGACAGAGGATATTTGATCAAATAGATGAAATGAAGTTGCTACAATTTACTGAATGGCCATTCAGAGTGGGAAATGGCATGATCAGACCTATGTTTTAGGAAGATCATTTTGGAAGCTGAATGGTGGATAGACTGGAATGGGGAGAGACATGTAACTGGGAGACCAACTTTTGGGCTATTACAATAATTCAGGCATGAAGTAGGCCTGAGACAAGATTGTGGTAATATAAGAGGAGAGAAGGGGACATATAATAGAGACCTTGTGAATGTAGAACCCAGAGGATATGATGACTGACTGAATATAGGAGGTGAAAATGAGGAGTTAAGGATAATGTCCAAGTTATGAACTGGGATCACTGAGAGAATTTAGTACCTTCAAAAGTAACAAGGAGAAAGAGGAACAGATTAGAGAACTGACCTCAGTTTTTTTTTCAATGAAATATGGGGCAAGGATTCTCAGTTTAGGGACTTCATTGTGAGAAAATGAGAAGTTTGGGAAAGAATCAAAGGTTTGGAGAAGGTGCTTTTTTGAGTGGGATAGAGAATCACTTAGGGAGATTTAAAAAGTTTGCCCTGCTGTAGCAAAGGCCCAGTTAAGCTCATGTAACCTAAACTTGTAGTTGATTTATTTAGCATTGTTTTTTTCCCTAGCTCTCTTCAGTAGTATATGAGTTAGGGGTAAAAGGAGTTCATGTTGGGAGTCACCCAAAGCTGTGATTTGGCAGGGAAAGAACTTCAATAGCATAGACATAAGGGATCTATAGAAGAGAATAGTATATAGTAGAAAAAGTGTGCTAAGGGGTCATGGGAGAGAAGGAAGAGGAACATAGTCAATGCATGGCACTGGAGAAAAGAAGAGAATGTTGGAAAGATTGTCGTGGTGAGACTGAAGAACAGAATTCTGTATTGGAAGGCAGTGGGAAAAGTAGAATGACAATAAATCATGATCACATAGGAGAATTTCAGTATTCATGAACATGGAAATGGAACACTTGTGTGGGCGTGGGGGTTGTATATTTTCTTTTTCTTTAATGGATAAAGTAGCTATAATTATTTTACTCTTTAAAATTACCTTGGTATTTTTAAAATATAGATCTAATTCTCTTATGAAAAGTCCACATTAAAAAAAGAAAAACTGACATTAAAAAACTAGGACTAACTGACATTCATTTGGCCAGTGCTGAAGATCACTTGGAAACCCTTGGTGGACTACCAAAGCCTCAGTGGACATTGGAAGCCCCTGTTTTAATGAGTCTAAAGAGAAAACAACTTTCCCTTGTTATTTATGATGACAATATCCTCCTCGTAATCATTCTTTGGGGAAATGTCAGGGAATCTATTGCAATAAATGATATGATAATCACTTTGGTATCTGTGGGTCTTCAGGGATAAGCTCCCCAAAGGTCACTGGGCAGTATATTTTACCAAGTACTATAACCCAAGAGTTACTAAATATCTAGTCAATACAGTAGGTTGCCTCGTTGACTTCAACTTTCTCTCCTCTGAACTTCCCAAGGTGAAGTGAATCAGGGCAGAGGAAAGCAATGGTCTTAAGAATTTATAAAATAACTTACATTTCAAAACGGAAAAATCACACCATTCAACACTCAGGTAATTTTCCCTCCTTTCTCTAGGTCACTTCTTTCAGTCAACGTGAAGTCAAGATCAGAGAGCTGATCTCTGTATAAGTGAATCGCTTCTAGCCTCTAGAGAGTATAGAAAGACAATGAGAATGGAGGGACTTGATTTGAGAAGAATTGTGTAAAAATCCCTCCTCTAATATTTAATGGCAAATCACTTCTGAGACTTTTTAGGTTATTTCTGAGGTTCAAATGAGAAAATAAAAGTAAAATGCAAAGCTTAAAAATATAATGAAACAAGGTTTCTACTTGGGATTCTATTTATAGAATCTGTCTTTAGACAAATATCAACTTCTAAATCCAGTCAAATAAAAAATATAAGTCAAATACAGCTGATGAGGAGGAAAACTGGAATCATGGGTCTGTAACATAACCTTTACAGTAGAATCTTACAAAAAGAAATTGAAAGCAGTAAGAGAGACTTGGGTTTCTGGTCCAGTTTTATCATTTTAACTCTCTGTGCCTTCATGTTCTCTTCCATCTTTGAGGATGATAAAAATCTGCTCTGCCAATCCCCAAAGACTTTTTTGGGGGAATGCAATGAAAGGAATTCCATATTTGAAAATGCTTTGTGAAGAAGTTAGTTAGGTGGCATAGTATATAGCGCGTTGGACTTGGAGTGAGAAAAACCTGAGTTCAAATTATACTTCATACACTTACTAGCTATGCAGTCCTGGAGATGTCACTGAACCTCATTTAGTCTCAGTTTCCTCATCAGTAAAATAGGAATAGTGCTATCACCTATCTCCCAGGATTGTTGTGAGAATTAAATGAAACAACTTAAAGTACTAAATGAATCCAATTATTGTTATTACCATCATCATCATCATCAAATGAGAAAGTAATTGTAAGTGCTTAGGATAGTGCCTGGCATATGGTGAGCAGTATACATATACTCACACACATACACCTATTTGATAGATATCATTATTAGTCATTATTACTAATAATGGGCTACAGTGATAGAAGCTATAACAAGTCATAAAATTGCAAATTTTATTTGTATATGCAATTCATAGCACTAATAAATAGCAAGTTATTTTTTAAGGGATGAATGATCATGTGCAAATACAAAAATGATGATTAATTTCGTATATTTTATACTGCCCTGCAATATTTGGTGAAGCTAGAAATTTGGTCCCGGTGAATTTTGCTCTGACCGTAAGCATTATAAAAAATTTGAAAACTAATCTAATGAATAAAAAGTAACAACAACAACAAAAGTAATGATTTAAATAATACAAGAAGAGGATAATGGTGACAGTGCAACTAAATGTCTCTTTATTGACCCAAACTATTTTGATAAAAAAAATCACAAAAGAATTACTGATGAAATGAGCATTTTTTATCCTTATCTGTGTGACTGAGCCTCTTGGCTCAGTGGCAAAGGCTGGTGGCAAAGGCTGTGGATCATTTCTCAGAATTGTATTTTTATTTTTTTTCAGAATTGTATTTTTAAATGGATAAAATAAAGTATATAGAATTTAAAAGACATCAGCTATATTAAGATACAGTTAAAATGCTTTTAAAATTCATAGACTCCAGATTGAGAATATCTGAATTAAATAAGTAATGTGTGGGTGCAGGGGTGATGGACTGGTGTTTGAGGTAATTAGGCTATAAAGCTAGAGGACATAGCAATATATACAAAAAACTTCATTTACCGTTCTAAGTATTTTGGACATGGAGAATTCTTATGGTCCATCAGCGGCTCATGAATTGTATGTTAAGTTCCTTCATTTTATGACGATTAACGCAACTTCTCCCAATACCTCATATTTTCATTGAGCTTCAAGGATTTTAAAAAATGTTCTAAACTACCGAAAAATTCTCCATTATATTTATTCTGAAAGAAGTGTTTGGAAATTTACAAGAGTATGTATTAGTTGGAATGCTTAGCAAATCCAGTGGGAGATATGATGGATTCAAAGTCAGAAATCATAGACTCCAATCCCTATTCAACCATCTACCATGTGTGTTCCACTGAGCAAGTCACATAACCTTTTTGTACCCTCTTCTGTAGTTGAAGACTTTGAACAAGTAATCTCTAATGTGCCTTATAGCTCTGCCTCTATGAACCTATTTGAAGGTTAAAATCAAATGGGGAGGACTCAGCTTCTAGGGGGGATTCATTTTAAGCAGGTTTGGAAGCGTCAGTTAGTCTGGACAATAATCATTTGCTAGACTCTTACCATGTGCCAGTTAGTGTGCTAAAACAATGGGAATAAAAAGAAAGACAAAAACACGTTCCCCCTCCCCAAGGAGCTCACATTCTAAAGGTAGAGATAACAGAAAAATATCCATGTAAATAAAAGGTAGATAGATATATGGATAGATAGGTAGATAAAAATATCTTTATACGTATGGAGAAAGAGACAGAGATAGAGAAAAGATGGAAAATAAACTGAGAGGAAAGGCATTAGCAGTGAGAAGAGGGAAATGATTAGGCAGAGAAAGGATTAGAAAAGTCATCTTACAGTAGGTACAATATGAGCTGAGTCTTGGACGTTGGAAAGATAGGAAGGTGCCAGTGGTAGAAACTATTAAATAAATTCAAAATGGAATTTTATTATGAGAAATTCTTCAGTAACTCTTTCTGGTGGTACTCTTTTGTCAATAAAGCAAAATAATTATTAGATCTATGTAGTCCAGAAAATAGGAAATTTCTATTCAGTGATTCCACATGCCTGAAATACACTGGAGCAAATATCCCTACATTTTCAATGCAGATTAAAGTTAAGTGATGAGACTTATACTCCATTAATAAGTGATTTATCATCCTATCCTTGAATCCCTAGTTCTGTGGCACTTTTCAGATATCAGACTCTAGGAGAAAGGAAGTATCAGGAGTATATGTGTTATGTGTGTGTGTGTATACATATATATATACTTATACATACATAAATACATACATATATACATACATATACACACACACACACATATATATGCATGTGTTTGTTAGATTTGAAAGCCTTACCATGTGATTAGGACAGGAGATAAGACTATACAGCAGAAGTGATAAATGACAAGTGTTTGCAAACAGTGAGCTTTTTACTGACAGCTATATGTGCTTGTATGTGGACATATTTTGGTGGGTGAAAAGTGAATTTCAGCATAGTCCAGCAAGTTCAGATTTACAAGGCTATTTGGGCAATAGAACTTTGATCTCATGAGTTGTGTGTATATGTGAATACATGTGTGTTTCTATAAGCATATGTATTGTGATGTGTAGAAGTGTGCATATTGTGAAGGTATGGATTGATTGGCATTCACAAACAGTTTTTTGGGGGAAGGCAGCATTTTTTAGAATGTGCCAATATATTTAATTGGATAGTGTATTTTTTTAAAATTTCCCCAAAGTCCCCAAAGTTTCCCCTTCATTGCACATGCCCCACACTTGAATGATATAACCCAGGGACAAAAACAGACATAACATAGAACAAAAATAATTTCAGCTCAATATTTTCATCCTAGAAGTTTTCTCAGTGCCTTGCAAATAATATATAATAAATACTTCTGTACCTCCTTATCACCAAGGGTCAGAGATCTTATAGGTGGTGAAACTGGTTTTTTTCCCCATCTTGAAGACAGGACTGAAGAATGAGAGGAAGATGGAACTCATTAAGACAGAATAAGCCAAGGAAAATTTGACCTTTATGAAGAGAAAATGGCATTAATCATGAGCTCATAGTAAGTAATAGGACTACTAAATTAAATTTGAATAATGAGCAGTTAAAACCTTGCTTGACTCACTCATCCAATTATGGAATGGTGTCCTCAATCGATTTGCCATTTGCTTGGCTATATCTGCTGTTCAAAGTGTGGAACATGGTGAAGTATACCCTCTTTGTTTTCTCTCTACGTCCTGATGACTGGCATTGTGGCTCCTGGAAGTTATTGCTCTATTTAAAACTTTTTTAAAAAATGTTTTCTCTATACTATTTTGAGAGATTTTGTCTCAAAAGATATGCTGATTTATATTTCATTCTGAGTGAATGTTTGTTATAAAAAAGTATGGAGGGAAGACCAAAAGGGAACCTGAGACTTCTTCCCTCATGCTGCTATCAAGCCCGTCGTGTCTGGCTCTTTGTGACTACATTTGGGGTTTGCTTTTCAAAGATACTGAAGTATTTCACCATTTTCTTTCCTATCTCATTTTACCAGTAGGGGAAAAAAGGCAAACACGCTCAAGTGCACCAGGGTGACGTCGCTATTAAGTATGTAAGCCCAGACTTGAGTTCTGGAAGAGGAGTCTCTCTGGCTCCAAGCCACTAGGCTCTATCCGCTGTGCTACCTAGCTGCCCATTTATTTGCCCTGTATTTAATCTCAAGCCTAAATTGAGTTCCTTTGCTAATTGCACAAAGATAGAGTTTTACTTCCACTAATAGTGAATTAGTATCCAAAGAACAATGTTTCAAAATGTAAAATGAAATAAAACATAGGTTTACAAAAGAAGTTGGTGAAAATAAAAATGTTTTTTCCATTCAGCTTCATAGATCTCCTGTTATCTAACCATGGAACTCGAGGTTCTGAGTCTAAAGTATTTAGATTCATTTTCCTTTCTCCATGTGAAGTATTTTTCTCCAGGTACATAGTACCACTTTCAATATTTTGATTTTTCCTCTTTTTTGTAGCTATATTGTTCAATAAAGAGAATTCTTGTATGAAAAGAAACTCTTTGTAATAAGAAAAAGTGTTCTGCAGTGGAAAGTTCTATTTCTGAGTCCCACTCACTAGTTGCAAGGTATTTTATCTCTCTAAGCCTTACTTTACTCATCTGTAAAATAACACTCCAGACTCATTTAAATGGTCCTTTGAGTTCTATGAAACAAGTTCTTCACAACTAGTCAGTGAGTTAGGTTGGACATTTGATGCTACACCAATTTTAAAGATTAAAGAAGCAAAGATTCTGGGAGTTTTAGGGGATTACTACTAACTACCATCTAAATATATATGAGGATGAATTGAAAAAAGCACTCTGACTTGCAAGTCCAGGTTTTGATCTGCTAGTCACACTCCTGTCTGATAAACTTCATGAACTAGATAATCTCTAAGTTTGCTTCTAATTTGCAAATAAATCAACCAAATATCAAAAAGGAGTTCTGTGCCTACATCAAGTATAGTGCCTATTGCTAGGGTGACAAAGAACAAGACTGAAACAGTTCTGACTTTCAAAGAGACTGTGTTCTGTTAAGTGGGTTGAGATGAAGAGAAGAGAGTTGGATAGATGGATAGTTAGACACATGAGAAGGACAAGAGAAATGGAGACACAGAGACAGAACGTGATAGAAAGAGACAGGAAGAAATAGAGAGAGGAGAAAAGAAGAAAACGTTTCTAAAACACTATTACCGAGAACACTACTAAGTGCAGGGGTACAAGCAAAACCAAGCAAGATAATTCTTACCTTCAAGAAGCTTATATTCTCAAAGAGAAAGGTAATATGCACACATATGTAACTTATGTTGAATATATGTAGATATGAACAACCTGTTTACAAATTTTTCTATAATGTATATACTAAAGTAATAATAGGTAACATTCATATAGTGGTTGAAGTTCTAAATATAGAAGGAGTTGAGATAAGAGTAGGGGGTAAGAAGGGAGTCCCTTCTCTGCATGGATCCAGCTGATTCCAATAGATGGATATGAGATTAATTAGACATATGAGGAAGATCATGTTTCTCTGAGGAGTCTTTTGACAGGATCTAACAGTTTCATTATGTGAAACAATTCTTAGGAGTGAGAGTTCATATGCTCAGGCTCTAGTAAATACAACTCTCAGCGCTTTCACATAGTAGCTGTAATCTTTAGTCACAGTTTACCTTGATGTTTAAAGGAGATGGAATGAAATTATTGTCCTGGCTGTCCTACGCATATAGATATTTTAATTCTTTTTCTTGTCCCTCTATTTCCTACACTCACATTATTTCTTTAATTTTAGATAAATTGCCTCATATCAGCAGACATGGGAAACTTCACCATCATCACTGAATTCCTTCTCATGGAATTTTCCAGCATCTGGGAGCTACAGATAATACATGCTCTTCTGTTCCTACTGATTTACCTGGCAGCCCTGATGGGGAATGCTCTCACCATCACTGCAATTGTCACTGATCCCCACCTTCACTCTCCAATGTACTTCTTCCTGAGCAACTTATCACTATTGGATATCTGCACAATTTCAGTCACACTTCCCAAATTCGTTTTGGATTCCATGATTGGCAGTCACTCCATCTCACTTCTAGGCTGTATTGCTCAAGTCTTCTTCTTTATATTCTTCTTATCAACTGAGTTTGCTGTCCTCATTGTCATGTCCTACGACCGCTTTGTGGCTATCTGCCACCCCCTTCACTATGGGGTTACCATGACACCAGCCCGATGTCTTTGCACAGTGGTTGGCTCATGGCTCAGTGGGCTTTTTTACTCAGCCCTGCATACAGGTAATGTTTTCCGATTGCCTTTCTCAGGATCCAATGTGATCCACCAATTTTTCTGTGAAATCTCACAGGTCTTGGGGCTCTCCTCCTCTGATGTGTTTAAAACAGAGTCTGTATTGGTTTCCATTAGTGCAGGATTTTTTTTGTTTTGCTTTACTTTTTTGATAATATCATATGCTCATATCTTCTCCAGTGTGTACAAGATGTCCTCTGTGGAAGGACGCTACAAAGCCTTGTCTACCTGCTCCCCTCAGTTGATTATCCTCATCTTATTTCTCATTTCTGCAATATTTGCAGTCTTTTGGCCCACATCAGACTCATCACCAACCCAGAATGTTCTTATTGCAATAATCTATGCAATACTGCCCCCATTCATGAACCCTATCATCTATAGTCTGAGGAACAGGAAAATCAAGATTGCACTGGGTAGAATCATACAGTGGACATTTTTCCCAAGAAAGGAATTGAGAAATGTAAAAGTGATAGGGACATTTTGATAGGTTGTTGCAGTCATAAAATGGCATGAGTAGATGAAAGTTAAATAAATATTTGGGTGTTTTGTATATAAAATGACTCCGAATAAACATTGATAACTTCTAGTTAATTTGATTAAAAAAGAAAGAAAAAAACAAAATTACTAGCATCAAAAATGAAAAGGGTGAATTCATGACCAATGAAGAGGAAATGAAAACAAGAATTAGGAGTTATTTTGCCCAACTATATGCCAATACATTACACAATCTTGGTGAAATGGATGAAAATTTACAAAAATCTGTATTACTCAGCTTAATGTAAGAGGAATTAAAATATTTACATAACCTCATTTCAGAAAAATAAATTACATCAGCCATCATTGTACTCCCTAAGAAAAAGTCTCCAGGGCCAGATGGATTTGCAAGTGAATTCTATCAAATATTTAAAGCACAATTAATTTCAATACCATATAAATTATTTAGGAAAATAGGCAAACATGGAACCCACAAAAAATTTTTAGGATACAATATGGTGCTGATACCTAAACTGGGAAGAGTGAAAAGAGAAATAAAATTATAGGCCAATTTCCCTAATGAATATAGATGCAAATTTTTAAATGAAATATTAGCAAACAGATTACAGCAACTTATCTCAAGGACAGTACTCTATGACCAAGTGGGATTCATACCAAGAATGCAGGGTTGTTTCAATAATAGGAAAACTATCAGCATAATTGACCATATCAAAAATGAAACTAACAGAAATTACACGATTATCTCAATAGATGAAGAATAAAGCATTTGACAAAATACAACACCCATTCCTATTAAAAACACGGGAGAACATAGGAATAAATGGAGTCCTCTAAAAATGATAGCATCTATCTAAAACCACTAGCAAGCCTTATATGTAATGGGGATAAGCTAGAATCATTTTTCAGTAAGATTGGGGGTGAAACAAAGAAGTCCATTATTACCACTGTTATTCAACATGGTACAAGAAACATTAGACTTAGCAATAGTAGAAGAAAAAAAGAAGTGGAAGGAATTAGAATAGGCAAAGAATAAACAAAGTAATCATTTTTTGCAGATCATGTGACTGTACACTTAAAGAATCCTAGAAAATAAAGTGAAAATTATTTGAAATAATAAATTTAGCAAAGTTGGAGAATATAAAATGAACCCGTATAAATTATCGGTATTTTTATATATTACTAACAAAACTCAACAGCAAGAGATAGAAGAGAAATTCTACTTAAAGTTACTGTAGAAATTATAAAATACTTGGGAGTCTACCTCACAAAACAAACTCAAGAACTATATGAACACAATTGCAAAACGCTTTTCATACAAATTCAGATCTAAACAATTGGACAAATATCAGTTGCTCATATAATATAATACATTATATGTATATATACACATATATAATAGCTAATATAATAAAAATGACAATTCTACTTAAATTAATTTATTTATTCAGTGCCATACCAATCAAATTACCAAAATACTTATAGAGCTAGAAAAAATAATATCAAGTTCATCTAGAACAAAGGGTTCAGATTATCAAGGGAATTAATGAAAAGAAATGCAAGGGAAGGTGGCCTAGCTGAAGCAGATCTTAAATTGTATTACAAAGTAGCAATCATCAAAACTACTTGGTACTGGCTAAGAAATATATTGAGGAATCACTGGAATAGGTTAGGTATGTAATGCACAATAGGCAATGACTATACGAATCGACTATTTGATAAATCCAAAGACTCTAGCGTCTGGGATAAGACCTGGCTATTTAACAAAAATTGCTGGGACAACTGGAAAATACTATGGGGGAAACTAAGTGTAGATAAACATCGTACACTGTATACCAAGATAAAGTCAAAACGGGTATATGATTTAGATATCAAGACTGATAGTATAAGCAAACTCAGAAAGGAAGAAATTATTTACCTCTCATATTTATGTAGAGTAGAAGAATTTATAAGTCAACAAGAATTAAAAAACACTATGAAATGCAAAATGGATGATTTTGGTTACCTTAAATTGAAATGTTTTGGGGTAAACAGAGCCAATGCAACCAACATTAGAAGGGGAGTGGAAAGGTGGGAAACAATTTTTACAGCCAATGTCTCTGAGAAAGGCCCCACTTCTAAAATATGCAGAGAACTGAGTTGAATTTATAAGAATACAAGTCATTCCTCAATTGAGAAATGGTCAAAGGACATGAACAGGCAGTTTTCAGAGGAAGAAATTAAAGCTATACTCATATGAACAAAATGCTCTAAATCACTATTGATTAGAGAAATGTAAATCAAAACAACTCTGAGGTACTACATCACACTTTTCAGGTTGGCTAACATGACAAAACAGAAAAATGATTAATGTTGGAGATGTGGGAAAACTGGAACACTAATGCATAGTTAGTGGAATTGTGAACGGATCCAACCATTCTGGAAATCAATTTGTAATCATGCTCAAAAAGCTATAAACTGTGCATACCCTTTGATCCAGCAATACCACTTCTAGGTCTGTATCCCAAAGAGAAAAATTAGAAAAGGGTCCATATGTATAAATAGATTTACAGTAGCTCTTTTTGTGGTTGCAAAGAATTGGAAGTTGAGAGGATGTCCATTAATTGGGGAATGACTGAGGAAGTTGTGATACGTGAATGTAATGGAATACTACTGTACAATAAGAAATGATGGGCAGGCAGACTTCAGAAAAACCTGGAAAGACTTACAAGAACTGATGCTGAGTGAAGTGAGCAAAAACAGAAAAGCATTCTACATAGTAGCAGTCACATTGTGTGATGGCTGACTGATAGACTTAGCTCTTCTCAGCAATGCAACAATTGAATGCAACTCCAAAAGGCTCATGATGCAAAATGCTATCGACATTCAGAGAAAGAACTTTGGAGTCTGAATGCAGATGGAAGAATACTATTTGCTCTCCTTTTCTTTGGTTGTTCTGTTTTCCTTTCTCATGATTGTTCCCATCAGTTATCATTCTTCTTTACATCATTCAGTTATGATTTTTCTTTACATCATGACTAATGTGAAAAACACGTTTAATATGAAAGTATAAGTACAGCCTATATCAGATTGCACATCATCTTGGGGAGGGGGGAAGAGACAGAGAGGGAGAAAACTTAAAACTCAAAATCTCATGGAAGTGAATGTCGAAAACTAAAAATAAATATATTATTAAAAACAATTTCCTTCACCTATTTCCCAGGTACTCTTCAAGGTGATAAAAATGCAAATACAGAAAGGAAATAATCTCCCCTACTTAAGGACCTTAAATACAACAATAGGTTGTCCATTCCTCATCCCGACAGAAATATTTGCACCATATATATGTATATATATGTGTGTATATGTATGTATACATATATGTACTCATGTATATATGCGTGTATATATGTATGCATATATGTATGTATGTGTGATTAATTATGATTAAGGAGGATTTGTGCAATTCTACAAACCATGGGCAAGATTCCAGCAATGTAAGCAGATTAGGAATACATTTACTTTCAATGTCTAATATTACCTTCAGCACTTCACTTCAGCAAGTGTTTCCTTTAGCACAAGAGTGTCCAATCTGTCCATCAAAGATATTACTTGATTTCACACCTTGATGTCTTTACTGACACTCATATGTTTGGAATTCTCTGCACCCCTCCCAACTTTTGGAAACCTATTCACCTTTCATAAATCATTTGTGACCACCTATCCCATAATGTCTTCCTTGAACCCTTGAGGTAAGAGATAACTGTTGCTTACACTTTATATATTTATTTATCATTATATTACACACACATATATACACATATGTTACAATTTTGATGTGCTTATTGTATTATATTTTCTATTATATCAACGTGTATCCATGCCTTACCTGTCCTACTCTGTTAATAGCTAATTGAACATTTTTTTCTAAAATATATTTTTGTAGAAACTAATGTAGTCTTTTGTATACAGTAATAATTTTTTCAAAACTGACTCTTTTAAATTGACATTTTCTGTTTCTCACATGACCATAGTATGTCATCTATCCCTTCCTCTCCCTCCTCCTGATAGCCATCCAATATGACAAATAACATGTTTTAGAGATGAGAACAAGTCAGTACAACTGATTGATGCCTTGAGAAAGTCTAAATATATGTATAATGTGCAACAAATGTGCATCTTTCACCTTCATAAAGGGGTAGGTTAAGGGTGACTTTTCATATCTCTCTTCATTTAAGTCTCATTTGATCCATATAATTTTGTAACATTTACTTTTGGTTTTTTTGAAGTCTTTTAAAAAAATTATGCCTTTGAAGTTATTGTGTATATTGTTTTCTGGGATCTTCTTGCTTCCCTCTTCATAAGTTCATGCAAATTTTTCTATGCTTCTCTGTAATCATCGTGCACCTAATTTCTTATAGCACAGTAATATTCTATTGCATTCGCATCCTTCAATTTGTTTAGACATTTTCCACTTGATGGGCATCTATTTTGTTTCACTTCTTAGCTATTAAAAAAAAGTCCTACTGTAATTTTTTAAACGTATATGGGGACTTTTTTCTTACTGGTGGCTTCCTTGGGGAAAAAGCCCAGTAGCGGAGTTTCTGGTACAAAGGATATGGACATTTTATTCACTTTATTTGCATGATTCCATATTGATTATGCCATTTAACAGTACCATTAACAATGTGTTGGTGTGCCTATCTTTCCCCAAACCCTCCAAATTTGACTGCTGGCACTTTTGGGGATCATTTTTGCCTATTACAGTGTATGAGGTAAAATATCAGAATTTTTTTGCTTTGTGTTTCCTAGTGAAGAAACATTTTTTCACATAGTTGTCGATGTTTTTCAGTTGTTTTGAGAACTGTTTATATCTTTTGACTATTTGTCTATTGGGGAATGGGTATTAGTTGTGTGTGTGTGTGTGTGTGTGTGTGTGTGTGTGTATTTAAATTGTTTGCACATGTAGGATAGCAAACCTTTATCAGAGATGTCTGAAATTAACATTTTTTTCCATTGAACTATTTCCTTTCTTATCCTAGATACACTAATGTTGTCTGTGTAGAAACATTTCAGTTTTACCTAATCAGACTTAACTGGTAAGAGTAAATCTCTTACCACAAATGTGATAGGTACATGATCTATTTCTCTTCAAATTTTTACAGTATGATTTTTTACACTGTGGTCACACATATATAGTTTAGAATGTATCATGAAGTGTAGTATAAATGTTAGTCCAAGGCTAATTTCTACTAGATTGGTTTCCAGTTTTCCTAACAGAATTTATCTGATAAGATTTTTTTAGGTTACCTATGTTTTTCAATTCATCAGATAGTGATTTACTGAGTTCTGCTGTTTATGAATCCCTCTTACCTAGTCTGTTCCGTCAGTCTATTTCTCAATTATTTAATCAATACCAGGTCGTTTTTCTGCCTGCTGTTTTAAATATAATTTGAAGTCTGGAAGTATTTCCTCTTTTCCTCTTCTTTTCATGATTTCCTTTATTATTCTTGATATTTTGCTTTTCCAAATAAATTTTGTCATTTTTGTCAAGCTTTGTAAAACATCTTTTTAGTAATTTGATGATTATATGGCATTCAAAGTGTAAATTAATTTTTACTTTTTTACATATAATTTATTTTTCAGTTCTCAACATTCACTTCCACAATAATTCGAAATCAAAATTTTCTCCCTATCTCTCCCCACCCTCAACCCAGGATAGCATGTATCCTATCTATCCCTTCCTCCAGTCTGTCCTCCCTTCTATCACCCTTCTTCCACCCCTCGATTTCCATAGAGGGTAAAATAGATTTCTATACCCTTATGTCTGTACATTTTATTTCCCAATTGCATGCTAAAACAATTTTTAAGATTCATTATTAATGCTTTGAGTTTCATATTCTCTCCCTTCCTCCTTCCCCACCTGCTCTCATTGAGAAAGCAAGCCAGTCAATATAGGTCATACATGTGTAGCCATTCAAAACAAAAGTGTAAATTATTTTTGATGGTATTGTTATTTTTAATATGTTGACATGTCCTAGCCATAAGCACTGGATATTCCTTCAGTTATTTAGGTTGTTCTTTAATTCCTTCATGGGAGCTTTGCAATTGAATCTATATTAGTCTTTTGTGAGTTTTGGTAGAGTGATTCCCCAGGTATTTTATGTATCTTGTAGGCACCTAGAATAGAATTCCTTTTTTATTGTTACTTTTTGTGCTTTGTTATTATTATATTGACATCGTATTGATTTATGGATATTTGTTTTATAGGCTTTAAGTTTGTTGAGGCTATGAATTGTTTCAATTAGTATCTTTGTCGATTCCCCAGGCTTTTTCAAGTAAACCATCATGTCAGTAAACAGCGATAATTTTATCTTTTTTAAACCTATTACTTTATTTTAATTCCTTTTTTTCCTTATTGATACTGCTAAAATTTCCAAAACTATACCAAATATTAGTGTGCAACATGGGCCTCCTTGTTTTCCTCTTATATTTACTGGAAAAAGTCCTAGTGTATCTCCATAACATATGATGCTTGCTTTTCGTTTTAAATAGATGTTTTCAATGATATTTAAAATAAATTCCACTATGACTATAATTTGTAGAGTTTTTTTTTAACCACAAAAGAGAGATGTACTTTATGGAAAGCTTTTGATTTTTGCTTCTATTGAGAAGACCCCATGGCTTTGGATGTTTTACTTTTTTATATGATTAGTTATATTGGTTATTTTCCTACTGCTGAATCATCTTTGCATCCTTAGCGTAAATTCTACTTGCTTCCAGTGAATGATTTCTTAGATAAATTGCTATAATCTATTTCGATTTGGTTTAAAACTTTCAAGTCAATGATCATCAATGATATTAGACTATAGTTTTGTTTCTGTGTTTTATACTTTCCTGTTTTAAGCATTGTTATAAATGTCTGATAAAATGATTCTAGTAGGGTCATTTCTTTGTCAGTTTTTGAGAATATTTATGACTTATGGGTAATAATTATTCTTTAAAATTTGAGAATTCATCAAGTCCAGGAGTTATTTTCTTTGATAGTTCTTTTCTAGGTAGATATATTTCCTTTTTGAGATCAAATTATTTAATATGTCTGTTAGATCATCTGAGAGTTTGAGAATTTTGTATTTTTGAAAGTATTCTATTTCTTTTGTGTTCTCAGTTGTCCTTACATATAAGTATGCAAAATATGTTACAATTATCCTTTTTATTTCTTCTGGCTTTGCTGTGATTTTACCCGGCTCATTTGCCATTTTATTGATTTGATTTTCTACTCTCCTTTTTAATTAAATTAACAAAAGGTTTATCAATTTTATTAATCTTTTCAAAGAATCAGCTTTTAGTCTTATTGATCATGTCTAAGGGGCTTTTGCTTCTAATTTATTTATTTTGCTTGTAATTTTCATTATTGACCATTTTGTTCTTATTTTAGGCTTGTTTATTTATTTTCTAATTTTAATGCATATTCAGGTAATTGATCTTCTCTTTTTTTTTTGATAATGTAAGGATATGATTTCTCCCTCTGCCCCAGTACTGCTTTAGCTCCATGCCAGAAATTGTGGTATGTTCCATCATTATAATTTTCTTTTACATGGTTATCAATCATTGCTATAATTGGTTCTTTGATTCATTCATGATTTTGTTATGTCTCCATTTGGGTAAGTATTTTTGTTTCGGGTCCTTGAAACATTTTTTTTTCTTATTACTGTATGGTCTGTAAAGAATGCATTGACTACTTCTGCTTTTTCTACATTTGTTTGCAACATCTTTGTGTCGTTATACAGGATCTTTTTTGGGAAGGAGTATAAGTTCCATGTGATTCAGAAAAATTTAAATTCCTTTGAGAATTATGTTTTCTTTTTTTCACTCTCCCATTTCGAACACAAATTCTTTATGTTAGACTTATCCAAAACAAAGAGAGAGGTATTGAAGTCTCCTGTCACTATTATGTTACTCTGAATCATCTTGAAGCTTAGATAATGTTTCAATTATGAATCTGCATGCTAAGTCACTTAGAACACCTGAGGTTATTATTCATATTGGTTTTTCTTTGATTCCTTTCAACACAATTTAGGTTCCTTGTTTATTAATTTTTCTTCTTTAAATGTTTGTTTTCCCCTTGCCTGAAAGCATGATAGTAACTTTGGCTGTTTTGGATGCACTTGATGTATAGCAATTTTTTTCCTCCATCTTCTCTTTAAATTTTTGTTTATATCTTTGTTTTTAAAATGGTAGATTTTAGGATTTGTTTTATTATCTGTTCTGTCACTCTTTTTATCTTATTGGATTGTTTAATTCATTCAAATTGAAAGTTAGGTTTTTATTTTCCTCCATCTATCTCTAAAATTGGACTTCTTTAAGGTTGTGCTCCTTCTCTGCTTCTCCCGTAAACACAATACTAGGTTCCTTCAGTTACTTTGTCTTAATCTTTTTGTTAAGGTAGCCCTATCCCCAGTAGTTCATTTCCTGTCACTCCACTTCCCTTTTTTCACTTGCTATCCTTTGTCTTTTAGGGTTTTATTTATTAAATGTATCCTGCTTTAACCTGGTTATGTATTTCTCCCCCCTCTTTTCTCTCTTTCAGTCAGGAGGATTCCCCTTTCCACACCTCTGCTTCAGCTAGTGTTGTTTATTTTTTAATTTCACTTTTGCACTTCTTTCCAAAAATGATTCTTTCACTTCTTCTATTATCCATCCCTTTTTACTTTTTCCTCCAAATCTATCTCTGATTTTTTATTTCTTTAATCATATGCTATCTCTCTTTTACCTGTATTTGTCACATAATACACCCTATCAAGGTCTCCATTCTAGTATTTGCCCTCTAGGTAGTTTTTGCCATTGCCTTTTAGGTCTCATCCCGTGGATTCCTCTTTTCCATTGTGCCTCACTCTCAGAACAATGCCTATTATTGAAGGTGTCAGAGAGG
Source organism: Notamacropus eugenii (assembly GCF_028372415.1). Lineage (NCBI taxonomy): Eukaryota > Metazoa > Chordata > Mammalia > Diprotodontia > Macropodidae > Notamacropus > Notamacropus eugenii. The sequence continues at coordinate 6,171,992 of NC_092873.1, forward strand.
TCACTGTCCCATAGAAAGACACCTCCCCCGACAATGATCTGTATCCTCCCTTATTGTCCTTTTTCCTTCCTATTTTTTTCTATTTGCTTGGGAATCTGTTCCCTGTGTCTATGCTCTTTCACTCCTCCTAGTGCCAGTCCTCCGCAGGTGTTCCAAATTCCTCACACCCTCTATCAGAACAAGGAGACTTTTCTAGCACCCAATCCCCTACACCTTGTTCAGTGAAAGGTCTTTATTTCTCTTTACCCATAGGAGTATGCATTACTGCAACATCTCATTACTTAAAATGGGAGAAACATATTTATGGGGATCACAGGACTTCCAGGGTAAGGTCAGGAAGCTAGCTTGGGCTAGTTGCCACTGCACACTGCTTCCTCGATAGCATACCCTCTGGAATACCCAAGTGGTAGACACATTCTCACTGAAAGAATTCAGAAGAAGATTGGGTAGAGAAAGGCATTTATTACACTTCGCATAAGAAAGTGGGTGTGGTGCTCATTGAGAACATCCACACTAATACAGAAGCAAGAGTGAGTCTAAATAGGTCTATTCTTCCTGTCAGAGTTAAGATGGGTCCAGACTCCTCAGGGTTACATTCTTACATTAAGTAAAGCTCCCTTCCTTTCCTCTCCTTTCCAATCTGTTTACTCCTTCTTTTCATTTACTTCCTTGTAGGCTATTATGTTTCTGAAAGCACAGACATCATCTTCCCCATGATGCTAGCCCTTTATTTGACCCTGTGACATCATTTATTCCTATCTATCATTGCCTCCTCCTCTTAATGTACTTTCCCATTTTGTAATGTAGTCCAACAAAAGAAGCATTCTCCTTTGGGGAGGGTATCACCAGGCTTTTCCCCCCATACTACTCTCTGCCATTGTACCTCAGTTATATTTCTAAATTCATCCTTGAATCCTTCTGGACATTTAGAAAGAATTCTCTCACTTTTCTTTCTTTTGTCACTCAGTTATTGCTGTTGTTGTTAGCATTTAATCACACATCCTGTATTTCTCTTTTTAATAATATTTTATTTTCCCCAATTACATTTAAAACAACTCTAAATATTCATTTTTATATTTTTTGAGTTTTAAATTCTCTTCTTCCCTCACCTTTCTTCCCCATCTCTGAGACAATAAGAGATTTGATATAGCTTATACGGGTGTAATCATGCAAAACATATTTCCATATTAGTCATGTGAAAGAGAATGCAGGCAAAAACAGAAATCTAAGAAAAATAAAGAAATTTTTAAAAATGCTTCTATCTGCATTCAGAATCCATCAGTTCTTTTTCTGCTGGTGGGTGGCATTTTTCATCATGAGTTCTTTAGAATTGTCTTCGATCATTGTGTTGCTGAGATTCATAGTTGATCATTGTACACTATTGCTGTTAGTATGTACAATGTTCTTCTGGTCCTGCTTACATTACTTTGCATCAGTTCATTTAAATCTTTTAATCATCATACAATTCTGCCATTTGGGGTGTTCATCTCTAGTTTTTGTTTTCTTTCTAAAATATTTCAAATCTTTTTTTAATTGAATTTCCATCTTTTGTCCCACAATTTGGAAATGGAATCTTTATTACACTGGAAAGAGGGAGGGGAACTGGGGTACAGGATCGAGTTTCAATGCAAACATGTGTTGTGTCCTGGGTCTACAAGTACAGCCTTATTGCTAATACTGTGGTAGGGGGGTTAAGAGTGCTGAGTGAACTCCAGGTCAGTGAGCATAAGTTCTTTGGTTTGGAGTTATTCTTTCTTAAGTTTTGTTTAGATTTTGGGTGTCATAGACAATGGAAAAGGAAGAGTATGGTATAGATCATATTTGCCACCAAATTTCTGTTTTGAAGATGTTTGGGAGGTCCTTAGTATTAGTGAACATATCTATTCCACAATCTTGTTACTCATATGATTTGAAAGTCTTTTAGTAGGCATTTGAAGACTGTTTTTTGGATCGAAAAAAATTATCTTCACTATTGTGACCATATGCATGTGACTTCATGAAGCTTTTTGTTTTTTTTTTCTTCCATGAAATAATTCTGTGATATTGTGCATCAAGTTTCTTTAAGTGTGTCTTATCTTGGTATTAGAATGTGAGCTTGATGACTGAGAACAATTTAGTTTAAGTCAAATACGATATTTCACCCATGAGGCAATTGACTCAAATTTCATATGGTGCTATTTCCTTTCTAACAGGAAATTTCTCTACCTGGCTGATCCTGAGGCTGGCTTTGATACCCAGTCATTCTATGATTAACTTTTAGATACTCTTGTGGCTGGGATCAAACAAAGCTAAGGGAGCTTTACCCCCAGTATGATATGTGCCAAGACCGTTCATGCCCTTAAGGGGGGAGTGTTGACATTTTATAACTATGCTTCCCTTTTCCCTTTCATAACAAATTTCTATAATCAGGGTAGATGAATAATAGAAGTTTTCTAAGTACAGTACTCAATTTTTTAGTTAATACATTGATGCTGGAACATCACTGAGTTACTATGAAAGGATGCATGCATAACAAATCTTACAATTCTTTTTTTTTTAAATTAATTTATTTAACTTTTAAAATTAATTTTCACAAAATTTTGGGTTCCAAATTTTCTCCCCATTTCTCCCCTCCCCCTGCCCCAAACCACCGAGCATTCTGATTGCCCCTATCATCAATCTGCCCTCTCTTCTATCATGCCTCCCTTCCCTTGTCCCCATCTTCTCTTTTGTCCTGTAAGGCCAGATAACTTTCTATACCTCATTACCTGTATTTCTTATTTCCTAGTGGCAAGAACAGTACTCGAGAGTTGTTTCTAAAACTTTGAGTTCCAGTTTCTCTTCATCCCTCCCCCCCCCCCCCCACTCATTCCCTTTGGGAAGGCAAGCAATTAAATATAGGCCACATCTGTGCAGTTTTGCAAATGACTTCCATAATAGTCGTGTTGTGTAAGACTAACTATAATTCCCTCCATCCTATCCTGCCCCACATTACTTCTATTCTCTCTTTTGATGCTGTCCCTCTCCAAGAGTGTTGACTTCAAATTGCTCCCTCCTCCCACTGCCCTCCCTTCCATCATTCCCCCCACCCTGCTTATCCCCTTCTCCCCCACTTTCCTGTATTGTAAGATAGGTTTTCATACCAAAATGAGTATGCGTTTTATTCCTCCCTTTAGTCGAATGTGATGAGAGTAAACTTCAATGTTTTTCTCTCGCCTCCCCTCTTTGACTCTCCACTAAAAAGTCTTTTGTTTGCCTCTTTTATGAGAGATAATTTGCCCCATTCCATTTCTCCCTTTCTCCTCCCAATATATTTCTCTCTCAATGCTTGATTTCATTTTTTTAAGATATGATACCATCCTATCAATTCACTCTGTGCACTCTGTCTCTATGTGTGTGTGCGTGTGCGTGTGCATGTGTGTGTGTGTGTAATCCCACCCAGTACCCAGATACTGAATAGTTTCAAGAGTTACAAATACTGTCTTTCCATGTAGGAATGTAAACAGTTCAAGTTTAGTAAGTCCCTTATGACTTCTCTTTGCTGTTTACCTTTTACTGCTTCTCTTCATTCTTGTGTTTGAAAGTCAAATTTTCTTTTCAGCTCTGGTCTTTTCATCAAGGATGCTTGAAAGTCCTTGATTTCATTGAAAGGCCAAATTTTCCCCTCAAGTATTATACTCAGTTTTGCTGGGTAGGTGATTCTTGGTTTTAGTCCTATTTCCTTTGACTTCTGGAATATCCTATTCCATGCTCTTCGATCCCTTAATGTAGAAGCTGCTAGATCTTGTGTTATCCTGATTGTATTTCCACAATATTTGAATTGTTTCTTTCTAGCTGCTTGCAATATTTTCTCCTTGCCCTTTGGCCACAATGTTCCTAGGAGTTTCTCTTTTTGGATCTCTTTCAGGCGGTGATCAGTGGATTCCTTGAATGCTTATTTTGCCTTCTGGTTCTAGAATATCAGAACAGTTTTCCTCGATAATTTCATGGAAGATAATGTCTAGGCTCTTTTTTGGATCATGGCTTTCAGGTAGTCCATTAATTTTTAAATGATCTCTCCTGGATCTATTTTCCAGGTCAGTTGTTTTTCCAATGAGATATTTCACATTATATTCCATTTTTTCATTCTTTTGGTTTTGTTTTGTGATTTCTTGGTTTCTCCTAAAGTCATTACCCTCCATCTGTTCCATTCTAATTTTGAAAGAACTGTTTTCTTCAGTGAGCTTTTGAACCTCCTTTTCCATTTGGCTAATTCTGCTTTTGAAAGCATTCTTCTCCTCATTGACTTTTTGAACCTCTTTTGCCAGTTGAGTTAGCCTATTTTTCAAGGTGTTATTTTCTTCAACATTTTTTTGGGTCTCCTTTAGCAAGGTGTTGACCTGCTTTTGATGCTTTTCTTGCATCTCTCTCATTTCTCTTCCCAGTTTTTCCTCCACCTCTCTAACTTGATTTTCAAAATCCTTTTTGAGCTCTTCCATACCCTAAGCCCATGGAATATTTCTTTTGGATGTCTGGGATACAGAAACCTTGACTTTTATATCTTTCCCTGACAGTAAGCATTGTTTTTCCTCATCAGAAAGGAAGGGAGGAGATATCTGTTAACCAAAAAAGTAACCTTCTATGGTTTTATTTTCCCCCCCTTTTCTGGGCATTTTCCCAGCCAGTTACTTGAATTCTGAGTGTCCTTTCCACACCCACCTCGCCTTTAGATCAGCCCAGCCAGCAATTGGGGTCTGAGATTCAGATACTGCTTCCCAGCTTCAGGACTTTTGGAGGGAGAGGGGCTGCTATTCAGTGTGAGATTAAATTCAGGTGCTCAGGTGGCGGCAAGCCGCCTTATGGGGTCAGTTCCCTCAGGGGTTTTATGGGGAGACCTTCAACAATGGATGTAGGCTCCTGCCTGCTTTAGGAGACCCTGTCCTCTGCTGCCTCCGCTGCTGCCTCTCGAGGGGGCCTGAGTTATGGGGACACCCCACTCCCTTTTCATCCAACCAGAAAGACCCTCTCACAGACCTTTGGCACCTGTGGGTGGAGGGACCTGTGCGGCCACTGGAGATTCCATCCCTGAAGCCTGCTCTAATCTGCTCCTCTCGGTGCTGCATGGCCAAGGCAGGGCTGGGCTCTGCTCTGGGTCTGGTGCAAGACAGACCTTTCGCCTCGGTTTTTCAGGGCTTTCTGGAACAGAAATCTTCTCTGGTCCATTGTTCTATGGCTTCTGCTGCTCCAGAATTTGTTAGGAGTTCTTCTTTACAGGTATTTTATGGGCTGTGGGTTTGGAACTAGCATATGTATGTCTTTCTACTCCGCCATCTTTGCTCCTCCCCAAATCTTACAATTCTAACCTGTATTTGTGGTCAGACAATAATATAAGGATGCTATCTTCTTGAAGATAGAGTGAGACAAAGAAAGAAGACAAAGTTGTAATGTAAAAATTTTCTAATTAAATGGAGTAATAAATTTTGAGAAAGCTTTAAGATTAGACTTTTTTCTTTAAGAACTATAAATCACACAGACTCCATCTTTTGACTTATTTCAGGAGCTAGAGAAGTTCCCTTTCTATTCAACTTTCTGTTTTGTAAGACAATTTTTATTGTGGAAATTATGAGAAAACTTTATTGTATTGTTTGAACCTTAACCTGATTGTTTAGGAAGCTTGGCCTCTTGCTTAAAGACCTTTAAGTAAGTAACTTGGTTTAGCTGATCAGAAATCCTGTCAGATCCAAAGATGCAAAGTGTTTTCTCAAAACGGATTCCCATCATGTGTGGAATGAATGAACAAGTTATCATGTTATACAATAGAACATTATTGAACTCTCAAAAATGAAAGAGAAAATAAGAGGAACCAGGAATAATTTGTGGGAGCTGATGCACAATGAAATGAACAGAACCAGAAGAACCATTTGGCAATGAATGTAGCATTGCAAAGGAAAATAATGTGAAAGACAACTCTGATGCAATGACCAAATGTGACTCAAAATGAGTAAGGATGAAGCTTGCTAATCATCTTTTGACGGAAAGGTGATGGACTCTAAAGATATAGAATTAGTCCTGCATTTCTAGGTAGAGACAGTGTGTGGATATGTTTTTCTTGACACAAAAACACACATGCATGCATGTGTTTCAAAGGAAATGATATTACTTATGTTGGAGGAAAGAGATAAGTGTTGAAAGTGATGTTTAAAAAATTGTCAGTGAATGTTTTTTAAAAAACAGAAAGAAGAAAACAAAAAAACAATTCAAAATAGGAATGACCAACAAGGGTAGTGTTGGAAGTATGATCTTAAAGTTCATATATATATTTGTAAAGAACAAATTGCATGTATATGTTCTTTTTGTAAGTGTGTTCTCATGTTTGGTTATGTCTTGTAGAGAGAGAGTAATTAAAAAATAAATAAACGCAAAGATGCAAACTTCTTTTTCACAATGTCTTTTGTGGCTAGTAGCATTTTGTGCATATGATAATATGGGGATAATATTAGTGGCAGGCCTTTGAAACTTGGTCCAACATGACCGATAAGAGAAGAAAATGAAAGGTCCATTTTCTTTCTTAAACCTTTTTTTCAGAATATATCATGATTCCTGTATAAGAATCAAATTCTCAACAAGATAATAACTGTATATTCAATATATATGTAGGCATGGGAACAGTTCATGGGTCAGCCACTTAGAAACTAACGTGTTTTCTTTAAGTCATCAGTTGCTTTTAATTAAAAATAGCAAAGACACTTGTAGCCAATATTGTAGCCAAACAAGTACATACATACATACATACATACATACATACATACACATTTATATGTATATATAGCCATCATGAACATGTGACCACATTCTCCCAGAGGCTGCTGTTCCATTCATAAAAGCCAAAGTCACTTAAGGACAAAAAAAAAATGATCAGTGAGCATCCATGACTAAGGCACATAAGGGAGAGGGCATACATAGCAATTCTGTGAAACTTGAACTGTTGATTAATTTTTGGAGTCATGTCAATGCATTTTCTTAAGGAATTTTCCAGTCTGGAAATTGACAGTAATTTTAATTCTTGTTCCCATGCACTGAGAGTTGTTCATGGCTCTGCTGACAGTGTGGCTTCCAAGATTCTCTCTGAGTTGCTGAGATCCTTTGCTGATTTTACTCAGTCTTATTACTGTCTGCTGAATCATCCTCAACACTTCCCACTTCTGGTTGTCTTTTTTGATATGATCTCTGCTTCTGTATACTAGTATGGAAACTACTAGTATGAAGCTTCTTTCTCAATCAGGAAGAATTCTTTTTGACTTTTTACTTCTTAGCTCAGGGCAATTTCAACTGTTCTGTGCCATAAATAACAGCTGATCATATCAAGTGATCTGGGTAAAAAAATTCTTGTGCAGTAAGACTATGATTTAACTCCATTGTTTCTGCTTTAACACCTGTTCTGGGATCACTCTTCCATACTCTATTTGTACATAGGAAAGTCAAGTTCCCAGGACACTAAAATAACTTCCCTCACAATTCTATCAAAAACCTTGATACGTTTGAATGTGTTCTAATGCTGTAGCTCATGTCATTTTTTTCCAAAATAGTGCAGCTTAGATAGACAGAAAGAGAGGTCTGTGGGCTCCTGGGAGAGGACAGACTAGGAGTGTGGTGGTGGGTGTGTGGGGGACAGGCCTTGGAGTCAGCAGATGCAGAAGCAGCAGGAGCAACAGGAATATTCAACACACAGGGATGACAAGGAAATTGAATACTCATTCAGAAAGAGATTTCAAGAGACTCATATATTGGCAGACTGTGGAATCTTGCATCATTTGTAGCTCTTTAACATATCACACAATTGTGGATTGCAGCTCTCAGGCACAGAGATGTAATCACAATGACAAAGGAGCAGGTGTCATACCTGGGTAAAGACCAAAGCACAAAGCAGGAGAGCAGTGACCAGACCTCTCCTTGGATCACATCACCATGGAAATATCAAAAAGCCCTCTGGATTGAGCCATAGAAACTCAGGCCAGTCATTGTCTCTAGGGCTGAGGAGAGCTCAGTCCTAACATAAAGTGCAATGTCGAGTAATAGTCTAGAAAAGAGAACAAATAACAAGAAAAAATCTAATATTAAAAGCTTCTGTATTGACAGGAACATGGTCAAAATTTAAAAAGATTTTTGAAAGGGAGACAGGGTAAAACAAAAGAAGGATAACTTGGAGAGAATAGGATAGAGGAGAATTCATAGTTAGTAATAACGATCGCAAATGTAAGTGGGATGACTGCACTAATAAAACTTAAGAGGATATCAGAATAGATTAGAAAGCAGAATTCAACATGTTGTTTATAAGAGACACATTTGAAACTGTTATTCCTATTAAAACACTAGAAAGCAGAGGAATGAAGCAAACCACTTTTTAAATGGTAAGTTGTTACTATTCAATTATTTCTGTCCTAACTCTTTGTGTTCCCATTTTGAGATTTACATCGCAAAGTTATTGGATTGGTTTGCCATTTCCTCCTCCAACTCATTTTGAAAATAAGGAAACTGAGGCACAAAGGATTGAGTAACTTGTCCAAGGTCACACAGTGACTAAATGTCTGAGACCAGAATTAAACTCAAGTTTTCCTGCCTACAGGTCCAGTGCTCTAGCCACTTTACCATGTAGCTATGCGCTCCCCCAAGTGATAAGCAGTATTTAAAACCAAGAGCAGGTGTTATTTAGAATGGGGAAGAAGTAGAATATGGCGAAACAAGGATGTCCATTATCACCAATATTCAAAATTATATTAGAAATGGTCTTATAGCAATAAGACAATAAAAAGTAATTGAAGGAATAAAAATAAACAACAAAGTAACAACTGCTTGTAGATAAAATTATTAAAAGATTTCCATACCTGTGTTGAGAACATGGAATGATGAATGTGAAGGGGATTTATAATGACAAAGGTTTATGCACATTGTTATTCTTTTTGTTTTATTCTGCTATATAAACTCATGTTAGCTTTTATTTTCTTTCAGCACATTGTGGAATCATGAATCAAATGTTGCCTTTTCATCTATAAACTTTGGATCTTTTTGAAAACTGAACAAATTAAGGCAACTGGCAGATTGTGTTCAAAATAGGTAGGTGCAAACATTCTTCTCACCACAACGTACATTTTCAGCTGTGTTAAAATTGAAATGTTTTGTATCTTTTATTCCAGACATGATTTTGAATCTACTAGGTCAATTCATGGGTGGGCTGAACCTTGTTCAGGGCTGGTACCTCCTCAGATGTGTCCAGTTAATGTCTGATAACTCTGAAAAACTTTAGACACTGACAGAGTCAGAGCCTGGTACATTCTCTTTTGCTACTTGTCCACTTAGGTGATGGAAAGAACAAATATGAAGAGGCAAAGAAACAAAGTATTATGTGTTCATAGCCATGGGCCAGTCCATGTGTGGAGAGTAGTGTTTGAAATCTCTTCTCACCCAGAGGCTCACAGCATTTCTTCCTTTACTCACAAGCATGAAAGGAAGCTCAAATTTCTCCCTTGGAATCTTTTGTATAATCGCTCATTTCTAAGGATTTCTCAACAGCCAACCAAAACCTTTTCTCTTCCATGTATTAAGTAGACCAGAAAGAAACACAAGATTCTTATGTAATTCCTGAATTGGGGATAGTTCAGTTCCTTTACATACAATCAACCACTTTGAGACGCCAATGTAACAAAATCCCCACCGTCGCCCTCCCATTCTCAGAGCAGAGGGAACTCCTAAGCATCCTCTTGAGACCAGATTTTGTTTTGGGCAATTTCTGTGTTATCAACAAGACATGTTTAAAGGAAATTAAACAGATGCTCCTAATTGATTTGCTTGAAAGAAAGAACCAAGTTCTCTGGGGAAAATGGAATTTCCCTTAATCTTTCTGGTTTGATATGAATCTGGCTTGTCTAATGGTGTTTTTACAAAAGCACTCTATATTTGGATTCTGAGGATCAGGTTAAACACAACTGTGCTATTGTCATTCCCTAAGTCTATTTCTAATTGTATATTTTACATTTTCTAATTGTATATTTGACTTCATTCAGAGGAAGCATGAAACAACAGCCTAGGGTTATGGCATGTGGGATATAACACAAATGGTCTCCCTCAAAAATTTCTGTTGGGATATGTTTGTGTGCATAAAATATCTACGTATTTTTACAAGAGAGACAATATCATTGTCTTTTTTATTTTTACAACAAAATTAATTGAAAGTGATCAATTACAAGAAATGCATTTGAAGCAGAGAGGCACACACAGACCAAAGGTAAAGAATTGGAGAAGAATTTGTTATGTTTCAGCTGAAGTAAAAAAAGAAGCAGTGGTAGCGATCATGTTGTATTGGCAGAGGATCTCAACTTTTCCTTCTCAGAACTAGAAAAACCTAAACAAAATAAACAAGGAAAAGATTTAAGGAGATGAATGGAATTCTATAAAAGTTAGATATGAGTGACCCCTGAAGAAATATACCTGTGGATACTTTCTTAGTGGTACATGGCACCTACGCAAAAAATGACCATGTGCTACTGCATAATATCTCACAATCCAATGCAGATAGATGGAAATATTATATGCATCCTATTCAGATAACAATACAATCAAATTATATTCTATAGAAGGCCATGGAAAGATAGACTAAAATAATTGGAAAATAAGTAACTGAACCTTAAAGAATGAAGGGATCAAAAATCAAATAAAAGAAGCAATCAATAATTTCAACAAAAAAAAGAATGGCAATAATGGGATAACATACCAAAATATATGGGTTGTAGCCAAATCAGTATTCAGGGGAAAATTTATATCTCTAAATGCTAACTTCAATAAAATAGAGAAAGAGCAGATCAATGAGTTGAGCATAGAACTAAAAAAATGGAAAGAGAACAAATTAAAAATGACGAACAGAGCCAAATTGGAAATCAACAAATTTTGGAACAGCAGAAGTGAAGAATAACAGAGTGAAGATTTCCAGCCCAGGGTGACATGAAAGGCCCACGGGAGGCGTCTGTTGTACTGGACGAGGAGCCAAACACGGAGCCCAGGCCAGCCTTGGCCACACGTGCACAGCTCAGGGACAGCCCTCAGGGGTGGAATCTCCAGAGGCAGCAGCAAAGGCTCAGCACATCCCTCAACCAAGAGGCACCAAAGGTCAGTGACAGAGGTGTCCTCAACTGACTGGAAGGGAGAAGGGCCTTCCCATAGCTTTGGCCTCAGGCAGCTGCCTGCAGAAGCCTTATCAGGCAGTCTCAGGAGTTCTCACGGCAGCCCCTGCAGCAGCCCAAGACCATTGCTGGATCGTAAAAATCCCTGGGGGCACTGAGAACGCTGGTCTTTTGTCTCACACTGAATGGTGGCCCTGCCCGCACAGCTCGACTGAACATCACCCCCCCGCCCCCACCCCAAGTGCTAGCTTGACGGAACTGGAGATCAGGTGCCTGTGAAGGGGAAACTGTGCTAAAATTCTGTGCACAAAAATCCTTCCCTGTGCTCAGACAAGTACACGTTTGACTGTGTCACCTTGGAGGAACTGATATCTTACAGGTCCCCAGAGTATACCCTACTTTTGACAAAGGAACGAAAAGTCAAGTAACTGGTTGGGAAATGCCCAAAAAAGGGGGAAAAATAAGACTACAGAAGGTTACTTTCTTGGTGAACAGATATCTCCTCCCATCCTTTCGGGTGAGGAAGAACAATGCTTACCATCAGGGAAAGACAACATCAAAAAAAATATTCAATAGGCTCAGGCCATGGAAGAGCTCAAAAAGGATTTGGAAAATCAAGTTAGAGAAGTGGAGGAAAAACTGGGAAGAGAAATGAGAGAGATGCAAGAAAAGCATGAAAAGAGGGTCAACACCTTGCTAAAGGAGACCCAAAAAATGCTAAAGAAAATAACGCCCTGAAAAATAGGCTAACTCAATTGGCAAAAGAGGTTCAGAAAGCCAATGAGGAGAAGAATGCTTTAAAAAGCAGAATTAGCCAAATGGAAAAGGAGGTTCAAAAGCTCACTGAAGAAAACAGTTCTTTCAAAATTAGAAGGGAACAGATGGAGGCTAATGACTTTATGAGAAACCAAGAGATGCTAGAACCAGAGGGCAAAATAAATATTGAAAGAATCCAGTGATCACCTCCTGAAAGAGATCCAAAAAGAGAAACTCTTAGGAACATTGTGGTCAAATTCCAGAATTCCCTGGTCAAGGAGAAAATATTTCAAGCAGCTAGAAAGAAACAATTCAAGTACATTAAGGGATCGGAGGGCATGGTATATGATATTCCAAAAGTCAAAGGAACTAGGACTAAAACCAAGAATCACTTACCCAGCAAAACTGAGCATAATACTTCAGGGGGAAAAATGGTCTTTCAATGAAATCGAGGACTTTCAAGCATCCTTGATGAAAAGACCAGAGCTGAAAAGAAAATTTGACTTTCAAACACAAGAATGAAGAGAAGCAGTAAAAGGTAAACAGCAAAGAGAAGTCATAAGGGACTTACTAAACTTGAACTGTTTACATTCCTACATGGAAAGACCATATTTGTAACTCTTGAAACTTTTTTCAGTATCTGGGTAGTTGGTGGGATTACACACACACACACACACACACACACACACACACACACACACACACACACACAGAAAGCACAGGGTGAGTTGAATAGGATGGGATCATATCTTAAAAAATGAAATTAAGCATTGAGAGAGAAATATATTGGGAGAAGAAAGGGAAAAATGGAATGGGGCAGGTTATCTCCCATAAAAGAGGCAAATATAAGACTTCTCAGCGGAGGGAAAAAGAGGGCAGGAGAGGGAAAAACATGAAGCTTACTCTCATCACATTCCACTAAAGGAAGGAATAAAATGCACACTCATTTTGGTATGAAAACCTATCTTACAATACAGGAAAGTGGGGGAGAAGGGGATAAACAGGGTCAGGGGGATGATGGAAGAGAGGGCAGTGGGAGGAGGGAGCAATTTGAAGTCACCACTCTTGAGGAGGGACAGCATCAAAAGAGAGAATAGAAGTAATGTGGGGCAGGATAGGATGGAGGGAATTATAGTTAGTTTTACACAACACGACTATTATGGAAGTCATTTGCAAAACTACACAGATATGGCCTATATTGAATTGCCTGCCTTCCCAAAGGGAATGGGTGGGCACGGAGGGATGGGGAGAAGTTGGAACTCAAAAGGTTTAGGAAGAACTCTGTTGAGTATTGTTCTTGAAACCAGGAAATAGAAATACAGATAATGGGGTATAGAAAGTTATGTTGCCCTACAGGACAAAAGAGAAGACGGGGATAAGGGAAGGGAGGGATTTTAGAAGAGAAGACTGACTGGTGATAGGGGCAATTAGAATGCTCAGCGTTTTGGGGTAGGGAAGGGGAGAAATGGAGAGAAAATTTGGAACCCAAAATTTTGTGGAAATGAATGTTGAAAAGTTAAATAAATAAATTTTAAAAAAGATTCCTTTTAGAACACAAACTTGGTGCCGATACCTAGACATTAAGAGCAAAAAAGGAGACAGACAACCGCAAACCAATTTGGCCAGTCAATGCTTACGCAAAAATCTTAAATAAAATTTTAGCAGGGAAGATTACAAAAATGCATCAAAAGGATCATGTATTATGATCAGGTGGAATTTATACCAGGAATACATGGCTGATTCAATATTTCAAAAAAATATCTATCAGTATAATTGGCCATAATAATAATAAAACCAACAGAAATAATGTAACTATCTTAATAGATTCAGAAAATCTTTTAACAAAATGCAGCACCTATTCCTATTAAAAAAACACCAGAGAGTAAATGAATAAATGGAACTTTCCTTAAAATGGTAAGTAATATCTATCTAAAACCATCAGTAAACATTATCTGTAATGAGGAAAAGCTAGAAAGCTTTCCAGTGAGATAAGGGGTGAAGGAGGGATGCCCATTGTAACCACTATTTTCAGTATTGTACTAGAAATGTACTATAGCAATGAAGGAGTTGAAAAGAATTCAAAGAAATTAGAATAGGCAATGAAGAAACAAAACTATCTCTCTTTTCCAATGACATGATGTCATACATAGAGAATCCTAGAGAATCAAATAGATAAAAGAAATTAATTGAAATAATTAACTACTTTAGTAAAGTTGTAGAATGTAAAATGAATCCATATAAATCAACAGCATTTCTATATACTACTTCCAAAGTCGAGCAGCAAGAGAGAGAAAGAGAAATTTCTTTTTTATTTTCATTTATTTATTTATTTATTCATTCATTCACTCATTCATTCATTCATTCATTTACTTATTTATTTATGTATTTATTTATTTAACTTTTAACATTCATTTTCACAAAATTTTGGGTTCCAAATTTTCTCCCCATTTCTCCCCTCCTCCCACCCCAAAACACCAAGCATTCTAATTGCCCCTATCATCAATCTCCCCTCTCTTCTATCATCCCTCTCTTCCCTTGTCTCCATCTTCTCTTTTGTCCTGCAGGGCCAAATATCTTTCTATACCCCTTTACCTGTATTTCTTATTTCCTAGTGACAACAACAGTACTCGACAGTTGTTCCTAAAACTTTGAGTTCCAACTTCTCTTCCTCCCTCCCTCCCCACCCCTTCCCTTTGGAAGGAAAGCAGTTCAATATACGCCAAATCTGTGTAGTTTTGCAAATGACTTCCATAATAGTCCTGTTGTATAAGACTAACTATATTTCCCTCCATCCTATCCTGTCCCCCATTACTTCTATTCTCTTTTGATCCTGTCCCCGCCATGAGTGTCGACCTCATATTGCTCCCTCCTCCCCATGCCCTCCCTTCCATCATTCCCCCCACCCTGCTTATCCCCTTCTCCCCCACTTTCCTGTATTGTAAGATAGGTTTTCATACCAAAATGAGTATGCGTTTTATTCCTCCCTTTAGTCGAATGTGATGAGAGTAAACTTCAATGTTTTTCTCTCGCCTCCCCTCTTTGACTCTCCACTAAAAAGTCTTTTGTTTGCCTCTTTTATGAGAGATAATTTGCCCCATTCCATTTCTCCCTTTCTCCTCCCAATATATTTCTCTCTCAATGCTTGATTTCATTTTTTTAAGATATGATACCATCCTATCAATTCACTCTGTGCACTCTGTCTCTATGTGTGTGTGCGTGTGCGTGTGCATGTGTGTGTGTGTGTAATCCCACCCAGTACCCAGATACTGAATAGTTTCAAGAGTTACAAATATTTTCTTTCCATGTAGGAATGTAAACAGTTAAGTTTAGTAAGTCCCTTATGACTTCTCTTTGCTGTTTACCTTTTCATGCTCCTTTTCATTCTTGTGTTTGAAAGTCAAATTTTCTTTTCAGCTCTGGTCTTTTCATCAAGGATGCTTGGAAGTCCTAGATTTCATTGAAAGACCAAATTTTCCCCTGAAGTATTATACTCAGTTTTGCTGGGTAGGTGATTCTTGGTTTTAGTCCTATTTCCTTTGACTTCTGGAATATCCTATTCCATGCCCTTCGATCCCTTAATGTAGAAGCTGCTAGATCTTGTGTTATCCTGATTGTATTTCCACAATACTTGAATTGTTTCTTTCTAGCTGCTTGTAATATTTTCTTCTTGCCCTTTGGCCACAATGTTCCTAGGAGTTTCTCTTTTTGGATCTCTTTCAGGCGGTGATCAGTGGATTCCTTGAATGCTTATTTTGCCTTCTGGTTCTAGAATCTCAGGGCGGTTTTCCTTGATAATTTCATGAAAGATGATGTCTAGGCTCTTTTTTTGATCATGGTTTTCAGGGAGTGCCATAGTTTTTAAATGATCTCTCCTGGATCTATTTTCCAGGTCAGTTGTTTTTCCAATGAGATAGTTCATATTATCTTCCATTTTTTCATTCTTTTGGTTTTGTTTTGTGATTTTTTGGTTTCTCCTAAAGTCATTAGCCTCCATCTGTTCCCTTCTAATTTTGAAAGAATTGTTTTCTTCAGTGAGCTTTTGAACCTCCTTTTCCATTTGTCTAGTTCTGCTTTTAAAAGCATTCTTCTCCTCATTGGCTTTCTGAACCTCTTTTGCCAATTGAGTTAGCCTATTTTTCAAGGTGTTATTTTCTTCAGCATTTTTCTGGGTCTACTTTACCAGGGTGCTGACCTGCTGTTCATTCTTTGCTTGCATGTCTCTTATTTCTCTTCCCAGTTTTTCCTCCACCTCTCTACCTTGATTTTCGAAATACTTTTTGAGCTCTTCCATGGCCTGAGCCCATTAAGTGGGCTGGGATACAGAAGCCTTGACTTTTATGTCTTTGCCTGATGGTAAGCATTGTTCTTCCTCACCTGAAAGGAAGAGAGGAAATACCTGTTCACCAGGAAAGTAACCTTCTATAGTCTTACTTTTTCCCTTTTCTGGGCGTTTTCCCAGCCAGTGACTTGACTTCTGAGTGTCCTCTCCACACCCACCTTGCCTCCAGATCCGCCCAGCCAGCACTTGGGGTCTGAGATTCAAATGTTGCTTTCCAGCCTCAGGGCTTCAGCCAGGGCAGGGCTGCTATTCAGTGTGAGATTAGGTTCAGCTGCTCAGATGGGGGCAGGGCTGCCTAAAGGGCTCTGTTCCCTCAGGGGATTTATGCAGAGACCTTCAACAATGAATCCTGGCTCCTGCCTGCTTGGGGAGCCCAGATCTGCTCCCGCCTCCGCTTCTGCCTCCTGAGGGGGCCTGAGTTATGGGGGGACCCCACTCCCCTCTTGGCAAGTCAAGAAGACCCTCTCACCAACCTTTGGGGCCCATGGGTGGAGGGACCCACGTGGCCGCTGGAGATTCTGTCCCTGAAGCCTGCTCAGATCTGCTCCTTTCGACAAGTGCGGCCAAGGCAGGGCTGGGCTTGGCTCCTGGTCTGGGGCAAGAGGGAGCTTTTGCGAGAGGTTTTCAGAGCTCTCTGGAACAGAAATCTCGTCTGCTCCGTTGTTCTGTGGCTTCTGCTGCTCCAGAATTTGTTGGGAGTTCTTTTTTACAGATATTTTATGGGATGTGCATTTGGAGCTAGCGTATGTGTGTCTTTCTACCCCGCCATCTTGGCTCAGCCCCGAGAAAGAGAAATTTCACTATAAATAACTGAAGGTAATATAAAATACTTGGGAGTGTACCTACCAAGACAAACGGAGGAACCATGTGAATACAATTACAACATACTTCACACAAATACAGATCTAAACAACTGGGAAAATATCATAGACCAAAACAATATAATAAAATGACAATTCCACCTACATTATTTATTCAGTGCCATACCAAACTGCCAAAAAATTATTTTGTAGATCTTGAAAAAATAGCAGATTTCATCCAGAAGAACAAGAGCTCAAGAATACTGAGAGAACAAGTGAAAAATGTGAAGGAATGTGTCCTTGCTATACCAGATTACAAATTGTATTACAAAGTGGTAATCATAAAATTCTGATACTGGCTAAAAAGTGGAATGGTGAATCAGTGGAATACATTAGGTACAAAATATATAGCAGTAAATAACCATGGTAATCTAGTGTCTGATACATCAGAGGTTCAAACATTTTGGACAAGAACTTTTTGAAAAAACTATTGGGAAAACTGGAGAACAGGATGGTAGAAACTAGGTATAGAACATCTTATACTGTATACCAAGGTAAGATCAAAATGATTGCATTTAAACATAATGGCTAATACCATAAACAAATTAGGAAAATAAGGAATAGTTTACCTGTCAGATCTATGGAGAGAACAAAAAGCATATTACCAGATAAGAGTCATGGAGCGTTACAAGATGTAGAACAGGTAATTTTTATTATAATAAGTTAGAAAGGTTTTTCATAAACAAAACCAATGATTAGCAGGAAAGCAAAAAGATAGGAAGACATTTTTATAGACAGTATCTTTGACAAAGGTTTAATTTTTAAAACATAAAGAACACTGAATCAAAGTTATAGAAGTATTCAAGTTATTCTCCAATTGGAAAATGGTCAAAGTATATGAACAGGCATTTTTAGAAGATGAAATCAAATGAAAAAGTCATATGAGAAGTACTCTAAATCAATATTGATTAGAAAAATGCAAATTAATGCAACTCTGAGGTGCCATTCACACTTATCAGATTGGCTCATATGATGGAAAATATAAATGATAACAGTTGGATAGGATGGGAGAAATATGGACTTATGTACTTTTGAAGGAGTTGTGAAGTGATGTGACAATTTTGGGGGGAGCAATTTGGAAGTATGTCCACAGTGCTATAAAATTTTGCAAACCCTTTGATCCAGCAGTACCACTACTAAGTATATGTCCTATAGAGATGAAAACAAAAGGAATGCTGTGGAGGGAAGAAATCTCCTTGTATAAAAATATTAATGGCAGAGGTTTTTTTTGTAGTGGTAAAAAAATTGGAAATCGAGGGAGTTCCCATCAAATGAAGAATGGATGAACAAGGTGTGATATATAATTTTTATATTTAAGTTTATATTTCTTAGAATTATAAGAAATAATGAGCAGGGTCCAGAGAGGTGAGCAGAGCCAGGGGAACTTTGTACATAGCAACAGCAACATTATGAGATGGCTAACTTTGATAAACTTAACCATTCTCAGCAATGCAAGAATCTAAGACACCACCAAAAGACTCATTATGGAAAATGTTTTCCACATGCAGAGAAAGCACTATGGAGTCTGAATGAAGACTGAAGCATACCACTTCTCCCTCCCTCACTCCGTCTCTCTCTCTCTCTCTCTCTCTCTCTCTCTCTCTCTCTCTCTCTCTCTCTCTCTCTCATTTCTTCTTTCTCATTGTTCCTCCCATTGATTCTGAGTCTTCTTCCATAGAAGAACATATGTTTAATATGAATGCATATGTAGACCCTTTATCAGACTGCACATTGTTTGTGGGAGGGGGAGGAGAGGAAGTGGGAGAAAATTTAGAACTCAAAATGTTATGGTGAAAACTAAAAATATACAAATATTTTTTGAGAAAATAATGGAGAAGGTGATTTCAGAAAAACCTGGAAATACGTTTATAAACTGATGCCAACTGAAGTGAGCAGAATCAGTAAAACATTGTACATAGTATGGAAATATATAAGATGATTAACTGTGAATGACTTAACTATTCTCAACAATACAATGATCAGTGACAATTTCCAAAGAACTCATGATGAAAAATGCTGTCACCATCCAGAGAAACAAATAACAGAATTTGAGTGCAGATAAAAGTATACTATTTTCACTTTGTTACTTTTGTAGATTTTTTGTTTTTTGTTTTCTTTTATAGCATGACTAATATTGAAATATATTTTGGATGATCACACATGTACAACTTATATGAAATTGCTAACTGTCTCAGGAAGAGGAGTCAGAAAGAAGGGAGGAAGAGAATTGGGAACTCAAAATATTTGAAAAATTAGTGTTAAAATTTGTTTTTGCATCTACTTGGGAAAAATAAAATATCAGAGGAAAAATTAAAAGCTGAAGTCAGATGTGCCTTTGGGCGATTGTATTGGGGTATAATTCACTTCTCTGGACTAAAAGTCAAGAAAATCATTTTAAGTGGTTGGGCTATAGTCAAGAAAGGGAAGCAACTTCAGAGAAGATTAGACCCTAATATCCAACATTCCTTCCAGGAAGGAGAAAAGGGCTGAGAGGGAGTCTTCTCTGCCCCTTTCTATTAGGAACAAGGGAGCAGTGAGGAACAAGAAGCAACTGGTTGTGGCACATCCAAATACCACCATATGTTTAACCCTTCCATAATCATTGGATTTCCAGTTCCTTACTGTTACATTGTTAGAATGACTTACCTGAAATAATAAGATGCATGGCAAGCAGTACCAAGAAAATATTATACATATTGACAACAATATAAATGCAAGAAAGTGCTAGCACTTTTATAATACTGAAATTGATATTCAGTTGTTTCATTCATATCGGTCATCCCATTTGAGGTTTTCTTGGTGGAGATACTGAAATGGTTTGCCACTTCTTTCTCCAGCTCATTTTTCAGATGAGGAAACTGAGACAAACAGGGCTAAGTGACTTGCCCAGGTTTACACAGACAATTAGCTATAGAGTGCCAGTACTGAAGGAGTCCAGAATGTGAAGTACTTTCCAGGTTTTACTTGAGACTTATACTAGAGTAAGGCTGATGTTCTCAGGACCATCCCACTACTGATATGCAAGCATAAGAACATCCTGACTCTGATTGTGTACCCCGAGGTTATTATGCAAAAGGAACTAAGATATGGAAGTAAAAGAAGTAAACTAAAAATGGTCTCATAGGAATAACCCTGTTTGCTTGAGAGAGTATATAAATTTGACCCTCAGATCAATAAATTAGTCATGTACAGACTGTACAGGCTCTCTTAGTCCCTGCTTCTGTTACCTCTTTCTTTTCTATCACTGCTGTGCCTCTGATCCGCCAGTTGCTGGCAATTGGCGCCCAGAACAGAGACATGAAGTGATCGTGGAGAGGCATCCCCGACCGATCATGCACATAGAATTTGGAAACTGTGGGAGATTTTGGTGAATAACTAGGTTCTCTGGGGAGATTACTTTGCTATCATGATCTTTTCTCAGTTTTTGGGTTCTTCTTTTCATTGTCTGTATATGTGTTCTGTCTCCATGTGCCTGTGTGATTAATGTAGCCAAGGCCACTGCAGCTGGACTTCGGAATACAGCAGTTATCTCTTTCTCTCCCCCTCTTCCCCTGTCTCTGATTGCTACAGCGTTGGAGAAAAGGAAGGGAGGGAGAAAAGGAAGGGAGAGAGAAAGAGAGAAAACAAATCTTATATTATTTAGTTTATATGACTGCTAAAGGTAGTTTCAGATCAGAAATTGAAAGAAATAATGTATGTGCAGTTTTAAAAGGTGCTTTAGTCAAAGCCCACTAGGAGAATAACATGGATACAAAGTTTAAGGAAAGCATAAAAGTTTTTGAAATTGCTGGAAAGTTGTTGGTAAAATTCTCTCTCTCTTTCTACCTTCTAACCCTGGCCAGGTTGTGAAGGTTAGGAGAAAGACAAGAAGAAATCAGGGAAACGTTTCCCCTCATATCAGAGATACGGACCAACTGGCATTTAATTATATCATGCCTCTCCTAAAGGAGAAAAGTTTTTGTTTAATGGGAAACAGTCAAAAGGTAGTTATTCTGCTCGTATTTTAAGTGGAACACGTCTCACCTAATTGGATGTTTAAGACAGGTCAGAATTTGTTATATTATTTGGCACTAAGGCAAATTGACAAAATGTGTAGATCTGAAAAAGAGACACCTGGGAGATAAAGCTTTGAAGTTTTTAAGGAGTGGACACAGAATTCAAGTTTACCTGAGTAAAAGTTAGCAACATTAAGATCTTTTTACCTTGCAGTCCTTGCTCCGACCATCAAGCTAGGGCTGCAATGAACAATTAGGACAGCCAAAAACATTTTAGCAGATTCTGTTAACTCCTCTCATCCCAGATTAGATCAAGGGAAGAGAGTTCTAGAGAATAGGAGGGAATTTGAGTTATCCTCCCTGAGAGTAGAGGATGGGCCAGGGAAGTATGGGATCACAAGCCAACCAGCCCCTACGTTTAGTAAGCCCAGTCTTCTATTAATAATTTTTATATGTGATGGTTTGGAAATGCCATTAATGGCACCTAAAGTTCACTATTTGTATTACTAAGTTATGGTAAAATTCTCTTGTATAGTAAAAATTGAGTGACCACTGTAATCCAGAAATGATGTTAGAGAAAGCAATTCTTAATCTGAATTTTGTTGAAACTAAAAGATGTTGGGAAACTTGTGTAAAACCAGTTACATTATTTTAAATTTTGTCAGTCCTGCTTACCTTGTCTTATAATGTTTTGTAATTTTCGTTTAGAAAAGATGTCTTCACTTTTGCCTGTTAAAGAAGTTACAGCTAAAACAATTTGACTATCATTTATAAAAGCTGTAAGATTGTTAACTAAGTTATTTGGAGTTATTGTTTTAATGCTAAACCTAAAAATGTTAACTGATTACTGTGTGTGGAAAGAAAGGAATTGAGTGAAAACTTAATTTAGATTGGTTTTGACCATTTAGAACAGTCCTCCTGCATGTGTGGAGGTTGGCAGACATGGGATCCATGCCAATTCCCTGTATTTTGTAAAACTACTAAGGCCCCTGGAAACCATCCATGTGGGCAAGGTCATCAGCCCTAAGAAAGAAACTTGTTTGGCTTATGTAATTCATAAACAATGAATATGACTCGCTCGGAAGTTGTAATAGATAGAAAGGATTTTTAACATTTGCGTTTTACATCAAGACAACTTTTAAATTTGAGAAGGAAAGATCTTAAATGGAACACCTTATGTATGTTAGTCCTGGTAAACTTCTATTGCTTATTGCAACTCTATGAAAATAGAAATAATTGTAGCTGACTCTAAGTTATAATTAGTGAAATTTTCTGTTTAAGGTAAAAGGCATTTGGCACCATAACTATTTTTGCTTTGAGTTTAAATTTGGGTGAAGTTTTTTGCATTAAATCAGTATCTGAGAGAAATGCCATAAGCTACTCGGAGGGAATGTGATCCTGTACTGTTAACAGGTGAAGTTTGTATCTGGAAAGGAAACACTTGGGGACAATTCTAGACTCAATCTAGGATGTGATCCTCTGGGTCAGTTTCCCCAATTGTGTCCCTTTAAAAAAGGAATGTTTCCCACCTGACTATTCCTGAGTCTGGCTATAAAAGAGATACTGCATGGTTGGAGAATTTCACTTTTATCTGAATTCAAACAGAGTCAAGGATGTTTTATTCTGTCAAATTTGGTATGTCACATGTCCCTATTTTTTTCCTTCTATAGCAAATTTCTATGATCAATAGCAAGTGACCAGCAAAACATGTGAGCCCTTTTGTATAACCTTACTGGGAAATCTAATATTATTTTTATCTGAAATTAGAACTTGTTCAGAAATTTATGTAAACTACTTAAGATTCACCTTATAATGTCCCCATTTTATAAAAGGATTTTAAAAGCAGCAGTGTTTGTCTGTAATCAGTCTCTTACTGTTACCAATGTGAGATTCCATTGCACCTTTTTGACTAAAGCATTTTGTGATATCTAGGAATTCTGTAATAACTAAAATTTAGTTTGTAATACTTCGGGAATTCACATTACTTAAGAACATTTTTATAACAACTCAGCTTTAATGAACATCAATTTGAAAGTTTTGTTTTTGTTTCAAAGTAAAAAGAAAGCTGTCATTTTAAAAAAAGTTTCAACTAGTTTTCTTTATAAAAATTTAGTGACTCTCTTAACATCTGGATAAATTTTCAAGTGTTTTAAAAGAAAAAGAAATATTTTTAAAAGAAATATTTTTCAAAGAAAAAGGAGGTAAAATCTACTAAATTTTCATTTTCAAGATAATGTACTGATGATTAACATGTAATGATCTATAAACGAGAAAATATTTGCTGTTTTAATATGAATTTGTAATCATTCCATGGCCTAAGAAAAAGTTAAAATTACTGTTTGAACTTATTAAAACTTAATTTTTAAAGTTTCTCTTCCAGAATGAATACAATCAGAAAGGATAAGCAAGCCTGTGAAACAACTATGAACATCTATTCAGTTGTGAGGTTCAAGTTAGAAATCTCTTTTGTTTAAGGCAATATAGCTATATCAGTGAAGAGTAATAACTTGTGAACTGTCTTGTGTATGGTAGAAATATAAAGGAAAGTGAAGCAGTCTGAACAATGGGTTCAAGAGATTTCGAAAGATAAATAAAGGTTTGATTGAAAATATGCGAAGAAGATAAGAAGGTTGGGGACAAATGGGGGTCACCCAAGGCCCTCTTCTCCCCTGATAGTCGCTATGGATACATTTGAACCAGTCTCAAATGGTTTAGGTATGTTGAGAAAGTGTGAGGAAGTATTTTCAGAAAACAGAAAAATGATATAACTTGGCTTGATAATGAATAGCCCAATCAAATTTAAAGTGGCCCTACCTAAACAATACCAACCCCTAGTTAACCCCTTCTGGTCATTTTTTGGTCTTTGTTTGCTTAACCTCCTTGCCAGATTTATGTCTTCTAGGTTCAATGCCCTCTACTTGCAGATGACAGCTCAAGCTGTGTACCATCCTCACTGTCCAAGACCATGAGCCATCACCCTCTGCACCTGGCATCACACTGGCTAAAGACTCAACCCCTCCAACGACAGGACCCTTTGAGGCATGGGCAGCTCTACTTCGATCTCAGCAGGAAGCAATTTAAGAAGCCAAGACCTTCATCCCTTACCCCAAAAGATTCTGAGTCCCATCTGTTTAAGGGGGCAAATCATGGGGTGCCTGGGTGCATGCACTTGGGTCCCAATTCCAATTCTAAAATCACATTTCTCTTCAAAAACCTTGTCAAACTACATCAATTTCTTGTCAAAATAGGCTCAGACCTACATGGACTAAAATTACTTGCAAAGAAAAAAGGGGGAGATGAAGAGGGCCAGTACTGATGGAGTCCAGAACGTGAGGTACTGTCCAGGTTTTGCTTGAGACTTATACTAGCGTAAGCTTGACTTTCTCAGGCCCATCCCACTACTGATATGCAAGCATAAGAATATCCTGTCCCTGATTGTGTACCTCGAAGTTATTACTTAGAATGAACTAAGATATGGAATTAAAAGACGTAAACTAAAAATGTTCTCATGAGAATAACCCTGCTTGCTTGAAAGAGTATATAAACTTGACCCTTAGATCAATAAATCAGTCATGTACAGATGGTACAGGCTTGCCTAACCCTCGCTGCTGTTATCTATTTCTTTTCTATCATCGCTGTGCCTTTGATCTGCCAGTTGCTGGCAGTTAGTGTATGAGGCCAAATTTGAATTCAGAAACATGAGTCTTCTTGATTCTAGGCCCAGCGCTATATCTCTTGTGCCCCTGAGCTGTCCTGACTCCTAACAGTCTGGAAAAAGGAAAGGCAAGATGATAAACTTGGAAGTAGAAATGATGGAAAAAAATGTATCAATAAATATTTTAAAAAAGAAAAGTTAATTTTTTATTTATTATTTTATAAAATGACAAATTAATGTTAGTGTTGTTATTCAGTCACTTTTCAGTATTGCCATAATAAAATGTTTTCTAGAGAACTATTGATTAGAGAAATATAATTAAAATACAAAGACTCTGAGGTATCATGTCATATTTCTCAGATTAACTAACATGACAGAAATGAAAAATGATAAATTCTAGAAGAAATATGTACAAATAGAGACATTAATGCATTATTTGGATGAGTTGTGACCTGGCCCAACCATTCTAGAAAATAATTTGGAACTACGTTCAAAGGTCTATAAAATTTTGTATACACTTTGACTCAGCAATCCTTCTTGGACTGTTTCACAAAGAGAGAAAAGAAAAAGGAAAGGAAAAAATATTTAGAGTAGCTATTTTTGTGATGGCAAAGAATTGGAAAATGAAGACATATCCATGAATTGGGGAATGCCTGAACAAATTGTTGTATGTGACTGTGATGAAATACTTTGCACTATAAAAAATGATTAGGAGAATGATTTCATAAAAAAATGAGACTTATATGAACTAATGCTGAGTGAACTGAGAAGAATAAGGAAAATAGAAAATTAGAAAAATATTTGTTATTTGTTTATTTAACATAAAGGCCCTGAGTTCTAAATATTCTCCCTCCCTCATACCCTTCTCCTGGCTACAGAGAAAGCAAGCAATAAGATATAAAAACATGTAAAATCATATAAGACTTCTATCCATATGAGCCACTTTGCAAAAAGGAAGAAATCAGAAAGTGAAAAAAATTGCTTCAATTTTCAATCAGAGTTCATTGGTTCCTTCTTTGGAAGTGGATACTACCTTTTATCATGGGTCCTTTGGAATTGTCTTGGATCATTGTATGAATGAGGGAAACTAACCCTAAATGCCCTTTTAGTCTTTGCTCACTCATAATCTTTTGATTATGCAGAAGTTCATATATCTTCCCATATTTTTTTAAAACAATTGCCCTCATCATTTCTCATAGCACAATAGTTCTCCATTATAATCATATACTGTGATTTGTTCAGTCATTTCTCAATGGATGGGCATCTCCATCCCCCAATTTCCAATTCTTTGTCATGCCAAAAAGAGCTTCTATAAATATTTTCATTTATAAATTCTTTTCCTTATTCTTTGATCTCTTTGGAATACAGACCCAAAAAAGGAATATTAAATAATAAAAATTTTGAAAGTGAAATATGAATAAATGAAACGAACACTAAAATTACCAAACGCATTTTCCTCTATTTCCTTTACACTTAATGCAGTGCTTGGCATCTAGTAGGTATTCAATACATATTTATTGAGTAAGAACGTCATGGACTAAGAGACTCCCAATAGCCTATACTTTTATGGCTCATATTTTAATGAAACTGAAGGGAGAACATTTTTCACCATGTGTTTTATACAGTAGACTATATCTTATCTAATTGTTATCAAGGGATGGGTCAGAGAATCTGTAACAATTCAGGTATGATGATATTTATCTTGAATTCTCTGGTGATTTCACTGCGCCCTCTGCAAAAGAGTCTGGGTAACATATTTCACCAAGGTCTATGCTGCATGAATCATCCAAACTCTCCAGAATGCCTACAGGTTCAGAAGGCTAGACTTCAGTACTTTTTCATATTTTTCAGTCTTCCAGGAAGCAATTAGTGAGGAAAGTCTCCAGCTTATGTGTAGAACTGTAGGTAGGTAGAGAAGTTAATGACAACATACACTGGAAAGGATGCATATCAGAAAAAATAACTCAGGTATTTTCATTGTGATTATGATCATTTTCCTTTGTGACTGGTCAGTTTGCTTAGGTTCCTGATGTGTGAACTCAAAATCATGGTGATAATCTCTGTGTAAATGATTCTCTTTTCTGGGAGGTTGTTTGGCATCACACTGTGGATAGTCTGGTGGATTGGAGTTAAGACCTTAGTTCAAATTCTTCTTGCTCTTATGAGCTGTGTAATCTCTGCGGCTTCTTTCTGAGATTGTCTATAGTTCTCCCTGTATATTTTGTACATCGTCAATTATTTGTTTTCTCCTCCCCATTCACTACGAGTTCATTGAAGTCAGAGGTTGTATTTTGCCCTTCTTTGTAACCTCATTGCTCACCACAGTATCTGGGATATAGTAAGCACATAATAAGTGCTTTTTGACTTACTATGACTAGCCTATGGGTAAGCTTCAGCCTTGTTGAACCCCCCCCATTAACATGCCTATACCATGTGTATAGCATTATCTTCGTGGCTCCCAGATTCATTTTGAAGCTCACTCGAGATGATTTTACATATAACATACATGTAACACACTTTATGAATCTCAAGAGTGTTACTTAAATTCAGAGGAGGGAGTGCAGAATTTGGAAGCAGAAGACAGTTATGTTACCCAGGTTTTGTTATCTGCAACCAGGGGAACCTAGAGTCAGTTGCCGCCCCTCTTGGTACTTTGTCAAGAAAGGGCTTGGATAACTGAGCTTTAAGCTTCCTTGAAGCTTTAATTTTTTGCTCTTATGATCATACTTGAAAGAGATCAGCAGAGAGAGATGATTCACTTCACCAAGTGTTTCAGGAATTCCCTAAGTATTTTCAAAGAAAGTGTATAACCTTCAGTGACTCTTTCTGGTGGAGGCCACTTTTGAATAGCTTGAAGTAGATGCCAGATCTCTTAGCTTCTGTTTGGAACATGTCCATTTACTTGTGGTGGAAATAAAACAAATGTTATTCATTGCTCAGTGAAAATTGAAATGAGGAGACAGCTGATATGGCCTAAAACCCTCTAAATTTTATTTTGTCATGTTTGTTTGTGTATGTGTGTGTAAATGTGAATGTGTATAGGTGTATGTTTGCTACATATAAGTGTGCATAGGTCTACCTATAGGGCAGGAGGTGACATTAAGCTTGGTCATTGAATTCAGGGTCACTGAATTTTGTCAATGCTGTTAAAATGGTTGACCTTTGAAACTAAATGATGGGATATTTGAAAGGTTGAATAATGACTTCTAATACTGACTTGGGAGTTCAGGTTTTGGGGAGAAGTTGGGAAAGAGGATGAGAACTAATAGGGTATTTGTGGTGAAGTGGAAGAATGGTATAGGTACTGTCTGTCTGATTCCTAACTCGAACTCGAAACGTATGTAAGCATGTATTTATGTATGTATGTATGTATGTATGCACAAATTATTTGTAATGCTGAGTATATGTCTCATTTCTAGCCCTCTCTGTATGCGTATCCTCTCTGTCTCTCTATACATACATACATACATACATGTATATTAGCACTGTTTTATGTATATAAATATACACACAATCTATATTTACATATATGTAAAACACACCTATGTATATAAAGATATATATGTGTGTACGTATATATAGATATAGATATGTGTATCTATATCTATCTATATCTATCTATCTATATCTATCTATCTATATACACACGTATATATAGGTCTAGATATAACTCCCCCAAAATCTCTATTGATATCTATAGCATTCATCTATATGTATCTATTCATTTATTTATCCATCATCTATCTCTCTATTTGGATGTCAGTATCTTTCTCTCTTTCTCTGCCTCCCCCTATCTCTATCTCTATCATCTCCATATCCATCTTTACCTTTACTCTAGCTCCGTCTTGCCCGTCTGCATTGGTAGACATAGTCTTCTCTCTAGCAGGTACCTGTAGAAATAAACTCACTGCACCATATCTAATTCCATTTTAGAATCCACTAGCTCTTGCAGCCATTCATCCTCATGGTCACTGATCAGGGAAATGGCTTCCTTTCTCAAAATAAAAAATAGCGTGCAGAGATGATAGAAATCATAAATGTTGACTTTGGTATGGGCAGTGTGGATTGTATCAAAAGGAGAGCTCATTTTACAGATCTTTGCCCTGATGCCCAGAGGAAGGGAGAAGTGACAGATAAAGAGGTCACACTAAGGGTTAAATGCAAAGGAAAAGGTAAAATTAACTCTCAAACTGGATCTCTTGAGTTTCCAGTTCTATCTTCTGATCATTGAACAAAATGGAAGACATGGCTTAACTCCTAGGTTAGGACTTGTCTAACTAGGGGAAAGATTGTCTCATAAAGATATGGAGAAATCTTATATGCCTTATTTAAAGAAAACGATTCTCAGTTAGCGAGGATAAAGAGGAAACTTATTCAGGTAGAAATTCTTCTGCCTGAAGAACAAAAAGCCTTCTGCTAGTCATCAATTTGGGCACACAAATGGGATGTCTGTCATTAATATGGACAGTCTCAGCAAGAATAAGGAAGCACATTTGAGCAATAAAGTGTTGACAAATTGCTTACTTGTAATCTCGGAATCAGAGCCCTAGAAATACCTGGCTAGTGAAAATAAGGCTGGACTACAGAGATGATATTACCCAAGGAAACAAACAAACAATATCATGTGCATTTTGAAAGAGATGGCATTTCTACTCTGTCACGTTCTTTTTAGTTTAAATCCATGATAAAAATCTTAAACAATATATACAAATATAATTTGAGATTTATATATGTGTTGTTCAAGATTTTATATATATTGTTTAAGATATACATGTGTATATATGTAAATATACATACATACATATATAGAGAGAGAGAGAGAAAGAGAGAGAGAGAGAGAGAGAGAGAGAGAGATCATTTGAATACAGGACTGAGTAAATAAGCAGTCAGCAGCGTATACAGTGATGGATCTAAAGTCAGGAAGACTGAATTTTCTGAATTCAAACCTGACTTCTGATCTTTATTGCCTGTGTGACCCTGTGCAAGTCACTTAACCCCATTTGCTGGAGTTCCTCATATGTAAAACAAGCTGGAGAAGGAAATGGCCAACAAATCCAGTATCTTTACCAAGAAAAAACCTAAATGGGATCATGGAAAGTTGAATACAACTGAAAAATGTCTTAACAACAACAAAAGTCACAGAATAATCAAGGTTACTGGTTTCATAGCTGTTTGTATTTCTTTTTTTTTTTTAAATGAGGGAAACTGCATTTAGATTCAGAATAATTGCTTTCAAGTTCTATTTGTACTACTAATGGCCTTTGTTACTTTGTACAAAATGCTGAATCAGTTTGGGACATTCACAGGTTGGGACAACTTATGTAACTATACAGTCAATAAAATTAACTTAATTTAAAATCGTGTTTGAATGCTTGCAAATCATTTTCCTGAATACATCATGAAATATGCAACAAATGTCTCAATTTTCCCTTCATCCTCATCTCTCTACTGTTCTCTTTTCTCTTTCCCCATAACTATCATCTACCTCTCTACCTACCTACCCAGTTATCTATCTATCTTTCTATCTATCTATCTATCTATCTATCTATCTATCTATCTATCTATCTATCTATCTATCTATCTATCTATCTACCTATCTATCTATCTATCTATCTATCTATCTATCTATCTATCTCTATAGGAATATAGAGACAAAAAGATATATGTATAGATATAGATTTAATTATAGATATAATGTGTGTATGCAAACACATGTAATGATATGCATATATACGTATATATATGCTTATCTGTATTTGCTCACATCTATGTGTATAGACGTATGTGTATGTATACCGAATCCATTTGCACCCTTGATGGTGATAGTCCCCTTTATTAACTTTATAAATGTAATTATTCTCTTTCATAATGCTCATCCTGTTGCTCTGGTCATTCTGTAGAGCTAAATATATAAAACTGTTCCAAAACTAGTGGATTCATCTTAGCTTCATCTTTTCTACTGCAAGCTGTCCCTTCAGCTGGTTTAGGCATTAAAAGAATATGATTTTTCTTTTGTTCAGATTTAATGGGACAAAAGAGTTTTCAAGTTTTATCTGAATAGGTATTCTAATTCATTCATCTTTTCAACACTGTTTCCGCTATTCATAGTGTGATTTGATTTTTAGCTAGCTTCCAGCTCACCAGCAAGGATGGGCAACCTCTCAATCATCACAGAATTCCTCCTTATGGAGTTCTCCAGCACGTGGGAGCTACTGGTGTCACATGCTCTGCTGTTCCTGCTGGTTTACCTGGCTACCCTGATGGGCAATCTTCTCACCATTCCTGCAATTATTACTGACCCACAGCTTCACTGTCCTATGTACTTTTTTCTGAACAACTTATCTGTTCTGGATATCTGCACCATCCCAGTCACGTTTCCTAAATTCATTGTGAATTCCTTGTCTGGCTCTCAGTCATTGTCACTGCTTGGTTGTGCTGCTCATATTGTCTTCTTTCTTTTCTTTGGAACAACAGAATTTGCTTTGCTTGTGTCCTATGACTGCTTTGTGGCCATCTGCCACCCACTGTATTGTGGCATCATCATGACACCAGCATGTTGTGTCAGGGAAGCATCTGACTCATGCCTCAGGGGGCTCATTTATTCAGTTGTACACACAGAGAACATATTCCCCCTGCCCTTCTCAGGATCCAACACAATCCATTAGTTTTTCTGTGATATCCCTCTTGTCTTGAAAGTCTCAGCTTCTGATGTTTTTAATACTGAGTCTGGAGTAATTGTAGCAAGTTCAAGATTTTTGTTCTTCTGCTTTGCCTTTTTAATTGCATCCTATGCTTGTATCTTCTCCAGTGTGCTCAAGATTCCTTCTGCGGAAGGATGCTACAAGGTCATTTCAATCATTCCTTAAGTCTACTTGCCTCAGTTTTCTCACCAGAAAAATGAGCTGGAAAAGGAAATAACAAATCTCTCCAGTTTCCTTACCAAGATAACCCTGATTGAAATCACAAAGAGTCTGACACAAGGAAATAACAGTAATTCCCTTGTTGAAAGCAGAATCAGCCAAATTTTAAAGGAAATCCAAAAGCTCACTGAACAAATAATTCCTTAAAACTAGAATGGAGCAAATCAAAGCTAATGACTGTATCAGAAAACAAGAAATTATGAAATAAAACCTAAAGAATAAAAAGAGAAAGCAATCTGAAATATCTCCCTGGAAAAACATCTGACATGGAAAATAGCTTCAGGAATGATAATTTAAAAATTATTGGACTACTTGAAAGCCATGATAAAAAAAAGAGCCTCAACATCACATTTCAAGAAGTTATCAAGGAAAACTGCTATTCCTGATATTTCAGAAACAGAAGATAAAACAGAAATTGAAAGAAAGCACCAATCACCTCCTGAAAGATATATGAAAAAGAAAACTCCCAGGAATGTTATAGCCAAATTCCAGAGTTCTCAGGTCAAGGAGAAAATATTGGAAGCAGCAAAAAGAAATAATCCAAGTATTGCGGAACCACAATCACAAGAACACAAGAATTGGCAGCTTGCACATTAAAAAGGTGAGAGGACTTGGAATATATTCCAGAGGTCAAAGGAGCAAGGATTAAAACCAAGACTTATCTACCCATCAAAACTGAGTGGGGAAAAATTATGTTCAGTAATGTAGAGCTAAACAGAGCAAAACAGAAAAACAGAGCTAAACAGAAAAAAAAATATCTTTCAAATACAAGACTTAAAACAAGCATGGAAAGGAAAACTGGAAAAAGAAATCATAAGGGACTTATTAAAATTAAACTGTTTACATTCCTACATGGAAAAATATTTGGAACTCACGAGACCTTTCTCATTATGACAGTTGGAGGGAATATATGTAGACAGAGGGCACAGGGTGAGAGCTGATTATGAAAAGATGGTATTGAAAAGTAAAATAAAAGTTGGGACAGGAATGTATTGGGAGGAGGAGAAAAAGACCGGTAGAATGGAGTAATTTGTCTCACATAAAAGTGGTAAGAGAAAGCTTTAACAGTGGAGGGGAAGAGGAGGGAGGTGAGAGGGAATCAGTGAATCTGACTGTCATCAGAATTAGCTTAAAGAAGTAATTACATACACACTTAATTGGATATGGAATATCTTACCTCACAGGAAAGTAAGGGGAAGGGGATAAAAAAGGAGGATTGGTAGAAGGGGGGCAGTTTGGGGGAGGAGGTAATCAGAAGCGCATTTAGTAACTGTAAAAAAATTGTAGTTTTCCTGTTAAAGAACTCGTTTGTCTAAAATGAAATTGTATGCTTCAATCTGGAAAAAAAAATGAAAAAGTTTAGGTCAAAGGAGATTAAGTCACTGTTCCTTGCTCAGGGAAACATATTGTGCAGTTTAAAACACAGGACTGTCAGTAGAGTGGTCTATGAATTGTTAAGGTTGTATAGTTAGGAGGAAGACAAGGCCATCATAACAAGTAGAAGCCAAAACAGGAAAGTGTACGGGCATGTTATGTGTTGGTAGAGAAACAACACAACCATTTTGATAGCAGCTTTTGGCTAAACTTATCCATTGTTGCTCAGGGGATGAATTAGTGCTCGATCCATTCTTCTGATAACACAGTTGCCGAAATCAACGGACTGCTGTCATGATAGTTCACGAAGACGATAATCATTGCTATGATGTGATTCATTCCACTCAGGGTAACATTATGTCTAAGGGGGATGCTTTCTGGGGAGTATTGTTTTAGTGCTGTATCTGCTCATTTTAAGCTACTGCTTGTGTCATGCTGCACATATAAGTTTTTTTTTTTTATTTTGAAATATAGATATTCCTGTCTTGGGGAAAAAGTCCTCTGAATTGCCTTGCCAATGACAACTGTGACCTTCTAATTTCTCAGACTGTAGGTGATGGGTCAACGGCTGCTTCCCCAAAACCTTACTGGCATCATGGCGATGACATAGTGTATGGGTTGACAGATGGTCACAAAAGAGTCATAGGATATGGCCATTAGAAAAACAAACTTTGTTGCTTCAAAGAAGAGAAAGAAGAAGACCTGGTCTATGCAGTTAATAAGGAGATGCGTCAGTGAAGGAGCTTATGATGAATTTATGAGGCAAAACTGAGATGCAGCAAATATTTAGCAAGAATAAGATGCTCAGAAAAAAAAGATAACTAGGAAAACAAAAGTGTGGGATAGTAATAATTGCAGCACTGTGAGGAAGATTCCCCATCTCAAGACCATCAAGTAAATCAGTAGGAATAATACAGTGTGTAATATCTGCATTTCCTGTATGTTATGTAACCTGGAATATACCATCAAAACTAACTTCTCCTTTATATCCCTATGGAGCATGCAATTTAATAATTAATTAAGTCATATTCACAGATATGACTTACATGACAAATTACATGACAAATGTCATGAAAAAATGGTAGTGGATGGGTGAATTTCATATTGCAAGTCTCAGTTCTTTTAATATCTGAGAGAAAAGATCATTGGGAGGAAAGGGATAACCAATTAATCACGGATCCCCACAAAGCTGACTTCAATACGAGCTCAACTCACTCCCTGGACTTCGTTAGCTTTTGACCAGCATCACTGCCCCTGTGTAGGCACTTCCTCTTCCACTTCCCTTTATGTTTTGGCTTCCTCTCTTAGAATAACATACTCTGGAGACATCTGAGATAGTTTTGTTTGTATCTCTAGATCTTTTTTAGTTTTTCCACATTATAATTTTTACTCAATTACATATAATAATTTTAACATGTTTTTAAAATTTTGATCTCTAAATTACCTCATTCTCTCTATCCCTTCCTGGTCCTTCCTTGAAAAGACATGAGATATGAAAAAGATAATGCGTGTGCAGTCATGTAAAATTTATTTCTGTATTAGGCTTCCTGCAAAAGAAAACAGACAAAATAAAACATACTCACACAGCTAAGAGAAACAAAGGAAATAAAAACAACAGTAGGGTTTGGTG
This sequence comes from Notamacropus eugenii, assembly GCF_028372415.1. Classification (NCBI taxonomy): domain Eukaryota; kingdom Metazoa; phylum Chordata; class Mammalia; order Diprotodontia; family Macropodidae; genus Notamacropus; species Notamacropus eugenii. Next base: position 6,206,650 of record NC_092873.1, read on the forward strand.
TACATTCAGACTCCATCAGTTCTTTCTCTGTAGGTAGATAGCATTTTTCTTTATAAATCTTTCATCACTGAATTGCTGAGGATAGGTGAATCATTCACAGTCGATCATCTTATACTACTGTTTTAAGTGCGTGCAGTGTTCTCCTGGTTGTGCTCACTTCACTTTGCAGCAGGTTACATAAGTCTTCCCAAGTTTTTCTGAAACCATCCTCCTTATGATTGCTTATAGATAGTAGTATTATATAAAAATCATATACCACAATTTGTTTAGCTATTCCCCAGTGGAGGCTCATTCCCTGAATTTCCCATTTTTTCCACCAGAAAAAGATCTTCTATAAATATCATTGTACATATTACCTTTTCCTTTAATTTTTGAACTTTTTGGATACAGACCCAGTAGTAGTAGTTCTGGGTCAAGAGTTTTCACAATCTTTTAGCTCTTTGGGCAGAATTATAGAACTAGTTAACAACTCCACTAACAGTACCTTAGCATTCCAATTTTTCCATAACCCCTTCAACATTTACCATTTTCCTTTACCGTGATATTACCAAATCTGATAGGTTAGAGTTGGTACCTTAAAATTGTTTTCTCTGATCAACCATGAATATTTATCATTTGGTAATGACTTGTATTCTTATAAATTTGACTCATTTCCCTATATATTGAGAAATGAGGACTTTAACAGAGAAACTTGCTGTAATTTTTTCTTCCATTTTCTTGCTTTCATTCTGATTTTGGCTACTTTAGTTTTGATTGTGAATTTTTTAAATTAAATATGATAGAAACTTCATTTTATATCTTTAATGATCTCTGTTTCATTTGGTCATAAATTCTTTCTTCATCCATTGATCTGAGAGACAAAATAATCTACGATCCCAAAATTTGCTTATGATACTCCCCTTATGTCTAAATCATGTATTTATTTTCAATTTATCTTGGTATATACAATGTGAGATGTTGTTCGATATCTCATTTCTGGCCAAATGCTTTCCAGTTTTCCTGGACATTTTTATTAAACAGTGAGTTCTTGTCCCAAAATAGAACACCATGCAGCCACTCCTATGGCTCACTTCTGACTTTCCACGGTGCAGCCTGCCCTGCACTGCACTCCAGGCCTGACCAGTATCCTGGGGAAACAGACACTTCCTGTCAATCTAGTAAGTTGTCTTGGGCTGGAAAATTATTTTGTTAACTTTTTGTTGGTAATGTCATTAGAGAATTTGATTCGACACATCATGTTAAAGTTTTTTGGACAGAAATTTGGGAAGGCTCAGGTGAGTCCTCCTTTTACTGTACCATCTATCTCTAATTCTTTAGAAGGCAAAAGAGATCACTTAATAGATGTTTTTCCTTTGTCCATCCATCTAACTATAAATCCATCCATTCATGCTACCATCTATCTCTCTGTATCTCTCTCTCTCTCTCTCTTTCTCTTTCTTTCTCTCTCTCTCATTTTCTCACTCTTGCTCTCATTCTTACTTCCCCCTGCTATTCAATGAAAAAAATTTCAGTAATTGTCTCCTAAGAAAGAGATGTTTTGCTGGGTGGTAGGTAAGTACAAAGCCAAGTAAAATATGGTTTCTCTTCTCAAGAAGCTTGAAATTAATACACAATAATTTATGATGTACCTATTATGTACAAAAAATGGGCTAGGGACATAAAGGCAAAACTGGAACAGTCTTTGCCATCAAGAAATTTAGCTAGGACCTAATTAGTACAAATAATTAATTCTCTGAAGTAGCTTCATGTTTAAATTCACACCAAATGTTTCCCTTGAACTAGAATCAATTGCCATATTTTTCATAATTGTGTCAATTGAAATACACATGATCACCTCAAGACAGCTGTTATTTTTACTAATTGACCCAGGTGTATGCTATTGAAAAGAAACAGAGAATCTACCATGAGAAATAAGGCATTTATATTTCTAGGTGTAATAGAAAAAGAACTCAATAAGCACATAGGATAAGAGTATAAGTAATGTACAAAATTAGATGTAAGGAAACATTACTTGCAGTTTAAGGCATGAAGAAAGATTTTGCACAAAATCATAACATAAAAATTGACAAGGAGAAACTATGGTGATCTCAAGGCCAACTCCTCCAGTTTACAAATGAGCAAATTTCGGAACAAAGAGTTTAAATTCCCAGAGAACTACTAAGTACATACATATATGCATGTACATATATCCACATGCATGTGTGTATAGGTATGTGTATGTATATATATATGTATTGTGTGTGTGTTTGAAATATAAATAGATCTTCAACAGACAAAGAATGAAAAGAATATTAACAATAGAAAAATGTATGGAAACAAAAACATGAAATTTAGAAGACAAGAAATATGTTAAGGAGGTGGGGGAACAACAGAATCATCCTGATGGCTGCTTTTGGATTAGCTTATATACCATTGTTCAAGGGATCAATGAGTGTTCCATCCATTCCTGTGGTAGCCCTGATGCCCAAAGGCAATGAACTGCTGTCATGATACTTCCACTGGTGACAGTAACCACTTGAAGGATGGGTCTGCTAGGTGAAAATAAATGAATGATTCTTTCCATCCCATGGAACATTTTATCTAAGGGTCTGTTTTCCTGTGTGGTATGTTTGTGGTGCCATTTCTCTCCATTCTAGACTATCTCATGTTCTCATCTTACATATTTGACAGATCAAATACATATTCTTCACGTATTTGATGGTATCAAGGATGGGCACTTCTTTCTTGGGGAAAAAAATGTCCTGATAGTCTTGCCCATGGCTGCTGTGACTTGCTGGTTCCTCAGACTGTAGATGACGAGGTTCATAAATGGAGGCAGTATTGTATAGGCCATTGCAATTAAAAGGTTTTGGATTGGTGATATGTCTGTTGTTTCCTCGAGGACTGCAATCATCGCCGAAATGACCTTGTAGCATCCTTAAGGAATGACCTCCATTTATTGGGGGAGTCATAACATGGTCTCCTGCTCATTTCCTGCCAGCTGCCCTGACTTTGTACTTCTCCCTCATGCTCTTATGCTGGGTGCTGTCCTCCTTCATCTTCCTCCTCCAATTTGCTTTACACTTAACAGTATGCTTGGCACATAGTAGGCATTCAATAAATCTTTACTGAATATTGACAAAGACCATCATGGACTGAGAAACTCCCAATAACCTATACTTTTATGGCTGATATTTTATTTTATTCGTTGGCAGCTAATAAACATTTATTGAATGTGCCAAGCACAGTGCTACACACTGAGGTTGCAAAAAAAAAGGAAAAGCTGATCCTGCTTTCAAGGAGTTCACATTTCAATTACTCAACCTGTGAATAATTAGGTACATACAAGACACATACAGAGTAGATGGAAGGTAATCTGAGAGAGGAATGCATTAGCACCTGGGGAAATGGGAAAGGCCTCTGACAAAAGGTGGGAATTGAATTGAGTCTTGATGGAAGTCAGGGAAGATAAGAGGCTAAAGAGAAATGGTAAAACACTCCAAGCCCGGGAGCAAGTTAGTATAGAGTAGCAAGATGGTTGATAGTGTGTGTCACATCGAGGATCTATGAGTCAACACTATGGGCTTTTAGATTATGTTGAGGGGGATAAGTTATAAGAAGAGTAGAAAAATAGGAAGCGGTAAGGGTAGATCGTTTCTTTTATATACCAACTAAAGAACTTTATTTTTTCTTTTTTGAGGTAGAGTTCAGTGAGTTATGGCTGACATTTTAATGAGACTGAAGGGAGAACATTTTCACCATGCTGTTTATACAATTGATTACATCCTATCTAATTATTCTCAAGGGATGGGTCAGAGAATGTACAGCAATTTAGATATGATGATGTTTATCTTGAATTCTCTGGTGACTTCAAACCACCTTCTGCAAAATATATTGGACAATATATTTCACCAAGTTTTATAACAAAAGAATCGTCATAACTCTCCAGAATGCCTATGAGTTCAGCAGTTTAGACTTCAGTGCCTTGTCACATTTTTTAAGCCTTCCAGTGAGAATGAAATTAATTGCTGAGGAAAGAGTTAGTCTCCAGATTCTGTGTAGAACTGTAAGGAGGTAGAGAACCTAATGACAAAAACAACTGGAAAATATACACCTCAGAAAAAATAACTCAAGTTTTAAAATTATGATTATGATCATTTTCCTTTGTGACTGCTCAATTCACTCAAGTTCTGAATGTGTAAACTCAAGATCGTGGTTATGATCTCTGTGTAAGTGATTCTCTTTTCTGAGAGGTTGTTTGGCATCACACCGTAGGTAGTATTGTCGTTTAGAGTTGAGACTTTTGTCCAAATTTTTTTCTGGTTCTTATGAGCTGTGGAATCTTTTTGGCTTCCCTTTGAGGTTATCTCCAATTCTTCCTGTATATATCATTTGTATATACTTCTTTTCTTGTATTCTCCTCCCCATTGACTGGGAGGTCATTGAAGTCAGGGGCTGTTTTTGCCTCCCTTTGAAATCAGCATGCTCATCACAGTGTCTGGTACATGGCACGTAATGAATAAATGTTTTTTGACTTACTGTGACTTGACTATGGGCAAATCTCAGCCTCATTGAATGTCCCGTTGCCACGCCTGTACCATGTGCATAGTATTATTTTTGTTTCTCACAGCATCATTTTGAGAGTCATCTCAGATGATGTATGTAACATTCTTTATGAATCTTAAGAGTTTTACGTAAATATGAGTCCTACTTATTGTTCTGATCCATGATATGTCCCAGTTCTACTTTCAATTAACTGTAAATTTGTGTTACTGATTCCAAGGAGAATTTGGCAAGAGGGTCAATTTCTTGCTGCACTTTGTCTGTACCTTAATCTTTATGATGGAGTACTGCAAACATAACTGGAGGACATCAGAATTCCGAGTTTCAATTATAACTCTCTCAGACTACCCTGTCTCCTTATCTGTAACTTCATTTTGTTCCAACAAAGATGGGTTGACCTTTTGAATAAATTCAGTTGAGGGAGTGCAGAATTTGGAAGCAGAAGACAATTATTTAACCCGGACTTTATCATTTACAACTTGTGGAACCTAGAGTCAGGCAATGCATGTCTCTGTCTTTCTTTTGTAAAGAAAGGGCCTTGATTATTCTTGCATTCTTTGCAGCTTTGACTTTCTGCTCCTATGCTCATACTTGAAAGAAATATTCAGAGGGTCTTCACTGAGGGTCTCAGCATTTCCCCAGTTATTTTCAAAGAAAGTGTGTGACCTTCAGGGACTCTTTCAGGTGGAGGTCACTTTTTAATGGCTTGAAAGCAGGTGCTAGATCTCCTAGCTTCTTCTGCCTAGAAAACTGGCATTTACATTTGTAGAAAATAAAGCAGATGTCACTCATTGTTCACGGAAAATTAAAACGTGGAGATTGTTGATATGGCTTAAAACCCTCTAAATTTTATTTTTCATGTTGTCCTCTGAGAATTCTAGGTCTGTGACTTCTTCCTCAGTTTTGGTTATAGATGGGGAAAGATAAGTCTGGAGCAGAGGAATACTTATTTTGTTTATGTTTGTGTGAGTAAATGTGAATGTGTATATGTGTGCGTCTGCTACATATCAATGTGTCTAGGTCTGCATGTAGGGCAAGGAATGAAATTTTGTTAAGTCAGTGAACTCAGGGGAACTGTGTTTTATCAATATTGTTAAAATGGTTGAACTGTGAGACTAAGTAAAGGAATATTTGGAAGGCTGTAGAATGAATTTTAATGCTGACTTGGGAGTTCAGGTTTAGGGGCAATCTTGAGAAAGCTGCTAAATTCTAGCAGAGTGTTTGTGGTGAAGTGAAAGGGTTTTACAGCTCTATCTATCTATCTATCTATCATCTATTTTTATCTATCTATCTATCTCTATCTATCTGTCTATCTATCTATGTATCTATCATCACCTGTCTCTTTTTCACATACATATATACCCGCATATACAAGTAAGTGAACCATATTTAATGTATATAAATATCATCACAATTTATGTATAGTTATATGTGTACAACACACTTATGTATATAGATACATGTGCATGTATATGTATATCTGAATATCACTCCATCAATACAAAATAGAGTGAATGTGAATCCTCTCCTCTCTGTCCTGGCCTGGATGCTCTACGCAAGGGAAGGTACTCTTCCATGACCAAAAGCTACTCTTTTTTCTTTGGGTTTACTGGCTAGATTTCTTGCTCAAAGACCAAGCCTTAAATGGAATTCACTCTGGAGCTCATAAATTGGAGAGCATGTCCCTGCCTACCTAGCACAGAGTGAATGAAATACAAAATGGAAACTTTCTCTTTCACCTAGGAACTCTGAGGGTCTTCCCCTCCCAGCGCGACTATTTTTTCAAAATAGGCTATCCCTTGAGCAACTACTTTAAAAGCCCTATTCATTGAAAGGGTGTTATCTCACTCAAAGTGAGAATGTGATAAGACCTTAACCTACAATGGCAAAGCTCTCACATTGCATCCTATTTCACCTCCAGTCGTCCTGATCAATATCAGGCCACTGCACCCAGATAAGTCAGGAAAAGAAAGTGAGTTTGGTAATCTTGCACAGCCCTCCTTCACTCAAATCAAAGTCAACTGCGTGTCATGTCATCACCTTGATATCATGGTCCTCTTTGAGAACCGAGGACAAACACAACACAACACCAACAACAACTTCATCAATATCTCCATTTCTGTCTTTAATCCATCTATATCTATCTATCTATCTATCTATCTATCTATCTATCTATCTATCTATCTATCTATCTATCTATCTGTCTGTCTGTCTGTCTGTCTGTCTGTCTGTCTGTCTGTCTGTCTGTCTGTCTGTCTGTCTGTCTGTCTATCTATCTATCTAATCTATCTGTCTGTCTGTCTGTCTATCTATCTATCTATTCACTTACCTACCATACATGTCTCTATGTGTATATTTGTACATAAATATATTTTTCTGTCTTTACCCCCATCTCTAATCATTTCCATCTCCATTTCTATATTATCTGTAACTCTACTGCACGTCTACATAGTTTTCTCTTTAGCTGGTGCCTGTAGAAATAAATAACAAAATAAATAAATAATAAATAAAATAAATAAATAAAATCATTTTCCCACTCCTAATTGCTTTTCAGAGTCAATTAGCTCTTGGAGTAGTTCAGCCTCATGGTACCCGATCAGGGAAATGAATTCCTTTCACACAAGAAAAAATAGTATTCAGAGATTATATGAACCTTAACTGTAGGTTCTGCTAGGGGCAGTATGGATTATATGATTGAAAGAGCTAATTTTACAGGTCCTATGCCTGATGCTCAGAAGCAAGACGTGAGAGATGAAGAGGTCACAGTAAGGGGGAAATTTTAGGGAAGGAGTAAATCTAGCACTAAAAATCAGATCTTGCAAATTCCAAAGAACGTCTTCTAATCATTGAACCAGATGGAAGACATGGGCTAGCTTCTGACCTGGTTTTATTCAACTAGGGGAAAGATACTGTCACAAGAAATGAATAAGGAGAAACCTTGTTCACTTTCTTTACAAGAAAGATTCTCAGTGACTTAGGATAAAGGGTAATGTATTTGAATGAGAACTTTTCAGTTTGAAAAAACAAGAAGGTTTCTGGTAGCCATCAATTTGGGGGCACAAATTGGACATCTGTTTCTTCAGAAAGTAAAGTCATTGTGGACAGTCTTAGGAAGAATGAGGAAGCACATCTGAGCAGAAAAATATTGATCAATTATTTACTTTAATCTCAGCATCAGAGCTCTAGAAATGCCTGACGTGCAAAATAAGGCTGATCTAGAGAGATGAGGTTAGCAAGGGAAAGAAAAAAACAAAAATGTGGTGAGCATTGTGGAAGAGACGACATTTCTATTGTGTCAGGTTCTCTTTTAGTTTAAGACTAGGATACAAATATTAAATAATAGATATTTGGGCCTTGCCTGTGAAATGACACTATCAATACAATTAACTTAATTTTAAATGTTTACATTTTTCTAGACGACTTTCCCGAGTTCCACCTTGTGGATTATGCAAAACAAATTAATCTTTCCATCATCATATTTATCTCATTTTCTCTTCCAACCTAAATGTATAGATAGATAAATTTGCATATATATGTACATATATATAGACATATCAATATAGATCTATAGATATTTAGATGTGCATAAAATAACATGTATTATATATGTATGTATATATGTGTGCTCACATATATGTATGTTTACGTCTGTGTGTGTGCATATGCACTCATGAATGAAATCCATTTCCCTCCTTGGTTGTGACAGTCTGCTTTATTATCTTTGTTATGGTACCAGTTACTTTCTTAGTGTTCATAATGTATAATTTTCTCTGGTCATTCTGCAGAGCTAAGCATATAAAACTCTGTTCCAGAATTAATGGATGCATTTTAGCCTCATCTTTTCTATTGCAAACTCTCCCTTCAGCTGGTTGGGCATTAAAAGGCTGATTTTTCTTTTGTTCATGTTTACTGGGACCGAATAGTTTTTAAGTTCTACTTGAATAAGTATTTTAATTAATTCTTTTCAGCACTGTTTCTTCTACTCATAGAGTGATTTGATTTTAGTTAACTTCCAGCTCATCAGTGAGGATGGGCAACCTTTCAATCATCACAGAATTCCTCCTCATGGAGTTTTCCAGCACACGGGAGATGCAGGTCTTACATGCTCTGCTGTTCCTACTGATTTACCTGGCTTCCCTCATTGGCAATTTTCTCACCACTGCTGCAATTATTACTGACTCAAAGCTTCACGGTCCTATGTATTTTTTTCTGAGCAACTTATCTATACTGGATATCTGCACCATCTCAGTCACTCTTCCTAAATTCATTGTGAATTCCTTGTCTGGCTTTCAGTCCCTGTCTCTCATTGGCTGTGCTGCTCAGATCTACTTTTTTCTTTTCTTTGGAACAACAGAATTTGCTTTGCTTGTGGTCATGTTTTATGACCACTTTGTAGCTATCTGCCACCCCCTTCACTATGGTATCATCATGACACCAGTACGTTGTGTCTGGGCAGCATCTGGCTCATGGCTCAGTGGGCTTATTTATTCAGCTGTGCACACAGGTAACATGTTTCACCTGCCCTTTTCAGGATCCAACGTGATCCATCAGTTTTTCTGTGATATCCCTCACGTCTTGAAAGTCTCAGCCTCTGATGTGTTCAATACTGAATTTGTATTAATTGTAGCAAGTTTGTGTTGTTTTTCTTTCTGATTTGCCTTTTTAATTGCATCCTATGTTCGCATTTTCTACAATGTGCTCAAAATTCCTTCTGTGGAAGGGCGCTACAAGGCCATTTCAACCTGCTTCCCTCAGTTGTTCATCCTTATGCTGTTTCTCATTTCTATAATGATTGCAGTCCTCAGGGACACATCAGACACATCACCTATCCAAAACCTTTTAATTGCAATGGCCTATACAACAGTGCCTCCATTTATGAACCCCATCATCTACAGCCTGAGGAACCAGAATGTTACAGTTGCTATGAGTAAAATGGTCAGGAAGATGTTTTTTGTTTCCCAAAAAAGAAATGTCTGTCATTGAAAACCTAAAAAAGCTAAACAATGTGCATTTGGTCTGTCATGTGTGTATAATGATACATGAGGTGACCTAAAATGAGGAAAAATGGCACCAAAAATATACCACCCAGGAAAACATACTCTTAGATGAAATTTTACATGAAATGGAATGAATAAATCATTCATTTTCACATAACAGAGACATCCTGCAAGTGATTATTGTCAATACCGGACTTATCATAACACAAGTCCATTACCTTTGGGCAGCACTGTCATCAGAGAAATGGATGGAACACTCACTGATCCCCTAAACAACAGATAGTAGGTAAGCTTAAGCAAAAGCAGCCATCAGGATGGTTGTGTTCCCCCCCTCCCATTAACATGTTTCTTGCCTTTTAACTTTCATCCTTCTATTTCCAACTATCTTTATGATGTTAATATCCTTCTCCTTTGTGTGTTGATGATATATTCATCCTTCAAATACACAGTCACATACATATACATATATATGTACACACATATATATGCCCATATAAGCCTATGCACACAAAGATATAAACATACATGTATGCATGTATGTAATAGATCCCTGGGAACTTAAATTCTTCATTACTTAATTTATCATCTGTAATATGAGAGAATAGGGTTTGATGACCACTAAACATCTTCCAATTCAAGTTTGATGTTATCATTTTGATTGAAATATTTCCTTGTCCCTCAAAGTGGAAGTTATCTTTCATTATACCTATTTTATACATTATTTATCTTTTTCCTATGTAATTACTGCATCTTATTTTCTATTATATCAAGAAATAAAAATGCCTTATCTCTCCTGGTGGATTCTTTGTTCCCTTTCAATAGCACACATAAGGGTCAGTTAGTAAAAATAATGACTCTCTTTAAGTGAGCATGTGTACTTCAACTGAAACAATTTGAAGTTAAAATTATGAAAAGTATGGGAATTGGTTTTAGTCCAAGATAAATGTCTGGTGTGAATTTAATGGCAAAGATGGCAAAGAATGTTTCAATTTTGCCTTCATATCCCTAGCACAGGTATTTTTGCACACAGTGGGTGCATCCTAAATTATTGTATATTATTGTCAAGCCTCTTGAACAGAAGCCATATTTTACTGAACTTCGTATTTAACTACCTCCTAGCATGGCATCTCTTTCTCAGGAGAAAGTTATTGAAAATTTGGAAAATTTGTTTAATTAAATAGTTGGAGAGAGTGAGAGCAAGAGCAAGAGAGAGCGAGAGAGGAAGAGATAGAGAGAAAGGGAGAGAGAGAGAGAGAGAGAGAGAGAGAGAGAGAGAGAGAGAGAGAGAGAGAGAGAGAGAGAGACAGAGAGAGGGAGGGAGGGAGGGAGGAAGCATTTATTGAGTCCTAATTTTATGCCTTCCAGAGCTAGAGATTAAAAAAAAAAAGTAAGAGATAGAAATAGAACTAATCTGGATGTCTCCAGGATATGTTATTCTAATAGAGGAAGCCGAAACATAAAGAGAACTGGAAGGGAAAGTACCTATACAGGGGTATTGATGCTGGTAAAAAAAAAAAAAAAAACTAATTAAGTCCAGGGAGTGAGTTGAGCTGGTAGTCAAGTCACCATTGAGGGGGTCCCTCATTAAATGGTTCTTCCTTTCCTCCCCCTGATCTTTCCTCTCAGATATTAAAAGAACTTAGTTTTGCAATCTCAAATGCACCCATCTACTATCATTTTTCATGATATTTGTCATGTAACTGGTCATATAATTCATATCTGTGAATACGAGTTTATCAACTATTAGATTGTTTGTTCCATAAGGGTAGAAAGGGAAGTTTAATCTTAATGGTGCATTCCAGGTGACATGACATTCAGGAAATACAGACCTTACCCACTCTATTGTTCCTGATTATTTACCTGGTAGTACTAATGAGAAACTTCTCACCATTGCTGCATTTATTAGGATCCCATTCCTTTGCTCTCCTATTTTTACTATGGGATCTATTCTTGCTAAATATCTCCTACATCTCAATCATGCTTCATAAATTCATTGTGAACTCCTTAACTGGCAGACAACCCATTTCCTTCTTAGTTGCACAGCTTAGGTCTTCTTCCTTCTCTTCTTTGAAGCAACAAAGGTTGTTTTGCTAATGGCCATGTCCTATGACTGATTTTTGACCATCTGTCCCTTCCCCCCACCCCACAATGGCATCACCATAATGCCAGTATGGTTTTTTTATTTTTTATTTTTAGGGCCAGCAGTTGGCCCACTATCTACAATCTGAGGAATCAGATCACAATATTCATCCTTGAAAACATAAAAATATTAAGAAATATATCTTTGAATACATGTATTTTGTGCAGGTTAGGTAGCCTAAAATGGTTAGACACAGCACCAGTACAATATTCCCCAGAAAAGCACCCCTTTAGACATAGTGTTACGTTGAATACAGTAAATCAATCATTTATTTTCACCCATCGACAAGTTGTTACTCTCTGCTGTGAACTATCATGACAATAGCCCGTGGACAACTGTGTCATCAGAGGTATGAATGCAAAGCTAATTTGTCACCTGAGCAACAATAGATAAGTTTAACTAAAAGCTACTCACAGCATGGTTGAGTTGTTTCTCAATCTACACATATGGGGGCACCTTCACACTTCCATGTCTTTGCTTCCACTCAGCATTATTATGATCATGTCCTTTCTTTACTTGTACAACCTTAGCAATTCATAAAACACTCTACAGGCAGTCCTGGGTTAGAATTCCAAGAAATATTTCTGTTTCCCTTGGCAAGAAAGGTTTAATCTCCTTTTATCTAAATTTTCTCATTTTTAAATGAAGCAATTGGACATGATGATCTCCAAGGCCTAAAGCATCTATGTTTCCCAAAGCAGCAACAGCCCAATTCACACTCCATCCAGAAAACGCTACAAAAATGGTTTCAGTCCATTGAGGTGAAGGGAAGACCAGTCTGTCACACAATAACCATTTATTGGGCACATTTTATATGATGGGTTCTGTGCTAAGTGTTGGGGATAAAAATAAAGGCCAGTCACAGTCCACTGGAGAAGGCAGTAGGCAAAGAAAGAAAGAAACAAAGAAAGAAAGGAAGGAAGGAAGGCAGGAAGGAAGGAAGGAAGGAAGAAAGAAAGGAAGGAAGAAAGAAAGAAAGAAAAATAGACAGACAGATAGATAGATAGATAGATAGATAGATAGATAGATAGATAGATAGATAGATAGATAGATAGACAGGAAAATAGAGTAACATCTCTTCCACAAAACAATAATAAATTCTTAAAACTCAAGAAGCTTATATTCTAATATAGGTACACAAAATATGAAGGGGAGGCAGAAATAGGGTCACCACATCTTGTACAATCATTCCTTAATTAATGGAACCTGAAGAGGGACAGAAGTGAGAAGCATGCCTGAGATACTCTCAAAAATTATAATCCTGTCCATTGATACACTGATCAAGATAATAGGATTCAGAGAAGTATCGCCCCAAGGTAGGTGGGCAAGAAACCAGGTAGGAAGCTATAGTAGGCTAGAGAGACAGCTAAATAGAATCAAGTGAGTAATATGCCCAGAAATTCCTCAGCAAATAATGCCTTGAAAAAAGCAGGAAATCCTGAATTGAATTATTGAACTCAATTGAAGTTACTGAATCCATCAGTTGCTTAGATGTATAAATGTACAAGTTGCTTATAATAAGTTCCTTAAATATTGCAAAGAAGTTGTGGGGTGGCATCAATATTGGGAGCTTCCCATTCCAAAGAAATCAAAGAACCTTTCCTTATCTCTATCACTAGAATGAACTTGTTTCATTATGTAAGACTCTTTGTGGTCCCATTTGGGGTTGTCTTGTTAAAGATACTAGAGTGATTTGCCATTTTCTTCTCTAGCTCATTTTTCAGGTGAGAAAACTGAACCAAGCTGGTTTAAGGACTTTTTTAGGTTTGCACAGATAGTACATGTATGGGTTCAGATTTGAAATAAAGACAATGAGTCTTCTTGCCTCCAGGTACACTTATATCTCCTGTGCCACTTAGATACTGAAGCATCGAGCTCTCTGTAAAAGGTGAGGCAAGTTGATATATTTGGAACTATAAATACGGGAAAATTCATGTGTATCAATAAATATTTAAGATATAAAATGGTGAATTGTTTTATTTATTAAATTATAAAATGGCACATTAATGTTACTTTGTTGTTGTTCAGTCATTTTCAGTATTGTAAGAAAAAAACTAAATCAGTATTGATTCCGAAAATGAAGTTGAAAAAACTCAGCTATTATGGAATATTTATCAGATTAATATGACAGAACAGCAAAATATAAACTACTGGAAAGTATATGGAAAAGTAGGGACACTAAAGCATTATTGGTTAGGTTGTCAACTGGGCCCAACCATTCCAGAAAATAATTTGGAACTATGCACAAAAGTCTACAACACTGTATACCCTTTGACTCAGCAATCACACTTCTGTGGCTACTTCATAAAGACATCAAAGAAAAGAAAAAGGAGTGATATATTCAGAAATATTTATAGAAGCTCTCACGTGATGAGAAAGAATTAGAAATTGATGGGATGCCCATCAATTGGGAACAGTTGAACAATTTGTGGAATATGATTGTGATGGAATACTACTATGCTATTCGAAATGATTAGGAGGATGATTTCAGAAAAAAAAAACATTTGAGGAGACGTATCACCTCAGAGTTATTTGATCTGAGCAGAATCAGCAAAAGAAGGGAATTAAAACAACTATTTGTTCACTTTTGATATTAAAAAAATTAGTCTTAAATATTCTCCCTCCTACATGGCCACTTAGAAAGCAAGCAATATATCCATTACACATGTGACATCGTGTATGTATACAAGTCCACTTTAGCTATTTCACAAAAGTAAGAAAAATAAGTGAGAAATTTTTATTTCCATTTTTACTCAGAATTCTTTAATTCTTTCTTTCGAGGTGGATAGCATCTTTCCTCATGAGTCCTTTGGAATTTTCTTGCCTCATTTTACTCACCAGAGTAACTAAGTGTTTCACAGTTGATGGTCATTACAATATTGCTGTTCCTATCTGCTCACTTCACTTTGTAGCAGTTCATCTAAACCTTCCCATGTTTTTTTGAAACCATTGCCCTCATCACTTCTTACAGTAAAATTGTTCTCCATCACAATCATATAGCATGACTTATTCATTCATTCTTAATTTGATGGGTATCCCTCCAATTTCCATTTTTGTGGCACCACAAAAGGAGCGTCGGGAAATATTTTGCATATGAAAGTACTCTGGCAGAAGGTGGGTCTTGAAGGAAGCCTGGGAAGTTAAGAAACTAAGTGGATAGGGCCAGGCACTCCGAGCTTCAGAGGCCAGCTAGTATAGAGGTATAGAGACGATGGATAATGTTTGTCATATCTAGGATCTATGAGTGTACAGGCGGGACTGTAGAGTTTGTTGAGGGGGATAAGGTATAAGAAGAGTGGGAAAATGGGAAGGGGTAGGGGTAGGAACTGTTTTACATGCCAACTAGAAAACATTTTTTGGAGTCAATCAGAGTTCATTGAGTTAAAGCTGATATTTTAATGAGCCTGAAGGGAGAACATTTTCACCATGGTGTTTATACAGTACATACATCTGATCTAATTATCCTCAAGGGATGGGTCAGAGAATGCCGAGCAACCCAGGTATGATGATGTTTATCTTGAATTCTCTGGTGACTTCAAACTACCTTCTCCAAAATACATTGGACAATATATTTCACCAAGTTCTATAACAAAAGAATCATCATAAATCTCCAGAATGCCTACAGGTTCAGTAGTTTAGACTTCATTGCCTTGCCATACTTTTGAGCCTTCCAATGAGAATAAAATTAATTGGTGAAGAAAGAGATAGTCTCCAGATTCTGTGTAGAATTTTAAGGAGGTAGAAAACCTAATGACAATAACAACTGGAAAGTATACACCTCAAAACAAATAACTCAGGTATTTTCACTATGATCATGACTATTTTTCTTTGTGACTGGTCAACTTGCTCAGGTTCTTAAAATAATGGTTATGATCTCTGTGCAAATGATTCTCTTTTCTGAGAGGTTGTTTGGCATCATACTGTGAATAGTATGGTGGATTGGAATTAAGGCTTTTGTCCAAATTCTTCTTCTTGCTCTTATGAAGTGTGTAATCTTTTTGGCTTCCCTCTGAGTCTATTTCTAATTCTTCCTGTATATATCAGTTGTACATACTTCTTTACTTGTTTTCTGCTCTTCGTTTACTGTGAGATTGTTGAGGTCATGGGCTGTCTTTTGACCTTTTATTGTAATCCCATTGCTACCCACAGTGTCTGGGACATAGCAGCCACTTAAGAAATACCTGTTAGCTTACTGTGACTAGACTATGGGCAAGCGTCAGCCTCACTGAATGCCCCCTTAACATGCCCGTACCATGTGTAGAGTGTCATTTTGAGGCTCATCTGGGATGATATAGGGAACATACTTATGAATCTCAAGAGTGTTATGTAAATAGGAGTCCTTTTTATTGCTCTGATCCACGATATGCCCCAATTCTGCTTTTGATTAAATGTAAATTAATTGTAAATTTG
This sequence comes from Notamacropus eugenii, assembly GCF_028372415.1. Lineage (NCBI taxonomy): Eukaryota > Metazoa > Chordata > Mammalia > Diprotodontia > Macropodidae > Notamacropus > Notamacropus eugenii. The sequence goes on from NC_092873.1 coordinate 6,222,739, forward strand.
TATTACTGATCCCAGGGAGAATTGGGCAAGAGGTTCAGTTCCTTATTGCACTTTGTCTGTATCTTAATCTTTACAACGGAGTGCTGCAAAGATAACTGGAAGACATCAAAATTCCGAGTTTCAATTGCAATTTTACCTCTCAGTTTCCTCCATCTCCTCATTTGTAATTTAATTTTGTTCCATAAATTCAATAGAAGGAATGCAAAATTTGGAAACAAAAGACAATTATCTATCCTAGGCTTTGTCATTTACAACCTGGAGAACCTAGACTCAGTCACCACATATTCTGTTCTTCCTTTGTTAAAAAAAAAAAAAAAAGGCCTAGATAACTGAGCTCTAAGCTTCCTTGAAGTTTTGAGTTTGTGTTCCTCTGATCATATTTGAAAGAGGCATTCAGAGAGAGATGAGGGTCTTCACCGAGGGTCTCAGCAATTCCCCACCTATTTTCAAGAAGGTGTATGATCTTCAGTGACTCTTTCAGGTGGAGGTCACTTTTTAATGGCTTGAAGTAGGTGCTAGATCTCCTAGCTTCTTCTGCCTGGAAAATTGGTATTTACATTTGCAGAAAATAAAACAAATTAATTACACAGGGAAAATTAAAATGAGGAGATTGCTGACATGACCTAACACCCTCGAAATTTTATTTTTCCTTATTGTCCTCTGAGAATTCCAGGTCTGTGACTTCTTTCTCCCTTTTGGTTATTTAGGGGAAACAAGAAGCCTGGAACACAGGAACATGGTTTGTTTGTATATGTGTGAGAATGTGTGTGCAAATGTGAATGTGTATAGGTGTGTGTCTGCTACAGATAAATGTGTATAGGTTTGTCTATAGGGCAGGAGGTGAGATTAAGCAGGTCATTGAATTCAGGGTCACTGAATTTTGTCAATATTGTTAAAATGGTTGAATGTTGGGATATTTGGAAGATTGGAGAATGAATTCTAATGTTGACTTGGGGGTTTAGGTCTTGGGGAAAAGTTGAGAAACAGGATGAAGACTAGCACGGTATTTGTGCTGAAGTGGAAGTGTGATATAGGTATATCTATCCATCCATTTACCTAGCTATCATCTATATAGCTATCTCTGTATCTATCTATCTATCATCTATCTATCTATCTATCTATCTATCTATCTATCTATCTATCTATCTATCTATCTATCTATCATCTTCTGTCTCTCTATATGCATATATACATGTATTCTCACATATATAAACATATGAACATTATTTCATATATATAAATATACACAAATGTTTTTCCAAATGTAAAATACTTATGTATATATAGATACATATGAATATATATATACATATATGTATATCTGGATATTACTCTGTCAATATCTCTATTGATCTCTGTAACTTCTATTTAGATATCTATCTATTTATTTATTTACTATATGTGTCTCTATATGTATATTTTTATATGAGTAGATTCCTCTATCTCTAGCTCCATGTCTTTCTATCTCTCTCATCTCCATCTCTGTCTCTACCTTAGCATTACCTCTGTCTTGTCTGTCTACATTGGTAGACATAGTTTCTTCTCTAGCAGGTGCCTGTAGAAATAACTTCACTGCCCCATTCCTAATTCCTTTTCAGAGTCAAGTAACTTTCAGTAGTTTATACTCATGGTAACTGATCAGGTAAATGGATTACTTTCAAACAAGAAGAAATAGTATTCAGAGGTTATATAAATAATAAATGTCACCTCTGGTAGGGGCAGTGAAGATTGTATTGTTCAATCAGCTCACTTTACAGATCCTGGGCCTAATGCTTAGGGGAAGCAGGAAGTGAGAGATGAAGAGGCACTAAGGGGGAAATGCCAAAGAAGGGGTAAAACTTTACCCAAAGAAGGTGTAAAACTAACTCTAAAAATCAGACCTCTCAAATTCCCAGGTCCATTTTCTGTTTACCGAACCAGATTTAAGGCATGGGCTTGCCTCTGGCTTGGTCTTATCTAAGTAGCATAAAGATGTTCTCAGAAGAACAGGAGGAACCCTATTCACCTTATTTACAAGAAATATTCTCAATGATTGAAAACAAAAAGGGAATTTTTGGACTGGGAATTTTTCAGTTTGATGAACAAAAAGGCTTCTGCTAGCCATCAATTTGGGAGCACAAGTGGGACATCTGTTTCTTATCAGAAAGCAAAGTCAATGTGGATACTTAGCAAAAATGAGGAAGCACATCTAAGCAGTAAAATGTTGACCAACTGCTTACCGGTAAACTCAGAATCAGCACCCTAGAAATGCCTGGCAAATGCAAAAAGTCTGGATTTCAGAGATGAGTTAGTAAAGGAAACACACCAAAATATGAGAAGCATTTTGGAAATGATGACATTTCTCCTGTGTCTGATTCTTTTTAGTTTAATAGTAGGACATAAATCTTAAACCATATATCTTGATCATTTGAATAGAGGATAGAATCATCTAACATCTAGGTAACCCCATAAAGAGTGCTGCATATGAAGTCAGGAAGACTCAATATGATGAGTTCAAATTTGACCTCAGACACCTATTGGCTTTGCTACCCTGGGTAAGTCATTCAAACCCATTTGCCTGAGTTCCTCATCTGTTAAATGAGTTTTGGAAGGAAATGGCAAACCCTCCAGTATCTTTGCCAAGAAAAAGCACAAATGGGGTCATAAAAAGTTGGATACAACTGAAAAATATCTTAACAACAGAGTCATCACACTAGTTTCATAGCTCTTTGTATTTCTATTATTTTTTTTTGTGAGAGAGACGGCATTTAGAGTCAGAATAATTGTTTTCAAGTTCAGACTTTGCTATTAATGATCTTTCTTTCTTTATAAAAAAGACTGAATCAGTTTGGACCTTGTATTCCCAACCTGTGAAACCGTACTATCAATAAAATTAACTGAATTTAAATAATGTTTGAATATTTTCAAATCACTTTCCTGAACTCAATCCTTTGAGATATGTACTGAAAGTATTACTTTCCCTAATCCTTATTTTTCATTCTCTCTATCGAGATCTATAGATTTATATGTATATTTTTCTATAGATATATAGATGTGTGCTTGCAAATGCAAGTATTTATATGTGTGTATAAATGTATATATGCATGTACTCACATATATGTGTGTATATGCACATGTACACACATGCATGAAAATTGTTTCCAAACTCGGTTCTGATAGTCTGCTTTATTATCTTTATTGTGGCACCATTCATTTTCCCAGTGTTCGTAATATATAACTTCCTCTGGTCATTCTGTAGAGCCAAGTATTTAAAACTCTGTTCTTGAATTGTTTGACACAGCTTAGCTGCATCTTTTCTACTGCAAACTCCACCTTCAGCTGGTTTTGGTATTAGATGAGTGAGATCATTCTTCTGTTCAGGATTAATGGACAGAATAGCTCTCAAGTTCTATCTGAATAAATATTTTAATTAATTCTCTTCAACACTGTTTCTGCTACTCATAGTGTGATTTGATTTTAGTTAGTGTCCAGCTCACCAGGAGTAATGAGGAACCTCTCAATCATCACAGAATTCCTCCTCATGGAGTTTTCCAGCATGTGGGAGCTACAGGTGTTACATGCTCTACTGTTCCTGATGATTTATTTGGCTGCCCTGATTGGCAATCTTCTCACCATTGCTGCAATTGTTACTGACCCACAGCTTCACTGTCCTATGTATTTTTTTCTGAGCAACTTATCTGTACTGGATATCTGCACCATCTCGGTCACTCTTCCTAAATTCATTGTGAATTCCTTGTCTGGTTCTCAGTCCTTGTCCCTCCTTGGCTGTGCTGCACAGATCTTGTTCTTTCTCTTTTTTTCAGCAACAGAATTTGCTTTGCTTTTGGCCATGTCTTATGACCGCTTTGTGGCCATCTGCCACCCCTTGCACTATGGCAACATTATGACTCCAGCCCGCTGTGTCTGGGCAGCATCTGGTTCATGGCTCAGTGGGTTCATTTATTCAGCTGTACACACAGGGAATATGTTCCGCCTGCCCTTCTCAGGATGCAACGTGATCCATCAGTTTTTCTGTGATGTCCCTCACGTCTTGAAAGTCTCAGCCACTGATGTGTTTAATACTGAGTTTGTATTAATTGTAGCAAGTTTGTGTTCTTTGTCCTTCTGCTTTGCCTTTTTAATTGCATCCTATGCTTGCATCTTCTCCAGTGTGCTCAAGATTCCTTCTGTGGAAGGACGCTACAAGGCCATTTCAACCTGCTCCCCTCAGTTGATCATCCTCATCTTATTTCTCATTTCTGTAATGATTGCAGTCCTCAGGGAAACATCAGACACATCATCTATCCAAAACCTCTTAGTTGCAGTGGCTTATACCATAATCCCCCCATTTATGAACCCCATCATCTACAGCCTGAGGAACCAGAAGGTCGCAGCTGCCATGGGCAAAATGACCAGGAGGATTTTTTTTCACCAAGAAAGAAATTTTCATCCTTGATGCCATAAAATAGCTGAAAAATAGGTATTTGCTCTGTCAAATGTGTAAGAGTATACATAGGGCAGGCTAAAAAGGAGAGAAATGGCACCAGAAATATAACACCCTAGAAAATAGGCCATTATATGACATGTTACATACGATGGAATCAGTCAGTCATTTATTTTCACATAGCAGAGACTCATCTTTCAAGTGGCTACTGTGAGTAATTATCAAGACACTAACCCACTGTCTTTGGGCAACCGTGCCATCAGAAGAATGGATGGGACACTCGTTGATCCCTGGAACAATGGTAGATGAGCTTAACCATAACAGCCATCAGGATCATTGTGTTGTTTTCCCCACTTAATGTGCTACTTATCCTCTTACTTTCATCTTTTTTGCTTCCAACCATCCTTATGATGGTAATGTCCTTCTCCATCTTTGTCTGCTGAAGATCTCTTTATCCTTTAGATACATACAAAATACATATATGCACACACATACACATATGTATCCATAGAAATATATGCATACCCACACCTAGCCATATATATATATATATAAAACATATGTGTGTGGGGGTGGGGGTGTGTAAGTATTTATGTATATATATGTATATAATGTTTCCCTTGGGAACTTAAACTCTTTGTTCCTAAGTTTGTTCGTATGTAAAATGAGAGGTTTGGGCTTGATGACCACCACAGTCCCTCCATCTAAATGTTGATGTGATGATCTTGTACACAGTTTTTCTCTATTCTTCAAGCTGGAAGTAATCTTTGATTGTACTTAATTTTAAGCATAATTATCTTTGCCCCTATGTGTTAACTTTGTTTTGTTTTCTACAACATCTATAAGTAGTATATATCTCTCTATATCTCTCTTGTTGGATTCTGTCTTCCTTTCACTTGCATACAACTGGGTCAGAAAACAAAAATAATGGCTCTTTTGAAGTGCATTGCACGTGTATTGCTATGGGCACAATTTGAAGTTACAGTTATGAAAAATATGGTAATTGGTTCTAGTCCAAGGGAAATATCTCAAGTGAAGCTAAAAAATGCAGTCACCTCAGGGGATTACTTGTATTAATTAGGAATTAGAAAAACTTCTTTAGTGCAAAGATTATTTCAGTTATGTCTTTATATCCTTATTACAGTTTTTGTTGCACCCAGTAGGTACACCATAAATTATTATATATTAATTTCAAACTTATTGAGAAGAATATCCTTCTTTTGCTTTACTTTATATTTTCCTATCACTTAGTATTTCATCTCTTTCTTAGGAGGCAAGTAATGAAAATTTGTTTAATTGAATAGGAGAGGGGAACAGACAGAGAGAGAGTGACAGAGAGACAGAAAGAAAGATGACAAAAGAGACAGATTGCAGTATGAATGAATGGGTGGATGGATGGGTGGATGGAGAGAGAAAATAATTTATTAGTGATCTATTTATGGATTCTAAAAAGAGAAATGTAGATGGCAAAATAAAGGCAGAGACTCACCTGCTTTACCCAATTTCCCTCCAAAAACTGTAAAATGATGCATCAAATAAAATTCAAAAGTGACATAAGCAACAAAAGCTCGGGGTAAAATAATTTTATAGCCCAAGACAACTTATAAGGTTGACAGGAAATATCTTTTTTACCAGAGTGTTTGTCATGCTTGGATTTCAGTACAACGTTGGCCGCACCCTGGAAAGCCAGGAGTGGGCCATGGGACTGGCTGCATTATTTCGATGTTTTGGGACAGGAACTCACTATTCAGCAAACATTACCAAGAAAACTGGAAAGCATTTGGCCAGAAACTAGGTATACAGAAACATCTCACTTCATATACCAACATAAATAAAATAAGTATATACTTCAGACATAAAGACTGATATCACAATCAAATTATGGGAGCATGGAATATTTTATCTGTCAGATTTGTGGATAAGGAAAGAATTTATGATCAAATGAGATAGAGGGTATTATAGTAGACCAAATGAATAATTCTGACTATGTTAAATAAAAAAAAAAAACTTTCTACTTGATCAAAACCAATGTAGCCAAGATTAGGAGAGTAGAAAACTCGGGGGGAAATTACAGTAAGTTTCTCTGTTAAAGGTCTCTTTTCTCAAGTATATAGAGAAATGAGACCAATTTATAGGAATACAAATCATTTCCAGTTGATAAATGCTCACTATTTATTAGAGAAAAGAACTCTGAGGTACTAACTCACTTCCATTGGATTGGTTAATATGACAGGAAACGTTGTTGGAAGGGGTTATGGAAAAGTTGGAACAATAATGCACTATTGGTAGAGTTGTGAACTGGTTCTGCCATTCTGGAGAATAATTTAGAACCATGGCCAAAGGGCTATAAAATCGTGAATACCATTTGGCACACTAATACCACTACACAGTCTATCCAAAAATTTCAAAAATTAAAAGAAAAGGAAATATGTATGATGATATTTATAGCAGGTCTTTTCTGGTGGGAAAGAAGTATAAATTCAGGGGACAAATATCAATTGGGGAATGGCTAAACAAATTGTGGCATATTATTGTTATGTGATACCATTGTCTATAAGAAATGATGAGCAGGAGGGCTTCAGAAAAACCTGAGAAGACTTATATAAACTGCTATGAAGTGAAGTGAGCAGAACCAGGAAAACAGTACACAGTAACAATACTGTAATCAGCTGTGAATGATTCAACTGTACTCAGCAATTCAATGATCCAAGATGTAATGAAAATGTTATCTGTCTGAAGAAAAAGAATTGGAGTCCAAATATACGTCAGAATCTACTGTCTTTTATTTTACTTCATTGTTTCTCTTGCCTGTGTGCATGCTATTTTGTCTGTGTTTTCTTTTGCAACTGTTTAATACGGAAACAAGTTTTGTATGACTGCACATATAATATCTCTATCACATTGCATGCCTTTTCAGGATGGTCCACGAAGCGACAGAGAGAATGAAGTAATTTGGAAATCAGAATTTTATAGAAAGACTGTTAAAATTGTTATTAGATGCAACTCGATAAAAATCATGAAAATTATCTCTTAGAAAAATTAAAACAAGAGCTGGGAATACAAACATCAGTTATCCAGGGGGATCTAGGATACATCATTCTCATAGAAGAAGACAAAGCACAAAGGGAAGTGAAAGTGGAAGTGGTTATACAGGGGTAGTGATGTTGGTCAAAAGCTAATAAAGTCCAGGAAGTAAGTTGAGCTAGTTGTTAAGTCAATATTGAGAGGATCCCTGATAAAATGGTTGTTCCTTTCCTCCCCTTGACGTTTACTCTCAGATATAATTAGAACTTAGTTTTACTATCTCAATTATACCCATCTAGTAAATTTTTTCATGATGTGTCATGTAATTTGTCATGTAAGTCATATCTGTGAATAAGACTTAATCATCTATTAGATTGTATGGTCCATAAGGGTAGAAAGGAGAGTTTAATTTTAATGGTGAATTTTAGGTCACATGATGTAAAGGAAATGCAGATCTTTATCCACTGTATTGCTCCTGATTATTTACCTGATAGTACTGAAGAGGAATCTTCTCGCCATCACTGCAGTAATTACCGCCCCGCATCTTTGTTCTCTTATTTTTTCTATGCAACTTTTCCTTGTCAAATATCTTCTACCTCGCAGTTATGCTTTATAAATTTATCGCTATCCCCTTGACTGGCAGTCAATCCATTTCTTTTCATTAAGGTACAAGTCCTATGACTTTTTGTGGCCATTTCTCACTTGACATCATGATGATGTCAGTATACTCTCTTTGGGCAGGAGCTGGCTTGTCACCTGCAGTTTGAGGAATCAAAAGATCACAGTTGCACTGGCAAGATAATTCAGAGGGCACTTTCCCCAATAAATAAACGTCCATCCTTGAATGCATAAAAAGCTAAGAAATGTCTACGTTTGTCTACAGTAGCATAAAATGTGTAGATATAGCACCAGAACAGTACTCCATAGAAAAGCACCCTTTTAGACATAATGTTACATTGAATAGACTAAATCAATCATTTACTTTCCCCATCCTAGTTATTGTCTGTAGTGAATTATCATGACACCAACCCACTGACTTTGGGTAAATTTATCAGCAGAAGAATGAATGCAATACTAATTCATTCTCTGAGCAACAACTGAGCAAAGAAGTTTAGCCAAAAGCTCCTTTCAGGATGGTTGTGTTGTTTCTCTACCAACACATATCAGGACTTCACACTTTTATGTCTGTTTATACTCATTGTCATGATGCCAATATCCTTCCCCTATCTACACAAAATTGACAATTCATAGACTGTTGTGAGGGCAGTCCTGAGTTTGAATTTCACAAAACATTTGTTTCCTGTGGCAAGAAAGGCTTAATAACTTTTGACCTAAGTTTACTCATTTTTGAATGAGTTAGTTGGACATGACCTCTAAGGACTAAAGCATCTTCTGGCAGTTTATTTTCCCCAAAGCAGTAACTCAGCTTGAATTTACAGGGTACCCAGAAAAATTTGCAAAAATGATTTCAGTCCATTGAGATGAAGGGAAAACCAGTCCGTCATTCAATAACCACTTATTAAGCACATTATGTGATGAGTTCTGTGCTAAGTACTGGGGATAAAAAGGTCAAAGACAGTCCCTGTTCTCAAAGAACTCACAATCCAGTGGGGAAGACAATAGATATAGGTAGATAGATAGATAGATAGATAGATAGATAGATAGATAGATAGATAGATAGATAGACAGATAGATAGATTCATACATACATACACACATGAGTACATAATAGAGCAACCTCTCCTCCAAAAAACAATAATAAAGTTCACAAATTCAAGAAACTTCATTCTAATAGAGGAAGACAAAATATGAAGGGAAGGTAGAAATAACATCACTATATTTTGTCTAGCCATTCCGCAATTCATTGGGCCTGAAGGGAGACAGAAGTGAGAAGCAATCCTGAGATACCCTCAGTACTTACAACACTGGCAAATGACTCATCAATTAAGAAAATAGGATTCAGAGAAGCATTATACCAACGTAAGTGGGCAAGAAACCTGATAAGGGGGAGGAACCAAGACGGCGGAGTAGAAAGATACATAGATGCTTAGCTCCTACCCCACAGCCCATAAAATACTTGTAAAGAAGAACTCTCAACAAATTCTTAGCCACAGAACAACGGAGTGGAGGAGATTTCTGTTTCAGAGAGACCTGGAAAACCGACAGGAAAGGTCTGTTGCACACTGGACCCACAGCACCAAGAGGAGCAGATCCGAGCAGGTTTCAGTGATGGAATCTCCAGCAGCAGCACAGGTCCCTCAACCCGCAGGCACCAAAGGTCAGCGAAAGGGTCTTCTCGGCTGGTCAAGAGGGGAGCAGAGTGTCCCCATAATTCAGGCCCCCTCAGGAGACAGCAGCAGAGACGGCAGCAGATAAGGGCTCCCAAAGGAGGCATTGTTGAAGGTCTCCACATAACCCCCCTGAGGGAACTAAATTCCATGTGGCAGCCCTGTCCCCACCAGAGCAGCTGAACTTAATCTCACAATGAATAACAGCCCCACCCCTGCCGAAAGCCCTAGAGGCTTGGGAGCAGCATTTGAATCTCAGCCCCAAGTGCTGCCTGTGCAGAATGAGAGGCGAGGTGATTGTGAAGAGGAAACGCAGAAGTCAAGTAACTGGCTGGGAAAATGCGCAGAAAAAGGAAAAAAAAAATAAGACCATAGAAGGTTACCTTCTTGGGGAACAGGTGTCTCCTCCCATCCTTTCAGATGAGGAAGAATGAGGCATACTGTCAGAGGAAGTCAAGGCACCTGCCTCCAAAGGGGACTTAAACTTCGCTCAGGCAATAGGAGAACTTAAAAAGCAGGTTAACAGCTTACTAAAGAAAAACTGAAAATTGCTGAGGAAAATATTGGCTTTAAAAAGGGGCTAACTCAAATGGGAAAAGAGATCCAAAAAAGCCAATGAAGAGAAGGAGGTTTTAAAAAGCAGAATTAGCCAAATGCAGGAGAAGTTTCAAAAGCTCACTGAACAAAATAATTCATTGAAAGAGAGAATTGAGTTCAGGGAAACGAATGACTATGAGTTAAACCAAGAAGTTAGTAAACAAAACCAAAAATTTGAAAAAATAGAAGATGAGGTGAAAGAACTCATTGGAAAAACAACTGACCTTGAAAATAGATCCAGGAGAAAAAATTTAAAAATTATTGGACTACCTGAAAGCCATGATAAAAAAAAAGAGCCTAGACATTATCTTCCACGAAATTATCAAGGAAAACTGCCCTGATGTTATAGAATCAGAGGACAAAATGGATATATAAAGAATTCATCTTTCACCTCCTGAAAGAAACCCAAACAGAGAAACTCCTACGAATATTGTGGCCAAATTTCAGAGTTCCGAGATCAAGGTGAAAATACTGCAAGCAGCTAGAAAGAAACAATTTGAGTACTGTGGAAATACAATCAGGATAACACAGGATCTGGCAGCTTCAACATTAAGGGATCGAAGGGCTTGGAGTGAGATATTTCAGAAGGCCAAGGAACTGGGATTGAAGCCAAGAATCACTTACCCAGCAAATCTGAATATAATACTTCAAGGGAAAAATAATCATTCAGTGATATAGTCGAATTTGAAGATTTTCTGTTGAGGAAAAGACCAGATCTGCATTTAAAAATTTGACTTCCCAAGACAAGAATCAAGAGAATCATGAAAACATAAACAGAAAAGAAAAATCCTAAAAGACTCTCTAAAGCTGAATTGTTTACATTACTACGTGGAAAGAAAATATTTGTAACTCTTGAATCTTTTCTCAGTATTTGGGTAGATGGAGAGAGTGTACACACACACACACACACACACACACACACACAGATAGAGAGTACAGGGTGTATTATATCAAAAGAGATGATATCCACATACACACAAAAAAATAAAATAAAAATTAAGGTGTGAAGGATGAAAATTCCGGCAAGAGGAAGGCAGTAATGGAATGGGGCAGGCTACAACTCATAAAAGAGATAAGAAAAATCTTATTCAGTGGAGGAAATAAGGGAGAAGGGGAGAGAGACAGAAAATAAAACTACTGTCCCCACGTGTGGCTGAAGGAGGGAATAACATGCTCACTAAATTTAATAAGAAAATTTGTATACATTACAGGGAAGTAGGAGAGGAGGTGACAAGTGGAGCGAGGGGAATGTTAGAAGAGAGGGCAAATGGGAGAAGGGAGTCACTAGAAATAAACACTTTCGAGAAGGGACAAGGTCAATTGTAGGGGGCAAAAAAGAGGGGGATAGGGTAGGTCAGAGGGCAATATAATTACTATTACACAACATGATTACTATGGAAGTCTTTTGCAAAACAACACATATTTAGTCTGTATTGAATTGCTTCCCTTCTCAGTGGGACTGGGGAGGGAGGGGAGGAGGGAGAGAAGTTGGAATTCAAAGTTTTAGAAACGAATGTTGAGAATTTTTATTGCATACAATCTGGAAATAAGAACTACAGGGATAGGGGTATGGAAATTTATCTTGCCCTGCAAAAAAAAAGAGAAGATGGAGATAGGAGAGGGGTGGGGTGTGATGGAGGGGAGGGTACATTGAAGGAAGGAGTAATCACAATGCAAGGTTTTAGGAAGCAGGGGGAGGGGAGTGATGGGGAGAAAAATTGGACATGTTATAAAGTGAGGTAAAAGCAGTTAGTATTAAAACAATTGACTGAATTACTTATTACTGAGATTAAATCAGTGACATCTTTAGTTTGGAGAAAGAATTTCAGTCTAAATTTCCTAGAGGAAGGTAACCTCGGGTAAAATCTGGCATTGATGGAAAAGTCAAGGTTTTAATGGTAAATTTGATTTTATGATTGCCATTTAATCAGGAACTAGAACATGTATAGAAAGATATGTAAGCCACTTAAGACTTGCCTCAAAAGATGTTCCTTAGCCAAAGTGAAACTATAATCATATTTGAAGCCTGGTTATTGGAACTCGCCATTTTTAGATGCTATGGGACTATTAAGTGAATGTTCTTCTGAGTCTAACTCCAGGTATGAGTAGCAAGAAAGGCGATCTGAGCCTCCAGTACATGATGCCAGTAAGCTGATAAGATGCTGGTGTGAACTGGGTAGGCGACCTCAAGGGAAGGGTGAGAGAGTGGCTGTTCAGCATGGGCTGAGGTGGGATTCTCCTCACTCAATTTCCCCACTGACACCTGGCAGACTTTGAGCCTGACTGAATGCAAGTGGATAATCTAATCCTGCCTGGAGTTGAAATAAAGTTGGGGAGATACCGTATCCCTGCAATGTCCTTACTATTGGTGGCAATTTCCTATAGTCAAAAGGTTTGTAAGCTTAATACCAGATCTAGTCAATTACAGATTATGGGTAGGGGAACATTCAAGGTTGTCTAAAATTAAGCTATTAGGCATAGGCCTCTAGACCAACAACATTAAGTTAGGGTCCTTTAATTCTTAGTATTACCATGGAGACAATTAGGCCAAGAGCTTGTGAAATTAGCAACATAAATGTTATCTGTGTCTCAGTTGGTTAATATGTTTTTTAAAAACATTCTTTTGTGGTCCATATTGTAAATGCTTTAAAAAATGTGTCACCTGACCAAAAGTTTGAATTGAATCTGTTATAAACTGTGTTAAAAAAAAAAAAAAAGAAACCTGATACGGAGGTAAAGTAGGCTAGAGAGACAGTGAGGTAGAGTCAAGTGGGTAACTTGACTAGACCTTCCACAAGAAATAGTGCTTTGGCAAAGTAGGTAATCTTCCATAAGTTATTGAACGCCTCAGTTCTTTAGAAAACTCATTAAATATATAAGTTGCAAAGAAGTTGTAGGTTGACATTGAAATTGGGACTTTGTTTAGTTTAGAGTTCATAACTCAGTGAAATCAAAGACCCTTTCCTTATCTCTACCACTAGAAGAAACTTGTTTTATTGCATTAGACTCTTGGTGACCCTGTTTGGGATTGTTTTGGTAAAGATACTGGAGTGATTTGTCCTTTCCTTCTCCACTTCATTTTTGAGACAAGGAAACTGAAGCAAGCCAGTTTAAGTACTTTTTCAGGTATGCCCAAATAGTAAATATATAGGTGCAGATTTAGCTAGAGACAATTAGTCTTCTTGCCTACAGTACAGCATTATAGCTCTTGTGCCACGTAGATGCTGAGACACCTATCTGTCTGGAAAGGAAAGGCAAGATGATCAATGAAGTATAAATACTGGAAAATTCAAGTGTATCAATAAATATTTTAAAAAGAAAAAGGTGTATTTTTTAAACTAATTTATAAAATGACACATTAATGTTACTTTGTTATTGTTCAGTCATTTTTCTGTACTATAAAAAAATTAAATCACTATTGACTCTAGAAATGCTTTAGAAAATCCGAAACTATTAGGCATCATGGCATGTTAATCAGATTAAGTAATATGACAGAAAAACGAAATATCACCTTCTGGAAGGTGTGAGGAGAAAATAGGGACACTAAAGTACTGTTGGTTAGGTTGGAAACTGTTCCAACCATTCGAGAAAATCATTTGGAGCTATGCTCAAACTCTATAAAACTGTGTATACCCTTTGACTCAGCAAATCCACTTCTACGGCTATTTCACAAAGAGATAAAAAATAAAGTAAAAGGAGTAATACATACAAAAATATTTATACAAGCTCTTTTTGTGATGGCAAAGAATTACCAATTGAAGGCATGCCCATCAATTGGGAATGGCGGAACAAAGTGTGGCATATGATTGTGGTGGAATACTATTGGACTATAAAAAATGATTAGGAGGATGATTTCTGGAAAAAAAAATAACCTTAGAAAGACATATCAACTCATGCAGAAGTAACTGAGCAGAATCTGGAAAAGAAGGGAATTAAAAAATATATATTTCTTTATTTTTGACATTAAAAGAAATGAGTCCTAAATTCTCTCCCTCCTACCCCTGCTCTGGTCACCTAGAAGCAAGAGGTATGATATCCATTATTCATGTGAAATAATTTAAGACACATGTCCACATTAGCCATTTCACAAAAAAGAAGAAAAGTAAATGAGAAATTTATATTTCCATTCTTGCTCAGAATTCATTAATTCTTGCTTCGGAGGTAGGTAGCATTTTTCCTCATGAGTCATTTGGAATTATATTGATCAGAATAACTGTTTCACAGTTGATGATCATTACAATAATGCTGTTCCTGTCTGCTCACTTCACTTTGTAGCTATTCATCTGAGTCTTCCCATGTTTTTTTTAAACCCTCACCCTCATCATTTCTATAGTACAATAACTATCCATAACAATCACACACCACAACTTGTTTAGAAATTCCATATTTGATAGGCATGCCTCCAATTTCCAATTTTTTGCCACCACTAAAAAGTTTCTATAAATATTTTTGTACATTGAAGTCCTTATCTTTTTTCCTTACTCTCTTTGGGGTATATTCTTACAAAAAGAAGTGTTAAATAATAAAATTTTCAAAAGTGATTTTGTAATTGTGAATAAGTGAATTAAAAATTTAAAAACAAACAGTGAAATCACATTATCTTCTGAGAATAAATAAACCATACTACTCACATCTTTTTATTACAGCACTGATTGAAACCTATGCTTGGAGGGCAGAATCATGACCTCTACACCTTCCATTTAATGAGGGAGTCTAACACTGTCTTCTCCTTATTTCCTGCCAGCTTCTCTGACTTTGTCTTCTCCTTCATGCCCTTATGCTAGGTACTTTCTCCCCTTCATCTACCTCCTCCCATTTCCCTTACACTTAACAGCGTGATTGGCACATAGTAAGCTTTCAATAAATCTTTAGTTGTTCTTGACAAAGACCCTCAAGGACTGACTTTCAATAGCCTATAATTTTTGGCTGATATTTTATTGTATTTTATGGCAGTTAATACACATGTATTGAGTGTGTCGAGCACCATGCTGTGCACTAAGAATACAAAGAAAGTACAAACCAGTCCCACTCTCCTGAGTTCACATTCCAATGAGAGAGACAACTTGTCAATAATTAAGTACATGCTAGACACATACAGAGTAGATGGAAGGTAATCTGAGAGCAGCAGGCACTAGCACCTGGGGGAATGGAAAAGGCCTCTGGCAGAAGTTGGGATTTGAATTGATTCTTGAGGGAAGCTAGGGAAGCTAAGGGGTAAGGTGAAAGTGCAAGGCGCTCCAAGCCTTGGGGACCAGCCAGTGTAGTGGTACCGAGATGGTGGAGATTGGGTGTCATATGGAGGATCTATGAGTCAACAGGCTGGGCTTATGGAGTGTGTTGAAGGGGATAAGACATGAGAAGAATAGAAAAGTAGGAAGGGGTAGGGGTAGATAGTGCTTTATATGCCAACTGGAGAAGTTTACTTTTTTTTTTTTTTTTGAGGTAATCAGAGTTCAGTGAGTTATGGCTGATTTTTTAATGAGACTGAAGGGGGAACATTTTTCACCATGTTGTTTATACTGTAGACTATATCCTACCTAATTATTCTCGAGGGATGGGTCAGAGAATCTATAGCAATCTAGGTATGATGATGTTTATCTTAAATATCCTGGTGATTTCACAGCACCTTCTGTAAAACACACTAGACATTATATTTCAACATGTTCTACACAAAAAAATCACCCAAAATCTCCAGAATGCCTACAGGTTCAGCAGTTTAGATTTCAGTGTCTTACCACATTTTTGAGTCTTCCAGTGAGAATGGAATTAATTGGTGAGGAAAGAGATAGTCTCCAGATTCTGTGTAGAACTGCAAGCAGGAAGAAAACCTAATGATAATAACAACTGGAAAGTATAAACTTCAGAAAAAATAACCCAGGTATTTTCACTATGATTATGATTGCTTTTCTTTTTTGACTGGTCAGTTTACTCAGGATCTTCATGTGTGAACTCAAAATCCTGGTTATGTTCTCTGTGTAAGTGATTCTCTTTTCTGGGAAGTTGTTTAGTATCACACTGTGGATAATCTGGTGGACTGGAATTAAGACTTCTGTCCAAATTCTTCTGGCTTGTATAAACTGTGCAATCTTTTTGGCTTCCTTCTGAGATTATCTCCAATTCTTCCTGTATATGTGTGTATATCTCTATATCTACAGAGTCTCTGTCTCTGTCTCTGTCTCTCTCTCTCTCTCTCTCTGTCTCTCTCTCTCTCTCTCTCTCTCTCTCTCTCTCTCTCTATATATATATATATATATATATATATATATATACAATTTGTGCATACTTCTTTACTTGATTTCTCCTCCCCAATGACTGTGAGTTTGTTGAAGTGAGAGACTGTCTTTTGCCTTTCTTTTTAACCCCAGTATGTGGGGACATAGTAGCCACTTAATAAATGCCATTGATTTACTCTGACTTGACTATGGGTAACCTCCCATTAACGTGCCTCTACCATGTGCATAGTATTATCTTTATAACTCACAGACTCATTTTGAGACTCATCAAGGACAATGTATGTAACATACTTTATGAATCTCAAGAGTGTGATATAAATGAGTCCTATCTGATCAAATGATGATAGACCTCAATTCTACTTCCAGTTAATTGTAAATTTGCATTATTCATCACCAGGGAAGTTGTGCAAAGAGATTAAATTCCTTTCTGCATTTTTTCTGTAACTTGATCTTTATGACGAAGTCCTGCAAATATAACAAGTACATGGGAACTCTGAGCTTCAGTGTCATCCCATCATCTGTAATTTCATTTTGTTCCAACAAAGAAGGTTTGGCCTTTTGAATGAATTCAATGGAGGAGGTGCAGAATTTGGAAGCAAAAGATAGTTGTTTAACTCGGGCATTGTCATTTGCAACCTGGGGAACATAGAGACAATCACTGTATGTCTCTGTTCTTTGTAAAGAAAGGGCTTGGATAACTGAGCTCTAAGCTTCATTGCAGCTTTGAGTTTCTGCTCCTATGATCATATTTGAAAGAGACATTCAGAGAGAGATGATGCCACCAAGGGTCTCAGCAATATTCCCTAGCCATTTTCAAACATGATGTGTGACCTTCATTGACTCTTTTAAGTGAAGGCCACTTTTGAATGGCTTGAAGTAGATGGTAAATCTCCTTCCTTCTGCCTGGTAAATGGGCATTTATATGAGTAAAAAATTAAGCAAATGTTGCTCAGTCCTCAGTGAAAATTGAAAGGAGACTGCCATTATGGCCTAAAACCCTCTAAACTTTAATTTTGTAATGTTGTCCTCTGAGAATTCTAGGTCTGTGGCTTCATTCTCATTCTCAGAAGCCTGGAGCAAAGCAATGTGTATTTTGTTTATATATGTGTGAGTATGTGTTTGTAAATGTGAAGGTGTATAGGTGTGTGCCTGCTGAAAATTAATATATATAGGTCAGCATATAGGGCAGGAGTTGAGATTTTGCTAGGTCAGTGAATTCTGGGACACTGAGTTTTGTCAGTGCTGTTAAAATGGTGAAACTGTGAGACTGAATGATAGGATATTTGGAAGCTTGAAGGATGAATTCTGTTTTTGACTTGGGATTTCAGGTTTGGCAGGAAAGTTTGAGGAAGAGGTTGATGTCTAGAAGAGCATATTGCTGAAGTGGAAGTGTGATATTGGTATATCTCTCTGCATGTCTGTCAAATTATCACGTCTTTCTCTCTACATATATATATATATATATCTCCTCATATATATGAGTATATGAACATTATTTTAAGTTTATAAATATATATAAAGTTTTGTTTTCATGTAAACATTTATGGACATATAGATATAGATATATATAAACATATATGTATAATAGGTTATTACTTCAATATCTGCTGCTGTCTGTAGCATCCATCTATATATCTTATCTATTAATTTATTTATCTATCATCTCTCTCTATGTATGTTTGTATATCAATATATTTCTCTCTATCTCCACCTCCATTTCTCTCTATATCTATCAGCTCCACCTTAACCTCTAACTTAGCTCTGTCTCTGTCTTATCCATCTACATTGGTAGACACAGTTTTCTCTCCTGCAGATGACTGTAGGAAAAAATTCCTTGTTCCATTCCTAATTCCTTTTCAAAGGCAATTAGCTCTTGCGGTAGTTCATCCTAATGGTAACTAATCAGGGGAATAGATTCTTTTAAAAAAATAAGAAATAGTATGCAGAGATTACAGGAATGCTAAATGTTGGCTCTGGTCAGGGCAGTGTGGAGTATATCACCCAAAGAGCTGATTTTACAGATCCTGGGCCTGATGCCCAGGGGAAGCAGGTGAAAGAGGAAGACCTGACAGTAAGGGTAAAATGTCCAGGAAGCGACAAAATTAACTCTAAAAAGCAGATCTCTTGAATTCCCAAGTCATCTTTTGATTATTGAACCAGATGGTAGACATGGGCTAGCCTCCAGCTTGGTTTCGTCTAACTAGAGGAAAGAGCTTTCACAGGAACAAGGAGAAACTTATTCATCTTAGTTACAAGAAAGATTCTCAATGACTGAGGCTAAAAAGGGAATTTATTGGGATGGGAATTTTTCAACCTGAAGAGCAAAAAGGTTTCTGCTAGCTATCAATTTGGAGTCACAAATGGGCCATTTGTTGCTTTTCAGAAAACAAATTCGATGTGGACACTCAGCAAAATGAGGAAGCATATCCGAGCAGTAAATGTTCACCAGTTGATTACTGGTAACCTCAGAATCAGAACCCTAGAAATGCCTGCCAAGTGCAAAAAAATCTGAACTACAGAGATGAATCAGCAAAGGAAACAAAATTATGACAATCATTTTTCGAAGTGATGACATTTCTCCTGTGTCACATTCTTTTTAGTTTAAGGGTAGGACATATTGATCGTTTGAATGGAGGACACAGTAATTGAGCAGCTAAGTAGCATTACAGAGTGTTGGGCCTTAAGTCAGGAAGACTCGCTTTTGTGAGTTCAAATCTGGTCAGAGATATCTATCCGTTGTGTGATGCTGGGCAAGTCATTTAATCCCATTTGCCAGAGCTCCTCACCTATGAAATAAGCTTGAGAAGGAAACGGCAAAGCACTCCTGTATCTTTGCCAAGCCAAACATAAATGGAACTATGGAAAATTGAATACAACTGACAAATGTTTTAACAGCAGCAACAACAACTGAGTAATAGCTGTTCCTGATTCCATAACTTTTTGTATTTCTATTTTTTATGAGTTAAACTTCATTTAGAGTCACAATAATTTGTTTCAAGTTGGGAATTTACTACTAACTGTCTTTGTTACTTTATACAAAACACTGAATCAGTTTGGGCCTTGCCTTCCCAAGGTGTTAAACAATGTTATCAAGAAAACTAACTCAATTCGTATAATGTTTAAATGTTTTCCAATCACTTTCCTGAACTCAATCCTATGAAATATGCAATAAAAATATTCATCTTTTCCTCATCCTCATCTTTCATTCTCTCTTTCTACCTGGATCTATAGATCAATAAATACAAATATAGATAGTTCTATAGGTATGTACATGAGTGTAGGCAAATACATGTATTTATATATGTGTGTACTCCTACGTGTGTGCATTTGTGTGCATGCATGCACATGTAGGAAATTAATTTACATCCTTAGTAAGAGTAACTGAGATGGTGCAAATGTCCAATGGTATTATAATTTGTAGTCGCAAAATTCACTTTCATAGTGTTCATAGTGTATAACTTTCTCTGTTCATTCTGCAGAGTTAAGTATTTAAAACTCTGTTCCAGCATTGTTGGATGCATCTTAACCTCATCTTTTCTACTGCAAGTTCTGCATTCAGCAGGTTTGGGCATTAAAAGAAAGTGATTTTGCTTTTGTTCAGGTTTAATGAAACAGAGTAGCTTTCAAGTTTTATCTGAATAATTATTTTAATACATTGTTTTTTTCAGCATTTTTTCTGCTACTCATACTGTGATTTGATTTTACTTAACTTCCAGCTCACCAGCGGGGATGTGCAACCTCTCAATCATCACAGAATTCCTCCTCATGGAGTTTTCCAGGACACGAGAGCTGCAGGTCTTATATGCTCTGCTGTTCCTGCTGATTTACTTGGCTGCCTTGATGGGCAATCTTCTCACCATTGCTGCAGTTATTTCTGACTCACACCTTCACTGTCCTATGTATTTTTTCCTGGGCAACTTAACCTTACTGGATATGTGCACCATCTCAGTCACTCTTCCTAAATTCATTATGAATTCCTTGTCTGGTTCTCAATCCTTGTCCCTCCTTGGCTGTGTTGCACAGATCTTCTTCTCTCTCTTTCTTTCAGCAACAGAGTTTGCTTTGCTTGTGACCATGTCCTATGACCGCTTTGTGGCCATCTGCCACCCCTTGCACTATGGCAACATCATGACTCCAGCCCGCTGTGTCTGGGCAGCATCTGGTTCATGGCTCAGTGGATTCATTTATTCAGCTGTACACACAGGGAACATGTTCCGCCTACCCTTCTCAGGATGCAACGTGATCCATCAGTTCTTCTGTGATGTCCCTCACGTCTTGAAAGTCTCAGCCACTGATGTGTTTAATACTGAGTTTGTATTAATTGTAGCAAGTTTGTGTTCTTTGTCCTTCTGCTTTGCCTTTTTAATTGCATCCTATGCTTGCATCTTCTCCAGTGTGTTCAAGATTCCTTCTGTGGAAGGACGCTACAAGGCCATTTCAACCTGCTCCCCTCAGTTGATCATCCTCATCTTGTTTCTCATTTCCATAATGATTGCAGTACTCAGGGACACATCAGACACACCACCTATCCAAAATCTTTTAATTGCAATGGTCTATACCATAATTCCCCCATTTATGAACCCCATTATCTACAGCCTGAGGAACCAGAAGGTCGCAGCTGCCATGGGCAAGATGATCAGGAAGATCTTTTTTCCCAAGAAAGAATTGTTCATCCTTGAAAACAAAAAAATGGGTGAAGAATATGTATTTGCTCTGTCAAATGTGTGAGGTGAAACAGAGAGTAGGTTAAAAAGGAGAGAAATGGCACCAGAATTATACCACCCATGAAAACAGACCCTTAGATCAAACATTACATGGGACCGAATGAATTAGTCTTTTATTTTCACAGAGCTGAGACCAATTCTTCAAGTGGTTATTGTCGATAAGGGAATTATGATGACATCAGCTCGTTGTCTTTGGACAACAGTGCCATTAGAAGAATCAGTGGTTCACTCATTGTCCTGAATAATGGTATATACGCTTAATCAAAAGCAGCCATCAGGATGATTGTGCTGTCTTTCCCACTTAATGTTTTGTTGCCTTTTTGCTTTTGTCTTTTTTCTTCCATTCATCTTTATGGTGGTAATGTCCTTCTTCTTTGCCTGTTGAAGATCTCTTCATCTTTCAGATACACACACAATACGTATATACACACACATACACATATATGCACACAGAAATATATATATATACACATAAATAGTCATAAATGTCTGTATATATGTATATAGTGGTTCTCTGGGAACTTAAACTCTTTGTTCCCAAGTTAGTTCATTTGTAACATGAGCATTTTGGACTTGTTCACCACCATCTAAATGTTGATGTGATGATCTTGCACAAAATCTTTCTTCATCCCTCAAGGTGGAAGTAATGTTTCATTTTACCAAATTATATGCTTTACTTTTATTTTTTCCTGTGAGTGTATTGAGTTTTATTTTCTACTATATCTGGAAGCACCTTATTTGCTCTGGTGGATTATCTGTTCCTTTCTATTGCAAACAACAGCAAAAATAATGACTCCTTTGAAGTGACCATGTGCATTTCAGTTGGCAAAATTTGAAGTTACAGTTTTGAAAAATGTGATAATTGGTTCTAATCTAAAGGCAATATCTGGTGCAATATAAAAACTGCAATCCCTCACGGGGTTTATTATTTACACTATTAGGACCCAGCTAAATTCTTTTTTTCTGTGCACTGAGTGTAGTGACCTTAACGATGATACACAATATAGGACTTTAGGCTTCTTCTCCCTGCTACAGGGATGTATTGGGACAAATACTTCCCATTCAATTCAAGTATGACCTTGCCTACAGCCTTAGCAGCATCAGTGGAACCAGAGAGGATGTTTTGTGCAGCACCACGCCCATCACGTCACAGCTTAGCAGAGGGGCCATCTACTGTAGTCTGGGTAGCAGTAATGGCATGGACTGTAGTCACGAGTCCTTCCACAGTGTTAACGTTATTAGGAATGACCTTGGCCAAGGGGGCCAAGCAGTTGGTAGTACAGGAAGCATTACTGACACTCTTAAGAGAATTATCATATTTTCCATGGTTCACTCCCATCATGAACATTGGGGCATCAGCAGAAAGGGCAGTGATGATGACCTTCTTGGCTCTACCCTTCAAGTAAGCCCCAGCCTTCTCTAGGGTGGTAAAGACTCCAGTGGACTCTACAACATACTCGGCTCCAGCATCTCCCTATTTGATGCTGGTGGGATCCCTCTCCTGGAAGATAGTAATGGTTTTTCCACTGATCATCAGCTTCCTATTCTAATCCTTGACAGTGCCCTTGAACCTGCCATGAATGGAGTCATATTGAAACACATAAACTATGTAGTTGAGGTCAGTGAAGGGATCATTGATGGCCACAATGTCTACCCCACTTGAGGTGAATGCAGCCCTAGTTACCAGGTGCTCAATACAGCCAAATTCATTGACTCTAACCTTCACCATCTTGTTTCAGGGATGAGACTGAAGCAGTACATCCTGGCACCAAGCTTGGGAGAAAAGTCCGGTCAAGCTAAATTCTTGAGGACAAAGACTATTTCAATTTTGTCTTTATATCCTTAGCACAGTTTTTTTCTCACACAGTAGCTGCATCATACGTAATTGTTCATTAATTTCAAGCTTTCTGAGAACAGCATACTTCTTTTACTTTATATTTTCCTACTACTTAGCATTTTATGTCTTTCTTAGGAGACAAGTAATGATCTTTTGTGTAATAGAATACGGAGGGACAGAGATAAAAAGGGAGAGAGACAGACAGAGACAGACAGACAGAAACATAGAGACAGGCATACAGAGAGAGACAGAGACTTTAGGATGAATGGATGGATGGATGCAGAGAGGAAAAAGCAATTAAGTGCTTTTTTTTTGCGTTATACAGAGGCAGAGGTAGATGGCAAAGTTAAGGCAAGAACTCAACCGAGCTTTTCCAAATTTCCCTCCAAAGAACTTTAAAAGAAAGCATCAAATAAAATTCTAAAGTGGCATAAGAAACAAAAATTCAGGATAAAATAGTTTTCCAGCCCAAGACAACTTAGGAAGCTGGCAAGCAATGTCTTCTTCACCAAAGTGATGGTCATGGATGGAGTGCAGTGCAGGGCAGGCTGCACCATGAAAAGCTAGCAGTGGGTCATGGGAGTGGCTACATTGTTCCTCAGTTTGAGGAGTAGGACTCAGCACTAAATAAAAATTTCTGGGAAAACTGTAAAGGATTTGGCCAGAAAGCAGATACAGAGCAACTTGTCACATCATATAACAAAGTAAGGAAAATGAGTATATGTTTTAGACATAAAGACTAATATCACAAGCAAATGGTGGGTGCATGGGATATTTTACTTTTCAGATTAATGCATAAAGAAAGAATTTGTGACCAAATGAGATAGAGAGCATTATAGTACATAGAATGAATAATTCTGACTATATTAAATTAAAAATTTTTGTTTGATCAGAACTGATGCAGCCAACATTAGAAGGAAAGCAGGAAACTGGGGAAAATTTTTACAGCTAATTTCTCTTTTAGAGGCCTCATTTCTCAAGTATGTAGAGAAACAAATCAAATTTGTAAGAATACAAGTCATTTCCATTTGATAATTAGTCACTACTTTTTACAGAAAGGAACTCTGAGGTACCAACTCATCTATATCAGATTGGCTAATATGACAGGAAAAGAAAATGATACATGTGGGATGGGATATGGAAAAGTTGGAGCACTAATGAACTATTGGTGGAGTTGTGAACTAGTTCTATCATTCTGGAGAATAATTTGGAACTATGGCCAAAGGGCTATAAAACTGTTAATACCATTTGGCAAACTAATACCACTACACAGTCTGTATGCAAACATTTCAAAAAATAAAGGAAAATGAAATATGTATGACGATACTTATAGCAGGTCTTTTTCTGGTAGAAAAGAATTAGAAATTCAGAGGATGACCACTAATTGGGGAATGGCTAAACAAATTGTGGTACGTGATTTTTATTAATACTACTGTCTATAAGAAATGATGAGCAGGATGGTTTCAGAAAAAACTTGAAAAGACATATAAACTGCTGAAAAATGAAGTGAACAGAAACAGAAAAATACAGTACATAGTAACAACAGTAATGTAAGATAATGAATTGTGAATGACAGCTATTCTCAGTAGTTCCGTGATGCAACCAAAAATTCTATCTACCTGAGGAGAAAGAATTGACAGAGTATGAATGTACATCAAATCCAAGTGTTTTTTCTTCCTTTATTTCTATTACTTTTGTGTATGTTTTGTTTTGGATTTGTTTTGTTTTGCAGTTTGTCTAATATGAAAATGTTTTGCATGACTGCATTATCTCTATGACATCGCATGCCTTTTGGAAGGAGAAGCTGGGGAAGGACAGAATTAGGTAATTTGGAATTCAAAATTAAAAGAAAAGATTTTAAATGTTATTACTTTTAATTTGATAAAAATTTTGAAAATTATCACTTGAAAAAAGTAAGAAAGAGTAAGACACGGAAATAAAACTAATCCAGATGTCTCCAGGATATGTCATTCTAATAGAGAAAGCCAAAACATAAAGGGAATTTGAAGGGAAAGTGACTATACAGGAGTAGTGACACTGGTTAAAAGCTAATGAAGTCCAGGGAATGAGTTGACTAGGTAGTGAAGTCAGCATTACTAGGTCTCTGATTAAATGGTCTTTCCTTTTCTCCTCATGACCTTTTCTCTCAGATGTTAAAAGAACTTAGTTTTGCGATCTCAAACGCACCCATCTACTATCATTTTTCATAATATTTGTCACGTTATATGTCATGTGAATCATACCTATGCATATGACTTAATCAACTATTAGACTGTGTGCTCCCTAAAGGTAGAAAGCAAAGTTTAATTTTAATTTCTCCATCACATACAAGAAATGCAGAGCCTACACATTGGAATCTTCCTGCTAATTTGTCTGGTGGTCCTGAGATGGTCAATCTTCTCATCATTGCTATAATTATTATTTTTTGCTCAACACATTTCCTCTTTTATCTTTTTTTTCTGAGCAACAAATGCTAGCTAAATATCTGTGACATCTTAATCATGCTTCATAACTTCATTGTGAACTCCTTGACTGGATATCAACCCATGTCCTTTCACCATTGAACTTGTCCTATATCACTATGGCTTCTGTTAGCTGATATCACCATGATGCCAGTATATGGGTAATTTTGGGGGCAGGTATTGGCCCATCATCTGCAGTATAAGAAATAATAAGGTCACAGTTACCATTGTCAAGATAATTCAGAGGGCATTTTCACCAAGAAATTAATGTCTTTCCTTGAAAACAGGGAAAATCTAGGAAATATGTCTAAATTTGTGTAAAGCAGCCTGAAATGGGTAGAGATAGCACCAAAACAATAGTCCCCAGAAAAGCAACATCTTAGATATAATGTTACATTGAATGAAGTGAATCAATAATTTATTTTTTATCTATCCTACAAGGGGTTATTGTCTGTTGTGAATTATCATGACACCAACCCATTGACTTTGGGTTGTCAGCAGAAGAATGGATGTAACACCAATTCATCCCCTGATCAACAATAGATAAGCTTAGCCAACATCTCTCAGGATGGTTGTATTGTTTCTCTCCCAACACATATTTGCCCTTCACGCTGTCATGTGTTTTCTTCGACTCATTGTCATAATGGCCGTGTACTTCCCTTACCTATAGAACTTTAACAGTTCATAGACCACTGTACAGGCAGTCGTGGGTTAGAAATACACAAAATATTTTTGTTTCCCTTGGAAAGAAAGGCTTAATCACTTTGACCAAAATTTCCTCATTTTTAAATGAGACAATTATATGTAATGACCCCTAAGGTCTAAAGCATCTTCTGCCAGTCTATTTTCCCCAGACTAATAGGTCAGCCTGGATTCACACTCCACCCAGAAAAGTCTACAAAAATATTTTCAGTCCATTGAGATGAAGGAAACATCAATCTGTCACTCAGTAACCATTTATTAAGGCCATTATGTGATGAGTTTTGTGTTAAGTGTTGAGGATGGAATGAATGGCCAAATACAGTCCAGTGGGGAAGACAATAGAGATAGACAGAAAGAAAGGAAGAAAGAAAGAAAGAAAGAAAGAAAGAAAGAAAGAAAGAAAGAGAGAAAGAAAGAAAGAAAGAAAGAAAGAAAGAGAGAAAGAAAGAGAGAAAGGAAGGAAGGAAGGAAGGAAGGAAGTAAGGAAGGAAGGAAGGAAGGAAGGAAGAAAGAAAGAGGTAGGTAGGTAGGTAGACAGACAGATAGATAGATAGATAGATAGATAGATAGATAAATAGATAGATAGATGCATAGAGAGATAAATAGACACAAACATACACACAAACAAAATAGATAAAATACATAAAACCCTCTCCTCCAAAAACAATAACAAAGCTCCTAATCTCAAGAAGCTTAAATTCTAATAGAGGAAGACAAAATATGATAGGGAGCTAGAAATAGGGTCACCATATTTTCTAAAGCCATTCCCATTTCATGGGGCCTGAAGCAGGAAAGAAGTGAGAAGCATGGCTAAGACACCCTTAAAAATCATAATTCTGCCCAATGACTTTCTAATTCAGAAAATAAGATTCAGAGAAGCATTACCCCAAAGTAGGTGGGCAAGAGACCTGGTGGGAAGGTACAGTAGATTACAGAGATAGCTAAGTGGAGACAAATAGGTAATGTGCCTAGAACTTCCTCAGGAAATAGTGACTTGAAAAAAGTAGGTAATCGTGGGTAAATTATTGAAACCCTCTGTGCTTTGGAAAACTCCTTAAATGTTTAAGTTGCAAAGAAGTTACAGGTCTGCAATTATAGAAGGACTTTCTTTAGTTTAGAGTTCCCTACTGGAATGAGATTGAAGACCTTTACCTTATCCCTACCACTGCAAGGGAACCGTTGATGTCAAGCTCTTTGTGATCTCAATTATTGTTGTCTTGGCAAAGATGCTGGAGTGATTTGCCATTTCCTACTCCAGCTCATTTTTCAAGTGAGGAAAGTGAGGCAAGCAAGTTTAAGTGATTTTTCCAGCTTTCCGCAAACAGTAAATTTGAAATAAGTTCATATTTGAAGTAAGGATGATAAGTGTTTTTGCCTCCAAGTGCAGCACTATGTCTCCTGTGCCATCTAGTTTCCAAAACACCTAACTCTCTGGAAAAGGCAAGATAAGGCGATGAATTTGGAAGTATAAATAATGGAAAATTCAAATATATCAATAAAATTTAAGAAAAGAGAATGGTGAATCATTTTGTTAACTTATAAATTGACACAATGTTACTTTGTTGTTTTACTATCATTTTCAGTATTGTCATATGAAAAAAATGTTAATAATTCCCTGTTGATTCATGTAATGTGCTTAAGATCCCATGTTTATCAGACTATCTACCATAGCAGAAAAGCAAAATATCAAATGCTCAAATGGATGTGGAAAAAATAGAAACACTAATTCACTGTTGGTTAAGATGTGAACTGGTTCAGTCATTATAGAAAATAATTTGGAGCTGTGTTCAAAGTCTATGAAACTGTCTATAAAACTTTGACTTGCAATTCCACTTCTAGGGCTGTTTCACAAAGGGATAAAATAAGAAAAGAAAGGGGCCAATACGTAGAAAAAACATAACAGGTCTTTTTGTGATAGCAAAAGAATTAGAAATTGTGTGGATATCCATCAACTGGGAATGGTTCAACAAGTTGTGGTTTACGACTGTGGTGGAATACTATTGTGCTATAAGAAATGATTAAGAGGATGATTTCAGGAAAACATGATTTGAGGAGACATATCAATTACGCAGAGTGAGGTGAGAAGAATCAGAAAAACACGAGAATCAAAAATATTAACTATTTGTTCATTATTAATGTAAAAAATTGAGTTCTAAATTCTCTCCGTCCCATTCCTCCCCAGCCACCTAGAACGTGAACGATATGATATCAGTTATAGAATTGAAATCCCATAAGACACAGAGCCAAATTAGCCATTTCATAAAAAAGAAAGAAAAATAAGAAAGGGAGAAAATTATATTTCAATTTGCTCTCAGAATTCATGGATTCTTTCTTTGGATATAGATAGCATGTTTCCTCATGAGTCCTTTGACAATTTCCTGGATGATTGTATTGACCAGAATAACTAAGTGTTTCCCAGTTGATTACTCTTCCTGTCTGCTCACTTCACTTTGCAGAAGTTCATCCAAGTCTTCCCATATTTTTTTGAAACCATTTCCCTCATCACTTCTCATAGTATAATAGTTCTCCATCACAATCATGTACCATGACTTGTTTAGCCATTCCTCAATTGACGGGCACCCCACTCCAATTTCCAATTCTTTGCCACACAAAAGAGAGCTTCTATAAATATTTTGTATGTATAAGGCCTTTTTTCCTTTTTCTTCACCCTCCTTGTGGTTCAGATATATAAAAAAGGAATGTGAATAAAATTTTAAAGAGTGAATTAAGAAATATGAACCAAGAAATTAAACATTTAATAAATAAACTCATTGTAAAATCACATTATCCTGTGACACTGAATCAACTGTACCACATGTCTCATTATTACCCTCTACACCTCTGTTTGGAGCCTATTACTGGAGAGCAGAGCCCTGACCTCTAAACCCTGCATTTAATGGGTGAGCCCAGCACAATCTTCTCATTTCCTACGAGTTGCACTGACTTGGTACTTTTCCAACATGGTCTTTTGCTAGATGCTATTTCACCTTCATCTTCCTCCTTCCATTTCCTTTACACTTAACACAGTGCCTGATATACAGTTGTTGTTGTGTTTGTCCTTCATTGCCGAAGAGGGAGGACCATGCCATCAGATAAATGATGACATGACTTGCAATTGACCTTGTTTTGAATGTGGGAGGCTTATACTAGGTATTCATTGTATGTCTATTGACTATTGATTAAGAATCATGTGGAATGAGGGATCCCAATAGCTTATACTTTTATAACTTCTTTTTTTTAATGAGAGTAAAGGGAGAGCATTTTCCCTATGTTATTTAAAATAGACTATCCCCTATCTAATTATTCTCAAGAGATGGGTCAGAGGATCCATAGCAACCCAGGGTATGATGATGTTTATCTAGAATACTCTGGTGATTTCACAGCACCCTCTCCAAAAGACACTGGGCAATATATTTCACTGAGTTCTATGACAAAAGAATCACCAAAAATCTCCAGAATGTCTACAAGTTCGGCAGTTTAGACTTCAGTGCCTTGTCACATTTTTGCCCTTCCAGTAAGAATGAAATCAATTAGTGAGGAAAGAAAAAGTCTCCAGATTCTTTGCAGAACTGTAAGCAGGTAGAGAACCAAATGACAGTAACAACTGGAAAGTACACACTTCAGAAAAAATAACTCAGGTATTTTCATTATGATTATGACTAGTTTTCTTTGTGACTGGTCAGTTTGCTCAGAGTCTTAATGTGTGAACTTGAGTTCTGGTCTCCATGTCAGTCATACTCTTTTGTGGGAGGTTGTTTGGCATCACACCGTGGATAGTTTTGTGATTTGGAATTAAGACTTTTGTCCAAGTTCTTCTTGCTCTTATGCACTGTGTAATCTTTTTGGCTTCCCTCTGAGATTATCTCCAGTTCTTCCTGAATACATCATTTTCACATATTTCTTTCCTATTTTTTCCTCCCCATTGATTGTGAGTTTGTTGAAGTCAGGGGTTGTGTTTTGCCCTTCTTTGTAACCCCAGTGTTCACCACAATGTCTAGGACATAGTAGCCACTTAATAAATGACTCTTGACTTACTGTGACTTAATTGTGGGTAAGCATCAGCCTTGCTGAACCTTCCATTAACATGCCTGTACTGATGTGCATGGATCATCTTTGTAGAGCACAGATTCATTCTGAGACTCATCATGATGATGTGTGTGACACATTTTATGAATCTCAAGCGTGTTATGTAAATATGAGTCCTATTTCTTGGTCTGATCTTTTGTGTTACTGATCATAAAGAGAGTTGGTCAAGAGAGTCACTTCCTTACTGAACTTTGCTGTAGCTTAGTCTGTAACTCATTTTTGTTCCAACAAAGAGGGGTTGGCCTTTTGAATACCAGTGGAGGAAATGGAGAATTTGGAAGCAGAAGGCAGTTATTTAATCTGGGCTTTGTCATTTACAATCTGGGGAAACTAGAATCAGTCATTGCATGTCTCTGTCCTTCCTTTCTAAAAGAAAGGGCCTGAATAACTGCTGTCTAAGCTTCCTTACAGCCTTGGGTTCCTGCTCCAATGATCATGTTTGAAAGAGATATTCAGAGAGAGATGAGGGTCTTCACTGAGGATCTCAGCAATTCTCCAGATGTTTTCAAAGAAGGTGTGACATTCAGTAACTCTTTCAGGTGGAGGCCACTTTTGAATGACTTGAAGTAGATGCTACATCTCCTAGTTTCTTCCTGGGAAAATGGGCATTTACATATGCAGGAAATAAAGCGATTGTTCCTCATTTCTCAGTAAAAATTGAGAGGCAGAGACCGATAATATAGCTTAAAACCCTCTAAATTTTTGCTTTCTCATGTTGTCCTCTGAGAATTCTAAGTATGTGCCTTCTTTTTCACTTTTGCTTGTAGAGGGGGCATGAGAAGCCTGGAGACAGCAATATGAATTTTGTTTACATATGTGTATGTGTGTATAAATGTGAATGTGTATAGGTGTGTGTGTCTTCTATAGATACATGTACATAGGTCTGCATGTAGGGCAGGAGTTGAGATTATGATCTGTCAGTGAATTCAGGTGCACTGAATTTGACAGTGCTGTTAAAGTAATTAAATTGTGAGACTAAATGATGGAATATTTGGAAAGTTGGAGAATAAATTCTAATGTTGCATTTTGAGTCTAGGTTTTGAAGAAAACTTGTTAAAGAGGTTGAGGTTTAGAAGAGTATTAGTGATGACGTGGAAGGGTGAAATAGGTGTATCGATCTCTCCATCCATCAGTCTGTCTATCTATCTAATCATCTTTCTCCATACATACACATTTATGTGAGTATATGAAAATTATTTAATCTATATCAACATACACATGATTTTTCTACGTTCACATATGTAAAGCACACTCATATATGTATATGTATATATATGCATATATATAGAGAGATGTATATACACATATATACAAGTCTGGATGTCACTAGATCAATATGTCTATTGATATCAATAACATCTATCTATCTATATCTATGTGGATATGTAGGCTTTTATTTATCTATCGTCTCTATGTATATTTGTATGTAAATATATTTCTCTCTACCTACATCTCTATCTCCACCATCTCCCTTTCCATTTCTACCTTAGCTGTCCTGATCATCTGAAATGGTGGTCAAAGTTTTATCTCCAGCAGGTGCCTTTAGAAACAAAATCACCATGCCATTACTTATTCCTTCTCAAAGTCAATTAGTGGTTGCAGTACTTCATTCTCATAGTACCTGATCAGGAAAATGATTCCTTTCATACAATAAGAAATAGTATGCAGAGATCACAGGAATCATAAATGGCTCTAGTAGGGGCAGTGTGGATTATATTTTCCAAAGTAGTTATTTTACAGATCTTGGTCCTGATACCAAGAGGAAACAAGAAATGAGAGATTAAGAGTTGGCCCTAGAGGGAAATTCCAAGGAGAGTGTAAAATTAAGGGTAAAAATGAGTTCTCTTGAGGTCCTAGGTCTATCTTATGATCATTGAACCAGATGGAAGACATGGACGAACCTCAGGCTTAGTCTTATCTTACTATGGGAAAATGTTCTCACAAGAACAAGTAGAAACCAAATTCATCTTATTTAAAGAAGAGAGTCTCAGTGAGTGAGGAAAAAGAGGTAACTTATTCAGGTAGGAATTCCTCAGCCTGAAGAAGAACAAGAGGTTCTGCTAGTCACTAAATTTTGGGACACAAAGAGGACATCTGTTTCTTTTAAGAAGGCCAAGTTAAGACTGAGGAAAAGATTATAGTAGTAAAATGTTGACCAGTTGCTTACTTGTAAGCTCAGGATCAGAGCTTTAGAAATGCCTGGCAAGTGCAAAAGAGGCTGGACCACAGAGATGAGTAGGCAAAGGAAACAAACCAACAAAAAATAATGAGCATTTTGAAATAGATGACAGTTCTACTGTGTAATGTTCTTTTTAGTTTAAGGCTATGTCATATATATTAAACAATACATATTGATGAGTTGAATAGCAAGCATTTTGTGAGTTCACATCTGGTTCAGATACCCATTGGTTGTGTGACCCTGGGCAAGTTATTTAATCCTGTTTACCTCAGTTCCTCATCTATAAAATGAGCTGGAGAAGAAAATGGCAAACCACTCCAGTACATTTACCAAGAAAGTCCAAATGGAATCATGGAGAGTTGAACACAACTGAAAAATGTGTCAATAACACTGAGTAATCACCATTATTTGTTTTAAAGCTATTTGTATTTCTATTTTTCCTGCACGAGAAAAGCTGCATTTAAAATCAAAATAATTTGTTTCACAATCTGACTATGCTACTAATAGTCTTTGTTACTTTGTAAAAAAGCAAAACCAAACAGTGAATCAGTTTGGACCGTTGCTTTACAAACCTGTGAAATAAGGTTATCCATAAAATTAACTTAATATATATAATTTTTGAATGTTTTCAAACTACATTCCTGAACAGAATCCTTTGATATATGCAATAAAATATTAATCGTTCCCTGATCATCATTGCTCTTTCATTCTCTACCTAAAATTATGGATAGATAGAGATATAAAATATGTGTATAGATATAGATATGTTTATATACATATACAGATGTGTGTACACAAAATATATTTTTAGTTTTGTGTTTAAATATATATACGTGTGTATGTGTGTGTTTGTGTGTGTACATGTGTGTGAATGAAATCCAGTTCCACTCTTGGGGGTGATAGTCCTTTTGATTAACTTTGGAGTGGCACTATTCACTTTCTTAATGTGTATCATGTTTTTTCTGTACTGTCTTTAAATCTAAGTATTTAAAACTCTGTTGCAAAATTCTTTGACACACCTTAGCCTCATCTTTTCTGCTGCAAGCTCTGCCTTCAACTGATTTTGGACTTAAAATAAAATGTGTTTTTTCTTTTCATCAGGTTCAATGGGACAGAATAGTTAACTTGTTCTACTGGAATAAGTACTTTAATTCGTTCTTTTCATCATCTTTTCTGCTACTCATACTGTTCTGCTACTCATATAACTGAAATCATACTGATTTCAGTTAACTTCCAGCTCACCAGCGGAGATGGGCAACCTCTCAATCATCACAGAATTCCTCCTCATAGAGTTCTCCAGCACACGGGAGCTGCAGGTCTTACATGCTCTGCTGTTCCTATTGATTTACCTGGCTGCCCTGATGGGCAATCTTCTCACCATCGCTGCAATTTTTACTGACCCACAACTTCACTGTCCTATGTACTTTTTCCTGAGCAACTTATCCCTACTAGATATCTGCACCATTTCAGTTACACTTCCTAAATTCATTGTGAATTCCTTATCTGGCTGTCAGTCTCTATCCCTCCTTGGCTGTGCTGCTCAGATCTCCTTCTTCCTCTTTTTTTCAGCAACAGAGTTTGCTTTACTTGTGGCCATGTCCTATGACCGCTTTGTGGCCATCTGCCACCCCCTACACTATAGCATCATCATGATGCCAGCACGTTGTGTCTGGGCAGTCTCTGGCTCATGGGTCAGCGGGCTCATTTATTCAGCTGTACACACAGGTAACATGTTCCGCCTGTCCTTCTCAGGATCCAATGTGATCCACCAGTTCTTCTGTGACGTGCCTCATGTCTTGAAAGTCGCAACCTCTGAGGTGTTTAATTCTGAGTTTGTATTAATTGTAGCAAGTTCAAGTTTTTTGTTATTCTGCTTTGCATATTTAATTATATCCTATGCTCGCATCTTCTCCAGTGTGCTCAAGATTCCTTCTGTAGAAGGACGCTACAAGGCCATTTCAACCTGCTCCCCTCAGTTGATTATCCTCATCTTATTTCTCACTTCGGTAATGACTGCAGTCCTCAGGGACACATCAGACACATCACCTATCCAAAACCTTTTAATTGCAATGGCCTATACAATACTGCCTCCACTCATGAACCCTATCATCTACAGCCTGAGGAACCAGAAGGTCACAGCTGCCATGAGCAAGATGGTCAGGAGGATTTTTTTCCCTCCATCACTGAAAACACAAAAAAGCTGAAGAATATATACTTGGGCAGTCATATGTGCAACATGATACATGAGGTTGCCTGAAAAGATCAGAAATGGTATTAAAAACAAAACTATCCAGTAAAAAAGACCCTTAGAAGAAATGTTACACGGGTTGCAATGAATCCATCATTGATTTTAGCATAACCTAGACCTATCCTATAAGTGGTTATTGTCTGTAGTTGAATTATCATGACATCAGCCCAGGGTCTTTAGTCAAAAGTGGCATCATAAAAATTAACAGACCACTCAGTTATACCTAGAAAAACAGCAGGTAACCTGAACCAAATGCAACCATCAGGATGATTGACTTGTTTTTCCCCTTAATGTGAATCTTGCCTTCTCACCTGCATACTTTTGCTTCTACTCATCTTCCTGACGATAATGGTCTTCTACTTCTTTGCGTATTGAAGAGGTATTCATCCTTCCAAACATATATGTGTACATATATACATATATATAAATACATGCCTAGATACACATGCATACATGTTTCCCTCTCTGTCTCTCTCTATCCCTGTCTGTCTGTCTGTCTCTCTCTGCTTTAACCCTGTGCATGGTATTTCAACTCTTTGTTCCTAAGTTTGCTCATTTATAAAATGAAGTGGTTGTGTTTGATGACCACAATAGTCCCTTCATCTCGACTTTGATGTTATGATTTTTCCTCATGCGTCAAGTTGAAATTAGCCTTCTTTGTCCCTAATTTTACAGATTATTTGTCCTTTTACGTGCTTTTTACATATTATTTTCTGTTAGATCTTAAAGGAAAAATGCCTTCTCATTCCTGTTGGATTCTCTCTTCCTTTTCCAATGGCATATAACTCGGTCAATTAGAAAAAACAATAGCGCTCTCAAAATGACAGTATGTATTTCAATAGAAACATTTTGATGTTACAATAATGTAATTATACTTATTGCTTCTATTCCATTGGAGATATTTAGTGTGAAATTGAAAATGTAATCACTTCAGTGAATTATTTGTTTGTACTAATTAAGATCTACGTAATTCTTTGATGGCAAAGATGGTTTCATTTTTGCTTTTTTATTCCTATCACAGTTTTTTTTTTGCACACATTAGGTTCTTCATAAATTATAGTATATTAAGTACCAGCTTCTTGAGAACAGGAGTCTTTTATTTAACTTTATACTTGGCTACCATCTAAAATGGCATCTATTTCTTATTGCTCGAGAGAGAGAGAGAAAGAGAGAGAGAGAGAGAGAGAGAGAGAGAGAGAGAGAGAGAGAGAGAGAGAGAGAGAGAGAGAGAGAGATTGCAATATGAATATATGAATAGATGGACGAATGACTGTGCAGAGAAAAATC
Source organism: Notamacropus eugenii (assembly GCF_028372415.1). Taxonomy (NCBI): domain Eukaryota; kingdom Metazoa; phylum Chordata; class Mammalia; order Diprotodontia; family Macropodidae; genus Notamacropus; species Notamacropus eugenii. The sequence goes on from NC_092873.1 coordinate 6,258,829, forward strand.
ATTTCTTAAGTGTTCATTTTTCTGCCTTTTACAGTGCTAGAGATAGATGGCAAAATAAATACAGGAACTCACCTGAGCTCTCCCATATATCCCTCCAAAAACGTTTGAAATGAGGAGTAAAATTAAATTCTAGAGTGTAATAATCAATAAAACATCAGCAAAAGAGAAATTCCAGCCCAAGACAACTTAGGAGGTTGACAGGGAATGTCTCTTTCACTAGGGTGATGGTCAGGCCTGGAATGAAGTGCAGTGTAGGCTGTACCCTGGAAAGTCAGAAGTGGGTCATGGGAGTGACTGCATTGTTTCTAGATTTGGGGACAAGAACTCACTATTTAGCAAAAATTTCAGAAAAAATTGGAATTCATTTGGCCAGAAACTAGACATAGAGAAATATCTCATATCATATACCAAAATAAAATGAAAATGAGTACAAGATTTAGACATAAATGCTGATATCATGGGCAAATTGTGGGACCATGGTGTATTTTACCTGTCAGATCTTTGGATGAGGGGAAAAGTTTATTATCAAATGAGGCAGAAAACATTATATTGATAATGTTTTTAATTGATAATTTAATTATATTAAATTGATAAATTGATAATTTATTGATTGATAATTAAAATTGATAATTTAACTATATTAAATTTGATAATTTAATTATATTAAATTGATAATTTAGTTATATTAAAATTGATAATTTAATTATATTAAAATGAAAAAATGCTCAGCCAAAACTTATACAACCAAGATTAGAAGGAAGATGGGAAATTGGGCAAAATTTTTTTGCTAATTTCTCTGTTAAAGGCCTCATTTCTCAAACAAGTAGACAAATGAATCAAATTTATACAAATAGAATTTCTTCCCCAATTGGTAATTTGTCACTGTTGATTAGAGAAAACAACTCTGAAGTATCATCTCACTCCTATTAGATTTACTAATATGACAGAAAAGGAGAATGATAAATACTGGAGTGGTTATGGAAAAATTGGGACACTAATTCACTGTTGGGTGGAATTATGAACTAGGCCTACTATGCTGGAGAATAATTTGATACTCTTCCCAAAAGGATATAAAACTGTGTGTATTCTTTAACCCAGAATAGTCCTGTATGAAGTGATGAGCAGGATAGTTTCAGAAAAAAAAAACTGTGAAAGTCTAGAGGAACAGAGGTAAAGTGAAGTGAATAGAAGCAAGGAGAACATTTTGCATAATAACATCAAAATTTTAAGATAATCCACTGTGAATGACCTAATATTCTCAGCAATTCAATGACTAAAACTTATAGGGAAAAGTGCTATCTACCAACCTGCAGAGTTAGAGCTGATAGAGTTGAAATGCAGATCACCCCTACTTTTTCTTTTTTTTTACTTTCTTTATTTCTCTTGTTTTGTTTCATTTTTGTGGGGATTTTTCTCTGAATTTTCTTTTGCAACAAGACTAATATGGAAATAAATTTTGCATTGGTGTACAAGTATAATCTATGTCAAGTTGCTTGCCTTTTCAAGAAGTGACTGAGGAGGGGAGAAGAATGTGAGAGAATTAGGTAAATACAATTTTAAAAAAGTTAAAAATAATTATTGCAATTAATCTGAAAGAAAGATTGTGACTGAATTTTGTGTGATGGAGTGATTCTAAAAAACAAAATTGGACATGAAAAGATCAAAAGGAGTAATTGTCTCATAAAATGGAGCACGAAGTAAAAAATTGAAATCAGAAGCAGATAGGGATGGAGGGTAGGTAATGTTGGAGCCTCACTATCTTCAGTGTTGAAAAGTAAACAGAGTGTACATATGAAGAACTTTAGAAGTCTTGTGGACTTATAGAGAGATGAGAAAATTTGGGGATAAGATGAGAGGGATTTCTTAAAGTGTGTAGAGAAAAAGATTAAGAGGGTAGGAGGAGACATTAAAGGAGGGAATTTTTAAGGGGTGGGTAAAATAAAGATTAAGGGAGTAAGGGGAAAAGGTAAGGCAACGTGAATAGGGTGAAAAGAGTGGCTGAGAAGGAAAATATTGAATAAACATGAGATGGAGAGAAATTCAGAAAGAGAAATTGGAATTTTGTCAAATCGATAAGAATACAAGTAATTTCCCAACTGGTAGGCAAAGGATAAGAAGAGGCAGTTTTCCCATAAAAAAATTAAAAACAATTTATACACATATATAATGCTCTGAATCATTACCAATGAGAAAAATACAAATTAAGAGAACTTTGATATAGTATTCACACCTAGCAAATTGGCTGCAATGATAGATGGGGAAAGCAACAAATATTTGAGAAGATAAGGAAAAAAAATGGGGAAACAAATTCATTGTTTGTGGAATTTTCAAATGATTCACCATTTTGGAGAGTAATGTGGAATTATGTCCAAACACTTATTAAAATACCTATATTCTTTGGTCATGATAATTGAACATTGTACACAGTAACAGCAACGTTGTTTTAGGAATTACTTTGAGTGAGTAAGTTATTTTGTCTATTATAAATGTCCAAATTAACTATAAAGGGCATATGAAGAAAAATGCACCTAGAGAAAAAAAAACTGGCAAAAGAAGCACATATAAAATAATGTTAAGCACACACACACACACACACACACACACACACTCACTCACTCACTCACATACCTATTTGTTCCAAAGGAAAAAATATATGAAAATTTATTTTATATTTGAAAGGAACAACAAATCGTATGTAGTAGATTTGCAGTTTCATGTAGAATCGTGTTTCTATTGCACTGTTATGGAAATGCTTGCTTTATTCTATAAACTAAAATAAAATTTAAAATGTATATTAAATTAAAAAATGTTATTTTATCTAACTAAAAAAAGTAAAACATCAAAATTATCACTTAAAAAAAATAAAGATCTACAAATACAAACACAATCCATCCATCCATCTCCAGTATATTTCATTCTAATAAAAGAGGCCAAAAGATGAAACGAAGGTGTATACAAAAGGCAGAGTTTCTTGTAAGGAGCTAATGAAATCCAGGGAATGAGGGGCGGAGCAAAGATGGCGGAGTAGAAAGATGCACATACACATAGCTCCAAACCCACAACCCATAGAACATCTGTATAAAGTAACTCAGGGGGAATTCTGGAGCAGCAGAGGCCACAGAACAGTGGAGCAAAGGAGATTTCTGTTCCAGAGGGACCCGCAAACCTCTCGCAAAAGGTCCGTCATGCTGCTGACGTGGAGCGAAGCACAGCCCTGCCGTGACCATGGCACTCAGAGGAGCAGATCCGAGTGGGCCTCAGGGACAGGATCTCCAGCAGCTGCGCGGGTCCCTCCACCCACAGGTGACAGGGGTCAGTGAGAAGGTCTCTTTGGTGGGTCGAGAGGGGAGTGGGGTGCCCCCATAACTCAGGCCCCGTAGGGAGGCAACAGCAGAGGTGGGAGCAGACCTGGGCTCCCCAAGCAGGTAGGACCCTGGATCCATTGTTGAAGGTCTCTGCATAAACCCCCTGAGGGAACTGAGCCCATGAGGTGGCCCTGCCCCCACCCAGGCAGCTGAACTTGATATCACACTGAATAGCAGCCCTGCCCCCGCCCAAAGCCCTGAGGCTGGGAAGCAGCATTTGAGTGTTAGACCCCAAGCACTGGATGGGAGGATCCAGAGGTGAGGTGGGTGTGAGGAGAATATTCAGAGGTCAAGTCACTGGCTGGGAAAATGCCCAGAAAAGGGAAAAAACCAAGACTATAGAGGGTTACTTTCTTGGTGAACAGGTTTCTCCTCCCTTCCTTTCTGATGAGGAAGAGCGGTGCTCACCATCAGGGAAAGACACGGAAGTCAGTGCTTCTGTATCCCAGCCCACTCAATGGGATCAGACCACGGAAAAGCTCAAAAAGAGCTCAGAAAATTTTGAAAATTATGTTAGCGGACTGGAGGAAAAACTGGAAAGAGTAACCAAAGACATGCAAGCAAAGTATGAACAGCAGATCAGCACCCTGCTAAAGGAGACCCAAAAAAATGCTGAAGAAAATAACACCCTGAAAAATAGGCTAACTCAATTGGCAAAGGAGGTTCAAGAAGCCAATGAGGAGAAGAATGCTTTCAAAAGCAGAATTAGCCAAATGGAAAAGGAGATTCAAAAGCTCACTGAAGAAAATAGTTCTTTCAAAATTAGAATGGAACAGATGGAGGCTAATGACTTTATGAGAAACCAAGAAATCACAAAACAATACCAAAAGAATGAAAAAATGGAAGATAATGTGAACTATCTCACTGGAAAAACAACTGACCTGGAGAATAGATCCAGGAGAGACAATTTAAAAATTATGGGCCTACCTGAAAGCCATGATCAAAAAAAGAGCCTAGACATCATCTTTCATGAAATTATCAAGGAAAACTGCCCTGAGATTCTAGAACCAGAGGGCAAAATAAATATTCAAGGAATCCACATAACACCGCCTGAAAGAGATCCAAAAAGAGAAACTCCTAGGAACATTGTGTCCAAATTCCAGAATTCCCAGGTCAAGGAGAAAATATTGCAAGCAGCTAGAAAGAAACAATTCAAGTATTGTGGAAATACAATCAGGATAACACAAGACCTAGCAGCTTCTACATTAGGGGATTGAAGGGCATGGAATAGGATATTCCAGAAGTCAAAGGAACTAGGACTAAAACCAAGAATCATCTACTCAACAAAATTGAGTACAATACTTCAGGGGAAAAATTGGTCTTTCAATGAAATAGAGGACTTTCAAGCATTCTTGATGAAAAGGCTGGAGCTGAAAAGAAAATTTGACTTTCAAACACAAGAATGAAGAGAACCATGAAAAGGTGAACAGCAAAGAGAAGTAATAAGGGACTTATGAAAGTTGAACTCTTTACATTCCTACATGGAAAGACAATATTTGTAACTCTTGAAACTTTTCAGTATCTGGGTACTGGGTAGGATTACACACACACGCACATGCACACACACATAGAGACAGAGTGCACAGAGTGAATTGAAGAGGATGGGATCATATCTTTAAAAAATGAAATCAAGCAGTGAGAGAGAAATATATTGGGAGGAGAAAGGGAGAAATGGAATGGGGCAAATTATCTCTCATAAAAGAGGCAAGCAAAAGACTTATTAGTGGAGGGATAAAGAGGGGAGGTGCGAGAAAAACATGAAGTTTACTCTCATCACATTCCACTAAAGGAAGGAATAAAATGCACACTCATTTTGGTATGAAAACCTATCTTACAATACAGGAAAGTGGGGGATAAGGGGACAAGCAGGGTGGGGGGGATGATGGAAGGGAGGGCATGGGCAGGAGGGAGCAATATGAGGTCGACACTCATGGTGGGGGACAGGATCAAAAGAGAATAGAAGTAATGGGGGACAGGATAGGATGGAGGGAAATATAGTTAGTCCTATACAACACAACTATTATGGAAGTCATTTGCAAAACTACACAGATTTGGCCTATATTGAATTGCTTGCCTTCCAAAGGGAAGGGGTGGGGAGGGAGGGAGGTAAAGAAGTTGGAACTCAAAGTTTTAGGAACAACTGTGGAGTAATGTTCTTGCCACTAGGAAATAAGAAATCCAGGTAAAGGGGTATAGAAACTTATCTGGCCCTACAGGACAAAAGAGAAGTTGGAGACAAGGGAAGAGAGGGATGATAGGAGAGAGGGAAGATTGGTGATAGGGGCAATTAGAATGCTTGGTGTTTTGGGGTAGGGGGAGGGGACAAAAGGGGAGAAAATTTGGAACCCAAAATTTTGTGAAAATGAATGTTAAAAGTTAAATAAATAAATTAATTTTAAAAAAACATATTATGTAAATATATACAAATATATGCAGGCAATAATGGAATGAAAATAGAGCTTTTGGGGGGCTTTAACTGCCATATATTTTGGCCACATGAAAGAGATATATATGAGGGATGCATTTGTCAAGTTTATTGCAAATGAGAATAATATGTTCAGTTCTGAACTTTCAGAAGATCAATATGATAACTCAGTGAAGGATGAACTGGAATGGGGAGAAACAAGGCAGATAAAACAACCTGGAAGGCAAATTAATGGGATTGTTTTTTAAATCAGAAGTAGTCACTGCACTCAGGTAGAAGACATTCAATTAGATTTGGGAAACTGCAAAAAATAACACTTACAATGTATATATACACCCTATGCATATGCTAATATATTTGCATATATAGACAAATTAGGAATATATGTGATACATGTATATATATATATGCATGTATATATTCACATTCATATGCTCATATACACAGTATGAATGTTCCTCTTCATATACAAATCTATCAGCATATGCATTGCTGGTATGGGAAGCATAAAGATCTTCTGGAGCAATCACTAAACTTTAGAGGTGATATGACTGAGAAAAAGTATTTGCTCAAAGACCCATAAGCAATTAGTGGATACATTGGTATTAAAACCAGCACAGCACTGAACTAGTCAACTACTGGCCTAGATGCAAATAGATGAATCCACTGCTGTAAATATTACTTTCTATCCAAAAACAATATTAATGGAAAGAAAGTACATCAAATTCAACAAATTAAGGTACTATTTATTTATTTATATTTTACCATGTGGAAGACACTGTGTTTCATTCTGGATTTATAAAGCTAAAAATGCAAAGTAGTACAAGTCTTCGGAATGATTGTTATACACCTGGAGATAAAATTTATAAACAGGAAAGAGGACATAGAGTCCTTTGAGCAGTGAAAAAATTGTAATTAGAAATTTTAAAAATAGGCATGAAAAGACATAAACCACAACTCAAAACGTATTTGATCATAACTGGTTGACATTTAAAATTCAACAAAAATTCTAAGGGTTGTATTAAATAAGTGTACTGATAATGCCGTTTTGATCATTTTTAATGCAATTTTGATTCTTAATGGGAAGATCTTTCCCATACATTAGCAGACCCTTGTGACATATTTAGAGAGTCTGAATCACATGAGTCAAGTCACACGGAACAGGAAGGGGTGGGCCAGGAAGGGTAGAACAGGCAAAGGTGGAGCCAGAACAGAGGTAAGAGGAAGCCAGTCAGGGAGCAATCAGAGCTGAGAAAGGCAGCAATTAGCGCTAGTGGAAGAAGTTGTCTGTGAATTTTTTTGAAGGGAACCTGTTTGTGATTTGTTAAAGTGAGCTGATTTGTGGGAAACCTCATGGGGGAAGGAAGGGTTGGGGATCCTGGTGACATTTGTACTCTTGTTGTGTTTGCTTTTTGTTGTGGCTGTCATGGATTTACCTTTCTGGTGTTTGAATAAATGTTTTGGTTGTCTTCCTTAGGGAGATTCTGTTGTATATTGTGATTCAGAAGTGTGCCACCATATTCATGGCGATTTTAGGAGCTGTGAATATCCCATTGGTGCTACAGCAAGATAATTATATAGGGCCAACCCATAATATATACATACATACATACATATATATACATATATATACATATATAGTTCTCATAGGGCTCATAAAGTTAGGTATTGAATTAATGTCTTATAGGTCGACAATCAGAATGTCCAGCAATATAGAATATATACATTACAGAAAAAAATTAAAGAGATAAATGTGATAAGAGAAAAAGATCATGTGAATCACGGTGCTTTCTATTCAATGCAATAAATTTATTGATTTTTTCTTATATGCAAAGGTCAAATTAGATGACTTTTCTGTTGTTAAATAGCTCATGTTTTCTCAGGAAAGACCTAGTAAGAATATGACATGGTGCAATGAAAAAGACTATATGATAAGAGGTTCAAAAAGTTATTTGGAAGGAATACAGAAAGAATATCTTAAAGTTCAACATTCAGGCAAACCTTTGTGGAATTCACACCTTAGAGGACTGTTGAAAGATAAGAAGCTGTATAACAGCTGCAAGGTCCAGAATTCCTCTGGCTGGGGCACCCTGTACTTCCTCCATAAACATGGGGGTGTTCTGTTAAATATCAAAGGATATTTGTTAGATATCAAAGGAAGAAGCCAAGTGTCTCCAAATTGAGACGCTTGAGAAAATTTGAGATATCAAAGTTTGAGACATCATTAAAAATACTTTCAAAACAGAGCTGATCTTTGTTCTTGAACACTGGTCATACAGTTCAGTGTATCACCATGAGATAGCCTCAGAAATCTTTGTGACGATTATAGGAAAAGGGAAGCAGAAGGTAGAGATTGCATCACTACTGACTTTTGGATAATATTTTTCCTTCTTGGGAATGAGCTTGGGAGTTATACCCAAACATAAACTTGTTTACTGATCATGTACCCGTCACTGAGGTGTCACGATATTCCTGTTTTGCTTTTCATAGGTCATAGTATCTGGATATACGACTCAGTATCTAAGTTACGATTTGCAATAGGTCACTATGTCCAGGATTCCAACTTCCACAGAATTTAAATTTTGGGGAATTTTGCTTAAGAATGAATTTTATGATTTTTCCCAATTGGGACTTAACAAATGAATTCGATGGAGGAACATGGCCAAAAGCTTGAAAAATATGAACTGAGGTAACAATGAGGTAACAAAACAAAGGATAGTTTCAGAGAGATGTCTTTCACATTGATTCTGATGCTTCATTTGTGTAGAAATTATCAGCTCTGTTACATTGTTCTTACTAATTTTAGGGTTCAGATGTGTTGTTTACATGGCTGTTCAAAATGTCCTCTTCTTTAAGAATGCCTAGGTTGTATCCTTAGAGTTATTTTCCAGCCTTGACCTATTCTTAGCTTTTGTAGCACCAACGTTATTTTTACAGCATATTTTCATGCTCTTTTTCCTTCTGTTTCCTGGCCTTCCTTTCATCTTCTGTCCATTGCTATTTGATACCTAAGCTAGCTGATGAATTCTCTCTAGATTAATAAGATTCTCTTACAAAAAATAATATCCGTTTTTCTTCCTTACAGGAACTGCTTCACTTTATTATTTAGACTTCCATTCTTCAACATCTGCCATCCGGTGCTAACTTCCCCTGTATCACTTTAGTCCATGGGATAGTTCATATACATACATACATACATACATACATACATACATACATACATACATATATATATATATACACACATATATGTGTGTGTGTGTGTATACATTTGTTCTGTAAACATTGGAAATCTGCTTTCCCAAATGGCAAATGCTATGACAGGTAAATGCTTTGGAAAATGCTAGGCCATTGTGAATTTTATGTTCTTTCTATCAAAAACTCTTTCTTCATTAGGTTTTCCAGAATCACCACCCCAGTGACCACTTCTTCAAGGTTAGTGAAAGTAAAATACAGACTAGAATTTACCATTGTTGAGTCTTCAATATTTTAAAGAATTAAATTAATATTAAGTCAAATCAGAAGTTATTATTTACTCTGATTTTGACACAAAGGAATAGATCTAGGAAATTCTTAATACTAAAGTCTCCCAAGGGAACTGAATGATTACTGAATGATTACAATGCTTATGTGCCAGGCTTGTGATCTAATTCCCAAACAAGTTATTTAGTTCCTTTTTCTGTCCAAAATGTTTGTGGTCAGCTTTGAAACCCAAATCACTTCTCTGTCTCCCAACAATATCCTTCAACCAATTGATTTCCATCATGCCTCCCTCCACTGATTGCAGACTTTTTAGGTGATTATACTTTTTAATAAACAATGGTCCTCAATCACCCTTGTATCCATCCTGTTTCTGTTGAATAAAGAATATTCAGGCAGAGTCTTAATCGAGCCATAGGCTTGATTCAACAATTTCTCAATAAAATCTTTAAGGTAAGTTTGGGGCTGGGATCTCACATTCCTGTAACTTGTTGTACAGACTTTATGTTTGCTTATAGACATTTACATTTTATAAAGGCCTTAGGTGTGATTGTGGTTAACTCCCTTAGATTTGCCCGTAGTGAACTAAGTTTCTCAGCTGCTCTTCTTCTTTTATTGCAATTTCCCTTTGTGAAATCTATACATACTAAGTTTTGATGATTACAAATCCAGTTTCTTTTACATTACTTGTGATTGGATTTGATTTTGCCCATGCTATATGAAGCTTTCGATTCTCTTTTCAAGCCTTTCCACCAAAGCTCTGATATGCATTTTTTTCTTTGTTATTCTTTAAAATTAACATTTTGATTCTAGGAAAAAAACACCTTTTACTTTATTTAATACAGGAATTCAAACTGACCTTGTAGTGAAGATATGTTTTTGTCTAAAGCAACTTTGCTTATAGATATCTTGAAACTGAAGCTTCCTGATATATTCCAGCTCAGCACAGAAAAGCTAGACTTTTGCAATTGACTACTTGTTTTCATTTGGCTTCTGCAAGACACCTCTATGTCATGTCTCTACAGCAGAGGCATCACACTTGTAGTGCATGGGATGACGTTCACTCAAACCACATTAAAAATGTGATTTAATATAAACATAAAATACAAGATATATAATGCAAATTTGTCGTTTTACAAGTCAACATGTGGCTCTTTTGACTTTGACAGAACTGCTCCATAGAATTCAAATGCGACTCACTAAATTGTTAGGTTTTCTAACCTCTGACTTGTGTTAGATGATTGTAGAAATTGGGGTGTTGCCTAGAGAATATCCTATACTTGTGAGTATAACATGACCCAGTTGTTTCTCGCTTGGAAGCTCTAATATGTTTTCTTCTTTCATTCATTTTATATGGACATCTCTAACCAAACAGCAGGAGACCATCTGGCTCCACAAGGTTTCCTGACTGGTTTCCCTGTTTATCTCACTGTACTAATGACACCCTCATGGCATGCATTCTTTTAAATCTCAGTCTTCCAGTGCTTTTCTGGAACCGATTGCAACTCCATTGAAGGTTTAAAAGATTAGGATTATTATATAATTATTTGATGTTGTTACAATACCTTATTTACATTCTCATGGAGTGTTATCATACTAAATCTCAGTACAAAAATTCATTGTGCTATGGAATAGTTATCATATGTCTCTGCATCAACTAATCTTAGTTTAAATTCAACAAGTTAAATGAATATTGATTAAATACTATTTCAATGTGATGTCATACTGCTCTACATCACATTTTTAAATAATTAAAAAGGACAGTCATGGACCAAACTTTTAAAAATAAAAACAGATACGTAAATGAAAGATAATTTAAAACAAAAGAATACAATTTATACAATTTTTAATAATAATTTTAAAATAAGCCAATGAACTCACAACTACCATTGCTACTTAGACTATAAGCTCAGTAAAAGTGATAGCATAATGTAAGTTCCTTGAGTCCTCAGATTAATTCAGTTTTTTTTCCTCTGTATTCCAAATTGCTCACATAGTACCTCACACATAACTGGCACCTACTAAATGCTTTTTGATGGATTCCAACGAGCATTTCAAGGTCAACAAGTTTTTATTATATTAAATTGAATGTTGGAGTAGATACAGTATTTAAAAAGGCTTAAACAATTCTTCCTTCATTCACTAAATTATAACATAGGGAAAGATCCATACGCAGATCAGTTTTATTATTGTTCAGTCATTTTTCAGTTGAATCTGACTCTTTGTGACTATATTTGTGTATTTTTTGGCAAAGATACTGGAGTGGTTTGCCATATCCTTCTCCACATCATTTTAGAGATTATGAAACAAAGGCAAACAGATTGAAGTTTCTTTCCCAGTGTCACATAGCTAGTAAGTATCTGAGGCAGAACGTGAACTTTGGAAGAAGAGTTTTTCTGACTCCAATTCCAGCACTCTATCTACTTTGTCACCAAGCTGTCCACACAGATAATAATACAAGATAAAAACAGTAGGGAAGTACAAAAGACAATGTTATACAAGTTTATGCATGAAACTCATTGGAAGCAAAAATCAGGAATATGATTTTAGATCTCAGTGACACCTTAGAGGTCATTGAGCCAATTTTGTCATTTTACAGTAAGTATACTTAGGCAAATTAATGTAAGTGATTTACTTTAGACCACGGCAAGCATTAACTGGCAGGTTAAGGATTGAAGCTTAAGCCTCCTTTCTCTAAATGGAGAACACTTTCCTCAGCAACATACTCCCTATACCTAAAAAAGAGCAATTCTGTTTAAATAAACAGTCCTTCACTATTTGACTACTATGTACAACTGTGTAACCTTGGGCAAGTCACTTAACCCCAATTGCCTCATCCTGGGTCATCTGCAGTTATCCTGATGAATATCTGGTCACTGGATTTAGATGGCGCTGGAAGAGAAATGAGGCTGGTGACCTGCACAGCCTCCTTCGTTTAAAACAAAGTGAAATGCAAGTCATGTCATTTGTCTTCTTTGGCAATGAAGGATGAACACACACACAAACACATACACATACACACACACATACACACTATGTACAGCAGATTATAAAAGGTGTGGAGCAAATTCAAAACTATCAGTGAAGTAAAGAGACTTTTGAGGGGTGGAGCCAAGATGGCGGAGTAGAAAGACACACATACGCTAGCTCCGAACCCACAGCCCATAAAATATCTGTAAAGAAGAACTCCCGACAAATTCTGGAGCAGCAGCACCCACAGAACAAGGGAGTGGAGGAGATTTCTGTTCCAGAGGGCCCTGAAAACCCCTTGCAAAAGGTCCATCGTGCCCTGGACCCAGAGCCAAGCCCAGCCCTGCCTTGGCCATGCAGCACCAAGAGGAGCAGATCCGAGCAGGCTTCAGGTTTGGAATCTCCAGCAGTCACGCAGGTACCTCCACCCAAGGGCCCCAAAGGTTGGTGAGAGGCTCTTCTAGGCTTGCTGAGAGGGGAGTGCGGTCCCCCCATAACTCAGTCCCCCTCGGGAGGCAGCAGTGGAGGTGGCAGCAGACCAGGGCTCCCCAAGCAGGCAGGAGCTCGGATCCATTGTTGAAAGTCTCTGCATAAACCCCCTGAGGGAACTGAGTCCCGTGTGGCAGCCCTGCCCCCACCTGAGCACCTGAACTTAATCTCACACTCAATAGCAGTCCTGTCCCCGCCCAGAGCCCTGAGGCTGGGAAGCAGCATTTGAATCTGAGACACCAAGCGCTGGCTGGGCGGATCTGGAGGCAAAGTGGGTGTGAAAACAATACTCAGAAGTCAAGTCACTGGCTGGGAAAATGCCCAGAAAAGGGAGAAAAAACAAGACTATAGAAGGTTACTTCCTTGGTGAACAGGTATTTCCTCCCTTCCTTCCTGATGAGGAAGAACAATGCTTACCATCAGGGAAAGACACAGAAGTCAAAGCTTCTGTGTCCCAGCCCACCCAATGGGCTCAGGCCATGGAAGAGCTCAAAAAGTATTTTGAAAATGAAGTTAGAGAAGTGGAGGAAAAACTGGGAAGAGAAATGAGAGAGATGAAAGAAAAGCATGAAAAGTAGGTCAACACGCTGCTAAAGGAGACCCAAAAAAATGCTGAAGAAACTAACACCTTGAAAAATAGGCTAACTCAATTGGCAAAAGAGGTTCAAAAAGTCAATGAGGAGAAGAATGCTTTAAAAAGCAGAATTAGCCAAATGGAAAAGGAGGTTCAAAAGCTCACTGAAGGAAATAGTTCTTTCAAAATTAGAATGGAACAGATGGAGGCCAATGACTTTATGGGAAACCAAGAAATTACAAAACAAAACCAAAAGAATGAAAAAATGGAAGATAATGTGAAATATCTCATGGGAAAAACAACTGACCTGGAAAATAGATGCAGGAGAGACAATTCAAAAATTATGGGACTACCTGAAAGTCATGATCAAAAAAAGAGCCTAGACATCATCTTTCATGAAATTATCAAGGAAAACTGCCCTGAGATGCTAGAACCAGAGAGCAAAATAAGGATTCAGGAAATCCACCAATCACCACCTGAAAGAGATCCAAAAAGAGAAACTCCTAGGAACATTGTGGCCAAATTCCAGAGTTCCCTGGTCAAGGATAACATATTGCAAGCAGCTAGAAAGAAACAATTCAAGTATTGTGGAAATACAATCAGGATAACACAAGATCTAGCAGCTTCTACATTAAGGGATAGAAGGGCGTGGAATATGATATTCCAGAAGTCAAAGGAACTAGGACTAAAACCAAGAATCGCCTACTCAGCAAAACTGAGTATAATACTTCAGGGGAAAAATTGGTCTTTCAGTGAAATTTGGGACTTTCAAGCATTCTTGATGAAAAGACCAGAGCTGAAAAGAAAATTTGACTTTCAAACACAAGAATGAAGAGGAGCATGAAAAGGTAAACAGTAAAAAGAAGTCATAAGGGACTTTACTAAAGTTGAACTGTTTACATTCCTACATAGAAAGACAATATTTGTAACTCTTGAAACTTTTCAGTATCTGGGTACTGGGTAGGATTACACACACACGCACATGCACACACACATAGAGACAGAGTGCACAGAGTGAATTGAAGAGGATGGGATCATATCTTAAAAAAATGAAATCAAGCAGTGAGAGAGAAATGTATTGGAAGGAGAAAGGGAGAAATGGAATGGGGCAAATTATCTCTCATAAAAGAGGCAAGCAAAAGACTTTTTAGGGGAGGGAAAAAGAGGGGAGGTGAGAGAAAAACATGAAGTTTACTCTCATCACATTCCACTAAAGGAAGGAATAAAATAAACACCCATTTTGGTATGAAAACCTATTTTACAATACAGGAAAGTGGGGGATAAGGGGATAAGCAGGGTGGGGGGGAATGATGAAAAGGAGGGAATGGGGAGGAGGGAGCAATTTGAGGTCAACACTCATGGGGAAGGACAGGATCAAAAAAAGCGAATAGAAGCAATGGGGGACAGGATAGGATGGAGGGAAATATAGTTAGTCTTATAAAACACGACTATTATGGAAGTCATTTGCAAAACTACACAGATATGGCCTATATTGAATTGCTTGCCTTCCAAAGGGAAGGGGTGGGGAGGGAGGGAGGAAGAGAAGTTGGAACTCAAAGTTTTAGGAACAACTGTTGAGCACTGTTCTTGCTACTAGGAAACAAGAAATACAGGTAAAGGGGTATAGAAAGTTATTTGGCCCTACAGGACAAAAGAGAAGATGGAGACAAGGGCATAGAGGGATGATAGAAGAGAGGGAAGATTGGTGATAGGGGCAATTAGAATGCTTGGTGTTTTGGGGTGGAGGGAGGGGACAAAAGGTAAGAAAATTTGGAACCCAAAATTTTGTGAAAATGAATGTTAAAAGTTAAATAAATAAATAAATAAATAAGAATTTTTCTACTTGGTGGGAGATATATATCAAGTAGAGAAATAATAATAGAAGAAAATATAGTATTAGAACAAGTACAAGCGAAATCCATGCTGGGTCAATTCTTCTGGATTGTTTCTCTCTGAAACGCATTAACCATGAATGTAAGGACAATGGTGATCAATACTGATGATGGTCGTGGTCATGATTGATGGTGGTGATTCATACAGATGTTGTGCTTTAAAGCTGTTTTTTTCATACTTCTTTTATAACAAATACTTGTGAATGCTATTATTATCCCCATTTTACTGGAGAGGAAAATAATGAAAAAGTGAGTGACTGACCTAAGATCACAAAGCTGGTAAAGATCTGTGCTAGAATTTGATAAAAAAAAAATTAACATCATAAACTTGCTGCAGAGAACATTCTTTGCAAACATGTGATGCAAAACATTAGTGGGGTTGGGTGATTTTTAAAATAGTTTTTAATATTTTCCTCATTACGTGCAAAACATGGGCAAGTAATGTAACCCTATTTCCCCCAGATTAATCATCTACAAAATGAGCTGCTGAAGAAACTGGCAAGTTACTCTTTTACCTCTGCCAAGAAAATCTGAAAGGAGATCACAAAGGCTCGGATATGAGTTAAATAAATGCACAACACAACAAAAAGGAACATCTATAATATACAATCTATACTATACATATATATATATGTATGCATGTGTGTGTGTATGTATGTATACATACATGCACACACCCCCACACATACAGTTTGATTTTTTTAGTCTTGTGAAAGCAATGGTCAACAAGATAGTCTATTAGGTAACGTAGGAGAATGCTCCATATTAAATAAAATCTTTTCTAAAACATACATCTGCAAACTTTTATCCCTATCCGTTTTGTTTTTCACTAGAGATTTAAATTCACACGTGAAAAAATAAGCAAATGTAATTTTAAAAACATAAGGACAATACCTATTTGGTATAAAAATAAATTCCCCAAAATATTTTGGCCTTGGCAAGAGGACATCTGTATTAAGGCTCAAATTCTTTTTCCCCTCAAAGGTCGAAATAATTTATTTAATTTGCCTGAGTCACAAGCTCATCTATTACTCTCCTAAAACTGAAAAAATGAATGTTTCTTGGTGAATGTTTGTGGAAAGTTTATAGTCCCTTAAAAGGAGTTTTAGCTCTTCCATATGTATACCAGAAAATGACTGAGAAATCTTAGTGGTTTATATGTAAAAATATTTTGACATGCATTGCCTCATCTTTTTGGACCCTGGCAGAGAAAAGTACTGCTGCATTCATTTAAAAATGAGAAAAGACGGGGCAAAGCCAAGAAGGCAGAGTAGAAAGACTCACATGCTCTAGCTCTTACCCCACAGCCCATAAAATATCTGTAAAAAAAAGAAATTCTAGAGCAGCAGAAGTCACAGAACCACAGAGTGCTGGAGATTTCCAGGCCAAGGTGTCCTAGAAGGCTGATGGGAAAGGTCTGCTGCATGGGACACAGAGCGGAGCATAGCCCAGCCTGGGTCATGGGAGGAGTAGTCCTCAAGGGCAGAATCCGCAGCAACTTGGGGATTCACAGACACCTCAACCAACAGGAATGAAAGCCAACTTCAAAGGTCAGTGAGAGTGCTTTTTCACCTCCATGACAAGGGAGCAGGGTCTTCCCCTAACTCTGGCCCTAGGCAGTGGTGGCCACAGCAGCAACAAGAGGCACCAGGCAGCTTCCATTGTTGGAGCCTCAGCTTAAAGCTCCTGGCAGAACCGAGGAGCTGATCTGAACCTCAGCCTTGTGTGGTGGCCCTGCCCCCACCTAAAGCCCTTGGGGGAATTGAGCAGCTGATCTAACTCTCAGGCCTGGGTGACTGCCCTTTTCCAGCCTAATGCCCCTGGAGGAACTGAGCAGCCAATCTGAATCTCAGCCACAAGCCAGATCAGAAAGTAAACTCCTCTGCTTTGATTGTGCTACCTTGGAGGAACTGAGATCTTTCAGATCCCCAGAGTATACCTTACACTTGACAAAGGACCCAAAAGTCAAGTAACTGGTTGGGAAAATGCCCAAAAAAGGGGAAAAAATAAGACTATTGAAAGTTAATTTCTTGGTGAACAGGTATTCCCTCCCATCTTTTCAGGTGAAGAAGAACAAGGTTTACCATCAGAGGAAGACAAAAAAGTGAAGACTTCTGCATCCAAAACCTCCGATTTAAATATTCAAAGATATCAGGCCATGGAAGAGCTCAAAAAGGATTTTAAAAATCGAATAAGAGAGGTGGAGGAAAAATTGGGAAGAGAAATGAGAGAGATGCAAAAACATCATGAAAAACGGGTCAACAACTTGCTAAAGGAGACCCAAAAAAAATCCTGAAGAAAATAACACCTTGAAAAATAGGCTAACTCAATTGCAAAAGAAGTCCAAAAAAGACAATGAGGAGAAGAATGCTTTAAAAAGCAGAATTAAGGAGGCGGAGCCAAGATGGCGAAGTAGAAAGACGCACATACACATAGCTCCGAACCCACAACCCATAGAATGGCTACAGGGAAGTAACTCACGGCGAATTCTGCACCCAGAGGCCACGGAACATTGGAGCGAGGGAGATTTCTGTTCCGGAGAGACCTGCAAACCTCTCGCAGGGGGTCCTTCGCGCTGCAGACTGGGCGCCGGGACTGGGACCTGAGTGCAGCCCGGCCGCGGCACCAAGAGGAAAAGATCCGAGCGGGCTTCAGGGACGGGATCTCCAGCGGCGGCACAAGTCCCTCCACCGACAGGTGACGGGGGTCGGTGAGAGAGTCTCTTTGGCGGGTAGAGAGGGGAGTGGGGTGCCCCCATAATTCAGGCTCCCCCGGGAGGTAGAAGCTGAGAGGCAGCTGCAGACCAGGGCTCCCCAAGCGGGCGGGAGCCTGAATCCTTTGTGGAAGATCTGTGCATAAACCCCCTGAGGGAACTGAGCCTGAGAGGCAGCCCTGCCCTGACCACCTGAACTTAATCTCACACTGAATAGCAGCCCTGCCCCCGCCAAAAGCCCTAAGGCTAGAAGCAGCATTTGAATCTCAGACCCCAAACACTGGCTGGGAGGATCAGGAGGCGAGGTGGGTGTGAGGAGAATATTCAGAGGTCAAGTCACTGGCTGGGAAAATGCCCAGAAAAGGGAAAAGAAATAAGACTATAGAAGGTTACTTTCTTCGTGAACAGGCATTTCCTCCCTTCCTTTCTGAGGAGGAAGAACAATGCTTACCATCAGGCAAAGACACAGAAATCAAGGCTTCTGTGTCCCAGCCCACCCAATGGGCTCAGGCCATGGAAGAGCTCAAAAAGAATTTTGAAAATCAAGTTAGAGAGGTGGAGGAAAAGCTAGGAAGAGAAATGAGAGACGTGAAGTCAAAGCATGAACAGCAGATCAGCTCCTTGCTAAAGGAGACCCAAAAAAATGTTGAAGAAAATAACACCTTGAAAACTAGCCTAACTCAATTGGCAAAAGAGGTTCAAAAAGCCAATGAGGAGAAGAATGCTTTCAAAAGCAGAATTAGCCAAATGGAAAAGGAGATTCAAAAGCTCACTGAAGAAAATAGTTCTTTCAAAATTAGAATGGCACAGATGGAGGCTAAGGACTTTATGAGAAAGCAAGAAATCACAGAACAAAGCCAGAAGAATGGAAAAATGGAAGATAATGTGAAATATCTCATTGGAAAAACAACTGACCTGGAAAATAGATCCAGGAGAGACAATTTAAAAATTTTGGGACTACCTGAAAGCCATGATCAAAAGAAGAGCCTAGACATCTTCTTCCATGAAATTATCAAGGAAAACTGCCCTGAGATTCTAGAACCAGAGGGCAAAATAAATATTCAAGGAATCCACAGAACACTGCCTGAAAGAGATCCAAAAAGAGAAACTCCTAGGAACATTGTGGCCAAATTCCAGAGTTCCCAGGTCAAGGAGAAAATATTGCAAGCAGCTAGAAAAAAACAATTCAAGTATTGTGGAAATACAATCAGGATAACACAAGATCTAGCAGCCTCTACATTAAGGGATCGAAGGGCATGGAATAGGATATTCCAGAAGTCAAAGGAACTAGGACTAAAACCAAGAATCACCTACCCAGCAAAACTGAGTATAATACTTCAGGGGAAAAAATGGTCTTTCAATGAAATAGAGGATTTTCAAGCATTCTTGATGAAAAGACCAGAGCTGAAAAGAAAATTTGACTTTCAAACACAAGAATGAAGAGAACCATGAAAAGGTGAACAGCAAAGAGAAGTCATAAGGGACTTACTAAAGTTGAACTGTTTACATTCCTACATGGAAAGACAATATTTGTAACTCTTGAAACATTTCAGTATCTGGGTACTGGGTGGGATTACACACACACACATGCACACACGCACACATACATAGAGACAGAGTGCACAGAGTGAATTGAAGAGGATGGGATCATATCTTAAAAAAAAAATGAAATCAAGCAGTGAGAAAGAAAGATATTGGGAGGAGAAAGGGAGAAATTGAATGGGGCAAATTATCTCTCATAAAAGAGGCAAGCAAAAGACTCATTAGTAGAGGGATAAAGAGGGGAGGTGAGAGAAAAACATGAAGTCTACTCTCATCACATTCCACTAAAGGAAAGAATAAAATGCACACTCCTTTTGGTATGAAAACCTATCTCACAATACAGGAAAGTGGGGGATAAGGGGACAAGCAGGGTGGGGGTGATGATAGAAGGGAGGGCATGGGAAGGAGAGTGCAATTCGAAGTCGACACTCATGGGGAGGGATAGGATCAAAAGAGAATAGAAGTCATGGGGGACAGGATAGGATGGAGGGAAATATAGTTAGTCCTATACAACACAACTATTATGGAAGTCATTTGCAAAACTACACAGATTTGGCCTATATTGAATTGCTTGCCTTCCAAAGGGAAGGGGTGGAGAGGGAGGGAGGTAAAGAAGTTGGAACTCAAAGTGTTAGGATCAACTGTAATGTTCTTGCCACTAGGAAATAAGAAATACAGGTAAAGTGGTATAGAAAGCTATCTGGCCCTACAGGACAAAAGAGAAGATGGAGACAAGGGCAGAGAGGGATGATAGAAGAAAGAGCAGATTGGTCATAGGGGCAATTAGAATGCTTGGTGTTTGGGGTGGAGGGGATAAAAGGGGAGAAAATTTGTAACCCAAAATTTTGTGAAAATGAATGTTAAAAGTTTATTAAATAAATTTAATTATAAAAAAAAAATAAAAAGCAGAATTAATCAAATGGAAAAAGAGGTCAAAAGCTCACTGAAGAAATGAGTTCTTGAAAAATTAGAATGGAACAGATAGAAGCTAATGACTTTATGAGAAACCAAGAAATTACAAAACAAAACCAATAAAAAGAAAAAATAGGAGATAATGTGAAGTGTCTCAGTGGAAAAGCAACTGACCTGGAAAATAGATCCAGGAAAGATAATTTAAAACATATGGGACTACCAGAAAGCCATGATTTTTTAAAAAAAACCCAGATATCAGCTTTCATGAAATTATCAAGGAAAACTTCCCTGATATTCTAGAACCAGAGAACAAAATAAATATCAAAATAATCCAATAATAACCTCCTGAAAGAGATCCAAAAGCAGAAACTCCTAGGCATATTGTAGTCAAATTTCAGAGTTTTCAGGTCAAGGAGTAAATATTGCAAGCAACTAGAAAGAAACATTTCGAGTACCATGGAAAAACAATTAGGACAACACAAGATCTATCAGCTTCTACATTAAGGAATGAAAGGGCTTAGCATATGATATTCCAGAAGAGAAAGGAACTAGGATTAAAACCAAGAACACCTACCCAGCAAGTCTGAGTATAATACGTCAGGGAGAAAATGATCACTCAATGAAATAGAGGACTTTCAAGCATTTTCGTTGAAAAAACCAGAACAGTTAAACAGGAAAGAGAAATCACAAGGAACTTACTGAAGTTTAACTCTTCACATTGCTACATGGAAAGATAAGATTTGTAACTCTTGAAACTTTTCTCAGTATCTGGGTAGTTGGAGAGATTTTACGTACACACACACATAAATATATATACATATATTATATATAACGTATAGATAAATATATAGATATAGAGAGAGGGAGAGAGACAGGCAGGGACAGAGACAGAGACAGAGAGACAGACAGAGAGAGAGACAGACAGAGGGGGAGGGAGGGAAAGAGAGAGAGACTGAGAGCGCAGGGTGAGGTGAATAGAAAGGGATCACATCGAAAAAAATAAAATTAAAGGGTTAGAGAGCAATATATTAGGAGGAGAAAGGGAGAAATGGAAAGGGGTAAATTACCTCTCATAGAAGAGACAGGAAAAAGTGTTTCCAATGGAGGGGAAAAGGGAGAAAGGTGAGGGGGAAAAAAGTGAAGTTTACTCTCATCACATTTGGCTCAAGGAAGGAATAACATGCACACTCAGTTTGGTATGAAAATCTTTCATACATTACAAGAAAGTGGGGGAGAAGGGAATAAGCAGGGGATGAGGAAAGGGAGGGCAAATAGGAGGAGGGGGCAATTAGAAATAAACACTCTTGGGGAGGGACAAGTTCAAAAGATGGAATAGAAGAAACAGGGGTCAGGATAGAATCAAGGGAAGTACAGTTAGTCTTACACAGCATGAACGTTATGGAAGTCATTTGCAAAACTACACATATATAGCCTATATAGAATTACTTGCTTCTCAGTGGGGATGGGTGGGGAGGGAGGGATGAAGAGGAGCTGGAATTCAAAATTTTAGGAACAAATGTTGAGAATTGCTTTTGCTACCACTGGGAAATAAGAAATAGAGGTAATGGGGCATGGAATTTATCTTGCCCTATAGGACAAGAGAGAATATGTGGATAAGGGAAGAGAGGGGTGTTAGAATGGAGGGCATATTGGTGGAAGGGGCAATCAGAATGCAAGGCATTTTGGGGTGGTGGAAGGAGAGGGATGAGGAGCAAATTTGGAATTCAAACTTGATTGGAAATAAATGTTGAAAACTTAAAATAAATAAATTTTTAAAATAAAAAAATTAAATACAGGATGAACTAAGAATGCTGTTTTACACTATTAAGACTTAAAAGTGCATTAAAACTATTGGGACACCCAGAATTAATTGCAATGTAAATAAAAACTACTATTGTTACTGTGATTGCCACCATTATTATTATTATCATCATCATATTGTAAAAGAAACAGGAGAAGTTCAATAAATACATACTAGATGAAGAAAAAAATGAGAAAAGAGATTCAAAAAATAAAGTTTCCTTCTTCAGATGAAAGATAAAGAAATAGGAGAATCAGAATTTTAAACTGAATGTGCAGACAGAGGTTCAAGTCTATTTTTACTACGCAAAAGACAGTCATATTACAACGTAACGCTGTGATACTTAGATCCCAGACTTTCAAGATTCAGTTACCATACCTCAAGAAAACATCGGAAATTGGGAAATTACTATAGCTAAATATATAGAAGATTAGACCATATACACCTTCCTTATTGGAAGGTAAAAATATGGATGTAAGAATGGTCAGAGTAGGAAGTATAAATCAAGAATGCAATTGCTCAACCGATTCTGAAGAAATCCAAAGATTTAAGACCAAACATTTGGAAGGGTTTGAGAAGCTGAAGGAGGGCAAGAGATTAGAAATTTTGGCTGATCCTGCAAGCCATTCAAACCTCTTCACAGTAGGAATTTATAACAAGAGATGAAGTAATTGTAGCTGTCCCCATGTTTAGGACACCAAGAACCCAAACAAGGTAAAAAACTCAATGAATTAGCAGGGCAGGTTTATAATTTCTCACTTCTATGATGATCATTCAGCCCTTCCTGATATAGCAACCACCATGTTCTAGGTGAAGAGATGGGTAAGTCCACCTATGCACTTGCAACATAACTCAATGACTGGAAAATTTAGTATAATATTTCAAATTTGAAATGTCATATTCCCTTCTCAGTCTCACAGTAAAGGAAGTATTTGCTTGAGCCCCGAATCCTAATGAACAAACACAGACTTGAATAGCAGATAAAGTACTAGGTGCATTAATATAAAATATTTACAATGTGGGGAGGGGGTAATGAAAGCCTCCAGAAAGGTGCTGACAGTTGAACTGACTTGTGAAATAGAATTACATTTTAAAGAACTAAAGGTGGTATCAGACATTTCTGGCATGTAAAAGTGCAGCGATGAAGATACATATAAATATATATATATTATATATATATATATTATATATGTATGTATGTATATATGTATATATGTATGTATATACACATATGAGAAACCAAAGTGTGTTCATGAAAGAGGATACCACTATCAGTCAGGATCATGCAAGGAAATGTTGTTGCCCATGGAAACAATTAATGCTCCTTTCACTTGCATATGGATCGTAATACTTTCTGTCAGGTCCACAGGCAAATGAATTACTGAAACAAGACACAAGTTTATATGTATGTATATATATATATATATATATACATATATATATATATATACACATACACACACACATATATATTTACATACATATATGTATCTAAATAATCGAAATAATAAAAAAAATCATGATGACTCCTTTGTTGAAATGAAATAATTGACTAAGCTGAATATTTGCATATTTCATATTTTATTTGTGGACAAAACATAAGCTACTAATTTCACTTTTAGACTATTTCGTTGATTGCTTTGTGCATGCAATATGTCATTATTATATTCTTTTACTTTTTGAATTTTTCAGAGGTGGACATTTCCTTCCTGGGAAAGAAGGTCATTTTGATTATCCTACCCAGTGCAACTCTGATTTTCGTGTTTTGTAGGCTGTAAATAATAGGGTTCATAAATGGAGGCAATATGGTATAGGTCATCGAAATCAAAAGTTCTGAACAGGTGAAGTATCTGTGGTAAACAGGTAGACAAGGCTTTGTAGCGTCCTTTCACAGAGGGCATTCTAAAAACAGTGGAGAAGATATAAGTATAGGATATAATTACAAAACCAACACAAAATGAAACTAAAGTAGAACTAGCAGCAAGAAGTACATACTCAGTATCAAGAACCTCGGGAGATGAGATCTTCAGGATATGAGGGATATCACAAAAAAACTGATGGATCATATTGGATCCTGAGAAAGGCAAAAGGAACATGTTCCCAGTATGCAGAGCTGAATGGAGGAGTCCACTGAGCCATGAACCAATTGCTACCCAAAGACAGCGCAAAGGTGTCATGGTGACCCCATAGTGCAAAGGGTGGCAGATGGCCACAAAGCGGTCATAAGACATAGCCACAAGAAAAGCATATTCTGTTCTGGCAAGGAATATAATGAAGAAAATTTGGGCAGCACAGCCAAGGAAAGAAATAGACCGATTGCCAGTCAGAGAATTCACAATAAATTTAGGAAGAGTGACTGAGATGCAGCAAACATCCAACAAGGATAAGTTGCTCAAAAAGAAATACATTGGAGAATGAAGGTGTGAGTCAGTGACAATGGCAGCAAAAGTGAGAAGATTCCCCATTAAGGACACAATATATATCAGTAAGAAAAAAATAGCATGTGAGATTTGCAGCTCTCTGATGCTAGAAAATTCCATAAGGCAGAATTCCGTGATGATCGTAAAATTTGCTCATTTCTTCTGGGGTCCTAGAATTCATCTTGAAACATTATGAGTAGAGGACACCAAATTCTAAAAGCAGAGCACAGAATCACTTTATTACATAGAAAGACTATGATCGTCAATCTATTCTTTCTCACCATCTAAGAGAGGCAATCAGACTATTTTAAAAGGCCATACATTGACTTACCATTCTATTACAACATTCCATCCATACATTAGAAACATCTACCCCACTATGTAAACTGAACCTCCTTGAATTGCCTTGCT
This sequence comes from Notamacropus eugenii, assembly GCF_028372415.1. Lineage (NCBI taxonomy): Eukaryota > Metazoa > Chordata > Mammalia > Diprotodontia > Macropodidae > Notamacropus > Notamacropus eugenii. The sequence goes on from NC_092873.1 coordinate 6,283,823, forward strand.
CAATAGAACCTCCACTCCTGACTTGCCCTATACACATATTCAAACACGCCCACGCATACGCACACACACACAGAAACACGCCATTATAATCTCCAGACTGAATATCTTTTGCAGGATAACAGTATATCCCAGCACAAAAGTCAACTATATACATATATCCAGATAGATCATAAATGTTAGATGGATGAATAAATAGATAGACCATCTATTGAGTACTTTGTATGGCCAGACACACTATGAAAATTAAAATATTAGTTTTCAGTGAGACTTTAGGCATTTTGACACTGTCTATTCCAGGCATCAGGAACCTGCCGCCTCTAGGTCACATGGAGCTTTCTAGATCCTTGAGTGCAGCCTTTCAATTGTATCCAAGATTTAAGGAACAAATTCTTTTATTAAGGGGATTTATTCTGTGAAGTTTGGATTCAGTCAAAAGGCTTCCATCGATGACCTAGAGGACCACATGTGGCCTTGAGGACACAAGTTCCCCATCCCTGCTACTGAATCGTCAGAGGCTCTTTCATACACAACTGAAAAATTTGCTGAGTTTCAGAGGGAAGTGCATTTCTGACCATTTGCAGGGATGGATGAAAGGAAATCACAAGATTGTAAACACAGAGCTGCGTGGGATTTTAGAGATCATGTACCCAGCTCCCTTAAATACAGGCGCTCCCTAGAGATATGGAGAATTATCTTGGGTTTTCTCAGGTATTGTGTGACAAAGGCAGTTTCTAATCTCAGTTCTTCAGATTCCAAATGTAGCACTAACTTTCCTTTAGATTTATTCAAAGCTATGGCCATTTTTAGTTGCTTTAAATCCTTAAAGTTTTTCCCTGACAATAATTACAGTAGGAGACACCGTCTTCAAGGACCAGAAATATGAATATTTGTAAAATTTAAAGAGCTATTTCCTCAAGAATTGTGGTCATTACTGTTTGTCATTGATTAAAAGTGATTTTGAAAGTACATTTCATTGTCCTCTGCTGTCCATTGATAATCTCGACAGATTTGTTTTAAAGAATTGTGCTTCCAGTGGATTTACAATCTTACTCCTGCACGTTTATCTTTAACACCCTGACATTATTACTTTAATTAATCAGTTCTAATGTAGTCATTACTCAATGTAAAAATAATGACAACATGTATATTCAGATATACTAATAGGACAGCCCTTTTCCTGACGTTTCTTAAGAACTTATATTATTTAGTTTATGTTTTTCCTATTTTTGAAGTATGTAATTTTTAGTGACATGAGATATGAGTGTTCAAACCAAGGAGTCAAAAATCCAAGACATTAGAAGTAATTGCCCTCTGTGATTGACCTTGGAAATCATCTTCTTTTTAAAGGGTATATATATATATATATATATATATATATATATATATATATATATATATACACATATATATATATACACATATATATATATACATATGTATACACACACATATTTATATGTTTGCATATGTATTCATATATATGCTTGTTTGTATGTATACGTATGTATGTATTGTGTGTGTATGTATTTATGTAACGGACACATATGCATTCTCTAATATTAATATATAATGACATATGCAATTTTATCAAAGTAGGAATGTAGCAGGAGAGAAAATATCTTCTTCAAGTACAGTGATACCAACTAATAGCAGTCTTACTGGCCTGAAGCAGTGGAAATTTAAGTGATTTGACTAGAGACATAAAAAAAATTTATGTCACTGTCTGGATTTGAATTCAAGTGTATCTTCCTACAAGTTCAATTTTTAACTACTGTGATGCTTCCTGTTAAATAACAAATGGTATTAATATTTATATGAGAATATTTGTGACACCAATTATTTTATTGGCAGAAAACATGTTCTTAATAAGTTAGACTATCACCAAAGGAATTCATTTAACTGGGTACTTACTCATAATTCTTAGAGAGGGGGAGAACATACCTTATCAAACTTTGCTAAAATTTGTACATTTTATCCCAGTCTGCACATCTGAAATTACCTGAGCCAGAAGTGATTTCTGTTTATGGAGGAACAGTATCCTCCATAGATATAGTATAGAATAGAATAGTAATAACTAATGTTTACCTGGCTCTATTTTGCAAAACCATTTTACAAATATCATGTACACAGCTCAATCTAATTCTGTGAGATGCTGTAGGTATCACGCCCATATTATTGATGCAAAATTGAAGCTTGGAGAGGCTAAATGATCACTCATCAGTTACACAGCTACTATATTCAAAAAGAAGGGTGTAAGGTGCAGTTTTTCTTAATTCAAGTCTGCTGTACCATAATGATTTTCTAAAGCGTAATGACATATGCAGAGATCAAATCCAAGACTTCTCACAACACTTTATTAATTAAGGAATATGGCCATTCAGAAGTGGAATATCAATCAAAACAATACCTGAGTGAAGACATGGCATTTCTCCTTTCCAAGTCTGTATTTTTCTTTCCATACTAAATCACAGGGACCACACAACATCCAAAGATCATCTCGATCTTTACTAAACTGGTTCTGTTCTCATTTGGAGTTGCAGAGGGCAAAGGGAGCTGAATCTGTAGGATGGGAAGCTACTAGACTTTGTGAAATATTCAATGAATATTTGGAGAGTGAAAATATACTACCCTATGCCCTTTGGAGAAATGCTTCCTGAAGTCCCCAGAGAAGCCAAGGTTAGAAATGTCATTGTGATTACTCACAGTTTCTCTTACCTTTCCCTTGAGTATAATTAGTTAAAGTAAATATCTCTTTATTGATAACACTGAGAAAGCAATTCACCCTTTCAACTTACATGTTCCATTACCACTTCTGTGGTCCATGAGCATCTTCCAAGTAGCCTTAAACCTGAATTCTTTTTATAGTGCATTAAAGAAGAGAGTGATCTTCACGGTGAAAAATATTGAGTATAAGTACTATACAAAGATATATATATATACACATGTCTATCTATCACCTATGTATGTGTGTCTATGTATACGTATAAATATCTCTATATATGCACACAAAATATGCTTATTTTATACATGTAAAAATGTATGGACTTTTGGGGGTCCCAAATGCCTACTTACTATCATCTCATTAGTATCTACATGTGTACATGTATACACATTTGCATACATACAAATACACATATACTTGCACACATAGAGGTATTATTGAAAGGAAAGTTTGCAGCTTTTTTTCAGAACATGTTATGTAAATATATAAAAATACACACAAGCATTAATGGAATTAAAGAAGATTGTTTTTGGGGGGGAGGGTGGACTACCATAGTTTTTGGCCATATGGAAGAGACACATATCAGGGATCCTTTTGTGAAGTTTATTGCATAGGAGAATAAATTGATCAGTTCTGTGCTTTGGGAAGATCAGTATGATAACTCAGTGAAGGATGAACTGGAATGGAGAGAAAAAAGGCAGAGATAAAGACCAAAAAGAGATAGCAATGATATTGTTTTTTAAATCACATTCACTGCACTCAAGTAGCAGATATTCAATTGAATTTGGGAAATTGCAAAAAGGGACATTTTCAAGGTATATAAACACCCTATGCATATGGTAATATATATACACATGTATCAAGTATTTATGCTTTGTGTCTATATATACACACATGTTCATGTTTATGTAATATGTATATATATGTATACACACACATTCACATACATATGCCTATATACATAGCATATATGTTCCTTTTTATATACACACATATGAGCTTATGCACTGCTGGAAATGGAAGTATAAAGATCTTCAGGATCAATCACTAAACTTCAGAGATGATATAACTGAGAAAAAGTATTTTCTCAAAGGCCCACAAGTAATTAGTGTGTAAATTGGTATTAAAACCAACTCAGCACAGTCAACTCCTGGTTTACATGTAAATAGATGAATCCACTGTTGTATGTCATATTATATGCAAAGACAATATTAATGGAAAGAAAGTACATCAAATTGAACAAATTAAGGACATATTTATTTGTGACTTACTCTGTGAAAGAAACTGTGCTTGATTCTGGGTTTATAAAACTAAAAATGAAAAGTAGTCCATGTCTTCAGGGCAATTGCCTTACACCTGGAGATAAAATTTGTAAGCAGGAAAGAAGATATACAATCATTTGAGAAGTGAAAAAATTATAAACAGACATTTAAAAAATAAATATGAAAGCAAATCACAATACAAAACACATTTGATCATAGCTGATTGTCATTTAAAATTCAGTAAGAATTCTCAGGGAGGTATTAAGCAATGTATTGATAATGCCCTTTTGACTATAATTAAAGCAATTTTGCTTCTTATTGGGAAGATCTTTCCCAAACATTAGTAGGCCCAAGTGACCTATCTAAGTCTGAAAGACATGAGTCAAGTCACATGCAACAGGAAGGGGTGGGGCAGAAGGGGGAGAACAGGAAGAGGCAGAGCTAGAACAGTGCTAAGAGGAATTCAGTCAGAGAGCAATCAGAGCTGGAAAGGACAGAGATTAGGGTGAGTGGGAGAGGTAGTTTGTGATTTGTTTCTAATTATTTTTTTCCATCACTTCCTTCTATCTTAGATATTTTTCCCCTCACTACCCCTCCTTTTCCCCTCCTCACTCCTTAACTGAGATGGCATAAAACCTTATACAGGTTCTACACATACATTCTTATTAAATATATTTTCACCTTAGTAACTTTGCATAGAAGAATTAAAATGAATCAGAGATTTTTTTGTAAGAGAACCTGTTTGTGATTTGCTTTAGGGAGCTGGTTTGCAAGAAGCCTCACAGAGGGGATGATAATGTCTTTTACATTGTTTTGTGTATGTATTTCGTTGTTGCTGTGATGGATTTGCCTTTCTGGTGTTTGAATAAATGTTTTGGTTCTTTCTTCCATAGGGAGAGTGTGTTGTTTTTTTGTGATTCAGAAGTGGGCTAGCTTATTTATGGCTGCTGTAGGTGCTGCGATTATCCCATTGATGCTACAGCAAGATATTTCAATGAGACCAACCCATCTATCTAATTCTCAAAGGGCTCATTAAATCAAGTATTGGATTAATTTCATAAAGGTGGATAATTAGAATACCCAGCAATATAGAATGTGTACATTATAGAAATATGAATTAAAAAGATATATGTGCCAAAAAAAAAGACACCATGGGAATCACAGGGCTTTCTATTCAGTACAATAAATTTATTGATGCTTTCTTATATGCCAAAGGTCAAATTAGAGGATTCTTCTGTTATTAAATGGCTCATGTTTTCTCAAAAATGGCCCAGTATGAATATGACGTGGTATAATGGAAAAGACTATATGATAAGAGGTATAAAAGCTTCTTTGAAAGGAATAGGTATATAGTACCTGAAAGTTCCAAGCTCAGGGAAAACTTTGGGAGTTCACACGTTAGAGCACCGCTGAAAGATCAGAAGTTTTATAAGAGATGGAAGGTCTAGAACTCCCCCTGTCAGGCGGAACCCTGTACTTCCCCCATAACCATGTGGTGTTCTTTTAGATACCAAAGGAAGAAGTGATGTATCTCCACATTGATTAGAAATATAACTTCAGAAATCATTAAAAATACTTTCAAAACAGGATTGATCTTTGGTCTGGGACAGCAGCCAGACAGTTCAGTGGATCACCATGAGAGAGCCCCAGAAATTCCTGTGATGATTATAGGAAACAAGGAGGAACTAGAGATTGCAGCACTGTGGACTGACACATAATTTTGGTTTCCTGCTTAGGAATGAGCTTGGGAGGTATTCACAAACATAAACTTATTTATTGACCATGTACCAGTCTTGGATAGGTCACGATAAGCTTGTTTTGAATTTCATAGGTCATATTATCTTAAATTATGACTTAGTATCTAAATTATGATTTTTAACAGCTTACTATATCCAGGCTTCCAACTTTCACAAAGTTTAAATTTTGAGGGTTTTTACTTACTAATGCATTTTATGACTTTTCCTCATTTGGGACTAAAGAGATAAATTTGAAGGAGGAACATTTCCAAAGTTTGAAAAATATGAGCAAAGACAGTGAGATAACTAAACAAAGGATAGTTTAAGAAATGTCTCTCACATTGATTCTGATGTTATTTTGTGTAGAGCTTAGCGGCTCTGATACAATGTTCTTACTAATTCTAGTGCTCAGATATGTTGCTTGTTCATTTTTAACATGGCTGTTCAATATGTCCTCATCTTTAAGAACGCATAGGATGTATCCTTGGAGTTATGTGCCAGACTTGTTAAATTCTTAGCTTTTGTAATATCACCATCATTTTTATAGGATAGTTTCATGCTCGTATTCCTCGTTTCCTGGCATTCCTTCTATCTTCTATACATGGCCTTTTAAAAATCTAAGTTTGCTGATGATTCTCTGTATATCCATATGATTCTTTTACAAAAAGATCCATTTTTCCTCATCAGTGGAACTGCTTCACTTTATTTTTTAGACTTTTCTTCTTGAACATCTCCCATCCTATGTTAACTTCTCTTGTGCGTGCGTGCGTGCGTGCGTGCGTGCGTGCGTGCGTGTGTGTGTGTGTGTGTGTGTGTAGACAGAGAGTACAGGGTGAGTTGAATAGGAAGGGATCATATCTAAAAAAATAAAATTAAGGGGTGAAAGAGGAATATATTTGCAGGAGAAAGGGAGAAATGGAATGAGGCCAATTATCACATAAAAAGAGTCAAGGAAAATGTTTTACAATGGAGAGAAAAGTGGGGAAGTGAGAGGGAAAAAGTGCAGCATACTCTCATCACATTTGGCTCAAGGAAGGAATAACATGCACACTCAACTTGGTATGAAAATCTTTCATACATTACAGGAAAGTAGGGGAGAAGTGGATTAGCAGGGTTGGGGAATGATGGAAGGGAGGGCAATGGGAGGAGGGAGCAATTAGAAGTAAACACTCTTGAGGAGCAACAAGATCAAAAGAGAGAATAGAATAAATGGGGGGGCAGGATAGGATGGAGGGATATATAGTTAGTCTTACACAGCGTTACTATTGTGGAAGTCATTTGCAAAACTACACATACATAGCCTATAGTGAATTTCTTGCGTTCTAAGTGGGGATGGGTGGGGAGGGAAGGAGAAAGAGAAGTTGGAATTCAAAATTTTAGGAACAAATGTTGAGAACTGTTTTTGCATACAACTGAGAAAGAAGAAATACAGGTAATGGGTTATATAAATTTATCTTGCCCTGCAAGACAAAAGAGAAGTTGGGGATAAGGGAAAGGAGGGCTTTTAGAAGGGAAGGCAAATTGCTGGAACGACGAATCAGAATGTTCAGTGATTTGGGATGGGGGAGGGGAGAGATGGTAAGAAAATTTGGAACTCAAAATTTTGTGAGAATGAATGCTTAAAACAAAAATAAATAAACATACAAAGAAAGAATAAAAAATAAAATTAAATTAAATCTGAGAAATAAGTTCATGTCTAGGATCTCACATTCCTCTAACTTACTGTATAGACTGGATATTTGCTTACAGACATTTGCATTTAGACCTTTTATAAAGACCATAGGTTTATTTACTCTTAACTCCTTTAGATTAACCTCTAGTGAATGAAGTTTCTCAGCTGTTCATCTTCCTTCATCGTAATTTTCCTTTGTGAAATCTAGACTTATGAAGTCGTGATGATTACAAATCTTGTTTCTTACAAAGTATTTTGATTAGATTTGGTTTTTTACGTGCTGTTTGAAGCTGTTAATTCTTTTCCCAAACCTTTCCAGCAAAGCTCTAATTTTCATTTCCTTTCCCTTCCCATTCTTTGAAAATTAATATTTTAACTCTAAAGGGAAAAAAAGAAAACACGTTGTCCTTCATTTAATACAGAAATCCAAATTGACCTTGTAGCCAAGCTATGTTTTCATTGAAAACAACTTTGCTTTTAGATATCTTGGAGTTGGTACTTCCTGGCATACTCCATCTTAGCATAGAAAAGCTAGTCTTGCAAAATTTACTAGTTGTTGTTCTCAGTTACTACCTGAAAGATACCTCTACATATTGTCTCTACAGTGGAGGAATAAAACGTGTGCCTCATGGGATGAAATTCACTCAAACCACATTAAAATATGATTGGGAAATATTTAATATAAAGATACACTACAACATAAGTAATGTAAGTTTGTGGTGTTACAAGTCAATATGTAGCCTTTTTCAGTTTGATAGACCCGCTCTATAGAATTCAACCAGATCTCACTAAGTTATTAGGTTTTCTAAACTCCGGCTTGTGAAAGATGATTGGTAGAAGTTGAGGGAGATGAGTGGAGAGGACAAGGTGTTTCTTGCTTGGAAGCTCTAACATGTTTTCTTCTTTCATTCAGGATGGATGGATATCTAAAGAAACAGCAGGAGCCCATCTGGATTCCCAGTGTTTCCTATTTGGGTCCCCTGTTTATTCCACTGTACTAATGACACCCTACTGGCATACATACCTTTAAGTCTCAACCTTCTCCTGTCTGTTTAGGAACTATTGCAACTCCATTGAAGGTTTAATTGCTAGGATTATTATGTAAGTATTTGATATTATTACAAAATGTTATTTATATTCTCATGAAATCTAATCATACTAAATCTCCATACAAAAATTCACTGTGCCATGGAATAGTTATCATATATGCCTCTTGACAGAATAATCTTACTTCAAATTCAACAAGTTAAATGAATATTGATTAAATATTATTTAGATGTGATGGTATACAGCTATATGTCAAATTTCCAAAGGAAAAAAAAATATGAACTGTCACGGACCAAATTTTACCCAAAAAAACCCCCCAAAAACAAAAACAAAAAAAACAGATACATTAAAGGAAGACAATTTAAAAGAAAGACTAAATTTATGCAGTTTTAAATAATAATTTAAAAACAACACAATGACAGCAAAACTAGCATTGTTACTTAAAATGTGATCTCAGTAAAATCATGGTATAGGGGAGGTGGAGCCAAGATGGCAGAGTAGAAAGACGGACCTGTAGAAACTCTCCCACATAGCCCCCCAAAAAACTGTAAAAAAAGTCTCTAAACAAATCCTAGAGCAGCAGAAGTCACAGAAAGGCAGAGTGAAAGAGATTTCCAGCCAAAGAGAGCCTGGAGGGTCTACAGGAAATCTCAATTGCAGCAGTGCAGAGTGTAGCCCAACCTGTGCCACACAGGGCAGCAGGGGCAGGACCCAAAGGAGGCTTCAGGGAGTCACCAGTAGTAGCAATTCCCAGATTTCTTGGCCCATGGACGACACAGACACCTTCAAATGTCAGTGAGAAAGCTCCTTCACCAAGAAGGGAGCATGGTCTTGACCCAGGGCTGCTGCCAGAGCAACAGGAGCTTTCATTTTTGGAGCCCTCCACCCAGAGCCCTTTGGGGAAATGAGCAGGTGATCTGAATCTTAGGCCTGAGAGCAGCCCAGGGGTGAAGAAGAGCACTGGCACAGCAGAGCTGGAGGCAGTTGGGGGAGGGAATTCTACTCCCAGATCCTGAGCTGAAAAGTTTTTAGTTTCTGCCACAGAAGAGCACAGGCCGGGAGTGGACAAAACGCTTCTCCCTTGATTGTGCCTCCTTGGAGGAATTGAGAACATAAAAGTCCCCAGAGAATATTCTGCTCTTGACAAAGGAGTCAAAAGTCAAATAACTGACTGGGAAAATGCACCAAAAAAGGGGAAAATATAAGACTATGGAAAGTCACTTTCTTGGTGAATAGGCATTTCCTTCCATCCTTTCAGATGAGGGAGAAATATTCTTACTATAAGAGGAAGTCAAGGCTTCTGCATCCAAACCTCGAAAATAAATATGCAATGGTCTCAGGCCACAGAAGAGCTCAAAAAGAATTTTGAAAATCAAGTAAGACAGGTGGAGGAAAAATTGGGAAGAGAAATGAGAGAGATGCAAAAAAACCATGAAAACCAAGTCAAAAACTTGCTAAAAGACACCCAAAAAATGCTGAAGAAAATAACACATTTTAAAAAAAGCTAACTCGATTGGCAAAAGAGGTACAAAAAGTCTAAGAGGAGAATAATGCTTTTAAAAGCAGAATTAACCAAACAGAAAGAAGGTTGAAAAGCTCACTGGAAAAAATAGTTCTTTAAAAATTGGAATGGAGCAGATGGAAGCTAAGGAGTTTACAGGAAACCAAACCCAGGAACGCAATTACAATACACTTTTCAAACAAAGAAAGTCAGGTCTGAGTAAGTGGAAAAACATCAGTACTTTGCGGGTGGGCTGAGCCAATATAATAAAAATGACAATTCTTCCTAAATTACTTTACTTATTTAGTGCCATAACAATCAAACTATCAGATAATTATTTTGTATAGCTAGAAAAAATAATTTAAAAATTCATCTGGAAGAAGAAAAGGTCCAGAATAGGAAAGGAACTAATGAAAAGAAATGCTAAGGAAGATGCCCTAACTCTACCAGATCTCAAACTGTATTATAAAGCAGCAGTTATCAAAATCACTTGGTGCTGGCTAATAAACAGAAGGGCAGACCAGTGGAATATGCTAGATATTAAAGACACAGTACTCAATGAATATAGCAATTTACTGTTTGATAAACCGATGGACTCCAGCTTCTGGGATAAGAACTCACTGTTCGACAAAAATTGCTGGGAAAACTGGATAATAGTATGGCAAAAACGAGGCATAGACCAATGTCTGACACCATACACAAGAATAAAGTCCAAATGGGTACATGAACTACGTATAAAGACTGTTGATACAAACAAATTAGTGGAGCAAGGAATAGCATATTTATCAGATATATAAAGGAGGGACAATTTTTGACTAAAGAAGAGATAGAAAATATTATGAAACCCAAAATGGATAATTTGATTACATTCAGTTGAAAAGGTTTTGCACAAACAAACCCAATGAAATCAAGACTAGGAGGGAAGCACAAAACTGGGAACGAATTTTTGCAAATTGATAAAGGCCTAATTTCTAAAATATATAGAGGAGTGAGTCAAATGTACAAGAATGTAAATCATTCCCTAATTGGTGAATGGTCAAAGATAGGAACAGGCAGTTGTAAGAAGAAGAAATCAAAACTCTCTGTAGTCTTATGAAAACATGCTCTAAATCACTATTGATTAGAGAGATGCAAATCAAAACAACTCTGAGATACCACATCACACCTATCAGATAGGCTAGCATGACAAAACAGTATGATGATAAATTTTGGAGAAGATGTGGGAGAGTTGGAACACTAATTCATTGTTGGTGGAGCTGTGAGATGATGCAGCCATTCTGGAGAGCAATTTGGAACTATGATCTACTTCTAGAACTGTGTTCCCAAGAGATCATAAAAATGGGAAAGGTTCCCACATGTACAAAAATATTTATGGCAGTATCCTTTGTGGTGACCAAAAACTGGAAATCAAGGAAATTCCCATCAACTGGGGAATGGCTGAATAAATTGTGGTATACGAATGTAATGGAATATCATTCTACTGTAAGATATGTTGAACAGGAAGACTTCAGAGAGGCCTGGAAAGACTTATATGAATTGATGCCGAGTGAAAGGGGCAGAACCAGGAGAAATTTATACAGAACAACCACCACAGTGTGCGAGAATTTTTTCTGGTAGACTTAGAACATCACTGCAATGTGAGGACTTAAAAATTTCCCATTGGTCTCTTAATGCAAAATGCCTTCTACATCCAGAGGAAAAACCTATGGAATTCAATTGCAAAATTTAGCAAATCATTTATTTTCGTGTTACGTTTTGATTTGTTTATAATTTCCCCCATTCATTTTAATTCTCCTAAGCAACATGAATATGGTGAAAATGCATTTAATAGGAATGTATGTGTAGAACCTATATAAAATTGTAGGCCGAATTGAAGAGGGAGGGGGAAGGGAGAGGGCAGGAGGGAAAGGAAGGGAGGAAAATCTAAGTTATATGGAAGTAATTGTAAAATACAGAAAACAAAATAATAAAAAAATGAAAAATAAATAACTATAAAAGACAGAATGAAACCAAATTACACCAAAGAATTAAAATTCAAATAGGAATGCTCCATCCCCATCCTTTCCCCTACCACTAAAAATATAAACAACAACAAACAGCTTGAGCTGGGACTGATTCTTCAAGGAGAAATTCAAAGAACCTTGAACTGCAAGGCTTATGGGAGGAAGGTCAAGAAATCTAAAGCTGGAAATATGATAAAACTTACCGTAGACAAAGGGACATGGAAATATATTTAATTTTTAAAAGTAGATACACAGTAAAAACAAAAACCGTAAACCCCATAAAATGCCAAGTTGATCTTTAATTACTTTGAAGAGAACAGTTTCTTAGGACCAAAAGGTAGAATAAATCCCATCACCTCAAATATCTTTCAAGTACAAGTTAAACATCAATAGTTTTAAAGGAAGAAAACTATTATGATTTCATCAAGGGTCATGTTTTTCTCTCTCTCTAGATCTATGATCTAGACTATGTACATAGGTACCAGACTATACCTATCATACACCTTCTTGAAATGATGCATAGTAGAACTATGATTATCAGAGAAAATTTGATGACCTTTGGTCATTCAGTGCTGTGCCCAGTGAAACAAACATTTCCTTTACTTATCTGGGTGATAAGATAGGAAAAATAAAGTTTCACTGATACCAAAGTAAAGGCTGAGGATTGAAGAAAGGATTCGAATTTAAATTTTTCTCAACAAATTGGAATAGAGAACAACAGGACACTGTTCAACAAAAACAAACTCAAATTTTGAATATTAATCAGGAAAAAGTGTGGTAAGGGAAGCATATTTACAATACGGAGAGTGATAAGCTAAGAAAAAATACCATAGGAAAAAATGATCTAAAGTGACTAAGAAACACATCGGAGTCACTAACAGAGCTTTATTGTTAAAGCAGCAAGCACAGTATACTAATATGTAGATAATCATGTAGAAAAGGTAACAGTCATTTCATTATATAAGCAATTGCCAAGTTGCTACTAGACAACTGTCTTCAATCCTGATCTACAAATTAAAAAATAATATAGAAAATCTTAACAGAGTCCAGATAAGTGTAATATGATCTTCAAAAGATTAAAAAAAAAAGAATAGAGAAGGTGGAAGATAATGACCATGAGAAACCAAGAAATTGCAAAGTAAAACCAAAAGAATGAAAAAACAGAATATAATGTGAAATATCTCATTGGAAAAACAACTGACCTGGAAAATAGATCCAGGAGAGACAATATAAAAATTATGGGATTACCAGAAAGCCATGATCAAAAAAAGAGCCTAAACTTCATTTTCATGAAATTATCAAGGAAAACTGCCCTGATATTCTAGAACCAGAGGATAAAATATATATTGAAAGAATCCATGGATCACCTCCTGAAAGAGATCTCAAAAGAGAAACTTTTAGGAAGATTGTAGACATAATCCAGAGTTCCCAGGTCAAAGAGAAAATATTGCAAGCAGCTAGAATGAAACAATATAATCAAGATAACACAAGATCTACCAGCTTCTACATTAAGGGACTGAAGGACTTGGAATATGATATTCCAGAAGTGAAAGGAACTAGGATTAAAACCAAGAATCACCTACCTAGCAAAACTAAGTATAATACTTCATGTTAGAAAAATGGTCATTCTATGAAACAGAGGACTTTCATGCATTATTGATGAAATGACCAGAGGAGAATAGAAAATTTGAATTTCAAACACAAGAATCAAGTGAAGCATGAAAAAGTAAACAGTAAAGAGAAATCATAAGGGACTTTCTAAAGTTGAACAGTTTACATTACTACATGGAAATATAATATTTGTAACTCTTGAGACTTTTCTCAGTATTTGGGGGAATTATACTCTCTCTCTCTCTCTCTCTCTCTCTCTCTCTCTCTCTCTCTCTCTCTCTCTCTCTCACACACACACACACACACACACACACACACACACAATTGGCACTTACCAAATGTTGTTTGATTGACTTCAATGAGCATTTCCAGCTCAACAAGTTATTGTTATATTTCATTGAATGTTGTCTTACATGTTGGAATAGATACAGTATTTAAAAATGATTAAACAATACTTCCTCCATTAATGGAATTATAATATAGGGAAAGTTCCATACACAGATGATTTTTGTTGTTATTCAGTCATTTTTTATTTGTTTCTGACTGTGACTCCATTTTGAGATTTCTTGGCAAAGATACTGGAGTAGTTTGCCATTTCCTTCTCCACATCATTTTACTGAGTATGAAACTAAGGCAAGCAGGTTTAAGTTCCATGACAGGCATAACACAGCTAGTAAGTGTGAGGCAGGATTTGAACTGGAAAAGAGGAGTCCTACTGACTTCAATCTCAGCACACTTTGTCACCTAGCTACCCATACAGATAATAAGACAAGATAAATTCAAAAGGGAGGTACAAAAGACAATGCTATTTATGTTTATGCATGAAGTTCATTGGAAGAGAAAACCAGGATTATGATTTTGGAACTCAATGACACCTTAGAGGTCACTGAGCGCAACTTTTTCACTTTACAGGTAACTATGGCAACGAAAGGTAACTTATTTTCCTAAATCCGTGGCTAGTACTAATTGGTAGGCTCAGGATTGAAGCTGAAGGTCTCCTTTCTCTAAACGGAGAACACTTTCCTCAACAGCATGCTGCCTATTTCTAAAGAAACAATTCTGTTTGAATAAAAAGTCATTCACTATGTGATTACTATGTACAACAGATTATACAAGGTTTGGAATGAATTCAAAACCAACAATGAAAAAAAGAGTCTCAGTCAGCACACTTCGAAAGGATATGGGAAAAATTGGATAATAACTATAGCTAAATATGTAGAATATTGGACTATGCATAGAAAGGAAGAAGATGGTTTTATGGGAAGGGAAAATTTGGGTGTAGGGTTGTGAAGAGTAGGAATTAGGATAAATGAGGAATTCAAATGCTTCAAAGTTTCTGAAGAAATACATAGAATAAGGACCAAATATTTGGAAGGATTTGAGACGTTGAAGGAGGACAAGAGATTAAAAATTTTGTCAGATCTTACAAGCCAACCAAACCTCTTGACATTAGGAATTTTGAACAAGAGATGAAATCATTTTAGCTGTCCCCATGTCTAGCACACCAAGAACCCAAGCAACATGGAAAACTCAATGAATTAGCAGAATAGGCTGATGATTTCTCACCTCTGTTATGCTCACTCAGTACCTCCTGACATAGCAACCATCATGCTCTGGTTGTAGAAATGCATACGTTTACCCATGCGCTTGCAACAGACAACAATGACAGTCAAATTCTGTTGCAGCAAAGAAGATAAGGAAGAAAATTTGGGCAGCACCACCAAGGAGAGCAATGGTCCAATTGTCTGTCAGGGAATTCACAATGAATTTTGGAAGAGTGACTGAGAGGCAGCCAACATCCCCCAGGGATAAATTGCTCAGAAATAAAAATACATTGGCGAAGTAAAGTACAGAACTTTCTTGGGTTGCCACAAGTAGCATATGGCAAAGCTAGTTTGCAATCTCAGATCTTGAGATTCCAAATGTAGCCACAATTTCCTTTGGATTTACTCAAAGGCATAGCCTTAATAAGTTGCTTTAAATCTTTTGACTTTTTCGTTGGAAAGAATTAGAATAGAAGATACTGTTTTCAAGAAAAACAAACACAGATATTTGCAAACTTTATTCTTATGAATTATTTTTATTACTCTTTATTGTTGTAACAAAAAATACTCACTGATTAAAAATGGTTTTGACAGTACACCTCATGGTCCTTTGCTGTCAATTGAAAATCTAAGCATTCGTTAGACAGTTTTTCCCCCCTAAAATTATTTACTTTTAGTTTTCAATATTCATTTCCACAAGACTTTGAATTCCAAATTTTCTACCCATCTCTCCCCTCCCCCCACCCAAAGGCATCGTGCACTCTGATTACCCCTGCCCCGAATTTTCCCTCCCTTCTATCACACCCTTCCATTCTCTTATCCCCATCTTCTCTATTTTCTTGTAGGGCAAGCGTGCGTTCGTCCTTCATTTTAGAAAAAGATCATGACATCAGAGAAGCTATGACGTGACTTGCACTTGACTTTGTTTTCAGTGAGGGAGGTCTGTTCAAGGTCACCAGTCTCACTTCCCCTTCTTGGCCATCTGGATTCAGTGACCACATATTTATCAGGATAACTAAAGAAGGCCCAGGATGCGCTGGGAGACCTTGGCATGTTCAGGTACTCACTTAGAATGAGGTAATACCCAGTCACTGAATAAGCCTCTTTAAGAAGTAAACAGGGAATGACCCCTTTAATGAGGAAAAGAAAAAAAATCAGTAAATCAAGCTGAGAGGGAAAGAGCAACAGTTACTATTGATCCCATTATCTGTATTTCTTATTTCCCCGTTGCATGCAAAAACCGTTCTCAACATTCATTCCTAAATCTTTGAGCTCCAATTTCTTTCCCTTTCTCCATCCACACCCATACACATTGAGAAGGAAAGTAATTCAATAGAGTGTCTGCATGTGTAGCTACGCAAAAGAATTCCATAACAGTCTTGTGAAAGAGTAACTACATTACCCTCCATCCTATCCTGCCATCCATTAATTCTATAATATCTTTTGACCTTGTCCCTCCCTAAAAGTGTTTTTTTCCAATTACTCCCTCCTCCCATTTGCCCTCTCTTCTATCATCCTCCCACCCCCCGCTTATCCCCTTCTCCCCTATTTTCCTCAAGTGTAAGAATGATTTTCATACCAAATTGAGAGTGCATCTTATTTCCTCTTTAAGCCAAATGTAGTGAGAATAAGCTTCACTTTTTCCCTTTCACCTTCCCCCTGTTCCCTTCAATTGAAAAAGCTTTTTCTTGCCTCTTTTATGAGAGATAATTTGCCCCATTCCATTTCTCCCTTTCCCCTCCAAATATATTTCTCTCTCACTCGTTAATTTAATTTTTTTAGATATCATCCATTCCTATTCAACTCATTGAGCCCTCTTTCTATATATTCAGCTATCCAAACACTGAGAAAAGTATCAAGAGTTACAAATACTATCTTTTCATGTAGGAATGTAAACAGTTGAACTTTAGTAAGTTCCTTATGATTTCTTGATCCTGTTTATTTTCATGCTTCTCTAGATTGTTGTGTTTGAAAGTCATACTTTCTACTCAGCTCCAGTTTTTCATCAAGAATGTTTGAAAGTCCTCTATTTCATTAAATATTCATTTTTTTGCCATGAAGTATTTTACTCATTTTCACTGGGTAGGTGATTCTTGGTTTTAATCCTAATTTCTTTAACTTCTGGAATATCATATTCCAAGCCCTTTGATCCTTTAACGTAGAAGCTGGTATATGTCGTGTTATCCTGATTGTATTCCCACACAATACTAGAATTATTTCTTTCTGGCTTCTTGCAATATTTTCTCCTTGACCTGGGAACTCTGGAATTTGGCTGCAGTATTCCTAGGAGAGGTTTTGGATCTCTTTCAGGAGGTGGTTGGTAGATTCTTCCAAAATTCATTGTACCCTCTGGTTTAGAATATCAGGTCAGTTTTCCTTGATAATTTCTTGAAAGATGATGTCTAGCCTTATTTTTACAAGATCATTTTCAGGTAGTCCCATGATTTTCGATTTACCTCTCCTGGATCTATTTTCCAGGTCAGTTGTTTTGCTAATGAGATATTTCACATTGTCTTCTATTTTTTTTTCATTCTTTTGGTTTTGTTTTGGTATTTCTTGGTTTCTCATAAAGTCACTGACTTCCATCTGCTGCACTTTAATTTTCAAAGAACCATTTTCTTCAGTGAGCTTTTGAACTACCTTTTCCATTTGATCCTTTCTGCTTTTTCTTCCCTTTTTATTTCATTATTTTTATTATTATTTTATTTGTTTTCAGTGTTCTACAATTTCTTCCATATTACTTACATTTTCCCCCTCCCTCTGCCTCCTTCTTTTTTGCCTCCTGCCTCCCTCTCAGAGACAGCTTACAATGTTATATGGGTTCTACACGTATATTCTCATTAAATACATTTTCTCATTATTCATGTTTCATAGAAGAATTAAAATGAATGGGAGAAGTCATAAAACAAACCAAAACTTAAAAAAAAAAAAGATGATCTGCTACAGTCTGTGATCGAATTCCATAGTTCTTTTTCTGGATGTGGAAGACATTTTGCTGTAAGAGACCATTGGGAGTTTTTTTAAGTCTTTGCATTGCAATGAAATTCAAAGTGAATGGGATGAACTCTCCCATAAAACGGAGACAAATAGGGCTCAGTGAGTAGCACAACCCAGTCCAGAGAAGAGCACAGCCCAGGGCAGGCTCTGTTGTACATCAGGGAAAGGACTGGAAACAGGCTTCAGGGAGCCATTAGCACCAGCAGTTCCCAAATTGCTCAACCCACAAACCCCACAGACAGCTTCAAAGATCAGAGGGAGGGCTCCTTCAACCAGAAGTGGAGAGTGCAGCTTGGACTGCCATCAGCAGTCAGTGCAGCAGCAGCTTCCATTTTTGGAGCCCCTTTGCCAAGAGGCCCTGAGGGAATAGAGCTGCTGATCAGAATCTCAGCCCTGAGTGGCAGCCCTGGGAGACATCCACTTAAAGTCCCTTGGGGAACTGAGCTGCTGATCTGAATATCAACCTTGAGCTGAGTTCTGGAGTGAGGAGAGGCTCTGGTGTGGTGGAGCAGGAGGCAGCGGTGGTTAAGGAAATCTAATTGCATATCCTGGGCAGAAAAGATTTTGGTTGCTCCTAGACCAGTATGCAGGCCAGGAGAGGAGTAAACGCCCCTCTCTTGATTGTGCCACCTTAGAGGAACTGAGAATTTCCAGGTCCCCAGCAAATACACTCCTCTTCACGAAGGACTCAAAAGGAAAGTAACTCGCTGGGAAAGTGCCCAAAAAAGTGAGAAAAAATAAGGCTATAATGGGTTGCTTCCTTGGTGAACAGGTATTTTCTTCCAGCCTTTCAGATGAGGAAGAACAATGCATATTGACAGAGGAAGTCAATGCTTCTGCATCCAAAATCTCCAAAATAAATACGCAATGGTCTCAGGTCATGGAAAATGATTTTGAAAATCAAGTAAGAGAGGTGGAAGAAAAATTGGGATGGAAAATGAGAGAGATGCAAGAAAACCATGAAAAGCGAGTAAAAAGCTTGCTAAAGGACACCCAGGAAAAAAATACTGCAGAAAATAACGCTTTTAAAAATAGGGTATCTCAATAGGAAAAGAAGCCCAAAAATCCAAGGAGGAGAAGAATACTTTAAAAAACAGAATTAGTCAACTGGAAAAGGAGGTTCAAAAGCACACTGTGGAAAACAGTTTTTTCAAAGTTAGAATGGAACAGATGAAATCTAATGATTTTATGAGAAACCAAGAAATTACAAGAAAACCAAAAGAATGAAAAAAAGAGAGAAGATAATGTGAACTATCTCATTGGGAAAACAATTGCCCTGGAAAATAGATCAAGGAAAGACAATCTAAATATTATCGGACTACCTGAAAACCAGACATCACATTTCATGAAATTATCAAGGACAACTGCCCTGACATTCTGCAATCAGAGGGGAAAATTAACCTTTAAGGAATTCACCAATCACCTCCTGAAAGAGATCCAAAAAGAGAAGCTCCAAGGAACATTGTAGCCAAATTCGAGAGTTGCCAGGTCAAGGAAAAAACATTGCAAGCATCTAGAAAGAAGCAATTCTAGTATTTTGGAAAAACAATCAGGACAACACAGGATCCAGCAGATTCTACATTAAGGGATCAAAGGACTTGTAATATTATATTCCAGAAGTCAAAGGAATTAGGATTAAAATCAAGCATCACCTACCCAGCAAAACTGAGTATAATACTTCAAGGGAAAAAAAAAGTCACTCAGTGATATAGAAAACTTTCAAATACTCTTTGCTTTGATCCTTATTATTGTATTTGTTTTAAATGTTCTACAATACCCTCCATAAAACTTAGATTTCTTAAACTTTCCTCCCCCTTCTTTCTCCCTCCACCCTCACTCCCTGAGTCAGCATACATTTTTGTATAGGTTCTACACACACATTCCTATTAAATACACTTTCACGTTGCATATAAGAATTAAAATTAATGGGTGAAATCTTTTAAAAAAACCCAAAACGTAATAGAAAAGAAGATGATCTGCTATATTATGCGATCAAATCCTATAGTTATGTCTCTGAATGTGTGGAAGGTATTTTGCCTTAAGAGCGTATTGGGAATTTTTAAAGTCCTTGCATTGCAATGAAGTTCTAAGTCAACCAGAAAAAATCCTCACACTGTGATTGTAAATGTGTGTAAAGTTCTCCTGGTTCTGTTCCTTTTGCCCAGCATCAGTTAATGTAAGTCTTTCCTGGCCTCTCTGAAGTCTTCCTGTGCATCATTTCTTAAAATCCAACAGTATTGCATTACGCTCATATACCACAATTTATTCAGCCATTCTCCAATTGATGGACATCCCCTTGATTTCCAGTTTTTGGCCACCACAAAGAGTGCTGCTATAAATTCTTTTGTACATGTGGGACACTTTCTTTTTTTTGTGATCTCTTGGGGATACAGTCCTAGAAGCAGCATTGTTGGGTCAAAGGGTATGCATATTTTTGTAGCCCTTTAGGCATAGATCCAAATTGCTCTCCAGAATGACTAGATCAACTCACAGCTCCAATAACAATGAATTAGTGTTCCAACTCTCCCACATCTCCAATATTTATCATCATCCTGGCTTGTCGTTTTAGTTATGGTAGGTGTGATGCGTTACCTCAAAGATGTTTTGATTTGCATCTCTCTAATCAATAGAGATTTAGAGCATTTTTTTCAAATGACTATTGCTTTCTTCCTCTGAAAACTGTCTGAGGATGTACTTTTACCATGTATCAACTGAAGAATGACTTGTATTCTTGTTGACTCAGTTTTGACTGAGTTTGACTCAGTTCTCTATATATTTTAGAAATGAGACCTTTATGACAGACTCAAGTTGCAAAAATTCTTTCCCAGTTTTCTGCTTCCCTCCTAATCTTGGTTGCATTGGGTTTATTTGTGCAAAAGCTTTTCAATTTAATGTAATCAAAATTATCCATTTTGCACTTCGTAATGTTTTATATCTCTTGTTTAATCCAAAAATTCTTCTCTTTTCCATAAATCAGATAAATGCACTATTCCTTGCTCCACTAATTTGTTTAAAACGTCAGTTTTATAGCTCGATCATGCAATCATTTGGACTTCATTCTTGTGTATGGTGTCAGGCATTGTTCGATGCCTAGTTTCCACCATAATGCTATCCTGTTTTTCCAGCAAATTTTCTCGAACAGTGAGTTTTTATCCCAGAAGCTAGGGTCCATGGGTTTATCAAACAGTAGATTGCTACATTCATTGTGTCTTGGGTACCTAATCTAATACACTGGTCTACTCTTTTGTTTCTTATCCATTACCAAGTGGTTTTGATATTTACTCCTTTATAAGACCATTTGAGATCTGCTAGAGCTAGGCCATCTTCCCTAGCATTTCTTTTCATTAGTCCCCTTGATATTCTGGACCTTTGTTATTCCAGAAGAATTTTGATATTTTTTCTTGCTCTACAGAATAATTATCTGATATTTTGATCGGAATGGCACTGAATAAGTAAATTAATTTAGTTAGAATTTTCATTTTTATTATTTTGGTTCTGCCCACCCAGCAGCAAGTGATGTTTTTCCACTGAGTCAGATCTGACTATTTTTAACATGAAAAGTGTTTTGTAATTTTGCTCATATAGTTCCTGGGTTTGTTTTGGCAGGTAAACTCCCAAATATTTTATAATGCCTACAGTATCTTTCAATGGGATTTCTCCTTCCATCTCTTGCTGTTGCACTTTGTTCATAATGTATACAAATGCAGAAGATTCTTATGGGTTTATTTTGTAACCTGCAGCTTTGCCAAAGTTGTTTATTATTTCAAGTAGCTTTATACTTTTACTTGATACTCTGGTATTCTCTACGTATATGATCATATCATCAGCAAAGAGTGATGACTTAGTTCATTCTTTGTCTATCTTAATTCCTGCAATTTCTTTTTCTTCTCTTATTGCTACAACTAACATTTCTAGTACCCTATTGAATAATAGTAGTGATAATGGTTATCCTTGTTTCATCTCCGATCTTATTGGAAATGCATCTAGCTTGTTACAACTGCATATAAGGCTTGCTGAAGGTTTTAGGTAGATACTGCTTATTATTTTATGGAAAGTAACATTTATTCCTATGTTCTCCATGGTTTTCAGTAGCAATGAGTGTTGCATTTTGTCAAAAGCCTTTTCTGCATCTATTGAGATAGTCGTGTTTTCTCTCAGTTTTCTTGTTAATAAGATCAAAAATAATTTTCCTAATATTGAACCATCCCTGCATTCCTGGTATAAATAGTACTAAATGAAAATGCATTATTCTAATAATAAGGTTCTGTATTCTTTTTGCTAAAATCTTATTTAAATTTTGATTTTTGATACCTAAACCAGAAAGAGTCAAAACAGAAAAAGAAAATTATAGACCAATTTTCTAATGAACATAGTTGCAAAAATGTTAAATAAGATTTTAGCAAAAAGCATGCAGCAACTTTCAAACATTCTTGATGAAAAGACCAAAACTGAATAGAAAATTTGACTTTCAAACAGAAGAATAAAGGGAAGCATTAAAACTTAAACAGGAAAAAATAATCATAAAGGACTTTCTAAAGTCGAACTGTTTACATTTGTACATGGAAAGATAATATATTTAGCTCTTGATACTTTTCTCAGTATTTGTGAATTATACACACAGGCACAGACACTCACACACACAGACCCACCCACACAGACACAGACAGAGAGACAGAGAACACACGGTGAGTGGAATAAGAAGGGATGATATCTAAAAAAATAAAATTAAGAGGTGAGAGCAATATATTGGGAACAGAAAGGGAGAAATGAAATGGGGCAAATTGACACTCATAAAAGAGGCAAGGAAAAGCTTTTACAATGGAGGAGAATAGCGATGAGGAGAGAGGGAAAAAGTGAAACTTACTCTCTTCTTATGTAGTATAAGGAGCGAATAACATGCTCCCTCAATTTGGTATGAAAATTTATCTTACACTACAGGAAAGTAGGGGAGAAAGGGACAAGTGGGATCAGAGGGATGATAGAAGGGACGGCAAATGATAGAAGGGGGTTTTAGAAGTAAACACTTTTGAGGAGGGAGAAGGTAAGAAGAGAGAGTACAATAAGTGGGGCACGGGATAGGATGGAGGGAAATAGTTAGTCTTACATGACATGACAATTATTCAAGTCTTTTGCAAAACTGCACATATATAGCCTGTATTGAATTGCTTGCCTTCCCAGTGGGGATGGGGAGGGAGGGAGGTAGAGAGGTTGGAATTCAAAACGTTAGGAGCAAATGTTGAGAACTGCTTTTTTATACAACTTGGAAATAAGAAATACACGTAATGGAGTACAGAAATCTGTCTTTCCACACAAGAAAAGAGAGAAGATGGGAGTAAGGGAAGGGAGCAGTGTGATAGAAGTTAGGGCATGTTGAGGGAAGGGGTTATCTGAATGGAAGGAATTATGGGGTGGGGAAAGGAAAGAGGGAGAAAATTTGAAACTTCAGATTTTGTGGAAATGAATGTTGAAAACTAAAAAATATAAAATAAAATAAGCACTAAAAAAAAAACCCCAAGACGGATAGCAGAATGGATAAAAAACCATAGTCCAACAATATCTTTTTCACAAGAAACACATTTGAAATGGAGGCAGAGAAACAGGGTAAAGGTAAAAGGTTGGGGCAGAATATATTGTGATTTTTACATTTTCAATTTTTATATTTTTATATTTTTTTGCTGATGCAAAAAAAGCAAAGTTAGCAATCCTAATCTGAAACAAAGCAAAAGCATAAATAAATCTAATGAAAAGAGATAAAGAAGGAAATTATATCCTGCTAAAAGCACCATAGACAATGAAACAATTTCATTACTAAACATATATGCTCCAAGTGTTATAGCATGGAGATTATTAGAGCAGAATTTAAGGGAGTTACAGGAGAAAATAGACAGCAAAACTATGTTAGTGGGGGACCTCAACCTCCCCTTCTCTGAACTTGATAAATCTAGCCTCAAAATAAACATGAAAGAAATTAAGGCAGTGAATAAAACTCTGGATCAGGTAGATATGATAGATCTCTGGAGAAAACTGCATGACGATGGAAAGGAATATAGCTTTTTCTCAGCCATACCTGATACATATACAAAAATTGACCATATGCTAAGCCATAGAAACCTCCCAGTCCAGTACAGAAAGCAAAGGTAGTCAATCCTTCCTTCTCAAATCATAGTGCAATAAAAGTTATATGTAATAAAAGGCCGTGGAAATATAAACCAAAATTTAATTGGAAACTAAACAATCTAACCCTAATGAATGAGGGGGTTAAAAAACAAATTATAGAAACCATCAACAATTTCATTCGAGAGAATAGCAATAGTGAGACAACATATCAAATCTTAAGAGATACTCCAAAAGCAGTTCTTAGTTGAAATTTTATATCTTTGAATGCCTACATGAATAAAATAGAGGAAGAGGAGATGAGTGAATTGGTCATGTAGCTGAAAAAGCCAGAAAAACAACAAACTGAAATTCCCCAAGTAAATACAAATTAGAAATACTGAAAGCCAAAGGAAAGAGTAATAAAACTGAAATTAAGAAAAGTATTGAACAAATAAACAAAATTCAGAGTTCATTTTATAAAAAAAAACATAAGATAGGTAAACATTTGGTCAATTTGATTTAAAAAGAAAACCAAATTACCAATATCAAAAATAAAAGGGGTGAACTAACCACCAATGCGGAGGAAATTAAAACAATAATTAGAAATTACTTTTCCCAACTGTATGCTCATAAATTAGATAATCTTAATGAGATGAATGATTACTTCAGGAAAATGTAAGTTGCCCAGTTTAACAGAAGAGGAAATTGAGTACTTAAATAACCCCATCTTAGAAAGGGAAATTGAAGAAGCTGTCATTAAACACCCTAGAAAATAATCTCCAGGGCCAGATGGATTTACAAATGAATTGTCACACGTTTAAAGAATAGTTAATTCCAATACTATATAGATTATTTGGGTAAATTGTCAAAGAATTAGTACTACCAAATTATTCTGATGACACAAATAAGATTCTGATATCTAAACTAGGAAGGACCAAAACAGAGAAACATTTTCTTTAGACCAATTTCTTTAGTGAATATAGATTCGTTAATTTTAAATAAGATTTTAGGAAAAAGAATGCAGCAACTTAACATGAAAATAATACATTTTGACCAAGTAGGATAGATACCAGGAATGCAGGGCTGGATCAATATTAGAAAAAGTATTAGCATTATTGACCATGTCAACAACTAAAGTAACAGAAACCAGATGATTATCTGATTAGATGCAGAAAAAATTTGACAAAATGCAACACCCATTCCTATTGAAAACACTGGAAAGCATAGGAATAAATGGAACATTCCATAACATAACAAGCAGTATCTACCTAAAGACATCAGGAAGCATTATATGCAATGGGGACAAGCCAGATGAATTTCCAGTAAGAACAGGAGTGAAATAAGGATGTCCATTATCATCACTGTTACTCAGTATGGTATTAAAAGGGCTAGCAGTAGCAACAAGAGAAGAAAAAAATTGAAGAAATTAGAATAGGCAAAGAAGAAACTAAGTTATCACTCCGTGCAGATGATATGATGACATACTTAGACAATCGCAGAGAATTAAGTAAAGAACTCCTTAAGATAATAAACAACTTTGGCACAGTTGCAAGTTACACAACCAATCCACCTAAATCATCAGAATTTCTATATATTACTAACAAAGTCCAACAGCTAGAGATAAAAAGATAAATCTTGTTTAAATCTGCTGTAGACACTATAAAATATCTGGGAGACAACCTGCAAAAACAAATCCAGGGACTATATGTACAGAATTACAAAATATTTTTGGCACAAATAAAGTCATATCTAAGTAAGTGGAAAAACTACAGTTGCTTGTGGGCAGGCTGAACTAACAGCAAAAATAACAATTCTACCTAAATTAATTTACTTATTCATTGTCATATCAGTCAAACCACCAGATAATTATTTCTTAGAGCTAGAAAAAATAATATCAAAATTCATCTGGAAGACCAAAATATCCAGAATATCAAGGAATATTCAAGAGAAGAAATGCTAGGGAAGGTGACCCAGCCCTACCAGATCTCAAATTGCATTATAAAGCAGAAATCATCAAAACCACTTGTTACTGGCTAAGAAACAGAGGAGTAGACCAGTGGAATATGTTAAGTACTTAAGACACAGAAATTAATGAACATAGCAACTTACTGTTTGATAAACCCAAAGAAGCCAGTTTGTGGGATAAGAAAACACTGTTTAGCAAAACAAAATTGCTGTGAAAATTGGATAGCAGTGTGGCAGAAACTGGCCAAAAACCAATGCCTGACACCATACACAAGAATAACTCCCAAATGGGTACATTATCTAGGTATAAAGACTGATACTATAGTCACATTAGGGGAGCAAGGAATAGTGCATTTGTCAGATTTATGGAGAATGGGGAAATTTATAACCAAACAAGATACAGAGAACATTATGTAGTGCAAAATGGATAATTTTGATTACATTAAATTGAAAAGTCTTTGCACAAACAAACCCAGTGCAACCAAAATTAAGAGAGATACAGAAAACTGAGAAAGATTTTTTGCAACTAATGTCTGTGATAAAGGTCTCATTTCTGAAATGTAAAGAGAATTGAGTCACATGTACAAGAACACAAGTCATTCCCCAATTGATAAGTGGTCAAATGATATGAATAGGGAATTTTCAGAGGAAGAGATAAAAATTATCTGAAATCATATAAAATGAGCTCTAAATCACTATTGATTGGAGAGATGCAAATCAAAACAACTCTGAGGTACCACATCACACCTATCAGATTGGCTAACATGGCAAACAGGGAGATGATAAATGTTGGAGAAGATGCGGGAGAGTTGGATCACCAGCTCATTGTTGGTGGAGCTGTGAGCTGACCCAACCATTCTGGAGAGCGATTTGGAACTATGCCCAAAAGCCTGCAAAAAGGAGCATACCCTTTGACCCAGAAATCAGGTATATGAGTGTAATGGAATACTGTTGTGCTATGAGAAACGATGAACAGGAAGGCTTCAAGGAAGCCTTGAAAGATTTATATGAACTGATGCTGAGTAAAAGGAGCATAACCAGAAGAACTTTGTGCACGGGAACAACCACAGGGTGAGAGGAATTTTTCCAGTAAATTTACTACTTCATTGAAATGCATGGACTTTAAAAATTTCCAGTGGACTTTTGAGACAAAGCACCTTGCACATCTCAAGAAAGATCTGAGGAATTGATAGAAACAGACCATTTTCTTTTGTATTAAAATTTTTTTATGGTTTCTCCCATTTTTTTTTAATTCTTGTAGGCAACATGCATTTAATAAGAATGTATGTGTACAACCTATATAATACTGCATGTTGTCTTAGGGAGGGAGTGGGAAGGGAGGGGACGATCAGGGGAAGGGAGTGGAAAAACATCTAAGATACAGAGAAGTGATTGTCATACACTGAAAATAAATAAAATAATTAAGAAAAAATTGAAGCTATAAGAAGTTAAATGACTAGTCATCAGGTACACAGTAACTATATTCTAAACGGAGGATTTAAGTTGCAGTTTTCCTTAATTCAAGTCAGCCATACCATAATGGCTCTCTAAAGACTAATGTCATATGGAGAAATTAAAAGCAAGACTTCTAACAATCACTTTATTAACTAAGCAAATTGGTTATTTAGAGAAAATATCAATCCAAACAATACCTGTGTGAAGACTTGTGACATTTCTCCTCTCCAGGTCTGTGTTGATTTTTTCCCTTACCAAAGCCCAGGTGCTACACAGAATCCAAAGGTTATTTCTATTCTCACTAAATTGTTTTCTTTTCTTACTGGGAGTTTCACCGGGTAAAGGGAGTTGAACCTGTACCGCGTGAAACTTCTTACTTTATACACATAAAAATGTATGGACTTTGTGGGGCCAAATACCTACTGTCATTTCATTACTATATAAATGAGTGTACACACACACACACAAACACACACACACATATATATACACACACATACATATACGTATATACATACACACACATATATACGTGTGTGTGTGTGTGTGTGTGTGTGTGTGTGTGTGTGTGTGTGTAATGGGTAACATCAAGAAAGAGGAACTAGAATTCCAAACCTGATGAGGAAAATTTGATCTTTTATGTATATCTAAGATTTGACGGAAAAATAGTCACCACCATGGTATATTGGAATTATATAATAATAAAGGAAAATATATCATAAGTGAGAATTGGTGTTCATATGATGCTTTAAGATTTATATAGAACTATAATATTACTAGATACAATCTGGAAATTACTTACAGAGGATAGATAACTTGTACCAATGAAATCACCAAGAACAGTGCTGTAGAGTGAGAAGGGTAGAGTCCAGGGTAATATACTGATGATACACATAATTAGTTGATGTGACTTGAACGGTGATCTTCAAATTTAGAGGAAGTGGTCAAACGGATAGAAGGAGAAAAAGAAGAAAACGATATCACCAACAAAACACAGAGAGGAAGGAATACCCAAAAGAAAACTTTGATTACTACGGGTGAAGACCTCAGGAAGATAACGAAAAATAAAGATTATGAAAGGGACACTAAAATCAGCAATAAAGAGATCTTTGGAAATTTTGGTGTGAGAAATTTCAGTGAAATGATGAAGTTGGAGGATAATTTTCAGAGGATTAAGAAAGAGTAAAAAAAAGACGTAAAATAGATACACTTAAGCATAAACGATTTTCACAAAATGTCTAGTCATCAAGAAGGAGAGTAGAAATATAAGATGATATTTTGGATATTACGGATTGTCCAAGCAAGCACTAGTTTACTCTTATTTTGAGGTTGTGTTAGGTAAGTTCGTTTGTATACATCCAGGAACCAGTCGTTAAATAGGTAGATACTGAAGATATATGAGAGAGTAGGGAGAACAGCAAGGGGAGAAGGTGGAATCTACAGGAGATGGGATAGAATCAAAAGTGGTTTGCCTTCGGATTTGCCATTGCCAGGAAAGAGTCCCCCCTTTATGGAGATAGAGACAAAGGAGATGATAGTTTGATAAGACATCTGAGTGATGTGTTGAGCTAAAGGAGAGAATACAGAGCTCTTGGTGAATAAACTCAATGTTTCAGAGAATTGTGCAGAGATTAGGGAAGAGATGATGTAAGAAGCTTGGAGAGGAAGGAAAATGGTTGGAATGGTCAAGTGTTGATTGTATTAGTGAATCAATTACAGAGGCATGAAGGTAGTTCTTTATTACTGTGTCCCGTTGATATTATTGGATGTCTTCAATTTGTAGTGGATCCAGGCAGTAAGCTTCGGTGACTTTGCCCAGCTCCATTTCTCAACATATGAATAGGAGTGTGGAAGGGAAATGATAGGAGTAATCCAGGTTGGAGATTTGGCAAGGTGTGTTTGTATGATTTCTAAGACAATGAAACAAGAAACTTGAGTGGAGTGAATAGAGAAGACCTGAACATATTTATCAAGCAGTTGAAATAGGAAAGGGAGAAGAATGTAACTAGGTAAGCGCTGATATCATGAGGGAGTGGGGTAACTAAGAGAAGGAGGCATTTGAGACCATGACAGTGTCATGACAATGTCAAAGGAGCTATATGAATGAGTGAAGTCTGGGATTAAAAGAAAAAAGATTGTAATAAAAACAATGAAATTTCTAGTTCCTATACATAGAAATAAAGCTTTCATACGTGATGGAAAAATCGAGGGTATAACTGTTTTTGGAAATGAGATTAAAGGGAAAATATCTCATGTACTTTGAATAGTTTGAAGGACCTGAGATTCATCAGGGACTGTCAATACATATAGAGAGCTTCTAGCATTAAAGCAAGAGTTGGAAGAAAAGATCATGAAATAGGCACTGAACTCATTGAGAAAAGAAGGATAATATTGTTAGGACTGTTAGATAACAGCTACCAGAACTTTTATTGGATATTAAATACAAATTAAAAAACCTCAAAGGAGAGGCTACTGAGTGACAGTAATAGAATGAGAGTCTGGAAATTCAGGCATATTTTAGGACTATGTCGGTGTTGCCCAACCAACTTAATAGGGCCAATATTTAAATTTCTAGTGTGATATTTTACTCCTCAAAAACCACAAATCTGATCTTTTTTTGTTGTTTGTTGATTGTCTAGATTTTAAAAAGTCATGGAGAAAAAGTTAATAACGAAGATTAAACTTAAATGTATGTCCTCAGCAAATTGTTTTGAAGTGCTAGTTGTTAAAAAAAAAAATTACCTTGACTTCCTTTCCCCCACAAGAATGATTGAATAAGGTCTATGAGTTGAAGTGAAATGAATACTGGAAAGTGTTTCTCAGAATAAGAAAGGTAAATGTGTATGACAAAAACAAGTTTCTATATCTCTACTAGATCTGAGTAAAATGAAAGGATCTACCTGTAAAAAAATATTTGAAACAGTTCCTTTAGTGGTGATAAAGAATTAGAAACTAAAAGAATGTTCAATAATTAGTGAATTGATGGATATGATTTGGTATAAGATTGTGATGGAATGCCACTTTCCTGTAAGAGGTAATAAAGGGAATAGTTTTAGAAGAAAAAAAACCTGAAAGGACAAAAGAACCTGATGCAAAATGAGTAAATAAAACCAGGAAAACACTGTACACAATAAAGGCAATGTTATGACAATAATCATTTGTGAAAGACAATAATTTTGATCAACAAAATGTCTATGACAATTCCAAAGAACTCATGATGAGCAATGTCAAACCTCTGATTCTCTAGAGGAGATAGTCCCTTTGTACTCCCTTTGTAGCCTTCTCTGGGAAGCATGTGGATTCTGACTGTGTAACTGACCTGGGGAAAATACGCTGAAATTGTGTGTTGTGATTGTATTTTCCTTTCTGGTTTTTATATTTTGTATTAAGAGCTATAACTCCTGACCTAAATTAATTGCAGAATTCTTCTTAATATATGTGAAGGATCATGTCATTAATTATTTAATCTCTGAGGAGCTTGCAAGATTCTCTTTTTCATCAGGCTATTTTGGTTCAATTTTCCTTTATAATATCCAAAGTATTTTTTTAAGGCACTATTTCTTGAGGAAGTTCTACTCACGCTACCCACTTGAATATCCTTAGGTCTCTTTCTAGTCTATTATACCTTGCCACTAGCTTTGTAGCCCATTTATTTTGGGGGTGATGTTTCTCTGAATCCTGTTCTCTTAGTTGGAGAGTCATTGGGCAACATTTTAATTTCTAGAAGAGTCTCAGCCATGCTATTCACCTCTTTCCCCCTTCAGGCCCCAAGAATTGGGGAATGACTGAACCACATATGGTGAACCTATTTCTAGATCCCCTTCATATTTTATGTTCCTCTATTACATTGTAAGCTTCTTAAATTTGGGACCTTTCTTATTTTTCTGAGGAGAGTGTATTGTCTGTTTCTATCTCTCTCTCTCTCTCTCTCTCTCTCTCTCTCTCTCTCTCTCTCTCTCTCTTTCTCCCCCCCCTTTCTATATCTATTGTCTTCCAGCACCAAATAGTGAGTTGTATGAGAACAGGGACTGTCTTTGCCCCTTCTTTTTATCCACAAAACTTAGCGCAGAACTCATCACATAACATGGGCTTAATAAATAGTTACTGAGTGAATGACTGGTCTTTCCTTCACCTCAATGGTTTGAAACCACTTTTGTGGTCCTTTCTGAGTGTAGTATGAATACATATTGAGTTACCACTTTGGAGAAAATAGACTGACATGAGATGCTTTAGAGCTTAGAAGTCACCATGACGAATTTGCTTACTTAAAAATGAGGAATCTTAAATTGAAAGATATTAAGCTAATTACTTGGCCAGGAAAACATAAATATTTTGTGAAACTTATATCCAGAACTGGATTTGTGGTCTATGAATTGTTATGATTGTGTACTTATGGGAAGGAGATCACCATAATAACGATGAATGTCAGCAAAAACATGAAAGTCTGACAGTGTGATATGTCTTTGTAGAGAAATCACACAATCGTTCTGATACCAGTTTTTGGATAAACTTATTTATTGTTACTCAGGTAACCAAGTAGTGCTCCATCCATTTTTCTGATGGTACTGTTGCCCAGAGTCAACGGGCTGCTGTCATGAAAATTCAAATATAAATAATCATTTGTTAGGATGGGTCTACATTATATTAAGATATATCACTGATTCATTTCATTCAATCTAAAACTATGTTTAAAGGGGTAAGTTTTCTGTGATATATATTTTGGTGATATACCTATCCATTTTAGGCAACTTCTTGCATCGTTGGGCACAAATAAATATATATTTTTAGCTATTTTATGTTTTCAAGGATGGGCATAATTTTCTTGGGAAATATTTCTTCTGAATTCTTGCAATGGCAACTGTGACCGTCTGGTTCCTCGGGCCATGAATGATACTTCAATTGTAGCCCAAAGACAATGTATTGGTATCATGACATCATGGTGATGCCATAGTGCAGGGGAAGCCAGATGACCACAAAGCAGGCGTGAGACATGGTCACTAGTAAATCGAACTCTACAAATTGGAGAATGGAGAAAACATAAGCAGTGCAGCCAAGAAGAAAGATGAATTGACTGCTAGCCAAGAAGCTTAAAATTAATTTATGAAGCATGACTGAGATCTTGTAAACATTCCATCCAGAAAAATTACTTAGAAAAAATACATAGGAGATATAAGTTGTAAGGCAGTAACAAATGAAACAATGGTGAAAATATTACCCTTCAGGGCTGCCAAGTAAGTCAGCAAGAATAACACAATGTGTAAAATTTACATCTTCTGTATGTGATGTGACCTGTAATACACCGCTAAGATAAGATTAAACTCTCCTTCTTCCCCTAGGGAGCACAGAATCTAATAGCTGCTTATGTCATATTCCCAGATAAGATTTACATGACAAATCTCATGAAAAATGGAAGTGGAGGAGTGCATTTGAGATTGCAAAACCATGTTCTTTCAATATCTGAGAGAAAAGGACATGGGGAAGAAAGACAACCATTTAATGAGGGACCCCAGTAATGCTGATTTCACAACCAGCTCAACTCGTTCCCCGGATTTCTTTAGCACCTTACCAGAAGCGTTAACTTTTGTAGACACTGCTCCCTTCAGTTTCTTCTATATTTTGGCCTCTTTTGTTAGAATGAAGTATCTTGGAGATGGCTTGATTGATTGTGTTTGCATCTCTCGATCTTCTTTATTTGTTTCAAGTGATAATTTTGATGTTTTTTTAATTGTACCTAATAACATTTTTCAATTTAATATGCATGTTTTAATTTTTTTATTTATCGAATAAAGCAAGCATTTACATAACAGCACAATGAAGAGACGATTGTACATAAAACTGCTAATCTACTACGCACAATTTTTTCCTTTCAAAAATAAAACAGTTATCATATATTTTTTTCCTTTTTTTCTACCCTTCCCCTCTCCCCAGAGATGACTACCAATAGAAATAAACAGGGTATGTGTGTGTGCGTGTGTTTGAAAAAAATTATAAAATATATATGCTTCAATTTGCCAGTTATTTCTCTCAATACACATAGCATCTTTCTTCATTTGTCCTTTATAGTGATTTCAGTATTTTACCAGACAAATTAACTTAAAGCAATTCCTAAAACATTATTACTATTACTGTTATACTATTATATTATAAACTATTACATATTATAGTTACATACATTATATATTATATTATATAATTATATTATACAATAATATATTATATATATTATAGTAATACTATTACTACATACTATTAGAATATACTCTTACTATGAACAAAGCATATAGGTATTTTAATAACTCTTTGCGCATAATTCCAGATTTCTCTCCAAATAGGTGAATCAGACGAAAATTCTACAAACAATGAATTTGTTTCGCAATTTTTCCATATTCTCTCCAAGATTTGTTACTTTTCACATCTAACATTCTTGCCAGGTGTGAATGCTCTATCAAGGTTCTTTTAATCTGCTTTTTATTCAGAACATATTATGTAACTATGAATTGTTTCAATTTTTTTCATTGCAAAACTGCCTCTTCTTATCCTTTGGCCATTTATCAATTCGGAAATTACTTGTATTTTCAACGATTTGACAAATTTTGAATTATCATTTGTGAAAATCTCTGCATCTTATTTTCATTCAATATTTTCCTTCTCAGCCTCTCTTTTTACCCTATCCCTGTTACCTTACCTTTTCCCCTTATCCTCTTAGTCCTTATTTTACTCACTCTTTTGAAATTTCCTCCCTTAAAGTCTCCCTCTACCCTCTTAATCTTATTCCGTATACCCGTTTAAAAGTTCCTCTCTCACCCAGTCCCACAATTTTCTCACCTCTCTTCAAGTACACAGGACTTCTAAACCTCTTTAGACGTACACTGCGTTTTCTCTTCAATTCAGAGGAGACTAAGATTCCAACATTACCTGCCCTCCACCCCCATCTACTTACCTTTTCAATTTTTCCCTTCATGCCCCATTTTATGAGATTGTTGCTCCTTTTGACCTTTTCATTCCCAATTTTGTTTTTGAGAATCACCCCATCATACAAGACTGAGCCATAACATTTCTTTCAAACTAACTGTAATAATAATTTTCAACATTTTAAAATTTTTATTTTGCGTATTACCTCCCTTTCTCCATCCCTCCTCAGTCACTCCTTGAAAAGGCAAGCTTTTTTATATAGATTATACATGTGCAGCAATGCAAAATGTATTTACATATTAGTCATGTCGCAAAAAAAAAAATGCAGACAAAAATCCTAAATAAAATGAAGCAAAACAAGAGAAAGAAAAGAGTAAAAAAAAGAAAGAGTAGGGTTTCATCTGCATTTGGACAGTATCAGTTCCAGGTCTACAAGTAGATACCACACTTCCTTATAATTTTTAGTCATTGAATTGCTGAAAGTAGTAAGTCACTCACAACAGGTTATCTTACTATATTGATGCTACTATGTACAACGTTCTCCTGTTTCTGTTCACTTCATTTTACAGCAGTTCATACAAGCCTTCACCGATTTTCCTGAAACCATTCTACTGATCACTTCTTACAATACCATTCTGGGTCGAAGATTATGCACAGTTTTATAGCCCTTTGGGAGTACTATCAAATTATTCTCCAACATGGTAGGACTAGGTCACAATTCCACCCAACAGTGCATTAGAGTTCCAATTTTTCCATAACTGCTCCAGCATTTATTATTTTCCTTTTCTGTCATATAAGTAAATGTGACAGGTGTGACATGATACCTCAGAGCTGTTTTCTCTAATTAATAGTGACCATTTGCCAATAAGGGAAAAAATTCTATTCTTACAAATTTGTCTCATTTCTCTACAGTTTGAGAAATAAGACCTTTAACAGAGAAACTTGGTGTAAATTTTTTTTTGCCCAGTTTCATACTTTCTTTGAAATCCCGGTTACATTAGTTTTGATTGAGCAATTCTTTTTTGTTTTAGCATAATTAAAATTACTCATTTTAAATTCTGGAATATTTTCTATCTCATTTGGTCATGAATTCTTTCATCACCCAAAGTTCTAACAGGTAAAATATTCCATGATCCAATAATTTGCTTATGAAATCAGCCTTTATGTCTAAATCATGAATGTATTTTTGTTTTATTTTGGTATACGATGTGAGATGTTGCTCTATGCCTAGTTTCTGGCCAAATGCTTTCCAGTTTTCTCAGAAAGTTTGCTAAATAGCGAGCTCTTGTCCCCCAAAATAGAAACAATGCAGCCACTCCCATGGCCCCTGCTGGCTTCCCAAGGTTCAGCCTATACTGCACTGCATTCCAGGATTGACCCTAACCCTAGTGAAAGAGATATTTCCTGTCAGCCTCCTAAGTTGTCTTCAGCTGGAAAATGCTCTTACCTTGAACTTTT
Source organism: Notamacropus eugenii (assembly GCF_028372415.1). Classification (NCBI taxonomy): domain Eukaryota; kingdom Metazoa; phylum Chordata; class Mammalia; order Diprotodontia; family Macropodidae; genus Notamacropus; species Notamacropus eugenii. The sequence continues at coordinate 6,319,804 of NC_092873.1, forward strand.
ATTGATTACTTCACTCTAGAATTCAATTTTATTCATCCCTTTAAAGTGTTTTGGAGGGGCAGTTGGGAGAGCTCACAGGGTAATTCCTGTCTTTATTTTGCCATCTATTTCTAGCACTTTAAAAGGCAGAGAAAGTAACACTTAATAAATTATTATTCTCTGTCCAATCACTCATCCATCTATCCGTATATTCACATTACTCTCTCTCTCTCTCCTCTCTCTCTCTCTCTCTCTCTCTCTCTCTCTCTCTCTCTCTCTTCCCCCTTTCTCTCCAACTCTTCAGTTAAAGAAATTTTCATTAATTGCTCCTAAGAAATAGATGCTATATGAGATGGTACTTAAATATGAAGTTAAATAAAAGGTTTCTATTCTCAAGAAGTATGAATTTAATATACTATAATTTATGAAGCACTTACTGTGTGCAAATAAAAATCAGTGCCAGGGATATAAAAACAAAAATGAAACAGTCTTTGCTCTCAAAGGGTTTTCTAATTAGTAGAAATAAATAATGCACTGAGGTGGTTATATTTTAGAATTTCACACTAGGTATTTTCATTGGTCCAGAACCAATCACTACATTTTATATTATTTTAACATCAAACTGTTTCAACTGAATTACATAGTATCACTTAAAGAGCACCATTTTTTTTTAACGAATTTACCTAGTTATATGCTATTTGAAAGGGAACAGAAAATCCACCAAAAACAATAAGGCATTTATTGTTTTACATATAGTAGGAAATAAATTGTAATAAAACACAGGAAAAGATTAAAAAAATCTGTAAATTAGGTGTAATGATGATTAATTCCCACCTGAGGGTGGAGGAAAAATTTTGTGCAAAATCATAATATCAAAATGGAGATGGTGATACTATAGTGGTTATCAAACTCAAACCCTTCATTTTACAAATGAGCAAACTATGAACAAGGAGTTTAATTACCACCTGTGGAATTAAAGCACAATACAAACATGCACACACACACTCACACACACACTCCCAAACACACAAGAATATATTCATGTATATATTTTATATATATATGCATACACATGTATAGATGTACGTATTCATATTTTTAAGGATGAATGCGTCATCAACAAACAAAAAAAGGAGAAGACCAGTACTGTAAGAGAGATGAGTGGAAGCAAAGAATGAAACTGAGAAGGCAAGATTCATATTGGGGGAGAAAAATTCACCATCCTGATGGCTGTTTTTAGTCAAGGTTATCTTCTGTTTTTCTAGGTATCAGCAAGTGTTTCAACCATTTTTCTGATGGCACTGTTGACCAAAGACAATGGGTTGGTATCATGATAATACCACTTTTCATAATAACCACTTGTAGTTTAGGTCTAAGTTATGCTAAAATAAATCATGGTTTCCTTTAATCCCATGTAACATTTCCTCTAAGCATCTCTTTTATTGGACGATATTGTTTTGGGCAATATTTCTCCCCATTTTAGGCAGCCTGATGCATCACCTTGCACAAATGACAACCCAAATATATATTCTTCTGATGTTTTTGTGTTTTCAAGGATGGCGCAAAAAATTCTTCTGATCATCTTGCCCATGGCTAATGTGACATTCTGGTTTCTCACGCTATAGGTGAAGAGGTTCATAAATGGAGGCAGCATTGCATAGGCCATTGCAATTAAAAGGTTTTGAATAGGTGCTATGTCTGATGTGTCCCTGAGGACTGCAGTCATTGAAGAAATTAGAAATAAGATGTGGATCATGACCTGTGGTGAGCAGGTTGAAACGGCCTTGTAACGTCCTTCCACAGAAGGAATCTTGAGGACACTGGAGAAGATGCGAGGATAGGATAAAATTAAAAAGGAAAAGGTGAATAACAAAAAAATACGACTTGCTGCAACTATACAGACTCAGAATTAAACACCTCAGAGGCTGAGACTTTCAAGACATGAGGGATATAACAGAAGAACTGATGGATCACGTTGGATCCTGAAAAGGGGAGGAGGAACATGTTCCCTGTGCATTCAGCTGAATAAATAAGCCCACTGAGCCACGATCCAGATGCTGTCCAGACACAACATGCTGGTGTCATGACGATGCCATAGTGCAGCGGGTGGCAGATGGCCACAAAAAGGTCATAGGATGTGGCCTCAAGCAAAGAAACCTCTGTTATTGCAGAGAGAGAGAGAGAGAGAGAGAGAGAGAGAGAGAGAGAGAGAGAGAGAGAGAGAGAGAGAGAGAGAGAGAGAGAGAGAGAGAGAGAGAGAGAATATCTGAGCAGCACAGCCAAGGAGGGATAGGGACTGAGAGACAGACAAGGAATTCGCAATGAGTTTAGGAAGCGTGACTGAGATGGTGCAGATATCCAGTAGGGATAAGGTGCTCAGAAAAAAAGTACATAGGACAGTGAAGATGTGGGTCAGTAATAATCGCAACAATGGTGAGAAGATTGCCCATCAGGGTAGCCAGGTAAATCAGGAGGAACAACAGAGCATGTAAGGCCTGCAGCTCCTGCGTGCTGGAAAACTCCATGAGGAGAAATTCTGTAATTATTGAGAGGTTACCCCTCCCCGCTGGTGAGCTAGAAGTTAACTGAAATAAAATCACACTTTGAGTAGAAGAAACAGTGTTGAAAGGAATGAATTAAAATACTTATTCAGATAAAAATTGAAAACTATTCTGTTGCATTAAACCTGAACAAATGAAAAAAATACGTTGTATTTTAAGGTTTAATCAGTTGAAAGCAGATCTTGCTGTGGAAGATATGAGGCTAAGATTTGTCAAACAATTCTGCAAGGGATTTAAATACTTAAATCTAAAGATGGAACAGAAAGAACATGATGATCATTATGAAACTGATAGTAAATGCCTGTTAAAACTTCAAAGTTAATAAAGAGAACTATTATCATTAACAGTGAAAATAGATTTCATTCATGCCCATGCACACACACATACACATATACACACATATTTACATTTATGCACACATAGAAGAACGTGTTTTAGTATACACACATCTATCTATCTATCTATCTATCTATCTATCTATATGTATACATATATATACACACATATATATATTTCTAGATAGAGGAGAGAGCAATGAGGATGAGGGAAGGATTAATATTTTATTGCATATTTCATAAGGGTCTCTTTAGGAATGTGGTTTGAAAACATTCAAATATTATAAACAATAAGTTAATTTTATTGATTGCATTAATTCATAGCTTGATAAAGCAAGACACAAATTGTTAATTTAAAAACTAACAAACCCCATAACTAATATAGTCAGAATGTCAAACTAATTATCCCGACTTTAAATGCAGTATCCCTGTTACAGAAAAAACAGAAATACAAATACCCTTAAACAATAACAGTATATACTCTGTTGTTGTTGTTGTTACGACATTTTTCAATTGTGTCCAAATCTCCATGATCCCATTTGGACTTTTTTGGTAAAGGTGCTGGAGTGGTCTGCCATTTTCTTCTCCAGCTCGTTTTGTAGTTGAGGAATTGAGGTAAACAGGATTAAGTAACTTGCCCATGGTCACACAAACAATGAGTATCTGAAGCCAGATTTGAACTCTCAAAAATGTCTCCTATTCAGCTCATCAATATGTATTGTTTAATCTATACGACACAGCTTTAAACGAAAAAGAACTTGATACAATAGAAATGTCATCTCTTCGAAAACGTTCGTCATAATTTTGTTGGTTTCTTTCATTTGCTAACTTTTCTCTGTAGTCTGGTCAATTTTGCAGTTGCCAGGCACTTCCAGAGCTCTGATCCCGAGTTCAAAAGTAAGCAACCAGTCCACAATGTACTGCTGAGATGTTCTTCCTCAGTCTTGATAAGATTGTTCACATTGACTTTGCTTTCTTAAAATAAACAGATGTCCCTTTTATGTCCTAAAGTTTGGTGACTAGCAGAAGGATTGCTAGACCTACATCACCCTTCCACTTCACCACAAGTAGTCTTCTAGACCACAGCATCCCTACTAAGTTCTCCCCAAAACGTGAAATCACAAGTCAAAATTAGAATTCATTATCCAACATTCCAAATATTTCATCATTTATTCTCACAGTTCAACCGTCTTAACAGCGTTGCCAAAACTCAATCTACCTGAATTCACAGACCTAGCATAATCTCAACTCCTACCCTATATGCAGAGCTATATGCTTTCACCGGTAGTACACACACACCTATACACATTCACATTTATACAAATACACACACATGCATAAACAAAACATATATTTCTATGCTCCAGAATTCCCTGTCGTCTCTATAACCAAAAGTCAAAAAAGAAGCCACATACCTAGAATTCTCAGAGGACAACATGAAAAGTAAAAATTAAAATGCTATAGACAATTTCAGCAGTTTCCTTATGTTACTTTTCACTGAGAAATGAGGAACATTTGTTTTATTTCCTGAACATATAAATACCCATTTTCCAGGAAGAAGCTAGGAAATCTAGCATCCACTTCAAGCCATTTAAAAGTTAAATCCACATGAAAGTGTCACTGAAGATAACACACATTCTTCGAAAATGGCTGGGGAAATGCTGAAATGCGCCCTGAAGTCCTTCATCTGTCTTTGAATGTCTCTTTCAAATGTGATCATTGAAGTAGAAACACAAACCTGGAAGGAAGCTTAACGTGCAGTTATCCAGGCCCTTTCTTGACAAAGGAAGGATAGAGATATGTAGTGACCTACTATAAGTTTCCCAGGTTGTAACTGACAAAGCCTGGGAAAAATAACTGTCATCTGCTTCCAAATTCTGCACTACATCCATTGAAGTTATACCAAAGACCAACCCCTCTTTGTTGGAAGAAAATTAAATTACAGGTGATGGGATGGAGGAAACTGAGAGGCCAAGCTACAGTTGCAGCTCAGAGTTCCTATATCCTCCAGTTATATTTACAGTACTCTTTAATAAACATTGAACTATAGACAATATTAGAGAAGGAATTGACCCTCTTGCCCGATTCTTCTCATGATCAGTTACACAAAAGATCAGAACAATAAATGACTCTGTGGCCTACAAAGATGATCTATGCACATGGTACAGGCATATTAATGGGAGGGGGAGTTGAGAGAGGTTGAGGTTTACCCCGTAGTCGAGTCAACAGGCATTTATTAAGTGGCTCCTACATCCCACACACTGGGGTGACCAATGGGGTTACAAAAAAAGGCAAAAGATAGCCCCTGACCTCAACAATCTCACAGTCAATGGAGAGGAGAAAATAAGTAAAGATGTACAAATGTTATATACAGGAAGAACTGGAGATAAACTCAGAGGGAAGCCAAAAAGATTTCGCTTTTCATAAGAGCAAGAACAAGAATTTGGACAAAAGTCTTAATTCCAATCCACCATACTATCCACAGTGTGTTACTAAACAACGTCCCAGAAGAGGGAATCACTTACACAGAAGATCACAACTGATTTTGAGTTCGCATATTAAAAACCTTAGCAAACTGGTCAGTCACAAAGAAAAACAATCATATTGATAAGAAAAATACCAGAGTTATTTGTTTGGACGTGCATACTTTCCAGTTGTCTTTGTCATTTGGTTCTCCACCTACTTACACCTCTACACAGAATCTGGCAACTATCTCTTTCCTCCCCAGCTAATTTCATTGTGATTAGCAGATTCAAAAATGTGGCAAGGCCTTGAAGTCTTAATTGCGGAACCTATTGGCATTCCAATAGGGGAAATCCAATAGGGGATTTTGGGTGAACCTTTTGTTACAGAACTCAGTGAAATATATTGGCCAGTGTCTTTTGGAGAAGGTACTATGAAATCACCAGGGTATAAAGGTAAACATCACCATTTCCTGAGTTGCTATGGATTCTCTGACCAATCCCTTGAGAGTAATCAAATAGGGGATAGTCTTTTACAAACAACATAGTGGAAAATGTTCTTCCTTCAGTCTCACTAAAATAATAGTTAAAAAAGTATAGGCTATTGTGAGTCTCTCATTCCATGATGTTATTATTCAATAGTCAATAGACATTTAAAGAAAGTCTACTATGTGTCAGGCACTGTGTTAAATGTAAAGGAAATGGGATGAGGAAGATGAAGAGGAGGCAGCATTTACCAAAAGGTCATGTGGGAAAACTACAAAGTTACTGCAGCTGGTAGAAAATGAGAAGATTGTTTTGGGATCCCCCATCAAATGCATGGTTTAGAGGTCAGGGTTCTGCCTTCCAGTAAGAGTGTACAATGAGAGGCGTAGAGGGTAATAATGAGATATGTGCAATATGTCTGATTCAGTCTCACTGGATAATGTGATTTCACAATGAGTTGGTTTATTAAATGTTTAATTAATTGATTCATTATTCTTAATTTACTTTTCAAAATTTCATTAACACCCCTTTTTTGTATGTCTGTATTACAAAGAAGGTAAAGGAAAAGGAAAAGTACTTACACATACAAAAATATTTATAAAAGTTCTCTTTTGGGTCCAAAAAATTGGAAATTGCAATGGGAATATGCCTCAATTTAGTAATGGCTAAAAGATATGTGGTATGTGATTGTAATGGAGAACTATTGTGCTATGAGAAATGATGAAGGCAATAGTTTCAGAAAAATATGGGAAGACAGGTTAACTGTTGTAAAGTGAAGTGAGGAGATAGGAACAATGATCAACTGTGGAACAGTTAGTTACTCTGGTCAATATAATAGGACAATGCCAAAGGTCTCATGAGGAAAGATGCTATCTACCTCCAAAGAAAGAACTCATGAACTCTGAGTGCAAACTGAAATATAATTATCTCACTTTCTTATTTTTCTTCCTTTTCGTGAATTGGCTAGTAAGGACATATATTTTACATGAGTTCACTTGTAAAATTGGCGTCATACTACCTGCTTTCTAGGTAGCTGGGGGATGACTTGGAAGAATTTAGAACTCTATCCTACATTTCCTATCTATCCTATATAAAATATCCTATATTTTTGATTCTCATGTTTTTATCTGATTCTACTCACCTAACTCTGCATCAATTGATATGTATCAGGAAGTTATTTTTCCTGAAATTGTCCTTCTAATAAATTCTTATAGCACATTCACGTTCCATCACAATCTTATAGCACAACTTGTTCAGCCTTTCTCAATTAATAGGTGTACACTCAATTTCTAATACTTTTACCATCACCAAAAGAGCTGCTATATTTTTTCTATGTAATGGTCCTTTTCTTTTTTCTTGTAGCTCTTTGTGAAACAGCCTAGCAGTGGGATTGCTGAGCCAAAGTTTTATGAACAGTATTTTAGACCTTGAGCATAGCTCCATATTATTTTGTAGAATGGTTGTACCAGTTCACAACTTAACCAAGAGTGCATTAGTGTCTCTATTTTTTTTGCCGCATCTCTTCTAGCATTTGATGTTTTATTTTTCTGTCATGTTAGTGTGAAAAACATGGAATGATAACTCAGAGTTTTAGGGTTTTAACGACATTTCTTGAATCAATAGGGATTTAGTCATATTTTTATATGACAATACAGAGAAATGACAGAAGTCAAACAGAGTAACAATAATGTCATTTTAAAATTAATGAATGCAATGATTCAACATTTTCCTTTTTTAATATTTGTTGATACACTTGGATTTGAAATTATTTATAGTTCCAAATTTATCATCTCGCCTTTCTTTTGCAGAGACCTGGTTGTCTTGGCAAGTAGGTGACATGGGAGATGTTCACCTGGAGACAAAAGACTCATCATACTGAGTTCAAATCTGGACCTATGCATTTATTATTTATGCAAACTCGGAAAAGTCACTTAAGCCTATTTGCCTCCGTTTCCTCACCTGAGTTGGTGAAGGAAATGGCAAATCACGCCAATATCTTTGCCAAAGAAACTACAGATGGGGTCACAAAGAGTCTGACACAACAAAACAACAATTGTTCCCCTATAGTGGTGGGGATAAGGAAAAAGTTTTCAATTTCTTTAGACTACGGAATTCTAAACTGAAGATAATCCTTCTATCAATGCCAGCCTACAGTTTCTTTGCAACTTATATATTTAGCTGATTTTCTAAAGCACAGAGGGATTCAGTAATTGCCTAAGATTACAAACTTTCTTCAAGGCACTATGTCTTTAGGAGGTTTTAGTCTTGTTACCCATTTGGCTCTACTTAACTGTCTCCCTACCCTAGTATACCTTCCCACAAGATATCTTGCTCACCTACATTGGCACAATACTTCTCTGAATCCTCTTCCTTTGAATGGTGTCTCATTGGGCTAGATTATAATTTTAAGGGTGTTTCAGATTCTCCCTTCTTTCCCTTTTCGGGTGCTATGAATGGGGGAATGGCTGAACAAGATGTGTTGACCCTATTTCTAGCTCCCTTTCAATTTTTGCCTTCCTCTATTAGAACATAGGCTTCTTGAGATTAGGAAATTTATTGTTTTTGGAGGAAAGGGTACACTATCTATTACGTAAGTATGTATCTAGCTATCTCTACTGTCTTCCTTACCAGACTGTGGGTTCCTTGAGAGAAGAGACTGTCTTTGGTCGTTCTTTTTATCCTTGACAAGATGCACAGAAGTCAACACAAATTTGCTTATTAAATGTTTATTGAGTGACAGATTGGTCTTTCCTTCACCTTAAAGGATTTAAACTGTTTATGTAGACTTTTCTGGGTGGAAAGTGAATTCAGGTTCAGTTGCTGTTTGGGGGAAAATAAAATAACATAAGATGCTTTGGACTATAAAGTCATCATGTCCAACTGCTTCATTTAAAAATGAGGATACTTGGGTCAAAGAAGTTAAACATTTCTTGCCAAGGGAGACATAAATATTTTGTGTAATTCTAACCAAGGACTGCCTTACAGTGGGCTATGAATTGTTACGATTGTGTAGGTAGGGGAAGGGTACGGACATCATGACGCTGAGTAGAAGATAAGATATAAAAGTGTGAAGGCCCTATATTTGTTGGTACAGAAATAATACAACAATTCTGAGTGCAGCTTTTCGCTAAAATTATCTGTTGTTGCTAAGAAGATGAATTACCATTACATCCATTCTTCAGCTGATATAGTTACCCCAAATCAATGGGCTGGTATCATGATAATTCACTACAGATAATGACCACTAGTAGGATGCATAAAAATAAATAATTGATTTACTCTATTCAATGCAACATTGTATCTAAGAGGGTGTTTTTCTGGGGAGTATTGTATTAGTGCTCTATCTACCCATTTTAGGCTATTTTAGACAAATGTAGACAAATATTTTTAGCTTTTAGTGTTTTCAAGGATGGACCTTTATTTCTTGGGGAAAATAACCTCAGAATTATCTTGCCGATGACAACTGTGTCTTTCTGATTCCTCTGATTGCAGATGATTGGCAAACTCCAGTCCCCAAATACACATACTAGCAACATGGTGATGTCACGTGACAGATGACCACAAAATACTCATGAGATATGTTCATTAGTGAAGCGAGACAGATTGGCTTCCAGTCAAAATGTTTACAATGAATTTATGAAGCATGACTGAGATGTCCCAGACATTTTGCAAGCATAAATGCTCAGAAAAAAATAGACATGTGAAGAAATGTGTAGAACACTAAAAATTATGACAATTGTGAGAAGAATTCCCATCTCAGGATCATGAGGTTAATCAGAAGGAAGACTCCAGTTTGTTGGATCTGCATTTCTTGTATATCATATGACCTAGAATGTACCGTTATAATAAACCATTAAGATTAAATTCTCATTTCTGCCTTTATGGAGGATACAATTTAATAGTTAATGAAGTCACATTCATATACATGATTTACATGACAAATTACATGACAAATATCTTGAGAAATGATAGTAGATGTGTACATTTGAGACTGCAAAACTAAATTCTTCTAATATGTTTCTTTAATTTTTTTAATTTTTCATTTTTATCACAGTTCATATCACATAGAACAATTCCAACTTTTGGTCAAGTCATACTTCTTTTAAAGTATGTACAATATATACCACAAACGAATTATTTTTATTAATATTAATCAACTGAGACACAAGTAATAATTATGTATGCTAACTTCAAAAGCTCTTGATCTAATTGTCTCCACACTATTACTAAGACTCAAAGGACTCTAGCTTATCGTTATTGTCCTAAACGTCTAAGATTAATAGCTTAATTTTACACTTACTCTCGAATGTTCCCCTACCAGCAATCTATAATTTAATAGATATAGTATTAAGCTTCCAAACCTTTTGACTATAGGAAATTGCCACTAAGACTAGGGATATTGCAGGGAAACAGTATCTCACCAACTTCATGCCAATTCCAGGCAGGACTAGCTTATCAACTTGCATTCAGTCAGGCTTAATGTCTGCCAGGTGTCAGTGGGAAAACTGAGTCAGGAGAATCCTATTTTAACCCCTGCTGAACAGCTGCTCTCCCATGAGATCACCATTTGCAGTTCATACCAGCATATCACAGGCTTACTGGCATCATGGATTGGAGGCTCAGACCACCTTTCTTGCTTTCCATACCTGGAGTTAGACTCAGAAAAACAGTCAGTTAATAGTCCCATAGCATCTTAAAATAGCAAGTTCCAATAACCAGATTTCAGATATGACAATAATTTCACGTTGGCTAAGGAACATCTTTTGAGGCAAGTCTTAAGTGGTTTGCATGCCTTTCTATACATGTTCCAGTTCCTGATTAAATTACAATCATAAAATCAAATTTACCATTAAAACCTTAACTTTTCTATCAAAGCCATATTTTACCTGAAGTCACCGTCCTCTAGGAAAGACTAAAATTTTTTTCCCCAAACTAAAGATGTCTCTGATTTAGTCTCAGTAATTAATACAGTCAATTGTTTTAATACTAATTGCTTTTACATCACTATGTAACATGTTCAATTTTCCTCCCCATCACTCCCCTCCCCCACCCCAACACCTTGCATTCTGATAATCCCTTCCTTCAATGTACTCTCCCTTCTATCACACCCCACACTTCCCTTATCCCCATCTTTTCTCTTTTCTTGTAGGGCAAAATAAATTTCTATATTCCATTACCTGCGTTACTTATTTCCCAGTTTTATGCAATAACAATTATCAACATTCGCTTCTAATATTTTGAAGTCCAACTTCTCTCCCTCCCTCCCCATCCATCCCCACTGAGAAGGCAAACAATTCAATACAGACAAAATATGTGTTGTTTTGCAAAAGACTTCCATAATAATCATGTTGTGTAATACCAACTACATTGCACTCTATCCTACTCTATCCCCCTTTATTTTTTTATTCCCTCATTTGACCTTGTCCCTTTCCAAAAGTATTTATTACTAGTTACTCCCTTCTCTCATTTGCCCTCCCTTCTGTCATTCCCCTCACCCCACTTGTCGCCTCCTCCCCTACTTTCTTGTGGTGTAAGATAGATTTCATACCAAATTTAGTGAGCATGTTATTCCTCCCTTAAGACATATGTAGAGAGCGTAGCTTCACTTTTCCCCTCTCCCCTTCTCCCTTCTCTCCTCCACTGAGCAATATTTTTCTTGTATCTTTTACGAGTTATAACCCGCCACATTTCATTTCTCCCTTTCTCTTCCCAGTATTTTCCTCCCTAACCCCTTCATTTTTATTTTTTGTGTAGATATCACCTCTTTTGATTCAATTCAACCTGTACTCTGTGTGTGTGTGTGTGTGTGTATGTAAGTACAATCCCTCCACCCACCCAAATACTGAGAAAGTCTCAAGAGTGACAAATATTATCTTTCAATGTAGGAATGTAAACAGTTCAGCTTTAGAAAGTCTTTTATGCTTTCTCTTTCCTGTTTACTTTTTCATGTTTCTCTTGATTCTTGTGTATGAGAGTCAAATTTTATCTTGAGTTCCGGCCTTTTCATCATGAATGCTTGAATGTCCTGTATATCATTGAATGAGCATTTATTCCTGTGAAGTATTATACTCAGTTTTGCAGGGTAGTTGATTCCTGATTTTAATCCTTGTTCCTTTGACTTTTGGAATATGTTATTCCAAGCCGTTTGATACCTTAATGTTGAAACTGACAGATCCTGTGTTATCCTGATTGTATTTCCATAATACTCAAAGTGTTTCTTTCTAGCTGTTTGTAGTATTTTCTCCTTGACCAGGGAACTCTGAAATTTATACACACACACACACACACACACACACACACACACACACACACAGTCTTCTGATTCTAGAATATCAGGACAGTTGTTCTTGATAATTTCTTGGAAGACAATGTCTAGGCTCTTTTTTTGATCATGGCTTTCAGGTAGTCCCGCAATTTTTAAACTGTCTCTCCTGAATCTTTTTTCAGGTGAGTTGTTTTTCTGATGAGATGTTTCACATTATCTTTTGTTTTTTCAAATTTTTGGTTTTGTTTTTTAACTGCTTGGTTTATCTCATAGTCATTCATTTTCCTGAACTCAATTCTCTCTTTCAACAAAGTATTTTGTTCAGTGACCTTTTGAAACTTCTCCTCCATTTGGCTAATTCTGCTTTTCAAAGCCTTTTTCTCTTTATCGGCTTTTTGGACTTCTTTTTCCAATTGAGTTTGTCTGTTTTTAAAGGCGTTGTTTCCCCCTGCATTTTTGTGGTTCTTTAGCAAGCTGCTAACTCACTTTTCAAGCTCTTCTACTGCCTGAGGCTAGTTTAAGTTCCCTTTGGAGGCCCTGGAGGCAGGGGCCTTGACTTCCTCTGACAGTACGCCTTGTTCTTCCTCATCTGAAAGGATGGAAGGAGATACCTGTTCACCAAAAAAGTAACCTTCTGTGGTCTTATTTTTTTCCCCTTTTTTGGACATAGTCCCAACCAGTTACTTGACTTCTGAATCTTTTGTCAAGAGCATGTTCCTATTGTCCCTCCTCTCCCCAGTGCCTTGTTCAAGGCTGATATTCGACTAAGCTGCTTGATTTCTCAGGGCTATTCAGCTCTGGTCTTTTCTTCAAGAATGTTTAAAAGTCCTCTATTTCATTGAATATCTTTTTTTCTACTGAAGATTTACGCTCAGTTTTACTGGGTAGGTGATTCTTGGTTTTAATACTAATTCCTTTGCCCTTTGGAATATCTATTCACAGGCCTCTGATACCTTAATGTAGAAGCTCCTAGACCTCGTGCTATCCTTATTGTGTTTCCACAACAGTCAAATTGTTTCTTTCTGGCTACTTGCAATATTTTCTCCTTGAAGTGGGAGCTATGGAATTGGGTTACAATATTCCTAGAAGTTTTCCTTGTTGAATCTCTTTAAGGAAGCCATCAATGGTTTTTTTCAGTATCTATTTTACCCTCTGGTTGGGGCAGCTAGGTGGTGCAGTGGTTAGAGCACCATTGTAGGAGTCAGGAGGACCTGAATTCAAATCTCACCTCAGACACTTGACACTCACTAGCTGTGTCACTTTAGGGAAATCACTTAATCCAATTGCCTCATTCTGAGTCATCTCCAGTCATCTTGCTGAATATCTGGTCACTGCATTCAGATAGCTCTGGAGGAGAAGTGGGGCTGTTGACCTGCACAGCCCTCCCTCCCTCAAAACAAAGTCAAGTGCAAATCATGTCATCATCTCTCTGATGGCATGGTCTTCTTCAGGAAAGAAGGACGAACACACACACTTTACCCTCTGGTTTTAGAATATCAAGGCAGTTTCCTTGATAATTTCTTGAAAGATGATATCTAGGCTCTGTTTTGATAATGGCTTTCAGGTAGACCCATAATCTTTAAATTGTGTCTCTTGGATTTATTTTCCAAGCTAGTTGTTTTCCCAATGAGATATTTCACATTGTGTGCTACATTTTCATTCCTTTGGTTTTGTTCTATAATTTCTTGATTTTTCACAAATTTGTTAGATTGTATCTGCTCCATTCTAATCTTCAAAGAATTAGTTTCTTCAGTGAGTTATTGGACCTCCTATTCCATTTTGTCAATTTGGCTTTTCTAAGGCATTCTTCTCCTCAATGGCTTTTTGGATCTCTTTTGCCTTTTTTCTTAGTCAATTTTTTAAGATGTTATTTCTTCACAATTTTGGGGCCCTCTTTAACAATCAGTTGACTCATTTTTCATGATTTTCTTTCATCATTCTTATTTCTTTTACCAATTTTTGCTCTCTTTATCTTACTTGATTTTCAAAATCCTTTTTAGTTCTTCCATGGTCAGAGACCAGGTTATATTTTTCTTGGAGATTTTGTTTGTAGGACCTTTAACTTTGTTGTTTTATTCTGTTTGTATATTTTAGTCTTCCTTGTCACCAAAGTAAGATTCTATAGTCTGATTCTTTCTCCAATTTTTGCTCATTTCCCCAGCCATTTACCTGAATTATGAGCTATTTATCAGGGCAGTTCTGTTTCTAGTGGGGCTTAGGAGTGTAGTGTCAGCTGTTTGATCCCCCCACAATTTGTGAGTGTAGAGCTCCAGAAACTGCCAGTGATGCTGCTGCTGCTGCTGTTACCATGGACTCCTCTGCCCACTTCACCTCCCTGGGGCTGGGACCATACTACTCTTCTCTTTGACACAGGTCCGACAGTTTCTTTCCACTGACCTGTCACTTTGTCCTCAGTGATTTAGGGTTGTGAACTCTGTAAACCACCACAGGTGCCAGAGATTCATTCATTTTTTCACCCCCCACCCCAGGGCTGTTAAGATCCCATCTGAGGCAGGCTGGACTGGTCTCTGCTCCCAGCACTGCACAATACATGCTTCCCTTCAACCTTCAAGGTTGTCTTGGGCTGGAGATTTGCTTCATTCTGTCATTCTGTGGGTTCTGCTGCTTCTGGTATCATGATAATTCCAATGTAAACAGTAATCATTTGTTAGTAGGTGTCTACATTATGTTAAGATATATCTGAATCCTTGTCAGTGGCATCTGTGACCTTCTGGCTCCTCAGACCATGGATGATCCATCAATTGCAGTCCAAAGACAATGAATTGGCAACATGGCATCATGGTGATTCCATAGTGTAGGGAGAGACAGATGACCTCAAAGCAGTCATAGGATATGGTCACTAGCAAATCAATCTCTACAAAGCAAGGAAGGAAGAAGACATAGCCAGTGCAGCCAAGAAGGAAGATGAACTGACTACTAGTCAAGGAATTTAAAATTAATTTACGAATCATAACTGAGATCTTGCAGATATTTCACCAAGATAAGTTACTTAGAAAAAATACATAGGAGAGTTAAAGTATAGGGCAGTAAAAAGTGAAACAATGGTGAAAATATTCCCCATCAGGGCTGCCAAGTAAATCAGCAGGAATAAAACAACGTGTAAAATATGCATCTTCTGTATGTCATGTGACCTGCAATACACCACTAACATAAGACTGAACTCTCCTTTCTACCCTTATGAAACATAGACTCTAATAACTGTCTAAGTCATATTCTAAGATGTGACTTGCATGACAAATTACATAGCAAGTACAATAAAAAATGGAAGTGAATGGGTGCATTTGAGATTGCAAAACTAAGTTCTTTTAATGTTTGATAGAAAAGGTCATGGGGAGGAAATGGAACACTATTTAATGAGGAACAACAACAACTCTGATTTCACGAGCGCCTCAACTCATTCCCTGGATTTCTTTTTTTTTTGTCTTTCACATAACTTTTTTTTTATTTTTTAAAATTAATTAATTTATTTAACTTTTAACATTCATTTTAACAAAATTTTGGGTTCCAAATTTTCTCCCCTTTTGTCCCCTCCCCCCCAAACACCAAGCATTCTAATTGCCCCTATGAACAATCTGCTCTCTCTCTTCTATCATCCCTCTCTGCCCTTGTATCCAACTTCTCTTTTGTCCTGTAGGGCCAGATAACTTTCTATACCTCTTTACCTATATTTCTTATTTCCTAGTGGCAAGAACATTACTCGACAATTGTTCCTAAAACTTTGAGTTCCAACTTCTTAACCTCCCTCCCTCCCCACCCCTTCCCTTTGGAAGGCAAGCAATTCAATATAGGCCAAATCTGTGTAGTTTTGCAAATGACTTCCATAATAGTTGTGTTGTATAAGACTAACTATATTTCCCTCCATCCTATCCTGTCCCCCATTACTTCTATTCTCTTTTGATCCTGTCCCTCCCCATGAGTATCGACCTCATATCATCCCCCCCACCCTGCTTATCCCCTTATCCCCCACTTTCCTGTATTGTAAAATAGGTTTTCATACCAAAATGGGTGTGCATTTTATTCCTTCCTTTAGTCGAATGTGATGAGAGTAAACTTCATGTTTTTCTCTCACCTCCCCTCTTTATCCCTCCACTATAAGTCTTTTGCTTGCCTCTTTTATGAGAGATAATTTGCTCCATTCCATTTCTCCCTTTCTCCTCCCAATATATTTCTCTCACTGCTTAATTTCATTTTTTTAAGTTATGATCCCATCCTCTTCAATTCACTCTGTGCACTCTGTCTCTATGTGTGTGTGCATGTGCGTGTGTGTGTAATCCTACCCAGTACCCAGATACTGAAAAGTTTCAAGAGTTACAAATATTGTCTTTCCATGTAGGAATGTAAACAGTTCAACTTTCATAAGTCCCTTATGACTTCTCTTTGCTGTTCACCTTTTCATGCTTCTCTTGATTCATGCGTTTGAAAATCAAATTTTCTTTTCAGCTCTGGTTTTTTCATCAAGAATGCTTGAAAGTCCTCTATTTCATTGAAAGACCATTTTTTCCCCTGAAGTGTTATACTCAGTTTTGCTGGGTAGGTGATTCTTGGTTTTAGTCCTAGTTCCTTTGACTTCTGAAATATCCTATTCCATGCCCTTTGATCCCTTAATGTAGAAGCTGCTAGATCTTGTGTTATCCTGATTGTATTTCCACAATACTTGAATTGTTTCTTTCTAGCTGCTTGCAATATTTTCTATTTCACCTGGGAATTCTGGTGTTCTGTGGATTCCTTGAATACTTATTTTGCCCTCTGGTTCTAGAATCTCAGGGCACTTTTCCTTGATAATTTCATGAAAGATGATGTCTAAGCTCTTTTTTTGATCATGGCTTTCAGGTAGGGCCATAATTTTTAAATTGTCTCTCCTGGATCTATTCTCCAGGTCAGTTGTTTTTACAATGAGATAGTTCACATTATCTTCCATTTTTTCATTCTTTTGGTTTTGTTTTGTGATTTCTTGGTTTCTCATAAAGTCATTAGCCTCCATCTGTTCCATTCTAATTTTGAAAGAACTATTTTCTTCAGTGAGCTTTTGAATCTCCTTTTCCATTTGGCTAATTCTGCTTTTGAAAGCATTCTTCTCCTCATTGGCTTCTTGAACCTCCTTTGCCAATTGAGTTAGCCTATTTTTCAGGGTGTTATTTTCTTCAGCATTTTTTTGGGTCTCCTTTAGCAGGGTGCTGATCTGCTGTTCATACTTTGCTTACATGTCTTTGGTTACTCTTTCCAGTTTTTCCTCCAGTCCGCTAACATAATTTTCAAAATTTTCTGAGCTCTTTTTGAGCTTTTCCATGGTCTGATCCCATTGAGTGGGCTGGGATACAGAAGCACTGACTTCCGTGTCTTTCCCTGATGGTGAGCACCGCTCTTCCTCATCAGAAAGGAGGGGAGGAGAAACCTGTTCACCAAGAAAGTAACCCTCTATAGTCTTGGTTTTCTTCCCTTTTCTGGGCATTTTCTGAGCCAGTGACTTGACTTCTGAATATTCTTCTCATACCCACCTCACCTCCGGATCCTCCCATCCAGTGCTTGGGGTCTGAGACTCAAATGCTGCTTCCACGCCTCAGGGCTTTGGGCAGGGGCAGGGCTGCTATTCAGTGTGATATCAAGTTCAGCTGCCTGGGTGGGGGCAGGACCACCTCACGGGCTCAGTTCCCTCAAGGGGTTTATGCAGAGACCTTCAACAATGGATCTGGGTTCCTGCCTGCTTGGGGAGCCCAGGTCTGCTCCCACCTCCGCTGTTGCCTCCCGAGGGGGCCTGAGTTATGGGGGCACCCCACTCCCCTCTCGACCCACCAAAGAGACCTTCTCACCGACCCCTGTCACCTGTGGGTGGAGGGACCCGCGCAGCTGCTGGAGATCCTGTCCCTGAGGCCCACTCGGATCTGCTCCTCTCAGTGCCGTGGCCACGGCAGGGCTGTGCTTGGCTCCACGTCCGCAGCGCGACAGACCTTTTGCGAGAGGTTTGCAGGTCCCTCTGGAACAGAAATCTCCTTCGCTCCACTGTTCTGTGGCCTCTGCTGCTCCAGAATTTGCCGTGAGTTACTTTATACAGATGTTCTATGGCTTGTGGGTTTGGTGCTATGTGTATGTGCGTCTTTCTACTCCACCATCTTCCATAATATGCTTTTAACAAAAAGCAATCTACTAACATATATATGTATATATATATATATATATTTGTGTGTGTGTGAATGTGTGTATGTATATGTATATGTATACCTGTACACTTTAAAAAGAAGATGATTTCAAGCTAAATGACAAAGGAAAATAAGATGTACTGATTCCTTTGAATGCCTTGGACTTTTTGACTCTTTGACTCATATCTCAAGTCACCAAAAATTACATACTTCACAAATAGGGAAACATAAACTAAATAACATGTTATTAAGAAAACACAGGAAAAGACTGTCCTAGTAGTATATCTTAATTTATAGGTCTTGATTATTTTTCCTTAGAGAAATGAATGCATCAGAATTTATTAATTAAATTAATACTGTCAGGGTCCTGAACATAAATTTGAAGAAGCAAGATGTGCAATTTACTGGATGCAAAATTCTTTACTGCACATCCTTAGAGATTATCAGTGGACAGTAGAGGAAAATGAAAGATATGATCAAAAACACTTTTAATCAGCTACAAAAACTAACAAAAATTTATAAGAAATTGATTCTTTAAAGAATTTTACAAAAATTTATGGATGTTTTGCTTGAAGACAGTATCTCCTAGTCTCATTATTCTCGAGGAAAAGTTTAAAGGATTTATAACAACCAATTATCGCCATGCCTTTGAGTAAATCCAAAGGAAAGAGTTCTATATTTGGAATCTGAAGATCTGATAAAACAAACCTTCTTTGCCTCACACTAGCTGTGCCAACCCAAGATGCTCCTGTGCTTCTCTGGGGGCCCTCTGTAATTAAGGAAACTGGGTATATCCCCTCTAAAATTCCATGTGGCTCTGTGTTTATAATCCAGTCATTTAATTTTATAGATCCCTTCGAATAGTCAGAAATTCACTTCCCTCAGAAACTCGGCAATTTTTCTGTTGTGTATTACAGAGCTTCTGACCATTCAATAGTATGGATGGGGAACTTGTGCTCTCAAGGTCATATATGACCCTCAAGGTCATTAACTGCAGCCCTTTAACTGAATCCAAAATTCACAGAAGAATCCCCTTAATCAAAGAACTTGCTGTAGACAACTTTGACTCAGTGAAAAGGCGGCACCGAAGGACCTTGAAGGCTTCATGTGCCCTCAAGGCAGCAGATTCCTGACACTTGGAGTAGCTAGTGTCAGGATCCATAATAATCTCAGTGAAAATTTAAATTTTAGCTAGCATAGTATATCTGGGAATATAAAATATTCAGCAGATGTCCTAGTTATACATCTCTCTAATATCTATCTTTATGCATGTATATAGAAAAATTTTGTATTGGGATATGATGGTATCTTGCAAAAGAAGATCAGTCTGGGGATTGTAGTGGTGTGTGTTTGTGTGTGTATGGATGTGTGTCTATGTGTCTGTGTGTGGGTTTGGGTGTGTGGGGGGTGGCAAGTCAGGAGTGCAGGTCCTGTTGAACAATTCAGTGAGCCACAATTTGTACAGTGTGGTAAATATTTAAAATTTTTTGGATTGAATGTGGTTGCAGTAGAATAGTAAGTCAAATTATAGCTTTTTACAATGTTCTGATTGCCTCTCTAGCCTGGTAAAAATAGATTTATGTTCATAGCCTTTCTATGTAGTAAAGTGCTTCTGTGCTCTACTTTAGAATTTGGTATCCTTTACTCATATTTTTTCTAGCTCCCCAGGAATTTAATGAATTTTAGGACCCCAGAAGTCACGAGCAATTGCACAATCATCATGGAATTCTTCCTTACTGAGTTTTCCAGCATCAGAGAGCTGCAAGTCTTACATGTTCTTCTTTTCCTGATGATATATATTTCATCTCTGATGGGAAATCTCCTCACTATTGCTGCCATTGTCAGTGACTCACACCTTCATTCCCTAATGCATTCTTTTCTGAGTAACTTATCCTTCTTGGATGTTGGCTGCATCTCAGCCACTCTTCCCAAATTCATTGTAAAATCTTTGACAGGCAATCGGTGTATTTCTCTCTATGACTGTGCTGCCCAAATTTTCTTCTTTATCTTTTTTGTTGCAGCAGCATATGGTTTCCTTGTGGCTATATCCTATGACCACTTTGTGGCCATCTGCCACACTTTACACTATGAAGTCACCATGAGCCTATTGTTCTGTCTTTGGGTGGCAATTGGTTCATTTCTCAGTGGGCTCCTCTATTCAGCTCTGCATACTGGGAAAATGTTCCGTTTGACTTTCTCAGGATCCAATATGATCCATCAGTTTTGTTTTTATGATGTCCCTCGTATTTGAAGGTCTCATCTTCTGAGGTTCATGTTACTGAGTACGTTCTTCTTGCCACCAGTTCTAGTTTATTTCTATTCTGCTTTGGTTTTGTAATTATATCCTATATTTATGTCTTCTCTACTGTACGTAGAATGCCTTCTGTGAAAGGACCTTGCAAAGCTTTATCTACTTGTTCACCACAAGTGGTTATCCTCTTCTTATTCCTTCTTGCTGGCATGGTCACAGTCTTGGGTCCAATATCAGACACTTCCCCAGTTCAGAATCTTCTGATATCAGTGACCTATACAATACTGCCTCCATTCATGAATCCTATTATTTATAGTCGGGAAACATCAAAATCAAGGTGGTACTGGGTAGGGTAATCAAAATGACCTTTTGTTCTCAAGGAAATGTTAATCTTTGAAAAAATCAAAAATTAAGGAAAGGTAAGAATAAGATATTGCATGTACAAGGTAACAAAAAAGCATAAAATGAAATTAATAGTCAATGATTTCAGTACAAATAAAAAATAAAAACACTCAGCTATTCAATTTCCGCAATTATTTCATTCCAAATACAAGTTATTCACTAAATTTTTAATTATCATTTAGATGCATACAAAGTTACCATATAGATATTTACCTTGGTTTATTAATTTATTTGGTTATGGACGTGATACTGAGGACTGAATTATGTATATAAGTGAAAGGAAGATTCATTGTTTTCATAGGCAACACAATTTCCTTGCATGATCCTCGCTAATAATCGCTTCCTCTTCCAAGGATTTGGCTTTGGATTATCATCTAGATGTCTTCATACCTACTCGTTAAATACTAAAAATTTCTGTTACCACCTTTAGCTGTTTAAAATGTGCTTCTACTTCAAAGTTCCGTTCATTTGTTACCACCTTCATGGAGCTTTCCATGAGTCCCTTGAATATGGTCATTTAAAATTCATTTGCTAAAACTCTTTTTGCATTTCATATTTGTACTTGTGCAATAGGGATTGCGAATCATTCAAGGACTTCCCTTACTGTGAGCATGGTGTTATTTTTTTTTAATTTTAAATTTTTTAACACATGTTATAATAGATAAAACAATTTAAACTTTTGGTCAGGTGATACTTCTTTATAAGCATTTACAATATGGACCACAAAAGAATTTGTTTTAAACATTAACCGAGACACAAATAATATTCAAGTTGCTAACTTCACAAGTTCTTGACCTAATTGTCTCCACAGCATTGCTAAGAATTAAAGGACCTTAACTTATTGCTTGTTGTTGGTCTAAAGTCCTATGCCTAATAGCTTAATTTTAGACTTAACTTCGGATGCTACCCTACCAATAACCTATAATTGAATAGATCTGGTATTAAACTTGCAAACCTTTTCACTACAGGAAATTGCCACCAAGAGTAGGAACATTGCAGGGATACAATATCTCCCCAACTCCGTGTCAGTTCCAGGCAGGATTAGATTATCTACTTGCATTCAGTCAGGCTTAAGGTCTGTCAGGTGTCAGTGGGGAAATTGAGTCAGGAGAATCCTACCTCAGCCCAGGCTGAACAGCCGATCTCCCGCCCTTCCCATGAGATCACCTTTTGCAGTTCATACCAGCATCTCACCAGCTTACTGACACCATGGGCAGAAGGCTCAGACCGCCTTTCTTGCTCCCCATACCTGGAGTTAGACTCAGAAGAACAGTCACTTAATAATCCCATAGCATCTAAAAAAATGGCAAGTTCCAATAACCAGGTTTCAAATATGATTATAATTTTCACTTTGGCTAGTGAACATCTTTTAAGGCAAGTCTTAAGTGGCTTACATGCCTTTCTATACATGTTCTAATTCCTGATTAAATAGCAATCATAAAATCAAATTTACCATTAAAACCTTATTTTTTCCATCAATGCCAAATTCTACCCCAGGTTACCTTCCTCTAGGAAATTTAGACTGAAATTCTTTTCCCCAAACTAAAGATGTCACTGATTTATTCTCAGTAATTAATTCAGTCAATTGTTTTGATACTAATTGCTTTTACCTCACTTTGTAACATGGCCAATTTTTCTCCTCATCACTCCCCTCCCCCCACTTCCTAAAACCTTGCATTCTGATTACTCCTTCCCTCAATGTACCCTCCCTTCCATCACACCCCACCCTTCCCTTATCCTCATCTTCTTTCTTTTATTGTAGGGCAAGATAAATTTCTATACCCCATTCCCGATAGTTCTTATTTCCCGATTATATGCAATAAAAATTCTCAACATTCGTTTCTAATACTTTGAATTCCAGCTTCTCTCCCTCCCCCCTCCCTCCTCAGCCCCACTGAGAATGGAAGAAATTCAATACATATTAAATATATGTTCTTTTGCAAAAGACTTCCATAATGATCATGCTGTGTAGTACTAATTATACTGCCCTCTATGCTATTCTATTCTCCCTTATTTTTTCCCCTACAATTGACCTTGTCCCTTCTTGAAAGTCTTTATTTCTAGCGACTCCTTTCTCCCATTTGCCCTCCCTTATAACAATCCCCTCACCCCACTTGTCACCTCTTCTACTTCTTTCCTGTGGTGTGATATAAATTTTCATATCAAATTTAGTGAGCATGTTATTCCCTCCTTCAACCACATGTGGAGAGAGTAGCTTTATTCCCCCCCTCCCCTTCTCCCTTATCTCCTCCGTTGAGTAAGATTTTTCTTATCTCTTTTATGAGTTATAGCCTGCCCCATTCCATTTCTCCTTTTCTCTTCCCGGAATTTTCCTCCTTCACCCCTTAATTTTTTATTTTGCTTTATTTTTTTGTGTGGATATCATCTCTTCTGATATAACACACCTGGTACTCTCTATCTATCTATGTGTATGTGTGTGTGTCTGTGTGTGTGTGTGTGTGTGTATACAATCTCTCCATCTATCCAAATACTGAGAAATGATTCAAGAGTTAAAAATATTTTCTTTCCATGTAGTAATGTAAACGGTTCTGCTTTAGAGAGTCTTTTAAGATTTTTCCTTCCTGTTTACCTTTACATGCTTCTTTTGATTCTTGTCTTGGGAAGTCAAATTTTTCTATACACATTTGGTCTTTTCTTCAACAAGAATGATTGAAAGTCGTATATATATATACATACATACATACATACATACATATATCTGTATGTATGTGTACATATATATATATATAATGGAATGACCATTTTTTCCCTTGAAGTATTATACTCAGATTTGCTGGGTAGGTGATTCTTGGTTTCAATTCCAGTTCCTTTGACTTCTGAAATACCACATTCCAAGCCCTTCAATCCCTTAATGTTGAAGCTGCTAGATCCTGTGTTATCCTGATTGTATTTCCACAGTACTCAAATTGTTTCTTTCTCGCTGCTACCAGTATTTTCTCCTTGATCTGGAAACTCTGAAATTTCACCACAGTATTCCTAGGAGTTTCTCTGTTCCGGTTTCTTTCAGGAGGTGATGGGTGGATTCTTTCAATATTATTTTGCCCTCTGATTCTAGAACGTCAGGGCAGTTTTCCTTGATAGTTTCATGGAAGATAATATCTAGGCTTTTTATTTGGTTATGGCTTTCAGGTAGTCCTATAATTTTAGTTTTATTTCTCCCAGATCTATTTTCAAGGTCAGTTGTTTTTCCAATGAGTTGTTTCACATTATCTTCTATTTTTTTAAGTTTTGGTTTTGTTTACTAACTGCTTGATTTAACTCATAGTCATTCGTTTCCCTGAACTTAATTCTCTCTTTCAATGACTTATTTTGTTCAGTGCGCTTTTGAACCCTTTGGATAATTCTGCTTTTTAAAACCTCCTTCTTCTCGTTGACTTTTTGAACCTCTTTTACCAATTGAGTTAGCTTCTTTTTACAGTTTCTATTTTCTTGAGCATTTTTTTTGTTCTCCTTCGTAAGCTGATAACTTGTTTTTTAAGGTCTTCTATTGCCTGAGCCCAATTTAAGTTATGTTTGGAGGCAGGGGCCTTGACTTCCTCTGACAGTATGCCTTGCTCTTCCTCATCTGAAAGGATGGAAAGAGACACCTCTTCCTCAAGAAAGTAACCTTCTATGGTCTTATTTTTTCCCCTTGTTTGGCATTTTCCCAGCTAGTTACTTGACTTCTGAGTTAGCTCTCCACAACCATCTTGCCTCCTGTTCTGCCAAGCCAGAACTTGGGGACTGAGATTCAAACGATATAAAATATATATATATATATTATATATATATATATATATAATATATATATATATATATATATAATATATATATATATATATATAATATATATATATATAAATATATATATGTATATATATAATGTATTATTGTCAGGCTTTGATCTATGTCCAGTTTCTACCACACTGCTATACAGTTTCGCCAGCAATTTTTGTCGAACAGTGGGTTCTTTTCCCAGAAGCTGGAATCTTTGGCTTTCTCAAACAGTAGATTGGTACATTCATTGTCTATTGTGTCTTGTGTACCTATATTATTACCCTGGTCGGGTCTACTCCTCTCTGTCTTAGCCAGCAGCAAATGGTTTTGATGAATGCTGCTTTGTAATACAATTTGAGATCTGGAAGTACTACCAGACTCCTCTTGCATTTTTTTTAATTAGGTCACTTGATTTTCTGGACCTTTTCTTCTTCCAGATGAATTGTGATTCTATCTCTATCTTTTCTACCTCTCGAAAATAGTTATCTGGTAGTTTGATAGGTATTACACTGAAGAAATAATGTAATTTCAGTTGAATTGTCATTTTATTATATTGACTCAGCCTATTCATGCATGAGCAACTGATGCTTTAATACCCACTGAGATCTGACTTCATTTGTGCAAAAAATGTTTTGTCATTGTGTTCATATAGTCCCTGGTTTTCTTCTGACAGGTAGAATCCCAGATATATTACAGTGAATACTGTAGCTTTCAGTGGGAGAAGGTAGAGAAGTAGGAACTCAAAGTTTGAGGAACGTATTTTGCAGAATTGTTTTTGCATACAACTGGGAAAAAGGACATAAAGGGAAGATAATGGAGTACAGAAATTTATCTTGCCCTACAAGACAAGGGAGAGGACAGGGACAAGGGAATGTAGGGGTATGATAGAAGGGAGGGTATATTGAGTGAAGGGGTAATGAGGATGTTCAGTGTTTTGGGGTGGGGTTGGGGAGACATGGGGAGTAAATTGGGAACTCAAAATTTTGTGGAAATAAATGTTGAAAACTAAAAATAAATAAACATTTGAAATCAATGAATGAATGAATGAATGAATGAATAAAAGCTGCAGCTTACCTGACCCTGAGGTGGCTGTTGTGAGAAAACACAGGCCAGGTGAAATCTTTCCAGATTTCCCAGGAGTTACCAGAGAGGTAGCTGCCTTAAGTGTGTGGGAGGAGTGGTCTGGCCACAGAAGATCTCCTCTGTTGAACTAGAGCATAGGAACACTCGGTGGTTGGTGAAGGTGTCTGCACTACTGTCTTCCATATTCCCCTGGGGTGCTGAGGCATGTATGGATTCCTGGTGTTGGTTTGTGGACTCCAACCCACTGGGGTTCCACATTTCTTCCTTGTTCACTGAGGTCCTTCATGATTTCTTAGAAGATATTGTCCAGGTCCTTTTTTTGCACCATGGCTTTCTGTTAGACCAAGAATTCTTGCATTTTCTCTCCTGGATATATTTTCCAGGTTAGTTCCAGAACACCTACAGTACTGGTCCCCTTCAGCCTCAGCAAGAGGAACCTCACAGGCTAAGAGACTGTTTTCCACTTTGGCTGATCCCACTGTTCCAGGATTTGTCCTAGGGAATTATCTTAAGGGTTTTTCAAAGGTCAGCAAGGGGAAGGGTAGAGCATTTAACAATCACTCCTCCATCTTGGCTCCTAGAAGTTCAAGTAGGTAACTTATAGACTTTGAATCTGTGGACTGAGAGTCACAGGAGTGACTGCTGCTGTTACCAAGGATTCTGTACATCTCTCTCCCTCACTTACACTGGACTCCTTTTCTGGGCTGATATGTTGGAGCATTCGCATAGCTTCTTCAGTTTCAGTCCACCCAGGTGCTCCACTATGGTGTGTTCTTTGCTGGTGCAGCATGTGCACTCTGCGCTCCCCCAGCCCCATGTTAGAGATTCTTCCGGTCGAACTTCCAGACTGTCCTGCGTTGGAAATCTGCCACACTCTATCTCACAGTGGATTCTGCCACTCTCAAATTGGTTCAGGATAATAGTAACAGGGCAGCAGAGCCAAGATAGTAGAGTGAAAGGAATGACTCACCTAAGCTCTTGGAAAAACTCCTTTCAATACCTTTGAAAGGAGAATCTGGCCAAATTTTGGAGGTGCGGAATCCAGTGGGAGACAGACTGTGGCAGATTTGGAGCCCAGGACAGACTGGAAAGTACACAGGAAGGATCCGCTCTGCGGGGGTGAACCCACAGGGCACAGTGCAGGGTGGCCAGCACAGTGGAGTGGAAGGCCCCCGGGAAACCTGATAGCAGCAGGCAGAACGGGCTGAGCTGCAGCCATGTTTAGGAGACCAGTGAAGCCAAGCCAGTGAGAGCTACTGAGTGCCAGATATCAGCAAAGCAGCTCCTGAGACTTTCAGCCCTCAGATCAAACAAGGTTAAGTCACCTACTTGAACTCCTGGGAGCCAGGATGGCAGAGTGGCCAGAAAATGCTTTCTCCTCCCACCCTGACGACTGTGAAAGAACCATAAAATATTTCCCCAGAAAAATCCTGAAGCAGTGGGAACAGCAAAGGGTGCAAATAGTCTCATAACACCTGAGGCTAGGAACGTAGCTGAAGGGGATTTCTCCTACTGTGGCAGAGGCAAACCAGGAGGTCAGAGGACCCAGGGCAGAGAAAATTCTCACTGGGACCCAGGCGAGCCTCAGCACTGTCAGAAGGGCCCCAGAAGGGGTAGGAACTCAGATTAGCATCTAGGAGTGACTTAGCACTCCAGGGGAAAACGGGAAGACAATACGGCAGCTGTGATCACCATCCCTTGAGCTTGCCTTTGCCTCAGTGCAGCTGAGGAGACCTTCTGTGACCAGACCACACCTCCCCCACACTTAAGGAGCTAACCTCAGGGCTGATCTGGGATACACAAAGCAAAAACTTGCTCTTAGCTTTTTCACAAGTCAGCTCAACACCAAGTTGTGCAGCTTCTAACTGAAAGAACTAGAAGCCACAACACACAATCAATATCATGAACAAGGAAAAGGAGAAGGGCAAAAATCATACAATCTTTCTATGGGAATAAGGACCAAAACACAAATATCAAAGAGGTCAATACTGGGGCTGTACTTCCTTCTGACACTTCAGAATGATCTATAAACAACTCGCATGCACAAACAACTCTCCTGGAACACCTGAAGAAAGAAATAGAAGAAAACTGGCCAATGATTTTAAAATGATAAAAAAAGAATTCACTGATAAGAACATCTCCTTGAAAAGGAAAATTGAAAAAATGGAAAAGGAATACAAAATTAACTGGAGAAAATAACTCCCTAAAAGGAAAAGTTAGTCAAATGGAAAAGGAAGAGCAAAATCAAACTGGGAAAATTGGGCAAATGGAAAAAGAAGCACAAAAATTAACTGGAGAAAATAACTCCTTCAAAGGAAAAATTACACAGATGGAAAAGGAGATGCCAAAGTTAACTGAACAAAACAATTCGATAAACATTACAATTGGGCCAGTAGAAACTAATGACTCAATGAGACAGCAAGAATCAGTCACCAAAATCTAAAGAATGAAAAGATAGAAGAAAATGTAAAATATCTACCCAGAAAAACAACTGACCTGGAAAATAGATCCAGGAGAGACAATTTAAGAATTCTTGGCCTGCCAGAGAGCCATGATGAAAAAAAGAGCTTGGACAGTATCTTCCAAGAAATCATCAAGGAAAACTGCCCAGAAGTGCTAGATCCAGAGGTCAAAATAGTCATCGAAAGAATCCACCGTTCCCTTCCCGAAAGGGATCCCAAACTCAAAACCCCAAGAAATATCGTGGCCATATTCCACAACTATCAAGCGAAGGAGAAAATACTACAGGCAGCCAGAAAGAAACAATTCAAATATGGAGGAGCTACAATCGGGATCACACAGGACCCTGCAGCTTCTACAATAAAAGATCGAAGGAATTGGAGCCCAATATTCCCTAAAGCAAAGAATCAGGGATTACAACCAAGGATCAACTACCCAGCACAGTTCAGCATAACATTTCAGGAAAAGAGACCACCATTCAACGAAGTGAAGGATTTCCAGACCTTCCTGACAAAAACACCCTAAAGTAATAGACAATTTGATATTCAAATACAGGTCTCAAGAGAAGCATAAAAAGGTAAAGGGGGAGGAAGGGGGGAACAAAAAACTTGTTACTCAATTTGGGCAAACTGTTTACCTCCCTATGAGGGAAGATGATATCTGTTAATCTTGATAATTGTGCATCTATTATGAAATATCAAAGGGATATACGCAGAGGGAACGGGCATAAAGTAAATGATGTCATGTTAATAATATGATTGAAGTATGCCCAAGGGATTCTAAGAGGAGATGTGAAAAGGAGGAAGGAGAAAATGGTAAATTACATCACAGTAAGAACTACAAAAGTATAGTAGAGGGAAAGAGGGGAGGGTGATGAGCATTGTTTGAGAGGTACTCTCATCTGATTTGTTTCAAGGAGGGAACAATAACCTGAAGTAGATCATCCTAACTAGCTCCAGAGGCAGTAGGAAGGGAAGGGGGAAGAAACGGGAGGGAAGATAAAAGGGAGGGAAGAAGCAGTAAGGGTAAAGGAGAGTAAAAGTGAGTGGGGTCAAAAGAAGGAAGGGAAGCCTGCAGGAGGAGGTGGTGAAAAGTCAAATTTATTCAGATTCTCCTTTCAGATACATCTGAAGGAATTTCTGGTACAGCATAGGTGAGTACACACTCTTCTTCTCCCATCTTGCACAACAGCCCCCTCAGATTCTATTAAAAAGCAGCAATCATCCAAACCACTTGGTACTGGCTAAGAAATAGTTGGTTAGGCATAGGTTAGGTACACAAGAGACATTAATAAATGCTTATAGGATCCTATTGTTTGAGAAACCCAAGGATTCCAGCTTCTGGGATACAAACTCACTGTTTGGCAAACCTGCTGGGAAAACTGGAAAATAGCGTGGCAGAAACTGGGCCATATGCCCGAAAAAAAAGTCCAAATGGTTCACGATCAAGCTATAAAGGCTGATACTATATAAAAATATCAGGGAGCAAGGAATAGATTTTTTGTCAATTGAAGGAGAATGGAGACATTTATGACCAAATAAGAGGTAGAGAATATTATGAAATGCAAAATGCATAACGCTGATTACACTAAATTTAAAAAGTTTTGCACAAAAATAGCCAATGCGCCCAAATTAGGAAGGAAGCAAAAAGCTGGGAATTTTTACGAATATTGCCTGGACAAAGACCTCATTTCTAAAATATATAGAAAACTGATTCAAGTTGAGAAGAATACAAGGCCTTCCCCAACTGATAAATGGTCAAACGAAATGAACAGGTACTTTTCAAAGGAAGAAATTAACGTTATGTATGGTGCCAGGAAAAATGCCCTAAATCATTCTTGGTTAGAGAGATGATTATCAAAACAACACGAATTTAACTCTCCGTTGATGTACTAAGATGTTAGCAATCAGCAGCAGGAACTCACATATGTCGCACCAGTGTTCTCCAGTATACAAAATTGAAGGAAAAATACATCTGAAAGTAAACTTGTCTTCTTTTGTAATTAAAAATGACAATTAATTTAGCAATTGTATCTCAATAAGAAGTAAACCTGTCTTATCTATTATTTCTTAAATAGAAACTACATTATAACGTTCAACAATAGAAAATTAAATTGTTCTAGCCAATTGAGTGGTCTCTAGAATACCTGCAACGACTAATAATTTGAGGGACACTGTTAAAAATATAGTGAAATAAACGTTTTTAATAAAGGATTGTACAAACATATTTTCATACATATACACATGGTGCATATTAAAACATGACACAACATATTTTCTAAGTCAAGATTTTTTTCACATTTGTATATTCAATGGAAAAGCAGTAAACATTGTTAAACATAGTTCATTTGACAAATAAACATTATTTCTTCCTTTAAACTAAGCGTATTTCTGGATGCTGATTCATCTTTGATATTCTGAAGGATTTTTTAGTCTCTTGTGTACTGGAGAAGTCCGTCAAGGTTTGTAATCAAAGTTTTTCAGTAGCTGCTGGGAAAGGAAAGAAGGAAAATCAATTGACCTTATATATATAGTACGTATATATGAGTTTATGCATACACATACCACATATATCTATGTGTGTAATGCTTTAATTTTACTTGGGTTAAAAGATTCATTATGTGAAGAATTCTGTGTGTGAGAAGCATGAATATTGTCACTGGTCCAACTTAGCCTAAAAGTGTCCTGAGCCCTTTAAAGTAAAGGAAGTTGGTCATGGTGTCATAGGCAGCATGTATCTTATCATAGGGATGAGTTGAACTCAAGCTCTCGGGGAAGTCATCTACCATACAAGGTGTCTTCAAGTACAAACACAATGCTTTCAATGTTTCAAGTGCTATAATAAAGTCAATCTTTTTATTACACTTAAGATGTGTGTTGATTTGATTTCACCAAATTGTTACTATGATCTTGCTTTTAAATTTTTGCTGGAGAAACCACTATATAAGTAACAATTATGATGATGTTCATGGAAGCCTCTTTACTTATGCTCATGTTGAACTTTACTTCCTACTTAAGTATGCTGATGTTTGCTTTTGAGTTCATCACACAATCAATCTTGCCAATAATTTGATTTGCCTATTTCAAGAAAATGAGAACCACAATAGCAGTTAGCGGCAACTTCTTTGTATCTTTTGGTTAGACTGATAACCAGGGCGTCAGTAAAAATTTTGCTTTGATTTTCAGTACTGTTGGTCATGGGACAAAGAGTATCAATTGAGATACTAACAATTATATTGATATTTGTAAACGGTTTTTCAATCCTGGCATTCTTAGAACCGTTTGCCCCCTCTCTCCTCACCCTCATCAAATCATCGTAGAATCACAGGATTAAACAGAATAATAGAATCTCAGGATTGAATATGACTTCAATAGCTTTCTAATCCAGACAGTCCTTGATCCTCTATCATCTTGATGACATTCGCCCAATGTGACTCATTTCTCATTTGAAGATCAGAAGGTGCTACCCAGAACTCAGCACTATTCTTCGTTCTGTTTCATGGGATATGGTGTCCAAATGTTAATAACTTGCTGACCAGGCTTCGGCATCTGAGTCTCTCTGTAATTGCCCAGGCTTCTCTTCTGGAAACAGACACAAGAGGGCTTGTGCCACCTTTCTAGCTTATTGGAAAGAAGCTGCTAAATCTTGCACTTCACCTGCAGAGAAGAATCCCTGGTTGCTTCAAAGTGATGAAGAAGAGGGATGTGGAAATGAAACAGCACCTCTGTGGAAGTTTTCCACCATATTTCAAAATCAGGTATAGTATCTAAATATAACATTTTATTTGTGAGCAGTTAGGACATACTTTCACTAAGTTCCCTAGTTGTATTTTCTTCCAACTCCTGTCGCATCTGAAGTCAAATGAAAACACAAGTCAGAACAGTGAGGTAAATGAGGAAAAAGGAAGTCAAGATAATACACAGAACTCAAAAAACCTTATAAAGAATGCATACATCCAAAGAAATGACTAATAAAATTAAGACCTCAGTATATTTGACTTTAGTCATTCAACAGAAAAGCTATTGACCTAATAAATTAATACTATTACGAACACAATCAAGAATTTCTCACTATTAAATGCAAAGAGACATGAACATTTTGAGTACAGTACTCATGTCTCAGGTTGGGAATACAATTTTCTCTATGTTAAGCAAATTGTGCCCTCTTTATTTCCATTGGATCAATATAACATTTTTCTTTAAAAATAAAATGAATTTCATATCCTATCCTTTAAAATACTTAATTTCAAACATTAAAATTGTTTTCATTAAGTTTCAGTCTAAGGACAAAATGATCCCTAAGTAGTCCTTAAGAGAAAAGAAAATTCCTGGAAATGATGAAATACAATACACTATCGCCAAGGAAGGGCATAGAGTACTAAATGAAAGCAGCTCCTGCATTGTCTGTTACATTCGAATTATTTCTTTATCCAGGCAGACACTGATTTCATTTGAGTTTCAAAATACATGCTTTGTCGTTGTGCAGATTTTAGAAACCACGCTAAGATAAATTCTACTTCCATCTTTAACTTGTAAAGAAGGAAGGAAAGATTGTTTCCTCATTCATTACTTCAATTCTTAAAACCACTTCATAGATACAGGAAGAGAAGATGAAATGGGAAATCACTGTTGATAAAGATTAAAGTGGTATAGTTTCCCTTTCAGAAGAGAAATGAAATAGTTTGAATAGTATAGAAAGATATGAGGTCAATCTTACAACATACACATACACCATTATTTGGACATTTTGTTTCTATTGAGTGTGACCTGGGGTGGAGTATGCGGAGTTCTCATGTTCTATAATTTTGTGCTTCCAATCATATAGCCACTCTCGTTATTAGTTTTTTTGTTCTGTGTTGTGCAAATGTGAAGTTCAAGATGGGTTTGTGGGAATTATTTGGTATTTACTTAAGAAATGATAATGTCTGTTGCCTACACAAGGGTCAAGAATGCCCTTTGGGCTGAACGTAAGGTTAATGTAAGGTTAATGGATCATGGGGGAAGAATTCAAGACCTCCCCATCCATTAATGGGCGTCAGACATGTTTTGCTAATTTCTAACGAGGCACAGAGTCACAATAGTCTTGCCCTTCAGCCCTGAAAAGAGTATCTACGCTCTGAGGTGAGGGTGTACTTTGGGGCTTAGTTTTTGGACTCTCAATAATCACTCGGAAGGCAGGAGGGTCCATACTCTGACTACTTCTTAAAGAGGCCTATTCAGTGAATGAGCATGTGTCCCCCTAAGGGAGTACCTGTATAGGCATTGGCCTAAAAATGCTAAGGTCTCCCATTACATCTCGGGTCATCTCTAGGCTTCCTGAGGAATATCAGTTCACTAGATTCAGATGGCTCTGGGGACGAAGTGATTCTATTGACGTTGCACAGCCCTCCCTCACTCAGAACAAATTCAAGTGCAAGCCATGTCATCAATTATCTGATGGGAAGGTCTTCTTTGGGGATGAAGAACAAACACATGTATGTCTCCATGGAGAAAAATATTTATAGCAGCTCTCTTTGTGGTGGCCAAAAACTGGAAATCAAGGCGATGACCATCAATTGGGGAATAGCTTAATAAGCTGCGGTATTTAACTGTAATGGAATGTTAATGTACTATAAGAAATGATGAAGAGGAAGACTTTGAGAGACCTGGAAAAACTTGTATGAAATGATGCTGAGTGAAAGGAGCAGAACCATCAGTCCTTTTCACACAGCAACAACCACAGTGTCTGAGAAATTTTTCTAGGAGACGTAGTCCTTCATTGCAATGCAAGGACTTAAAAAATTCAGAATGGTCTCTTAAGGTAAAACGCCTTTCACACCCCGAGAAAGAACTATGGAACTGGATCACAGAATGAAGCAGAACATTTTCTTTTGTATAATGTTTTCTTTTGTTTGATGATTTCTCCCATTCATTTAAATTCTTCTATGGAACATAAATAAGGTGAAAATGAATTGAGTAGGAATGTATGTATAGAACCCATATGAAATTGTACGATTTCTCATGGACGGCAGGTGCAGATAGGAGGAAGGGGGGGAAGGGACGGAAAAAAATCTAAGATATATGGAAGTGATTGTAGAATACTGAAAACAAATAAAATAATAATTAAAAAAGAAAAAATCTTATTCCATCTTCTATCTCCAAGATGTTCCAAAGATTTTCTCCCATGCCAGGCATATAATTCCACCCTCCTTGGGTCTTTCAGAATCCCCAGTATCTTTTAAAAGCTCAGTTCAAGTGCGTCCAAGTCCTATTTTCATTACTAGTTGATATTCCCACCATGCAAAACAAATGACTTTGTAGGTAGTGTGTATATGCTTCGTACTTACTTAGAGAAAAGCATAAATGGCTTTTAGTCCTTTTCAGTGGCATCCCTCCTTCCACACAATGGAGATGGTGTTGAGACAATCATAGTTTTAGTCATTTGGTGAATTTTAACTTAACCGTTGGGCATTTAAGTGTACGAAGACTGATATATTGCAATGTTATTGCAAAAAAATCCTTAACACCCTTAATGAAGTCACCACAATAAGGGAGAAGACAAAATAAAATTCTAGTGAAATGGAAAGATGGCTTAGAAGAATCCATCATCGCTGGTTTCACTATGTGCTCCACAGAAACAAGATCCATCTTTCCACATATTTGGCCATCACATACAGCAATGTTTTCAAGTCTTTATAAAAAGACCACCATGAAGATAATTGTTACCTCCATGCCAATAATGTGTTGAATAGAGCAAAGAAGAGACAATGTGTGAGAAATAAAGAGGTATTTATTCAAATCATAACTTAGTTAGATGTTTAGTGACTTCAGAACACAGATGGAAAAAAAGGGGATTCTAGAAGATATGCTGAAAAACATAACTCACGTTTGAGAAATGAAAGAGAACAAAGGCTATTAAGATGATTTAGAATATTTATCTGTCTGCGTGTCTCTTTTGATGATTTTTTTCCAGAAGAATTTGAAGGTAACTACCCAAAGCAAAACAAAACCACACACAAAGAAGAAATGAAATTGGTTATTATGAGAGAAGAAAAGATTGATTCCTGGAAATGAAATCAGAATCAGCTGACTACAGTCTGAATATAGACTATTTTTTTTAATGGTAAAATAAACTTCTAGTCATAAGGGAATTATAGGATGACATAGATGCCCAAGCATCTATGGTGGTCCAAGCCATGAACAGAGAGCAAGTAAGACCACTGAGTAATATTGAGGACACACATTTTCATGGATATGATTGCAGAGAACAGAAGGGTGAAAGAAATTGTTGATTAAGGAGCTGCAGAAGTAAGAACACATGTATAGATCTTACACCACACGATACAATGAAATAAAATGAAGTGAAGGTGAGCTGATTGGCAAAGGGAAGGAGTAATTATAATTCCTATCTATGTACAAGTAAAACAAAGTGGTCAACTATGGCTTAATAAGGAGACTTTCTCATGGAATATTTTCCTAAAAATTGCAAAACTGTCTGTTTTCAAAATGAATGTTTTAATTAAAACTTCACAGGGAATACATGTTTATTAACTGTTATTCATGTTTCCTTATCATATCTAAATCGCTCAGAAGATTAAAAGACGTTGACCGAAAATGCTTAATCATTTCATCTTCCCTGAGTGATTAACACATTCAATGCATATATTTTTAGGGCATTTTAGTAGTGTCTTTAAAAAAATGAAACATTTGCTGTATTGAATGTTGACTGCATTACATTTATCATGTTGGCTCTGGGAGGTCGTTAGAATTAGGCACGTTTTATAAAGGGAGAGAAAGATGCCATAGATATGCAATATCTCTTAAGTTTCTAATCCTAGTTGAAGAAAATACTCATACAAATAGGAACTAAAAACTAAATTAGGACGTAATTCTTTATATTATATGTGATGACTTTGCAAAAGATTTCTCTACAGTATTGAATAAAAAAGATGTGTTGATATGGGTATGGTTTTTTGTGTTTATATAGATGTTGAAGACGTTCTAAAAAAGCAGAAGGATCACAGAAAGACTGTGTTTTAAGTGTTAAGATGCCAGTACCATGGGGAAAAAAATCAGAGGCGGTAAAACCCGTCTTTAAGAGCTGGTTAATGAGGAAACAGAATTCATTTTAAGGAATATGAGTTGCACTTGTCAAGGGTACATAAAATGTGTTCATTTATGTATGGCTACAACTGAGGAGGTAACAGATGGCACATGATAGTTGATCCATAAAAACATAAGTACATTTGCATGCATAAAATTTCAGTGTTTGGCAATTGTTCTTCCAGTAGAGGTGTTACCTCAGCAAATTTGCATTGAGTGTTTCTTGTGTTAAGAAGAACACCACTGGATTAATCCCATCCACTGTAATCTTCAACTGTAGTGATCTCTCCCTTTTATAAATACTTATATGTATATCATTCCCTCAATAGTTGTTTATATGTTACCTTATATTAAAAAATGAAATTCCTCTATTTTGCATTGGCTTCCTATTGAGGCTGCAGATTCTTCAAGGAGAGAGGGCACGTCTTACACAATGTCTTTGAAACCTACTGAGGACCTACTATAGTGTAATTAGCATAATTAATATGCACTACTTGATGATGTAAGTTTTGAACAAGGAAGAAACTGTAATTTGACTGAAAGCTTACATACTGAAAACTTGCATGCTCAGGGACATTAGACGAAAAAGGGTGCCAGTTTTCCCTGATCGCAAATAAAATGAGGTGATTTGTACTGCCAAAGATGGACTCTAACTTATTGCTTCCTTGCTTTACCTTCGAGGGCTCGGTCCACACCTAGGTTTTTGACTGCAGCCTGAAGCCAAAAGCTTTGGAAGGTTAATATTTCAATCAATGTGTTCCAAAAAGAAGGAGGGAAATGAAGACAATGAGTGATAGGTGAGTTAAATGGAAAACAAAACTTATTTCATTGCTGTACTGATTTCTGAAACTTAGAAAAATTTCTCAAACATAAAAATGCAAAAGAAAAGAAGTTTCCATAGGAATGAGACTGGCCCTCACAATAATTTCTTAGTTAAGACAAGTAAATTGAAATGAACCAGGTGAAGAGAACACTTTTTTAAAATTAGGAAGTGCTTATGAAAATGTGGGAGGCCGTGATTAGTTTTACATAATTGGCAATGGTCACTATGTTTTTCGAGCAGAGACAGTAGCATTTATTAAGTGTCTAATATATGCCTAAAATAAAGGCCATAAAGCTAAGAGATTTACAATTATTATCTCATTTGATTCTTACACCAATCCTGGGAAATAGGTTTTGTTCTTATCCCCAAAATGAGCAAGATTAAATGACTTGTATCACACAGATAGCATCTGAGGCCACATTTGATATCAGATCTTTCCAACCCCAGGCTCAACTTTCTATCCATAATTCCTTCAAAGTATCTGTAAGTGGAAAAGAATCTCATCTTCAAAAATTCTATTTTTGACCACATTGGCTTAAATTTCACTTACTTTATCACGTATGGTGGGTACTACGTTGAAAATGTGTTTTGACGAACATCACTATTATCCATTTCCATACTTTTTGCTTGGCACAATGATGAATAGCATACATAACTACATACAAATGTGAGAAAGCAACCGAGAATGGAGAAATCTATTTGATGGTAATAAAGCGGACACTTTAGGAAAATTTGACTCCAATGTTATTCTATGCTTAACTTTGCCTTCATTGTAATAATTTCCAATATTAATAATAGTAGCAATACAATAATTATATGCTGAATATGTATTTTGCCATTGAGGGCTCTGGGAAATTGAAAATTTGTTAAAAAAAAATCAGACTAGAAAAACTCAAAGTTCTTTAGTCCAAATATCACCTTGCGACAATTTTAATTTTAGCTTAACTTTCAACTCATGGCAAAGTCCACAAATAAATATTTAGTTTTCTTCTTCTCGTTCTTGTTCTTCTACTACTAGTACTACTGCTAATACTCGTACTCCTGCTACTGGAATTACTGCTACCACGACTATTACAATTACTCCTACTACTTTTACTACTACAATAATTAAATTACTTCTCCTGCTAACATGCTGTGAAAAGGAATTCTTTCAAAAATAACAAAGTATAAGTAATCTTTGTCTTCTAGGAACATTTTTCTAGTTGAGTTACAAAGACTTAGAAAAAAGAAATGATTGTTTGATAACAGATGTGAACACCATAATGAATACACAGTTAAATCCTAAATTATGTGCTATCTGATGACAAGTGAAATTCAGGAGATTAAGAAATCAAGAGAGGTGAAAAGTCCAAAAAGGAGCATGACAAAACATTCAGTCAAAAGTCTCTTGAAGTTGAAGAGTAGAGTAGGAGTAGTTGTTGTAGTAGTAGTAGAGGCAGTAGTAGTAGTAGTAGCACTAGCAGCAGCAGCAGCAGCAGCAGTAGTAGTAGTAGTAGTAGTAGTAGTAGTAGTAGTAGCAGTGGTAGCATTAATAGTAGCATTAGCATTAGTATTATCAGTTTTCAGAAAATTTATAATGTTGGTGAAAAAAGAGAAACATCATACTGAACATACTTTTCATTTATCAGGGACAAATTACTGATTGCATAATTTGATTTTAGTTTTATTTATTTCCTTCTGTAGATTTTTCTGATCATCATTATCAATTCGATAAAATGAAGTGACTTGCAGTGAAACTGCTGCCTGGGACTGACATTTGAGGGAAACAGGAAATTTTTTTGCACTTATCTTACTTTAGCCTGATAGAAATATGTCCAAATAATTTCTATTACTGATTTCATAAATCAATATTAGCTTCCAGAATCTACAATTTTGAACACTGAGCAAGAATAGGTGCCAAAGGAATAAAAAAAAATGGAGATAAATGAAAAAATTCTAGGGAAGCACAATTAAAAAATAAGATTAGTAACACACAGAAGTTAATGCTACATGCATAAATATAATCTTTTTGAACAGAATAACTGTCCTCAATTTTATAGAAAAGTGGTGGTTCGTGACTGGAATTTCACTAAAAATATGATACAATCTTTAGTGTTTCAAAAATTAGTTCAGAGCAGTCTGAGTTCAAACTGCTTGGACTGTTCAGCATGTTTACATTCTTATAAAACATGTAATGGTAATATTCTCTAGTATCTCAAAAGAGATGTCTGATTTGAATTGTGATATTATTCCTAGCATGACATTGTAGAATTTTTCTTAAGTTTTAGCATTTCAAATAATTTGTTCCATTGTAGTATTAAAATAGAACATTAGGAATATTGTTTGAACAATAAATTTATCAGTATTTATGCACTAATGATTTCTCCTATCAATATTTATTGTCAAAAATTCATGCAGTACATAATTTCTTTCAGCAAAGTGAGCCAATCTCTGCCCTCTCTCTCTCTCTCTCTCTCTCTCTCTCTCTCTCTCTCTCTCTCTCTCTCTCTCTCTCTCCCTCTCCCTCTCTCTCTCTCTCCATATATACATATATATACATATACATTTACATATATATACGTGTGTGTGTATAATCCCTTCAATTACCTAAATACTGAGAAAAGTTTCAAGAGTTACAAATATTAACATTCCATGTACGAATGCAAATATTTCAGGTTAGTATATACCTTATGAATTCTCTTTCCTGTTTACCTTTTTATACTTCTCTTGATTCTTGTGTTTGAAAGTCTAATTTTCTATTCAGCTCTGGTGTTTTCGTCAAGAATGCTTGAAAGTCCTCGATTTCATTGAATGACCATTTTTTTTCTCTTAAAGTGTTACATTCAGTTTTGTTTCGTAGGTGATCTTTCGGTTTAGTCCTATTTCCTTTGACATCTGCAATATCATATTCCAAGCACCTTGATCCCGTAATGCAGAAGCTGCCAGATCCTGTGTTGTCCTCATTGTATTGCTGCAATACTCAAATTGATTCTTTGTGGCTGCTTCAAATATTTTCTCTTTGACCTGAGGTCTCTGGAATTTGCCTAAAATATTCCTAGGAGGTTTTTTTTTTCATGTCACTTTCAGGAGGTGATTGGTGTATTCTTTCAGTATTTATTTTGCTCACTGGTTTCAGAATATCAGGGCAAATTTCCTTGATAATTTCACGAAAGATGATGTCTAGGCTCTATTTTTGATCATGGCTTTCAGGTAGTTCTTT
The DNA here is from genome assembly GCF_028372415.1 of Notamacropus eugenii. Lineage (NCBI taxonomy): Eukaryota > Metazoa > Chordata > Mammalia > Diprotodontia > Macropodidae > Notamacropus > Notamacropus eugenii. The sequence goes on from NC_092873.1 coordinate 6,360,123, forward strand.
AATTTTTCAGTTGTCTCTCCTGGACTTGTTTTCCAGGTCAGTTGATTTTCCAGTGAGATATTTCACATTATCTTCTTTACTTTTCATTGTTTTGGTGGTGTTTTGTAATTTTTTAGTTTCTCATAAAGTCATTAGCTTCCATCTGCTCCTTTCTGATTTTTCAAAGACTATTTTCTTCAGTGAGATTTGGAACCTCCTTTTCCATTTCACTAATTGTGCTCTTTAAAGCATTCTTCTCCTCATTGGCTTTTTGGGCTTCTTTAGCCATTTGAGGTAGTCTATTTTTAAAGTTGCTAAATTTTTCAGTATCTTTTTGGTTGTCTTTTTGCAAGCTGTTGACTCGTTTTTCATGATGTTCTGGCATTACTCTCATAACACTTCCCAATTTTCGTCCACCTCTCTTAGCTGATTTTGAAAATCATTTTTGACCTCTTATATGGCCTGAGACCACTGCATATGTATTTTAGAGGTTTAGGATGTAGAAGACTTGACTTCCCTTGATGTTATGCATTGTTCTTCCTCATCCAAAGAATGGAAGGAATACCCGTTCACAAAGAAAATAGTCTTTTATACTGATGTTTTTTCCCTTGTTTGAACTTTTCCTCAGCCAGTTTCTTGACTTTTGAATCCTTTATCAAGAGAAGGGTATACTCTAGGTACATGTAAGTTCTCAGTTCCTGCGAGGTGGCAAAAACAAGGGGGAGGGATTGATTCCTCTCCTAGCCTCTGGTCGGGTCAGTGAGCACTATTAACTCTACAGAGACTCCACCAACTCCACCACACCAGCTACCACTCCTTCTCACCCCAAGGTCCCCACTCAGGATTGAGATCCACATCAGTTTCTCAATTCACCCAGGGGTTTAGGCCAGGGCTCCAACAATGGAAGATGCAGCTGCCTGGGTCCTGCACTAGACTGTTGCATTCCCTTCTCACCCAAATGAAAGAGCTTTCTCACTGACCTTTGAAGCTGTCTTTGGCATTTGTGAGTTGAGGAATATGGGACCTGCAGCTGCTGCTGGTGCTTTCTTGAGGCCTGCTCCAGTCTTGTCCCTGTCACTGTGCCACCTATTCTGTGGTTCACTCTGCACAGCATGACAGACCTTTTCTGTGTACTTGCAGGCTGGTCTGGGCTGGAAATCTCTTTCAATCTGACATTTTGTGGCTTGTGCTGCTCTAGAATTTGTTTAGATTTAATTTTTACATGTATCTAATGGACTGTGGGAGGAGAGTGCTAGAGGTGCCTGCTTCTACTCCATCATCTTCACCATGCCCCTTTGACAACACATTTGATCAGTTCATCCTTTTCCTATTCAATTGTGTTTTCAAATTCCTTTGCCTTCTGTTTTTCATGGTGTAATTCTCTCTGTATGTTTTCTCAAATGAATGTTTTTTTTCTGAGGGAATCATATACATGGTACACCACTTTTTCTAACCTACTGGTTATGTTCACCTTTAGAGAGCTCTTAAGAAAGGAAACCACGGTTTTCTCTTAGGCTAGAAAAGTCATGACTTAGTTTGTGTTGTAAACGAAGCTATTCTTCACGTTGTCCCTGAAAGGAATGTTCAAGAGCGCTCTCTGATGTCCCACTTGGCTCATGAGCATGAACAGCAAAAATCAGAAGGGAACAGTATGATGCAATTTCTTTCTCTAGTCTGCCTGCCTTTCCCTTTGCATTGTTTAATTTAGAGTTCAGCACTGCATTCCCAGTTGTCAGAACTTTTATTTTTTCCACCCTAGTGGAATATGAATTTTATTAATGCTTCTTTAATCAGTTGTAATTCCTTTTGAAGTTCATCGTTCTTTGCTTTTAAAACTTCAATGTCTTCTACATATTGATTTTATTTTTCCTGATCCTTAATTATTTCTGTGTCTACATCCACTTTGAACATGGCAAATTCATCCTGTATGATTCCATTTTTATCCAAAAGATATTTTTCTTTTTCATTCCTAACAGGAACCTAAACATAATAAACAGAAAATATGTTACTCAAGATCAATTCATGTATTGTGAGTTTTGCTTAGAAATTCAAAATCAACCCCAGGAGGCCAAGAAGGATAGTGTTTTCAGTAAACTGAGGAAGTTTCATCTATTTCACATTTCTGTCAGACTCAATTTTCCTAAAGAGCAGGTCTTAAAAGTGCTTCATCAATCAGAAAATATGGACTGTAATTTTAAGCCCACAAAGCTGTCTGCTTTCGGTATATTTGATTTCTTTTGCACTATCCATTCTATCCCACACGGATTAGTCACGATGTTACAATAAAAGTAACAAAACCTAATTATTTATGTGGGCCTTCTAAGGTTTTTCGAAAGTACTTTCAAAACATCATGTCACCTACAACTTGGATGACCCTTATGAGAGACATATTTGTAGCCATCCTCCCCATTTTGCTGATGAGAATTTATGAATGAAGTATCCCACACCAGAGACAACGTTTTGTAGGCTTTCTTTCAATGAGGAACCTGATGATAGTCACAGTCACTATAAAGTGACATGCCTTTAGCAACCCTTTATTACTGTGATAAGCTGATGGAGATTTCACATTTTCAAACGTTTTATTAAGCTATCGTCCCTGTTTTCGTCAACTGTTAATATCTCTGGAACATTACCAGTCTATGAGAGTCTTGTACAAGTTCACATACTTGAAGGTGGGAAGGAAAGATTGGGATGGAAAGCAAGGCAAATGGACCTGGTAGTACAAATCACATCTTCCTGTTGGATGAAACAAATACTCCATAAAGAGAACAGTTCTGGTCTTTCAAGGAACAGGTGTGCCACCTACACAGAGAGATGGAAAAGGGACACTAACCTGAATGGGAATCGCTGCTATTAGAAGATGTCGAGTTGCTGCTGGTGCTACCCCAGGGTGAGGAGCTGCTGCCACCGCCGTCGCTGCTGCTGCTGTTCTGGCTCAACCTTGTGCCCGCCCCCCGCGTGACCTTGGACACTTGTGTTTTCACAGTGTGACATTTCCTGGGTCTCTTTCTCAGACACAAAATAACGTATTTTTCTACTTCTCTCAGGACTGATGCTTTTAGTGTTTCAAAATCAATTTCTATCTTGTCAGGATTAGAATTCAGTAAAGATGATTCTCCTGACACTATTATGTGGACGACTCACACAAGTTTATCTCTGCGGCGTTTGTTGATAGCCAAGCTTAACTGCCTTTTCTCATCATAGTTCCTAGGCTTAGCATTATCTTCCTCCCCAGATTTATTGCCAACATTTGTTCCTTGAATTGTTTGGCAGGCAATTTTTCAGCTCTTTCTGTAGTTATTTGCTGATTTTTTTCCCTCTGACTTTCATCTTTCTTGATACATTTCTTTGTTTCTTTCTGCTTCTGTCTTTTAGATCTTTCATTCTTTTTCTTCAACTTATGGTAAGGTACTTTAGACAGAACTTGCACGTGTTGATGAATACATTTAAGTTGCTCCTGAAGTTTTGCACTCGCTCATCAGGAGACTCTCCAAAAGAGTTGTCTTCAAAGGAAGCACCACTGCTACTTTCTCTACAGAATGCTTTGGTGACATCCGTTTCTATATAGCACATAGACATTCTTGCAATGGGTTCATCTGTGATCTTGGAAACTGATTCTCAAAAACATCTGAAGTGTTGTTGCCATCACTACCACCTCAAGATCTGGTAGGTTATACTTGGAGCAATTCATAAACATTAACTGAACATCTGCAGCAAATTCACGTGCATCCTTACATTTCTGGTTATACCTTTTTCTTTAGTTGTGCCAAGGTCCATTGGATTTTTGACAACATCATTGTACTTATGGAGTTCTAGAGCAACAGGCTTATGGAAAGGTCAAGTATATGCTACCTTGTCCTTTGAAAACATTTCTTCAAGAATTTCATTACGGTATTTTAATTACTCAGTTAATTTAACATGTTCCCAACTCTATATTTTTGCTGAGAATCTGGTATGATATTCTTCACTACTTTTTCTATTACAAGTGGTATTTTAGCAGATTTGTGCTCAACCAGGCTTAATGAAGATTCGCTACTTGATCTATCTATCCACGTTATACAGGTTGTAGTATCTGCTTTCCTTTTCACACCCCTTTTAACTTATATTACAGTTGTGTGTTATCGCTTGGTGGAGCGGCTTTAGCAATGTGCAATGCAGAAAGTAATGTCTCAGGACATACGGGAGATGGAATCACTTGCTCTTTAGCTAACTTTTCTGATGCCCTAGGGAATGGTTTTTCTTTCATAGTGGAAACTCCTAAAGATTGTTGAGTACCTTTTCATTTTTTTTTCCTTTCCACCTGCCACTAGTTGTTCTGAAGGCATTTGAGACAGTTTTTGCAGAAACAGTTTCTCTAAGACTTGTGTCATTAGAACAGTCATCACCTGGCTTGCAAAACAATTGCAAAACAATATTTTCAAGTCTTCTATACATTCTGAGGCTTCCGCATAGTATTTATGTTCCAAGAGCTTTAGGAGGCTGTAATAATCTGGGAGAGTGAGCTTGGCCGCATCCACAGTCTGCTGGAAGGGTAAAAAGAAACTGTGCTCCCATAGAGCCTTCAGGACAACCTTCTGCAATTACTGCAGTTGGTTTGTGAAGTGGACAGTCTTTCTGGCATTTATGTACTCTGGTGGAAGGGGGTTGACAATAGCCATCTGTTGGCTTGACAGAGACATTCTGAACAGCTTTTTCCTGATGGAGTGTTGTCTTCCATATATTTGTATCGCCACTTACCCATCGGCGTTACTGCTCACTTGAAATGGTGACCAGCCTGAGTCATTTTGGAAGTAGTAGCTTCTATTTCTTTGTTCATTCATGGAGGTTTATTCAGAATTCCATCTTGCAAAGAACTGACACTCAGACCCTGCCTTTGTCTTTGAGTGTCATTTTGCTCTTCTTCAACCTGGGGAGAACAAAATTGTAAAGTTTTTCATCACTTTTTTCTTCAGAATTCCGCAGAGACATTTTAACTTTAACTGGAATATAGAATGTGAAAAAGGATGGAAAAGAGATAAAAATTCTAAGAAAAGGAGGCTACTGAAAACGAAAGGGAATAAGGATATCATTTCAAAATTGTAAGGGATCCTCAACAACTATTCAGTCCAATTCATATCCATTGCTAGGTGTGTAACAGAAGTGCAGTTTACTCTTTTAGAACTATAGATTGTGAAAGCAGAAAGGGATACTAGCGATGAGTCAGCACATCATGGAATAAATGAGGAATCAGAGGCCTGAAACAGGAAGCCATTTGTTGAAAATCATCTGGATGGCAATGGACTGAGCTAGGACTCAATATCTGGTAAAAGTCACACTCACACGCAGATTTTGAACAAATTTGTGTATGTACACATGCATATTTTTCTGTGTACATATATATATATATATATATATATATATATATATATATATATATACAGGAACAGATATACATATATACACACATGCATATATATATGCATGTGTGTATAGATATATATAGGTATATAGATATATAGATATATACATATATAATGTAGGTATTTGGCAATTGTGCTTCCAGCAGAGGTACTAATTTAGCAAATTTATACGGAATATTTTTGTTGTTGGGAACCCAGTAATGGATCAACACCATCTGCGTGAATCTCCAACTATAGTGATCTCTCCTTTATATAAATACTTACAGGTATAGCATTTATTTAATACTTCTTTAAATTCTACCTTGTATAATAAATGAACTTCCTCTATTTTGTATTGGCTTCCCAGTGAGATTGAAAATTCTTCAAGGCAACAGGCCATGTCTTACACCAAGTCTTTGTAACCTGTTCAGAATCTATCATAGTACTATTCACATAATTAACAGTCACTGGTTGATGAAATAAGTTTTGATCAAGAAAGTAACTGTCATTTCACTGAAGTCTTACATAGTGAACACTTTCATCATCAGGAAAATTAGACAAGAAATGGTGCCACTTTCCCCTGAATGTGAATTAAATGACCAATTTCATGTTTTCAGAGATGGACTCTAAAGTGTTGCTTCCTTGCTATACCTTCGAGAGCTCAGTCCATGCCTACTTTCTCGACTGCAGCCTGGAACCAAAAGCATTTGAAGGTGAATATTTTCACCTATGTGTTCCAAAAGGAATGTGAGGGAAATGAAGACGACGTGTGATAGGGGAGTTAGTACAGAAACAAAAATATTTCATTCCAGTACTGATCTCTGAAACCCAGAAAAATTTCTCAAGCATACAAATGCAAAATAGAAGAATTTTTTTAAGAAGTAAATGGGATCTCACAATAATTTCTTAGTTAATACAGATATACTTATATCAACCAGGTTGAGAGAACTCTTCTGCAATATTAGGAGGTGCTTATCAAAATGTGGCAGGCAGTAATAATTTGTATATAATTCACAGCTGTTTTATGTTTCTTTAGCACAGAAACTAATATTTAATAACTGTCTAATATGTGCCAAGTATAAAGGCCATAAAGTTAGGAGATTTACAATTATTATCTCCTTTAATTCTCACAAACTTCCTGGGAGGTAGGTGCAATCATTTTCCCCATTTTATGGTTGGGGAAACTGAAAAAGATTAAGTGACTTGCCTAAGATTGCACGGATAGCACCTGAGACCATATATGAGGGCAGATCTTTGTAAGTCTAGGTCCAAATTTCTATACAAAATTCCCCCAATGTATCTCTGCAAACTCTCACCATCCAAAGTTCTATTTTTGACTGCTTTGGCATAGATTTTGCTTAGTTTTACACGTATGATGGGTACCAGGTTGAAACTGTGTTTTGAAGGTTATCAGAAATACCTATTTCTATACTTTTGGGCTGGTATCATGATAAATAGCCTACTACATAATAACACGTAACTGTGGGAAAGCAACTGATTATGGAGAAAGGTATTTGATAGTAATAAAGGGAGCAGGTTGTGAGAATTTGACTGCCATGCTATTCTACGATTAACTTCACATTCATCGTAACAATTTCTAATACTAAAAATGTTGAGAATGAAATGATTTTATACCGAATTTCTATTTTGCCACTGGGTCTCTAGGAAATTGAAAATGCATAAAAAATACGACTAGAAAAACAAAAAATGCCAACTATTGCCTTAGAACAAATTTAATGTTAGGTAAACTTTCAATTCATGGTAAAATCAACAAATAAACATTTACTTTCCTTGTTCTTCCTCTTCTACTACTCGTACTACTACTGCTAGAACAACTACTACAACTTCTTGTACTACTACAGTAATAACACTTACTTATATTGCCAACACTCTGGGAAAAGGAAGCTCTATTGAGTAAATGAAGAATAAATAATTCTTGTCCTCAAGGAACCACAATCTAGTTGGAAAAGAAAGACTTAGAATCAGGACATGATAATTTGTTAACAGATGTGAACACCATAAGGCAATCAGTATAAAGTTAACCACTAAATTATGGTTTGTCCAAATCTAAGTGGAATTCAGGAGATTAAGAATTCAATAGGTATGGAAAGTTCAAAAAGCGTTATGGCAAAAGAATCATACTTTTGTAATTCAAAGTCACCTTGAAGTGAAGAGTAGATAGGTTTTGGATAGGTATACTAAATAGGGAAGTGTTACTGAGTGAGAAGAAGAGGGTGATGAAGGTATGGAGCTGGAAATCAGCATGGTGAGGTCAGTTTGATTAAGGTAGAAGATAATAATGAGATTCTCCACCTAATTACTTTCATTCTCAATGGCATTTTGCTTGTGTATTTTACGTATTTACAAATTTTAACGAAATGACATTTTGCTTTTATTCAAGGAGTAGTTCGAAGAGAAGGAGACAAATAATTTCTACTTCACAGTGCTGTTTGGGGGAATAAATCAGGAAATAAATGTAAAGGTCCTTCTAAATATGAAGTATGATAGAAATGATTTACTTATTATTGGCAGTTGGAAAAACACCTGATTCTTTGTGTAAGGCTAGATAAACAAAATTGTCAAATACATAAACAGTGAATGCTATGAAATGATTAAATATTGGGTGGGGCCAGGATGGAGGAGTAGGAAGATGCATATACTTTAGCACTTCCCCCACAGCCCACAAAATAACGGTAAAAAGGTCTCTCCACAAAGTGTAGAGCAACAGAAGCCCCAGAGCAACAGAGCGAAAGAGGTTTCCAGTCAAAGGCAACCTGCAGGCTTACAGGAAAGGTCTATCTTACAGGAAAGGTCTCTCTCATAGGACCCTGAGCAGAGCAGAGCTCAACCCTGACCATGTGGCACTGGGAGGAAGAGGACCTGAAGAGACCTCTGGGAACAGCTCCTAACAGGGAAGATCCTACTTACTTCAACCCACAAGCAACACAGAAATCACCCAAAGTCAATGGGGGAGGGATTTCCCAGCTGGGGAGAGGTAAAGGGATTTCTTCAGCAATAGCCCAAAGTGATGGCAGAGGCTAGAAGCAGACACGGGAAGCCACAGAGGGTGGGAAGTAACCTGGGTCCATTGTTCAAGAAGCTGAACTGAAAGCCTCTGGCAGTAGGGAGCAGCTGATCTAAACGTCATCCCTGAGTGAGAGTAAATGGCTGTGAAAGTGCCCCAAAAAGGGAACAAAGGTAAGACCATCAAAGGTTACATTCTTGGTGACCAGCTGTCTCCTCCCATCCTTTCAGACAAGAAAGAACAAGACTTACTGTCACAGGAAGTTAAGACCTCTGCCTCCAGGGCCTCCAAACTGAACTTAAAGTAGACTCAGGCAATGGAAAAACTCGAAAAGCAAGGTAGCACCTGGTTCAAGGACAACCACAAAAATGCTGAGGAAAATAAAACCTTTATAAAGAGACTGACTCGATTGGGAAAAGAGGTCCAAAAAGCCAGGGAGGAGAAGGAGGCAATAAAAAGTTGAATTAGGTAAAAGAAGGAGAAGGTTCGAAAGCTCAGTGAGCAAAACAGTTCTCTGAAACAGAGAACTGAGTTCAGGGAAATGAATGAGTGTAAGATAAACCGAGCAGTTAGAAAACAAACAAAAAAGAGTTTGAAAAAATACAAGATAATTTGAAACACCTCAATGGAAACACAAATGACCTGGAAAATAGATCCTGGGAAGACGATATAAAAATTATGGGACTACTTGAAAGCCATGATCAAAAAAGGAGCCTAGACATTATCTTCCATGAAATTATTGAGGAAAACAGTGCTGATATTCTAGAACGAGAGGACTAAATAAACATTGAAAGAATCCACCTACCACCTCCAGAAAAACACCCGAAAAGAGAAACTCCTAGGAATATCGTGGACAAATTTCAGAGTTCCAAGGTCAAGTATTAAATTCAGCAATCAGCTAGAAAGAAAGAATTCGAGTGTTGTGGAAATACAATCAGGATAACACAGGATGTGTTAGCTTCATCATTAAGGGATGGAAGGGCTAGGAAAAGCATATTCCAGAAGTCAAAGGAACTGCGATTAAAACCAGGAATGAGCTACCCAGCAAAACTGAGTATAATACTTCAGGAGAACAAGTGGTCATTCAGTGATATCGAGGACTTTGCAGCATTCATGTTGAAAATACCTGACTTGTACAGAAAATTTGACTTTCAAACACAAAAATCAGGAGAAGCTTGAAAAGATAAACAGGAAAGAAAAGTCATAGAAAACTTTCTAAAGCTGAACTGTTTATCTTCCTACTTTGAAAGAAAATATTTATGACTCTTGAGACTATTCTCAGTGTTTGGGTAGGTGGAAGGATTGTATACACATGCACACATGCACACACACACACATTGACAAAGAGTACAGGTTGTGTTGAATCAGAAGAGAGGATATCTACAAAATATATATATATATATATGTATATGTATATATATATGTATATATATGTATATATATAAACCTAAAGTGTGAGGGAGTAAAATACTGGGAGGAGAAAGGGAGAAATGCAATGGGACAGGCTATAACTCATAAAGAGATAGAGAAAAATCTTGTTCAATGGAGGAGAAAAGGGAGAAGAGGACAGGGGGTAAGTGATGCTACTCTCTCTACATTCATCTAAAGGAGGAAATTAAATGCTCACTCAATTTGGTATAAAAGTCTCTATTATACTAGAGGAATGTAGGGGAGGAGGCAACAAGAGGGGTGAGGGGAATGATAGAAGTGAGGGCCAATGGAAGAAGGGAATAACTAGATATAAACACTTTTGGGAAGGAAGAAGGTTAAATGAAGGAATAAAACATAACGGGGAATAGAACAGGATACAGGAAAATATACTTAGTATCAGAAAACATGATCATTACAGAAGTCTTCTTCAAAGCGACCTGTATTTAGTCTGTATTACATTATTTGCCTTCTCAAGGGGAGGAGTAGGGAGGAAGGGAGGGAGAGAAGGAGTGAGGGAGGGAAAGAAGGTTGAATTCAAAGCAGTAGAAAGGAATGCTGATAATTATTATTGCATATAACCCATAAACAGGTAACACAGGTAGTGAGGTACAGAAATTTATCTGGCCCTAAAAAATAAGACAGAAGATGGGCAAAAGGGAAGGGTGTGGTGTGATGGAAGGGAGAGCTCATCGAGTGAAGGGGTAATCAGAATGCAGGGAATTAGTGCGTGGGAGGACGGGAGAGATAGGGAGAATAATTGGACATGTTACAAAGTGATGTTAAAGCACTTAACATTAAAACAATTGACAGAATTAATTACTGAGACTACACCAGAGACATCGTTAGATTAGGGAAATGAATTTTATTCCAAACTTCCTAGAGTCAGGTAACCTGGGGTAAAATTGGCATTGATGAAAAGGTTAAAGCTTGATTGGTAAATTTGTTTTTATGATTATTATTTAAGTGGGAAATAAAACAGGTATAGAACGGCATGGAAGTCACTTCAGACTTCTCTCAAAAGATGTGCCTTAGCCAATGTGAAATTATAGTCATAACTGAAACCGTGGTCATTGCAACTTGTTATTTGAAGATGCTATGAGACTACTAAGTGACTGTTCTTCTAAATCTAACTCCATATATGGATAGTAAAAAAGTAATCTGAGCCTCCTATACATGATGCCATTAAGCCTGTATAGGAATTGAAAAAGGTGATCTCATGGGAAGGGTGGGAGAGCGGCTGTACAGCCTGGGCTGAGGTAGGACTCTCCTAACTCAATTTCCCCACTGATAGCTGGCAGACTCGAAGCCTCAGTGAATGCAAGTTGACAATCTATTCCTGCCTGAAACTGACAGGAATTTGGGGAGATTTGTTTTTCGCTGCAATGTCCTAACACTTAGTGGCAATTTCCTCTAGTCAAAAGGGTGGTAAGCCGAATACCAGATCAATTAAGTTATAGCTTGTTGGTGGGGGAACATCCAAGGTCAAGTCTAAAATTAAGCTATTAGGCTTAGGAGTTTAGAACAACAACAGTAAGCTAAGGTCGTCTAATTCTTGGTAATAATGTGGAGACAATTAGGACAAGGGCTTATGAAGTTAGCATACATAGTTATCATTAGTATCTCAGTTGGATACTGCTAAAAAAAATTACATTGTGGTCTACATTTTGAACACTTTAAAAGACATATCACCCGACCAAAGGTGGGAATTGTTTTATGTGATATGAAGTATTTTACAAATGAAAAATAAAAAAAAAATTATTAAATATCAATTTAATTTAATATATTAAAATTCAAGTGTACAGTTGGTGGAGTTTTTATGTCTGGCTTTATGTGAGTTTAAATGACAGGCATAGTGTTCAGAAAATTTATAATATTGATGAAATAAAGGAAATAGAACACTCAACACACTTTCCATTAACCAGTGAGAAATTACAGATTTTATGCATACATACATTACTTTTCCTTTGATCTAATTTCTTCTGTAGTTTTTTCTTATTTTCAAAATCAGTTCGACAAAATGATGCAACTTCTGAAACTACTGTCATGGACTGATATCACAAAGAATCAGCAAGTTCTTGTTGAAGCTTTCTTACTGTAACCTGAGTGAAATATTTCCAAATTATTTCGATTCATGATTCCATGACATGATATTAGCTCATAAAAAAACGAATACACTTTCAAAATGAACAGATATAAATATTTTCACATTCAACTTAATTTCATCTATATATTCATAATTACCATAGATTTAGAATTAGAGATATCTTAAGGACTATTTGATACAAGCACCTCATTTTGCCAACATGAAAACTGAAGCCCAAAGAAGTTAAATGAATTACCCACGGTCCCAAAGGCAGTCATTGAGAGATAAAAGGATTGGAACTTGGCTCCTGAGACTACAAAGCACAATTAGCTATAAAACTTCACCTCCACTCAGCATGGATCAAATGCTATCTTCTTCTTGCTCAGTGTACTCCCCATTAAGCAATGCATTCAGCCTGATTTCTCCATTATCTCTTTCAGAAAAAAATTAAAAGACCTCCAAAGTTACTTAGGGACTAAACTCTTTTATCTGAAATTCACATGGAAGGTGATGGAATGGAGTGGGAATAATCGACAGATTTTATATTTGATAGAAACATTAGGGGTTTCCCCTTCCCTTTTTCAGAAACGTGAACTTCTTTCTTTCTCTGCCCCTGCCTTTACAATGAGGGAGACATGCATAAGAAAGGGTTGCATTTTCGGTCCTCTCATAGTTTCCCTTGGAGAATGAACATAGGCACTGATATCCTTATCAGGCTTAGTAAAAGCATTTGACAAGAATGTTTTGGTTTGCTCGCAGCCAAAACCACAACATATATCCTTGTTAACTACCTTTCACATGTTCAACTCTCTTTGCCAAGGCTTCAAAGCAATTCACTTATCCATTAGAATAGGAATTACACGTCTGGCTGTAGCCAATGGACAGAGAAAATGGAAACCATAAAAAAAGGGTAGTTTTCCCACTTATGTATACACAGTATATTGCAAGGTCAGTGTTTCTATATACATAAGTATATTCATTCATATGCACATATCTATATGTCCAAATATGCACAGAAATACACAGTCACAAATGCATAGAGAGATATGCTACAAAATATCATCTTCACTTCACCATACAGCAAAGTATATGAATGCACCAATGAGTAAGAGGAAATGAAACCAAAAAATAAAAGGAAACAAATCTTTTTTATCTCTTCTTAGATAATATTAAGTGCCTTTTAAAACTAAAGTTAAATAACTTCTAGTAAATTTTTGAAGGAAGCAGAAGGCAGAAAGATGGCAATAAAAACTTGTGAAAATAAAACTGACCTGATTAACTGAATTCTTACAAGTAAAGTGAATTGTAGTATGGAAGGACTGGATTCAAATTCACGACCATATGTACTAAAAATAAAATTTAAAAATTTTTTTGTGACATTGTTCCACATTGAATTGATGATGAATCAGAGATAATGAGAACTGCTAGTAGATTGTAAGGGGCAATGCATATTCAACAAATAAAAGGCAATGATTCCAGAAACTGCAATTTTGGACACTGAGCAAGGATAGTTATTAAAACAATAAAAAATACTGAGATAAAAAAAAAATTAGTAGGGACGCCCAAACAATTAAAAAATAAGATTAGTGAGGACACCTCAGGGGCTGAATCTGCAGTTGCAACAGTGAGGCCTCATACCCCTTGGCCCACAGGCTCCAAAGGTCAGTGACGGGGTTCAATCAGCAGGCCAGGAAGGGAGACGGCTTTCCCATAGCTCTGGCAGCAGGCAGTGGCCACAGATCTTGCACAGCAGCCCCTATGGAAGCTCCCTTGTTGGAGCGTAAAAACCCCTGGGGCCATTGAAGAGCTGAGTCTTGCCTCTGCCCTGGTTGGAGGACCTGGGCTAGCTGCTCTTTGCCTCACACTGAATGGTGGCCCTGCCACCCAGCCTATCTGAAAATCAGCCCCAAGTGCTGACTTGGCAACTCGAGGCCAAGTGCCAGTGGAGAGGTATCTGCTAAGATTCTTGGCATAGAAATCCCTCTCTGCATCCAGACCAGGACACGCTTGATTGTGCCACTTTGGAGGAAGTGAAATCTCACAGATTACCGGAGAATACCCTCCTCTTGACAAAGGACCCAAAAGTCAAGTAACTGGTTGGGAAAATGCCCAAAAAAGGGGAAAAAAATAAGACTGTAGAACGTTACTTTCTTGGTGAGCAGATATCGCCTCCCATACATTTGGATGAGGAAAAGCAATGCTTACCCTCAGGGACAGACATAAAAGTCAAGGCTTCTGTATCCCAAACAACCAAAATAACTATTCAATGGGCTCAGGACATGGAAGAGCTCAAAAAGGAATTTGAAAAGCAAGTTAAAGAGGTGGAGGAAAAACTGGGAAGAGAGATGAGAGAGATGCAAGAAAAGCATGAAAAGCAGGCCAACACCTTGCTAAAGGAGAACCAAAAAAATGCTGAACAAAATAACACCTTCAAAAATAGCCCAACTCAACTGGCAAAAGAGTTTCAAAACATCAATGAGGTGAAGAATGCTTTAGAAAGCAGAATCAGCTAAATGGAAAAGGAGGTCCAAAAGCTCACTGAAGAAAATAGTTCTTCAAAAATTAGAATGGAACAGATGGAGGCTACTGACTTTATAAGAAAACAAGGAATCGCAAAACAAAACCAAAAGAATGAAAATATGGAAGATAATGTGAAATATCTCATGGGAAAAACAACTGACCTGGAAAATAGATCCAGGGGAGACAATTTAAAAATTTTGGGATTACCTGAAAGCCATGCATAAAAAGAGCCTAGACATCATCTCTCATGAAATTTTTAAGGAAAACTGCCCTGAGATTCTAGAACCAGAGAGCAAAATAAATATTGAAAGTATACACGGATCACCACCTGAAGGAGATCCAAAAAGGAGAAACTCCTAGGAACGTTGTGGCCAAATTTCAGAGTTCCCAGGTCAAGGAGAAAATATTTCAAGCAGCTAGAAAGAAACAATTCAAGTACTGTGGAAATACAATCAGGATAACAAAAGATCTAGCAGCTTCTACATTAAGGGATCGAAGGTCATGGATTGTGATTATCCAGAAATCAAAGAAACTAGGACTAAAACCAAGAATCACCAACCCAGTAAAACTGAGTATATTAGTTCAGGGAAAAAAATGGTCTTTCCATGAAATAGAGGACTTTCAAGTACTCTTGATGGAAAGACCAAAGCTGAAAAGAAAATTTGACTTTCAAACAGAAGAACGAAGAGAAGCATGAAAAGGTAAACAGCAAAGAGAAGTCATATGGGAGTTACTAAAGTTGAAATCTTTACATTCCTACATGGAAAAACAATATTTGTAACTCTGCAAACTTTTCAATATCTGAGTAGTTGGTAAGATTATACATCCACAAACACACAGACACACACACACATACACACACACACACACACAGAGCACAGAGTGAATTGAAGAGGATGGGATCATATCTTTAAAAAAAATGGAATTAAGCGATGAGAGAGAAATACACTGGGAGAAGAAAGGAAGAAATGGAATGGGGAAAATTATCTCTCCTAAAAGAGGCAAGCAAAAGACTTTTCAGTGGAGGGAAAAAGAGGAGAGGTGAGAGAAAAACATGAAACTTACTCTCATCAATTCGACTAAAGGAAGGAATAAAATGCACACTCATTTGGGCATGAAAACTGATCTTCAATAGAGGAAAGTGGGGGAGAAGGAGGTAAGCGGGGGGAGGGATGATGGAAGGGAGAGCATTGGGAGGAGGGAGCAATTTGAAGTCAACACTCTTGGGGAGGGATAGCATCCAAAGAGAGAATAGAAGCAATTGGGGGCAGGATAGGATGGAGGGAAATATAGTTAGTCTTACACAACACGACCATTATGGAAGTCATTTGCAAACTTACACAGACATAGCCTATATTGAATTGCTTGTTTTCCAAAGGGTATGGGTGAGGAGGGAAGGATGAAGAGAAGCTGGAAGTCAAAGTTTTAGGAACAACTCTCAAGTATTGTTCTTACTACTAGGAAATAAGAAATACCAGTAATGGGGTATAGCAATTTATCTGGCCCTACAATTCAAAAGAGAAGATCGGGACAAGGGAAGGGAGGGATGTTACAAGAGAGGGCAGATCGGTAATAGGGGCAATTAGAGTGCTTGGTGTTTTGGGGTGGGGGGAGGGGAGAAATGGGGAGAAAATTTGGAACCCAAAATTTTGTGAAAATGAATGTTAAAAGCTAAATAAATAAATTTTTAAAAAAATCCCCAAAAAAGTAAATATGTACTGGTTGACTTTGTAGCTGCAAAAAAAAAAAAAAAAAAGCTTAGTAACACAAAAAATATTAATGCTTAGTGCATAATTATATTCATTTTAAGAGAAATACTGTCCTAAATT
Source organism: Notamacropus eugenii (assembly GCF_028372415.1). NCBI lineage: Eukaryota > Metazoa > Chordata > Mammalia > Diprotodontia > Macropodidae > Notamacropus > Notamacropus eugenii. The sequence goes on from NC_092873.1 coordinate 6,376,368, forward strand.
TTAAAGAAAAGTAGAGACTAGTCATTGGAATTACACTAAAAATATGATTCACTCTTCACCGTTTCTGAAATTAGTTCAAAGGAGTATGAATAAAAACGCATCAGACTGATGAACATTTTAAAATTCTTATGAAAAGGGTAACGGTAATACTCACCAATATCTCAAGGGAGATATGTGATTTTAATTGCTACATTATTCCTAGCAAAATTTTGTAGGATTCTTCAGAAGTTTTAGCATTTCAAACAATTTATTCCATTTCATTAGGAAAATGGAATATTTGGAAAGGAATTAGAATAATCAATTTATCAATATCTATGCACAAGAGATAACGCTATCTATACTAATGAAAAGAAAATTTCATTGACTATAAAATTTCTTTAAGTAAAGTGAGTCATCTTACCTAAAAGAAGATATTGACACTTTATTTTTTTAATTTTATTTTTATACTTCTATATTTTTATTTTTATTTATTTATACATAAATATTTTCTTTATGAAAATTTATTTTTATTTCATAAAAATTTTAATTTTATATATTAAGTATTTACTTTTATTAACTTTATTACCTGTATTTTACTGTATTACATTTCATTACTATTATTAAATTCACACTTACTTGTGCATTCTAATGGTATTATTTTATCATACTATTGCTTCTCATTCTTCTTTCTTACATTTCAAAATTTTGACAATAAAAGTTAATAATATTGGGTGCCTGCTGAAAATTCAGATGCTTAAATTATCTTCATCAAAACAATTTTGACTTTGATTTCAAAAAGTTAAATGTTTACCCAAGCTGAATATTTAAAACCCTACCTCTCTTTCAGCCTTCACATTTTCATATGTACACATTTGCTCTCTTAAGTACATACATTCACTGGTCAACACTTTATTTCTCTATTCTACCGTAAGAACTTGTTTTTCAGCGTCAGCACAAACTTTATTCAAGAGATCAATGAACAGTACCTGGGAATCACTCAAGAACTTTTCTTTAGTCATGGCTTTCTTTTGGGTGTCTTCAAGCTGTTGCTGAAACAACATATTTTCACTCTGGATTTCTGCTAATCTTTCTTGGATAGATTCCCATTTGATAACATATTTGTTCAGTTTCCCGTTTTTCAGTTGATTTGTGTGTTGAAGTGCCTTTTCTTCTGTTGGGCAAGGTTTAATTCTCTCTGGATTCTTTTTAAACGAGTGTCTTTTCCCTGAGACAATCGAACACCAGACAGCTCATGCTCTAAACTACTGGTTTTTCTTTCAGCTTTAGACAGCTCATGAGGAAGGACACCATTGTTCTCTCTTAAGCTAGGCGTATCATGATAGCTTGAATTGTAAACAAAGCCACTCATATCATTCTCCCTGAAAGGAATGTTCGTGAGCTAGTTTGATGGAACACTTTGCTCCTGATCGAGAACAGCAGAAATCACATGGGAACTTCATGATGCAATTACCCTCTCTAGTCTGTCTCTGCTTTGCATTGTCCAATTTAAAGTTCAGCACTGCATTTTCAGTCGTCAGATCATGTACTTTTCCACTGCACTGGAATGTAATTTTTCTTAAGACTTCTGCATTCAGTTGTAATTCTTTTGAAGCTTCTCAATCTTTTGTCTTCAAACTTTTATATCTTCCATACAATGACTTTCTTTTTCTTCATCCTTAATTATTACTGTCTCTAGTTCGAGTTTGAGCTTGGCAACTTCGTCGTGTAGGATTAGAATTTTATCCAACAGACATTTTTCTTTCTCATTGCCATTAGGAATCTAAATGTAAGAAACAGAAAAAAATATTACTCAAAAGAAAATTATGTATTCTGATTTTCCTTAGTAATTCAAAATAAATGCCAAGATATCAAGAAGCAGAGTTTCCTCAGAAAAAAATTAATTAAGGGAGTTTCACCTATTTCACATTTCTATCAGACTCAGTTTTCACAAAGAACAGGTCTTAAAAGTGCTTCATCAATCAGAAGATATGAAGTGAACTTCTAGGACCACAAAGCTACCTTTGAGCATATTTTATTTCCTTTGCTCTATCCATTCTATTCCAAACTGGTTAGTCAAAGCGCTACAATAAAAATAAAAATACTTAATACTTACACATTGCCTTTTTTATATTAAATTATTTTGTTGTTTTTTGTGTTCTACAGTCACTTCCATATAGCTCAGATGTCTTGCCTTTCCTCCTCCTCCACCACCTCTCTCTACACACTCTCTCCCTAATTCTGTGTACAATCTTATATAGGTTCTACACATACATTCCTATTAAACACATTTTCCTGTTTGTCACGTTGCAGAGAACAATTAAAATGAAGGGGAGAAACCATAAAACAAACCATAATCCAAAGGAAAATGGTCTGCTTCATTCTGTGATCCAGTTCACTATTTCTGTCTCAGGATGTGCAAGGTGTTTTGCCTCCAAAGGCCATTCAGAATTTTTTAGGTACTTGCATGTCAATGAATTACTAAGTGTACCAGAAAAATTCGTGGCACACTGTGGTTTTTAAAGTGTACAGAGTTTTCCTGGTTCTGCTCCTATCTCTAATCATCAGTTCTAATAAATCCTTTCAGGCCTGTGTGAAGTCTTCATGCCACATTACCTTTTATGGTATTTTAGAAAGTTCTTCCAATATATTATCACGGCGAAAATTTGCAACACACTTATGAAGGAAATATTTATATTATTCTCCCCATTTTACACATCAGGATTTACGGTAGGAGACATTACTGAATAACCTGCCCATTGTCACACTCAGTACGTAGTAGTAGCAGCGTTTCAAACCACGTCTCTTCTAACTCCAAATCAAACATGCTGTTGCAATAGCTAATTCCTCTTAGGAGCTGAAGACAAGCATTTGTCCTACGTTTAGAATCATTGTCTTGTTACAATTATATTATCTCCAGAACAATGAAGTGATAAGACATAAATTTCTTAGTAGAAGTCCTCAGAAAATTCTCTTTGCTGATAGCTGTAGCGTTTTCACAGCAACACTGATTTAAAACTTTTAGAAGTTGTTGAGTCAAAACCTCTCACTTTCGGGATGGAAAAAGTGAGACCTGCAGTGTGGTCTCCTAGTGATGGTAACCTACCCTTCACCATCATATTTTAAAAGAATGATGAAAGCATTACTGAGGCCAAAGTGTAAAAAGTGCATATTGCACTCCTATCATAGTAAAACTGGTCCAGGAGCATTGTTCCCCATTCAGGACTGGTGGAAAGAGTTATATCAAAAAGCTTATAAGCTCCATTCTGTGACATCATTTCTGGGAGTCTAGCAGGAGGGTATGAGGAGGTTTCAGCTGAGTTAAAAGGAGCACCCCAGGGCACCGTTAACCAAGGATTACTGGGGGCCACGAACACAAATGATTTCCTTCAAACAACTTTTGAAGAAAATATGAAAATGCAAAATTGTAAATTTCGAATTTGATGAATATGTATTCCTATCATGGTGAGCAATGATGAATTAGAATGAACGTAGGAATTCAGGTCACAGATAAAGCCAGAAGTCAGAAATCTAAGAAAAGTTTTTCTGTGGCAAATATTTTTTTACTTCTCTTTCATGGAACATGAATGAGACAGCAAAGTGAAGTAAAGCAAATTGATAATATATGTGTGTGTGTGTATATATATACATATGTATGTATATATATTATATACTATAATATTATATATTATATATATTATTATGTATTATTATATATTATTAATTTGCTCTATTTATATATATTTGCTCTCTGTATACATACATATAGTAACCCTTAATCTCTCTCGAGAAAAGTACAAAGAGATGAATAACTTAATCAAGGAATAAAAATGGTTTGTTTTGGAGGTGTCACTTTCTACCTCTTTGCATTCCTTTCTCCCACTAATTTAGGGGTTAATGACACTGATGAGCTCCCCCTTTTCTATGACCAGAAAGGGCAAAGGCATTATTGAAATCCAGGACTTTTTTGAGTTGAAGTAGAGTTGGGTCTCAGGAATGGTCATTGAATGAAAAAGGAAAAAGGAACAACCAAGCATACCAAACAGGGTGTGCGGATTTTGATAACCAGCCATGTCCCGACTTGTGTGCTGTAGACAGGTGGACGGAACTGAGGATGACAAATATGTCCCAAAATGAAGAAGCACAATCCTGATATTTAAAATATGGACTTAGGTTGGAAAGTGATCAAAGTGAATACCTCAGAAATCTCAGTGATTTGGGAAGAAGCTACTTCTTTTTCTTTCTGCTTCCAAGAGGATTATTCACAATTCCACCTTGTTCAATTCTGGCGTTCAGCTCCAGAAAAAAGTCTCTTTGAGATGAGCTCTTCTTCGTCCTGGGGACAACAATTTCAGAAAATTTTAAATCATCTTTTTTCCTTCCAAAGTCAGCAACAACATTTGACCTTCAACTGGAATATAGAATGTGAAAAAGCAAGGAAAATAGCTTTATAGATTCAAAGAAATGCAGGCTACCGAAAATGAAAAGCCAAAATATAATAGCACTTCAAAGATGGAAAGCAACCTCAGTCACTACCCAAGGCAAGCCTTATCAATTCTTACGGATCTAACTCTTACAAGTCTCAACTTGAAGTCTTCACAGGTGGGGGTGGCCACCACGTCTCAAGTGAGCGCATTCTGTTTCAAGATGTTTGTGTTGGTTAACAATTTTTTCCTGACATTCACCCTAAAAATGTACATTTTGGAAACTCTGATCCATTGCTCCGAGCTCTGATCCTCAGTCTGAAGCACAGAATGCTTCATCTTTCTTCAAAATGACTGTCCTTCAAAATCCTGAAGACATAAGAATCAATATCTTTAGTTCCTTTAACAGATCCTCACAAGTCATGGACCCCCAGGGTCTTCCTGTTAGGCATCGTGCTTACTACTTATCATAATTCTGTGAGATCCACAAATGAATTATTCAGGATAAGCCAATCTATTCACTTCAGAGTACACAGGGATTTTTCCTTTGTCTGTTTTGAAAGCTATGCTTCTCTGAATAGGATGCAAAATTACACTAGCTTTTGGGTTCTCAGATAACAGTACCAACTCAGCTTCAGTTTAGAACTGACTAAGACTAACATCTTCTCAGACAAAATGCTGTCCAATTCTATTTCCTCCAACGTATACATATGAAACTATTTTGTATTTAATTATATAATTTTGTGTTCATTCTTACTGAATTTCATGTTATTAATAGGTTCCATTCAGTGCTCTGACTTATGAAGACTTTGTCTTTCCTCCATGTAGAAACACTTGAATAATTTTACGTAAATTAATAAGAAAATAAGTAAAAGATAAAGATCCTAGAGAGCAACGAACTATTCTGAAATACTGAGGGATGTATACTAAAGTATAATGTAAGGAAGAGCAAAAGGGAATGAACTTGAAATTTCATTCGCCAAGAATTTTCAGGTAAGGAAATACTCTCTGCAAAAAGAGAGGATTTCTCTGGAACTTATATTCTTATGGAAGGTGAGGAGAGATCAGTGGTGTCAAATAGATGCCCCCAAGACTGAATTTTGCGGAGAAATTTGGGCCAATTTCAGACCTCTGGCTCAGAGTCAGGTAAGATGAACTCCGTGTCAACATTTGAAACCAGATCTTTCTGGACTTGAGGCTTGTTGTATTCATTACATCATGCTGATTCTGTATTGGGAGAAATACTTCACAAAGTACCAATTCCATTGTACTTTTCCATGGCCTTTTAGACTGTAATTTTACATTCAAATGATACTAGACGGGAATTTTTTTTGTTTTATTTTTATGTGTGCATATTTACAAATGATTGAACATAACTGATTTATTTAAGACATTATTTATTTTATGTCTTGTTTAGGATGAGGTAGCTTGGTAAACTGCATTGCCTGTTGTATTTCCCATTTCCATGTAAAAACAATTTTATAACATTTGTTTTCAAATCTTTGAGTTCCAAGTTCTCTCCCTTCTTCCCTCCCCACCCACCTTTATTGAGAATTCAAGCAATTCAATATATGTTATACATTTGAAGTCATACTAAATAGTTCCAAAATAATCATATTGTGAAAGAGTAACTATATTTCCCTCCATCCAATCACACTTCCCATTTATTCTCGTCTCTCATTTCACCCTGTCCCTCCTTCAAAGTGTTTGCTTTGGATTACCCCCTCCCCCAAACTTCTCCCCTTCTGTCAATCCCCCCCCTCTTATGCCCTTCCCCTTACTTTCCTGTACGTTAAGATAGATGTCCATACCCAAGTGAGTGTGGATGTTATTCCTTCCTTAAGCTAATTCTGATGGTAATGTTGACTCTCTCACTCTCACCTCCCTCCTCTTCCCGTCCACTGTGAAAGCGTTCTCTTACCACTTTTGTGTGAGATAAATTACTCCATTCCACCTGTCCCTTTCTCCTCCTCCCGGTACATTCCTCTCTCAACTTTTATATTACTTTTCAGTACCATCCTTTGATATTCAGCTCACCAAGTGCCCGCCAACTATCATAATGAGAAAAGTCTCATGAGTTACAAATATTTTTCCATGTAGGAATGTTAACAGTTTCATTTTAATAAGTTATTTATGATATCTCTTTCCTACTTTCCTTGGCATGCTTTTCTTAAGTCTTGTATGTGTAAGATTCCTTTCCTGTTGAGCTCTGTTTTACTCAAATATGTATTAAATTCCTCTGCATCATTGAATATAATTTTTCCCCACTCAATTTTGATAACCTATCTCAGTTTTATGCAAGTTTAAGTAAGTCTCAGTTTTAATCCTTGCTACTATGACCTCTAGAATATATTCCAAGTTCTCAGACTTTTGTACTGCCCAAGCGCCCAATTCTTGTGGTATTGGGATTGTTGTTCCACAATATTTGGATGATTTCTTTCTGGCTGCTTCCAATATTTTATCCTTGACCTGGGAACTCCGCAACTTGGCTTCGACATTCTGGGAGATTTCCTTTTCGTATCTCTTCCAGGAGATGATAGGTGCCTGCTTTCAATTTCTATTTTGTCATCTGTTTCTAGAATATCTAGAATATCAGTTCTCCTTTAGAACTTTTAGAAATATTATGTAGAGACAATTTTTATATCATGTCTTTGAAGTAGTCGAAGAATTTTTCAATTATCCCTCCTGCATCTATTTTCCAGGTCAGATGTTTTTCAGTTAGATATTTCAGATTATTTTGTGTTTTATATTCATTTGGTTTTGCTTAGTCATTTCTTGATTTCTGATACACTCGTTATCTTCTATTTGCTCCATTTTAATTTTAGGGAATCACTTATTCAACGAACTTTTGAATTTCCTTTAAAGTTTGGATGATTCTGCTTTTTAAGGCATTCTTCTCCTCATTGCTTTTTTCCACCTCTTTTGCCATTTCGTCTAGTCCATTTTTTTAACACGTTATTTCCTTCAAGATGTTTTTGGTCTCGTTTACGAAATTGTTGATTCCTATTTTGCCTATGATATTTTTTGCTTTACTCTCCTTTCTCTTCCCAATTTCCCTCTATTTCTCTTATGTGATTTTCAAAATCCTTTCTGAGCTCTTCTCTGACCTGAGACCAATTTATATTTATGTGATATAAAAATCATAGCCTTTTCTTAAGATTAAAAATACTATAGTACTCACCTCCCTATTTCCAGGAAACACATAAATATTCTCAACAAAAAGAGATGGAAATAGTGACTTTTAAATTTCATTTTCCCTGATTCAAATGATTTGCTACTGTTCTCAGTTCAAGGTCCAGAATTCTGAGAAAGCATTGAAGTTTCTGTTGAGCTCCACTTTTTTACATCATCATTCTTTTTTCCTTAACTGATGTCTAATATTTTCAAATAGCATTTCTGCAGTCACTTGCTTCATTTCCTCTTGTTTCAGAGTAAACCTAGGTGAAAATTGCCTTTTTTCAATGACAGTTCAGTGGAAGGAAGTAATTAATGCCATTTGAATATACTCATCTGGATGTCTTAAAGAAAAAGAACGTTCATTTCAGGGGAACTAATTCCATGTAGGGAACTCATTGTCAAGAAACTCCCTCTACAGATGCAGAGTGGTCCGTGCTCTACCCTTTGAAGTTGACCTTTTTGTATTACCTGTGGCACTGAGATTTTGTTGGCCTGCACAGGCTCACAAAGTCCGGACATGTCAGAAATTGATGGGGTGCTTGGGTGCATGTGATTGGACTCCTATTCTAAAATCACATTTCTCTTCAAAGATAACATTTGTTGTTAGCCTCAAAACCCTATCTCAGGCAGTTTCTCCCCAGTCCAAGGACACAGCCTGCCCCAGACACCACTATTTTCTCATTTACTGATACAGTAGCAGGCTCCAACTAGAGAATTCATGAGTTTAAACAGCTGTATGCTGGCTGACCTGTTTGTGTACTTGATCATAATGACATTCACTACTCACTGACCAATCATATATGTCTTAGACTTCGATATAAGTACACTCCCTTTCATTTATCTCCTCCAACAAGATATTCATGAGAACAGGACGGTATTCCTCAGTCAGTCCTGTGGTCAGTGGTCAGTCCTGACCACTAGGTGGACTTAGTGAGGTTTCAGGCCTAAAATCATACCTCCATGGAATGGCTCTTATTCGTTTCCAAATGAATGCTGGGTAAAATGTCTCCCCAGTAGCAAAGCTACATGTTCCTTTAAGAACTAACCATTCCATAATCCCACCTTGAATCATCTAGTTAGCCTATTTGACACATGTTTTACTATAGAAAATGCTCTAGAAACATTACCTGTACACAGATAAAGTTGCAGGTGCGCTAAGGACCCTTGCTTGTTGAAAAATGTAAATCTTTACTTTGAGTTCAGAAATGCTTGAGTCTTTGCATTCATTCGAAGTGAACTGCCCCTTGTACTAGGATCTTGGCAAGGGTCCCACTGCCCCCCTTCTGGCCGTCATCAAAATCAATGAGGAACCCATTTTTTTATCTAGGCTACTCTAGGGCATTATAGTTCTATCAAAAATGGGTCATATTCTTATTTGTGTACAACTTCTTTTTTATATTCAATGAAAAGAAATTCCATAAATTCTATATAGCTAGAACAACATACTTTTTTCATTATTCCTGAGTTTTGATGCATTGGGATGACTCTGGAGAAATGTGTAGAGGGGCATGTATATAAAATTCTATCCATTTTCCCATTACTATTGATTATTCAGAGTTGACTTTTTTACTTCATTTTGAAAAATAAAACACAAATAATTGTGCTACAATTTTCAAATTTTACTCAAAATACATCTCTTCCTTACATCCCTAGAGTGCAAACGAATAAGTAAGGCTCAACAATAATACTGTTTTAATGACGTAGTCCTTTTGCCTTTCTAACCTCAAATCCCCTGTCACATTTCTTCAACAGTAAGAAAAATGCTTCCAAGGCTTTCTTTAAAATCGCGAGTTTCATACCTGAGGCAACGGAGGTCTCTGTTCCATTCTGCTTTTTGGTGCACGAACTGACATATCCTTTGTCCTGTTTCTGGTCTTTCTTCCTGTAGTCCACGAATCTTGCTTTGTAAACTCTTAACTTTTCTGGTGAGTAGTGGGCAACGCCTTCTTTCACATTGTAGTGATCAGTCCTATCCAGGAACAGCATCCTCAGGTTTCACAAGTTTAATAAGATGTGTACAGACAAAAACACAAAATAAAAATATGAGTATTTAAAATCTGCAAGACAGTAGCAGTATTGGCAGTACTCAAATACTCTTGCAATGGCAAAATAATATCCACGCATAAATCCGGAGAATATAACAAAATATTACTTCGTGAAAAAATTCACATTGCGTATCAGAATAACCTATTTTTCTGTGAGCATTGAAGAGAATGATAAAAGATCACTAAGGGATAAATTACTTAATAGAAAAAAAATATATGAAAGCTCAGAATTCTTCACATTATGAGAAAAATATATGTGGAAAGTAAATATTCTGATGTGGACTCTGGATGGGACAAATAAGATTAATATAATGGATGATATACCTAATATCTATATATTTCAAATATACTGAATGATTTTATAAGTATCATAAATACGTTTTATTTTACAAAGTTGTGTGGAAACACGGCTTCTCCTTTAGAGATTTATAATAGCAAAAACCGTTCAAGATTCACATGGTAATATCCATCTTCATTTATTCATTGGCCAGAATTCTAGTAACTTGAAACAAATATAGCTGAAACAGCAGAGGAAAGTGAAAAATTCTTCAGAGTATTAAGCAAAAGAGCTGCCCCTTTACTCTTCAGAGAGGTATGGAGTCAAGTTGTTACCTAACCCAGAGGTAGTAACATGTGTTATGTCAAGTTACAGATTCAACAGTTTTGAATATTGGATTTCCCTTGGTAACTTTCAATACTTCATATATTTCAGTGTTTAGCAAAACTGAGGCAACAAGACAAAACTCGGTTGCTAGATGGAGCCACACTGATTGTAGCAGGAAGTGAAGCTGACGGTAAGAGAAATGATAAGCTGAAACATTCAGAACAAAGGAAGAAGCTGTGGCACAGAGAAGTCAAAGGGCATGTTAATACTCACACAATTGGTAGGTGTATAAGGCAGAATCTGAACCTAGCTGTTTCTGGTATGGTGTCCAGTACACTGTACTATATGTCATGTTGACAGGAGAATTCCAAAAACTAGGCAGAACATTGACAAGATTGTTGACATTGTGGGCCGTTTTATGGAAGATTTTAGTAATTTAACCATTCTTTTCATGAAAGAGATCACTGCCTGATATCTTGATACTTGAAGTCAAGTCAATCTCTTCAATGGTTCTCCTTTCACCAACCAAGCAAATAAAATTAATGCACCTTATCCTACCATGAAATATTAATAACACACTTTATATAATATAGCACTTAGAGGCTTACAAGATACGTCCAAAAAAAAAAACAAATCCTGTGAAGTACGACATTTTCTTGATTAAGAAACTGAAGCTCCAAGTTTAAGTGACTTGGCAACAGACAAAATCTAGGCCCTCGGCAAATTTGTAATCCCCTAAATTTCCATATTTAATTCTCACTGCTAAATACTGTCCAGAAAAACTCGATTTTTCGCTGTCACTTTTCTGCCTTTTTACTCAGTTTCCATTGTTGAAAGGTTCATTTCACCTCCCTATGTTCCCATGATCTATAGCTACTGAATTCATTCCTGTTCTTTAAAACTCAACTCAAATGCTATCTTCACACACAGGTTATTTTTTCTTGAAAGTTAGTGTTCTTTCCCCCACTGAAGCTCACAGAGCATTATGACTGTGCTTCTCATACATATGCGTATATATACAAATATACATTTGTATGAATATATATATAAATACATATATAACACATGTGTACACATATATCTACTTATGTACACATGCACTTATATTTATATGAATATACATATCATATATTCAAGTTACCTAGGTAGGGTATATCCGCTATTAGATTGCACACTCAATGAGACAACTTATACAAACTTTGTGTATTCAGCACAAAATAGGTACTTAGTAATTGTTTTTGAACTGACACAAGTAGAAGATGGCTGAAAAATTTATGACCCTGCAATCAACACAATCCCTTTCCCCTTGGCCAAGGCCTGTCAGTGATTGGCTTTCCTCTATTTGGTTGTGAATGAATGGGATAAGATTGCAATGGTCTCTTCTTGTATACACGCACGTCCTCGATTTCTGTTTAACAGTTATTATGTTTGGAAATTTTAAACTGTACTTACCTTTGCAATCAATACTGAGCTGTTCAATCAATAACAAAATATTCTTACACTTTAAGGGAGATAAATCGTCATCCTCTTTACTTGTCTCATAGCACTAAGTGAGGTAATCCCAATCATTTGCACACCACTTTGTCTTGTAAAATAAGTAACAGTAGGGGAAAATTCAAAAAAAAATTTAAAAACTTTAAAATAATAACGGTGGCTAACATTTCTCTCACACATGAGGGTTTTCACAACACTTTATATACATTATCTTGTGGCATCCTCACAACCATTTTGTGAGACAAGCATTACTCAAACTCATTTCACAGATGTTAGGTGGCTTGTCCAGCACCACAGAGTTAGCAAGGATCCCAAGGACGGATTTTAATGTGAGTAGAATATAAGGTAGTTCAAAGTTTACTCTAAATTCTTCATGATTAACCTTTTAACTTTCGATATGTATTACAAATCTAAAACGCAAATAACAGTTTATAGAGTTTATGTATTCTCATTTCAGATATTATAACATGACCTTTATACTAGGCTCAAAAAGTGCAAATTAAGGACAATGATGTATGAAAGGTGATATAAACACCACACTATCCAATATATGTTTAATTTCTGGGTTTTTAAATTTCTCCTATCTTCATTGAATTTGGCATCCCTTCAGGTTATTTTTATGTAGTGTCTCCCCTCCTTTTCCCTGTCTAAATATTAGAGTTATTTACAGTCACTCCTCAAACCCATTTATCTGACTGTGACCCTAAAACTCTACTCAAATTGCTTCCTCCAAGGTTGCCAATGGTATCTTCACTGCTAAATCTGATCGCACTTTTTGAAGTCTTTTTCTTTCATCACCTTACCTAGCATTACAGCCTTGGTAATGAGGCTGACACAGGCACTGACTGACCTAACTCAGTGTTTGGGAGGGTTCAAAGAATATTATGGAAGAGAAACGGTATTATATTGTTGTATGCCTGTGAAACCTGGACACTATAGCAGGTCCATGCCGGGGAACGGAATCTCTTCCATTTGAATGGTATTAGGAAGATTCTGAAGACTATATAGAAGGACAAGGTACCAGACTGAGGTCTTTTCTAGATATTGAACGTTCAGGCCTTCAAACTCTCCAACTCTGATGGGCTGGTCACATGGTTTGAATGAAAAACTTACGCTTGCAAAAAAGACTCTTTTTTGAAGGACTCACAAAGGGCAAGTGTTCACACTGTGGTTAGAAGAAGTAATGCAAGGACACTCTCATGGTCTCTCTTAAGAACTTTGGAATTCATTATGTGACATTGGAGACACTGGCACAGGACTGCTCATCATGGGGTGCCCACATCACAAAAAGTGTTGTGCTCTGTGAACAAATCTGAATTGAGATAGCTCAAAGGAAACACAGGATACCCAAATTTTTTCACAAATACTCACAAGGACCATTTCTGCCTAAAGTGAGGTAGACCATTGCCAGTCGGAACTGGTATCATCAGCCACAGTCAGACACACTGAATCTGGACTCAAGCACAATGATGTCATTTTGGTCTGCTTTGAGAACAGAAGACATACATACCGGAAGCATTTTCAGGTTGAGGAAGGACACACTGGAATTGTTATTGGCAACTGGAAGACGGGTTTAATTTCCAGGAGAGAGGGATAGCTTACGCTACTGTATGTGATCAAAGTTGGTCCGTATGTGTACATTCTTGTGGGGATCAATCAAATCCTGGCAATAAGGTGCTGATTGTTTTTGTTGAGAAACGAATAAAAAAGTCTCTAGGTAACTCAGACCAGATGGGGAAAGGCACTCGGGTTCAATCTGTATCAGTTTTAGGGAATCTGGGCTAGAGTCTAGACCAATGAATTCAGGGATCCCTGGGATAATTGAACACTTACATATAATCATTTTTATTTCTATTTAATATTTGTCCACTATTTCCCTTTATGAATAGTTCAGAAAAAAAATGGCTGTTAGGTCAAAGTTTGGGAAGCCTTGGGATGGATTACATTATCATGTATGTAGTAGTAGGTACTCTGTTACATTAATTGATAGAGTTTTTATTTAGTATGCCTTTAAAAGAAACAAATAAATCAATTTATTGGGAAATGATTATCAGGGAGATGAGGAAAATCCGGGAAAGCTTCCTGGAGTTTACACCTGTGAAAGTTTCTGAAGGAAGAGAGAGATTTCAACACATAGCCTGAATGGGTCCAGAGTAGGACAAAATACAGAGTAAGTGGGAGAGCAGTTTGGCTGAAAAATAAGAGTGAAGACGAGCAGGATGTATTAAGATTGGTCACAGTCCTACTGTCAAGGGTCCCAGAAGGCAGCGCTCCTTCATCTCCTGAACATTTGCTGGAAGATGTGTTTTTCTGCTGGGTATTGGAAACATTTTTTTTAACTTTGTACAATAACCTATGCCCACCACATTTGAATATCCTTAGACTACATATCAAGATAACAACACGCCAAGAAAAGGAGGCAAAAGGTGCAAAGAAGGGTGAGAGCAAAAAGCATAATCTATTCTTGAATAAATGAATTTAGGGAGGGAAAACATGTCTGGGTAAAAGTCAGCAATAAGAACTCCCAGTATAGACTGAGGCCTTCATACCCTCCTTCATACTTGATGAAAGTAAGGGAATTCTTTGTTTCTTTTTCTTCCTGATTCCAATGAACTCATTTCCTACTATCTATATTTCTGACTTCCTATTGCCTACATTTTTCTTCAGTCACTGTTTGCTGTCATCAGCCTGTGGAATCTCTTGTCCAAAGTTACAAGAGTCTGAACATTAACAGCCTTTCGAAAGCAGATACATAAGATTGTTTTTTAAAGATGAAGTTTATTACTCATTTTCTTCAGTTTGTGTTTTATCTGATAGACACAGCGAATAAACAACCAGAGGTTTCGGGATCAGGGGATGAGAGAGACCAGGAAGTAAGCATCAGTGTCAAGATTTGAATTCAGATCCTCTGCTTCTACAGCCAAGGCAATGTTTCTCCAATGGACCACACTTCATTCCTGTCTACCTAGTTAACATTGAAAAAAAATTGGTTTACTCATTTGTATTAATGAATATAATTTCTACTCTTCATACCGAGTTCCCAATGGAGTCATGGATTTGTGAATTAAGGATTTGTTCAGAATCAACATCGAAAAGTTCAAGAGCAATCTGATAAGTTCAAGTATTATTTCCTTAGTGTCTCTGCCTCGGCTTACCTGTATAATTTGTTTGATAATAATTTTCTCATTTTTAAAGCTTCAGAAGAAAGCTGGGTATATTTCTCTCTGTCTTTCCCTCAGTATCGTCTTGGTATGAGTTTGTCATTCTTGAGAGTTTGAATTCCAGATCTCTTATTGGTTGCTCCATTTGGCTCCTTAGATAAACATCCTTACTGTCTAATTTAAAATTATAAATATTTATAACTTATTTTCTCTTCATTATTCTAACTTGTCTGTCTCTGCTGAGTCTAAACCAAACGGAAAACAAAGAATGAAATTAATGAGAAACTGCCCCGTTGTATCGTGGAAATTAACAGATGTCTACTTCTTAGCTTTCACTTTAATTTCAGTCAGGGATTCAGAGACCGATTCTGAATTTCTAAAAATAGATTCGAACTTTGAAAGTATTAATCATAAAGTTCATCTGAATTAAATTTTAACTAAAAGCAACAACAGCCCTATTTCTACAGGAAGTTAGTCATTAGTTTGCACTTTGGTACTTACTCCGGTGCTAGTATTAGAATCATTACAAAAAACATGTATAATTCCAAAAGTTGTCTTCAACTCCAGAATCTCCCAGAATTCTTACTGTGGGTGTATATCCGGGAAAAATATCCTAAAATTTCATTTACATTGAAATATTTTACAATCATAGTCGTGGTAAATGAATCTGTAGGAATGTATGGAGTTCCTTTGGTTTTTCATCAGTTTCCAGCCATGCTCGTTCATCAAGATCATGTTTCTATTCTGTGCCATTTAGCTGCATTTTAGCTTAAGAATTTCCAGATCAGGGGGGTGGAGGCAAGATGACGAAGTAGAAAGACGCACATACACATAGCTCCGAACCCACAAACCACAGAACGGCAGAGGGGACTAACCCGGGGCGAATTCTGCACCCAGAGACCACGGAATATTGGAGCGAGGGAGATTTCTGTTCTGGAGAGACCTGCAAACCTCTCGCGGGGGGTCCTTCGCGCCGTGGACTGGGCGCCAGGGCGAGAAGCAGGGAGCAGCCCTACCGCGGCAGCGACAACGTGAGAAAAAGATCCGAGAGGGCTGCGGGACGGGATTTCCAGCGGCTACGCGGGTTCCCCCACCCACAGAGGGACCTGCAAACCTCTCGCAAAAGGTCCGTCGGGCTGCAGACGCGGTGCCCAGCCCGGACCTGCGGCGGCGGCCGCGGCCGAGGCTCCGAGAGACACAGCTCTGAGAGGGCTCCGGAGGCGGGATCTTCAGCAGCGGCACGGGCCCCCCCACCAACAGGTGACTGACGGGGGTAGGTGAGAGAGTCTCTTTGGCGGGTTGAGAGGGGAGTGAGGTGCCCGCATCGCTCAGGCCCCCCTGGGAGGTGGGGGCTGAGAGGCGGCTACGGACGGGGGCTCCCCAAGCGAGTGGGAGCCTGGATCCATTGTGGAGGGTCTGTGCATAAAGCCCCTGAGGGAATTGAGCCAGAGAGGCGGCCCTGCCCCTGACCACCTGAACTTAATTTAACACTGAATAACAGCCCTGCCCCCGCCAAAAATCCTAAGGCGGGAAGCAGCATTTGAATCTCAGTCCCCAAACGCTGGCTGGGAGGACCAGGAGGCGAGGTGGGTGTGAGAAGAACATTCAGAGGTCAGGCCACTAGGTGGAGAAAATGCCAAGAAAAGGGAAAAGACATAAAACTATTGAAGGGTTCTTTATCCGAGAAAAAACACTTCCTCCCTCCCTTTCTGATGGGGAGGAACAATGCTTGCCATCACGCAAAGACACAGAAATCGAGGATTCTGTGTCCCAGCCCACCCAATGGGCTCGGGCCATGGAAGAGCTCAAGAGGAATTTTGAAAATCAAGTTAGAGAGGTGGAGGAAAGACTGGGAAGGGAAATGAGAGGGATAAGGGAGAAGCATGAAAAACAGATCAGCTCCCTGCTAAAGGAGAACCAAAAAAATCTTGAAGAAATTGGCACCTTGAGAACTAGCCTAACTCAGCTGGCAAGGCAGGTGCAAGGGGCCAATGAGGAGAAGAATGCTTTCAAAAGCAGAATTAACCAAATGGAAAAGGAGATTCAAAAGCTCACTGAAGAAAATAGATCTTTCAAATCTGGAATGGTACGGATGGACGCTTTGGACTTTTCGAGAAAGACAGATATCTCAGAACATACCACGCAGATTCGAAAAATGGAAGATAATGTGAAATATCTTATTGGAAAAACAACTGACCTGGAAAATAGAATCAGGAGAGACAATGTAAAAATTCTGGGACTACCTGAAAACCATGATCAAAAGAAGATCCTAGACATCATCTTCCATGAAATTATCAAGGAAAACTGCCCTGAGATTCTAGAACCAGAAGGCAAAATAAATATTCAAGGAATCCGCTGAACACCGCAAGAAACAGATCCAAAAAGAGAAACTCCTAGGAGCACTGTGGCCAAATTCCAGAATTCCCAGGTGAAAGAGAAAATATTGCAAGCAGCTAGAAAGAAACAATTCAAGTATTGTGGAAATACAATTAGGATAGTACAAGATCTGGCACCTTCTACATTGAGAGACAGAAGGGAATGGAATAGGATATTCCAGAAGTCAAAGGAACTAGGACTGAAGCCAAGAATCACCTACCCAGCAAAACTGAGTATAATACTTCAGGAGAAAAAATGGTCTTTCAATGAAATAGAAGACTTTCAAATTTTCCTGATGAAAAGACCAGAGCTGGAAAGAAAATTTGACTTTCTAACACAAGAATGAAGAGAACCATGAAAAGGTGAACAGCAAAGAGAAATCATAAGGGACTTACTAAAGTTGAACTGTTTACATTCCTACATGGAAAGACAATATTTATAATTCTTGAAACATTTCAGTATCTGGGCATTGGGTGGGAGTACACACACACACACATGCACACACGCACACATACATAGAGACAGAGTGCACAGAGTGAATTGAAGAGGATGGGATCACATACTAAAAAAAAAATGAAATCAAGCAGTGAGAGAGAAATATTGGGAGGAGAAAGGGAGAAGTTATATGGGACAAATTATCTCTCATAAAAGAGGCAAGCGAAAGACTTATTAGTGGTGGGATAAAGAGGGGAGGCAAGAGAAAAACATGAGGTCTACTCTCATCACATTCCACTAAAGGAAAGAATATAATGCACACTCATTTTGATAGGAAAACCTATCTCATAATACAGGAGAGTGGGGGACAGGGGCACAAGCAGGATGGGGGGGGGAGGATAGAGGGGAGGGAATGGGGAGGAGAATGCAATACGAGGTCGACACTCATGGGGAGGGAAAAGACCATAAGAAAATAGAAGTAATGGGGGACAGGACAGGATGGAGGGAATTATAGTTAGTCCTATACAACACAACTAGTAGGGAAATCATTTGCAAAACTGAACAGATATGGCCTATATTGAACTGCCAGTCTTCCAAGGGGAAGGGGTAGAGAGGGAGGGAGCGAAAGAAGTTGGAACTCAAAGTGTTAGGACCAAATGTAATGTTCTTACCACTGGGTAACAAGAAATACAGGTTAAGGGGTCAAGAAAGCTATCCGGCCCTACAGGACAAAAGAGAAGACGGAGACAAGGGCAGGGAGGGAGGATAGAGGAGAGAGCAGATAGGTCACAGGGGCAATTAGAAAGCTTGGGTCTGGGGGGGGGAGGGGAAAAAAGGGGAGAAAATTTGTAACCCAAAAATGTGTGAAATTAAATGTTAAAAGTTTAATAAAAAAAAAAAAGAAATTCCAGATGATGTCTAATAGTAACGACTTCTTCTTCCAGGTGTTTGCTGTCTGCTTCCAACTGGTCACATTTCTCTTGCAAGATGGTCATGAAAAAAAACCTCTTCTTGAAGATTTTGATTAATTGATCCCAAGTGTTTATAAAATGAAAATGCTGCTTCCAATTGTTGTGTAAGGTATTTAATCTGTATAAAAGAACATTATCAAATTACACCAATTGAATTTAGCTCTCTCAAACTAAAGACTAATTTGAAACTGATAACATTAAATTATTTTGAACTCCGTTGTAATTAAATGCATCATTCTCTACATATTACAGCTACAAATTGTATTTCCTGAAAGGATTATTCGGGTAAAGTGACAAATCAAAAACAAAATTAAGACTGAAATGATAAACGAAGAATTTCTTTGATTAGCTCTGATACACTATGTAATTCACATTTCATATTTCAATCCATATTTTCTTCTGTGATCTCAAATTTTCTCATGCATCTTTTTTCCAGCTCTTACTACAGTGAGCAGATATCAATAAAATTCATACTCGAAGGAGATCAATGAATTCTTCACTTATGCCAGGCCTAAGGCAGCAAGACATCTCAAAAGGAATTTGGAAAGACATGAAATTTCCTTTCTCATTCTAATGAGAACACTGATTCTATGTTGATAAACTTCACTGAGAAAGCAAATACATTTATACCCATTTCAAGGCCACATGGTAGGATTTTGGGTTACAGAGCCAGAGAAAACCAGAGAGGTCTTTCTCAAAACTCAGGTGACAGTACCCAGGGACATCACATTGTTTCTCAGAGCTTCTGTTGTGAAAGGGCCCTCTTCCTGCTCCCCAAGTGCTTTAGGGGAATAAACCAACAAGCTAAACAGGACTCGATCATTATTCCTTCAGACCCAGGGGTTAGAGGACAGACTGAAATAAGTGATCAATAAAAAATATGCCACCACTGCCTTCCAGAGGACCAATCCTCAATAAATGTTAAGAAGTTAATTCTTTATGATAAATATTGATGAGAACTGCAAGACAGGAGATATCATCTATGAACATTAATGAGAGTTAAGATAAAATGTTTCTAAGGAGTCACTTCACATAGAAAAAAGAATATTACTACTAGTTAGCATTTAAATAGCACTTTAAGCATTATCAATGGGAACACATTTGAACACTTGTTTTTCAAAACCTCGTTAGGAGTTTCCCCCAACTCCTGCTGGGAGTTGGGGAAATGTCTCAGTATTACCAAATACTAGAATCCGTACAAATTAAGAAATAGTTCAAGATGAATTAGTCAACTTATTATTCCTCAAGTTCGGGAAAATCTTTGCTTCCCTAAAACAGAAGAGCAATGTATAGGCCATACTGCAATGAAGTCAGTTTCACTCACTTCCTGGTGGAATGAAATGAAAATCTCCTAAGTATTCTACTCCTTTCTCCTCTTAAAACAACTCAAGTCCTGTTTTCACTTTTAACTCTTTTAACTCAATTACCTTGTATTATGAAGGTTCTTAATCAGCGGTAATCACCTTGCAATCAAATTGCTTTCGTTGTTGTTTTTTTTTTTGGGGGGGGGGGTTGATTTTGCCATTTTAAAAGCTCTTAAAGAGCGAGTGCTTTTCAAATTGTTTCTGCTTAGTAGTCATCTTTTTTGGGGGGGATATGATTTGGATCTTTAGAAATCCAGAAGAAGTGTCAGAAGAAGTTCAGAAGTTCTAAGAGATCCTGCAATCAGTGCCCCTAAAAGACTTTCTATCATGTGTTTCTTCAAATAGCTTATCTCCCTCTGGTAGCACTCTGATTGCTGGAAAGTTTTTCTTGAGGTCCAATCTAAATTTGTGTCTTTGCACACTTCCATTGATGAGTAGAACAAGTCTAATATTTCTCTCACCTGAGAAAGCTTTTTAATCCTTGAGAAGTACCATTAACACAATATATTTAAATACATTCTATTTGATATAAGTTCCAAGATGGCAGAAGAGGAAAACCTTCTAGCATATAAATCTAGAAAGAAAGTTAGTAGAGCCCAGAATTTTCAGGGAGATTATCAAGTCCCAAGCTTGTTTACTGAGTTGCTAAGAGCAGCAAGAGGTGACTAGGCCTGAAATAGTAATTGTTGTCTTCCTAGCATGGGGAAGATGTAAATCTCAAGGACATTGGTGTCCAATGACCTGGTGCATATTGTAACTATTTCAAAAGGTATATCAAGGGAAGTCATTTTACACAATTCAATATTCAGGATTACCTGATTTTTTAAAGCATTAATTTCTCTACCCATTTCAGAATCAGTTCACTTCACTCCCACCCTGGTCAACAACATCTCCATTTTCATATTCTTTTAATGCCGTCATGGCTGTTTCCAACGCGTCGAAACATCTGTGACAATGAGCAGAATAATTAAGTCAATGTCTTCATAGCTTACATATTATACATTTCAAAAGGGTAATTTTTGAACCACTACCTTAAATTATCCTCAATCATAGAGAAGGAAATAAATATAAAAAGAGTTCTTGTCATTACTCAACACATCTGACGATATTTTGGGAAATAAAACCAGAGAAACAGTAGCCTCACCAATGATTTCATCTCTCTTTCAAAAGATATATATTCGTCATCAGCTCTACATTAATGTCACTTCATTTTAGAACACTGCCCACATGATTTCTCGTTATGCTGTCATATTTGTAGAACGAAGGATGCCTTCCAAATAATATAATACAACAATTAAAGGATAAGGAAATTCATTTTGAATAAAAAAAGTTTTACAGTGCTGTGTTGTTTCTTCGTTATTTTCATTGTCGATCCATGTAAATTGGCTGGGGAAGTGTTTAAAGGTCCTAGGCTACAAAACACAAATGATCTCATTTAATGCTATTGGAATACCAAGTTGCATTTAAAATGTTGCTTTAGTGGATGGAATTACAGGTAGTCTCTAACTTGAAAAATCAGTTGGATCTCAAACGCTCCTTTGCAAACTGACTTTGTGGAACAGGGCAGGCATTTCTCCCTCCCACTCAGAGGTAGTACTCTTAAAAGCAGTTCAATAAAAGCCCCGCAAAAACTAATTCTATCGTAACACTGCTAAATTAAAGTCCTGGAAAATGCAGGACCATTTAGAGATTGTCCTCTCCCACTAATATGGCAACCTCTCGCCTGTGGTAAGAAGCTCTGATACCTCAGCAGTGATAGCCTCTTGCCACATTCAATTAAAAGTCATCCACTGGAATTCAGTTACAATGCAATTTGAAAGCATTAAATGCTTACCTTTCAAAATTGTGACAGAATACAGAATTTAGATAGACCGTGGTCGATGCTCTCATTGAAGCAGGATATGAAATAAATGTGCAGATAATGACAATATACAACCACGTGTAAGAGCTTTAGGCGAGTGTAATGGAAATTTCAATGTGAACTCAGATGGGGAAGGTCATTCATTATCAAGTACAGAGATCAGAGTAGGCCCCAGTGAGGAACTGCATTTGGGTGAGGATGAGTGTAGATACCATGGGTAAATATCACAGGCACAGGACAGATTTGGGAAAGCCCAGGGCATGTTTTGAAGCACAGAGAATAGCCCAGTTGAACAGGAGTGTAAAGTGTAGAAGACAGAATAATATAATTGAAGAGAGAAAAGGCACGCTCCTGGCACATCATGAAGAGCCTTATATCCCAGGTCAAGAAATGCTGTGGGGTCTAGCTCAAAAGTCATATACTTAACTTAGTTTGGCTGATCCCACAAAATTAGAAGAGGCATTTTACTCCTTCAGTTTCTGACTGCATTTCATTTCGACCATTTTAAAGCACTTAATACATTCTCATTTGCACAGCTTATTTGGGTCCCTACATTACCTCTTTGAATAGCCTACAATCACTCACTGTCAAAGCAGGGACTGCACATTAGTAATCGACCCCTGCCAGTCCAGGACCAGCACAGTATTTTATATAGAAACGATGTTTGGTAATACTTTTTGACTGAATGACAATTGAACAAATTAGGTAAATAATGAAGGAAATAAATTAGGATGGAAAACATAGAGATTTACCATAGAGAAGCATTTGTGTCCAGAAATAGTATACTGAACAAGCAACTGTCAAATGCTGTATAGTATCATTCCACCAAACATACTTTCAGGTACAGGTGCTATGCAGCATTTTACTATAGCTCCAGAGATGCAGGACAGAAGGTTTATTTGTCAGCGGTAAGTTAGTGAAGAAAATGAAAGTGAAAAAAAAAAAACCCTTTGTTCACTTAGAATCATCCATGGTGGAATTCTATAAGTGTTAATATACAAAATGAATTTGTACTCAGTATTTAACAAAATAGTGAAGTCCTTGCTTACTTTATGTTTCCTTTGAAAGGCCTGCCAAAAGGGGTCTTACCGATTTAAATCTTCCTCTAATTCATCATTTCTCTTCATTTGTCGTTCTAGAGAATCTTCCAGACATTGCTTCCACTCATTGAGTCTCGTGAATTTTTCCCTTTCAATACGAAGCTTTAAAAAAATTTTACAATGAAAAATATCACAATTGAACTGGCATTTCTCAAAGGGATTCTCTTCATTAACTCTAGCTCCAATTGTAAATATCAATTTAAGCATAGATTGTTGAACCAAAACAAATATGGAAAGATTTGAAAATGATTGATCTTCCTTGACATGACATACATTTCCCGTGATTTCACTACAAACTATTTCTTTTCTTTTGAAATTTAAATCTATGAAAGTTCTGATTTGATTCAATATAGGTATTGCTTTTACTAACAATATTCATAAATTTAGGAATGGTTGAAAGGAATAGGAATGAATAGAAAGTGGGCCAAGTTTCCCAACACACCACACCTTGGAGGAACATTGGCCTTTCCTATTTCTCTAGAGCCCATGATAATTATCCGTTCAGCTCCACTTCCCCTTTGCGTTGGCACACCTGACCCATGTTCCAATCATTCCTATGTTGAAATAACAATGTATGTCTTTGTAAGTAAGGGTGTAAAACAGTTCTGCTAATCTCTCTGTACTGAAATAAGTGAGATGCAACGTGAGTAAATTGACGTTTTCTTTTTCTCCTTGAGTGGTTATCTGTTGTTCCCGATTATGAGCCAGGTGCTCTTTACTCTCTTGCAAAGGAAGACAGAAGCCTGCTCATTGTGGTGAATACTGCATGATTGTATTGTAGACTCACTCCTATTTCTCCTCTTTGCTTCCACATTTCTCCAATGAATGATTACCACAGCTGCAATTTCTTCATTTCCTATTCCCATTTCATTCATGTATTTGTCTGTAACTCTCCCCTTATTTATTTTCTATTTATCTGTGACTTAATTGGTATAGGAAATTCCCAGTCATAACGTTCATAACGTATCAGTACAAATAGGCCCTGCCCTCAACCGAGATCTTAGAATCTGCAACTCTCAGAGTCTTACTGAATAACTTAGGGCACCAAAATTATACAAAACTGGCCCAGGTTCATGAAGCCATTTATGTCAACATTGGGATTTCAACCTATGCTTACGTCTGAGGCAAGATCTCTATTCCTAAAACATAGTGCCTTTCTTCATTGTCATAAAATCAGTTATTCCCTCCTTACTAGTCTACTACAACTGCATTCTCAAGAGGTAGAAGTCATACTGGTATCCAAAAACTTTTCTTCTTAGTCCCTGATTTCACTGAAACATAGATCCTCTTTCTCTTCTGTGATTGGTAATTTCTTTTCCCTATAAATTATCCTTTCACCCTGTTTCTCTTTCCTCTTCTATCTCATGGAGACCCCTTTGGTCCTGGATCATGACTTCAAGCCGAGGATCAAACAGTGAGGGAGGTGAGCATTCAATCCCACCTTCTCATTTTACAAAGGAGGAAGCAATCACAATGGTGTTAAATCAGTTGGATAGAGTTTAATTAAAAACAAAAGGGCTACAGTTTAATTAAAAACAAAAGGGCTACAGGGTCTTTCTGTTCTAATTTTGCCCCCACACCAATCTTTCCTACAAAATGCTAAGCCAAGTACTATCAAACATCGTTGAGATCATGTTACTGCCTTACTCAGCAACATGTACAGGAACTTCTATGGGCTATGAGATTGAGGCTTAAATTCTCCGTCTTTTTTTCTCTTATCTCTCACTTCATCACATTTTTCCAACTTTTAATTCTAATTGTTTTACGGTTCCCCTCCTCACACTCCTATGCTTTTTGTATTTTCCTATCGCTCCCTATCCTACTGATCCATCACTTTCTTTGCCTATTGGACTCCATTTATCTCCTATCCTGCTGATCCCTTCCCAAATCTCGAAGGCAACTCAAAGTTCTCACTTTTCTTCAATGCTTTCCTTACTATTTTGCTGCAATGATCCTTGCCTTCACTGCATTCTTTAAGATTTTTGTCTGCAGCATTCAGTGAGAATGCTATTCGGGTTAGTGCCTACATTGAGAATCACCTCTCATTTTAGTTCTTTATTATTTCGGTGTCTACTGGTGATATATTGTATAGGGTCCTAGCAGGAATTCACTAAATATTTTCAGGATAATCAACTGCACTATACTCATTTAGAACTATAAACAGAGCAAAAATGGACAAGTCATGAGTAAGTAAAGATTTTTTATAAATGAAGAATCCAAGGTTTGAGAGAGAAAAACATTCATAAAAACAAGTTGTATGCCAAGAGGCTGAGCCAGGACACAAAATTTTGAAAGTTCACCCTCCTATATATGCTATCAATAATTTACATACATATGTACAGATGTGTAGATGTGTGTACGCATATATAAAATTCAGATATTTGGCAATATTTTTTCCACTAGAGTTGCTGCCTCAGCAAATTTGCACTGGGAACTTCTTGTGTTAAGAATAGGAGTGGATAATGCCATCTGCTCTAACCTCCACCTCTAGTGATCTCTCCTTTTCGTAAATACTTACGTTTACCATTCACTTAGTAGTTGTTTATATGCTACGTTGTATTAAACATGAAATTCCTCTATTTGGCATTGGTATGCTAGAGAGACTGAAAATTCTTCAAGGAGAGAGTACATGTCTTACACGTAGCTTTTGCTACCTGCTCAGAACCTCTCATAGTGGAATTCACATAATGAATATTCACTAGTTGATGAGGTAAATTTTGAACAAGGAAGAAATTGTAATTTGACTGAATTTTTACAGAGCGAAAACTTGGATGATCTGGGAAATTAGACTAGAAATGGGTGCTAGTTTGCCCTTAATACCAATTACATGAGGCAATTCGTACGGACAAAGAGGGACTCTAACATGTTTCTTCCTTACGTTACTTTCAAGGGCACCGTCCACACCTAGTTTCTGGACTGCAGCCTAAAACCAAAAGGTTTGGAAGGGTAATATTTTAATGGATGTGTTCCACAAATAATGTGAGAGAAATGAAGAGAATGAGGGATAGGGGAGTTAATTGAGGAAAAAAAAAAAGTTGTTTCACTTTCATACTGGTTTCTGAAACCTAGAAAAATGTCTCAAGCGTCAAATGCCAGAGTAAAGAAGTTTTTCTAAGAATGAGATTGGACCTTGTAATAATTTCATAGCTAAGGGAAGTATACGGAAATTAATTAGGTTAAAAGAACACTTTTGGAAAATTAGGAGGTGGATATGAAAATGTGAGAGGCAGTGGTCATTTGTATGAAAATGACAATGGTCTTTTGTTTTCAGTGTAGCGAAACTAGCATTTATTCAGTGTTTAATGTGTGCAAGGAACAAAGGCCATAAAGTTGAGTGATTTGCAATTATGATCTCATTTGATTCTCACAACAACCCTGGGAGGTAGGTGCTATTATCAACCCCATTTCATGTTTGAGAATACTGAAAAGATTAAGTGACTTGCCTAAGATCACACAGAGAGCATCTGAGGCTA
Organism: Notamacropus eugenii; assembly: GCF_028372415.1. Classification (NCBI taxonomy): domain Eukaryota; kingdom Metazoa; phylum Chordata; class Mammalia; order Diprotodontia; family Macropodidae; genus Notamacropus; species Notamacropus eugenii. The sequence goes on from NC_092873.1 coordinate 6,402,829, forward strand.
TATCTATAATCAGATCTTTCTCAGCCCAGGCTCAAGATTTTATCCATAATTGCTGCCAATCCCCTTCAAGTTTAGAAACATCTCATCATACAAAATTCTCTTTTTGATCACTTTGGCTTAGATTTCCCTTGCTTTACCACTTATGATGTGTACTAGTTTGAAAATATGTTTGAGGAATGTCAGAAATATCCACTTCTATACTTTTTGGCAGGCATTATGATGAATAGCACACACAACTACATATAACTATGGGAAAGCAAATGAAAAAGGAGAAAGGCACTTGACAGTAATAATGGAAACCCGTTAGGGGAATTTGACTGTGTTGGTATTCTATGTGTAACGTCCCCTTCACTGTAATAATTTTTAATAGTAATAACAACAATAATTTTTTTTTTTACTGAATTTATATGTGGCCATTGGAGGCTCTGGGAAATCGAAAATATATAAAAAACCAGAATAGACAAACTCAAGGTGCTTTCGTCCAAATATCACCTTGAGCCAATTTTCATTTTCACTACATTTTCAACCTAGGCAAAGCCAAGAAATGAATATAGAGTTTTGTCCTTCTTGTTCTTCCACTAGTAATACTACTATTATTACCAGTACCACTACTACTTCTACTAGAAGTACTACTACCAAATCTATTACAACTACTACTACTACTTTTGCTACTACAATAATAACAATTACTCTACTGCCAACATCCTGGGAAAAGGAATTTTTATGGAAAATAAGGAAGCATGAATACTCCCTGTCCTCAAGGAACTCCATTATAATTGGGTAAAAAACAATGAGATAAAGCAATTGATAGTTTGATAAGAAATGCGATCACCATAGGACAATCTATCTGTAATTAAATACCAGATTTTGTGGTATCAGATGAAAAGTGAATTTGAGGAGATTCAGGAATCAACAGGGGTGAAAAGCCCAAAAAGCATTATGAGAAAAGAATCATACTTTTGTAATTCAAAAACATCTTGAATGTGAAGAGTAGAAAGGTTTTGAATAGGTAGCACAGATGAGGAAGTGTAACTAAACAAGAAGAGTAACTAAACAAGATGGAGGTATGGAGGTGGAAATCCACAGGGTGAGATCAGATTGATTAAGTTAGGGAATATTAATGAAAGCATCCATCTAATTACTTCAACTCCAATTTATCCTTTCCATGTACAATTTCTATATGTACAAAATGTGAAGAAATAACATTTTCTTGTTATTCAAGGAGTAGTTTGAACAGAAAGAAACAAAGAATTTGTACTTGACAGTGCTGTTTGGGGGATTAAATGAGAAAATGAAGGTCAAGGTGTTTCTAAAAATCAAGTATGATAGAAATGATTGAGCTATTATTGCTCCTGGGACGAACACCTCGCTCTTTGCATAAGGACAGATAAACCAAATGGTCAACCACAGAAAGAGTGAATATAAGTATTAAAATTTATGTATACAGATTGTGGGAGTTGTAGGTGTAACTGTAAATCAATGGAAATTACAAGCACAGTGCTCAGAAAATTGACAAAACTGGTAAAATGATAAAGCAGCATTTCCCCAAACCACTTGGTAGTAGCTATGAAAGAGAAGGGTAGAGAAGTGGAATGGGCTAGTTACTCAAGAGATAGCAGGCAATGAATATAGCAGCCTCTGGGTTGATAAACTCAAGCACCCCTACCTTCTGGGATAAGAACTCACTGTTCGAGAAAATTGCGGGGAAAACTGGATAACAATGTGGTGGAAACTAAACATAGACCAATTCATGACACCATGCACAAGAATGAATGGGTACCTGATCTAGGGATAAAGATTGATATCACGGACAAAGTGAAGGAGGAAGGAATAGTGTATTTATCAGATTTATGGAGAAGGAAAGAGTTTTTGACTAAAGGAAAGACAGTAAGCATTATGAAGGGAAAGGTGAATAATTGTGATTGCACTAAACTGAAAAGTTTTTGCACAAGCAGACCCAATGCAATCAAGATTCAGAGGGATGTAGTACATTGGGAAAGAATTTTTACAGTTAATGTTGGGGTTAAAGGCCTCATTGATACAGTATATAGAGAAGTTAGTCAAATGTACCAGAATACAAGTCATTCCCCAATTGATAAATGGTAAAAGGATATGAACAAACAATTTTCAGAGGAAGAAATTAAAGATACCTATAATCATAGAAGAAATGCTCTTGACCACTTTTGATTAGAGACATGCAAATCAAAACAACTCTGAGGTACCACAACACACCTATTAGACTGGCAAACATGACAGAACAGGAAAATGATAAATGTTGGAGAGGATGTGGGAGAGTTGGAACACTAATTCATTGTTTGTGGAGCTGTGAGCTCATCCAACCATTCTGGAGAGCGCTTTGGAACTATGCTGAAAGGGCTACAAAAATGTGCATACCCCTTCACCCAGCAATATACAGCAATATGACTGTATCCCCAAGAGATAATAAAAGTGAGAAAGGGCCCTACATGTACAAAAGCATTTATAGCATCACTCTTTGTAGTGGCCAAAAACTGGAAATCAAGGCGATGCCCATCAATTGGGGAATGGCTGAAGACATTATGGTATATGAATGTAATGGAATATTGCACTATAAGAAAAGAAGAGCAAGATGACTTCAGAGAAGCCTGGACATATTTACATGGTTTGATGCTGAGCAAGAGGAGCAGCACCAGGAGAAATTTGTGCACAGCAACCACTAAAGTGTGCAAGAACTTTTTCTGGTAGACTTCGATATTCATAGAAAAAAAAAATCCCAATGATATCCTAAGGCAAAATGCTTTCCACATGCAGGGAAAGAACTATGGAATTCAATCGCAGAATTTAACAGATCATTTCTGTGTGTGTGTGAGTGTGTGTGTGTGTGTGTATTATATTTTCATTTGTTATATGATTTCTCCCATTTATTTTAGTTCCTCTACACAGCATGACTATAGTGAAAATATACTCAGTAGGAATGTATATGTAGATCCTATATAGAATTGTATGCCTCTTGGGGAGGGAAAAAAATCTAAGTTTTGTCGTAGTGATTGTAGAATACTAAAACTAAATATATTGCTTAAAAATGTGAAATGTCACACTGAATATACTTTCCACTCATTTGTTTCCAGAACAAATTACTGATCTTTTTGCATACGTACTTGACTTTTGGTTTCATCCACTTCCTTCTGTAGTTTTTCCTTCTCTTCATAATCAATTTCCTTAAATGATGTGACTTGTTGTGAAACTCCTGTCAGGGACTGATAATTGCAGGAAAAAGGAGGTTCTCGCTGAAGATTTCTTACTTTAGCCTGATAGAAATATGTCCAAATTACTAATATTACTGATTTCATAAAGCAACATTAGCTCATATAAAATAAATATAATTTTAAAATTCAAATCAAAAGTCTATATAATTTTGCATGCAACTTAATTTCTTCAGTATTTTCATAATTATCAAAGATTGAAAGACAGAAATCTCTTAGGCATTAAGAAAACAACCTCATTTTGCAGGTGAGAAAAACTAAACTCCAAAGAGGTTAAATGAGTAACCAAGGTCCTAAAGGTAGACGTTTAGAGATAAAAGGATTGAAACATGGCTCCTGAGACAGCAAAGTTATTTGGATTATACCACTCAACTTTCATTTAGCATGGAGCAAATGAGATCTTTCTACTTCCTCAGAAATCAGTACAGTCAGCCTGCTTTCCCCATTACGTCTTAATTGACAAGAATGAGACCACCTCCAAAGCTATCTAGGCACTAAAACATTTTACATGAAATTCCCATGCAAAGTAAAGGAAAGAGGAGGGAAGAATGTACACTTTTTTGTTCTTGGTAGAAAACTTAAAGGTTTCCCATTCCATTTTTCGGAAAATTTAACTACCTTATTTCTGTGTGCCAGTCCGTAGAAGAAAGACATCTACAAGAAAAGGTTGTGCTTTCTTTCCTCTCATGGTTTACGCTGGAGAATGAACATAGGCATTGATATGCTTATCAGGCTTGGTAAAAGCACTTCACATACCCAAAGCCAAAATGTCAACAACAAATACGGCCGCTAGGTACTATTCACATCTTCAACAGTCTTTGCTAAGCCTTCAAGGAAGTTGCTTCCTCTGTTCAGATAGGAGTTACACTCCTGGTTTCAGTGAATGGAGAAAAAAGAGGAAACTATGGAAAATATGCTAGTTCTCCATGCTATGTGTACATAGCATGTTAGAAGTACAGAGTTTTGGACATACAGACATATTCATCCGTTCACATATATGTATATGTAGATATCCACACAGAAAAACACAATCGTATGTGTGTAAAATGATATACTGCAGCAACTCCTCTCCTCTTTCACTAGAGAGCAAGGGGAATTATTGCATAAATTATGAAAACCAAATGAAGCCAAAAATCAAAAGAAGCCAAATGTTTTTTTCTAATTAGACAAGATGAAGTACTTTGTAAAAGTAAATTTTAGTAGAGTCTCGTCAAATTTTTTGAAGAAAACTTAAGGCTAAAAGAAGACAATGTAAAGTTCAGAAAGTAAAATTGGCACAATTCACTGAATTTCTACAAGTAAACTATATTCTATTATGGAATGACTAGATAAAATTTTGAATTTTGACAATACATGGTAGAATTGACCCTCATTGCATATACGAAAAATCACAGATAATGAGATCTGCTATTAGACTGTATAAATTATTCATATTAAGGAACTAAAATGAGTGATTCCAGAACCAGCAGTTTTGGAAACTGAGCAAGAATTCTTAGTACAACCATAAAAAAAAAAAGCAGAGATGAAAAAATAGTGGAGCACAATTAAAAAATAAGATTAGTAACTGAAAAATTAACGCTTAATGAAGAATCATAATGTTTCTGAATAGAAGCACTGTCCTAAATTTCAAAGAAAAGTAGTGGCAAGACTACGGAATTTCACTACAAATAGAATCCAATCGTTAATGTTTCAAAAATTAGTTCAAAAGTGTCTAAATTGAAACTAGTTATACAGATGAGTATGTTTAAACTTTAATGAAACTCGTAAAGGGAATACTGCACAGTTATCTCAAAAGAGATTTCATACTTCAACTGTAATATTGTTCCTAGCATTATGTTGGAAGACTTTTCTTAAGTTGGAGCATTTGAAAAAATTTGTTATATTTCACCATTCAAATGAAATAATAGAAAAATTAATGAAATAAAAATTTATCTTTATTTAGACACTGGAGATTTCCTATACAAATATTTACTAAGCCAAATGTCATGGACTACATAATTTCTTGAAGCAAAATGTATCGTTACCTAAAAGAAGAATTTGTAAATTATTTTTATACTTTTATCTTTTATACTATTATTTTTATATTTAAAATTGCTTTCGATTGTTTGCTTTATTACTTATATTGCATTACAGTACATTTTATTTTCCTTTTTATATTCATTTGATCTTAAAAATTATTATATTACTTGTTCTGTTTATCATATGATGGATTCTCACTCTCAATTTTTATATATCAGAATTTGTACAATGAAAGATAATAGCATCACCAGTCTGTCGAATATTCAAATTCCCAAGATATTTTGATAAAAATTAACTAGAATTTCATTTCAAAAAGACTAAAACTTATCCAAATAAAATACTTCAAGAGCAAACCCTCTTGCGGCCTTCTCATTTTCATATTTCCACGTTTGCTCTCTTAACTGGTTCCATTCACGCATTAACTAATACTTTATTACTCTCTTCTACTATAAGAGCTTTTTTATCATTATCAGCATAAACTTTATTGAAGAGATCAATAAATTGCACCTGGGCATCACGAATTTGCTTTTCATGAAATATGATTTTCTTCTTTGTGTCTTCAAGCTCTTGCTGCAGCACCATAATTTCACTCTGGATTTGGCCTAATCTTTCTTGGAGAGATTCATTTTCCAAAGTGTTTCTGTTGACGTTTTCCTTTAACACTTGATTTGTTTCTTCAAGTTCCTTTGCCTTCTCTTCTGCATGGTTCAGTTCTCTCTGTGTGTTTTCTAAAGTATATGTCTTTTCTCTGAGGCATTCATGGACATGGTCTAGCTCATTTTCTAAACTCTTGGCTCCACTTTCAGCCTTACAGAGTTCTTCAGAAAGGAAAGCATGGGTCTCTCTTAAAATAGACAAGTCACTGTTTATCTTGTCCTGTGCATGAAGCCACTCATCTCTTGCTTCCTGAAAGGAATGTTCAAGGGCTAGCTTGGACGCCTCACTTTGCTCATAATCGTCAATAACAGACATCAGAAGAGACCTGTATGATTCAATTTCGCTCTCTAGTCTCTCTGTGTTTTCTTTTGCATTCTCCAATTGAGAGTTTAGCGCTGCATTCTCAGCTTTCAGAACCTTTACTTGGCCACTGTATTGAAATCGGATTTTTCTTAATGCTTCTCTATTCCACTGTAATTCCTGTTGAAGCTCCTCATTCTTCTCTTTCAAAGCTTCAGTTTCTTCTGTGTGGTGCTTTCTGGTTCGCTGATCCTTAATTTTTACTGTTTTTAATTCCACTTTCTGCATGGCAACTTCATGCTGTATGATGTCCTTTTTCTCCTGCAAATATTCTTCCTTTACATTCCTAACAGGAACCTAAACATAAGAAAAAGAAAAGAAAGTGTTATTCAAAATAAAACGACTTATTCTGATATTTCCTTCAAAATTCAAAGGAAACGCCAAGGGGCCAAGAAGCATAGTGTATTTAGAGAAAAAGTTAACTGAGGGAGTTTCACCTCTTTCCCATTTCTATCAATTTGCCGAAAGCATACGACTGAAAACTGCTTCATCAACCAGAAGATTTGGACACCATTTTTGAACTCACAAAGTTATTTGTCTTTCAGTAGATTTGGTTTCCTTTTCTCCATACATTCTGACTCACACTGATGATTCTATCTGAGACATGTCAAGGCTTTTGGAAAGGACTTTCAGTACATCATCTCACCTAAAATTTGCACCACCCTTATGAGGGAAATATTTATGTTCCTTCGTATTGCCAATTGTGTAACAGAAGTGCAATTCACGCACGTCAAACTCTCGATTGTTCGAGCAAAAAGGGACACTACTGATGAGTTAGTACATCATTTTACAAAGCAAGAACCAGAAGCCTAAAGACAGAAAATCATTTGTCGAAAGCCATCTGGATGGCAATGGAATGAAGCAGAACACAAAATCTTGGAAAAGTCACCCGTAGATGCAGAGTTTTAACAAACTTCAGACACATATCCGTAAAAACACACACACACATATATATATATGCGTGTATCTACGTATGTGTACATGTATATTTTTGTGTGTACATGTACGCATCCACACAGGAACAAATATATCAATATAAATAAATATGTAAATATAAATGTACATGTAAATATAGATAGATAGATAGATAGATAGATGATAGATAGATAGACAGAGAGACAGACAAATAGATAGATATAGATATACAATAGGTAGGTATTCAGCAATTTTTCTTCCAGTAGGGCTGCTAACTCAACCAAATTGCATCAAGTAATGTTTGCATTAGGTAAAACATGAATGGATCAATACCATCTGCTCTAATGTCCAACTTTAGTGATACCTCCCTTTTATAAATGCTTACTGGAAAATCGTTCACTTCGTAGTTGTTTAAATTCTACCGTTTGTTATAAATGAAGTTTCTCTATTTTGTGTTGACTTCCACAGAGAGTGAAAATTCTTCAAGGAGACAGCGCACGTCTGACACACAGTCTTTTCTCCTGCTCAGGATCTATCACAGGGTTGTTCACATAGATAATATTCACTGGCTGATGAAATAACATTTGAAGAAGGAAGGAACTGGAATTTCACTAAATTCTTACATAGTGAAAACTTACACGATCAGGGAAATTACACAAGAAATGGTGTCAGTTTGGCCAGAATGCCCATAAAATGACCTACGTCTTGCTGCCAACGATGGACTCTAAGTTACTGCTTGCTTGGTATACCTTCCAGGAGTCAGTTCACACCTAGTTTCTTGAGAGCAACCTGAAGCCAAAAGTTTATGACGGTTCATATTTTAATTCAAGTCTTCCAGAAAGAAGGTGAGGGAAATGAAGGCAAGAAGTGATAGGGGTGTTAATTGGGAAACAGAACTTATTTCATTCCAGTGCTCATTTCTGACACCTTGAGAAATTTCTCAAGCATGCACATTGAAAAGAAAAGTCATTTTCAGAAGAATGAGATTGGAATTCATAATAGTTTCTTAACTAAGCTGAGTACACTGAAATTAGCCAGGTTAAGAAAAGTCTTTTCCAATATTAGGAGATGTTTATCCAAATGTGGGAGGCAGTATTATTTGTATATAATGGACAATGGTCTTTATGCTTTTGGAGCAGGGAAACTAGCACTTCTTAAGTGTCCAATATGTGCCAAGAATAAAGGTCATAAACATAAGAGATTTACAATAATGATCTCATTTGATTCTCACAACAACCCTGAGAAGTATGTACTAGTATTATCCCCATTTTGTGGCTGAGGAAACTGAGAAAAACTAAGTGACTTGCCTAGGATCACACAGATAGAATCTCCAGACACATTTGAAGAAAGATTTTTCTAACCCCAGACCCAAATTTCTATCCCTAATTCCACCAACATACGTCTAAGTGGAGAAATATCTCATCAACCAAAGTTCTTTTTTTCCCTGCTTTGGCAGAGATACTTACTTACTTTGCAAGTTATGGTGACTACTAGGGGGAAATTGCGTTTAGAAGAATCTCAGAAATCTCCCTTACTATTCGTTGTGCCTTCCACCATGATGAATAGCATACAGAAATACATGGAAATGTGGGAAAGCAACTGACAGTGGAGAAAGGTATTTGATAGTATTAAAGGGAAGAGGCTAGAAGAATTTAACTGTCATGCTATTGTACACTTAACTGCACTGTCCTTTTAATAATTTCGAAGAATGATAATAGAAACTAAAATAGTTTTGTACTGAATTTCTACTTTTGGCGTCTGGGAAATTGAAACTTTGTGAAAAATCAGACTAGAGAAACTCAAAGTACTTTAGCCCAACCATTACCTTAGAAGAAATTTAATTTTAGGTAAACGTTCAACTCCTGCCAAAATCAAGAAAAACCATTTAGTTTCCTTGTTCCTGTTTTTCTACTACTAGTGCTACCACTACAAGTACTACTATCACTAGAGCTACTAGTACTAGAACTACTACTATTCCTACTTGTACTAAAAAAAAAAAATAATAACAATTACTTTTGCTGACAGCATGCTTTGAAAACAACGTTCTGTAGAAAATAACGAAGTCTAAATTATCCCTGTCCTCAAGGAAATCTATGATAGTCGGAAAAAAAGAGGTAGAACAAGGAATTAATACTTTGTTAACAAATGTGAACACCATAAAGCAATAAATACCCAATGAGGTCGTATCAAATGAAAAGTGCATTTCAGGAGATTCAGAAACCCATATGGGTGAAAAGTCCCAATGGCATTATGGCAAAAGAATCATGCTTTTGCAATTCACAAGCATGCTGGAGGTAAAGAGTCGATAGGTTTTTGACGGGTAGTGCACATGAGGACGTGTAACTGTGTGGAAGCCAGAAGAAGAGTGTGAAGAAGGTATGGAGCTAGAAATCTACATGGTGAGATAAGATCGATGAAGTTAGAGGATACTAATGAAATCATCCATCTCATTCTCAATTGCGTTTTGCAGGTACAATTTACATATTTTCAAATTGTGAAGAAACAACCTTTTCCTGTTGTTCAAGGAGAAGTTTCAACGTAAGTAACCAAGTAATTTCTACTTCACAGTATTGCTTCGCGATTAAAAGAGAAAATAATGGTAAAGGTCTTTCTAAACATAAAGAATCATAGAAACGATTCAGGCATTATGGGTCCTTGGGAAAACAGCTCACTCTTTCTGTAAAGACAGATAATCCAAATTGTCAAGGACATCATGAGTGAATATTAGTATTAAAATTCGTGTGCACACATTGTGGAGTTTGTAGGTCTAATTTAACTGAACTTAATTGACAGACAGAGCGTTCAGAAAATTTATACTGTTGACGAGAAAAAGGGAAATGTCACACTGAACACAATTTCCATTCATCAGGAACAAATTATTGATCTTTTTGCGTACATACTTTACGTTTGGTTTCATCTACTTGCTTCGGTAGTTTTTTCTCCTCTTCATAATTCCTTCGATAAAATGATGTGACTTGTTGTGAAACTATTCTCATGGATTGATAGTTGCTGGAAACAGGAACTTCTCGCTGAAGATTTCTTTCTCTGGCCTGAGAGATATATGTCAAATTATTTCTATTGCTGATTTCAGAAGGCAATATTAGCTCATATGAAATAAATATCATTTCAAAATTCAAATCAAAAGTCATTATAGTTCTGTATGCAATTGAATTTCATCAACATATTCATAATTTTCATAGATTTGTGGTATAAATATCTTAGATGTTATTTAACAAAATTCCCGGCATGTTGCACATGAGAAAAACGAAACTCCAAAGAGGTTAGTTGAGTTACCCAAGGTCTTCACGTTAGTCGTTTCTAGGGACAAAGATTGACACTTGGCTCCTGACACGAGAAAGCTCTTTTGATTATTCTACTCAACCTTCATTTAGCATGGGTCAAATGAGATCTTTCTACTTGCTCAGAAAAATCGTCAGAAATCAGAACATTCAGCCTGATTTCCCATGGCCTGTTTTTTGAGCATAATTGTATCACCTCAAAAGTTATCTAGGGACTAAAATATTATAGGTGAGACTCACATGGAAGGTAATGGAATGAGGGGGGAGGAATGTATACTTTTTTGTACTTGATAGACACATTCATGGTTTCCCATTCCGTTTTCCAGAAAAGTTAACTGCCTCATTTCTATGCACCAACCTTTAGAAAGAAGAGGACATCTAGAAGAAACGTTTGAATTTTCCTTCCTCTCATTGTTTAACTCGGGGGAAGGAACGTAGGTACTGGTAGGCATGTCAGGCTTGGTAAAAGCGCTTCACGTGAATGATGTGCTTTGCTCAAAGCCACAATGAGAACCACACATATGGTCACTAGCTGCTGTTCACATCTTCCAGAGTCTTTGCTAAGCCTTCAAAGAATTCCTTTTCCTGTTCTGATAGGAATTACACGCCTGGTTTCAGTCCATCGGCAAAAAAAAGGAAACTATGGAAAACATGCTAGTTCTCCCGCTTATGCATACGTAGCACGTTACAAAATCAAAGTTTTGTACCTACAGATGTATTCATTCATTCACATATGTGTATAAGCACATACACACACAGAGATACAAAGTCATGTGTTTATGGACTGTTATACTGCAGAAATTCATCTGTGCTTTCATCATAGTGCCAGGCAAGTTATTACATAAATTATGAATACCAAATGAAGCCCCAAATCAAAAGAAATCAAAATGTTTTCTCCTATTAGACAAGTTGAAATACTTTGTGAAACTAAATTTAACTGAAGTCTGGTAAGTTGTTTTGAAGAAAACATAAGGCTAAAAGAAGACAATGTAAAGTTGAGAAAGTAAAATCGCCTCAATTAACTGAATTCTTACATGGTAACTAAATTCTACCATTCAATGACAAGATAAAATTTTCAAATTGTTTAGATGAAATTATTACCCAGTACAATATATGGTACAATGGACACTCATTGTATATATGATAAATCACAGAAAATGAGAGCTGCTATTAGACTGTGTAAAGCTGTTCTTATTCAACAACTAAAAGGTAGTGATTCCAGAACTTGCAATTTTGTACACCGAGCAAGAATTATTAGTAAAACAATAAAAAATACTGAGATAAAAAAAAATTGGTAGTGAAGCACAATAAAAAATAATATTAGTAACCCAACAATTAACCCTAAATGCAGAATCATGATATTTGTGAATAGAATTACTGTCCTAAATTGAAAAGAAAAGGAGTGTCTAGACTCTGGATTTTCACTACAACTATCATCCTGCCGTTAGCGTTGCAAAGAGTAGTTCAGAGGAATCTGAATTGAAACTCGTCAGAATGTTGAGCACGTTTAAATGCTAATGAGACGTCTAACGGGAATATTCCAAAGTGTCTCAAAGGAAATGTTATCTTTCCACTGTTACATTATTCCTAGCATTATTTTGTAAGACTTCTCTTAAACTTCAGCGTTGGAATTAATTTATTCCATTTCAATATTCAAAGAGAATATTAGGGAAAGTAATAAAATAAAAATATTGTTTGTGTTTATACACTAGAGATTTTCCCTACAAATATTTATGAAACCAAAATGTCATGGCCTCTAGAATTTCTTCAATCAAAATGAGTCATCTTATCTACAAAAGCATTTTCTAATTTTAGTTTTATTTGGTTTTTAAATTATTATTTTATATGTCACATTATTTTCATTTGTTAAGTTAATTACTGATGTTTTATGACAGTATATTTAATTATTATTGCAATCATATTATCTTCAAAATCATGATATTACTTGTTCTATTTATCATATTATGGATTCTCATTCTCAATTCTTACATATCAGCATTTTCCCAATGAAAGTTGATAACCTCACCAGCCTGTTGAGAATTCAAATTCCTAAATTATCTTGATTAAAATTACTTTGACTTTCATTTCAAAAATCTTTATCGTTATCCAAGTATGACATTTAATGACCGAACCCTCTTTCAGCCTTCTCAATTTCATATTTACACATTTCTTCTCCTAAGTGGTTACATTCACTGACTAACACTTTCTTGCTCTCTTCTACTAGAAGAACTTGTTGTTCACTATCAGCATAAAGTTTGTTGAAGAGATCAATAAACTGTACCTGGGCATCACTCAGTTGCTTTTCTTTCATCGTGACTTTCTTCTGTGTGTCTTCAAGCGCTTGCTGAAGAACCATATTTTCACTCTGGATTTGCCCTAATCTTTCTTGCAGAGATTCATTTTCCAAACTATATCTGTTGAATTTTTCCTTTAACACTTGATTTGTTTCTTCAAGTTCCTTTGCCGTCTCTTCAGCATGGTTCAGTTCTGTCTGTGTGTTTTCTAAAGTATATGTCTTTTCTCTGAGGCATTCATGGACATGGCCTAGCTCATTTTCTAAACTCTTGGCTCCACTTTCAGCCTGAGAGAGTTCTTCAGAAAGGAAAGCATGGTTCTCTCTTAAACTAGACAAGTCACTGTTTAACTTGTCCTGTACATGAAGCCACTCATCTCTTGCTTCCTGAAAGGAATGTTCAAGGGCTAGCTTGGACGCCTCACTTTGCTCATAATCGTCAATAACAGACATCAGACGAGACCTGTATGATTCAATTTCGCCCTCTAGTCTGTCTGTGTTTTCTTTTGCAGTTTCCAATTTAGAATTCAGCCCTGCATTCTCAGCTGTCACAACTTTTACTTCTTCACTGTATTGGACTCTGATTGTTCTTAATGCTTCTGTATTCAACTTTAATTCCTGTTGAAGGTGATCATTCTTTTCCTTTAAAATTTCGATGTGGTTTTCTTTGTCTTGATCCTTAATTTTTAGTGTGTCTACTTCGAGTTTGAGCATGGCATTTTCATCCTCTAAGATTTGATTTTTCTGGAACAGATATTTTTCTTTCTCATGGCTGTCAGGAATCTAAACATAATACATAGAAAAAAGTGCTATTCAAAATAAAGTTATGGATGCTGATTATTACCTAGTAATTCCAAATAAACGCCAAGGTACCAAGAAGCATACTTTATTAAAACAAAATTAAAATGAGGGAGTTTGCCCTATTTCACATTTCTCTCAGACTCAGTTTTCACAAAGAACACATTTTAAAAGTGCTTCATTAATGAAAAGACATGGAGTGTACTTTGAGGCCTACAAAGCTTATGTTTTATTTCCTTTGCTCTGTCCATTCTATTCCACCCTGATAAGTCATAAATTAAAATACTTAATATTTGCAAACTGCCTCTTCTATGTTGTATTATTTTACTCATTTTCAATGTTGTGCAATCACTTCTGTATATCTTAGATTCCTTTCCCTTTCCCCCACCTCCTTTCCCCTTTTCTCTCCACTTACTGCCTTACACGGTGTACGATCTCATAGAGCATCAATATCTTGTCTTATATCTTATCTAGTATCTTGTATCTATACATACATTCCTATTAAGTGCATTTTTACCTTAGTTATACTCCCTAGAAGAATTAAAATGAACGGGGGAAACCATAAAACAAAATGTAACAGAAAAGACAATGCTGTGCTACATTCTGCGATCAAATTCCATAGTTCTTTCTCAGCATGTGGGAGGCATTTTGCTTCAAGAAGCCAAAGGGAATTTTTTAAGTCCTTGCAATGCAATGAGGTACTACATCTACAAGAATATTTCCTCACACACTCTGGTTGTTCCTGCATACAAAATTTTCCTGGTGCTGCTCCTGTCACTCATCATCTGTTCACATAAGTCCTTCCAGGCCTCTCTAAAGTCCTGGTGACACATTGGATTTGGTGGTATTCAGCAAAGTACTTCCCATACATTTTCTCACCTAAGCCTTGCCACACCGTGATGCGGGAAATATTTATATTCTTTTCCCCGTTTTACAGATTAGAACTTAGGTTAGGATACATTATTGAAAAACCTGTCCATTATCACGCTCAAAAAGTATCAGCAGCAACATCTCAATCCAGGTCTCTTCAGACTCCAAATCTAGCACACATTTTTCAATAGCTTATTTACTTTCAGCAGTTGATATTAAGAATTTCTCCTAAATGGAAACTCATTGCCCTAGTACAATAAACTTCACTCCAGAACAATGAACTCATAAGTCTTATATTTCTTAGTACAAGTCTTAAGAATAATCGATTTTGTGATGGATCTGTCGCATTTTCATAGCGTCATTGATTTAAAACTTTTAGAAGTTATCAAGTTGAAATCTCTCATTTTAGGGAAGGGAAAAGTCAGGCCTAGAATGTTATCCCCTACTGATGGTAACCTAGTCTTAACCATTACATGTGAAAGAAATGATGAAAAAATTATTGGGGCCAAAGAATAAAATATGAGTATTGCACTACCATCACAACCAAACTCCTCCAGGAACGTTGGATCCCGTTCAGGACTGGTGAACAGAGTTTTGTCCAATAGCTTAGAAGCTGCATTCTACGATATCTTTGCTAAAAAGCCAGAAGGAGAGCATGAATTGGTAACAGGTGAGTTCAATGAAGCACTCCAGTGTGCAAGCACCAAAGGACTACTAAGGGCCAACAACCCAAATGATTTACTTCAAACAACTGTTGAAAAACAGAAGAAAATGAAAAATTCTAATTTTGGCATTTGAGAAACTTATGTTTCTATCATGCTGAGCAATGATGAATGTGAGCGAATGGAGGAATTCATGGCCCGGATAGAGCCTTATGTCAGAAACCTAAGTGAAATTTATTTCTGTGGCGAATACTTTTATTCCTTTTCTTTAATGAAAGATGAGGGAGACAAGAAGGTGAAATAGAGCAATCTATTAGCATATATTTCAGAACCCTCACTCTCTTCCCTGAGAAGTACAAGCAGGTGAAATCCCGTAATCAAGGAAGAAAAATGGTTTGTGTTTGAGGTGTCACCTTCTACCTAGTTGCATTCCTTTCTCTCTCTAAGCTAGGGGTTAGTGACACTGATGAGCTGCCCCTTTCCTATGTCCAGAAAGGGAAGAGGCACTGTTGTGCACCAGGAACTTTTTTCAGTAGACGTACAGTTGGGTCTCGGGAGAGATCATTCAATTAAAAGAAAAAGAAACGGTCAAGCAAGACAAACAGTATTGTGCTGGTTTTGATCACTAGCTGTGTCCTGAACTATCTGTTGCAGACAGATGGACGGGACTGAGGACAACAAAGATGTCCCAAAATGAAGAACGGAAATCTGAACTTTCAAAATATGTAGTTAGATTTGAAAATGACCAAAGTAAATACCTCAAAAGTCTGAGTGATTTTGGAAGCAGTTGTTTTGTTTTCTTGGTGCTTCGAAAGAGGATTATTCAGAATCCCACTTTGCAAAGCTATAACATTTAGCTGCGGAAAAAGTGGTCCTTGAGTTTCCTTTAGCTCTTCTTCGTCCTGCGGACAAGAAGTTCATAAAATTTTCATCATCATTTTCCTTCAACAGTCAGCAACAACATTTTACCTTTAACTGGAATACAGAATCCGACAAAGCACGGAAACAAACTTTAAAAATTCAAAGAAAAACAGGCTACTGAAAAGGAAAAGCAACAAGAAGGAAAGCATTTCAAAGTTGGAAAGGAACCTCAATCACTCCTCAGGGCGATCCATACCCAGGGTTAAGTCCCTAACTCTTACAAGCCTCAGCTTGAAGTCTTCACAGATGGGGATAGATACCATATTTCAAGTGAACTCATTCGATTTGTGCATGGTTCTCTTTGTTGGCAATTTTTTCCTCATTAATCTTAAAAATGTACATTTGTGCAACTCTTATCCATGGCTCTTAGCTC
This sequence comes from Notamacropus eugenii, assembly GCF_028372415.1. Classification (NCBI taxonomy): domain Eukaryota; kingdom Metazoa; phylum Chordata; class Mammalia; order Diprotodontia; family Macropodidae; genus Notamacropus; species Notamacropus eugenii. Next base: position 6,419,238 of record NC_092873.1, read on the forward strand.
TTATCCTTAGACTGAAGCAGAGCAAGCTTCGTCCTTCTTCCACATGACTCTCCTTCAAAAACTTGAACATATAAGGATCAATAGCTCTGTTTTCTTGAACAGATCCTCACAAGTCATGGACCTCAAGGGCCTTCCTCATCCTGTTTGCCATCCTGCTTATTAGCGAGCATAATTCTGTGGAAGCCACAAATGAGTTAAACAACATAAGCCTATCTACTTATTCACTTCAGAGTAGAGAGTGATTTTCACCTTCTCTATTTTGGAAGCTATACTTTTCTGAATAAGATGCAAAATTACACTAGCTTTTGGGTTCTCAAGTAACATCAATAAATCAACTTTAGTTTAGAACTGGCCACGATTCTTATATCTTTTCAGGCAAAATGCTATCTAAACCTATTTCCTCCAACTCATACGAATGAACCTAATTTTGTAACTAATTGTATAATTTGACAGAAATCCTCACTGAACATCATGTTATGAATAGGCTCAGTCCAGTACTCTGACTTACTGAGAATTTGCATTTCCTCCATGTAGAAAGTCTGCAATAATTTTAAGTAAATCAACAAGTAAATAAGTAAAACATAAAGACCCTAGAGACCAATAAACTCTTCTGAAAGACTGAAGGATGTGTGCTAAAGTGTAGTGAAAGGAAGAGAAAAAGAGAACGAACTTGCACTTGCATTACCCAAAGTATTTTCAGATAAGAAGACTCTCTCTAAAAATGGAGAGGAATCCTCTGGAACTTATGTTGCTATCAAAGTTGAGGATAGAGAAGTGGTGTCAAACAGATCCTCCAGTACTGAGTTCTATGGACAGATCTGGGGGACTTTGAAACCTTTGGCTCAGGGGTAGGTGAGATGAACTCCGTGGCAACATTTGAACCCAGGTTTCTCTGGATTTCAGGTTAGTTCTACTCACTACGCCATTGTGATCCTCTACTGTGAGACATACTTTAAAAAATACTAATTCCACTTTACTCTTTCATGGCTGTTTAGACTGCAATTTTACATTCTAATGCTACTGCATGGGATATATATTTTTTTTATATTCATGTGTACGTATCTACAAATGATTAGACCCAACTTACTCACACTAGACATAAAAATCCTAGTCCTTTCTCAGGATTAAAAAGAATATAATGTTCACTTCCCCACTCCCAGGAAACCCATAAGTTTTCTTAACAAGAAAAGATGGAAATAGTGACTTTAAAATTCCAATTTACCTGTTTCGAATGATTTGTTTCTGTTCTCAATTCCAGGTCCAGAGTTCTGAGAGGGTATTGAAATTCCTGTCTTAGCTCCACTTTTTCACCACATCGTTCTTTTTTTCTTAACTGGTGACTCATTTTTAGAACTAGCTTTTCTTCAGTGTCTTGCTCAATTTCTTCTTGCTTCCCGTGAATCCTAAATGAAAATTGTCCTTTTTGAATGACAGTGCAGTAGAAATAAGGATGAAATACCATTGAATATACTCATCTGGATTTCTAAAGGAAAAGAAGATTAATTTATCGGGAACTGGATCTATGTAGGGAACTCCCCGTCAAGGAACGCCCTCTATTGATGCAGAGTGGTCCGTGCTCTACCTTTTGAGTTCACCTGCTTCTGTCCCTATAACACTGAGAAACAACGTAACTTGCACAGGCTCACAAAGTCAGGATGTGTCAGAAACTGATGGAGTTCTTGGGTGCCTGTGCTTGGACACGATTCTAAAATCACGTTTCTCTTTCAAAATCACATTTCTCCCTAGCCTCAAAACATTGTCTCAGGCAGTTTCTCCCCAGCGCAAGAAAACAGCCTGTCACAGCAACAACTCTTATCTCCTTACCTGATACAATAGCCAGTTACAAGAATGGAATTCAGAAGTTTGAACAGCTCTGTGCTGGCTAAACAGTCTGTGAACATGGCCAGAACGACATTGACTACTCATTGACCCATCATATGTTTCCTCGACTTAGATATAGGAACACTCCCTTACATTTTTCTTGTGCAACAAGATATTCGTTAGACCAATCTGGCATCCGTTAGTCTGTCCTGACCACTAGTGGACTTAGGGATGTTTCAGTCCTAAAACCGCATCTCTATGCAGTTGCCGCTCCTCCTTATGCTATTTCCCTATGAACTCTGAGTAAAATATCTGCCAAGTAGATACCAAAAGTGCATGTTCCTTTAAGAAATAACCTCTCCTTAACCATTGCCTAATCTCACCTTGAGTCATCTGCTTAGCATATTTGGCACATGTTTTCCTATAGACTAAAACCAGCTAAGGTTGCAGGTTCCCTAAGAACCCTTGCTGCTGAAAAGTAAAGTAAAAGTAAAGTACCTTGATGTCAAAAATGTTTGAGTTTGTGAATTCATTCCAGGTGACCTGCCTGTGGTACTCTGGTCTTTTCGTGGCACTGATTGCCCCTCTGCCAGTCGTCAACAAAATCAGAGGGGAACCCATTTTTTTTATCCAGGCTGCTCCAGGGCATTTTAATTCTATCAAAAGTGTATCATATATTCATTTGGATGCTTTTGCTTCTTGTATTCAATGAAGAGAAATTCCATAAATTGTATGGAGCTGGCACAAAAGATTATCTCCAAATTCCCGAGTTCTGATACATTTCAAAGGCGCTGGTGAAAAGTGCAGAGGGGGATGCATATGAAATTACATCCATTTTCCCATTAGTATTGATTAGTCAAATGATTTTTAACTTCATGTTGAAAAAAATGAAACACAGCTACTTGTGTTACAGTTTTCAAAATTCACTACAAATGCATCTCTACCTCATATCCACAGAGTAAAAATGAGTAAGTAGGGCTTATTAATAATAGTGTTTGAATGAGGTGGTATTTTGGCCTTCCTAACCTCAAATCCTCTATCACATTTCTTCAACGGTAAGAGAAAAGCTTCCAAGGATTTGTTTAAAATCATGAGTTCCATACCTGGTGCTAAGGAGTTCTCTTTTCCATTCTGCTTTTTGTCGCTCCAAGTCAGACACCATTTGCCTTGTTTCTGATAATTCTTCCCGCAGTCCACAAATCTTTTTTTCTAAACTCCTCACTTTCCTGGTGAGTAATGGACAATGTCCTTTTTTACGTACCACTGATCGATCATGTCTAAGTATTGCATCTTCATTTTTCACAAGTTTAATAAAATCTGTGCAGAGAAAAACGCAAGTCAATAAAAATATAAGTATTTTAAAATATGCAGAACAGTAGCAGTATACTTAGAATTCAAATACTCTGGCAATGACAAAATCATATCCACGTATAAATTCTCAGATATTGCAAAATAATGCGTTGTCAAAAATTTACATTGAAGGTGACAATAACCTATTTCTATGTGTGCACTGTAGGCAATGAAACACAATCTCTAAGTGACAAATTAATTGATATAAAAAAATCTCAAAGCTCAGAATTCTTCACAATGAAAGAAAAATATTTGTGAAAAGGAAACATTTTGAGGTGTATTCTGGATGGGACAAATAAGATTCATCAAAGGGATTATATACTTAATATCTATATAATGAAAATATACTGAATTATTTTAGAAATATAAATATGTTTTGCTTTACATAATTGTATGGAAACACTGTTTCCTCTTTAGAGATTTATAATATCAGTAAGTATGTAATATTCACACATTGAAATATCCATCCTCATTTATTCATTGGCGAAACCTCTGGTAACTTGAAACAAAATATACCTGAAACACCAGAGGAAGGTCAAAAATGGTTCTGAGCACTAAAGAAAATAGCTGCCCCTTTATTCTTGAGAGACATATGGAGTCAAATTGAGACCTAATCCAGAGTTAGAAATGTTCGTTATGTCGTTACAGTTTCAACGAACTTGATTATTGGGTTTTCCTTGGTAACTTCCAGTTCTTCATATATTCATTCACTGTTGAACTGAAGTGAAGCAACAAGAGAGAACCCAGTTGCTGGATGTAGCCACACTGGAGTAGAAGCGAAGCTGACACTGAGGGAAGTGGTTAGCTCACCGATTCAAAGAAAAGAAGGTACTGAGGCACAGAGAAGTTAAAAGACTTGTTAAGATTCACACAGTTGGAACATGTAAAAGGCAGAATCTGAACCTAGCTATTCATGGCATCGTGTCCAGTCCACTATGCTATATGCCATGCTGAGAGAAGAATTATAAAAACTAGGCAGAATATTTACAAGATGTTTGATATTTGGGGCCATTTTATGAAATATTTTCGTATTTTGACTATTCTTTTCATGAAAGAGTTCACTCCTTGAGACCTTTATACTCGTAGTCAGTTCCATCTCTTCAATGGTTCTCCTATTACCAACCAATATTAATAACACAGATTATATAACATAGCACTTAGAGGCTTACAAAATACACCTCCCCCAACAACAAACCTGTGAAGTATGACTTTTTGTACGTTATGAAACTGAAGTTCCACGTTTAAGTGAGTGGACTACAGAAAAAATCAAGGCCCTCTGCAAATGTGTAATATCCTAACTTTCCATATTTAATTCTTAGAGGTATATATTGTGCAGAAAAACTGGATTTTTCACTGTCACTTTTATACCTTTCTACTCAGAGTATCCATGGTTGAAAATGTTCATTTCATCTCCCTATTTTCCCATGATCTCTACCTACTGAATTCATACTCATTCTTTAGAACTCAACTCAAATGCTACCTTCACACACAGGTTATTTATTTTGTAATGTTGATAGTCTTTCCCCGACTGAACCTCATACAGCAATATGACTGTGCTTCTCAAACATGCATACATATATATGCATATATATGTACACGTATATAGCACATATATACGTATATGTACATATACATATATATATATATGAATATACATATTAATTTTTGAGTTATCTATGTAGGCTATATTCCCTATCAGATTGCACATTGAATGAGGAAACTTATCTAAACTTTGAATATTTAGCACACAATAGGTACTTAGTGATTCTTTGGTGAAGGCCTGCCAGAAATGAAGCTGACCTCTACTTTGTTATGAGAAAATGGGTTAGGACTTCAGTGGTATCTTCTTGTATACACACACGTCTTTGGTTTCTGTTGAACACTGTTATTTTTTTAGGAAATTGTAAAATGTTCTTACCTTCACAACCAACACTAAGTTGTTCCATCACTACCATGACTAATGTGAAAAAACGTTTGATAGGAAAGTACATGTACAGCCTATATCTGATTGCAGACTGTCTTGGGGAGGGAGGAAGGGAAGCAGGCGGAGAAAATTTAAAATTAAGGTAAGTGTATGTTCAAAACTATAAAAATATAAAACCTACTTTTTAAACGTTTTGTTTATCCATATAGGAAAGAACTTATATAAAATATTTTTAAGACATGATGGAAAAACTTTTGCCATTTTGAGAGTTATTTCAAGAAAGAAAAATGGTTTTAGTCATCTCCTTTAGTAATTTAAAGTTATTAATATATAAACACCCTTTCCACATATGTATTTTAGCATTAATGAAAAAGAAAGCTATATACATGTTGGAGATATATCTAAGAAATCAGAATTTGAAGCTTTGAAATTATTGTATACTTTTAAAATATCATTTGTTTTCAGTATTCAACAATCATTTCCATATATCTTAGATTCCCCCCTCCCTGTAACCCCGTATCTCCCCATGTCCATGCTGAGACAGCATACCGTTTGTTATAGATTCTACACTTACATTCCAATTCAATACATTTTCACCTTGGTCATGTTACATAGAAGAGTTAAAACGAATGAGAGAAATCCTAAAACAAATCAAAACAGAATACAAAAGAAAATGATCTGCTTCATTATGTGATGAAATTTCGTAGTTCTTTCCCCGCATGTGGAAAGCATTTTGCCTTAAGAGACCACTGGAAATTATGTAAATCCCTGCATTGCAATGAAGTGCTACGCCTAGCAGAAAAATTCCTCCCATATAGTGGTTGTTGCTGTGTACAAAGGTCTCCTGGTTCTGTTCCTCTCACTCAGAATCTTTTCACATTACTATTTCCAGGCCTCTCATTAATCTTCCTGTTCATCATTTCTTATAGCAAAATAGTATTCCATTATATTCCTGTACCACACTTTATTCAGCTATTCCTTAAATGATATGCATCCCGTAGAGTTCCAGGTTTTGGCCACCCAAAGGAGAGCTGCTATAAACATTTTTGTACATTTGGGACTCTTTCTCATTTTTGTGATCTCTTGGGGATACAGTGTTAGAAGCGGTAGTTCTAGGTCAAGGGCTGTGCACATTTTTTAGCTCTCTGGACATAGTTCCAAAATGTTCTCCAGAATGGTTGGATCAGGTCCCAGCTCCACCCACAAGAGATTAGTGTTCCAACTCTCCCACATCTTCTCCAACATGCATCATCTTCCTAATTTGTCATGTTAGCCAACCTGATGGCTGTGATGTGGTATCTCAGAGTTGGTTTGAATTGCATCTCTCTAATCAAAACTTCTTGAGAGCTTTTTTTATATCACTCTAGATAGCTTTTCTTTCTTCCTCTGAAAACTGTCTATTCATAACCTTTGACCAATAATCGGCTGGGGATTGACTTCTATTCTTGCACATTTGACTCAGTTCTCTATCTATTTTAGAAATGAGGCCTTTATTACAGACGCTAGTTGCAAAAATTGTTTCCCAGGTTTCCGCTTTCCTCCTAATCTTTGTTGCATTGGGTTTGGTTGTAGAAAGCTTTTCAGTTTAATGGAATCAACATTTTCCATTTTGAATTTCATAATGCTTTCCACCTCCTGTTTAGTCAAAAATTCTTCCCTTCTTCATAAATCTGAAAAATAGACTATTCCTTGCTCCATTAATTTATTTATAGTATCAATCTTTATTCCTATAGCATGTATCCATTTGGAATTTATTCCTGTGTACGGTTTTGGGCAATGCTCTAACCCTAGTTTCCACCACAATGTTATCCAGTTGTCACAGCAATTATTGTCAAGTAGTGAGTCCTTATCCCAGAAACTGGGTTCCTTGGCTTTCTCGAAGTGTAGATTGCTATATTCTTTGACCACTGCGTCGGAAGGACGTAAGCTATACCACCGGTCTGCCCTTCTGTTTCTTGGCCCGTATCAAGAGGTTTTAATGATTGTTGCTTTATAATGAAATTTGGGATCTGGTAGATCAAGGTCACCTTCCCTGGTATTTCTCTTCATTAGTTCGCTTGATATTCTGGGCCTTTTTCTCTTCCCGACGAACTTTGGTATTATTTTGTCTAGCTATAGAAAATAATTATCTGATAATTTGATTGTTATGGCACTGAATAAGTAAATTAACTTAGGTAGAATTGTCATGTTTTTTTAACATTGGCTTGGCCTAGCCATGAGCAACTAGTGTTTTTCCGCTTACTTAGACCTGTCTTTATTTGTGCAAAAACGGTTTTGTAATTGTATTCAGATAATCCCTGGATTTCTCTTGGCAGGTAGACTCCTAAATATTTTATAGTGTCTAACCTAGCTTTAAAGGGAATTGTTCTTTCTATCTCTTGCTCTTGAGCTTTGTTAATCATATATAGAAATGCAGAAGATCTGTTTATTTTGCAACCTGAATCTTTGCCAAGTTGTTTATGATTTATCATTTCAAGTAGTTTTTTACTAGAGCCTCTGGCATTCTCTAAGAATATCATCATATCATCTGCAAAGTGAGATAGCTTAGTTTCTTCTTTGCCTATTCTAATTCCTTCCTTTTCTTTTACTTCTCCTATTGCTACCACTAATATTTCTAGTACCATATCAAATAACATTGGTGATAATGGACATCCTTGTTTCAGCCCTGGTCTTCTTGCAAGTACATCTAGCTTATTTCCCTTGCATATGATGCTTGCTGAAGGTTTTCGGTAGATACTACTTATTGTTTTATTATTTTATGGGAAGTTCCATCTACTCCTATGCTCTCCAGTCTTTTCAGTAGGAATGGGTGTTGTATATTGTCCAAGGATTTTCTGCATCTTTTGAGGTAATCATGTGGTTTCTGTTAATTTTTGACATGATCAATAATGTTAATAGTTTTCCTAATAATGAACCATTCTTTTCAAGGTAAGTTGCTGTGTTTTTTTTTTTGCTAAAATCTTCTTTAAAATTTTTGCACCAATATTCATTAGAGAAATTGGTCCAGAATTTTCTTTTTCTGTTTTGGCCCTTCCTGGTTCAGGTATCACAACCATATTTGCATCATAAAACGACTTTGGGAGGACTCCTTTGCCAATTTTCCCAAATACTCGATATAATATTGGAAGTAACTGTTCCTACAATGTGTGATAGAATTCACTTGTTAATCCATCCAACCTTGGAGATTTTTTCCTAGGGAGTTGATGGATGGCTTGTTCAATTTCTTTTTTCCGAAACAGGGTTATGTAAGTACTCAACTTCCCCTTTTGTTAATCTGGGCAATTCACATTTTTTAAAATAGTCATCCATCTCCTTTAGATTGTCGAATTTATGGGCATACAGTTGGGCAAAGTAATTTCTAGTTAATGTTTTAATTTCCGGCTCATTGTAGGTGACTTCAACCCTTTTCATCTTTGATAGAGTAATTTGCTTTTCTTCTTTGGTTTTTTTTTTTTATCAAATGGCTCAAAGGTTTCTCAATTTTGTGGTTTTTCATAAAACCAACTTTGAGTTTCATTTATGACTTCAATAGTTTTCTTAATTTCCATTTTATTAATCTCTCTTCTGGTTCTCAGTCTTTCTGATTGGGGATTTACTTGGGGATTTTCAATTTGTTCTTTTTCTGGCTTTTTCACCTGCATGCCCAATTCGTTCATGTCCTTAGAGGAAGAAACTTTATATCTTTGAATTCCTACATCAGCCATTGTCTATTTTGAAATATTAAATGACTTTACTATATATAGCAGTCCAAAAACGTCTTAAGATGTTGTTTAATATACAAAACTATAAAATTACCTTTACTATTCATCAGTCCACAATATATTACTAAATTCAAAGCATTTTTTTTATCAGGGGTTTCTTGTTTATTAAGTATTTACAATTAGTTTGACAAGAGGAATTGGTTGCATCAATGAACATATGCAAAACTTTTTATTAACTTTGGGAATTTTCAATTATAGATATATATGTATATGTACACGTATACATACATACACACACACATACATAAATATGTATGTATGTATAGTCAAAGTCAGGTCCTCTGGTACGCTGAAATATGGAGTAATGCTGTAGAGCCCTTCTGCAGGGGAGCACAAAGGTAAATGCATCAAGAAACAGGTACTACTGTGCAAGTTTTTGTATATAGGATTATTGTTGCACCTTTGATTGTGATATTGCCTACGTGAAAATTAATATATCCCTTCACCTTTCAGTGCTCAAGTCAATTCTCTGCCACCCGAAGTTTCACAGAAGGTGCTAACCTGCACTTGCAGAAGGAGATAATTCATGCCAACGGAAATACAAGTCTTGTCTTTATCACCAAAAAGAATTATGTGATATGGGCTTTATCCTGAGGCAGACATTTATATAACCCACTCATTAAACTGAAATTCATCTCATTGTTTCCTAAAACTAAGGGCAAGAAGAGAAAAGTAATTAACAAGAGCACTGGATTTCTTAATTCAACACAATACCTGGCAGAGCCAGGACTAGATCACTTAGTCCTAAATCCTGCCTGTCTTATCTGGCTACACTACAGCACTGTCTGACTTGGGAAGGACAACTTTTACTTGTCAGCATTTCCAATTTGTATTACCCATGAAGAGTTGTGCAACAAGATGACATTACTCAATTAAAGTAATGGCTTCATGAAAAGAAAACTGAATATCAATCATCAGGGAGAGAGAGAAAAAAGACTTTTGGACTGCAATGTTTTGGGATAATTTGTGACTTTGCTACCATAACCCTGAATTAAAATATCAAAGAAATGAGAATTACTGATTAGGGAATGCTCCACCCCAGACTAGAATAATTTGTCAAAATGCCAGAAAACTAGAAAATTTCAAATTTCTCTGACAAATAATTTGGGCTTATTCTCAATTAATGTGAACAAAAGAAAACAAGAAATAATTACAAGGAAGGAAGATGTTGCTTCAGGGAACGAAAAATGACTACCAGGCCCCAGGATCGGAACTCTATCACACTCATATTTCATGATAAGAGCCTGGTTTCCTTTGCCAATATGATTTATAAGAAAATGTGTATGCAAAGGGTTCACTACTAATAAAACTCAAGAAAAAATGTCCTCACTTTATTACTACTCTCATCTTCCCCTCAAAACAACGAAGATTTGAGGTTCATGGTCACAGCTCAGTGACGCCTCAAGTTCAAAAAAGTGATCACCAATTTCGTCTAATGCTGCATGATGCTTTGCTGTACTGCCACACTCGTGTATCAAATAACAAATTTTACTAATTCATTGATGAACATAAATGAGATAGAACAAATAAATGTCTAATGGTACAGAATGAGTATTTCAAGGAAAGCATACATATTTAATAAAAATATATCACAAAAAAGAAATTTTTTTCTTCCTATTCCTATCCCTAGTTGTTTGAAGCTTTTAAAATTCTAACCTTACTATGGTTGCGCTTACACTACGATTTGGGTTTCTATAGAAAATGATTCTGGTTATTATATATTTCATAAAGTCAGTGTCTGCATTCAGATATCTGTCACAAACCTATTTATGAATAGTTCTATCAGTAACAATCCCTTCAGTTTTCCCTATATTTATTTCCGTCTTGTAGACTATAAATTTTCTTGTTTGATGAAATTCATAGACATTCCACCTTCATTGAGATTCCTAAGTACAATTATTTTTGTTACAATTTGATTTGGAATTTCAAAAAATTTGATTAAATTTCTTTCTGTAGATAACATAATAGAAATTGAGGAATAAAACTCGACATTTTTAATCTTAAAAGTTCATTCTATTTGCATGTATGTAGCTAGAGATATACTATTTTACAAACGAAGAAAATGAAGAAAAATGAAGTTCATTCATCACCTGACAAGCTATAAGCAAGGAATGTTTTCAGAAAAGGATGTGATTTTAGACTGTACTAGATATACTTAAAATTAAATACTGTTTCTTGTGCCATTGTGATTTCTTATTTCTTTTAAGGAACGATTTACATAGCTCATCTCTTTCAGATCTGTAGTGTAATATGCGCATGATCACACTTTCTTTTGAGCTCTGTTGGCATGAGCAAGGCATCTAAGCTAACTGCTCCTTAGTTTCATCACCATTCAAATGGAAGTAAACAGAATACCCACACTGCTTTTCTCACAAGGTAAAGGGTAAATTGATTTGAAAGAGAAAACTCATAAATGCGGGATGAAGTTATTATTGCAAGCCCAGGTCATTGAGATTCCCAATGGCCCAGCTGGCAGGATTCAATATTAGGCAACCACTCAGAAAAATCTCTTCTCTTTGAAAGTTTAACGGCCTGAATCAGGAGATTGGAAGTGTTCCTAGGATGATGTTGGAAGTGGGCACATGTGCAAATATCTACCAAAAATCTAGGAACATATATGTATTACCTTTCAAACCTTTGTCCCCTGTTCCCCCTAACTTCTGTGTCTTTTGCATCCTCTTTGGTATCTCTGAACTGAAAGCTTTATGAACATTTAGAAATGTTGGAAACGTTTAAAATGTATCCATTTCCAAAGCTTGGATAAGTGATTTTCATACACTTCCAAAAAGGAAGAAGGCTTTGCTCTCCAGCTGTTTTACCGTTCTGTCTTTATATGTCCAAGTATTAGATGAGCCCATCTGTGTCGGTGTGCCTCTGTGCGTGAACATGCTATAGTTACAGGAGACGTTTACATACTTATTTTTCCCATGTTTAAGAATCAAAAATAACTAATATCACTACATATAATACATGTGAAATATGTTCAAAATTTTTCACATGATTTAATTAATTTCATTTATAACAATGGAGACTTCTGAAAATTGTTATTGTAACTTGTTTAAAGAAATTTTTGGAGAAAGTAGATATTAATAACACAAAGTACCCTGAGGCTGTTTTGTTCAGGATAATCAACCTACAACGATAATTAAGTAAATAACCAAAAATAGACCAATTCCTACCCTTTAAAAGTATAAAATGGAAAAAGAACATACATACCTATATTTATATACATATATGTTTAATATATATGAAATTAAAGATTGCTCTTTCATTATTTTTTAAAATTAGCTATTTTTTTAAATTTGTCACTCTTACCTTCCTGATTCTTGGCAGGTCCAGTCACGGTAAATCTGGAATCAGAAGCCCTTTCCAAACTGCTGATTTGGAGTGAAAGGGGCTGATTAAGTGCCTTCTGTTTTCCATATTGATTAATTAGTTCGTAATGACTATATACAAAGTAAAAGATAAAACAAAATATTTGTACATCAACCAAGATAAAATTATACGTACCGGGTCTCTGCATACCTTAGACTTTAATATCAGATTATCAGCAAAATTGTTGTTATTCTTTTGATAAAGTCTGTAGGGTATAACTAATTATTCAGCCTAAACCTAATATACATGTACTCAGAGTCACAGTAATAGAGAATTATAGATTCAGAGCTTTAGATCATCTACTCCAAACACTTTATTTTCTAGATTAAGTAACTGAGTTCAAGAAAAGGTTAACAGTTTTCCAGGGTGATCCATAAAGTGAGAGGCATCATTTCTCCTCAGGTCCTCTGATTCCAATTAGAGCACTCTTTCCCCTGACCAAACTGCCTCATTGTAAATTTTGATGTTGATTATTATATTTATTACTTATTCTCTTTAGCTGTCACTCACTTTCAGGTTTCCAACGTATAATGTGGCTTTTCCTAAAACTAACTTTAAATCTACTATAACTGGAGGTATCAGCAAAGATTAAGAAACAAACAGGAAAAAAAACCGTGTCTTTAAAGCAGACTTTATAAATAAATTTTTGTGAAGTGAACTTTTGGGAAGACCAAATACTAAAATGTATGGAAAACATTGGAAAACCTTATAGAACTATAAAAATGGCACCTATCATCCTCGTTATCCTTACTTCTGAAAAATCTGATCTCACATTCCCTGACTCTACTTTGTAACTCGTCTCATGCTTATGTCCTCCTGAACTTGGAGATCCGAAATTGGCCTTTGGACCAACTTCTTCACAGTGCCTTGAAGTATGCTTGCCAGATGCTTGCCATATTATGCAACTATGAAAGTCCCAGACAGTCTCCTTTGTATGGAGGAAAAATGATTTTAAATGCAATTCCATACAAATTATTAGAATTAAAACGTTGATACTTACATGGAATGACCACTGAAAGCAGCATGTTCCTCAGCTGTCTGTCCAAATGTATCTCGGCAAGAGAGATCAATATCATATTGAAGAAGAAGACTGACTACACCTGTTGGTTTACAACGGGCAGCAATCATCAGGGCTGTTCTAGAATAACAAAGAAACCATCGACATTTCAGAATTTAAAGGAGTCACACGTAATTAGATTTCTCTCGATATGTTGCAACAAGAGGATATCTCATATATGAGGTTATACGCATGTGCAACATGAATACTTCGTGAGGGATGAGTACTTTTTGTGCTTATATGCAGCATGAAAAATGGCAGTTAGGAAAAGAAGGAAAGACAGGATTGAGAGGGGTATTTTTTTGTCCTCTTAGAGTTCTAGCAGGAACTGTCCAATTCAAGATTTTCATGACAACAAGAAGGTAGTGCATCAGAGTAACTTGTGTACAAAAGTGAAGAACTTTCAAGGGAGCCTACACCAAGTTTCCACTTGTTTACTAGCCTTGAAAGGAAAGTGGAGGTTCTTTGAAAGTAATGTTTATGGACAAGCTCATGTAACTGAAGAAAGGTTCATCACCAGATAGCTAGGACCATTGGATTTCAAGGAGGCCCATTAACCCATGAAGGCAGTTGATAAAGAGTTAGTGTGATTACAAGCTGCACTAGTAGAGAAAATATCCAAAATCATGAAAACAGAGATCTTCTGAAGTTCCGAGTTTGTGGTATGTTGAATAATTCACTGTCTTTCTGCCTAAGGCAGTATTGTAGGTATATCAGTAATGTCACGTAGAGGTTTACTGCTCCTTGATTACTTCGTGATAACTCATGGGGCAGCGAGGTGGTGCAGTGCATAGAGCACGAGTGCAGGAGTCAGGAGGACCTGAGCTCAAATCTCACCTCAGATACTTGACACTCACTAGGTGTGTGACCTTGGCCTAGTCACTTAACCCTAATTGTCTCATCCTGGGTCATCTCCAGTCACCCTGATGAATATCTGGTCACTGGATTCAGATGGTTCTGGAGGAGAAGTGAGGCTGGCAACCTGCACAGCCCTCCCTCGCTCAAAATAAAGTCAATTGCAAGTCATGGCAGTATTGCCCTGATGGCATGGTCTTCTTCTGCAAGGAAGGATGAACACTCACGCAGTGATAACCGATATAATAGGCTAACTCTGTGGAAGGTGGAAGTAGTGTCAAAAATATCCATGTAATATAAATACATTATATGGGGAAATTATGGATATTTTAAGGTATATTCAAGTGCTAATAAACTCTTTATGGCAGGTAGAAATGTTGATTCTGTTTAAATGTTTTTCTCTGATCCAAAATCTCAATACCAAACATAGCAAAAGGAACGAGTACAATATATTTGGGGGTGGCGCGGAATAAAGGATTATGGGAAAGATTGAAACTGATGGAGTTTTGAAATCTAGTATTAGCACTAAATATTATCCTATATTTAAAAATATTAGGTTTGTTTTTAAAAGATTATATTTAGTTTTGCGATCCAAGATGATGGAGTAAGCAGTAAATCGCCATAACTCTCCAATATTCACCTCGAAACAACCATAAAACACTGCCCCCAAACAAATCCTGCCACAGCAGAACCATCAAAAGTATAGGGTGAAACAATCTTAGAGCCCCAAACCTTGGAAGATTGACAGGGAAGTTCTTTCTCACTTGGGTAAAAGGGAGCATACTCCAGGACAGGAAGTATCCCAACAGGCCAGCAGCAAGCCCCATCTCAACAAAGCAATGGTAGATTCTGAGCCCCAGTATAGGGAGTGGGCAGACTCCAGTTCTAAGAACTGACATGCCTCAGAATAGACTCAGCCAAACAGGTAGGGTCTATCCCTACAGGTGATTAAGCAAACAGGCAACCACCGATGGTTACAATGACAAGAGCTTCAGGGTATATCTAGGGAAACTCAAGAACACTCCACCAGTCATAGCACATGACAAACATCAGCAGTAGAACTCCGGGACAGCATCAGGTAAGCTGCCAGAACCCTACTATCTGCAGCAGTGCCTGTCATTCCCACTCCCATCCCCTGAGCAAACCACTGTAAAAGAGGGCTCCCACACGAGTCAGCAAAACATTGCAGCACCAGGTAAACAGCCAGGACCTGGAGACCCTGCTATAAAATTCTGAAACAGTGCCCTTTCCACATTGTGAGCAGAGCTCAAATTGAAAAGAAAGGGGAAAAAAAGACGAGCAAAAAATAATTGGAAAAAATGACCATAGGAAGTTATTGTGGCCACAAAGAATGTGGAGGAAAAAAATTCAGAGAAGGAGAATGACGCCAAAACACGTATAGGCAAAATCGCAAAGAAAAAAGAGATGTGATCTCAATCCCAGAGAGAGCTCATGGAAGAGCTCAGAAAGGAAATTAAAATCATATAATAGAGGTAGAAGGAAAAGTGTGCAAAGAATTGAGTGATGAAAGAGAATTATGACAATATAAAATATTTGGGACTCTCTCTTCCAGTACAAACCAACCAACAATGAACACCATTACAAAACGTTTTTCACTCAAATCAAGTCAGATCTGACTTATCTGAAAAATATCAGTTATTCATTGGTAAGCCAAGTTAATATGATACAAATGACAATTCTACCAAAAGTAATATCTTACTCAGTGCCATACCAATCAAACTACCAAAATTATTGTACAGAAATAAAAAAAATACAATTCATCGGGAAGAACAAAAGGTCCAGAATACCAAGGGTATTAATCAAAAATAATACAAGTGAAGGTGGTCTATCTCTACCATATATAAAATTCTATTGTATAAATCGACAATCATCACAGCCACTTGGAACAGGCTGAGAAACAGAGTGTAGGATTAGTGGAATATGTTTGGTATCAAAGAACCATGGTCAATGACTACAGTAATCTTCTATATGAGAAACCCAAAATTCCAGCTTCTGAATTCGCTAGTTGACAAAAAATGCTGAGAAAACCGGGGAAAAAAGTCTCATGACAGAAAATGTTATTCACTTACAGCGAAGCAATTATGGAGTCTGAATGGAGGTGGAAGCATACTATTTTCTCTCTCTTTTGGTTTTCTGTTTTTTTCTGTCTTCAGATTTTCCTCTTTTATTCTACTACTTCTGTCAAACATGAGCAGTGTAGAAATAGGTTTAATATGATTGTACATGTACAGCCTATATTGGTTTGCATAACATCCTGGGAAAGGGGGAGGCCCAGGAGGAAGAACAATTTGAACTCAAAATTTGAAAACTGCAAAAAATTGAAAATTAAAAATAAATAAATTTTAAAAGAATAAAAGAGAGAAAACGTGACAATGTAAGTGCTTCCATCGTCCTCAAATATTAAAAGAACCAGGAGAAGGCTTCAATGCCTTTCATGGATCCTCTATGTAGAATTTCTGCTATTAGGACAAAAATCATGTAGCATGAGAAAGTATGGAAAGACTAAAATCTCAGCCAGTGGCATAAATATTCACAGTAATAAGGTCACAGGATCATTAAAGTCAGTCATCTTATTATTGTATTGATTTGTATTTGTCAATGCACATATTCTTAAGGACAATCAAAGGAAGAAGAAGGAAAAATTACACACATCAATTCTCATGGGTGACATGAAGATTATTTCATATAGAGAATCAATTGCATCACGAGTGCACACAACAGCTATGTGATGATCTTAAGTCATTGAAAATCAAACAGGGAAACCTGCAAAAAGAAATCACTAATTGATGGTGGATGGCATGCCCACATGAATGGCTTTCTCTGCTGCAGAAGCATAAATAGTAGCCCTTTTCATAATTGATGTTTGTGCACATTGTCACCCTTTCTCAGTGATGAACAATTTCAATTATTGTTGCTCACTAAGAGTTCCCTGACTGAAGTTGTTCTTATTCCTCTAATAACAGTTACCTCTTTTTTTCTTGGAAGCTTTAATTACCGTACCTGTCATGCCTATCTGATGTATTCACATTTGCTCCATTCTTCAAGAAAAGATCGACCATATCTCGGTTATTTTCTTTAACTGCAAGCAAAAGTGGTGTGCAGCCTTCCTGCAAAAACATATTAAAGATCAAGTTTAGGTATGCAAGAATTGTTTAGATGATAGAATTCAGTTGAAGGCATGTTGTGAACATCCTGTGAACTTGCTAATGACATATTAAGGAAGTAGGCTACAATGGAACTCTGGAATGAGAAGAGCAGGGCATAAATCCAGCTTCTGTTAGTTAATTTCCATGTGACCGTAAGTAAATTATTTCACTTCTTTGGGCCTTAGTTTCCTCACATGTAAAATGAGGGAATGAAGTTAGATAGCCTCTGGGATTGCTTCCAGTTATTAATTTGTGATCAGGACATAGAAAACCAGGATGTGTAAGAGACTTTCCTAATCTTTTAGGGGTACCTTCCTTTCCTCTGTCTTCATGTCATGATCAATGATTGTCTGCGTGCAGTCACCCTTATTTCCCCAGTACTTGGCCAAGCTACAACTAAATTCTGGTCAGTTTTCAAGTTGCCTAGTTCTCTTCATCCTTTCCCCTGAAGTGTGTACAACCAGCCTCAAAAACTCAAGAAAATCTTGCCTTAAGGTGCTGAACCTTGAAGAAAGTCATTTTCTTGATATTTTCCCTCCCTTCACAACTCTCCTAATGTATATTTTGATTTTTATTTTCTCTCTTGAGCAGCAGTGACGAAGAGTCAAACCTTTTCTTAAAAATCAGGAGATACTCAATAAGTCTAGAAAGGAAACGATATAGTGTGTAGGAAACAGAGAAAAAAAAACACACCTACATACGCCTAAGAATTTGTTCTTGTGAAATGTCTGTCTGCAGTTTTATGCTGAACAAATTTTTAAAAGATTATTTTTTAAAACATTATGACATTTCTTCCTGACCAATTAACATTGTACTATCATAAGTAAAGGTTTATATGTAAAGTATTGCAGACAGATATTTGATGGAACCTTTAAATTCTGGGTACCAGACCTAATATAGCATGCAAAGAAAATTCTAGAGAGACAGATGTGATGGAATGAATGGAGAGCCAAACTCAAAGTTAGTGAAACAGAGATTCAAGGCCTGCTGCTGAGACACTTAGAGTGGCTAGGTGAGCCTGGGAAGTCACTTCACATTTCAGCATTACAAACCACTCCCTCAGTCAAGTTTTCATCACTTTTTTGTGTGTGTGTCATGCACCCCTTTCCAGAATAATGCTTTTAAATACCTAAAATACAGAGAGTGCAAAGGAAGCCAATGACATTGAAAGAACTATAAAATAAATGGTGATTTTTTTTTTAATTAATGGATCCCAGGTTAACAACCCTACTCGAAGATTAAATCTTAGAACAGGCCCTGGTCCAAAGCAGTCGAGGGAAGTTCCTCATTAAGAGTTCCGATGTGAATGGAGTCTCCTCCCCATTTTGCCTGGCCATCAGAAAATTCCCAAGGCCAATGAACTTTGACTAGAGATGGATTTTAAGATACTTGCATTAAAGAAATGCTTCCAAGAATATAATGTGAATTGGAAAATACCTGATTTACCCATTTGAGCTCAGAAAATATTTTCTCACACAAGAGGTAGACTTCTACCTTGTTTTTTGCTTCCATGTCTATTGTATGTCTAAGCAGCTTTGCTGCTATTGCTGTGTTAAGTCCAGAGGCAGCATAGTGAAGTGCAGTGTTGTCACCGGTATCCATCAGAGCAGGATCTGCACCATACTCCAGCAGGATCCTTGCACACTCCTCCTGCTGACACTGTACTGCCTGTGAATGGAATGTAGAGAAAGAGACAATCAATACTCTAAAAAGTATTTAGTATACTAAAACATCATTAGTGATATTTAAATAAGTTAGTAAAGCACATTTTCTTAATCAAAACGCATTCTATCGACCAGGAAGGTTAACTAGGGCATACCTTCATTAAAGATGTCTGATAGTGCTTGTCACGCAGGTTTATTTTGCATTTTCTCTCTACTAAGAGAGACACAACATCTGGATGGCCATTTGCAGAAGCCAGGTGTAGAGGTGTGCTATGAAAATGAGAGCTAAGTCATTGCTTGGTAATTACGAAAATCAAAATTGTACTCTTGTTAGGTACTATATTTCTAACATAAAATGCATTATTGTTACTCTGCCTGAAATCGAAATCACTGCCCAAATAAATATAAGTGGCCACCCTTCTCACCCGAGGACATCTACAATGTGCATTAGTTCTTCTGACCGGATATGATGAACAAAAACGTCTGGGAAATAAATAGCAGACTCAGAAGAACATTTCACTGGAAGAGAGCAGCATTTGCTCCCACCTCGCCACTGAGAAAGAGTAGGTCAGCTGGAAGCAGACTACAAGTAAAAGGAAAGAGTTTCCCCTCCATTAAAAATGGGCAGGCAGGAGGGTCAGGGGTCATCAGCAGTCAGGACTTGGGATCCAATCTCCAGGAGGCAGAGCCTGCGCCTGCCCTGGCCCAGGTGCTCAAAGGACAACTTTTCCAAGAGTTAGCCAAGGCACACGCAGACTCGTGGTGGGAGGGCGGGGGAGGGGGTTGTCTTAGACTGTTCCTGGGGGGAGGGGGGGCATCCCTTCTCTCACCCCCAGCGCCCTCTCACCGCTTCTCTTTATCCAGATCGTCCACGTGTGCCTGGCCCAGCAGCAGCAGGTGCTGCACCCTGGCCACATCCCCGAAGGAGGCAGCTTTATGGATCTTCCCGAGGTCCTTCATTTTGATGACATAACCAGCACCTGGGCCCAAGGGTCGGACCTCGCTGTCTCTCCTGGGAGAGGAGGAGCCAGATGGAGACCGCTCTCTCCTTCTCAAGATTTTGAAAATCTTCCTCATCCTGAGGGCGGGCTTCAGAGATGGTCTGGAGAACTCACTTGGAGTCCCTCAGCCTTTTCCAGGAGCTCTCTTACTCTCCAAAACACTTCGATAGTCAGAGACTCCAAGGAAACTGCGTCCAAACAGGGCAACAGTTAGAAAGGAATCGATCCTGGAGATGGTTGGAGCCCTAGCAACGCCTCGAGGGAGACCGAAGTGCGCGTGAGCTTGACAGACGCTCAAGGCATGCGCACGCGCCCAACGGGAAAGATTAAGCCTGCACGAGTGCTCAAGGAACATTGTAGTCAAATTCCAGAATTATCAGGTCAATGAGAACACATACTGCATACAGTCAGAAAGAAGCAGTTCAAATACCATGAAATTACAGTCAGGATCACGAAGGTCCTTGGAGCTTCTACATTAAAAGGTCAGAGGCTTTGGGATATGCTATTCTGTAAGGCAAAGAAGGTTGGACTATATCCAAGGGTCAGGTACCCAGCAAAAATGAGGGTGATCTTTCAGTCAAGGAGATGGATATTAAATGAAAGAAGGGACTTCCAGATCTTCCTGATGAAAGGGCAGAGATTGATGGGAAATGTGACCTTCAAATAGAAGACTCAAGAGAAGTATGAAAAAATAAACAAGAAAAACACATTTTAAAAACATCAGCTTATTCAATAAGAGAGAACTGTTGACACATCTATGTGGGACAACAATACTCTTGACAATTTTGACAATTTTATCTTTATTCTAACATTTAAAAATCTTGAAAATTTTATCTTTATAATGACATAGACAGAGGCTGTGGGTATAAACTAACAGATGTGACAAAAAAAGGAATTAAGCAGCACAAAAAGATTGCAATGAGAGAAGGGGAAAGGAGGACACAGAAAATTGTAAATTACTCCACTTGAAGAGGGACACAAATATATGACTGTAAAGGGAAAGAAGGGAGGGAGATGAGCATTGTTTGTACTTTACTTTCATTAGATATGATTCAAGAAAGGAAGAACATACTCAGTTAAGTATGGAACCTAACTAGGCCCAGAAGCAGTAGGAAGAGCAAGGGGAAAGAAAAAGGAGGGAGTGGTTAGAAGCGAAGGAAGACAGAGGGAGCACCTCTGCCCTTTCTGAGAATCAGAAAGGGGCAGCTCATCAGTGTCACTAATACCTACAGGGAGGAAGGAATGCAACCAATAGAAGGTGATATCTCAAACAAATTTCTTTCCTTCCTTCATTAATTGATTTCATCCGTTTCTGCTTTCATAGGCAGAGGGAAAGAGTTATAAAATGCATGATAATAATTTGATCGACTTCACGATGTTGTCTCACACATGTTCCATGAAAGAGAAGGAACATAAGGATTTGTAATAGGAATAACTTTCAGTTAGATTTCTAAAATAAGGCTCCTTCCATTACAATGATTCAGTAATTGACATTCATCATTGCTCTGTATGATAAAAATTCAAGTTCGTCAAATGCCAAATTTAGGATTTTGCATTTCTGTTATCCAACATCGGTTGGAAGTAAATCGTTTAGGAAGTAAATCATTTAGCCCTTAGTAGTCCTTTGCCGCCTGGGTACTGGAGTGCTCCCTATTCATGCTCTCCTCCTGACTTTATAGAAGGAATCTCATAGAATGGATCTTCTAAGCATTTTGATATAGCTTTCCAACCTATCCTGAATGGGGCCCAGTTTGCTTGAACTGATGGGACTGCAACATCAAATTTTTATACTTTGAACTCAATAATTCTTTCACTAGTACTTTGAAATTTGATGGTAAAGGAAGTTTAGGTTACTATCTACTGAGCACACTCCAGGTCTCACTTTTTCCACCCTTAAAAGAGATGTTCAGACTAGAAAACTTCTAAAAGTTTTAAATCAATGATAAAATGAAAATGCTACAGTTCTCCCAGAAAAGACCTTTTTCTCAAGACGTGTACTAGGAAAGTTTAAGACAGTTACCATTTCGTTGGTTTGGAGCTGAGATGATTGTACCAGGATAATGACTCTTAATGTAGGACAAATTCTTATCTTCAACACCTAAGAGGAAAATAACTTTTGCAAAAGAGTGTTAGTCTTCGAGCGTGAAGAGCCCTAGATTGAAATACTGCTACTAAAACCTACTGAGTGTGATGATATGGGTGGGGGTGGCATTTCACAAGTTCTCCTCACCTAAGTTTGATTCTGTAAAATGAATTTAACAATATGAATATTGCCCTCATAAGTGTGTTGCCAGTCTGAAGTGAGATAATGCAATGAAAGTCATTTGCACAGAACCCTACTATGCCTGTGCAAATAGTAGGTATTGTTATTTTTGTCATTACTGTAGGATGAATCAGTGTGGTGTCCCATCGACAGAGCAAAGGAAATGAAATATGCTGAAAGGCAGACAGTTTTACAGGCCTAAAAATCCAACCCACATCTTCAGATTGATGAAGCACCTTTAAGACCTATTCTTTGGGAAACCTGAGTCTGACCGAAATGTGAAATAAGTGCAACTCCCTCGATTTACTTTTTCTCCGTATGCTTCTTGGCCCCTTGGAGTTTGTTCTGAGGAAACAATTTGTTTCTAAGGAAAACTCATAATATACAATTTAATTTTGAATAGCATTTTTTCCCCTTTTAATTGTATTTAGGTCTCGAATGATAGTAATGAAAAAGAAAAATATCTGCTGGACAAAAATGGAACCCTACAGTACAAAATTGCTATGCTCAAACTGGAACTAAATACAGTAAAAATTAATGATCATGCAAAAGAAAATCAAGATCCAGAAGAAATTGAGGTTTGAAAAGAAAAGAAATATGGGCTTCAAGAGGAATTACAACTGAATGAAGGAGCAGTAACAAAAATCATATCCCAGTAGAGTGGACAAGTAAATGTTCGGACAGCTGAGAATGTAGTGTTGAACACTAAGGTAGAGAATGCAACAAAGAAAAATAGGAAAGGCTTGAGACAGAAATGAAATCATACCACCCCTTCTACTATTGAGGTCATGAACAAAGTGAGAAATCGAAACTAGCCTTTGGACATACCTTTCAGGGAGAAAGAGATGAGTGACTTCATTTACAGCACAAACTAAACCATAACTTGTCTAGGTTAGGGAAAGGCAATTGTGTCCTTTGTCAAGAGCCCTCTACACCTAAAAGTAAAGCCAACAGTCTAAAAAATGAGCTATACCATGTACATGACTACCTTAGAGAAACGATAGCCATTTTGGAAAGCACACAGAGAGAAGTAAAACAGGCCCAACATAACTCAAAGAAACTTGAACACGCAAAGTAAGTGTAAAAAGAAGAACTGAACAAATATATTGTCAAACATAAATCTATCCACGAAAGATTAGCTTACATCTGGAGTGAAAATATATTGCTTCAGCAACAGCTTGAAGATACGCAAAACAAAGGCATCATTCAAGAAAAGGTATGGAGTGATGACCAGGTAGAATGTATTGATGTCTTCAGCAAAGTTCGTGTTGATACTGAAAAGCAAATTCTTATGGTAGAAGAGAGAAATAAAGAGGTAATCAGTGAATATAATCCCTTAAGAGAACAAATGTGTAAATATGAAAATGGGAAAGCAGAAAAAGAGATAGCTCCTTATGTGGTACAGTTTGATAAGCATTTTCTTTTTAAAATGAAAATCAAAGTAATTTTGATCAAGATAAAAGAAGATTTGAATTTTCAGCCTGCAGATGATACTACCTTTCATTGAAAAAATACTGATATGTAGGAAAGGAGAATGAGAAACAATAATACGATGAATATGCTACTAAAATAATAATGTAGCACTGTGTAATAAAATATGAACCTAATCATTATAAGAAAAAAATAATTAAACAGAATGTAATAGAATATAGATATTTAAATTACTAAATGGAAATAATTTCAAATATAAAACTGATAGAATAAAAATAAAATTAAAAAGAAAAGTATGAAAATAAAATTTAAAAATCATCTTTCAAATAAGATGACTCTTTTTGATAATGAAATTATGTAGCCCATGAAATGTGGCTTTCATAAATACACATAGGGTTAATCCCTTGTGCATAAATACTGATGAATTGATTGCTCTAATAATATGCCTACTTTTCCATTTTAATTCTGCCATGGAATAAATTACATGAAATGCTATACCTGAAGAAAATCCTGAAAAATTATGCTAGCAATTATGGAATAATTGAAATGGTACATCTGAATTTTGATTGTGTGGAATAATATAGTTACACTTTTCATAATTACTTGAAAATATTTATCAGTCGATCTATTTTCAATTCAAAACACTTGGAAATATTTTAGAAATATTAATCCCTGGATCATATTTTTAATGCTATTCCAAATGCTGTCACTACGTCCCTTTAAAATTTACGACGGTGATGCTGTTCAAAGATATTATGATTCTGCATTAAGGATAAGTATTTTTTGTACATTAATATTTCCAATTAAAAAATGTTCTTTGCATTGCCACTCCATATTTTTATCTCACTATTTTTTCTCTGTTTTACTAACACTTCTTGCTAAATGCACTCAATTGTAGTTTCTTGGATGATTGCCTTTTATTTTTTGAAGATGGTTAGTCTTTTGTGGTATAATAGCAGTTCTTATTATTTGAGATTTGTTCGCACATGCAGTGGGAGGCCAGACTACAACAAATTGTGCTGGGTAAAAAAAATTTCGTATAATAATAAATATATTTAATTTTAATATATACGATCATGTGATTGAATCTCATGATTTCATGCTAGAACTTAATTTGTTTTTAGGCATTCAATTCATTATGCCCATTTTTCTTTTCACAGTTTTATATTGGCTTCCTTTAGTTTATGTTTCCTTTCCAAAACTTCCTAGATTTTAGTTAAATTTTTTTTACATGATACTTAATTTTATCTAATGACGGAAAAATATTAATTTCTTTTGCTTTTCAGTTTTATTTGCTATTAATAATATGTACCATAATTGATTGTATAGTGAAATAAATAGGATTTTATAGCATATCTGTATATATCTCTAAAAATACAACTGTGTATTTGTGTTGTGTGTAAATACACACACATGTATGTATGCAGTTGTGCTACATTAGGGCATGAAATGAAATGAAATGATTTCCCTTTACTTAAGTGGTGGAATTAACATCTTTTCCCCTTTTTCTGCCTATTTATTGACTGCAGCCAAGAGTGTACTTCCTATCCTAGCAGAAAAAGGAATTGAATTGCATGTTTGCCAAGGACAGTTCAAGATGTGAATGATAGTGAACGATCTTTTTTTCTGTTTTTCTTTTCTTTTTTCTTTTTTTTTTTCTTTTGGTTTCCAGAAAACCAAATCAATCTGTTCATGTGTTTTTACCAACCTTGACTAGCATATCAGTGCACATGTTCATCCTTCAGGGAAAACTATGTGAGTAAAGAAAACGCAATTTTTACAATAAATGTCCTTATTCAAATAAAGTACTCTACTCTTCTGAAAAATGGAAAGAGAAAACCCTAAAGTTTCTATGTACTATAGGAACCTATAAATTCTTCCTTTCCTTTGCCCCATCTTCCATGTGAATTGCACTAACATAAATTTTAGCCACTAGGTGGCCTTGGAGGTGTTGTAAATCTCAGAAATTGGTAATGGGGAAATAGGGCTGAATGCATGACTTTATGAGGAGTATACCGAGAGTGTAGGAAGATAGCCTTTGATCCATGCTGAATGAAGGATGGGTGGTATAGTCAAAAGAGCCTTGTAATCTCAGGGGCCAAATTGCAGTTCATTTCTCTATTAATTGCAACCGTTATGGCCATGCGTAACTCATTTGGCCTCTGTGGTGTAGCTTTTCTCATCTGCAAAATGAGGTGGTTGTATTCACTAGTCCCTGAGAATATTTCTAGTTCTAAATCTACCAAAAGTGTGAATACATTGATGAAATTATGTTGCATGTCATAATATTTATATCTGTTAATTTTTAAGGTTTATTCTTCTTATATAAGCTGATATGAATTTATGAACTAATTAATAGAAACAATGCGAACATATTTCTATTAGGTTACAGTAAGAAAGCTTCAACTAGAACTTACTCATTCAAAAAAACATCCAGGACAGAAGCTTAACTAGAGGGTAAATCACTTTTTGGAAATAATTTGGGAGATATGAAACAAAACTGCAGAAGGGAATACATCAAACTAAATGCAACGTATGAATTCAAAAAGTCAATAGTTGCTCATTGGTTAATGGAAAGTGTTTTCAATGTAACTTCAGTTTTTACCATTATTATCTGAACACTGCGTCTGTCGTTCAAACGGACATAAAACAAGATTGATAAACTCCACCATTTCTACTCTTCAATTGGGATAATTATATTCACTCTTTAGGTGTTTGACAGTTTTGTTTTTCTGTCCTTATGCAAACAATGAGGTGGTTTTCCAAGTAACAGTACTAACTAAATCATTTCCATCACTTTATATTTGGAAATTCCTTAATCTTTATTTTCTCATTTAATCCCCATAACAGTTCTGTGAAGTGGAAGTTGCTTACTTCTAATCAAACCACTTGAATAAGAGAAAAATGATATTTCTTCATAATTTGTAAATATATAACTTGTGCATGCCAACGGACATTGAGAATTAAATTAATTAGATGAATAATCTTATTAATATTCTCTAATTTATTCGTAATGATCTCACCGTGTTGCTTTGCATCTCCACAACTTCAGTCATGCTCTTCTTCTTGCTTAATTATACTTCCCCATTTCTGCTACCTATCCATAATCTATCTGTTCCTCAGCAC